>NC_136463.1:22364663-24764663 GCF_902686455.1 Sciurus vulgaris
TAAGCCACAGCAACATGGCTGTCAGCAGCAGGAGCCACAAGAGCAGGGGCAGCAGCAGCAGCAGGGGCAGCAGCAGCAGCAGGGGCTGCAGCAGGAGCCAGAGGAACAAGGGCTACAGCAACTGGGGCTGCAGCAGCAGCAGCAGCAGGGGCAGCAGCAGGACCCGCAGGAGCAGGGGCGGCAGCAGCACGACCCACAGCAGCAGGGGCAGCAGCAGCAGCAGGGGCTGCAGCAGCAGGATCTGCAACATGGAGCCACAGCAGCAGGGGCTACAGCAGGGGCTGCAGCAGCAGCAGCAGGGGCAGCAGCAGCAGCAGCAGGGCTGGCAGCAGCAGCACCCACAGCCGCCGCCACAACCACTGCAGCCGGAGCCACAACAGCAGTTGCTCATGGTGTCAGAGGATGGACCTTCTCAAGGCTGGGATCTGGAAGGAGGGTTTGGAGAGAGTGTGCATCTCGCTGCCCCACATCTCCTTTTATACCCTGCTAAGGGGCACCTGGCCTCCCTGCCACCACTCTTTCCTTGTTCTCCTTTGCATTAGTCAATGTGCAATCATCACATTAGCCACGTTTGTTTTCGCTTCCAATTCCAGATTGGATGGAGAAGACGATTTCCTTGTCCTCAAGTGTTCCAACTCAGCTTGCATGGCTACCTCTCTCACCTCCCAATAGACCGTCCAGCTCTCACTCTCTCACGTTCAGGCATCGCATGGCTTTCTGCTTCTCTGTGGGGATCGGCACGTCTGCCATCGGCTCACGCTGACACCCTGTGTCCATATCATTCTTTCTCGAGGCCCAGGAGGAGAATGATGACACTCACTTGGATGCCCGACTCTTTCTCCATTGACCTGCATCGCAATGCCGTTTACAAGGTGTCATGCACTTTACTGGCAAGAGACTATGGAGGATACCACCCCTTGCCTACCATGAGGCATCACCTGTCTCCCGGACTTGCGTGGGATTCACAACATTTTGGAACATGGAAACTCAAGGGGTGAGTCATGGACGCCTCTTTTCTCCAGAAACCTATCTGCCAAGGGCCTTTTCCAGGTCCTCAGGGCAATGTTGGCGGTACAGACCAACCACAGCATGACGTTCACGTTTTTCCACAGCGCACTCTCTGTCCACCTCGGAGGGGAAGTGTTTCCTTCTCTTTGGACGTCCTGTCTTTGTGGTTGAACAGCTCATATTGACTCAAGTTTCCTGTTTCCAGGACACATTTACCGCCTACTAACATGCCCAGACTCCTGCTTCCTCCCCCAACTCCAGACACTTTCCTGGCTTTCACTGTTTCTTCCTTTGCACACAGGATGAAGCGGCTCTCCTTCATGGTCTGTTGAGCTACTTCATCTGACATCACGGGTTGATTTCTTTTCCTCGCCCAAAATCCACAGGCACACAATGATAGTCTGAGAGTCAAGGAAAACCCACTTGTCCATGGGGAATGTCAGCTGGCTTCCTACTCACAATGAGGATCAAGTCAAACTTCCAATGCCCACACCATCTATGTGCAACCTCACAGACTATCATTTCCAGAAGAAGGCTTGGCTTCCAGTGCCTCTCTTGTTCCCAGCGCCATCGGGTTATGGACAGAGAGAAACCACTTGGCTGCTCTCTGAGGCCATGCTCAGCTTCAAGATTGAATTTTCATGAAGAGCCTGGAGAGATGAAGGCCCTCTGGGTCTTTCCATCCGGGAGCTATCTGAAAAATCCAATGGGCTGCTGGTCCTCCTTTCTGGTTTCCTCTTTCCTTTTAGAAAGTAGGCTTGATTTCTGCTCTAAACGGAACTCTACCATATGTTATCAGTTTCACAGCAACATTAAGAGGAAGTGGAGAGATTGCCTATATCCCCTTACTCCCCTCACATACACAGGTTTCCCCTTTTCAATACCATCAGCACGCTGCTGGGTTGGGGAGGATGGATGAGCCTACTGGATACCTACTGCTCACCCAAAGTTCACAACTTTCCTTTGATTTCACTTTTACTTTCCATGCTGGGCTCATGCTCAGGGCCTCATGCATGCCACGCAACAGCTTCACCCCTCAGTCACATCCCAGTCTTTTGCTATGGTACGTTTGGTGGGTTTGAAAGAACACGTACAACACCTGCCTTCCAAAGGACAGTAGTGTAGAGACTACTTTCACTTGAAAATCCCCCTTTCATGGAAAATCCTCTTTGTCTCCTTGTAACTATCTGCCATCATCCTGGTTCTTGGCAAAAACTGACCTTTGGAGGGTCAACGTGGTTTTGCCTTTGCTAGGTGATGGGTTCGGATTCAGAGAGTGGGCGTGATTTCAGAATGTCTGTTTTCACTTAGTAGCGAGCATTGAAGAGTCATCACCTCTCCTCTTATCCTCTTTTCATGTGTCCTATGGAGACACCCCACAGTAGAATCCATTTGGACAAGGTAAACAAACATGGAGCATGTCTGTCTTCTACCAAGCACACTAATCTTGTGGAGGTACATGGCTGTGGGATATTTGTATGTGGACCAAAGAAAATGACATCGGATTCAGTCCAGTGTTTCCCTTACCTCTCCCCATGCCCGTCCTTTATTGATCTTTGGCGAATAGCCTGAACTTCCATTTGACCCCCACTGCCTGATGCTTTTCTGAGCTCGTGTCCACGTATTGGCACAGACTCTCTATTTTGACTTCATAGGATTGTCTTACGTCAATTAACATGGTCGTCTCCAGATGCATCTATTGCCTGGCAAAATCCAGAGGAGGTCCATGGAAATGGTCCACCATGGCGAGTTGTGTATGTAGTCCACAGTTTCCTGAATGGTTCATCAGTTGAAGGGCACCAACTTTGCCTCATATCACGCTATCATGACTTGTGGTGCCATAAACATTGATGTGGCTGCATCACTGTAGGATGCTGATTTTCAGTCCCCCGAAGATGTAACCTGGAGTTGGGTAGCTGTGTCAAAAATGGATTTCAAGCTTGCTTTTGGAGGAATCTGATACTGCTTGTGTGAGTCATCTCTTGGCAAACCTGAGCAATATGCAATACTTCATGTGTTCCATGTCCTGAATAGGGAACAATTTCACTGCATTTGCTGTACTAGAGGGACAGAGGATGAAAAGACCATGGTGTCGAATGGACCCTGACTACCAGTGGAAAGGACACTGCCTGGATATTAGAAGCAGGAGCAGCAATTTCAGCAGAGCTAAAGTGTCTGTGTCACCTGCTGTGGTAGGCCAAAGATGGATGCACAGAGCCCCATGTCCAGTGTTGCTCACGGCCCGCAGCCTACTGCAATCACTTGAGGAGTGTCAGAAAGTGCCAGTGACAGATGTGCGCTGGGCTGAATATGTTTCACGGGCTCCTCAGGTTCTCCTGATAGACAGTAACCATTGATAACTCCTCCTTCTCCGGCGCTCTCTCCTTGCATTTGGTCCCTTTGGATTGACAACACAAGTTGCATATAAAAATGTATTGGACGATACCTGAAGAAGAGAAGAAAGGATCCTGAGTTGAGAACACTGCACGCTGAGCAATGGGGACAGAAGATCTCATTTTGCTCTTCATTCTGTGCTCCCACCTCCATGGAAACATCAGACCCCCGTGCTGTGAAGATGTACTAGTTGTTCATGAAGCCCAGTGGGTAATCCCTGCAGAGAGCACATTGGATTTAGAAGGTGGACACTCCAAACAAATGAGATGTCTATATACCCACGCCTGGGTGACAGGCTCCCTTGGAAGAGGGAAGGAGAAGTGATCAATGACATCAGAGCATGGTCACTACTTTTGAATATCTACACGCAGGTCACCCTGGATGTGAAGTAGAGGAGTCCACGCAGAGGCAGCTGCTATATCCAGATCGTGGGCTCTTCCACATCAAACGGCACAAGGGAGAGGAACCCAGAAATGTCAGCAACAAGAAACATGTATGAGTTGGAACCAACTCTCACAGGCAAGCAACATCTAGAATTCGAGTGATTTACATGAGTGTGCTGGAGGCATCATGCTTGAATACCCTTCAAACACTGGTCTGCAAAACACATGGACTGTATCAACTTTCACTTCTGTGAGTTCACGACCATTTTGCAAACATACTACACGTGTATCACAACTAGAAGTCAAAGGCGCGATGACCCATCAAATGGCAGTGTTTCGATGTCAGGGGAGTCCAATGCAAGAGCCACGTAGAATTGGACGCAACTGCTAGGAATTTGAGGTTCATGGAGAAAGACAGGTAGACCTTCAGCATAGGATGGCGGATGCCGCAGAAGGCCAGAGCACTATCCGAGGTGTCTCTGGACCAGCCTCTACGGCAATGGCTGTGCAGTCTGTTATGCAGTGCATATGCCAATACCAAAATTGTTTAGACCCCAAGAGCAAAGACCTGAGATGGGGTGTTTGGGTCGGAACCTATGACTCTTCATCCAAATCCATTCTGGAGTCCTTTCTGCCTACCTTGTATTTCTGTGCAAAGAGACGTCGTGGCTCCACAGGTGACACCCCAAGCAAATTGTGGCAAGAGCTTCAGTGGGTGAAATTTGTGGTGGACAACTCATCTCTTTGGGCTGCTCGTGGTAGGAAACCTAACGAAAACTAAAGGAGAGAGCTCTTGCAGCCGCAGGCATCTGACCTCATGTTCCGAGACAGTCTGAGCACTGTTGCACCGTGGGGCAAGAAGGTTTTGATTCAGCACATAGGTGCACCCTTGAAGACAGGGCTGCATTGGATACTCAATTGTTCACTGATAATGGCCATTTCCAACCACTCCAGAACACTGAGGACATGATAAGAAACATGTTGGAACCCTCAGGGGACCCCGGAGCCCCACTGCCAGGCAAGTCCACTAGATCATTGTGCCAGTGCTATCCTCTAACCCAGCTAAGATGACTTTCTCAAGGAAGGAGGCCTCATCCCTTGGAGTGAACAGAGTAGAGACAGAGAGCAATGGGACGAGCCGAGGATTTCCTGGGGACAAAGATTTGACCAACATGGCTCTGGTCCACAGCAAGCGACTTTCCCTTACACTACGTTCCAACTGTTTCTCCCCTCTCTTCCCAGGCAGTGGTCCTTCCAGCCCTGGAGGCACATCCCTAAGGTCCTTCTGCTCTATCTTGCACTTCCTCCACGTGCCATCCTGGGCTCACAGGAATTGACACCTGAGGAGGAATCCTCAGGTCCACCACCTGCTGAGTCACAGCTCTGCTCCACTCCCCACCTCAAAGTGACTCCGGGTTCCCATGAGAGTGGACCTCCAAGATTCCCACGTGCTTGCCACAGTTGCTTCCAGATTTCCTCCTGGCCAATATTGTCTTATACGTCTTTGGACCCAAAGGTGGGTATCAGGTGCTTCCTTGAGTCAATCCCACTTAATGTGCTCATCACCGGGAGGCAGCTACTCAGAAAAACCATCACTGCCCAAGGCGTGGAGGTAGATCCGACCGTGGAGAGTTGCCAAACTGCTTCTCCATTTTCTTATTACTCAGTTAGAACATGTAGGAGAGTACCAAATTGAATATTGCATGAGCCAGTGCATGGATCAGTATGTTGCTCAGAATGTGAACCAGATTGGAGGAGAGGAAAAGCTAGTGTGGATCCCACTACCTTGCCCAGCATGCCTACTGAATGAAAACGGTTCCAGGGCACCCACTCTGAGAAGAGAAAGGCAGGTGTGTGGATCTGGGTTTCCTTGCCAACAGACCAAGGTCCAGGTGTTGGACAGGATGTGTTTCAGTTTGAGAGATGCCCCGAGGCAGTGCCAGGTGGCAGTAGGAAATGAAATCCTGAGCAGAATAGCCCTGGCGTGACCAAAAGCGCTTTCCTCGTGAAGTCTTCTGGACAAGTGGAAGGACCCGCCCAAGGGGAATTGAGCTACAGCATGCGTGCACCAACTCCCATGCACCGGATGCGCTCTGCTACCGGGGGCTGGGGCCCCTGGCCGAGGGGTTGCTCTTTATCCACAGAACGTCCTCAGGCATGGAGGTCCTGGGGCTTGCCCTTCAAACCATCCCCCTCCATGAGGAGGATGAAAGCTCAGGAAGCTTGTGTGGAGCATCTCCAAGTGTGTCGTGGTCTGTGGCTCTTTCAAGAGGAACTACCATCAAAGGGAGAGAGGAGGACACAGGCTCCAAAAGGCCAAATGAAGAGACAAATGAACTTTGGGTTTGGATGCCAGTTCGATTCACATTTATTGAGATGGTGGGAATCTATTGACACGGCAACATAGAAGATAGAGCAGCAGGTGCCAGGGAGGGATGAGGAGAGCAGCAGGTGTGAGAGAATAGGAAACTTCCTCCATTTGGGAGAGAGAGGACAGTGAGTGTGTTGCTGGACGTGCTCTATGTGAATGCCATACATGCTCCAACTACGGGATGGACGGAGAGTTGCCATTGATCTGTGGTGATTGTGCTCCAAGGGGGAGTCCAGCAAGTCTATTGGAGTGTGTTGGATGAGGAGGAAGAGGGGAGGGCAGGTGAGTGTGCCGGTCAGCCAGAAGCAGAGAAGCAGGAGGGGAGGAATGAAGTGTGGGGCAGCTACCAGCAGGAGGTCTGGCAGCACAGAGACATACAGCAGAGACCTGAGTGTAAGCCTCATCAGCCCCAGGGCCTGGGGCAGCACCAGGTGGGCTTGCAGTGGGTGGTGTGAGAGCAGGTTGGGCACCAGTGGCTAAAGATGCAGGAGCAAGGGCTGGAGCAAGTGGGGACATAGCAGGGAGGGCTGAATCAGCAAGAGCCACAGCAACATGGCTGTCAGCAGCAGGAGCCACAAGAGCAGGGGCAGCAGCAGCAGCAGGGGCAGCAGCAGCAGCAGGGGCAGCAGCAGCAGCAGGGGCTGCAGCAGCAGCAGCAGGGGCAGCAGCAGCAGCAGGGGCTGCAGCAGGAGCCAGAGGAACAAGGGCTACAGCAACTGGGGCTGCAGCAGCAGCAGCAGCAGGGGCAGCAGCAGGACCCGCAGGAGCAGGGGCGGCAGCAGCACGACCCACAGCAGCAGGGGCTACAGCAGCAGGGGCTGCAGCAGCAGCAGCAGGGGCAGCAGCAGCAGCAGCAGGGCTGGCAGCAAGCAGCACCCACAGCCGCCGCCACACCACTGCAGCCGGAGCCACAACAGCAGTTGCTCATGGTGTCAGAGGATGGACCTTCTCAAGGCTGGGATCTGGAAGGAGGGTTTGGAGAGAGTGTGCATCTCGCTGCCCCACATCTCCTTTTATACCCTGCTAAGGGCACCTGGCCTCCCTGCCACCACTCTTTCCTTGTTCTCCTTTGCATTAGTCAATGTGCAATCATCACATTAGCCACGTTTGTTTTCGCTTCCAATTCCAGATTGGATGGAGAAGACGATTTTCCTTGTCCTCAAGTGTTTCCAACCTCAGCTTGCATGGCTACCTCTCTCACCTCCCAATAGACCGTCCAGCTCTCACTCTCCTCACGTTCAGGCATCGCATGGCTTTCTGCTTCTCTGTGGGGATCGGCACGTCTGCCATCGGCTCACGCTGACACCCTGTGTCCATATCATTCTTTCTCGAGGCCCAGGAGGAGAATGATGACACTCACTTGGATGCCCGACTCTTTCTCCATTGACCTGCATCGCAATGCCGTTTACAAGGTGTCATGCACTTTACTGGCAAGAGACTATGGAGGATACCACCCCTTGCCTACCATGAGGCATCACCTGTCTCCCGGACTTGCGTGGGATTCACAACATTTTGGAACATGGAAACTCAAGGGGTGAGTCATGGACGCCTCTTTTCTCCAGAAACCTATCTGCCAAGGGCCTTTTCCAGGTCCTCAGGGCAATGTTGGCGGTACAGACCAACCACAGCATGACGTTCACGTTTTTCCACAGCGCACTCTCTGTCCCACCTCGGAGGGAAGTGTTTCCTTCTCTTGGACGTCCTGTCTTTGTGGTTGAACAGCTCATATTGACTCAAGTTTCCTGTTTCCAGGACACATTTACCGCCTACTAACATGCCCAGACTCCTGCTTCCTCCCCCAACTCCAGACACTTTCCTGGCTTTCACTGTTTTCTTCCTTTGCACACAGGATGAAGCGGCTCTCCTTCATGTCTGTTGAGCTACTTCATCTGACATCACGGGTTGATTTTCTTTCCTCGCCCAAAATCCACAGGCACACAATGATAGTCTGAGAGTCAAAGAAAACCCACTTGTCCATGGGGAATGTCAGTGGCTTCCTACTCACAATGAGGATCAAGTCAAACTTCCAATGCCCACACCATCTATGTGCAAACCTCACAGACTATCATTCCAGAAGAAGGCTTGGCTTCCAGTGCCTCTCTTGTTCCCAGCGCATCGGGTATGGACAGAGAGAAACCACTTGGCTGCTCTCTGAGGCCATGCTCAGCTTCAAGATTGAATTTTCATGAAGAGCCTGGAGAGATGAAGGCCCTCTGGGTCTTTCCATCCGGGGAGCTATCTGAAAAAATCCAATGGGCTGCTGGTCCTCCTTTCTGGTTTCCTCTTTCCTTTTAGAAAGTAGGCTTGATTTCTGCTCTAAACGGAACTCTACCATATGTTATCAGTTTCACAGCAACATTAAGAGGAAGTGGAGAGATTGCCTATATCCCCTTACTCCCCTCACATACACAGGTTTCCCCTTTTCAATATCCATCAGCACGCTGCTGGGTTGGGGAGGATGGATGAGCCTACTGGATACCTACTGCTCACCCAAAAGTTCACAACTTTCCTTTGATTTCACTTTTGCTTTCCATGCTTGGGCTCATGCTCAGGGCCTCATGCATGCCACGCAACAGCTTCACCCCTCAGTCACATCCCAGTCTTTTGCTATGGTACGTTTGGTGGGTTTGAAAGAACACGTACAACACCTGCCTTCCAAAGGACAGTAGTGTAGAGACTACTTTTCAACTGAAAATCCCCTTTCATGGAAAATCCTCTTTGTCTCCTTGTAACTATCTGCCATCATCCTGGTTCTTGGCAAAAACTGACCTTTGGAGGGTCAACATGGTTTTGCCTTTGCTAGGTGATGGGTTCGGATTCAGAGAGTGGGCGTGATTTCAGAATGTCTGTTTTCACTTAGTAGCGAGCATTGAAGAGTCATCACCTCTCCTCTTATCCTCTTTTCATGTGTCCTATGGAGACACCCCACAGTAGAATCCATTTGGACAAGGTAAACAAACATGGAGCATGTCTGTCTTCTACCAAGCACACTAATCTTGTGGAGGTACATGGCTGTGGGATATTTGTATGTGGACCAAAGAAAATGACATCGGATTCAGTCCAGTGTTTCCCTTACCTCTCCCCATGCCCGTCCTTTTATTGATCTTTGGCGAATAGCCTGAAACTTCCATTTGACCCCCACTGCCTGATGCTTTTCTGAGCTCGTGTCCACGTATTGGCACAGACTCTCTATTTTGACTTCATTAGGATTGTCTTACGTCAATTAACATGGTCGTCTCCAGATGCATCTATTGCCTGGCAAAATCCAGAGGAGGTCCATGGAAATGGTCCACCATGGCGAGTTGTGTATGTAGTCCACAGTTTCCTGAATGGTTCATCAGTTGAAGGGCACCAACTTTGCCTCCATATCACGCTATCATGACTTGTGGTGCCATAAACATTGATGTGGCTGCATCACTGTAGGATGCTGATTTTCAGTCCCCCGAAGATGTAACCTGGAGTTGGGTAGCTGTGTCAAAAATGGATTTCAAGCTTGCTTTTGGAGGAATCTGATACTGCTTGTGTGAGTCATCTCTTGGCAAACCTGAGCAATATGCAATACTTCATGTGTTCCATGTCCTGAATAGGGAACAATTTCACTGCATTTGCTGTACTAGAGGGACAGAGGATGAAAAGACCATGGTGTCGAATGGACCCTGACTACCAGTGGAAAGGACACTGCCTGGATATTAGAAGCAGGAGCAAGCAATTTCAGCAGAGCTAAAGTGTCTGTGTCACCTGCTGTGGTAGGCCAAAGATGGATGCACAGAGCCCCATGTCCAGTGTTGCTCACGGCCCGCAGCCTACTGCAATCACTTGAGGAGTGTCAGAAAGTGCCAGTGACAGATGTGCGCTGGGCTGAATATGTTTCACGGGCTCCTCAGGTTCTCCTGATAGACAGTAACCATTGATAACTCCTCCTTCTCCGGCGCTCTCTCCTTGCATTTGGTCCCTTTGGATTGACAACACAAGTTGCATATAAAAATGTATTGGACGATACCTGAAGAAGAGAAGAAAGGATCCTGAGTTGAGAACACTGCACGCTGAGCAATGGGGACAGAAGATCTCATTTTGCTCTTCATTCTGTGCTCCCACCTCCATGGAAACATCAGACCCCCGTGCGTGAAGATGTACTAGTTGTTCATGAAGCCCAGTGGGTAATCCCTGCAGAGAGCACATTGGATTTAGAAGGTGGACACTCCAAACAAATGAGATGTCTATATACCCACGCCTGGGTGACAGGCTCCCTTGGAAGAGGGAAGGAGAAGTGATCAATGACATCAGAGCATGGTCACTACTTTTGAATATCTACACGCAGGTCACCTGGATGTGAAGTAGAGGAGTCCACGCAGAGGCAGCTGCTATATCCAGATCGTTGGGCTCTTCCACATCAAACGGCACAAGGGAGAGGAACCCAGAAATGTCAGCAACAAGAAACATGTATGAGTTGGAACCAACTCTCACAGGCAGCAACATCTAGAATTCGAGTGATTTACATGAGTGTGCTGGAGGCATCATGCTTGAATACCTTCAAACACTGGTCTGCAAAACACATGGACTGTATCAACTTTCACTTCTGTGAGTTCACGACCATTTTGCAAACATACTACACGTGTATCACAACTAGAAGTCAAAGGCGCGATGACCCATCAAATGGCAGTGTTTCGATGTCAGGGGAGTCCAATGCAAGAGCCACGTAGAATTGGACGCAACTGCTAGGAATTTGAGGTTCATGGAGAAAGACAGGTAGACCTTCAGCATAGGATGGCGGATGCCGCAGAAGGCCAGAGCACTATCCGAGGTGTCTCTGGACCAGCCTCTACGGCAATGGCTGTGCAGTCTGTTATGCAGTGCATATGCCAATACCAAAATTGTTTAGACCCCAAGAGCAAAGACCTGAGATGGGGTGTTTGGGTCGGAACCTATGACTCTTCATCCAAATCCATTCTGGAGTCCTTTCTGCCTACCTTGTATTTCTGTGCAAAGAGACGTCGTGGCTCCACAGGTGACACCCCAAGCAAATTGTGGCAAGAGCTTCAGTGGGTGAAATTTGTGGTGGACAACTCATCTCTTTGGGCTGCTCGTGGTAGGAAACTAACGAAAACTAAAGGAGAGAGCTCTTGCAGCCGCAGGCATCTGACCTCATGTTCCGAGACAGTCTGAGCACTGTTTGCACCGTGGGGCAAGAAGGTTTTGATTCAGCACATAGGTGCACCCTTGAAGACAGGGCTGGCATTGGATACTCAATTGTTCACTGATAATGGCCATTTCCAACCACTCCAGAACACTGAGGACATGATAAGAAACATGTTGGAACCCTCAGGGGACCCCGGAGCCCCACTGCCAGGCAAGTCCACTAGATCATTGTGCCAGTGCTATCCTCTAACCCAGCTAAGATGACTTTCTCAAGGAAGGAGGCCTCATCCCTTGGAGTGAACAGAGTAGAGACAGAGAGCAATGGGACGGAGCCGAGGATTTCCTGGGACAAAGATTTGACCAACATGGCTCTGGTCCACAGCAAGCGACTTTCCCTTACACTACGTTCCAACTGTTCTCCCCTCTCTTCCCCAGGCAGTGGTCTTCAGCCCTTGGAGGCACATCCCTAAGGTCCTTCTGCTCTATCTTGCACTTCCTCCACGTGCCATCCTGGGCTCACAGGACTTGACACCTGAGGAGGAATCCTCAGGTCCACCACCTGCTGAGTCACAGCTCTGCTCCACTCCCCACCTCAAAGTGACTCCGGGTTCCCATGAGAGTGGACCTCCAAGATTCCCACGTGCTTGCCACAGTTGCTTCCAGATTTCTCCTGCCAATATTTCTTTATACGTCTTTGGACCCAAAGGTGGGTATCAGGTGCTTCCTTGAGTCAATCCCACTTAATGTGCTCATCACCGGGAGGCAGCTACTCAGAAAAACCATCACTGCCCAAGGCGTGGAGGTAGATCCGACCGTGGAGAGTTGCCAAACTGCTTCTCCATTTTCTTATTACTCAGTTACAAACATGTAGGAGAGTACCAAATTGAATATTGCATGAGCCAGTGCATGGATCAGTATGTTGCTCAGAATGTGAACCAGATTGGAGGAGAGGAAAAGCTAGTGTGGATCCCACTACCTTGCCCAGCATGCCTACTGAATGAAAACGGTTCCAGGGCACCCACTCTGAGAAGAGAAAGGCAGGTGTGTGGATCTGGGTTTCCTTGCCAACAGACCAAGGTCCAGGTGTTGGACAGGATGTGTTCAGTTTGAGAGATGCCCCGAGGCAGTGCCAGGTGGCAGTAGGAAATGAAATCCTGAGCAGAATAGCCCTGGCGTGACCAAAAGCGCTTTCCTCGTGAAGTCTTCTGGACAAGTGGAAGGACCCGCCCAAGGGGAATTGAGCTACAGCATGCGTGCACCAACTCCCATGCACCGGATGCGCTCTGCTACCGGGGGCTGGGGCCCCTGGCCGAGGGGTTGCTCTTTATCCACAGAACGTCCTCAGGCATGGAGGTCCTGGGGCTTGCCCTTCAAACCATCCCCCTCCATGAGGAGGATGAAAGCTCAGGAAGCTTGTGTGGAGCATCTCCAAGTGTGTCGTGGTCTGTGGCTCTTTCAAGAGGAACTACCATCAAAGGGAGAGAGGAGGACACAGGCTCCAAAAGGCCAAATGAAGAGACAAATGAACTTTGGGTTTGGATGCCAGTTCGATTCACATTTATTGAGATGGTGGGAATCTATTGACACGGCAACATAGAAGATAGAGCAGCAGGTGCCAGGGAGGGATGAGGAGAGCAGCAGGTGTGAGAGAATAGGAAACTTCCTCCATTTGGGAGAGAGAGGACAGTGAGTGTGTTGCTGGACGTGCTCTATGTGAATGCCATACATGCTCCAACTACGGGATGGACGGAGAGTTTGCCATTGATCTGTGGTGATTGTGCTCCAAGGGGGAGTCCAGCAAGTCTATTGGAGTGTGTTGGATGAGGAGGAAGAGGGGAGGGCAGGTGAGTGTGCCGGTCAGCCAGAAGCAGAGAAGCAGGAGGGGAGGAATGAAGTGGTGGGGCAGCTACCAGCAGGAGGTCTGGCAGCACAGAGACATACAGCAGAGACCTGAGTGTAAGCCTCATCAGCCCCAGGGCCTGGGGCAGCACCAGGTGGGCTTGCAGTGGGTGGTGTGAGAGCAGGTTGGGCACCAGTGGCTAAAGATGCAGGAGCAAGGGCTGGAGCAAGTGGGGACATAGCAGGGAGGGCTGAATCAGCAAGAGCCACAGCAACATGGCTGTCAGCAGCAGGAGCCACAAGAGCAGGGGCAGCAGCAGCAGCAGGGGCAGCAGCAGCAGCAGGGGCTGCAGCAGCAGCAGCAGGGGCAGCAGCAGCAGCAGGGGCTGCAGCAGGAGCCAGAGGAACAAGGGCTACAGCAACTGGGGCTGCAGCAGCAGCAGCAGCAGGGGCAGCAGCAGGACCCGCAGGAGCAGGGGCGGCAGCAGCACGACCCACAGCAGCAGGGGCAGCAGCAGCAGCAGGGGCTGCAGCAGCAGGATCTGCAACAGCTGGAGCCACAGCAGCAGGGGCTACAGCAGCAGGGGCTGCAGCAGCAGCAGCAGGGGCAGCAGCAGCAGCAGCAGGGCTGGCAGCAGCAGCACCCACAGCCGCCGCCACAACCACTGCAGCCGGAGCCACAACAGCAGTTGCTCATGGTGTCAGAGGATGGACCTTCTCAAGGCTGGGATCTGGAAGGAGGGTTTGGAGAGAGTGTGCATCTCGCTGCCCCACATCTCCTTTTATACCCTGCTAAGGGGCACCTGGCCTCCCTGCCACCACTCTTTCCTTGTTCTCCTTTGCATTAGTCAATGTGCAATCATCACATTAGCCACGTTTGTTTTCGCTTCCAATTCCAGATTGGATGGAGAAGACGATTTCCTTGTCCTCAAGTGTTCCAACTCAGCTTGCATGGCTACCTCTCTCACCTCCCAATAGACCGTCCAGCTCTCACTCTCTCACGTTCAGGCATCGCATGGCTTTCTGCTTCTCTGTGGGGATCGGCACGTCTGCCATCGGCTCACGCTGACACCCTGTGTCCATATCATTCTTTCTCGAGGCCCAGGAGGAGAATGATGACACTCACTTGGATGCCCGACTCTTTCTCCATTGACCTGCATCGCAATGCCGTTTACAAGGTGTCATGCACTTTACTGGCAAGAGACTATGGAGGATACCACCCCTTGCCTACCATGAGGCATCACCTGTCTCCCGGACTTGCGTGGGATTCACAACATTTTGGAACATGGAAACTCAAGGGGTGAGTCATGGACGCCTCTTTTCTCCAGAAACCTATCTGCCAAGGGCCTTTTCCAGGTCCTCAGGGCAATGTTGGCGGTACAGACCAACCACAGCATGACGTTCACGTTTTTCCACAGCGCACTCTCTGTCCACCTCGGAGGGAAGTGTTTCCTTCTCTTTGGACGTCCTGTCTTTGTGGTTGAACAGCTCATATTGACTCAAGTTTCCTGTTTCCAGGACACATTTACCGCCTACTAACATGCCCAGACTCCTGCTTCCTCCCCCAACTCCAGACACTTTCCTGGCTTTCACTGTTTCTTCCTTTGCACACAGGATGAAGCGGCTCTCCTTCATGTCTGTTGAGCTACTTCATCTGACATCACGGGTTGATTTTCTTTTCCTCGCCCAAAATCCACAGGCACACAATGATAGTCTGAGAGTCAAAGAAAACCCACTTGTCCATGGGGAATGTCAGCGGCTTCCTACTCACAATGAGGATCAAGTCAAACTTCCAATGCCCACACCATCTATGTGCAAACCTCACAGACTATCATTCCAGAAGAAGGCTTGGCTTCCAGTGCCTCTCTTGTTCCCAGCGCATCGGGTATGGACAGAGAGAAAAGACTTGGCTGCTCTCTGAGGCCATGCTCAGCTTCAAGATTGAATTTTCATGAAGAGCCTGGAGAGATGAAGGCCCTCTGGGTCTTTCCATCCGGGGAGCTATCTGAAAAATCCAATGGGCTGCTGGTCCTCCTTTCTGGTTTCCTCTTTCCTTTTAGAAAGTAGGCTTGATTTCTGCTCTAAACGGAACTCTACCATATGTTATCAGTTTCACAGCAACATTAAGAGGAAGTGGAGAGATTGCCTAAATCCCCTTACTCCCCTCACATACACAGGTTTCCCCTTTTCAATATCCATCAGCACGCTGCTGGGTTGGGGAGGATGGATGAGCCTACTGGATACCTACTGCTCACCCAAAGTTCACAACTTTCCTTTGATTTCACTTTTGCTTTCCATGCTGGGCTCATGCTCAGGGCCTCATGCATGCCACGCAACAGCTTCACCCCTCAGTCACATCCCAGTCTTTTGCTATGGTACGTTTGGTGGGTTTGAAAGAACACGTACAACACCTGCCTTCCAAAGGACAGTAGTGTAGAGACTACTTTCACTGAAAATCCCCTTTCATGGAAAATCCTCTTTGTCTCCTTGTAACTATCTGCCATCATCCTGGTTCTTGGCAAAAACTGACCTTTGGAGGGTCAACGTGGTTTTGCCTTTGCTAGGTGATGGGTTCGGATTCAGAGAGTGGGCGTGATTTCAGAATGTCTGTTTTCACTTAGTAGCGAGCATTGAAGAGTCATCACCTCTCCTCTTATCCTCTTTTCATGTGTCCTATGGAGACACCCCACAGTAGAATCCATTTGGACAAGGTAAACAAACATGGAGCATGTCTGTCTTCTACCAAGCACACTAATCTTGTGGAGGTACATGGCTGTGGGATATTTGTATGTGGACCAAAGAAAATGACATCGGATTCAGTCCAGTGTTTCCCTTACCTCTCCCCATGCCCGTCCTTTTATTGATCTTTGGCGAATAGCCTGAACTTCCATTTGACCCCCACTGCCTGATGCTTTTCTGAGCTCGTGTCCACGTATTGGCACAGACTCTCTATTTTGACTTCATTAGGATTGTCTTACGTCAATTAACATGGTCGTCTCCAGATGCATCTATTGCCTGGCAAAATCCAGAGGAGGTCCATGGAAATGGTCCACCATGGCGAGTTGTGTATGTAGTCCACAGTTTCCTGAATGGTTCATCAGTTGAAGGGCACCAACTTTGCCTCCATATCACGCTATCATGACTTGTGCTGCCATAAACATTGATGTGGCTGCATCACTGTAGGATGCTGATTTTCAGTCCCCCGAAGATGTAACCTGGAGTTGGGTAGCTGTGTCAAAAATGGATTTCAAGCTTGCTTTTGGAGGAATCTGATACTGCTTGTGTGAGTCATCTCTTGGCAAACCTGAGCAATATGCAATACTTCATGTGTTCCATGTCCTGAATAGGGAACAATTTCACTGCATTTGCTGTACTAGAGGGACAGAGGATGAAAAGACCATGGTGTCGAATGGACCCTGACTACCAGTGGAAAGGACACTGCCTGGATATTAGAAGCAGGAGCAAGCAATTTCAGCAGAGCTAAAGTGTCTGTGTCACCTGCTGTGGTAGGCCAAAGATGGATGCACAGAGCCCCATGTCCAGTGTTGCTCACGGCCCGCAGCCTACTGCAATCACTTGAGGAGTGTCAGAAAGTGCCAGTGACAGATGTGCGCTGGGCTGAATATGTTTCACGGGCTCCTCAGGTTCTCCTGATAGACAGTAACCATTGATAACTCCTCCTTCTCCGGCGCTCTCTCCTTGCATTTGGTCCCTTTGGATTGACAACACAAGTTGCATATAAAAATGTATTGGACGATACCTGAAGAAGAGAAGAAAGGATCCTGAGTTGAGAACACTGCACGCTGAGCAATGGGGACAGAAGATCTCATTTTGCTCTTCATTCTGTGCTCCCACCTCCATGGAAACATCAGACCCCCGTGCGTGAAGATGTACTAGTTGTTCATGAAGCCCAGTGGGTAATCCCTGCAGAGAGCACATTGGATTTAGAAGGTGGACACTCCAAACAAATGAGATGTCTATATACCCACGCCTGGGTGACAGGCTCCCTTGGAAGAGGGAAGGAGAAGTGATCAATGACATCAGAGCATGGTCACTACTTTTGAATATCTACACGCAGGTCACCTGGATGTGAAGTAGAGGAGTCCACGCAGAGGCAGCTGCTATATCCAGATCGTTGGGCTCTTCCACATCAAACGGCACAAGGGAGAGGAACCCAGAAATGTCAGCAACAAGAAACATGTATGAGTTGGAACCAACTCTCACAGGCAAGCAACATCTAGAATTCGAGTGATTTACATGAGTGTGCTGGAGGCATCATGCTTGAATACCCTTCAAACACTGGTCTGCAAAACACATGGACTGTATCAACTTTCACTTCTGTGAGTTCACGACCATTTTGCAAACATACTACACGTGTATCACAACTAGAAGTCAAAGGCGCGATGACCCATCAAATGGCAGTGTTTCGATGTCAGGGGAGTCCAATGCAAGAGCCACGTAGAATTGGACGCAACTGCTAGGAATTTGAGGTTCATGGAGAAAGACAGGTAGACCTTCAGCATAGGATGGCGGATGCCGCAGAAGGCCAGAGCACTATCCGAGGTGTCTCTGGACCAGCCTCTACGGCAATGGCTGTGCAGTCTGTTATGCAGTGCATATGCCAATACCAAAATTGTTTAGACCCCAAGAGCAAAGACCTGAGATGGGGTGTTTGGGTCGGAACCTATGACTCTTCATCCAAATCCATTCTGGAGTCCTTTCTGCCTACCTTGTATTTCTGTGCAAAGAGACGTCGTGGCTCCACAGGTGACACCCCAAGCAAATTGTGGCAAGAGCTTCAGTGGGTGAAATTTGTGGTGGACAACTCATCTCTTTGGGCTGCTCGTGGTAGGAAACTAACGAAAACTAAAGGAGAGAGCTCTTGCAGCCGCAGGCATCTGACCTCATGTTCCGAGACAGTCTGAGCACTGTTGCACCGTGGGGCAAGAAGGTTTTGATTCAGCACATAGGTGCACCCTTGAAGACAGGGCTGGCATTGGATACTCAATTGTTCACTGATAATGGCCATTTCCAACCACTCCAGAACACTGAGGACATGATAAGAAACATGTTGGAACCCTCAGGGGACCCCGGAGCCCCACTGCCAGGCAAGTCCACTAGATCATTGTGCCAGTGCTATCCTCTAACCCAGCTAAGATGACTTTCTCAAGGAAGGAGGCCTCATCCCTTGGAGTGAACAGAGTAGAGACAGAGAGCAATGGGACGGAGCCGAGGATTTCCTGGGGACAAAGATTTGACCAACATGGCTCTGGTCCACAGCAAGCGACTTTCCCTTACACTACGTTCCAACTGTTCTCCCCTCTCTTCCCCAGGCAGTGGTCTTCAGCCCTTGGAGGCACATCCCTAAGGTCCTTCTGCTCTATCTTGCACTTCCTCCACGTGCCATCCTGGGCTCACAGGACTTGACACCTGAGGAGGAATCCTCAGGTCCACCACCTGCTGAGTCACAGCTCTGCTCCACTCCCCACCTCAAAGTGACTCTGGGTTCCCATGAGAGTGGACCTCCAAGATTCCCACGTGCTTGCCACAGTTGCTTCCAGATTTCTCCTGCCAATATTTCTTTATACGTCTTTGGACCCAAAGGTGGGTATCAGGTGCTTCCTTGAGTCAATCCCACTTAATGTGCTCATCACCGGGAGGCAGCTACTCAGAAAAACCATCACTGCCCAAGGCGTGGAGGTAGATCCGACCGTGGAGAGTTGCCAAACTGCTTCTCCATTTTCTTATTACTCAGTTACAAACATGTAGGAGAGTACCAAATTGAATATTGCATGAGCCAGTGCATGGATCAGTATGTTGCTCAGAATGTGAACCAGATTGGAGGAGAGGAAAAGCTAGTGTGGATCCCACTACCTTGCCCAGCATGCCTACTGAATGAAAACGGTTCCAGGGCACCCACTCTGAGAAGAGAAAGGCAGGTGTGTGGATCTGGGTTTCCTTGCCAACAGACCAAGGTCCAGGTGTTGGACAGGATGTGTTCAGTTTGAGAGATGCCCCGAGGCAGTGCCAGGTGGCAGTAGGAAATGAAATCCTGAGCAGAATAGCCCTGGCGTGACCAAAAGCGCTTTCCTCGTGAAGTCTTCTGGACAAGTGGAAGGACCCGCCCAAGGGGAATTGAGCTACAGCATGCGTGCACCAACTCCCATGCACCGGATGCGCTCTGCTACCGGGGGCTGGGGCCCCTGGCCGAGGGGTTGCTCTTTATCCACAGAACGTCCTCAGGCATGGAGGTCCTGGGGCTTGCCCTTCAAACCATCCCCCTCCATGAGGAGGATGAAAGCTCAGGAAGCTTGTGTGGAGCATCTCCAAGTGTGTCGTGGTCTGTGGCTCTTTCAAGAGGAACTACCATCAAAGGGAGAGAGGAGGACACAGGCTCCAAAAGGCCAAATGAAGAGACAAATGAACTTTGGGTTTGGATGCCAGTTCGATTCACATTTATTGAGATGGTGGGAATCTATTGACACGGCAACATAGAAGATAGAGCAGCAGGTGCCAGGGAGGGATGAGGAGAGCAGCAGGTGTGAGAGAATAGGAAACTTCCTCCATTTGGGAGAGAGAGGACAGTGAGTGTGTTGCTGGACGTGCTCTATGTGAATGCCATACATGCTCCAACTACGGGACCGGAGAGGTTGCCATTGATCTGTGGTGACTGTGCTCCAAGGGGGAGTCCAGCTAGTCTATTGGAGTGTGTTGGATGAGGAGGAAGAGGGGAGGGCAGGTGAGTGTGCTGAGCAGCCAGAAGCAGAAAAGCAGGAGGGGAGGAATGAAGTGGTTGGGCAGCTACCAGCAGGAGGTCTGGCAGCACAGAGACATACAGCAGAGACCTGAGTGTAAGCCTCATCAGCCCCAGGGCCTGGGGCAGCACCAGGTGGGCTTGCCGTGGGTGGTGTGAGAGCAGGTTGGGCACCAGTGGCTAAAGATGCAGGAGCAAGGGCTGGAGCAAGTGGGGACATAGCAGGGAGGGCTGAATCAGCAAGAGCCACAGCAACATGGCTGTCAGCAGCAGGAGCCACAAGAGCAGGGGCAGCAGCAGCAGCAGGGGCAGCAGCAGCAGCAGGGGCAGCAGCAGCAGCAGGGTCTGCAGCAGCAGGACCCGCAGGAGCAGGGGCGGCAGCAGCACGACCCACAGCAGCAGGGGCAGCAGCAGCAGCAGGGGCTGCAGCAGCAGCAGCAGGGGCAGTAGCAGCAGCAGCAGGGCTGGCAACAGCAGCACCCACAGCCGCTGCCACCACCACTGCAGCCGGAGCCACAACAGCAGTTGCTCATGGTGTCAGAGGATGGACCTTCTCAAGGCTGGGATCTGGAAGGAGGGTTTGGAGAGAGTGTGCATCTCGCTGCCCCACATCTCCTTTTATACCCTGCTAAGGGGCACCTGGCCTCCCTGCCACCACTCTTTCCTTGTTCTCCTTTGCATTAGTCAATGTGCAATTATCACATTAGCCATGTTTGTTTTCACGTGCATTTCCAGATTGGATGGAGAAGATGATTTACTTGTCCTCAAGTGTTCCAACTCAGCTTGCATGGCTACCTCTCTCACCTCCCAATAGACCGTCCAGCTCTCACTCTCTCACGTTCAGGCATCGCATGGCTTTCTGCTTCTCTGTGGGATCGGCACGTCTGTCCTAGGCTCACGCTGACCCTCCGTGCCCCATCTTTCTTTCTCAACTCCCAGGAGGAGAATGCAGACACTCACCTGGATGCCCCACTCTTTCTCCATGGACTTGCATGACAATGCCGTTTACACGGTGTCACGCACTTTACTGGCAAGAGACTATGGAGGACACCACCCGTTGCCTACCATGAGGCATCACCTGTCTCCTCGGACTTGCGCGGGATACACAAGATTTTGGAACATGGAAACTCAAGGGGTGAGTCATGGACGCCTCTTTTCTCCAGAAACCTATCTGCTAAGGGCCCTTTCCAGGTCCTCAGGGCAATATTGGCAGTACAGACCAACCACAGCATGACGTTCACGTTTTTCCACAGCGGAGGGAAGTGTTTCCTTCTCTTTGGACGTCCTGTCTTTGTGGTTGAACAGCTCATGTTGACTCAAGTTTCCTGTTTCCACGACACATTTACCCCCTGCTGACATGCCCAGACTCCTGCTTCCTCCCCCAACTCCAGACACTCTCCTGGCTCTCACTGTTTCTTCCTTTGCACCCAGGATGAAGCGGCTCTCCTTCATGTCTGTTGAGCTACTTCATCTGACGTCATGGGTTGATTTTCTTTTCCTCGCCCAAAATCCACAGGCACACAATGATAGTCTGAGGGTAAAAGAAAACCCACTTGTCCATGGGGAATGTCAGCGGCTTCCTACTCACAATGAGGATCAAGTCAAACTTCCAATGCCCACACCATCTATGTACAAGCCTCACAGACTATCATTCCAGAAGAAGGCTTGGCTTCCAGTGCCTCTCTTGTTCTCAGCGCATGGGGCATGGACGGAGAGAAACCACTTGGCTGCTCTCTGAGTCCATGCTCAGCTTCAAAATTGAGTTTTCATGAAGAGCCTGGAGAGATGAAGGCCCTCTGGGTCTTTCCATCCGGGGAGTTATCGAAAAAATCTAATGGGCTGCTGGTCCTCCTTTCTGGTTTCCTCTTTCCTTTTAGAAAGTAGGCTTGATTTCTGCTCTAAACGGAACTCTACCATATGTTATCAGTTTCACAGCAACATTAAGAGGAAGTGGAGAGATTGCCTAAATCCCCTTACTCCCCTCACATACACAGGTTTCCCCTTTTCTATACCCACCACCACGCTGCTGGGTTGAGGAGGATTGATGAGCCTACTGGATATATCCTTCTCACCCAAAGTTCACAACTTTCCCTTAGCTTTCACTTTTGCTTTCCATGGTGGTCTCTTGCTCAGGGCCTCATGCATGCTACACAACAGCTTCACCCCTCAGTCACATCCCAGTCTCTTGCTACGGTACATTCAGTGGGTTTGTAGGAACACAACTCCTGCCTTCCCAAGGACTGTAATCTACAGACTACTTTCACTGAAAATCCCTCTCACGGAAAATCCCCTTTGTCTCTTTGTAACTATCTGCCAACACCCTGATTCGTGGCAAACACTGACATTTGAATGGTCAACGTAGTTTTGCCTTTGCTAGGTGATGGGTTTGGATTCAGAGAGTGGGTGCAATTTCTGAATGGCTGCTTTCACTTAGTAGCAAGCATTGAAGAGTCATCACCTCTCCTCTTTTCCTCTTTTCATGTGTCCTTTGGAGGCACAGTAGAATCCATTTGGACAAACTATACACACATGGAGCATGTCTGTCTTCTACCAAGCACACTGTCCTTGTGGAAGTATATTGTTGTGAGATATTCATATGTCGACCAAAGGAAATGACATCGGATTCAGTCCAGTTTGTTTCCCCTACCTGTCCCCAAACCCTTCCCTTTATTGATCTTTGGGGAATAGTCTGAACTTCCATTCGACCCCCACTGCCCTGATATTTTTCTGCTCTCATGTCCGCGTGTTGGCACAGACTCTCTAATTGTCTTTATTTGGATTGTCTTAAGTCAATTATCATGGTAATCTCCAGATCCTTCTATTGCCTGGCAAAATCCAGAAGAGGTCCATGGAAATGGTCCACCATGGCGAGTTGTGTATGTAGTCCACAGTTTCCTGAATCGTTCATCAGTTGAAGGGCACCAACTTTGCCTCCATATCTCGCTCTCGTGACTTGTGCCTCCATAAACATTGATGTGGCTACGTCACTGTAGGATGCTGATTTTCAGTCCCCCAAAGATGTAATATGGAGTTGGGTATCTGTGTCAAATATGGGTTTCAAGCTTGCTTTTTGAGAATCTGATACTGCTTGTGTGAGTCATCTCTTGGCAAACCTGAGCAATATGCAATACTTCATGTGTTCCATGTCCTGAATAGGGATCCATTTCCCTGCATTTGGTGTACAAGAGGTACGGAAGATGAAAAGAACATGGTTTCGAGTGAACCCTGATCACCAGTGGACAAGTCTCTGTCTGGAGTTTGGGAGCAGGAACAAACAATTACAGCAGAGCTAAAGTGTCTGCGTCTACTGCTGTGGAAGGCCAAAAGATGGATGCTCAGAGCCCCATGTCCATTGTTGCTCACGGCCTGCAGCCTACTGCAATCACCTGAGGAGTGTCAGTATTTGCCAGTGACTGTTATGCTCTGGGCTGAATATGTTTCACAGGCTCCTCAGGTTCTCCTGATAGAGAGCAAACATTGATAACTACTCCTTCTCCGGTGCTCACTCCATGCATTTGGTCCATTTGTATTGACAACATACGTTTCACATAAAAATATCATGGATCTTTTGTGAAGAAGAGTTAAAATGATGTTGATATGAGAATACTACATGTTGAACAATGTTGAAATAATTCATCAATTATACATGCATAATATATCTCTATTTTTTTAATGAAGTTATACCCGGAATATTTCCTGAGTTTTTTTTCCGAAAACTACAACAAGTACAAACATTTTTCCTCCTATTTGCTCTGCAAATGCACAAGTAGAACACCTACAGGCCAAAGTGCCTCCATATCTTATAGAGACTTCATTCCTTTTCTAGTAGTCCCCTAGATCAGTAGAAATTCTGCCTTCTAACACTTGTAACTTTTTCTAGCAGTGTTTTCTACAGAGTTCGAAGACATTGTCAGACAAATGGGCAAATGGAATGATCCACGGATTCCCTCCCTTCATACTTTTCACCTTCATGTCCTCCCATTTTTCAGCTAGTTGTGTGCACGTTGCATTTGCCTCAGCGTACTCACTGGTTGTCTTCTCCAGTGTAAATGCCACTTCCTCTGGAACTTTCTTCCCAATCTGTCCCTCACCTAATTCCCTGGGGTCACTCACAGCTAGTGACAACTGAGTAGAAATGTTAAGTTCCTGCTACCTCACCACTGCATGAAGCAGTGATGTGCTCCTTCTCAGATCTGTAGTTTCCTGGAAAATCATAGTGGGCAGAAATCACAGAAAGTGTTTTATGAGGTCGTCTGACTTGTCTCTCAAAGTTCCTTTTAGATTTCTCCTGAGAGCTATTCTTCACTCATCCATATTTCCTTAAAAAATCCATTTCTGGTTCTGTATGTAGTTAACCCTGAAGAATATTCAGATCACTGGCTGATACATCCTTACACACAGGCTCGTTTTACCTAACCTAGGTAGATAGTTCTTTAAAAAGTTAGGAAAGTATTATATTTGCATACATCTAAGATGCAGTGATGTGGAAACAGAAAGAATTCAAGACAACTACTCTATAAGATACTGTGAAAAACTTGGTTAAAAACAGCCTCTGCTTCATAGGATTTAGCTGTTATGTGAAATGTGAAAACAGGAATTGACCATGACAATTAGGCAACAATCCATCCTGTATGAAAAGCTGTTCAGGAGCACCCACACTAAGAATAAAAACAGAAGGCACCTAGTCTGGGTGCCCAAGTAGATGGACCCAGATATGGGGTCTGGGAAAAACAGCATATTTGAATAATGATCCCAGGAAAAAATACAGAAATAGAAAGTATTTCAAGTCAGGGAGGGAAGACTGTAGAGTGAAAAATAATGAACAGAAAATTCATGAAGGTTTCGGAGCTCCTTTCTCAATGATGATCTCTGGTGGACTGGAAGACTCACCCATGGGATTTTGTGCCCTCATCCTCATTTACTGGTGGAATTCTGTTCTCAGGACCTTGAACCCTCCTGCCCAGAGGTTTGCTCGTTATCCAGAGGAAGTCCTCAGGCAGAGAATTCCAGGTACTTGCTCACCAAACTATCTTCCTGCATTAGAACATGAAGTGCTCACTGAGCAGAGATGGAGCACCTCAAATTGGATGCTGTGATCTCTCCAGGTCTACAGCTGAACTACCAAAAAGAGTGACAGAGAAGGACAAAATTTCAACAAGGAAAAAAAAAAAGAGATGTAATAGCAATATATTTGTATGCCAGCCTAATTTTTTATTTATTGTAAACAAATGGGATACATGTTGTTTCTCTGTTTGTACATGGAGTGAAGCATGGCATACCATTTGTGTAATCATAAATTTACATAGAGTAATGTTGTTTGATTCATTCTGCTTTATTTCCTTCCCTCTCCACCCCTCCCACCCCTCTTTTCCCTCTGTACAGTCCTTCCTTTCTCCATTATTGCCCCCTCCCTAACCCTAACCATAACCATAACCATAACAGTAAAAATCTCTAAACCCAATTGGGTGTCATCATCTGCCTATCAGCAAGATCATTCCTCCTTTGGTTTTTTGAGATTGGCTTATCTCACTTAGTATGATATTCTCCAATTTCATCCATGTGCCTGCAAATGCCAAAATTTTATCATTCTTTATGGCTGAGTAATATTCCATTGTGTATATATATATATATCACACTTTCTTTATCCATTCATCAATTGAAGGACATCTAGGTTGGATCCACAACACAATTGCTATTGTGCATTGTGTAGCTATGAACATTGATGTGGCTGTATCTCTGTGTTATGCTGATTTTAAATCCTTTGGGTATAGGCCAAGGAGTGGGATAGCTGGGTCAAATGGTGATCCCATTCCAAGCTTTCTGAGGCATCTCCATACTGTTTTCCAGAGTGGCTGCACTAATTTTCAAACCCACCAGCAATGTACAAGTGTACCTTGTTCCACACATCCTCGGCAACAACAATTGTTGCTTGTGTTCTTGATAATTGCCATTCAAATTGGGCTGAGATGGAATCTTAGGGTAGTTTTGATTTGCATTCCTCTTATTACTAGAGATTTTGAAAACTTTTTCATATATCTGTTGATTGCTTGAAAATCTTCTTCTGTGAAGTGTCTGTTCATTTCCTGAGCTTATTTGTTGATTGGATAATATGTATTCTTGGTGTAGAGTGTTTTGAGTTCTTTAATATTCTGGAAATTAGTGCTCTATCTGAAGTATGAGTGGCAAAGATTTTCTCCCACTCTGTAGGCTCTCTCTTCACATTAATGATACTTTCTTTGCTGAGAGACAGCTTTTTAGTTTGAATCTATCCCAGTTGTTGATTCTTCCTTTTATTTCTGGTGCTATGGGAGTCCTGTTAAAGAAGTCTGATCCTAAGCCAACCTGTTGAAGATTTGGACCTATTTTTTCTTCTGTAAGATGAAGGGTTTCTGGTTTGATTCTGAGGTCATTGATCCATTTTGAGTTGATTTTTGTGCAGGGTGAGAGATAGGGGGTTAGTTTCATTCTGTTGCATATGGATTTCCAGTTTTCCTAGCACCATTTGTTGAAGAGGCTATCTTTTCTCCATTGCATAATTTTGGCACCTTTGTCTAGTATGAGAAAATTGTATTTATTTGGGATTGTGTCCATGTCCTCTATTCTATACCATTGATCTACCTGTCTATTTTGGTACCAATACTATGCCATTTTTTGTTACTATAGCTTTGTACTAGGGTTGAAGATCTGGTATTGCGATACCCCCTGCTTCGCTCCTTCTGCTAAGGATTGCATTAGCTATTCTGGGTTTCTTATTCTTCCAGATAAATTTCATGATTGCTTGCTCTATTTCTGTAAGGTACGTCATTGGGATTTTAATTGGAATTGCATTGAATTTTGGTAGTATGGCCATTTTGACAATATTAATTCTGCCTATCTAAGAACATGGGAGATCTTTCCATCTTCTAAGGTTTTCTTTAATTTCTTTCTTTAGTGTTCTGTAGTTCTCATTGTAGAGCTCTTTCACCTCTTTTGTTAGACTGATTCCCAAGTATTTTATTGTTTCGAGGTTATTGTGAATGGGGTAGTTTTTCTAACTTCTCTTTCTGGAGATTCATCACTTACGTATAAAAATGCATTGGATTTATGAGCATTGATCTTGTAACCTGCTACTTTACTGAATTCACTTATGAGTTCTAAAAGTTTTCTGCTGGAATTTCCTGGTTCCTCTAAATATATAATCATGTCATTCAGTGAACAGGGATAGTTTGAATTCTTCTTTTCCTATTCATATCCTTTTAATTTCTTTGGTTTGTCTAATTGCTCTGGCTAGAGTTTCAAGGACAATGTTGAATAGAAGTGGTGAAAGAGGCCATCCCTGCCTTGTTCCAGTTTTTAGGGGGAATGTTTTCAGTTTTTCACCATTTAGAATGATATTGGCCATAGGCTTAGCATAGATCCATACCATTCTGGCATAGTGTTGAACCTAGTCTTAGGCCCAGAGCAACAGAGTCAATCATGTAAGGATTGAAACTTCTGAATCCCTGGGTCCCAAATAAACCTTTTCTCCTCTGAAATTGTTCTTGTCAGGTCTTTTGGTCAGAACAATGAAAAAGTTGACTAAAACACCATCCATCCAGAATCCAACACAGAGGTCCCACTAAGGTGCCACACCTGAGGACATCAGCCAGTGTCTGCCTTTACAGCCTGCAGAGCCTTAGTCAGCACCATTATATTAGGGCTCAAAAGCATTTAATGTACACCATGGAGTCTTATTTAACAGCACCCGGGATTAATAAACTCAAATGAACTGCAAAGGCTGTAGGACAATTCATATGTCCTATCTCCTCCAGTCATACTCTGTCTACCTACATTTACTATCCATTTAATCCCTTTAAGTGGATTAAGGCACTTGGGATTGGGCTCTTAGAATCCTATCATTTTGACTGAACATTCTTGTATTGTCTCACACACATGCTTTGGGCAGAATTCCTCATATCTAAACAACAATGGACACCCTTGTATTCAGATGGTAAGTCTTGGAATTCTCCAGTATAAGTCTTGAACATGACACCCATGTGGAAATCCCTGGAAGCTTTGAGAGATTTTTCTCTCATCTTCAGGCGCTTGGGTATCTTCCTGAGATTTCTATATATGCATATTTCTTATTCATCAGATCTGATTAGCCTGATGCCATTAATACCAGGATCATTACTAACCTCTGCGGGGCGCCCTGAATATCCATGTCATTTTCAACTGCATTGTGATAAAGAGCAAGACAAGTCACCTAGCCTGAGGTCAAGACAGCAAGTTAATACTGCTTTTGCTTCCACATCAACTGAACCCACTTCTGCCTCTCTTTCTTTGGGGATTCTGAAGTTTTATTTCCCATTTTAATTCCTACACAACCCATTTAAGAGATTAAGTTAATCTATTGTAACCAGGCAGTCTCACTTGTATCACTTATTGATGTGATAGATCTTTTGGTCATCCACCAGTAGAATTCATGATCCACGTAGTTTTCTGAAGGTGAACCTAATGAATTTCCTGGAAATAATAATGAGTTCAACTCAACTTCATTTACTAAGTCTTCCAAGGTAGTACTAATTTCTGGTTTTGAGTTCTTAGATTTCTTAGGGGATAGTGGTGATGGTAAGGCTCATCCACAGCTTTCATTTGGTCTATCCTTTTATAATATTCTTACTCTGGCCTGGTGTGGTTGTGTAAACCTCTAATCCAAGTGATTCTGGAGGCTGAGGCATGTGGATTGCAAATTCAAATCAGTCTCAGTCACTTAGCAAGGCCCTAAGTAACTTCCCAAGAATCTGAGTCACCATAAAAATTACCAACAAGCTGGGATGTGGCTCAGTGGTTAAGAAACCCTTGGGTTAATTCCAGTACCAAAAAATTATAAAATAAATATATTCTTAATCTGTGGTTCAAGGAAAAAATGTGCTAGATTTTACATTTGTGAAACAGGTCAATGACTGCAAAGTGTGCCTTTGGACCCTGTAGCAAGAATGTGGGTGCTGGGCCAAGACTCCATTCATTTTCTGACCACTATAGCCATATTATAATGGGAGCTGTGTTGACATTTTGGCATCCAATGTGGTTATCACCTCTGTTCTGTTATCCAATAGCATATGTGGGTATCCAATTTTTCTCTGAGTAAATTGCTCAATGGAAAATCTGGAAATGGACCATAGAGGTTAGTGCTATAAATTTGCTGTGGTCCTGTCTCTTGAAGGAATGGCCTTCTTTTCAAGTAATGAATTACAATTCTAGGATCTGTACCAGGTTGGAGACTGGAGGAAGGGGATCATGATTTTTCCCTGAAACCATTGATCTCATCCTTTCCTCATTGATTCCTAAGCATTTAAAAATATCTATGTGGGATGGCTATAGAAAAGACAGTAAAATCAATGGGACATGTCTCCTATGTTCATGTATGAAAACAAAATCAGTGAAAATCCACATCCTTTACAGATACAAGAATGGGATCCTAATTAGAATATATTATACTCCATGTATGTAGAATCTGTCAAAATACACTCTAATGTCATATATATATATAAAGAACAAATTAAAATTTAAAAAGAAAAACAATACATTTAAATAAAAGAATAATAATATTGAGCAAATGGAAAGAAAATATTCTCACTTCAGCACATCCTAGGACAAATAGCTTCCACCACCAGTTAGGAAGAAGTAAAAGACAGAAAAGACTGGAGTTCTTTATCCCTTTGGCAGGCATACCTCCTGTGACCTAAGAGCTTCCTATGAAGGCCCAAGACTTTGCATCCAAAGCACTGCCCCATTTGACCACCCAACTGGAACACATGAAATGGTGAGCAACGCTATCCACATTCCTAACACAGAAACCATGAACAACAAGGAGGTGGAAGTCACTGGGGCCGCCTCATGGGCAGCCATCCCTTGGCAGTACATTATATGGAATCAATAATCAAAATACAAAATATATGTAGTGAGCTTCTCTTGATCAAAAAATCATAAGCATGTAAGACTAAAATGTATTTTCAGAAATGTATATGTAGGTGGTTAAAGTATGGAGAAAAACCATGGAAATGATATTTCATAAATCCTTCCATTGATACATCTGGTGGAAGGAGTGAGATGGGGTCACGAAAACACATAATAGAGTCTTTCTTGGTGATTGCCACTTTCTTTGGCTGGCTGTGAACTTTGAGAACCTAGATACTTGCTTAGTCATTATTTATTATGATATATGTGTACATCTTGTACACATATCACTATATCATTGTTTTGCATAATAGCAGAGTTTGAAATAACCTGAAGAACAGAATTTTTTAAAATTTTTTTCTTTTCAATGATTATAAAACACCAGGATGGACTCTCACATTGTCACAAAAGCATGGAACATAACCAGTTCCAATTCAGTCCTGAGCACTTCCCCCCACTTCTGTTCCCTCCCTGCCCTCCATTCATCTTTCTTCAATCCATCTGCAGTTTACATTGTTTAAGTTAGTGCCGGGTGGATGCACCTGACTCCAGAAACCACTGTGCCACATCCATGCATGTGCATGTGAAATTTTGCTCAGGTTCATTCTACTGCTCTTCCCTCTTCCTGTCACTTCTTCTGCCTCATCCATCTTCTTTGTGTACTCTACTGATCGTGCTCCTATTTTGATAAATTTCCCTCTTTCTTTTTGTCCCTTCTCTCTTTCTTTATTTTCAACCCCTTATCTTGAATTGGCTACCGCATATCAGAGAACACATTCAACCTTTGACTTTTTGGGGACTGGCTTATTTCACTTAGCATGATAGTCTTCTGTGTCATCAATTTACCAGCAAATCCATAATGTCATTCTTATTTGTGGCTAATACTCCAGTGTGTATAGAGACATACCACAGCTTCTTTATCCACTCATCTGTTAAAGGGCACCTGGTTTGGTTTGCTTTTTTGAATTGTGCTGCTATAAACATTGAGACGGCTTTGTCACCATAGTATGCTGATTTTTATATCTTTTGGAAATACACTGAGGTGTGGAATAGCTGGGGCATATGGTGGTTCCATTCCTTTTTCCCTAAGGAATCTCCATACTGCTTTCCAGAGAGATTGTACTAATTTTCAGACCCACCTAAAATGTATGAATGTTCCATTTCTACCACATCCTTGCAAACTTTTTGATCCTTTGTATACTTGATAATTGCATTCTTGCTAGAGTGAGATGAAATCATTATGCGGTTTTGATTTGCGTAAGATGCTATTGACCTTTCGGATTTCTTCTTTTGAGAAGTGTGTTTAGCATGTTTGCCCATTTATTGATTGCAATAGTTTTTTGGTGTTAAATTTATTGTGTTCACTGTATATTAAGGATTTTAAGGCCTTATATGAGGCACAGATGGCAAAGATCTACCTTTCTGTTGACTTTCTTTTCACACTCTAACCCCACTTACTGAGTTTTTAAATTTTACTTCTTGCACATTAGGAATCTTGGTAAGGATATTGATTCCTGTGCCAATCAGTTGGAGAGTTGGACCTACACTTAATTCGAGCAGTTATACGGTTTGTAGTCCAATTCCTACACTTTTGATCCACATTGAGTTTACTTTCTCAGGATGAGAGATAGGGGTTAAAGTTCTTTCTTCTACATATGAATTACCTGTTTTCCCAGAACCATTATATTAAAAAGGGAATCTTTTCTCCAACATATGTTTTTGGCACCTTTATAAAGGATCACATGACTGTATTTATGTGGGCTTGTCTCTGCATCTTCTATTTTATTCTATTGCTCTTCATGCCCATTTTGATGCCAGTACCATACTGTTTTTGTTACTATAGCTCTGTAGTGTAATTTGAGGTCTGGAATTGACATTCCTCTGCTTTGCTTTTCTCATTAAAGATTGCTTTGACTATTCTGAGTCTCTTATTCTTCCAAATGAATTTCATAACTGCCTTTTCTTGTTCTGTGAAGAATGTCATTGGAATTTGAGGGAAATTCCATTGAATCTATATAGTGATTTTGGAAGTATGACTATGTTGACAATATTAATTCTGCCTACCCAAGATCATCAGAGGTCTTCCTGGGTTATTAGGTCTTCCTCAAGTTCTTTCTTTAGTGTTCCATAGTTATCATTGTAAAGGTCCTTCACCTCCTTGGTTAGATTGATTCCCAAAGGCTTTTCTGTTTTGTTTTGTTTTTAGGTTATTGTGAATGATCTAGAATTCCTACTTTCTTTTTCAGTAGATTCATCACTGGAGTATAGAAATGCAATTCATTTTTTTGAGTGCTCATCTTGTATCTTGCTGCATTTGTAAACTCATTTATGCATTCTAGAAGTCTCCAGGTGGAAGTCTTCTAAGCATAGGATCACATCATCAGTTAACAGAGAAACTTTGAGCTCTTCTCTTCATATTCACATTCTTTTATTTTCTTCTATTTTCTGATTGCTCTGGCTAGAGTTTCAAGGTCTATGTTGAATAGATGTGAAGTTGGTATCCTTGCCTTGTTTCTGGTTGTAGAGGAAAAGCTTTCAGGTTCTCTCCATTCACTATAATGTTGGTCATGGGATTGTCACATACAGCCTTTACAATGGTGAGGTGACTTTCTTCTGTCACTAGTGTTTCTAGTATGCTGTACGTGAATGGGTGCCATACTTTGTCAAATGCTTTTTCTACATCTCTTCGGATAATCCTGTGATTCTATTCCTTAATATTATTTACTTGGTGAATTACATTTATTGATTTCCACATGTTGACCCAAACTCACTCCCTTAGGATGAAATCCATGACCACGGAACACTCTCTTTTAAATGTGTTTTTGCACGTGGTTCCTTAATATCTATCTTTAATATTGAGAAGGATTTATTTTATGTATTTTTTAATGTCTGTATTTTGATTTTTTTTATTGTAAACAAATGGGATACATGTTGTTTCTCTGTTTGTATGTGGCGTAAAGGCATACCATTTGTGTAATCATAAATTTACATAGGGTAATGTTGCTTGATTCATTCTGTTATTTTTTCCCTTCCCCCCACTCCTCCCACCCCTCTTTTCCCTCTATACAGTCCTTCCTTCCTCCATTCTTGCCCCCCTCCCTAACCCTAACTCTAACCCTAACACTAACCCCTCCCTTCCCCCATTATATGTCATCATCCACTTATTAGTGATATCATTCGTCCTTTGGTTTTTTGAGATTGGCTTATCTCACTTAGCATGATATTCTCCAATTTCATCCATTTGCTTGTATTTATATGCAACATTGTTTGGGGCATAAATATTTATACTAATTATATTTTGTTGATGGATGATTTCCATGAGCAGTATGAAGTGACATTCTTTTGGCTCTTCTATTTTATCTGCCTTGAAGTCCAGTGTATCTGATATGAGGAAAGATGCCCTTGCTTGTTTATGAGTTCTATGTGAATAGTATGTTTTTTATCCCATCTGTTCGCCTTCAGTCTGTGGATGCCTTTGCCTATGAGGTGAATCACGCGCAGACAGCATATTGTTGGGTCTTGTTTTCTACTCCCACACTTAGGTTTAGATTGAAGATGTTAGACCATTTTATATTCAATGTTATTATAGACAGAGATTGTATTTTCTACCATAATACTTTATTTCTAATGTTTGTATGGTCTTGATTGTTCCTTGGCTAAACTATTCCTTTTGTGTAATTTCTCCTTAAAAGGGTTTTCATTTTTATATTTCATTTCTTCTTCATAAAACTTTTTATTAATATGTTCTGTATGGCAGGCTTTCTGGTTATGAATTGTTTAGTTTCGTTTATCATGTAAGGTTTACTTAATTTTGATGGGTATAGTATTCCTGGTTGGCAGATATTTTATTTTAGAACTAGTTATATATTATTCCAAACCCCCCAGACTTTCAGGGTTTGGATTGAGAAATCGGTTGAAATCCCATTGGTTTACCTCTACCTGTGACCTGTCATTTTTATGTTGCACCTAGAAAGGTTTATGTACTATAAGAAAATATGTTTAGATAGAATGGAATGATGATATTTTAAGGATATATAGAAATAAAATTAATGGCAACTGGACTTTTACTATACATATGTCTCTGCCTATGTCACTTCATATAAAATATCTTGATTGATTAATATATATGTATATATATACTCTTATTATAGTACTAAATATTTAAATGGTCCTGAGTTTTATTAGAAATAATGTATTTGAATTGAAAATAGGTGGATTTTCCTGTCGAATAGACATGATTATTTTGTCTGTATTTTGATTATATGTTATGGTAATATATGGTAATTCAGATAATCATAGTATATTTTAGCTATGGACACAATGTTTGTTACACATATTTACTTTAAAAAGGTTGTGCACTCAGATGATGAAAGTAACACCTGACAGGAAAAGTCCCTTTTTCATGCCATTCTTTCAAAGATATAGTAATGCAATGAGTCCATGCTACTCAAAGACATAATAAATTCATGGGTGGTGATGCAGAATATTAGTTGGGTCTACCTCATTCAAATATCTGCTTATCTGGGTTCTTTTTCTTGTAGCATTCAATACAGGAAAGGACAAACTGCAGAGAGAGAAAGGTTTACACTAACTCTACACCTCAGGGTCATAAAAGAGGTGCAGTTTGTATAGACACTTGAAAATTGACAAGTATGAACTGATGTAATTTATCCTTTATATTTCACTGGACAATGAGTAAAATTTAGCAAGGAGCACACAGAGTTATGTCTCTTATGTTTTGAGTTACTCCATCAAAATCCAGGGTGTTGTTTACAGTGACTTTCCATGTGCTTCATGCAGTATTCGCCCTGTCACAACCATGTGATGCTGTTTCTTATGGTGTTAGAGTGCTCCAAGTACTAAAGAAAAATATCCGAATTTCAGTCTGCCTTGTAGAAAATTAGTAGATCAGTCCTCACAGATCATGATCACTCTGTGTATGATTCAGATTGCATCAATTGTAATTTGATGATTTTTTTAAAATTTATTTTTATTGTAAACAAATGGAATACATGGTGTTTCTCTGTTTGTACATGAAGTAGAGGCATACCATTTGTGTAATCATACATTTACCTAGAGTAATAGTTTTTGATTCATTCTGTTATTTTTAGTTTTTTCCTTCCCCCACCCCTCCCACCCCTCTTTTCCCTCTATAGAGTCCCTCCTTCCTCCATTCTTGCCCTCCTTCCACCCCCCATTATGTGTCATCATCTGCATATCAGTGAGATCATTCCTCCTTTGGTTTTTTGAAATTGGCTTAACTCACTTAGCATGATATTCTCCAATTTCATCCATGTGCCTGCAAAACCCATAATTTTATTACTTTTAAAGACTGAGTAATATGGCATTGTATATATATACCACAGTTTCTTTATCCATTCATCAATTGAAGGGCATCTAGATTGGTTCCACAAACTGGCTATTGTGAATTGAGCCACTATGAACATTGATGTGGCTGTATCTCTGTAATATGCTGATTTTAAGTCCTTTGGGTATAGGCCAAGTAGTGGGATAGCTGGGTCAAATGGTGATTCCATCCCAAGTTTTCTGAGGAATCTCCATACTGCTTTCCAGAGTGGCTGCACTAATTTGCAATCCCAACAGCAATGTATGAGTGGACCTTTTACCCACATCCTCTCCAACGTCTATTGTTGCTTGTATTCTTGATAATTGCCATTCAAATTGGGGTGAGATGGAATCTTAGTGTAGGTTTGATGTGCATTTCTCTTATTACTAAAGATGGTGAATTTTTTTATATAGCTTTTGATTTCTTGTAGATCTTCTTCTGTGAAGTGTCTGTTCATTTCCTGAGCCCATTTGTAGATTGGGTTATTAGTATTCTTGGTGTAGAGATATTTGTGTTCTTTGTATATTCTGGAAATTAGTGCTCTATCTGAAGTATGAGTGGCAAAGATTTTCTCCCACTCTGTAGGCTCTCTCTTCGCATTGCTGATAGTTTCTTTTGTTGAGAGAAAGCTTTTTAGTTTGAATCTATCTCAGTTGTTGATTCTTGCTTTTATTTCTTGTGCTATGGGAGTCCTGTGAAGGAAGTCTGATCCTAGGTTGACATGTTGAAGATTTGGACCTACTTTTTCTTCTATAAGATGCAGGGTCTCTGGTCTGATTTCAAGGTGCTTGATCCATTGTGAGTTGACTTTGGTGGAGGGTGAGAGATAGGGGTTTAGTTTCATTCTGTTGCATATGGATTTCCAGTTTTCCCAGCACCATTTGTTGAAGAGGCTATCTTTTCTCCATTGCATATTTTTGGCACCTTGGTCTAGTATGAGAAAATTGTATTTATTTGGGTTTGTGTCCACGTCCTCTATTCTGTACCATCAATCTACCTGTCTATTTTGGTGTCAATACCATGCCATTTTTGTTACTATTGCTTTGTAGTATAGTTGAAAGTCTGCTATTGTGACCCCCTGCTTCACTCTTCCTGTTAAGGATTTCTTTAGCTATTCTGGATTTCTTATTCTTCCAGATGAATTTCATGATTACTTGCTCTATTTATGTAAGGTACCTCATTGGGATTTTAACTGGAATTGCATTGAATCTGTATAGCACTTTTGGTAGTATGGCCATTTTGACAATATTAATTCTGCCTATCCAAGAACATGGGAGATCTTTCCATCTTCTAAGGTTTTCTTTAATTTCTTTCTTTAGTGTTCTGTCATTCACATTTCAGAGATCTTTCACCTCTTTTGTTAGATTGATTTCCAAGTCTTTTATTTTCTTTGAAGCTATTGTGAATGTGGTAGTTTTCCTAACTTCACTTTCTGAAGATTCACACTTATGTATAAAAATGCATTGGATTTATGATCATTGATCTTGTAACCTGCTACATTACTGAATTCACTTATGAGTTCTAAAAGTTTTCTGGTGAAATTTCCTGGTTCCTTTAAATATAAAATCATGTCCTATGCAAATAGGGATAGTTTGAGTTCTTCTTTTCCTATTCGTTTCCCTTTAATTTCTTTGGTTTGTCTAATTGCTCTGGCTAGAGTTTCGAGGACAATGTTGAATAGAAGTGGTGAAAGAGGGCATCCCCGCCTTGTTTCAGTTTTTGGGGGAATGTTTTCAGTTTTTCACCATTTAGAATGATATTGGCCATGGGCTTAGCATAGATTGCCGTCACAATGTTAAGGAATGTTCCCACTATCCCTATTTTTTCCATGGTTTTGAACATGAAGGGATGCTGTATTTTATCAAATGCTTTTTCTGCATCTATTGATATAATCATGTGATTCTTGACTTTAAGTCTGTTGACATGGTGAATGACATTTATTGATTTCCAGATGTTGAACTGAACTTGCTTCCCTGGGATAAAATCCACTTGATTGTGGTGCACTATCTTTTTAATATATTTTTGTATGCAATTTGCTGAATTTTTGTTGAGAATTTTTGCATCGATGTTCATTAAGGATATTGGTCTGAAAGTTTCTTTCCTTGATGTGTCTATGTCTGGTTTAGGTGTCAGGGTGATATTGGCTTCATAGAATGAGTTTGGGAGGGATCCCTCCTATTCTATTTCATGGAATACTTTGAGAAGTATTGGGATGAGCTCTTCTCTAAAGGTTTTGTAGAACTCGGCTGAGAACCCCTCTGGTCCTGGACTTTTCTTTGCTGCTAGGCTGTTGATGTCTTCTTCTATTTCATTACTTGAAATTGTTTTATTTAAATTGTGTATGTCCTCCTGGTTCAGTTTAGGTAATTCATACGTCTCTGAAAATCTGTTGATGTCTTTGAGATTTTCTTATTTGTTGGAGTATAGATTTCGAAAATATCTTCTAATTATGTTTTGTATTTCACTCGTGTCTGTAGTGATATTTCCTTGTTCATTAAAATTTTAGTAATTTGAGTTTTCTCTCTCCTTCTCTTTGTTAGTGTGGCTAAGTGTTTATCAATTTTGTTTATTTTTTCAAAGAACCAACTATTTATTTTATCAATTCTTTGGATTCTTTCTTTTTTTTCAATTTCACTGATTTCGGCTCTGATTTTAACTATTTCCTGTCTTCTACTACTTTTGGTGTTGGTCTGCTCTTCTTTTTCTAGGGCTTTGAGCTGTAGTGTTAAGTCATTTATTTGTTGATTTTTACTTGCTTTGTTGAATGCGCTCAATGAAATAAGTCTTCCTCTAGTACTGCTTTCATTGTGTCCCAGAGATTTTGATATGATGTGTCTTTGTTCTCCTTTACTTTTAAGAATTTTTTTTATTTCCCTCCTGATGTCTTCTGTTATCCATTCATCATTAAATAGCATATTATTTAATCTCCAGGTATTAGAGAATTTTCTGTTTTTTATTCTGTCATTTATTTCTATTTTCAATCCATTATGATCTGATACAATACAAGGTACTATCTCTATCTTCTGGTATTTGCTAATAGTAGCTTTGTGGCATAAAATATGGTCTATTTTAGAGAAGGATTCATGTGCTGCTGAGAAGAAAGTGTATTCCCTCTTTGTTGGATGGCACATTCTATGTATGTCCATTAAGTCTAAATTGTTGATTGTGTTATTGAGATCTATGGTTTCTTTATTCAATTTTTGTTTGGAAGATCTATCCAGCGGTGAGAGAGGTGTGTTAAAATCACCTAGTATTATTGTGTTGTGGTCTATTTCATTTCTGGAATTGAGAAGGATTTGTTTGACGTACATGGATGAGCCACTGTTTGGGGCATAGATATTTTTGATTGTTATCACTTGCTTTTTTATGCTTCCCTTAAGCACTATGTAATGTCCTTCTTTATCCCTTCTGACTTGTTTTGGCTTGAAGTCCACATTATCTGATATGAGGATGGATAATCCAGCTTTTGTGCTGTGTCCTTGTGCTTGGTATGTTTTTTTCCATCCTTTCACCTTTAGTCCGTGGGTATCTCTTTCTATCAGATGAGTCTCTTGCAGGCAGGATATTGTTGGATTTTTCTTTTTAATCCAATCTGCCAGTCTATGTCTTTTGAATGAGGCGTTCAGGCCATTAACATTCAGGGTTATTTTTGTGATATGATTTGTATTTTCATTCATTTGACTCATTTTTGTTTTTTGACATGATTTGGTTTCTCCTTTATTTGGTTATTCCTTTAGGCTAGTTCCTCCCATTGCTGATTTGCATTGTTGTTTTTCATCTCTTCCTCATGGAATATTTTGCTGAGAATGTTCTGTAATGCCGGTTTTCTTTTTGTAAATTCTTTTAGCTTTTGTTGATCATGGAAGGATTTTATTTCATCGTCAAATCTGAAAGTAAGTTTTGCTGGGTATAAGATTCTTGGTTGGCATTCGTTTTCTTTCAGGGCTTGGTAAATGTTGTTCCAGGCCCTTCTAGCTTTTAGGGTCTGGATTGAAAAATCTGCTGATATCTGTATTGGTTTCCCCATGAATATAATTTAATTCTTTTCTCTCACAGCCTTTAAAATTCTGTCTTTATTCTGTATGTTAGGTATTTTCATAATAATGTGCCTTGTTGAGGGTCTATTGTAATTTTGTATATTTGGAGTCCTATAAGCCTCTTGTACCTGGTTTTCCATTTCATTCTTCAGATTTGGGAAATTTTCTGATAGTATTTCATTGAATAGATTGTTCATTTCTCTAATTTGTTTCTCTAAGCCTTCCTCAATCCCAATATTTCTTAAATTTGAACGTTCCCTGATATCCCCCGATTCTTGTAGATTCTGTTCATGATTTCTTACCATCTTCTCTGTTTGGTCAGTTTGTTTTCAAGATTAAATATTTTGTGTTCAATGTCTGAGGTTCTGTCTTCCAGGTGTTTGATCCTATTGGTTATGCTTTCTATAGAATTTTTAACTTGGTTTATTGTTTCCTTCATTTCAAGGATTTCTGTTTGTTTGTTTGTTTGTTTGGTCAGGATCTCTAACTCTTTATTGAAATGATCTTTTGGTTCTTTTATTTGCTCTTTTAACTGTTGATTGTTGCAATCATTTAATGCCTGCATTTGCTCTTTCATTTCTTCCTTCAATGCCTGCATTTGCTCTTTCATCTCCTTGTTTGCTTCCCTTATTTTTTTAATTGTGTACATACGTTCTGAACTCCCTTTCTGACATTTCTTCTTCCATGCAGTCATTGGATTTTATTTCTATACCATCTAGGTTTGTTTCAGACATTTTCTTCCTTTTTTTTCTCATATTTCTCAGGTATCTACCCCTCTCATAGTGAAACTCTGGGATATTGCAGATTTCCTCTATTGAGTAATATTGTGTCTGTAGATTTCCAGTAATTCACCTCTTAGCCTTCAGTAGCCTGAAGTCTTGGAGGAACTTGATAATGCTGTACTCCACTAGGAACCTGCCCCTCTAGGGGTGGTGGGCTTCAGGTGGGCTATATTCCCTGTCATTGGGCAGAGGCATCTCCATTTGTTGACTGATGGTCAGCCAATGGGGGCCTAGACTGCAGACTGGGGCATGTCTGATCTGGGTCTGTGTCTCTGGTTCTAATGCCCTGGTGCGAAAGCCTTGCCCAGCAGGGAAGATTCACTTGGTGGGGAATTTTCCCTGGGCCGCTCTCTTCTGAGAATTTCCCTTTGGTCCAGAACTATCACCTGGATTGGGAAGACTTCCTCTGCGATATTTCCAGGGGTACTGACTTACCATCTGGGCTGGGGAGCCTGGCCCTGTGTGGGACTCCCTTGCTGAACAGCCCTCCTCTGCTACGTTCCCTGGGGACCAGAGCTACCGCCCGGGCCTCGGACCCTCACTCTGCATTAAAGCCTCTCACTGTGCGGCCCTCCTCTGCAATGCTCCTGGTTGATTGGGTTCTCAACTCCTGCAGGGGAGTCTCACTGGGTCCTTCTACTCCATGAAGTTCCCTGTGTTTCGGGACTACTCCCCTATCTGGGGAGCCCAACCAGTGGGAGAGACTGACCCGGTGGCTCTGAGTTGTTGGTCTGAAGTATCTCAATAAATCCTCTTCTTGACTCCTGGGTCTTGTCAAAGGTCCTCTAGCCTCCTGTAGGTGTCTCAGGAAGGGAGCTGCCCTTCCAATGATGATGGCCATGCCCTCAGGAATAATTCAAAATGTCTGCACCAGACTGTAAAGAAGACACTGGCTATCTCCAGGGTGCAGGCGGGCTGGTTCATCTGTTGGCTTGCTCTGCGATGGCGACAGACCTCAGCGTGGTGGTTGGGTGGGGTTGCTCTGTGACGTCTGTCTTCAGCCTGGTGGTTGGGCGGGTTGGCTGCCTGCTGCCTTGCTCCGCAAGGCAGGCGGGTGCATGCTTTCCTGCTACCTCTGTGATGCAGGCAGCCTCACTCACCCAACAGCTCGCTCTGCGACTGCAACAGACCAGTGTTGGCACCATTCTCAGTGCAGGGGTTAGGCGGGGTCACTCAGTGATGTTGTCTGTCTTCCGCCTGGTGGTTGGGTGGGTTGGCTGCCCGCCACGTAGCTCCACAAGGCGGGCAGGTTGAGTGCCCACCAGCTACCTCTGTGATGCAGGTGGCCTGACTCACCTGCCAACTCAATCCGCGACTGCCAATTTGATGATTTTTGTGCTGGAAATTTCAGTGGAACACACCTGAGTTCATTGAGGCAGGAGGATCACAAGTTGGTGGCCAGCCAGGCAATTTAGCAAGACCAAAAGAAACTTAGCAAGACCGTGTTTCAAAATATAAAAGAAAAAGTGCTGGGATGCAGCACTTAGTAGAAAAGACCATTGGGTTTGCCACCACTATGAACTAGAGAAAGAAAGAAAGAAAGAAAGAAAGAAAGAAAGAAAGAAAGAAAGAAAGAAAGAAAGAAAGAAAGAAAGAAAGAAAGAAAGAAAGAAAGAAAGAAAGAAAAGGGGAGTGGAACAGGTGGAGAGAGAGGGAGGTGGAACCAAAGTCAGAAGAAAAGTAAACAGGAATGCGTATGGCCGTACCACTCCTGTCCTGCCGAAGTCCCCTGCCTGTCTTCCCACCGTCCGACCGTGGAAGGAAGGTTCTGATTCCTGTCTCCTGAGGAAGGAAGGACAAGAGGGATTGCATTAGTAACTGAATTATGTCATCTCTTCTTCCCCTCATGACAACCATCGTATCTGAAAAATTTCTTATGCCAATGTCCATTAATTCAAAACTTCTCTGGGCAGAGGGCAGGCATTGGCCATTCTTAATTTGCCCCATATGATTACAATTGCAGTCAAGGTCAAGAACCACTGCTTTTGGACCTGTGATTGTTCAGACTTGGGCCTATGAGGCTAATGTACAGTGGCTTTTGACTTGTGGGAAAATGTTTCTGTGAAACTTCCTAAATGTATATAGAAAACTTTCCCCTAATAATCAAAAAATTTTAGCCTGTTTCCTTCTGCCTTGCTTGCATATCAAATCAAGTGAAATATTTTGATACTCAGGACATGGGAGTATTTAACATGTTACCACCATAGACCAATTGCTCTTTGCTATATATATCCTTATGTAAATAAAATCCTACACCTTCCATAAATATAAATTAGACTGGCAAGATCCAAGATGGTGGACTAGGGGTGACTGCATCTCCCGTCACTCCAGAACTCAGGTTTCAAGAAAGGGAGGTATTGAGAGACTCGGACCAACATAGAGCCATGGGGTGAGTCTCTCCCACTGGGTGAAGCTTGGCCCAGGCAGCAGGCCCCGACAGTGGCCTTCTCAGAGCAGGGCAGGGCAGCGAGAGTCTTCCCCAAGCAGCCCTGCTCCCTCTGGTGGCAGGTGCGATCCACAGCCAGCTTCTAGGAACAGGCCCACCCAGTGAGAGCTTTTCTACACAGAGCCAGCCCCAAATCCTGGACCCAGCGGTGGGCCCCAGCCTGCAGGCACCTTCTCGGACCAGGGCAGGGCAGTGAGAGACTTCCCCAAGCAGCCCGGCTCCTTCCAGCGGCAGGTGTGATCCACAGCCAGGTCCTCAGAGCAGACCTGCCCAGTGAGAGCTTTTCCACACAGAGCCAACCCCAAGCCCTGCACCCAGTGGCGGGTCCTGGCCTGCAGGGGGCTTCTGAAAACAGGGCAGTGCAGTTAGAGGCTTTTCCTGGCAGCCCGGCTCCCTCAGGCAGGGGAAGGCCCTGTCAATAGCCAGCTTCTAGGAGCGGGACTGCCCAGTGAGAGGGTTTCCACACAGAACCAGCCCCAACCCCTGGACCCAGTAGCGGGCTAGGGGCAGCTTTCTTTGGAAGCACTGCATTATCAAGTTTCTCCAAGAATTCAGGCTCCTGAAGGTTGGGAGGTGATATACTGGAAATCTACAGGGACACTATAAGCCAATAGAGGAAATCTGCAGTATCTCAGAGTCACACTGATATCTGAGAAAAGAAGGAAAGAAAATGTCCCAAAAAACCTAGATACTATATCAATAACACCCAATGACCGCACAGCAGAAGAAATGTCAGAAAGGGAGTTCAGAATGTACATAATTAAAACAATAAGGGAAGCAAACAAGGAGATGAAAGAGCAAATGCAGGCATTGAAGGAAGAAATGAAAGAGCAAATGCAGGCATTAAATGATTGCAACAATCAACAGTTAAAAGAGCAAATAAAAGAACCAAAAGATCATTTCAATAAAGAGTTAGAGATCCTGACCAAACAAACAAACAAACAAACAGAAATCCTTGAAATGAAGGAAACAATAAACCAAGTTAAAAATTCTATAGAAAGCATAACCAATAGGATCAAACACCTGGAAGACAGAACCTCAGACATTGAACACAAAATATTTAATCTTGAAAACAAAACTGACCAAACAGAGAAGATGGTAAGAAATCATGAACAGAATCTACAAGAATCGGGGGATATCAGGGAACGTTCAAATTTAAGAAATATTGGGATTGAGGAAGGCTTAGAGAAACAAATTAGAGAAATGAACAATCTATTCAATGAAATACTATCAGAAAATTTCCCAAATCTGAAGAATGAAATGGAAAACCAGGTACAAGAGGCTTATAGGACTCCAAATATACAAAATTACAATAGACCCTCAACAAGGCACATTATTATGAAAATACCTAACATACAGAATAAAGACAGAATTTTAAAGGCTGTGAGAGAAAAGAATTAAATTATATTCATGGGGAAACCAATACAGATATCAGCAGATTTTTCAATCCAGACCCTAAAAGCTAGAAGGGCCTGGAACAACATTTACCAAGCCCTGAAAGAAAACGAATGCCAACCAAGAATCTTATACCCAGCAAAACTTACTTTCAGATTTGACGATGAAATAAAATCCTTCCATGATCAACAAAAGCTAAAAGAATTTACAAAAAGAAAACCGGCATTACAGAACATTCTCAGCAAAATATTCCATGAGGAAGAGATGAAAAACAACAATGCAAATCAGCAATGGGAGGAACTAGCCTAAAGGAATAATCAAATAAAGGAGAAACCAAATCATGTCAAAAAACAAAAATGAGTCAAATGAATGAAAATACAAATCATATCACAAAAATAACCCTGAATGTTAATGGCCTGAACGCCTCATTCAAAAGACATAGACTGGCAGATTGGATTAAAAAGAAAAATCCAACAATATCCTGCCTGCAAGAGACTCATCTGATAGAAAGAGATACCCACGGACTAAAGGTGAAAGGATGGAAAAAAACATACCAAGCACAAGGACACAGCACAAAAGCTGGATTATCCATCCTCATATCAGATAATGTGGACTTCAAGCCAAAACAAGTCAGAAGGGATAAAGAAGGACATTACATAGTGCTTAAGGGAAGCATAAAAAAGCAAGTGATAACAATCAAAAATATCTATGCCCCAAACAGTGGCTCATCCATGTACGTCAAACAAATCCTTCTCAATTCCAGAAATGAAATAGACCACAACACAATAATACTAGGTGATTTTAACACACCTCTCTCACCGCTGGATAGATCTTCCAAACAAAAATTGAATAAAGAAACCATAGATCTCAATAACACAATCAACAATTTAGACTTAATGGACATACATAGAATGTGCCATCCAACAAAGAGGGAATACACTTTCTTCTCAGCAGCACATGAATCCTTCTCTAAAATAGACCATATTTTATGCCACAAAGCTACTATTAGCAAATACCAGAAGATAGAGATAGTACCTTGTATTGTATCAGATCATAATGGATTGAAAATAGAAATAAATGACAGAATAAAAAACAGAAAATTCTCTAATACCTGGAGATTAAATAATATGCTATTTAATGATGAATGGATAACAGAAGACATCAGGAGGGAAATAAAAAAAATTCTTAAAAGTAAAGGAGAACAAAGACACATCATATCAAAATCTCTGGGACACAATGAAAGCAGTACTAGAGGAAGACTTATTTCATTGAGCGCATTCAACAAAGCAAGTAAAAATCAACAAATAAATGACTTAACACTACAGCTCAAAGCCCTAGAAAAAGAAGAGCAGACCAACACCAAAAGTAGTAGAAGACAGGAAATAGTTAAAATCAGAGCCGAAATCAGTGAAATTGAAAAAAAAGAAAGAATCCAAAGAATTGATAAAATAAATAGTTGGTTCTTTGAAAAAATAAACAAAATTGATAAACACTTAGCCACACTAACAAAGAGAAGGAGAGAGAAAACTCAAATTACTAAAATTTTAATGAACAAGGAAATATCACTACAGACACGAGTGAAATACAAAACATAATTAGAAGATATTTTCGAAATCTATACTCCAACAAATAAGAAAATCTCAAAGACATCAACAGATTTTCAGAGACGTATGAATTACCTAAACTGAACCAGGAGGACATACACAATTTAAATAAAACAATTTCAAGTAATGAAATAGAAGAAGACATCAACAGCCTAGTAGCAAAGAAAAGTCCAGGACCAGAGGGGTTCTCAGCCAAGTTCTACAAAACCTTTAAAGAAGAGCTCATCCCCATACTTCTCAAAGTATTCCATGAAATAGAATAGGAGGGATCCCTCCCAAACTCATTCTATGAAGCCAATATCACCCTGATACCTAAACCAGACATAGACACATCAAGGAAAGAAACTTTCAGACCAATATACTTAATGAACATCGATGCAAAAATTCTCAACAAAAATTCAGCAAATTGCATACAAAAATATATTAAAAAGATAGTGCACCACAATCAAGTGGATTTTATCCCAGGGAAGCAGTTCATATGTGACCATGGGAATTCACTGTTTCTACATTCTATATTCTCTCTCACTCCCCTGAAGCAGTTGAATGAATATGATACCAGCAATACTTTACACCACAGCAGATGCACCAGCATGGTGATGACCCCCTGTGAGGACATAGCCTGCCTCCTCATGATGCGGTAAACACATAAACCAAGGACCATGATGTGGAGCTATGTCTCAATAGTTACAAGGCACCAATACAGAAAAAAAAAAAAAAAAAGCATTAAACATCGACCTCTCTAACTCATGTACCTAGTGATGCTTCCCAGGAAGTTGGTGCTCCTTTACTGTATACATTTAGTCTCCTTGGAAGTAAGTGTTCTGGCTACAGAGGTGAGGAAACTCCAGGGGACAGAGCATGAATGACATTGCAATGAAAGCTATGGCTGTTACCTGATCACGTTAGGCTTCTCATGTTGTAGACACTCAAGCAATGAAAGAAACTATTCCCGCTGGTAAGTGACCTCATGATGAGGAGAAAGTGGCAGCACTGTTTTGAAGAACAACATATTTAGCATATATGTGACCCAAGGGTTTATCCCTCTAATTTCTAGTTCCATGCTCAATTGCAAATGGGCAAATACAACAGTTACAGTCCCACCAGGGTCAGATCTCTGAGGGTGAGACCAAGGTGACTTTGTAGGCAAGACAACTAAAATAGCAGAAATCCTTCATACTGACTCTTATAAGATAACTTCCTCAAATAATTTTGTCTAATGAGTTGGGGCGACTTTATAAGGGAAATGGGTCAATGGAATGGACCATTGGATTCTCTACTGATAGAACATTATCTGAGATATTCCTCCATCTTCAAGTTTGTTGTGCATACAAAACACTTGGCTCATACTGCTCATGGGCTCTGTTCTCCAGGATAGATGCCACTTCCTCTAGAACATTCTGCCCTCTCTGTACCTAACCTCATTCCCTGAGGTCACCCACAGCTAGTGACACCCAAGCAGGAGTGCTGCTGTCCAACCAACTCACCTATATGAGAAGCAGACATATGCTCCCTCTCACTCTGTAGAGCTTTCTGGAAAATCAGAGTGGGTGGAAATCACACAAACTGTTATCTGAGGTAGTCTAACTTGTCTCCCTCACTTCCTTCCAATTTTTTTCTCAGAGCATTTTTCATTAATCATTCCTGAAAAATAATTTGTTTCACATTCTGTTTTAGAGGGCCCTGATGAACACAAATTAGAGGTGAAGCATCTTTATGCACAGCCTCATTTCACAAAGCCTAGGGTGGTTACTCCTTGAAAGAGTTAGGAAAGTGGTATTGTTGCCTATCCCTTAGATCCAGTGATGTAGAGAAAGAAAGCATTCAAGACTACTCTAAAGGATGCTATGAAAAGGACTGGTAAGAAACAGTCACTTACTCAGAAGATTTATCAATTTGGTGTACAGTCCAACCAGGCACTGACCATGACAATAAGGCCACCATCCATACTGCATGAAAAGTTGTTCAACAGCACCCACGACGCCAAGTCTGGATACCCATGTAGACAGTCACAGATACAGAAGTTTGGGAATCAATAGTTTATTTGAAAAATGATCACAGGAAACCTTGGCAGGACCACAGAAAGTGCTCCAAGCAGGAAGGGAAGATGGTAGAGAGTGATATATTGAACAGAAAATTCCTGGAGGTAGAGGAACTCCAATCCCGCTGAAGAACTCTGGTTGACCAGAAAGCTCACCCAGGGGGAATCTGTGAAACTGTCACCATTCACTGTCTGAACTCTCTTCCTGGGAGCTTTACCCTTCCTGGCCAGAACTTGCTTTTTATCCAGAGAAAGTCCTCAGGCAGGGATGTCCTAGGGCTTGCTTTCCAAACTGTCTTCCTTTATTAGCATCAGATGCTGATAGAGCATCTCATAGAGTACACTATGTTCTTTCAATCCATAGAGAGGGACTATCAGAAAACGTGATAAAAAATGATAAAAATTCAAAAGAGACAAATAAGGAGACACAATAGATTTCTGTTTGGATGCCAGTAAAATTAATATTTATTTAAGATGTAGAATTCTATTCACATAAGGAAATATAACAGGGCAATTGGTTCCATAGGGGTACATGAGAACTGAAAGACTGACAGAAAATGAAACTTCATTTCATTTGGGTGATAGATGTAAATATGCTGCAGGAGGGCCTATCCATTTGGAGACCAAATTCCATCAAGCCATCAATTGGAATGAAGATTTGTAATTGGCCTGTGCTGACTGGACCCTGATATGGACTCCATCAATTATGCTGGTTGTTGAGCAAGAGGGGAGGGCAGGGGAGGGTGCTGAGCAGCAAGAGAAGCAGAGCAGGAGGATAGGAATGAAGTGATGGGTGAGCTAGCAGCAGGTGGGCTGGCAACACAGAGCCTAGCAGCAGCAGCTTGGGCGGCAGCAGCTGGACACACAGCAGCAGGGGCGGCAGCAGGTGGTCCTACAGCAGGTGGTCTGGAGGCAGGTGGGGCGGCAGCAGCAGGAGCCACAGCCACTGCATCCACCACAACCACTGGAGCCACCACAGCCACCGCATCCACCACAGCAGGGGCTGCAGCAGCAGCTGGGGCGGCAGCAGGTGGTCCTGCAACAGATGGTCCTACAGCAGATGGGGCGGCAGCAGCAGGAGCCACAGCCACCGCACCCACCACAGCCACTGCATCCACCACAGCCGCTGGAGCCACCACAGCCACTACACCCACCACAGCAGGGGCTGCAGCAGCAGCTGGGGCGGCAGCAGGTGGTCCTGCAGCAGGTGGTCTGGCAGCACGTGGGCTGGCAGCAGCCACAGCCCTGGCCGGAGCAGCAGGATCCACAACAGGAGTTGCACATGGTGTCAGAGGCTGGAGGTTCTGGGGATGTTTCCAGGAAGGTGGGTTTGGAAGGACTGGAGTCCTTTTCACCCACATCCCCTTTTATACCCTGCCAAGTGGTTCATGTCCACACATAGAACATCCTTGTGTTTACTACTGTTTATTGTAGTAAATAGGCAATTATCAAATTAGGCCTGTGTATTTCTGGTTTCATTTTCACTTTGGATGGAAAACATGATTTCTTTTTCCTCATGTGTTAGGATTCATTCTTCAGTTCCTTCTGAGTCATAGGTGATATTTCTTTCTTGTGTTCTCTTCCTAAAAAAGAGATGTCACATGCCATGCTATGTACTCTGGAACTGAGTGTCAGTGTGCATAGAACATCATGTCAGTCATTGGGTGATAATGACTCCTGTTTTTATGTCTGTGGGCAGAAAGGGATAAAGCTGACTTTTCATCCACTGGCTCACTCTTTCTAGCCCCTGGTGGGCAAAGAAGTTTAGAATGTGCAACATGGGAACTCTGGATGAGAACACAAAGGCCACTTGGACTCATGTCCCCCTCATGTCTGTCATAAAGTCTCTACTAGATCTTTCCTGGGATGCATAGAACTTTTGTGACTTTGAAAGCTAGTAGCAATTATTGGAGATTTTTCCAGGACAAAAATCTCAAAAATGAATTTTTAGGGACTTTGGGGTGATGTTGATTATAAAAATCAGCTACAACATGGAATTCAAGTTCCTCAACTCTCTACCTGGGGGCAAACTGTTTCCTTTCCTGTTATTGTGGTTTGAACAGAACATATTGACTCATGTCTCCTGTTTCCAAGACTCACTTGATGACTGCCCATAGATGCCTGATGCCCACTGCCCCTTATGCAACTCCTTGAACATCTGCGTGCTGGTTCTCTGTGCTGAGTTGCTTGTCCCTGAATATGCAACATACACTCCTTTCTCATTATTCATTTATTATTCATTTTTGAGGCCATTGATTGGATTTCACTCTTTAAAGTTCATTTCACACACACACACACACACACACACACACACACACACACACAGAGAAAATCAGAAAGTAAAGAAAACACTTATCTAGATCAATGGATGTCATCTCTTGCATAATCAGAGTGTGGATAGAAGAAAATCTTACAAGGTACAAAACTGCCAATGCATAAATCTAGGTGCAGACATTCCTAACTAACCGTTTTCTTATATTTCAAAAAATTTTTTCAGGTGCAAGAGACAAGTGACTGCTCACAAGTAGAGATAAACAAATAGGACACAACAAATTTCTCAACTCAGATCCTGAAATACTGGAGGGCTTGGAATAATATATAACTAGTTCTGAAAACATAGATGCCAACCAAGAATGCTATATCCATCAAAATTAAGCTTCTGATCCAAGATCTCCCATGATCTTCAGTAGGCAGAATTAATATTGTCAATATGACCATAGTACCAAAAGCACTATACAGATTCAATGGCATTTCCACCAAAAATCCCATGACATTTTCCACAGAACAATAAAAGGCAGTTATGAAATTCATTTGGAACAATCAGAGACTCAGAAGAGCCAAAGCAATCTTTAATGAGAAAAGCAAAGCAGAGAGTCTTGTCAATACCAGGCCTCAAATTATACTACAGAGCTATAGCAACAAAAACAGCATTGCACTGGCATCAAAATAGACATGAAGAGAAATAGAAGATGCAGAGACAAATCCACATAAAAACAGTTATCTGATCTTTTTCTAAAGAATCATGCCTTTACTGATGTAATTTTTTTTGCCAGTAATATATTTGATCCATAGATGGTTGAATTTATAGATGCAGAACCTGCCATATGGTGTATATGCATCTAAAAATGTGGGTGGTGGTAGTAGTGGTGGTGGTCGTGGTGGTCATTGTGGTGTGTGAATATAGACATGGAAGATGATGAGTAGGAACTAAATTTTTATTTTTCATAGATAATATGAAAATTGAAAAAAATCAAAAGGTAGAAAATATAAATATGTCATTTATATATATGGAGATAAAGAACAAAAGAAGCATAAAATAATTATATGATGTCACTTTTGAGAAAGAGATGAAGTGGGAGGAGATAGAAAGTTACCATTTTTGGAAATAAGTCTCTGTTAGTCAGCTTTGTGTCACAGGACCAAAATACCTGACAAAAACAACTTAGAGTAGGGAAATTTGGGCTCATGGTTTCAGAGGTCTCAGTATGTGGTTGGCCGAGTCCATTGACTGGGTTCAATCCCTGGAACCAAAAAAAAAAAAAAAAAAAAAAAAAAAAAGCAGGCAGGTAAATAGGGAGTTGGGTCAAATTGAGAAGACAGGACTTGAGCATTTTACATGGGAGGTGTTGACTCAGACACTCTAAAGGAGAAAGTCCAGGTACCTTTGGAGTCAGGACACATTACGCTAGATGTGGCATAGCATTTGTACTTATGGTTCCCACTGTGCAATTTTATATGATTCAAGTCACATATGCAATTTGAGTTTTGGAAGCAACATTAAAATAAAAGGAAAGGATCATCTTTAAAAAAAAAGAAAGGATCATGCCAAAAATACATGTTGGAGAAAACAAGGCCTTTTTAACAAATGGTTCTGGATATAAGGAAAATCCACATGTAGAAATATGAAATTTAACACCTATCTCAATCTACACAAAAGTCCACTCAAAGTGGTTCAAAAGCCTAGGAATTAGACGAGAAATCTGCAACTACTTGGATAAAATAAAGGTTCAACTCTCCCACAGGTTGGCATAGGAATCAACATCTTTACCAAGATTCCTAAAGCACAAGAAATAAAATTGAAGCACCAATATGTGGGATGAGAGTGTGAAGAGAAAGCCAACAGCATGGGAGAAGATCGTTGCCACCTGATCCTCACATAGGTCATTGATATCCAGAATACACAGTGAACACGATAAAATTAACATCAAAAAACTATTAACACAATCAACAAGTGGGCAAAAGAACTAAACAGACACTTCTCAAAAGAATAAATGCTAATAGCCAATAACCAATATAACTCCAGAAAGCAGTATGGAGATTCCTTAGGGAAAAAGGAATGGAACCACCATATTCCCCAGCTATTCCACACCTCAGTGTATTTCCAAAAGATATAAAAATCAGCGTACTATGGTGACAAAGCCACCTCCATGTTGATAGCAATACAATTCAAAGTAACCAAGTCATGAAACCAAACCAGGTGCCCTTCAACAGATAAATGGATAAAGAGGGTGTGGTATATCTCTATACATACTGGAGTATGAGCCATAAGCCATAAAGATAAATGACATTATGGATTTGCCATTCAATGGATAGCACTGGAGACTATCATGCTAAGTGAAACAAGCCAATCCCCAAAAATCAAGGGTCGAGTATGTTCTCAGATATGCAGAAGCTAATCCAGGATAAGAGGTTGAGGATAAAGAAAGAGGGAAGAAAAGGAAGTGAGAATTTTATCAAAATAGGAGAAAGATCACTAGATTAGACAAAGAGGATGAAGGAGGAAGAAAAAGTGGCAGGAAAAGAGAAGAGCAGTAGAGTGAATCTGAGCAAACTTTCACATGCACACGCATGGATGTGGAAGAGTGGTTCCTGGAATCAGGTGCATCCACCCTACACTCATTTTAAAAATGTAAACTGCAGATGGATTGAAGAGAGATCAGTGGAGTGAAGGGAAGGGTACAGGGAGTTGGGGGGAAGAGTTGTGGACCAAATTGGAGCTGGTTATGTTCCATGCTTTTGTGACAATGTAAGGGTGCATCCTGATGTTTTGTATCATTGAGAAGAATGAAGAAAAATGGAATTATGGCATATGTTGGTAAATGGATAGAGTAGGAGAATATCAGGCTAAGCAAAATAAGCCAAACCCAAAAAACTAAAGGACAAATATTTTCTCTGATATGGTGATGCTAATTCACAATAAGGGTCAGGGGATACTAGGGGAAAATAGAACTACCTTAGTTTAGGTAGAGGGGAGTGAAGGGAGGGGAAGGGGTATGGGGGGAGGGAGGATAGTAGAGTGAAACAGACATTATTACCTCATGCGCATGTATGGCTGCATGACCAATATGAACCTACAATATGTGCAATCAGAAAAATGAGAGATTATCTTCATTTATGTTTGATTTATCAAAATGCGTAAATGCATTCTATTGTCATGTATAACTAATTAGAACAAAGAAAAAATTAAAAAGATAAATATTTCAATTCTCTTGGTTATTTCAAACTGTTATTTTGCAAAACACAGATATAGTGAAAAGTGTACAAGGAGTACACTTATAATATAATAAATAACAACTAAGCAAATATCTATGCCCAAGCAAATATCTATGCCCTCAAAATTCAAGGCCAACAAGGGAAAGTGGCAATCATCAGGAAAGATTCTTATATGTCTTTTCTTGACCCCGTCTCCCTCCTACCACTATGAAGTATCAATATATGAATGTATGAAATATCCTTTCCATGGCTTTTCTTTGAACTTTAACCACCTATATATATGTTTCTAAAATTACATTTTAGTCTTACATGCTTTTGATTTTTATATCAATAGAAGATACCTACACATATTTTGTATTTTAATTCTTGACCCCGTATTATATGCTAGCAAAGAATGGTGCCCTTAAGGCAGCCCCATTGATTTCCATCTCCTGGTGATCATTGTTGGGGGCTGCGCCATGTTGATCACATCGGCAGCAAGGAGGTTAATTGACATAAGCACACTCAGGTGATTTTATCGTCCACGCACACAATCAATGTATGCGCATGTGTTCTCAAGCACTAATTGCCTGCTCGGAGCGTCTCGCAAACGTAAGAGGCGTGGCCCTGCTCTCCGACTCCTGGAGGTGATATAAGCATAGGCGGAAGAGACAGAGATACAGCAGCCATTAGCAGGGAAGCAGCTAGACACATGCACGGCAGCAGCAAGTAGGGGAAGCGGCGGAAGGCAGATCGCAGAACGGAGAACTGAGACGTGCACCTTAGGTAGACACACCCTTAGTTCACAGGATGCAGGACGCACCAGTAAGCAGCAGGCCTTAAGTGAGGCATAGCAAGTCTCTCTTCCTCTAAGCTCTAAGCAAAGCCTGTCCTTCTCTCAAGGTCTCTCTTAAGCAGTCTCTCTTTCTCTCTGATAAGCAAAGTTTCTCTCTCTCCTCTCAAAGCAAGTAAGCCTCATTTCCTCTATCCTCTATGAACAAGCAAGAAAGCAGTGCACTAAAGAGAAAGATAGAAGTGCCTCAGTTTCCACTCCACCACCCATAAGACCCGTGCAAGTTGTTGCTGCAAGTGGTGACAAATATCCACGGATTTTGGAACCGCAAAGAGCCAGCGACAGTTCATGGATTCTGTGTTTTGGTTGTGGATAGTGCTGCTCACCATTTCATGCATTCCAGGATGGGTCATCCTGTGTTTTGACATAGAGGATTGGTAGGTGCTGTGGTCCTTGAAGACCTGGGCCTTCATTGGGAGGCCCTTAGGTCACAGAGGGCATGGCTGCCAAAGGGATAGTGGAACCCCAGTCTTTTCTGTCTTTTTCTTCTTCCTGGCTGGTGATGGGAGTTGTTTGCTCTCTGGAACCTCCAGGATCATGAGAAAAATTAAACTTCACCCTTGCTGGCAATTTGGCTCAGGAATTTTCATTCCATTGATATGAATTTGACTAATACAGCGGTGTGTGTGATTACCTCTCCACACAGACCTTCCTCCTAGCCAACAGTACATGGCAATGGTCAGTGACTAAGATGCAAAAAGGATCCAGTGTTGCTCTAGCTACTCAACCCTCTCTTGCAGATTCTCCCTCTGTCACTGGTTTAGATGAATCCAGCAGCTCTGTGGCAGAGATGCAACAGACTCTATTCAAAAGCCAATGAGGCACTGATATTCTCATTCCATGGCCTCCAGAAAGCAAATAATCTCAGCAACCACAGAAATGAACTGAGCCAACCAATCCTCAGGTGATCTTTCACCTGAAATTCCAGGGCAAACTAATAGCTTGACTGAGGACTTGTGAAACACTATGGAGAATGCAGCCAAACTACCCCTACATTGCTATTTCCTAAAAACTGTGAGATGGTATTTGTTGTTGTTACCTTTTGAAGTCATTAATGAAAATGTACATTGAATCTAGTTTGATCCAGCACTGCACACCATACAGGAAAAGAGGAAAGTCTCAAAGCATGGAGACAGAGAGATACTAGATGATATATAGATGTTAGGCTTAAAAACTCACAAAGGCTGCCAGTACTCCCCCGATGGGTCCCAGAGATACTGTGCACGCTTAGGAAGTGAGGAAGGAGAAGGAAAAGGGATTGCCAAGACTTGTAGCCAAGAAATTCAGGATTTCCATTCTCTAAAATTGGAGCCTGCAGTAGGAAATAACAGTTGCAAAATTTAACTTCCAAGGGTAATTGGAATGAAAAGATCACAGAACAGAAAAACCCTAAGGAGCTAACAAACTATAAGAATTAACATGGGTATAACTATGTCATGGTGGCTTTATAGCAAAGGCAACTGGGGCAGAGAAGCATGTAACTCACAGGGACTTAGGGAAAGTGATAAGAGAATGTGGAGTAGTTCCAGTAGGAAATCAGAAGCCAAAAGTGGTCTAACTGGAAACTCTGTGGATCAATCTCTATGTCAGACTGCATGTATTTGCATATATCTATATAAATCAATATCTTATAGATGGGCTTATTTCCAGTTGTAATGAGTATATATTCCTTAAAGTAGCGAAACATTCTTTTATTTGTATTGATATTTTATCTTCCTTTAATTTTAATTTTTATTTGTTCTTTTCAGATATACATGACAGTAGAGAGTGTTTTGACATAGTATACATATAGGCAAAATAACATATTCTGATTAGGATCCCATTCTCATAGTTGTCAATTATGTGGTAATTCACTGGTCCTGTATTCATATATGAACATAAGAATGTTATGTCTAATTCATTCTATTGTGTTTTCTATGCCCATCACATGGCCAACCATAGAAATGAAATGATGTACCCCATTTGTGTACAATGAATCAAAATGCAGTCTGTAAAATTTAAAAAAAAAGATTAAATGAGCAAAGCGCTGAGATCAGTTATTCCTGTGAAAAGTCATGATCCTTCCTCCAAATTCCAGTCCTGGTACAGATCTCAGAACTGTGACCCATCACCTGGAAAGGAGTCCATTCTTTCAAGAGACAGGACCACAGCAAATATATAGCACTAGCCTCCATGGTCCATTTCCAAATGTACCTTTAGCAATACTTAGGGGAAAATGTGATACCAGAGCAGAGGTGATACTCACGTTGCATGCAAAACTGCCAACACAGCTCTAATTACAATATAGGGTCCACATTCTTGTTACTGGGTCCAAAGACGCACCTCATGGTCATTGGTCATTGACCTGATTCACAAATGCAAAATCCAGCACATATTTTCCTTGAGTTACAAAGTAAGAATATATTTTTTTAATTTTTGTGGTACTGAAGGTTGAACTGAGAAGCTCTTAAGCATTGAGCCACATCCCCAGTCCATTTGTTATTTTTTGGTGTAAGTTGCTTAGGGCCTTGCTAAGTTGCTGATGCTGACTTTGTACTTGCAATCCAACTGCCTCAGCCTCCTGAGTCAATGGGTTTACAGGTTTGCACCACCACGCCAGGCCAGAGTAAGAAAATTATAAAAGAAAATGCCAAATGGAAGCTGTGCACGTGCCTTACTGTCACCCCCCCCCCTTAGCAATCTAGGAACTAAAAATCAGAAATTAGTGCTACCTTGAAAGACTAAATCAATGAAGCAGAGTTGAATCCTGTATTATTTCCAGAAAATTCACTAGGTTATTCTCCACAAAACCAGGTGAATCATGACTACTACCAGTAGATGACCACCAGAACTACCAATTTAATAAAAGATAAAAGTGAAGCTGATGTGATGGATGTAGAATTCTGGATAAAATAGATAAACATGGGATATGTAGATATTAGACTGGGAAATAAAAACTTTAGAATCCCCAAGGAAGGAGAAGCAAAAGTGGGTTTAGTTGCCATGGAACTAAAAGCAGTATCAACTTGCTGTCTTGACTCAGGGCTAATCAAATTCCCTTGCTTTTTGTCACAATGGAGTCCAATATGAAGTGGACATTCTGGGCACCCTACAGAGGTTAGTACTGATCATGACATCAATGTCATCAGGCTAGTCAGATCTGATGAATTAGAAACACAAATACTCTGGATACCTCAGTAAGATATCTTTAACCCCAAAGATGGGAGATAAATTTGTCAAAGCTTCCAGAGATCACTACATGACTCCCATGTTCAAGACTTCTACCTGGAGAATTCCAGGACTTATCATCTGAATACATGATGGTCTGTTCTTGTCTAGATAGGAAGTATCCCCCATGAAGCTTGTGTGTGAGACAATGCAAGAATGTTCAGAGTCAAAATGATAGGATTATGAAAGCCCAAAACTAGTAAGTACCTTAATCCCCTTACAGGGATTAAATGGACAGTAAGTGTAGGTAGATAGGATATAGCTGGAGGAGATAGGTCACTGAGGCCATGCCTTTGGGGTTGACACTTTGTCCTGGTGCGTGGAACCACCTCTCTGATTCTTCATTCCCATTTCCTGATCTGCTGGCTCCTCCATACCATTCTGGCATGGTGTTGGGCCTCGTCTTAGGCACACAGCAACAGAGTCAGCCATGTAAGGACTGAGACCTCTGAATCCCTGGGTCCCAAATAAACCTTTTCTCCTCTAAAATTGTTCTCGTCAGGTCTTTTGATCACAACAATAAAAAAGTTGACTAGAACACCATCCATCCAGAGTCCAACACAGAGGTGCTAGTAGGGAACCACACCTGAGAACAACGCCAATTGTTTGTTTCTGACCAGGGTTGGCATTGAGTTTGGGTAAGTATATAACTTTCAGCCTGCAGTTCTCAAAAGAAGAAATATGAATGGTTAATAAATACATGGAAAACGGTTCACCATCTCTCGCAATTGAGAAAATGTCAATCAAAGCTACATTGAGATTTCATCTCACTCTAGTCAGAATGTCAATATCAAAAATGCAAATAATAATAAGTGCTGCAAGGTTGTGGTAGAAAGAATACACTCATATATAGTTTATGGATCTGCAAATTAGTGCAACCACTCTGGAAAGCAATATGGAGATTCGTGAAAAATCTAGAAATGGAACCACCATATGCCCAAGTTATCCCACTGCACCAGTATATATCCAAAAGGTTCTAAATCAGTGTACTACAGTAATGCAGCCACATAATTCACAATAGTCAAGCAGTGGAGTCAACCTAGATGCCCTTTTAGAGTTGAAAGGATAAACATATTGTGATATTTATACACAATGGAATATTACTCAGCCACAAAGAAGAATGACATTCTCCATTTGCCCCTTAATGGATGAAGCTGCGGACTATCATGCTAAGTGAAATAAGCACATCACAAAAAGTCAAAGGGACACTAGCCAAATTATATTATGTGCCTGTACAAATATGTAATAACAAATATCATCATTATTTATGACTATAAAAATATGTGAAAATGGTAAGTCTTAGAAGAAAAAGAAGATGTGAAGTGAGATTATATTTACATAACATTGAAAGGCTGGAAATAGTATCATTTTGTTGGTACTGCTTTCTCTGGTATTGTGCACATTATCCAAAAGTGCTTTACCACTGAGCTAACCTCAAACTTTTGTTATTCTTATTTTGATACAGAGTCTCACTAAGCTGTCCAGGATAACCCCACCCTTCAGATCCTGTTGCCTCAGTCTTTTCAGTGTATGACATTGCAGGCTTGTGCCCTCGGACCCAAGGTTTTCTTAAGAACTCATGTGAAATGATATATTCCTTCAAAAATTAAAACAGTATTTTAGACAAGAAATGAATGATGATATTTCAAGGAAAAATGGAAAGCCAAACAAGGCTAGGTGGACCTTTATATTGCTTTAAATACAGCTCTGATTACATGTACCCTTTCATATCAAATCTGGTAATATGCTTAATACATACTCCTAAATATTTGAAAGCAACATGATTTTCATTGTAAAGCAACAGGGTTTGATTAAAAGTACATTAATTTTCCTATCAACCTACATGGTTACTGTAGGGGTCTCCATTTAGAGCATGGTTATGGGTTTAATATAAATAGATAAGGGGTCTACCCAGAGCTCCTGTGTTAGGTAGCATTGTTCAAAGGTGAAATGATTGGTTTTTGAGGGCTATAACCTTAAGAGTGCATCCTAGTTTTAAAGGATAACTGCAGGCAGTGGAGCATGGCTGGAGGAGGTGGGTCAGTGGGGGGTCCTGGAAGGTGCCTCTCCTCTGTGGCCCCTTCCCTCTCTCTGCTTCCTGGCTGGCATTAATGGAACACAACAAGGCATATTCGCCATGCCATGGTGTTCTATTTTTATTGGGACCCAATGGAAAGTAGTCTGTCCACAATGAACTGAAGCTCTGATACCATGAGCCCAAATAAATCTCTCCTCCATCAAATAATTCTTACCATGTAATTTGGTCACAGTGGTGAAAGGCTGATGGACAAAATTATCATATCTTTACTAACACTGTGTCATCCAAATACTTGTCCTTCCTTATAGCTCTGAACACAGTACATAGGATGTATTTATTTTTAAAAGTTTGTGCACTAACATCGTATAAGTGACACTGAAAACACAAAAGTCAATTTCCTTATTCTTTAAAGGGTATACTAACATGATGTGCCCAGGCTACTCACAGACATAACCAAATTCTTGGATGGGTCTTGCAAATGACAACTGAGTCCACCTCTTTCAAATATCCTTCGTGCTTAATTATCAGGATTATTTTACCTTCGGGCATTCCAAAAAGACAAAGAAAACTATTTATTGGGAAAACATCACACTTCATGTACTACTTCAAGTCATAGGAGAAGTGAAATATGCACAGAATTCAGGTAATGTGTGAGTATGGTTCATATATTAATTATTGACTGTATTTCACAGGTAAAATTTACCAGGGAGTACAGTTAGCGGTATCTCCCCTGTTCTGAGTTCCCTCCTTCACAGTGCAGGGTGCTGAACAGTGATTTCCCATTGTTCTTCATGCTCCTGTGGCCCATCTCACCCATGTGAGTGCAAGACTGATCCAAAACACTCAAGAGGAATTTCAGTTTTCCAGTCCATGTTGTTCAGACTTCATTGTTCCTCTTTCAGGATATTTTCTCTATTATTTAGGTAGCATCCATTGAAATTTAATGATTTTGGTAACTTCTGTTCTTAATTGGAATCACTCCTATGCATGTAATAGGGATAATTTAATAGGAGGGTATCAATTTTGCTTCATATCAGGATAAACAAGGGACAGGACCAAGTTCCTCCCCAGAGGAATTCCATCAATGTTGTTGTTGGCAGGAGCCAAGCATTGGCAGTTTTTAATGTTCCCCATGGGGATTCCAGCTGCAGCTAGGATCGGGAACCATTGTTAGTGGTAGTAATTGCCCAGACTGTGCTCCATATCTACTGTCTTCTTGCTTTTTAGCTATGGTGAAAAGGTTCTGTCAAACTCCCTAAATGTATGTGGAAACATCTCCCCAGTAATCAAAATTATTTTCATCTGTCTTTTTTCCCCTCTACCTCTTTGGCACAGCAAATCCAGTGAACTATCTCCCTACTCAGAATATAGAATTATTGAAATAATCATATACTCCCATCTTAACTACACATGCCTTAAAAATGAGATCACCAAAATCAGGCAATTGCTCAGCAAGTTAACATGATGGGAATATTAAAAGGATCATATCCTTAAGAGTTACTTCATCCAAGGTAGAGGGGAGTGATAGAAGGGCAAGTGGTATGGGGGTAGGAAGGACAGTAGAGTGACACAGACATTATTACCTCAGGTACATAGGTGACTGCCTGACTGATGTGATCCTACAATATATATATAATAAGAAAAATAAGAGATTAAACTTCATTTATGTTTGAACTATCAAAATGTGTAAGTGAATTCTACTGTCATGTACAACAAGTTAGAACGAAAAATTTAAAAAATAAAATTAAAAAAGAACATAATTAAGAAATAATGAAGGGGAGATCAAAGATGGTGGACTAGAGGGAGGCTGCGTTCCTTGTTGCTCCGTAACACCGATTTAAGCACAGGATATCTGTTTCTCGGTGAGGCAGTTTTTGCTGCTTATCGATCCCCTGGTGTTTATCCATTTTTCTGCTGTGATGACCTGCAGTCTGCCAGCATATCGACGCCTTTTTGAGAGCAGATTGCTCACTGTCAGGCGTCTATCATCTGCCATTTGCCTGCCTCTCACCTGCCCATCGCCTGCCTTACTCCTATCCATCACCCAACACTTGAAGTTCACCTTCCGATCGTCCAACAACAGTCAGCAAACTGATCACCAACCGCCAGTGGAGTACCAGCTGCCTGATTCTGCCTGGAAGTTCACTGTTACAGTACCTGCAGGTTTGATTACACGTAGCTGCCACCATTTTGAGACAACAGCCAGGCCCTGTAGGACCCCTGGCCAGACTGACTGAGCCCCATCTCCAGGATCCCTCAGCCCGACCGACACTCCCTGCCTCTGGGGCCCTCACATCAACTGACTGCTCCCTGCTGCCAGGACCCCCAGACCAACTGACTGTGCCCTATCACCGGGAACCCAGACCGACTGATTGCACCCGGCCTCCAGGATCCCACAACCACACTAAACACACAGGACCTCCAGGATCCCTGCCAAGCCACATGCATCCTATCTCCAGGACCTCCAGCTGACCACGTCCACCCCTGAGCTCCAGCTCCCCATTTCCCAACACATTTGGAAGCCAGAGCAGACATCTTAGATAATTCTGGAAGCCGTAGCTTCAATCTTTGGGTGGGGCAAATTCCATCGTGAGACACCTGCTGGAGGCTTGAAGCTCATTGTCAGGTACTTGTCATGCATCAGGCTACTGAACACTGGGAGGTTTCATTAGTATATGACGGCTATACAGTAGATTTTCTTTTTTCTCCTTATTGAAAAAATTGTATTTTTATTTCTTTACTTTCCTTGCTCTCTTTTCCTTTTGTTTACTTGTTAACTCAGAGTCTCTTTCTCCCTTTTTTGTACGCTAACATTCGATTTCTTTGGATTTCACTCTCACCCTTTCTATTTTCTAGAAATTCTGTATATTCTTTTCTTATCCCATTAACAGCCACATTCTACATCCCTCTGCATCCTCTTTGTCCTCCATTTGAGACTGCAGACCTTATTGCAAACCTATTTGTTTTACTGAAGATAATATTTGAACTCACTTTGTTTATTATGACAATTTTGTTATTGTCCCCATAGGGGCTATTTGGTCTAGGATTGCATAGTGTCTGATTTGGGCTCTGCTAATATTGATCTCCCCTTAAAGAAAGGGTTTTGGAAACCTATAGGGCCACGATAAGCCTATAGGGGGAAATCTGCAATACCCCAGATCTGCACTGCTAGAGGGGAAGATACATGAACAACATGAAAAAACAAGGGATGAAAATGATCCAAACAAATCTAGATTCTATACTAATAGAATCCAATGACAGGATGTTGGAAGAAATGTCAGAAAAGGACTTCAGATTATACATGATTAAGATGATTCACGAAGCAAAAGATGAGATAACAGAGCAAATGCAGGCAATGAATGATAATACCAAGAAGCTGAAAGAGCACCTGCAAGAAGCAAAAGATCATTTCAACAAAGAGATAGAGATTCTCAAAAAAAAAAAAAAAAAACGGAAATCCTTGAAATGAAGGAGACAATAAACCAAATAAAAAAACTCAATGGAAAGTATCACCAACAGACTAGACCACTTGGAAGACAGAACCTCAGACAATGAGGACAAAATATTTAATCTTGAAAATAAAGTTGCTTCTCTTAGAGAAGATACTAAGAAATCATGAACAGAATCTCCAAGAACTATGGGACATCATGAAAAGAGCAAATTTAAGAATTATTGGGATTGAGGAAGGCACAGAGATACAAACCAAAGGAATGAACAACCTATTCAATGAAATAATATCAGAAAATTTCCCAAACCTGAAGAATGAAATGGAAAATCAAATAAAAGAGGCTTACAGAACACCAAATGCACAGAATCACAACAGTTCCACACGAAGGCACATTATAATGAAAATGCCTAACATTCAAAATGAAGATAGGATTTTGAAGGCCATGAGAGAAAAGCATGAGATTATATATAGGTGGAGACCAATATGGATAGCAGCTGACTTCTCAACCCAGACTCTAAAAGATAGAAGGGCCTGGACCAACATATTTCAAGCTCTGAAAGAACATGGTTGCCAACCAAGAATCCTATACCCAGCAAAACTAACCTTCAGATTTGAAGATGAAATGAAATCCTTCCATGATAAACATAAGTTGAAAGAATTTACAAATAGAAAGCCTGCACTACAGAATGTTCTCAACAAAATATTCCATGAGGAGGAAATGATAAACAACAATGGAGGTCAGCAACGGGAGGAACTACCTTAGAGGAAAAACTAAGGAGAAACCAAGCCAACTTAAAAACCAAAAATAAGCCAAATGACTGGGAATACAAATTATTTCTCAATAATAACCCCAAATATTAATGGCCTAAACTCATCAATCAAAAGACATAGACTGGCAGAATGGATTAAAAAGAAAGACCCAACAATATGCTGCCTGCAAGAGACTCATCTCATAGAAAAAGACATCCACAGACTAAAGGTGAAAGGATGGGGAAAAACATACCACACACATGGACTCAGTAAAAAAGCGGGGGTTTCCATCCTTATATCAGATAATGTGGACTTCAAGCCAAAGTTAGTCAGAAAGGATAAAGAAAGACATTTCATACAGCTTAAGGGAACCATAATCAGGAAGACAAAACGATAGTAAATATTTATGCCCCAAACAATGGTACATCCCTGTACATCAAACAAATCCTTCTCAATTTCAAGAATCACATAGACCAAAACACAATAATTCTGGGTGACTTTAACACACCACTGTCACCACTAGATAGATCTTTCAAACAAAATCCAACCAATGAAACCATAGAACTCAATAACACAATCAATAACCTAGACTTAATAGACATATATAGAATAATCCATCCATCAATGAGCGGATACACTTTCTTCTCAGCAGCACATGGAACCTTCTCCAACATATACCATATGTTATGCCACAAAGCAGCCCTTAGGAAATGCAAAAAAATAGAGATACTGCCTTGTGTTCTATCAGATCATAATGGACTGAGAGTAGAAATCAATGACAAAATAAAAAAGGGAAAGCACTCCAACACTTGGAGGCTAAATAGTATGCTATTGAATGAAACATGGATAACAAAAAACATTAGGGAGGAGATTAAAAAACTCTTAGAGGTCAATGAGAATGATGATACAACATATCAGAATCTCTGGGACACTATGAAAGTGGTAATAAGAGGAAAATTCATTGCATGGAGCACATTCCAGAAAAGAATGAAAAGTCAACAACTAAATGACCTAATATTATCTAGCTCAAAGCCCTAGAAAAAGAAGAACAGAATAACAGCAAAAGTAGTAGAAGACAGGAAATAATTAAAATCACAGCTGAAATCAATGAAATTGAAACAGAAGAAACTATTCAAAAAATTGACAAAACAAGAATCAACAACTGAGATAGATTCAAACTAAATAGCTTTCTCTCAGCAAAGGAAACTATCAGCAATGCGAAGGGAGAGCCCACAGAATGGGAGAATATCTTTGCCCCTCATACTTCAGATAGAGCCTTGGCCTATACCCAAAGGACTTAAAATCAGCATACTACAGAGATATAGCCACATCAATGTTCATAGATGCTCAATTCACAATAGCCAGACTATGGAACCAACCTAGATGTCCTTCAATTGATGAATGGAAAAAGAAACTGTGGTATATATATAATGGAATATTACTCAGCCATAAAGAATAATAAGAGTATGACATTTGTAGGCAAATGGATGCAGTTGGAGAATATCATGCTAAGTGAGATAAGCCAATCTAAAAAATCCAAAAGACAAAGGATCTCACTGCTAAGCGGATGATGACACATAAGAGGCGTGGGAAGGGGGCAAAAACGGAGGAAGGAGGAACTGTATAGAGGGAAAACAGAGGTGGGAGCGGTGGGGGGGAAGGAAAAAATAACGGAATGTATCAAACATCATTACTCTATGTAAATGTATGAATATGCAAATGGTATGCTGTTACTCCATGTACAGAAACAACATGTATCCCATTTGTTTACAATCAATCAATCAATCAATCAATCAATCAATAAAAAAGAAAAGAAACCACTGGGCTTCTTGGAGCCTCCCTAAAAAAATAATAAATAAATAAATAAATAAATAAGAAATAATGAAGACACTGAAGGATACCATCATTGAGAGATCAAATAGTCTCTTCCTTCCTCTGCCTTGATCAAAGGGAGACCAACTAATGGACTGGCAACATGCCTCATTTTTACAACACTAGTCAATGGCTTTTCACATTGGAATTTGGTGACCTTTGCATGTTGACTTCATCCTCACTATGAATATATGCCAGATGATACTGATTATCCAGATAACTGTTTTCTTTTTTCACTCAGATTTCCTTTAGCTTTTGGTTGGCTTGGTGGACTGTTTTTTTTTTTTTTTTTTTTCTTTCTTAGAAGATAAACATATACAGTGAAATCAGATCAATACCCACAACAATGAAAAAGAGCATACATAGCATCTTCAGAGCCTTGAAACACAGTGGAGACTGTAAGTGGCAGGTTGGAGTTATATGGGAAACGAGGAAACTCAGTGGCTTAGATGAATGGGAAAAATGTGGTATATAAACATAATGCAATACTATTCAGACATAAAAAAGAATGAAATTATGGCATTTACAGATAATTGGATGGAACAGGAGACTATCATGCTGAGTGACTTAACTCAATCCCAGACAATAAAAAGCCCTATGGTTCCTAAGATATGCGGATGCTAACACAAAATAAGGTGTGGCAGAAGTTCATTCGGTTAGAAGTTCATTGGATTAATCAAAGGAAAAAGAAGGGATAGGGGGGGAATATATAGAGGAAAAACAGTCAAATGAATCAGATATAACTTTCCTATGCTCATATATGAGTACATGACCAGTGTAAGTTCACATCATGTACTAACACAAAAATGGGAATTTATAAATCCTGTAGGTATAGCACATCAAAATACACTCCACTATCATGTATACCTAAAAAGAACAAATAAAAACAGCGTTCACTTTTAAAAATTTGAAAAGAAATAAATGAATACATAAAAAGAGTCCCCATATTTACTTTTGAAATAATTGTTTCTCAGGAAACTGAAACATCCATATTCACTCCATAGTATCCACCTGACAAAATGTCTTAGTCATCAATTTAACATGGAGCATGGACATTAAGATTTAGACGATGGAAAGGAAAATATGTCCTAATGACATGCCTGTTCTCTACATGGTCCATGATGCACATTTAAACTCCATTCCCCTGAAGACCCATAAAGAATGAGGCATCAGACAATAATAAGATGTTTCTTTTTCTTTCCCCATAAAGAAAAGCGGGGTGATAAAGTCAAACTATACCAAGACAGACGTGATGTCCTATGCACACTGACACTGTAGCACATCAGGAAAAGGTAGAATGTCATGTGACACCTCTCTTTGAGGAAGGAGAGCCTGAAAAACACTTCAGAAATGATCAAGGAACAGCTGACAATGAAGGCACTCCAACTATGAAAGGAAATGATGTTTTCCATGCACCTGGAAATGTAAAATCAAAATAAATGGGCCTAATTTGATAATAGTCCATTTTCTAATATAATGACTAGGAAATGGTGTTACCTATGAAGACATCAGTCCCTTCTCAGGGTATAAAAGGGGATGTGGGCAGAGAGACCTCCAAACTTTCCAAACGCACCATCCTGGAAACATCCCCAGAACCTCCAATCTCTAACACCATGTGCAACTCCTCTTGTGGATCTTGCTGCTCTGGCCAGGGCTGTGGCTGGTGCCAGCCCAGGTGCTGCCAGACGAAGTGCTGCAGGACCACCTGCTGCCGTCCCAGCTGCTGCTGCAGCCCCTGCTATAGTGGGTGCGGTGGCTGTGGTGGCTCCAGTGGCTGTGGTGGGTGTGGTGGCTGTGGCTCCTGCTGCTGCCGCCCCATCTGCTGTAGGACCACCTGCTGCAGGACCACCTGCTGCCGCCCATGCTGTGGGGGTTGCGGTGGCTGTGGAGGCTCCAGTAGCTGTGGTGGGTGTGGTGGCTGTGGTGGCTCCAGTGGCTGTGGCTCCTGCTGCTGTCGCCCCACCTGCTGCCAGACCACCTGCTGCAGGACCACCTGCTGCCGCCCCAGCTGCTGCTGTAGCCCCTGCTGTGGTGGGTGCGGTGGCTCTGGTTGCTCCAGTGGCTGTGGTGGGTGCAGTGGCTGTGGTGGCTCCAGTGGCTGTGGCACCTGCTGCTGTCGCCCCACCTGCTGTCAGACCACCTGCTGCAGGACCACCTGCTGCCGCCCCAGCTGCTGTGGCTCCTGCTGATGACACCCAACCTGGATACAGTCTGAGTGCTGCCAGCCCCCTTGCTGGCACCCACACCAGGTGCTACATGTCGGGCTCCTCTAGGCCATCCTGCTGCATCACCAAAGGCTGCTACAATACCTGATGCAGAACCTGGTGCTGCCCCTCACCTCCCGTCTTTCCTGCTACTCCATTCACTTGTTTACAAGCCACCTGCTGCTCCTCAGTCTGCTCCAGAGGAACTACTGCTGAGATATCTGACCTGATCTCTCCTCTTCTTCTCCCACCAATATTCTCCATGGACTCCATGTATGAGCCCTTGCCTGATGGAACAACTTGACACCATAATCCCAACTGATTCTTTGATAGAATGTGCCCCTAATTGTGTGGCCTCACTTGCTCTATCTTGTAAAAATGTAAACAAGTTTGACATTTTATATTTCCCTCTAATTTCACTTTACCACTCTGGACTTCAAATTCCTCTAATGTGATATCTCGTGTGGAGATAGACCCACATCTTCAATAAATTTGAATTTTCCTGGCAAACGCACGTAATGGCATCGTGTCTCTTTATTTTTCCCTTTTTGTTGTTGCCCTTCTCTGTCAATTTCTGGATAGAACATCTGTAAACATTTAAATACCATTATAACTCAAAGATGATCTGGAAAGGAAACACTTGGACCTCAATGCGTGAGGACTTTTTCGAGATGAAGACTGAGCTCTGGGCAGGAGTGTTAAAGGGTCCAGGAGCAGAGCTCAACCAGTGAATGGGAGCCGGTGCAAACCTCCAGCTGAGTGTCCCCTGGGTGAGCACTTCCAGTCCTCCATTGCATCTCATTGCACCAGTGGTGTTCTCTTCACTGTCTACGTCCTCTGTACTGTGCTGAGTCAATTTCCAAATTCCCTACAGTGCTTCCTGTTATCACTTCCCCAAATACTACTTCTAAGTCTTTCTCTCTGGTATAATGTCCAGGGAACAGAGTCTGGGATCCCTGTCCTCCTATTCTCAGTGTTGGTATCCTTCAACGACTTTTCTAACAACATGGATACATTCTATAATGTAAGGGTCAGCTCCTAGTCTGACTGTCCATTGAACCAATAAATCTTCCAAGCAAATTGTTACTTCTAACCAACTTCCTCATAGTTTCCTTTAACATATTACTGGATATATCACTATATTACTGGAACTGAGGTACGGGGAAAAATACCAGATGGGCAACTCTCATTCTTAATGGCCTCCACCCTTGACTCTCTCAGTGATGGGTCTCAAGGCTGCCTGGTTGTTGAATGGAGATTGTCCTCCACTCTTTCCCAATAGTATCACTGTTACACTGGAGCTGGATTCTTCTAATCCAGTGACAGAAGGAGAGCCTGTAAAACAAGGTCGATTGTCTACAGGAATGTGTGAGTCTTTGTAACATAAATGCTGAGAGTTCCCATATGCTATTGGTTGATGGAAGTTGTCAAAGCTGAGGCAATTGCATAAACTCCTTTATTATTCCCTTCATATTAATGGAAGGAAATAACTGAGGCAACAAACTTACTTTACCAGGGTTTTTTCTTTTTCTTTTTCTTTTTCTTTTTTTTTTTTCACCCTTTGGAGGTTTAAGTCAAGATAAAGTGGTGAATTTTCTATGGGACTTTCCTGTGGATGGCAAAGACAAAACTGTGTCCTTGAGCAAACTGCACCCATCACCACCTGGAAAGAAAAAGAAAAAGAGCAGGAGTCCCCCAGTCCTGTAGGAGAACCTGCTTCCAGTGGTCTAACGACTTCCCAGGAAACCTCACCTTTTCAAGGTCCACAGTATCTCCCATTTCTGTCACTCTGGGAGGCCATCCTTGACCATAAGCATAAGAGTCACATCCCATGTTCATGCACAATAACTGAGAACACCAGGAAGTAGAAAATGGTGAGGCCTCCTACAGGCGATTTCTGATACTCCAGCATATTGCCTCAAAGAATAAAAATTTTAAAAATTGTATACTGTCATTCTATTGATGTAAAATGCAAAGTCATGGACAACTAAACTGTACAGTTTAGAAATGTATATGTAGGTGAATAAAGTACAAAGAAAAATGAATATGATTGTGGTAAGAATCAGGATACAGATTCTCCATGGTGGAGGAAGGGAGATGGGGTCTGGAAAAGACATACAGACCCCTTCATAATGCTGACTTTCTCTTCGTGGACTTGAGTTTTGAGCATGTACATACTTGTCTGATAATTATGTATAATACTTATATATATAAATATGTAGTATATAAAGTGTACAAATTATGTGATATCATAAAAGACTAAATTTATGAATTGTTGAAGTTGAGAAAAGCACAGAGATACAAACCAAAGGATTCAACAATCTGTTAAATGAAATAATATCAGAATGTTTCCCAAACCTGAATAATGAAATGAAAAATCATATACAGGAGGCATATAGAAGGCCAAATGCACAAAATTACAACAGGTCCACGCCATGGTACATCATTATGAAAATACCTAACATACAAAATAATGATACGATTTTAAATGTGAGGGAAAAGTGTCAGAATACATATAAGGTGAAACCAATACAGATATCAGCAGATTGTTCAGCCCAGACACTAAAAACTAGAAGCAGCTAGAACAATAAATTTCAATCTCTGAAAGAACATGGATGCCAATCACGAATTCTATGTCCAGCAAAATTAACCTTCTGATTTGATGATGAAATAAAATCTTTCCATGATAAACAAAAGTTAAAAGAATTTAAAAATCAAATGCCTGCACTACAGAGCATTCTCAGCAAAAATTTCATGAAGAGGAAGTGAAAAACAGCAATGCAAGTCAGCAAAGGTAGGAAAAGCCAATAGAAGGAGAAACCCAGTCAAGTTACAAAAAAAAGTAAGCCAAAATGACCAGGAATAGAAATCATATCTGAATAATAACTCTGCATGTTAATGGCCTAAACTCATTAATCAAAACATAGACTGGCAGATTGGTTAAATGGAAAGAGCCAACAATATGCTGCTCTCAAGAGACTCATCTCACACATAAAGACATTCACAGAGTAAAAGTGAAAGGATGGAGAAAAGCATACCATGCACATGGACTCAGAAGAAAAGCAGGGGTCTCCATCCATATATCAGATATAGTGCATTTCAAACCTAAGTTAGTCAAAAGGGAAAAAGAAGGATATTTCAGATTGCTTCAGGCAACCATAAACCAGGAAGACAAAATGATTTTAAGTATTTATGCCCCAAACAATGGAGCATCTATGTAGATCAAACAAATCCTTCACAATTTCAAGAATCAATAGACCAGAACACAATAATACTGGGTGACTTTAACACACCACTCTCACCACTGGAGAGATCATCCAAAAAAAACTGAACAAAGAAACTAGAGAATTAAATATTACAATCAATGATATAGTCTCCTATAGAGTATATCATCCATGAGCGAGCAAGTACACTTTCTTCTCAGCAGCTCATGGAACTTTCTCCAATATAGACCATATGCTATGCCAAAAAGCAGCCATTAGTAAATACAAAATCATAGTACTACTACCTTGTATTCTGTCAGAGCATAATGGACTGCAATTAGAAATCAATGATAAAATGAAAAACAAATACTACTCCAACAGCTGGAGACTATATAATATGCTACTGAATGATGCAGTGATAACAGACATCAGGGAGAACATAAAAATATTCTCACAGGTAAACCAGAAAAACGATAGAACACTTCATAACCTCTGGGATACTCTGAAAGCAGTACTAAGAGGAAAGTTCATTGCATTGAGATCATACATTAAAAGAATAAAAAGTCAACAACTAAATGACCTAATTTACTTCTCAAAGCCCTACAGAAAGAAGAACATAAGAGCACCAAAAGTAGTACAAGACAGCAAATCATTAAAATCAGAACTGAAATTGCTGAAATTGAAACAAGACAAACTATTCAGGAAATTGACAAAACCAAAAATTGTTTCTTTGAATAAGTAGACAACATTGATAAACCCTTAGCCACACTAATGAAGAGAAGAAGAGAGGAAATTCAAATTACTAGAATACATGATGGAAAAGGAAAGACCAAGACAGCCATCATTGAAATACATAGCATAATTAGAAGCTCCTTTGAAAATCTCTACTGAAACAAAATAGAAAATATGGAAGACATGATAAATTTTTAGAGACATATGATCCTCCAAAACAGAATCAGTAAGACAGACACAATTAAAGAGATCAATTTCAAGCACCAAAAGAGAAGAAGCGATCAAAAGTCTACAACCAAGCAAAGCCCAGGACCAGTAAAAGATATATATCGACATCTACATGTATTTGCAATAAATGGGATTTCCATAATAAAATATCTGGCATTTTTAAATTTTTTACCATTTTGTTGTTACTGTTTTCTCTGTTACCTGGCGTATTATCTAGGAGTGCTTTAAAACTGAGATAAAACTCAAACTCTTCTCATTTTTGTTTTTATATAGGGCCTACCTAAGCTTCCAGGTTGACCTCACCATTGGGATTCTCTTGCCTCAGACTTCTCAGTGTATGGCATTACAGGCATGTGCCCTCAGCCCAATAAAAATGTGTTCTTAAGAAATCAGGTGAATTGAAATACTCATTCAAAAATATGAAAAACAATTTTAGATACGAAATGAATGAACATATTTCAAGGAGAAATGGAAAGCCAATCGATGCTAGACCAACAATTTTATTGCTTTCAATACTGTTCTGCTTACATGTACCACTTCATATCAAATCTGATAATACTGCTCATTATATATACTGAAATATTTGAAACAACTCGATTTTCACTGTAAAGTAAAGGGTTGGATTTAAAGTACAATAATATTCCTATCAACCTACATGGTTACTGTAGGGGTCTCCACTTGGAGCAAGTTCATGGGTTGAATATGAACAGATAAGGGTTCTCCCCAGAACCCCTGTGTTTACGAAGAATTGTTCATAGGTGAAATGATTGGGTTTTGAGGACTATAACCTTAAGAGTACATCCTAGTTTGAAAGGACTGAATGAAAACTGCAGGCAGGTGGAGCATGGCTGGAGGAGGTGGGACACTGGGGTGGGGGATCCTGGAAGGTACCACTTCCCTGTGGCCCCTTCTCTCTCTCTGCTTCCTCGCTGGGATGAGTGGAGCACAGCAAGGCATATTCACTATGCCCTTCTGCCATGGTGTTGTATTTTGAACACAATGCAAAGTAGACTGTCCAGAATGAACTGAAGCTCTGATAACATGAGCCAAAACAAATCTCTCCACCATCAAGTAATTCTTACGTGCAATTTGCTCATGGTGGTGAAAGGCTGATGTGCACAATTCTCCTATCATTAATAACACAGTGTAATCCAAATACTTCTCCTATCCCATATACCTGTGAACACAGTACATAGCATGCATGTATTTTTAAAAGGTTGTGCCCTAACATCATGTAAGTGACACCTAAAAACAAAAATCCGTTTCCTTATTCTTTAAAGGATAGACTACCATGATGTGCCCAGGTTACTCACAGACATAACCAAATTTTTGGATGGGTCTTGCAAATGACGACTGAGTCCACCTCTTTCAGATTTCCTTGGTGCTTAATTATCAGGATTATTTTATCTTGGGGCATTCCAAAAAGACAGAGAAAACTATTTATTGGGAGAACATCACACTTCATGTACTTCTTCCAGTCATGGGAGAAGTGAAGTTTGCACAGAATTCCGGTAATTTGTGAATATGGTTCAAATAGAAATTATCTGCTGTATTTCACAGGTAAAATGTGCCACGGAGTACAGTTTGCGGTGTCTCCCCTGTTTAGAGTTCCCTCCTTCACGGTGCAGGGTGCTGAACAGTGATTTCCTATTGTTTCAAATGCTCTTTGTTCCATCTCACCCATGTGAGTACAAGACTGATCCAAAGCAGTAAACAGGAATATCAGTTTTCCAGTCCACGTTCTTCAAACTTTATTGTTCCACATTCAGGATATTTTCAAAATTATTTAGATAGCATCCATTGAAATTTAGTAATTTTCATGAAATATGCTCTTAATTGGAATCACTCCTATGCATGTAATAGGGATAATTTAACAAGGAGGGTCTCAATTTTGATTCATATCAGGATAAACAAGGAACAGGACCAAGTTCCTCCCCAGAGGAATTCCATCAATGTTGCTGTTGGCAGGAGCCAAGCATTGGCAGTGTTTAATGTTCCCATGGGTAATCCAGCTGCAGCTAGGAAGAGAACCATTGTTTGTGGTAGTAATTGCCCAGATGGTGCACTATATCCAGTGTCTTCTTGCTTTTTAGCTATGGTGAAAAGGTTCGGTCAAACTCCCTAAATGTATGTGGAAACATCTCCCCAGTAATCAAAATTATTTTCATCTGTCTTTTTTCCCTCTACCTCTTTGGCACAGCAAATCCAGTCAAATATCTCCCTACTCAGAATATAGAATTATTGAAATAATCATATACTCCCATCTTAACCACACATGCCTTAAAAATGAGATCACCAAAATCAGGTGTTTGCTCAGCAAGCTAACATGATGGGAATATTAAAAGGATCATATCCTTAAGAGTTACTTCATCCAAGGTAGAGGGGAGTGATAGAAGGGCAAGTGGTATGGGGGTAGGAAGGATAGTAGAGTGACACACACATTATTACCTCAGGTACACAGGTGATTGCCTGACTGATGTGATCCTACAATATATATAATAAGAAAAATAAGGGATTAAACATCATTTATGCTTGAAATATTATGCTTTTACACTAAAATTATGCTTTAAAATTTATGTTCTTACACTAAAATTATGCTTTAAAATTTATACTTTTACACTATCAAAATGTGTAAGTTAATTCTACTGTCATGAACAACAAAATAGAACAAAAAATTTAAAGAATAAAATTAGTAAAGAACATAAATAACATGTAATGCAGACACGGAAGGATGCCATCAGAGAGAGACCAAATAGTCTCTTCCTTCCTGTGTCTTGACCAACAGAGGAACAACCAATGGACTGGCAACATTCCTCATTTTTACAACACTAGTCAATGGCTTTTCACAATGGTATTCAGTGACCTTTGCATGTTGACTTCATCCTCACTATGAAAATGTGCCAGCTGACACTGATTATCCAGATATCTGTTTTCTTTTTTCACTCTGATTTCCTTTTGAATTTTGTTGGCTGCGCTGATTTTTTTTTCTTTCGTAGACCGTAAACATATACGGTGAAATCAGATCAATACTCACAACAATGAAAAAGAGCATACATAGCATCTTCAGAGCCTTGATATGCAGTGGAGACTGTAAGTGGCAGGTTGGGGTTATATGGGAAACGAGGAACCTCAGTACTTTAGATGAATGGGACAAAGTGTGGTATATAAATATAATGCAATACTATTCAGCCATAAAAACGAATGAAATTATGGCATTTTCAGATAATTGGTTGGAACAGGAGACTATCATGCTGAATGAAGTAAGTCAATACCAGAAAATAAAAAGCCCTAGAGTCTCTAAGATATGTGGATACTAACACACAATAAGAAGTGGCAGAAGTTCATAGGGTTAGAAATTCACTGGATTAATCAACAGAAAAAGAAGGGATGGGAGGGGGTACATAAAGGAAAGACAGTCCAATGAATCAGATGTAACGTCCCTATGCTCATATATGAGTGTATGACTAGTGTAAGTTCACACCATGTACTAACACAAGATTAGGAAGATACACTCCCTATAGGGATAGCACATCAAAATACACTCTACTATCACGTATACCAACCTAGATGCCCTTCAATTGATGAGTGGATAAGGAAACTGTGGTTTATATATACAATGGAATATTACTCAGCCATAAAGAATGATAAAATTATGGTATTTGCAGGCAAATGGATGAAATTGGAGAATATCATGCTAAGTGAGATAAGCCAATCTCAAAAAGCCAAAGGAAGAATGATATCACTAATAAGTGGATGATGACACTTAATGGGGGGAGGGAAGGGTTAGTGTTAGGCTTAGAGTTAGGGTTCGGGAGCGGGGCAAGTATGAAGGAAGGAAGCTCTGTATAGAAGGAAAAGAGGGGTGGGAGGGGTGGGGGGAAGGAAAGAAATAACAGAATGAATCAAACAACATTACTGTATGTAAATCTATGATTACACAAATGGTATGCCTTTATGCCATGTACAAACAGAGAAACATGTTTCCCATTTGTTTATAATAAAATAAAATGAAAAAAATTTTAAAAAGAGCAAATAAAAAGTGTTCATTTTTAAAAATTTGAAAAGAAATAATTCAATATGTGAAAAGAGTCCCCAAATTTAGTTTTGAAAGATATGTTTTAGAGGAAAGAGTAACATCCAGCTTCACTCCATAGATTCCACCTGACAAAATACCTCAGTCTTTGGTAAAACATGGAGCAAGGACATTAAGATTTAGACTCTGGAAAGGGAATTATGTCCTAATGACATGCCTGTTCTCTACATGGTCCATGATACACATTTAAACTCCATTCCCCAGAAGACCCATAAAGAATGAGGCATCAGACAATAATTACTTGTTCCATTTTGTGTCCCCATAAAGTATAACGGGTGATAAAGTCAACCTTTCCCAAGACAGACATGATGCCCTATGCACACTGACACTGTAGCCTACCAGGAAGAGGTAGAATGTCATGTGGCACCTCTCTTTGAGGAAGGAGAGCCTGAAAAACACTTCAGAAATGATCAAGGAACAGCTGACAATGAACGTACTCCCACTATGTCAGGAAATCATGTTTTCCATGCACCTGGAAATGTCAACTCAAAATGAATGGGCCTAATTTGATAATAGTCCATTTACTAATATAATGACTAGGAAATGGTGTTACCTATGAACACATAAGACCCTTCTCAGGGTATAAAAGGGGATGTGGGACAGAGAGGCCTTCAAACTTTCCAAACGCACCTTCTTGGAAACATCCACAGAACCTCCAATCTCTGACACCATGTGCAACTCCTGTTGTGGATCCTGCAGCTCTGGCCAGGGCTGTGGCTGCTGCCAGCCCAGGTGCTGCCAGACAACATGCTGCAGGACCACCTGCTGCCGTCCCAGCTGCTGCTGCAGCCCCTGCTGTGGTGGTTGTGGTGGCTGTGGTGGCTCCAGTGGCTGTGGTGGGTGCGGGGGCTGTGGCTCCTGCTGCTGCCGCCCCATCTGCTGTAGGACCACCTGCTGCAGGACCACCTGCTGCCGCCCATGCTGTGGTGGTTGCGGTGGCTGTGGGGGCTCCAGTGGCTGTGGTGGATGCAGTGGCTGTGGTGGCTCCAGTGGCTGTGGCTCCTGCTGCTGTCGCCCCACCTGCTGCCAGACCACCTCCTGCAGGACCACCTGCTGTCGCCCCAGCTGCTGCTGTAGCCCCTGCTGTGGTGGGTGCGGTGGCTCTGGTTGCTCCAGTGGCTGTGGTGGGTGCAGTGGCTGTGGTGGCTCCAGTGGCTGTGGATCCTGCTGCTGTCGCCCCACCTGCTGTCAGACCACCTGCTGCAGGACCACCTGCTGCCGCCCCAGCTGCTGTGGCTCCTGCTGATGACACCCAACCTGGATACAGTCTGAGTGCTGCCAGCCCCCTTGCTGGCACCCACACCAGGTGCTACATGTCGGGCTCCTCTAGGCCATCCTGCTGCATCACCAAAGGCTGCTACAATACCTGATGCAGAACCTGGTGCTGCCCCTCACCTCCTGTGTTTCCTGCTACTCCATTCACTTGTTTACAAGCCACCTGCTGCTCCTCAGTCTGCTCTAGAGGACCTGCTGCTGAGATATCTGACCTGATCTCTCCTCTTCTTCTCCCACCAATATTCTCCATGGACTCCATGTATGAGCCCTTGACTGATGGAACAACTTGACACCATAATCCCGACTGATTCGTTGATAGAACGTGCCCCTAATTGTATTGCCTCACTTGCTCTATCTTATAAAAATGTAAACAAGTTTGACATTTTTATGTTTCCCTCTAATTTCACTTTACCCCTCTGGACTTTAATCTTCTCTAATGTGATGTCTCGTGTGGAGATAGACCCACATCTTCAATAAATTTGAATTTTCCTGGCATATGCACGTAATGGCATCGTGTCTCTATTTTTCCCTTTGTGCTGTTGCCCTTCTCTGTCAATTAGTGGATAGAACATCTGTAAACCTTAAAATACCATTATAACTCAAAGATGATCTGGGAAGGAAACACTTGGACCTCAATGCCTGAGGACTTTTTCGAGATGAAGACTGAGCTCTGGGCATCAGTGTTAAAGGGTCCAGGAGCAGAGCTCAACACGTGAATGGGAGCCGGTGCAAACCTCCAGCTCAGTGTCCCCTGGGTGAGCACTTCCAGTCCTCCATTGCATCTCATTGCACCAGTGGTGTTCTCTTCACTGTCTACGTCCTCTGTACTGTGCTGAATCAATTTCCAAATTCCCTACAGTGCTTCCTGTTATCACTTCCCCAACTACTACTTCTAAGTCTTTCTCTCTGGTATAATGTCCAGGGAACAGAGTCTGGGATTCCTTTCCTCCTATTCTCAGTGTTGGTATCCTTCGACAACTTCTCTAACAACATGGATACATTCTATAATGTAAGGGTCAGCTACTAGTCTGACTGTCCATTGAACCAATAAATCTTCCAAGCAAATTGTTACTTCTAACCAACTTCCTCATAGATTCCTTTAACATATGACTGGATATATCACTATATCACTGGACCTGAGGGACAGGAAACAATACCAGATGGGCAACTCTCATTCTTAATGGCCTCCACCCTTGACTCTCTCAGTGATGGGTCTCAAGGCTGCCTGGCTGTTGAATGGAGATTGTCCTCCACTCTTTTCCAATAGTATCACTGTTACACTGGAGCTGGATTCTTCTAATCCAGTTGCCATATGCTATTGGTTGATGGAAGTTGTCAAAGCTGAGGCAATTGCATAAACTCCTTTATTATTCCCTTCATATTAATGGAAGGAAATAACTGAGGCAACAAACTTACTTTACCAGGGTTTTTTCTTTTTCTTTCTTTTTTTTTTATCACCATTTTGGAGGTTTGAGTGAAGATAAAGTGGTGAATTTCTATGGGACTTTCCTGTGGATGGCAAAGGAAAAACTGTGTCCTTAAGCAAACTGCACCCATCACCACCTGGAAAGAAAAAGAAAGAGCTGGAGTCCCTCAGTCCCTTTGCAGAGCCTGCTTCCAGTGGTCTAACGACTTCCCAGGAAACCTCACCTTTTCAAGGTCCACAGTATCTCTGATTTCTGTCACTCTGGGAGGCCATCCTTGACCATAAGCATAAGAGTCACGTCCCATGTTCATGCACAATAACTGAGAACACCAGGAAGTAGAAAATGGTGAGGCCTCCTACAGGCGATTTCTGATACTCCAGCATATTGACTCAAAGAATAAAAATTTTAAAAATGGTATACGGTCATTCTATTAATATAAAATGCAAAGTCATGGACAACTAAACTGTACAGTTTAGAAATGTATATGTAGGTGAATAAAGTACAAATAGAAATGATGATAAGAATACGGGTAAGAATTAAGATACAGATTCTCCATGGTGGAGGAAGGGAATGGGGTCAGGAAAAGACATACAGACCCCTTGATATTGCTGACTTTCTCTTCCTGGACTTGCAATTTGAGCATGTACATACTTGTCTGTTAATTATGTATAATACTTCTATATATATATATATGTGTGTGTGTGTGTGTGTAGTATATAAAGTGTACGAATTATGTGATATCATAAAAGACCAAATTTATGAATTATTGGAGTTGAGGAAAGCACAGAGATAAAAATCAAAGGATTCAACAATCTGTTAAATGAAATAATATCAAAATGTTTCCCAAACCTGAATAATGAAATGAAAAATCATATACAGGAGGCATATAGAATGCCAAATGCACGAAATTACAACAGGTCCACGCCACGGTACATCATTATGAAAATACCTAACATACGAAATAATGATAGGATTTTAACATGAGGAAATGTGTCAGATTACATATAAGGTGAAACCAATACAGCTATCAGCAGATTGTTCAGCCCAGACACTAAAAACTAGAAGCAGCTGGAACAATAAATTTCAATCTCTGAAAGAACATGGATGCCAATCAAGAATCCTATGCCCAGCAAAATGAACCCTCCGATTTGATGATGAAATAAAATCTTTCCATGATAATCAAAAGTTAAATGAATTTAAAAATAAAATGCCTGCACTACAGAACTTTCTCAGCAAAAATTTCATGAGGAGGAAGTGAAAAAGAGCAATACAAGTCAGCAAAGGGAGGAAAAGCCAATAGAAGGAGAAAACCAGTCAAGTTACAAAAAAAAGTAAGCCAAAATGACCACGAATAGAAATCATATCTCAATAATAACTCTGCATGTTAATGGCCTAACCTCATTAATCCAAAGACATAGACTGGGAGATTGCTTAAAAAGAAAGAGCCACCAATATGCTGCCCTCAAGAGACTCATCTCACACAAAAAGACATTCACAGACTAAAAGTGAAAGGATGGAGAAAAGCATGCCATGCACATGGACTCAGAAGAAAAGCAGGGGTCTCCAACCCTATATCAGATAAAGTGCATTTCAAACCTAAGTTAGTCAAAAGGGATAAAGAAGGATATTTCATATTGCTTCAGGCAACCACACACCAGGAAGTCATAATGATTTTAAATATTTATGCCCCAAACAATGGAGCATCTATGTAGTTCAAACAAATCCTTCACAATTTCAAGAATCAATAGACCAGAACACAATAATACTCGGTGACTTTAACACACCACTCTCACCACTGGATAGATCATCCAAACAAAAACTGAACAAAGAAACTAGAGAATTCAATAATACAATCAATGATATAGTCTCATATAGAGCATATGTTCCATGTCATCCATGAGCGAGCAAGTACACTTTCTTCTCAGCAGCTCATGGATCTTACTCCAAAATAGACTATATGCTATGCCACCAAGCAGCCATTAGTAAATACAAAAACTACTACCTTATATTCTGTCAGAGCATAATGGACTGCAAATAGAAATCAATGATAAAATAAAAAACAAATACTACTTCAACAGCTGGAGACTATATAATATGCTACTGAATGATGCAGTGATAACAGACATCAGGGAGAACATAAAAATATTCTGACAGGTAAACAAGAAAAACGATAGAACACATCATAACCCCTGGGATACTCTGAAAGCAATACTAAGAGGAAAGTTCATTGCATTGAGTTCATACATTAAAAGAATAAAAAGTCAACAATTAAATGACCTAACTTACATCTCAAAGCCCTACAGAAAGAAGAACACATCAGCACCAAAGTAGTACAAGACAGGATATCATTAAAATCAGAACTGAAATTGGTGAAATTGAAACAAGAGAAACTATTCAGGAAATTGACAAAACCAAAAATTGGTTCTTTGAATAAGTAAACAAAATTGATAAACCCTTAGCCACACTAATGAAGAGAAGAAGAGAGGAAATTCAAATTACTAGAATACATGATGGAAAAGGAAAGACCACGACAACATCATTGAAATACATAACATAATTAGAAGCTCCTTTGAAAACCTCTACTGCAACAAAATAGAAAATATCGAAGACATGATAAATTTTTAGAGACATATGAGCCTCCAAAACAGAATCAGTAAGACAGACACAGTTGAAGAGATCGATTTCAAGCATCAAAAGAAAAGAAGCTATGAAAAGTCTACAACCAAGAAAAGCCCAGGAGCAGTATAAGTTATATATCTACATCTACATATATTTGCAATAAATGGGATTTCCATAATAAAATATCTGGCATTTTTAAATTTTTTACCATTTTCTTGTCATCGTTTTCTCTGTTACCTTGCGTATTTTCTAGGAGTGCTTTACCACTGAGATAAAACTCAAGCTCTTCTCATTTCTGTTTTTATATAGGGCCTACCTAAGCTTCCAGGTTGACCTCACCATTGGGATTCTCTTGCCTCAGACTTCTCAGTGTATGGCATTACAGGCATGTGCCCTCAGCCCAATAAAAATGTGTTCTTAAGAAATCAGGTGAATTGAAATATTCATTCAAAAATATGAAAAACAATTTTAGATACAAAATGAATGAACATATTTCAAGGAGAAATGGAAAGCCAATCGATGCTAGACCAACAATTTTATTGCTTTCAATACTGTTCTGCTTACATGTACCACTTCATATCAAATCTGATAATACTGCTCATTATATATACTGAAATATTTGAAACAACTCGATTTTCACTGTAAAGTAAAGGGTTGGATTTAAAGTACAATAATATTCCTATCAACCTACATGGTTACTGTAGGGGTCTCCCCTTGGAGCAAGTTCATGGGTTGAATATGAACAGATAAGGGTTCTCCCCAGAACCCCTGTGTTTACGAAGAATTGTTCATAGGTGAAATGATTGGGTTTTGAGGACTATAACCTTAAGAGTACATCTTAGTTTGAAAGGACTGAATGAAAACTGCAGGCAGGTGGAGCATGGCTGGAGGAGGTGGGACACTGGGGTGGGGGATCCTGGAAGGTACCACTTCCCTGTGGCCCCTTCTCTCTCTCTGCTTCCTCGCTGGGATGAGTGGAGCACAGCAAGGCATATTCACTATGCCCTTCTGCCATGGTGTTGTATTTTGAACACAATGCAAAGTAGACTGTCCAGAATGAACTGAAGCTCTGATAACATGAGCCAAAACAAATCTCTCCACCATCAAGTAATTCTTACGTGCAATTTGCTCATGGTGGTGAAAGGCTGATGTGCACAATTCTCCTATCATTAATAACACAGTGTAATCCAAATACTTCTCCTATCCCATATACCTGTGAACACAGTACATAGCATGCATGTATTTTTAAAAGGTTGTGCCCTAACATCATGTAAGTGACACCTAAAAACAAAAATCCGTTTCCTTATTCTTTAAAGGATAGACTACCATGATGTGCCCAGGTTACTCACAGACATAACCAAATTTTTGGATGGGTCTTGCAAATGACGACTGAGTCCACCTCTTTCAGATTTCCTTGGTGCTTAATTATCAGGATTATTTTATCTTGGGGCATTCCAAAAAGTCAGAGAAAACTATTTATTGGGAGAACATCACACTTCATGTACTTCCTCAAGTCATAGGAGAAGTGAAGTTTGCACAGAATTCCGGTAATTTGTGAGTGTGGTTCAAATAGTAATTATCTGCTGTATTTCACGGGTAAAATGTGCCACAGAGTACAGTTCGTGGTGTCTCCCATGTTTAGAGTTCCCTCCTTCACAGTGCAGGGTGCTGAACAGTGATTTCCCATTATTTCAAATGCTCTTTGTTCCATCTCACCCATGGGAGTACAAGACTGATCCAAAGCAGTAAACAGGAATATCAGTTTTCCAGTCCAGGTTCTTCAAACTTTATTGTTCCACATTCAGGATATTTTCTCAATTATTGAGAGAGCATCCATTGAAATTTAGTAATTTTCGTGACATCTGCTCTTAATTGGAATCACTCCAATGCATGTAATAGGGATAATTTAACAAGGAGGGTCTCAATTTTGCTTCATATCAGGATAAACAAGGGACAGGACCAAGTTCCTCCCCAGAGGAATTCCATCAATGTTGTTGTTGGCAGGAGCCAAGCATTGGCAGTTTTTAATGTTCCCAGGGGGATTCCAGCTGTAGCTAGGATGGAGAACCATTGTTTGTGGTAGTAATTGCCCAGACTGTGCTCCATATCTAGTGTCTTCTTGCTTTTTAGCTATGGTGAAAAGGTTCTGTCAAACTCCCTAAATGTATGTGGAAACATCTCCCCAGTAATCAAAATTATTTTCATCTGTCTTTTTTCCCCTCTACCTCTTTGGCACAGCAAATCCAGTGAAATACCTCCCTACTCAGAATATAGAATTATTGAAATAATCATATATTCCCATCTTAACCACACATGCCTTAAAAATGAGATCACCAAAATCAGGTGTTTGCTCAGCAAGCTAACATGATGGGAATATTAAAAGGATCATATCCTTAAGAGTTACTTCATCCAAGGTAGAGGGGAGTGATAGAAGAGCAAGTGGTATGGGGGTAGGAAGGAAAGTAGAGTGACACAGACATTATTACCTCAGGTACACAGGTGACTGCCTGACTGATGTGATCCTACAACATATATAATAAGAAAAATAAGGGATTAAACATCATTTATGCTTGAAATATTATGCTTTTACACTAAAATTATGCTTTAAAATTTATCTTCTTACACTGAAATTATGCTTTAAAATTTATACTTTTACACTATCAACATGTGTAAGTTAATTCTACTGTCATGAACAACAAAATAGAACAAAAAATTTAAAGAACAAAATTAGTAAAGAACATAATTAACACATAATGAAGACACTGAAGGATGCCATCAGAGAGAGACCAAATAGTCTCTTCCTTCCTGTGTCTTGACCAACAGAGGACCAACTAATGGACTGGCAACATTCCTCATTTTTACAACACTACTCAATGGCTTTTCACAATGGTATTCAGTGACCTTTGCATGTTGACTTCATCCTCACTATAAATATGTGCCAGCTGACACTGATTATCTAGATATCTGTTTTCTTTTTTCACTCTGATTTCCTTTTGCATTTTGTTGGCTTGGTTGATTTTTTTTTTTCTTTCTAAGGCCATAAACATATACGGTGAAATCAGATCAATACTCACAACAATGAAAAAGAGCATACATAGCATCTTCAGAGCCTTGATATGCAGTGGAGACTGTAAGTGGCAGGTTGGGGTTATATGGGAAACGAGGAACCTCAGTACTTTAGATGAATGGGACAAAGTGTGGTATATAAATATAATGCAATACTATTCAGCCATCAAAACGAATGAAATTATGGCATTTACCGATAATTGGATGGAACAGGAGACTATCATGCTGAGTGAAGTAAGTCAATACCAGAAAATAAAAAGCCCTAGAGTCTCTAAGATATGTGGATGCTAACACACAATAAGGGGTGGCGGAAGTTGATTGGGTTAGAAATTCACTGGATTAATCAACGGAAAAAGAAGGGATGGAAGGGTGATACATAAAGGAAAGACAGTCCAATGAATCAGATGTAACGTTCCTATGCTCATATATGAGTGTATGACCAGTGTAAGTTCACACCATGTACTAACACAAGAATAGAAAGTTATACTCCCTGTAGGGATAGCACATCAAAATACACTCTACTATCACGTATGCCTAAAAAGAACAAATAAAAAGAGCGTTCATTTTTAAAAATTTGAAAAGAAATAATTCAATATGTGAAAAGAGTCCCCACATTTAGTTTTGAAAGATTTGTTTTAGAGGAAAGAGTAACATCCAGGTTCACTCCATAGATTCCACCTGACAAAATACCTTAGTCTTTGGTAAAACATGGAGCATGGACGTTAAGATTTAGACTCTGGAAAGGGAAATATGTCCTAAAGACATGCCTGTTCTCTACATGGTCCATGATGCACATTTAAACTCCATTCCCCTGAAGACCCATAAAGAATGAGGCATCAGACAATAATTAGTTGTTCCATTTGGGGTCCCCATAAAGAAAAACGGGGTGATAAAGTCAACCATTTCCAAGACAGACGTGATGTCCTATGCACAATGACACGGTAGCCCACCAGGAAGAGGTAGAATGTCATGTGACACCTCGCTTTGAGGAAGGAGAGGCTGAAAAACACTTCAGAAATGATCAAGGAAGAGCTGACAATGAGCGCACTCCCACTATGAAAGGAAGTCATGTTTTCCATGCACCTGGAAATGTAAACTCAAAATGAACGGGCCTAATTTGATAATAGTCCATTTACTAATATAATGACTAGGAAATGGTGGTACCTATGAAGACATCAGCCCCTTCTCAGGGTATAAAAGTGGATGTGGGACAGAGAGGCCTTCAAACCTTCCAAACCCACCTTCCTGAAAACATCCCCAGAACCTCCAATCTCTGACACCATGTGCAACTCCTGTTGCAGATCCTGCTGCTCTGGCCAGGGATGTGGCTGCTGCCAGCCCAGGTGCTGCCAGACAACATGCTGCAGGACCACCTGCTGCCGCCCCAGCTGCTGCTGCAGCCCCTGCTATAGTGGGTGCGGTGGCTGTGGTGGCTCCAGTGGCTGTGGTGGGTGCGGTGGCTGTGGTGGCTCCAGTGGCTGTGGTGGGTGCGGTGGCTGTGGTGGCTCCAGTGGCTGGGCTGGGTGCGGTGGCTGTGGCTCCTGCTGCTGCCGGCCCATCTGCTGCAGGACCACCTGCTGCCGCCCCTGCTGTGGTGGGTGCGGTGGCTCTGGTTGCTCCAGTGGTTGTGGTGGCTCCAGTGGCTGTGGTGGGTGCGGTGGCTGTGGTGGCTCCAGTGGCTGTGGCTCCTGCTGCTGTCGCCCCATCTGCTGTCAGACCACCTGCTGCAGGACCACCTGCTGCCGCCCCAGCTGCTGCTGTAGCCCCTGCTGTGGTGGGTGCGGTGGCTGTGGCTGCTCCAGTGGCTGTGGTGGGTGCAGTGGCTGTGGTGGCTCCAGTGGCTGTGGCTCCTGCTGCTGTCGCCCCACCTGCTGTCAGACCACCTGCTGCAGGACCACCTGCTGCCGCCCCAGCTGCTGTGGCTCCTGCTGATGACACCCAACCTGGATACAGTCTGAGTGCTGCCAGCCCCCTTGCTGGCACCCACACCAGGTGCTACATGTCCGGCTCCTCTAAGCCATCCTGCTGCATCACCAAAGGCTGCTACAATACCTGATGCAGAACCTGGTGCTGCCCCTCACCTCCTGTGTTTCCTGCTACTCCATTCACTTGTTTACAAGCCACCTGCTGCTCCTCAGTCTGCTCTAGAGGACCTGCTGCTGAGATATCTGACCTGATCTCTCCTCTTCTTCTCCCACCAATATTCTCCATGGACTCCATGTATGAGCCCTTGCCTGATGGAACAACTTGACACCATAATCCCAGCTGATTCTTTGATAGAATGTGCCCCTAATTGTATTGCCTCACTTGCTCTATCTTATAAAAATGTAAACAAGTTTGACATTTTTATGTTTCCCTCTAATTTCACTTTACCCCTCTGGACTTTAATCTTCTCTAATGTGATGTCTCGTGTGCAGATAGACCCACATCTTCAATAAATCTGAATTTTCCTGGCAAACGCATGTAATGGCATCGTGTCTCTTATTTTTCCCTTTGTGTTGTTGCCCTTCTCAGTTAATTTGTGGATAGAACATCTATAAATATTTAAATACAATTATAACTCAAAGATGATCTGGGAAGGAAACACTTGGACCTCAATGCGTGAGGACTTTTTCGAGATGAAGACTGAGCTCTGGGCATCAGTGTTAAAGTTCCAGTAGCGAGCTCAACACGTGAATGGGAGCCAGTGCAAACCTCCAGCTCAGTGTCCCCTGGGTGAACACTTCCAGTCCTCCATTGCATCTCATTGCACCAGTGGTGTTCTCTTCACTGTCTACGTCCTCTGTACTGTGCTGAATCAATTTCCAAATTCCCTGCAGTGCTTCCTGTTATCACTTCCCCAACTACTACTTCTAAGTCTTTCTCTCTGGTATAATGTCCAGGGAACAGAGTCTGGGATCCCTGTCCTCCTATTCTCAGTGTTGGTATCCTTCAACGACTTTTCTAACAACATGGATACATTCTATAATGTAAGGGTCAGCTACTAGTCTGACTGTCCATTGAACCAATAAATCTTCCAAGCAAATTGTTACTTCCAATCAACTTCCTCATAGTTTCCTTTAACATATGACTGGATATATCACTATATTACTGGAAATGAGGTACGGGGAAAAATACCAGATGGGCAACTCTCATTCTTAATGGCCTCCACCCTTGACTCTCTCAGTGATGGGTCTCAAGGCTGCCTGGCTGTTGAATGGAGATTGTCCTCCACTCTTTCCCAATAGTATCACTGTTACACTGGAGCTGGATTCTTCTAATCCAGTGACAGAAGGAGAGCCTGTAAAACAAGGTCGATTATCTACAGGAATGTCTGAGTCTTTGTAACATAAATGCTGACAGTCCCCATATGCTATTGGTTGATGGAAGTTGTCAAAGCTGAGGCAATTGCATAAACTCCTTTATTATTCCCTTCATATTAATGGAAGGAAATAACTGAGGCAACAAACTTACTTTACCAGGGTTTTTTTCTTTTTCTTTTTCTTTTTTTTTTTTTTTTTTTTTTTCACCATTTTGGAGGTTTGAGTCAAGATAAAGTGGTGAATTTCTATGGGACTTTCCTGTGGATGGCAAAGGAAAAACTGTGTCCTTAAGCAAACTGCACCCATCACCACCTGGAAAGAAAAAGACAGAAAGAGCAAGAGTCCCCCAGTCCCTTTGCAGAGCCTGCTTCCAGTGGTCTAACGACTTCCCAGGAAACCTCACCTTTTCAAGGTCCACAGTATCTCACTCTGGGAGGCCATCCTTGACCATAAGCATAAGAGTCACGTCCCATGTTCATGCACAATAACTGAGAACACCAGGAAGTAGAAAATGGTGAGGCCTCCTACAGGCGATTTCTGATACTCCAGCATATTGACTCAAAGAATAAAAATTTTAAAAATGGTATACGGTCATTCTATTAATATAAAATTCAAAGTCATGGACAACTAAACTGTACAGTTTAGAAATGTATATGTAGGTGAATAAAGTACAAATAGAAAAGATGATAAGAATACGGTAAGAATTAAGATACAGATTCTCCATGGTGGAGGAAGGGAGATGGGGTCAGGAAAAGACATACAGACCCCTTGATATTGCTGACTTTCTCTTCCTGGACTTGTGATTTGAGCATGTACATACTTGTCTGATAATTATGTATAATACTTATATATATAAATATGTAGTATATAAAGTTTACGAATTATGTGATATCATAAAAGAACAAATTTATGAATTATTGGAGTTGAGGAAAGCACAGAGATAAAAATCAAAGGATTCAACAATATCTTAAATGAAATAATATCAGAATGTTTCCCAAACCTGAATAATGAAATGAAAAATCATATACAGGAGGCATATAGAACGCCAAATGCACAAAATTAAACAGGTCCACGCCACGGTACATCATTATGAAAATACCTAACATACGAAGTAATGTTAGGATTTTAAACGTGAGGAAAAAGTGTCAGATTACATATAATGTGAAACCAATACAGATATCAGCAGATTATTCAGCCCAGACTCTAAAAACTAGAAGCAGCTGGAACAATAAATTTCAATCTCTGAAAGAACATGGATGCCAATCAAGAATCCTATGCCCAGCAAAATGAACCCTCCGATTTGATGATGAAATAAAATCTTTCCATGATAATCAAAAGTTAAATGAATTTAAAAATAAAATGCCTGCACTACAGAACTTTCTCAGCAAAAATTTCATGAGGAGGAAGTGAAAAAGAGCAATACAAGTCAGCAAAGGGAGGAAAAGCCAATAGAAGGAGAAAACCAGTCAAGTTACAAAAAAAAGTAAGCCAAAATGACCACGAATAGAAATCATATCTCAATAATAACTCTGCATGTTAATGGCCTAACCTCATTAATCCAAAGACATAGACTGGGAGATTGCTTAAAAAGAAAGAGCCACCAATATGCTGCCCTCAAGAGACTCATCTCACACAAAAAGACATTCACAGACTAAAAGTGAAAGAATGGAGAAAAGCATACCCTGCACATGGACTCAGAAGAAAAGCAGGGGTCTCCAACCCTATATCAGATAAAGTGCATTTCAAACCTAAGTTAGTCAAAAGGGATAAAGAAGGATATTTCATATTGCTTCAGGCAACCACACACCAGGAAGTCATAATGATTTTAAATATTTATGCCCCAAACAATGGAGCATCTATGTAGTTCAAACAAATCCTTCACAATTTCAAGAATCAATAGACCAGAACACAATAATACTCGGTGACTTTAACACACCACTCTCACCACTGGATAGATCATCCAAACAAAAACTGAACAAAGAAACTAGAGATTTCAATAATACAATCAATGATATAGTCTCATATAGAGTATATGTTCCATGTCATCCATGAGCGAGCAAGTACACTTTCTTCTCAGCAGCTCATGGATCTTACTCCAAAATAGACTATATGCTATGCCACCAAGCAGCCATTAGTAAATACAAAAACTACTACCTTATATTCTGTCAGAGCATAATGGACTGCAAATAGAAATCAATGATAAAATAAAAAACAAATACTACTTCAACAGCTGGAGACTATATAATATGCTACTGAATGATGCAGTGATAACAGACATCAGGGAGAACATAAAAATATTCTGACAGGTAAACCAGAAAAACGATAGAACACATCATAACCCCTGGGATACTCTGAAAGCAATACTAAGAGGAAAGTTCATTGCATTGAGTTCATACATTAAAAGAATAAAAAGTCAACAATTAAATGACCTAACTTACATCTCAAAGCCCTACAGAAAGAAGAACACATCAGCACCAAAAGTAGTCATTAAAATCATTAAAATCAGAACTGAAATTGCTGAAATTGAAACAAGAGAAAGTATTCAGAAAATTGACAAAAACCAAAAATTGGTTCTTTGAATAAGGAAACAACATTGATAAACCCTTAGCCACACTAATGAAAAGAAGAAGAGAGGAAATTTAAATTACTAGAATACATGATGGAAAAGGAAAGACCAAGACAGCCATCATTGAAATACATAACATAAATAGAAGCTCCTTTGAAAATCTCCACTGCAACAACATAGAAAATATGAAAGACATGATGAATTTCTAGAGACATATGATCCTCCAAAACAGAATCAGGAAGACAGACACAATTAAAGAGATCAATTTCAAGCCCAAAAGAGAAGAAGCGATCAAAAGTCTACAACCAAGCAAAGCCCAGGACCAGTAAAAGATATATATCGACATCTACATGTATTTGCAATAAATGGGATTTCCATAATAAAATATCTGGCATTTTTAAATTTTTTACCATTTTGTTGTTACTGTTTTCTCTGTTACCTGGCGTATTATCTAGGAGTGCTTTACCACTGAGATAAAACTCAAGCTCTTCTCATTTTTGTTTTTATATAGGGCCTACCTAGGCTTCCAGGTTGACCTCACCATTGGGATTCTCTTGCCTCAGACTTCTCAGTGTATGGCATTACAGGCATGTGCCCTCAGCCCAATAAAAATGTTCTCTTAAGAAGTCAGGTGAATTGAAATACTCATTCAAATATATGAAAAACAATTTTAGATACGAAATGAATGAAGATATTTCAAGGAGAAATGGAAAGCCAATCGATGCTAGACCAACAATTTTATTGCTTTGAATACTGTTCTGCTTACATGTACCACTTCATATCAAATCTGATAATACTGCTCATTATATATACTGAAATATTTGAAACAACTCGATTTTCATTGTAAAGTAAATGGTTGGATTTAAAGTACAATAATATTCCTATCAACCTACGTGGTTACTGTAGAGGTCTCCAATTGGAGCGAGTTTATGGGTTGAACATTAACAGATAAGAGTTCTCCCAAGAACCCCTGTGTTTATGAAGAATTGTTCAAAGGTGAAATGATTGAATTGTGAGGACTATAACCTTAAGAGTACATCCTAGTTTGAAAGGACTGAATGATAACTGCAGGCAGGTGGTGCATGGCTGGAGGTGGTGGGTCACTGGGGTGTGGGATCCTGGAAGGTACCTCTTCCCTGTGGCCCCTTCTCTCTCTCTGCTTCCTCGCTGGGATGAATGGAGCACAGCAAGGCATATTCACTATGTCCTTCTGCCATGGTGTTCTATTTGATTGGGACCCAATGCAAAGTAGTCTGTCCAGAATGAACTGAAACTCTGATAACATGAGCCAAAACAAATCTTTCCTCCATCAAGTAATTCTTACGTGCAATTTGCTCACTGTGGTGAAAGGCTGATGTGCACAATTCTCCTATCATTAATAACACAGTGTAATCCAAATACTTCTCCTATCCCATATAGCTGTGAACACAGTACATAGCATGCATGTATTTTGAAAAGGTTGTGCCCTAACATCATGTAAGTGACACCTAAAAACAAAAATCCATTTCCTTATTCTTTAAAGGATAGACTACCATGATGTGCCCAGGTTTCTCACAGACACAACCAAATTTTTGGATGGATCTTGCAAATGACGACTGAGTCCACCTCTTTCAGATTTCCTTGGTGCTTAATTATCAGGATTATTTTATCTCGGGGCATTCCAAAAAGAGAGAGAAAACTATTTATTGGGAGAACATCACACTTCATGTACTTCTTCAAGTCATAGGAGAAGTGAAGTTTGCACAGAATTCTGGTAATTTGTGAGTGTGGTTCAAATAGTAATTATCTGCTGTATTTCACAGGTAAAATGTGCCACGGAGTAGAGTTAGCGGTGTGTCCCCTGTTTAGAGTTCCCTCCTTCACGGTGCACGGTGCTGAACAGTGATTTCCCATTGTTTCTAATGCTCTTTGTTCCATCTCACCCATGGGAGTACAAGACTGATCCAAAGTAGTAAACAGGAATATCAGTTTTCCAGTCCACGTTCTTCAAACTTTATTGTTCCCCATTCAGGATATTTTCTCAATTATTGAGAGAGCATCCATTGAAATTTAGTAATTTTCGTGACATCTGCTCTTAATTGGAATTACTCCAATGCATCTAATAGGGATAATTTAACAAGGAGGGTCTCAATTTTGCTTCATATCAGGATAAACAAGGGACAGGACCAAGTTCCTCCCCAGAGGAATTCCATCAATGTTGCTGTTGGCAGGAGCCAAGCATTGGCAGTGTTTAATGTTCCCATGGGTAATCCAGCTGCAGCTAGGATCGAGAACCATTGTTTGTGGTAGTAATTGCCCAGATGGTGCACTATATCTAGTGTCTTCTTGCTTTTTAGCTATGGTGAAAAGGTTCTGTCAAACTCCCTAAATGTATGTGGAAACATCTCCCCAGTAATCAAAATTATTTTCCTCGGTCTTTTTTCCCTCTACCTCTTTGGCACAGGAAATCCCGTGAAATCTCTCCCTACTCAGAATATAGAATTATTGAAATAATCATATACTCCCATCTTAACCACACATGCCTTAAATGTGAGATCACCAAAATCAGGTGATTGCTCAGCAAGCTAACATGATGGGAATATTAAAAGGATCATATCCTTAAGAGTTACTTCATCCAAGGTAGAGGGGAGTGATAGAAGGGCAAGTGGTATGGGGGTAGGAAGGACAGTAGAGTGACACACACATTATTACCTCATACATACATGACTGCCTGACTGATGTGATCCTACAACATATATAATAAGAAAAATAAGGGATTAAACATCATTTATGCTTGAAATATTATGCTTTTACACTAAAATTTTGCTTTAAAATTTATGTTCCTACACTAAAATTATGCTTTAAAATTTATACTTTTACACTATCAAAATGTGTAAGTTAATTCTGCTGTCATGAACAACAAAATAGAACAAAAAAATTGAAGAATAAAATTAGTAAAGAACATAAATAACACATAATGAAGACACTGAAGGATGCCATCAGAGAGAGACCAAATAGTCTCTTCCTTCCTGTGTCTTGACCAACAGAGGAACAACCAATGGACTGGCAACATTCCTCATTTTTACAACACTAGTCAATGGCTTTTCACAATGGTATTCAGTGACCTTTGCATGTTGACTTCATCCTCACTATGAATATGTGCCAGATGATACTGATTATCCAGATATCTCTTTTTCTATTTTCACTCTGATTTCCTTTTGCATTTTGTTGCATGGGTTGATTTTTTTTTTCTTTCTTAGACCATAAACATATACGGTGAAATCAGATCAATACTCACAACAATGAAAAAGAGCATACATAGCATCTTCAGAGCCTTGAAATGCAGTTGAGACTATAAGTGGCAGGTGGGGGTTATTTGGGAAACGAGGAACCTCAGTACTTTAGATGAATGGAAAAAAGTGTGGTATATAAATTTAATGAAATACTATTCAGCCATAAAAACGAATGAAATTATGGCATTTACAGATAATTGGTTGGAACAGGAGACTATCATGCTGAATGAAGTAAGTCAATACCAGAAAATAAAAAGCCCTAGAGTCTCTAAGATATGTGGATGCTAACACACAATAAGAAGTGGCAGAAGTTCATTGTGTTAGAAATTCACTGGATTAATCAACGGAAAAAGAAGGGATGGGAGGGGGGTACATAAAGGAAAGACAGTTCAATGAATCAGATGTAATGATCCTATGCTCATATATAAGTGTATGACCAGTGTAAGTTCACACCATGTACTAACACAAGAATAGAAAGTTATACTCCCTGTAGGGATAGCACATCAAAATACATTCTACTATCACGTATGCCTAAAAAGAACAAATAAAAAGAGCGTTCATTTTTAAAAATTTGAAAAGAAATAATTCAATATGTGAAAAGAGTCCCCAAATTTAGTTTTGAAAGATTTGTTTTAGAGGAAAGAGTAACATCCAGCTTCACTCCATAGATTCCAAATGACAAAATACCTTAGTCTTTGGTAAAACCTGGAGCATGGACATTAAGACTTAGACTCTGGAAAGGGAATTATGTCCTAATGACATGCCTGCTCTCTACATGGTCCATGATGCACATTTAAACTCCATTCCCCAGAAGACCCATAAAGAATGAGGCATCAGACAAAAATTAGTTGTTCCATTTTGTGTCCCCATAAAGAGAAACGGGCTGATAAAGTCAACCTTTCCCAAGACAAACATGATGTCCTATGCACAATGACACTGTAGCCCACCAGGAAGAGGTAGAATGTCATGTGGCACCTCGCTTTGAGGAAGGAGAGCCTGAAAAACACTTCAGAAATGATCAAGGAAGAACTGACAATGAACGCACTCCCACTATGAAAGGAAATCATGTTTTCCATGCACCTGGAAATGTCAACTCAAAATGAATGGGCCTAATTTGATAATAGTGCATTTCCTAATATAATGACTAGGAAAGGTGTTACCTATGAACACATAAGACCCTTCTCAGGGTATAAATGTGATGTGGGACAGAGAGGCATTCAAACCTTCCAAACACACCTTCCTGGAAACATCCCCAGAACCTCCATCCTCTGACACCATGTGCAACTCCTGTTGTGGATCCTGCTGCTCTGGCCAGGGCTGTGGCTGCTGCCAGCCCAGGTGCTGCCAGACAACGTGCTGCAGGACCACCTGCTGCCGTCCCAGCTGCTGCTGCAGCCCCTGCTGTGGTGGGTGCAGTGGCTGTGGTTGCTCCAGTGGCTGTGGTGGGTGCGGTGGCTGTGGTGGCTCCAGTGGCTGTGGTGGCTGCGGTGGCTGTGGCTCCTGCTGCTGCCGCCCCATCTGCTGTAGGACCACCTGCTGCAGAACCACCTTATGCCGCCCCTGCTGTGGTGGTTGTGGTGGCTGTGGTGGCTCCAGTGGCTGTGGTGGGTGCGGTGGCTGTGGTGGCTCCAGTGGCTGTGGTGGGTGTGGTGGCTGTGGTGGCTCCAGTGGCTGTGGCTCCTGCTGCTGTCGCCCCACCTGCTGCCAGATCACCTGCTGCAGGACCACCTGCTGCCGCCCCAGCTGCTGCTGTAGCCCCTGCTGTGGTGGGTGCAGTGGCTGTGGTTGCTCCAGTGGCTGTGGTGGGTGCAGTGGCTGCGGTGGCTCCAGTGGCTGTGGCTCCTGCTGCTGTCGCCCCACCTGCTGTCAGACCACCTGCTGTAGGACAACCTGCTGCCGCCCCAGCGGCTGTGGCTCCTGCTGATGACACCCAACCTGGATACAGTCTGAGTGCTGCCAGCCCCCTTGCTGGCACCCACCCCAGTTGCTACATGTCCGGCTCCTCTAGGCCATCCTGCTGCATCACCAATGGCTGCTACAATACCTGATACAGAACCTGGTGCTGCCCCTCACCTCCTGTGTTTCCTGCTACTCCATTCACTTGTTTACAAGCCACCTGCTGCTCCTCAGTCTGCTCTAGAGGACCTACTGCTGAGATATCTGACCTGATCTCTCCTCTTCTTCTCCCACCAATATTCTCCATGGACTCCATTTATGAGCCCTTCCTGATGGAACAATTTGACACCATAATCCCAACTGATTCTTTGATACAGTGTGCCACTAATTGTATTGCCTCACTTGCTCTATCTAGTAAAAATGTAAAAAAGTTTGACATTTTATATTTCCCTCTAATTTCACTTTATCCCTCTGGACTTTAATTTTCTCTAACGTGATATCTCATGTGGAGATAGATCCACATCTTCAATAAATTTGAATTTTCCTGGCATACGCACATAATGGCATCGTGTCTCTTTATTTTTCCCTTTGTGTTATTGCCCTTCTCTGTCAATTAGTGGATAGATCATCTGTAAACCTTTAAATACAATTATAACTCAAAGATGATCTGGAAAGGAAACACGTGGACCTCAATGCCTGAGGACTTTTTCGAGATGAAGACTGAGCTCTGGGCAGGACTGTTAAAGGGTCCAGGAGCAGAGCTCAACACGTGAATGGGAGCCGGTCAAACCTCCAGCTCAGTGTCCCCTGGGTGAACACTTCCAGTCCTCCATTGCATCTCATTGCACCAGTGGTGTTCTCTTCACTGTCTACGTCCTCTGTACTGTGCTGAATCAATTTCCAAATTCCCTGCAGTGCTTCCTGTTATCACTTCCCTAACTACTACATCTAAGTCTTTATGTCTGGTATAATGTCCAGGGAACAGAGTCTGGGATCCCTGTCCTCCTATTCTCAGTGTTGGTATCCTTCAACGACTTATCTAACAACATGGATACATTCTATAATGTAAGGGTCAGCTACTAGTCTGACTGTTCATTGAACCAATAAATCTTCCAAGCAAATTGTTACTTCCAATCAACTTCCTCATAGTTTCCTTTAACATATGACTGGATATATCACTATATCACTGGACCTGAGGGGCAGGGAACAATACCAGATGGTCAACTCTCATTCTTAATGGCCTCCACCCTTGACTCTCTCAGTGATGGGTCTCAAGGCTGCCTGGTTGTTGAATGGAGATTGTCCTCCACTCTTTCCCAATAGTATCACTGTTACACTGGAGCTGGATTCTTCTAATCCAGTGACAGAAGGAGAGCCTGTAAAACAAGGTCGATTGTCTACAGGAATGTCTGAGTCTTTGTAACATAAATGCTGACAGTTCCCATATGCTATTGGTTAGATGGAAGTTCTCAAAGCTGAGGCAATTGCATGAACTTCTTTATTATTCCCTTCATGTTAATGGAAGGAAATAACTGAGGCAACAAACTTACTTTAACAGGGATTTTTCTTTTTCTTTTTCTTTTTTTTTTTTTTTTTTTTTTCACCTTTTGGAGGTTTGAGTCAAGATAAAGTGGTGAATTTTCTATGGGACTTTCCTGTGGATGGCAAAGGAAAAACTGTGTCCTTAAGTAAACTGCACCCATCACCACCTGGAAAGAAAAAGACAGAAAGAGCAGGAGTCCCCCAGTCCCTTTGCAGAGCCTGCTTCTAGTGGTCTAACGACTTCCCAGGAAACCTCACCTTTTCAAGGTCCACAGTATCTCACTCTGGGAGGCCATCCTTGACCATAAGCATAAGAGTCACGTCCCATGTTCATGCACAATAACTGAGAACACCAGGAAGTAGAAAATGGTGAGGCCTCCTACAGGCGATTTCTGATACTCCAGCATATTGACTCAAAGAATAAAAATTTTAAAAATGGTATACGGTCATTCTATTAATATAAAATTCAAAGTCATGGACAACTAAGTTTTACAGTTTAGAATTTATATGTACGTGAATAAAGTACAAAGAAAAATGATGATAAGAATATGGTAAGAATCAGGATACAGATTCTTCATGGTGGAGGAAGGGAGATGGGGGTCTGGAAAAGACATACAGACCCCTTCATAATGCTGACTTTCTCTTCCTGGACTTGTGTTTTGAGCATGTACATACTTGTCTGATAATTATGTATAATACTTAAATATATAAATATGTAGTATATAAAGTGTACAAATTATGTGATATCATAAAAGACCAAATTTATGAATTATTGGAGTTGAGGAAAGCACAGAGGTACAAATCAAAGGATTCAACAATCTGTTAAATGAAATAATATCAAAATGTTTCCCAAACCTGAATAATGAAATGAAAACTCATATACAAGAGGCATAGAGAATGCCAAATGCACAAAATTACAACAGGTCCACGCCACAGTACATCATTATGAAAATTCCTAACATAAAAAATAATGATAGGATTTTAAACGTTGTGAGAGAAAAGTGTCAGAATATTTATAAGGTGAAACCAATACAGATATCAGCAGATTTTCAGCCCAGACTCTAAAAACTAGAAGCAGCTGGAGCAATAAATTTCAATTTCTGAAAGAACATGGATGCCAATCACGAATCATATGCCCAGCAAAATTAACCTTCCGATTTGATGGTGAAATAAAACCTTTCCATGATAAACAAAAGTTAAAAGAATTTAAAACTATAATGCCGGCACTACAGAACATTCTCAGCAAAATATTTCATGAGGAGGAAGTGAAAACCAACAATGCAATTCAGTAAAGGGAGGAAAAGCCAATAGAAGGAGAAACCCAGTCAAGTTACAAAAAAATGTAAGCCAAAATGACCACGAATAGAAATCATATCTCAATAATAACTCTGCATGTTAATGGCCTAAATTCATTAATCAAAAGACATAGACTGGCAGATTGGTTAGAAAAAAAGAGTCAACAATATGCTGCCCTCAAGAGACTCATCTCACACAAAAAGACATTCACAGACCAAAGGTGAAAGGATGGAGAAAAGCATACCATGCACATGGACTCAGAAGAAAAGCAGGGTTCTCCATCCACATATCAGATAAAGTGCATTTCACACCTAAGTTAGTCAAGAGGGATAAAGAAGGATATTTCATATGGCTTCAGGCAACCATACACAAGGAAGACAAAATGATTTTAAATATTTATGCCCCAAACAATGGAGCATCTATGTAGATCAAACAAATCCTTCACAATTTCAAGAATCAATAGACCAGAACACAATAATACTGGGTGACTTTAACACACCACTCTCACCACTGGATAGATCATCCAAAAAAAAAAAAAAAACTGAACAAAGAAACTAGAGAATTAAATATTACAATCAATGATATAGTCTCCTATAGAGTATATATTCCATGAGCGAGCAAGTACACTTTCTTCTCAGCAGCTCATGGATCTTTCTAAAAAAAATAGACCATATGCTATGTCACAAAGCAGCCATTAGTAAATACAAAAAGATAGAACTACTACCTTGTATTCTGTCAAAGCATAACGGACTGCAATTAGAAATCAATGATAAAATTAAAAAAAAAATACTCCAACAGCTGGAGACTAAATAATATGCGACTGAATGATGCAGTGATAACAGATATCAGGGAGAACATAAAAATATTCTGACAGGTAAACTAGAAAAACGATAGAACACATCATAACCCCTGGGATACTCTGAAAGCAGTACTAAGAGGAAAGTTCATTGCATTGAGTTCATACATTAAAAGAATAAAAAGTCAACAACTAAATGACCTAACTTACATCTCAAAGCCCTACAGAAAGAAGAACACAAGAGCACCAAAAGTAGTACAAGACAGCAAATCATTAAAATCACAACTGAAATTGCTGAAATTGAAACAAGACAAACTATTCAGGAAATTGACAAAACCAAAAATTGGTTCTGTGAATAACCAAACAAAATTGATAAACACTTAGCCACACTAATGAAGAGAAGAAGAGAGGAAATTCAAATTACTAGAATACATGATGGAAAAGGAAAGACCAAGACAGACATCATTGAAATACATAACATAATTAGAAGCTCCTTTGAAAATCTCTACTGAAACAAAATAGAAAATATGGAAGACATGATGAATTTTTAGAGACATATGATCCTCGAAAACAGAATCAGGAAGACAGACACAATTAAAGAGTTCGATTTCAGGCACCAAAAGAAAAGAAGCTATCAAAAGTCTACAACCAAGAAAAGCCCAGGACCAGTATAAGGTATATATCTACATCTACATATATTTGCAATAAATAGGATTCCCATAATAAAATATTTAGCATTTTTAAATTTTTTGCCATTTTGTTGTTATTGTTTGCTCCGTTACCTGATGTATTATCTAGGAGTACTTTACCACTGAGATAAAACTCAAGCTCTTCTCATTTTTGTTTTTATATAGGGCCTACCTAAGCTTCCAGGTTGACCTCACCATTGGGATTCTCTTGCCTCAGACTTCTCAGTGTATGGCATTACAGGCATGTGCCCTCAGCCCAATAAAAATGTTCTCTTAAGAAGTCAGGTGAAATGAAATACTCATTCAAATATATGAAAAACAATTTTAGATAAGAAATGAATGAACATATTTCAAGGAGAAATGGAAAACCATTTGATGCTAGACCAACAATTTTATTGCTTTGAATACTGTTCTGCTTACATGTACCACTTCATATCAAATCTGATAATACTGCTCATTATATATACTGAAATATTTAAAACAACTCGATATACATTGTAAAGTGTTGTATTTAAAATACATTAATATTCCTATCAACCTACATGGTTACTATAGGGGTCTCCACTTAGAGCAAGTTTATGGGTTGAATATGAACAGATAAGAGTTCTCCCCAGAACCCCTGTGTTTATGAAGAATTGTTCAAAGGTGAAATGATTGGGTTTCGAGGACTATAACCTTAAGAGTACATCCTAGTTTGAAAGGACTGGATGATAACTGCAAGCAGGTGGAGCATGGCTAAAGGAGGTGGGTCACTGGGGTGGGGGTCCTGGAAGGTACCTCTTCCCTGTGGCCCCTTCTCTCTCTCTGCTTCCTCACTGGGATGAGTGGAGCACAGCAAGGCATATTTGCTATGCCCTTCTGCCATGGTGTTCTATTTTGATTGGGACCCAATGCAAAATAGTCTGTTCAGAATGAACTGAAACTCTGATAACATGAGCCAAAACAAATCTCTCCTCCATCAAGAAATTCTTACGTGCAATTTGCTCACTGTGGTGAAAGGCTGATGTGCACAATTCTCCTATCATTAATAACACAGTGTAATCCAAATACTTCTCCTATTCCATATAGCTATGAACACAGTACATAGCATGCATGTATTTTTTTTTTATTGTAAACAAATGGGATACATGTTGTTTCTCTGTTTGTACATGGCACAAAGGCATACCATTTGTGTAATCATAAATTTACATAGAGTAATGTTGTTTGATTCATTCTGTTATTTTTTCCCTTCCCCCCACCCCTCCCACACCTCTTTACCCTCTATACAGTCCTTCCTTCCTCCATACTTGTCCCCCTCCCTAACCCTAACTCTAACCCTAACACTAACCCTTCCCTCCCCCCCATTATGTGTCATCCTCCACTTATTAGCGATATCATTCGTCCCTTGGCTTTTTGAGATTGGCTTATCTCACTTAGCATGATATTCTCCAATTTCATCCATTTGCCGGCAAATGCCATAATTTTATCATTCTTTATGGCTGAGTAATATTCCATTGTATATATATACCACAGTTTCTTTATCCACTCATCAATTGAAGGGCATCTAGGTTGGTTCCACAGTCTGGCTATTGTGAATTGAGCAGCTATGAACATTGATGTGGCTGTATCTCTGTAGTATGCTGATTTTAAGTCCTTTGGGTATAGGCCAAGGAGTGGGATAGCTGGGTCAAATGGAGGGTCCATTCCGAGTTTTCTAAGGAATCTCCACACTGCTTTCCAGAGTGGCTGCACTAATTTGCAGCCCCACCAGCAATGTAAGAGTGTACCTTTCTCCCCACATCCTCGCCAACACCTGTTGTTGCTTGTATTCTTGATAATCGCCATTCTAATTGGGGTGAGATGGAATCTTAGGGTAGTTTTGATTTGCATTTCTCTTATTACTAGAGATGTTGAACATTTTTCCATATGTTTGTTGATTGCCTGTAGATCTTCTTCTGTGAAGTGTCTATTCATTTCCTTAGCCCATTTGTTGATTGGGTTGTTTGTATTCTTCGTGTAGAGTTTTTTGAGTTCTTTATAGATTCTGGAGATTAGCGCTCTATCTGAAGTATGATTGGCAAAGATATTCTCCCACTCTGTAGGCTCTTTCTTCGCATTGCTGATAGTTTCCTTTGCTGAGAGAAAGCTTTTTAGTTTGAATCTATCCCAGTGGTTGATTCTAGCTTTTATTTCTTGTGCTATGGGAGTCCTGTTAAGGAAGTCTGATCCTAGACCAATAAGGTGAAGATTTGGACCTACTTTTTCTTCTATAAGATGCAGGGTCTCTGGTCTGATTCCGAGGTCCTTAATCCATTTTGAGTTTAGTTTCGTGCATGGTGAGAGATATGGGTTTAGTTTCATTCTGTTGCATATGGATTTCCAATTCTCCCAGCACCATTTGTTGAAGAGGCTATCTTTTCTCCATTGCATATTTTTGGCCCCTTTGTCTAGTATGAGAAAATTGTATTTATTTGGGTTTGTGTCCGTGTCCTCTATTCTGTACCATTGATCTACCTTTCTATTTTGGTACCAATACCATGCCGTTTTTGTTACTATTGCTTTGTAGTAGAGTTGAAGATCTGGTATTGCAATACCCCCTGTTTCACTCTTCCTGCTAAGGATTGCTTTAGCTATTCTGGGTTTCTTATTCTTCCAGATGAATTTCATAATTGCTTGCTCTATTTCTGTAAGGTACGTCATTGGGATTTTAATTGGAATTGCATTGAATTTGTATAGCACTTTAGGTAGTATGGCCATTTTGACAATATTAATTCTTCCTATCCAAGAACATGGAAGATCTTTCCATCTTCTAAGGTGTTCTTTAATTTCTTTCTTTAGTGTTGTATAGTTCTCATTGTAGAGGTCTTTCACCTCTTTTGTGAGATTGATTCCCAAGTATTTTATTTTTTTCGAGGCTAATGTGAATGGGGTAGTTTTCCTAATTTCTCTTTCTGAAGATTCATCACTTATGTATAAAAATGCGTTGGATTTATGGGCATTGATCTTGTAACCTGCTACTTTACTGAATTCACTTATGAGTTCTAAGAGTTTTCTGGTGGAATTTCCAGGTTCCTCTAAATATATAATCATGTCATCAGCGAACAGGGATAGTTTGAGTTCTTCTTTTCCAATTCGTATCCCTTTAATTTCTTTGGTTTGTCTAATTGCTCTGGCCAGAGTCTCAAGAACGATGTTGAATAGAAGTGGTGAAAGAGGGCATCCCTGCCTTGTTCCAGTTTTTAGGGGGAATGCTTTCAGTTTTTCACCATTTAGAATGATATTAGCCATGGGCTTAGCATAGATGGCCTTTACAATGTTAAGGAATGTTCCCACTATCCCTATTTTTTCTAGTGTTTTGAGCATGAAGGGGTGCTGTATTTTATCAAATGCTTTTTCTGCATCTATTGAAATAATCATGTGATTCTTGACTTTAAGTCTATTAATATGGTGAATTACGCTTATTGATTTCCTGATGTTGAACCAACCTTGCATACCTGGGATGAAGCCCACTTGATCATGGTGCACTATCTTTTTAATATGTTTTTGTATGCAATTTGCTAAAATTTTGTTGAGAATTTTTGCGTCGATGTTCATTAAGGATATTGGTCTGAAATTTTCTTTCCTTGATGAGTCTCTGTCTGGTTTAGGTATCAGTGTGATATTGGCTTCATAGAATGAGTTTGGGAGGGTTCCCTCCTCTTCTATTTTATGGAATACTTTGAGAAGTATTGGAATGAGCTCTTCTTTAAAGGTTTTGTAGAACTCGGCTGAGAACCCATCTGCTCCCGGACTTTTCTTTGTTGGAAGGCTTTTGATGACTTCTTCTATTTCAGTACTTGAAATTGGTCTATTTAAATTGTTTATGTCCTCCTCGTTCAGTTTAGGAAATTCATATGTCTCTAGAAACCTGTTGATGTCTTCGAAATTTTCTATTTTGTTGGAGTATAGATTTTCAAAATAGCTTCTAATTATGTTTTGTATTTCAATCCTGTCTGTTGTGATATTTCCTTGTTCATTCCGAATTTTAGTGATTTGGGTTTTCTCTCGTCTTCTCTTTGTTAGTGTGGCTAAAGGTTTATCAATTTTGTTTATTTTTTCGAAGAACCAACTATTTATTTTGTCAATTTTTTGTATTGTTTCTTTTGTTTCAATTTCATTGATTTCGGCTCTGAGTTTAACTATTTCCTGTCTTCTACTACATTTGGTGTTGGTCTGTTCTTCTTTTTCTAGGGCTTTGAGCTGTAGCGTTAGGTCGTTTATTTGTTGAGTTTTACTTCTTTTATTAAATGCGCTCCATGAAATAAATTTCCCTCTAAGTACTGCTTTCATAGTGTCCCAGAGATTTTGATATGATGTTTCTTTGTTCTCATTTACCTCTAAGAATTTTTTAATTTCCTTCCTAATATCTTCTGTTATCCATTCATCATATAATAGCATATTTTTTAATCTCCAGATGTTGGAATAGTTTCTGTGTTTTACTCTTTCATTTATTTCTAACTTCAATCCATTATGATCTGATAGAATACATGCTAGTGTCTCTATCTTCTTGTATTTGCTAACATTAGCTTTGTGGCGTAATATATGGTCTATTTTAGAGAAGGATCCATGTGCTGCTGAGAAGAAAGTGTATTCGCTCTTGGTTGGATGGTATATTCTATAAATGTCCGTTAAGTCTAAATTATTGATTGTGTTATTGAGATCTATGGTTTCTTTGTTCAATTTTTGTTTGGAAGATCTGTCCAGTGGTGAGAGAGGCGTGTTAAAATCACCTAGTATTATTGTGTTATGGTCTATTTGGTTTCTGCAATTGAGAAGGATTTGTTTGACATACATGGATGAGCCACTGTTTGGGGCATAGATGTTTATGATTGTTATATCTTGCTGATTTATGCTTCCCTTAAGCAGTATGAAATGACCTTCTTTATCCCTTCTGACTAACTTTGGCTTGAAGTCCACACTATCGGAAATGAGGATGGATACTCCAGCTTTTTTGCTGAGTCCATGCGCATGGTATGTTTTTCCCCATCCTTTCACCTTTAGTCTTGGGTATCTTTTTCTATGAGGTGAGTCTCTTGCAGGCAACATATTGTTGGATCTTTCTTTTTAATCCAATCTGCCAGTCTATGTCTTTTGATTGATGAATTCAGGCCATTAACATTCAGGGTTATTATAGAGATATGATTTGGTTTCCCGGTAATTTGGTTCATTTTTTAAATTCTATTTATTTATTTCTTTGACACAACTTGTTTCCTCCTTTATTTGACAATTCCTTTAGGATAATTCCCCCCTTTGTTGATTTGCTGCTTTGTTTTTCATCTCTTCCTCATGGAATATTTTGCTGAGAATGTTTTGTAATGCTGGCTTTCTTTTTGTAAATTCTTTTAGCTTTTGTTTATCATGGAAGGATTTTATTTCATCGTCAAATTTGAAGGTAAGTTTTGCTGGGTATAAGATTCTTGGTTGGCATCCATTTTCTTTCAGGGCTTGAAAAATGTTGTTCCAGGCCCTTCTAGCTTTTAGGGTCTGGATTGAAAAGTCTGCTGATATCCGTATTGGTTTCCCCCTGAATGTAATTTGGTTCTTTTCTCTCACAGCTTTTAAAATTCTGTCTTTATTTTGTATGTTAGGTATTTTCATTATAATGTGCCTTGGTGTGGGTCTGTTGTAATTTTGTGTATTTGGAGTCCTATAAGCCTCTTGAACTTGATTTTCCATTTCATTCTTCAGATTTGGGAAATTTTCTGATATTATTTCATTGAATAAATTGTTCATTCCTTTGGCTTGTTTCTCTAGGCCTTCCTCAATCCCAATAATTCTTAAATTTGGCCTTTTCATGATATCCCATAGTTCTTGTACATTCTTGTTCATGATTTCTTACCATCTTCTCTGTTTGTTCAACTTTGTTTTCAAGGTTAAATATTTTGTCTTCAATGTCTGAGGTTCTGTCTTCCAGGTGTTCTATCCTATTGGATATGCTTTCTATGGAGTTCTTAATTTGGTTTATTGTTTCTTTCATGTCAAGGATTTCTGTTTGGTTTTTTTTCAATATCTCTAACTCTTTATTGAAATGATCTTTTGCTTCCTGTATTTGCTCTTTTAACTGTCGATTGGTGCAATCATTCAATGCTTGCATTTGCTCTTTCATCTCATCGTTTGCTTCTCTGATCATTTTAATTATGTACATTCTGAACTCCTTTTCTGTCATTTCTTCTGCCATGCTGTCATTGGGTTTTATTGATGTAACATCTAGATTTGTTTGCAGCATTTTCTTTCCTTGTTTTCTCATATTGTTCAGGTATCAGTTGACCGCTGAGATATTGCAGATTTCCTCTATTGACTTACAATGTCCCTGAAGATTTCTATATATATCCCCCCTTAGCCTTCAGTAGGCTGAAGTCTTGGAGGAAGTTGATAATGCGGAGCTCCACAAGGAAGCTGCCTCTCTAGGAGTGGTGGCCTTCAGGAGGTGTATAATCCCTGCTAGTGGGCAGAGGTGCCTCCACTTGTTGACCAATGGTCATCCAAAGGGGACCTAGGCTGCGGGCTGAGGCAAGGCCTGTTTGGGCCTGAGTCTCTAGTTTTACAGTCCTTGTGGGGAAACCTCACCCGGCAGGGAAGACTCACCCGGTGGGGAGGTCTCGCTGGTCAGTACCCTCCTAGAGGTTCCCCTCAATTACAGCTACCGCCTGGGCTGGGCTGCCTTCCTCTGCAAAGTTCTCAGGGGCCCGGCCCTACCTCCTGGGCCTGGGAGCCTCACCCTTCGCAGATGAATCTCCTTAGGCTGCCCCTCCTCAGAGAATATGCCCTCAGGCCTGGAACCTTTGCTCCGCCCTAAGCCTGTCTCTGTGCGGCTCTTCCACCCAGAAGCCTCCTAGATCCTGGGACCCTGCTCTGCCCCTAATTGCCTGGCTATGCGGCCCCTCCTCTGAGCAGCCACCTGGGGCCCCGTACAATCTCTCTGAGTCCCAGAGACCCGCCACACGCCTCTTCCTCCAGACAGCTGCCCAGTATTCCGGTGCGGTCACTAGGAGTCCAAGAAACTCACTGCATGCCTCCACCTCCCACCAACCACCCGTAGCCCTGGGCAGTCAATCACTCCGAGTCGAAGTGACCCTCCCCGTTCCTCCTCCTCCTCCAGATAACCCCCCGAGTGTTCAGGAGTGGTCGCTCTGGGTGGCTCTGAATCCACGTGACCCGCTGCACGGGTCCTATGGGCAACCGCCCGGAGCTCTTGGTGCGGCCACTCAAGACCAAGCGACCCACCACGCTTCCTCTCCAGGCAGCCCCCCTGTGTTCAGGTGCTGTCCCTTTAAGTCCAAACAACTCACCACTCGCCTTCTCCTCTGAGCAGCCGCCTGGAGCGCCAATGCAGTCACTGCGAGTCCAAAGGACCCGCCGCGCTTCTCCTCCTCCTCCTCCTCCGAGCAGGCCCCGGGGTTCAGAAGTGGTCCGAGTCCAAACAGCCCGCCACGCAGCCTCTCCTCTGGCAACCGCCTGAAGCTCTGGTGTAGTCACCCCGAATCCAAGCGGCCGCGTTCCTCTTCCTCCTCCTCGTCCTCAGGGCAGGCCCCGGGGTTCAGAAGCGTTGTTCTGAGTCCAAACAGCTCGCCGCGGAGTTTCTCTTCTGGCAACCGCCTGTAGCTCTGGTGCAGTCACTCCGAATCCAAGTGGCCACGCTCCTCCTCCACCTCCTCAGGGCAGGCCCCGGTGTCCTGAGTCCACACAGCTCTCCTCGCCACTCCTCCCCTGGGCAGCCGCCGGATCCCCAGTGGTTGCTCCGAGTCCCAGCGCTGTGCCAAGCGGCCACCTTTTCGGCGCTCCTAGTTGTCCGAGTGCACTGCTCCAGCGGGGGGAGGGGCGTCTCACTGGCAGCTCTACTTCACAAAGTTTCCTGCGTTCCGGGACCACTGTCCCATCCGGGACGCCTCCCCAATGGGAGAGACTCACCCGGCTGCTTTGAGTTGGTCCCAAGTGTCTCAATATCTCCTCTTTTGAATCCTGAGTCCTGGAGCAACATGAAATGCAGCCACCCTCTAGGCCGCCATCTTGAAACCCACATGCATGTATTTTTAAAAGGCTGTGCCCTAACATCATGTAAGTGACACCTAAAAACAAAAATCCGTTTCCTTATTCTTTAAAGGATAGACTACCATGATGTGCCCAGGTTACTCACAGACACAACCAAATTTTTGGATGGGTCCTGCAAATGATGACTGAGTCCACCTCTTTCAGATTTCCTTGGTGCTTAATTATCAGGATTATTTTATCTCGGGGCATTCCAAAAAGACAGAGAAAACTATTTATTGGGAGAACATCACACTTCATGTACTTCTTCAAGTCATAGGAGAAGTGAAGGTTGCACAGAATTCCGGTAATTTGTGAGTGTGGTTCAAATAGTAATTATCTGCTGTATTTCAAGGGTAAAATGTGCCACGGAGTAGAGTTAGCGGTGTGTCCCCTGTTTAGAGTTCCCTCCTTCACGGTGCACGGTGCTGAACAGTGATTTCCCATTGTTTCTAATGCTCTTTGTTCCATCTCACCCATGGGAGTACAAGACTGATCCAAAGCAGTAAACAGGAATATCAGTTTTCCAGTCCACGTTCTTCAAACTTTATTGTTCCCCATTCAGGATATTTTCTCAATTATTGAGAGAGCATCCATTGAAATTTAGTAATTTTCGTGACATCTGCTCTTAATTGGAATCACTCCAATGCATGTAATAGGGATAATTTAACAAGGAGGGTCTCAATTTTGCTTCATATCAGGATAAACAAGGGACAGGACCAAGTTCCTCCCCAGAGGAATTCCATCAATGTTGCTGTTGGCAGGAGCCAAGCATTGGCAGTGTTTAATGTTCCCATGGGTAATCCAGCTGCAGCTAGGATCGAGAACCATTGTTTGTGGTAGTAATTGCCCAGATGGTGCACTATATCTAGTGTCTTCTTGCTTTTTAGCTATGGTGAAAAGGTTCTGTCAAACTCCCTAAATGTATGTGGAAACATCTCCCCAGTAATCAAAATTATTTTCATCTGTCTTTTTTCCCTCTACTTCTTTGGCACAGCAAATCCAGTGAAATCTCTCCCTACTCAGATTATAGAATTATTGAAATAATCATATACTCCCATCTTAAACACACATGCCTTAAAAATGAGATCACCAAAATCAGGTGATTGCTCAGCAAACTAACATGATGGGAATATTAAAAGGATCATATCTTTAAGAGTTACTTCATCCAAGGTAGAGGGGAGTGATAGAAGGGCAAGTGGTATGGGGGTAGGAAGGACAGTAGAGTGACACACACATTATTACCTCAGATACATACATGACTGCCTGACTGATGTGATCCTACAATATATATAATAAGAAAAATAAGGGATTAAACATCATTTATGCTTCAAATATTATGCTTTTACACTAAAATTTTGCTTTAAAATTTATGTTCTTACACTAAAATTATGCTTTAAAATTTATACTTTTACACTATCAAAATGTGTAAGTTAATTCTACTGACATGAACAACAAAATAGAACAAAAAAATTAAAGAATAAAATTAGTAAAGAACTTAAATAACACATAATGAAGACACTGAAGGATGCCATCATAGAGAGACCAAATAGTCTCTTAATAGTCTCTTCCTTCCTGTGTCTTGACCAACAGAGAAACAACCAATGGACTGGCAACATTCCTCATTTTTACAACACTAGTCAATGGCTTTTCACAATGGTATTCAGTGACCTTTGCATGTTGACTTCATCCTCACTATGAAAATGTGCCAGCTGATACTGATTATCCAGATATCTGTTTTCTTTTTTCACTCTGATTTCCTTTTGAATTTTGTTGGCTGCGCTGATTTTTTTTTCTTTCTTAGACCATAAACATATACGTTGAAATCAGATCAATACTCACAACAATGAAAAAGAGCATACATAGCATCTTCAGAGCCTCGAAATGCAGTGGAGACTGTAAGTGGCAGGATAGGGTTATATGGAAAACGAGGAACCTCAGTGCTTTAGAAGAATGGGAAATAGTGTGGTATATAAATATAATGCAATACTATTCAGCCATAAAAACGAATGAAATTATGGCATTTACAGATAATTGGTTGGAACAGGAGACTATCATGCTGAATGAAGTAAGTCAATACCAGAAAATAAAAAGCCCTAGAGTCTCTAAGATATGTGGATACTAACACACAATAAGAAGTGGCAGAAGTTCATAGGGTTAGAAATTCACTGGATTAATCAACGGAAAAAGAAGGGATGGGAGGGGGTACATAAAGGAAAGACAGTCCAATGAATCAGATGTAACGTCCCTATGCTCATATATGAGTGTATGACTAGTGTAAGTTCACACCATGTACTAACACAAGAATAGGAAGATACACTCCCTGTAGGGATAGCACATCAAAATACACTCTGCTATCACTTATACCAACCTAGATGCCCTTCAATTGATGAGTGGATAAGGAAACTGTGGTTTATATATACAATGGAATATTACTCAGCCATAAAGAATGATAAAATTATGGCATTTGCAGGCAAATGGATGAAATTGGAGTATATCATGCTAAGTGAGATAAGCCAATCTCAAAAAGCCAAAGAAGAATGATATCGCTAATAAGTGGAGGATGACACATAATGGGGGGAGGGAAGGGTTAGTGTTAGGGTTAGAGTTAGGGTTAGGGAGGGAGGCAAGTATGAAGGAAGGAAGCTCTGTATAGAAGGAAAAGAGGGGTGGGAGGGGTGGGGGGAAGGAAAGAAATAACAGAATGAATCAAACAACATTACTGTATGTAAATCTATGATTACACAAATGGTATGCCTTTATGCCATGTACAAACAGAGAAACATGTTTCCCATTTGTTTATAATAAAATAAAATTGAAAAATTTTAAAAAGAGCAAATAAAAAGTGTTCATTTTTAAAAATTTGAAAAGAAATAATTCAATATGTGAAAAGAGTCCCCAAATTTAGTTTTGAAAGATATGTTTTAGAGGAAAGAGTAACATCCAGCTTCACTCCATAGATTCCACCTGACAAAATACCTCAGTCTTTGGTAAAACATGGAGCAAGGACAGTAAGATTTAGACTCTGGAAAGGGAATTATGTCCTAATGACATGCCTGTTCTCTACATGGTCCATGATGCACATTTAAACTCCATTCCCCGGAAGACCCATAAAGAATGAGGCATCAGACAATAATTACTTGTTCCATTTTGTGTCCCCATAAAGTATAACGGGTGATAAAGTCAACCATTCCCAAGACAGACATGATGCCCTATGCACACTGACACTGTAGCCTACCAGGAAGAGGTAGAATGTCATGTGGCACCTCTCTTTGAGGAAGGAGAGCCTGAAAAACACTTCAGAAATGATCAAGGAACAGCTGACAATGAACGTACTCCCACTATGACAGGAAATCATGTTTTCCATGCACCTGGAAATGTCAACTCAAAATGAACGGGCCTAATTTGATAATAGTCCATTTACTAATATAATGACTAGGAAATGGTGTTACCTATGAAGACATCAGCCCCTTCTCAGGGTATAAAAGGGGATGTGGGACAGAGAGGCCTTCAAACTTTCCAAACGCACCTTCTTGGAAACATCCACAGAACCTCCAATCTCTGACACCATGTGCAACTCCTGTTGTGGATCCTGCTGCTCTGGCCAGGGCTGTGGCTGCTGCCAGCCCAGGTGCTGCCAGACAACATGCTGCAGGACCACCTGCTGCCGTCCGAGCTGCTGCTGCAGCCCCTGCTGTGGTGGTTGTGGTGGCTGTGGTGGCTCCAGTGGCTGTGGTGGGTGCGGTGGCTGTGGCTCCTGCTGCTGCCGCCCCATCTGCTGTAGGACCACCTGCTGCAGGACCACCTGCTGCCGCCCATGCTGTGGTGGTTGCGGTGGCTGTGGGGGCTCCAGTGGCTGTGGCGGATGCAGTGGCTGTGGTGGCTCTAGTGGCTGTGGTTCCTGCTGCTGTCGCCCCACCTGCTGCCAGACCACCTGCTGCAGGACCACCTGCTGTCGCCCCAGCTGCTGCTGTAGCCCCTGCTGTGGTGGGTGCGGTAGCTGTGGCTGCTCCAGTGGCTGTGGTGGGTGCAGTGGCTGTGGTGGCTCCAGTGGCTGTGGCTCCTGCTGCTGTCGCCCCACCTGCTGTCAGACCACCTGCTGCAGGACCACCTGCTGCCGCCCCAGCTGCTGCGGCTCCTGCTGATGACACCCAACCTGGATACAGTCTGAGTGCTGCCAGCCCCCGTGCTGGCACCCACACCAGGTGCTACATGTCCGGCTCCTCTAAGCCATCCTGCTGCATCACCAAAGGCTGCTACAATACCTGATGCAGAACCTGGTGCTGCCCCTCACCTCCTGTGTTTCCTGCTACTCCATTCACTTGTTTACAAGCCACCTGCTGCTCCTCAGTCTGCTCCAGAGGAACTACTGCTGAGATATCTGACCTGATCTCTCCTCTTCTTCTCCCACCAATATTCTCCATGGACTCCATGTATGAGCCCTTGACTGATGGAACAACTTGACACCATAATCCCAACTGATTCTTTGATAGAATGTGCCCCTAATTGTATTGCCTCACTTGCTCTATCTTGTAAAAATGTAAACAAGCTTGACATTTTTATATTTCCCTCTAATTTCACTTTACCCCTCTGGACTTTAATCTTCTCTAATGTGATGTCTCGTGTGGAGATAGACCCACATCTTCAATAAATTTGAATTTTCCTGGCATACGCACGTAATGGCATCGTGTCTCTATTTTTCCCTTTGTGTTATTGCCCTTCTCTGTCAATTTGTGGATAGATCATCTGTAAATCTTTAAATACCATTATAACTCAAAGATGATCTGGGAAGGAAACACTTGGACCTCAATGCGTGAGGACTTTTTCGAGATGAAGACTGAGCTCTGGGCATCAGTGTTAAAGGGTCCAGGAGCAGAGCTCAACACGTGAATGGGAGCCGGTGCAAACCTCCAGCTGAGTGTCCCCTGGGTGAACACTTCCAGTCCTCCATTGCATCTCATTGCACCAGTGGTGTTCTCTTCACTGTCTACGTCCTCTGTACTGTGCTGAATCAATTTCCAAATTCCCTACAGTGCTTCCTGTTATCACTTCCCCAACTACTACTTCTAAGTCTTTCTCTCTGGTATAATGTCCAGGGAACAGAGTCTGGGATCCCTGTCCTCCTATTCTCAGTGTTGGTATCCTTCAACGACTTATCTAACAACATGGATACATTCTATAATGTAAGGGTCAGCTACTAGTCTGACTGTCCATTGAACCAATAAATCTTCCAGGCAAATTGTTACTTCTAACCAACTTCCTCATAGTTTCCTTTAACATATGACTGCATATATCACTACATCACTGGACCTGAGGGACAGGGAACAATACCAGATGGGCAACTCTCATTCTTAATGGCATCCACCCTTGACTCTCTCAGTGATGGGTCTCAAGGCTGCCTGGCTGTTGAATGGAGATTGTCCTCCACTCTTTCCCAATAGTATCACTGTTACACTGGAGCTGGATTCTTCTAATCCAGTTGCCATATGCTATTGGTTAGATGGAAGTTGTCAAAGCTGAGGCAATTGCATAAACTCCTTTATTATTCCCTTCATATTAATGGAAGGAAATAACTGAGGCAACAAACTTACTTTACCAGGGTTTTTTCTTTTTCTTTCTTTTTTTTTTTTCACCATTTTGGAGGTTTGAGTCAAGATAAAGTGGTGAATTTCTATGGGACTTTCCTGTGGATGGCAAAGGCAAAACTGTGTCCTTAAGCAAACTGCACCCATCACCACCTGGAAAAAAAAAGACAGAAAGAGCAGGAGTCCCCCAGTCCCTTTGCAGAGCCTGCTTCCAGTGGCTTAATGACTTCCCAGGAAACCTCACCTTTTCAAGATCCACAGTATCTCACTCTGGGAGGCCATCCTTGACCATAAGCATAAGAGTCACGTGCCATGTTCATGCACAATAACTGAGAACACCAGGAAGTAGAAAATGGTGAGGCCTCCTACAGGCGATTTCTGATACTCCAGCATATTGACTCAAAGAATAAAAATTTAAAAAATTGTATACTGTCATTCAATTAATGTAAAATGCAAAGTCATGGACAACTAAACTGTACAGTTTAGAAATGTATATGTAGGTGAATAAGGTACAAATAGAAAAGATGATAAGAATACGGTAAGAATTAAGATACAGATTCTCCATGGTTGAGGAAGGGAATGGGGTCAGGAAACGACATACAGACCCCTTGATATTGCTGACTTTCTCTTCCTGGACTTGCGATTTGAGCATGTACATACTTGTCTGATAATCATGTACATATATATATATATATATATGTGTGTGTGTGTGTGTAGTATATAAAGTGTACGAATTATGTGATATCATAAAAGACCAAAATTATGAATTATTGGAGTTGAGGAAAGCAAAGAGGTACAAATCAAAGGATTCAACAATCTCTTAAATGAAATAATATCAGAATGTTTCCCAAACCTGAATAATGAAATGAAAAATCATATACAGGAGGCATATAGAACGCCAAATGCACAAAATTACAACAGGTCCACGCCACGGTACATCATTATGAAAATACCTAACATACGAAGTAATGTTAGGATTTTAAACGTGAGGAAAAAGTGTCAGATTACATATAAGGTGAAACCAATACAGATATCAGCAGATTGTTCAGCCCAGACTCTAAACACTAGAAGCAGCTGGAACAATAAATTTCAATCTCTGAAAGAACATGGATGCCAATCAAGAATCCTATGCCCAGCAAAATGAACCCTCCGATTTGATGATGAAATAAAATCTTTCCATGATAATCAAAAGTTAAAAGAATTTAAAAATAAAATGCCTGCACTACAGAACTTTCTCAGCAAAAATTTCATGAGGAGGAAGTGAAAAACAGCAATGCAAGTCAGCAAAGGGAGGAAAAGCCAATAGAAGGAGAAAACCAGTCAAGTTACAAAAAAAAGTAAGCCAAAATGACCACAAATAGAAATCATATCTCAATAATAACTCTGAATGTTAATGGCCTAACCTCATTAATCCAAAGACATAGACTGGGAGATTGCTTAAAAAGAAAGAGCCACCAATATGCTGCCCTCAAGAGACTCATCTCACACAAAAAGACATTCACAGACTAAAAGTGAAAGGATGGAGAAAAGCATACCCTGCACATGGACTCAGAAGAAAAGCAGGGGTCTCCAACCCTATATCAGATAAAGTGCATTTCAAACCTAAGTTAGTCAAAAGGGATAAAGAAGGATATTTCATATTGCTTCAGGCAACCACACACCAGGAAGTCATAATGATTTTAAATATTTATGCCCCAAACAATGGAGCATCTATGTAGATCAAACAAATCCTTCACAATTTCAAGAATCAATAGACCAGAACACAATAATACTCGGTGACTTTAACACACCACTCTCACCACTGGATAGATCATCCAAACAAAAACTGAACAAAGAAACTAGAGAATTCAATAATACAATCAATGACATAGTCTCATATAGAGTATATCATCCATATCATCCATGAGCGAGCAAGTACACTTTCTTCTCAGCAGCTCATGGATCTTACTCCAAAATAGACTATATGCTATGCCACCAAGCAGCCATTAGTAAATACAAAAACTACTACCTTATATTCTGTCAGAGCATAATGGACTGCAAATAGAAATCAGTGATAAAATAAAAAACAAATACTACTTCAACAGCTGGAGACTATATAATATGCTACTGAATGATGCAGTGATAACAGACATCAGGGAGAACATAAAAATATTCTGGCAGGTAAACCAGAAAAACGATAGAACACATCATAACCCCTGGGATACTCTGAAAGCAATACTAAGAGGAAAGTTCATTGCATTGAGTTCATACATTAAAAGAATAAAAAGTCAACAATTAAATGACCTAACTTACATCTCAAAGCCCTACAGAAAGAAGAACACATCAGCACCAAAAGTAGTCATTAAAATCATTAAAATCAGAACTGAAATTGCTGAAATTGAAACAAGAGAAAGTATTCAGAAAATTGACAAAAACCAAAAATTGGTTCTTTGAATAAGGAAACAACATTGATAAACCCTTAGCCACACTAATGAAAAGAAGAAGAGAGGAAATTTAAATTACTAGAATACATGATGGAAAAGGAAAGACCAAGACAGCCATCATTGAAATACATAACATAAATAGAAGCTCCTTTGTAAATCTCTACTGCAACAAAATAGAAAATATGAAAGACATGATGAATTCTAGAGACATATGATCCTCCAAAACAGAATCAGGAAGACAGACACATTTAAAGAGATCAATTTCAAGCCCAAAAGAGAAGAAGCTATCAAAAGTCTACAACCAAGCAAAGCCCAGGACCAGTAAAAGATATATATCGATATCTACATGTATTTGCAATAAATGGGATTTCCATAATAAAATATCTGGCATTTTTAAATTTTTTACCATTTTGTTATTACTGTTTTCTCTGTTACCTGGCGTATTATCTAGGAGTGCTTTACCACTGAGATAAAACTCAAGCTCTTCTCATTTTTGTTTTTATATAGGGCCTACCTAAGCTTCCAGGTTGACCGCACCATTGGGATTCTCTTGCCTCAGACTTCTCAGTGTATGGCATTACAGGCATGTGCCCTCAGCCCAATAAAAATGTTCTCTTAAGAAGTCAGGTGAATTGAAATACTCATTCAAATATATGAAAAACAATTTTAGATACGAAATGAATGAAGATATTTCAAGGAGAAATGGAAAGCCAATCGATGCTAGACCAACAATTTTATTGCTTTGAATACTGTTCTGCTTACATGTACCACTTCATATCAAATCTGATAATACTGCTCATTATATATACTGAAATATTTGAAACAACTCGATTTTCATTGTAAAGTAAATGGTTGGATTTAAAGTACAATAATATTCCTATCAACCTACGTGGTTACTGTAGGGGTCTCCAATCGGAGCGAGTTTATGGGTTGAATATTAACAGATAAGAGTTCTCCCAAGAACCCCTGTGTTTATGAAGAATTGTTCAAAGGTGAAATGATTGAATTGTGAGGACTATAACCTTAAGACTACATCCTAGTTTGAAAGGACTGAATGATAACTGCAGGCAGGTGGAGCATGGCTGGAGGTGGTGGGTCACTGGGGTGTGGGATCCTGGAAGGTACCTCTTCCCAGTGGCCCCTTCTCTCTCTCTGCTTCCTCGCTGGGATGAATGGAGCACAGCAAGGCATATTCACTATGCCCTTCTGCCATGGTGTTCTATTTGATTGGGACCCAATGCAAAGTAGTCTGTCCAGAATGAACTGAAACTCTGATAACATGAGCCAAAACAAAACTTTCCTCCATCAAGTAATTCTTACGTGCAATTTGCTCACTGTGGTGAAAGGCTGATGTGCACAATTCTCCTATCATTAATAACACAGTGTAATCCAAATACTTCTCCTATCCCATATAGCTGTGAACACAGTACATAGCATGCATGTATTTTTAAAAGGTTGTGCCCTAACATCATGTAAGTGACACCTAAAAACAAAAATCCATTTCCTTATTCTTTAAAGGATAGACTACCATGATGTGCCCAGGTTACTCACAGACACAACCAAATTTTTGGATGGATCTTGCAAATGACGACTGAGTCCACCTCTTTCAGATTTCCTTGGTGCTTAATTATCAGGATTATTTTATCTTGGGGCATTCCAAAAAGTCAGAGAAATCTATTTATTGGGAGAACATCACACTTCATGTACTTCTTCAAGTCATAGGAGAAGTGAAGTTTGCACAGAATTCTGGTAATTTGTGAGTGTGGTTCAAATAGTAATTATCTGCTGTATTTCACAGGTAAAATGTGCCACGGAGTAGAGTTAGCGGTGTGTCCCCTGTTTAGAGTGCCCTCCTTCACGGTGCACGGTGCTGAACAGTGATTTCCCATTGTTTCTAATGCTCTTTGTTCCATCTCACCCATGGGAGTACAAGACTGATCCAAAGTAGTAAACAGGAATATCAGTTTTCCAGTCCACGTTCTTCAAACTTTATTGTTCCCCATTCAGAATATTTTCTCAATTATTGAGAGAGCATCCATTGAAATTTAGTAATTTTCGTGACATCTCCTCTTAATTGGAATCACTCCAATGCATGTAATAGGGATAATTTAACAAGGAGGGTCTAAATTTTGATTCATATCAGGATAAACAAGGGACAGGACCAAGTTCCTCCCCAGAGGAATTCCATCAATGTTGCTGTTGGCAGGAGCCAAGCATTGGCAATGTTTAATGTTCCCATGGGGAATCCAGCTGCAGCTAGGATCGAGAACCATTGTTTGTGGTAGTAATTGCCCAGATGGTGCACTATATCTAGTGTCTTCTTGCTTTTTAGCTATGGTGAAAAGGTTCTGTCAAACTCCCTAAATGTATGTGGAAACATCTCCCCAGTAATCAAAATTATTTTCCTCGGTCTTTTTTCCCTCTACCTCTTTGGCACAGGAAATCCCGTGAAATCTCTCCCTACTCAGAATATAGAATTATTGAAATAATCATATACTCCCATCTTAACCACACATGCCTTAAAAATGAGATCACCAAAATCAGGTGATTGCTCAGCAAGCTAACATGATGGGAATATTAAAAGGATCATATCCTTAAGAGTTACTTCATCCAAGGTAGAGGGGAGTGATAGAAGTGGTATGGGGGTAGGAAGGACAGTAGAGTGACACACACATTATTACCTCATACATACATGACTGCCTGACTGATGTGATCCTACAATATATATAATAAGAAAAATAAGGGATTAAACATCATTTATGCTTGAAATATTATGGTTTTACACTAATATTTTGCTTTAAAATTTAAGTTCTTACACTAAAATTATGCTTTAAAATTTATACTTTTACACTATCAAAATGTGTAAGTTAATTCTGCTGTCATGAACAACAAAATAGAACAAAAAAATTAAAGAATAAAATTAGAAAAGAACATAAATAACACATAATGAAGACACTGAAGGATGCCATCATAGAGAGACCAAATAGTCTCTTCCTTCCTGTGTCTTGACCAACAGAGGAACAACCAATGGACTGGCAACATTCCTCATTTTTACAACACTAGTCAATGGCTTTTCACAATGGTATTCAGTGACCTTTGCATGTTGACTTCATCCTCACTATGAATATGTGCCAGCTGATACTGATTATCCAGATATCTCTTTTTCTATTTTCACTCTGATTTCCTTTTGCATTGTGTTGCATGGGTTGATTTTTTTTTTTCTTTCTTAGTCCATAAACATATACGGTGAAATCAGATCAATACTCACAACAATGAAAAAGAGCTTACATAGCATCCTCAGAGCCTTGAAATGCAGTTGAGACTATAAGTGGCAGGGGGGGTTATTTGGGAAACCAGGAACCTCAGTGCATTAGATGAATGGAAAAAAGTGTGGTATATAAATTTAATGAAATACTATTCAGTCATAAAAACGAATGAAATTATGGCATTTACAGATAATTGGTTGGAACAGGAGACTATCATGCTGAATGAAGTAAGTCAATACCAGAAAATAAAAAGCCCTAGAGTCTCTAAGATATGTGGATGCTAACACACAATAAGAAGTGGCAGAAGTTCATTGGGTTAGAAATTCACTGGATTAATCAACGGAAAAAGAAGGGATGGGAGGGGGGTACATAAAGGAAAGACAGTCCAATGAATCAGATGTAACGTTCCTATGCTCATATATAAGTGTATGACCAGTGTAAGTTCACACCATGTACTAACACAAGAATAGGAAGTTACACTCCCTGTAGGGATAGCACATCAAAATACACTCTACTATCACGTATGCCTAAAAAGAACAAATAAAAAGAGCATTCATTTTTAAAAATTTGAAAAGAAATAATTCAATATGTGAAAAGAGTCCCCAAATTTAGTTTTGAAACATTTATTTTAGAGGAAAGAGTAACATCCAGCTTCACTCCATAGATTCCACCTGACAAAATACCTTAGTCTTTGGTAAAACATGGAGCATGGACATTAAGACTTAGACTCTGGAAAGGGAATTATGTCCTAATGACATGCCTGTTCTCTACATGGTCCATGATGCACATTTAAACTCCATTCCCCAGAAGACCCATAAAGAATGAGGCATCAGACAATAATTAGTTGTTCCATTTTGTGTCCCCATAAAGAAAAACAGGCTGATAAAGTCAACCTTTCCCAAGACAAACATGATGTCCTATGCACAATGACACTGTAGCCCACCAGGAAGAGGTAGAATGTCATGTGGCACCTCGCTTTGAGGAAGGAGATCCTGAAAAACACTTCAGAAATGATCAAGGAAGAGCTGACAATGAACGCACTCCCACTATGAAAGGAAATCATGTTTTCCATGCACCTGGAAAAGTCAACTCAAAATGAATGGGCCTAATTTGATAATAGTGCATTTACTAATATAATGACTAGGAAAGGTGTTACCTATGAACACATAAGACCCTTCTCAGGGTATAAATGGGATGTGGGACAGAGAGGCATTCAAACCTTCCAAACACACCTTATTGGAAACATCCCCAGAACCTCCATCCTCTGACACCATGTGCAACTCCTGTTGTGGATCCTGCTGCTCTGGCCAGGGCTGTGGCTGCTGCCAGCCCAGGTGCTGCCAGACAACGTGCTGCAGGACCACCTGCTGCCGTCCGAGCTGCTGCTGCAGCCCCTGCTGTGGTGGTTGTGGTGGCTGTGGTTGCTCCAGTGGCTGTGGTGGGTGCGGTGGCTGTGGTGGCTCCAGTGGCTGTGGTGGGTGCGGTGGCTGTGGCTCCTGCTGCTGCCGCCCCATCTGCTGTAGGACCACCTGCTGCAGGACCACCTTATGCCGCCCCTGCTGTGGTGGTTGTGGTGGCTGTGGTGGCTCCAGTGGCTGTGGTGGGTGCGGTGGCTGTGGTGGCTCCAGTGGCTGTGGCTCCTGCTGCTGTCGCCCCACCTGCTGTCAGACCACCTGCTGCAGGACCACCTGCTGCCGCCCCAGCTGCTTTGGCTCCTGCTGACGACACCCAACCTGGATACAGTCTGAGTGCTGCCAGCCCCCTTGCTGGCACCCACCCCAGTTGCTACATGTCCGGCTCCTCTAGGCCATCCTGCTGCATCACCAATGGCTGCTACAATACCTGATACAGAACCTGGTGCTGCACCTCACCTCCTGTGTTTCCTGCTACTCCATTCACTTGTTTACAAGCCACCTGCTGCTCCTCAGTCTGCTCCAGAGGAACTACTGCTGAGATATCTGACCTGATCTCTCCTCTTCTTCTCCCACCAATATTCTCCATGGACTCCATTTATGAGCCCTTCCTGATGGAACAATTTAACACCATAATCCCAACTGATTCTTTGATACAGTGTGCCACTAATTGTATTGCCTGACTTGCTCTATCTTGTAAAAATGTAAAAAAGTTTGACATTTTATATTTCCCTCTAATTTCACTTTATCCCTCTGGACTTTAATTTTCTCTAACGTGATATCTCGTGTGGAGATAGACCCACATCTTCAATAAATTTGAATTTTCCTGGCATACGCACATAATGGCATCGTGTCTCTTTATTTTTCCCTTTGTGTTGTTGCCCTTCTCTGTCAATTAGTGGATAGATCATCTGTAAACCTTTAAATACAATTATAACTCAAAGATGATCTGGAAAGGAAACACTTGGACCTCAATGCCTGAGGACTTTTTCGAGATGAAGACTGAGCTCTGGGCAGGACTGTTAAAGGGTCCAGGAGCAGAGCTCAACACGTGAATGGGAGCCGGTCAAACCTCCAGCTCAGTGTCCCCTGGGTGAACACTTCCAGTCCTCCATTGCATCTCATTGCACCAGTGGTGTTCTCTTCACTGTCTACGTCCTCTGTACTGTGCTGAATCAATTTCCAAATTCCCTACAGTGCTTCCTGTTATCACTTCCCCAACTACTACTTCTAAGTCTTTCTCTCTGGTATAATGTCCAGGGAACAGAGTCTGGGATCCCTGTCTTCCTATTCTCAGTGTTGGTATCCTTCAACGACTTTTCTAACAACATGGATACATTCTATAATGTAAGGGTCAGCTACTAGTCTGACTGTTCATTGAACCAATAAATCTTCCAAGCAAATTGTTACTTCCAATCAACTTCCTCATAGTTTCCTTTAACATATGACTGGATATATCACTACATCACTGGACCTGAGGGGCAGGGAACAATACCAGATGGGCAACTCTCATTCTTAATGGCCTCCACCCTTGACTCTCTCAGTGATAGGTCTCAAGGCTGCCTGGCTGTTGAATGGAGATTGTCCTCCACTCTTTCCCAATAGTATCACTGTTACACTGGAGCTGGATTCTTCTAATCCAGTGACAGAAGGAGAGCCTGTAAAACAAGGTCGATTGTCTACAGGAATGTCTGAGTCTTTGTAACATAAATGCTGACTGTTCCCATATGCTATTGGTTGATGGAAGTTGTCAAAGCTGAGGCAATTGCATAAACTTCTGCATTATTCCCTTCATATTAATGGAAGGAAATAACTGAGACAACAAACTTACTTTACCAGGGGTTTTTCTTTTTCTTTTTCTTTCTTTTTTTTTTTTTCACCTTTTGGAGGTTTGAGTGAAGATAAAGTGGTGAATTTCTATGGGACATTCCTGTGGATGGCAAAGGCAAAACTGTGTCCTTGAGCAAACTGCACCCATCACCACCTGGAAAGAAAAAGACAGAAAGAGCAGGAGTCCCCCAGTCCCTTTGTAGAGCCTGTTCCCAGTGGTCTAACGACTTCCCAGGAAACCTCACCTTTTCAAGGTCCACAGTATCTCCCATTTCTGTCACTCTTGGAGGCCATCCTTGACCATAAGCATAAGAGTCACGTCCCATGTTCATGCACAATAACTGAGAACACCAGGAAGTAGAAAATGGTGAGGCCTCCTACAGGCGATTTCTGATACTCCAGTATATTGACTCAAAGAATAAAAATTTTAAAAATTGTATACTGTCATTCTATTGATGTAAAATGCAAAGTCATGGACAACTAAACTGTACAGTTTAGAAATGTATATGTAGGTGAATAAAGTACAAATAGAAAAGATGATAAGAATACGGTAAGAATTAAGATACAGATTCTCCATGGTGGAGGAAGGGAATGGGGTCAGGAAAAGACATACAGACCCCTTGATATTGCTGACTTTCTCTTCCTGGACTTGCGATTTGAGCATGTACATACCTGTCAGTTAATTATGTATAATACTTATATATATAAATATGTAGTATACAAAGTGTACGAATTATGTAACATCATAAAAGACCAAATTTATGAATTATTGGAGTTGAGGAAAGCACAGAGGTACAAATCAAAGGATTCAACAATCTGTTAAATGAAATAATATCAAAATGTTTCCCAAACCTGAATAATGAAATGAAAACTCATATACAAGAGGCATAGAGAATGCCAAATGCACAAAATTACAAGAGGTCCACGCCATGGTACATCATTATGAAAATACCTAACATAAAAAATAATGATAGGATTTTAAACGTTGTGAGAGAAAAGTCTCTGAATACTTATAAGGAGAAACCAATACAGATATCAGCAGATTTTCAGCCCAGACTCTAAAAACTAGAAGCAGCTGGAGCAATAAATTTCAATTTCTGAGAGAACATGGATGCCAATCACGAATCATATGCCCAGCAAAATTAACCTTCCGATCTGATGGTGAAATAAAACCTTTCCATGATAAACAAAAGTTAAAAGAATTTAAAACTATAATGCCTGCACTACAGAACTTTCTCAGCAAAATATTTCATGAGGAGGAAGTAAAAACCAACAATGCAAGTCAGTAAATGGAGGAAAAGCCAATAGAAGGAGAAACCCAGTCTAGTTACAAAAAAAAGTAAGCCAAAATGACCACGAATAGAAATCATATCTCAATAATAACTCTGCATGTTAATGGCCTAAATTCATTAATCAAAAGACATAGACTGGCAGATTGGTTAGAAAAAAAGAGTCAACAATATGCTGCCCTCAAGAGACTCATCTCACACAAAAAGACATTCACAGACCAAAGATGAAAGGATGGAGAAAAGCATACCCTGCACATGGACTCAGAAGAAAAGCAGGGTTCTCCATCCACATATCAGATAAAGTGCATTTCAAAGCTAAGTTAGTCAAGAGGGATAAAGAAGGATATTTCATATGGCTTCAGGCAACCATACACCAGGAAGACAAAATGATTTTAAATATTTATGCCCCAAACAATGGAGCATCTATGTAGATCAAACAAATCCTTCACAATTTCAAGAATCAATAGACCAGAACACAATAATACTGGGTGACTTTAACACACCACTCTCACCACTGGATAGATCATCCAAAAAAAAAAAAAAAACTGAACAAAGAAACTAGAGAATTAAATATTACAATCAATGATATAGTCTCCTATAGAGTATATATTCCATGAGCGAGCAAGTACACTTTCTTCTCAGCAGCTCATGGATCTTTCTAAAAAAAATAGACCATATGCTATGTCACAAAGCAGCCATTAGTAAATACAAAAAGATAGAACTACTACCTTGTATTCTGTCAAAGCATAACGGACTGCAATTAGAAATCAATGATAAAATTTAAAAAAAAATACTCCAACAGCTAGAGACTAAATAATATGTGACTGAATGATGCAGTGAGAACAGACATCAGGGAGAACATAAAAATATTCTGACAGGTAAACTAGAAAAACGATAGAACACATCATAACCCCTGGGATACTCTGAAAGCAGTACTAAGAGGAAAGTTCATTGCATTGAGTTCATACATTAAAAGAATAAAAAGTCAACAACTAAATGACCTAACTTACATCTCAAAGCCCTACAGAAAGAAGAACACAAGAGCACCAAAAGTAGTACAAGACAGCAAATCATTAAAATCACAACTGAAATTGCTGAAATTGAAACAAGACAAACTATTCAGGAAATTGACAAAACCAAAAATTGGTTCTTTGAATAACCAAACAAAATTGATAAACACTTAGCCACACTAATGAAGAGAAGAAGAGAGGAAATTCAAATTACTAGAATACATGATGGAAAAGGAAAGACCACAATACACATCATTGAAATACATAACATAATTAGAAGCTCCTTTGAAAATCTCTACTGCAACAAAATAGAAAATATGGAAGACATGATAAATTTTTAGAGACATGATCCTCCAAAACAGAATCAGGAAGACAGACACAATTAAAGAGTTCGATTTCAGGCACCAAAAGAAAAGAAGCTATCAAAAGTCTACAACCAAGAAAAGCCCAGGACCAGTATAAGGTATATATCTACATCTACATATATTTGCAATAAATAGGATTCCCATAATAAAATATCTGGCATTTTTAAATTTTTTGCCATTTTGTTGTTATTGTTTGCTCCGTTACCTGATGTATTATCTAGGAGTACTTTACCACTGAGATAAAACTCAAGCTCTTCTCATTTTTGTTTTTATATAGGGCCTACCTAAGCTTCCAGGTTGACCGCACCATTGGGATTCTCTTGCCTCAGACTTCTCAGTGTATGGCATTACAGGCATGTGCCCTCAGCCCAATAAAAATGTTCTCTTAAGAAGTCAGGTGAATTGAAATACTCATTCAAATATATGAAAAACAATTTTAGATAAGAAATGAATGAACATATTTCAAGGAGAAATGGAAAACCATTTGATGCTAGACCAACAATTTTATTGCTTTGAATATTGTTCTGCTTACATGTACCCCATCATATCAAATCTGATAATACTGCTCATTATATATACTGAAATATTTAAAACAACTCGATATACATTGTAAAGTGTTGTATTTAAAATACATTAATATTCCTATCAACCTACATGGTTACTATAGGGGTCTCCACTTAGAGCAAGTTTATGGGTTGAATATGAACAGATAAGAGTTCTCCCCAGAACCCCTGTGTTTATGAAGAATTGTTCAAAGGTGAAATGATTGGGTTTCGAGGACTATAACCTTAAGAGTACATCCTAGTTTGAAAGGACTGGATGATAACTGCAAGCAGGTGGAGCATGGCTAAAGGAGGTGGGTCAATGGGGTGCGGGGCCTGGAAGGTACCTCTTCCCTGTGGCCCCTTCTCTCTCTCTGCTTCCTCGCTGGGATGAGTGGAGCACAGCAAGGCATATTTGCTATGCCCTTCTGCCATGGTGTTCTATTTTGATTGGGACCCAATGCAAAATAGTCTGTTCAGAATGAACTGAAACTCTGATAACATGAGCCAAAACAAATCTCTCCTCCATCAAGAAATTCTTACGTGCAATTTGCTCACTGTGGTGAATGGCTGATGTGCACAATTCTCCTATCATTATAACACAGTGTAATCCAAATACTTCTCCTATTCCATATAGCTATGAACACAGTACATAGGATGCATGTATTTTTAAAAGGTTGTGCCCTAACATCATGTAAGTGACACCTAAAAACAAAAATCCGTTTCCTTATTCTTTAAAGGATAGACTACCATGATGTGCCCAGGTTACTCACAGACACAACCAAATTTTTGGATGGGTCCTGCAAATGATGACTGAGTCCACCTCTTTCAGATTTCCTTGGTGCTTAATTATCAGGATTATTTTATCTTGGGGCATTCCAGAAAGAGAGAGAAAACTATTTATTGGGAGAACATCACACTTCATGTACTTCTTCAAGTCATAGGAGAAGTGAAGGTTGCACAGAATTCCGGTAATTTGTGAGTGTGGTTCAAATAGTAATTATCTGCTGTATTTCACAGGTAAAATGTGCCACGGAGTAGAGTTAGCGGTGTGTCCCCTGTTTAGAGTTCCCTCCTTCGCAGTGCAGGGTGCTGAACAGTGATTTCCCATTGTTTCAAATGCTCTTTGTTCCATCTCACCCATGGGAGTACAAGACTGATCCAAAGTAGTAAACAGGAATATCAGTTTTCCAGTCCACGTTCTTCAAACTTTATTGTTCCCCATTCAGGATATTTTCTCAATTATTGAGAGAGCATCCATTGAAATTTAGTAATTTTCGTGACATCTGCTCTTAATTGGAATCACTCCAATGCATGTAATAGGGATAATTTAACAAGGAGGGTCTCAATTTTGATTCATATCAGGATAAACAAGGGACAGGACCAAGTTCCTCCCCAGAGGAATTCCATCAATGTTGTTGTTGGCAGGAGCCAAGCATTGGCAGTTTTTAATGTTCCCAGGGGGATTCCAGCTGTAGCTAGGATCGAGAATCATTCTTTGTGGTAGTAATTGCCCAGACTGTGCTCCATATCTACTGTCTTCTTGCTTTTTAGCTATGGTGAAAAGGTTCTGTCAAACTCCCTAAATGTATGTGGAAACATCTCCCCAGTAATCAAAATTATTTTCATCTGTCTTTTTTCCCCTCTACCTCTTTGGCACAGCAAATCCAGTGAAATATCTCCCTTCTCAGAATATAGAATTATTGAAATAATCATATACTCCCATCTTAACCACACATGCCTTAAAAATGAGATCACCAAATTCAGGTGTTTGCTCTGCAAGCTAACACGATGGGAATATTAAAAGGATCATATCCTTAGGAGTTACTTCATCCAAGGTAGAGGGGAGTGATAGAAGGGCAAGTGGTATGGGGGTAGGAAGGACAGTAGAGTGACACAGACATTATTACCTCAGGTACATAGGTGACTGCCTGACTGATGTGATCCTACAATATATATAATAAGAAAAATAAGGGATTAAACATCATTTATGCTTGAAATATTATGGTTTTACACTAATATTTTGCTTTAAAATTTAAGTTCTTACACTAAAATTATGCTTTAAAATTTATACTTTTACACTATCAAAATGTGTAAGTTAATTCTGCTGTCATGAGCAACAAAATACAACAAAAAATTTAAAAAATAAAATTAGTAAATAGCATAATTAACACATAATGAAGACACTGAAGGATGCCATCATAGAGAGACCAAATAGTCTCTTCCTTCCTGTGTCTTGACCAACAGGAGACCAGGTAATGGACTGGCAACATTCCTCATTTTTACAACACTAGTCAATGGCTTTTCACAATGGTATTCAGTGACCTTTGCATGTTGACTTCATCCTCACTATGAAAATGTGCCAGCTGATACTGATTATCCAGATATCTGTTTTCTGTTTTCACTCTGATTTCCTTTTGCATGTTGTCGGCTGGGTTGATTTTTTTTTTCCTTCTTTCTTGGACCATAAACATATACGGTGAAATCAGATCAATACTCACAACAATGAAAAAGCGCATACATAGCATCTTCAGAGGCTTGATATGCATTAGAGACAGTGAGTGGCAGGTTGGAGTTATATGGGAAACGAAGAACCTCAGTGCTTTGGATGAATGGGAAAAAGTGTGGTATATAAATATAATGCAATACTATTCAGCCATAAAAACGAATGAAATTGTGGCATTTACAGATAATTGGATGGAACAGGAGACTATCATGCTGAGTGAAGTAAGTCAATACCAGAAAATAAAAAGCCCTAGAGTCTCTAAGATATGCGGATGCTAACACACAATAAGGGGTGGCAGAAGATTGCGTTACAAGTTCACTGGATTAATCAATGGAAAAAGAAGGGATGGGAGGTGGATCCATAAAGGAAAGGCAGTCCAATGAATCAGATGTAACGCTCCTATGCTCATATATGAGTATATGACCAGTGTAAGTTCACATCATGTACTAACACAAGAATAGGAAGTTATACTCCCTGTAGGTATAGCACATCAAAATATACTGTACTATCATGTATACCTAAAAAGAGCAAATAAAAAGAGCGTTCATTTTTATGAATTTGAAAAAAAAATGAATATGTGAAAAGAGTCCCCAAATTTAGTTGTGAAAAACTTGTTTTAGAGGAAAGAGTAACATCCAGGTTCACTCCATAGATTCCACCTGACAGAATACCTTAGTCTTTGGTAAAACATGGAGCATGGACATTAAGATTTAGACTCTGGAAAGGGAAATATGTCCTAATGACATGCCTGTTCTCTACATGGCCCATGATGCACATTTAAACTCCATTCCCCTGAAGACGCACAAAGAATGAGGCATCAGACAATAATTACTTGTTCCATTTTGTGTCCCCATAAAGAAAAACGGGCTGATAAAGTCAACCTTTCCCAAGACAGACATGATACCTATGCACACTGACACTATAGCCCACCAGGAAGAGGTAGAATATCATGTGGCACCTCTCTTTGAGGAAGGAGAGCCTGAAAAACACTTCAGAAATGATCAAGGAACAGCTGACAATGAACGTACTCCCACTATGAAAGGAAATCATGTTTTCCATGCACCTGGAAATGTCAACTCAAAATGAATGGGCCTAATTTGATAATAGTCCATTTACTAATATAATGACTAGGAAATGGTGTTACCTATGAACACATAAGACCCTTCTCAGGGTATAAAAAGGGATGTGGGACAGAGAGGCCTTCAAACCTTCCAAACACACCTTCCTGGAAACATCCCCAGAACCTCCATCCTCTGACACCATGTGCAACTCCTGTTGTGGATCCTGCTGCTCTGGCCAGGGCTGTGGCTGCTGCCAGCCCAGGTGCTGCCAGACGACGTGCTGCAGGACCACCTGCTGCCGTCCCAGCTGCTGCTGCAGCCCCTGCTATAGTGGGTATGGTGGCTGTGGTGGCTCCAGTGGCTGTGGTGGGTGTGGTGGCTGTGGCTCCTGTTGCTGCCGCCCCATCTGCTCTAGGACCACCTGCTGCAGGACCACCTGCTGCCGCCCCAGCTGTGGTGGTTGCGGTGGCTGTGGTGGCTCCAGTGGCTGTGGTGGGTGCGGTGGCTGTGGTGGCTCCAGTGGCTGTGGTGGGTGCGGTGGCTGTGGTGGCTCCAGTGGCTGTGGTGGGTGCGGTGGCTGTGGTGGCTCCAGTGGCTGTGGCTCCTGCTGCTGTCGCCCCACCTGCTGCCAGACCACCTGCTGCAGGACCACCTGCTGCCGCCCCAGCTGCTGCTGTAGCCCCTGCTGTGGTGGGTGCGGTGGCTGTGGTTGCTCCAGTGGCTGTGGTGGGTGCAGTGGCTGTGGTGGCTCCAGTGGCTGTGGATCCTGCTGCTGTCGCCCCACCTGCAGCCAGACCACCTGCTGCCACCCCAACTGCTGTGGCTCCTGCTGATAACACCCAACCTGGCTACATTCTGAGTGCTGCTAGCCCCCTTGCTGGCACCCACCCTACGTGCTACATGTCTAGCTCCTCTAGGCCATCCTGCTGCATCACCAAAGGCTGCTACAATACCTGATGCAGAACCTGGTGCTGCCCCTCACCTCCAGTGTTTCCTGCTACTCCATTCCCTTGTTTACAACCCACATACTGCTCCTCAGTCTGCTCTAGAGGACCTGCTGCTGAGATATCGGACCTGCTCTCTCCTCTTCTTCTCTCACCAATATTCTCCATGGACTCCATGTATGAGCCCTTGACTGATGGAACAACTTGACACCATAATCCCAACTGATTCTTTGATAGAATGTGCCCCTAATTGTATTGCCTCACTTGCTCTATCTTGTAAAAATGTAAAAAAGTTTGACATTTTATATTTCCTTCTAATTTCACTTTGACACTCTGGACTTCAAATTCCTCTAACGTGATATCTCATGTGGAGATAGACCCACATCTTCAATAAATTTGAATTTTCCTGGCATACGCACATAATGGCATCGTGTCTCTTTATTTTTCCCTTTTTGTTGTTGCCCTTCTCTGTCAATTTGTGGAACGAACATCTGTAAACATTTAAATACCATTATAACTCAAAGATGATCTGGAAAGGAAACACTTGGACCTCAATGCCTGAGGACTTTTTCGAGATGAAGACTGAGCTCTGGGCAGCAGTGTTAAAGTTCCAGTAGCGAGCTCAACACGTGAATGGGAGCCGGTGCAAACCTCCAGCTGAGTGTCCCCTGGGTGAGCACTTCCAGTCCTCCATTGCATCTCATTACACCACTGGTGTTCTCTTCACTGTCTACGTCCTCTGTACTGTGCTGAATCAATTTCCAAGTTCCCTACAGTGCTTCCTGTTATCACTTCCCCAAATACTACTTCTAAGTCTTTCTGTCTGGTATAATTTCCAGGGAACAGCATCTGGGATCCCTGTCTTCCTATTCTCAGTGTTGGTATCCTTCAACGACTTTTCTAACAACATGGATACATTCTATAATGTAAGGGTCAGCTACTAGTCTGACTGTCCATTGAACCAATAAATCTTCCAAGCAAATTGTTACTTCTAACCAACTTCCTCATAGTTTCCTTTAACATATGACTGGATATATCACTATATCACTGGACCTGAGGGGCAGGGAACAATACCAGATGGGCAACTCTCATTCTTAATGGCCTCCACCCTTGACTCTCTCAGTGATGGGTCTCAAGGCTGCCTGGTTGTTGAATGGAGATTGTCCTCCACTCTTTCCCAATAGTATCACTGTTACACTGGAGCTGGATTCTTCTAATCCAGTGACAGAAGGAGAGCCTGTAAAACAAGGTCGATTGTCTACAGGAATGTCTGAGTCTTTGTAACATAAATGCTGACAGTTCCCATATGCTATTGGTTAGATGGAAGTTCTCAAAGCTGAGGCAATTGCATGAACTTCTTTATTATTCCCTTCATATTAATGGAAGGAAATAACTGAGGCAACAAACTTACTTTACCAGGGATTTTTCTTTTTCTTTTTCTGTTTTTTTCATCCTTTGCAGGTTTAAGTCAAGATAAAGTGGTGAATTTTCTATGGGACTTTCCTGTGGATGGCAAAGACAAAACTGTGTCCTTGAGCAAACTGCACCCATCACCACCTGGAAAGAAAAAGACAGAAAGAGCAGGAGTCCCCCAGTCCCTTTGCAGAGCCTGCTTCCAGTGGTCTAACGACTTCCCAGGAAACCTCACCTTTTCAAGGTCCACAGTATCTCCCATTTCTGTCACTCTGGGAGGCCATCCTTGACCATAAGCATAAGAGTCACGTCCCATGTTCATGCACAATAACTGAGAACACCAGGAAGTAGAAAATGGTGAGGCCTCCTACAGGCGATTTCTGATACTCCAGCATATTGACTCAAAGAATAAAAATTTTAAAAATGGTATATGGTCATTCTATTAATATAAAATGCAAGGTCATGGACAACTAAACTGTACAGTTTAGAAATGTATATGTAGGTGAATAAAGTACAAATAGAAAAGATGATAAGAATACGGTAAGAATTAAGATACAGATTCTCCATGGTGGAGGAAGGGAGATGGGGTCAGGAAAAGACATACAGACCCCTTGATATTGCTGACTTTCTCTTCCTGGACTTGCGATTTGAGCATGTACATACTTGTCTGTTAATTATGTATAATACTTATATATATAAATATGTAGTATACAAAGTGTAGGAATTATGTGATATCATAAAAGACAAAATTTATGAATTATTGGAGTTGAGGAAAGCACAGAGATACAAATCAAAGGATTCAACAATCTGTTAAATGAAATAATATCAAAATGTTTCCCAAACCTGAATAATGAAATGAAAAATCATATACAGGAGGCATATAGAACGCCAAATGCACAAAATTAAACAGGTCCACGCCATGGTACATCATTATGAAAATACCTAACATACAAAATAATGATAGGATTTTAAACGTGAGGAAAAAGTGTCAGATTACATATAAGGTGAAACCAATACAGATATCAGCAGATTGTTCAGCCCAGACTCTAAACACTAGAAGCAGCTGGAACAACAAATTTCAATCTCTGAAAGAACATGGATGCCAATCAAGAATCCTATGCCCAGCAAAATGAACCCTCCGATTTGATGATGAAATAAAATCTTTCCATGATAATCAAAAGTTAAATGAATTTAAAAATAAAATGCCTGCACTACAGAACTTTCTCAGCAAAAATTTCATGAGGAGGAAGTGAAAAAGAGCAATGCAAGTCAGCAAAAGGAGGAAAAGCCAATAGAAGGAGAAAACCAGTCAAGTTACAAAAAAAAGTAAGCCAAAATGACCACGAATAGAAATCATATCTCAATAATAACTCTGAATGTTAATGGCCTAACCACATTAATCCAAAGACATAGACTGGGAGATTGCTTAAAAAGAAAGAGCCACCAATATGCTGCCCTCAAGAGACTCATCTCACACAAAAAGACATTCACAGACTAAAAGTGAAAGGATGGAGAAAAGCATGCCATGCACATGGACTCAGAAGAAAAGCAGGGGTCTCCAACCCTATATCAGATAAAGTGCATTTCAAACCTAAGTTAGTCAAAAGGGATAAAGAAGGATATTTCATATTGCTTCAGGCAACCACACACCAGGAAGTCATAATGATTTTAAATATTTATGCCCCAAACAATGGAGCATCTATGTAGATCAAACAAATCATTCACAATTTCAAGAATCAATAGACCAGAACACAATAATACTGGGTGACTTTAACACACCACTCTCACCATTGGATAAATCATCCAAACAAAAACTGAACAAAGAAACTAGAGAATTCAATAATACAATCAATGATATAGTCTCGTATAGAGTATATCATCCATGAGCGAGCAAGTACACTTTCTTCTCAGCAGCTCATGCATCTTTCTCCAAAACAGACCATATGCTATGCCAAAAAGCAGCCATTAGTAAATACTAAAAGATAGAACTACTACCTTGTATTCTGTCAGAGCATAATGGACTGCAAATAGAAATCAATGATAAAATGAAAAACAAAAACAACTCCAACAGCTGGAGACTATATAATATGCTACTGAATGATACAGTGATACAGACATCAGGGAGAACATAAAAATATTCTGACAGGTAAACAAGAAAAACAATAGAACACATCATAACCCCTGGGATACTCTGAAAGCAATACTAAGAGGAAAGTTCATTACATTGAGTTCATACATTAAAAGGATAAAAAGTCAACAACTAAATGACCTCACTTACATCTCAAAGCCCTACAGAAAGAAGAACACATCAGCACCAAAAGTAGTACAAGACAGGATATCATTAAAATCAGAACTGAAATTGGTGAAATTGAAACAAGGGAAACCATTCAGAAAATTGACAAAACCAAAAATTGGTTCTTTGAATAAGTAAACAAAATTGATAAACCCTTAGCCACAATAATGAAGAGAAGAAGAGAGGAAATTCAAATTACTAGAATACATGATGGAAAAGGAAAGACCACGACAACATCATTGAAATACATAACATAATTAGCAGCCCCTTTGAAAATCTCTACTACAACTAAATAGAAAATATGGAAGATATGAAAAATTCTTAGAGACATATGATCCTCCAAAACAGAATCAGGAAGACAGACACAATTAAAGAGATCGATTTCAAGCACCAAAAGAGAAGAAGCTATCAAAAGTCTACAACCAAGTAAAGCCCAGGACCAGAATAAGACATATATCTACATCTACATATATTTGCAATAAATGGGATTTCCATAATAAAATATCTGGCATTTTTAAATTTTTTACCATTTTGTTGTTATTGTTTTCTCTGTTACCTGGCGTATTATCTAGGAGTGCTTTACCACTGAGATAAAACTCAAGCTCTTCTCATTTTTGTTTTTATATAGGGCCTACCTAAGCTTCTGGTTGACCGCACCATTGGGATTCTCTTGCCTCAGACTTCTCAGTGTATGGCATTACAGGCATGTGCCCTCAGCCCAATGAAAATGTGTTCTTAAGAAGTCAGGTGAATTGAAATACTCATTCAAAAATATGAAAAACAATTTTAGATAAGAAATGAATGAAGATATTTCACGGAAAAATGGAAAGCCAATCAATGCTAGACCAACAATTTTATTGCTTTAAATAATGCTCTAATTACATGTACCCCTTCATATCAAATCTGATAATACTGCTTAATATATATTTTTAAATATTTGAAACATCTTGATTTTCATTGTAAAGTAAAGGGTTGGATTTAAAGTACATTAATATTCTTATCAACCTACATGTTCACTGTAGGGGTCTCCACTTAGAGCATGTTTATGGGTTGAATGTGAACAGATAAGGGGTCTCCTCAGAGCTCCTGTGTTTAGGTTGCATTGTTCAAAGGTGAAATGATTGGGTTTTGAGGGCTATAACCTTAAGAGTGCCTCCTTGTTTCAAGGGACTGAGTGATAACTGCAGGCAGGTGGAGTGTGGCTGGAGGAGGTGGGTCACTGGGGTGTCCTGGCAGGTGCCTCTTCCCCGTGTCCCCTTCCCTCTCTCTGCTTCCTGGCTGGGATTAATTGAGCACAGCAAGGCATATTCACCATTCTCTTCTGCCATAATATTCTGCCTTTTCTTGGTCTAAATCAATTTAATCTGTGGAGCATGGACAGTACCTCTCATACTGTGAGCCAAAATAAATATTTCCACTTTTAAATTATTTTTGTCAATTATTTGGTCACAAAGGTGAAAGGTTTACTTACACAATTATGATGTTGTTCCTATCACACTGTAATTCAATTTATCATAGTACATTGTAACTATGGACGCAATACATAGGATGTATTTATTTTAAAATGGCAATGCACTAATATCGTTATAATTGACTCCTGAAAACAAATGTCTGTTTCCTTATTTTTTAAAGGATATACTGGCACGATGAGTCCAGGCTGCTTACAGACATAATCCAGTTCCTACCTGGATCTTGTGAATGTCATTTGGATCCAACTCGTTCAAATGTCCTTGGTGCCTAATTATCTGCATTATTTTCTTTTATGGCATTTCCACAAGTCAAAGAAGTAACAGTGTAAAGGGACAACATCACACAGCCATTTCCCATTGTTCTTCATGCTCTTGTGGTCCATCTCCCCCATGTGAGTACAAGACTGATCCAAAACACTAAAGAGGAATATCAGTTTTCCAGTCCACATTGTTCAATCTTCAGTGTTCCCCATTCAGGATATTTTATCTGTTATTGAGATAGTGATACCGCCGGTTATCATTTACCTTGACGGGTCCTGCTTCCTCAGATGTGAACTATATAACACCAGAGAAGCACGCCGAGGCAAATGGAGAGTAGAAAGAAAGAAGCTTTATTAAAGGATAGTGAAACAGACTTCTCCCAAGTGGAAGAAGGGGACCCAAAGGCGGAATCCGTGAGATGAGGAGTCTTGTCCATTTCAGACATCTAAAGTTTCCTTTGTTCCCCTGCATTCTTCTCGTTCATCTTGTTCATTTCCCCCATCCTGTATAGTGACTGGAAGATGTCAGTGGAGTGGCCAGGGGATGGGTAGGCTGGAAGTGTCACAGCGGAGTGTCAGCTAGGAAGGGAGTGGACGGCCAGGGGCATTGGTTAGTAGCTCTCTGTCTGCTCAGGAGTCGCTTCATTAACGACCTTTTGGGGAGGGGCTTTGGAGACATGAGCATTCCATTCTCCCAGGGGCAGTTTCCAACTTCCCAGACTCAAATTGGCCTCCATTTTCTCTGTTCATCCCAACTTCCTATTCTACACTAACTACCTTTAATTCGGGCTTCAATGGCATCAACTGAAATTTAATGATTTTGGTGACTTCTTTCTGGTTTTTTTTATTTTAATTCTATTTGTTCCAATTAGTTGTGCATGACAGTAGAATGCACTTATACATTTTGATAGGTCATACATAAATAGACCTCTCATTTTTTCTATTATACATATTGCAGGATCCCATTGGTCATGCAGTCATACTAGTACATGACATAATAATGTCAGTTTCACTCTACTATCATACCTTCCCCCACACCCCTTCACCTCCCTTCACTCCCCTCAACCTAACATAAAATAACTCTATTCTTCCCTCCATCCCCATCTTATTATGAATTAGTTTCCACATATCTGAGAAAACATTCGCCCTTTGGTTTTTTGGGTTTGGTTTATTTCACTAAGCATGATATTCTCTGACTCCATTCATTTACCAGCAAATGCCAAAATTTCATTCTTTGCTAAAGCTGAGTAATATTCCATCATATATATACATACCAGGTTTTCTTTATTCATTCATTTGTTGAAGGGCATCTAGGTTGGTTCCATAGTTTAGCTATTGTGAAATAAGCTGCTATAAACACTGATGTGGCTGCGTCACTGCAGTATGTTGATTTTAAATCCTTCAGGTATAATTTGAGGAGTGGGATAACTGGGCCAAATGGTCATTCCATTCTGAGTTTTTTGAGGAATCTCCATACTGCTTTCCAGAGTGGTTGCACCAATTTGCATTCCCACCGGCAATGTATAAGTCTACCTTTTCCCCCCACATCCTCACCAACACCTATTATTTCTTGTATTCTTGATAATTACCATTTAAATGGAGTGAGATGAAATCTTAGAGTTGTTTTGATTTGCATTTCTCTAATTGCTAGAGATGTTGAACATTTTTCATCTACTTGTTAATCAAATATCTATCTTCTATGAAGTGTCTGCTCAGTTCCTTAGCCCATTTATTGCTTGGTTATTTATTTGTTTTTTTGGTGTTAAGTTTTTTGAATTAACACCAAAAATTAGAGATGGATGCTTTATCTGACATGCATGTGGTAAAGATATTCTCCCAATATGTAGGCTTTCTTCACATTATTGATTGTTTCTTTTTCTGAAAAGAAGCTTTGTAGTTTGAATCCATCCCACTTATTGATTCTTGATTTAACTTTCGGGGTCTTGTTAAGGAAGTTAGATCCTAGGCCAACATGGTGAAGATTTGGGTTACCTTCTCTTCTTGTAGTTGCAGGATCTGGTCTAATGCTTAAGTCTTTGATCCACTTTGAGTTGTTCTTCATGCGGAGTGAAAGATAAGGGTTTAATTTAATCCTTTTTTCCCAGCACCGTTTGTTTAATAAGCTTTTCTCCAGTGAAGGTTTTTGGCACCTTTGTCTAGTATGAGATACCTGTATTTATGTGGGTTTGTCTCTGTGTCTTCTATTCTTTACCAATGGTCTACATGTCTGTTTTGGTGCCAATACCGTGCTGTTTTTATTACTATAGCTCTGTAATATAATTGAAGTCTGGTATTGTGATGCCTCCTGCTTCACTTTTCCTACTAAGGATTGCTTTGGTTATTCTGGGTCTCTTATTTTTCCAAATGAATTCCATGATTTCTTTTTCTAGTTCTGTGAAGAACATCATTGTGATTTTAATAGGAATTGCATTTAATTTGTATAATGCTTTTGGTAGCATGGTCATTTTGACAATATTAATTCTGCCTATCCAGGAGCATCTTATCTTTCCATCTTCTAAGGTCTTCTTCAGTTTCTTTTTTTAGTGTTCTGTAGTTTTCATTGAAGAGGTCTTTCTCCTCTTTAGTTAGATTAATTCCCAAGTATTTTTTGAGATGCTTGTTAATAAGGTAGTGTTCTTTATTTCTCTTTCAGTGAATTCATTATTGATGTATGGGAATGCATTTGATTCATGGGTATTGATTTTATATCCTGGTACTTTGCTGAATTAATTTATTAGTTCTAGAAGATTTGGGTGGAATTTTATGGATCTTCCAAATATAGAATCATGTCATCAGCAAATAATGATAGTTTGAGCTCTTCTTTACATATTTGTATCCCTTAAGTTTCTTTCTTATAATTGCTCTGGCTAGAATTTCAAGGAAATTGATGAATAAAAGTAATGAAAGAGCATATCCTTGTCTTTTTCCAGTTTTTAGAGGGAATGATTTCAATTTTTCTCTGTTTAGAATTATGTTGGCTTTGGGTTTAGTATATGTAGCTTTTATTATATTGAGGTATGTTCTTACTATCCCTAGTTTTTCTAGTGTTTTGAACATTAAGGGATGCTGTATTTTGTCAAATGCTTTGTCTGTATCTATTGAGATGATTATATGATTCTTGTTTTTAAGTCTATTGATATAATTAATTACATTGATTGCTTTCCATATGTTGAACCAACCCTCCATCCCTGGGGTGAATTCCACTTGATTGTGGCGCACTATATTTTTAATATGTTTTTGTATGTGATTTGCCAGAATTTTATTGAGAAATTTTGCTTCTATGTTCATCAGGGATATTGGTCTGAAGTTTTCTTTCCTTGATGTGTCTTTGTCTGCTTTTCGTATCAGGGTGATATTAGCCTCATAGAATGAGATTGGAAGGGTTGTCTCCTTTCCTATTTCATGGAATAATTTGAGAAGTATTGGTGTTAATTCTTCTTTGAAGATCTTGTAGAACTAGGCTGAGAATCCACCTGATCCTGGAATTTTCATAAATGATAGGCTTTTAGTGACATTTTCTATTACATTACTTGAAAATGTTCTGTTTAAATCGTGTATGACCTCCTGACATATGTAGAATATTTCATCCATCAACAAGTGAATACACTTTTTTTCTCAGCAGCATATGGATCCTTCTCTAAAATAGACCATATCTTATGCCACAAGAAACTCTTGGTAAATACAAAAAGAGTGAAGATAATACCCTGCATTCTATCAGATCATAATGGACTGAAATTAGAAATCAATGATAAAATTAAAAAATAGAAGCTACTCTAACACATGGAGACTAAATAATACACAATACATTACAAATGGATAGTAGAAGAATTCAAGGATGAAATGAAAAAATACTTAGAAGTAAATGAGAATACCAACACAATGTACCAAAAACTCAGGGACACTATGAAGGCAGTACTAAGAAGAAAGTTCATTGCATTGAGCTCATTTATTAAAAGAATAAAAAGTCAACAAATATATGACCTAAAATTACATCTCAAAGCCTTAGAAAAAGAACAAATCAACACCAAAAAACAAAAGACAGGAAATAATTAAAATCAGAGCTGAAATCAAAACAAAAGAAACAATTGAAAAAATTGGCAAAACAAAAAGTTGGTTCTTTGAAAAAAATCAATAAAATTGATAAACCCCTAGCCACACTAACAAAGAGAAAAAGAGAGAAAACACAAATTACTCAAATATATGATGGAAAAGGACATACCAAAGTGAACAAAACTGAAATACAGAAGATAATTAGAAACTACTATGAAAATTTATACTCCAATATATTAGAAAATATTGAAGACATCGACAAATTTCTAGAGATACATGACCTACCTTAACTGAATCAGGAGGTCATATATGACTTCTGTCCTTAATTGATATTGACACCAATGCATGTTAATAGGGACAATTCAACATGGAGGAGAGCAGCTTTGCTTCATATAGGAGAACCTGAGGAGCATGAAACACTTGGGTGCCCATGCCTCACCCAGGAGGAATTAAATCAAAGTGTTCTGGGCAGGAGCAGGCATTGGTAGTTTTCAACTCTCCCCACATGGATTCCAGTCGCAGCCAATACTGAGAACCACTGGTCTAGGGGCACTGATTGACCACACTCTGTTCTATGAGGGTCATGTACTCTGGCTTTTTAGTTATGATGAAACAGTTCTCTCAGTTTCCCTAAATTATGTAGAAACATGTCACTAGTAATCAAACTCCCTAAATGTATGTAGAATCACCTCCCTGGTAATTCAAATGATTTTCATCTCTGTCTTATTATTTCCTCTGTCTTGCACAGCAAATCCAGTGAAAAATTCTCTATTTCAGGACATAGAATTATTGAAATATGTCCTATTCTCCCATCCTACCAAAACATGCCTTAAAAATAAGAACACTACCTAGATCAGGTGTTTGCTAACCAAGCAAACATGATGGAAATACCTCAAGGATCATATTCTTTAAAAGATCATACTTTGAACATAATGAAGATACTCAAAAATGCCATCACAAAGAGATCAAATAGGTTCTTCCTTCCTGGTTCTTGACTGAAAGAAGACCAATTAATGGACTGACCATTTTTAGGAACAGTAGTCAGTGGCTTTTTGCATTTGGAATTTAGTCATCTTTGAACTTTGAATTCATCTTCACTGTGAATATATGTCAGCTGATATCTATTATTGAGATATGTTATCTTTTTTCACTCTGGATTTCTTTTGCTCTGTTTGTTTCTTGCATAATAATACCTAAATGACAAAATATGATCAATAACATCAAGAATAAAGAAGAGAAGACAACGGCATCTTTAGAGCAACTCAGAAGAGACAGGAAGTTGGAGTTATATGGGGAATGAGGAACCTCAGTGCTTGTTGAGTGAGTGTTGGGCACAGAAGACATGAGTCAATATGTCCTGTAAAACCCACAAAGACAGGAAAGCCAAAACAGAAAGAAGCACTTCCCCATCAAGTGGAGAGCTGCAGAACCTGAATCTCAGGGTGTAGCTAACCTCTACAGCCAAATTTCCCCAAGAGAACCTATACTTACTTTTAGGAGATTTGTTTCTGAGAAAAGAGAAATATGTACTTTCACTACATAGGATTCCCCCTGGTTAAATGTCTGTGTACCCTATTGAATATCTAGAATGAGCAACAACTTTCAAATTATGGAATGGGAAATGTGTCCAAGTGGTCTTCTGCTCTCATGCATGGTCTATGTTGCATGTTCAAAACACTTTTGTGCACCAGACTCATAAAGAATGAGGCGTCAGACAGTCATCAAGGTTTTTTCTTTACTGTCCACAGACAGAAATATGAGGTGCTAAAGTCAACCTTTTTCAAGACAGACATGATGTCCTATGCACACTGATACTGAAGCCCACCACACAGAGACAGAATGTCATGTGACACCTCTCTTTAAGGAAGAACAGCTACAAATACACATTAGAAATAATTGAGGAAGAACTCAAAAATGAATCCATCACATCAGAGAAAGGAAATCATGTTATCCACACAATCTGAAATATAAACCAAAAACAAATGGGCCTAATTTGATAATTGCCTATTTACTAACATAAACAACAGCAAGAAAGGGTGTTGCATGTGAAGACACCAACCTTTTGGCAGGGTATAAAAGGGGATGTGGGGCAGAGAGACCTCCCAAGGTCCAAACCCACCTCCCTGGAAATACCCCCAGAATCTCCATCCTCTGACATCATGTGCAACTCCAGTTGTGGATCCTGCTGCTCTGGCCAGGGCTGTGGCTGTTGCCAGCCCAGGTGCTGCCAGACGACGTGCTGCAGGACCACCTGCTGCCGCCCCAGCTGCTGCTGTAGCCCCTGCTGTGGTGGGTGCAGTGGCTGTGGTGGGTGCAGTGGCTGTGGTGGGTGCGGTGGCTGTGGTGGGTGCAGTGGTTGTGGCTCCTGCTGCTGCAGCCCCATCTGCTGCAGGACTACCTGCTGTCGCCCCAGCTGCTGCTGCAGCCCCTGTTGTGGTGGGTGCAGTGGCTGTGGAGGCTCCAGTGGCTGTGGTGGATGCAGTGGCTGTGGTTCCTGCTGCTGTCGCCCCTGCTTCTGTGTTTCCTCTTGCTGCCGCCCTTGCTGCTGCCGCCCCATCTGCTGTAGAACCACCTGCTGCAGGACCACCTGCTGCCGCCCCAGCTGCTGTGGATCCTGCTGATGCCACCCAACCTGCTGAGAGTCTGGGTGCTGCCAGCCCCCTTGCTGGCACCCACCCAAGCTCCCTAGTGTCCTGGCCCTGTAGGCCCTCCTGCTGCATCACCCAAAGCTGCCAGAACTCCTGCTGCACAACCCAGTGCTGCCCCCTCACCTCCTGGTTTTCCAGCTGCTGCAACCCCATTTCTGTCCACACCACCTGACCCTCTCCAGTCTGCTCCAGTGGTTTCTGCTAATGAGCAGGATCTCGCTTCTTCTTCAACCAGTATTCTCCATGGACTCCATCTATCAGCCCCTACATGATGGAACAATTGGACATCTCAATTCTAACTGATTATATGAGAGAGTTTGGCCACCTAAGGCACTGCCCCTCCCCACAGTTTGAATTTTCTGTAGAGTCCCTCTACTCTCACATTGCCCTTTTGGATATTAGTTCTGTCTGGCATGTCATCTCGTGTGTAGATAGACCTACATCTTCAATAAATCTGAATTTTCCTGGCATACACACATAATGACTTCTGGTCTCTTTCTTTCCCTTCTGAGTTGCTGTCCTTTTCTGTCAGCACTTGAGCTGGACATCTCTTAAGATTTCAAAACCATAACAGATCACCTGCAATGATCCATCTGTATTCTGTCAACAGTTGTCCTTCTAACCTAGGAAGATTATTTTTAAAGCACACACCTGAAAAAACCCACCTGAGGACTTTCTCTGCATGAAAAGGAAGCTCTGGGCAGGAGGCTTAAAGTCCCCAGGAGCAGAGTCCAGCCAGTGAATGGGAGTTGGTGCATAGACGCCCCAGGTCAATTCCCCTTGGTTGAGTCCTTCCAGCCTTCCCTAGGTCCCCTGTGAGACTGGACCTCAGGTCACCCAGTTTAATTCTATTCATTTTGTCACTGTCTCCTCCCTTCTGTAGTGCCCTGCGTCAATTTCCAAATTCCCTACAGTGCTTCTTATGATCATTTCCCAAACTACTCGTTCTAATTCTTACTATCTTGATATTTTTGCAAGGGTGCCCACACTAGGTCTCCTGTCCTCCCCATTCTCAGAGTTGGTATCCTTCAATGACTTTTCAAACAACATGGACGTTCTCTATGTTCTCAGGGTCAACTCTTGGTTTGACTGAACAAATTGTTATTTCTCACCAATTTCTTCACAGTTTCCTCCAGGATCGCCTTTTCAATGCTTTGTATTTTCTAGGACACTGGATCTGGGGGACAGGGAAATAAATCAGGTTGGTAACTCGTGCCTTTGATGACTCCACCCTTGGCTCTGAGTCATGGGCCTCGGGCTTCTTGGCTGTTGAGTGGAGGTTGTCCTCAGCTCTTTCCCTAACACATCACTGTAACCCTGCAGCTGGATTCATCTATGTCAGTGACAGAAGGAGAGCCTGTAAATAAGGTTGCTTTCCTACAGGAAAATCTTTGTCTTTTCTAACTTAAGTGCTGAATGTTGCCATATGCTATTGCCTAGAAAGAAGTCCTCATTGGGAAAGCAATTATACAGATTCCTTTTTTATTCACTTCATATGAATGGAAGGAAATAACCGAACCAATGCACATACAAAGAGAAGATTTATTTTGTTCACCACTGTGGTGGTTCCAGTGAAGATCAAGTGGCACCTTATCTATGACCCTCTGCTTCAGACACTGGATAGAAGTGACTGTGAGCAAGTCCTCAAACAAACCACACCCATCACCACCTATTAAGAAAAAGACAGTTGGGGCTGGGGTTCCTCCAGTTCCTTTGGAGAGCATGTTCCCAAGGACCTCATGGCCTCTCACGAATCCTCACCTTTTCAAGGTCCATAGGATTTTCCAATTTGACCAGCCTGAGAATCTATCCTAGACCATGGAACACTGAGGACATTATTCATATGCAAGGCCCAATAACCATGAACACCAGAAAGTAGAAAGCATTCATGTCACATAAGAGTCTGGTATTTCAGCTTCTACAGAGCTGGAGTCAAAGAATAAAATATAAAAGATATATATTGAGAGGATTCAAGTTGGTGGATCAGGAATGCAATGACAGGCTGCGTTCCTACTTGCTCTGTGGCTCGAGAATCATCCCTGGGAGTGCTGCTTTTCAGCAAGGTGCATTAAAAAGGCATTTCACTGAAACTCAGCAATGAACAGTCTGAGTGTCTTGGAGATTCAGAAATTTGGGCACATTGAATAAGAAGAAAAATTACACTGGAGTCAAACAGGTTGTTCCAGGGGCAGCAGCAGCAGAATGGGCATTGGTGTATCACAAGAGGGAGAACACAGAGAGAAAAATTGGATAGATTTATGGGGAAAACCTGAGATCAGAAAAGCAAAGTGAACTTAGCTGATGCAGAGGTTTCACTGTGCACTGGTGTTTGCAAAGTGCTCTGTTTCTCCACTGGCAGCAGAGAGAAGAAGCAGAGCCACACAGAGGCAATCACACTGTAGCTGCTACTGCAGAATCAGGAGATCACAGCAAACACTGTCACACTGTCTTGGAATGCTTCTGATGTGTAACCTAGGGTGTACCTAGTAAAACAGGAGTGAAACAGGCACAGAGAAGATTTTACACAGGGGCATTCAAGTCACAAAAATGAATGGGAGACCAACTCTCTCGTCTAATGAGTCGTGGCTTAAGTGACCGGCTGAAGAGGATTGGGAATCTGAACAGGTGGGTACTAATACACTCAGGAATTATGCTTGGGTAGGCTGTGTTGGTGGGCAGCAGTGTGTGTGGAAGACTGACTCTCCTACCCAATGAGTAGAATTCTTGAGAGGTTCCTGAGATCCAGACTTCTGACTCAGATCAGCAACTGGCAGGCCATAGGGGTGTGCTGTGTACCAGGAAAGGAAGCCCCTGAAGCCTTATTAGACCTAAGCCCCACCTACCAGAAGTCCCCTCTTTGAACTCTGCAACAGCCCCACCCTGGGAGTGTCAGTACACATCTCAAGAAGAAATGGAAAGAAAGACAGTTGGACATAGACAGGGACCAGCTATTCTTGTCAACTATTTGACCACCTCCGTAGAAATGATTTCGTAATTTTTCATTAAGAATCTGTTTTCTTTATTTTTTTTCTTTTTCTTTGTGTGTGACTCTGTGTGTGTTTGCTGTGCTGATTCATTCATGGATATACGTAATATACATATTTGTTTCTTTATTTCTCATTTTTAGCATTTTTTAACAAAGATATTTTCCTTGTCTTTCACAGGTTAATGTTTTTAATTTGTCTGTTTTTATTTAGTTTTGTATTGCTTTCATTTGTTTGTTTCTCTCATTTCTCTTTCTCTCTTTTCTTCTCCTTCTAACAGCCAAATTCTTTTGTTCTTTCTTTCTCTTTCCCTTTACTTGGTTACCTCTATTTTTCCTCCTCCTGCCTTATAACCATCATCTGCTATATCTCTTTTCCATTCTTTTAACTTTTGGAAACTGTATATTCTTTTCTACCTACCTATTGCATTTTCTTTTCTTTTAATTCACTGTATTCTTATCATCTTTTAGAACTAATTGGTTTACATAACTCCTCAATTCACTTTCCTCTCAGCAGAAAACATTTTCTAAAGCAAACCTTAGCAAAAATAGAGAAAATACTACTTTACTTTGCATTCTATCAGATCATAGTGAAATGAAATTAGAAATAAATGATTGGATAAAATACAGAAACTACTCTAATACCTGTAGATTATATAATATACTTTTGAATGATAAATGGATAGGAGAAAAAATCAGGGGAGTAATTTCAAAAATTCTTAGAAGTAAATGAGAATAGTGATACAATATATCAAAATCTCTGGGACAATATAAAGCCAGTCCTAAGAGAAAAGTTTATAGTATGGACTTTATGATTAAAAGAATAGAAAGATACCAAATAAATGATCTAACATTAATCTTAAGGCCCTAAAAAAGAAGAATGAACCAACATCAGAGTCAGTACAAGACAGGAAATAATTAAAATCAGGGGAAAAATCAATGAAATTGAGATTTTTTTTTAAAAAAATCAATACAAAAGATCAATGAAACAAAGAGACGGTTCTTTGAAATGATAAACAAAATGGATAAACCCTCAGCCAAACTAACTAAAAGAAAGAGAAAAAACAACAGAACTTAACAAAATCCATGATGAAAGGGGAAATATTAACACAGATGATACTGAAATCCAAAGGCAGATGAAAACCTATTTTGAAAATTCATACTCCAATAAGCCAGAATATCTTGAAAAATGAGAATATAGAAAACTATAAATATTTGCAAGAAAGTGGTAGAAATGGTGCATTCATACATTGTTGGTGGGTCTGCAAATTAGTGCAACCACTCTGGAAAGCAATATGGAGATTCCTTCAAAACTAGGAATAGAACCACCATATGCCCAAGCTATCCCACTCCTCAGTATATATCCCACTCCTCAGTATATATCCGAATGTTTTAAAATCTATGTAGTATAAGTAATGCAGCAGCATCTATGTTCATGGCACCACAATTCACAATAGCCAAGGTATGGAGCCAACCTAGGTTCCTTTTAATAGATGAAAGGATAAACAAAATGTGATGTACGTAAACAATGGAGTATTACTCAGCCACAAAGAAGAAAGACATTATGGCATTTGCCAGTTCATGGATGAAACTGGAGACTATCAAGCTAAGTGAAATAAGCCAGTCCCAAAATGTCAAAGGGACATTTGCCAATTATATTGTTACATTGTGTGCATGTAAAAATATTAACTAACAAACACTATCTTTGTTTATGACTATTAAAAATGGGGAAAAGTTAAGTATTAGAAGAAAGAAAGACATTAAGCGAGAATCTATATAAAATTCAAAGGCATATATAACTAAACTGAAGAGTTTACAAATGTATATGGAAGGTGGATAAAGTACAAAGACAAATGAAGATAAAACTGTTTTAAAAATCAGGATCGTGATTCTCCATGGTAGAGGGAGGGAGATTGGGTCAAGAAAAGACATGAAAGATGCCTTGGTGTTGCTAACAGTCTCTTCCTGGACTTGAGCTTTAGGCATGCAGATACTTGCCTGATCATTATTTGTAACACTATACAGATATACCTTGTACTCTTTTTACAATAAATGTGTTTTCCATCATAAAAGCTGTTGAATTTGTTATCATTTTGTTGTTATCATTTTCTCTGTTTCTAGGCATATTATCCAGGGATACTTTACCACTGAGCTAACCTTGAGTTTTGTTACTTTTATTTTGATATGGAGTCTCACTAAGCTACCCAGACTGACCTCACCCTTGGGAACCATCTTCTCAGTCTTCTCAGTGTGTGGCATTGCAGGCATGTGCCCTTGGGCCCAATATTAAAAACTGTTCTTAAGAAGTCAAGTGAAAGTCATCTAGGTAGGTCCCACCATCTAGCTACTATAAATTGAGCTGCTTTAAACATTGATTTGGCTGTGTTACTGCAGTATGCTAATTTTAAGTCCTTTGGGTATAAACTGAGGAGTGGGATAACATCATTCCTGCCTGATTAAAAATGAGGAGAAGGGGGTTGGGGACTTAGTTTGGTGCAGAGCGCATGCCTAGCATGTTAAGTAAGGCCCTGAGTTCAGTTCTTGGCTCTGAAAAAAAATTTTTTTAAAGTGGAAAAATATTTGAAAAAAAAAAAAAGTCGTCACATGAACTGAAATATTCATTCAAAATTTTGAGAAACAATTTTAGATAAGAAATGAATGAAGATATTTCAAGTAAAAATGGAAAGCCAATCGATGCTAGACCAACACTTTTATTGCTTTAAATACTGCTCTGATTACAGGTACCCCTTCATATCAAATCTGATAATACTGCTTAATACATACTCCTAAATATTTGAAAGCAATTTGATTTTCATTGTAATGTAACAGTGGAATTAAAAGTACATTAATTTTCCTATCAACCTACATGGTTACCATAGGGGCCTCCATTTAGAGCATGTTATGGATTCAGTAAAAATGGATAAGGGGTCTCCCCAAAGCTCCTGAGTTTAGGTAGCATTGTTCAGAGTTGAAATAATTGGGTTTTGAGGGCTATAACCTAATGAGTGCATCCTAGTTTGAAAGGACTGAGTGATAACTGCAGGCAGGTGGAGCATGGCTGGAGGAGGGGGTCACTGGGGGTGTCCAGGAAGGTGCCTCTTCCCTGTGGCCCCTTCCCTCTCTCTACTTCCTGGCTGGGATTAATGGAGCACAGCAAGGCATATTCACCATGCCCTTCTGCCATGGTGTTCTGCCTTTTCTTGGACCCAAACCAATGTAGTCTGTGTAGCATGGACAGAACCTCTGATACTGTGAGCCAAAATAAATATTTCCTCCTTTAAATTATTTTTGTACACAATTATGATGTTGTTACTAACACACTGTAACTCAAATATTTGTCCCACCATAGCCTCCAGGTAGCTGTGATCAGAATACATAGGATTTATTTATTTATTTTTAATTATTCATTTTTTTATTTTTTACAGACTGCATTTTGATTCATTATACACCAATGGGGTACATCATTTTGTTTCTATGGTTGTACATGATATAGATTCATACCATTTGTGTAATTATATATGTACATAGGGTAATGATGTCTGTGCTAAGTGAAATAAGCCAATCCCAAAAAACCAAAGGCTGAATGTTTTCCCTGATATATTTATTTTTAAAAGGTTGTGCACTAGCATCATATAAGTGACACCTGAAAACAAAAATCTGCTTCCTTATTCTCTAAAGGATAGACCAGCATGATTTTCCCAGGCTGCTCATAGACATAATCAGATTCCTGAATGGGTTTTGCAAATGGCAATGGAGTTCAACTCATTCAAATTTCCTTGGTACATAATTATCAGGATTATTTTACTTGTGACATTTGAAAAAGGCAAATTGTATAATGGGAAAACATCACACTTGATATACTATTTCGAGTCATAGCAGAGGTGAAGGCCTTAGGTAATTTGTATGTATGTTCAAATATTAATTATCCGCTGTATTTCACAGGTAAAATTTTCCACGGACAGTTAGCGGTGTCTCCCCTGTTCTGAGTTCCCTCCTTCACAGTGCAGGGTGCCAAACAGCCATTTCCCAATGTTCTTCATGCTCTTGTGTTCCATCTCACCCATGTGAGTGCAAGACTGATCCAAAACACTCAAGAGGAATATTGGCTTTTCCAGTCCACATTGTTCAAACTTCATTGTTCCCCAATCAGGATATTTTGTCTATTATTTAGGTAGCATCCATTGAAATTTAGTGATTTTGGTGACTTCTGTTCTTAATTGGAATTGACACCAATGCATGTAATGGAGACAATGCAACATGGAGGAGAGCAGCTTTGCTTCATATAGGAGAACCTGAGTAGCATGAAACACTTGCATGCCCATGCCTCACCCAGGAGCAATTAAATCAAAGTGTTCTGGGCAGGAGCAGGCATTGGTAGTTTTCAACTCTCCCCACATGGATTCCAGTTGCAATACTGAGAACCACTGGTCTAGGGGCACTGATTGTCCACACTCTGTTCTATGAGGGTCGTGTAATTTTAGCTATGATGAAACAGTTCTCTCAATTCCCCTAAATTATGAAGAAACATGTCACCAGTAATCAAACTCCCTAAATGTATGTAGAATCACCTCCCTGGTAATTCAAATGATTTTCACCTCTGACTTATGATTTCCTGTCTTGTACAGCAAATTCAGTTAAATATTTTCATACTCAGGACATAGAATTATTGAAATACGTCCTATTCTCCCATCCTACCAAAACACGCCTTAAAAATAAGAACACCACCTAGATCAGGTGTTTGCTAACCAAGCAAACATGATGGAAATACCTCAAGGATCATATTCTTTAAAAGATCATACTTCAAACATAATGAAGACACTCAAAAATGCCATCACAAAGAGATCAAATAGGCTCTTCCTTCCTGTTTCTTGACTGAAAGAAGACCAATTAATGAACTGGCCATATTCCTCATTTTTAGGAACAGTAGTCAGTGGCTTTTTGAATTCATCCTCACTATGAATATGTCAGCTGATATCCATTATTAAAATATCTGTGATCTTTTTTCACTCTGTATTTCTCTTGTTCTGCTTGTTTTCTTGCCGAATAACACCTAAATGTCAAAATCTGATCAATAACGTACAATGAGTCAAAATTCAGTCTGTAAAAATTTTTAAAAATTGAAAAAACGACTGATGTAGAGAAGACACAGCATCTTCAGAGCAACCCAATAGAGACAGGAAGTGGCAGGTTGAAGTTATATGGGAAATGAGGAACCTCGGTGGTTTACATGAATATAAAAAAAATTGTCATATAAACACAATTGAATGTTACTCAGTCATTACAAAAGAATGAAGTTATGACATTTGCCAATAACTGGAAACTGTCATGCTAAGTGAAATTGAAGCCAGAATTAAAGACAGGCAGTGAGTGTAGATAGATGATTGGGTCAGATTGAGAAAATGGAGGCTGATTTGATCAGGGAAGTTGGAGATCCCCTTGCCCCAGGAGATTGGAATGTTCATATCTCCAGAGCCCTTTAATAACCAAGATTATCTGCCTATACTACCCCTCCCAAAAGGATGCAGACAGGGAGTTGTTAATTAATGTCTTCCTGCCTGGATCATTCCATTTGGCTCTTCCCTCTGCCCCTATGCTTCTCATCTTTTTGCCATCCCAAGAGCATCTCCTGGGTCTAATCAAGTACACAGGAAGGAGTGAGAGGGCAGCAGAAGAAAGTAAAAGTCTATCAAAGGGGCAGGGCGCTCTCCCTTCTTGGGATACCAAAAAAACAGCTATGACTCTGGCCCCTTTCTGCCTCCTGGGAGAAGTCTGTGTTACTATTTCTAAATAAAACCGACTTTCTACACTTGATTCAGTGTGTTTCTCTAATGTTCAAGTTCACCATTTGAGGAAGCAGAGCTGACTCAACACCGATCACCAGCAGTATCTTATTAAGCCAATCCCAGAAAAAAAAAGGCCCAATGTTCTCTAAGACATTCAGATGCTAACACACATTAAGGGGGCAGAGGGAGAGAAAAATAGAAGTTCATAGGATTAGACAAAGGAGAATGAAGGCAAGGGAAGGTGATGTGCACAGGAAGGACAGTAGAATATAATGTTCCTAAGTTCTTATATGAGTACACGACCAGCGTCTAAGTCCACATCAGAAATGATCAAGGAAGAGCTGACAATGGATGCACTCACACTGTGAAAGGAAATCGTGTTTTCCATGCACTTGGAAATGTAAACCCAAGATAAATGGGCCTAATTTGATAATGGTCTGTTTACTAATATGGTGATTAGAAAATGGTGTTACCTATGAAGACACAAGAATAGGAAGTCACACTCCCTGTACGTATAATATGTCAAAGCACACTCTACAGTCATGTATAACTAAAAAGAACAAGTAAAATTATTAATCATTTTAAATAAAAAACATAAATCAATTGGTTATATACAGACAAAAATTTACTTATAGGAGATTTGCTTCTGAAGAAAGAGAAACATCATGTATTTTGGTCACAGTGCTGACAGTCCAACTAAGACAATTGTGATATTATTACTAACACATTGTAATTCAAGGAATCATAGTACATGGGAAATATGGACACAATGCCTATGACGTATTAATTTGAAATCTATTGTGCACTGGCATCATGTAACTGAAACCAATGCATGCAATGGGGAGAATTTAATGAGGAGGATCTCAGCTTTGCATCCTACCAGGATACAATGAGCAGCCTGACAAACGTGGGATGCCCAGACCCTTCCCCAGAGGGATTCAATCCAAATTGTTCTGGGCAGGGGCCAGGCATAGGCAGTGTTTCAGTGGCAGACAACTTGGGCTTCCACTGTTTGGGGCCTATCATATACACTGGTCTGTGATGCTAATATACTCTGGCTTTTTCACTGTGGATAACAGTAATTTCAAAAATTCCTAACTTTATTCAAAAATACTGCTTCTAGGAATCAAAGACTCAAACTTCTATGTCTTCTTTGTCGTCTGTTTTTCTTGCACGGTAAGTCCACTGACATGTCTTTACACTCAGATAGCGTACTGCTTTATCTAGGTCATATTCTCCACATTTACCAACACGTGCCTTAATAATAAGGTTCAAGTGAAACACGTATTTGCCACCCAAGCTAACCTGATGGAAATATGTCAAGGGGCTTCTTCTTTAAATTATTGAACTAAGACATAACAAAGTTACATCAGATGCCATCATAGAGCTGCCAACTCAAATTTACATGCCTGTTTTGTACCACACAGAAGACCAAATGATGGGGAACAGCATTCCTCATTCTTAAGAACGTCAGTCCCCTGGTTATTAGCCATGACAGTTTTAGCCCCTACTTACACTTTGACTCCATCCTCACTAGGATTATGTGTAAGCTAATAGCCATTCATGGAGATATCTGTTTTCCTTTACTGATTTCTCTGTGTATTTTTAAAATTTTTTATTTTATTTGTTCTACTTAGTTGAATATGACAGTAGAATGCATTTATATAGTTTGGTAGATATACATAAATAGAGCGCAATCTCTCCTTTCTCTGATTATACACATAGCAAGATCACATCAATCATACAGTAATACATATACATGAGGTAGTAATGCCTGTTTCACTCTATTATGATTCCTCCCCCCATACCCGTTCCCTCCATTCACTCCCCTCTACATAATATAAAGTGACTCTATTTTTCCCTATCCTCCCCCTCAATGTGAATGAGCTTCCGCATATCAGAGAACACATGGCCTTTGGTTTGGGGGGAGCTCTGATTATTTCACTTACTGTGATATTGCCTAACTCCACCCATTTTTGAAAATTAGATCTAATCACTAAAATCTAATCAAAGACCTCAGTACATACAAAAGAAAGTAAAGTTCATCTTAAGAATGCAGAGATCACTTGACAGAGACAGCTAAGTGGAAAGTTATGTGTTTCACAGGGCAGGTTACTTAGAGCATCAAATGTGGATTGGCAAGTGTGTTCAGGAAACACAAGACATGAGTCAACATAGCCTGTTCAAACCACAAACACGAGAAGCCAGAAACAGAGGGAAACACTTGAGGGATCTGAGCCTCTTGGTGCTGCTGATCTTTGCTGCCATATCACCTCAGCGAACACACAAAAATGATTTTGGCCATTTGTTTCCTGGAAGATCAAAACATCCAAGCTTCACTATGTATGATTCCACTCAAAATGTTCTGTACATCTCATTAAGATATGTAGAAGAAGGTTAATGATTGAGTAGGGATGAAGGAAGTGTCCTGGTGGCCTTCCTGCACTCATGCCAGGGGTCTGTGTTGCACATCCAAGCTTCTTTGTCCACCAGATGCATAATGAGTAAACCATGATGAAAATTCAGGTTTTTGTTTTGTATCCACACTAAGAAATTAGGGATGCAGAAGTTGATCTTTAACACAGGCAGGCATGACCTGCTATACACTTTGACACTGTGGTCCACCAGACAGAGGCAGACTGTCATGTGACTTCCCCTCTGTGGGAAGACATGACTCAGGAAGAGCTGAATGTGAATCCTATCACAACATGGAAAGGAAATCTTGTTTTCTGTATGACCTGATAATTGATATAAAGAAAAACAGGACTAATTTGATAATTGACTATTTATTAATAGTGCTGCATGTGATAACACCAGTCTCTTAGCAGGGTATAAAAGGGGATGTGGGGCAGAGAGACCATCAAAAGTCAAAACCCACCTTCCTGGAAACATCCCCAGAACCTCCTTCCTCTGACACCATGTGCAATTCCTGTTGTGGATCCTGCTGCTCTGGCCAGGGCTATGGCTGCTGCCAGCGCAGGTGCTGCCAGACCACCTGCTGCAGAACCACCTGCTGCCGCCCCAGCTGCTGCTGCAGCCCCTGCTGTGGTGGGTGCAGTGGCTGTGGTGGATACAGTGGCTGTGGCTCCTGCTGCTGCCGCCCCATCTGCTGTAGGACCACCTGCTGCCGCCCCAGCTGCTGTGGCTCCTGCTGCTCTAGCCCCTGCTGTGGTGGATGCAGTGGCTGTGGTGGGTGCAGTGGCTGTGGTGGGTGCAGTGGCTGTGGCTCCTGCTGCTGCCGCCCCCTCTGCTATAGGACCACCTGCTGCAGGACAACCTGCTGCCGCCCCAGCTGCTGTGGCTCCTGCTGCTCTAGTCCCTGCTGTGGTGGACGCAGTGGCTGTGGTGGGTGCAGTGGCTGTGGCTCCTGCTGCTGCCGCCCCCTCTGCTGTAGGACCACCTGCTGCAGGACCACCTGCTGCCGCCCCAGCTGCTGTGGCTCCTGCTGATGCCGCCCAACCTGCTGAGAATCTGGATGCTGCCAGTACTCTTGCTGGCACCCACCCCAGCTCCCTAATGGCCTGGCCCTGTAGGCCCTTCTGCTGCATCACCCAATGCTGCCAGAACACCTGCTGCACAACCCAGTGCTGCACCCTCACCTGCTTGGTTTCCAGCTACTGCAACCCCATTTCTGTCCACACCACCTGAACCGCCCCTGTCTGCTCCAGAGGTTCCTGCTGATGAGCACTCTGACCTCATCTCTGTTCCTCCTCAACCAATATTCTCCATGGACTCCATCTATCAGCACCCAAATCGTGGAACAATTGGACACCTCAATTCCAACTGATTATTTGATAGAGTTTGCATCCTAAGCACTGCCCCTCCCCACTGTTTCAATTGTCTACAGAGCCCCTCTACTTTCGCATTGCCCCATTGGATTTTACTTCTGTCTGGAATGTTGTCTCATGTGGAGATAAAATTCCACCTTCAATAAATCTGAATTTACTGGCATACACACATAGTGGCATGGCGTGTCTTTATTTTCCCTTTCTCTGCCTGTTTTTAGTAGGACAGCTATTATGAGTTAGATCCATTGCAGACCATCTGAGATGCTCTACCTCTGTTCTCTGAGCATTTGCCATTCTAATATCCAAAATGTGGTTGGGAAAGCAAGCCCCTGGACCTCTCTGCCTGAGGACTGTCTCTGGATGAAGAGCTTCCTCTGGGCAAGAGTGTTTACAAGGGTCCAGGAACAGAGCTCAGTGAATGGGACTTGGTGCAGATGCTCCTGCTCAATTTCCTGTCGGGAAGTCTTCCCAGTCCTGCACAGTTCCCCTGTGGGACTGCACCTCATATGACCTCACTGTCACTTTCTTCACTGTCTACTGCCTTCTAACTACCCTGAATCAATTTCCAAATTCCCTACAGCGGTTCCTGTGATCATTTCCCAAACTGCTAGTGCTGGGTCCTTTCTAACTGGTATATTTTCAAGGGAACAGAGACTAACAATACTTAATGCCATAAGTACTGCCATTCTTAGTGTTCACATCCTTCAACAACTTTTCAAACATTATAGATGGTCTCTATGTTGTCATTCTTAGTCTGACTTTCTACTGAACTGATTATTCTTCTGAATCAATTCTTATTTCTTTACCAATCTCTTCATAGATTCCTTTAAGATCTGACTGGATTATCAATGGATCCCTGGATCTGAGGGATAGGGAACGGGTTGGCAACTCTCTTCCTTGGTGGCCGTCACACTTGATTCTCACTGATGGGCCTCAGGGCTTCTTGGCTGCTGAGTGGAGGTTTACCTCACCTCTTCCTTAATGCATCACTGTCACACTGCAGCTGGATTCTTCTAAGGGAGAGAAAGAAGGGTTTGTTAAACAAGTGAGATTTCTCTTTTAGACAGTTGTTTTGCTGCTGTGACTAAAGATCATAGTCAGAACCCATTTAGGAAGAAAGATTTACTTGAGGTTGAGGGTTTGAGGTTTCAGAGTTCTTAGTCCATAAACAGCCAGCTCCATTCCTTGAAGCTGGAGGGGAAGCAGAACATCATGTCACAAGAGTGTGGAGGAAGGAAACAGCTTACATGATGATCAAGAAGCAGAGAGAGAGTTTTCTACTCCTCAGAAACAAACTATATACACTACAGCCAGGCTCCCATGTCCCACCTCCTGCAGCCACACCCTAACCACTTCAGTTATCACTCAATACCATCAGGTGTTTAAGTCACTAATTAGGTTAAGGTACCTTCTTGCATTGTCTCTCATTACAGTTTGGGGGGACACATTATCAAATCCATAACCCTCCCCAGTCTGTTCCAGTGATTCCTGCTGATGAGCACTCTGACCTCATCTCTGTTCCTCCTCACCCAACATTCTCCATGGACTCCATCTATCAGCCCCTAATGGTGGAACAATTGGACACCTCAATTCCAACTGATTATTTGATAGAGTTTGGCCTCCTAAAGCACTGCCCCTCCCCACAGTTTCAGTTTTCGTAGTGTCCCTCTACTCTCACATTGTCCCTTTGGATATTAGTTCTGTCTGGCATGTTATCTCTTGTGGCGATAAAACTACATCTTCAATAAATCTGAATTTTCTTGGCATACACACATAATGGTTTCTTGCCTCTTTCTCTCTTTCTCTTGAGTTGCTGTCCTTCTCTGTCAGTCCTTGAATTGGACATCTCTGTAAGGTTTAAAAACCACAACAGACCATCTGGGATGCTCCACCTGTGTTCTGTGAGAATTTGTCATGCCCAAAATGGTTGAGAGAGCATGCACCTGGACCTCCCATCTGTGGACGCTCTCTAAATGAAGAGTAACCTCTGGAGAGGAGGATTAAAGGGTTCAGGGAGAAAGCTCATCCAGTTAATTGGAATTGCTGCACAGGAGATCCAGCTGCATTTCCCTTGGCTGGGTCCTTCCAGTCCTCCTTATGTCCTCTTTAGGACTGAAACCCATACGACCCCAGTGGTATTTGCTCACTGTCTCCTTCTTTCTGTAATGCCCTAAATCAATTACCAAATGTACTACAGTGCTTCCTGTGATCATTTTCCAAAGTTGTAAATCCTAAGAACTTTCTATCTGGTATATTATCAAGGCAACAGACACTAGGAACACTGCCCTCCCATTCTCAGGGCTGATATCCTTTGAAAACTTTTCAAAAAATATGGGTGGTCTCTATGGCCAGGGTCAACTCTTCCTGCACCTGTCTATCAATCTGAGAACTCTTCTGAACTAATTGCTATCTCTTACCAATTTCTTTATAGTTACCTTTAAATGATACTGGATATATCAGTGCATCAATGGACCTGAGGGACAGAGAACAATACCAGATGGTCAACTCTCATCCTTAGGGGGATCCACACTTGGCTCTCAGTGATGGGCCTCAGGTTTTATTGGCTATTGAATAGAGGTTGTTCTCAGCTCTTTCCCAAAATGTTTCATGGTCACACTGTAGCTGAATTCACCTAAGCCAGTGACAGAATGAGAACCTATAAGAGACATTTGGTTACCTACAGGAATGTGATAGTCTTTGTAACTTAAGTGCTGAGTGTTGCCATATACTATAGGTTAGAAGGAACTTCTCAAAGCTAAGGCAATTAAAAAACTACTTTATTATTCCCTTCATATTAATGGAAGAAAATAACTGAGACAATGCACTGACAAAAAGCAGATTTATATTTCTCACCATTCTGGAGGTCCCAATCAAGATCAAGTGGCCCCATTCTATGGGTCTTTGCTGAGGACGCTGAGCGGCAAAGGCGAGAAGCTTATGGTAGAGCAAACTGCACACATCACCAGCTAGAAAGAAAAAGTCAGAAAAGGCAATGGTGTCCCATTCTCTCTGTAAGGCCTGCTCCCAATAGCCTAAAGGTTTCCCAGGAAACCTCACTTTTTCAAGGTCCACAGCATCACCCAATTCTGTCAGTTTGGGAGGCCATCCTTGACCATAGCATGAGAGGCACTATCCGTGTTCAAAGCACCGTAACTGTGAACATCGGGAGGTAGAAAACAATGGGGCCACCCACAGGATGCTATTCCCAGCTAGTCCAGAGTATTGTACCAAAGAATAGGAACTTAAAAGTACATAAAATCAAAGGCATGCATAACTAAACAGTACAGTTTAGAAAAATATATATATGTGGATAATATACAAAGAAGAAATGATGATAAAACTACCTTAAAAATTAAGGTGGTGATTCTCCCTGGTGGAGGGAGGGTGATAGAGTCAAGAAAGATGTACAAGAGTCCTTGGTGATGCCAACGTTTTTTCTTTGCTAATTATTTGTAACACTAAACTTGTACATCTTGTACACATTTCACCACAAATGTCTTTTCCATCATAAAAACTGTTGAATTCTTTTGTCATTTTTTTCGTATTCTCTGGGTTGGAAATATCATCCAGGGGTGCTTTACCACTGAGCAAACCCTCAGCTTTTCTTATTTTAGTTGTGATATAGGTTCTCACTAAGCTCTCCAGGCTGACTTCACTCTTGGGATCCTCTTGCCTCAGCATTCTAAGTGTATGGTATTGCTGGCATGAGCCCTTCAGCCCCATAGAAATGTGTTCTTAAGAGAAACGAAATGATATACCCCATTTTTGTACAATGACAAAATGCAGTCTGTAAAAAATTAAAAGCTAAATAAAAAAATAATATAAAAAAGAAGTCATGTAAACTGAAATATTCCCTCAAAGATTAAAATGCAATTTCAGTTGAGAAATAAATGAAGATATTTCAAGGACAAATACAGAGTCAGTCAATGAATGCTAGGTGGCCCATTTTATTACTTTAAATACTATTCTGATTACATGTACCACTTCATATCAATCTGGTAATACTGCTTAACATACTCTTAAATACTTGAAAGCAACTGAATATTCATTGTAAAGTAGTAGAGTTGAATTTAAAGTACATCAATGTTCCTATCAACCTACATGGTTATTGTAGGGGTCTCTTCTTAGAGTATGGTGATGGGCTCAATATAAACTGATAAGTAGCCTCCCCCAAACGCCTGTGTGTAGGTAACATTGTTCAGAGGTAAAATAATTGGATTGTCATGGCTGTAAACTAAAGATTTCATCCCGGTTTGAAAGATCTGAGTGATATGTTCAGGCAGCTGGAGCATGGCTGGTGGAGGTGGGTCACTGTGGGTATACCAGAAGGCTCCTCTTCCCTGTGGCTCCTTCCCTCTCTTTGCATCCTGGCTGAAACTAATGGAGCAGATTAAAGCATCTTCACCATGCCCTTCTTCCATGGTGTTCTGCCTTATCTAAGACACAAAATGTCTGGGTCATAGCATCTGCTCAACATGGACTGAACCTCTGGTATCATGAGCCAAAATTAATCTTTCCTCCATTAAGTTATTCTCATCATATTTTGTGGTCACAGTGATGAAAGATTTATTAACACAATTAAGATGCTATTACTAAAATATTGTGATTCAAGGAAACATAGTACATTGTAACTATGGACACAATATATGGTATGTATTTCTTTTTTAAGAAAAGTTGTGTATTAACACCATATAAGTAACAACCGAAAAGAAAACTCTGCTTTGCATAGCATTCTCTATCATCTGCTAGTGTGATGTGCACAATCTGTTCATAGACAAACCTAATTCCTGGATGGTGTGTGCAAATGCCAATTGTGTCCATCTCATTTAAATTTATTTGGTGTTTTGTCATATGGATTATTTTATCTTATGGCACTTGAAAAAAAAATGAACAAGGAGAGAAGACATTACACTCTCATGATTCCATGCCATAAAAGAAGTGAGTTTTTGTTAGACCCTAGGTAAAACCTTTGAATGTGATCCAGATAATGATTATTCATTAAATTTCACCAGAAAACACGTAGAATTTAGCAAGGAATGCATGGAGTGAGGTCTCTCCTATTTTGAATTTCCTTCTTCAGAGTGCAGGATGCTGTCTACAGAGATTTCCCACGGTGTTTGTGCTCCAGTGGTTATATACATCTAGGTGAGTCTGTCGGTCTGTTGGTTTCCCACAAGAATGAATTAAAATGCTAAAGATGAATGTGAAATGTTTACCCCTGCATTGCTCACACTTCACTGGTCCCAGTTCAGAATCAGTTTCTCTGTTTTTAGATGCCATCAATTGAATTTTATTGATTTGGGTGACTTCTGTGCTTAATTGAAATGAACATCAATTCATGTAATGGGGACAATGTACTGAGGAGGGTCTCAACTTTGCATCCTGTCAGGATAAACTGAGGAGCATTAAAAATTGTGATGCACAAACCCTTCACCAGAGCAATTCAGTCCAAATTGTTCCTGGCAGGAGCCAGTCATTGGCAGCCCTTAATGCTCCCCAGGTGATTCCAGTTGGAGCCAACTTTGAGAACCACAGGTTTTGAAACTATGATATTCACTGGCCTATCATGCTATTTCATACTGGCTTTTAAGCTGTGTAAAACAGTGTTATCAAACTTCCTGAATTTATACAAAAATATTTCTTCTACGAATCAAAAAGCGAAACTTCTATTTCTCATCTTTCCCCTCTTTCTTGAATAATGAATCCAGTGAAATAATTCCACACTCAAAAGATTCTATATTTGTCTATGTCACATTCTCCACGTTTACCAATACATGCCTTAACAATAAGAACCAGTGAAATGGGTGTTTGCCACCCAAGCTAACATGACAGAAAAATGGCAAGGGCCTTCTTCTTTAAATGATTGAATTCAGACATAACAAAGATACATCAGATGCCATCACAGAGATACCACATAGTCTCTGTCTGCCTGTTTCTTGACACACACAGGACCAACTGATGGGGAACAGTATTCCTCATTTTTAAGAACAGTAGTCACCTGGCCATTAGCAATCACAGTTTTGGCCCCTTTAAACTTTGAATCTATCCTCACTAGGAATATGTGTCAGCTAATATTTGTTCATGGAGAGATCTGTTTCCATTTTCTGATTTCGTTCTGTGTGTTTTTTATAAAATAACACCTAATCACTGAAATCCAATTGATGATCAAATCCAATTGTAATCAAAAATTACAAAGAAGAGTACAGTTCATCTTAAGAATGCAGAGACAACTCAATAGAGGCAGCCAGGTGGCAGGTTATGAGTTGTACAAGGCAGGATCCCTGGAGCATCAAATGTGGATTGGCAAGGGTGTTCAGGAACAAGACATGAATCAACATGGCCTGCTCAAACCACAAACACAGGAAGCCAGAAACAGAAGGCAACAATTCTCAATCAAGTGGAGTGTTGAGGGATCTGAACCTCCTGGTGTTGCTGATCTGTGAAGCCATATCTCCTCAGAGGACCCATAAAAGACACTTTGGTCATTAGTTTCTTGGAAAAACAAAATATCCAATTTCACTGAGTGTGTTTCCACTCACAAAAGTTGTGTATATCCCATTAAGAGTTCTAGAAATGACATAATGACTGGGTAGGGAATGGGGAAGTGTCCTAAAGGCCGTCCTGCTTTCAGGCCAGGAGTCTGTGCAGCACATTCAAAACTTCTTTGCCCACAAGAAGCATCAAGAATGAGCCATGAGATGAAAATTCAATTTTTTACTTTTCTGTCTCCATAAAGAAATAAGGGACACTGAAGGTGATATTTGCAAAGGGCACATAATACTTACTACCCACACTGACATTGATGCCACCGGACAGAGGCAGAATGTCATGTGACACCCGTTCTATGAGGAAGTAAAGATAGAAAGACACTTCAGAGATGACTTAAGAGAAGCAGAATGTGAATCCCATCACATCAGGGAAGGAAATCATGTTTTCCATAGAACCTGAAAATTGATATAAAAACAAACAGGACTAATTTGATAATTGACTATTTACTAATACAAACAATTGCAAGGAAAGTGTGTTGCAAGTGACAACACCAGTCTCTTAGCAGGGTATAAAAGGGGATGTGGGGCAGAGAGACCTCCAAACCTTCCAAACCCACCTTCCTGAAAACATCCCCAGAATCACCATCCTCTGACACCATGTGCAATTCCTGTTGTGGATCCTGCTGCTCCAGCCAGGGCTGTGGCTGCTGCCAGCGCAGGTGCTGCCAGACCACCTGCTGCAGAACTACCTGCTGCCGCCCCAGCTGCTGCTGCAGCCCCTGCTGTGGTGGGTGCAGTGGCTGTGGTGGCTCCAGTGGCTGTGGTGGGTGCAGTGGCTGTGGATCCTGCTGCTGCCGCCCCATCTGCTGTAGGACCACCTGCTGCAGGACCACCTGCTGCCGCCCCAGCTGTTGTGGCTCCTGCTGCTGCCGCCCCTGCTGTGGTGGGTGTGGTGGCTGTGGAGGCTCCAGTGGCTGTGGTGGGTGCGGTGGCTGTGGCTCCTGCTGCTGCCGCCCCACCTGCTGCAGGACCACCTGCCTCCGCCCCTGCTGTGGTGGGTGCGGTGGCTGTGGTGGCTCCAGTGGCTGTGGTGGGTGCAGTGGCTGTGGATCCTGCTGCTGCCGCCCCATCTGCTGTAGGACCACCTGCTGCAGGACCACCTGCTGCCGCCCCAGCTGTTGTGGCTCCTGCTGCTGCCGCCCCTGCTGTGGTGGGTGTGGTGGCTGTGGAGGCTCCAGTGGCTGTGGTGGGTGCGGTGGCTGTGGCTCCTGCTGCTGCCGCCCCATCTGCTGTAGGACCACCTGCTGCAGGACCACCTGCTGCCGCCCCAGCTGCTGTGGCTCCTGCTGATGCCGCCCAACCTGCTGAGAGTCTGGATGCTGCCAGCACCCTTGCTGGCACCCACCCCAGCTCCCTAATGGCCTGGCCCTCTAGGACCTCTTGCTGCATCACCCAAAGCTGCCAGAACTCCTGATAAACAACACAGTGCTGCCCCCTCACCTGCTGGCTTTCCAGCAGCTACCACACCATTTATATCCACACCACCTGACCCTCTCCAGTCTGCCTCAGTGGTTCCTGCTACTGAGCACTCTGACCTCATCTCTGTTCCTCCTCAACCAGTATTCTCCATGGACTCCATCTATCAGCCTCTACATGATGGAACAACTGGACGCAATTCCAACTGATTATATGAGAGAGTTTGGCGTCCAAATGCATTGCCCCACCCCCACTTGCTTGCTGTGTCTCTTACCAATGTAAACAAGTTTGAATTTTCTCTATCCTCCCTCTATTGTCTCATTACCTCTTTGGATATTATTGCTCTCTGGCATGTGGTCTCATGTGGAGACAGAGCTACATCTTCAATAAATCTCAATTTTACTGGCATACACATTTACTGGCATCATGTCTCTTTATTTTTCCCTTTTTTTTTTTTTTGTAGGACATCTCTCAAGCTTTAAAAACTATCCATATCAGATAATCTGTGAGGCTCCACCTATGTTCCCTGAGCATTTATCATTCTAATGCCCAGTAATGGTTTGGAAAGCCCTCACCTGTATGTACTGGTCTGACACTTTCTCTGCATGAGGAGCATCCCCTGTGCAAGAGGGCTAAAGCATCCAGGAGCAGAGTTCAGCAGGGAATGGGAATTGGTGCACAGATGCTCCAGGTCAGTCTCCCTCTGTGATCTTTCCAGTCCTCTATTATTCCTCTGGGAACTAGAACTCCTATGACACCAGTATTGTTCCGCTCACTGTCTACTGCCTTCTGACTATCCTGAAATGATTTCCAAATTTTCCACAGTGCTTCCTGTGATCATTTCCCAAACTTCTACTTCTAGGTTCTTTCTACCTACTATATTTTCAAGGGTGCAGAGACTAGGACCCATGTACTCCCATTCTCAAAGTTGGTATTCTTCAACAAATTTTCAAACAACATGAATCAAGATCCAATGTTAGTTGGCCCATCTACTGAACTGATAAATCTTCTGAAGTGATTGCTATTTCTTTTTTTTTTTTTTTTTTCAGTGCTAGGGATTCAGCCCAAGGCATTGTGCTTACGAGGCAAGCACTCTACCAACTGTGCTATATCCCCAGCCCAGCAATTGCTACTTCTTACCAAAGTCTTCAGAGATTCCTTTAAGATTTCGGTGAATATATCACTATATCACTGGATCTCAAGGTTGGCATTCTTGATGGCCTCCACTCTTGCCTCTGAGTGATGGGTCTCAGCCTGTTGGCTCTTGAGTGGAGGCTGTCCTCAGCTCTTCCCTTAATGTATCACTGTCACATTGCGGAACCTCTAAAATAAGGTTGGTTAACTACAGAAAAGTTTGTGTCATTTTAACTTCAGTGCTGAAGGTTGCCATATGCTATTGATTAGAAGGTAATTTTCAAAGACATAAACAAAGACATAAACTGCTTTATTATTACCTTCATATTAATGGAATGAAATAGCTGAACCAATGCATATACAGAAACCAGGTTTATTTTCCTCATCCTTCTGGAGGTTTCAGTCATGACCAAATGGCACCCTTTCTATGGGTCTTTGCTGAGGACACCGAGTAGAAGATTTCCAAAGGCAAGAAGAATGATGTAGAACAAACTGCACCCATCACCATCTGGAAAGAAAAAGACACAGAGGCCTGGGGTCCCCTAGTACTTTTGTAGGGCCTGCTTCCAATGGCCTAATGTCTTCCCTGGAAACCTCACCTTTTCAAGGTCCACAATTCAGTTAGTCTTGGAGCCCAATGTTCACAATAAACATGAGAGTCAGGATCCATGTTCAAGAAACACCAGGAAGTAGAAAACGGTGGAGACACCAATAGATTGCTAATCCCATCTAGTCCAGAGTATTGAGACAAAGAGCAGAAATATGAAATATCTATACTGTCTATCCATTTAGAAGATCCAAACAATTTCATCCAGAAATTTTCTAAAACTACTAAATGAATTCAGCAAAGTAGCAGGATATAAAATTAATATCCATAAATCAGTCATGTTCTTATAAATCAATGATGAACACACTGAAGGAGAAATTAGGAAAATTACACCATTCATAATAGCATCCAAAATATTTAAAATCAATCTAAAAGAAGAGGTGACAGACCTCTGCAATCTAAACTACAGAAAACTAAGAAATAAATTGAAGAACACTTTAATGATGGAAAGATCTCCATGCTCTTGGATAGCTTGAATTAACATTGTCAAAATAGCCATACTACCAATAGTGTTATGCAGATTTCACGCAATTCCTACTGCAATCCCAAAGACATTCTTCATAGAACCTGAGAAGGGAACCAAAAATTAATTTGGAAAAATAAGTCAACAGAATACCCAAAGCAATCATTTCAAAGAAAAGTGAAGCAGGAGGCATTTCATTACTACAACTTAAATTATATATATATATATATATAGAGTCATAGTAACAAAAACAACATTACTTTGGCACCAAAACACAAGCATAGGCCAATGGTACAGAAGAGAAGACACAGAGACAAATCAACATAAATAGTTATCTCATGAGACACAAAGGCATCAAAAACATACATTGGAGGAAAGATAGCCTCTTCAACAAATGGTGCTGCGATAACTAGAAATCCGTATGTATCAAAATAAAATTAATCCTGTATCTCTCACCAAGCACAAAAGTCAACTCAAAGTGGATCAAGAACGTAAACACTAGAACAGAGACCCTGCACCTAATAGAAGAAAATGTAGGCCCAAATCATCACCATGTCAGCTTACGAACTGACTGCCTTGACAAGACCATTAGAGCAACAAGAAGGAATATCAAGAATCAGTAAATGGGATCGATTGACACTAAAAAGCTGCTTCTCAGCAAAGGAAACAATCAATAACATGAAGAGAGAGCCTATAGAATGGGAGAAAATTTTTACCACACGAACCTCTGATGGAGCATTATTCTACAGGACATACAAAGAACTTAAAACTCAACACCAAAAAAATTAAAAACACACACACAATCAATACACAGGATATGAATCTGAACAGACACTTCACAGCAGAAGATATACAATTGATCAACAATATATGAAAAAATGTTCAACATCTCTAACAATTAAAGAAATACAAATCATAACTACTGCAAGATTTCATCTCAGTTCAGTCGGAATAGCAATTATCAAGAATATAAGCAACAATAAAGTTTGGCAAGCATGTGGGAAAAAGGCATACTTATACATTGCTGGTGGGACTGCCAATTGGTGCAACCACTCTGGAAAGTAGTATGGAGATTTCTCAGAAAACTTGGAATGGAACCACCATTTCACTCAGCTATCCCAGTCTTTTCTTTATACACAAATCATTTAAAATTCACATGCAAAATTCATGCAACAACATAAATGTTTATAGCCACTTGGTTCACAATAGCTAACCGAGATACCCTTCAACAGATGAATGGATAAAGAAAATGTGGTGGTGGATCAGATCATCGCCCACCGCCACCCTGCATGGATGCAGCCAGGCACCCACTCCATGGGGTTCCAACACTGCCACCTGCTGGCTGTGGCTCCCCATCTATCAACACCTTGGGACATCTCTGCCACCATCTTGGATTATCCATGACACTGGCACTGCCATCTTTGTTTGGGCCAGCTTCCATCCGGGGACACCTGCTGGAATCTAGAAGCTCATTATCAAGATACTTACAGGTTATAGACTGCTGCAGTCACCAACTTTGGAAGTGGTCACTCTCATCCAGGGATAAGAGCTAGGACTAGACAGACCATCACCAAAGCCCTGCAGGTATAGTTACATCTGAGGTATCCCTGAGAAGTGTGCTGATCACCACCATATTGATGCAGAGGCAGGAGAGAAGTTGCAAATAGTTGGTAGGCGGGAAGTGTGTGGGAGGTCATCTTCATCCCTACTTATCCAGCAAACCATGCAGCACCCATCCAGATATCAGATACAATTCAGGCAGCACATGCTGGGTCCTGACATCAGCTTGGTCCACAACTCCACCAATCACCTGGTCCTGCCACTTTCACAATCAACAGGGCCCTCTGGCTACTCAACCCCCAGTCTCCTAACCATCCCCTAGCTACCAATCTAAACCAGTGCTTGCAAATGTATGACTGGCCCACAGCTTTCAATAACTGGTCCTGATTTGCTCAATACAAAACACCTTTCTAAGTCAGACATACAGGTCATGGTGCTATAACTTCAGGACCTCTGGTACAGAAATCCCTCACTGGGAAGTCAAAAGGGCAGGGGCAGGAATGATACAATTTAAAGACTGAATTATGGACCAGAAATTGTGGGGTCCATTACTGAGGGAAGGGGCTAAGACCAGGCTCCTGAATCATACGAATGGACACCAAAGAGAGTCCCCATGTACACTCTCCTAGAAGGACTGGCAGTTGCTATAGCCTGCCTCCAGGATTCCCACCTCCATGTCTAAGCCTCTCACCTTAGTAGCTTTCATCATCCAAGGGTGGCGTCACCACCAAACTCCAGACGACCCCACCTGTCAGAAGAGAAGGAAAGCAGAGAAGATATGGAACTCCAACAGAAACAATTGCTCAATTTTCCTTCAAGACATTTTTCCCCTATTTTTTATTTATTTTTTCCCATATGGGTTCCCATTCTCATATCCCCATCCTATTTGAACTCAAGTACCTTTCATACATCAGGCTAGTGAAGACTGGAAGGATTGAACAGTATATTACGGTTTTGTTTTAGATTCTTTTTTTTCTTTTTAACTGACTCTAGTTTCCTCTTATTTAGCTATTTCCTCAGAATCTTTCTGCGTTTTCTCCTTCTATCAACCATCTTCTTTAGATTTTTTTAGAAAATAACTGAGACAATGCACTGACAAAAAGCAGATTTATATTTCTCACCATTCTGGAGGTCCCAATCAAGATCAAGTGGCCCCATTTCTATGGGTCTTTGCTGAGGACACTGAGCGGCAAAGGCGAGAAACTTATGGTAGAGCAAACTGCACCCATCACCAGCTAGAAAGAAAAAGACAGAAAAGGCAATGGTGTCCCATTCTCTCTGTAGGGCCTGCTCCTAATGGCCTAAAGGTTTCCCAGGAAACCTCACCTTTTCAAGGTCCACAGCATATCCCAATTCTGTCAGTCTGGGAGGCCATTCTTGACCATAGCATGAGAGGCACTATCCATGTGCAGTGCACGGTAACTGTGAACATCAGGAGGTAGAAAACAGTGGGCCACCCACAGGATGCTATTCCCAGCTAGAGTATTGTACCAAAGAATAGAACGTAAAAGTACATAAAATCAAAGGCATGCATAACTAAAGAGTACATTTTAACAATATATATATATGTAGATAATATACAAAGAAAAAATGATAACAAGGCAGGGATGCCCTCTTTCACCACTTCTATTCAACATCATTCTTGAGACTCTAGCCAGAGCAATTAGACAAACAAAAGAAATTAAAGGGATACGAATTGGAAAAGAAGAACTCAAGCTATCCCTGGTCACTGATGACGTGATTATATATTTAGAGGAACCTGGAAATTCCAACAGAAAACTCTTAGAACTCCTAAGTGAATTCAGTAAGCAGGTTACAAGATCAATGCTCATAAATCCAATGCATTTTTATACATAAGTGATAAATCTTCAGAAAGAGAAATAAGGAAAACTACCCCATTCACAATAGCATCGAAAAAAATAAAATACTTGGGAATCAATCTCACAAAAGAAGTGAAAGAACTCTACAATGAGAACTACAGAGCACTAAAGAAATAAATTAAAGAAAACCTTAGAAGATGGAAAGATCTCCCATGTTCTTGGATAGGCAGAATTAATATTGTCAAAATGGCCATACTACCAAAAGTGCTATACAGATTCAATGCAATTCCAATTAAAACTCCAATGATGTACCTTACAGAAATAGAGCAAGCAATTATGAAATTCATCTGGAAGAATAAAAAACCCAGAATAGCTAAAGCAATCCTCAATACAAAGAGCAAAGCAGGGGGTATCGCAATACCAGATCTTCAACTATACTACCACGCAATAGTAACAAAAACGGCATGGTATTGGTACCAAAATAGACAGGTAGATCAATGGTACAGAATAGAGGACATGGACACAAACCCAAATAAATACAGTTTTCTCAGACTAGACAAAGAGGCCAAAAATATGCAATGGTGAAAAGATAGCCTCTTCAACAAATGGTGCTGGGAAAACTGGAAATCCATATGCAACACAATGAAATTAAACCCCTATCTCTCACCCTGCACAAAACTCAACTCAAAATGGATCAAGGACCTCGGAATCAGACCAGAGACCCTGCATCTTATAGAAGAAAAAGTAGGTCCAAACCTTCAACTTCTTGGCTTAGGATCAGACTTCCTTAACAGGACTCCCATAGCACAAGAAATAAAAGCAAGAATCAACAACTGGGATACATTCAAACTGAAAAGCTTTCTCTCAGCAAAGGAAACTATCAGTAATGTGAAGAGAGAACCTACAGAGTGGGAGAATATCTTTGCCACTCATACTTCAGATACAGCACTAATTTCCAGAATCTATAAAGAACTCAAAAAACTCTACACCAGAATGTAAATAATCCAATCAAAAATGGGCTAAGGAAATGAACAGACACTTCACAGAAGAAGATGTACAAGCAATCAACAGATATATGAAAAAACGTTCAACATCTCTAGTAATAAGAGAAATGCAAATCAAAACTACCCTAAGATTTCATCTCAACCCAATTAGAATGGCGATTATCAAGAACACAAGCAACAACAGGTGTTGGAGAGGATGTGGGGGAAAAGGTACACTCATACATTGCAGGTGGGGTTGCAAATTAGTGCAGCCACTCTGGAAAGCAGTATGGAGGTTCCTCAGAAAGCTTGAAATGGAACCACCATTTGACCCAGCTATCCCACTCCATGGCCTATACCCAAAGGACTTAAAATCAGCATACTACCGAGATACAGCCACGTCAATGTTCATAGCTGCTCAATTCACCATAGCCAGATTGTGGTACCAACCTAGATGCCCTACAGTTGATGAAAGGATAAAGAAACTGTGGCATATATACACAATGGAATATTACTCCGCCATGAAGAATGATAAAATTATGGCATTTGCAGGCAAATGGATGAAATTGGAGAATATCATGCTAAGTGAGATAAGCCAATCTCAAAAAACTAAAGGACACATGATCTCGCTGATAAGCGGATGAGGACATATAATGGGGGTAGGAGGGGTTAGTGTTAGGATTAGGGATAGGTTTATGGATATGGATAAGGAGGGTGGTAAGAATGGAGGAAGGAAGGACTGTGTAGAGGGAAAAGAGGGGTGGGGGGTGGGGGGAGTGGAAAAAAACTAACAGAATGAATCAAACAACATCACCCTATGTAAATTTATGATCACACAAATGGTATGCCTTCACTCCATGTAAAATAGAGAAACAACATGTATCCCACTTGTTTAAATAATATAAAAATAAATTTAAAAAATAAAAGAAAGACCAAAAAAAAAAAAAAAAGAAAAAATGATGATAAAACACCTTAAAAATTAAGGTGGTGATTCTTCCTGGTGGAGGGAGGGAGATAGAGTCAAGAAAGATGTACAAGAGTCCTTGGTGATGCCAACGTTTTTCTTTGCTAATTATTTGTAACACTAAACTTGTACATCTTGTACACATTTCACCACAAATGTCTTTTCCATCATAAAAACTGTTGAAATCTTTTATCTTTTTTTTTTCATATTCTCTGGGTTGGAAATATTATCCAGGGGTGCTTTACCACTGAGCAAACCCTCAGCTTTCTTATTTTTGTTTTGATATAGGGTCTCACTAAGCTGTCCAGGCTGACTTCACTCCTGGGATCCTCTTGCCTCAGCATTCTAAGTGTATGGTATTGCTGGCATGAGCCCTTCAGTCCCATAAAAATGTGTTCTTAGGAGAAAGGAAATGATATACCCCATTTTTGTACAATGACAAAATGCAGTGTGTAAAAAAATTAAAAGCTAAATTAAAAATAATAAAAAAAAGGATTCAGGTAAACTGAAATATTCCCTCAAAAATTAAAATGCAATTTCAGATAAGAAATAAATGAAGATATTTCAAGGACAAATACAGAGTCAGTCAATGAATGCTAGGTGGCCCTTTTTATTACTTTAAATACTACTCTGATTACATGTACCACTTCATATCAATCTGGTAATACTGCTTAACATACTCTTAAATATTTGAAAGCAACTGAATATTCATTGTAAAGTAATAGAGTTGAATTAAAAGTACGTTAATTTTCCTATCAACCTACATGGGTATTGTAGGGGTCTCTTCTTAGAGTAGTCTCTAAGTCTCTTCTTAGTGATGGGTTCAATATAAACTGATAAGTAGCCTCCCCGAAACTCCTGTGTTTAGGTAACATTGTTCAGAGGTGAAATAATTGGATTGTCATGGCTGTAAACTAAAGATTTCATCCCAGTTTGAAAGATCGGAGTGATATGTTCAGGCAGCTGGATCATGGCTGGTGGAGGTAGGCCAAGTGATATTCTTGGAGGTGGGTAGAAGTGATATTCTTGTGCTAAAGTCTGAGATGAAAGAGGACAAAACTAAAGATGAAAAGAAGTTGTGAATATCTAAGTAAGTTGCAGAAGGTAAATCTCAAAAAGTTTGTGTTTGTGATTACATTAGCTATACTTAGCTGTCGTTCAAAGTTATTTGAACTTTAATGCACTGGTATGGAGCAAAGCCCGGAACACTGATCTGTTCTTATCTATCAAGATAATTTTCTTGTATCTGTTAGGTTTTTAAGTCTTAAATGATTACTTTGTATCTGGTTAAACAAACAGCTGTTACTTATAAAAATATAGTCGACACCCTAAATATATGTGACTGGGCGTAAGTATGCATCTGACAACTTTGTCGAAGCCTTGTCCAAGTGTCATGGAAATGTCTATAAAATTAAAGTCCATGTAAGTTTACTGCCGAGATGACCAAAAAGTGCTTTTGTTTGTACTTTAAGGCCTCTCTTGTATCTCCTTGCTTTGACTATGTCCATTCCTGATCACCAACACTGTTTCCTAAGTGGATAAGAGATCTAAAGCTATCCTACCCTTTGATTTGTGTTAACCCATGCAGACCCATGGTCACTGTTACCATACACTCTGGATTCTAAATTGTACTTTGAATTTAAACTTAGTTAAACGTAAATCTTAGAGGGGCACTTTGACAGGTTGGTGTTCTCCAAACTAAAATTATCTGTAGTAAAATTCTCAGATTTGTATAGAAATAAAAAATCTGGTTCCTACTTATTCATGTCATTTGATATTTTATAGCTGGATAAAGCAACTTGTTGTCAATACGTTATATATACAATTTTATGTTACTCTTCACACTGCAATGGGAATTTAAATGTATTTTTGGAGGTATTAAGGGTCTGTTGAAAGGTGACACTGTAAAACATGGAAGCATTCTGCCACTTTTTCCACAAAAAGAAAGCTTAAAGCTCTCTCAGCCTGTCTTTGATTCATGTCTCAGCTGCGATGTTGTGTCCTGTCACTTGTGAGGAGCCCCTTGCCTGAGGCAGGGCTTCGCCTCCCACCCTACTCCATATGAAAACGGCTCCGACACAGGCTAGACTTCACCTCATTAAAAGTCATGCTCAAAAGACTGACTTTTGGCAGGGCACACCATCACACACCTGCAATCCCACGAGCTCCAGAGGCTGAAGCAGGAGGATCAGGAGTTCGAAGCCGGCCTCAGCAAAGGCAAGATGCTAAGCAACTCAGTGAGACCCTGTCTCTAAATAAAAATCAAAATAGGGCTGGGGAAGTGGCTCAGTGGGAGTTACCCTGAGCTCAATCCCTGCTACCAAAAAAGAAAAACACTGACTTTTGTTGTAAAGATTACTTTGATCTCGAACAGAATATATATATAATTAAGTAAAGGGTCAAGATTATAAATGTCAAAAAAAAGAAAAAAGAATTTAGTAAGGAGTGCATGGAGGGAGGTCTCTCCTATTTTGAATTTCCTTCTTCAGAGTGCAGGATTCTGTCTACAGAGATTTCCCACGGTGCTTTCTGCTCGAGTGGTCATATGCATCTAGGTGAGTCTGTCGGTCTGTTGGTTTCCCACAAGAATGAATTAAAATGCTAAAGATGAATGTGAAATGTTTACCCCTGCATTGCTCACACCTCAGTGGTCCCTGTTCAGAATCAGTTTCTCTGTTTTTAGATGCCATCAATTGAATTTTATTGATTTGGATGACTTCTGTGCTTAATTGAAATGAACATCAATTCATTTAATGGAGACAATGTACTGAGGAGGGTCTCAATTTGCATCCTGTCAGGATAAACTGAAGAGCATTAAAACTTGTGATGCACAGACCCTTCACCCGAGCAATTCAGTCCAAATTGTTCTTGGCAGGAACCAGGCATTGGCAGCTCTTAACGCTCCCCAGGTGATTCCAGTTGGAGCCAACTTTGAGAACCACAGGTTTTGAAACTATGATATTCACTGGCCTATCATGGTATTTCATGCTGGCTTTTGAGCTGTGCAAAACAGTGTTATCAAACTTCCTGAATTTATACAAAAATATTTCTTCTATGAATCAAAAAGCGAAACTTCTATTTCTTATTTTTCCCCTCTTTCTTGAATAATGAATCCAGTGAAATAATTCCACACTCAAAAGTTTCTTTATTTATCTATGTCACATTCTCCACGTTTACCAATACATGTCTTAACAATAAGAACCAGTGAAATGGGTGTTTGCCACCCAAGCTAACATGACAGAAAAATGGCAAGGGCCTTCTTCTTTAAATGATTGAATTCAGACATAACAAAGATACATCAGATGCCATCACAGAGATACCACATAGTCTCTGTCTGCCTGTTTCTTGACACACACAGGACCAACTGATGGGGAACAGCATTCCTCATTTTTAAGAACAGTAGTCACCTGGCCATTAGCAATCACAGTTTTAGCCCCTTTAAACTTTGACTCTATCCTCACTAGGAATATGCGTCAGCTAATATCCGTTCATGGAGAGATCTGTTTCCATTTTCTGATTTCGTTCTGTGTGTTTTTTATAAAATAACACCTAATCACTGAAATCCAATTGATGACTTTAAAAATTACAAAGGAGAGTACAGTTCACCTTAAGAATGCAGAGACAACTCAATAGAGGCAGCCAGGTGGCAGGTTATGAGTTGTACATGGCCAGTTCCCTGGAGCATCAAATGTGGATTGGCAAGGGTGTTCAGGAAACAAGACATGAATCAACATGGCCTGCTCAAACCACAAACACAATAAGCCAGAAACAGAAGGCAACAATTCTCAATCAAGTGGAGTGTTGAGGGATCTGAACCTCCTGGTGTTGCTGATCTGTGAAGCCATATCTCCTCAGAGGACCCATAAAAGACACTTTGGTCATTAGTTTCTTGGGAAAACAAAATATCCAATTTCACTGTGTGTGTTTCCACTCACAAAAGTTGTGTATATCCCATTAAGAGTTCTAGAAATGACATAATGATTGGGTAGGGAATGGGGAAGTGTCCTAAAGGCCGTCCTGCTCTCAGGCCAGGAGTCTGTGCAGCACATTCAAAACTTCTTTGCCCACAATAAACATCAAGAAAGAGCCATGAGATGAAAATTCAATTTTTTACTTTTCTGTTCCCATAAAGAAATAAGGGACATTGAAGGTGATATTTGCAAAGGGCACATAATACTTACTACCCACACTGACATTGATGCCACCAGACAGAGGCAGAATGTCATGTGACACCCGTTCTATGAGGAAGTAAAGATAGAAAGACACTTCAGAGATGACTTAAGAGAAGCAGAATGTGAATCCCATCACATCAGGGAAGGAAATCATGTTTTCCATAGAACCTGAAAATTGATATAAAAACAAACAGGACTAATTTGATAATTGACTATTTACTAATACAAACAATTGCAAGGAAAGTGTGTTGCATGTGACAACACCAGTCTCTTAGCAGGGTATAAAAGGGGATGTGGGGCAGAGAGACCTCCAAACCTTCCAAACCCACCTTCCTGAAAACATCCCCAGAACCTCCATCCTCTGACACCATGTGCAATTCCTGTTGTGGATCCTGCTGCTCCAGCCAGGGCTATGGCTGTTGCCAGCGCAGGTGCTGCCAGACCACCTGCTGCAGAACTACCTGCTGCCGCCCCAGCTGCTGCTGCAGCCCCTGCTGTGGTGGGTGCAGTGGCTGTGGAGGCTCCAGTGGCTGTGGTGGGTGCGGTGGCTGTGGCTCCTGCTGCTGCCGCCCCATCTGCTGTAGGACCACCTGCTGCCGCCCCAGCTGTTGTGGCTCCTGCTGCTGCAGCCCCTGCTGTGGTGGCTCCAGTGGCTGTGGAGGCTCCAGTGGCTGTGGTGGGTGCGGTGGCTGTGGCTCCTGCTGCTGCCGCCCCATCTGCTGTAGGACCACCTGCTGCAGGACCACCTGCTGCCGCCCCAGCTGTTGTGGCTCCTGCTGCTGCAGCCCCTGCTGTGGTGGCTCCAGTGGCTGTGGAGGCTCCAGTGGCTGTGGTGGGTGCAGTGGCTGTGGCTCCTGCTGCTGCCGCCCCATCTGCTGTAGGACCACCTGCTGCAGGACCACCTGCTGCCGCCCCAGCTGCTGTGGCTCCTGCTGATGCCACCCAACCTGCTGAGAGTCTGGGTGCTGCCAGCACACTTGCTGGCACCTGCCCCAGCTCCCTAATGTCCTGGCCTTCTAGGTCCTCTTGCTGCATCATCCAAAGCTGCCAGAACTCCTGATAAACAACACAGTGCTGCCCCCTCACCTGCTGACTTTCCAGCAGCTACCACCCCATTTATATCCACACCACCTGACTCTCTCCAGTCTGCTCCAGTGGTTCCTGCTACTGAGCACTCTGACCTCATCTCTGTTCCTCCTCAACCAGTATTCTCCATGGACCCCATCTATCAGCCTCCACATGATGGAACAACTGGACACAATTCCAACTGATTATATGAGAGAGTTTGGCGTCCAAATGCACTGCCCCTCCCCCACTGACTATGTCTCTCTCTTACCAATGTAAACAAGTTTGAATTTTCTCTATCCTCCCTCTACTGTCTCATTACCTCTTTGGATATTATTGCTCTCTGGCATGTTGTCTCATGTGGAGACAGAGCTACATCTTCAATAAATCTCAATTTTACTGGCATACACATTTACTGGCATCGTGTCTCTTTATTTTTCCCTTTTGAGTTGCTGTCCTACTCTGCCTATTTTTTTTTTGGTAGGACATCTCTCAAGCTTTAATAACCATCCATAACAGATAATCTGAGAGGCTCCACCTCTGTTCTGTGAGCATTTATCATTCTAATGCCCAGTAATGGTTTGGAAAGCCGTCACCTGTATGTACTGGTCTGACACTTTCTCTGCATGAGGAGCATCCCCTGTGCAAGAGGGCTAAAGCATCAAGGAGCAAAGTTCAGCAGGCAATTGGTGCACAGATGCTCCAGGTCAGTCTCCCCTGTGTAATCTTTTCAATCCTCTGTAGTTCCTCTGGGAACTGGAACTCCTATGACACCAGTGTTGTTCTGCTCACTGTCTACTGCCTTCTGACTATCCTGAATTGATTTCCAAATTTTCCACAGTGCTTCCTGTGATCATTTCCCAAACTTCTACTTCTAGGTTCTTTCTATCTGCTATATTTTCAAGGGAGCAGAGTCTAGGACCCATGTACTCCCATTCTCAATGTTGGTATTCTTCAACAACTCTTCAAACAACATGAATCAAGATCCAATGTTAGTTGGCCCATCTACTGAACTGATAAATCTTCTGAAGTGATTGCTATTTCTTTTTTTTTTTTTTTTTTTTCAGTGCTGGGGATTGAACCTTGTGCTTACGAGGCAAGCACTCTACCAACTGTGCTATATCCCCAGCCCAGCAATTGCTATTTCTTACCAATGTCTTCATAGATTCCTTTAAGATATCAGTGGATATATCACTATATCACTGGATCTCAAGGTTGGCATTCTTGATGGCCTCCACTCTTGTCTCTGAGTGATGGGTCTCAGCCTGTTGGCTGTTGAGTGGTGGTTGTACTCAGCTCTTCCCTTAATGCATCACTGTCACATTGCGGAACATGTAAAATAAGGTTGGTTAACCACAGAAAAGTTTGTGTCATTTTAACCTCAGTGCTGAATGCTGCCAAATACTATTGATTAGAAGGTAATTTTCAAAGACATAAAGACATAAACTGCTTTATTATTACCTTCATATCAATGGAATGAAATAGCTGAACCAATGCATATACAGAAACCAGGTTTATTTTCCTCATCCTTCTGGAGGTTTCAGTCATGAACAAATGGCACCCTTTCTATGGGTCTTTGCTGAGGACACCGAGTAGAAGATTTCCAAAGGCAAGAAGAATGATGTAGAACAAACTGCACCCATCACCATCTGGAAAGAAAAAGACACAGAGGCCTGGGGTCCCCTAGTACTTTTGTAGGGCCTGCTTCCAATGGCCTAATGTCTTCCCTGGAAACCTCACCTTTTCAAGGTCCACAATTCAGTTAGTCTTGGAGCCCAATGTTCACAATAAACATGAGAGTCAGGATCCATGTTCAAGAAACACCAGGAAGTAGAAAATGGTGGAGACACCTATAGACTGCTAAGCCCGTCTAGTCCAGAGTACTGAGACAAAGAGCAGAAATATGAAATATCTATACTGTCTATCCATTTAGAAGATCCAAACAATTCCATCCAGAAATTTTCTAGAACTACTAAATGAATTCAGCAAAGAAGGAGGATATAAAATTAACATCCATAAATCAGCCAAGTTCCTATAAATCAATGATGAACTCACTGAAGGAGAAATTAGGAAAATTACACCATTCACAATAGCATCTAAAAATATTTAGAAATAAATCTAAAATAAGAGGTGACAGGCCTCTGCAATCAAAACTATAGAAATAAATTGAAGAACACTTTAGAAGTTGGAAAGATCTCCATGCTCTTGGATAGCTTGAATTAACATTGTCAAAATAGCCATACTACCAATAGTGTTATGCAGATTTCACGCAATTCCTACTGCAATCCCAAGGACATTCTTCATAGAACCTGAGAAGGGAACCAAAAATTAATTTGGAAAAATAAGTCAACAGAATACCCAAAGCAATCATTTCAAAGAAAAGTGAAGCAGAAGGCATTTCATTACTACAACTTAAATTATATATAGAGTCATAGTAACAAAAACAACATTACAAAGGCATCAAAAACATACATTGGAGGAAAGATAGCCTCTTCAACAAATGGTGCTGTGATAACTAGAAATCCATATGTATCAAAATAAAATTAATCCTGTATCTCTCACCAAGCACAAAAGTCAACTCAAAGTGGATCAACTACTTAAACACTAGAACAGAGACCCTGCACCTAATAGAAGAAAATGTAGGCCCAAATCATCACCATGACAGCTTAGGAACTGACTGCCTTGACAAGACCCCTTGAGCAAGAAGAAGGAAAATCAAGAATCAGTCCATTGGATGGATTGAAACTAAAAAGCTTCTTCTCAGCAAAGGAAACAATCAATAACATGAAGAGAGAGCCTATAGAATGGGAGAAAACTTTTACCACACGAACTTCTGATGGAGCATTATTCTATAAGACATACAAAGAACTAAAAACTCAACACCAAAAAAAAAAAAAAGCACAATCAATACACAGGGTATGAATCTGAACAGAAACTTCACAGAAGAAGATATACAACTGATCGACAATATATGAAAAAAATGTTCAACATCTCTAACAATTAAAGAAATGCAAATCATAACTACTCCAAGATTTCATCTCAGTTCAGTCGGAATAGCAATTATCAAGAATACAAGCAACAATAAAGGTTGGCAAGGATGTCGGGAAAAGGTATACTTACACTTTGCGGTGGGACTGCCAATTGGTGCAACCGCTCTGGAAAGTAGTATGGAGATTCCTCAGAAAACTTGGAATGGAACCACCATTTCACTCAGCTATCCCAGTCTTTTGTTTATACACAAAGCACTTAAAATTCACTTGCAAAATTGATGCAGCAACATAAATGTTTACAGCCAATTGGTTCACAATAGCTAAATTATGGAACTAATCAAGATACCCTTCAACAGATGAAGGTGGTGGATCAGATCATCGCCCACCCCCACCCTGCATGGATGCAGCCAGGCACCCACTCCATGGGGTTCCAACAATGCCATCTGCTGGCTGTGGCTCCCCATCTACCAAAACCTTGGGACACCTCTGCCACCATCTTGGATTATCCCTGACACTGGCACTGCCATCTTTGTTTGGGCCAGCTTCCATCCTGGGACACCTGCTGGAGACTAAAAGCTCATTATCAAGGTACTTACAGGTTATCAACTGCTGCAGTCACCAACTTTGGAAGTGGTCACTCTCATCCAGGGATAAGAGCTAGGACTACAACGATCATCACCAAAGCCCTGCAGGTTTAGTTACATTTGAGGTATCCCTGAGAAGTGTGCTGATCACCAACATCTTGATGCAGAGGCAGGAGAGAGGTTGCAAGGAGTTGGTAGGCGGGAAGAGTGTGGGAGGGTATCTTGATCCCTGCTTATCCTGCAAACCATGCAGCACCCATCCAGATATCAGATACAACTCAGGCAGCACTTGCTGGGACCTGACATCAGCTTGGTCCACAACTCCACCAATCACCTGGTCCTGCCACTTTCACAATCAACAGGGCCCTCTGGCTACTCAACCCCCAGTCTCCTAACCATCCCCTAGCTACCAATCCAAACCAGTGCTTGCAAATGTATGACTGACCCACAGCTTTCAATAGCTGGTCCTGATTTGCTCAATACAAAACAGCTTTCTGAGTCAGACATACAGGTCATGGTGCTATAACTTCAGGACCTCTGGTACAGAAGTCCCTCACTGGGAAGTCAAAAGGGCAGGGGCAGAAATGATACAATTTAAAGACTGAATTATGGACCAGAAATTGTGGGGTCCATTACTGAGGGAAGGGGCTAAGACCAGGCTCCTGAATCATACGAATGGACACCAAAGAGAGTCCCCATGTGCACTCTCCTAGAAGGACTGGCAGTTGCTATAGCCTGCCTCCAGGATTCCCACCCCCATGTCTAAGCCTCTCACCTTAGTAGCTTTCATCATCCAAGGGTGGCGTCACCACCAAACTCCAGACGACCCCACCTGTCAGAAGAGAAGGAAAGCAGAGAAGATACTGAACTCCAACAGAAACAATTGCTCAATTTTCCTTCAAGACATTTTTCCCCTATTTTTTATTTATTTTTTCCCATATGGGTTCCCATTCTCATATCCCCATCCTATTTGAACTCAAGTACCTTTCATACATCAGGCTAGTGAAGACTGGAAGGATTGAACAGTATATTACGGTTTTGTTTTAGATTCTTTTTTTTTTTTTAACTGACTCTAGTTTCCTCTTATTTAGCTATTTCCTCAGAATCTCTTTCTGCCTTTTCTCCTGCTGACAACCAACTTCTTTAAATTTCTCTTTCACTCTTCTATGATCAAGTACCTCTGTATTTTCACTTCTTACCTCATTAACATCACATACTACAGCCTTCTGCCCTGCTCTTTTTTTCCACCATTTAGAAATTGTAGACCTGATTGCAAACCTATTGTTTTTGCTGTAGATAATAATTGAACACATCATATGTTTATTACAAAACTGTTAAAATTTTAAAAGGGGTTATTTGTTTTAAGGCTGCATATTCTTTGCATTGGGCACTGTTAATATTGATCTCCCCATTAAAGGCAAGGTATTAGAAACCTGCAGGGACACTAAATCTATTTGGTGGAAACTGTAATACCTCAGATAAACACTGGAAGAGGGGAAGATACAATAACAACATGAAAAAACAAGTGATGAAAGCACCTAAAACAAACCAAGATGCCATATTAATAGAATCCATTGACAGCATGGCAGAAGAAATGTCTGAAAAGGAGTTCAGAAAGTACAGAATTAAAATGATCTGTGAAGTAAAGGATGATATAAGACAGCAAATGCAGGCAACAAAAGATCACTTCAATACACAGTTCAAAGAACAAATGCAGGAAATAAAGCATTATTTCAATAAAGAGAGATTCAGAGAAAGAACCATACAGAAATCCTTGAAATGAAGGAAGCAATAAACCAAATAAAAACTCAATACAAAGCATCAACTACAGACTAGATCACTTAGAAGACAGAACCTCAGACAATGAAGAAATAATATTTAATCTTGAAAATAAATTTGACCACACAGAGAAGATGGTAAGAAATCATGAACAGAAAGTCAAAGAATTATGGAATTACATAGAAAGATCAAATTTGAGAACTCTGATAATTTTGGGATTACATAAAAAGATCAAATATGAGAGGAAAGCACAGAGATACAAACCAAAGGAATGAACAATCTATTCCATGAAATAATATCAGAAAATTTCCCAAACCTGAAAAATAAATGAAAAGCCAAATACGAGAGGCTTAAAGGACACCAAATACACAAAATTATAACAGATCCACACCAAGGAACAGTATAATGAAAATTCCCAACATATAAAACAAAGATAGAATCTTAAAGGTCACAAGAGAAAAGTATGAGATTACATATGGAGGAAACCAATACAGATATCAGCAGATTTCTCAGACCAGACCCTAAAAGCTAGAGGGGCTGAAACAACATATTTCAAGCCCTGAAAGAACATGGATGCCAACCAAGAATCTCATACCCAGCAAAACTAACCTTCAGATTTGATGACAAAATAAAATCCTTCCATGATAAACAAAAGTTCAAAGAGTTTAGTAGTACAAAGCCTGCACTACAGAACATTGTCAGTAAAATATTCCATGAGGTAGAAGTGAAAAACAACACAACGATGCAAGACAGCAAAGGGAGGAAATACACTAAAGGAAAAGTCAATCAAAGGAGAAACCAAGTCAAGTTAAAAATCAAAAATAAGCCAAAATGACTTGGAATACAAATCATATCTCAATAATTACCCTGAATAACCCTGAATGTTAATGACCTAAACTCATTAATCAAAAGATATCGACAAGCAGATTGGAATTTTGTAAAAGACCCACCATTATGCTTCCTCAAGAGACTAATCTCATAGGAAAGTGCATCCACAGACTGAGGGTGAAAGGATGGGAAAAAACATTTCATGCTCACAGACTCAGTAAAAAAGCAGGGATTTCCATCCTCACATTAGATAAAATGGACTTCAAGCCAAAGTTAGTCAGAAGGGAAAAAGAAAAACATTTCATACTGTTTAAGGGAATCATAAGTAAACAAGACATAACACTCATATATATTTATGCCCCAAACAATGGAACATCTATGCAGATGAAAAAAAAAAAAAAACTTTCTTAATTTCAGGAATCATATAGACCACAATACAATAATACTAGATGACTTTAATACATCTCTCTCATCAATGGATATATCTTCAAAAAAGAAAAATACAAAGAAACCATATAGAATAGATTTAGTTTATATTAGGTAGAAGGGAGTGATGGAGGGGGAAGGGGTATGGGGGTAGGAAGGATAGTAGAGAGAAACAGACATTATTACCTCATGTACATATATGGCTGCACGACTGATGAGATACTGCGATATGTATAAGCAGAAAAATTGAGACATTATAATCCATTTAAGAATGATCTATCAAAATGTACAAATGCATTCTACTGTCATGTAAAACTAATTAGAACAAATAAAAAATATCGATAACAAAAAATAAAAAGCTATAGAACTCAATAATACAATCAATAATTCAGAATTAACAGAAATATATAGAATATTCCATCCATCAACCAATGAATAAACTTTTTCTCAGCAGCACATGGATACTTCTCTAAACAGACCATATATTATACCACTAAGCAACTCTTACCAAATACAAAAAATAGAGATACTATCTTGCATTCTGAATATGAGATCATAAGAAATAAAATTAGAAACCAATGATAAAATAAAAAATAGAAAATACTCCAACACCTGGAGACTAAATAATAAGCTATTGAATGATGCATGAATATTAGAAGACATCTGGGAGAAGATAAAAAAAAATCTAAATGATTTACCTAAAAAAGGTAAATTTAGATTTCCCTAAAAAAGGTAAATGAGAACATAATACAACATATCAAAATCTCTGGGACACTAAGAAAGCAGTACTAAGAGTAAAGTTCATTGTATTGAGTTCATTTGATAAAATAATAAAAAGTCAACACATAAATGACCTAACATTACATCTCAAAGCCTTAGAAAAAGAACAGATCAACATCAAAAATAGAAGACAAAAAATAATTAAAATCAAAGCTCATATCAATGAAATAAAAACGAAAGAAACAATTGAAAAATAGACAAAACAAAAAGTTGATTCTTTTATAAAATAAACAAAATTGATAAGCACCTACTCATGCTAACAAAGAGGAGAGAGAAAACCCAAAGGACTAAAACTCCTGATGAAAAATGAAACATCACAATGGGCACAACATCACAATGGAAATACAGAAGATAATGAGAAACTATTTTGAAAATTTATACTCCAATAAAATAGAAAGTGTTGAAGACATTGACAAATTTCAAGAGACATATGATCTACCTAAACTGAATCAGGAGGACATACATGATTTAAACAGAACATTTTCAAGTAATGAAATAGAAAGCACCATCAAAAGCATATCAATCAAGAAAAGCCCAGGACCAGATGGACTCTCAGGCAAGTTCTACAAGATCTTCAAAGAAGAATTAACACCAATACTTCTCAAATTATTCCATGAAATAGAAAAGGAGAGAACCCTTTCAAACTCATTTTATGAGGCTAATATCACTCTGATACCAAAAGCAGACAAAAACACATCAAGGAAAGAAAACTTCAGACCAATATCCCTGATGAACATAGATGCAAAAATTCTCCATAAAATTCTGGCAAATCACATACAAAAACATATTAAAAACATAGTGTGCCACAATCAACTGGGGTTCATCCCAGGGATGCAGAGTAGGTTGAACATTTGGAAAACAATGTAATTCATCATATCAAAAGACTTAAAAACAAGAATCATATGATCATCTCAATAGATACAGTAATACATTTGACAAAATACAGCATCCCTTAATGTTCAAAACACTAGAAAAACTAGGGATAGTAGGAACATACCTCAACAACACAAAAGTCATATATGCTAAACCCATAACCAACATAATTCTAAACAGAGAAAAAACTGAAAGCTTTTCCTCTAAAAACTGGAACAAGACAAGGATACGCTTTCACCACTTTTATTCAACATTGTCCTTGAAACTCTAGCCAGAGCAATTAGACAGAAGAAAGATATTAAAGGTATACAAATATGTAACTCAAACTATGACTATTTGCTGATATGATTCTATATTTAGAAAATCCAAAAAATTCACCAAAAAAATTCTAGAACTAATAAATGAACTCAGCAAAGTACCAGGATATAAAATCAATACCCTTAAATCAAATGCATTCCTATACATCAGTAATGAATCCATTGAAAGAGAAATAAAGAAAACTACCCCATTCACAGTAGCCTAAAAAAAAATAAAAATAAAAAAATACTTGGGAATCAATCTAACAAAAGAGGTGAAAGAACTCTACAATGAAAACCACAGGACATTAAAGAAAGAAATTGAAGAAAATCTTAGAAGATGGAAAGACCTCCCATGTTCCTAGATAGACAGAATTAATATCATCAAAGTGGCCATACTACCAAAAGTACTATACAATTTAATACAATTCCTATTAAAATCCCAACAATGTTCTTCATAGAACTATGAAAAAGAAAAAGCTATCATGAAATTCATTTGGAAAAATAAGGGACCCAGAATAACCAAAGCATTCCTCAACAGGAAAAGTAAAGCAGGAGGCATCACAATCCCAGACTTCAATTATACTACAGAGCTATAGTAATAAAAACAGCATAGTACTGGCACCAAAACAGACATATAGACACCATTGGTACAGAATAGAAGACACAGAGACAAACCCACATAAATACAGGTATCTCATGCTAGACAAAGGTGCCAAAAAACATTCACTGGAGAAAATATAGCTTATTAAACAAATGGTTCAGGGAAAAATGAAAGCCATATGTAACAAAATGAAATCAAACCTTTGTCTATCACCCTGCACAAAACTCAACTTACTATGGATCAAAGACTCAGCCACTAGACCAGACCCTGTGACTACTAAAAGAAAAAGTGGGCCCAAATCTTCACCATGTTCACCTAGGATCTGATATCCTTAACAAGACCCCTAAAGGGCAGTTAAATCAAGAATCAATATATGGGAGTGACTCAAAATGCAAAGCTTTTTGTCTGAAAAAGAAACAATCATGTGAAGAGAAAGCCTACAGATTGGGAGAAAATCTTTACCACATTCACCTCAGAGCATTAATCTCTAGGCTATTCCAAGAAATCAAAAAACTTAACACCATACAAAGAAACAACCCAATCAAGAAATGGGCTAAGGAACTGAACAGATACCTCACAGAAGAAAATAGACAATCCATCATCAAATATATGAAAAAAGGATCAACATCTCTAGCAATTAGAGAAATGCAAATTAAAACTACTCTCATTTCATCTCACTTCAAATAAATGGCAATTATCAAGAATACAAGCAGCAATAAATGTTGGTGAGGATATGGGGGAAAAGGTACACTCATACATTGCTGGTGGGATTGCAAAATGGTGCAACCATTATGGAAAACAGTATGGTGATTCCTCAGAAAACTTGGAATGGAGCCATCATTTGACCCAGTTATCTCACTCCTCGACTTACATCCAAAGGATATAAAATCAATACACTACAGTGACACAACCACATCAATATTTATAGCAGCTCAATTCACAATAGCTAAAGTATGAAACCAACATTTGTGCCCTTCAACAGATGAATGGAGATATATGTGTGTGTATATATATATATACATATATATATATATATATATATCATGGAATATTAGTAAGATTTAAATAAGAATGAAATTATGGCATTTGTTGGTAAATGAATGGAGTTGGAGAATATCATGTTAAGTGAAATAAGCCAAACCCCAAAACCCAAAGGCAGATTGTTTTCTCTAATATGAGGAGAGTAATTCATAATAAGGGGTGGGGGAGTTAGGGAAGAATAGTTATTTTATATTACATAGAGGGGAGAGGGGAAAGGGTAAGGGGCTGGAAGGATAGTACATTAAAACAGACATTATTATCTCATGTACATACATGACTGCAAGACCGACATGATCTTAAAATATATATCATCAGAAAAATGAGACATTAACACTCCATTTACGAATGGCCTAACAAAATGTATGAATGCATTCTGCTCTCATGCACAGCTAATTAGAACGAATTTTAAAACTTAATAAAAATAAAAGAGTGGGGCAACTCCAGTGAGACAGCCAGGGGAGGTTATGACTTGTATAAGGGCAGGTTCTCTTGAGCATCAAATGTGGATTGGCAAGGGTGTTCTGGAAACAAGACATGAGTCAACAGGGCCTGTTCAAACCACAAACACAGGGAGCCAGAAACAAAAAAAAACAATTCTCAACCAAGTGAAGTATTGTGGAACCTGAACCTCTCAGTGTTGCTAATCTCTGCAGCCATATCTCCTCAGAGGACACATAAAAATATATTTTAGCCTTTTGTTTTTTGGGAAAACAAAACATCCAAGTTTCACTATGTGTGTTTCCACTCAAAAAATTCTGTACATACCATTAAGAGATGTAGAAGAGAGGAAGAGAGGTAATGATTGGGTAGGGAAGGGGGAAGGGACCCAGTGGCCTTTCTGCTCTCATGCCAGGGGTCTGTGTTGCACATTCCAAGCTTCTTTGTCCACCAGTTGCATAATGAGGACACAAGTGGTGAAAATCCAGCTGCTCACTTCTGTGTCCCCAGAAAACATATGGACACTGAAGTCAACCTTTACCAAGGGCAGGCTTGACCTCCTACCCACACTGACATTAAAGCCCACTGACAGAGGCAGAATGTCATGTGACATCCTCTCTGTGAGGAAGGAGAAATAGAAAGACACTTCAGAGGTGACTCAGGAAGTGCTGACGAATGAATCCAATCATATCAGGAAAGGAGATCATGTTTTCCTGGCCACCTGAAATTGAAATCCAAAACAAACTGACCAATTTGATAATTGCCTATTTACTAATACATACAAGGACAGGGAAGGAGTATTACATGTGAAGACAGCAGCCCCTTAGCAGGGTATAAAATGGGATGTGAGGAAGAGAGACCTCCAAACCTCCCAAACTCACCTTCCTGGAAAGATTCCCACAACCTCCATCCTCTGACACCATGTGCAATTCCTGTTGTGGATCCTGCTGCTCTGGCCAGGGCTGTGGCTGCTGCCAGCCCAGGTGCTGCCAGACCACCTGCTGCAGGACCACCTGCTGCCGCCCCAGCTGCTGCTGCAGCCCCTGCTGTGGTGGGTGCAGTGGCTGTGGAGGCTCCAGTTGCTGTGGCTCCTGCTGCTGCCGCCCCATCTGCTGTAGGACCACCTGCTGCCGCCCCAGCTGCTGTGGCTCCTGCTGCTGTAGTCCCTGCTGTGGTGGGTACAGTGGCTGTGGTGGGTCCAGTGGCTGTGGCTCCTGCTGCTGCCGCCCCATCTGCTGTAGAACCACCTGCTGCAGGACCACCTGCTGCCGCCCCAGCTGCTGTGGCTCCAGCTGCTGCAGCCCCTGCTGTGGTGGCTCCAGTAGCTGTGGTGGGTGCGGTGGCTGTGGCTCCTGCTGCTGCCGCCCCATCTGCTGTAGGACCACCTGCTGCAGGACCACCTGCTGCCGCCCCAGCTGCTGTGGCTCCTGCTGATGCCGCCCAACCTACTGAGAGTCTGGATGCTGCCAGTACTCTTGCTGGCACCCACCCCAGCTCCCTAATGGCCTGGCCCTGTAGGCCCTCCTGCTGCATCACCCAAAGCTGCCAGAACACCTGCTGCAGAACCCAGTGCTGCCCCCTCACCTGCTGGCTTTCCAACTGCTGCCACCCCATTTCTGTCCACACCACCTGACCCTCCCCAGTCTGCTCCAGTGGTTCCTGCTACTGAGCACTCTGACCTCATCTCTGTTCCTCCTCAACCAATATTCTCCATAGACCCCATCTATCAGCCCCTACATGATGGAACAACTGGACACAATTCCAACTGATTATATGAGAGAGTTTGGCGTCCAAATGCACTGCCCCTCCCCCACTGACTTTTCTGTCTTACCAATGTAAACAAGTTTGAATTTTCTCTATCCTCCCTCTACTGTCTCATTACCTCTTTGGATATTATTGCTCTCTGGCATGTTGTCTCATGTGGAGACAGAGCTACATCTTCAATAAATCTAAATTTTACTAGCATACACATTTACTGGCATCGTGTCTCTTTATTTTTCCCTTTTGAGTTGCTGACCTACTCTGCCTTTTTTTGATAGGATGCCTATCAAGATTTAAATGCCACAGCACAGCATCTGAGAGGCTCCACCTCTGTTCTGTGAGCATTTGTCATGATCTCCAGTAATGGTTTGGAAAGGAAGCACCTGGGAATCCCTGCCTAAGGACTTTCTCTGGATGAAGAGCATCCTCTTTATTATTACGTTCATATTAATTGAATGAAATAGCTGAACCAATGCATATACAGAAATCAGGTTTATTTTTCTCATTATTCTGGTGGTTCCAATCGTGACCAAGTGGTACCCTTTCTATGGGTCTTTGCTGAGGACACTGAGTAGCAAAGGCTAGAAGTGTCTCATAGATTACACTGCACCCCTCACCCCCTGAAAAAAAAAAAGAAAGAGCTGAAGTCTCCCAGTACCTTTTTAGGGTCTGCTTCCAGTGGCCTAATGGATTCCCTGGAAACCTTACCTTTTCAAGGTCCACAGCACCTCCCAATTTGGTCAGTCTAGGAGGCTAACATTGACAATAAGCATGAGAGTCACTATCCATGTTCAAGGCACAGTACTTGTGAACACCAAGAAGGAGGAAACGGTGGAGCCACCTACAGACTGCAATCCCTAGTTAGTTCAGATCATTGAGCCACAAAATAGAAATATAAAAGATCTATACTAACTCCATATTTAGAAGATCTAAAGATTCCACCAGAAATCTTCTAGAACTATTGAATGAATTCAACAAGGTAGCAGGACATAAAATTAACACCCATCAATCAGTCGTGTTCCTATATATCAATGATGAACCGGCTGAGAGAGAAATTGGGAAAACTACCCCATTAACAATAGCATCAAAAAATCCTTGAAAATCAATTCAAAAGAAGAGGTGACAGACCTCTTCAATCAAAACTACAGAACACTAAAGAAAGAAATTAAAGACCTTAGAGGATGGAAAGATCTCCCATGCTCTTGGATAGTTTGAATTAGATCAACAATATATGAAAAAAATGTTCAACATCTCTAACAATTAAAAAAATGCAAATCATAACTACTCCAAGATTTCATCTCACTCTAGTCAGAATGGCAATTATCAAGAATAGAAGCAATAATAAATGTTGGTAAGGATGTGGGGAAAAGGTACACTCATACATTGCTGGTGGGACTGCCAACTGGTGCAACCACTCTGAAGAGCATCATGGCGATTCCTTAGAAAACTTGGAATGGAACCACCATTTGACCCAGCTATCTCACTCCTCCGATTATACCCAAAGGACTTAAAATCTCCATACTACAGAGATGCAGTCACATCAATATTTATAGCAGCTTGAATCTCATTAGCTAATCCATGGAACCTACCTATGAGCCCTTCAATAGATGAATGGATAAAGAAAATGTGGTGGCAGGCTGGCACCCACCCCCACTGAGGGCAAATCCAGCCCAGTGCCTGCTCTGTGTGGATCCAGGGCTGCCACATGCCTAGCTACAGTTCCCCATCTATCAACAGGTTGGGACACCTCTGCTGCCATCTTGAATTATCCCTGCTGCTGCCATCTTTAGTTGGGGCAACTTCCATCTTGGGACACCTTCCAAGAACTAGAAGTTCATTTTCAAGATACCTACATGTTAGCCACAGCTGCAGTCACCAACCTGGAATGTGTCCCCTTTCATCAAGGGATAAGAGTCAGGACCTGAAAGATCATCACCAAAGGGGTCCAGCAGGCTTGGATACATCTGAGGTATCCCTGAGAGATGTGTTAATAACCACCATCTTGTTACAGAGGCAGAAGAGAGCATTGCAAGGGGTTGGTAGGTGGGAAGGATGTGTGAAGGCATCTTGACCCTGGCTCATGCAGTCAACTATCTGGTGCCCACCTGGATCCCAGAGACAATTTAGGCAGCACTTGCTGGGACCCAACATCAGCCTAGTCCACAACTTCACCAATTACCTGGTGCAGCTGGTTTGACAATCAAAAGGTCCCCCTGGCTACTCAACCCACAGTCTCCTAACCATACCCTAGACACCAGTTTGACCCGGTGCTTGCAGTTACATGACTGGCCCACAGCTTTCAATGACTGGTCCTGATTTTCTCAATACAGAATAGCTTTCTGAGACCAGCATAAATTTCCCAGCACTCAACATTCAGAATCTCCGGAACAGAGGTCCCTCACTGGGAGCTCAAAAGGGCAGGGGAAGGAGAGATACAATTTAGAGACTAAATTATAGACCAGGAATTGTGGTGTCCACAAGTGAAGAAAGGAGCAAGACCAGGCTCCTGTATCACATGAGTGGATGCCAAAGGAGAGTCCTGGGTGCAGTCTTCCAGAGGACTGGCAGTTGCTATAGCCTGCCTCCAGGAGTCCCACCTCCGTGTCTAATCCTCTCACCATAGTAGCTTTCACCACCCAAGGGTGGAGTTACCAGCAAACTCCAGACAACCCCATCTGTCAGAAGAGAAGAGAGGGGCGGCGGCGCGCCGGCTGGGAGTTGAGTTGCGCGAAAGAAGTGGGACCACCGCTGCGGTGCGTCTGTCACTTTCATGACTCCGCCGCTTGGGCAGGAGCTCGCTAAATCCAAGGGCCAAAGCCAGACCGCTGCCCTTGGACTTTGAGCTAGTATGCGCCGTTAGATTAGCATAGTTAATAGAGTCCAAAGCAGAACTTACAGTGGTTCCCAGGAGCATCAAGCTCCACGCGAGCTAGTCACCAGCTCCCTTTGGGCCTGGTGATCTTTTACAGCATCTGGAGATCCTGGGCAAAAGAAGGAAGAAACAGTTTCAGATTACAGAGCTCACTTAGAAACACAGTGAAGCATTCTGGACTCAAAATACATCAAAGACTATTTCCTGCCACAACTAAAATGCCAGAAAAACCAGGCAGCCATAAACTCTGTCAGGGGAGGATAGACTCCCACAACTATGATTTTCCAGTTATTTTCCAGCAGTTTCTACAGGGAACAGACAACAAAGGACCTGAAATTGGTCCAGTAGAAGACTTCAAAAGGAAAACAAAGGGCTTTATGGATCTGGTATGGCATGTAGACCCACTGAAATAACTCTTGGGATTATCTTTTTAATCCATATACTTCATGCTACCTTAACAGCTGCAGGAGTAAGAAGGCGATCTGCCTGCATCATTATGTCTGTTACTTTCTTCCCCAAGAAACTGCAGAGGGTAGAGCAGAACTAACCCAAACTGAAGTTGTATCAATTTGCAAGTTTGGATATGATGTGTGATTTGGTATTACAGTTGGTCCTTCTGCAAAAATAAGAAGCAATGTCAAACAAGTCCAGAAGAGATTTAACCTATTTGTGACATCAATTGAAGACCAGATCTTTAGGACTCTGCCAGTTTGTTAATTGGTATGTGTCCCATCCTGTTACCAGTTACCAATTGGCTCAACAGTCAATCATGAATTAACCAATTTGTATGTGGAATAGTAAACACAAGTTTCACCTAAGAAGTAGTTGATTGAGCATATACAATGGTCTCCATTTATATCCAAGCAACTACATATAACACTATCTGACATAAACAATTCACGAATAGTACAGTTTTACTTCATCCTGTTGCTAATGAAATTTCTGCTTTCTTGAAGCCCTCAAAAAAAAAACATCAAAAACAATTGGATTCTCTTTGGAGCAATCCAACATTGTGCAATTCTAGAATTATCGCTTCAAAAGGTCCCCAACTGCTATACTGCTACAGACAACTAGATGAAAAAGCACACTGCATTCTATAATGCTTTTGTTCTTCCTGAGAGGACCCTAGGAGCAAGTTTAAGTAAATTTGTGATTACACAAATGGTATGCCTTTACGCCATGTACAAACAGAGAAACAACATGTATCCCATTTGTTTACAATAAAAAAAAGAAAGAAAAAAAAAGGAGTCTCTTTACTTGCCATTGCTTCTGATCAGAGGATCACTTACATAAGTGACCAACATGGTTTGGTTCCAAATGATTAAAAAATATTGGTGGAATAATTGTCCTAAAATTGCTAAAATTATTTATAATCAGTTTTTGGTTCTTCAAACCCATAATCCTGGGAAGACAACAAAAACTTCTGATGGTGCATTTCCACCACCTGATGGACCCTTTGAACATTACAGATGAATTTGATTCAGTTGACACCCTCAGTATGTGTTTTAGTCAGCTTTTTCACTGCTGTAACTAAAAGGACCTGACCAGAAAAGTAGAGGAGAAAGTTTATTCGAGGGCTCACAGTTCCAGAGGTCTTAGTCCATAGAAGCCTAGCTCCATTTTCCCAGCTTGAGGTGAGGCAGAACATCATGGTGGAAAAGTGTGGCAGAAGGAAGCAACTCACGTGGTGATCAGAAAGCAGAGAGGGAGACTCCACTTGCCAGATACAAATTGCCCCACCTCCTCCAGCCATATCATTCCTGTCTTCTGCTACCACTCAGTTGATTCCTATCAGGATATTAATTCACTGATTGGGTTAAGGCTTTCACAAGCCAATCATTTCTTCTCTGAGCCTTCTTGCGTTGCCTTACACATGAGCTTTTGGGGGATGCCTCACATCCAGATCATAACAATGAGCATCTAGTATGTTCTTGTAATAGTGTATTTTCTGTTAGGATGGAAACTTTCCCAAATAAGAAAGCCAATGCTATGACATTATGTAAGAAACAACTAGAAAATGTGTTTCCTTTATAGGACATCCCTGGAGAAATTTCCAGTGACAGAGAAACCCAATCCATTGGACGTATTATGAGGCAATTAAATAAGATGAACTGTTTTAGTCATCTTTTCATTGCTGACTAGAACAACTGAGAGAAGGGAAAGTTTATTTGGGTCTCACAGTTTCAGAGATCTCAGTCTATATACAGCTGACTCCATTGCTCTGGGTCCAAGGTGAGGCAGCACATCGGGGGGAAGGGCCCAGTGGAGGAAAGCAACTTACGTCAAGGCAGGTGTAGGAAGTGACCACAGGGGACATGCACCATTTCAGGGTATGCACCCAGAGACCAACCTCTAGCCATGCCCTTCCTGCCTGTAGTTGCTCCCCAGGTAAGTCCATTCAAACTAGGATGAACTTCAGCTGTAAATCTAATCACTTCACCTCGAAGATTCCTGCAGAAACAGGAGCTTTGGGAAGACACCTCATCAAAACCATAATGTGAACACAATAGTATTTTAAAATTGAAATTAGTAAAGTCAACCAACTGTATTTCCTTGGCCAAAGGTGTTACCACTGGCTTTAATGGCAGTCCTACCCACTCCCAACTGACAAATGTAGATTGACATTTTATGAAGATCCATGCCCAATTTGTTAATAACAGCTCAAACATCTACTATCCTGAATTCTAATATAAGTGCTGTAAACCTTAAATGCCAGAGTGTATTTTCATCCAGAAAAAGAAGCTTTTTGTGACCTACCAAGTGATGGTAACTACACTTCTCAAAATCTACAAACTAGAGACTGCATTTTCTAGAAGTGACATCAGAGAAAGATTGCTCTTGAACCTTATTGGAAGGACCCTACCAGGTTGCCATTCACACTGCAGCATAGTTTCAAGACCTTGAATGTTGGTTCTGCATCTCACAACTCAGAAGGACCCCTCCTGACACCTGGAACTGTACACCTGTTGAAGACTTTAAAATAAAACCAGGGGAATTTTTTTCTGAGAAGCGTGGCATCATAAGATGTGATAGCTTTCCCAAGAGAGCAGAACAAAATTTCTCTGTCACCATGAGGCCTTTCCTCCTGTTTTTCTGCCATTCTAACCCCCTTCCCTTTTTCACACAGGGAATTCCACAGGACAGTAATCTTTGGATGGCTTTAATGTAGCAAAACTGTGTGATCTTGCAAGAAACCAGAGTGATTGTTTGTTCTGTGGGTTCGTATAAAAAAAAAAGAGAGAGAGAAGGGAAGCAGAGAAGATACTGAACCCCAACGAAACAATAATTCAATTTTCCTTCAAGACTTTTTTCCCTTTTTTTCTTTTTCTTTTTTGTTTTTTTTTTTTTTGTTTTGTTTTGTTGTTTTGTTTCCCACTCTCACATCCCCATCATTTTTTTAAATCAAGTAGCTTTTATGTATCAGGCTACTGAAGACTGGGAGGATTGAATAGTATATTACAGTTTTGTTGTAGATTCTTTTTTTTCTCTCTCCCTCTCTCTCTATTTTCCTCCTATTTACCTTTTTCCTCAGAATCTCTTTGTCCCTTTTCTCTTGCTAACAACCAACTTCTTTAGATTCCTCTTTCACTCTTCCTATGATCTAGTACCTCTATATTTTCACTTCTTACCTCACTAACATCACATACTACACTCTTCTGCCCTCCTCTCTTTTTCCACTGTGTAGAAATTGTAGAACTTATTGCAAACCCATTGTTTATGTTGTAGATAATAATCTAGACCATGCTCTCTGTTTATTACAACAATAGTCAATATCTTATTACGGGTTATTTGTTTTAAGTCTGCATATTGTTTGCATTGGGTGCTATTAATATTGATCTCCCCATTAAAGGCAAGGTATCCAAAACCTGCAGGACACTATAAATCTATACAGTGAAATCTATAATACCTTGGATCCACACTGGAAGAGGGGAAGATATAGGAACAACATGAAAAACAAGGGAACAAAGCACCTCAAACAAACCAAGATGCCATATTAATAGAATCCATTGACAGCATAGTAAAAGAAATGTCAGAAAAGGTGTTCAGAATGTACAGAATTAAAATGATCTGAGAAGTAAAGGATGATATAAGACAGCAAATGCAGGCAACAAAAGATCACTACAATAAACAGTTAAAAGAACAAATGCAGGAAGCAAATGATTATTTCAATAAAGAGATAGATTCAGAAAAAGAACCATACAGAAATCCTTGAAATGAAGGAAGCAATAAACCAAATAAAAACTCAATACAAAGCATCAACTACAGACAAGACCACTTGGAAGACAGAAACTCAGACAATGAAGACAAAATCTTGAAAATAAAGTTGACCACACAGAGAAGATGGTAAGAAATCATGAACAGAAACATAAAAATATAAAATTTAAGAATTATTGGGATAGAGGAAGGCACAGAGATACAAACCAAAGGAATGAACAATCTATTTCATGAAATAATAGAAAATTTCCCAAACCTGAAGAATGAAATTGAAAATCAAATACAAGAGGCTTATGGTACACCGAATACACAAAATTACAATAGATCCACACCAAGACACATTTTAATGAAAATGTCCAACATACAAAACAAAGATAGAATCTTAAAGGACACAAAAGAAAAGTATCAGATTACACATGGGGGAAACCAATACAGATATCAGCAGATTTCTCAGACCAGACCCTAAAAGATAGGAGGGCCTGGAACAACACATTTCAAGTTCTGAAAGAACATGGATGCCAACCAAGAATCTCATACCCAGCAAAACTAACCTTCAGATTTGATGACAAAATAAAATCCTTCCATGATAAACAAAAGTTCAAAGAATTTACAAATACAAAGCCTGCACTACAGAACATTCTCAGCAAAATATCCCATAAGGAGGAAGTGTAAAACAACAATGCAAGACAGCAAAGGGAGGAAATACACTAAAGTAAAAGTCAATCAAACCAGAAACCTAATCAAGTTAAAAATTGAAGATAAGACAAAATAACCAGGAACACACATCATATATCAATAATAACCCTAAATGCTAATGACCTAAACTCATTAATCAAAATTCATAGACAAGCCAATTGGATTTTTGTAAAAGACCCACCATTATGCTTCCTCAAGAGACTAATCTCACAGGAAAGCACATTCACACACGAAAGGTGAAAGGATGGGAAAAAATATTTCATGCTCACAAACTCAGTAAAAAAGCAGGGATTGCCATCCTCATATCACATGAAGTTAACTTCAAACAAAAGTAAGTCAGAAGAGATAAAGTAGGGCATTTCATAGTGCTTAAGGGAAACATACGTCAAAAATACATAATAATCATAAATATCTATGCCCTAAACAATGGAGCACCTATGTAAGTCAAAAAAACCCTTCTCAATTTCAGGAATCATATAAACCACAACACAATGATACTGGGTGACTTTAATACACCTCTCTCACCACTGTATAGATCTTCTAAAAAAATGAACACAAAATCCAAAAAACTCAATAATACAATCAATAATTTAGACTTAACAGCCTTTTATACAGTATTCCATCCATAAACCAGTGAATACACTTTTTTCTCAGCAGCACATGGATTCTTCTCTACAATAGACCATATGTTATGCCACAAAGCAAATCTTAGCAAATACAAAAAAATAGAGATACTACCTTGCATTCTATCAGAACACAATGGAATGAAATTGGAAATCAATGACAAAATTAAATAGAAACTTCCTCAACACCTAGAGACTAAATAATGTACTGTTGAATGATGCATGGATAGCAGAAGACAGCATGGAAGACATAAAAAAATTCATAGATGTAATCAAGTACACCAATACAACATATCAAAATCTCTGAGACACTATGAAAACACTTCTATGAGGAAAGTTTCTTGCATTGACCTCATTCAACAAAAGAATAAAAAGTCAATAAATAAATAACCTAACTTTACATCTCAAAATCATAGAAAAAGAACATATCAACATCAAAAGAAGGAGGAAAAAGGACATAGTTAAAATCAGAGCTGCAATCAATGAAACTGAAACAAAAGAAACAAATTTTTAAAAAAATGACCAAACAAAAATTGGTTCTTTGAAACAATAAATAAAATTGATGAACCCCTACCCACACTAATGAAGAGAAGGTGAGAGAAAACTCAAATTAATAAAATTTGTAATGAAAAAGGAAATACAATAGACACTATTGAAACATAAAACATAAGTAGAAGCTATTTTGAAAAACTATACTTCAACGAAATAGAAAATCTCATAGAAATCAACAGTTTTATATATGTACGTATATAGTATATATAATTATATATATATGTGTGTGTGTATATATATATATATATATATATATATATATAATCTACTCAAACTTAATCAGGAGGAAATACACAATTTCAACAGATCAATTTCAAGCAATGAAACAGAAGATGCCATCAAAACCCTACCAACAAAGAAAAGTCAAGGAACAGAAGAATTCACAGCGGAGTTCTACAAGAACTTCAAAGGAGAATTAATACCAATACTCCTCAAATTATTCCAAGAAATGGAACACATTCTATGAAGCTAGTATTACCCTGATACCAAAAGTAGATGAAGACACATGAAGGAAAGAATACTTCAGACCAATATCCCTGACGAACATAGATGCAAAAAATTCTCAATAAAATTCTGGCAAACCACAATAAAAAAACATATTCAAAAGATAGAGCACCAAGATCAGGTGGGGTTCACCCAGGGATGGAGGGTTGGTTCAACATACAGAAAACAATCAACAAAATTCAAAATATCAATAGACTTAAAAAACAAGAATCATATGATCACCTCAACAGATGTAGGAAAGCATTTGACAAAATACTGCACACCCCTTCATGTTCAAAACACTAGAAAAACTAGGGATAGTAGGAACATTCTTCAACATTGTAAAAGCCATGTATGCTAAACCCAAGGCCAACATAATTCCAAATGGAGAAAAATTGAAACCATTCTATCTAAAAACCGGAACCAGACAGGGATGCCCTCTTTCACCAGGTGGCAGGTTATGTGTTGAACAATGGCAGGTTCCCTGGCGTCACATGTGGATTGGCAAGGGTGTTCTGGAAACAAGACATGAGTCAACAGGGCCTGTTCAAACCACAAACACAGGGAGCCAGAAACAGAAGGCAACAATTCTCAACCAAGTGGAGTGTTGAGGAATCTGAACCTCTCTGTGTTGCTGATCTCTGCAGCCATATCTCCTCAGAGGGCCCCTAAAAAACATTTTGGCCATTTGTTTCTTGGGGAAACAAAACATCCAAGTTTCACTGTGTGTGTTTCCACTCAAAAAGTTCTGTATATCCCATTAAGAGATGTAGAAGAAAGGTAATAAAGGGGGAAGAGTCCGAGTGGCCTTCCTGCTCTCATGCTAGGGGTCTGTGTTGCACATTCCAAGCTTCTTTGTCCACCAGATACATAATGAGGATGCATATGTTGAAAATCCAGCTGTTTACACCTGTGTCCCCAGAAAACATATAGGACACTGAAGTCAATCTTTACCACAGGCAGGCATGACCTCCTACCCACACTGACAATAATGCCCACCAGACAGAGGCAGAATGTCATGTGACATCCTCTCTGTGAGGAAGGAGAAATAGAAAGACACTTCAGAGGTGACTCAGGAAGTGCTGACGAATGAATCCAATCATATCAGGAAAGGAGATCATGTTTTCCTGGCCACCTGAAATTGAAATCCAAAACAAACTGGCCAATATGATAATTGCCTATTTACTAATACAAACAAAGACAAGGAAAGGGTATTACATGTGAAGACAGCAGCCTCTTAGCAGGGTATAAGAGGGGATGTGGGGCAGAGAAGCCTCCAAACCTTGCAAACCCACCTTCCTGGAAACATCCCTAGAACCTCCATCCTCTGACACCATGTGCAATTCCTGTTGTGGATCCTGTTGCTCCGGCCAGGGCTGTGGCTGCTGCCAACCCAGGTGCTGCCAGACCACCTGCTGCAGGACCACCTGCTGCCGCCCCAGCTGCTGCTGTAGCCCCTGCTGTGGTGGGTGCAATGGCTGTGGAGGCTCCAGTGGCTGTGGCTCCTGCTGCTGCCGCCCCATCTGCTGTAGGACCACTTGCTGCAGGACCACCTGCTGCCGCCCCTGCTGTGGTGGGTGCAGTGGCTGTGGTGGGTGCAGTGGCTGTGGCTCCTGCTGCTGCCGCCCCACCTGCCTCCAGACCACCTGCTGTAGGACCACCTGCTGTCGCCCCAGCTGCTGTGGCTCCTGCTGCTGCAGCCCTTCCTGTGGTGGGTGCAGTGGCTGTGGCTCATGCTGCTGCCGCCCCACCTGCTGCCAGACCACCTGCTGCAGGACCACCTGCTGCCGCCCCAGCTGCTGTGGTTCCTGCTGATTCCACCCAAGCTGCTGGTAGCCTGTACTACCAGCCCAGCTGCTGCCAGTCACTCCAGGGGCTGCATGTACAACTACTCTAGCCCCTCAGCTTCATCTGCAGTTACCAGTAGCCTTCCTGTTCCCAGTCTATCTGCTGCCAAACCCAATGCTTCCCCTCTTTGGCTGTTGCCAAACTACCTGCTGTCAGGCGTCCTGATGCCACCCAGTATACTCTAGTGGTTCTTGCTACTGAGCTCTCTCCCCTGCTCTCTCTCCTCTGCTTCATTAACCAATATTCTTGATGCAGTTTATCTGTGAGCCCAATCATGAGAGACCAACTAGAATCTCATTTCCCATGATTGTTTGCCCTCCAAACACTGCCCTTTGCCCACCAGGTTACTATCTCTCTCTCAAATGAAAAGATGTTTGAATTTTTCTGTAATCTGTCAACTATCTTATTTTCCCTTGCAAATAATTGCTATCTGTTATATATTCTCACATAGATATAGTCCTACATCTTCAATAAAATGAATTCTACTTACATACAAACATAAAGACATCTGGTCTCTGTATTTTGCTTTGTTGAATTGTTGTCCTTCTCTGTCAAAATTTTTGTAGTAGATCTCTAAATGACTCAGAGATCATATCACACAAGTTAAGGTCCCCCCTCTGTTCTGTAAGCATTCTTTATTTTAATACAGGAAAATGGTTTTTATAGCAAGTTCCTGAAGCTCCTGTCTGTGTCTGATACTTTCTCTGCAATGAAGAGCAAGCTCTGGGCAGGAGGGTTGAAATGTCCAAGAGCGGACTTCATCCAGTGAAAAAGAGTTGGTTCATAAATGCTCTAACTTAATTGACCTGGTGTGAGTCCTTCCAGGCCTCCATAGGTCCTCAGTGTGAGTGGTTCCCACCTGCCTCCAGTGGTGTTCTGCTCATTATATCACTCTCTACTGCTTTCCCTCACTATTCACATTTTCCCCCAAGTGCTCTGCAGGGCTTCCCTGTGGTCATTTCCCAAACAAACTACATCTGGGTGGATTGGCAAGGGCACCCAGACTATTATACCTGGATTCCTATTCTCAGTGTGTGTTCCTGTGTATACCTTCTCCTATAATATGACGTTAGGTTTTCTCTAGGTTTTACTGTCCACTGACCTGTAAATCTTCTGAACCAGGTGCTTTTTCTTTCCAATGTTTCCTCTGTACCTTTTAGAATGTTTTTCTTGAATGCTTTCTCTCCTCCATCAGTGGATCTGAGGGGTATGCATTAATACTGTGTAACTAACTCATCCTTTAGGGACACCACCCAAGCTGTGTGTGATAAGGCTGTGTGTAAGGATGTGCCACTTTGAGATGTGTTTTAACTGGGATTCACTAGTAACTGAACGTGAAACAGGGATTTTTTTGTAGGAAAGATTAATACATAAATGCTCTCCAGAGAATTCTGGAAGACACTGTGGGAAACAAGTTTGATTAGTAAAAGCAGCTGAACCAAACTGTGGTTTCAGTGAACGCTACCTCATCTCACTCCCCAGAAAGTTCTGGAATGTGAGAGGTAGCACAGCTTTGCTTCTCCAAGAGGTGAATAGCACCCCTATTCTGTTGTCAATAGCTGTGGACCACCCCAGAAGGGAGGGTACAGATAGGGCAGAAAGTTCAGGGGACGTGGCATGTATATCTGAGGACAATTTCCTGGAGGACAGAGCAGATGAACAGTGTGAGCCAGCTGTATTGTGCTCACACTAGCTTGAGGGTGGGAGCAACATTTTAGGTAGTGTGTGTACGGAGAATCATATTGTCCACCGTATCCACCTATTTCTCTTATTATCTCACTCCAATTGATTAATCCATATTACTTGAGAAAGTTTTCTTAGGAGTGTTCATGGACAGTGATTCTGTTGATCTAAGTGACTTGGTTGATAGAGCCACCCAGGTGTCAGTCTAAGAATTCTGAGCCCTCGGTTCTAGCACTAGGTTCTCATTGGCCTTTAGCTGTTGAATTTGTTGACCTGCAATTAAAACTGGAGCAAAAAAATGACAGAAGTTCCCCCAGTGTATCTCCCGAGTGTTGATGTATTCCTTAGCACCCTCGTTGTACAGAAGCAATCCTGCTTCCTCATGACAATGAGGTCAGTTGGCAGTGAAAATAGCTCCTTATGTTTTCTGTGATTCCCTTGCAGAAGAAACCCAGAATGATAAGTTTACATTTTTAACTTTCATTTCAGTGGATCCTCTGTAGGTGATTCCTCTACTCTTTGATCCTTAATCTTGATATACAGGGACCCTAAAGTCATACCATTAAGGAAACACAGATCTTTCCAATGGAGTGTAGGCAAGCAAAGTCACTCATCTTTTGATTTATTTGTTTTATGTATTAGTGTATTCTAACTACAGAGGACATAGTCTCACATAAAAGTCAATGTTTTAAAATGTACACTGCATCTTGAGGGACAGTGATCCATATTCCTAGGATGTCATCTCCAAGTAGGCACCTCAGTTATTTCTTGAAGAGTTGGAAGCATCACACTCTCAGTTCAAGTGTTTTCGGATGGTGAAGATTTAAGTAGGAAAGTGGATTCCATGTTTATATGTTCCTTGTTCTACATCTTTTCCTATATAAATTTCCCATTGTGTCAAAGTACAGCTATATAGGATTTCATGGTGCTAGATTTAATACTCTTGAGCCCCCATATAATAGTGCAGACTGAGGCACAGTAATCAGAAAAGACAAACCCATGTCCAGACTACATATCCATCCCATCAGAATTGCTTTATCTTCAAGAGATAATTGCTTATCAGGGGCTCCCATTGGACTCTTGCTAGCTAGTCAGGTATTCATCAGAGAATGTCCTGGTATTCTCTAGCTAGGATTCTTGAACATGGTACTACTGTGGCTAGCCCTAGGAAGCTTTGTCAACTATATTTTTCTTGTTCTGGAACATTGTACGTATGCGACCAAGTTATCCCCAGTGCTTGTGGTTCTTGTTGATCAAGTCTGAAGAACATGATGTCATCAAAATAATATAGAAGAAGTAAATTATGATATTTTCTAGTAAATGGATGGAGTTGGAAAATATCATGCTAAGTGAAATAAGCCAAATCCAAAAAAACAAAGGCCAAATATTTTCTCTGACATGTGGAAGCTAATTCACGATAAGGGGTGGGGACAGGGAAAAATAGAGTTACTTTATATTAGACAGAAGGGAGTTAAGGGAGGGGAAGGGGTATGGGGATAGGAAGGATAATAGATTGAAACAGGCATTATTATCTTATGTACATGCATGACTGCATGACTGATGTGATCCTACAATATGTATAATCAGAAAATGAGAGATTACACGCCATTCATATATGATCTATCAAAATGTATAAAAGCATTCTACTGTCATGTATAACTAATTAGAACACATAAAAATTTTTTTAAATTGCGTCTACATCATGGTCTAGGGTGTGTGCAGAGTATAGGCCTCCTTTTGAATGCCTTGTTGAATCACCTCATTGAATTCTTCTTCACAGGAGATTCACCCAGCCCTGGTCAAGATAGTGCATTGATACTGCTGTCAGTTCCCTGTGAACTGAATTCATTTCTGTCTTTTCTTCCTGATAGGTACTTTAAAGGCTCCATTTGCCAGTTCATTTTCCATACATACTAAATCAGAAACTGTGTTGATGTGCTCTAACCAAAATTCTTCATCCATCATATCAGCTACAATTGATTCTTTTATTTGATAGGTCTTGTGGTCATCCTCTGGTATAAGTTATCTGTTTGGGACTTTTTTTGTGGGTTGGGGGGCCTACACTAGTGAAGTCTCTGAAAGTAGGATTACATTCATCTCCTTTCTGTCATTCAGTTTTAAACCTGGCTCTCATCTCTGAATTCTATTTATTAGTTTACCCGGGAAATGAGGTGATAGGACAAGCAGTTTCAGTTGGCCTTTTCTGTTGTCATATTCTTACTCTGCAACTAAAGGAATAAATGTGCTGGAGAACAGGGGTCTGTGCACTCAGCAGACAGACTGTAAGTCTCACCTGGACCACTATTCCATTTATTTTGTGACCATTATTACCACATTCTAATGGGAGTTTTGCTGGCAATGTCATATCCAATATCAGTGTCACCCCAGTCTTCTATCCAGTAGTTTCCAAATATAGGTTACTCTACTTTCCTTGGACTGGATGACTGTAGATGCCCTTAGGAAGCGACTGAAGGAGTCTCTTCTCTTGAAGAGAAATCATGGCTATTCATTGAAACGACTTATTCCAATCTTCCACTCATTAATTCTTAAGCTCATTTAAATTCACATACGCACATACAAATATGCTGGCATAGATAATGACCCACAGATCCTGATGTTATGACTGGTTTCTTACATCCTTTTATGAAGAACTCCAAGTTCTCTTGTGTCTATCTATAGATACCTTTGAGTTATATGCCACTCTTCCCCAGTTGCCATTGCTAAATTTCTGCCCTTCACATAGCTCTACACACATAGTCTTAGAGTTAAATGACCCCTCTGGACTCCACTGTTCTGTGATCTTAACATCCCCATTGCCCTTGGGCAGATAAGTTCAGCAACAATGTTTCCTACCACAAGTTTAGAGAAAAGGTAATCGTGAACTTCTCAGTGATGCTGGGGACCCTCACCTGCTTCTTCCTTTCTGCTTTAATAAACAGAGTGTTTCCTGGACCCACTAAGGGACCACAACCCATCTGTTGGGTCTTAAGGCCTGATGCCTAGATATATTCTAGCATATCTATCTCTCTTTTCCTTTTGTTTGTTTCCTCATCTTTTGTGGGTGGTGAGGCATCAGATACTCTGAACTGGTTCTCTGTTCTTAGGCTATATTACCTCAAAATGTAGCAGTTTAAAACACCGCACTTTTTTATCATCTCACAGTTTCCAAAGATCAAGAATTGGTTGCCTTGTATACCTCCCAGTGTTTCTAAAAGTTTTGGTGAAGGTGTCTGCTAGTGCTGGGCTCTCACTTGAAACCTCAGCTGGGAAAAATGCCTTTGCAAGATCACTTCTGTGTTTGATCAAGGGATATGGTTCCTTAAGGTCATTGGATGACGGCCTCTGTGCCTTGTCAACTGGTGAATAGAGGCTATTCCATTATTGCCACATGGATCTCTCCCACACAGCATGGTTTCTTCAAAGCCACTGACAGAGGGGGGGCCCACCCAGAAAGATGTCTAATAAGAGGGACATCACAAACTCTTATAACTTAATCACCAAATGATGTCATATGCTTTTGGTTTGGAGTCATTTGTCAAGGTTATGAAATTGCATATATCATGAACATCAGGAGGTAGATGGTGGCCACCATAGATAATGCCTTCCTAGGTAGTACATAATATCAAGCCAAGGGGGAAAAAATGCAAAAGACATATTGAGATTTCTATTTATATGAAGTTCAAAAACATGTAGAACTAAATTGTGTTCTTTATAAATGCATGTGTTGGTGGTTAAAGAACAAAGAAAAGCACTGAAAAGTCCATTTTTATTTGTTCTTTTTTTAGATATACATGACAGTAGAGTGTATTTTAACATGATATACATACATGGAGTATAACTTATTCTAATTAGAATCCCAATCTTGTGGCTGTAAAATGTCCACTTCAAAAATTACAATATGATTCTCCATGGTAGAGAGAAGGCAATGAGGCTAAAAACAAGAAAGATATACAGGAGCCCTTCTTCCTGATGGCAACTTTCTCTTTCTGGACTTGGGCTTTTTGCATGTAGATATTTGCATGTAGATATAAGTAATTATTTGTAAAACTATACACATATAACTTGTACACTTTTCACTATATACATGTTTTTCATAATAATAATGTGTTTTTAAAATTCTAGTAAAATGCTTACCGAATATTTAAAAAGCAAGGTAATATTTGGCAATCAGTGAAGATAGTTGAAAAACAAAAACATTCTATAAATGCTCTGTGGGCATTACTATATTTAATATGACTTTAAAGATTGCTCCAATTCTGTGTACTACTTCATATTGAAAATATAATACTATTTAATATATATTCTTAAATATTTAAATAAAGGTTGGTTTTTATTATGCAGTAACTGAATTGATTGGATATATGTTAATTTTTCTATCAATTGGACATGTGCATTACAGGAGTCCTACTTATATTCTTGTTGTTATAAATCAGGTACTGAAATTCACTTAATGCTAATACATTTCAACTACAGACAAACACATACTAGGTATTTATAAAATATAATTGTGTAATTATATTGACTGATACTAAAAAGTCCAGTGTGCATGTCACTCTTTAAAGGATATACTATCATGTGCCGAAGTTACTCACAGACAGAACCCAGTTCCTGGATGGTGTATGCAAACATAATTGCAGCAAATCAATTAAAAATTTTTTAATGTTTACTTCACTAAATTCTTTTTATCTCATGGCATTCTAAAAAGACAAAAAAAATGAAAGTTTAAAAAGAAATAAAATCATGTATCAAAATAAGTACACTGTACCTACTATCATATGTAATAAAAGAGGCACAGTTGAGGTAGACCTCACATAATTTGCATGCATGACCCCCATGTTAACACCCCATTCCAAAATTTAGCCAGGAGTACACAGAATGATGTCTCATTTGTTTTAAACTCCCTCTTTAAAAAAATCCAGTGAGCTATCTATAGTAACTTCCCATGTGCTTCATGCTCATCCATGGTTAATTGGCTCAATCTCATCTGTATGAGTCTGTTGGTTTCAGTATCAATCTAAAATATGGAAGAGAATAATCAGCATTTCAGTTTGAGTTGCTCAAAGTTCAGTGTTTCCAATTCAGGATCATTTGCTCTATTATTTGTATAACATCAGTTGAAATGTAATTATTTTTACAACTTCTGTTCTCAACTGAATTTAGTGCAAATGCATGTAATATAATTTAAGGAGCTGAGCCTCAAACTTTGCTGCCCACCAAGAAAACCTGAAGAGCGTGAAAACTTCTGATGCCCAGGCCCTGCCCCAGAGCAATTAAATCAGAGTTGTTCTGCATGGGACAGCAGATTGTCTACACAGTGGGCTGTAATGAGAATGTACTCTGTCGTTTTTAGCTGTGATGAAGCTTTTCTTGACCTCTCCAAGTTTATGTAGAAACCTCTCCTCTAATAATAAAAGAGTCTACTCTCTCTCTCTCTCTATCTCTTCAACAAATCCAGTGAAAATCTCCCCACTCCAGACATAAAATTGTTTAAGTCTTTCATGTTCTTTAGCTTTACAAACACAAACCTGTAAGAACAAGTAAATCAAGTGTTTTCCAATAAGTTAATGTGATTTAAATGTTACAAGTTGTTTGGTTTTTAAGTGGTCTTAATTAAGACATTTAAGGATGTTGTCACAGGGTTGGTTACCAATGAGTCTCTGTCATCTGTGGGACCAGATGGAAAACACTGCTCATTTTTGAACATTAGTCACCTAGCCAATGACACAGGCATTTTTGATGCTGCTGTCCCAGCTGTGTCCAGCTGCTGTAGGCTTAGTACTGCTGTCCATGTGCTGCCTTTAAGCCTTCACTCGTCTCCACTACACACTAAGGAGCTAATGTCCTTTGATCTACGTATCTGATCTCTATCTTTTTTTCCCTTTTCTTTTTCTTTTTTTAAATAAATACCTAAATTCCAGAAGCTCAGGAGGCTGAAGCAGGAGGATCACAAGTTTGAGAACCACCCCAGCACCTTAGCAAAATCCTATCTCAAAATAAAAAATAAAAAGGGCTGGGGAATGTGACTCAGTGGTAAAGCATCTTTAGGTTCAATCCCCAGTAACCCCCCCCCCAGTAAAATAAAATAAATAAAATAGAATAAAATAAAATAGACCTAAAGAGTGATATCTAATCAACCATGTGAAAAATGAAGCAGAGCCCTAGTCTACAGAGTGCATCTCCAGAGCTTATTTACCAAACATGGAGTAGTAAGATGGGAAGAGGCATGTTTTAGTTAACTTTTTTAATGCTGTGACCAAAAGACCCAAAAATAACAGATTTAGAGAAGGAAAACTTTATTTCAGGTTCACAGTTTCAGAAATCTCAGTCCACAGATGGCAGACTCCATTCCTTGGGACTGAGGTAAGGCAGGGCATCAGAGCAGAAGGGTGTGGCAGAGGAAAATAGCTCAGGACATAACATCAGGAAGCAGAGAGAGAGAGCTCCACTCAACAAGGACAAAAAAAAAGCCCCAAAGCACACACTCAGTGACCCATCTCCAACCAAAACCTACCTGCCTATAGTTACCACCTAGTTAATCCACCCATTCAAGTGGATTGATGCACTGATTAGGTTAAGATTTTCATAACCCAGTCATTTTACCTCTAAACTTTCTTGCATTGTCTCACACATGAGCTTTTGGGGACACCTCATATCTGAACCATAACAAGGCAAAAACACAGCTTAATCAGGCAGTTAATTCTTGGAAATAGTGGACATGTATCAAAAATACAGGTGGTCAAAGACAGAGGGAAAATATTCCCACAGTACAGAATCCAGGGATCTGAACATTATAGTATAGCTAAACTCTGCAGCCAACATCCCCAAAGAGGTCCAAAAATGATTTCAAGGTTTGTTTCCGATTGAAAAAATTAAAATATCACCCTTTGCTTTTACACCTTGAAACAGTTCAGGATTCCCATAAAATGTCTAGAAAATGGATCATGATTACAGTAGAGAGGGAATGTGTCCAAATGAACTTGTATTCAAGCAAATGGTTTGCATTTCACATTCAAGTCTTGGCTCACCAGACCCTTAATGAATGAACCATCTGATTCAAAGACAAGTTACCCTTTAGATCATCAGAAAGGACTATGAGTCTATAAGAATAATTATTACCCAAGAGTAGTCCTAATATACTAGGCAAAATGAGATGGAAGCATACAGTACCAGGAGGCAGAATGTCTTACGACACCTGCATTTGAAGAAGTTAAAGAAAGATCTGGAAGAGCTGACAGATGAATCAGAAAAAGGAAATCATGTTTTCAATTCATCCTGAAAATATAATGAGGAAATCAATCTTGTCTAATTTGATAATCACTTATTTTTCAAAAAAAAAAAAAAAAAACAATAACAAGGAAAAGGTGTTGCATGTGAGGACAGCAGCCCCATAGCAGGGTACAAAAGGGGATGTGGGTCAAAAGGACTCCAATCCTTCCAAACCCACCTTCTTGGAAACACCTCCAGAACCTCCAGCCTCTGACACCATGTGCAACTCCTGTTGTGGCTCCTGCTGCTCTGGCCAGGGCTGTGGCTGCTGCCAGCCCAGGTGCTGCCAGACCACTTGCTGCAGGACCACCTGCTGCCGCCCCAGCTGCTGCTGTAGTCCCTGCTGTGGTGGGTGCAGTGGCTGTGGTGGGTGCAGTGGCTGTGGTGGATGCAGTGGCTGTGGTGAGTGCAGTGGCTGTGGCTCTTGCTGCTGCCGCCCCGTCTGCTGTAGGACCACCTGCTGCAGGACCACCTGCTGCCGCCCCAGCTGCTGTGGCTCCTGCTGCTGCAGCCCCTGCTGTGGTGGCTCCAGTGGCTGTGGTGGGTGCGGAGGCTGTGGCTCCTGCTGCTGCCGCCCCATCTGCTGTAGGACCACCTGCTGCAGGACCACCTGCTGCCGTCCCTGCTGCTGTGTGTCCAGCTGCTGCCGCCCAAGCTGTTGCTAAACCTCCTGCTGCTGTCCAATCTGCCCTAGAGGTTCTTGCTGCTGAGTGCTCTGACCTGCACTCACCTGTCTACTTCAACCAATATCCTGGATGTAGTCATGAGAGATCAATTGTAAAACCTCAGTTCTAAAGTCCCAACAGAGATCGATTTTGGACTGCAAACTGCTTCCCTCATCCCTATAGGTAACTGTCTCTCAATTGAGCACAAGTTTGAATTTTCTCTAAGACCTGTCAACTATCATGTCATCCCTCTGGAAATGTTTGTCTTCTGTCATATTGTCTCATATGAAGATATTCTTGCATTTTAAATAAAATCTGAATTTTGTAGGCTTACCAAAAAAAGGGCATCATGTCTCCTTATTTTTCCTCTTAAATTATTATTCTTACTGTCGATTTTTCTGTAGTTCATTCTCTAAGGAATGTTTTGTGAGCATTCCTCATGCAGAAAGATGATTTCAAGACCCAAATCTGGATCTCTGGTGCTGGAGGACTTTCTCTGGATGGGCAGAAGGGTTAAGAACACTTCGGAGCAGAGCTCAACCAGTGAATGAGAGCTGGTACACAGAAACTGTAGCACAATTTCCCCTGAGTGAGTTCTTTCAGCCCTCCAGAGGTCCTCAGTGAGACTGAACCTCAGGGGGTTCTCCTCATTATGTTACTCTCTACTGCCTCCTCTCACTGGCTTCAATCAATTCCCAAATTCCCTACAGTCTTTCCTGGCATTATTTACCAAGCACATGACTTGCTCTTAATCCTCTGAATGTTGGGGTTCTCCAGGAGGCACCCAGTCTAAGGCATCCATGTTCCTAATCTCAGCATTGGTGATTTTCAACACATTTTTCATGCAATATGGCCTCACTACATGATTGTTTTGTTTCATGTTTTCCCGGTTTGCAAACACAAATCATAAAATAAGAATAAATCACGTGTTTGCTGAGAATGTTAATGTAATAAAAATGCCACAAAGGGCTTGGTCCTTACATTGTTCTCATTAATTTAAAGATGTCATTGTAGGATGAAAAATTTGTCTCTGTATTCCTGGGATTTTCCTACTCTTTTTGTATTGTGAGTTCTGATTTCTGGGAACTCCCTCAGTCCTGGGTAATCAGTTCAGTTGATCACTATATGATCTAATTTGTTAGGAATCATTAAAGTGAAATATTGGTATTCTTAGTTCTGCTTGAATGAACTGGTGAGTTATGCATCAACACAGAAATTCTCACAGACATATGCCGATCCAAAGACAGAAAAGAAATGACATTACATATCATTTATTTCAATTCTAGATCAAAACTAATTTACAAAGAAAATTTATTAGAACAATGGGCTGCCTCTATGTTGGTGGAACTTACTGAAGTGACATTTGGGAACCTTCTAAAATCATGTAAAATGTTCTCTATCTTGATGGGTGTGGAAATTAGGCAGATGCTTTCACTTATCAAAACTAAGTAGTACACATTAGGAGTTGGAAGTGTAACTCAGCGGTCAAGCACTTGCCTAACAGGTATTTCACCCTGGGTTCTATCCCCAGCACCACGAAAAATAAACAAACAGCAACAAAAACAGTACACTTAGAAGTTGTACATTTCAGTGTATGTGAATTTTATCTAATCATACAACATAAAAACTGACAAGAAATGTTAATTTTGGAATACATCTACCAAACTGCACGTTCGCTAATTTGCTCTAAGGAAAACTATTTTAGTGGCATGACACCGTGATGAGCTCTTTGATGTTACTTCACCACAGACTCGTATAATTATGTGTGTGTGGTCCTCCCTGCATACTGTGAACTCTTTGTTATTTCTAACACCAATATGTGTCTCATAGATGATCTCTTCGGTCAATCTATTTTATAAACAAGGCAGGAACTTGACCTAGGTGTTTTTTGCAAAACTTGAATAGTCAGTGTAAGCTGTGGTCTCCACGTGTGGTCCTTGGGCCTTCAGTATTAACAGTCTTTGGCCACTTGCTAAAAAGTCAGAGCCTGAGGTTTCTCCCAACAATCAGAAATTCTGGGAGTAGACCCAGAAATCTGTATTCACACACCCTCTGGATGATTTCGATACATGCACAAGTTAAACTACCACAATGTAGAAGAAATATAAGTGAAATATTAATTCAATAAGGTAGAATTTGCTAAAATTCACTGATGTTTTTAGATTGCTTAAAAAAATTTGTGTCATGAGTTTCTCAGCTCTGGAAGTAAGTTCTGAAGAGATGTATATTCTGATTATTTTAAATTTTTTTCCTCCACTGAAGGAATGTTTTAATTAACAGGGTAAGTAAAAATGAGGCTATGCTTTTCAGAATTTAAGAGCCTAGTTGGAGAGACATAATATAAACATATAAGACATCAAAGTAGCAATTTAAGAAACTGTGACACTAAGCCACAGAGAAATTGCCTGTCAGCATTTAAGGATATAAAATATGATCTGAAGTTTGAAAAACATCCAAAGAAACCCATTCCAGTGATGCAGAGGTCACCAGCCTCACATACATAGAGCAGTTTCCTTCCTCATTGTTTAAAAATGATCCATACTAGAGCGCCTTCGCCTCTTGTCCCTGAAGATGGCATGTGAAGCAGATGGGCTTCCTCCCCATCAGTGGAAGAAATGCACAACAGAAAGTATGACTGACCAGCTCTCACTGTGATAAGGGATTCAGGAGGAGAGAGTGAAGAATGTAATTACAGATGCGGAGCATCACATGCCAGCCCTCCGTGGGGGAGAGGAAGAGACTGGGGTCTAGAAGACATCAACTGGTAGAGTCAAAAGGAAAAAGAGATGGACAGAGCTTAGTACTACTAGACAGAAAATTGTGTTTCTAACAAATTAAGTCATTAAATAGACAAACATTATTATGGAATCTGATAATTACTTAGCTATTCAGGAAATAAAAACAAGGAAAAATCTATCAACAACAGGAAAATGGGCCATGTATAAGAGGCAGTGGCACAAGAGAACTTCTAAACTCCAGAACTTCACTCTCCTGGAAACCCAGCCAGAACCTCCATCCTCTGACATCATGTGCAACTCCTGTTGTGGATCCTGCTGCTCTGGCCAGGGCTGTGGCTGCTGCCAGCCCAACTGCTGCCAGACCACCTGCTGCAGGACCACCTGCTGCCGCCCCAGCTGCTGCTGTAGCCCCTGCTGTGGTGGCTCCAGCTGCTGTGGTGGCTCCAGCTGCTGTGGTGGCTCCAGCGGCTGTGGCTCCAGCTGCTGCCGCCCCTCCTGTGACTCCTGCTGCTGCCAAACCTGCTGCCGCCTGCGTCCAGTCTGTGGCAATGTCTCCTGCCACACCACTTGCTACCGCCCCACCTGTGTCATCTCCACCTGCCCCCGTCCCATGTGCTGTGCCGTCCCCGGCTGCTGATCTCTTCCTGGAATGCCTGTCGCACAGTGGATGCTTTTATTAGATTCATAAAATACGTCGCCAGCCAGTGAGTGGGAAAATAAGACTCCTAACCTGCAGATCCCTCCTCTGATGGGGCATTCAGAGTTGCATTCAGTTCCTTCAGGAAATAACAAATGTAAACACATTTGGCAAAAGACTTGAAGCCAGGCCCCAGTGCATCTGTTTTTAGACAAGCAATGTCTTCATTCTAAGTGTATGCTAATTGCAATGATCTCACGTGGTGTTGCTTCCACGTATTCTCATTAAAGAGCCAGTTCCTGATATTGACATCCCCTGGTTTGTTAATGATTAGATTGTACATGTGTGTTGATGTGTCACTTCACTCCAAGGCCCGTCTTTCTCCAAGTGCAGGAGGGCATGTTTAAGAGCAGGGGCTCTTGATTTATGCCACCCGTGTTGGAATCGGGGCTGCACTAGGTACTTCTTGTTATGACATGGGAGAAATTATTTTTATGGGTCCTTTTTAGTTACACATGACAGTAGAATCCATTTGGATATATTTAAACAAGCATGGAATGTATCTTATTCTAATCAGGACCTCACTCTTGTGGCTGTACATGATGGTGGGATTCACTGTGGTGTATTCATTCATATATGTACATAGGAAAGTTATGTCAGACTCATTCCATTCTCTTTCCTTTTCCTAGACCCTTCTTTCTTTTCTCCATTCCCCTTGTCTGATCTACTGAACTTGAATTCTGCCCTTCCTTTATTGTGGATTAGCTTCCACATATCGGAGAAAACATTTGACCTTTACTTTGTTGGGATTGACTTATTTCACTTGGCATAATCATCTCCAGATTCATTCATTCACTGACAAATGCCATAAAGTCATTCTTTATAATTGAGTAATGCTCCATCACCTATATATACTACATTTACATATACTACATTTTCTTTATCCACTCATCTGCTGTAAATCAAGCTGCTACAAACATTGATGTGGCTGCATCACTGCTGATTTAAATTCTTTGGCTATATACCAAGGAATGGGGTACCTAGGTCAAATGGTGTCCATTCCTATTTTTTTGAGGAACCTGGCATGGAAGAAATTATTAAGCTCTTCAGAACTCAAGATTTATTTCTCTGGGAATTAGGAATAATACATTAAATTGTTTGAAGGTATAAGGACCTAATTCATGTAACACAGTTATCATAGGCCTATCACATAATATAGGCTCTCAAAATAATTTTTATTATTACTGAACTATTACTCTGGGCCGGAATAAAATCTTAGCATAGTGTTCTCTTTGACAAAACAATAGGAAAATCTGTGAAACAGTTTTTGTGTCCTCTATAACTTAAAACGAAGGTCTGGTATGTCTCTCAAATGTCTGTTTTAGTCAGCTTTTCTGTTGCTATGAACAAAAGACTTGCCAAAACAATTTAGAAGAGGAAAGACTTATGTGTTGTTCATGGTTGCAGAGATCTCAGTCCTTAGAAAGCCAACCCCATTGCTCTGTGCATGAGGAGAGGCAGGAGGGGAAATAGCTCAGGACATGACCCCAGGAAGAAGAGAGAGAGAAGCAGGGAGAGAGAGAGATAGATAGATAGAGAGAGAGAGAGAGAGAGAGAGAGAGAGAGCACGCTCCCCTCAACATAGACAAAATAAAACCCCACAAGACACACCCTACCTGCATGTGGTGACCACTCAGCTAATCCCTACAAAGGGATTAATGCACTGATTAGGTGAAAAATCTCATAACCCCAATCGTCCCACCTCTAAACTTTCTTGCCTTGTCTCACACATGAGCTTCGAAGGGACACCTAATCTGATGTCTCCTAAAAATTCCATGAGTTGAACATTAAGAAGGCAATTCCATTTCACCTGACTAAATCTTTTTCTTCCAGTAGGCTCCATATTATTTGTATCAATTTCCAGTGCTTTCTCCTCCCTCCCTCTCTTCCTTCCTCTCTAAACATAAAGTTTCTTTCAGCATACAAAATGTACCTTCTAAATCAACATTTCTGGAAATTTATGGATTTCATGGCAACTTTCTCATAAAAATTTAAAGCTTCATTCATAGATGCTCAAAATTTTAGAATTGCCTGACTGAAATTCCTTCATCATTTTAGCCTCTAAAGTTATTGAGGTTTTTACATCTTCTTGATCACTTCACTCTCTCATTTGGGGCTTCCCTCACCTTCTCGGCCTTTCCTAAGAGAACATGGGAAGCCGCCATGGCAGCCTCATTGCAGGGGGTTGTGGGACTGCAAAGGACCTGGGTCAGAGTGTTGGAGCACCAGGGTACTGCTCCCTGTGCTTGCCTCTGCCTCCTGGCACTCTTGAGTTTGAATTCATTCCTCCAAGGAAAAAGACAAATCTGGAAATTTTAAGTGGAAAGAAAAGATACATTAGAAAGAAGGAGAGCTTGCTCCACATTCCAGAGTTCCATGTTGGAAGCATATACCACATATTACCTTAGCCAGCCCACATGCCAATGGAAACACCAACCTGTTTCTGGGGATTTGCTTTCAGAGATGAGGAAAAGGACCTGGTGCTCTTTTCATCCCTAGGGATAATATTGAAGGACAAGCTGTTGAAATTCGTTTTTATCTGTATAATCCTCAAATCCACGAGATCCAAGTGGTCAACCTAGAGAAATGCCTGGATGGTACCTTAGGATACTTCCAAGATGCCCTTCCTGAAAACTGCACTTCAGATATGAAGATAAAGTCAGTGATATCAGAGCATCGCCAAGAGATTCTGGTAATGAGCTGAAAGTAAAAATGAACTGTAAGTCCTGGTCCAAACACTGGGAATGCCAAAATTGGAATATTAAAGGAATCACACTTGATCTTTGTTTGACTGAAGAACAAATCAAAGAAACCCAAAAGTGTATTTGGCCATGGTTTGAGTTTGATATGATGTGGGAATTTGATACTTCAAAAACTGCAACTGCAATATAGGATGAAATTGAAGCATCAAAATGTTCTGGTTCTAAAAATGCATTTGATTACTCACCCAAGATGTACTGGCTCTCAAAGGACTTATTCTGAAACCAGTTTAAAACAATTTATAAGAAAAGTCCTTCAAAGAACTAAGCATTCATTATTTTTTTAGACCCATAAATATATAGTTTATTGAGTTTTTTAAAATTTACTTTTATTGTAAATGAATAGGATACATGTTGTTTCTGCTTGTACATGAAGTAAAGCCATACCATTTGTGTAATCATACATTTGCATAGGGTAATGGTGTTTGATTCATTCTGTTATTTTTTCCTTTCCCCCTACCCATCCCACCCCTCTTTTCCCTCTATACAGTCCCTCCTTCCTCCATTCTTGCCCCCCCACCCCCCATTAAGTGTCATCATCCACTTATGAGAAAGATCATTCATCCATTTGTTTTTTGAGATTTGCTTATCTCACTTAGCATGATATTCTCCAATTTCATCCACATGTCAGCAAATGCCATAATTTTATTATTCTTTATAGCTGAGTAATATTCCATTGTATATATATATACCACAGCTTCATTATCCACTCATCAATTGAAGGACATCTAGGTTGGTTCCACAATCTGGCTATTGTGAATTCAGCAGCTATGAACATTGATGTGGCTGTATCTCTGTAGTATGCTGATTTTAAGACTTTTGGGTATAGGCCGGGGAGTGGGATAGCTGGGTCAAATGGTGGGGCCATTCCAAACTTTCTGAGGAATCTCCACACTGCTTTCAAGAGTGGCTACAATAATTTGCAAACCCACCAGCAATGTATGAGTGTACCTTTTTCCCCACATCCTCTCCAACACCTATTGTTGCTTATATTCTTGATAATCACCATTCTAATTGAATGAATCTAAGGAATCTTAGTGTAGTTTTGATCTTCATTTCTCTTATTACTAGAGATGTTGAACATTTTTTCATGTATCTGTTGATCGCTTATAGATCTTCTTCTGTGAAGTGTCTGTTCATTTCCTTAGCCCATTTGTTGATTGGATTATTTGTATTTTTGGTGTAGAGTTTTTTGAGTACTTTATAGATTCTGGAATTTAGCACTCTATCTGAAGTGTGAGTGGCAAAGATATTCTCCCACTCTGTAGGCTCTCTCTTTGCATTGCTGATAGTTTTCTTTGCTGAGAGAAAACTATTTAGTTTGAATCTATCCCAGTTATTGATTTTTGCTTTTATTTCTTGTGCTATGGGAGTCCTGTTAAGGAAGTCTGATCCTAAGCCAAGAAGTTGAAGATTTGGACCTACTTTTCTTCTATAAGATGCAGGGTCTCTGGTCTGATTCCAAGGTCCTTGATCCATTCTGAGTTGAGTTTTGTGCAGGGTGAGAGATAAGAGTTTAGTTTCATTCTGTTGCATATGGATTTCCAGTTTTCCCAGCACCATTTGTTGAAGAGGCTATCTTTTCTCCAATGCATATTTTTGGCACCTTTGTCTAGTATGAGAAAATTGTATTTATTTGGGATTGTGTCCATGTCCTCTGTTCTGTACCATTGATCTACCTGTCTATTTTTGTACCAATACCATGCCGTTTTTGTTACTATTGTTTTGTAGTATAGTTGAAGTTCTGGTATTGCGATATCCCCTGCTTCACTCTTCCTGCTAAGGATTGCTTTAGCTATTCTGGGTTTCTTATTCTTCCAGATGAATTTCACGATTGCTTGCTCTATTTCTGTAAGGTACATCATTGGGATTTTAATTGGAATTGCATTGAATCTGTATAGCACTTTTGTTAGTATATCTATGTTGACAATATTAATTCTGCCAATCCAAGAACATGGGAGATCTTTCCATCTTCTACGGTCTTCCTCAATTTCTTTCTTCAATGTTTTTTAATTTTCATTGTAGAGATCATTTACCTCTTTCATTAGATTGATTCCCAAGTATTTTTTTTTTTTTAGGCTAAGCAAATGGAGTTGTTTTCCTCATTTCCCTTTCAGATGTTTCATCACTTCTGTATAAAAATGCTTTAGATTTATGTGTGTTGATTTTATAGCCTGCTATTTTGCTGAATTCATTGATGAGGTCTAGAAGATTTCTGGAGGAGTTTTTTGGTTCCTCTAAATATAGAATAATTTCATCAGTAAGTAGTGATAGTTTAAGTTCCTCTTTTCCTATTTGTATCCCTTTAATTTCTTTAGTCTGTCTCTTTGCTCTGCATAGTATTTCAAGAACAATGTTGAATAAAGTAGGGAAAGAGGACATCCCTGTCTTGTTCCCATTTTTAAAGGGAATGCTTTCGTGTTTTCCCCATTAAGAATGATGTTGGCCATGGGCTTTACAATGTTCAGGTATGTTCCTACTATCCCTATTTTTTCTAGCGTTTTGAGCATGAAGGGGTGTTGTATTTTGTCGAACGCTTTTTCTGCATCAATTGAAATAACCATATGATTCTTATCCTTAAGTCTGTTGACATGATGGATTATGTTTATTGATTTACAAATGTTGAACCATCCTTGCATTCCAGGAATGAACCCCACTTGATCGTGGTGCACGATTTTCTTAATATGCTTTTGGATACGGTTTGCCAGTACTTTGTTAAGGATCTTTGCATCTATATTCATCAAGGATATTGGCCTAAAATTTTCTTTCCTTGATGTGTCTTTTCCTGGTTTGGGTATGAGGGTGATATTAGTTTCATAGAATGAGTTTCGTAGGGTACCCTCGTTTTCTATATCCTGGAATACTTTGAGAAATATTGGAATGAGTTCTTCTTTGAAGGTCTTGTAGAACTTGGCTGAGAATCCATCTGGTCCTGGGCTTTTCTTGGATGGTAGGTTTTTAATGGCTTCTTCTATTTCATTGCTTGATATTGATCTCTTTAAATTTTGTATGTCCTCCTGGTTCAGTTTGGGAGGAGCATATGTCTCTAGAAATTTGTCAATGTCTTCGGTATTTTCTATTTTGTTGGAATACAGATTTTCAAAGTAGCTTCTCATTATGTTATGTATCTCAGTGGTGTCTGTCGTGATATTTCCTTTTTTATCACGAATTATAGTAATTTGAGTTTTCTCTCTCCTTCTCTTTGTTAGTGTGGCTAAGGGTTTGTCTATTTTGTTTACTTTCTCAAAGAACCAACTTTTTGTTTTGTCAATTTTTTGAATTGTTTCTTTTGTTTCAGTTTCATTGATTTCAGCTCTGATTTTAATTATTTCCTGTCTTCTACTACTTTTGCTGTTATTCTGTTCTTCTTTTTCTAGGCCTTTTAGGTGTAATGTTAGGTCATTTAGTTGTTGACTCTTCATTCTTTTCTGGAATGCGCTCCATGGAATGATTTTTCCTCTTAGTATCACTTTAATAGTGTCTCAGAGATTTTGATATGTTGTATCATCATTCTCATTGACCTCTAAGAAGTTTTTTATCTACTCCCTGATGTTTTCTTTTATCCATGTTTCATTCAATAGCATATTATTTAGTCTCCAGGTGTTGGAGTAATTTCTGTTTTTTATTTTGTCATTGATTTCTATTCTTAGTCCATTATGATCTGATAGAACACAAGGCAGTATCTCAAATTTTTGCATTTCCTAAGGCCTGCTTTGTGACATAACATATGGTCTATTTTCGAGAAGGTTCAATGTGCTGCTGAGAGGAAAGTGAATTCGCTCGTTGATGGATGGAATATTCTATATATGTCTATTAAGTCTAGGTTATTGATTGTGTTACTGAGTTCTATGGTTTCTTTGTTTGGTTTGCATTTGGAAGATCTATCCAGTGGTGACAGCGGTGTGTTAAGGACACCTGGAATTATTGTGTTGTGGTCTATGTGATTCTTGAAATTGAGAAGGATTTGTTTGATGTACAGGGATGCAACATTGTTTGGGGCATAAATATTTACGATCGTTATTTACGATCGTCTTCCTGATTTATGGTTTCCTTAAGCAGTATGAAATGTCCTTCTTTATCCCTTCTGACTAGCTTTGGCTTGAAGTCCACTTTATCTGATATAAGGATGGAAACTCCCGCTTTTTTACTGAGTCCATGTGTGTGGTAGGTTTTTTCCCCATCCTTTCACCTTTAGTCTGTGGATGTCTTTTTTTATGAGATGAGTCTCTTGCAGGCAGCATATTGTTGGGTCTTTCTTTTTCATTCATTCTGCCAGTCTATGTCTTTTGTTTGATGAGTTTAGGCCATTAACATTCAGGGTTATTATTGAGATATGATTTGTATTCCCAGTCACTTGGGCTTATTTTGGGTTTTTTAACTTGGCTTGGTTTCACCTTTGAGTGGTTTTTCTTTAAGGTAGTTCCTCCCTTTGCTGACCTACATTGTTGTTTTTCATTTCCTCCTCATGGAATATTTTGTTGAGAACATTCTGTAGCACAGGCTTTCTGTTTGTAAATTCTTTTAATTTTTGTTTATCATGGAAGGATTTTATATCATCTTCAAATCTGAGGGTTAGTTTTGCTTGGCATAGGAATCTTGGTTGGCAACCATGTTCTTTCAGAACTTTAAATATGTTGGTCCAAGCCCTTGTAGATTTTAGAGTCTGGTTGAGAAGTCTCCTGGTATTCGTACTGGTTTTCCCCCATATGTAATCTGATGCTTTTTCTTGTGGCCTTCAAAATCCTATCTTTATTTTGAATGTTAGGGATTTTCATTATAATGTGCCTTGGTGTGGATCTGTTGTGGTTTTGTGCATTTGGTGTTTTGTAAGCCTCTTGTATTTGATTTTCCATTTCATTCTTCAGGTTTGGGAAATTTTCTGATATTATTTCATTGAATAGGTTGTTCATTCCTTTGCTTTGTATCTCTGTGCCTTCCCCAATCCCAATAATTCTTAAATTTGGTCTTTTCATGATGTCCCATCGTTCTTGGAGATTCTGTTCATGATTTATTACCATCTTCTCTGTTTGGGCCACTTTATTTTCAAGATTAAATATTTTGTCTTCATTGTCTGAGGTTCTGTCTTCCAAGTGGTCTAGTTTTTTGGTGATGCATTCCATTGAGTTTTTTATTTGGTTAATTGTTTCCTTCATTTCAAGAATTTCCGTTTGTTTATTTGTTTTGTTTTTTGTTTTTTGTTTTTTGTTTTAGAATCTCTATCTCTTTGTTGAAATGATCTTTTGCTTCCTGCATTTGCTCTTTCAACTGCTTATTGGTACTATCATTCATTGCCTGCATTTGCTCTCTAATCTCATCCTTTGCTTCGCAAATCATCTTAATCAGGTATAATCTGAAGTCCTTTTCTGACATTTCTTCTAACATACTGTCATTGGATTCTATTAATATGGAATCTAGATTTGTTTGGATCATTTTCTTCCCTTGTTTTTTCATGTTGCTCATGTATCTTCCCCTCTAGCAGTGCAGGTCTGGGGTATTGCAGATTTCCCCCTATGGGCTTATTGTGGACCTATAGGTTTCCAAAACCTTTTCTTTAAAGGGAGATCAATATTAGCAGTGCCCAATTCTGACACTATGCAAACCTAGACCAAATAGCCCCGATGAGGACATTAACAATATTGTCATAATAAACAGAATGAGTTCAAGTATTATCTTCAGTATAACAAACAGATTTGCAATAAGGTCTGTAGTTTCTAATGGAGGACAAAGAGGATGCAGAAGGATGTAGAATGTGGCTGTTAATGGGATAAGAAAAGAATATACGGAAGTTCTAGAAAATAGAAAGAATGAGAGTGTAATCAAAAGAAATTGGATGTTAGCATGCAAAAAGTGAGAGACTCTGAGGGAACAGGTAAACAAAAGGAATAGAGAGCAAGAAAAGTAAAGAAATAAAAACTTAAAATTGTTCAATAAGGAGAAAAAAGAAAATCTACACTACAACAGTCATATAGTATTCAAACCTCCCAGTCTTCAGTAACCTGATGCATGAGAGGTGAAGCATTCATTATTTAATAGCACTTTAAAAATAAAATTTGCACACCACTCATGATAACAATAAAAATAGAACATGGGCAGGATATTTTTCTTTGAGATTTTAGTTTTCTCATCACTGAAACTCAGGTAAGAATGATCTTCCTTAGCTGGGAAAATGTGTCACAAGATGTACAATAATATTATGTTTTTACAAATAAACGGGTTTATAAGTTTTGGTTCCATAACCCAAAATATGATAAAAACATTCTAAATGCAATACAATAAGTTTACATACATTATATATTAGCAGAGTAATATTTCCAAGAAACAAGTGTGATCAACTAAGAATTGATTGTTATTTCTAAAACTTAAAAATGAATAAACAAATAAATTTTAAGATATCAAAAGACCAAACAAATACAAGCTGGCATAAAGTGGGTTTCACCTCAACACAGGTTGGGTGTTATATTATTTGAATATCAAAGAAATGTCTCATAGTCATTTTCAGCTCCACCTTTTCCACTTGATCTAAATTGTTCTACAGAGGACAGGCCGGCCTTTGCATTCACCAGAATTAACAAATCTTTTATCCTTCCTATGTTCTTCTTTGACAACCTCTAATTATAGGATGCAAGTTCTGGTTTTAACATGATGCATTATTAGCTTGAGCTAAATCAAAGAATAGAAGTTTTATATGTTTTTTTCAGTATCAAAATATATAAGGCTTATAATTTCCTGTTTTTTACAAGAGCAGGAATGAGAAGAAATGCTGAATCCATTTGCAAAGGTGTCAATACAGTTAAGGGAAAGCTCATTAATAACAAGGACAGTTTATAATAACAAGGTGGAGTCCAGAAACCCTATGCCATAATTTGGGTGAAGTAGCCAGAGGGTGGCATGCAACGTATCTTAGAATTAGTTCACACAGGCACTTAAGTACAGTAATTGCATTCAGGGAGAGTTAACGTGATGCTAGAGGAAATCAACACACAGATAAAGTTATGAAAGGGAAAGTAACTGAAGTGATTATTTTATGCTCACAAAAACTTTATCTAAATGTATAGTGGGGGTGAATTTTTAACTGAATACAACGTGGACTAAGTCAGCCCTTGACTCATTCTTATTTGGCCATGAACCTTTGGAATTTGCTCAAGTCCTGTTAGTGCTACATACTGAATCATACAGAATTACAGAAGGGCAATGAAAGATGCTTTAAGTGTAGGAAGCAGCTGAAGCAGGAGTCTTAATTCCCTTAAACTCACAACTGGTATTCCTGTCTGGCCAGGAGATAAGGAAGGAGATTACTAATGGAACAAACAAGTCAGTTCCTCTGATTGGTTAGGTTGACCTAATGTGTAGGAACTTTACAGGAAGGAGAAGCCCAGCAAGACTGCTGTACCAGTTCAATTCAGTCAGAGGCAAGTTACATGCTCATGGCCAGGAACTCTGTAGATATTTACTCCAGAAATACACCAAAATATATACAGGAACTTAGTATATGGAAAGGTGGCATTTCAAATGAAGGAAAGAGATGTATTATTTAATGAGTGGTTTGGGGTTGTGGTCAAACCCAATTTCAAAATATTTAAGCCTCATATCTTATACCTGTATACATTCCTGATGGAGAAAATATTTGAAAAAGACAAAACATCAAACCTTGAAATTAACAGACTTTATGAGACATTGTGTATCTAAGTTTGTAACTGGAAAGGCTTTTCGAAATAGGACACAAACCCCAGAAACCATAAAATCTGACTGCATCAGATGCAACATGGGGGCAAATAAAATTTCTTTCACATCTAATTTTGCAGAAAGGCTGTATATTGTAAATGATTGGAAACTTGGACCCAGTGCTGGCTTGGCAGGGATCAAATTGCTGCTCTCCTGCTTACTGGCTTTGATCTTCCCTGGGCCTCAGATCCTCATCTGGAAGAGGGTTGCAATGGAATTCACTGTCCTGGACTGTTGAGACTAGTAAATGAACCACTCTACCTGTAACACACTGGAACAACTGCAAAGAATGTGGTTGTTATGTTGTGGTTTCAGCAAAGTGCCCAGCCAACAACACTCAGAGCCTGCAGAAGGGAAGAAAAGAGCAGGGTTTCTATCACTCTCTGTATTTCTCTTTGACTTAGGCTCCTGGGAGAACAGAGTTAGCAAATAACCGTGCAAATACCCCATTCTCATCTTTTGATGTAAATATTTCTTCTTTGTCTCTAAGTAGCCTTTTTTTTTTTTTTTACCTTCTTCCTTTTTAGGCACAACTTCCACTTTCTGATCTATTTATCTTTTTTAAAATTTTAGATTATTGGCTGTTAGGAGGGAGGAGCTATAAACCATATACATAGTCATGAAATATATAAACAAACAGTTAAACTGGGATATCTTACAAAGAACCCTCTTGCTACGCAGTCTGAACTTTGAATGTCCTCCAAAGACCCACATGTTAAAGTCTGGGTGTCCACGGAACTGTTATTGGGAGGTGGTGGAATCTTTAAGAGATGGGGCCTATTGGGAGGTTCTTTCATAATCGGGGGCTGTTCCTGAAAGGAACTGTGGGACCCCCAACCCTTTCCCCTTTCTCTTTTGCTTTCTGGCCACGGGGTGAGTAGTTTTTGCTCTGTCATGTGCTCCTGCCATGAAGTACTGCCTCACCATAGACACAAAAGCAACAGGGTCAACTGATTATGGGTTAGAACCTCCAAGATGATGAAAAAAAAATAACTTTTTTTTTTTTAATTGTGGAACTTCCTTTATTCACTCAACAGTGCTTTGACATTTACCCACTTGGAAAGAAGTAAACCCCAATTGTTAATTTCCAGTGCTGTTTATTATATTTGTATTCCCTTTGATGAGTACTTAGTTCTCAGATGTTGCAATCATAATCAATGAAGCTATGAACAACCCTTTCAAGAACATGTGAGGGAATTTCTCAAGCATACTTCCAGAAGTGCAATTGTGTTGGATCAGAGTGTGTACAAAACCAACAATAACAAACTAGGAAACAGTTCTCTCCAATAAGCCTATAAATTTAACCTCCAGTTAAGAGCATGCATTTTTTTTTCTGTTGCTAGGTCTTTGTTGACATTTGATATGGTCAGATGTTTCGATTTTTGTCAGCACTGAGGTGTAAAATGGTATAACCAGGTTGTTTAAATTTCTTTGTTTATTACTGACACATCATTCCATAGATGTACTGATTTTGCTTCCTGTAAATTATACTTATAATTTTACTTTTCTGTCCTTTTCATATAGAAAAGCTATATCCCCGGCCCATTTTTATTTTTATTTTGAGAAAGGATCTTGCTAAGTTGCTCAGGGCCTCACTAAGTTGTTGAGGATGGCTTTGAACTTGTGATCCTCTTTATCTTTATAAGTTGATTATTTCAGGTATTTATTATAATAATGTAAAGCTGACCAACACACCTCCTCATACCTCTCTTTTCTGTTTCTTCCAAGCCTCTGCCAAATCTTTCCTTGACATTATTTTATTATTATTTTATAATAAATAATTATTTCATAACAAAGATAACAACTTATCTTCATTATGTCTATTCCCATTACCTGATGCTGAGTGTCCATCTCTAACCCTGTCTCACTTTAACCTTTTCAACAATATCTCTTCCAAGAAATCCAAGAATGTTTTGGAATTTGTAATGGTAGATCAAATTTTTTTTTTAAATTGCACATACAAAAAGACTACATTCCAACCTAATGGCTTTTCAGAGCTCCCCACCATTATTTCCAGGATTCAAGACCATCTCTGTTCTAATTAATCTCAATTCATCTCTCATTTCTCAAAACAGACCTAGCAGTATATCACTGTCATCAATCACAAGCTGGAGTTAAGTCCAGCCTCACTTGTGTGGTCCTTCTTCGGAATCCCTTTCTCTCCACCTATTTGAATGATACGTGTTCTCAAAGGTCAATATGTGACCCTGAAAATCCTTAATAAAATCTTCATTCGTTATGCACATATCTCCTTTATCAAAAGCACTTTCTACTCTAGGCCTTGTCATGCAAAGAGAGACAAAGCATTGTCCCTCCTTTAATGGACTTTTTATGTAGAGGGGAGCCAATAAACAACTGCATTTCTGATAGAAAACTAAATCATAGAACTCGTGAGACACATAAAACACAAAAAAGTGCAATGGAGAAAGGACTTTGTGTGGGGCCAAGGAAGATACTGAGGGAAAACAGCACTCAAATTCACCAATAAAAGATAACTAAGAAAATGCTGTGTTCACAAGTTACCCCCTCTCCAGGCAAAGGGGATATCCCTAAGGTAATTTCTTCTTTTCTATATACATGGAATTGTCTTTTCATAATATGTTGAAAAAATATAAATAAATATATATTCAATATATTTATATTCTATATATAGTGAATATATTCAATATATTCAATATCTATATTCAGCATATACATATATATATAGAGATGGATAGATAGATATTGCTCTGAATCCTTGCGGCACTAAAAAGAATCCTTACCTAGCACCAAAATCATATGAGGCTTTGATTTATAAACCCTTCATGGATGCAATTTCTCTGTAACTACATAAAGGTATGAAAAATTTTTATACTATCCTTAATGTGTAAAAAAATATTAGAATTAGAATTAAAATATATTAATAAGTGATACTACAAAATTGCTAGAATTTTTAACTCAGAACATATGAAAATATTTAATAACATGTCAATAAAGCATAATGATGACATAGTTTTATGTTCCCAAAACACAGATTGAAAACTACTGTCTAAATTACTCTATCTCAGCCTGGAGGACAATTTTGATGATAGACACAGATTGCTCCCAGATGACTCTGTAGTCCTTCAAACACTGAGTCACTGTTAACTGTTTCAAGGTGCATCTCTGGGTGATGAGAATAAACCCAGCTTAGAATGTCCTAGGAATTTCATTAGTTGACTGACCACCTAAAACATCACATGAATAGTGAGCTTCCTCATGTCACCTACTGAGGAAGTTGAGCTTCTACTTCCTTTGTTCATTTTGGCATTCCATCTGATAGAATCTTGCATTTATCCACTAGAGATCCTAGCCCTATGAGGAACTCTCCCACAATCACATCAAGATGAGAATCAGACCAGAGACTCTGCTATGTAACATGATACCCAGAGTCTGAAGTCATGTGATACTACACCCAAAGGAGGAAAGAGAAGAGATGATTCATGGGGGAACATTAGGGAACTTGAGAAAGAGGAAATAATTATCTTTATACGTTGGGAAATTTGACTAGAAAAAAATACAATTTACTAAGTGCATTTGTGTCATGTAAACAAAAACAAGGAAATTGTCTTTTCATAATCATAGAAATTCCTCAGCTGGGTATAAAAGAGGACAGGAACCAAGAAGCCTCCAAAACTAACAACTCATCCTCCTGCAAATCCATTCAGAACCTCCACCCTCTGATACCATGGTCAACTCCTGTTCTGGTTCCGTCAGCTCTGATCAGGGCTGTGGCCAAGGTCTCTGCCAGGAGACCTGCTGCCAGCCCAGCTGCTGCCAGACCACCTGCTGCAGGACCACCTGCTGCCGCCCCAGCTGCTGTGTGTCCAGCTGCTGCCGCCCCTGCTGTGGTGGCTCCAGTGGCTGTGGTGGTTCCAGTGGCTGTGGTGGCTCCAGTGGCTGTGGCACTAGCTGCTGTCGCCCCACCTGCCTCCAGACCACCTGCTGCAGGACCACCTGCTGCCGCCCCAGCTGCTGTGGCTCCAGCTGCTGCAGCCCCTGCTGTGGTGGCTCCAGTGGCTGTGGTGGTTCCAGTGGCTGTGGCACTAGCTGCTGTCGCCCCACCTGCTGCCAGACCACCTGCTGCCGCCCCAGCTGCTGTGGCTCCAGCTGCTGCAGCCCCTGCTGCGGTGGCTCCAGTGGCTGTGGTGCCTCCAGTGGCTGTGGTGGTTCCAGTGGCTGTGGCACTAGCTGCTGTCGCCCCACCTGCCTCCAGACCACCTGCTGCAGAACCACCTGCTGCCGCCCCAGCTGCTGTGGTTCCAGCTGCTGCAGCCCCTGCTGTGGTGGCTCCAGTGGCTGTGGTGGCTCCAGTGGCTGTGGCTCTAGCTGCTGTCGCCCCACCTGCTGCCAGACCACCTGCCAGACCACCTGCTGCCGCCCCAGCTGCTGTGTGTCCAGCTGCTGTCGACCTACTTGTTGCCAGACCACCTGCTGCCGCCCCACCTGCTCTAGTGGTTCTTCCTGCTGAGTGCTCTGATCTGTCCTCTCCTGTCCTTCATCAACCAATATTCTCTTTGTGATCCATTTATGAGGCCAATCATGAAAGGCCAATTGTAAAACCTCTGTTTCAACTAGGATTGACTTTTTGGTTTCCAAATATGCTGTCTTCTGCCCTGCCAGGCTACTATCACTCTCCCAGCTGAACACAAGTTTGAATTTTCCCTAAAGCCTGTCAATTATCATATTCCCATGGAAATATTTGTTCTCTATCATGTTTTCTCATATGATAATATTCCTACATCTTAAATAAATCGGAATTTTGCAGTCATACAGATTTAATGGCATCATGTCTCCTTATTTTTCCTTCTTCAATTGTTGTCCTCTGACAGTTTTTTGGTAGTTCATCTCTAAAGAATGAAAAGACCATAGCAGACAACTTGAGGTGCTCCACCTGTGTTCTGTGAGCACCATGCTTCCTAAAACAGGAAGATGTATTAGTATGCATCTAATGTGTACTTCCTGACTGAGGACTTTCTCTGAGAAGGTGAAGCCAATAGAAGCAGAGCTAAACCAGTGACAGGGTGTTGGTGAGCAAATGTTCTGGCTCAAATCCCCTGGAGTGAGTCCTTCCAGTCCTTCACGGGTCCTCCATGGGATTGGGCCTCAGCGCCTCCTGTGGTGTTCTGCTCATTATGGCATGCTCTGCTGGCTTCCCTCACTGCCCCGGGTCATTTCCCAAGTGTCCTACAGTGCTTCCTGGGATCATTTCCCAAACTACTTGCTGTCAAACCCCTGTATCCTAGGTTACTCTAGGGGCACCCCAACTAAGTCACCTTAATCTCGATGTTGGCCTTTCAACACATTTTTCATACTGTAGGGATGGTTGCCATAGTGTCAGGGTCAAGTCTTGGGTTACTGTATGATAAACTCTTAACATTGGTCTGAATCTTACTGTTTCTTCTAACGTTTGTAAAAATATTAGTTTTACACTAGTTGTCTTTGATCTTTTGGTGGTTGTTTTTCCCTATCAGTATATACTTTGCGTGTGTGTAGGTACGTGCACATGTGTGTGTGTGTGGTTAAATGGAGATTAAATGCAGGATTGATGCATGATAGAAAGCCCTGTATCATTGAGATACATCCCTGGCCCAGAACATCAGTATATCTGAGGGCTAGGAAAAAAACACCATAGTAGTTACTCTCATCCAAAGAAAAAAGAAAAGAAAAGAAAAAGAAAAGCCGTGTTTAGGGAGGTGTCATTTGTGGTTTGTGTATTCAGTGCAATTCACTCAAGGCATAATTAGAAACAGATATTCTGGAAGAAAAGCTGAACAAAGAAATGCTCTCTGGAGAAATCTGGAAGAAACTGTGGGAAGCAAGTTAAACCAATAGAAGCAGCTGAGCTGAAGTGTGCTGTCAAGTGAATTCTACCTCATCTCCCCACTACCCACAAGAAATCTCTGGAGTGTGAGTCGGAACACAGCTCTGCCTCTCCTAGATGCCAGGTGGCTGGACTCTGCAGAGGTCAACTTTCCATGCCTTGCTTTTCTGTATTAGTGTATTCTAACTATTGGAAACATAGTCCTACTTGATGGTCATTGGTTTACATGTTTACTTCATCCTGAAGAATAAGGCTCTATCCTCCAAGGAGGTCATCACCAAAAGCCAAGATGCAGAGGTGCTGGCATCACATTATCCATTCAACTGCTTCCAGGTGGTGAGGAATAATGCAGGAACAGTGGGTGTCAGTGGTCACATATTAATTATCCTACATCCTTTGCTATATATTTGGGTATGTTAATCTCAGATGCAGTGATTTAAGATTCCATGGTGCTAAGCAGATGCTTTTGAAGGCCAGTACCATGGTGCTGACTGAGGAGGCCAAAGCAAAAAGGCAGACACTTGCCCAGAATAGATGTCAACATCAGTCAGAAACAAATAACTTACTAATGTCCCAAGGATGGTACCTTACTAGAGTCTCTGTGTTGGACTCTTGATGGATGGTTAGGTATTCAGATGAGGATGTCCTGGCTTTCTCTCCAGTTGGGACTCTTGAATATGGCAGGAACGTGTCAAGACTTGAAAGCTTTGTCAGATTTATCTTTATCTTCAGGGGTATGGGCGTCTTATGGGGTGTCTATGGTATTTATGTTGGCTAACCTGATGCCTTCAATATCATAGATCAGTATGGTGTTCTGTACTGTGTCCAGAATGCTCACTTCATTTTGAACTGAACTGTGACCAGGAGAATTCACCTAGCCCTGGGTTAAGACAGTGAGTTGATACTGCTGTTGGTTCCATGTGAACCGGATCCACTCCAACCTCTCCTTCCTTAGGAATTCTGAAGGTTTTATTTTCAAGTTTCCACATCACCCATTCCAGAGACTGTATTAATCGACTACATCATCACATCCCTTTAACTTGGATTTTTTATTTGACAAGTCTTGTGGTCATAAACTGTAAGTAATTATGATACATCTGATTTTTTTGGATCCTGAACTAGTGAATTCTCTGCAAACAATATGGGTTTCAACGCCCCTTCATTATTTAAATTTTTGGTGGTAGCACTAATCTCCAATTCTTATTTCCTAGCTTTCCTGTAGGATAGTAGTGAGGATTGGGCTGTACCTAAGGTTTTCATCTACCTTCTCTATATAATATTCTTACTCTGTAGTTCAAGGAAAGAATGTGCTGGGGTTTATGTTTGTGAACAGGTTAAATGACCACCAGAAGTTTCTGTGAATTCAGTGGACAAAATGTGACATTCACCTGGGCCAAGTCTCCATATATTTTCTGACCATTAGAGCCATATTCTAATGGAAGCCATGTTGGCATTTGAATTCCAGTTGTCAGTATCAAGCCCCCTTTGCCATCTGGAAGTATCCATATATATGGGTATTCCTGAATAGATTGCTGAAGGAACCTTAGCAAATGGAATACAGGTGTTAGTGCTAATATATGTTTGCTATGGTCCTTTCTCCTAGAGGACTGGCCTCTGTTTCAGGTAATGAGTCATAGATCTGACAACTGTATGAAGATGCCAGACTGGCTTTCCATTGGGACAACTTTCTTGAACCCTTTGTTCATTTTATCTTAAACTCTTTTAAATTTACATATACACATACATATACTCTAGTAGAGATACTGAGTCACAGAGCCTATGGTTATAGCTGTACCAGTTTGGGCCTCCTATATCCTATAGTGAAGAAACCCATATTCTGTTATTGCTACTCATGGATACTTGTAAGTTTCATGCTCTGCTGCCCCAGTTGCCATTCCTCACTTGCTGCCCATCCATGGCTATATCCACGTTAATTCTTACATTTAAATGACTCCCTCTGGTCTTTGCTATTCTTTAATCTTAACAATCCCCATTGTCCTTGAGGTGCTCAGTTCTGACCATAATCTTACCACAAGCTCCCATTTTAGAGAAAAGGCACTACTGAATTTCTCACGGATGATTGTCGGTGACTTTCTTGCTGGGTTTTTCCTTACTATGTTGGTAAACAGGGTCTCACCTAGGAACACAGTAAGCCTGTTGGATTTTCAGGACTTATGATTAGATATGTTCTAATCTATCCTCCTTTTTCCACCCTTTGACTTTTCTGTCTCTTCTGTGGGTTGTGCAGAAACAGGTAAATCTGGATGAGTTGTTCATTTTTCATGCAATTATCTCAAAACTTAGGATCTTAAAATACATTTGTTATCTCACAGTTTTTGTGCATCAACAATCCAGGTATAGTTAGGTTGCATTTTCTACTTCATAGTGTTTACAAGGCCTCAATCAAGGAGTTAGCCCACACTGGGGTCTCATGGAAGGCATTGATCTAGAAGGATCTACTGCTTAGTCCACTCCTGTGGTTGCTGAGAATATCCTGGAGGTCATGGGAATGGGAGTCTCAGTCGGCTTTTTTGTCCTCTCCTCAGCTCTTTCCCGAAAACATCACCCCCCACACAGCAGCTGGATTCATCAAAGCCAGTGACGGAGGTAGAAGCTGTGAGAGAAGATTGACTAGCTAGAGGAAAGTCAGAGAGTTTTGTAACTTAATCCCTGCATGTCACCATATGCTGTTGGTTAGAAGGAAGTTCTGCCGGGGGAGGCAATTACTTAGACCACCGTATCAGTCAGCTTCACATTAATGGAATAAAACACCTGAGTCAAAATCAATACAAAGAGTAAAGTTTCATTTTGCTCACCATTCTTGAGGGTTCAGTCAAGATCTGGCAGGGCCCTGTCCTTCCGGCCTCTGGTGAGGGCACTGGCTGGCAGTGGCAGGGAGCACATCCTAGAGCAAAATATTCCCATCAACAGCTAGGAAGATGAGAAAGACAGAAAGGGCTGGAGTCACAAGATCCCTTTGGGAGGGCATGCTCCCAATGACCTAAGAGCCTACCATGAACCCTCATGTCTGCATCATCTCCCAATTTAACCACCCTGGCAACCAAGCCTTGATCACATGGAACATTGGCGGTACACCATCCATATACAAAGCACAAAACCATGAACACTGGGAGGTGGAAATCACTGGGGCTTCCGTATGGGCTACCATGCTTGGTTAGTATATAATGTGGAGCCAAGAATGAAATGCAAAAGACATATAGTAAGGTTCTATTTATGTAAAATCCAAAAGCATGTAAAATTAAATCACATGGACCACCGGAGCTGGGAGCCATTTTTCAACTTAGGGCCCGGAGGCGGGAGACCTTTCCCACCTTGCACCAGAAGGCACACGGCAGTTAGAAGTGATGGGAAACACTCGCTGCACCCTGTTTTAGGGCCAGTGGCACTGCTGGGACTCCACTTCACTGCATTCGGCATGGGCGCTGTGCACACTGCCCAGCTCCTCAAGGTTGAGGCCTGTGCAGTCTCTGCAGACTGGCCAGGGAGGATAGGGGGGCCAGTGGAAGCCAGCTAGGCACGCAAGCTTAGAGGAGGTGGGGGAGGGAGAGACATGTGGCTCTCCCATCCACCCAGGAGTAGCTGGAGGGAGAACAAGAAAGATCTGAAAACAAACCCTCCAAGAGGGGCCCAGGCGCTGTTCACCATTGAGGCCCAGCTGAATAAGCCTGTGAGTTCCCACTGCCATGTCTGCGCCCCACAGTTACACAGCCGGAGCTATTAAACATTGTTCTTTCCACTAGAGAGTAACAACTATAAACACAGATCGAGACCCTTTATGGAGCTTTACATTTCACTGGAGATTTCACGCGACAATGCTGGTGGGATTTCCTCAATACAAGAAGAGTACTGTGATTTGTACTAACAGGCTGCCAGTGGAGGACAAAGGGAACTCAGGATTCAAGAAGGGGAGTTATTGAGAGACTCGGATGAACTCAGAGACGCTGGGTGAGTCACTCCCACTGGGTGAAGCTCAGCCCGGGCAGCAGGTCAGGACAGTGGGTAGCATTTCAGAGCAGGGCAGGGTGACGAGAGGCTTTCCCAAGCAGCCCACCTCCATTCGGTGGTAGGCCCACAGCCAGCTTCTCTGAGCAGACCCACCTAGTGAGAGGCTTTCCTAGCACACCCAGCCCCGAATTCCATACCCAGCAGTGGGTCCCAGTCCTCAGACAGCATCTAGGACCAGGGCAGGGCAAGAGGCTTTCCCGAGCAGCCCACCTTCATCTGGCGGCAGGCCCAGTCCACAGCCAGCTTCTCGGAGCAGAACCGCCCAGTGAGAGCCTTTCTACGCACACCTAGTCCCCAGTGGTGGGCCCTGGTCGGGTCTGCAGGCAGCTTCTCAGACCAGGACAGGGGAGCCTAAGGCTTTCCTGAGCAGCCCGGCTCCATCCGGTGGCAGGCCCGGTCCACAGCAGGCTTCTTGGAGCAGGCCCACCTAGTGAGAGGCTTCCAGAGCACACCCATCCCCCAATCCCCCACCCAGCAGTGGGCTACAGGCAGCTTTCATAGGAAGCACTGCATTATCAAGTTCCTCCATGACTTCAGGCTACTGAAGGTTAGGAGGTGATATACTGGAAATCTACAGGGACACTACAAGCCAATAGAGGAAATCTGCAATATCTCAGAGTCCCACTGATATCTGACCAATATGAGAAAACAAGGGAAGAAAATGTCCCAAACAAATGTAGATGCTACATCAAAAACCCACTGACAGCATGGCAGAAGAAATGTCGGAAAGAGAGTTCAGAATGTACATAATTAAAACAATCAGAGAAGCAAACGAGGAGATGAAAGATCAAATGCAGGCACTGAAGGATGAGATGAAAAAGCAAATGCAGGCATTAAATGATCACACCAATCAACAGTTAAAAGAGCAAATACAGGAAGCAAATGATTGTTTCAATAAAGAGTTAGAGATACTGAAAAAAAAAAACAAACAGAAATCCTTGAAATAAAGGAAACAATAAACCAAATAAAATTCCATAGAAAGCATAACCAATAGGATAGAACACCTGGAAGACAGAACCTCAGACATTGAAAACAAAATATTTAATCTTGAAAACAAAGTTGACCAAACAGAGAAGATGGTAAGAAATCATGAACAGAATCTACAAGAATTATGGGATATCATGAAAAGGCTAAATTTGAGAATTATTGGGATTGAGGAAGGCACAGAGAAACAAACCAAATGAATGAACAATCTATTCAATGAAATAATATCAGAAAATTTCCCAAATCTGAAGAATGAAATGTAAAATCAAGTACAAGAGGCTTATAGGACTCCAAATACACAAAATTACAACAGACCCACACCAAGGCACATTAAAATGAAAATACCTAACATACAAACAAAGACAGAATTTTAAAGGCTGCGAGAGAAAAAAATCAAATTACATTCAGGGGGAATCCAATACGGATATCAGCAGATTTTTCAATCCAGACCCTAAAAGCTAGAAGGGCCTGGAACAACATATATCAAAGCCCTGAAAGAAAATGGATGCCAACCAGGAATCTTATACCCAGCAAAACTTACTTTCAGATTTGACGATGAAATAAGATCCTTCCAGGATAAACAAAAAGAATTTACGAAAAGAAAACTGGCATTACAGAACATCCTCAGCAAAATATTACAAGAGGAAGAGATGAAAAACAATGATGCAAATCAGCAAAGGGAGGAACTAGCCTAAAGGAATAGCCAAATAAAGGAGAAACCAAGCCATGTCAAAAAACAAAAATGAGTCAAATGGCTGCAAATAAAAATCATATCTCAATAATAACCCTGAATATTAATGGCCTGAACTCATCAATCAAAAGACATAGACTGGCAAATTGGATTAAAAAGAAAAATCCAACAATGTGCTGGCTGCAAGAGACTCATCTCATAGAAAGAGATACACACAGACTAAAGGTGAAAGGATGGGAAAAAACATACCATGCACATGGACACAGCAAAAAAGCTGGAGTATCCATCCTCATTTCAGATAATGTGGACTTCAAGCCAAAGTTAGTCAGAAGGGATAAAGAAGAACATTTCATACTGCTTAAGGGAAGCATAAATAAGCAAGACATAACAATCATAAATATCTATGCCCCAAACATTGGCTCATCCATGTACAGCAAACAAATCCTTCTCAATTCCAGAAATCAAATAGACCACAACACAATAATACTAATACAAATACAATACTAATACAGTAAACTAATACAGTAATAATAAACTAATACAATAATACTAATACAAATCTTCCAATCAAAAACTAAATAACGAAACCATAGATCTCAATAACACAATCAATAATTTAGACTTAACGGACAATTTTAGAATATACCATCCAACAAACAGCGAATATACCTTCTTCTCAGCAGCACATGGATCCTTCTCTAAAATGGACCATAATTTATGACATAAAGCTAATGTTAGCAAATACAAGAAGACAGAGATACTACCTTGTATTCTATCCGATCATAATAGATTGAAATTAGAAATAAAAGACAAGAAAAAACAGAAACTACTCCAACACCTGGAGATTAAATAATACGCTATTATATGATGAATGGATAACAGAAGACATCAGGAGGGAAATAAAAAAATTCTTAGAAGTAAACGAGAACAAAGACACATCATATCAAAATCTCTGGGACACTATGAAAGCAGTACTTAGAGGAAGATTTTATTTCATGGAGTGTATTCAATAAAAGAAGAAAAAAATCAACAAATAAACGACTTAACGCTACAACTTAAAGCCCTAGAAAAAGAACAGATCAACAGCAAAAGTAGTAGAAAACAGGAAATAGTATCAGGGCTGAATTCAATGAAATTGAAACAAAAGAGACAATAGAGAGCGCGGGTGGCGGTTCCCCAACAGCCAGCGTGGCTCCCTTGGCTGCGACCAGAGTGGTTCCCAGCCTAGAGGTACTGGACGCACGTGCCTCTCCCTCCCTGGTCCGTTGTGTGCCGGTCTTCCTTCCGGGCGGGCCTCCCGTGTGGGCCTCCCGTGTGTGACCGCGGGGGCGCTGACGCCCCGCCTCCGGTTCTCACCTGGAAGCAGGCGGCGGCGCCCAGACCAGGCCCCACGGGCCGCACCTCCTGTGCTGGTCGCGAGCTGACGGTCGCCAAGGTGGTGCGCGGAGCCCCTGGGTCAGTGTCCCTGGCAGTCCGCGGTGAGCGAGCAGTGGTGTCTGGTCTGCAGGGAGGTGGCCGGTGTTGAGTTCCAGGTTCTTATCAAGAAGAAAGAGTTGGAGGAGAAACGTGCTAGATGGAGCAAGAGGATTTGTTGAAGTGAGAAACATGCCTTAGAAAGAGACAGCAGGCTCCCCTAAGGACCTAGAGACCTAGAGACGTAGAGACCACGTGGGATCCAAGAAGGTCTCTATCACATAGTCTGGTTCCTTGTTGCTCCGCAAAGCTGGATTCAAGCAGAGGCTATCTGTTTCTCGGTGAGGCAGTTTTTGCTGCTTATCAATCCCCTGCTCTTTACCCCATTTGTCTGCTGTGATCATCTGCAATCTGCCAACATATCGACGCCTTTTTTGAGAGCAGATTGCTCACAGTCAGGTGTTTGTCATCCGCCATTTGCCTGCCTCTCGCCTGTCCATCGCCTGCCTTGCCCCTATCCATCACCCAACGCTCAAGGTTCACCCCCCCCCCATTGTCCGACAGCTGCCAGCAGATTGACCGCAGACCGCCAGTGGAGAACCAGCTGCCTGCTGCTGCCTGGAAGTTCACTGTCACAGTACTTGCAGGTTTGATTATAAGAGGCTGCCGCCATTTTCAGACAACAGCCAGGCCCTATAGGACCCCTGGACGGACTGACTGAGCCCCATCTCCAGGATCCCTCAGCCTGACCAATCACTCCCTGCCTCTGGGGCCCTTACATCAATTGACTGCTCCCTGCTGCCAGGACCCCCAGACCAACTGACTGTGCCCTATCACCGGGAACCCAGACCAACTGATTGCACCCTGCCTCCTGGATCCCACAACCACACCAAACACACCCAACCTCCAGGACCACTGCCGAACCAACTGCATCCTGTCTCCAGGACCTCCAGCTGACCACGTCCACCAATGAGCTACAGCTCCCAATTTGCCAACACATTTGGAAGCCAGAGCAGCCATCTTGGATAATCCTGGAAGCTGTAGCTCTGATCTTTGGGTGGGGCAAATCCCATCTTGCGACGCCTGCTGGAGGCTTGAAGCCCATTATCAGGTACCTCTCATACATCAGGAGTTTTCATTAGTATATGACTGTTATACAGTAGATTTTCTTTTTTCTCCTTTTAAAAAAAAATATTTAAGTTTTTATTTCTTTACGTTTCTTGCTTTCTTTTCCTTCTGTTTACCTGTTCCCTCAGAGTCACTTTCTCCCTTATTTACATGATGTTATTGTCCCCATAGGGGCTATTTGGTCTAGGATTGCATAGTGTCTGATTTGGGTACTGCTAATATTGATCTGCCTTAAAGAAAGGGTTTTGGACACCTATAGGACCACTATAAGCCTATAGGGGGAAATCTGCAATACCCCAGATCTGCAGCGCTAGAGGGGAAGATACATGAACAACATGAAGAAACACGGGAAGAAAATGATCCAAACAAATTTAGATTCTATAGTAATAGAATCCAATGACAGTATGTTAGAAGAAATGTCAGAAAAGGACTTCAGATTATACATGATAAAGATGATTCGCAAAGCAAAGGATGAGATAAGAGAGCAAATGCAGGCAATGAATGATAATACCAATAAGCTGAAAGAGCACCTGCAGGAAGCAAAAGATCATTTCAAAAAAGAGATAGAGATTCTCAAAAAAAAACAAACGGAAATCCTTGAAATGAAGGAAACAATAAACCAAATAAAAAACTCAATGGAAAGCATCACCAACAGACTAGACCACTTGGAGGACAAAACCTCAGACAATGAAGACAAAATATTTAATCTTGAAAATAAAGTGGCCCAAACAGAGAAGATGGTAAGAAATCATGAACAGAATCTCCAAGAACTATGGGACATCATGAAGAGACCAAATTTAAGAATTATTGGGATTGGGGAAGGCACAGAGATACAAAGCAAAGGAATGAACAACCTATTCAATGAAATAATATCAGAAAATTTCCCAAACCTGAAGAATGAAATGGAAAATCAAATACAAAAGGCATACAGAACACTGAATGCACAGAATCACAACAGATCCACACTAAGGAACATTATAATGAAAATGCCTGACATCAAAATAAAGATAGGATTTTGAAGGCCTCGAGAGAAAAGCATGAGATTACATATAGGGGGAGACGAATATGGATAGCAGCAGACTTCTCAACCCAGACTCTAAAAGCTAGAAGGGCCTGGACCAACATATTTCAAGCTCTGAAAGAACATGGTTGCCAATCAAGAATCCTTTACCCAGCAAAACTAACCTTCAGATTTGAAGATGAAATAAAATCCTTCCATGATAAACATAAGTTAAAAGAATTTACAAATAGAAAGCCTGCACGGATTCAAGATGGCGGACTAGAGGGTGGCTGCGTTTCGTGTTGCTCCAGGACTCAGGACTCAAGAAGAGGAGATATAGAGAGACTTGGGACCAACTCAAAGCAGCCGGGTGAGTGTCTCCCATTGGGGAGGCGTCCCGGACGGGGTGGTAGCCCCGAAAGCAGGGAACTTTGTGAAGTAGAGCTGCCGGCGAGACACCCCTCCCCCCGCTGGAGCAGTGAACGCAGACAACTGGGAGCATTGGAGAGGTGGCTGCTCACCACAGGACCTGGATTCGGCGCAACCCACCCGGGCTCTGGGAGGCTGCCCAAAGGAGAAGGTGCTTGGTGAGCTGTTTGGACTGAAAGCGACCACCCCTGAACACAGGGGGCTGCCCAGAGGAGAAGGAGAAATACGGGCTCAGCACGTCGCTTGGACTTGGAGCAGCTGCGCCAGGGCTCTGGGCGGCTATCCGGTGGAACAGCGTGGTGAGTGGTTTGGACCCAGAGCATCCACTCCTGAACACAGGGGGGTTGTCTGGAGAAGGAGGAGGAGCACGGCGGGGTGCTTGGGCTCGAAGTGACTGCACCAGGGCTACGGGTGGCAGTCGGGACGAGAAGGTGCACAGTGAGTTCCTGGGACTTGTGACGCACCAGATCTCTGGGTGACTGCCTGGTGGAGAAGGAGGTGCGTGGTGGGTCACTTGGACTTAGAGCGACCGCACGGAACACCAGGTAGCTGCCGGAGGAAAAGGCGTGTGGCGGGTCACTGGGACTCGGAGCGATTGTAAGGGGCTCCAGGTGGCTGCTCAGAGGAGGGGCCGCATAGCCAGGCGAAAAGTGCAGAGCAGGGTCCCAGGGCCTAGGCGGCTTCTTGGTGGAAGAGCCCCACAGACAAACTGAGGGGTGGAGCGAAGGCTCCAGGACTGCAGGCAGCTTCTCTGAGGAGAGGCAGCCTAAGGAGATTCATCTGCGAAGGGCGAGGCTTCCAGGCCCAGGAGGTAGGTCCGGGTCCCTGGGAACATTGCAGAAGAAGGCTGCCCAGCCCAGGCGGTAGTTGTGAATAGAACGGAACCCCTGGGAGGGAAACCGACCAGCGAGACCTCCCCACTGGGTGAGTCCTCCCTGTCGGGTGAGGTTCTCCCAAAAGCACTGTAAAATCAGAGACACAGACCCAAACTGGCCTTGCATCAGCCCACATCCTAGTTCCCCTTTGGATGACCATTCATCAGCAAGTGAAGGTACCTCTGCCCACTAGCAGGGAATATACCCCACCGGAAGGCCACCTCCCCTAGGGAGTCAGCTTCCTTGTGGAGCACCGCAATATCAACTTCCTCCAAGACTTCAGACTACTGAAGGCTAAGAGGGGATATACTAGAAATCTTCAGGGATATTATAAGACAATAGAGGAAATCTGCAATATCACAGCGGTCAACTGATACCTGAACAATATGAGAAAACAAGGAAAGAAAATGCTGCAAACAAATCTAGATGTTACATCAATGAAACCCAACGACAGCATGGCAGAAGAAATGACAGAAAAGGAGTTCAGAATGTACATAATTAAAATGATCAGGGAAGCAAATGACGAGATGCAAGAGCAAACGCAGGCACTGAATGATTGCACCAATCGACAGTTAAAAGAGCAAATACAGGAAGCAAAAGATCATTTCAATAAAGAGTTAGAGATATTGAAAAAAAAACAAACAGAAATCCTTGAAATGAAGGAAACAATAAACCAAATTAAGAACTCCATAGAAAGCATAACCAATAGAATAGAACACCTGGAAGACAGAACATCAGACATTGAAGATAAAATATTTAACCTTGAAAACAAAGTTGAACAAACAGAGAAGATGGTAAGAAATCATGAACAGAATCTACAAGAACTATGGGATATCATGAAAAGGCCAAATTTAAGAATTATTGGGATTGAGGAAGGCTTAGAGAAACAGACCAAAGGAATGAACAATCTATTCAATGAAATACTATCAGAAAATTTCCCAAATCTGAAGAATGAAATGGAAGATCAAGTACAAGAGGCTTATAGGACTCCAAATATAGAAAATTACAACAGACCCACACCAAGGCACATTATAATGGAAATACCTAACATACAAAATAAAGACAGAATTTTAAAGGCCGCAAGAGAGAGGAATCAAATTACATTCAGGGGGAAAACAATACGGATATCAGCAGATTTTTCAATCCAGACTAAAAGCTAGAAGGGCCTGGAACAACATTTTTCAAGCCCTGAAAGAAAATGGATGCCAACCAAGAATCTTATACCCAGCAAAACTCACCTTCAAATTTGATGATGAAATAAAATCCTTCCATGATAAACAAAAGCTAAAAGAATTTACAAAAAGAAAGCCAGCATTACAGAACATTCTCAGCAAAATATTCCATGAGGAAGAGATGAAAAACAAAGAAACAAATCAGCAATGGGAGAAACTATCCTAAAGGAATTGTCAAATAAAGGAAGAACCAAGTCGTCTCAAAATAAATAAATAAATAAATAAAATGAACCAAATGACCGGGAATACTAATCATATCTCAATAATAACCCTGAATATTAATGGCCTGAACTCATCAATCAAAAGACATAGACTGGCAGATTGGATCAAAAAGAAAGATCCAACAATATGTTGCCTGCAAGAGACTCACCTCGTAGAAAGAGATACCCATAGACTAAAGGTGAAAGGATGGGGAAAAACATACCAGGCACATAGACTCAGCAAAAAAGCTGGGGTATCCATCCGCATTTCAGATAATGTGGACTTCAAGTCAAAACTAGTCAGAAGGGATAAAGAAGGACATTACATACTGCTTAAGGGAACCATAAATCAGCAAGACATAAAAATCATAAACATCTATGCCCCAAACAGTGGCTCATCCATGTATGTCAAACAAATCCTTCTCAATTTCAGAAACCAAATAGACCATAACACAATAATACTAGGTGATTTTAACACACCTCTCTCACCACTGGACAGATCTTCCAAACAAAAATTGAACAAAGAAACCATAGATCTCAATAACACAATCAATAATTTAGACTTAACGGACATTTATAGAATATACCATCCAACCAAGAGCAAATACTCTTTCTTCTCAGCAGCACATGGATCCTTCTCTAAAATAGACCATATATTATGCCACAAAGCTAATGTAAGCAAATACAAGAAGATAGAGACACTACCTTGTATTCTATCAGATCATAATGGATTGAAGTTAGAAATAAATGAAAGAGTAAAAAACAGAAGCTACTCCAAAACCTGGAGATTAAACAATATGCTATTACATGATGAATGCATAACAAGATATTAGGAAGGAAATTTTAAAATTCTTAGAGGTAAATGAGAACAAAGAAACATCATATCAAAATCTTTGGGACACTATGAAAGCAGTACTTAGAGGAAAATTTATTTCATGGAGCGCATTCAATAAAAGAAGTAAAAAATCAACAAATACACAACCTAGAAAAAGAAGAACAGACCAACACCAAAAATAGTAGACAGGAAATAGTTAAACTCAGAGCTGAAATCAATGAAATTGAAACAAAAGAAACAATACAAAAAATTGACAAAATAAATAGATGGTTCTTTGAAAAAATAAACAAAATTGATAAATCCTTAGCCACTCTAACAAAGAGAAGACGAGAGAAAACCCAAATCACTAAAATTCGGAATGAACAAGGAAATATCACAACAGACAGGATTGAAATACAAAACATAATTAGAAGCTATTTTGAAAATCTATATTCCAACAAAATAGAAAATTTCGAAGACATCAACAGGTTTCTAGAGACATATGAAATGCCTAAATTGAACGAGGAGGACATACACAATTTAAATAGAACAATTTCAAGTAATGAAGTAGAAGAGGTCATCAAAAGCCTACCAACAAAGAAAAGTCCAGGACCAGATGGGTTCTCAGCCGAGTTCCACAAAATCTTTAAAGAAGAGCTCATTCCAATACTTCTCAAAGTATTCCATGAAATAGAAGAGGAGGGTACCCTCCCAAATTCATTCTATGAAACCAATATTACCCTGATACCCAAGCCAGACAGAGACAAATCGAGGAAAGAAAATTTCAGACCGATATCATTAATGAACATTGAAACAAAAATTCTCAATAAAATTTTAGCAAATCACATACAAAAATATATTAAAAAGATAGTGCACCACAACAAAGTGGGTTTTATCCCAGGGATGCAAGGTTGGTTCAACATCCGGAAATCAATAAATGTAATTCACCATATCAATAGACTTAAAGTCAAGAATCACATGATTATTTCAATAGATGCAGAAAAAGCATTTGATAAAATACAACACCCCTTCATGCTCAAAACACTAGAAAAAATAGGAATAGTGGGAACATTCCTTAACATTGTAAAGGCCATCTATGCTGAGCCCATGGCTAATATCATTCTAAACGGTGAAAAACTGAAAGCATTCCCCCTAAAAACTGGAACAAGACAGGGATTCCCTCTTTCACCACTCCTATTCAATATCGTTCTTGAGACTCTAGCCAGAGCAATTAGACAAAACCAAAGAAATTAAAGGAATACGAATAGGAAAAGAAGAACTCAAACTATCCCTATTTGCGGATGATATGATTATATACTTAGAGGAACCAGGAAATTCCACCAGAAAACTGTTAGAACTCATAAGTGAATTCAGTAAAGTAGCAGGTTACAAGATCAATGCTCATAAATCCAATGCATTGTTATACATAAGTGATGAATCTTCAGAAAGAGAAATTATGAAAACTACCCCATTCACGATAGCATCGATAAAAATAAAATTCTTGGGAATCAATCTCACAAAAGAGGTGAAAGACCTCTACAATGAGAACTACAGAACACTAAAGAAAGATATTAAAGAAAACCTTAGAAGATGGAAAGATCTCCCATGTTCTTGGACAGGCAGAATTAATATTGTCAAAATGGCCATACTACCAAAAGTGCTATACAGATTCAATGCAATCCCAATTAAAATCCCAATGACGTACCTTACAGAAATAGAGCAAGCAATCATGAAATTCATCTGGAAGAATAAGAAACCCAGAATAGCTAAAGCAATCCTTCGCAGGAAAAATGAAGCAGGGGGCATCGCAATACCCGAACTTCAACTTTATTACAAAGCAATAGTAACAAAGACGGCATGGTACTGGTACCAAAATAGACAGGTAGATCAATGGTACAGAATAGAGGACACGGACACAAACCCAAATAAATACAACTTTCTAATACTAGACAAAGGCGCCAAAAATATGCAATGGATAAAAGATAGCCTCTTCAACAAATGGTGCTGGGAGAATTGGAAATCCATATGCAACAGAATGAAACTAAACCCATATCTCTCACCCTGCACAAAACTCAACTCAAAATGGATTGAGGACCTTGAAATCAGACCAGAGACTCTGCAGATTATAGAAGAAAAAGTAGGTCCCGATCTTCAACATGTCGGCCTAGGACCAGACTTCCTCAACAGGACTCCCATAGCACAAGAAATAAAAGCAAGAATCAATAACTGTGATAGATTCAAACTAAATAGCTTTCTCTCAACAAAGGAAACTATCAGTAATGTGAAGAAAGAGCCTACAGAGTGGGAGAATATCTTTGCCAATCATACTTCAGATAGAGCACTAATCTCCAGAATCTATAAAGAACTCAAAAAACTCTACACCAACAATACAAATAATCCAATTGACAAATGGGCTAAGGAAATGAACAGACACTTCACAGAAGAAGATGTACAAGCAATCAACAAACATATGAAAAAATGTTCAACATCTCTAGTAATAAGAGAAATGCAAATCAAAACCACCCTAAGATTCCATCTCACCCCAATTAGAATGGCGATTATCAAAAATACAAGCAACAGGTGTTGGCAAGGATGTGGGGAGAAAGGTACACTCATACATTGCTGGTGGGGCTGCAAATTAGTGCAGCCACTCTGGAAAGCAGTGTGGAGATTCCTTAGAAAACTTGGAATGGAACTACCATTTGACCCAGCTATCCCTCTCCTTGGTCTATACCCAAAAGACCTAAAATCAGCATACTACAGAGATACAGCCACATCAATGTTCATAGCTGCTCAATTCACAATAGCCAGATTGTGGAACCAACCTAGATGTCCTTCAATTGATGAGTGGATAAAGAAACTGTGGTATATATATACAATGGAATATTACTCTGCCATAAAGAACGATAAAATTATGGCATTTACAGGCAAATGGATGAAATTGGAGACCATCATGCTAAGTGAGATAAGCCAATCTCAAAAAAATTAAAGTACGAATGATCTTGCTGATAAGTGGATGATGACACATAAGGGGGAGGTTGGGGGGAGTTAGTGTTAGGGTTAGGGTTAGGGTTAGAGTTAGGGAGGGGGACAAGAATGGAGGAAGAAAGGACTGTTTAGAGGGAAAAGAAGGGTGGGGGGGAAGGGAAAAAATAATAGAATGAATCAAACAACATTATCATATGTAAATTTATGATTATACAAATGGTATGCCTTTAACCCACGTACAGCCAAACAACATGTATCCCATTTGTTTACAATAAATAAAAAAAGTAAAAAAAACAATCACAATAACTCATTTGAGTGTAATACACACATTATATCTTGTCCAAATTATTCACAAACTTCTTTAAGAATCAGTGCAAGGTTAACGGATGGATTTTCTATTCAGTATTAAAAATGTGTGGCTCTTTATTTGTTACTAAAAAAAAAAAAAAAAGAAAGAAAGAAAGCCTGCACTACAGAATGTTCTCAACAAAATATTCCATGAGGAGGAAATGAAAAACAACAATGGAGGTCAGCAAAGGGAGGAACTACCTTAGAGAAAAACCACTCAAAAGAGAAACCAAGCCAACTTAAAAACCAAAAATAAGCCAAATGACTGGAAATACAAATCATTTCTCAATAACAACCCTGAACGTTAATGGCCTAAATTCATCAATCAAAAGACATAGACTGGCAGAATGGATTAAAAAGAAAGACCCAACAATATGCTGCCTGCAAGAGACTCATCTCATAGAAAAAGACATCCACAGACTAAAGGTGAAAGGATGGGAAAAAACCTACCACGCACATGGACTCAGTAAAAAAGTGGGGGTTTCAATCCTTATACCAGATAAAGTGGACTTCAAGCCAAAGTTAGTCAGAAGGGATAAAGAAGGACATTTCATACTGCTTAAGGGAAGCATAAATCAGGAAGACATAACGATAGTAAATATTTATTCACCAAACAATGGTGCATCCCTGTACATCAAACAAATCCCTCTCAATTTCAAGCATCACATAGACCACAATACAATAATTCTGGGCGACTTTAACACACTGCTGTCACCACTACATAGATCTTCGAAACAAAATCTAACCAAAGAAACCATAGAACTCAATAACACAATCAATAACCTAGACTTAATAGACATATATAGAATATTCCATCCATCAACGAGCGGATACACTTTCTTCTCAGCAGCACATGGAACCTTCTCGAAAATAGGCCATATGTTATGCCACAAAGCAACCCTTAGGAAATGCAAAAAAAATAGAGATACTGCCTTGTGTTCTATTAGATCAAAATGGACTGAGTAGAAATCAATGACAAAGTAAAAAAAGGAAATTACTCCAACACTTGGAGACTAAATAATATGCTAGTGAATGAAACATGGATAACAAAAAACATCAGGGAGGAGATTAAAAAATTCTTAGAGGTCAATGAGAATGATGATACTACATATCAAAATCTCTGGGACACTATGAAAGTAGTACTAAGAGGAAAATTCATTGCATGGAGTGCATTCCAGAAAAGAATGAAAAGTCAACAACTAAATGACCTAACATTACAGCTCAAAGCCCTAGAAAAAGAAGAACAGAGTAATAGCAAAAGTAGTAGAAGACAGGAAATAATTAAAATCAGAGCTGAAATCAATGAAACTGAAACAAAAGAAACAATTCAAAAAGTTGACAAAACTAAAAGTTGGTTCTTTGAGAAAGTAAACAAAATAGACAAACCCTTAGCCACATTAACAAAGAGAAGGAGAGAGAAGACTCAAATTACTAAAATACATGATGCAAAAGGAAATATTAGAACAGACACCACTGAGATACAGAACATAATGAGAAGCTACTTTGAAAATCTGTATTCCAACAAAATAGAAAGTACCGAAGACATTGACAAATTTCTAGAGACATATGCTCCTCCCAAACTGAACCAGGAGGACATACACGATTTAAACAGATCAATATCAAGTGATGAAATAGAAGAAGCCATTAAAAATCTACCATTCAAGAAAAGCCCAGGACCAGACGGATTCTCAGCCGAGTTCTACAAGACCTTCAAAGAAGAACTCATTCCAATACTTCTCAAAGTATTCCAGGGAATAGAAAAAGAGGGTACCCTACCGAACCCATTCTATGAAACTAATATCACCCTCATACCCAAACCAGGAAAAGACACATCAAGGAAAGAAAATTTTAGACCAATATCCTTGATGAATATAGATGCTAAGATCCTTAACAAAATATTGGCAAACTGTATCCAAAAACATATTAAGAAAATTGTGCACCATGATCAAGTGGGGTTCATTCCTGGAATGCAAGGATGGTTTAACATCCGTAAATCAATAAACGTAATCCATCATGTCAATAGACTTAAGGATAAGAATCATATGGTTATTTCAATTGACACAGAAAAAGCATTTGACAATATACAACACCCCTTCATGCTGAAAACACTAGAAAAAATAGGGATAGTAGGAACATACCTGAACATTGTAAAGGCTATTTATGCTAAGCCCATGGCCAACATCATTCTTAATGGAGAAAAACTGAAAACGTTCCCTTTAAAAACGGGAACAAGACAGGGATGTCCTCTTTCACCACTTCTATTCAACATTGTCCTCAAAACTCTAGCCAGAGCAATTAGGCAGACTAAAGAAATTAAAGGGATATGAATAGGAAAAGAGGAACTTAAGCTGTCACTATTTGTGGATGACATGATTCTATATTTAGAGGATCCAAAAACCTCCTCCAGAAATCTTCTAGATCTCATCAATGAATTCAGCAAAATAGCAGGCTATAAAATCAACACACATAAATCTACAGCATTTTTATACGCAAGCGATGAAACAGCTGAAAGGGAAATGAGGAAAACAACTCCAATTGCAATAGCCTTAAAAAAAATAAAATACTTGGATATTAATATAACCAAAGAGGTAAAAGATCTCTACAATGAAAAATACAAAACACTGAAGAAAGAAATTAAGGAAGACCTTAGAAGATGGAAACATCTTCCCATGAAGATCTCCCATGTTCTTGGATAGGCAGAATTAATATTGTCAAAATGGACATACTAACAAAAGTGCTATACAGATTCAATGCAATTCCAATTAAAATCCCAATGATGTACCTCACAGAAATAGAGTGAGCTATCATGAAATTCATCTGGAAGAATAAGAAACCCAGAATAGCGAAAGCAATCCTGGAGCAGGAAGAATGAAACGGGGTATCGCAATACCAGAACTTCAACCATACTACAAAGCAACAGTAACAAAAACAGCATGGTATTGGCACCAAAATAGACAGGTAAGTCAATGGTACAGAATAGAGGACACAAACACAAATCCAAATAAATACAATTTTCTAGTACTAGACAAAGGTGCCAAAAATATGCAATGGAGAAAAGATAGCCTTTTCAACAAATGGTGCTGTGAAAACTGGAAATCCATATGCAACAGAATGAAACTAAACCCCTATCTCTCACCCTGCGCAAAACTCAACTCACAATGGATCAAGGACCTTGAAATCAGACCAGAGACCCTGCATCTTATACAAGAAAAAGTATTTCCAAATGTTCACCTTGTCGGCTTAGGATCAGACTTCCTTAACAGGACTCCCATAGCACAAGAAATAAAAGCAAGAATCAGTAACTGGGATAGATTCAAACTAAATAGCTTTCTCTCAGCAAAGGAAACTATCAGCAATGCGAAGAGAGAGCCTACAGAGTGGGAGAAAATCTTTGCCTCTCAAAATTCAGATAGAGCACTAATTTCCAGAATATATACAGAACTCAAAAAACTCTACACTAAGAATACAAATAACTCAGTCAACAAATGGGCTAAGGAAATGAACAGACACTTCACAGAAGATGTACAAGCAATCAACAGACATATGAAAAAATGTTCAACATCTTTAGTAATAAGAGAAATGCAAATCAAAACTACCCTAAGATTCCATCTCATCCCAATTAGAATGGCGATTATCAAGAACACAAGCAACAATAGGTGTTGGAGAGGATGTGGGGGAAAAGGTACACTCATACATTGCTGGTGGAACTGCAAACTAGTGCAGCCACTCTGGAAAGCAGTGTGGAGATTCCTTAGAAAACTTGGAATGGTCCTACCATTTGACCAAGCTATCTCACTCCTCGGCCTATACCCAAAGGACTTAAAATCAGCATTCTACAGAGTACAGCCACATCAATGTTATAGCAGCTCAATTCACAATAGCCAGACTATGGAACCAACCTAGATGCCCTTCAATTGATGAATGGATAAAGAAACTGCGGTATATATATACAATGGAATATTACTCAGCTATAAAGAATAATAAAATTATGGCATTTGCAGGCAAATGGATGAAATTGGAGAATATCATGTTAAGTGAGATAAGCCAATCTCAAAAATCCAAAAGAGGAATTATTTCATTGATAAGCGGATGATGACACTTAATGGGGGGTGGGAGTGGGACAAGAATGGAGGAAGGAGGGACTGTATAGAGGGAAAAGAGAGGTGGGAGGGTGGGGGGGAAGGAAAAAAATAATGGAATGAATCAAACATCATTACTCTATGTAAATTTACGAATATGCAAATGGTATGCTGTTACTCCATGTACAAAGAGAAACAATATGTATCCTATTTGTTTACAATAAAAAATAAATAAATAATTTTTTTAAATAATAAAAAGACAATAGAAAAAATTAACAAAATAAATAGTTGGTTCTTTGAAAGAATAAACAAAATTGATAAACCCTTAGCCACACTAAAAATGAGAAGGAGAGAGAAAGCTCAAATTACTAAAATTCAGAATGAACAAGGAAATATCACTACAGACATGACTGAAATACAAAATATATTTAGAAGCTATTTTGAAAATCTATACTCCAACAAATCAGAAAATCTTGAAGTCATCAACAGGTTTCCAGAGACATATGAATTGCCTAAACTGAACCAGGAGGACATACGCAACTTAAGTACATCAATTTCAAGTAATGAAATAGAAGAAGTCATTAAAAGCCTATCAACAAAGAAAAGTCAGGGAGCAGATGGGTTCTCAGCTGAGTTCTACAAAGCCTTTAAAGAGAAGGTCATTCCAATACTCCTCAAAGTATTCCATGAAATAGAAGAGGAGGGAACCCTCCCAAATCATTCTATGAAGCCAATATCACCCTGATACCTAAACTAGACAGAGACACATCAAGGAAAGTAAATTTCAGACCAATATCCTTAATGAACATCGATGCAAAAATTCTCAACAAAATTTTAGCAAGTCACATACAAAAATATATTAAAAAGAGAGTGCAACACAATCAAGTGGGTTTTATCCCAGGGATGCAAGGTTGGTTCAACATTCGAAAATCAATAAACATTATTCATCATATCAACAGACTTAAAGTCAAGAATCACATGATTATTTCGATAGATGCATAAAAAGCATTATTTGATAAAATACAGCATCCCTTTATGCTCAAAACACTAGAAAAAATAGGGATAGTGGGAACATTCCTGAACATTGTAAAGGCCATTTATGCTAAGCCCATGGCCAATATCATTCTAAATGGTGAAAAACTGAAAGCATTTCCCCCTAAAAACTGGAACAAGGCAGGGATGCCCTCTTTCACCACTTCTATTCAACATTGTCCTTGAAACTCTAGTCAGAGCAATTAGACAGAACAAAGAAATTAAAGGGATACGAATAGGAAAAGAAGAATTCAAACTATCCCTATTTGCTGATGCCATGATTATATATTTACATGAACCCGGAAATTCCTCCAGAAAACTTTTAGAACTCGTAAGTGAATTCAGTAAAGTAGAAGGATATAAGATTGATGCTCATAAATCCAATGCATTTTTATACATAAGTGATGAATCTTCAGAAAGAGAAATTAGGAAAAGTACCCCATTCACAATAGCATCGAAAAAAATAAAATACTTGGGAATCAATCTAACAAAAGAGGTGAAAGACCTCTACATTGAGAACTATAGAACACTAAGGAAAGAAATTAAAGAAATCCTTAGACGATGGAAAGATCTCCCATGTTCTTGGATAGGCAGAATTAATATTGTCAACATGGACATACTAACAAAAGTGCTATACAGATTCAATGCAATTCCAATTAAAATCCCAATGAAGTACCTTGCAGAAATACAACAAGCAATCATGAAATTCATCTGGAAGAATAAGAAACCCAGAATAGCTAAAGAAATCCTTAGCAAGACGAGTGAAGCAGGGGGTATCGCAATACCAGAACTTCAACTACACTACAAAGCAATAGTAACAAAAACGGCATGGAATTGGTACAAAAATAGACAGGTAGATCAATGGTACAGAATAGAGGACATGGACACAAACCCAAATAAATACAGTTTTCTCATACTAGACAAAGTAGCCAAAAATATGCAATGGAGAAAAGATAGCCTCTTCAACAAATGGTGCTGGGAAAACTGGAAATCCATATGCAACAGAATGAAATTAAACCCCTATCTCTCACCCTGCACAAAATTCAACTCACAATGGATCAGGACCATGGAATCAGACCAGAGACCCGGCATGTTATAGAAGAAAAAGTAGGTCCAAATCTTCAACATGTCAGCTTAGGATCAGACTTCCTTAACAGGACTCCGATAGCACAAGAAATAAAAGCAAGAATCAATAACTGGGATGGTATATATATACAATGGAATATTACTCAGCCATAAAGAAAGATAAAATTATGGCATTTGCAGGCAAATGGATGAAATTGGAGAATATCATGCTAAGTGAGATAAGTCAATCTCAAAAAGCCAAAGGACGAATGATATTGCTAATAAGTCGAGGATGACACATAATGGGGGGGAGGGAAGTGTTAGTGTTAGGGTTAGAGTTAGGGTTAGGGAGGGGGGCAAGTATGGAGGAAGGAAGTACTGTATAGAGGGTAAAGAGGGGTGGGAGGGGTGGGGGGAAGGAAAAAATAACAGAATGAATCAAACAACATTACTCTATGTAAATTTATGATTACACAAATGGTATGCCTTTACGTCATGTACAAACAGAGAAACAACATGTATCCCATTTGTTTACAATAAAAATAAATAAATAAATAAATAAATAAATAAATAAATAAATAAAATAACTGGGATGGATTCAAACTAAAAAGCTTTCTCTCAGCAAAGGAAACTATCAGCAATGTGAAGAGAGAAACTACAGAGTGGGAGAAAATCTTTGCCACTCATACTTCAGATAGAGCACTAATTTCCAGAATATATAAGAACTCAAAAAACTCTACACCAAGAATACAAATAATCCAGTCAACAAATGGGCTAAGGAAATGAACAGACACTTCACAGAAGAAGATCTACAAGCAATCAACAGACATATGAAAAAATGTTCAACATCTTTAGTAATAAGAGAAAAGCAAATCAAAACTACCCTAAGATTCCATCTCACCCCAATTAGAATGGCGATTATCAAGAATACAAGCAACAATAGGTGTTGGAGAGGATATGGGGAAAAAGGTACACTCATACATTGCTGGTGGGGATGCAAATTAGTGCAGTCACTCTGGAAAGCAGTGTGGAGATTCCTCAAAAAGCTTGGAATGAAACCACCATTTGACCCAGCTATCCCATTCCTCGGCCTATACCCAAAGGATTTAAAAGCAGAATACTACAAAGATGCAGCCATATTAATGTTCATACCTGCTCAATTCACCATAGCCAGATTGTGGAACAAACCTAGATGCCCTTCAATTGATGAATGGATAAAGAAACTGTGCTATATTTATACAATGGAATATTACTCAGCTATAAAGAATAATAAAATTATGGCATTTGCAGGCAAATGGAAGAAATGGAGAAAATCATGCTAAGTGAGATAAGCCAATCTCAAAGAACCAGAGGATGAATGATCTCGCCTATAAGCGGATGATGACACATAATTGAGGGTGGGATGGGGGCAAGAATGCAGGAAGGAGGGAGTGTATAGAGGGAAAAGATGGGTGGAATGAATGGGGGGGTAGGGAAAAAATAACAGAATGAAGCAAGCTCCATTACTCTATGTAAATGTATGATTACACAAATGGTATGGCTTTACTTCATGTACAAACAGAAACAACATGTATACTATTTGTTTGTCATAAAAATAAATTTAAAAAAAATTAAATCACATCATTTATGAATGCCTGTGTAGGTGGGTAAAGTGTAAAGAAAAACTATAAAAAATCAAATTTAAAAACCAGGATACTGATTCTTCATGGTGGAGGGAGGGAGATGGATGGGGTCAAGAAAAGACTTACAGGAGTCCTTTTAGGTGATGGCCACAGTCTTTTTGGACTTTAACTTTGAGGGCATAGATACTTCCTTAATAATTATGATTATGTACCATGTATACTTTTCACTACATTTATGATTTTGTAATAGAGAATATTCAGCAGTACTGAAATGCTATGTCACAGATTTAAAAACAAGTTCATATAAGCAATGAATGAAGATATTTTAAGGACATAAAGAAATTCAATCAATGGTAGATGGACATTTATATTACATTTTTTCCACATTTTTTATTGATGCATTTTAGTAGCACATAATTGAGGGAATTTGTTGTTATTTATCATTCATGCACTCAATACACAATGTAACAACATAATTTAGCCAATACCTATTACTTTATATATTGCTCTGATTACATACACCACTTCTTATCAATACTGAAAATACTGTGTGTGTGTATGTGTGTGTGTGTGTGTGTTATGAAATGTTTAAATGGAACTTATTATCAGTTGTAAAGTAAAATAATAGAATTGTTCATTTTCCTATCCATTAAACACAGCTACCATGTCTCTATTTAAATCACAATGTTATACTAACACAGCATAATTCACTTAATCCTAGTCCTTTTTAGCTAAGAACACAATAAGTACAATGTATTTGTTGCTTGTATTATTATATCAAAATGGATTTTACTGTCATGTTGAGTAAAAAGAGGTAGTAAAAAGGTTGTGATCTAATATAATAAAAGTGATACCTGACAAGAAGTCTGCTTTGCATGTCATTCTTCAACGGATATGTAACATGATGTATCCATTCTGCTCCCAGACATAACCCAATTCCTTAATGGTGCTTGCAAATATCAGTTAGGTCCACCTCATTCAAATTTCCTTGTAGTCTCTTCAATTTATTTATTTTTATTCATTCTTTTTAGTTATACATAACATCAGGACTCATTTTGACATAATTATGAAAGCATGGAATGTATTTTGCACTAATTCAGTATTTTGCAGTATCTTAACTCAGATTTTTGCCTGGTAGCACTCTTAAAAGACAAGGAAAAATTGGTTAGAGGGGAAAAGTTACTCTCCATCTCCTGCACTATCATAAAACAGGTAGTGTTTGGATAGAATTTAGATCATTTTTAAGTACGGTCTGGATGTTAACTACTTATTCTATTTCAATAGACCATGGGCAAAATTTAGCAAGGAGAACTTACAGTGATGTCTCTCCTGTTCTGTTTCCTCCTTCAAATAAATATTTTCAAAAAATTAAATTACATTAAAAAAAAGGAAAATGCAAAAAAAAATTGTGCTATCTATAGGGATTTCTATTGTACTTTGTGCTGTACTGGACCATTCAGATCCATGTGGGTCTGCTGCTTTGGGTACTAGGGTGAAATGAGACAGTCCAGTGGAATATCAGAGGGTCAGTTGCCCTTGCTCAAAGTTCAGTACTTCCAATTCAGGATCATTTTCTCTATAATTTAGATGCCATATAAATTAAAATTTGATTATTTTGCTCCATGTGTCCTCAATTGAAATTGACACAAATGCATGCAATACAAGCAATTTAACGAGTAGGGTCTCAAATTAGCTTCCTATCAACAAACCTGAGGAACATGAAAACCTTTCCAGACTCTCACCAAGAGCAATTAAATCAAAATGGTAATAGGAAGGAGCCAGGCATTGGCAGCATTGACCACTCCTTGGGTGACTTCAGTATGCAGTCGACTGTGGAAACCACTGGTGTAGGGACTGTAATTATCTATACATTGATCTATGAATGCAATGTCCTCCCCCATTTTCAGCTGTGGTGAACAGATTTTGCTATATCCCATCAATTTATATAGACACCTTTCCCTTTGTAATCAAAACATCTTTCTTCTGTGTCTTAATTTTTTTCCTTTGTCCTTTTTGCACAGAATATCTGGTGAAATATTTCCCTACTCAGGACATTGAATTATTTACATATTTCCTATTCTCCCATCAAACCAAAATGAGAATTATGCTGTGTTAGTATAACATTGTGATTTAAATAGAGACATGGTAGCTGTGTTTAATGGATAGGAAAATGAACAATTCTACTATTTTACTTTGCAACTGATATCAAGTTCCATTTAAACATTTCATAACACACAGACACACAGACATCTTAAAATTAAGAACCAGTAAATTAGGTATTTGCTAAGCAAGTTAACATGATGGAAATATATCAAGGGACTGATTCTTTAAATAAGTATAATTAAAACTTAATGAAGACACTTAAGAATCCCATCATAGGGATACCAACTCATCTCTGTCTACTTGCTTCTTGATCTACAGGGGACCGACCAATGTACTGGCAACATTTCCCTTTTTTCTATATTTTTCATTGGTGCATTTCAATTATACATAATGGTGATATTCATTATTACAGATTTGTCCATGCATACAATATAACAAAATCATATTGGCTATATCATTCCCCTATTTCCCCTTCTTAGGCATTTGCATTCCCAGTTTTGAGCCCTTTAGGATTTCACTCCTTTCTTATTATGAAGAAATGTGAGCTGACCACAAGTGATCTAGATATGTTTTCTTTAACCCTCTGGTTTTCTTTAACTCTCTGATTTTCTTCTGGTTTGTTTGCTTTTTGGAAAATAAAACCTAAAGAATGAAATCCACTCAAACACCTCAATACTGACAAAGCACACTATAGTAGAGCTTCACAGTCCAGCAATACAACAGGAAGAGCAAGGTGGCAGGGTGTGAGTTACATAAGGGGCCAAGATCCTCAGGCATCTAAATTAGGTTGGCACGTGTGTCCTGGAAACAAAGAACATAAATCAATAGGACCTGTTAAAACCACAAAGACAGGAAGTCAAAAGGAGAAGGAAACATTTCCCCACCAATAGGAGAGTTGAGGGTGTAGCTGACCTCTGCAGTCAACTTCCACAAGCCATCCTAAAAATAATGTTTGGAGATATGTTTCATGGAAAAAACAAAGGCTTTCACCTTAAGATAGTTCTGTATATCCCAAGAAAAGATCTAGGAAAGAGGACATGATTGACAGTGGGCATTGGGAATGTGTCCTTACAGATTTGCTGCTCTCATGCCAGTGGTCTGTTTCACATCTTCAAAACTTCTTTTCCCACCAGACTGGTAATGAATGAGCCATCAGACTATATGAAGGACTTTATCCTTCTATGTCCCCAGAAGGCGTAATGGGACTCTAAAGTCATTATTATCCAAAGGCCAACATGAAGCGCTACACAACCTGAAACCAAAGCCCATAGTAAAGGGAAAGAATGCCGCCAGAAACCTCTCTTTGAAGAAGCCAGAGCAAGAAAGATCCTTAGAGGTGATTTGGAAAGAGCTGAAGAGTGAAGCCTAACAAATCAGGAAAAGGAAATCATATTTTCCAACCAACCAGAAAATGTAAACAAAAATAAACAGGTCTAATTTGTTAATTGCCTATTTACTGATACAAACAATAACAAGGGAAGAGTGTGGCATGTGAAGACAGAGCCCCTTAGCAGGGTATAAAAGGGGCTGTGGGGCAGAGAGACCTCCAAACCTTCCAAACCCACCTTCTTGGAAACACCCCCAGAACCTCCAGCCTCTGACACCATGTGCAACTCCTGTTGTGGATCCTGCTGCTCTGGCCAGGGCTGTGGCTGCTGCCAGCCCAGGTGCTGCCAGACCACCTGTTGCAGGACCACCTGCTGCCGCCCCAGCTGCTGCTGCAGACCCTGCTGTGGTGGGTGCAGTGGCTGTGGCTCCTGCTGCTGCCGCCCCATCTGCTGTAGGACCACCTGCTGCAGGACCACCTGCTGCCGCCCCAGCTGCTGTGGCTCCTGCTGCAGCCCCTGCTGTGGTGGCTCCAGTGGCTGTGGTGGGTGCGGTGGCTGTGGCTCCTGCTGCTGCCGCCCCATCTGCTGCAGGACCACCTGCTGCAGGACCACCTGCTGCCGCCCCAGCTGCTGCTAGTCTGTGTGCTGCCAGCAGTCCCAGGTGCTGAATGTCCAGCTACTTTAGGCCCTCCTGCTTCATCCCCAGCTGTTGCCAACCCTCCTGCTACCAGACCACCTGTTACTGTCCAACCTGCTCTCGTGGTTCTTGCTGCTGTGCACCCTGACCTGCCCCCTCCTCTTCTTCATCCACCAATATTTTTGATGGAGTCCATCTGTGCACCCGAACCCTCAGAGGCCAATTGTTAACATTAATTCCAGCTGCTTATAAGATTGAGTTTGCCCTTCAAATACACTTTCCTTTTCCCAAGGGGTTAATGTGTGTCTCCCAAATGAAAGCAAGTTTGAGTTTTCTCTGTCTTCTGTTAACTATAATGTTACCCCATGGAAAGAATTTCTCTCTCATGTTTTCTCACGTGGTAAGAATCCTACATCTTAAATAAATGTGAATTTTACTGACTTCCAAACATAAAGGTATTGTGTCTCTTTATTTTTTCCTTTTGGGATGTTTGTCCTCTTCTCTCACTTTGATGGTAGTTCCTCTCTAAAGAGCGAGAGATCATAGCATACAATGGAGATGCTCCACGTCTGCTGCCTGAGCATTCCTTCTGCTCATGGAGGAAAATGATTTGAACCTCCCTGCCTGAGGACTTTCTGTGGATGAAGAACAAGCTTGGGGCAGGAGGGTTCAAACCTCCAGGAGCGGAGCTCAAACAGTGAATGGGAGTTGGTGCACAGGTGCTTCGGCTCAAATCCCATTCAGTATGTCCTTCTAGTCTTCCTGAGGTCTTCTGTGGGATTGGACCTTGGCTGTCTCCAGGGTATTCTACTCAGTAGTTACTCTCTACTGCCTTCTGTCACTTCCCTGGATCATTTCCCAAGTCCCCTACAGTGCTTCCTGGGATCATTCCCCAACCAACCTATTTGCTTTCAAAGCCCTGTATCTAGGCCTGGTGGCAAGGTCACCCAGACTAGGACTCCTGTGTTCATGTTCTCAGTGTGGGTGCCCTGAAAACATTTCATACAGATGGATGCTTGACACGTTGTCAAAGTCAACTCTTGGTCCACGGTACACCAGTCTGGAAAATTTTCTGAACAACTTGAAGTTTTCCAATTTTCTAGTTGTTTCTTTTAGAATAGTCATCCTGAATGCATTTTTCCCCTACATCACTGGGTCTAAGGTATGGGAAGTAATGATACCACTTTACTAACGCTCATCCTTCAGGGGCTACAACCTGAGGCTGTGAATCATGAGGCTGTGATGTGTATGTTAACTGGGGTTCACTGAACGCATACCTTGAAACAGTTTTTTGTTTTTTTTTTTTTCCAAGCGAGTTTAATAAAGGAAGGCTTTTAGGAGAAATATGGAAGAAATTGTGGGAAGCAAGCTAAAAGAGTAGAAGCACTGAGCCAAAATATTATTGCAGCTAATTCACCCTCATCTGATCCCTCTAAAGTTCTAGAAGTTAAGAACACAGCCCTGCCTCTTCAAGGAGTGAGGTGTCTGGACCCCAGAACTCTTCTTCAGTTTTCACTAGCCATGGACCTCCCAGGGCAGGACAGAGGGTGTAGATAGAGCAGAAAGATCCAGGTGAAGTAGCATCTATATCTAGATCTGAGGACAATTTCCTGAAGAACAGAGCAGGTCAGTGTTGTGGGACAGCTTCACTGTATGCTTACACTAGCTTGAGGGTGGCAGACCTTTCTGTTTAACAGTTGGTTTTGGTATAAGAGTGATGTAAAGAGTATAGATAATTGTCATGTTTCAATTTGCAGTGGTCAAAGTTTAGTGTTTCCAGCTTAGAATCCTTTCTTTAGCACATAGGTGCCATCAATGATATTTAATTATTTTAGCTATTTCAGTTTGAAATTGACACAAATGCATATAATACAGAATATTTAAAGGTGTGTGTTAAGCCTTCATTTCTGAAAGTCTCATTTTGCCATCTTATATTTCCTTTATAGTGACATTTTTTTTTACCTTCTTGTTGCTGCTTTTAAGTAAAACTCCACTTTCCGGGCATAAAATTGGCATTTTCTGGTGTCTGGTGCTTGCTAGTCATTTACTGGGATATTATATACATAACACAATTAAACCAAGCTTTCCACCTCCTGTTCTCACCATGAGGTCAATCCCAACACGTTATGATTCAAATGAGAACGAAAAAAAAAAAGATATAACAATATGTTGATGTTTCCAAAAGCATTAAAGGATAGCAAATATTTTATTTAATTTTCTTAGGGTTATGGAGAAGCATGGTCAAGCAGGTGAATCCACAGCAAACTTTCCTTCATGTTTTAAAGAATATCGTCTCTAAAATTCCACTCCTCTTATTTGCTTCATCCTTCCATTCTGCCATTCTTGTTTGTTTCTTTCTCTATCTTCCACCACCTTTGTTCTACCATTGCCTCTTTTCTCCCATTCTTGGAAAACCAAAGCATTCTATTTAGGGTTTATTCATCACTCATGTAATTCAATTTATCATTAGTCTTCTCTTCTCTGATTTCATCTCCACCCATTAACAACAACAAAATTATCTTTGGAGATATCAACCCTACTGAGATGTTGGGACACAGCAGAAAATGTAAAATAATCAAGTGTTAGTTAACATATTTTTGTCCTTGTGGATTTTCTGATACAAGTATTTAACAATATGGTTCTGGATGCCCTTTGTCTAAAAAAGTTATTAGAGATGTGAGGATTAACAAGAAACCCAATAAGTGAACTTGTTTACTTCCTGTAAACCTGGAATACTCCCAAATTCCTGTGAATTCTCTTTTAGGAAAAGAGGGAAAAATACATTTTTGATCAATATATACTAGGAGAAATATTTAGAAATCTCTGTCCTAAATGCATATTTTAAGCCTTTAGGGGATAATATTTAATGCATTAATATTGAATCATGAATGTCTTTAACTTCCTTGCATTTCCATTACATGAAAAATAAACTCTATAGTGACAATGTTTCTACTACCCTCATAGCACAGAATTCCTGATGTATCTGAAATAGTAGGTGAGAATTGGTAGAACCTTCAGTTGGTCTCAAAATATAAAGTAGTTTTTAATGCCGTGGGACTATACATGGCTTTCTATGTCATAGAAAACAAGTGCCTGAAGAGAAAATATACATGACCTAACCTGTGGAACACTCCAATACTTGTAATCTGAGAAAGGAGTAATAGAAACCACAGAAAACTAGAAAGGAAAAGCCAAAGAGGTAAGTCAACAACCAATAGAGTGCAAGGTCCAAAATCTAAATGAAGGAGAGAGTGTCTATTTGGAAAAGAAAAGTGTTCCACTTCCAGCTGTAACCAGGTAGGTGCTATCAGATCAAACCTCCCAATGAGGATAACTATGATAATTGGATAAAACTAAGGAAGCAGTTATTTGTAAACAATGCAAATTGATCTATACAGGCATAATTAAGAGAGTATGATCTCAGAGGAAATTTAAATAATTTCAGGTGAAAGACACAATTATCTCAACCTTCTATAGTTTCTCATCCATAATATCTAGTATTCAATTTAAAAATGTTACCAGGCATACCAGAGGAAAGAACCAAATGAGTAAGATCTAAGAAAAGAAAAGACAATAGATAGAGAACTAAAGATGACCCAAATATAGGTGTTAGAATAGACTTCACAAAAACTATGATTAATAAGCTTAAAATAACAGACAAATTTCATTAAAGAAGAGGAATCATTTTTAAAAAATTAAAAGAAGTTCAGTGAAATTCCTAAAACTAAAAATCTCAAAAACTGAAATTAGGAGTTCAATAAATGGTTTAGTAGTAGAAAAAAATCCAGAAGAGATAAAGAGCAAATTAAGTAGAAAATGTTCCTATTGAGGTGCAGAGAGATGAAAAAAGTAAAAAATATAGAAAAAAGCGTAAGACATTTGTGGAGCAAAGTGAAACGTTCTAAAACACATGTAAATTCGAGTTAAAAAAAAAAAAAGAAAAAGGTAGAAGTTATTAAGAAGAGACACCAGATATCAGTTTGTCAGAAGTGATGAAAGACTTCAAATCACAGATTTCAGAATGCCTTTGAATCCCAAGATAAGTGGAAAAATAAGAAAGAAAAAGAACATCTAAACCCATCATGGAAAGAGTTAAATATCAAAGATAGAGAAAATTGTAAAAAGCAGCAAGAAATTTATACAGCCATTATAGAAAACAGCATGGAAGTTCCTAAAACAATTGAAATTAGAATATCAGTAATCCCACTTTGGCTATAAAACTGAAGGAAACAAAATCTGTATTTTGAAGAGGTATCTGTACTCCCATATCCATTGAAGCAATATTCACAATAGACAAGATCTAGAATCTATTGATGGATGAATGGATACAGAAATTGTGGCTTCTATCTAAAATGGAATATTTTTCATACTTCAAAAGGAAAGAAATTCTGCCATTTGTGACAAACATGGATGAATCTGGAGGCCATTATGCCCAGAGAAATAAGACTGATAGAGAAAGAGAAATACTGCACAATCTCACTGACATGTGGAATCTAGCAGGTGCAAGGATTCTGGTCTAATTCCTAGGTCTTTGATCCACTTTGACCACTTTGAGCTGTTTCTGCAGGGTGAGAAATAGGGATTAAATTTCATTCTACTACATATGGATTTCCAGTTTTCCCAGCACTGTTTGTTAAAGAGGCAATATTTTCTCCAATATACGTTTTGGCACCTTTGTCAAGTGTGAGCTAACCAAATTGTGTGGGTATGTCTCTGTTTTTATTTTTTTCTTTAATTCAGTATTGAACCCAGGGGTTCTTGACCACTGAGCCACATTCAAAACCCTTTTTTATATTTTATTTTAAGTTGCTGAGGCTGGCTTTGAACTTGAGATCCTCCTGCCTCAATCTCCTGAGCCACTAGGATTATAGGCATGCACCATGGCATGCTCAGCTGTCTCCATATTTTATATTCTAGTCCATTGGTCTTCATGCTGTTTTAGTGACAATACCATGCTGTTTTTGTTACTGTCACTCAGTAGTATAATTTAAGTTTTGGTATGGTGATGCCTCCTGCTTCACTTTTCTTATAAAGGATTGCTTTGGCTATTCTTGGCCTCTTATTTTTACAAATAAATTTTATGTCTGCTTTTTTATTTCTATGAAGGACATCATTGGAATCTTGTTGGGGATTCCATTGAGTCTGTATAGCACTTTTGGTAGCATGACCATTTTGACAATAGTTATTCTCTCTATCCAAGAACATGGGACATCTTTCCATCTTCTAAGGTCTTCTTCAATTTCTTTCTTTACTGTTCTATAGTTTTCTATGTAGGAGTCCTTCACTCTTTTGTTAGATTGATTCCCAAGTATTTTTTTTAGACTATGTGAATGGGATCATTTTTCCTAATTTTTTTCTTTTTTTCTTTTTACAGACTGCATTTTGATTCATTGTATGCAAATAGGGTACAACTTTTCATTTCTATGGTGATACATGATGTAGATTCACAACATTCATGTAATCATACATGTATACAGGGTAATAATGTCTGTCCCATTCCACCATCTTTCCTACCCCCAACTCCTCCCACCTCTCATTTCCCTATATATAATCCAAAGTTCCTCCATTCTTCTCTAACCTCCCACCCTGCCCACCCCCATTATGTATCATCATTCACTTATCAGAGAAAATATTTGGCCTTTGGTTTTTTGGGATTGGCTTATTTCACTTAGCATGATATTCTCCAATTCCATTCATTTACCTGTGAATGCCATAATTTTATTCCTCTTTATGGTCGAATAATATTCTATTGTGTATATATACCACAGTTTCTTTATCCATTCATCTATTGAAGGACATCTAGGTTGGTTCTACAATCTAGTTTTTTCAGCAGATTCATCATTGAAATATAGGATTTATGGGTGTTGATTTTGTATACTGCTACTTTGATTAATTAATTTATGAGCTTTAGAAGTTTTCTGGTGGAGTTTTTTGGGTCTTCTGAATATATAGTTTTTTGGGATCATTTCATCAGCAAATAGAGATCATTTGAGTTCTTTTCCTATTCCTATCCCTTTAATTTTCTTCTCGTACCTAATTGCTCTGGTTAGAGTTTCAAGGACTATGTTGAACTACAAGTGGTGAAAGTGTGCATCTCTGTCTTGTTCCTATTTTTAGAGGGAAAGCTTTCATTTTTTCTTTACTCAGAATGATTTTACCCTGGGGTTTGCCATATATAGCCTTTACAATATCAAATATGCTCCTTCTATCCCTAGTTTTCCTAGTGTTTTAAACACGAATGGATGCTGTATTTTGTCAAATGCTTTTTATGCTTCTATTAGAGAATCATGCGATTCTTATCTTTATTGATGTGGTGAATTATGCTTATTAGTCCCATATGTTGAACCATCCTTGCATCCCAGGGAAGAACCTAAAAAAGTGAAATTTATAGAAGCAGAGAAGAGAACTTTGGTTTCCAGGTCAGGAAGTTGGTTAAAAACTGGGGAGATATTAGTCAAAGAGTACAAATTTGCAATTATATAGGAAGAATAGAGATTGGAGATCTAATATACTTCATGGTGGCCATAGTTAACAATACTATTTCGTAGACTTGAAACTTCCTAGGAGAGCAGCCATGGAGTGTTCTCACCACCTGCACCAAGGTAACCCTGTGAGGGGATGAAGATGTTGATTAGCTTGTACAAAATATCATGCCCTATACCTTCAATATAAACTATATTAGAAAAACAAACAAACAAAGCAAGCCAGCAAGGAGGAAAAAAAGCAACAACACATATTTTGCCCAAAAGAAGAGCAAACCTGACATCCAGCTGATGAAAAGACATTTTCAAAATGCTGGGAAAAGAAAAACACTGCCAGTGTAGAATCACATAGCCAGAGGCAGGGGAAAAGGACAGTGAAATAAAGTTATCTTCCTTCTTCAAGCAGAAGGAAAGCAACATATCAAAGCAAGGTGATATAGAAGGAATGGTGATCACCACAAAGGTAATTCTATGGCACACTTTTCCAAATTTGTCATTGTCTGTAATTTCCAACTTCTTAATTTTTATTTCTATTTTTTTCTTTGCCTTTTAAAGCGATTCATTAATAGGATCTTTCAGAATCTCAGTTATCTCAGTTCCTCCGAGTTATATTCCCTTTCTCTTTATCAACTGTGAATATATGATGGATTATTTCTTGTGTACTTTGTAACATTGGCCATGGATTTATTTTACTCAGGAAGTGTCCCTAAGAACATTCCAAACAGTCTGTGTTTGGTTTCTTAAGATTTATTTCACCATGTGCTTAATGTGTTTGTTTTGAAATTTTCTTTTGTGGGAATTGTTTCTGTCTGGGAGTTATTTTGGTTTTCGCTTTTGTGCCTGATGACTCCAAAGACATTCTCTATTTAGTAGCAGTTAGTTTCTAACCTTGATTACTTCACTGTGCATAGAGTACAAATCAGGAAGTTTGGAGGCATTGTGTGATTTAAATGTTCACGAGAGATTTGATTGCCACTTAGAATTTATGAAATCAGACTTAGGTTTTCTGTCTCCATCTTCATCACAAGCTACCACTTTAAGAATACAAACTTTATGCAGGAGTTTTATGTCCTAGACCCTGCCTTGTGATAATTCAAGGAAGGTCCCATTTCTTGTACCTGCCTGGGACTACCAGCCTCCAATTCTGAAAGCCTATAACTGTATGACAAGACTTCATAGGCCACAAGACATATGCTAGAGTTCGCTGCTTGGATTTCCCCTTTGATTCTGAAAATTAAGAATTTTTTCATTTTATTTTTCTCTTCCTTTTTCAAATTCATCTATGAAATTGAAATATTTTTTGAATGTTTTTGAAGCACTTTTACTTGCTTGTATCAGGAAGTGGATCTGTCCATAACCACTCAGTCAACCATGTTACCAGAAATTCTTTAGTTTCAGAGACCCTAGAAGATGAAAGAATTACTGTATGTGTTAGATCAATAAAAATGGGTACTTATACTAGAAGCTTCTCTAAAGTAAAATTCATCATATATTTTGCCTTTCTCCTCAAAGATCCAAACTATCCACTCGTTTTCTTTTTTATTTTTTGATACCAGAGATTGAACACAGGTACTTGAACACTGAGCAACTTCCCCAGCCCCCATTTTATATTTTATTTAGAGACAGGGTCTCACTGATTGCTTAGGGCCTCCCTAGGTGACTTTGAAATCTCGATCCTCCTTCCTCAGCCTCCCGAGCTGCTGGGATTACAGGCATGCACCATTGCACCCAGCTAAACTACCCACTCTTAATATACAAACACTGAAGAAAAATGTTCTCAATCCCAATCTTCTTTGGTACTTTTAAACTTTTATTATTGAAAAAAATTTCAAACTTACAGAATAGTTGCAATAATTATGCAAAGAAACTTTCACCTAGATTTGTCATTTTGCCACAGTTGGTTTCTCTCTATATTAATAGATTAAAATATAAGTAAATCGGTGGGGGACTGGATGAATGGATGGATGGATGCAATGACAATAATATTGCTGATGTAATACTATTATCCCTTATCTAATATACATTCCATATCCAAACATTGCCAATACTGTGCTACAAAAATATTTTTATCCACATCCACACTTTGCATTTCAATTTCATGTCTTTGGTTTTCTTGAAAACCTGAAACACTTCTTCAGCCCATCTTAACATTAGGTAACTCTAATATTTTTCAAGAGAACATGTCAGCCCCTGTGCAGAGTGTTCCTTAGTCTGAGTATATCTGCTGTTTCCTCATAATTATATTCAGATTTTGGCTTTTGACATGAATATTACATAAGCGATGTCTTCTCAGAATATGACTTCAAGAGACCCAGGTCAGTTTGTTCATTATAAAAGATACTAACTTTGATCCCAGGGTTAAATGTGTATTCTCAAGTTTGTTCACAGCATAAGTTAGCATTGTTCCCTTTGAAGTTAGTAAATCGTTAATGGGAAACTATTTCTTTGGCTAATTTGTTAGTTTTTGAATGGTGTGTCCTACGTATCCATACAGGTGGAATTCACTGTAGTATATTTATATATGCACATAGTATGATTTTATAAATTAACTCCCCATTTTCTTCCCTTTTCCATCCCTCCTCCCTCTCCATCTTCTTCTTCTGCCTCACTGTCCTTTTCTATATCTTTGTGGTATCTAATTTCCCCCACTTTTTTCCCTTTATTTTGGTCTAGATTCCACATATGAGAAAAAATACTTGACCTTTGATTTTCTGAGTCTGGCTTATTTCACTTAGCATGATATTCTCCATTTTGGGATGGGGAAATATTTTGAAGTGTACAAATACCCTGTTCCTGATCAAAATTGTACCCAGTAGTTATAGCATTCATTGATGAAATTTACTTAATTGTACTTGGTTTTATTAGGATCTATATAAATAAGTGATTTTACAACTCCATTATTCCTCTACATTTATTGTCATTCTACTGACATGGATAACTTCCTCACCTCCCTTTATAATTTCTCTAATTAGTTTCAGCAGAGACATGAATTATTGTTTTATTTGAAGGGTTAAAATCTATTACTGCCATTATTAATTTTGGTACTGAAGTTGTCCCATATTGGGTCAGTAAGAGTCCCTTCAAGTTGGCTCCAAATGGCCTTTCTTATGTAAAGTAATGAGTTATTGGTAAGAGTTTGAAACTGAATGAAGTAGTGCCTGATGCATTCCTCAAAGTAGTCTAGACAGGTCACTACCTAATGAGCATTCATGACTCACAGGTAGGATTATCTTCCTCATGGCTCACTGGGAATTATTTACAAAGACAAACTTTTTTCTATTTCCCTACTATAATTCTGATTCTCTTTCAACATCAAAAGAGATTTTGGCATCATGAGACTAATCTGCCCAAAATCATGGTGAGTGACACACAGACCACAGGTACATACCAATGACTGACTCCATGAGGCGGGCTCTCCTCAGAAGACAAAGTTGACAAACAAGGAAATAGAAGTGGCAATTCAGTGAGAAAGACCAGATTGGACTGTTGTGATGCACAAGGAAAAGGAAATCTTACTTTTCTTCACCTTCAAATATTTGGAAAAACACATGATGTCACTTAATGGCTAATATTTCCTTAGAAAAACATCAGGAAATGGTCCAGGACATGGTCAGAACAGCCTAGGCAGAGTATAAAAGAGGATGCATGGCAAAGGGACTTTAAAGTTCACTGAAACTCACTCTCTAGTTAACATCAGAACCTCCATCCTCTGACACCATGTGCAACTCCTGTTGTGGATCCTGCTGCTCCGGCCAGGGCTGTGGCTGCTGCCAGCCCAGGTGCTGCCAGACCACCTGCTGCAGGACCACCTGCTGCCGCCCCAGCTGCTGCTGTAGCCCCTGCTGTGGTGGCTCCAGCTGCTGTGGTGGCTCCAGCTGCTGTGGTGGCTCCAGCGGCTGTGGCTCCAGCTGCTGCCGGCCCTGCTGCTGCATCTCCAGCTGCTGCCGCCCCTCCTGTGACTCCTGCTGCTGCCAAACCTGCTGCCGCCTGCGTCCAGTCTGTGGCAATGTCTCCTGCCACACCACTTGCTACCGCCCCACCTGTGTCATCTCCACCTGCCCCCGCCCCATGTGCTGTGCCGTCCCCGACTGCTGAATCTTGCCTTTGAACACACCACCTCCCCATCTCCTCTTTCCCCAGAGATGCTGAACTTCATTCACTGCTGACCATTAGGTCACACGGAGAGAGACTGATGTTGCTGCACTAAGCTGGGTCTGGCGATTTTAATAAGCCTGCCTCAGGCCCAGTAACTCCACAGGCGCATCCTGGCCATCCTGGCCTCAGTCCTATTCCTCCACGTGGTTCTCTCACTCCTACCCAAGTGTGGATTTGCTTGTAATATACCAATTTCTGTGTTGACCTGACTAGTTCTCTCCAGAATTTCCTTCCTAACTTGTGGGCACCAATCAGATCATCAAGCTCAAGAAGCCACAATTTGAGTTCAATATTTCTACCTTATGGATTTTCGCAGTTTTGCTCTTCATTGTTCAATTAAGTTTCTCTTTTCTAAGTATTAACCCCCAATTTTTCCTATGTCAGATTTCCATACCCAAATAAACCACCACCTTCTTGAATGGGAGATTCAGTGTGATCATGTTTTTCTCTTAGAGTTTGTTTGATCTGGACAGTTGTATTTTACCTGCACTGTAGGACATTGAGCAGGGCTGTCAGTTCTACATTAGAAGTTGAGACATATTTATCACAGCCTGGTTGTCACTACAATCTATTTCAAGGCTAAAATTGAGAATTTAAAAAAAAAAAAAAAAAACTTTTTGGAAAGAGTGTAAACAATGTTCTATGGAAGAACATATTTTGGTGTTACATATCCATGAAAGCAATTTGTAGCAACTATAGGAATAATGGAACTGGGCGTCTGTTGCTGGGAGTAATGGGCGATTTGGAATAGCAATGCAAGCTGAAGTCAGAAATCACAGGACACATGTGATTTCAGGCAGAGGTTTCAGGACAGAATACAAGCTCTCATCTCCTGCAGCCAGAGGGTGGATAAAGCAGAGGACCAAGCCTAGGATTTAAGAATAGAGTAGCAGAGATCCAGAGTGGTTTGCTTCTCAGACCATTTTGCCATGCCAAGGCCAGGGCTGCAAATGGGAAAGAACAAGACTGGGAGAAATAGGACTGGAGTGTCTGAGTCGATGCAACTGGAGATCTTGGATCCCCCAATTTCCCTGAACTCTCTGCACTCGCAGAAGTGGTGAGTTCTCCTTGTTGGTGTTGAGGACCACCCTTTTTCATAAAGATGATGTAGAAGCCTCAGTCTTGAAAACGACTCAGGCTTCCCTCATTATCTTCTCCTGCTTCTCCTCTGGGTCACATACCAATGACGAGAACTGAGTTACAGGAACTTCACCCAGAGAACAGCTGAGCCTACTAACAGGAGGCAAACCTCCAACGACCCTGAGGACTCCACCACTACCTCATGGGTGTGGTGTGCTTCTCCACTGGGGCAGATGGGGGCCACATCATGTCCAGGTGTCTCTGTGGTATTCGCAGCTGCAGATGATCATCACCGAGAACCATCATTTCATGAAGCATGGGAAAACTGTGATATTGCAAATCTGTTATTGCTTTGTTATTGATTACCTCGGACAATTCCATAGAGAAATAGCCTGTAATGAATCCTCTCCATATGCTCTCATGGATGTGTGGTTACGCTGATGAATAATATTTCTAGAAAGGCAAAATAAATGCTTAATGCTCTCCATTTATTTACCAGTGTGCATCAATCAAAAGTAACTAAGGAAGGGCTTTACTTTCTTTAAAAATTTCCTGTCAATAGGAACTCATAGATTTCAGTATATTGATGGGGTATCAGTCCATTCCAGCTCATGTCCCTTGCGATGCTCAAATAAGCAACTTCGAGCTGGCTCCTGAGTCCTTTTGACCAGAATCTAGTAGACTCTGAAGGTTTTCTTGGTTTGGATATAACAAAATATTCCAGACTTATTTGTACATTTCCTTCCCCAGACATAACCAGCCACCTTTCCAAGGAACCCTGATTCCTTTTAGTGGAAAGTGACATGTGAAACCATAAATTGAAATGTGAGAAGGCTTCTAAGTTAATATTTATTCATCTTAGTTTTTTTCAGTGTTCAGAGTTAGAAAATAATTTTTAAAGGATAAGCCACATCGTGAGTTTCTACAGAGAACTCAAGGGTTTTTATTTAACATCCAGTTTCTTCACTCACCCATCTCCTTTCTCCCATGCCAAAAACATTTCTCCACTAGAATGACCCATTTTCTTTACTGCACAATGCTTGTGCAATGATCTTGGAATAACCCTGCCAACACTAACAATAACAATATGATTGCTTGAAAATGAACTGAGATCGTTTCTCAGGTTTTTGAAAAAACTTTGTTTTCTTGAGATAACTATTTTCACTGGATACAGTGACGTTCTATTATCACTTCTGTTATTACTGTTTTTGTGATCTTGGGAGATTTTTCAAGTTTAATTTTGTTTTGCAGTCATGCAAAATATTTATATGGATCCAAATTCAAAGCTACAGAGCATGGTCTATTCAAGAAATCTAGCACCTACCTGTGTTTTCTTCACCCTGTTCCTTTCACCCTCTCTGTGCAGACTCTTTGAAAACAAATTGTGGTTGATACTCCCATGAGTTTTTTTTTTTTTTCCTTTTCTCTTCTTTCAGCTTTATTAGGTACAACTGACCTACAATAAACTATATATTTAAAGTGCACAATTGGATGTTTTGATCTCTGCATGTACTTAAGTCACCAACCCCATCGTCAAGGTAATCAACATCCATCATCTCCTTTGAAATTTCTCCCCATTCCCCAGCTCCAGGAAACTACTGATCTGCAGTCCCTATCAATTTGCTTGTATTTTCTAGAATTGTTTATAAATAGAATTACATATTGTACACATTGTCTTACTTAGCATTCCACTCAGCATATTGAGATTCAAGTTGTCACACTTATCAATAGTTGATTCCTTTTGATTTCAGAGAAATATTTCTTCGCATGGACATATTAGTTTGTTTATCCATTTGCCTGTTGTTTCCATACTTTTTTCTATTACAAATACAGTTATCATGGATACTTGTGAACAAATATTTATGTAGACATATGCTCTTGCATCTTAACTAGAAGTAAAAATCCGTTTTTTGTTTTGTTTTGTTTTGTTTTGCGGTGCTGGGGATCGAACCCAGGGCCTTGTGCTTGCAAGGCAAGCACTCTACCGACAGCTATCTCCCCAGCCCTAAAAATCCATTTTTATGGTATTATTTTTTCTATCTTTATTCTTCCATCATTTTCAAATGTAAACAATTTTTTTATATTTGTAACCTGAGTTTTTTAGACATATTGTAGAATATGATACACATTTTTTCCATCTGCTTTATCAGCTCTTAACAATATATTCCTGGAAATGACTTCATAGTCCAATATAAAGATACTCCTGATTCATTTTTTACAACTGAATAATACCCCATTTTAGGATCATGCTATAGATTTTCATCAGTACCCCACTGAAGGACACCTAGGTTGGATCCATTTTTTTGTTGCTATTCTGTTTTGCTCTTACATCTAGAACTATTATGGGTAATTTTGTACAACATCTCTTTATATTTTTGCATAAGTATCTTTGGGATACTTTACAGAATTGAGATAGCTAGGTCAAAGAATAATGCTGCTAGTTATAATCAAATCCTCACAAGAAAAGTGTGATGTGCTTATTTCCACATTATCTCACTAGCAGATATTGTCAAATTTTGAATTTTTGACCACTTAACAGGTGAGAAGTGGTATTCCATATTACTTCATTTCTCTTACTGCATGAAATTCAGTACCTAGATAAGGTGAAAAAAATTCTGCAAAAAAGACAGTTTGTCTTTTTTCTAATCTATTTTAGAAGTCCTTTATATACTATTAACCTTTGCCTGTGACATACATTACAAATATTTTTTCCATCTAGTCACTTGTGTTTTTACTTTGGGATGGTTTCTTTTTTTTTTTTTTTTTTTTTTTCTCTTTTGAGAATTTAAATTTTTATTGCTTAGGATTGCAATTGCTAGGTCATGCAATAATTACATGTTTTTTAACTACTAAGCTATTTTCCCATGTAGCTGTGCCATTTTACATTTCCATCAATAATGATCAAATAATCGAGTTTTTACAATTCCTCCCAAGCATTTGGTAGTTTCTCTGCATTTGATGGATTCTTATCTTGCACTTTTAAACTACAAGTGATTGTCTTTCAACTATCAAGAAGAACCTAATTGCAAAACATCTATGCATGCATGGGTATAAAAATAGGCACATGTTAAATTGAGAATCTTCTTTAATAATAAGGTCTCCTATTACCTCTACTGTCTTTCTGTAGCTGATTCTGGTTGATTTCCTTGAAATGCCTATTGTTCCAATACTTACCATGCTACACCACACTAGACACCATTCACCCCTAGAACACAACTAACCCTTAATGTTCTACCCTGCCTCCTGTTGCTCCCCCAGCCCACGTCAAATACTATTTGCAAGGCCTACATGTTTGCTCACAGCTTTCTTCCCCTGAGTGATAATATGACATTCAGTCTCTGTATAAATTCAAAAACATTGTTAAATTCTCCTCATCCTACCTGTTGAGCATTATCTTTCTCGGCTTTCCTATACACCCTACCTATACAGGTTATTGACACAGGCAAATGCCAAAAGCATAACCATGCACTCACTGAACAACCATGCACTCACTGAACACTTTTTCATTTCTTTTTCATTTCATATCATTTCTTTTTCATTTCTTCTCCATTTAACTGGATTTTATACAAATGCATTAAAGACTGAGTAAATGTCCTACACTTTCAATAAATCCCACATTCACTCAATCAACCTTCATCCAAGTCCCTGACTAGCTTCTATGCTAATAACTGTGAATCAGACATTTTCGTGAGACTAGTACCTTGTGGGCCTTACCAAAAAAGACTGGGAAAAGGAGATCTAAAACAATCACGATAAAGTATGTCACTTTATCATAAGCATATTTGAAGCAAAGAGGAGGGAAGAGCAGAGTCATATTTTGAAGCAAAGAGGAGGGAAGGATTCATTTTAAGCATAATTGATGTCAAGAAAATTTTGGAAATGAAATTTGCTGGACCTTTATGTCTGCATGAGAGTTTGCTAAGTTGACAAAGGAGAAAACAATATTCTAGGCAAGTGGAAGATTCCAGGCTTGAGAACTGGCATGGGCTATCATTCTTCACCCCTTCCTTGAACTTCCTAAGAGGGAACCACCACCCCTCTGGACTCTGTACTTCAGCCTACCTGGAACTCAGTGACCTCATGTGTGAAGAATTAAGAAAAATTGTGTCCACCTGATGGAGTCTTAGTAAACAAGATAACAATCATAGAGGACTCAGAAAATTTCTGACACATAGCAGGCCTTCAACAAAGTCTAACTAATTAGCATTAGCTCACTTTTCACTGGGAATGTATGAATTTAAATACACAATTATTATTTTGTTTACTAATAAAATGGTCCTGGAAAAGAGTTATCAAACTCTTTCCTATGTATGTGTCATTTGCCTTGAGATTATAGGACAGAGATTGAAGTGTACCCTTTTCTTCTCCTTAATATCAAAGAAAATGTCTCCACAAACATTGTTGAGAGAAAACAGGTCAGACTCTGAAAAATTATACTTTCATTAACACTTCAGTTATGATGTACTCATTGGACATATTGACTTACCAAAATGTAGGTCCAAAATGTTCCCTTATGACACCCTGCCTTTGATAAACATATTATTAAAATTTTAATATTTTTTAAAAGGATCCATCATGCCAATGTGATTTTACTACTTAAAAGTAATGAATCCATTGTATTATAACTCTTCAGATTGAATAGATTCAGTCAGACAAAATAGACAGTAATGTCACTGGAATCCTTTACACCTCACTGACCATCCAGAAAATCCAAAGAAACCACTGCACACAAGCTACCTCCCATATACCTCAAAAACGTAGGTCTTCCATCCTATTTTTGTATCAGAATCACCTAATTGCTTTCAACCTATTGCACAACAGAGGAGATTTACTCACCATAAAACCTATTCCAGTTCTGGAGGCAAATACATAAATGAAGAATAAACATCAAATCCAATGAAAGACATGTGAGGGGTCTACCTTAGGAGACACATCAGAGAGGAAGAAAAATGGAGCTGATTCACTTGGCTTCACCAAATGGGAGAGCTCATTATACAACAGGAAAAGGAAGTGGTACCTTTTCTATAAATAGGGATATTTACCAGATAAACACAATTATCTAATAACCTAAAACTAACTGATCTTTTCTTAGTATAAACAAGATCCTTCACATGGTTCTAGCAACCCTCAGCAGGGTATAAAAGCAAGAGACAGCAAGGAAAGATCAAACTTGAACACTCATCCACTTGGAAACCCAGCCAGAACCTCCATCCTCTGACACCATGTGCAACTCCTGTTGTGGATGCTGCTGCTCTGGCCAGGGCTGTGGCTGCTGCCAGCCCAGCTGCTGCCAGACCACCTGCTGCAGGACCACCTGCTGCCGCCCCAGCTGCTGCTGTAGCCCCTGCTGTGGTGGCTCCAGCTGCTGTGGTGGCTCCAGCTGCTGTGGTGGCTCCAGCGGCTGTGGCTCCAGCTGCTGCCGGCCCTGCTGCTGCATCTCCAGCTGCTGCCGCCCCTCCTGTGACTCCTGCTGCTGCCAAACCTGCTGCCGCCTGCGTCCAGTCTGTGGCAATGTCTCCTGCCACACCACTTGCTACCGCCCCACCTGTGTCATCTCCACCTGCCCCCGCCCCATGTGCTGTGCCGTCCCCGACTGCTGAATCTTGCCTTTGAACACACCACCTCCCCATCTACTCTTACCCCACACACAAAGACTTTCCTTCTAAAGCATGTCATGCTCAAGAGAACTGATCTCCTTAGTCCCATAAGCCAATCTCATTCCTAGTAATTCTGTATCCATATCCTGAATTATGTCCCGACTTCTTGCCTTCCCCAAATGAACTCACTGAGGATCTCCTACTAATTTAACGCATTACCTCCATCGTGTCTGCCTTCATCTTCAGGACATCCATTCATCATGCTTAAAGAATCGAAGATTGCTTCTATCACCTGTAGGGCCACAGGTGTTTAACCCCTCTGACATTAAAATCCAATGACGTATCACTGCCTGGTCCTTTGCAAGGATTTTCATATACCTTGTTATTCCTATGGAAAAAAATAAACCTCCATTCTATTATTGAAAATTTACTATGATCGTTGCTCTTTTTTTAACTATAAATTTTTATTTTATTTTATTTTATTTTATTTTATTTATTGATTCCTGCAGTACTGGGGTAGGAATCCAGGGGCACTCTGCCACAGAGCACAGAGTTTTGTTTTTTTTTTTTTTTTTTTTTTTTTTTTTTTGAGATGGGGTCTTGCTAAGTTGCTCAGACTGGCCTGGAACTTGTGATTCTTCTGCCTCAGCCTCTAAAGTGAATGGGATTACAGGTGTGCACCACCAAATCTGGCTTGGTTATAAAATTTGAAAGGAGATCTTCATTCATCGTTTTTAAAAAGAAAAGTAAGAAAAAGATCAAATATCTATTGATCAGTGAGTAGTTAAGTACACCTTGGTAGCTTCCTAGGAAGACAATATAACCATTGGGGGAAATGAGGTAGCCATACACCAGTGTTTCTCAACAAGGGGCAAATTTGCCCTCGGAAGGCCTCAGCAGTGTCTAGGGACACGGTTGGCACAGGTGTTGTCCAGTCGGAAGAGTCGAGGGATGCTGCTAACCATTCTACAATGCACAGGGCACCCTAATATCCAAGAGTGATCCCACCCCAAATGTCTATGGTGTCAAAGTTGGAAAAGCTTGATTTATATCTGTACTAGCAGAGAAAATGTACAGCCTATACATTAATTAAATAGAAGCAATGAACAAACCTATACATTGAATCAGGTATCAAAAAAGAAATTATACAATCACCACATACCTATAATCTTTGCAACGATAAAATTGAGACGTTCTAGACACCAGGCCAAATGCTTCATATATATGATCTTCTTAAGCCTCAGAACATCCCTCTATGATATATATAGTAATTAACCTCAGGTAAGGAAAACAAGACATAACAAGCTTAAAACTTGGCCTAAGGACACAAACATGATAATTTGTATGTACAGCTAAACAAAGGGTATATTAACACCAATGGCTGTCACTCTCTCTTTTTAAAAAGTTTTTATGTTTGGGTCCTGGGTAATCACATTTTGCCTGTCTCTGTAGGGGAGGCAGTACATATTCAGCAACCTTCCGACAGAAGTCAAACAACATTTAACACTTCCTGTTTTCTCTAGAAAGTCTTTTGGTCTTAGGTAAATCAACTCACTACTTTGTAGTCTTTAGAAAAAAAAAAAAAAAGGAATGAAACACATAAACAAATCAAAGAGTGTCCATGAATATAATAATAAAGGGAAAAGTTTTGGAAAAATTGAATGGAATTCATGATCTTTTAAAATACCATCATTCAATATTTTGGGACCAATAAAAGCAGCCAAGATTGCTTAGCAAAATCTATGTATTTTCTACTCAGTCACATGCAATAAACCTTTGTCCACATGTACAGTAGATGTACTTCATTTGGACAGAGTGTCAGTGGGACTTTCATCCTGCCATGCGATGGGGCCAGCCAGGTGATGTCAATGAAGGGCCTGTAGAAAGCTCATGGATATTGCCGGAGACCTTGATTTTTTTTTTTTTTTTGGTCGAAGATCATGTCCCCTTTCCAGCATGAAACAATAAAATCCTTCATTGCTCTCCTGCCCTGGGGATGTCTCTAACCAGTCCTCTGAGCTTCACAGCTCCTGGGGGGTCAGCTGAGACTTCCACAGAGGCTGCTCCTATTTGATTTCTCCCAGTATGCAATTCTGCTCCCTTCCCCTCCCTTCCCTTCCACAGGGGTTAGTCCCAAGAACACACATCATCAGCCTCAGGCATGCTAATCTCCATCTCAGTGTCTGCTTCCTGGGGATCTTAACCTATTCAGAAAACCAATCTGGAATTCAGGATAACTAATTTGAGAGCTGGAATGATGAACTGAGGTATACATTCAGTCTTTCAGTGCATCACAGAAATAGGAATGTAAAACAAAAGAGCAGAAAACACATTTAACAGAATCTGTGGAGAGAATTGTGAATTTTATATTAATCATATTTATTCTTTTCTGGGGATTTTTATTTCATTATTTGTACATAAATATGCAGTCTTTAAAAATCTAAATAACACAGAAGAATTCAACCCAAAGAATGTCTTCTAGAATAGCCATTGGAGAGCCAATATCATCTGAGAGCCATTGGTATGAGATGAATACTTATTAAATGTATGTGTACTGCATATATGCATTTATTCACAAATCTGGCTTTAGTTATACATTTTGTTGTTCTGGTATTTATTAAAATACCATTTGACAGGTTGGAGATATGGCTCAGTTGGTAGAGTGCTTGCCTAGCAAGCACAAGGTCCTGGATTCAACCCTCACTATGATACACACACACTAAGGGTGCTTGGAACTTATCCACATATGTCCTTCAGGAAATATTACTACTTTCCTCCATCTGGGTCAATTGTATTGCTCAGCAGATTTATTTATTTACATGTTTTTTTTATCATAAGAATGATGGATTTTTGGCCCCTTACCTTTTATGGAGGATTGTTGCTAGTGCTTAAGAAGTCTGTTGATTTTTACAAGTTGGTATTTTAATGAACTCATGGTTAATGTCAATACTCAGTTGATTTTCTAGAATATTCTGAGCATACAATCATAGCAGCCAAATGCTTCCAGCCTCAGACATGTAACCATGCTTGCTCCCAAGTTGCCCACAGCAGTGACCCCATCATTAACACAAAAATTTTGGGGAGTTTCCTTCCTCCTCTGTCTTACTTTCCCCAATTCCTCACTTGCATCTCCTGGGATCACCCCTCAGGTAAACTGCCCCAATTCTGTATTATGTAAAATAAAAATGAAAACAATAGATGTTCAGCAAATAAATTTGGCAGACTGATATCAAACTGGTAATGATGGCATCTTTTTATTTTTTTTCTAGCAATAAGAGTAAAACAGGGAAGTCAGGAGGTGAAGGACTGATATTACCATTTGGTGTTTACCTCCTTCCTGTCTTTTTCTGTGTGAACACAGGCCTTTGAGTTAAGCACAGTATTCGTGGTGTCCATAAACAAGTCTCAATATAAGTTGAGACTTAACTTCCACAACTTTTGACATGTCATTTATCAGATGATATGTTACCACATAAATGCAGTTTTCCTCAGATGGACTGGCAATCCATTTGTTTGGAGTGTTCCCTTTCTTTACTCCAGCAGTCAAAAGATGTATGTTTTTGAAAGGACCGTTACAAGCCTGTAGGTCATCAAAAAGCCTTCATTCACTTCACAAACATTTAACACTGGTATCATCTCTTCCCACCCTGTGGTAACAAAAATAAATGCTGTAGCCCAGGACTTCAGGGTATTAGGCCTTGCACTTGGGGGAATGACAGAACGCAATGACTATAATACAGTTGAGTGCCAAATTAGATACACAAGACAAAGAATAATGATATGTGACTTATCAGGAAAAGTAGCTTAACAGGAAAGATGTCATTGAGGAACCATTTCAACAGGGTCATGGCAGATGAGTAGAAGTCTGCAGAGCTGACAAGGAACAAGAAACTTTGCAGGAAATTAAACAGCTTCAGCAAGGGCTTGAAAGTTTTATTCTTCACCCCTTCCCTGACCACTTGGAGACATAATAGGCTTAATCTTTGCTTAATCTTGAACAACTTTTTTTTCTTTAACCTCTCTGTGCTTGCTTTGATTCTTCCACTAAAAGAGTAAGGAAAATAGTTCATAGGACTGTATTAAATATTAAAAACAATATAAATAAAAATGTTCAGTATATAAAATCAATGTTCATATATCTAATGCATTTTTATTCATAAGTGATGAATCCTCTGACAGAGAAGTTAGGAAAACTACCCCATTCACAATAGCCTCAAAAAAAAATAAAATACTTGGGAATCAATCTAACAAAAGAGGTGGAAGACCTCTACAATGAGAACTATAGAACACTAAAGTAAGAAATCATGAACAGAATCTACAAGAATTATGGGATATCATGAAAAGGCCAAATTTAAGAATTATTGGGCTTGAGGAAGGCTTAGAGAAACAAAGCAAAGGAATGAACAATCTATTCAATGAAATAATATCAGAAAATTTCCCAAATCTGAAGAATGAAATGGAAAACCAAGTACAAGAGGCTTATAGGACTCCAAATATACAAAATTACAACAGACCCACACCAAGGCACATTATTATGAAAATACCTAACATACAAAATAAAGACAGGATTTTAAAGGCCGCGAGAGAAAAGAATCAAATTACATTCAGGGGGAAACCAATAAGAATATCAGCAGATTTTTCAATCCAGACTAAAAGCTAGAAGGGCCTGGAACAACATTTACCAAGCCTGAAAGAAAATGGATGCCAACCAAGAATCTTATACCCAGCAAAACTTACTTTCAGATCTGACAATGAAATAAGATCCTTCCATGATAAACAAAAGCTAAAGGAATTTACAAAAAGAAAGCCAGCATTGCAACATTCTCAGCAAAATATTCCATGAGGAAGAGATGAAAAGCAACGACGCAAATCAGCAATGGGAGGAACTAGCCTAAAGGAATAGCCAAATAAAAGGGAAATCAAATCATGTCAAAAAACAAAAATGAGTCAAATGACTGGGAATACAAATCATATCACAATAATAACCCTGAATGTTAATGGCCTGAACTCATCAATCAAAAGACATAGACTGGCAGAATGGATTAAAAAGAAAAATCCAACAATTTGCTGCCTGCAAGAGACTCATCTCATAGAGAGAGATACCCACAGACTAAAGGTGAAAGGATGGGAAAAAACATACCATGCACACGGACACAGCAAAAAAGCAGGAGTATCCATCCTCATTTCAGATAATGTGGACTTCAAGCCAAAACTAGTCAGAAGGGATAAAGAAGGACATTACATACTGCTTAAGGGAAGCATAAATCAGCAAGACATAACAATCATAAATATCTATACCCCGAACATTGGCTCATCCATGTACGTCAAACAAATCCTTCTCAATTCCAGAAATCAAATAGACTACAACACAATAATACTAGGTGATTTTAACACACCGCTCTCACAGCTGGATAGATCGTCGAAACAAAAATTGAACAAAGAAACCATAGATCTCAATAACACAATCAACAATTTAGACTTAACCGACTTATATAGAATATACCATCCAACAAAGAACGAATACACTTTCTTCTCAGCAGCACATGGATCCTTCTCTAAAATAGACCATGTCTTATGCCACAAAGCTACTGCTAGCAAATACAAGAAGATAGAGATACTACCTTGTACTCTATCAGATCATAATGGATTGAAATTAGAAATAAATGACAGAATAAAAAACAGAAACTTCTCCAATACCTGGAGATTAAATAATACACTATTATATGATGAATGGATAATAGAAGACATCAGGAGGGAAATAAAAAAATTTATAGAACTAAACGAGAAATAAGACACATCATATCAAAATCTCTGGGACACTATGAAAGCAGTACTTAGAGGAAGATTTATTTCATGGGGTGCATTCAACAAAAGAAGTAGAAATCAACAAATAAATGATTTAACACTACAGCTCAAAGCCCTAGAAAAAGAAGAGCAGACCAACACCAAAAATAGTAGAAGACAGGAAATAGTTAAAATCAAAGCCGAAATCAATGAAATTGAAACAAAAGAAACAATCGGAAAAATTAACAAAATAAATAGTTGGTTCTTTGAAAAAATAAACAAAATTGATAGACCCTTAGCCACACTAACAAAGAGAAAGAGGGAGAAAACTCGAATTACTAAAATTCGGAATGAACAAGGAAATATCACAACAGAAAAGAGTGAAATACAAAACATAATTAGAAGCTATTTTGAAAATCTATACTCCAACAAAACAGAAAACCTCGAAGACATCAACAAGTTTCTAGAGACATATGAATTACCTAAACTGAATGAGGAGGACATACACAACTTAAATAAATCAATTTCAAGCAATGAAATAGAAGAGATCATCAAAAGCCTACCAACAAAGAAAAGTCCAGGACCAGATGGGTTCTCATCCGAGTTCTACAAAACCTTTAAAGAAGAGCTCATTCCAATACTTCTCAAAGTATTCCATAAAATAGAAGAGGAGGGAACCCTCCCAAACTCATTCTATGAAGCCAATATCACCCTGATACCTAAACCAGACAGAGACACATCAAGGAAAGAAAATTTCAGACCAATATCCTTAATGAACATCGATGCAAAAATTCTCAACAAAATTTTAGCAAATCACATACAAAAACATATTTAAAAAATAGTGCACCACAACAAAGTGGGTTTTATCCAGGGATGCAAGGTTGGTTCAACATCCGGAAATCAATAAATGTCATTCACCATATCAACAGACTAAAAGTTGAGAATCACATGATTATTTCAATAGATGCAGAAAAAGCATTTGATAAAATACAGCATCCCTTCATGCTCAAAACACTAGAGAAAATTGGGGTAGTGGGAACATTCCTTAACATTGTAAAGGCCATCTACGCTAAGCCCATGGCCAATATCATTCTAAATGGTGAAAAACTGAAAGCATTCCCCCTAAAAACTGGAACAAGACAGGGATGTCCTCTTTCACTACTTCTATTCAACATTGTCCTTGAAACTCTAGTCAGAGCAATTAGACAGACCAAAGAAATTAAAGGGATACGAATTGGAAAAGAGGAACTCAAACTATCCCTGTTCACTGATGACATGATTATATATTTAGAGGAACCTGGAAATTCCACCAGAAAACTCTTAGAACTCATAAGTGAATTCAGTAAAGTAGCAGGTTACAAGATCAATGCTCATAAATCCAATGCATTTTTATACATAAGTGATGAATCTTCAGAGAAAGAGAAATTAGGAAAAATACCCCATTCACAATAGCATCGAAAAAAATAAAATACTTGGGAATCAATCTCACAAAAGAGGTGAAAGACCTCTACAATGAGAACTACAGAACACTAAAGAAAGAAATTAAAGAACACCTTAGAAGATGGAAAGATCTCCCATGTTCTTGGATAGGCAGAATTAATATTGTCAAAATGGCCATACTACCAAAACTGCTATACAGATTCAATGCAATTCCAATTAAAATCCCAATGGTGTACCTTACAGAAATAGAGCAAGCAATTACAAAATTCATCTGGAAGAATAAGAAACCCAGAATAGCTAAAGAAATCCTCAGTAGAAAGAGCGAAGCAGGGGGTATCACAATACCAGACCTTCAACTATACTACAAAGCAATAGTAACAAAAACGGCATGGTATTGGCACCAAAATAGACAGATCAATGGTACAGAATAGAGGACATGGACACAAACCCAAATAAATACTATTTTCTCATACTAGACAAAGGTGCCAAAAATATGCAATGAAGAAAAGATAGCCTCTTCAACAAATGGTGCTGGAAAAACTGGAAATCCATATGCAACAGAATGAAACTAAATCCCTATCTCTCACCCCACACAAAACTCAACTCAAAATGGATCAAGGACCTCGGAATCAGACCAGAGACCCTGCATCTTATAGAAGAAAAGTAGGTCCAAACCTTCAACTTCTTGGCTTAGGATCAGACTTCCTTAACAGGACTCCCATAGCACAAGAAATAAAAGCTAGAATCAACCACTGGGATAGATTCAAACTAAAAAGCTTTCTCTCAGCAAAGGCAACTATCAGTAATGTGAAGAGAGAGCCTACAGAGTGGGAGAAAATCTTTGCCACTCATACTTCAGATAGAGCACTAATCTCAGAATCTATAAAGAACTCAAAAAACGCTACACCAAGAATACAAATAACCCAATCAGAAAATGGGCTAAGGAAATGAACAGACACTTCACAGAAGAAGATATACAATCTATCAACAGATATATGAAAAAATTGTTTGACATCTCTAGTAATTAGAGAAATGCAAATCAAAACACCCTAAGATTCCATCTCACCTCAATTAGAATGGCTATTAACAAGAATACAAGCAACAATAGGTGTTGGCGAGGATGTGGGGGGAAAGGTACACTCATACATTGGTGGTGGGGTTGCAAATTGCTGCAGCCACTCTGGAAAGCAGCATGGAGATTCCTCAGAAAATTTGAAATGGATCCACCATTTGACCCAGCTATCCTGCTCCTTGGCCAATACCCAAAGGACTTAAAATCAGCATACTACAGTGATGCACCCACATCAATGTTCATAGCTGCTCAATTCACAATAGCCAGATTGTGGAACCAATCTAGATGCCTTTCAGTTGATGAATGGATAAAGAAACTGTGGTATATATACACAATGGAATATTACTCAGCCATAAAGAAGAATAAAATTATGGCATTTGCAGGTAAATGGATGCAACTGGAGAATATCATGCTAAGTGAGATAAGCCAATCCCAAAAAATCGAAGACCAAATGTTTTCTCTAATAAGTGGATAATGATACATAATGGGGGGTGGAAGGGAGGCAAGAGTGGATGAAGGATGGATTTATAGGGGAAAAAGAGGGGGGAGGGAGATAAGGAAAATAACAGAATGATACAAACATCATTATCCCATGTACATGTATGATTACACAAATGGTACAACTCTACTTCATGTACGACTAGAGAAATATGTTGTACCCCATTTGTGTACAATGAATCAAAATAAACAAATAAATTTTTAAAAATAAAAATAAATTTAAAAATCAAAATTAAAAAATGTTCAGCACAAAGCCTGACACATAGTGAACATGTCACTATGATATACACACACACTAAGGGTGCATTGAACTTATCCACATACTGTTTATTTTGATTTTATTTGGGAAATTAAAGTAATTGTAATTCTTTAATTTTTGCCAAACTCTTTTCTGGGTGTGGGTTTTATACAAGTACCTACAGGAAAGACGTGAGGAATTCTCTGTTCTGTTTTCAAAGGAGTCAGTAGAATATCTTGAATACATATTTATTGAAAACAGTGATTTTAGAAATTGTTTAAGTTCAACAAATGCTCCTGTAAATGAAAACTCCATTGTGCAATTTTGACAATACAAGATAAAACTCCCCACTCAGAAGGCTATTCTGGAAGGCATACAGCAAAAATATGCTTTGATTATTTCAAAGTCATGAGTCATTGCCAAATGCTTCAGCTTGAAACTCTGGAATGAGATCTGACGCGGAGCGTGAAACTTCCTTGATCTGACCATCTCCCTGACCTTCCAACGGGACCACAGAAAATCACCATCATCCTCAAGTCAGATGGGGTATCCTCCTCCCAAATAAGCCTTTCCTGGGATCACCCCTCTCCAACATTTCACCTGACCTGAAAATTCTTCAACAACAAAAGATACATTCAAATTATGAAAAACATCCTCTATGAGCTGCAGGGAACAGCATACAGACAGGAGGAAATAGCACATCTGAAAAAAATGCCAAAGAGTCACCTTAATGAGCGTTTCATGAAAGACCACTACATTGGCCAAGGTCAAATGTGACACTGGCTAAGGAAGAAAGTTGACAAATGTTTCAATGGGAAATACAGGAGCACAACAGGAAAAGGAGTTATGCCATTTTCTTTCTTTTAGGGTATTTAATTAGAAACATCCTGTTATGTAATTAAATGATTAAGTTTTCCAGGAAGGTAAATAATAACAAGGAAATAATGACACGGTGACAGAGAAGTTCAGCAGGATATAAAGGGGGATGTGGGCCAAGAAGACTTTCAAACCCAAGAACTTTACTCTCCTGGAAACCCAGCCAGAACCTCCATCCTCTGACACCATGTGCAACTCCTGTTGTGGCTCCTGCTGCTCCGGCCAGGGCTGTGGCTGCTGCCAGCCCAGGTGCTGCCAGACCACCTGCTGCAGGACCACCTGCTGCCGCCCCAGCTGCTGCTGTAGCCCCTGCTGTGGTGGCTCCAGCTGCTGTGGTGGCTCCAGTTGCTGTGGTGGCTCCAGCGGCTGTGGCTCCAGCTGCTGCCGCCCCTGCTGCTGCATCTCCAGCTGCTGCCGCCCCTCCTGTGACTCCTGCTGCTGCCAAACCTGCTGCCGCCTGCGTCCAGTCTGTGGCAATGTCTCCTGCCACACCACTTGCTACCGCCCCACCTGTGTCATCTCCACCTGCCCCCGCCCCATGTGCTGTGCCGTCCCCGACTGCTGAGCCCCTGTCCTAGGTCCACCTCCTCCTGCACCTCTGTCCCCACAAAATGTGGAACTTCTTTTGTGCCCACCATTAGGACACATGGAATCTGGTGCTACCTGGTTACAGGATGTGCCCCCTGATTCCAATGAGCCCAACACTGTTCCAGGGAATCTGTAAACACTTTATGATTCATTTTAAACTCTCTTCTTTCCAACGTTGTCATCAAATATGAATTAATTTGTAATCCACCAGCTAATAAATTATCCTAATCCTACAAATTACTCATTCTCCTTACTGCTTGGAGGCTCTATATTATTTTTCCCAAAAAGTTCAGCATTAACCAAAGCCCCAGGATAGGCACTGATTTTATGCCCTCAGTTCTGGGGGTCCAGTTATATTCCTAGATCCTTTCCTAGAGTGATTTTCTTGTTTTGTTGCTCCTCTGCTTTCCAATAAACTTTTCTGCACAAAAGAATTCTTTGATATTGTTCTCTATTGTTTCCATGATCATTTACTCAGTAACCAGGCAATTGTATTTTACATGAAGACCCAGAACAGTCCATGTTGAAATAAGATTGAAAATAAATGCTAAGTCAAACATAGACAACTTAAGCTATTAACACAAGAGTGGCGTGTGTGTGTGTGTGTGTGTGTGTGTGTGTGTGTGTGCATGCATGCATGTATGGCCTGTGTGTCTCCATATCCCAAAATAGGACTTAAAACACATTACACTGTTAATACATTGTACCTCTTAATACCATTGACTTTGTTTTAGAGAAAAATGTACAACCAAATTTCTGGGGGAAAACAGTTCATGCCAATGAAAGCAGGAAAATCTCCTACAAAGAAGGTAATATACTCCATTCGTTCATTCCATAAACAACATTTCAATGTGTGTTTACAAAGAGTGTTGTATTCCCCCACTGAGTTCTGCTGAGAAGAAATGCAGATTTCACTGTATTTTTAAGAAACTATGCCTCATCTGAATGGTGTGATGTGTTTCTAATTGTGGTCTTTCAGGATTTTCCTTATGGTTCAAACAACTCTACACTTAACATTCTAACATATATTGCTCTAAAAGTCTAGAATTTCAAAATTCATTTCTCTTTCTAAGGATTTTAAACTGGAAAAATAAAAGAATAAGAAAAAAAAAAGAAAACTCTTCTCGACTAATTTTAATAAGGTGAGTGCAACCATAATTTCAAAACCAGAGAAGCATGATGTGATAAAGGAGAATTACAGGTTTGAATTATTGAAGATCACAGATGCAGAAACCAAATAAATACTAATAAAGGAAACTGAGCAACATGCAAAAGGAGTAGTACATCATAACCAACTAGAGTTTGTTCTAGAAATTTACAAGAATTTCAAAATTAGAAAATATTTAGCTGGACAAGGCAGAGCATGCCTGTAATCCCAGTGGCTCAGGAAGCTGAAATGGTAGGATTGCAAGTTCAAGGCCAGCCTCAGGAACTTTGTGAGGCCCTCAGCAACTGAACAGGACTCTATTCAAAATAAAAAATAAAACTGGTCTGGGGATGTGGCTTAGTGGCTGAGGGCCTCTTGGCTCAATCTCCAGTGCCCCCTTTCCCCAAAAAGAAAATATTTAAATGAATTTTTTATTAATACGCTAATAGAGAAAATTACAGGATGATGAATATGGAGTATGAAAAGTCCCAAGATCTGCAGTTAGCAAACTGGAGACCCAGGGGAGTCAAAGTCAATCCAGTCCACATGTGGGTAGTCTCAAGACCCAAGAAGAGTCAATGTTTCAGAAAAGACTGATATCAAGGCAGTGGGCAGGAGGAATTCCTTCTTACACAGACATTTATTTTATTCATGTCTTCTATGGATTGTCTATGGCCCATCCACATTTGGGAGGGCAACATATCCACAGTAATGTTGAATCAAATGTCTACTTTTAGGCTACCAAAAGTGTGGAGAGTAGATATTTAAAGTACAACACATTGATTCATACAATACGATAACAGCAATCAGGGTAAGCACGTGTATAAACATGGATGAAGCTCAAATATTCTCTTGAGGAGAAAATTCAAGCTTAGGAGAATATTTGTAGTATGATACCATTTCTGTATATGCTTAGATATACAACCCTGTATATGTCTTGGGGTATACACATACAGTTAAAGCATAAACAAAAGTATACAAATGATAAACATCCAATTCAGGATGGCAACTAACTTAGGTTGAAGAAGAATCAATGAATAGAGATGGGGGGAAAAAAACAGAGATTTCAACTATATTGGTCAGCTACTGGTCTTATTTCCTAAGACATGTGATGAGAAATTGTTTATCAGTCCTTATGTCATTTGTATAATTGAAATATTTTATAATTAGTTGTATTTTAACAGACAAAACAATCTGATAGAGAGGTAGAGAACTGATCTTAGAAGAACAAGAATAGGACCCAAGAGTTTAGAGGAAAAGAGAGAAAGAAAGAGAGAGAGTAGTTAGGAAGAGATCAGACAGATTGTTTAGCAGTAGACATGCAGATAAGCAGAAGATTTGGGGATACTGTTTACTGGTATCAAATAAAAAAGACTTGATGGGTGGATGTGGGGGAAAGGAAGTAATCAGAATTCTAGGATGGAGTGTTAAGGAATTAGGTGAGTGTGAGTTTCATTAACAGCAGTGGAAAACTGGAGAGCTTGAAGAAACAATTGCTCATGTCAGAATCGCTTACCAGATATTCAAGAGGACAGGTCCAGTAAGCCGTTGGATGAACGCCTTTGGATCTCATAGGGGACATCATGACTGAAGACACACATGTGTATGCACACACACACACACACGAGCACACACACACACAATCATAAACACAACATACAAAAATGTACATGCATTATGTAATTTATACATGATTCCATATTGCCCATATAGGTAACATCTATTTGGTTTGTTTTCTACCAGTCCATCCAATTAACTGACTTGCATGTCTACCTCACTAAGAGAGGCTCCTGGTTGGTGGTCCAGCTCCCTGCAGGAGTCAAAGGGAAGCTGAACATCTCATCCTGAAGCAGGCTGGTCTTGCAGTCAATATAGCATCAGGAACCCTAAACCTCAAGTAGTGATTCTCGACCCTGTTTGCTCATGGAATTACCAGGGAAACTTTTAAAGAAAAGCAATGCCTGGACTTGTCCAGACAATAGGTGAGTCTGAATCTCTTGGATATAAAATCTAAGTATGGAAATTTTAAAGTGCCAGGGGTCTTAGATGTGCATTCACAGGCTTAAACATAGTTAGGCAAACAGGTACTTAACATAGGGTTCTAATACACTAACTCCTCTTACCTTTACCAATGGACATATGGTCAGTATAGTAGGTAAGATATCTACTCTGATTATCTCTTTTAAACAAAGTCAGATTGAATTATTCTTGGACCCACTAGAGATATAATTGGTCATTTAAACCTGGCCCTTTCAATAGTCTTCCCATCAGCAAAGGTATCCCACTGGTCTCTAAAACAACCCTCAAGCTTCAAGCTAAGACTTCAGTGACATGAACTTACGCTCCTTCTCAGTCTAGCTTACCAAAATGTCATGCCTGACTTAGACCTGTCTTCCACATTGAACTTTCTAGTTCTCACTCAATCCGATTATTCCTGGATACTATGTTTATGACTTTTTCCAAGTTTGCCTCTGAAACAAAATGGTGAGAATCTATTCCTTTCCAAGCCTCAACCTATTCAGATTGAAGTACCGAAGTGAGAATTCTATACCGATGATCAAAATCTCCACTATGAGTAAGCAATGTCAAGTTTTCTCAAACCCTGACCTGAAATCTGAAATCTCCATCTCTTTAGATACCATCAAAAATTATTTTCTTAAAAAGAAAACCTTCCACAATTTCTAGGATGGCAAAATAATTCCAATAGCTCAAAAGTAAAGCTTCAAGACTGGAAGTTTTCAGAACTACATATAACACCACTCCACCATGTCTTACTGGTCTAAGTTATTTGGTAGGCCAAATCAGAAACAATGCTGCTGGTCAGTGTGGTGCTCAGACAGAAGAAGGAAGCTGTGCTGAGCTAATGTCAGTCATGAGGATCCCTTCCTTGCCACCTTGCCCTTATTTGAGTGACTAAAGCATTTATTCAAGCAGATGAGTTGGATTCTCACCTCTATGAGTTATGATCAGAAAATTTTACCCAGAATGATTTTCAGAGCAGAGATTGCATGTAATAATAGCTCTTTGTATTTAAGGCAAGTGAATGGGGAGAATGAGCCCATCTGAGCACCTGACACTAGCTGCTCATGGGTTGCAAGAAATTTTTGTTAGCGCCTTGTAACAAAATAGACCCTGCCATACCTACGCACCTGAGTATATGATTTGATGGGGAAAGAAAAAAAGAAGGAGGAAGAGGAGAAAAAAAGAAAATATATCAAGAGGTAGGTAGTGCCATTTCTTCTGCTTCTTTTATCAATAAACTACAACCATTGAAACTTGGTAGGAGAAACTAAAAGAGGCCCAGAATATAAATAATTTGTATGGCTGGCTTGGTGCCAAGGACAGAGAACTCACAATATATACTTAATTTAGGAGGGGTACTATAATTGGACAAATCCTCTAATCATTCCTGGCAAAGTTCATCTTTTCCTATGGGTTAATGGAATAACTACATCCAAGGTCCCCCTCCCTCTCAAAAAAGTGATTTCGCTAAGGAATGTTCAAGCCAAGGTGTTGCCCCCCCCCCCATTTTCACTATCATTCAGATGAACCATGTGGTTTCTAGTGGTAGACAATCACATGGATGAAGGTTAGGGGAAAATCCTATCCATCACTGTAACACCAAACTAACTAACCAGAGTAGAAGCCATACTAGTCATACATAACTGAGGCCAATAATGAGTTATTGGTCATATATTGGCAAAAGTTATAAGGACACTCCCACACCCAAGGAACATTCAAGACCCATAATAAAAAGAAAATCCTGTAGAATATTAACTCATGATATATAATGACATCCTATTTGAGGAAATGGATCGGCACTGGTTCTTCCTCATGATGGTTTTGAATTTGCTACTGCACAGAGCTCCAGGGATTTCTCTAGCCAGAAACAAATGGATTTCTTAAGCTTAGTATTCCCATACACAGGGAAGTCTAAAATTGGATCCCAAATCCAAGTTAGTTATAAGTTTTTAGTATTGATATCGAGTATTTTCTTCTTCTGTCAACTTTCTCCAAAGAGCAAGATTCATTAGACTTCTCTGGATCTGGAAACTTAATGTTTCCAGTTCTCCTATCTCAGATGGGAAGTCCTCCCAAGTCTCAGCTTTTTAATATCTTTAGGCTTTGTGAGAGGACATTAAAATCCTGGCCCTACATCACTGACTCATAATCTAAAGTTGCATTACCATCTCACACACTGAAGAATCTGGTTTTGACTCAGTTCCAGAGTGAACAAACTGGCAGCTGATATTCATCTTCATTTGGCAATCTGAGAATTTTATTCTTTTCTTTTTAATTTTTGTATTTGTTCTAATTTGTTGTACATGACAGTAGAAAGCATTTATACATTTTGATAGATCATACATAAATGGAGCATGATCTCTCATTTTTCTGATTATATGCTTTGTAGGATCACATTGGTCATGCAGTCATATATGTACATGAGGTAATAGTGTCTGTTTCACTCTACTATCTTTTAGCTAAAAAATTTATTACTTTAAAATCAGAAACCTAGCCAGGCACAGTGGTGAACACCTATAATCCTAGCAGTTTGGGAGGCTAAGACAAGAGGATCACAGGTTCAAAGCCAGCCTCAGCAAAAGAGAGGCATTAAACAACTCAGTGAGACCCTGTCTCTAAATAAAATACAAAATAGGGCTGGGGATGTGGCTCAGTGATTGAGTGCCCCTGAGTTCAATTCCTAGTACCAAAAAAAAAAAAAAAAAAAAATCAGAATCCTTACATCTATGTAGTCAGACGAGAGATCCATATTAATGCAAGTCCCAAAATTACGTTTTTCTCAAGAGAAACTTTCACTTGTCAATCATTAATTTATTTTTATTTTAAGCAATGAAGTATTCCTAATGAAATATCTGATTAAGTCAATATCTTCTCTCATAAAATTGGTGTTATTCTCAATCGGTATTCTTTCCTCTCTTACATACCCAAATATAAGCTCACAGGAGAGAGACCATATGAACTTCTTATAGAGAAATCAGGTGGTTCTTATTAAGTCAATGACATTTCTTGACTATCCAGGAAGAAAGGAAGGAGGAGGAATAAAAAGTTACCCACATGGACAGAGACTCTGGACATAATCTAATTTGACATTCTCAGAATCTGTGTCCAAACTTCATAATAGAGATTATTAAAATAATTGATTCTCCACTTAAGTAAATTAGATACATCTTTAATATTTTCTCTCTCCCTCCCTTTTGGCCAAGAGAAATATCCTTTCCTGCTCAAGCAAAGATTTGAAATGTGCCCGCATGACTGGTATTGCTGTGTTGTTTTCCTGGTATTAGCAGTGTAAAACAGAAGCAGTGTTGGGGGTCAGAGGGGTGATAGCTAAAATGTGAACTTCAGATAAACAACAAACACTTTTTAAATGTAAGTATACCCCATCTACACTAGGACATAATTATAAGAATTATTTGTTGTTTATCTGAAATTCAAATTTAACCAGGAGCCTGTATTTTTATTCGCTAAGTATGGAAACTCTAAATCAAAAAGAAGTTTTAAACCAACCTGCACCCTGAAGGCCAGCCTTAATCAGCCAACCTCAGCTGACCTGCAGGCACACAACCAAGAAATAAATACTTCTTATTGTGTGTGATGAGAGTTTGTGGTTGTTTGTCATGCAGCAATAGCTGGCTCATTCAACCATGGTAGCAGTGAGAAACTAGCCTAATGCATCAGTTAGTATGCAAAAATAAGCAGGTTGTTTTCCACAAAGAAAATGAAAATAGAGTAAATGCTCAAGAGTATGTGCCAGGATTAGTTATATTTTAATTTTTGATGAACTTTCTGGAGACCATAGGCTAATTAATTTTAGATTAATAGATAAAATGAAGCTAATGTGAATAGTATAAAGTGACCTAGTCATGTTGAATTGAAGGATAATATCATTTATGTGTAAGCATGTTTGTTAAAACACAGCGTTATGGGTCAGACATGCTTTGGTCTGAATCTAGAATGTTATTATAGAGCTGTGTGACCTTGGACAATAATTAACCTCTCTAAGCTCCAGACTCCTCATCTATAGAGTGGGGATAATAATACCTATCTCTGTTGATTATCATGATCATTAATCAGATAAGGTATGTAAAGTACCTGTCACCATCCCTGGAACATAGGAAGTACTCAGTAAATGGAAATTTGAAGTTCTTTATAGTAGGCAGGAAAATGGCAGCTGAAATCCAGTACTGACAAATGAAACCACCATCCAGGAGCTACAAAAAAATGCTTTTACAGGAAAATGGATGTTAGCTTCCAGAAAAAGACTAGTTGTAAAAGAAAATAGGATTCCTTATAAAACTATGTTATACGACATCGGCTCAAAGGATTGCTGGACCAAAAATATCCACAGAAAGTTTGTCATAAATAAAAAAGATTGTATGTAAATAAATCAGGAAAATAACATCCTTCAATCAAATCATAATATTGTTTTGCAAGAACAGTGCATATAATTCTAGACACAGTATTTCAGATAATTATCTATCTATAGTAAAAAAATCAACTAATATCATGAAGGAGTCAGGAGGGAAATCTTGGTCTAAGGAAAGATGGAGAATGAATTTGATATGGTTCACATCTATGATGTCTTCCAGGGTATCTTCAGTGCAAAATGGGATAGATTCCCTCATGATAACAACAAAAAAAACTCCCCACTTGAGAAAGGGTGATTTTAGGACTAATGACTAAATGCTTAAAAGGCATTTAAATTGTGTTTCACAAGATTTCTGCTCTTTTTTCCCTTTGCAGTTGTAGAAAATAAGTTGATTGATTAGACAGAATTCTTTTTTTTACATCCAAAGGATTACCTTATGTGCATGCATGATTACACAACCGGTGTGATTCTACATTGTGTACAACCAGAAGAGTAAGAAGCTGCACTCCATTTACGTACAATGTGTCAAAATGCATCCTACTGTCATGTATAACTAATTAGAACAAATAAAATAAAGATTGGATCTAAAGAAAAAGTGTAGATCTACTTCAGAAACAAAAGATTCACTTATGGAATTCATCAAAAAGCATAATGCACAGGGTGAAGGTGCAAATAAAATAACATTACAAGGAATTAGACAAGGGCATGTTTCACAGCTTCACACTTTGAGACTGACATCAGACCCTTTCTGGTTATTTGTCATTGAAGTCAAACGCTCCCTTTATCCTCTTTCAGTATCACTTCTAGTGATGCTGCTGAAATAAAGGAAGATATTTACTACTTACTTTAATAAAGCCCTGGTTCATGGAGCCTGGTAAGCAGAAAACTCAATGTCAAGGCCACTTACTAATGAGGACTGAGGAGTCTTGGTGCTCAGTCCTCATACTGCAACCTCACTGTGTGACCTTAGTCAACCCTCACAACCTCTGCTCTAAAATGAGGGAATAGACCTGTACACTCTCTAGAGTCCCTTCCCAGACTCCACAGATGCAATGATTCATCCCAAATAAATTACAAAGACAAAAATTGCAATGAATCTCTGCAGTGGGTTTTACAAACAGTGTAGAAGTTGAGTTCCGATCAAAAGGAGCAGGAGGGCATTCCAGGTCAAGGAGACATCAGCAAGCAGGGTAGGAAAACCCAGATCCAATTCAGGGGAGAGTGACAAAACCAGTGTGGCAGGATTGCATGTGGTCCCTCCTCACGTGGGAAACCACAGGCCTGCCTTTAGGTGAGTTGTGGAAGGAGATATCCAGGAAGCAGTTGCCTATTGGTCTGCACTGGAATGCTGCTATTAACCTGTTACTGTCACGTCCCTGTGTACTAATAAGCAAGTCACTGCTTGGGTGGTAATCCTGAGCGTCTTTGAAGGTAAGGAATAAATTGCTGGCCTCGGGGCCAAGAGACAGAATGATTAGGTACTATCTAGTTTAGAAAACACATTCTTTTCTCTTTAGTGGGTTAGAAATATTTCAAAGGCAAATTCATCAGGATTGAATCCCACATCTAAATTTGGTAAGAATAAACAAAGGAAGGAACATTTGTGGTGTATATGTATGGATATGTATGAGGTAAGGGCACCAAAAACAACAACAACAACAAAAAAAAATTAGTCAATGCTAACTCCTTACTTAATTGGAGAGAAGATGAATAAGGAATGTCCTTGTGTCCAGAGGGCCATCAGCAACGGGTCAGGGTATATAAAGGACACAAAGCGGAAGGAAGGCATCACATCTGAGAACCTCCAGCTCCTCTCAAGTCCTCACTCCCACTCCAACCCACACACCACCATGACCGGCTCCTGCTGTGGCTCCTGCTGTGGCTCCTGCTCCTCCCAGAGCTGTGGAGGCTGCTGCCAGCCCTGCTGCTGCCAGCCCTGTTGCTGCCGCGACCCCTGCTGCTGCCGCCCCGTGTGCTGCCAGACCACCGTGTGCCGCCCCGTGACCTGCGTGCCCCGCTGCACACGCCCCATCTGTGAGCCCTGCAGCCGCCCCATCTGCTGCGACCCCTGTGGCCTGCAGGAAGGCTGCTGCCGCCCCATCACCTGCTGCCCAACGTCCTGCACCGCCGTGGTCTGCAGACCCTGCTGCTGGGCCTCCACCAGCTGCCAGCCCATCTGTGTGCAGGCTCCCTGCTGCCGGCCCCCCTGCTGCCAGCCTGCGCCCTGCCGCACCACCTGCAGGACCTCCTGCTGCAACCCCTGCTGCAACTCCTGCTGCTGAGCTCCTGCTGCAACTCCTGCTGCTGAGCTCCTGCTGCAACTCCTGCTGCTGAGCTCCTGCCATCCCCATAGAGCAACACCCTGGGATCTCAGCACCTATTTGGCCTTTCAATCAAGTCAAAAGAAAATAAAACTTTTTTCAAAGGTGACAACAGTTAGTTTTACATCATACCATCTGGTGACAGTCAGATATAAGCAGATTTTCATCACCACCCTCTGCCAAATTCCCAGACATCTACATCAGTTGACACCAGATGGTCAGTCAACCTTTAAATGTCCCCAAAATGGATTTTGCAAACCCATCCTGAACCTGATGGTTTGAGCTGGGAATCCTCCCCATCATCCTCTGTAATGCATTGCTCACTGTTGTCAATAAACTAAGTTTTCCTGGCCTGGCAAACTATGCTGCTTCCTGAGTCATTCATGAATGCACATTGATGAGTGGGCACAGAGGGGCAGAATCTACATAAGGAAACTAAAGTTCAACCTAATCAAAACTAATCATAGAGATCCCACTCGTTCAACCATTCATTGACTGTTACGGAGGATCTTCGAGTACAAGGTACTGCCTGATTAGCGATTAGTTAGCCGCATCCCTTGCAGTCCAGTGAGCTCCACAATTAAGTAAACCCGGTGTTAATAAAGAGGGGTGGAAGGAGTGGGAATAGACTATGCCAAGCCCACCATGGCAGCAATGGACAAGCAGGGAACATCTCAGCTCCTGACCACACTCAGGAGCAGCGTTTTGCAAAGCCCAGTCTATGCACTTTGAAATCCCCATATCAGAATCTCCTGGGTTACTTAAAAATGCATATTCTTAGGCTTCAAAATAAACCTACTGAGTCAAAATCTTCGGGGCTGAGACTCACTCATCTTTTTATCATTCCTGTGTGATTTTCATACACATTAGAATTTTAGGACCGTGATTCACTCAGAGAAAGATGTAGATTTGAGCAATTTGAGAGTTTGATAAAGCATGGCCCTAGAAGTCATCCAAGAACATCCGCCAGAACAAGAAATAATGAACACACTCATAATTAAGAAAAAAAAAATACACTAATAAGATGGAAGCAGCACCTACTAGGCTGAAATCACACAGATCAATTTGGAGGAGAAATGTCTCCAAATAGAAGTGTGAAAAGAAGTCATCTAGATCCTGTTAAGGATGGAATGAAAACAACAACAAAAGACACAGGAAGGAAGAAAGAGGTAAGGGACTCAAGTAAAGGTGGGAGACAGGGAGGCAAAGCAGTGAAGAGGAAGAAGTAAAGGAGACAGAGTTGGTGAGGGGACGGGATGGGAAAAGGCAGGTGCCACAGATCCTGGTAGGATCTGAAGGGCACACAGGGACCCCAGGCTATTCTCCGGACAGCTCACGTGGACAGCAAACCTGCGTCTCTGTGGCCTGCCCATTGCTCGTCTCTGAGCTCCTTATCTCACCACTCACTCCCCCCTAAGCTTTGCTTCAAGCAACACTGAACTTCTCATAGTTACTGGACACCTGCAGTTCCAAGTGTTTTTGATTTTTCTCATGTTCTTTCATTTATCTCAATTATTCTTTCATGTACCCATTCCCTCCACCTTCTTTACCTACTGAACTCTGATTCATTTCCAAGATTCAGTTCAGTAGTCTCCAGCAGACCTGTCCTAACCTCATATCACACAAACACATGAACACATGTGTGCACATGGGCAAATACACACGCACATTTGTACAAACATCAGCTAGATTAGGTGCCCCTCGCATGTTCCAATAGCACCTTGAGCTTACCTTTATCCCTTCAAGGCACTGTATCTAGATGATCTATTTCTTTGCCTCCAAGGAAAGGACTAAAGTTAGTTGGTTTGAGCTCCTAGTACTGGGCTCAATGTTCAGTACATAGCTGGTACTTGATTTCTATTTGTTGAATCAAACTAAATTGGAAGGGAATTGTCTTCCCAACAAAAATCTAAAAGATATTTTTTAAGCAAAAAACTTCAGCAGTAGTATAAATTAACTTCTCTGACCCTCGGGTTTCCTATCTGCAAAATGGGGAAATTAATACTTATTAATGCATATTGCTGGAAAAGTTAGCTGACTTTATGTATGTGAAGCACCTGGGGCATGCTAAGTGCCTAGTCCCATTCATTTCCAGTTCTTGCAGTGCATCTGAACACCACTGTATCAAACAGGATTAAAAATACATAACTATTCCACATTAAATCTTTCTGGGAGTCAGAAAAAATTAGGGGCAACACTTTACCAGTCACAACTTTTTTCCCCAGTATAGGTCACATCCACTGGCAAAAATAGATTTTTTCTAATAAATACAACAAAAGAGGCAAAAAGAAATATGGCTGGGTATGGCATTAAAGTTGTCTCAGAATGAAAGCAGTCTTGAAAAGTTGATTCCTTAAGTCCATAAGAGTGAGTTCTAGATTATAGGATTTGTGAATAAGAGGTTAGCAATAAGAAAAAAGAACTAGATATGTGTATCTGATAGTGGTTTTTTTTTTTTTTTTTTTTTTTTTTCATACTGAGCCTTACAAGGGAACTAAACAACTAAAAGGAGAAAGAGATCCCAAAAAATGATCTGTTTTAGTCTTCCCTGACGTTTTAGGCAGATGAATACCAAAACCACTGAGAAAAGATAAACATGTTTTAATCCCAGAAAAAAAAATCCACAAATTCCACCTGTTCCCTAAGGATTGTTTTTCTGTCTTTTCCAACTAAAATATTTTCTCCTTTTTAGTTAATAATATCCATCTCTCTGTCTTCCATGTTTGTGTGGATTTTGTAATACACTAGCCCGTGAAGAACACCAGGCCCTAAAGACTGTCTGTTTTACAGATGAGGCTGGGAGAGTGTAAGGCATTTGCTCCAAGTTAGACAACTGCTCACTGGTAGAGAAGAATTTGAGTCCTTTTTCTTCCTCATTGTCCTTTGCTCTTTCCCCCTCCCTCTTTCTCGTCTCCATCTCTGTCTCTTACCATTAGGAAATACTTCTAAGATTATTTCTGAGAATGAATTCTCCAGGGAATGCATGTTCTATTCCCACAACTTAGAAGTCTCCTGACATCCAGCAACCTCCAAGTAACTTCCTGACAAAACAAAACTCATAAAACTATTAAGACAGCATGACTTACCATCACTACATTCTTTTTCAATGCAAATGCAAAAATTCCACAATTATGTACCACAAGAGTTAATGTTTAATTACTCCCACTGGTGATAATGCTCTTGCAGAATGTGTGGAACTGGAATAATGTGACTAAAAAAAAAAAAAAAAAAAAATCCATGTCATAAGGACTTGGGACACACCTTTTATCCAACAAACGTAGATCTTAATTGCAACAGCAAGGGAGTCCACACAGCAGAGAAACAGGGAAGAGAAATGTCATTATAGGATTGTTCATGTTTTCATTGGTGCATTATAGTTATGCAAATCGTGGGGTTTATTTTTACCTAATCATAAATGCATATGGCACGGTTGGCTCATTCTCAATCCCAGTTCTTCCCTTTTCCCTTCCCTCATCCTGGTTCCCTTCCTCTACACTGCTGGTCGTCCTTCTATTTATTTACTGTTTTGTTTTGTTTTGTTTTGTTTTGTTTTTTAATTGGTGCATTATAGACAGAGAGAAAAGTGGAATTCACTGTGATGTATTTATGCATGCATAAGCAAGTGTTGGCCGGTTTCATTCCACAGTGGCTCCTCCACCCACCCCTTCTCCCTTTCTCTTGAACCCCTCCCTCTACTCCATTGTTCACCATTAAATCTTCATGATATTCCCCCCAACTTCTTTCCCCTTATTTCTTTCCAGCTTTCGTATATGAGAGACAACATTCAGCCTTTGATGTTCTGAGTCTGTCTTATTTCACTTGACACAATTTTCTCAACTTCTTTCCATTTGCCAGCAAATGACATAATTTCGTTCTTCTCTGTAGCTGAATAAAACTCCACTGTGTGTGTGTGGTGTGTGTGTGTGTGTGTGTGTGTGTGTGTGTGTGTGTGTGACACTTTTTTATCCATTCATCTCTTGATGGGCACCTAGGCTGGTTACAATTTATTACAAATTGTGCTGCTATAAACATTTGTATGCGTGCATCACTATAGCATGTGGATTATCGTACTTTTGAATAAATACCAAGGAGTGGGATAGCAGGGTCATATGGTGGTTCCATTTCTAACCCTTTGAGGAATTTCCAAAGGTTTTCCAAAGTAGTTATATTAACACAGAGACCCACCAACAATATATGAGTATTACTCCCGATCACCCCACACATCCTCACCAGCAACTGCTGCTATTTGTATTATTGAGTTTGCCAGGCTCGACTGGAGTGAGATGATCTCTCTGGTTTATTTTGATTTGCATTTACCTGATTGCTAAGGATATTGAACATTTTTTTCATACTTTTTTTTTTGGCCATTTGTGTTTCTTTTGAGAAATGTCTATATAGATCATTTGCTCCCTTATTGTTTGGGAAATTCTCTTTCTTGGTATGAAGTTTTTTAGTTCTTTATACAATCTAGATATTAATCCCCTGTAAATGGCAAAGATTTTTCTCCATTCTGTAGGCTCTCTCTTCATGCTCTTATTGTTCCCTTTGTTGTGTAGAAGTCTTTTAAATTTGATTCCATCCTACTTATTGATTCTTTATTTCTTAAGCTTTAGGGGTCGTATTAAGGAAATCTATGCCTGTGCCAATATATTGAAGTGTTGAGTCCATATTTTCTTCTAGCAGTTACAGAGTTTCTAGTGTAATTCCTAGGTCTTTGATCCACTTTGAGTTGATTTTTGTACACAGTGAGAGACAAGAGATCTATTTTCATTTTTCTGCAAAGTGATAACCAGTTTTCCCAGCACCATTTGTTAAATAGGCTATCTTCTCTCTAGTGTGTGTTTTTGGCATCTTTGTTAAGGCTTAAATGACTGTATGTGAATTAGTCTCTGTGTCTTCTATTCTGTTCCATTGGTATTCACATCTATTTTGATGTCAGTACCGTGCTGTTTTGTTACTATAGTTCTGGAGCATAGTTTGAGATCAGGTATTGCGATGCTTCTGGCCTTGCTTTTCTTGCTAAGTATTTCTTTGGTTATTCTGAGTCTTGTATTCTTCCAAATGAATCTTAGGATGGTTTTTATTTTTCTAATTCTGTGAATAACATCATTGATATTTGGATGGGGATTGCATTGAATAGGTAGATCACTTTGGGTGATATGGACATTTCAATAATGTTTAATTCTACCTATCCAAAAAACATGGTAGGTCTTCCATCTTCTAAGGTATTCTTCAATTTCTTTCTTCACTGTTCTAGAATTATCAGTGTAGAGGTCTTTTTGCCTCCTGGATTAATTTATTCCCAAGTATTTTTTGAGGCTATTGGGAATGGCGTTGTTTTCCTGATTCTTTCTCAACAGATTCAATATTAGTACATAGAAAAGCTATTGATTTTTTATATTGCTTTTGTATCATGTTACTTTGCTTAATTTATTAGCTCTAGAATTCTGGAGAAATTGTGGGGATCTTCTAACTGTAGGATCATGTCATCAGCAGAGATAATTTTATTTCTTTTTTACCTATTTGTATCCCTTTAATTCCTTCATTTGCCTGATTGCTCTGGCTAGAGTTTCAAGAAGTATATTGAATAGCAGTGGTGAGAGTGGACATTCTTGTTCCTTAGTTTAGAGGACATGCTTTCAGTTTTTCTCCAATGGGTGTGATGGTGGCTTTGGGTTTATCATATGTTGCCCTTATGATGTTGAGGTAAATTTTCTTTCCCTAGTTTCCCCTGTTTCTTTTAACATGAATGGGTGTTGAGTTTTGCTGAAGGTTTTATCTGCAGTTATTGAGATGTTCGTGTGATTTTTGTCCTTAATTCTGTTTATGTGATGGACTACATTGATTGATTTGTGTATATTGAATCAGCCTTGCATTCATGGGATGAAAACAATTTGATTATGCAATCTTATTTAATGTTTTGGTGATGCCAGTTGCTAATATTTTATTAAGAAATTTTGCTTTGGCTTATCAGTGATATTGGTCTGAGTTTTCTTTCCTTGATATATCTTTATCTTCTTTGGTATCAAGATGATACCACTGGCTTCATAGAAAGAATCTGGGAGTGTTTTTTCCCTTTCCACTTCATGTAATAGTTTGAGGAGGATTAGCCGTAGTTATTCTTTAAAGGTCTGGTAGAACTCAGCTGAGAATTCATCTGGCCCCAGGTTTTTCTTTGTTAGAAGGCTTTTTATTACTGCTTCAATCTCATTGCTTGATATTTATCTATTTAGCTTTTCCATATCCTCTCTTGGGTAGATCACATGTCTGATCAATATTGGTCAATATTTTCTAGATTTTCCAATTTATTAGAACATGGCTTTCAAAATAGTTCAGGGTTATCCTCTGAATTTCAGAAATATCTGTGGTGATATCTTTCTTTTCATCTCTAATTTTGTTAATTTGGATCTTCTGCTTCTTTTGGTTAGTTTGGCTAAGAGTTTATCAAGCTTATTTACCTTTTCGAAGAATCAACTCTTTGTTGCAAAAAGTCTCTTTGTATTGCTTTTTTAATTCTCAATTTCATTAATTTCAGCTCTAATCTTAATTATTTCCTGTTTTATGCTGGATTTGAGGTTAGTCTGTTCTTTATTTTCTAGAGCCTTGAAATGTAACATTAGATTATTATTTTGTATCTTGCTTTTTTTAATGTAGCAAGTCAAGGCTATACAATTCCCTTTTATAATTTCTTTCATAATGTCCCAAAGATTTTAATACGTTGTATCTCTGTTCTTATTTGCTTCTAAGACATTTTTTATTTCTCCTCTGATTTCTTTTATGACCCATTCCTCATTTGAGAATGTATTACTCAATCTCCACATGCTAAAATTATTTCTGTTTTTTATCTTACTATTAAGTTTTAATTTCATTCCACTATGATCTGATAAGATGCACAGAATTATTCTGATTTTTTCATATTTGCTATGACTTGCTTCATGTCCTAAAATATGATCTTTTGGAGAAAATTTCATGTGCAGCTTAGAAGAAAGTGAATTCAGTTATTGGATAAAATACTCTATAGATGTCTGTTAGGCCTATTCAATTGATAATATCTTTTATTGTGAAGAGTCTTTACTTAGTTTTTATCTGGATGACCTATCTATTAGTGAGAGAAGTTATTGAAATCACCCACCATTATTGTATTGAAGTCCATCTAAAACATGTCAAGTAATATTTGTTTTATGTAAGTAGGTGCACTGACATTTGGGGCACCTACTTACATATTCATTATATTCATTATATCTTCTTGTTGGAGAGTTCTTTTAACCAGTATGAAGTGACCTTCCTTATCTTATCTGATAAATTTTGGCTGCTTTATCAGATATGAGAGTAGCTACTCCTACTTGCTTTAGGACTTCATTTGCATGGAATATCTTTTTCCATGTTTTCACCTTCAAACTTGTAAATAATGTATAGTTGGGTCATGTTTTTTGGTCCACTCTGACAGTCTATGTCTCTTAATTGGCAAGTTGAGGCCATTTACATTTGATATTATTATAGAAAGATGGTTATTAATTCCTGCCATTTTGACTTGTTTCTAATGTTTTATTCAGACTTGACTCTCTTTTACTTAGCTACTCTTCTAGTGAGATTCATGCATTTGCTTGCTCTGAACTTTGTTTCATATATCACCTGCAGAATGTATTTCTTTAAGTATTTTCTGTAGTACTAGCTTAGTAGTCATGAATTCTTTTAGTTTATGCTTATCTTGGAAGACTTTCGTTTCACCTTCAATTCTAAAGATTAGCTTAGTTAGATATAGCAATCTTGGTTGGCAATCAATTAGCTTTCAGAGTATATATTATTCCAAGCCCTCCAGGTTTTTAAAGTCTAGGCTGAAAGATGAGCAGCAATTTGTATTTGTTTTACTTCCAAATATGATCTGCTGTTTTTCTCTTGCAGTTTTAAAAATGACCTTTCTTTTGAATATTAAATGTTTTTATTATAATGTGTCTTGGAGATCACATCTTTAGATCTTATCTATTTGGGGTTCTGAATACATCCTATGTTTGGATTCTCAAAGTTTGGAAATTTTTCTGTTATTATTTCACTTCATGCATGACTAAAGGTCATGCATCCCCTTAGTTTGCATTTCACTGCCTTCCTCGATATCAGTAATCCTCATAAATGGTCTCTTACTGTTTTACCAGATTTCCTTAATATTCTGGTCATGGTCTCATATCATCTTTACTGCTGACTGAGTTATTGAGATTTTGTATATCTTGTCTTCAAGGCCTAAAAATCTGTCTTCTGCATGTCCTAATCTATTAGTGATATTTTCCACTGAATTTTAAATTTTATTTATTGTTTCTTTCATTTCCAGGATATCCGTTTTGTTCTTTTAGAGAATATCTATCTCATTATTAAAATGATTTTTTTATCTCCTGTATTTTCTGAGCTCATTCTTTGTATGTCCTTTTATTTCCTTGATCATCTTAACCATTAACTTTAAAAACTCTTTGTCTGGCATTTAATCAACTTTGATACCTGAAGAGTCCATTGATGGGGGTTATAGAATGTTGGAGGCATTGTATTTCTTTGTTTTCTCACATTTCCTATATTTCTAAGTTGAGATTTGCTAATCTGCTGGAAAGGAACTTTCTCCCACTATCATTTGGAGGATTCTTTAATAGTCTGCTTTTAATTCCAAGCCAGGGGAATATGTCCATGTCAAAGGGTCCTGTCCTCATGTCTTTAGTGTGTTGATCAATTCCTTACACCCCTTTAAGGGGAGCTAATGATCACTGTCTCCAGTGGGGAGTGAAAGTCTGGTTTGGAGTCATGGCAGTTTTATCACGTCATATTTAAATTCCTTTCTGCTCAAGGTGCTGATCTGTCGATGGTGATATCTTTATGAATCCTCTTTCATTTCTCCCCTAGTACTCTTGGCTCTCAACTGCCAACAAGCCAAGTGCCCAGCATTGCTGTAAAATACTACTCTAATTTTCCCAAACCCTCTTACTTCTCTAAAATCACCATTAGTCCTGTGCTTCTACTAATTGCTGCTTCTCTAAGTCAGAATTCAGCCCTGCTCCAAGCAACTGGACAACTGTAAATCTACTGTTGATCCAATATAAACCAGCAGCAGCCAATATGTAGTGGCTGTTACACATCTGCTGTCCTTTTTCTCTCATTATAGGATTTTGAGGCATGGTAGAATTCTGGTAATATTACATGAAGTGGTATTTGAGTAGGTTTGAAGCCAAACATCTATTTGCAAAAGCATTGACATTAAGACTGGGCCAGGAAACAGAATTAGGGTCCCCTTTTCATTATCTTAAAACTTAGTTAAATGAGCAACATCTGTGTCTGAAAATCTCTTAACTGAAACTCTGCCAATAGGCTGGATATTGAGGCAGCTTCCCCATATCAAAGTGATGTATATCTTGTCCAGGTAGCAGTAAGATTCCCTTCTTATTGATGTGACAGCAAAGTTTCTGATCATCTACAATTTTAGAAAAAAGATATCTTAGTTCTATGCCCTTCTGCTAATTAACAAAAGCAGTAGATTTATAGACATGTTACCACTCTTAATATATGGATCTCTGTATATATTCTAAACCAACAAATAGTACATGTAGCCATAAATCAAGCAATTTCTTCTTTTTATCAGTAGATGAAATATAATTTTCTTTAAAAATAACTGCCACTGCATTTTGACTGTTTGGAGTGACTCAGTTGGAGAAAAACTAAGAATTGCTCATCAGTGTGTACGTGTATGTGTGTGTGTGTGTGTGTGTGTGTGTGTGTGTGTGTGTGTACACAAGACCTGTGGTATTGTGAAGATTTGTCTCTTCTTTATCTGTATGACTTTGGAGAAATCATTCAACTAACCTGGTCTTCCAAAAAAATGTGACAGACTATGATGGATCATAAACTCAGAGACCTTAATTATTCAGCTTTAAAGAATGTAATTCTGGCATTTGCTGGTAAATGGATGGAGTTAGAGAATATCATGCTAAGTGGAATAAGCCAAACCCAAAAAACCAAAGGCCAAGTGTTTTCTCTGATATGTGGAACCTAATTCACTATAAGGGATAGTGGGTAGGGAGGAACAGAGTTACTTTATAATAGGTAGAGGGGAGTGAAGGGAGGGGAAGGGGTATGGGGGAAGGAAGGATAGTGGAGTGAAACAGACATTATTTGTCATGTACATGTATGACTGAATGACTGATGTGATCCTGCAGTATTTATAATCAGAAAATTGAGAGATTACACTGTATTTATGTATGATCTATCAAAATGTATAAATGTATTCTACTGTCATGTACAACTAATTAGAACAAATAAAATAAAATAATTTTTTTAAAAAATTAATTAAAAAAAAAAGAATCAGGGATATGGTGGACCAAAGGATGTGTTATTAAAGCACATAAAACAAAACACACCTCAGAGGCAAATTTGGCCTGAAGGCCAGCAATCACACTGACACAATGCCATCTTTTACCTCTTATAGTTCCTCCTTTATTTTCTAGATCCTCATTCTTCTTAGCTATGCCTTTAAAAGACAAAGCTATTTATCAGTCAGGAGCCCACTTAATTCCCCTTGTCTTCTTTTGTACTTCTTATAACCCTACCTCCATACCTCATATGCAACCAAAACCTCAACCAACAACCAGTCTACTACAGAAAGATAATCAACTCCCTTATAAATATTTTCAATAGACTCATGAAAAACTTAGTGGAGAGTGCTTATGTCAAATTTATAAAGTAAGAATAACTCCAATTTCAATTTTATATCCAAGACTACAATCAGAAAATGGCATTCAAAAGTCACAGTATAAATAAAGTCTTCATTTTGTTTGACCTTATTGATCTATGAGAAGTTCTTCTCCTTTAATTACTTATCTACTTTTTTATTTTAATATTTTTGATTAGTATGTGATAGGAAACTATTCAGAATTTTCCCTATTTTTCTTTCTCTACCGCCAAAGAGTTTAGCACTGTTTATATAGTGTTTCATAAGTTGATTGTGAATTAGAGGGCTACTCACATTATTTTTTTTTAAATCACTCTACTGGTTTTGGTGATTGTTTCCTTATAAACAAGGTGAAGCAATATGTTGCTATACAAAAACACTGGGTTATTTTTCCCACACTATAATAGATACACATCTCCTTTTATGAGTCATTTTGTCTTTTAGGAAATTGCCCCTTGTCTCAGAGCCTGATTCAGGAACAGCCTCATCACAGATGGTGAACAAGAGGAAAGTGTGCTGTGACCAGCACTGGATCCTTCAAACTTTCAACCAGTCACATGACCTCCTCTGGAAGGATGGCTGGTGGCTGAGCAATTCTTCAGATGATTCAAATCATCAAGTAAATTTCAAAGAAATTTCAAGGAAAAATGTCCACAGGTAGACAGGAAATCATCCTACTCCCAGGCTGGAATTGCTGCCTCAGGAACTGAATTCAGAGTTCTTCTTTCAATGGCAACCACAACTCCAGGAAACGTCCTTGTGTCCAGAGGGCCATCAGCACCCGGCCAGGGTATATAAAGGACAAAAAGGGGAAGGAAGACATCATACCTGAGAACCTCCAGCTCCTCTCAAGTCCTCACTCTCACTCCAACCCACACACCACCATGACCGGCTCCTGCTGTGGCTCCTGCTGTGGCTCCTGCTCCTCCCAGAGCTGTGGAGGCTGCTGCCAGCCCTGCTGCTGCCAGCCCTGTTGCTGCCGCGACCCCTGCTGCTGCCGCCCCGTGTCCTGCCAGACCACCGTGTGCCGCCCCGTGACCTGCGTGCCCCGCTGCACACGCCCCATCTGTGAGCCCTGCAGCCGCCCCATCTGCTGTGACCCCTGTGGCCTGCAGGAAGGCTGCTGCCGCCCCATCACCTGCTGCCCAACGTCCTGCACCGCCGTGGTCTGCAGACCCTGCTGCTGGGCCTCCACCAGCTGCCAGCCCATCTGTGTGCAGGCTCCTTGCTGCCGGCCCCCCTGCTGCCAGCCTGCGCCCTGCCGCACCACCTGCAGGACCTCCTGCTGCAACCCCTGCTGCAACTCCTGCTGCAACTCCTGCTGCTGAGCCACCCAACACATAATGTTGCCGGGTGTGAAGAAATGTGCACCAACTCTCGCCACTCCTGCCGGATCAGATGAGCGATGCAGCCTTTGCAGCCCACCTGTTCTTCAACACCTAGCTCAGCAGTAACTGCCTATTTTCCCACAGTTATGCAGCGAATCTGGCCCTCTTTGCCAGCTTTAGAAAAATCCCAGCTGTCATCATTTGAATTCCTGAATTTTTTTAAATGCATACACAAAGATCAAAATTTCTCTTGAATGAAGTTCTAACCCATTAACTCATCATCTTCTTTCTACTATTTCAAGCTTCTCAGACAGGGTATTTTTTTTCCCAGGATATTATTTTTATGCTATGATTCTTGCATGGTTCAAAATAAATAAAATTCATTTCTGGGGAAGCAAATATGTTTGTTTTTATTGTTCTTTTTTTTTTTTTTTTTTTTTTTTAATCTTCAAAAGCTCCTTTTGAAGAAAGTATTTTGAGCTTTAACATAAGAATGGTCCAGGGGCAAGGTCTATAATGGTAATAGTAAATCGGAATAATTCAGATTATCTCATGTGCTGTACCTCCATGTGTGAATTCAACAAGTTTGTGCTTAGGGGAGGAAGCCGTGGGACTACAGCGGTTCTCTCTGACCATGCATGTGACTCGTGAATGATTTACACAAATGATAAGGGAAAGGAAGCCTAAGTTACAGTCCCATTTGCTTCCTCAGTATAGAAAATTGTGCAGTGATTGATGTCAATTAGTACCTGGGAACCTCTAACCCTGAATGCCCTATGCTGAAGCACCCACTATCTCTTTCTCTCCATGGCTCCATGACCAACTCTGCTTCTAATGAAATTGCTGCTGTTGAGAAAAGAGGGACAAATATAGCTTTGGTTGGAACCATCCTAATTACGAACTTGACACATTTTACCATTTAAACAATATCACTGTGGAGGCATTAATCTATACTGGATAAGGTTTTGCTGCTAGCCACTTTTAGTCTGGTAAGGAAGACTAATCACTATTTTTTCCCTGAGATAAATCTTTTGGGTTCCCAATCTCTGACCTGAAAAAGTTTGGGGAATATGCTGCTTGTAAGCTGAGGTATACAGCCTGCTTGTTGAAGAAGCAGGGTGAGTAAACTTTGTGACCAGAGAGCTTGATTGAATTTGTCTGCTACCAGATCCCACTGACCTGCACAATATTTGGCAGATAAAAGATAACTAAGAATTATTTGTTGAAGAAATAAGTATTTAGGGAGTCAGAGGAGACAAAAGCATCCTCACCCTTCTCCAACTCTCTCTCCTTACTTCGGACATGTGCATTCTAACAATTAAATAATAAGTCACCTTGTGCAGAAAAGTATTTTTTTTAAATGTGGTAAAAGTTTGTCAATGAGAAGCCTCTTACACTCAAAATGTTTACATTTTTAGTATGTGCACAATGGCGTTTTCTCTTTATTAAGGGTCTAGTAGTTTACCAATGGATAAGCTTACAAATTTTTTTTCTACATGTTCTTGAGCAGCACTTTTAAAATTCTCTAACCATACTTATTTTTCTCCTTTCAGAATTTTCCTTCCTGGACTAAGAAGACTTAGAGTCTCCTTCTAGAGACTTCATTATCTTGGAGTGATTTCTCAGACAATGCTTTGTTTTCTCCCAAACTCATTTTTACTACTGAATTTTATTTGTTTCCATGGTAACTCCATGCCCTGGTCCTCCACAGTGTCTGGTGGAAGCCCTGGTAAGCCTGTAAGGGACTGTGGTAGCTGCATGGTCCAGAAGGTGGAATAAACTTGAACCTCCAAACCCGGATCTAGCTACAGAGAAAAACATCAGACCCAAGCAAATCAAGATGTAAAGGCTACACAGTGGTTCATAGAGTATTTTCCTTCAAGTCCTGACAGTTTGAAACAATTAAAAATCACGGTTGGTTTTGTAAGCAGAAATGAGCTCAGGTCTAGTACACGAGGAGGTGTTGTAGACGCTGGGTCTGGGCAAGAGGGGACCTGAGACTATGTCACCTGGGGTCTCTATCCAGAGGTTTTATCACATTGGAAGATGGCAACCTTCATCTGAATTAGCTCAGGTTCTTTGATTTCCTCATTATATTGGTAGTTTTGCTCATGGTGCCCCATGATTCATTATGTCCAATTATACTATCTCATTAAGACATGTTTTAGAATTTTCAGACAGCTGAAGCAGATAATTCTTCCAATTCTTGAGAATATCTGTAACAGAGTCCTTTCAGATGACTCTAAAAATTAGTCATGTCACAAATAGTAATTGTTTTAAAATAAATACACTATTAAAATTCTTAAATAAAGCAGACATTTCTTAACACCTGGGAATGTACAACATTCCTGCAGATGTTTCTGGAATAAGCTTTGGCTCAAACACTAACTGGATACATGTCCATAAGCAAGTCACTATTGTAATTCCTTAGATGGAAAAAGAGGAAAATAATAATGCCAGACTCCAGGGAATGTTATGAAGAATAAACTAACACATATCTGTCTTTCATGAAGCATGAAGCTTGAAATATAGTTAGAAATCAATGATATGCAATTAAGATTATAAATAACAAAATTCACCTTGGTACCCCAAGAAAACTATTTTTGATAATTTGAATGAAATGAATAAATTCCTTGAAAAATGCAACTTTCCAACACTGAATGGAAAAAACACAGAAAATCATAATATACAATATACGATAAATAAAAAGAATTCACCTTGCTTTGGAAAGATGAAACCCCAGAAATCAGTGAGCATGTATCTAAGACAAAAACCGCTGATGATGCTCCAAAAGTAGATAGGAAAGTTTTTCTTTTACTGAAATTAAAAAAAAAAAAAAAAAAAAAAAAAAAAAAAAAAAAACTTGGCTCTTAAAACATTCCTATAGTAGTATTCCCAACTTGATTTCCCCAGGAATCTTGCAGTGGAAAAGGATGCTTGAAACTTAATTAATTCACTTCAACTGTTAGCAACCTTCAGGGTATGAGAGCTACGTTGTGCTGTCAAAACATCAACTGGCAAAAGTATCATCAAATTCTTAAGATAATTGGAGACTTTGAAGTTACGGTCATTAAGTGCATATGTGAACCATAAATAGCAAAATATAATGAATCTCCATTAAAGAAGGGAAACAGACTTTTATGACTACTCAAACACCTAAAAGATGTCTACAGAAATTATTCAGAAGAAATAAACAAAAACAAGAAAATGATCACGTGCTGTGGGGTCATCAGCACCTGGCCAGGGTATATAATGGGCCCAGAGAAGGAAGAAGACATCACACCTGAGAACCTCCAGCTCCTCTCAAGTCCTCAGCACTACTCCAGCCCACACACCACCATGACCGGCTCCTGCTGTGGTTCCTTCTCCTCCCAGAGCTGTGGAGGCTGCTGCCAGCCCTGCTGCTGCCGCGACCCCTGCTGCTGCCGCCCCGTGTCCTGCCAGACCACCGTGTGCCGCCCCGTGACCTGTGTGCCCCGCTGCACACGCCCCATCTGTGAGCCCTGCAGCCGCCCCATCTGCTGTGACCCCTGTGGCCTGCAGGAAGGCTGCTGCCGCCCCATCACCTGCTGCCCAACGTCCTGCACCGCCGTGGTCTGCAGACCCTGCTGCTGGGCCTCCACCAGCTGCCAGCCCATCAGTGTGCAGGCTCCCTGCTGCCGTCCCCCCTGCTGCCAGCCTGCGCCCTGCCGCACCACCTGCAGGACCTCCTGCTGCAACCCCTGCTGCTGAGCAGCCCATTATAACTAAGGGTGCCCCAGTGGATGTGTGGGTCCATCCTGTAGCCCTTCAAGGCACCACGACAGACCACTCTGCATTTTCCTGAGAAGCCCATTCCTTTCTCTCTTCCTACAAGCTCAGGCTATGCATGGAAGACACTCTTCAGACCAATTACTGATGAAGAATCCTCTGTTCTCCTTGGACCCTCATCTAACTCCTGTATCATGTTGTCTGTTTCTAATAAACTGAATACTCTCAGCATAGAAATCATGGTCTTTGTGATACTTCCTTTGGCTAGATTTTCTATTGTCCAGAGATTTTCAAGACACGATGCAAAATAATTCTCTTAAATTATTTTCTGAGTAGTTTTTTTTTTTTTTTTTCATAATTATTGTACCTGGCAAGTACAGAGCATCGTACCTAATGAGGAAGGTGGAAGTGACATCACATGCCCAGTCTCCCAGAAACATGTCAGCCACCTGAGAAGTGTCCTCCAATAGTGAGCACATTGGAAGACCGAATCTGGGTTGACACTTACTTTCCCAGTCTGAGGGTTTGTTTACTGAGATGATCCCTGAGGGTACACCACAAAGGCCCAGCAGGTTAGAAATGGAAGGAACCTTAACATTATTATTTCTTTGTGCCCAAGTATAAATGCTACTTTGGATAATGAATGCCCTTTTGTGGGTTTGAGATTTGAGAATGTTATTGACAACATCAACTCTTGTGAATACTATTTCTATTGGTCTTTATGTTCAGAAATTCCACATTAGTGATATTTTCCAAGCAAATTAATCAATTAGTATCAATCTACATGTTTATTGAACATGTACTATAAAGGAGGCATGAGGTTAACCAGGCTGAGGAGACACAAAGGAATAAAAAAGTATCCCAGCTTCAAAGATGTGTTAGTCTTTTTAGAGAGATGAAGGATAAATAAGAAAAATATCAAATAATGTATAATATAAGCAATATAAAGAAATAACACAAATAGAAGAAAAGTTGAAGACTACAAACTGGTTAGGAAATAGCATGCAATTGCTGATGACATATATTTAAGTGGGAAAAAAAGATCTAAAGTACAAAACCACATTGCGAGGAAAAATTTTGTTGTGTGTTTCTGTGTGTATGAAGGAAAAATTATGTGGTGGCACATGCCTATAGTCCCAGCTACTCATGAGGCTGAGACAGGAGGATCACAAATTTGAAGTCATTCTGGGCAACTTATTGAGACCCTGTCTCAAAATAAAAAATAAAAAGGGCTGTGGATGTAGCTCAGTAGTAGAGCAGCCTAGGTTCAATCCTAAGTACTTAAAAATAAATCCACAACATTGTATAACAAAATCTAACTGTAGTTTATGATAGCATTCATTATCTTTTTTAGATTTTTCTTAATTATATAATTTTTAAATACACATATATTTTATTTTTAATAGAATATAATACCTAAAAGCTATTACTATCTTGGGAAAAATATTTAAACCTTTCTCTTGACTATGCTTTTCTTTAAAAAACTTACCTGTCAAAGTCTAAATGGACTTAAAGCAGATAAATTAGACAGCTGTTGTTTGTATTACTAACAAATTTTCTTTGCTTAACAGAAGGGTACACCACTAGATTATTTGCAGTGGACTTCTCTGATGTCTTTAAAATGTGACCAAATTATTAAATCTCGAGTTTATCTTTTATCATTTTATGATCATCTCCATTGTATAAATCAAGGTGCACTTTTGCTGTGCTCCAAATTAAAGATTTTTTAAAAGTTGCTGCTAACTATTCATGTTATATGTACAATTGTTTTTATCCATTTGTATAGGCAACCAAGAATCTAAAACAGAAGATAACATTTTTCACATTAAAATTTATTCATAATCTTATTGTTGGATATTATTATTGCTAAATAAAGCCCTAGGATTTGTTATGACAAAAATATCTTCTACCACCACCAGCAATCTGTATAAATTTGTTTTATTGCTTTTTTTTTTTTTTTTTTTTTTTTTTAAAGATTTTTTTTCCCTAAGATCCCACTCTGCATTGCTGGGCTATGGGGGTTTTCAGTAAAGCTCATGTTCTATCCGTGGTTCTGACATCTGTATTTCCTATTATCGCAACAGCTTGATTCTACTTAGCAGAGATTGATGCTCCAGGACAGAGAACTCTGTATCTTCCTTCCTGGTATTTTAGTTTTACTTTGTGCTATTAATGTAACCTGTCACTGAATGATCTTACTGAATGTGTATTCTTAAGCAACTGGGAAGACAATTGGCCATTTGCCACATCCAATATGTTAGGTTTTGTTCTAAATGCAAAATTTAGTTTATTAGGCCACCAACAGGAGGCTAAATTACTTTTTCGATTTAACAAATGTAAGACACTGTCACTTCTTAGTTCTGGGCAGGTATTAGCTCATTTAATTCTCATGACAATCCTGATATGTACCATTATATGACCCAAGGACACAGAGCCAACAAGTGACAGGGTTTAAATGAGTGTTGCCTGGTTGCAGTGGCCTTAGAAAGTACCATCTGACTTGCCACCAGTATCAAAGCACAATGCCGAGCTCCCTCAACCCTATAGCGTGAGTACTGGGGCCAGGAGCCACAAGTCCTCTGCCTGAAAATGAATTCTGGCCAGCCAGTGGGGAAAGTGTGTTAGGTGAATAAATACTGGAACTGTTCATGGAGTGATTCTCAGACTCTCGATCCTTGTGGATCTTTATACATTAAAAAGAAAGATCTCTTTGGAATGACTTCGGATGAGAAGGATTTGCAATAGAGAAATTAGCCCTGCTAACTTTGTTTCACCTATTGTCTGAAGAGGCTTCCATTGGGAGGAAAATTGATCATCATAAAAACTCCAGAACAACATGAAAATTGATTATGAAGTAATGTGTCCTGAAAAGAATAGAATAGATGACTTTATCTAGGTTACTGTTTAGAGAAAACACACACACACACACATATATTCCTGAATGAAGGAAAGAATGTGAAACATGAGAGTCAAGGGTCATTAGCAATGAGACTGCTTGATTTTTCCCTCCTCTTTCCCCAGCTGTGGAATGTGTTCAGTTAATTTACATTCCTTTTGAAATCTGAAATTCCATTTGGGGAGCTTTAGATCCTGGGGAGCAAAACACATTCTTTTGGATGATGGAAAGGCTCCTGAAGGATCCAAATGCTGTCTGGCAAATAATAGGAAGGTTAAAGCTGAAAAGTAGAGACCGTTCTGTCCTGCAGTTCTTATACTGCCCCTGCTGATGCTTCCTAATGAAGCTCATCCATCACATTTTGAGTAGGGCCACAACAGAATAACTGGGTGGCAAGTTCCCACCTGCTTCCCCTTGACAGTGTAATATAAAACATATTTGCAAAATTGAATGAGAACCTCCATCATGTCACCTGGTAGTCGTAACACCCACGTCAAGGTCTAGTAAGCAAAACCTTCCCATGACACGACTTGTGTTTTTCAACACAAGAAAGGCAAGTATAAAAAATGTCATGTTTTGGATAAAAATAAATACTCTGTGACCAGAGAATCAGAGCTACACATAGGCTGCTCTGAAGAAAAGAAAACAATACGTAACAGTCTCAGATCTCTTATTTCAATATTTATCCAGCTTATAAAATTAAACTTTTGGTTTTCTGTATATGAGCTCCTGTCCTATTCAAGGCATACATATTCTTCTATACAAAGTGATAAACAAATATATTAACGAGGAATTCCATGGAAGGGTGTGTCTAACAGCTGTCTGATTCATAGGTAGGTGCTTTCAGATAACCTGTTGGAGAACAAGTATCTAGTCAATGCTCTGTGTATTCCTCTGTTCTTTTAAAAAATAAAATAAAATGAGGTTTTGGGGGGACCATTTTGTCCAAGTTTAATTGGGTGCTACCTACTCACAATAAGTATCAATCAAGAGAGGCAGATAAGGAAAGAAGTTGTCTAAAATGTATAAAGTCACAGCCAGAGAAGAAAAATAAGTTCCAGTGTTCCATTACAAAGAAGATGGTTATAGTTAAAAGTATTGCAATATGTAATTTAAAACTACCTGGAAGAGAGGATTTTGAATTTCTCATCACAAAGAAATGGTGAATGTTTGAGATAAGAATAACCTGTCTCCTGAGTTGATCAATACACAATGTAAAAATATATCAAACCATCATGCTATGCTTCCCATAAAGATGCACAATCATCTATCAATTAACAGGGAGTTGCTATCATTCCAACTGGCTATGAATGCTTGCTTCATTTTTATGATGAAGAGTGTGAATACATTCATATTTAGAGATGCAACAAGAATTTTTCAATGAGATCATGAGTATGTCACAAGGAACCATTAATCAAACAAAATTCTACTTAATTGGTCAAAAAACAAACAAAGGGTCATCAGCACCTGGCCAGAGTATATAATGGGCCCAGAGAAGGAAGAAGACATCACACCTGAGAACCTCCAGCTCCTCTCAAGTCCTCAACACTACTCCAGCCCACACACCACCATGACTGGCTCCTGCTGTGGTTCCTTCTCCTCCCAGAGCTGTGGAGGCAGCTGCCAGCCCTGCTGCTGCCGCGACCCCTGCTGCTGCCGCCCCGTGTCCTGCCAGACCACCGTGTGCCGCCCCGTGACCTGCGTTCCCCGCTGCACACGCCCCATCTGTGAGCCCTGCAGCCGCCCCATCTGCTGCGACCCCTGTGGCCTGCAGGAAGGCTGCTGTCGCCCCATCACCTGCTGCCCAACGTCCTGCACCGCCGTGGTCTGCAGACCCTGCTGCTGGGCCTCCACCAGCTGCCACCCCATCAGTGTGCAGGCTCCTTGCTGCCGTCCCCCCTGCTGCCAGCCTGCACCCTGCCGCACCACCTGCAGGACCTCCTGCTGCAACCCCTGCTGCTAAGAAGTGAGCTGACTCCTGGAGCAAGCAATCAAACTTCTGAAACCAAAAATTCTTTCTCTACCTATCAAACCTCCTGACCTGAGCCACCAAGATCCTAAACCAACCAGCCTGTGAATGGAGACCTGGACTCATCTATTAAGACTTGGGATGTTCTCAAGTCTTTGAACAGAAGTAATGTCCTTCTTTCTATCTTGGATCTAAGGTCTTGGGGGATGTTTATTTTCTAATAAACTTCTCTTCTTTGGCCTTGCAAATGCTGCTTTGGTTTTATTGATTAATGTAAATTTTACATTAAATTTCAACTCAGTAAAAACCGTGCTGATTGCCTACCATCTGCGAGTCACAGGCTGCATGGTAGACCAGAGATATCGAAACGGAGCTAAAATGTTCCCCTCTCTTTAAAATATTTCTACAAGAATGAGTGAAATCCACCATAACATGACAAAGAGTAGAATATGAAAAAATAAAAGTCCAATATACTATACAGTGTCAACAGATAAGACACTGTTGATTGGAGAGAACAAGAAGGTTAAAAGAAGCTAGAATTTCCTATGAGTTAAAGTCTGGCATCCAGGAAGGATGCCAAAATTATGGGTAACATATGGAGGGAGGTAACACAGAGTTGTGCAGAGGAAAGTCGGGCTGGAAGCATTGCTATATAGAGAGTGATAGTGTAAGAAAAATTTGGAAAATTTGTATGCTTTGCACATTAGTCAAAAGAGTAGTAAGTAAGCACTAAGGGGCTTTTGAAAAGCTTTGGGGCAGGAAATGGCCTGACAGTACGATGGCAATAGAAGCTCCTTAAAAAGACACAGGCCAAGTTCACAGATTTTAAAACCATACAGAAACTAATCAGGAGGCCATTTCCCTGGTCCAAGTGACATAAGAGCTGAACTAAGATGAGATGGCCATAGATTAGGAACACATGATGAGTGTGATAGATGTAGAAGCCCAGAAAGCGTATTAAATAAGTTGGATATAGAAAGCATGAAACAACTAGGGAAGCAAATGTGATGTGTTGCATTTCCGAAACTCTTCTTGTCTGCAGACAAAGGAATTTTAACATATTACACGTATTCACTGTGAGTTTAAAATCACTGCTCCATAATATAATCCGCTCACCATCCCATATTTCTCTTCCTGAGCTATTCTAAAATATTTAAAATAAAAGCAGGAGACAAACAGTTTTCTTAACACTACTTAATCTTGGAAATTAGCATGACGTAAAATAAAAAGAAGTGATCTGAGAAAAAAAGGATAGGAATTTTATACCCAACTCTTCTGGCTATGTGGGACTGCAGAAAGTCACTTAACTTCTCCAAAATGTATTCATTCCCAGACTTAATATTGTTCTAACATAAACTTAATGCAAGGGTAAATTAGAAGTGGTCCATACCACAACGCCAGTGTTCCAATTTAGAACTTCGAGGTTGAATGGTTCTATTTTTGACACAGTTTCTTGATTAATGCTTCCTATTGATACCACACTGACTTGTGCACTAGAACAAGATATGAGACAAATAGGATCTTGTTTTATTTGCAACACTTTAGTGCTCTGTGCATAGTAAAATTAAATAAACATGCTATTTATATTGAGCACAATGTTAGTTTCTGTATCTACAATATTAAGGGATTGAAAAAGATAATTTAGTCATCTTTTACCTCCACTATTCAATGATTACATATAATCATTTTCAACTTAATACCTGCTATCATGGTTGCCATGACATGAACATGAACATCTTTATTAAAACTGGTATGAATCATATTCCACTATAATTCTATTACTCTACAAACTAATATCTTGTAAAAAGTTGTGTGCTTCTATTTATTATTGGAAGGAAACAATAAACATACCACAGGTAGCAATATGATTTTTTGGTCACCACTTCTTTGGCAAGAGGTACCAGGATTGAACTCAGGGGCACTCAGTCACTGAACCACATCTGCAGCCATTTTTTGTATTTTATTTAGGGGCAGGGTCTCACTGAGTTGCTTAGCGCCTCATTTTTGCTGAGGCTGGCTTTGAACTTTCAATTCTCCTGCCTCAGATTCCCAAGCCACGGGGATTATAGGTGTGCACCACCACACCTAGCTGGTCACCACGTCTTTGCGTGTAACTCTAAACACTCAGTGAAGAACTTTGTCTTTTCTTTAGGCAATTACCAGGAATTGTTTAAACTTTTGCTGAAATTTTTTTAACAGTTACCAATAATAAAGTATACCATAAGAAACTCTAAAACAGCTGAAATTTATTTTAATACTGTTGAATTTATACCTACTTAACTGCAATGGATCATTGATTTCCTAATCTGTCTTGTGCTGTGATTAAAAAAATAACTATTTTCTTTAAGTTTTTTTTAAATTTTATTTATTCTAATTAGTTGTACATGACTGTAGAATGCATTTATACATTTTGATAGATCACACATAAATAGTGTAATCTCTCATTTTACTGATTATACACATTGCAAGATCACATCAGTCTTGCAGTCATACATGCACATGAGATAATAATGTCTGTTTCACTCTACTGTCATTCCTTCCCCTGTACCGGTTCCCCTTCCTTCACTGCCCTCTACCTAATATAAAGTAACTCTATTTTATTTTCTAATTCTTGCTTTTTCTTTCGCTGGTTCCTTTTCATAAGTTCAATAGTCATGCTCTTTGATCCAATATCATTTTATAAAATACATGGTGTAGCAACACAAAGTGACCTAAACGGAAAGTAAATCTTGCCTTTGAGAAATCAATGCATCTAAATAAGCCGTATAGCAGTGATGTTTATCTCTCTTAAAGCTGTAAAAATTTTCACTTCAAATATTTCGTGTTTTTTTCCCATCACTGAATATGAATTTTATCCTACTTTTCATTAAATTGGAATGGAACAAATTTGTTCCATTTGCCTTCCTGTGTTATAGTTGTTTTCTCAAGTACGACTGCATGAAGTTGAGGAGAGATCACAGAAATTGAAAGGATGCAGTATCTGGAGGGATCTATGAACTTCTATGTATGTGGAGTTTATCAGAGTTTCTACCTAGCTTGTAGTAGAGGCTATAATCTTATCAATCTAAAAACATAAATATAGTCTTACATGAAGGACACTTCAAGATGAATAGCTCTTTTCTAGATTTTAGTTTTGGTGAATATGATCTCAAAATCACATCATCTTATGGGTCAGAGTCACCTTGTCAGGTGCCACAACCACAAGCACAAAACTGAGTCTGAGGCTTGAGTGGAAATTACAGCATTGTTTGGAATGAAACATCAACACTGCTACCCAGGATGAGCCCATTTAGTGAGCATTAGCTGAGCAATAAGGAAAAACCAGTTTGGAGATATGTTTAAAGTAACTCTGCATTTGAATAATCAGAGCGCCCTTAAAACACTGGTTTAAAGAGTAACAAGATAAAAATGCTGTCACAAACGGAGGAACTGGCCAAGGGTTATAAAAAGCCCCAGGTGGAATAAGAAGCCAGAACTCAGAAACATCTTTTGCAACACAACTCTCAACCTGACTCCTGACACCATGGCCTGCTGCTCCACCAGCTTCTGCGGATTCCCCAGCTGCTCCACCAGTGGAAACTGTGGCGCCAGCTGCTGCCGGCCCAACTGCTGCCAGACAGGCTGCTGCCAGCCCAGCTGTGGCCAGGATAGCTGCTGCCAGCCCAGCTGCTGCCAGTCCAGCTGCTGCCAACCCAGCTGCTGCCAACCCAGCTGCTGTGGAACCGGCTGTGGCTCTGGGAGTGGAATCGGGGGTGGCCAGGAGGGTGGCTGCGGAGCCGTGAGCTGCCGCATCAGGTGGTGCCGCCCTGACTGCCGCGTGGAGGGCACCTGTCTGCCCCCCTGCTGCGTGGTGAGCAGCACACCCCCGACCTGCTGCCAGCTGCACCATGCCCAGGCCTCCTGCTGCCGCCCATCCTACTGTGGACAGTCCTGCTGCCGCCCAGCCTGCTGCTGCTACTGCTGCCCACCCACCTGCTGTGAGCCCACCTGTTAAAACTTCCTCCTTATAAGAACACCAAGAAGATGGCACTTCAAACTAACCAATGTAGAGTTCCACCAAATTTCTGAACTCTAATACCCATAACCCAGCTTGCAACTTCTCGTCACACAGGTACATGATTTCCCTAGGAGGTAAAATCATTTTCAATGGAAGACCAAAACTCTTTCAGAGACCTGAGTGTCAACTGAAGCCTTACACTCCGAGAAGAGATGTGTGATATTCTACTATGAATGTCATGTGAATTGTTTCAATAGCTTGTTGGGACTGGGATTTAATAAAAGTCATCTTTTCAATGACGAAGTCATTGTTAGAACTTTATTTTCTTTGGAATTTGTTAATGATACTGGGATACTGGGGTTTTTCAAGCTCTCTATACATAACTCTATTTGTATTCTTTTAATAATGGTCTTTGAAAGGGGTTTTTGTTTGGTTTAGTTTTGCCAGGAAATGGCCTAATATTCTTCAGCCAAAGTATCCAGTTAAAAGAACGCAATAGTAGTCAGCAACTCTTTCCCAAGGTCCTCACATGTGCAAAGGGGGTGGGCTCAGTGTTGCAGAAGATCAGTTTTTGCAAAAAGGAAGTTTCTGTCATTCAGCTTCTTGAGGTGCTGCCAAACCCTTCCATGCATTCATGTATGAGTTTGTGTATAGCTCTTTCAATATCAAAGGTATACGAAAGCATAAAGCAAAATGGGAAAGACTATAAACACGAGTTTGTAAAACAACACCACAGGATGTAAAGGCATCCTGATTTCTAGTCCCAGCTTTGTAACTAACAATCCATGGTCTCCTTTTTATTGGCTGTTCATTTGTTTTGGTACTAGGGATTAGACCCAGGAACACTACCACTGAGTTACCACCCCATCCCCTTGTAAGCTTTATTTTGAGAAAGGGTCTTGCAAGAGTGCCAGGCTGGCCTGGACTCTTTACCATCCTGCCTCCTGAGTAACAGGATTACAGGTGTGTTGTCCCCGCAACCAGTTCAATTCATGACTTCTTGAAAAAGTCACTTCACTTACCAGGACAAGCACTTCTTTCTTTATTTTTTATCTTTTATGGGTGTATATTAATTATACACACTAATGTGGCATATTTGTACACTGTACATGCATATAGCATAATTCGATCAGTCATACTTCCCATTATGTCCATTTGTTCTCCCCTCCTCTCTCCCTCTTATCCCCTTTCTCTACCCCAGTGGTCTCCCTTCTGCTTCTGCTTCCATGTCATCTCTCTTCTTTCTTTCTTTCTTTTTTTTGCTTATAGAGTCCACATACAAGAGAAAATACATGACACTTGTTTTTCTTTTTCTTTCTTTTTAATTTTTTACAGACTGCATTTTGATTCATTATACACAAATGGGATACATCATTTTGTTTCCATGGTTATACACAATGTAGATTCATACCATTCATGTAATCATACATGTACTTAGGGTAATAATATCTGTCTCAACCACTTCATACCCCCCTCATTTCCTTCTACATAATCTAAAGTTCCCCCATTCTTCTCTCACTCCCCACACACCCACCTCCATAATATATCATTCTCCACTTATCAGAGAAAACATTTGGCCTTTGGTTTTTTGGGATTGGCTTGTTTCTCTTAGCAACATATCTGCACTTAGTTACTTCAAAGCATGGTCAACATCCTATTTCTCACATACACAGATCTCTATGCAAGATGCATAGGCAAACAGATAAGTTCCTAAACAGGTGGCACACTGATAAGCCTTTCAGATGTCCAAAGGGGAAAAACCGTTCAATGGTCAAATAATATTACATGCTTCATCACCACCTTGAAGGTTTATAAAACACATCAGATTATACATTATATATATTTAGTATATAAAAAGCACATTAGAATATACTATATAATATATACAATGTTATAATGCTTTCATACATATTTAATACATATATTCATATATATATATATATACACACACACACACACACACACACACACACACACACACACATATATGTAGCGCTTCAGAAAACCAAGTGTCACTAAAGGGGCTGAGGTGCCCTGCAATAAAGAAACCTCTGTAACCATCACTCTCAAACTGATTTAGCCAAGAAATCCTCTGTTCATATTTTACCTGTTAATATCCTGTAACAAGAATGCTTCTCGAAACACACTTTGGAAAATGATGAAAGGGAGTGCCAACTGATATTTTCACAATATGTATATAATCCTCTCATGTACTATGAAACAGAAAACAAATTGCTCATTACAAGGATTAAATGAGCATGATATTGGCCATGCACTGTCAATATTATTCTTATTATAATCTCCAGAAAGCATTCTGAAATAAAGCAAGGATGAAATGATGAAATAAAAGACACATAACAGGGTTTCCATTCCATGGGATACCACCTTTGCTCACAAAGTCAACATGGAAGCCACCACTGGGAGTCAAAAGACATGGAAGGCAATTACTTTAAAGGTTATGGGATATTCTTCTGGGGCGATGAAAACGTTTTAAAACTGGAGAGGTGGTGGTTGCAGATTAATGCCCTAAATGTCACTCAATTATAAACGTCAACATGATTAATTGATGTTATATGAATTTAACCTCAATTTATAATAACTGAAGGAATGAGACCTCCACTAGCACAATTTTACTAGAACTAGAAAAAGGTACCAGCTTGAGATGGACACATACCAGGGGCATGCAGCCTGTGGAGCCTACAGCATCTTGGTATGAAGAACAGTGTGCTCCTTCCTCAGAGTGGACAGAGCCCCACACCAGGACACAGCCTGCACATCTGCACTTAGTGACTTCAAAGCATGGTCAACATCCTATTTCTCACATACACAGATCTCTTGTTTCTCATCAGGATAAGAAGGTTTAACATTAACGCACTTTGACTTAGAAGGACTTCAGCTCAGAAGCACCAAGAAGAGCTAGGTTGGCATTCAGGTAAACTGGAAAGATCTTAATACTTGGTTTGGAATAGAAAGTTGTAGGTGAGAGGACATCCTTAAAGTTTATTGGCTGTCCATTCCAGGTTACCAGAACAAGAGCAAGAATCCCCTGGGCAGGAATGGTGTGTCCCTTTAGCTGATACATTAACCAGATCTTATTCCTCGGAAGTCTAAGTGAGGCAGATGAAACTGGATTAGAGAACTAGTAAAATGGAAATGGAGGAATTGGGAGAACCCTCAAAATTTGGAACTACAATACATTATCCTGACTTCTTTTGTTTGTTTTGTTCTGTTTTGTTTTGGTATCAGGGACTGAACCAGGGGCACTAACCACTGAACTACATCCCCAGCCTTTTTTTATTTCTTATTTTGAAACAAGTTCTCAGTAAGTTGCTAAGGGCTTCACTACATTGCTGAGACTGGCTTTGAACTGGCAGTCCTGCCTCCGACTCCCAATCTTATCCTGGCATCTTTAAGGAAAAACAACTCAAAACATCAGTATCTCTCCTAAATAGAGGTCAAATGGTCAAAAATAACAGACAAACATGTTCTTTGTTCTTATGGCACTGGAATGGCCTGTCTCCCTAACTTGGAAGAAGTAATGGAAACCAAAGGGAATAAACCCAGTAATTTTTGAAAACCTTTAGATATCAAGGTACTGGCATTTTCCCCAAAAGGACAATAGAGGTGCAACATCGTGAATGTTTGTGACTTGTTACACTATTTCCATGGACCAGATCAAGAAGAAATGAGTTCAAGTGGTAGAAGAAAAAATTCTTATTTTTTTGGTTGATTGAGAGGAAGTAAGGGAATGTTCAGATTAGTCTTCATTCTGTTGCAGAGGAATAGAATTCTCAATTTTTAAGTGTCATATTTTATTCTTAAGAATTCCCTTCACCAGGCACGGTGGCACACACCTGTTATCCCAGCAGCTCAGGAGGCTGAGGCAGGAGGATCATTCCAAGCCAGCCTCAGCAAGTCGGCAAGGCCCTAGGTAACTTAGCAAGAACATGTCCTTAAATAAAAAATTTTAAATGGTTGGTAGCTGGGTGGGGTGGCACACACCTGTAATCCCAGTGGCTCAGGAGGCTGAGGCAGGAGGATCGGTAGTTCAAAGCCAGCCTCAGCAAAAGCAAGGCACTAAGCAACTCAGTGAGACCCTGTCTCTAAATAAAACAAAATAGGGTTGGAATGTGGCTCAGTGGTCAAGTGCCCATGTGTTCAATCCCTGTACAAAAGAGAGAGAGAGAGAGAATTCCCTGAGGGCAAGTTGAGACCAGAACATGGAAATTGAGTTAAATTGAGGAAGATGTTGAAAACATCACCATGGTGGAAAAGCCCAGAAATGGAAATCCAAGATGTAACACTACTACCTCCAGAGCTGGTATCCATCAAGTATTTCAACTCCTCAAATATCTACACTTTTTGCAAGAGAAGATATTTCTTTTTCTTTTTTTATTGGTGTATTATAACTATACTTAATAGTGGGGTTCGTTTTGACATAATCATATACACATGGAATATAATTTGTTCCATTTCAGCCCCCAGTACCTTCTCCCTCCCTCCCCTCCCCTACCCTCCCCATTCCCCCTCCTCTACTCTCTTGACTCTCTTGGCCTTCCCCCTATAATTTATTGTCCTTATAAATTGGTACTTTCTAGGGATACATAAAGGTGGAATTTGCTGTGGTACATGCACACAGTATAATTTGGTCAACCTCATTCCACTGATCCTTCCCTTTCCTGTCCCCCTCCACTCCCCTTCAAGCCCCCTTCTCTATTCCTCTAGTTTCTCTTTCATTTTCATGGAGGTGATGAATCTTTTTTAGTCTCAAAGATTCTGCCAAGTATAGATATGAAGTCAATAGCTCCTACAATTGTAACAATGACAAATGCCCAGTTCAAGCATCCAAGGAAAAATTAGAAACTTAAGAAGCAGCCCAAAATGCACCAAGAACCTTATTCTCTTCTATTTCAAATAGGATGCGGGATTTTCAAACATGTCCTTTTAAATTTTTTTTATTTTTTTAATTTTTACAGACTGCATTTTGATTCATTGTACACAAATGGGGTACATCATTTCGTTTCTTTGGTTGTGCACAATGTAGATTCACACCATTCGTGTAATCACACATGTACATAGGGTAATGATGTCTGTCTCATTCCACCATCTTTCATACCCACCTCCCTCTCATTTCCATCTAATTCTATCTTGGGAATAGTTATGACCTCTACTCAAAACTTACATTTCTGGAAAAAAAGCACAGCTCTTGGTATTTTGTTCAAACCCAAGGGGTGACATATTAACTTCCATTTTTCTTCAATATAGCCCAAACTCCACAGAAACCAGGTCACCTTTCACTTTACCCAAACAAAAATCTTCATTTTCACCTTCATCTGTCAAAGTACAGAATCTTTCCAGTCAATTAGACTAGTCTCTGACATCTACAACAATGCGCATACTGTAAATCTAACAAACTACTGTCACATATTCCATCCGAAATATATTGAGTATAACTTTATGCAGTTGAGAACATTTAAATCTACAGAATATCCTGAGATTAGGCAAAGTCATAATTAAGTTGACTCTTTGGCTACATGATCTTGAAGCGCACTTACTATACTGTTAAAAAAAAAATTTAAAAATCTTCAGCAAAGTCTGTAATAAACATTGTTATTTACTCTAATCTCTACCTTTTCTTCTCAGAAAACGTCTGTAAGAAAGAAGGCAAATTTTCACATCTGGTTTTCCCCTGTTGATTTTCCTTAGGACTGTTTACATGAGAAAAAAAGAAAAAGAGAACTAGCTTTTGCAGTTCAAAGTTTAGTCTGGAATCAGACAGTGAAGGGTTAGAGTGCAGCTTCACACTAGTTGGTGTGACCTTGGACCAGTTACTTAAATCTGTTTGTGGTTCAGTCTCCTCACCTGAATTATGAAAGCAGCAAGGATACCCACCCCATAGGATTGCTGTGAAAATTAAATGAATCGATACATATAAGGTATTTGGAACTCTTTAGGTATATAACAAGTACTCCCAAAATGTTATGAATGACAGACGACCCATTCACATTCACATTCAGAGACAGCCCAGGATAAAGCAAGCATCCCTTTTCTGACCAGTGAAACCTAGTCTTGCTTCACAGATAAAGGGGACATGAGAAAGGTAGAAAAGGAGCAGTCAACCATATAGGGGGCCATATTGCTAGGAATTAAACTCCCATGGGAGAGCTGAGTACCCAATTATAAGGGTCAAATTTGGAGTTATATCAACACTCCTTAAAGATGAGCAGCATTAGTCAATTATTCTTTGGGCAATGAAAAAACTTCAGCAAATGTGAGGGATTAGGGGTTATGTTCCCAATGAACGCTAGTGACTACTGCACCATGATACAGAACCCTAATTGAAGGCCAAATAAAATCAAGTTTTAAAGGCTTTAAGAAGGTTGACCAAATAACTCAGGAACAGGCCAATTAGCATTCAGAGGCAAATTATTTAAACACAAACAAGGAAAAGGCTTTGGGAATAAGGAACATAGAAGCTGGCCAAGGATTATAAAAGGCCTGATCTGGCAGTCACTGCTAAAACCCAAAAACATCTCTAAGCAGCACAATCCTCGAACCAACTCCTGACACCATGGCCTGCTGCTCCACCAGCTTCTGCGGATTCCCCAGCTGCTCCACCAGTGGAAACTGTGGCGCCAGCTGCTGCCGGCCCAACTGCTGCCAGACAGGCTGCTGCCAGCCCAGCTGTGGCCAGGATAGCTGCTGCCAGCCCAGCTGCTGCCAGCCCAGCTGCTGCCAGCCCAGCTGCTGCCAGTCCAGCTGCTGCCAGCCCAGCTGCTGCCAACCCAGCTGCTGCCAGTCCAGCTGCTGCCAGCCCAGCTGCTGTGGAACCGGCTGTGGCTCTGGGAGTGGAATCGGGGGTGGCCAGGAGGGTGGCTGCGGAGCCGTGAGCTGCCGCATCAGGTGGTGCCGCCCTGACTGCCGCGTGGAGGGCACCTGTCTGCCCCCCTGCTGCGTGGTGAGCAGCACACCCCCGACCTGCTGCCAGCTGCACCATGCCCAGGCCTCCTGCTGCCGCCCATCCTACTGTGGACAGTCCTGCTGCCGCCCAGCCTGCTGCTGCTACTGCTGCCCACCCACCTGCTGTGAGCCCACCTGCTAAGAGCCAGGCTGCTGATTCTCAACCTGAAATTTCAAGTGTCATCTGAGGCCATGACCTAGTTATCTCTTCAACCACTCCTGGACCACTAACAAATTCTTGACCTTTAATTTGGCTTTTGTTGTGGAGGTTATCAAACAGTTGGGGCTCACAGAACTGTGTTTCCATTCAGCATTGGAAAGACTGATCTCTCCTCTGAGGATGCAAAAACAGAAATTTGACTGAAGAAATGAGAAAACCATTTGTGATCCTCCACAGTTCTTTGACCCCACTCTCCACGGTTCATTGAGGAGGAGGCCATGGAAGAAATGTCTCTCCTTCTCAAATACTTTCCCCTCTGCTACTTTACTATCTGGTAAATCACACCTCTTATGGAAGAAGAATAATATACCAAGATTTAATAAATTATGTCTATTGGTGTGGCAAAAGCTCTTTATTCTATTTGTTCTAATTGGTTATACATGACAGTAGAATGCATTTTGACACATTGCACACAAATGGAGCATAACTTCTCATTCCTCTGGCTGTACATGGTGCTGAGACACACCAGCAGCGTAGTCATACATGTATATGCAGTAATAATGTCTGTCATATTCTACTGTCCTTCCGATCCTCACCACCCCACCTCTTTCCTCACTCTAGTCTGAACAATCCAAAGTTCCTTTATTCTTCCTTATCTCCTCCCCCCACTATGGATCAGCATCTGCTTATCAGAGAAAACATTCAACCTTTGGTTTTTTGGGATTGGCTTATTTCACTTAGCATGATATTCTTTAGTTACATTCATTTATCTGCAAATGCCATAATTTCATTCTTCTGTAAGACTGAGTAATATTACATTCTGTATATCTACCACATTTTCTTTATCCATTCATCTGTTGAAGGCCATCTGGGTTGGTTCCATAGTTTAGTTATTGTGAATTGAGCTGTGCTAAATATTGATGTGATTGTGTCACTGTAGTATGCTGAAAATCTTCTTTATTGAGTGTGTTTGTGATAGATATTGCACACAAAGTCACATGAAAGATTTCAATCTATTTTTCATCCCACATGGTTCTTCTCATACCTTGTTAGGAAATGTGATGAGGTAGGGTGGATGTTAAGCCCCATAAAAATATACAGTAAAGTCAATTACCTAAGGTCTCAAAAATGTCCCAGGCTTGAAAACTGGAAATCCATATGCAGCAAAATGAAATTAAACCTATATCTCTCACCCTGCACAAAACTCAACTCAAAATGGATCAAGGATGTAGGAATTAGACCAGAGACCCTGCACCAAATAGAAGAAAAAGTAGGCTCAAATCTTCATCATGTCGGCTTAGGACCGACTTAGGACTGGCTTAGACTTCCTTAACAAGACTCCCAAAGCACAAGAAATAAAAGCAAGAATCAATAAATGGGATGGATTCAAACTAAAAAGCTTTTTCTCAGCAAAGGAAACAATCAATAATGTGAAGAAAGCACCTACAGAGTGGGAGAATATCTTTACCACACACACTTCAGATAGAGCACTAATCTCCAGAATGTATAAAGAACTCAAAAAACTTAACACCAAAAATACAAATAACCCAATCAATAAATGGGCTAAGGAACTGAGCAGACACTTCACAGAAGAAGATATACAATTGATCAACAAATATATGAAAAAATGTTCAACATCTTTAGCAATTAGAGAAATGCAAATCAAAACTACCCTAAGATTTCATCTCACTCCAATTGGAATGGCCATTATCAAGAATACAAGCAACAACAGGTGAGGATGTGGGGAAAAGGCACACTCATACATTGCTGATGGTTTGCAAATTGGTGTAGCCACTCTGGAAAGCAGTGTGGAGATTCCTCAGAAAACCTGGAATGGACCCACCTTTTGACCCAGTTATCCCACTCCTCAGTTTATATCCAAAGGACTTAAAAACAGCATAGTACAGTGTTGCAGTCACATCATTGATTATAGCAGCTCAATAACTAGATTTTGGAATCAACCTAGATGACCTTCAATAGAGGAATGAATAAAGAAACCGTGGTATATATATATTCAATGTAATATTACTCAGCCATAAAGGAGAATAAAATCATGTAGGTAAATGGATAGAGTTGGAGAATATCATGGTAAGTGAAATAAGTCAATCCCAAAAAACCAAAGGCTGAAAGTTTTCTCTGATAAGTGGATGCTGATACATACCGGGGGGAGGGAGTAAGGAAAGCAACATTGGATTGTGTAGAGGGAAATAAAGGGAGGGGAGAGGGAGGGGGAAAGAAAGTTGGTGGAATGAGACAGACATCATTATCCTAAGTACATGTAAGATTACGTGAATGGTGTCACTATTTCGTGTACAACCAGAGAAATTAAAAGTTGTACCCCATTTGTGTACAATGAATCAAAATGCATTCTACTGTCATGAATAACTAAATACAGCAAACAATAAAACAATAAATTTTTTTTAAAAAAATAGAAATGTCACAGGCTCTATCACCATAGCTTAACTTCTCACGGTACTTTTACAAATAAAACAGGTAGAGACTCTAGAGCCGAAGGGATGAGATTTCAGACCATCTTCAAACAGTGGTCATAAGTGTTAAAAAAGTGACATTTTTCCATTTGCATGGAATCTTACAAGCTAGAGCAAGAAAAATATAAGGAGGGGAAAACTGAAAAAAATACAGTCCCAACGAGATGGAGTTTTTTACTTCAAAATTTTTTTTCCCATTTCCTAAACAGGAAGTGAGAATAATAAGGATTTTGTTCAATATTTAGAATTAACATATGATCTTTGGTTTAAAATGTTCACTTAATATAAATATGCATGTATTAATTATGTCTAAACACATTTATATGTCATACACATATACAACAAATTTATACACTTTAATCATAAGTGTCAGGAAATGCTTCAGGATTTGGATGGTTTTTCAGACAAGGATCAGGATTAATTTACTGAAAGAATTTTTTAATGTAAAGAAGAGTAGTTTGGTTAAATTCACAACACTTCATTCATCCTGATGTTAATGAGGACTAGAAAATGAGAAAGCATAAATAAAGGTAACAGATAGTCAAAGAATCAATTTCCCTGCATATCATCTGGAGACCTGATCCAATCCAAAGAAAAACCTTTGGATGACAGAACAGAAATGGAGACACAGTCTATCTTCTTGCCCCCTTGATTCAAACTACGAACCACTTTCAGGTATTACAACCTAAATAGCTCCTGCTAAGGGAAAAAATAAAATTACAAGTGACTTTGGTAAAATGCAAATGCAGTTATTCATCATCACCACGCACTGCTAATCATTCCTTCAGTCTGTTGTTCCACAAGCATTTATTGAGCATCTACAAGCAAGATAGTATGGAGGTACCACGTAGGCAACCAAGTTGAATCTGACATGGCCTTAGGGACCATGCCCTTAAGGAATGGATGACCTGGTCGAACAATTACACATTTTTAGCCCTGGAAGGCGTCTGAGAGATCATCTTATTTAATTGGTGAGTAAATCATTGTTCAGAGAGATTAAGTGACTTTTCTGGGTTCACACAGTCACATAGTTGCAGAACCAGTTTGAAAAGTTCACTTAGTTTAATTAAATGATTTCTCAGTCCCCTAGATCATGTGACTATCTATTCCTAATCATGTAAAGCTGGGTCCATTTATTTGATTTTAAATAATAGAATAAAATTCTATTATTATTTTAAAATTCAAACTCACCAAGTAAAAAATGATTGAGGTCTTATCAATTGGGGAATGATTCAATAAATTCTGGAGTATTGTATAGTTCTTAAAATAAGTTATAAATATAGGATATTCCAAGAATTTGAATAACACAGGCAAGTTTTACCAATGGGTCCACATATCTATGGATGCATTCCTAGAAAAACACAACCTACCAAAACCAAATCATGAAAAAGGAGGAAATCTGAACAGACCTATAACTAACAAGAGATTGAGTCAGTAATCAAAACCTTCCCAAGAAAGAAAATCCAAGGAACAGATGAATTCACTGATCAATTCTACCAAAGAAAAATTAACACCAATCCCCAAAGTCTTCCAAAAAATTGAGGAAGAAAGAACATTTCCAAACTCATTAAGTCAGCCTTGCTATACCAGACACACTCAAAGAAAAAAAATTTCCTGATGAATATTCATGGAAAATCACCAAACTAATATTAACAAAAAACATTCAATGGCACATCAGAAGGATTAAAATATCATAACCAAAAAGGACTTTATCCTAGAATGCAAAAATAGTTCAACATACACAAATCAATCAATGTAACACACCACATTAACAGAATTAAGGAGAGAACACACAATCATCTCAACTGATCCAGAGGAAGTATTTGAAAAAATTCAAAACCCTTTCATAATTTAAAAAACAATCAATCAACTAAGAATTGAAGCAAACTGACTCAATGTAATAAATGCCATATATGAAAATAATACACTTCCCTTAAACTCAACAGTAAAAGACTAAAACCCTTTCTCCTGAGATTAGGACATCATAAGAATACCAACCTTTATACATTTGATTTATCAGAGTCCAGGGTGTCCCAGACAAAGAAACTGGAAAGGAAAAAGCAAATTATCTTGTTCAGAGACAATGTGATCCTTTATGTAGAAACCCCTAAAGATTTCTCTCTCTCTCTCTCTCTCTCTCTCTCTCTCTCTCTCTCTCTCTCTCTCTCTCTCTCTCTCTCTCTCTCCCCCTCACACACCACCTTACAACCAATAAGTTAATTTAGCAATGTTACAAATACAAAATCAACACACAAAAATCATTTGAATTTCTATATATTAGCAATGAACAATCTGAAAAGGAATTTAAGAAAGCAATTCCAGTTACAATAGCATCAAAAAGAATAAGACATTTAGGAATAAATTTAACCCAAGGGAAATAATTGTACACCAGAAACTGCAAAATTTACTGAAACAAATTTTAAAAGGACAATATTGTTAAGATAAAACCACCAACAGAATCTACAGACTTAATGAAACCTCTATCAAAATCTCAATGGTGATTTGCACAAATAGAACACTCCCTCCAAAAACTCATATGTCATCGTGAGGAATCTCAAATATCAAAAAGTCTTGAAAAAGAAGAACAAGGTTAGTCTCATACTTCTTGATTTCAAAATTTATTATAAAGCTGCAGTAATCAAAACAGTGTGGTACTACATAAAGAAATACATGTGGACCAGTTCAATAGAGTACTCAGAAATAGACTCTCATGTATATGGTCAAAAGATTTTCACTATGGGTATTATACCACCATTTTTTAAAATTTTCTAATTTCAATGTATATTAGATCCAAACTTCACTGAAGCACAAGATGTATGTGTGCATATGCTTGTTTAGAATTGTATAAGTAGAAGTAAAGGTGTTAAAGAATATACACCAAGTGCTTATATTGATTATACTAGGAGTATGCATTTTGGAAAAGGTACGGTGTGTGTTAGGGGTAGGGGAGAGAATATTAATTTGTCTTCACTCTGTACGGTTTGACTTGTTACAAAATGTAGCCATCATTAGCATATAGTTTCAATTTAATAGCCAATAAATAATTCTCAGTCAAAAGTCATTAAAGGATTCAGCTGGTAATATGTGCATCGGTGACTGAAGGCAAGAATACCAAAGAAGTTCTAAGATCCTATCACTTGCAGCTGATCACAGAAAGGCAAACTTGGTTTGGAGGTGGATGAATCAAGTGCTAGCTCGTGTTTTGAAGGCACCAACATCATTAGTCTTTGCAAACCTGAACAAATTGTTGATGAAGTCATAATCGTGATTGAATGTCAACTTAGGAAGAAAATTTCAGTTCAGACAAATTGCCCAAAGGTTACTGCAGGACAGGTATGACAAAGTGGGCCGGGGCAGTGTTTGCCCCAAGTCTAGTCTGTCATGTGACTTATATAAAGAGGCGCTGCTGTGATTGGCTTCCATGAAGCACCTTCTCTTACTTAGTTCAGAGAGCAAAGAAGACACATAATGAGACTTAATTGAACATTGCCCAAAGCAGACAATTGAAATGCTATTTATAATTTTCTAAACAACTCAAGGATGAGCCAATCAAACACTGACTATTCAATTGGCATCAAGGAAAAATGCTAAATGTTAGGTAAACATGCAGCTCAAGGGACTATATAAAAGGCCAGGTTTAGAAGGTACAACCAAAACTCAGAAAAATCTCTTAGCAGCTTAGTTCTCAGACAGACTCCTGACACCATGGCCTGCTGCTCCACCAGCTTCTGCGGATTCCCCAGCTGCTCCACCAGTGGAAACTGTGGCGCCAGCTGCTGCCGGCCCAACTGCTGCCAGACAGGCTGCTGCCAGCCCAGCTGTGGCCAGGATAGCTGCTGCCAGCCCAGCTGCTGCCAACCCAGCTGCTGCCAGTCCAGCTGCTGCCAGCCCAGCTGCTGTGGAACCGGCTGTGGCTCTGGGAGTGGAATCGGGGGTGGCCAGGAGGGTGGCTGCGGAGCCGTGAGCTGCCGCATCAGGTGGTGCCGCCCTGACTGCCGCGTGGAGGGCACCTGTCTGCCCCCCTGCTGCGTGGTGAGCAGCACACCCCCGACCTGCTGCCAGCTGCACCATGCCCAGGCCTCCTGCTGCCGCCCATCCTACTGTGGACAGTCCTGCTGCCGCCCAGCCTGCTGCTGCTACTGCTGCCCACCTACCTGCTGTGAGCCCACCTGCTAAGAGTCAGTTGCTGATTAATTAAGAATGAAAGGGAAAATTGTGTTCTTCTCTGAAGAAGTATACCATTCGATGGATGCTAAGTATCAAGATGTTGCTAAAGTACTCATAAATAATGGAACTCTCAGTCAGAATCCCTAAGGATGTGCTGATTTAACTCACTGAAAACAAGTTTTGACCATCGTTCTTTGGAGACCCCGCCTGGCTTGAATAGGTCTCCAGGATGGAGAAGTTCTTCATCCAATGACAACTCAGCACCCCTCCCTCTCTCTTTATCCCCACACTTCTTCAGATTTGCTTTCTACTTCAATATCCCACTGACTTCAAATAAAATGTTGTAATGTGCAAAGCAAACAGGGTTATGTCCTTCTTCTACCTTTAAGCATGTCCACCTACAACTGGAATTCAAGGAGAGTGGATCTGCATATCGTAATAATCCTCAGGGATAAACATAAATAGAAATATTAAGTACAAATTAAGTTATGCTTTAATCCACCTGCTAATAAAATTTTCCATGCATTAATCTTCATAGTTATTCAAATATTTTCATGCTGTACTCTACTAAGATTAGATCTAGACCAAGAGAGCCACTTTAGCTAAAATTTGCAGGTTGATCAAAGCTTTTGAGTTCCTACCTAGAGGTCTTTCTCCAATATCTCCTATATAACACACCAGGTGTTTTCCTTCATTCATGCCCAACATAAAGAAATGGTATTTCCTGCTAAATAGGTTTGAAAATACCTATCAGATACTATTCATTTTCCAAGAGCATTTGGGTTTAATTCCTAAGCCTGAGCCTATCTCATTCATTCCTCAGACCCTGAAATTGCTCTCCAAATGTCAGTTCTCAAAGTTCACCTTCATTTGCTGTAAGTATAGGAGGTATCTCTGGTCTAAATGAAAGAAGAAGCAGCAGCTTAGCAGCATAACTAGTGAGTTCTACTATCACCATGTCAGACAGATGCATGAGAAATCTGAAACAATTATCATGATAAGCAATCCATAACCCAATCAAAAAACGCTCTCTTAAGAAGTTTACACAAATCTAGAACAAAAAGAAACAACTTTTACCATTTAGTTTTTGAATTATTCTTTAAGTATCTGAGTGCCACAGTCAAAATACAATAAGACACAAATACAGGAAAATCTAAAAAAATATATCTTTTCAAAGTTATTTTATGAGCTTCAAGCACTTACCTCTATCATTTAATTGGTGACAGTGACAGATCATACCCGAGATGCATTGCAGAAAATACACAGTGGATGACAGGACATTCTTCCAAGTGTCCTAACTCCTAGACATTTTTTTCCTGAATGTTGGTTCAACTATGGAATTCAGATAAAAATAGTCAACATTTCCTAGTCTCTTCTCACAGCAAACAACAAGTCCCCTTCATAGGTACTGTGACCTGAAATTTCTATTTAATAATTTATGAGTTATACAGGCATTCATGAATCACGCCTTTTACTCCACCCCCTCAATAAACATTTATTGAATCAATAATAAATGCAAAAAACATTCATTAAGCTCCTACCAGAAGCTTAGCATTGCAGCTGGATACCTTCTTTACACTAAGTTGTTTGGTTCACACACACAAAAAAAGGTGTTCTATGCTGGAACACAAATAGTATTTATTCATTTCAAATTTGTTGAAATCAAAGGAACTATAATAGTCATTTGATATGATGTTGGAGTATATGAGGTGGAAGTTTTAACTATCCATGACCAAAGTACTTCTTCATTTCAGCAAATATCCTGGTGTTCTACATTCAATGGAATTCACTCTCTATATCCAGGAGTGAAAAAAATAATACTTAAAAAATAGTATAACCACCCAAAGTTTTAGAAGTCTGGACGGACTGTCACGAGGAATGACCACTGTCAAAGCGAGGGCGTTGACTGGGTCTCAAGTGGGAGGACTCTTTGAACATGGGAAACCACAAACATATTCTAAAGAGCCAAAGACTGATATGACGAGTCTTCAAAACCTTATAAAACAGAGTAATTTCCACACTGCTGCTCATAATATGTCATAAGTATTTCAATGCAAGCCAATCAGAGGACCACTAAGGAATGAATTTAAACAAAAACAAGAAAAATATGTTAAGAATTTTATAAACAGCTGCTGGGTCGAACATATAAAAGGCCCGAGGTGGAAGTCACCTCCCAAACTCAGAAACTCCTCCAACCAACCCAGCTCTCAACCCAACTCCAGACACCATGGCCTGCTGCTCCACCAGCTTCTGCGGATTCCCCAGCTGCTCCACCAGTGGAAACTGTGGCTCCAGCTGCTGCCAGCCCAGCTGCTACGGGTCCAGCTGTGGCATTGGGGGTGGCTTTGGGGGTGGCTGTGGCCAGGAGGGTGGCTGTGGAGCTGTGAGCTGCCGCATCAGGTGGTGCCGCCCTGACTGCCGCGTGGAGGGCACCTGTCTGCCCCCCTGCTGCGTGGTGAGCTGCACACCCCCAACCTGCTGCCAGCTGCACCATGCCCAGGCCTCCTGCTGCCGCCCATCCTACTGTGGACAGTCCTGCTGCCGCCCAGCCTGCTGCTGCTACTGCTGCCCACCCACCTGCTGTGAGCCCATCTGCTAAGAACCAGGCTGCTGATACTCAATTGCCCAGGATGCAGCATCTCTGAACCATTCATCCTCTTAACCATCCCTGAACCACTAAGAAGTTCTTAGACCTCTATTTCATTTTCTCTAACGTGGGCTTCCAAGCATCTGAGAATCACCATTCTGATTCCATTTTTTAATGAATACACTGATCTCCACTGTGGACACAAAAGTGCTGTGAACCCACCTTCGGGTCACCAAATTGGACGATGATATTTGAATACAACATTTCTGATCCTCTTGCAAGATTGAAAACTACCACCATATTCTGGAATTTTTCCTTGAAAATTGTCTACAATGTTTATTTTCCTACCTTGCTTTATGATCTATATTTATCTTGTTTGCCTACGATATTTTCCAATGTCAAGGCACCAGAGTATAGCCAAGAGACATTCCTAAGATGTCATCAGAGAGAAAGGAAGGTCTTCGTCCAACATCCAGCTTCTAAGAAGTAAGCTGAACCTTTCCACAGTTCAAGATTAGACCTATCCCTTGTTTTTGGATCATAATGATCTTTGCCTGTTGGCTATTTCAATTATATCTGTGGCACTATGTCTTCTGATGTTTCTTAATAAAGGTTATATACTGGGCAAAGAAACCATGGTCTGTGTTTCTACTTGTACATCTAGTGCTTTCACTGCTTTTCATTCAAGAATATCTACTTGAAAGAATTGAGTTGTTTCTTTTTTCACTTTTTGCTTTCTTCCGAGGAGCTGGGGATTCGAACCCAGGCACGTGCACATGCTCGGCAAGCGCTCTACAGGCTAAGCTATTCGCTCACTTGAGTTGTTTCTTATTATCCAGAAAGGAAAAAAAAAAATGTGTAAAAATAGCTACATAAAATATAAATAGATAAATTGTATTCTCTTAGCAGTTCATAGAAGAATCTCTCTTAGGTGACTAGATACCTTTCAGCAAATCTGTCTTGATAGGACAACATACAGGGTGTATCCCTGAAAGGCAAGGAGCTCCAAAAGCCTAAGAGAAGGATGTGAAACAATACACAAGGTAGAGAGGAATATTTTTAATCTAGAAAGGGAATAAGGAGAAAAACGGAGGGGACTGATCTAGTCAGGAGAGTCAGGAATTTTGCTATCTGATCCCCTCCCCTCCCCCATTAAGTTAAAAACTCACATACTCCTTGGAATGGATCAACTTTCCTGTGAAAACCAGTGAAAGAGGTGAGTCTTTCATCCTGGGTCAATTTATGGGACGATCACAGCCCAGGACCCATGTAGACCAAGGGGACCATGAGAAAGTAATGCCTCAGGAATTTGCAGAAATTGTCAAGAGGCTTCAGAGTGCCAATGCAGTAGCAATTAATGCCTTGGGTCTGTGTACTGCAAAGAATATGGAAGGGCCTTAAATAAGATCTGGAAAAGAAGAGATCACTTCACTTTGGGGCTGGGCAATGGGGCTTGCAAGATTCAATCAAAATGACGTGTAGCTGCATGATGTGGGGAAGCATCAGAATGTGGCTCAGAGAGGCAGCAGCCACGTGAGACCCAGAAATATGGGTTTTTAGAGTTTTTAGAAGAGAACGAGAATGAATTAAAGAAATGGACTGCTAAAGTGTCAGGTGTGCAGTGGCCCAGAGCTGGGGAAAGCTCCCCTGCAACCAGCTGAAAGAAAGTCTCCCAGCAAGTCTAAGAAAGCAGGCTCTGCCGTCCAGCAAAACCACAGGAGAGCAGAAAAACAGGCTCAGACACTTTGAAGTCAGTCAGTGTGGGAGTGTGTCCTGGCACTTCCCAGCAGATTCAGTGAAAAGAGGGAATCAGTGCCAGCTGAAAAAGTCTCAGTGTACAAACTTTCTGGGTGGGAGTTAGAAATCCCCAAAGTTTTCCTTCCTCTCTTTATCTTTGTTCCTCTTTTTTTTTTTTTTTTTTTTTTTTTTTTTTGGTCTTGTTCTTGGTTTGCTTTCTTTTTTGTGTATCTGAGGCCCAACGGTTATCTTTGCTTGACTTCTCATTGGACTGGAGGGCACCCAAGCCATGAGTCATTCTGGACTCAGGAGTGAGACCATGACATGGACTTGGGGGAAGCTCTGGGCAGCAATAGGAGCCACAGCTGCCAGTCTGTAGTCTGCAGAGCAGAGAAAAGTGAAGGGCACCTTCATAGGAAATTGGCAATGTGGACTCTGTGGTGAGGGATTTAAGTGAGTTGGGTCTGAGTGGGATAAAAAGCTGCCATCTGTACATCCCACCGTGGCCTGGTCATGTCCCCCACACTGGGAAGTGTCTGGTGGATCAACTGATGAGATCTGGGCACTACCCACTTACCTCTCCCCAGCACATGGACTGAGGCTCTCCAAACAAGGGGTGTGGTACAATCCAGACCATAACACAGGCTACCCAGGTGACAGGGCTGGCCTCCCAGAGCTACACCCGTGTCTAAATATCAAATCAGTGATATTGAAGGTGACTTCTTCTTTGAAACAGACATCTCTCCCCAACACTTGCTGGCAGGCAAGGAGGGGCACAGCTCAGCATTCAGACTCTACTAACAAGTTTGGCCAGTTTGGGTCCTAGTTGAAAAAAAATTTACATAAACAGTATGATAATTGTGTCCAAACAAACCTCCTCATGGCTGGGGGACTCTAAAATCAAAGGCCTGGAAAAAATGAGTCTCCATGTTAAATACCGGAGCAAAGAGAAAACCATCTTTCTGATTGCTGCTTCACGTGCTATTCCACGTAAAGGGTTCTATTGTGCCTTCCCTTGTTACCTGTTTTTTCATAGTTCTAATTTTATGTATTTTTTATTTAATTGGATTTTTTCTCTATTCCTCTCTTCTTCTCTCCAATCCCGATTCCCTTCCTTTTTCTTTCATCCTTCTTTTCTCCTTTTATCTTCTGTCTCCCTTTCCTCCCTTTTCTTCCTTTCTTGTATTTCCCCCTTCTTCCAATATAATTTAATATTAATATACCATTATTAAGCCTTAACTTTTTGGCCTATTCTATATCATTTCTTACCCACTTTTCTCATTGGTTAGCTACTTAGTAATAAGTTTTGTAAATATATGTTGGTATATGGTTTGTTCTTAAGTTACCACAGTTACCAGTGGTTACTCTCTCCTCTCAAAGGAGTGGTGGTCATTGGACTTAGCACTTTGATTATTCTGATTGGATGTTTTGATGCTAAGTTAAACTCTCAATTCATGGCATATTGGGAAGAGATAATTTCTCATTAAAAGACTGCTTACATAATAGAGGAAGAGGTATCCATCGCAACAAATGTGTAAACAACATAAAACCCCTAAAAACATAGGGATATAATGTAAGCCAACAAGACTCCTCAAAAAGTTTATAAATCCCCAATAACTGAATCCACAGATATCTAAGTAGATGAAATGACAGACAAATAACTCAAAAGTTGATTGTTAAAATTATCAATGAATTAAAAGAAGATTTAATGAATGGACTAAGAGGGGAAACACTGGATAAGAAAGACCATTTCAACAAAGGGATAGGGATTCTGAAAGAAACTAAACAGAAGTCTTACACATGAAAGCCATGATAAATTAAATAAAAATTTAGTCTTTCCAACATATTAGATCAAGTAGAAGACATAACCTCAAGCTCAAAGACAAGATGGAAGGGCTTGAACATTCAGACAATACCAAAGAAAAATACACGAAACTATGATCAGAATATCCGAGAATCTGGGACAACATTAAGGCATTTAAAGGCTCACAACTATTGTGTAAGAAGGAGCAGAGACATAGGCTAATGCCACTAATAACCTACTCAGTGAAATAATGACAGAAATCTTCCAAACTTTGGGAATGAAATGGACAATCAGACACCAGAGGCATTTAGAAGTCCAAATAGACAAGACCAGAAAAGAACCTCTCCATGACACATTATAATTAAAATGCCAAAAATCCAGAACAAAGAAATTTTTGAGAAATGCAAGGTCATATTTAAAGGAAAGTCAATTAGAATAATACCAAATTTCTAATCAGAAACTTAAATTCCAGGAGGGCTTGTAATGATGTATTTTAAGCCTTGAAATAAAATAAATACCAACCAAGATTTCTATATACAGCAAAGCTATCCTTCAAAATTGAAAAAGAAATAAAAACCCTCCATGATAAGCATATAAACTAAAGGAATTCGTGACTTCTAAGCCAGGATTGCAGAATATGCTTAAAGGAATTTTGTTTACATAAGAAGAAGATAAAAACAACCAAAAGAACTCAGAAAAGAATTAATCTCAGGAAAGATTAATCTCATTATAGGAGTACATAAGCAAATGAGGATTAGGATCAAAGCAAACATTAGAAATAAGTCAAAATGACAAGAAAAAATAACACTGAATATAAATGGCCTCAAGGATGCAAGGGATGATTCAACATATACAAGTCAATAAACATAATAGACCACATAAAAAGAATCAAGGACAGAAGTTATGTGATCATCTCAATAGATGCAGAAAAAGCTTTTGAAAAAATTCAACGCTCATTTATGATAAAAACCCTAAAAAACCAGGGATAGAAGGAACTTGCCTCAACTTTATAAAGGGTATATATGACAAACCCAAAAGCCAACATCATACTTAAAAGGGAAAAACTGAGTGGGGAAAAGTATTTCCTCTAAAATTAGGAACAAAACAAGGATGTCTACTCTCTGCACTCCTACTCAATATAGTGCTTTAAATGTCAACCAGAACAATTAGGAAAGAGAAGGAAACTAAAATGATACAAGTAGGAAAGAAAGAAATCAAATTGTCTTATTTGTGGATGATATAATCCTATATACAAAAGATCCTAAAAGCTCCAGCAGAAGACTTCTAGAGCTGATAAATTCAGCAAAGCAGCAGAATACAAAATCAACATACAAAAACCAAGAGCTTTTCTATACACCAATAATAAATTTTCTGAGAAAGACATCAGGATATACAAGAGCTTCAAAAAATAAAACATTTAGAAATAAGTTAAACCAAAGAGGTAAAAAAAAAAAAACCTATACAAGAAAAATTACAGAACACTGAAAACAGAAGTAAAGGAAGACACCAGAAGATGGAAAGACCTCCCATGTTCATGGATAGGCAGAATTAATATTGTGAAAAATGGCCACACTACCAAGAGTGATCAACAGTTCAATGCAATCTTCATCAAAATACCAATGATATTCTTCTCAGATCTAGAAAAAAAAATCTAAAATTCATATGGAAGAACAAAAGACCTAGAAGAGCCAAATGAAAACTGAACAAAAAGAGTAAAGTTATAGGCCTTATAATACCCAAGCTCAAATTATACTGCTGAATCATAGTAACAAAATACAGTTTGGTACTGGCATAAAAACAGACACATAGACCATGAACTAGAATGCACACAGATAAGCCCACAGTCATCTGAAGTTTGCCAAAAGCTTATTTTGGAGATAAGATAAGTGGTGCCAGGAAAACTGTATATCCATATATAAAAGTTGGAAACTAGATTCCTATCTCTCAATCTGCACAAAAGTCAACTCAAAATGGATCAAAGACCTAAAACAAAACCAGAAACTTTGCAACTGCTGGAAGAGAACACAGGGGAAACACTCCTATGTTTAGGCATAGGCAGTGACTTATAAGGACTCTTACAGCTCAGAAAATAATACCAAGAATCTATAAGTGGGGTGACATCAACTTAAAAGCTTCTGCATGGCAAAGGAAACAGTAGCATGAAGAGAAAACCTAGAGAATGGGAGAAAATGTTTATCAGAAAATTAATATTGAGAATACATAAACAACTCTAAAAACTCCATACCAATAACTAAATAAATAACTCAACCAAAAGAATTGGAAAATGATCCAAACAGATATTTCTAAAAAGAGAAAGTACAAATGGCCAACAATCATATAGGGAAAAAAAACTACACATAGATTCCATCTCACTCTCATTAAAATGACAATATCAAGATTACAAATAGCAATAAATACATAAATGCTGGTGAGAAAGCAGGGACAAGGGAACCTTCACTCAATGTGGGTAAAAATATAAATTAATACAGCCACTATGGAACTCAGTATGAAGTTTCCTTAAAAACTAACAATGGAACAATTGTCTTTACTTGGTATCTATCCAAAAGAATTAAAGACAGCGTACTTTAGATATATATGCATTTCCATGTTTATAGCAGCAAACTCCCATTGTATCAATCAACAGATGAATGGTTAAAGAAAATGGAATATATATGGAGTTTTATTCAACAATAAAGAAGAATGAAATCATGTCTTTTGCAGAAAAATGGATTGAACTGGAGAGCATTATGTTAAGGAGAATAAGCAGACTCGGAAAGTCAAAGGGCATATATTTGTTTGGTTTTCTCATATGTAGAAATTAGAAAGAAAAAAAAAGGATCTCATGAAAACAGAAGGGAGTCTCTTAGTATGAAGGAAGAGAATCAGGGGGACAGGGAAGTGGAGGGCAAGGAAACTTACTATGGAATTAAATTGATAAAACTATGTTATATGCATGTACAAACATGCCACAACGAAACTTACTCTTCTGTTTAATTAATATGCACCAATAAATCTTTTCATAAAAGAAACTACATACAAACTCAAATTGAGGGATATTCTGAAAATTAACTAGCCTGAATCCAAAGAGAAATTTGCACATCAACATTCATAGCAGTATTATTTATGATAGCAAAGAGAGTGAAGAAGACCACGTATCCATTGAGAGATTAGTGGAAAAAATATGGAGTGTACAGACAATGGAATATTATTCAGTCTCAAACAGCATGGCAAGTCTGACACATGCTATACCATGAACTTCCAGTGTATTATGTTAAATTAAATGAGCCTTCACAAAATAAGACAAACACTGTATGACTCCATGTATGTGACATTCTTAGATTCATAGAGACAGAAGTAGAATGGTGGTTGCCAGAGTCAAGAAGAGGGGGAAGTTAGCAATTATTGAATGGAAATAGACTTTCAGTTTTGCAAGAAGAAAAGGTTCTGGGGTTGGGGTTATAGTCAGTATTAGGAAAAAAAAAGAAAAAACTAAATGTACTTTTATCATACAATCCAGCAATCATGCTCCTGAGTGTTGACCCAAATAAGATGAAAACTTAATGTCCCCATAAAACCTGCATGTCAATGTTGGTAGCAACTTTTAGGTAATTGCCCAAAATTGGAAGAAACCAAGATAGCCTTCAATAGGTGAACAGATAAACAAACTGTGGGGCATCTATGCTATGGAATACTATTCAGTGATAAAACTAAATGAACTATTCAATAAAATTCTGGCAAATTGCATACAAAAAATATCAAAAAGATATTGCAATATGATCAAGTGGGGTTCATCCCAAGGATGCAAGGTGGTTCAACATATGGAAATCAATAAACGTAATACATCACATCAGCAGACTTAAAGACAAGAGTCATATAATTATCTCAACAATGCAGAAAAAGCATTTGACAAAATACAGCACCTCTTCATGTTCAAAACAGTAGAAAAACTAGGGATAGCAGGAACATATTTCAACATTGTAATAGCTATCTATGCTAAGCCCAAGGTCAACATTATTCTAAATAGAGAAAAAGTGAAAGCATTCCCTCTAAAAACTGAAGCAAGACAAGGATGCCCTCTTTTACCAACTCTATTCACCATAGTCCTTGAAACTCTAGCAAGAGCAATCAGACAGATGAAAGAAATTAAAGGGATATGAATAGGAAAAGAAGAACTCAAACTATCACTATTTGCCAATGACATGATTCTATATTTAGAAGATCCAAAAACCCACCAGAAAACTTCTAGAATTCATAAATGAATTCAGTAATGTAGCAGGATATAAAATCAATGCCCATAAATCAAATGCATTTCTATACATAAGTGACAAATCACAGCAAGAGAAATTAGGAAAACTACTCCATCTACAGTAGCCTCAAAAAATAAAATAAAATAACATAAAATACTTAAGAAGCAATCTTACAAAAGAGGTTAAAGACCTCTACAATGAAAACTACAGAACACTAAAGAAAGAAATTGAAGATCTTAGAAGATGGAAAGATCTCCCATGTTCGTGGATAGGCAGAATTAATATTGTCAAAATAGCCATACTACTGAAAGCATTATACAGATTCAGTGCAATTACTATTAAAATCCCAATGACATTTTTCATGGAACTAGAAAAAGCCATCATGAAATTCATTTGGAAAAATAAGAGACCCAGAATAGCCAAAGCAATCCTGAGCAAGAAGAGTGAAGCAGGAGGCATCACAATACCAGACCTTAAACTATACTACAGAGCAATGGTAACAAAAATGGCATGGAATTGGCACCAAAAATATACATTAGAGAAAAGATAGCCCATTCAACAAATGGTGCTGGGATATCTAGAAATTCATATGTAACAAAATGAAACTAAACCTCTATCTCTCACCCTGCACAAAAATCAAATCAAAATGGATCAAAGACATAGGTACTAAAACAGAGACCCTGTGCCTAACAGAAGAAAAAGTAGACCCAAATCTTTATCATGTTGGCTTAGCACCCGACTTCCTTAACAAGACCCCCAAAGCACAAGAAGTGAAATTAAGAATCAATAAATGGGATGGATTCAAACTAAAAAGCTTTTTCTCAGCAAAGGAAACTATCAACAATGTGAAGAGAGAGCCTACAGAGTGGGAGAAAATCTTTGCCACACATACTTCATTTAGAACACTAATATCCAGAATCTATGAAGAACTCAAAAAACTTTACACCAAGAATACAAATAACCCAATCAATAAATGGGCTAAGGAACTGAGCAGACACTTCACAGAAGAAAATATACAATCAATCAACAAATATATGAAAAAATGTTCAACATCTCTAGCAATTAGAGAAATGCAGATCAAAACTACACTGAGATTTCACCTCACTCCAATCAGAATGGCAACCCATACAAGCAACAATAAATGTTGGTGAGGATGTGGGGAAAAAGGTACACTCATACATTGCTGGTGGAGTTGCAAATTGGTGCAACCACTCTGAAAAGCAGTGTGGAGTTTCCTCAGAAAACGTGGAATAGAACCACTATTTGATCCAGCTAACCCTTTGGTTATTTTATACCCAAAGACTTAAAATCAGCACACTATAGTTAATAATCTTTATATTAACTTCTTTCTGGAATTTTGCTCTCAGAAGGGAAATGACAAACTCAAGATCTTAACATCTGAGGTAAAGTAATCATCAGAAATACATAAAAGAGTTAATGAGCCAGGCGCAGTGGCACATGCCTGTAATCCCAGCAGCTCGGGAGGCTGAGGCAGGAAGATCTCAAGTTCCAAACCAGTCTCTGCAAAAGTATGGCACTAAGCAATTCAGTGAGACCGTCTCTAAATAAAATACAAAACAGGGCTGGGAATGTGACCCAGCGGTCCAGTGTCCCTGAATTCAATCCCTGGTACTGCCCCGCCCATCCTCCAAAAAAAGAGTTAATGAAAGTTCTAAAAGAATCACTTATTTTCTGTAGCCACTGATTTATATTGTCCCAAATTGAACATTAAATGTAATTACATGGGTTGCACAGTTTAAAAGTCAGTTAAATGATTCTCATCTGGGGATCAGGTCTTCTTCCACGTTCATGGTTCGTTGGTAGGATTCATTTCCTTCTCATATCTTCCCCAAGCCCTCTCCGTCTTCAAACCAGCAATGGCAGGTCATGTCATCTTTACACATTGAATCTCTCCAGCTTCTCCCTCTGCAACATCTCTCTAACTTCTTTTCTGCTCTGCTTTTCTAGGATTCATGTGATTGTATTGGGCCCACCTTGATAATCTAGGATACTCTCCCTATTTTGAGGTCAAATGGCTAGCAATTACATCTGAAGTGTCCCTTTTGTCATGTAACATAATATACTCATGGGTATGATACCAGGGCTTGAGACCACGGGGGCTAAAATTTCTCCAATCACGGGATTTATAAAAACACTTGAGTTGACAGTAATTTCTAGTGACACAAAATGCCATTGGTTTACCAATGAAAGTGGTAGCTTATGGTGGCTCGGGAAGATTGGAATCTCAGTCCACATTTGAATCACAGTGGACGCAGTAGGTCTGCAGGCTGGTTACCTAATGTGTAAATATCTAATTAGAACAACCGTATTTGACAACTGACAGAATTCCTGCACTGCACCGTGGCCTGAGGAATGAGGTTCCTGTGGGAAGAAAGGCCAAGAAGAAGCCCCCAGAAGTGCTCCTCAATACAAGGAGTGAAAAGTCAAAATTATACTATGACTTTGGAGGCTTACAGGAAACCTGAAAAAAGTCCAGATAGTGATACTCACCATCTTCCCATTTAGGTCACTTGTTTGTCCTGTGGAGAAAGCACACAGACCTTGGTGCATAATACAATAATTGCATATCATTATCCTAAACTAATTCAAGCGGTGACCCCAATTGGAGGTGATGTTCCACATGTAGCTCTTGTTTGTTTGTTTGTGCTTCTGCATCAGTCTCCTCCAGTAGCTGGGATTACAGGTGTATGCGACCAAGCCCAGTCAGGTGTAGTATCTTTAATGAAGCAAATAAATACAGCTCCTGGTACCTAGTATGCAGTCAGTAACATGAAAAAAAACCTTTTCCTCCATATCAGGAAAATCACAATAGTTTGCTTTGACCTGGTGTGACCAATAGCATCCTTCCAAGTATTGTCTCAGAACTATGTCAACTCCCAAGCTCTGTCATAATATCGGTAGAAGAGATCTTAATTGTCTTAACGTTTCACACCACATCATACTCAGTCTGCTACATGGATGACATCGTGCTGATTAAATCTCATAAACAGGAAGTAGCAAGTACATTAGATGTTTTAGTAAAACATATGTGAACTCCAGGATGAGAGAAAAAAATAAACTATAAAATTAAGCTCACCACCTCAGTGAAGTTTCTTAAAACCCAGCAGTCCAGAACATGTTGTGATCCATTTTCAAAGATGAAAGAAAATATGCTATCCCTTGAAAATATTTTAACTTAAAATGCTCAATTCTTGATGGTCTTTGGGTATTCTGGAATCAGTGTATACTATAATCGAGTGAGCTGTTTCAACCTATTTAAGGATAATTCAAAATGCTGCTGATTTTTAGGGGGAACAAGAGTTCAGAGAAGACACTGAAGAAAAATCCCAAGTACAATGCAAACTACTACTTCGTCCTAACCTTCTAAACCAGCAGACCCAGTAATGCTTGAAGTGTCTATGAAAAATACAGTTGCCATATGTAGCTTCTGGTAAGCACCAAGAGAAGAATTACAGAGCAGACCTATGGGGCTTTCAAGAAAATCCTCTTCTGAAAAGAACTACTCTCCCTTTTGGATAAACTACTTCTGGCTTGCCAGTGATCCAGAATTTCTGGAACAGACTGAATAACCACACAACCTGAGCTGCTCATGATGAACTGGGTGTCACCTGGCCCACCAAGCCACAAGGCTGGGTATGCACAGGAGTAATGCATCAGAGTGGAAATGTTATATGAGAGATGAGGCTTGAGCATGTCCAAATGGTAAAGTCAGCTGAATGAGCAGTGGCCCAAGCTCTTTGGCCACCAGCCCTTACCACATTGTCTCTCCTTCCTTGATTCACATAGTTGGTTTGACATGTAATTCCTTATGAGCAGTTTGTTGAGAAGAAAAAATATATGGTTTGCAGATAGTTCTAAATGATACACTGGAAATGGATAACTTCATCATTACTAACCCACTCAAGAGTGACCCTGGGGCTGCGGTCGTCACTCAGTGGTGGAAAGCTTGCCTCACACATGTGGGGCACTGGGCTAGATCCTCAGCACCACATAAAAATAAAGGTATTGAGTCCAACTAAATAAAAATTTTTAAAAAGAGTGTCCCTGAAGAACAGTGGGGGAGGGAAATCCTCTCAGTGGGCAGGACTTCAAGTGGTATTTTGGTTTTCCAAATTGTCTGGATTAAAAGATTCGCAGAAATACAGATTCACGGCAATTCTTAAGTCATTGCTAGTGGTTCTGCTGGACCACCAGAGACTTGGAAACAGGACTACAATATTGGTGTCAAGGAGGTCTGGGGAAGATATCTGAAAATGGACGGCTCTCATAATGGACACAGGGTCTGAAGACATACTTGTTCCTGGTGAATGTTCACTACCACAGAAGAGGCTCTCGATTAACCAGGTAGACAAAATGGCGTATTCCACACATGTCAGTCAGTCCCTCTTCCCATGTCCATGCTTGTTCAGTGGACCGTGTGCCAAGTGGCTATGTTGGCAGTGATAAAGGTTATGCTCAGGCTTCTCAACATAGACTCCCCCTCCCCACTGTTGACCTGGATTCTCCACTTAGTGAGTACCTGCCAAAAGCACTCTTTAACAATGACCTCCTGACTGGGCACATTCCCTGGGTGGACCAACAACACAGTTGCTGGTAAGTTGATTACATTCAACCTCCACCATTATAGAAGAGACAGAGACTTGACTTCACTGGAAGAGTCATTCTGGATATATGTGCTGACTGGACCACCCCTCCTAGACTTAAGACATGTGTTATTTTCCATGAAGCTATTCCATATAGCATTGATTCTGATCAAATAATCCATGTCATAGCTAAAGAAATGCAGCAATAGGCACATACCTGTGGAATGAACTCATCTTAATGCATCCATCATTATCCCAAACCAGCTATCCTAATGAAAAGGCCAATGGCCTCCCAAAGACACACGGAAAGGATATGGTTCTTTACAGGTTGTAGAATAGTCTCTGAATCAAAAGCAGCATATAAGACTGTGACTGCCACAGCCAGAATCCAACAGTGAAAGGGAGAGTAACTGCTCTCACTATTACACCTAGTAATCCAATAGTAGATTTTTTTTTCTTGTTTTTTGCCCCACAACTTTGTGTTCTGCTGATTTTGAGGTCTTGATTCCTAAGGGGAAAATATGCTTCCACCAGGAGGAAATAACAACAAATTAGAAGTTAAAACCTCCACCTAGCTATTTTGGGGTTCCTCATGTCACTAAAGAAGAAAGATTACTCTACCGGCTTTTGATCCTGACTCGCAAAAGAAAGTTTGGGTTGCTGCTACGCAATGGAAGAAAAAGGGCTGTATCTGTACCCAGGATATTAACTTGTTACTTGGGAAAGGTTAATGGAAACCTAATTGGGGGGGGGGGGGGGGGCGGGCAGGGTCTTTTCAGGAACAAAGGTTTGCATCACCTTTCAAGGTTAAGAACCCCAACCACAGAAGGTCCTGACTAAAGGTAAAAAATGTGTCAAATGGGTGTTAGAAGAGTTATAAATATCAACAACAGCTTCACAATCAGTAACAGAAACAAAGATAGTAGACACTCTGAATATTTTCTTCCATATGCATTTGTCTTCTCTGTGCCCCTCCGTTTTGGTATGAAATGCTGGACCACTCACTAAATTAACTTCCCATGAACCTAATGTTAGTACTTACATCAATCCTGTGAATCAGATTTTATTATCTTGGTTTGGTAGTTGAGTATATCAAACCGAAAAGAGGTTAAATAGTCTGCTTCCAGTCACACAACTCATAAGGAAAAATTGAAACAGGATTCAACACTGATCCCAAGACTCAGGTAGACAATGAAATTATGAACCTGGAAGTAAAGACTGGTGTGGGGAGATTCAGATCTAACGAAGGCTGTTTGCGAAGCCCTGGGGTTGACAATAAATTACTCTTTGTGCCCTCTGGTACTGCCAGCGGCTCTGCTCGGCTTTGCCGCTAGGGGGCGAGAGAGGCAAACGGGCGGGCTGGAAGAGGACAGAGGGACTTTTCCCTTCTTTTTTGCTTGGTTCTGCTTAACACTAAACTCTACGCTAGAGAGCCAGGATTATCATCCCGGGACCACTGTTTCACTCCAGCAAGTGCAGACTCGTGCCACAGCGACATCTGGATTCAGCTTGCAGTTTTCTCAACACTCGTAGAACAGCTTCGTTGCGCGGCCTCCCTCACCAGCACCAGCCAGCCTGTGCGCTCCTTGAAAGTCTGTGCCCTCTGCACAGGGCAACCCCTAACTAACCTTTTGACCTAAGTTAAGTCTTACTGACTTTTCCCTTCCCTTTATAGCCCAGGCTTTAAAGCTTCCCTTTCAAACAAAGCAGTTCCTACATTTGTGATACCTTAAGGTCCTCTTTTAACCCTTTCTATTACCTAGCTAACAACTTAGGCACTCTTCGTGTAAAATTCATTCAGCCCAAATAATGGGTGTGGTTCTTGTCTCCTGCCTGGTCCCTGTTATACTCTTATTGCCTTTAAAAATTCAGATTATTCAGTGAACCATTTGTTCAGACTTTTTGCTTAGGGACTCTCTTTGTAATTATGGTAGCTAAGTATGGATAGAAAAAAATGAGTCACTGGGCTTTGAAGGTGAAAACCAGAGAAGCAAACAATTTGGGTCAGATGGAATCTGGTTGAGAAACTAGGTGGGCTCAGCACCTTGAGTTCTGTAATGACAAAAGTTCCACCAGTTCAATCAAAATCCTCTGGTAGGAAGTAGGCTGTACCAGGGAGACTTGATTACTAACATCCCTCAAATCATAATTCTAATATAATAAATCTGTTTTCCATTATGATTATTCAAGTAAACACCAATCGGCAAAACTAATTTTAAAAGTCCAAGGACACAAAGGGACTTTGAGAAATTTTGAAGAGAGAAAGTGTAACTCATCACATCATCTATAGCATGAAAGCATTGGGTAAACTGGAGATTTAAGAGGTAAGTAAAATCATTTTGGTGAAATTAAGAGAGACTAATCCGAAGCAATAAGTTTTAGTACATATAGGGTGTATTCATTTCTAATTGCATTCTTTTTTGTTTTGACCAGTACTTTATAGTTATACATAATAGTAGGGTTCATTCTGACAAATTCATAAATGCATATAACATAGTTCATTCTTTTTTAACTCTGTTCCTGAGACTTACAGACATAGAAATGGGATTGATACACTACATGACCCTAGAAGTCAAAGTTCCTGGCTTTTCATGGGCTAATAGATAAAGTACAAAATTTCAAGACTTTAGCTTTCTTGAACTTCTAATATAGTATTTATTTTTGTTAGAGGAGACAATCTTTTCTCAAAAGAATGAGAGGAACCTTGGTCTGAATGAGGCAGACTAAAGAACTATAATTACAATTTCCGAAATTAGTATTCTCTTGTTCAAAAGATGTACACCTGGAAAAAATCCTAGTGGGGTAATAATATTGTGGGATGAAGAAGTGAAGTAACTCAGGATCTTCAGAGCAGCTGAGATCAGGAAGCATTAGGAAGTTTGAGAAGAGTTAGAAACGACAGGGTTGGAGGTCAAAAGCCCCAAGGAGCTTAAAGCAGAAAGAATTCAAGGTTCTCCACTGGAAGTGGGGACAAAGTAGTAGAATTCTAAAAATAGCATTCAGAAAACTCAGAGGTTGAGTTTTTCAAACTTTACTCCAACACTTGTTGTTTTAGTGATCAGAAGAAACCAAAGTGCAAGAGAACTGCACAGAGATTCAGAACAGAAATTAGATGCACCAGGAGCTGAAAATGGAAGTAATACTAAACTCTCATTTCATGCATTAACATTTATTAAGCAAAACAAATAAATCTGATGTCGTAGAGTATAGCTTGTACACTCTGATCACCCTAAAGATGCTTTATACTGAGTGAGGGATAGAGGGCAGGATCTAAAAAGTAATCAAAAGACCCAAATTTAAAATCCCAGATCCACTCACTGATGGACTGTGACCTTAGACAAGTCTTGTATCTCCTCCAAAGTGTTTGATTGTTTATCAGATAGGGGTCCCAGTATCTCACAGTAATGATATAAGAAATGAGATCATTAATAATCACTTGCCTGGCAGGTTACTAGCTGCCTGGTAGGTGATCAATTAAGCATGTCTTCCTTTGGTTTTTTGATATTGGCTTATCTCGCTTAGCATGATTTCATTTAAATACATGCTTTTTGTAGCAGAAAACGCTTTGGGCTATTGAGAGGATAGCAATAGCCAGATAATATGTGTGGAAAATAGCTGAGGAAACAGGAAGGAGATTGATCACAGGGATCTTTTACTCCATTTGAGTGATTGATCTCTCTTTATGCAACACAGCTACACTCCTAAAAACCAAAACATTCAATATTTGTGGGACTTTTTCCTCATGTCCTACCCCTTCTTTTCTGCTCTCTTCTTTGTGTGCTTCTTTCCAACTGACAAAGAAGTCAAATTTCCTCCCAGGAACATTGACCAACTACAATGACATGCTGTCCCATTAAATCCTGTTGTCCAGCTCAAATTTTCAACTGCATTTAAAATAAATTTCATGTCTGCATAAATCACAGATATTAGTGAGAACTATTAATTAATAGTTAATTAATATTTAATTAACTATTAATTAATAGTTAATAGGGGGTAAATTCCATACTCAAGACAATAGAGAATTGCCTCAGGCCCCTCTGGGCAATAAATCCTGCAAGGCATTTGTGATGGCTACCTCTGCAAACAGGCAACATGGCAGAAAGTACTTGAGAAGGGCAGAGTATCATGAAGACTGTCCAGGCAGAAGACTCTCCAGATATGAGAGAATGGAAAGCTAAACTCCCAAATTTAACCCTAGGCCATCTCATTGTTGGAGAAAAACAATATCTATAAATGACAGAAGAGCTTCAGCTTCTGTTGGCTTATTTAAAATAACTACCACACCTACTAGAACCTTTTACTGAGCACATACCATGTTCCAGACACTGCTTTAAACGTATTAATGCATTATTTAATGTATCCCTTAAGTACCCTGTCCATGTGATAGTCATATTAGCCATATTCACAGCTGAGGGGATTAATGAGGGAGTTTCCTTCCTTTAGAAAAACGTATTCCTTGACTTCCAATGGTTTGGAGTCCTTATCAAGGGAACTGAGCCTCTATGTCTACCTTTACTCTCTCACGTGATTGTTCTCCAGACACTATCCACTGCTTCCTGAAGACAGTTTTTTCCTTCCCACTGTGTGTACTTATTGCGGCTGTTCCCTGCCACTGGAATGCCTTTCTGACTCCTCTGGGTTGTTTTTGAGACCTGTGTACCCTGTGAATGCCAACAGATGCCAAGATATGTGCGAGTGTGCCTGTGAGCTGCTTGTCCTAGCATGCCCTTAATCTCCTCCCAGTATAAGGCAAATGGAAGGAGCTCAGTGAAGACTGGCTAACTGAACCAATATTCTCTCCTGAAAAATAATCAACAATGAGATTATAGATGAACAGATAGTGATTCAGAACACAGACTCTGAGGCCAAATGGCTTGGGTTCAAGACCAGTGTCACCATTTCCTGGCTATTGACCTTGAGTGACTTAATCACTTTATGCCTCAGTTTCCCTTATCTATAAAATAGACGATAACTTTTATACCAGCCTTGTAAGGTGATTATAAGGTTTAAATGACATAATACATGAAAACCCCTGAGAACCATATTTCTTACATAAAAATTTTATATGAATTTGTTGTTACTATATAGCCAATTATATGTTTAGTAAACTAAACTCAAAATGTAGTAAAGTTATAATGTCAGTTAATGTTTAAAAATATAACATTTAAGTCTTTTAAGTATACTGCAGAATAACTTTATATATCTTTTTATTAGATTTCACAGAGTAAATAGATAAAAATCTATTTTCCCAGTGTTGGGCATTTATTAGGCACTTAAATTTTAATGAATGTCCATTGTCCCAACCAGGTCAACCTTACATATTTGGGGGTGGGGAACGGGTACCAGGGATTGAACTCAGGGGCACTCAACGACTGAGCCATGTCCCAAGCCCTATTTTGTATTTTATTTAGAGACAAGAGTCTCACTGAATTGCTTAGCAACTCACTTTTGCTGAGGCTAACTTTGAACTTGCAATCCTGCCTCAGCCTCCCAAGCCACTGGGATTATAGACATGTGCCAACATGCCTGGCATGTATTTTTTAACTGTATTCTCTGTTACAATCTATATGCTCTGTAACATACAATAATATATAAGAAATAAAATGAAAACCTGGGGCTCCCAAGAAAAGTAAGTAATTCTTCCAGCCAGCAGAAGCTGCTAAGGAACAACTTGCAAGAATATTCCATGTGTCATGTGACCAAACGCTTATGAGATGGGTTCTGGCATGTTGTGAAGAGTTCATATAAGTCTACATGAGACAGGATGAAAAGAGTCATACAGCTACAGCTGTAGTGAATATAAGCTGTCCTCAAGTAGAAAACACCACTACTTGCATTTTAAAGGAATCCAACTTGAGGATAATTTTCAGTGCAAGATAATAAGGTTGCAAGAGTTTTATCAGACTTGACTCTAACTGCAAACTGGAAAAAAAAAGTCTTCTGATGCAAGTAGAGGGGGAAAAAAATCGAAATCTACCCTTTAACCCAACCCAAATCCTTTGCCTGAATGCTTGGCAAAGAGCAAAGTGGTCATTCTGCAGCAGATAGATTGATGTCAATGACAGCCCTGACACCAACCATTCTTTCTTTCCATCTATTTTATACAGGAATTCACTCACCAGCAATTTAAAAGATTTTGCAATTCAGGAAATAAAGACCAAATGTTTTTACTCAAAGGCACTTTTATTAGGGTGACAAACTGGAAAGGTTTCTATATCCGGCTTGTGTGAAGGGATGAAGCATTGCAACAGGCTTCAAAAACCTGGAGTGGCCCTGGAGCCGGAAGCCTCCTAACCTCCCCGCTGACTCAGGAGATGCTGCTGTGGGAGGGTTTACCCAGCAGCAACCCAGAAATCCACTGAGTCGTTGGGACATGGATGTCAGTAAGGCACAACAAGAAGCATGACTAAGGCACATAAAAGTGATCACCTCTTCCTCAGCCCAGGAACTGCGTGGTAAGCAAAATCTCTATCTCCCTGATGGAACCTCCTAAGCCTGCTCCCCCCTGCGGACCCCAGGTTGCCCACCTTCTACAGGTCCCAAGGGGAACTCACTCCCATCCCCAATGACAGTTTTGTTTTTGTTTTTGTTTTTTCCTCATGTTCCCCTCACCTGTGACCAAATTGGACCTGAACATGATCTGTGGGCTCTGTTCCCACACATCGCTTCCATCAGCATGACCTGTCACCTCTAGGTCCTATAAAGTCTCCCCAAGCTCTGCCACCTCTGATCAGTTCATGGATCACTGACATTGCTGCCCATTCTGTCACCTGGGCTCCTCCTAGCTCAGCCTGTTTCCACACGGGCTCTGCTACACTTCATTTTCCTTAGAATGTGAATTACATCACTCTAAGTCAGGCAGGGTGGGAGGAATCACTTCTAAGGTTCTGTAGCACAATAGGATAACTATACTTGACAACTATTCATTGGAGATGTCCAGATAACTAGGAGGGATGATTTAAAATATTCCCAGCATGAATGATGTACAGACCAAGGTGATAGATATGCCAGTTACCCACATCTGATCACTACACATTGAAGACAGATTGAAATGACACAATGTAAACCAGGCACCGTGGTGCACACCTGGAATCCCAGCAGCTCAGGAGGCTGAAGCTGGAGGATCACAAGTTCAAAGCCAGCCTCAGCAATTTAGCAAGGCCTTTTTGCAACTTAGTGAGACCCTGTCTCAAAATAATATTAAAAAGGGCTGTCAATGTGGCTTAGTGGTTACCCACCCTTGGGTTCAGTCTGTGGTTCCCCAAAAAGAAATGACACACTGTACCCCCTAAATATATAACATTATTGCATCAATTAAAAATAAAAATATATTTAAAATAAATTTTAAAATCATCCAGTGGATTCTTGCCTTTAGAATAAAATCCAAACTATGTACAGCAACTAACCTCCTGTCTGCCAGGCTCTTTGACCTTATCTCCTTCTCTTTGCTACTCTCCAGTCACCCTGGCAAAGACCATCCCCAGTCAGCCTGACCAAAGTAGCCCCTCCCTGCTCCACCTCCCTGTCACTTTGACACATTACCCTGTTTTATTTTCTTCTGGAACTTTTAAAGTTCCTATGTAGTCCTTTGTGTACTTTATTACTGTCTGTTTCCCCCTCGCCCTGGCAATAAGGACCTTCTCGGAATAGTTGACTGCTCTGTGCACAGCGCTTGGCATGCTACTGGGCTTTTTGTTGAATGAAATGACAAATGAAAGAAAAATAAAAACAGAATGAACATAATCTACAATTATATTAAATGGAGTTCCAGTAAAATACTGGTTTTATTTGTAGCTTGGGCCCCTGCTGTTTGAAGAGCCATCATTCACTAGCTGGGTGACTTTTAGAATCAATTACTCAGCATCTTTACTCTCAGTTTCATCACCTGGGAAATGAGCAGAGTAAGAGCCCAAATCTTACAGAGTTGTGAGGCATGAGGAAGGAGCAGTACCTAAAATACTTAGCACTAAGTCTCGCACATGTTACATATTCAATAAATACGAATTGTTAGTGGAGAATTGGTGTTCCAGTAATCTTAAAAACAAGAATATTAGTTTTATTGTGGAAATTGACGTACCACCCAAGTAGTGGTTCCCCAAAACTGAATGATGGAATGAAAAATCCCAGCTAAGTTTTTCTTCTCATCTCACCAAACCACACTACCTTCTAAGACAGGCATCAGACCTGCCTCTTCATTCCCGTAGAACACCCCAAAATCTGTCTCTATCTTCATTTGTCTCCATAGGGTTTTGATAAAGAAAATGAGTCCTAAAATCAACTTTCTTTATGGTCCCAAGACCTTCAATAACCTGGCCCCAACTTGCCTACCAACCTTGTACTCAACTAATAATTAAGACTTCTCTCTATTCAGAAAAAAAACCCCAAAGCACAGGGGAGTAGGGTTATGCCTGACTGGTTAGTAAGTGTTACTGTGCCTCAGGTTCCTAGTCTGCAAAATGGCAAAAAAAAAAAAAAAAAAAAAAAAAAAAAAACAGTATTTTACTGGAACTCCATTTAATGTAATTGTAGATTATGTTCATTCTGTTTTTTTTTTTTTCTTTCATTTGTCATTTCATTCAACAAAAAGCCCAGTAGCATGCCAGGCACTGTGCACACATGCCATTGCACGCATCATGGGCTTTCATGGGCTGAGCCCATGAAAGGAGTCAGCATGGTAGCTAAACTCAGGAAGCGACAATGACGACGGCAGTGAGCCTCTTCTCAAAACCTACAGTATCTTTGCAAAGTGCAAGTCCACTCTCTCCATATCTGCTTAAATAGCTTTAATGAATGCACGTTGCCCAGTACAAATTATTCATGCCGGCACTCACCTGCTTTTCCAACTTCATTTCACGTTTTTTCCTTCCAAAGTCTCCCAGCCGTCAGATCCAGAATCTGTGCTTCAGCCAATCAACATGTTTTACTGTTGCATGAACAAACACACACCCTATGGCCTTTTATTTCTCCAACTATTTCCACTTACAAAATCCCCTTCCTAGTCCTTTCTACCTGCTGATCAAGACTCCCCACCCAAAATATGTTCCCTTCTTGTTCCCTAAAATTTCCAGGTAGTCAGTGGCTCCTACCTCTATTTTCACATCATAACCTAGATATCTTGGTATACAGTCCTTGGTTGTCATTTGCTGGCTTGCCTCTCTGTCTTTTCTTAATGAGGACAGGTTCCTAGTTCCTTCTTTTTGCATAATGCCTGACTCGCAAGAGGTATTCCATCAATGAGCATTTGACTGAACTAAGAGATAGCAAATTCCAGCAGAGGTTACCAAAACTGCAAAAATCATTCTGGTAGGCAGAAGCCTAAATGAAAGCAGTTTCACGATAACCATTTTGTGAACCATCATCTTGTCAATTTAAACCTCTTTTGACCTCTGGCTCCTCTGTGTTGTATAATTTTCCGCCCTTATTTCGAGTTTGAGCCTTTTTATCCAAAGATGGGTCAAGAAAACAGGTACATACTTCTAAACTTTTCAAAGTAAACAGTTCTAAAGGTTTTACTGGTTTCATATTTTTCCTAGTCTAAAGGGATTCAAATATATCATACTGCATTTTATGACTTTATTTTTTTGATAATTCATCAGTAAGGTTTTAGTAGATTGGATATATTTTGGAGATGTCTCTTTTCTCCTGGACAGGAGAGCATGTAAGATATCACCAAATCTCCCCAGGGATGCTCCAGAGAACACTGAATTATGAAGCTAATCTATGAAAATAACAAGTGAAAAGGAGTCCGTGGCCAAGTAAGTTTAGGGGAATATACATGTTCTGTCTAGTTATTGAAAAGTCACCAAGCATGTTAGCATAGTAAAGGCTTTGAGAGGCCCACCAATGAAGAATTCAGTATTTCTCAAGCATTTAAGAGAACCCTGTCAAGTGCCTCGGAACACTCTGGGCAATGCTGCACCATTTCACCTCTAAATAGCCCAATGCAATTAGTCTTCTGGCCATCAATAATCTTAATTCATACGTGATTGAATGGAGGTTTGAAGGGCACTGGGCACAGTCACCCATTCTGGTCTTCAGTTCTATCCATGTGTCCCTGCCAAGTTATCATTTAAAGCATGTATGAAGGGGGTAGAGAGGAAATGACTTGTTGCAGCTGGCAGAGGGTGCTTCTTTATGCAGAACCAAAATCTATTTCTCTATAGATTCCATCCACTCATCTTAATTCAACTTCCTGGAGTTGCAAAGAAAAAAGCTGAAAAAAAGTATCAGTTCTTTTAGCCAGAAGGCCTAAACTATCACATAGAATCTTTGGTGGGTGGTAGAATAGCAATCAAAAAGCCTACTTCCTTCTCCATCAGAAAAGTAGAGCTTCTCCTTCCCCACCAAAAAAAAAGAAAAGGAAAAAAAAAAAAAAAACTCACAGTGAAGATTTGCAGATACCTGTCATACCAAGCCATTATTAACTATGTGCAATGATTAGAAGATAATGACCCAGAGCCTTTGAAGACTGAAATGAAGCTCTCCACTGCAGTGACGTCTGTCCAATGACGAGAGTCCTAATTTGACAACAAAACAACCTAAATCCCTTTTATGGGGTTAGGAGTTTGTCTTAGGTAATAAACACTTAAGTAATTAGGTGGATTTTATGGAGACAGCTATAAACTGAAACATGGGGAAAAATGTTTTGGTAATAGGCCGACGCCCAGGGAGAGGGGTATATAAGAGCCAGGGCAGAAGAGAGGAGCATCGAGACACCAAGACACTTCTCTCAACCCAACAAAAAAAAAACCCCAACTCCCAACACAATGGCTTGCTGTATTGCCCGCTGCTGCAGCGTCCCCACCGGCCCTGCCACCACCATCTGCTCCTCAGACAAGTCCTGCCGCTGTGGAGTCTGCCTGCCCAGCACCTGCCCACATGAGCTCAACCTCCTGCAGCCCATCTGCTGTGACCCCTGCCCACCACCCTGCTGTCAGCCTGAGACCTATGTGCCAACTTGCTGGCTGCTCAACTCCTGCCACCCAACTCCTGGGCTGAGCGGTATCAACCTGATGACCTACGTTCAGTGTGGCTGCGAAAGCCCCTGTGAGCCCTGCTAAGCAGTCAAGTCTTCCACAGATGCAGTGACATCGCTGCTTGGTGGCCTCCACGGCAGCCGGCCTTCCACCCTTGCTACTGCCTACATCAGAGCTAAATCAATCCCAGCGCCCAGGGCCACCTCTGCATGGATTTGCCCAACTTCTTACCACCTTGCTTCTTGGGTCCAGTTGGAGACCTCCGTGTCTTCTAGGCTATTTCACTGCTCTTTTAGAAACTACCATTTTGACCCTTCACTAATAAACTTCATTCTGGCTTAGCAAATATGGCCTTGTGAGTGTATATTTCTTTGTTTTCTCTTAGGGAAAGTGGAAAGCCTATCTCTACTTGAACAGCAGGTTTTCCTACTACCCAAGATTTACCCAAGAAGAATGAAAGCTTTCATGGTGGGATTTATGGACAAATCAGCTACTGGTTCTTTTTGATGGGATTAAAAGTGAAAAATCTGGTAGGTCCTGTTGTAAGATCTTTTCATTTACTAGATGTTTTGGAAGACACCTGCTGTGCCAAGCACGATGCTAGAATCTAGAGATTAATACAATGCTTTTAAAATAATTTAAGTGTAGCTCCCACTGATTGTTGCATTGATTTTTTCCTTCTTCCTTAATTGACTAAACACATTAATCATCGTGCTGGCAATGTTAAAAAATTTTTCACTCCCTTCGTCAGAGTCCTCATGAAATTCCAACCTAAAATACAAAGCGACTTGAAGACGTATACATATCCTTTTCTTCATCTCTGCCGTCTTCCAGAAAACTCAGTTCTGAATGAACATTAAGAGATTTGGGGAGGACAGGATTAAAACCACATGTCACAGTCCTGTGAGTAACATGGCTGGCTAGACCTGGTGGGGCTCTGCTGTCCTGGGCTTCCCCTGTGCCTTTCATGAAGTCCACGTTGACCTGCATTACTCATAACTGTGCTTACAAGTTTATTAGTCCAACTGACATATACCAATCATGTCACTGATACATATTTAAAAGATCAGACTACAGTGTGGTTTTCTCTATACACCAGAAATAGCCTCCCAATTCTGAGAGCAAAACCATACTATTCCCCTTAGGGGGGAAAAAAAAAAAACTTATATAATAAGTTGTCCTGAAAAAAATCCAAGTGCAGTGAGGTCTTCTCAGGAAGTGCCCACAGTACAATCTAGTTGTACATTTTCTTGAACTTGCCCTGGGACTTTGGGGCAGCTGTCTTCCCCTGAGTTTTAATGTCCTCGTTATTACAGTAGTTTACTATCTGTTCCTGGTTTCCCAGAGCCTCCGTTTTCCTGTTATTATTCTCTGTCCTGCTTATGTCTCAGGATTATTGTGCAGCTCAACTGACCAGACTGTAGAAACCACCATGTCTACAGCATTGACCAGAGGCTAATGGTATGAGTGCATGTGAAACTCGCCGAGGTTACAGCCACACCGTGGTTCACGGCTTTGTCTCCAAAAGGCATCTTTTTTAGTTCATGAAATCTGTATTTTCCCAAATGTACTTCTTAAATAAAAAGATATTAATTCCTTCATTTTGTTCATAAATACATTTATATGTATCAGTGAGAAATTTAGGATCAGTGTAAGATGGTCACTGTTACCATGTCAAGTTGGTAAGGAATAACTCCTCGAGGTGCCCTATTACTACTATGTCTATAAACATTTTGCATGCAAGAGCCCTTAGCTGGTTAGAAAAGAAAAAAGAAACCTGAACCCAAGAAATGTGTGACTTAGTTCTAATTCTGCCATGGGCTGCCTCTATGACCCTGAACAAATCACTAACGTTCTCTGGGTCTCAGGTCTTAAATCAGTAAAATGGGCTGGTTGATCAGATCATCTCAGAAATCATTTTTAGTTTTAACATGCTGGGTTTTAGGTCACCCAGAAGTACTATAAATAACAAGTAACCCACAACCCTGACCAACCCATCCCACCTTGCTACTTTTACTGCTTTCAGTAGCAAGAGCTGACACTTAGTGGCTCTCCCCTGGATACTCTAGTAGTGCCTAGCATGCAGATTCTTATCTATCCTTAACAAAATCACGTAACTACACTTTTTTCCCCATTTTATAAGTGAAGAAACCGAGGTTGAGAAAGACTGTTCCTGTGGCTCAGTGGTACAGTGCTGGCCTAGCATGTGTGAGACACTGGGTTCAATTCTCAGCACCACATATAAATAAAATAAAGGTCCATCAACAACTAAAAAAAATAAATAAATAAAGACTATTCCTTCCTCCCCAAAGTTGCCCACATTCTAAAGGAAAGAGAAAGAATACTAAACTTGGAATTTCCTGAACCTAAAATCCCTTCTCTGTTCATTACACCAAACACTTACCTCCTCTGCAGACATCGTTGCCCTATGTACATGTATGATTACACAAACAGTGGGACTCTACATCATGTATAACCAGAGAAACGCAAAGTTGTGCCCCATTTGTATTCAATGAATGAAAAATAAATACAATTTTAAAAAGAAAATTTTAAAAAGAGAGAAATTTGATCACATGTGACTCTTTCTTTATTCAGGAGAATCCATGGCTCTCTTTATTCTTAACACCACTTGGCCATACATTCTCTGCTCTTCCTCTACATTGTGCATCTGGTTGTACACAGTAACTTGGCTTGCTCTGAGTGATTATAGTGTAAGAGAAGATGAGTGTAGACAATAGGCGTAAGAAAAGCCATTTGTGTTTCCAAAGTGAGAATAAATCGGTATTTTAAAGCTGGAGTTTAAACACTGACTAATAAGGTCACCCAGGAGCACTGCCTGACTCATTGATCTTGAATGAAATGCAGGACGTTTGGCCACACAAACGCATTTTCAGTTTTCTTGACGAGCTTCAATAACCTAGACCAAGGTAGGACAAACTACCCTTAAAGTTAATAATTGTTTATTCTTGACAATAGAACGAAAAACCAAGGCATTTCATTTTTTCCTTCAAATTGTTCTCAGCATCCAGGACTCTCTTTCTTTTCTAGACTCATCTAGACCCAATCACAGCTAGTCTCCCTGTGACCGTAAGTCAAATATTCTATGCCCTTCCCTCCACCCAAATTATACCTTTTTCTGACCAAGCTTCTGGCCTGATAAATATTGGTTAAATCGAATTGCTCAAAACATGATAACTATCCAAGATTTTTGTTTTTACTGAATCAAGGCTCAGCCCTTCAGGGTGGCTGTTAAGACCCTGAATAACCTGGGATAGTCCCTGTCACCCAATCTCACTTGTTACCGATCCTGAAGAAACACATAGCTTATAACTCTAATCATCATAATGCTTCCTATACAATGGTCAAGAGCCTGTTCTCTGAAAGACTGTCTTGCTTTAAATCGTACCTCTATCATTTATGTGGCCGACTGTTAAGATGAAAGACACGTTGTACCTCATAATGCTGTAGGGCAGGTTAAAGTAGTTAAAACATGTGCAGCCCTTAGAACAATGTGTGCTGATAATCAAACTCTCTAAGTCTACCTATTTATATCCTTCCTTGTGATGTTGGGGTGAGGACCCCTTTGCCCAATTTCCTACAAGTTTCTACCAATAGAGGGAGCTAGAAGGAACTTGCAAGTCCCAAAGAAGGAAGAAGAGTCTTGTTGCCCGAACAACCATAGTCTGACAGCAACAGTAGGTTCTAGTCTCTAGCTTCTTTTGGAACTCTGAAAAACAGTGTCATTGCACCTCAGAGAAACACTAACATCCACAAAACAGTGATATTTCCCTGCAGAGGTCCGAAGTCCAGCCCCACAGGGCCTTTCTCTGAGCTTCAGAGGCAAAAGCAACACCAGGAAGTACTCAGAGGCCAGAGCCCAACTCTGCAGGCCCATTTCCAAGCTTCTTGGTTCAAGTAACCCCACCTCCTTCTCTTCATGGTCCATCCCTCTAACTGGTAGCTGTTTTTCATATTACCTCAGTTTTCCTTTCTTACTATTTCAGATTTCCGATACCTGGTTAACGAATTGCCTATATTAAAATTCTCTCTGTTGAAATACTTTGTGTGAGTTTATCTTGCTTGCATATTTTCCTGAGTAAACTTGATAAAATCATGTGATAAATGCTGGCTATAATTATTTGCCTGCCTTCCTTAAATATTAGTTCAATGTATTCTATTTTCCAGATTCCACCCCATAATCCAGGCACAATGCTAGTACTAGAGATAACAAGACAAATAAGATAATGTCCCTGTTTTAGAGGGGATTGCAACCTAGCAAAGAGAACTAACGTGTGTACAAAAATATTCAGCAAAGTCTATGGGTAGAGATGGGTTCACCAGAGTCACAAAGGTAGGAGTGGACAATTATCCCTGGGGCAGGGGCTGAGAGTAGGGACGGGATAGCACCATAAAAGAAGTCATTGCTTTTCTGGCCTATAATGCACTTACTTACCTGTTTTCTAAGTATATTTATGATCAAAAATAACTTAATCAAAATCTTGCATCGAAGTTTCTTTGATGACCTCAATCCTCTTTCATAGTATCTTCTATTATGGGAATTCTCATAGTAGCCACAGGAGAACCTGCCATATATTGAATCCCTTGTTCATTCCACACAGAATGATTTACATAAGTAATTCTCATTTGATATTTATTTAACCCTGGCAATAAGACTATGATTGGTGATTATTATTTTTCCCAAATTAGCATTTGAGAAAACTCAAGCCCATAGACATTAAAGAACTTGAGCCCGATCTTACAACTCATAAGTTATAATCAGGATTCAAACATAGCTCTAAAATTCCCTCCATTCCCTTACCAGGTACTTAATTAAATATTGTTTGGATCATATGTTGAGTATCTTCAATATTCACTTATTCCCTCAAATCTGTGTAAACATACCAACATGAACCTGGTAGTAAAAAGTCCCACAGGTTGTGACTTCCTATGGCTACCAAGGGTACACAATCTGAGTAGGATCATTTCTTAGTTCTCAGGGATATCACTCTTGATTCCTCACACTCGACAATGATCACTTGTATGCAGAAATTCTGCTTGACAGAAAAGAGGAAAGCCAGAGCAGATATGGATGGGTAAACGTGTCACTGAGTTCATGGAGAACCATACTGACACCATTTTGAAATGGCATCAGGAAGCAAGTTTGAATGCAGCAATACAACCAAATAAATCTGAAGGAGAGCTCGTCCCGTGGCAGATACGTAAGTTAACAAGTTATTTGTGTAGGCTTATGCAAACAACAACAAGGAAACATTTGGATGGATAGAAGCCATGTCCCTGAAATAGGTGGATATAAAAGACCCACCAGATAAACTCCTTAGAAGAAAATCTTCCTTCCTTGGCAACGAAATATCAACCTAATCCACTGTCACTATGTCTTGCGCCAATTCCTGTCTCCAAGGATGCTGCAGTGTCCCCACTGGCCCGGCCACCACCATCTGTTCCTCTGACATCTGCTGTCCATGTGGGGTCTGCCTGCCCAGCACCTGCCCACACAAGATCAGCCTCCTTCAGCCCACCTGCTGCAATACCTGCCCCGCACCCTGCTGCATGCCTGACGCCTATGTACCATCAAGTTGGCTGCTCAACAAGTGCCACCCTACCCCAAACTTGAATGGGATCTCTGTCATCACCTGTGTCCAGTCTTGTGAGTGTGAACCTTGCTGCTAGCCAAAAATGTTTCAAAGGGCTTGCCCAGCTGGGCACCATGGTGCACACCTGTAATCTCAAAGACTGGGGAGGCTGAGGCAGGAGTTTCACAAGTTGGAATCCAACCTCAGCCATTTAGTGAGGCCCTCAGCAAGTCATTGAGACCCTGTCTCTAAATAAAAAATAAAAAAGGACTGAGGATGTAGCTCAGTGGTGAAGCATCCCTGGGTTCAATCCCCAGTATAGAAAGAAAGGAAGAGAAAGCAGAAAGAAAGAAAGAAAGAAAGAAAGAAAGAAAGAAAGAAAGAAAGAAAGAAAGAAAGAAAGAAAGAAAGAAAGAAAGAAAGAAAGAAAGGAAGAAAGGAAGGAAGAAAGAGGAAACTTCAATAGTCATAAGGACTGTTTATGACTCTGCGCCTTTGGTTCTGAAGAAGTATTGTATTCCAATTTTGAACAATGATTTCAAAAAAATGGAAAAATATGCTATCATGATTCTCCTTACTTTAAAACTAAATAAACATCACTACTTGCCAAAGCATGCACTGTCTTAATGTTCAATGCTATAATTACCCAACGACTCTTGACACATGCATCATGAAGCTATAAATATACCCAGCAGAATTACACTTTCTGATGACATCAACATAAATCTCATAGCCAAAAGGAAGTCACACAGGGATATGTTGATACTTGAGGAAAACCACGTGGATAATAGGATATGTTCACTCTAAGAAGTGTTTTAAATTCCAAGGTCATCGCCTACTTTTAATTTTTATTTTTCTCCTGCCTATCTAAATAAACTCACAGGTGTCCCTAAAGGGGCAGAGAAGTTCATCAACATAGACATCAACATACTCGCATTCTAATCTGTAATTTAATCTGTTCAATACATACTTACCAAATGCCTACTGTGATCCAGGAATGGGCTCAGGTACTTGAAAGAGAGAAGCAAGATCAAGATACAATTCCCACATTCAAGGATCTTGCATCGGAGTAAGAAAGACAAATGTAAGTGAAATTGTGGTTCAGAGCAGAATGAAACAAGGTCTAAGTGAATGGATGGGCCGCACATTTTGTGAGAGCAGAGGAAAGAACGAAACCATCTGGAAGAATTGCTTAGTTTTTCATGAAAGCGATACGTGAGCTGAAGCTTGATGAGTGGGTCAGGATTTGAGAAGCAGGATCAGGGAAGGACATGTTAAGCCAAAGAAACAGGCTGAGGGAGGTCGCAGAGGTAGGTACAAAGTACCTCGGAGACTCACCTTCATTTCTATATGATGTAATTTAGCATAAACCATTTTTAAGTACAAAACCTAAACCAATTTAATTAATGGGAACAGACTCTTCTTACAAATAATGTCTGACACTTACTTACCAATGACATTTAGTATTTTCCACTGATTCTTTTCAGTCCTCTTTCTTCTCTTTTAAAAACAGATCATATTGGTTTTGATAAGATTCTCTCAGAAACAACTCATCAAAGAATCTCTGCTTTGTGATTATTTGATAATTGTTGGCCATCCAAAAAAATCATGTCATTTAGATTCTACTAACTGAATAGATTTATGCTGATCACAAGGAGGGGCAGGGGGATGTTAGAGTCAAAGAACTGGAGATAATCCAGTCCAACTTCCTCACCTGCCAACCTCCAGGAAGGCAAATCAAGGCAATTGAGCTGAAGAATGTTGTATAAGGAATTCCTTAAAGGAATTTACAATCTAGTTGAGATCCAAGAAATAAACAGACTGAATGGGAAGTAAGTCCAGGACAAAATGATTTCTTGGAATACCATAGTTCTCAACTGCATTGGGTCAGACCCCCTTCTAAACCCACTGTTATTCTGTGAATTGTGTGACTTCTCCATTCCTTTCCTGTGTGTACCTCACTAATGTGAAAATCAGCATGTTTTTCATTTAATGGTACATTTCTCAAAGGACAGCAACTGACTGAATCATTCCTTCCAACCATTTTATACTCTGACTCACTTCAGGACTGTTATAACTCTGAAAACAGAGACACTATTAAAAAAAAAAAACCCATAACACAATCTTTGGAAACTCAGCATAGATGTATTCAAAATATGAAAGTGAATTTAACCCTATGTCATTCTGTCCTCATGCTTTCTCACTAGAACCTGGATTATATCATCAGTAAATAGGCAACTATGTTTGAGATGCATATAGTCAGATGAAACATTCACTCATAAGTAGCCATAGTCTTACTGACTTTATTGAGTTTAAAATGGTCCAATTAACCATTTGAGTTGCTTCTTTCAGAATGAGTAATTAGAAAGCACATTACATTATGCATACTGTTTGAATCTAAGGCAGAAAAAAAAAAAACAAGAAGACTGTAACCTCTAAAACTGTAGCCGAAATGTTAGGTGGACTGATTACCCACCGCACATGCAAGGTTGAGCATGCCAGAACCCTGTGAAGATAAAATGTGACAATCTTGTGACAAAAATGACAAGTCAATGAGTCGAAAACATGATGAATTTAATAAGGGCAAGAGCCCTTAATAGACAAGAAAATACCAAAGTGATTACAGAATCTAAGTGGAAAAGAATGTCACAAACAAAAATAAGGATATGAAGCCTTCGGATTGGACCCACACCCTCTGGGGAGGTATATAAGAGCCTCAAAGTGAGAGGAGACATTTGAACCTCAGAAAACTCATCTTCCTAAGAGACCAAAGCATACCTGACTCCCTACACCATGGCTTGCTGTATCGCCCGCTGCTGCAGCGTCCCCACCGGCCCTGCCACCACCATCTGCTCCTCTGACAAGTCCTGCCGCTGTGGAGTCTGCCTGCCCAGCACCTGCCCACACACCGTCTGGCAACTGGAGCCAACCTGCTGTGACAACTGCCCCCCACCCTGCCACATCCCTCAGCCCTGTGTGCCCACCTGCTTCCTGCTCAACTCCTGCTACCCCACCGCAGACCTGGAGACCATCAACCTCACCACCTACACTCAGCCCTGCTGTGACCCCTGTGTCCCAAGCTGCTGCTGACCAGTACCTGATACTGAAGGAAGACCCCAGAAGCTGCCCATTCAGTTTTCATTTGCCTTGGTAGTTTAGCAGATGTTAAGGTAGACCAGATGGCCCAGATATGGAAACCTTACTTTGATACCAATAGAAAGAAAGCTGAGACAAAAAAATTTATGGTTGTTTGGCCAAATAACCATTTGGTTCACTTGAGCATGTGAATATCTTCTGTTATCAAAATGCTATTGAATTCTTTAAGACTTAAAACTACGTTTTCTTGGTCATGTTGCTTTCTGGATCTTAATTCCTGTATTGAGTATTCGCATAGAGGCAAAAGAAACTACTGGTGGGTTTCCTAATAAATTTTATTTCCCTTGCCACATGTGTTCTTTATTTACGTCAGAGGCTTTGGTACATTTCTTCCACTAAAAAAAAATAATAATAAGATGATTATTTTAATTTTTAAAAAGTTACAATTAAAGGAATATTTGGAACTCATTTTCTTATGTGGTTTGCTAACTTTTAATGGGTTATACTTCATGTTTGCCTTCTCTTACTCAGATAAAAATAATTTTAGGGTGAGCCAATCTTTATTTACCTAATTTTTGCTAGATGAATCACATGCATTGATTCATTTAATCCAAAAAAACTACATTAATAGATGAGAAAAAGGAAGCTTTAAGAGTTATTCATCATTCTTATGAAGTTAGTTACTAGGAAACACAGACTTTAACCCCTGGTTTGCCTGACTCCAAAGCAGGATTCCTTCTACCATATCATAAAGACTCCCATACTAGTAGAGGAGAAGTTTAATGAACAAAATTATGACATCAATTTAAAATATGCAAGAGAAGTTAAAAGTGTAAAATTCCTTAACAAAATTTCATCCCATTATAATAGAAAAAATCTATATTGACTCATAAATTAAAATGGGCAGCTTGAGAGGCTGAGACAGAAAGATCCCAATTTCAAAGCCAGCCTCAGCCATTTGACAAGGCCCTAAGCAACTCAGCAAGACCCTTTCTCAAAATAAAATACAAAAAAAAGGGCTGGGGATGTGGCTTAGTGCTTAAGAAAGCCTGGGTTCAATCCCTGGTACCAAAAAAGTGGGGAGACAAGTACTCAGTTCTATGATCTGGGTGATTAAGTGAGCATATCTATTTCAGTTTCATTCTCCCTTAGAGAGAACTTAAAGGGATCAACTCTAGTTTTAGTGCACTAGAAACACACCTCTATTTGCTATCACATTAGCACAGAGGTTCTGTCCCAGTAATCACCAGAAGGCCAGTGCTTGTGAGATGGACAGCTAAAGCTAAAACGTTGGTGTAATGCATTAACTGATTTTATCAACCTACTTTAAATTTTTTTTCTCATGCACATTATCCTTCTCTGAAATTAGAAAGAAAAAAAAAAATATATATATATATGCATGTGTGTATGTAAAATGTTTTATATGGAATACATATGTAACATATACAAAATAATAGATGTAGCGCATATATAATCCATGATACACACACACATATGCATACATGACAAGTGTATAAAGACACAAGCCAAAATCCGAAAGAGCATTGAGGAAAAAAATCAAAATAATGTTTTTGGGGAGAAACAAAGATAAGGCAAGGAAGAGGAGACGCAAGCACTTTTAAATAAACACATTTTTAAAATGTCCCTGAAGTGCTTGTCCATCTTTCCAGAGGGTTACTCTGAAGATCCCACAAGTTTTCAATAGCTCAACTTTGAATGAATGGAACTTAGAAGCCATGGCGTAGAGAAGACACAACCTAAGAGACTGCCCACAACAGATTCAGTCCGTTTGCTCAAACATTTGGCCGATATTTCTTGAATGCTTTCTTTCTGCGAGTACTGCATTCATGCTAGGAGTATAAACGTGAAAGAAACGCTATTACCTAAAGTGCCTTCAAGTTTCTCTCGAATCTGGTGGAGATTGATAAGCTATTATAAGCACCACACACGTGTACTACATGGGTCATATGAGTGCAATTCCAATGCTCTGTGGTTCCTGCTGTGTCAAGGAAGCAGGGTACCGTGAGGGCACATAGGAAGAGTAACCAAAACCCAGATTAGGTGATTCAGTGTCGGGGGTAGCAGCAGGCAGGGAGAGCCTCTGAGCTCTGAAAATGAAATATGATCATGAAAAGGTGAATAGGCAGTGGGGGTGGAAAGGGGGCGCCTCAGATCCCAACAGAAGAGCAGCTCAATGGGTCACAGAGGCACTGAGAGCTTTCAGTCTTACAGCTATAGGAGCGAACTGGGAATGAGGGGAGTGAAGGATTCAATGAAGGGGAGAAGACAGTGAGGCAAAAAGGAGAGACAAAGACCTCCAAAGCAAAGGGAATTGACCTGAAACCTCAAAATGATGAAAGTTGTAAAGCAAGAGATTACCGGTCTTATTTTCATTTCTGTTTCTTTTCATAATCCATCTTTGTCTTCACTGTCACAGACACCCCTACTGACTATAGAAAAGCATAAATGAAACTGGACAAGTTTAAGAGAGAGAGAGGGAATGCAGATTTTCAAAATGCTAAAAATCTACCATTTGCTCAAGAATCGCTGTGTTTTTCTTATGTTGGCTTGAAGGAAAAAGGGGAACTTTTGATTTTTAGAAATAAAATATGCTTTGTATCTCTGACACATAGTTCAAACTTCCATTATTAACCACATAAAAAGCAGCTCAGTCCCAACAGATCCTATATTTAGCTTATGACCGGTGAATCAGAAGGCCATCTAACGTCAATTTCCTCACCTCTCTGAAAACCCCTATCTTCATTTATAAGCAAACAGGAATTCCCAGTTCTCTTAGGCCACTGTAGAGAAAACGAATCATAACACTGAAAGTCTTTTCAATAAAAGATATGAAGATATTTATCAGCATACACTTGTTAACGTTATAACTGTTTTTATCCTATAACTTTAAGTCTTATTTATAATAAGAGAAGCTTGATGTTTTACATAAACAGTAACAATTCTTTTAACCTTTGATGGTGAGCCTGATGTAAATGTTGCATTCTGAATGAGAGATGGATACCTTCCTCCCATGAAATGCTAATTGTGTCTGCAAGTCACTTTTCCTTTGCAATGTTTCCTTAAAATATCAAAATAAATTCCTTCTTTTTGTCTTTTGCTCTTACAGGCCTAATATTTTTCATTTTTTAATGTATAATGGCAGCAATTTATAATAATACATTTATGTGTGATAAATCTTTCCATCAGATTATAAATTCCATGAGGGCAGGGATAATGTTTATTTTGTTCACAGTTGAATATCCAACATTTATCACAGTGCCTGGTACGTGGGAATCACCCGATAAATGATTATTGAATTAATTTTCAAAGAATGAGTGAAATATTTATCAGCCCTAAGTAATAGGGTATGCAAATTGGCAGATATCCATGCAAAAATAAATTGGGGAAATCTTGGACCACCAGGAGAAGTCACAAACCTTCTCTTTCAAGCAGAGCCATAGAGTGGTTTTCCAATTTTCTCAATTCATTAATTTATGTGCCAACCATTTTTCTTTTCTTGTAGGTATGAATTGATTCATTTTACTGGTGTGAACCTTTTAGATTAATGTTTCTTATTTCCTATTAGGCTGTTCTCTTTGGGTTTTTTTTTTTTTTTTGGTATTTTTTTGGGGGGGCGGGTTTGTGTGTGTGTGGAACTGGGACTTAAACCTAGAACCACTCTTCAGCTCTTTTTTTCTCTTCTTCTTCTGACTGTTCCTTTTACCTTTACTTTGCCTTGAATTTGATCTGCAACTTAACTTCAGTGATGATAATAATTTATTTTTGCATAATGCTTTACAGTCATCCATGAACCTTAACCCTTTTTTATCTCATGTGAACCTCACGATAATCTTCTAAGTAGAGGAAATAGATATTATTACCATTACTTTGCAGAGAAAAAAAGAAAAAAAAAAAAGATGAGACTTTAAAAAGTGAAATGCTTGCCATAACAAGGTGGTAGGGCGGCAGGGGGACAGTAATACTAGGACCCAAGAAGAGGTCTCTGGCTCCTAAAGCAATCCTCTTGAGTCTGTAGCTCCAACTGCAAAACATACAGACATGTTCACCATCTTATAGTCACAGGTAGATTTAAAGGAGGAGGAAGGAGGAACGGAGAAGAACCATGGTGGAAAAGACAAGTGAGTCCAAGCTGAGTAGAAAAGGTTTGAGATGTCAGGAATACCTACTATCCAGGGGCACACCTAGTGCTCACTCTTAAACGCTGAACTATGACTAAAATATAAATAATGTACTGGAGCTAAAATCCAGGTCTTTCTTATCATAGGTACATTTGATCTGGGGAGAAAATACATTATATTGGAGAAAAAAAAAGAAAAAAATCAACTGTCAGCCTATGAATCTAGCTCGGGCCCATAAGTTTGCTTTCCCCAGTCACGATTTTACTTGTGGTCTTAAGTCGTTCTTTCACTTATACAGACATAAGTCAAAACTTCAACTTCCCCCAGAAAGCAGTTCAGTCCTCAATAGAAAGTTAAATGACCAATATGCTTATGAAAGAATGTTTTAACCTAACTAGTTATAAAAGAAATACAAATACAATAATGGAATTTCATTTTTCACCCATAAATTGAAAACACTTTAAAAATATTGATTAAAGGTAAAGGGAAACAAAATTCTCAAACAATAATAAATAGGAATAAACCAAAAATCAGAGCCATCATGGAGAGCAGAATGGCAATGACTATCAGAGGTTTTGAAAATAGTGGAAATTAACATTTGTCCCTATAGTTCTGCCTGATAATTGTATCTGTTTCTGAAATAATCAGAAATGTGCACAAAGATTTACATGACCGGTCATTCTCTATTGCCACAATTATCATGGAGGAGACTTGAAAATAACCTAAAGGTTTAATAAAATGAAATTCTTGAGAAACTTAAATGTATAATTATATGATGAATATTTTAAAGTAATTAGAAGTAAAATCAAATATACTTATGAACATAAAATATTGAAAATATATGTTTAGTGAAAAGGGAAGTTACCAGACATATATACAACATGCTTCCAATAATATAATAAAAGGATAAATGCATGTAAACAAAAAGGATTCACTTCTTATATGGGTAAAAAATATTAGCAAATAACTTCTGATAAGATTGTGAATGAGTTGTTATCTTTGTATTTTTATGGTTTCCAATTTTTTAAATAATGATACAATATTTTACAGTAAAAAATTGAAATAATGTGTCTTTTTTGAAAGTTTTCTCAGATTTCTCAGTAACCTACCTCTCCACATTAAGTCATTTTGAACTCCAAAGCCTCAAAGCTAAAAGAAAGTAACTAAAATTAAGTTTATCTCTTTCAAACAATAATTCTTCATTAAATCAGTTGATACAGATAAAGTTAAAGAGAATAAAAACTGAATAGTAGCACAGAAAAGACCCACATACTGCAGATTACTATCATGCCATGTTCCCAGCAGGGTTGGTGTTAGAACTGAAATACCTGAAGCATTTGGCGAGACCTCATAAAGCTTGTGTTCCAGTGACAAATAGCAAGAGTAATCAGTTCGGATTTAGCAACAAACTCAAATAAAAGTTAATTAAGACAATAGAGACTCTTTACAGGCATTTAGACGTCAAACCAATTGCTGGATAATGGGAACACTAATGTAAACAAGAATCAGGAAAGAAGCCTTCGGATTGGACCCACACCCTCTGGGGAGGTATATAAGAGCCTCAAAGTGAGAGGAGACATTTGAACCTCAGAAAACTCATCTTCCTAAGAGACCCAAAGCACACCTGACTCCCTACACCATGGCTTGCTGTATCGCCCGCTGCTGCAGCGTCCCCACCGGCCCTGCCACCACCATCTGCTCCTCTGACAAGTCCTGCCGCTGTGGAGTCTGCCTGCCCAGCACCTGCCCACACACCGTCTGGCAACTGGAGCCAACCTGCTGTGACAACTGCCCCCCACCCTGCCACATCCCTCAGCCCTGTGTGCCCACCTGCTTCCTGCTCAACTCCTGCTACCCCACCGCAGACCTGGAGACCATCAACCTCACCACCTACACTCAGCCCTGCTGTGACCCCTGTGTCCCAAGCTGCTGCTGACCAGTGGCTGCTTTGCTCTGTCCCTGCCTTTGAAAGAGTCCACCCAGAAGCTCTAGCGTTCACCTGTCTCAGCACCTGCAACTGGCTCCCTCTGCTTTAAAACTGGAACCCAGGCAGCACTACCACTGATAACACAGCCACCACCTCCCGGCAAAAAAGAGGCCAAGAGATTTTCAATGACCATGTAGCTATTATCGGTAGCCAAGTGCCATTTGAATAAGCGGAAGCCTATAGCTTCCCAAAGTTTGATTCCTCAGTATTAAAGCGTACCTGTCTTTGGTTGTTTGGGAATTCTGTTTCCAGTCTTGGGTGGTGTCTTTCTAAAAAGTGAAGAACTTCCTCATGATCATCTTAATAAATTTCAGGTCTCTGGCATAGCACAAATGTCTATGATTACTTTTGTTTGTTTCTATGAATTTTTTAAATGTGTTTCCCAACTCCCAGTGTTGGCATTTGAAGAAAAGCCAGGAATATCAGTAAAACTTAAAATCGTAGTAGTACAGACTTAACTTCTGGCTTTCGTTGTACTTGCTATTTTAACAAGCTACAGCTGCATATAAGATGCATGAAGATGGCCCAGAATATTGGCAAACTTTAGAATATTCTTGACTTGTCCTCCCCTGAAAAAAATGTTTTAAGAGAGGTTGGGAAATAGTGAAATGACCAATTATGACAAACAATATCAACTAACCAGGTGACCTGATAGAATTATGAAAAAAATATTCATGATATAGCCATGTCATTCATTGAACTAACATTCACCAAATATCTCTTATGTATCCTGTGCTTAATTGTCCCTGCCAAAAATGAGCTCACTATGGATCAGGTTTGGAGGATACACCATGATTGTTTATTCCTTCACACAGTTTGCAATTATTTATTGAAAGTCTATGGCTGTGTTGTAATGAAAAGTTTGGTGCGCTCTACCAGTAGCATTAGTAAAGTGCGGCGGGACCACAAAGTGGAGAACAATCAAGATTGTTGCCATGGAGAGAAAGAGGGAAAGGACACAGTCAAGGGAAAATTGATGGGAAGCTGTGGCCAAAGGGATATGGAGGAGAAGGTTATCAAAGAGACCAGACCATTCCCTTTCGTGACCATTGCTGAAATAGCATTGGCTAAAATAAAGTTCGATCCTTTGGTGACTTCTGACCGAAGCAAGAACCCCAAAAGGCATTTCAATGCACCTTAACGCACTTGCAGGAAGATTCTATCCTTCCCTCTTTCCAAAGAGCTGAGACAGAAGTACAATGTTCCATCCTTGCCCATCCGAAAGGATGATGAAGTTCAGGTTGTCCGAAGACCCTATAAAGGTCAGCAGATTGGCAAAGTGGTCCAGGTTTACAGGAAGAAATAGTTCATCTGTATTGAATGGGTGCAGCGGGAAAAGGCTAATGGCACAACTGTCCATGTGGGCATTCACCCCAGCAAGGTGATTATCACCAGGCTAAAACTGGACAAAGACCGCAAAAAGATCCTGGAACCGAAGGTCAAGTCTCGCCAAGTAGGAAAGGAAATGGGCAAATACATAAAGAAGAAACAATTGAGAAGATGCAGGGATAAAGTAATCATATTTGCAACCTGCATTAAAAACTGCTAAAATGAAAAGAGAGAGAGAGAGAGAGAGACTGGACAATGGGGTTATGTCACCAACTGAGTTTGGAGCAGAGAAGGAAGGAAGAATTCAAGAGGGAGATGCTGTGTGCTCCACTCCAGGTACGTCAAGCTTGATAAGCACACATAGCTTATCTAGTTGGAGTTTGGACAGCTGTTCTGGAGAGGAAGATGTATGTCCATAGGAGCAGAAGTCTGTGTTAAAGCCTTGTTGAGTACTTGCAGAGGGCTGGGCTGCACTTGTGCTGGATGAAATTCCATGTGCACAGCAGAGAGCTGCTGCTGGGTATTAGAAACTGAATGGAGATACTGGAGTGTTATGGTTTAGATGTGAGGTGTCCCCCAAAAGCTCAAGTGTGAAACAATGCAAAAAAGGTTCAGAGGAGAAATGACTGGGTGGTAACAGTCTTAACCCAGTCAGTGAATTAACTCCCTGATGGGATTAATTGAAGTGGTAGGGAGTGCCTGGAGGAGGTGGGAACTGAGGTGTGGCTACGGGGTATATTTTGTATCTGGAGAGTGGAGTCTCTCTTGGCTTCCTGATGATGTGAGCTGCTTCCCTCTGCCACACTCTTCCACCATGATGTTCAGCCTCACCTCAAACCCCAAGGAATGGAGTCAGCCTTCTATGGATTAAGACTTCTGAAACCCTGAGCCCTGAAATAAACTTTTCCTCCTCTACAATTGTTCTGGTCAGATTTTGTAGTCACAGCAGCGAAATAGCTGACTAAAACCCAGAGGTAATTTGCCATTTATGAACATTGAAGTTCCAGCCCAACTAGAGTGGAAAAAACTCTCTGAGTACCTGAAACATCAATTGATATTCCAGAAAGGATGCACTAAAAGGATAGGATGACTACCTTGAATAAGGAACACACCAAATCACACCCAATCTAAGTCTAACACTAAGCCTGAGAGGATCTCAGTGCAGGTTAGCATAGTTGGTTGGTTGGTTTTGTACCAGGGATTGAATCCAAGGGCACTTAACTATGAAGTCACAGACGCAGCCCTTTTTATATTTTATTTTGATTCAGGGTCTTTCTAAATTGCTGAGGCTGGCCTCCAACTTGTAGTCCTTCTACCTCAGCCTCCCAAGCTCCTGGGATTAGCGGTGTGTGCCCCTGCACCTGACTGCAGTGTGGTTTTGATGTGCATTTCCCTGATTGCTAAAGATGTTGGACAATTTTTCATGAAATTGTTGGTCATTTGTACTTCTCCTTTTTTTCTTGTTTTTAATTTGTTCCTTATAGGTATACATGACAGTAGAGTGTATTTTGACATATTATACATACATGGAATATAACTTCCCATTCTTTCAGTTGTACCTGATGTGAAGTTACACTGATCCTATATTCACATACAAACTTAGGAAAATTATGTCCAATTCATTCTATCATCTTTCCTACTCCTAACATCACTCCCTTCCCTTCATTTCCCTTTGTCTAATCCAGTGAACTTCTATTCTTCCCTCCTCCTTGCTTATTGTGAGTCAGCATCAGCATATCAGAAAGAATATTCCACCAGTGGTTTTTTGGGATTGGCTTTTTTCACTTAGCATGACAGTCTCCAGTTCCATCCACTTACTGACAAATGTCATAATTTCATTCTTCTTGACTGCTAAGTAATATTCCATTGTGTATACTGTATTTTTCCTTTTGAGATGTGTCTGTTTGGGTCATTTGCCCATTTATTGGTTGGGTTATTTTTGTTGTTGCTATGGTTTGTTTTCTGCTTGTTGTTTTATTTTTGGTGTTGAGTTTTTAGAGTTCTTCATTTATTCTGGATATCAATTGTCTCAGGGAAAAGTCACTCACTGGCAAATATTCTCTCCCATTCTCTAGGCTTTCTCTTCGTGCTCATGTTTCCTTTGTTGGGCAGGAGCTTTTTAAATAGATGCCGTCCTATTGGTTCTTGATGTTATTTCCTGAGCTACAGGAGACCTGTTGAGGAAGTCGTGGCCTGCCCCTCTACCTTGAAGGATTTTCCACTGTTTCGTTCTAGCAGTCGCGAAGTTCCTGGTCTTATGCTTAAGTCTTTGATTCATATTGAGTTGACTTTTGTTCAGGGTGAAAGATGAGAACCTTGTTTTATTCTTCTACACGTGGCCCTCCAGTCTACCCTGAACCCTTTGTTAAAAAGGCTGTCCGACGTATGTTTTTGGTGCCTTGGTAGGACAGTATTCTTGGTCCTCCACCAAATTTCCTCCTCCTTGACTGTTAGTTTTTGTGGCAAAAAAAAAAAAGTGTCAAAACAGAAGTCTCCATTAAATTCAGTGGATGTATTTCTAGCAAACATCTTTTAACATATTGAATCCCATATATATCACATCCCATGCTTAGGACAAAAAGACAAATAAGATACACCTGTCTTAAAGGAACATTGTAAAAAAATGCACAGGAATTACTCTTTTAATTTTTATTTTTACAGACTGCATTTTGATTCATTGTACACAAATGATGCATAGGAATTTTAAAAGCAACATGAGTGCTCTCTAGTGGAAGCCTGTGCAGAGTGCTCTGGGGACAGCCCCCAGCTCAACAGGAGGGCGCTGAATGGCACTTCGACTGAGCCTTGACATTCGTGTTCATCCAGGAAAGGGACAGCAGGAGAAAGGTGCCAACCAGTCTGAACAGTGGCTGGAGTGTAAGTTAGTGAGACTGTCGGGAGATGAACCTGGAGGGGTCAAGTAGCACCTGGTGAAGGAAGGTCCCATTTGTTGATGTAGAAAGTTTTGACCTCATAGGCCGAGAGTAACTAAAAAATAGATTTGTATTTTAGAAAAATGATCTGGCAGCAGTAGTTGGTGCATGCTCTGGGGTAGAACTCATTACAAAATGAAACAATCATGTCTTTCTATCATGCCCTTTCAGGCAACTACTTATTTTCCTCTATTCCCAATGTTCCCCTCTTCCAAGGATGTTGTGCTATAGAAATGAATCCTGGCCAATTTCCATACTCCAAGATGAGCCTGCCACTATTGATCATCACACAACCCGAGTAAATTAATCAAGGTCAAAATAAATAGTACTACTCGGTGTTTATACACCTACAACAACCAGTAACCACGTTTTCCAGTTAGAAATTAGTTCAAGACAAAAGGAAATATTTCTTATTTTGCCTTAAGTCACTTTAAAATAATACTTCACATAGCACCACACCTTAATTAGCTGGAACATATGATGGATAACCAAGACATGGGTTCTCTTCAAAGGTATTTTTCTTTTGACTCATTAGGTTACCAAAAGGTTACAATTTTCTTTCAGAGATTTGTGATTTCCAAATGTGTTTTTGAATCCTCAAACTCATGTCCTTGACCAAACAACATTACTACATGAGAACCTCTAATAAATTTTAACATGTGTTGAAATGTAAAGAAAATCACTACCTTCAAACCCATCTCTGCCCAGTGAATAATAAATCCTAAGAAACTCCTTTAATCTACTTGCGTATGTTCATTGGCTTTCACTGCTTCATTTCTATTAGTGGCTACAAAGAAATAGTGCTCAGAGTTAGGGTGAAAATTAAATTTATTTTGGTTCATAAAATTCTTAACTTTGTCAGATTAATGGGGGATTATCCCCCCATAAAATTCTTGGCGTCAAATGTGGCCATAATCCCAGTGGCTTGGGAGGATGAGGCAGGAGGATCACAACCTCAGCAACTTAAGCAAGGTCCTAAGCAGCTTAGTGAGATCCTGTCTCAAAATAAAAATTGTTAGAAAGGGCTGGGGACATGGTTCAGTGGTGGTTAAACACCCTGGGTTCAATCCCCAGTTTAAAAAAAAAAAAAAATTCTTAGAGATTTCAGAGGCAATTTTTCCTGTGAATTTTGAAAATGAAATAAATACAATTGAAGCCAAGCAAAGTGAAATCGATTATGCTTTATAAGGAAGATGAATTCAAGAAAGAATGCAAAAAAGTTACATCTCAAGTCCCTATCCCCCTGATCCCTCTGGATCAGAGATTTTATCCAATAGGATTACTAGTTTGGGGAATTTTATTCTAATTTACAGAATTTCATTGCCCAAGTTTCAGTGTTTTTAATTTTCATAAAATCGAGGCCTTTGTAAGTAAATAAAACAGACTCCGCATCTCAGCACATAAGACTCCTGTGACTTCCTCATCTCTGCTTAGACGTACAAGCAGTCAGGTTTTCCCAGGACACTAAAAGATGGTAACTTAGAATTTGTTTCACCCTTAATAGGAACTAGTAAGGGCTAGGGGTACAGCTCAGTGGTAGATCATGTGCTTAGCAGGTGCAAGACCCTGAGTATGAGAAAGAAAAGAAAAAAGAAAGTGAAAGAGAGAGAAAGAAAGAAAGAAAGAAAGAAAGAAAGAAAGAAAGAAAGAAAGAAAGAAAGAAAGAAAGAAAGAAAGAAAGAAAGAAAGAAAGAAAGAAAGAAAGAAAGAAAGGAAAGAAAGAAAGAAAGAAAGAAAGAAAGAAAAAAAGAAAGAAAAAAAGAAAGAAAGAAAGAAAAAAAGAAAGAAAGAAAGAAAGAAAGAAAGAAAAAAAGAAAAAAAGAAATTAGTGTAACTCATCTAAAAATGAGACATAGGAAATAGGGAGAAGGCAAGTTTCAGGAATTCAAAGATCACAACCACAGGTCTTGATGAGAATTTATTCCCCTTAGATATGTAAAGTGACATTTCAATTTTCACATGCAGAGTTGTGGTTCTTACACACTCACACATACACACACACACACACACACACACACACATGCACACACTTCAAACCCAGTACATACCTTGCTCCTCATGATCACAAAAAAAGCATTGCAAGACTGCTGATCCGAGTGATCATCTTCATGGTGGTGGCACAAATAAATGTCATTTAGTGAGTTACAATATTGATATTTTTAAAAAGTAGACACAAGTAATCAATGCACAGGATCAAAATCTGGGGTATATTATTTTCCTTATTTGAAATGAGTTGTATCTCTAATTACCAATTGGCCAAATTTTCTTTTTTGTTCCTTATTCTGTCAAAGGACAATGCCTCCTATGTCCATTTACTGAAATAAGTCTTTTATCCTCCCAGCCTGTGGAAGTGGTATAAGTCCTGATTTAGTAACCTGAAGTTATCCCTCTTTTATGAGGCATAAAACTCTTCCTCTGTAAATAAACAACATAATGAAATGTTAGTATGAAAACTGGCACCAACAGTGATAAAGAAAACATCCGGTGCCGTCAGTAAACACCCATTTGGGGGGACTCTATAAAGGTCTCAGGAGGGAAGGAGAGGTTTGGAGACGAGGTACCCAGACTATTGCAACACACCTCTGTTCTTCACTTCCAAAAGGATGACCTCTGATGGTTCTGAAGCTTCCCCCGGGAGCTGCTCTTCTGAGTCCGGTGCCCAGGCTCCCAGCTGTGCATCCGCTTCCACCTGTTTCCCCCAACCCAGTTGTCAGACGCCATGCTTCCTGTCCAGGTCTCACCTGCCCACCGGTTGCCTCACACCCTGCTACTTTGCAGGGAGCTGTAACAGTCCATGCCTGCTGGGGAGCTGTGCTTGGTGTGAGGATGGTGTGTTCAACAGCAACGAGAAGGAGACAATGCAGTTCCTGAATGACAGACTTGCCAACTATCTGGAGAAGGTCCGCAGTCTGGAGCAGACCAACGCGGAGCTGGAAAGCAGGATCCAAGAACAATGCCAGCCAGATACCCCGTTGGTGTGCCCGGATTATCAGTGTTACTTCAACACCATTGAAGACCTCCAGCAAAAGGTTTGGTGTCTGGAATCTCTAATGCTCCACCTTTCCAATCTCTTAGTGGTTGTATCCCTATACTAGAAGGGGCTGTTCTATGGAAGTAAACCAAGGGAAGGCAGAATTCCAAGAGTTAATGTAGTACAGAAGCAAGGACCCTGAACTAACTCAGGACACCTGAGTCCCAGCCCCAGGGTGATCAACAAAGTTGAGTGACAGGTCAAGTCACATCTGTAGACTTGACCTTTATCATCTATAGGACGGAGGGAGACTACTTTTATATCAAAAATCACTTCCATCTGTAACACTGTACAACTAACATTGTGTATAAATATTCTTTTACACGTGGATGTTGAATGTCACCTAGTTGAATTTCACCTACCAATCATTTTCTTCTTTTACTGATGAATTTCTATTATTGGGGATGGGGATATAAAAATCTTTTTACTAATAAAAAAAAGTTTTTACATTTTCAACTAGCAAAGAATGTTGCAGAAAGTCTTAGATCATTTAAAAAATGAAACTCTGGGTTTCTACATTTTGTTTCTAAATTGGCACTGGTTTTTTTTTTCATGAAGTGACACAGTTAATAAGAAAAGCGGGCAAATCAATTGTATACTTTCTTACAAAGACTTTCAGAAGATAACGAAAGGCATGGTTGGTAAAGGAGTAGATATGCAGATTTCAAAGAAGCATTTATTTACATAACTTGCTTCTCAGATCTTATGCACGAAGGCGGAGAATTCTAGACTTGCCGTACAGCTTGACAACTGCAAACTGGCCACGGATGATTTTAGGTCAAAGTAAGTTGAATTTTAATTTGATAATAACCTAAGGTTCTCCCTCTCCACCTGCCTTGTATCTCTATCTCTCCCCCCAAATCTTCTCTGCATAATGATTTTAAGCTGAGAGTGCTTTAATAGTCTTGAACTTACCATTATTTGGGATGTGAAGGAAATCACAGCAAGTGGCTCCTGTGACCCCTGCGTCACTCACTGGTGCACTCAGCACTGTTCCGTGTGTGGCAAAGCAGCCACTGCGAGTCTCACTCTTGCTTGACAGGTATGAAAGCGAGCTGTCTCTTCGCCAGCTGGTGGAGACAGACATCAGTGGCCTGCGCGGAATCCTGAATGAGCTGAACCTGTGCAAATCTGATCTGGAGGCCCACGTGGAGTCTCTGAAGGACGATCTCCTCTGCCTTAAGAAAAGTCACGAAGAGGTGAGGAAAATGGCCACAGCACTGAAGAACTCTAAGAGTGATAGAGTTCAAGCATCTGAATTTTTTTTTATTTATTTATTTTTGGTACAAGGGGCGCTTAACCACTGAGCCACATCGCCAGTCCTTCTTTTTATGTTTTACTTAGAGACAGGGTCTCCCTGAGTTGCTTAGGGCCTTTCTAAGTTGCTGAGGGTGGCTTTGAACTTGCAATCCTCCTGCCTAAGCCTCCTGAGCTGCTGGGATCACAGGCAGGCACCACTGCGCCCGGTTTCATGTATCTAAATTGAACCTGAGATGTTGCTTATGCTGGACTAAAGTTTAAGGTGTCCTCACATGCATCTGGATCATTCCAGCGGGTCTGAATGTAGATGTACATCACTATATGCAGCATGATCCCTGGCCAGTGCCAGAGGTAGAGACCACACTCCTCCTCTCCATTGCTTTCCTGAAGGTGTTAAGTCACCCGGCACGTGGCTCTCCTTAGCAGCTTGATGCCACCCCTAACTCCAACCCACAAGGTATGAAAACTGAGCCAATCAACACAGACTGTGAGATCCCACTCCAGAAAGGAAATCAAGAGTCACACAATATTTGGACTCAAATTTTTAAATAGTCTGCATTTTTAAATGTTTTTAAATTATAAAATCTAAGAGTACCATATTGATGAAGTTTGAAAATGAAAAACTGATTTAACCAAGTATATTTTCTCTTCGAACCTTGGATGATGATTAAGAACTAAACCTCACTGAGACCTTGCTATGTGCCAGGCTTTTTTGACATTATTTTTGTGTGTATTAACTCTTCTGTATCCCACAACAACCCTCCAGAAAGGAGACAATTATTTTAGCCATTTCATTGATGAAGAAACAGGGGTACCAATAAGTCAGCCCAGGCAACCTGATTCAAAAGCCCACACCTTCATCACCTAAACCAAAAACTGAAATGGCATGGCACTGGTGGTCCACTTAACTTTCTCTCCCCTACCACCCTGTGACATTCTTTACTCCACCTCCTCTTTCAGGAGGTCAACGTGCTTCGGGGACAGCTTGGAGACCGACTCAGTGTAGAGCTGGACACCGCCCCCACCGTCGACCTCACCAGGGTCCTGGATGAGATGCGATGTCAGTATGAAATGGTGCTGGCCAGCAACCGCAGAGACGTGGAGGAATGGTTCGCCCTGCAGGTCAGCACCCGCAGCAGTCAGGGGGCAGCCTCCAGGGCAGCACTTTGCTGGGTTCTCTAACCCGGCCTGTGTTTCAGACAGAAGAGTTGAGTCAGCAGCAGCAGTCCAGCGTGGAGCAGCTGCAGGGCTGCCAGACGGAGATGCTGGAGCTGAAGCGCACGGCCAACACTCTGGAAATCGAGCTCCAGGCGCAGCAAAACCTGGTGCGTAAGGCAAACACAGGGTCATCTGCCCAACCCCAGGCAGGGGCAGTGTGTGTGGCAGGTCTGGATTTCTGGTTTGCAAGGACATCATTTCCTCACCTTTCCTAAGCACCATGTTAACCCAGTTGGAAGCAAAAGTGACAGGTCAACAGCTTGTATTGTCCCCCTAAAGGTACCTGCCTTTCCTTTCTGGGCCTGTGCATGATCCTGCAGTACCCTCCAGAGATAGGAAGAGGAGGGAGGTCAAGGCAGGGGGAGCCAGTAAGCAATTAAGCATGACAATGGACAATGGATTTTTACTCTCTTTTAATCCAGAACAATTTTTCAGGCTCGCCATCACATCTAAAACAAAGTATAGCTTTCGAACTTTTCATCCTACAACTATGGTAAAGTTTCCTGGGATCCACATCTCATCCTGACCCCACCCCACCAAAGCCACAGGAATTCCAGGCAGTTAAGGTCACATGCACCAGTTCCAGTCAAGTACTGAAGTCCCAGGAGAAACCCTAGTGGATAATAGCTAGGCATTCATTCCCTGAGAGGCACAGTGCAACGTACGCCTCACCGTAATGTTACAGGGTACAGACCTTTACTAACCCATTCACCGACGAGGAAACTGGGGCTCAGATTCAATAATTTACAGGGGTTTCTGCAATTTTTTTCTTTTTCTTTTTTCTTTTTTTTTTTTTTTTTTTTTTTTTTTTTTAAACCACTGAGCCACATCCCCAATCCTTGTTTGTATTTTATTTAGAGACAGGGTCTCGCTAAATTGCTTAGTCTTGCTAAATTGCTGAGTCTGATCTCAACATGGGATCCTCCTGTTTCAGCCTCCCAAGCCACTGGGATTACAGGCATGTGCAAACGTACCTGGGAAGCTCCTGCAATCAAAGGGGAGAAAGTGGAAGCTGAATCCAAGTGTTTCAAACCCAGAGCCTCTTCTCTTATAACCACACTATACCATCCCTCCCTGCCAGAAGCCCAAACTCAAGGTTTCCTCTCACATGTTGTGAATCCTCCTTAAGCTACACAAATAAATCTTAGGTGACAGTAGTCGTAGAGGTAGAATTACAGCTGACACTTTGACAGGCCCTAACATTGTTCCAGGTACTGTTCTAGTTGCTTTCCACATATTATCTCATGTAATCCTCAGAACCTTCCTATGAGGAAGGAACTTTACAGTCCCCATTTTATGCAGAATAAAACTGAGTTTCAACAAAGCTAATTTTCCTAATGTCATCTCGCTAGACGAGGGTAGAACAAAGACATGAAAACAGGCCAACTGGCCCCAGAGACCGTAGGACAGGATCCTTTTGACGGTATTTTCTGTCTGCAGACAGAATCTCTGGAAAGCACTGTGGCAGAAACGGAGGCCCAGTACAGCACCCAGTTGGCCCAGATGCAATGCCTGATTGATAACGTGGAGAACCAGCTGGCAGAGATTCGCTGCGACCTGGAGCGGCAGAACCAGGAGTACGAGGTGCTGTTGGACACAAAGGCCAGGCTGGAGTGCGAGATCAACACGTACCGGGGCCTGCTGGAGAGCGAGGACAGCAGGCAAGTTCCACAGTCACTTGCGAAACCCCTCAGAGTCACAAAGAGGCCAAAAGAGAGAATCCCATTTCCCTCAAGGTTGGACCAAGGTCAAACCTCCTTAATCTGTTAAGGGTTCTTCTTAAAAGAGTAAGGAAAGAGCCTGAAGCTAAGCTCACGACCGTGGATGTTCTAAAATATTCTGATGTTCTAAAGCAGAATGATTTTCATGTATAATATTTCATGCTCAGGGTATTTCTTTGCACCTGTTTTCGTATAATATTTCATGCTCAGGGTATTTCTTTGCACCTGTTTTCCACTGAAGGGAAATCTGGAACATGCATTAGATGGCATTTGCAAAACAAAGAAAATATATTAAATACTATTCAACAGACACTGCTATGGTGAATGTGTAATATCATTCTGGGTTGGGTCTTAAGCTGAAGGCTGTTCTGCAAGGAATTTTCTGCAGAACATAGTTAATGGGGAAAAATTTAACATGTCTAAGTTACATTTTGCCAAGATTTCCTTGTTAAACCCAGTTTAAAACTAATTTTCCCCAGGCTGGCCTGTAACCCCTGTTCTACAACATCCACGTCAAACAACACCTGTGAGCCGTGCTCAGCATTCCTCATTTGCACAGTTGAAAACTGTTGTGCTTGAACCTTAAACGCCCAGCATGGTGGATGGGAGAATGGAAGCCAGCAGCGTCCTAGGAAGGAGATGGGCCACCAGACCAGAAGCACGAGCCCAGAAACTTCCAGATCCTCTAAGCAGTCTTGGTGTATTTATCATTTCCTCTCCTTTAAGTTCATTTGTGGTATTCTGGGAGCTCATAAAGCCTTCTTGCCAACCTCCAAATAAAAGGCGTCTCCTTCCTTTAACATGGTAAATACAATTTTGTGGCTTGTTGCCATGGATATGATAGCCATTTAATGCCAAGGGAATTGTCTAAACCCAGGACTCGAGTTTGACTTTGTACAAAACCAGACTGAAAATATGATAACTCGTCAAATACAAACAGATTCATCAATACAAAAGGTTGTGTGTCATCAGAGACAGTTTCTTTCTCAGAGGAAATTTAGAAAGCAAATATAATAAATTATGTTTACTTTACTTTTAGTTTTTAAATTTGGCATATTAAGCCGGCTGCAGTGGCACACACCTGTAAGCCCAGGGGCTCGGGAGGCTGAGGCAAGAGAACTGAGAGTTCAAAGCCAGCCTCAGCAACTTAGGGAGGCCCTAAGCAACTCAGAGAAACCCTATCTCTAAATAAAAAATATAAAAGGGCTGGGGATGTCGCTCAGTGGTTAAGCACTGCTGGGTTCAATCGCTGGTACCAAAAAAAAATTTTAAAGTGTAAAATATTAAAGTGTAAAATATTCACAATTCCATTCCCTAAAAACATCCAATGTCAATATTTTGAGGAACTTCCAGTTCATTGTTTTTTCTTTTCTTTTTTTTTTTTTTTTTTGGTGGGGCTAAGTACTGGGAATTGAACCCAGACACTTAACCACTGAGCCACATCCCCAGCCCGTTTTTGTATTTTATTAGAGACAGGGTCTTGTTGAGTTGCTTAGGGCCTCACTAAGTTGCCGAGGCTGGCTTTGAACTCACAGTCCTCCTGCCTCAGCCTGCTGGGATTACAGGCGTGCACCACCATGCCTGGCTTCCAATTCATTCTGATAATTGGTTTTTCCACTTAGTTATAAGCATAACTACATATACATACAGTTTTCTCTTTTCACTTACATCATCTAAGTATTTTCAAACCTAATAAAAACATAAGATTGTCTTGAGGCCGTCATCTTAGTAAGTGCATAAAATATACCATACAGTACATTGCTCTGTTATTGGGCATTTAGGTTTTAAGAATAATTATACTCAAAAAAAAAAAAAAAAGCAACCAATAGAATTTTCACTTCCAGAAAGATGAAGTAGATATACATTTCCTTAGTCCCCTTCCTGAATACAACTAAAAAAAAATTACATAAAAAAACAAATATAAGAAGAAGTCTAGAAAGTGGAAAATTTTGAGGCTCAAGGAATCACACCATAGTGCAATCCCTGGATTTCCTTCTGATCTCTTATATCCCAAAGTGGGAGCTGGAAAGATCAACCATCCAGAAACACCAAAAGGTACAGAGGAAGAAAAAAAATAATTGCCCAAAGAGCATCCTCTCATTAGCTAAAGAACCAGAAAAGTAGTCACCCAGCAAGGCAGAAAAACTTTAGATAATAACCACTCTACCCAGCCAAACACCACAAAATAAAATCATTTTGCCCACTACCGTCCCCACCAGGAAAGGCCAAGAGGGACGTCTAGGTTTCCATCCTTCCCAGACTGTAACAGGGCACCCAAACTCCCCCACCTGAGAGGAGTCAGAGAAGGCTGAGTGGAGAGACTCGGGACTTGCATTCTCACTACAAGATTCTGAGACCCACCACCACCACAGTGTCAGTGGAGACTCTCTGGGGGGCATGGACATAACACCACCCAGTAGCAGGGAGGCACTTCTTTCCCCTGGGTGGTGTCAAAGAAGGCCTATTGGAAAGCCAAGGTAATGGGGCCACTACCATGCAGTGGAAGCCACATGGAAAGCAGTAACCAGACACCCTGTCCAGCCCATCCAGGTAGTATCCAAGGAGGCCAGGTGAGCAGCCTAAGTCCTGTACCTCCCAGCAAGAGTGCCCGTGGGTGTGAAGGAGGTGAAGTGGAGAACCTGGACTTCCACTCCCACCTGCCCGTGTGAAGCAGCACCCACCTCCCCTTACCAAAGCAGGGGCAGGGAGACCTGCTGAGAGCAAAACTGAAATAATATCCAGAGTTGCATAACCTAATTCCCCAAAGGCAGGTTTCTAAAAATCGCTCTTCATACTAGGAAACCAAAAACTTAACTTAAAAATGAAAAAATAAGGGCTGGGGAGATAGCCCAGTTGGTAGAGTGCTTGCCTCACATGCACAAGGCCCTGAGTTCAATCCCCAGCACCAAAAAAAAAAAAAAAAAAAAACATGAAAAATAAAAACAATCAACAGATCCTAACACCAGATGACACAGAATTAGAATTAGCTGGCAAGAATGTTTAAACAGTCATCATAAAAATACTTCAACAAGCAATACCTCAATGAACTCTGGTAGCAAATGAAACAAGTAGAAAGTTCTCAGCAAAGAGGTACAAGATATGAAGAACCAAATGGAGGTTTCATAACTGGAAAATGCCATAAAACCAATGGATGGGCTAAACAGCAGAATGGAAATATCGGTGGAGGGAAAATATCAGTGAACTTCATAATAGAATAATAGATATCACCCAATCTGAAGATAAGTCTTAAAAAACTGAAGCATCTCAGGGAACTTTGGGACTATATCATCAGATCTTATATTCTTGTCATCAGAGTCTTTAAGAGGAGCAGATGAAACCTTAAGAGTTGTTTTAATTTGCATTTCTGTAATTACTAGAAATGTTGAACACTTTTTCATATATTTGTTAATCACCTGTATATCTTCTTTTGTAAAGTGTCCAGTTCCTTAGCCCATTTATTGATTGGGTTCTTTGTATTTTTGGTGTAAATTTTATAAGTTCTTTATAAATTTTAGAGATTGGTGCTCTACCTGAAGTGCGTGTGGAAAAGATTTTCTCCCACTCTGTAGGCTCTCTTTTCACATTATTGATTGTTTCCTTTGCTGAGAAAAAGCTTTTTAGTTTGAATCTATCCCATTTATTGATTCTTGCTTTGATTCTTGTGCCTTACTCCAATTAAATTGGCTATTATCAAGAACACAAACAATAATAGATGTTGGTATGGATGTGGGGAAAAAGGCATACTCTTACATCGCTGGTGGATTGCAAGTTGGTGCAGTCACTCTGGAAAGCACTGTGGAGATTCCTCTGAAAACTTGGGATGGACCAAATCTACATTGTGTTGGCTTAGGAACTGACTTCCTTAAAAAGACTCCTAAAGCTCAAGAAGTAAAAGTGCAAGAAGTATCAATAAATGGGGCTGTATCAAACTAAAGCTTCTTCGCAGCAAAGGAAGCACTCAAGAACGTGAAAGGAGAGCCTGCAGAATGGGAGAAAATCTTTACCACGTGCACCTTAGATGGAGCATTAATCTCCAGGATATAGAAAGGTTTCAAAAAACTTAACACCCAAAAGATTAAGTAACCCAATCAATAAATGGGCAAAGGAACTGAACAAACACTTCACAAAAGAAAAAATACAATCCGTTGAGAAATACATGCAAAAATGTCAACATCACTAGCTGTTAGAGAAATGCAATTAAAACTGCACTGGGCTGTGAATATAGCTCAGTTGGTAGAGTGCTTGCCTTGCAAGCACAAGGCCCTGGGTTCAATCCTCAGCACCGCAAAAAAAAAAAAAAAAAAAAAAAAAAAACTGCACTGAGATTTCATCTCACTCCAGTCAGAACGGCAATTATCAAGAATACAAGTAACTGTAAATGTTGGTGAGGATGGGGGGCGGGGAAGGCACACTCATACATTGCTGGTGGGACTGCAAATTGGTGCAGCCACTCTGGAAAGCAGTATGGAGATTCCTCAGAACACTTGAAACAGAACCACCATTTGACCCAGTTATCCCACTCCTTGGTCTATATCCAGAGGACTTAAAATCAGCATACTACAGTGACACAGCCACATCAATGTTTACGGCAGCTCAATTCACAATAGCTGGATTTTGGAACCAACCTAGATGCCCTTCAACAGATTAATGGTTAAAGAAACTGGCATTTGCAGGTAAATGGATGGAACTGGAGAATATCATGCTAAGTGAAATAAGCCAATCCCAGAAAGCCAAAGGTCAAATATTTTCCCTGATAAGTGGATGATGATATATAATGGGGTGGGGGGTGAGGGTGAGAGAAGAATGGTGGAACTTTAGATTAGGGAGAGGGAAATGAGAGGGAAGAGGGGACGGGGGTATGAAAGATGGTGGAATGAGACAGTCATCATTACCCTATGTACATGTATGATTACACAAATGGTATGAATCTACATCGTGCACAACCATAGAAACAATAAGATATACCCCGTTTGTGTACAATGAATCAAAATGCAGTCTGTAAAAATTTTTTAAATAATAATAATAAAAGAGGAGGAGAAAGAAAGTAAAGCACAAAATGGATTCGAAGAAATAAAGACTGAATTTTTTCCAAATTTGACAAATGAAAAAAATCTACAGATGCAAGCAGCCATGCCAACCCACAAAAGGATAAATCCAAAGAAATCCACACCAAGACATACCAGGACAATTTTCTGAAAACTAAAGCCAATTTTTAAAAAGTTCCTGAAAGGAGTCAGAGGGAAACAATAGCTGACCATAGAAAGATAACAAGTCACATGATGGTAGATTTGTCACCTTAACCATGGAATACAGTAGGAAGAAGTACAAGTGCCAAGAGGAAAGAAATTGTCAATCGTATTTCTCTGCCCTCTGAAAACATCCTTCAGGAAGGAATGATCAAAAGATATTCTCAAGGGAAGAAAAGTTACAAGAAGCTGCCACCTGAAGACCTACCCTAAAAGAATAAATTAAAAGAGTTCTTTGGACACAAAGGCCATGATGAGATAAAGAATATTTATTAGAACATTGGGAGAAAAATAACAATGACAATTAAAATATGAATAATATAAATAGATTTCCTTCTGAGGTTTCTGAATTATGTTTCATGATTGAGGCAAAAAGTATAGCAGTCTGATATGGCGCTCAATGTATAGAGAGAAAAATTTTAAGACATTTATATTAAAATGGGATACAGTAAAGGGGGTAAGGTTTCTACAAGATATCAAACTTCCCATTCTTGTGATCGTACATGATGTGAAGTCTCACGGTCATGTGTTTATATGTGAACATAAGAAAGTTACATCTGATTCATTCTACTCTCTTTCCTGTTTCCATCCCCCTCCCTTCCCTCCATTCACCTTTGTCTAATCCAGTGAACTTCTATTCTTCCCTCCTCCTCACTTATTATGAGTCCGCATTTGCATTTCAGAAAGGATATTCAGCCGTTGGGTTTCGGGGATTGACTTATTTCACTTAGCATGGTAGTCTTAAGCTTCATCCATTTACTGACAAATGCCATAATTTCATTCTTCTCTATGGCTGAGTATTATTCCATTGTGTATATTTACCACATATTTTTATCCATTTATCTGTTGAAAGGTACATAGGTTGGTCCCATAGCTTGGCTATTGAGAATTGAACTACAAACATTGATGTGGCTATATCTCTGTAGTATGCTGATTTTAAGTCCTTTGGGTTTATGCTAAGGAGTGGGATAACTGGGTCAAATGGTGATTCCATTCCAAGTTTTCTGAAGAATCTCCATGCTGCTTTCCAGAGTGGTTGCTCCAATTTGCAGTATGACCAACAATGTATGAGTGTGCCTTTTCCCCCACATCCTCGACAACACTTATCATTACTTGTATTCTTGATAATTGTCATTCTGATTGGAGCGAGATGAAATCTCAGTGTAGTTTTAATTTGCATTCCTGTAATTGCTAGAGAGGTTGAACATTTTTTCACATATTTGTTGACCAACTGTATTTCTTCTTCTGCGAAGCGTTCAGTTTCTTTGCCCATTTGTTGACTGGCTGACTTGGTTTTTTTGGTGTTAAGTTTTTTGAGCTCTTTTTGTATCCTGGAGATTAATGCTGTATCTGAGGTGCAGTCTGCGACCTGTTCTCTGCCTTTGCCATGCTTTTTCTGGTGTTAAGAGTGTAGCCAAAGCATTTCTCTAACAGTTTTTCAGCACATACAGCCCTTTCAAATGAACTCTATTCCATCTTCTTATCAAAAAATACCACCTCTACCTTCCATTATGTATGATATTTTGTACAGTCGGTTTATCTTTTTGTACATAGAAAGTTAAAACTATTTTCACCATGGGTTTATGTAAAGTCAAAGTGGAATCAAAGTAGGAAAATATCTTTAATATTAGGTAGCCACCTGGGGACCCCTCATGTTTCCTTTAGCCCTTTACAGCTATCTTTGCATAGTATTATACTAGAGATTACATTAAAGACAGGTTAATTCTAAATCCGACAGGTTCTTGGGTTATGCACCTGCTCTAAATGGTTTTAAGGTTGGGGCAAAACCGTTTTGGCTGTAGTCCACTAGGACAAGCCAAATGACCTTTACCTTCCATACTAAAATACTAAGGCCATTAGACATATTTCTACTTTGACAGTAGTATAATATATTTATATTTATATGCCAATTCCTATATGTTTTAAGTTTGGTTATTGGAAAAATATAAACCAAAATTATTATTGATATGAATCTGGATCACTGGGTAGTTTTTTTTAACCTTTTTTGTTGGTGCATTATAATTATACTTAATAGTGGGATTCACTATGCCGTCTTCATACATGCACATAATATAATTTGATCAATTTCATTCCCCATACCGTAGTTTTAACTAATCCACAATACTTTAATTGATGATGGCAAACCAAAAATAAATTGAACCCACTGAAAGCTTTCCAGATTGGAGAAATTGTCACTTTTTCCACGTAAGTATGTGGAGTAGGCATTCCTCTGAGTTGTCAAGTGTTGAAATGGCAATTGCACTTCTTGGTACAGTAACGAGACCTCATTCAGTAAAATCTAGAGAAGTCCTAATCTTTTGGTTAAGAACATAATATTTTCATGGCATTCATAATCCACCCAACAAGAAGTCAATGATTTTAGCACTTGGTGTCATATAAAAATGCTAATCACTCACAGCCAACAACAACAAAAAGCCTTGTATTCTAGGCTTTGTGTACAGCCCACCATGAGGACTCTCATGGAAAATAGAGGCCTTGAGCCTCACTTGCAAGAAGCATCCGTGACTCATGGGACTGTTGCTCCCCACAGTGTGTATTTAGTATCTCCCTGTGCTCCTTAACGACGGGGATACCTTCTGAGTAATGCGTCATTAGGAGATTTTTGTCCTTGCAGGAACATCATAGAGGGTGCTTACACAAACGTAGAGGTACTGAGCAATCACTCAGCATAGTCTCTTGACGCAATGAAGAGATGCAGTAAACGTGAGATATGAGGCTGCTTCCAGGGCAGCATGGCGTGCGGCTTTACAATAAATGTTGGGTTTTTTTTTTTGTTTTGTTTTGTTTTTTTTGGTAAGTAGAAGAAACACATTCTAAAATAATGATGAAGTGCATAGCATAGTACATACAACCAGGAACAGGTGTTTATTATCATAACAAATACCATACTTAATTGTAGGTGATATAATTTTTAAGGCTAACAGTGGAGTAGGTTTTTTTTTATACCAGCATCGCCAAAACACACAAGGAACACTCTGTGCTATGACATTTCGAAGGCAGCAATGCACTAGACAATGGGATTTTTTCAGCTACAATATGACCTTACAAGACCACCATCACACATGCCATGCATCATTGACTAAAATCTCCGCATGCCGCACGTGACTCTATTTGCCCTTCATGGAACCCTCGCTGCATCTGCGGAGACAGATTCCCTCCCTAACCCTCAGCTATCAGTGACAGGCTGGGCCCAAAGTCTTCTTCCTCTGTGCTGCACAGTCCCGTTCCCAGAAGGCTCTGTCCAGGACAAAGAGAGAGAACTCCTCTCCATCTCGCCTAGACTTGCTCTTTTAGGAGTGAGTGTGAATTTAAGTTTTATAGCTGAAAAATACCAAAATAACATTTCAGAAAGCAGAGAAAAGCATTGTAACTGCAGCATCTGGAACGTGTTCCCTTAGTCGCTGGGGCAGGGAAAGAGTAGTCAGAGGATCTCAAACCAGAAATGAAAGGCTGGGAAAGACCCTGCCCAACTGCCTGGGGATGAGAGAGCTCATCTTCCCAAGTGCCCCCAAGGAGAGCAGCACCAGGTAAGTGTGAGTCCTGCAGTTTCTCCCAGAGCAGCCCCGGAAACCCACAGAGGAGCCCAGGTGGAGGGAGCTCCAACCAGCAATGTGCAGTGGAGGGACAAGGCGGGGAAGCCTCATGGATGGCAAAGGAGACAGTTTTGCTAACAGTATACAGCAGGCACAAGATCCATGGATACGAGGTGAAGCTGGCTGGGTCAAGATTACAGGGGGCTTTCATTGCCAGGCAGTCGAGAATTTGAAACTACGTGGGAGCAGTAGTACCTCCTTAGAATCCCAGTGACTCAGGAGGCTGAGGCAGGAGGATGGCAAGTTCAAGGCCAGACTCAGCAACATAGTAAGGCCCTAAGCAACTTAGCAAGATCCTGTCTTAAAAAAAAAAAAAAGTACTGGGGATGTTGTTCAGTGGTTAAGCACCCCTGGATTCAATCCCAGGTACAAGAAAAAAAGAATTTGAACCTGGCTCTGTAGGAGGCATTGAAGGTTCTCTGCAGGAAAAGGGGGCTATCGTAACATAAATAAGAAAGCTTTTCAAGATAGATTATGTGGAATGGCCACAGGATAGCCAGGTTGCCAGAAATTAACAAATGAGTGGGCAGTGCAAAAATGAAGGTTACCCACTGCTCTATCAAAAAGTTCAGTAATGAAAAGAATGCAGAAGCTTCTTCATGCAGAATGTGCTTCATAGTTAAGGATAAGACGTACTTTAGGAAACAAATATGTTTATAAGGAAAGGAAAGTTGATCAAGAGTAAAGAAGAAATGAAAGAGGCAAGAAAAGGGGAATATAGTTCATGAGTCATGCCAGGCCTGGTGGTGAACACCTGTAATCCCAGCCACTCAGGAGGCTGAAGCAGGAGGATCACAAGTTCAAAGGCAGCCTTAGCAACTTATTGAGGCCCTAAACAACTTAGTGAGAACCTGTCTCAAATTATTTTAAAAGGTGGGGGTACTGGGCATATGGCTCAGTGGTTAAGTGCCCTGGGTTCAATTCCCAGTACCAAATTATTAGTAATATTATTAGTATTATTAGTATTAATGACATGACCCTGAAGGTATCATAGGGAACCAAATCAATGGTACAAATAAAGAAGTTGGTAGCAGAAGAAAGGAAGAGCTCTACCTGTGAGATGCCAGAGGAGAAGAAAAGTGAAAAGACAGAAAGATGTGGAAACATGAATGATTTTTAGGCTTTTTTTCCCCTGATTTTGAAAGTGATACAATTAATTTCTGGAACACATAAAAGCATACAGAAGAAAATAATCATCATTATTAATAACTATAAATGCAAAAAATTCAACTCTTAACCTTGTTACATATTTACTTCCAGTCCTTTATTTTATGGAGTCAAATTCCTCAATTTTTATGGTTTCTTAATTTCGAATCACTGTTGCAAAGACCTGCCTCGTTCTGCAATTTTAAAAGAAGCACACTTATGATTTTTCCATTTTTCGTGACAATGCTTGATCTATTTAGAAGTTAACCTTAGGAACAAAGTAGTGAAGCTTTACATAGCTACCCAGCTGCATGAAATCTTAATTTTTAGGTCAACTATACTTTATTAAGGTTTAATTTTCATACAATAAAATACATCCATTGAAAGTACACAGTCCTGTGAGGCCTGAAGCACACCAGCCCTGCTGTAATCATGAACAGATCGAGACAGAACAAAAGATGGAAATGGAGAACATCGGCCTTGAAGCTTCCTTCACGCTGTTTCCAGCCAACCCGCCTCCCCCACTTTTCTGATGTCCAACACCTCGGACAAGTCTTGCCTGCCCTCGAAGCTGGTATAAGTGTACACCACACTGTATTTCCTTGTGCCTGGCTTCTTCGGCTCAGCACGTTCCTGAGATTCTTCCATGCTGTTGTGAGAGCGGTGGTTCCTTCTTTATTGTTGTTGGGTGCTAGTCCACATTATATAAATACGCCACAGTTTGTTGATCCATCGTCCTGTTTATAAGCAGTTGGGTTAGCTCCATGTTGATGCTATTAAGAACATAGTTGCAATAAGCATTCCTGTACAAGTCTTTTGGGGTATGAATGTATTCATTTCTCTTGGCCACATTCCTAGGAATGAAATTCCTGGGTGTTGGGAGAGGTCTTCTGTTGTCAGGTGTGCATGTGTAGATAAGACAGATAGATAGATAGATAATAGATAGATAGATCGATAGATAGATGATAGAATATGAATATACTGAGAGGGTCACAAAAGGTTTAAAACAATTTTTATGTAATAACTTTTATATTTTATATTAATAATATATATATAGAAAAGGAATGCTTTAACTCAGACTGTGTCTTGCCTTTTTGCTTTCTTAGTTGTTTATTTGGATCAGCAAAAGGTTTTAATTTTGATGATGTCTAATCTGTTTTTAACAGTGTCCTCCATGTGCTAAGAAATCTTTATCTAGTATGAAGTTATAAATATAGTCTGTACCTTCCTATAAAAAATTTAAACTTGCAAGTTTCACACTTAAAGTGATTCATCTTTTTTAAAAAATATTTTTAGTTGTAAATGGATATAATATCTTTATTTTATTTACTTATTTATTTTTATGTGGTGCTGAGGATCAAACCCAGTGCCTCACACATGCAAGGCAAGTGCTCTACCACTGAGCTACAAACTCAGCCCAAAGTGATCTACCTTAAATTAAAAGAATTGTTGAACATTGGTGAGGTTGAGATCAAGATGTAATTTTTCGGGGCTGGGGATATAGCTCAGTTGGTGGAGTGCTTGCCTTGCAAGCACAAGGCCCTGGTTTCAATCCCCAGCACTGTAAAAAAAAAAAAAAAAAGATGTAATTTTTCCTATATGATTACCTATCTGATTCAGCAACATTTATTGAAAGGGCTTTCTCCTTCGCATTGACTTGCTTTGAGAATTTGTGAAAAATCAACTGACCCGAAGTATAGACACCTATAATCTCAGTTACTCAGAATGCTAAAGCCAAAGGATCCAGAAGTTTAAGATCAGGGCAAATGAGACCCTGTCTCAAAATTTAAAAAAATAAAAAGAGCTGGAAATGGAACTCAGTGATAGAGCATTGCCTAATTTGCCCTGGGCTTATTCTCACTGCCACGAAAAAAAAAAAAAATCAACTAGACCCTATATTCTTTCTCTTTGATCTATTGCCAATCTTTATGCCAATATCCCACTCTCTTAATTATCGTAACATTATAGTAATTGTGTGAATTTATATTCCCACAAGCAATACATTTGTTACCAAACTTTGATTTTTCCCAAACATTTTGATCATTCACAACCTTTTATTTTCTCTAATACAAAAGGTGAAAGATAAAATAATATCTCAGCATAGTTTAAATTCACATTTTCCTTCATATGAGTGACATCAAGCACTTTTTCTTGTTTTAAGCATCTTTTGTATTTTCTCTCCGGTCACTCTCTGTAATATTGTTGCAAATATTCTTTCCCAGTTCTTCATCTTGTCTTCTACTTTATATGTCGTGTTCAATCACTTGTTATTTTATATACTCAAATTTGTCTGGTTTTTTTTTTTTTAATTTCCTACTTTTCAGTCAGTCATTATTGGAAAGTCTGACTGTAAATTTATAAACGTCCTGCGTTTTCTCTGAACACAATCATTTTTTCACATCTGAGTCTTGGATCCACTTGTAATTTGTCCTGCGATAAGGCTTGAGGTGTGATCTTTTCATTTCCTGCACCCTAGAGAGTGATGTGGAATCATCCCCAGACCACATATGATGGTCTACATTTTCCAATTGATTATAAGTGTTCTGTTTATCATATACTAAATCCCAATATGTTTGGGAGTCTTTTTCTAGACTTTTCACTCTATTCTTTTGATCTGATCTGTCCAACAATTCATGCATCAATATTGCACTATTTTAGTTATTGAAATTTCAAAATATGCTTTAATATTTTGAAAGGACTATTTTATCAGAATTTTCCTGGCTATTCCTATTCGTTTAATTTTCCTCGTAACACTTCAGAATGATCTTGGCTAGTTGAAAAATGACATCTACTTGTGGAGGATCTTAATATGTTATTGGAACCTAAGTTAACATAGAGACAATTGGTATTTTTATAATGATGAATACTGCATTTCCATCTTAGAACACGATATATCTTTCCACTTATTCTAGTTTTCTGTCCTTCAGTCTATTTTAACATTTTATTTGCATAAATCTTAGACCTTTCTAACTACATTTATTCCTACATATTTCATATGTGTGCAGGCAATCATAAATTGTGGGGATCATGGCAAAGAGGAAGCAAAGCTGCTAATCAGTCGACAATAGAGGGAGATTATACTGAGTTATCTGGGTGGGCCCAATGTAGTCACAGGGGTCCTGAAATGTGTAAGAGGGAAGCGGAAGTTGTCTGTGTCTGAATGATGTGATGTGATAAGGACTGGAGGAGTCCTTATTGGCTTTTTAGATGGAAGGGAGTCACAAGCCAAAGACTTTGTGTTAGCTTTCCATCACTGTCAAAAAACACTTGAGATAAACAACTTATAAGAAGGAAAAGTCTATTCTGGGTCATGGTTTCAGTCTGTGGTCAGTTGCCTCCATTGCTTTTGGGCCTGAGGTGAGGTAGTACATTATGGTGGGAGAGTCTGGCAGAAGAAACTACTTGCCTCATAGCAGCCAGGAGGTTAAAAAAAAAAAAAAAGAGTGAGTGGAAGAGTTCCAATATCCCATCCAACAGTATGCCCCCAGCGACCTTATTTCTTCTCAGTAGGCCCCACCTCTTAAAGTTTCCATTTTGAGTCATTATTGGTAAGACCTTCTGACTGCAGATTTATAAAATAATTATCTTGTGTTTTGTCTGAACACATCGATGATTCATTTTTTCACATCTGAATTACCTCCCACTAGCACCAAAGGCTGGCCTTTGGGGAATACTTATCCAAACCCAAGCACATGGGCAGCCTCGAGAAGCTGGAAAAGACAAGAAAATGATGCCCCCCTGAAGCCCCCACAAGTGATCAGAATCAAGTAATTTTTTAAAGAAAATGCTCAGAAAGAACACATATACCTTTCAACAGATCATATTTAAACATCAACTATAAACCAACATCATGACAATTGTAAGCTCATGGAATACCCCAGCAAACACTGAGCACTAAACGTGCTATAAAATGTGGGCTTTGGACAATCAAAAAGTAGTTAGCCTCTTCCAAGAAATATCTTGTTAACCTTCAAAGCCTACCTAGAAAGCTAAAACACTAATTTGACAAGGACCTTTAAAAAGAGCCTAATTTAAAGGCTGGCAAGGTAGCTAGTATGTGTAAGGTGCTGGGTTCAATCCCCAACATTGAAAGAAAACAGCAAAGACAAAAACAAAAAAAAAAAAAAAAAAAAATTTAAGAGCCTATTTAAGATTAACATTTTAATCTACATTTACCATGTCCTAACAATGAAAATGGAAAAATCAGCCAGGCAGAACAAACTAAAATCCTATTTTCTAAGTTCACAAATTATTATTAGATATTATTAGTTTCCCTTTTCTGCTAAAGAAAGGAAAAGAAGGATGGACTTCTTCCTGGTCAATTCCAGGTGGTGAGGTCAACAAGGATTTAATGAACTTAATATGCTCACACCTGCTTAATAATGGATGCTGTTGGGACTGTGACGACAGTTCCTTTTGAAGATACAATGTAAAGCTCTGGATCCAATGACAAGTAGTAGTTGCGATGGGTAATAACTTAGTAACCGCCTAAATGCACAATTTTATGAGACAAGTAACTCTTCTCAGGCAAGTAAAAAGCAGACTAATGAGATGTTCGTATGGGATTTGATATAAACATTAGAAAGGAAAACATCCCACCTATTGTGACACCACCTCTAGGGAAGGCTATATAAGCACTTCAAAGAGGAAAAGCCAACAGCTTGGAATTTAGACTCAGTCGAGGGTGCCTGAGCTGGTGACCACAGACTGCAAAACAAACTGAAGCTGGACACACGCCGTGGATACCAAGGGCTGAAGAACAACTCTTTCTTCTTCCACCCCACCCCAAAACTGCCCTGGGATTACAAATTTTAGGACCATGTCTTCTAACAACAGCTGCCATCGTGGTGGTCTTGAAGCCAACAGCTGCCAATCAAGTGGCCATGTTCCAAGAACTTCCCAGAGCCAGGTATGCCAATCCACTCTTCGCCTTTGTCGCACCCCCATCTACCTCATAAGCAACTTCCGGGTCCATCCCTCTCTGGAAGACAGCAGCTGGATCGGTGAAGGTATCAACAGTAATGAGAAGGAGACCATGCAGATCTTGAACAACCGCCTTGCTAACTTCCTGGAAAAGGTGCGAATGTTGGAACGAGAGAACTCTGAACTGGAGTGCAGAATCCAGGAAGAGTGTAACAAAGAGCTCCCTGTCCTATGTCCTAATTACCTGTCCTACTACACCACAATCGAGGAGCTCCAGCAGAAGGTAAGACTCTCAGCCATCTGTTTAATCAAGTTGTGAAGGGATGACCTCCAAGCAATGGTTATTTGCTAAACTTTCACATTTTTAGTTCCTTTTATTTGGGGGAAAAAAAAAGTTGTTTTGAGGAATAAGAAAAGCCCTTGAGTTAAATGTCATCTTCAGAGAACATTCAGATTTTACAGTTTTTCCTTTTTCCAGAGATAGTTTTGACCATTATAACTAGATAGCTCAGGACCCAATCAGGCTAACTACCAGTGGTTATCATTTCTTTTATACAAATAAGAAAGCAGGGCTCTTAGAAAATAATTTTTTCCTTAGTAAGTTTCTAAACAGTTTAGTTTTTAATCCATGTTGGAACCATTCCACCTTTTTCTCCTCTTGTTTTGTCATCTTTACATTATTCAAATAGTTTGTTCCGACACCTAAGTTTCTTACTCAGAGTGATATGCTGCTGTTACTACACATCTGGATTTATTCAGTTTTATCTGTTCAATAAATATTTACAGAGCACCAACAATGTTCCAGACATTGTTCTAGGTTCTGGGGAAAATGTTGGTGAACTGAAAATATCCCTCCCTTCATGGAATTTACATTCTAATGGGGTCTGGTATGTTAGGCATATTTAGGATAGATTTTATATTTTAACAGAAAAACATAGGCAAAAGTTTTTTTAATTCTCCTCTGAGGCACCAGGGATTCGAACCGCGGCCTTTGCGCATGCTAGGCGAGTGCTCTCCAACACGAGCTATTTCTTCAGCTCTAGGCAAAAATTTTTACTTAAGTAATTTTTTGCTGATCTTTTAAGAAAATAACAAAAACTTTGGTTTTCCCGATCTCTCAGGCTTCTTGAACATAGCTCTGGAGATTAATAAAAAGTTTAAATTGCCTTCCCCTGTTAATTGAAACACACACAAATCCCTTGGTTCTTAAAAGAAGAAGATCCTGGTGTTTGTCTCATTTGTGTGTACAATTTCTTAATTCTAGATCTTGTGTACCAAGGCTGAGAATTCCAGACTGGTCTCACAAATTGACAACACCAAACTGGCTGCAGATGACTTGAGAGCCAAGTAAGCCCACCCAGCACTGTCATGGTGACAGAATTCACCCTGAGTCGGACCTAAATACTCCCAATACGATTATCCCTGGGTCTACTAAGCCTTCTACTCCAGAGCATGTAGGCACCAGCCCCAAAAAGACCTTCAAATTCAGTAAATAATTAAGATTGGGAACCCTCACATGTATATGTGGTACCTACAGTTCTAACGCAAGAACTATCGGATTACCTGCATAACGTCTTAGTAAAATAGGTAGAGTAAATATGCTGTTCTCTAGTTTAAGGTGAGAAAACTGGTTTCATGAGAAAGTTACCTATCCAAAGACATACAAATAATGGAAGACACAGCCGAAATGTAGACGCCAAGTCCCTGATTCCTAACTCAGTCCTCTTCTCACTAACACTGAACTGCCTGCAGGGGCAGAGGAGGAAGGATAAATTCCCTCGTCTCAAAGAATAGTACTGTAGCATCACTCCGACCAGCTAATTTAGGCATCATAACTAAGTTATGATATTTACCCAATGATACTTATCACTTCTAAAGAGAATAAAACTCTCCCTAGAAATAGAGTGAATGAGAAGCCCAGGAAGGCGTGGAAGGGAGTTCTGCCTGGCTGGATCTGCACTATCTGCTTTTTAATGCCTTTCTTTTCCTGTCTGGCTTTTGAAGCTATGAAGCTGAGGTGTCCCTACGCCAGCTCGTGGAGGCAGACGCCAACAGCCTACGGAAGATCCTGGACGCGCTGACCCTGAGCAAGGCCGACCTGGAGGCACGAGTGCAGTCTCTGAAGGAGGAGCTCCTCTCTCTCAAAAAGAGTCACCAAGAGGTTAGAAAAAGGCCAAGAGAGTCGCCACACGCTGAGCCTCTAACATTAGCATGAGTTCCTTTGGACTGCACTTGACAAAGGGCATCCCCATTAGATACTACCCTGGCTTGTAGCCTGATCATCCCAACTGTACCACGAGTTCAATGTACCTCAAACTCACCAGCTGCAGCACAGTATCTGAAGTCACTTGGATAGAAAATTCTCTATTGTTGCAATTTTCCTTTCCCCATATATAGATATCCCTGAACAGACTTCTGCCGCCTTTCATTGGTACAAACCCAACTGGCGCAAACCCACATAGGTATCATAGAGACCATGGGCTCTCGTTATCAACCCCACCTTTCTGCTGCTTCCTCCATTACCCATCCCTGGAAATTATCTAGATTTTTTGGAACTATAACCTTGTTAGTCAATTCCTTTTAATTTTGGCCATACTTGAATATATAGTCATGTTTGAAATAGCTGTAAACTGTTTTATGGCACATCAAATACTACCTATAAGTCATGTCTTCCTTTATTGTATTGACTGTACTTTAGATCAAGGCAGTTTAGCTGAATTCTTGCTCTTGGACCAAAAAAAGACATAAGCAGGTCATCTATTCACCAAGTAACTTCACATTCTTTTTCTTTTCGTAGGATATTGATTCCTTACAGGGCCAAATTGGGGACAGACTCAACATTGAAGTAACCATGGCCCCTTCAGTTGACCTAAACCAGATTCTACAAGAAATGAGATGTCGGTATGAAGCCATCATGGAGACGAACCGTAAAGACGTGGAACAGTGGTTCAACACACAGGTGGGGAGGATAGAAAAGTCAAAAAGCAAAAAGCTGATGCATTTCCAGAGGCTCTTAGTCCGTTAAGTTTTCCTTCCAAAATTCCCGTGGACGTTTGTGTTTCAGATGGAGGAACTGAATCAACAAGTGGTGACCAGCTCTCAGCAGCAGCAGTGCTCCCAGAAGGAGATCATAGAACTGAGACGCACCCTGAATGCTCTGGAGGTGGACCTGCAGGCCCAGCACCGAATGGTACCCAGCATGCATGCTAACCACGCCTGGCACAGCAATGATGGCAAGAACACCTGTGTGCCGCACTGCTTCCCAAACTGTGCCCCTCAGAACAGTTCCTCTGTGGGTTAAAGGATCAATGGCTAAGAAAGGACTTCATGGTCAAATAAGTGGGAAATGCTCACTTAAGCAAAGGTTAATCAGAGTGGCTTCCTGCAAGCCTTTAATAAGCTGATAAACCCCATGAAGATCCAAGAAAGGGGTGTATGATATTGAGCATTTCAAAACTTATTTGACTATGGACCCTCTTTTTTTTTTTTTTTAAAGCATTTCATGGTAATGATGGAGTACACTTTGGGAAACAGTAGGAAAGCATTTTATTATATGCAAGGCGTTTTTACAAGCTAACATATTAGAATTACAAAACAATCTTATGAGGGAGGTGGTATAATCATTACCTGACTTTACAGATGAGGTTCTAAGAACTAAGGTGATTTTTCCCAAGCCAAACCTAAAATAAGTGTCATCTCACCTATTTTACATATTAAGACACCGAGACCCTCAGGCATTAAGTAACCTGTCCAAAGTCACAAAAGAAATGAGTCTGAGCCACAATTCAGATTCCACAGCCAATACCACTTCCGCCCCATTATGCTGCCTCTCTGATGTAGGAAATTACTTAAATGACCTACTAGGAAAGGTATTACAAAGACCTTGCCCCAAGCTGGTTTTGTAACCAGCGAGTCATATGATCTTGGGCAACTCATTTAACCTCTCAAACCTCAGTTTTCTGAACTAAAAAAAAAAAAAAAAAAAAAAAAAAAAAACCTGGAGTATAAATATTTGGTTACTAAAACTGAAAATCTCACCATTATCCACATGTTTACAGAATGATAATACAGGAAAGAACTTTACTCATCAGACTTTCAACTCCTATATTTTGCATAAGGAATCCATTCAGTGTGGGAAAATATCTGTGGTTAAAACATTGTTCACTTCATTTTTCAGCACGAGAACTTATTGAATGAGGTCTCAAGGTGATGCTTTTTGGTTTTTTTTTTTTGGTCCTGGGTATTGAACACAGGGATGTGTAACCACTGAGTCACACCCCCAGCCATTTTTATTTTTTATTTTCGGAAAGGGCTTTGCTAAGTTGCTGAGGCTGACTTTGAACTCATGATCCTCCTGCCTCAGCCTCCCAAGCCACTGGGAGGTGATGTATTTTTAATGCCGGGGTGTGTAATGATATTTTTTCTCCCCTAAGTAGTAATGTGGTAGGAGATTATCAGTGATCCAAAAATAAGAGGAAGAGAAGTAAACATGAAGGGGTGGGGGGAGGAATGGTGATAAAGGAAAGAAAGCTTTAATATAATTGATCATTTTGCTTTTGGGTTTATTTGGTTAGGAGGTAATAAAAGGGCTTACTAGTGTCACAAAGAAATCATTGTTTTAAATGTCCTAAACAATGGCCTGGGCTTAAAGGAGTCATCATTTGTAAATCCTACTTTCCTCTTCCGTGGCAGAGAGATTCTCAGGAATGCATCCTGACAGAGACTGAGGCCCGCTACACAGCCCTGCTGGCCCAGATCCAGAGTCTGATCCATAACCTGGAGGCTCAGCTGACAGAGATTCGCAGTGCCCTGGAAAGACAAAACCAGGAATACGAGATTCTGCTGGATATCAAGTCCCGGCTAGAGTGTGAGATTGCCACATACCGCAGCCTTCTGGAGAGCTCAGACTGCAAGTACGTAAAATAAAAACAACTTGTATGAGGAAAAAATGCTAAAAGGCACACATGTATGTTCTGCCACTGATATCCAGGGGACAGCACTTTGAGCTTCTTGCTGGGAAGCTCTGAATGGAGGCATCTGCACGCTGTCTTAAACTGTGCCCTGGGAGACCTACAATTAATTATAACCTAGTTCAAACTTGAGGTGTTGGCTGAACTGAGTTGCTTTGTAAAGCCTGTATACCAATTCCTTATAAGTTGCTTAGCTTCTTAGAGTTTTAAAAATTATTAGAGAAAAAGGAGTTTTCCCAAAGATGTACATGGCTAGCCACTCTTACGGCTTTCCCCCGACTGAGATGAATGTCTGACTTTGCCAAGTTGAAACAAGACAACTCTGGTGTCTTTGGGGAAACTCTGCACTAGTTGAAACCCCACTGCGTCCAGTTATTGGTCCTTGATGCCAATAACAGTATGTTCTCATGTGTGTTTCAGCATCTTTTTTTTTAAGTTGTACTTTTTAAATGATGATAAGCTAACAAACCCATAAACAACTCACCTAGAATATGAACATTTTGAAGTCACTCAGTCCAGAAGAACACAAATGCATACTCAACTGAAATCTTAGTTGCAATTGCAAAGGACACCAATCTGCCCCAAATTGTCACGTCAGTGAGCTCTGTTCACAGCTCATTATTGGTGTTGTTGCTCTGGGGTTTAGAGGAGGCTTTTTGGTTTCTTGGGTTTTTTTGTTTTGTTTTGTTTTGTTTGTTTTTGGGGTTTTTTTGTTTGTTTGTTTTTGGGGTTTTTTTTGTTTTGTTTTGTTTTTTGGGTACTGGATATGGAACTCTGGGGCACTTAACCACTGAGGCACATCCCCAACCCACCCCATTTATTTCTTTCTTTCTTTCTTTATTTGTTTGTTTTTAGACAGGGTTTTACTAAGTTGCTTAGGGCCTAAGTTGCTAAGGCTGGCTTTGAACCTCTGATCCACATGCCTCAGCCTCCCAAACTGCTGGGATTATAGGCATGTGCCACTGCACCCAACTCACAGCATTCTCCTAATAGGTATGTCCACATTACGCTAGCGTGATGTTAACTGACGCTGTCACCTTAATATATCAAAGTGCCTCCCATTACCAAAAGAAAGATCATGTATTACAAAAGGTGTCTACTTTTAGTTTTTAACCATTCATTTATAGGCACTTTGAAACTTCCACATCTAAAGATTCTTCCATAGATGGGATGCAGATGACCACTAGTTATATGACTTGCTTCCCAGGAGAAAAATATCTAATTCATTTCCATTCATCAACTTGCTCCTTAATCACTGTTGACCTGTGACTTTAGTTCCCATTATGTCCAATTTAGTTCCCATTATGTCCATTCTACAGATGAAAAGCTAAAGCTCAGGAGAGTTAACTGACCTACCTGAGGTCCCCAACTAGTATATGACAGAGCTGGGCTCCGCAGCAGTCTTTGACTCTGGCGCAGTGTGGTTCCTACGATGCCCTGACATTGACCTTAGTGGAAGCTGACTTAACATAATACTCCTCAGACACGGTGCTGTTTTCCCGTGGATCTGACCTGTTTCTTTTTTCTTCCACTAACTACAATACAAAGTGAACAGACAGACATTTGGAAGCACTGATTTTGAGTGACAAGTGTTGAAAACTTATCCCACGCCCATTTTCCTTCATAGCCATCATTGCTCTTCCTCAATCACAGGTTAAACTCTGTTTTCTCCTTAGGCTTCCCTGTAATCCGTGTGCCACCAAATGCGAGCCTTCCACTTGCACGTCCTCCAAGCCCAGGGCCATGGAATGCATTGCCCCTGTTTTCACATCCTCGGCCCCCCATGGAATACTCAAGCCGTACAGCGTCTGTGGACCCCTGTCCCGGATACTGGTTAAAATATGCACCATCACCAAGGAGATTAAGGATGGGAAGGTCATTTCTTCTCATGAACATGTGCAGCCTTGCTTCATCCCCAGACTTGCCAAAGTCTAACAACCCAAGGTGATGTGAAGGACCCCCGTTCATGAGAGAGAGGCCAATACATGCTCCTGCCAGAGAGGTTTAAGGACTCCCCGGGCCCTTAAGGTACTTAGTCTCTTACTACTACAGGGGGTCCCCATGGTTAGACAGAATGTCTTTTATTCTACTCCTTCCCTAAGTCACTGCTGTCAATGTGATAATAAATTACATTTCTCCTGAAGGACATTTTGCATTTATCTGAAGGATGGGAATGGATTAGTAAGCACCCAGGAAGCCTGCCTCTGTTGCTTGACTCCCCGGGTGTTGAGCTGGCAGGTTTTCCTTTTGTTTATGCAGGCCTTATTTACTTATGTGCCTCCTTGGAGCCAGTCAGACAAGTTCCAGGATTGTTTTTGGCCACTGGCATATGAAGGTGAAAAGTTCCAACCTTCCCTTCCAAGCTCCTTCTTTGGATATAGAAGGAAGCCTATACAGAAACAGAGTAAACAAGGAAAAAGATCTTTGATGTTTAGTCTCCTTGAATAGATAATCACAGGCCTGGATCCTGTTGAACTCTGCTGCCTGGATCCTGTTGAACTCTGCTGCCTCAATTATTTTTTTATTGGTACTGACAGATTTGACCCTCCCGAGGATATTTTTGAAGATGTCCATGTTCTCTAAAACTTTGTGACCCATGAGGCTCTTCTCCAAATATTTTCTCTGAGAATCAGGAATAGTTATGGGGAATGAATTTAGAGCTATTTCTTCAAAATAACTTTGAAGAAACCGAATCCTCTCATTAAATGTTTGCTATTTCTCTTTCTATTCTTTAGGGAATGGGAGTTTGATCTGATTGTTTGAGAAGGGACATGTAGCTGGAACTCTCAAGACATAACCCCCGATGGGTGACCATGAAAAAATAGCTTAGATTCCTGCTTCAATCTCTCCATCAGAGAGAAATGGACTTAATACACAAGCTTTGCAGAAAAGCAATAGTGAATCATTGTACTTGAAAGCACAAGGGAATCCCCATGTGCGAAGGCATCATTATGTACCAGCCAGTACCATGGCTTCTTGACAGTAGAACTCAGAGCACATAAATCATTCCCTCCAAAAATTGGACATTTCTGGAGGTTTTAGCAAATAATTCCAAATCAAACCTAGAATGTGGAGTCCAAAGGCCTGAAGTTCTAAACTTGCCATTTCCAACTGTGACCCTGCACAAAACATTTAGCCTGCATCCATTTAATTTCCTAAACAAAGAAATCGCCTACTTCACAGGGCTGTTGTGAAGAGCAAATGAAATTGCTTATGTCATACTGCTGTTTGATGAAAAGCACTAGACAAATGTGATCTTTAAATGAGTTTTTCTGTTAGCTACAGCTCTGGACATAATTCTGTTCATTATTATCTTCTTAAAATTGTTTCTTCATGAATTATTTATCTAGTCATGATTTGGGAGTTTTAATAGTGTTTAGCTTTGGGGGGAAGGGAGAGAACAAGATGTCCTGTGATCATGCCTACAATCCTACTCAATAAAGCATTTTTTAAATTCTTAGGGTGAGTATCAGATGTCAGTTGATGCCTGGTGCCCACATCACAGACGCTCACAGTAACTCAAAGCTCAAAGATTTACTTCCTCCAGACAAGTAGCAACTCACACTAACCAGTGGAATGCAGAATTCCCAGAATGAATTCTTGTCTATTGACAATTTCTCATCCGAATGAGCAAAGTACACCCCGTCAGCCCTTAAGTGCATACTGTCTCAGACTACAGGATGGAAATGTGGAAAGAGCCAAGAACATGGACTAGAAATATGGGGACAGAGTCTCAACCCAGTCTTTGTGTGTGACTTTGAGTAAAAGGGGCTTAACAACATAGTCCCCACCTAACCAGGAGCTGGAAGGATCAATGATGGTGATGGAGCCTTGCAAGGTGGTGGTGGTATGCAGAAAGGCGTCCTTATTCCCTAAATTAAAATTTCCATCCACACCTTTCTCCTTTCTAATTCAGCGCTAAGCCAGGTGGATCCCGATACATACCATCAACACTTACTGGAAAACCAGTTGGCGAGAGGTCAGAGCTGCTTGACCTGCTCAAGCTTCTGATCCCAGCTAGATCGAAGGTTCAGAGGACTCAGGCTAAACCTGGGCTGATGCAGCAATGCCATTATCAGTTTGTCCGAGAAATACAGCATCTTCCACAAACTTACAACAAAGTATCCCTCATTCCTTCCATAGTAAAATAAGTTACTATGAACTGCACGGTCGAGAGGGAATTGGCCATTCGAGGGCTCGTAGATTTCTTAATTGTCTTCTTTGTATAAGAGAACATAAACCCATCTGCAGGTTTTTATCTACATGTGGTCACATATTTTCGAGACAATATTAATTAAATCAATAGTCTGGATTTTACTAGGAAGCTAAATAAGTATCCTGTACAGCCACAGGAGGGAGTTAAAGCGTTTTTATATAGCATAGGTCAGCAGCTGGAGTAGAAAAGGGGCTTGGAGATAAAGGATTCCCTAAAAGTATAATTCTAGCACAGCTCAAAAGAGCCATGGATCAGGAAACACAGCATGATCTCTGAAGCTTGAGCTTAAATCCTATCTCTGCTTCTCACTGTGAGAGTCCATAATTACATTTCTTAATAAAGGAGTTATTTTGGATGTGTTTTTTTTTCTAGACTGTGTCTTTCTTCATGCCGACTCAGTCTAATGTCATAGCTGGTTTCAACTCTCCCAAATGCAGAGAGAACCACGCTTCCCTCTCCCCTTTGCTTCCTGCCTTTTAACTGCTTCACGTACCTACCACCAGCACAGGGCACATGGCCTCTTCCAACAATTGTGGTCTAGAAACTTTTCCTCAAGAGCTCCTCAGTGGTAATCCCTTTCATGATTTCCCTCCGGGATTTCCCTAGTGCAATCCAGGAGCCACCTGCAGTCACATTCTCGGGGGAGCTTATAAAATTCAGGTTCTTGGGAGTTACGCCAGACTTCCTGCATTAGCATCTCCAGGTGTGGGACCTGGGAATCCAGTTTTTAACTAAACCCCCAGCAGAAGTACATATTCTGAATTCAAAGCCACTGCTTCCTAATTGACAAGTGGTGTTCGGTTTAAAGATCTGGATGACTCCATGTCTTTTTTTTTTTTTTTTCATCTTTTTTATTAATGCATATAAATTGTGCACATTAATGGGATACATTATAATATTTCCATATATACACACAGCAAGCATTGGTCACATCCATTCACCCTTTCTTTCAAGTATCTCTTTTAGATCTTTGTCACTAGCCTCACAGATGACCACATTTACAGATAGTTCCTCTTCTCCATGTCAGTCTGCCTGTTTATGAAAGGGAATTAATCAACAATAATCGATAATTTAGCAAGCATTATTAATTCAGTTAATCCTCACACTACCAATATGAAGTAGCTACTATCGATGGTCCCATTAAAGAGATGAAACATCTAGACAGAGAAGTTCAATAATTCATCCAATGCCACACCATAATGAGATTGAATTTTAAGTACTTTGATTTCCTTAACATCTGATATATAATCAGTCTCCCAAAACAGAAATGATCCATGTAGCAATGATTGCTTTTCAAAGCACCCTTCTGTAGTTGCTTATCACTCCTTCTAGTAAGATACCGTCAAGGAGTCTTTATGTTATTGCCACTAACCATTCTCTTCATCCTAAATGCAGAAGCCAAGTGAGTTTTAAAACTAGAAAGGTATTTTGATGGCAGCGAATAGCCGTTTTCATCCTATACCGATAAACCAGAGCCCAGAGAGAAAGGTAATTGAACCCTGATGACCAGTGAGAAAATCCAGCTCTCTTTGTTCTCACTCCCACCCCATCTGCAGTGGACAGCAGTGGAAAGAGGTTTAATGGAACCAACACTGGACCACAGGACAGTGGCCTTAGGTTCTAGTTCTCAGGAGCATCACTTGGCTTCCCTGTGCGTGGGCCCTGAGTGCTCATCACCGACTTCCTCAGCTCTGATATCCTCAGTTTCTCTTGTGAGTGCTAATGTCATGTGACTCACCTTATTACTTATTGTGTCTAGTCTTCTACATCCATAAATATGAAATGACACCCAAAGTAACAACTTCAAAATCCCTCACCCCAGTGACAAGGCAGTGAAATGGGGCCAATGGGTTCTGTATGTTTTATTAGAAGCGAACTACTGTATGTTTTTATTATTAATTCCCATAATTTCCACTTATGAGGCAATAGGGAATGCATCTAGGCAGAAATGAACTTCTGGCCTGAGTAGGTTAATCTTCGTTCTGTCCATTTTGATTTTAAATCAAAGTTTTAATAATAAAAATCCTTTTCAAAGAAAACGTCCTCTCTAAATCTAGGGGAAGAAGAAAAACAAAGTTTCAGGAGAAAACGAAAGTGTCCTGGAGAGAAGGGAATAGCGCCACCCACCCATATCAGGGTGTAGGCTGAGGCACCGCCATGAGGAGATGTGGGTTAGTATCGGGGCACACAGGCATGACATGCATTCGTTGTTTCAACACTGCAATCAAATGTCTTTTATAGGAAATGAATCCTTGGCCTATTTGGCTGGCTGGAAATATCTGGTCAGTGTGTTCATACATGATTCACAAGCTTCACGGGGCAACCCACGCACCCAGTTCAAATGGGAACAACCCTGTTTGGCAACATTGAAAAGGTTTATTCTAATTGGAATTAACCTTTCAGGTTGAGCGTTTTCTTAGGCAATATTTTTAAGCCACAAGCCATCATTTAACATTCACATAAGAAAATTGTGTAAAATGCCAGTGTTTAGTAATTTCTCCATAGTCACAGCAGGACAGCTCTCTTCTCCTCTCTTTCTCACTCTCTTTATCCATTTCCCTCCCTCTCTCCATTCTCCCTCTCCTATTTCTCCTCCCTCTTTCTCTAAAACGACATAACAAATTGGACGGATGGACGTGTGGTACCTTAGAGAAAATGTCTTAGATAATGAATTTCTCTTACTCTTTCCTAGGAAGGAAGCAGGTCTGGGAATTCTTTCTCTGTGTTCTACTCAGAAGAACAACAAAGAAACTCAAGAAGGTCTTTCTTCTAAGCCAGGGGCAAAATTTTCTGACATCATAGCTCCTTACCGTGGTCAGGACTGTGCTACCTGTACCCATTTGGTATCTGGAACACTTGAAGAAGTCAATCTCCTGACCCAGAAGACATTGAGAGAGATCACAATTTGAGCTAATTTCTTTCGATCTGTGCAGTTGGCTGTAGAAAACTACCTCTCCCCAACTCTATGTAAGGGTACAAATGTCTTCTCTCTGTGTCATTTGGGGGTTGTTTGTTGGCTCATTTTTCACTGATCCCACCAGAGAAAAAGAATAATAAGTAACTTCCTCCTTTACTGTCACTGTTCAAGAAACACCTGCTCCCACCTCCCAGCATGGCTTCTATGGTTTCAAAGAGAAGGTTGGTGGTAGAAGGCACCAGACTACAACCCATCAAACAGGACTCTTTCACTTGAGGGGAGACTATAATTTTCTCCTTTTCTCCACCAAGTGGTCCAGAAAGTCCAGAACTAAAGCATTAGGAAAAGCTAGAAAAAGCCAGACCTAGTGGTACAAACTTATGATCCCAGAAACTTGAGAGGCTGAGGCAGAAGGATTACAAGTTTGAGGCCAGCCTCAGCAACTTAGCAAGGCCCTATGCAACTCAGCAAGTGTCTCTCTCTCAAAATAAAAAATAAAAATAAAAATAAAATGGATTGGGTATGTAGCTCAGTAGTAAAGTATCCCTGGGTTCAATCTCCAGTACAAAAAATAAAATAAAATAAAAGTAAAAGAAGAGAACGTTGGCCATTTCTGGCCAAAAAAAAAAAAAAAAAAAAAATCATATACTGCTTAAGAGCAAATACTTAAATCTAGACCAACACTGTCTGATTTCCAGCTATGAGATCTTGGACAAATGACTGAAACTCTCTAGCTCCACTTCCTCATCTGTAAAATGGGGCTATTAATAGCATCTGCTTCATAAGGTTGAGATGATGACATTAATTAATGACTGCAAAGCTCTGAGAACATGCCTGGCACCCAGTAACACTGGTAGTAAGATGCCATTGTGCTGCTTAGAGAAGCTTACAAGTCAATTGGCAAAAGAATCACACTTGAGCTAATGAATTATTTCACACGAGCTAACTGTAAATAGCAAGAGTCATCCAAAGCTGTTCTAATAACAAATGAAAGTAGTAGATTAATGTTAGAACCTTAATAGTTCAGGGGCATCCTGGACTGTCAGAAACACTCTTAATTCTATGTAATGTTTTTTCTTTCCAATAAAAATTAAGTGCTTAATTCAAGTGATTTAAAACTCTACAATTTTATGAAGTCCATTACATAAATTAACTTGCAAATTTAAAAATGCCTATAATTTGGCTAACTTGGGGTTTAGGAACTATATTCACTATAACTATCTTTGCTGCTTTACTCATAAAGTTTCCTATTAAATGTGATGTGTTGAAAACACATCTTACAAATGACATGGAAAAATATTCTATGCATCTTCGTTTCATCTTCAACAAAAACCAGTCCCTGGAGCTCCTATTCCATGCCGCACACACACTTGCTCTGTTAATTTTCTACTGCTGCTGTAATAAACTACCAGGAACTTAGTGACTCAATGCAGCACAAATTTATTCGTTATCCTTCAGTTCTCTGTGTCAGAAGCATGACTTAGGGCTCACAGGGCTGAAATCCTTACAGCTGTGCTCCTTCCTGGAGGAGGACCTAGAGGAAGAGTCCACTCCCTTGCCTTGTCCAGCTCAGAGGGGCTGCTCCTGGGGCTCAGGGACAGTGCCCTTCCATCTTCAAAGTCAGCAATCTCAGCGGCCTGCACTCTGCTTCCTCACATCTCCTCCTTCCTCACGTCTCCTCCAACATGATCCAAATCCTCCACTTTCTTCTTCGGCTTTTAAAGACATTTGAGATTGCATTGGGCCCACCTGAATAATTCAGAATAATCTCCCCATTTTAAGGCCAGGTGATTGGCAACCTCAATTCTAAAATCCCTAATTCTCCTGTGTCACCTGACATGGCCTATTCACAGGTTCTAGAAAATTAGGATGTGGATGTCTTTGGGGAGTCGTCATTCTACCTAATGCACTTGCTTATAATACACCAAACGAAAGCCCAAGAGAGGGAGAGGGAGACCCCATATATATCTTTGTAAAACACCAAAGACCCAATCTGAAGATTGATATGCATAGTAACAAGGTCATGGGTATTTAAATCCACCATCCAATCAAGTTTCGGTGTTATAGTTCAAGCCTCAGGGAATACAACTGATATAAGGGTACGAGAGATTTTAGACTATACCTTAACTAATAGTTTGAAGAAGTAAACATAGTCTATAACCTTCCAGGGATCATCTCCTTATAGCAACAAAAATAACAATTAACATTTACTGAGCACTTACATTGTACCAAAGTGTTATGTCCTCTCTGTGTGCATTTTCTACACAGTTACTCATTTTACAGATGAGGAGCAAGAGGTCCAAGGGGTGCATAATTTACCAGGGACATGTGAATAGTTAGTTACAGAGGCAGGTTTCAAGTCCAGGCCTGTGGGACTCCAGACCCTGCCTTTTTAACCATCATGCAAAACCACCACTTTCTGTTTTAACCAATATGCACTTTGGAAGAATTTATTCACTGGTTGACTGGCTGTGATCTCAGTGTGAAAGAAGAAGGACCACTAGCTGGTAGGACTCTGACCCTCTGGCCAATTTTGGCCACTCTCTGCTGAGCTCTCCTGTAACTCTGGGACAGAAAGGAAAGAACATACAGAGAAGAAAAGAAAGAGGCATGTCCACGGGAGAATGAGGAAGACAGAAAGAAGGGGAGTAAGATCTAACCAAGGGCACACGGAAATGGATTTCACCTGCTCAGAGGAAATAAGGCCAAGTCAAATCTTCCTAGGGAAGAGCTGTGGGGCTGGTTCACTGTGCTCTACTCCACCCTAAGCCCCGGTTAGGATACCATGTGGAATGCTCTGGTAACTTTCTCTGGGTGGAGATAGCACTCATCCCAAAATACAAATACTTTTAAACAGAGAACATAGTAACCATAAGAATAAAATTCACCAAAACAAAGAAATTTGAAACTATACTTAGGATACAATTTTATATAGAAAAGTGAGAATTCAAACAACTCCAACAATATTAAATTAAACATTTTATAAAAAAAATATATATATATATATATAACTTTCCAGCAATTTATACTCAAGACCAGAACAAAGAGAAAGATGGGGGGCTGGGATTGGGGCTCAGTGGTAGAGCGCTTGCCTCGCACACGTAGGCACTGGGTTTGATCCTCAGCACCACATAAAAAATGAATAAAATAAAATAAAGGTATTGTGTCCATCTACAACTTAAAAAAATGTTTTAAAGAGAAATATGGGCTTTTTTTCTTTTATTTTAATTAACACATAATAAGTAGACACATTTGTGGGTGGCACTGTGATATTTCAATACATATATACAATGTTTAATGATCAAGTCAGAATAATCAGCATTCCCACCACTTTATCATTACTTTATCTCTGGAGATATCAAGTTTCTCTCTTCTTGTTTTTCTCAAATATATAATGCAATAAATAGATATTCTAATACACACACATGTATTTTTTAATTTTTTTATTTTATTTGTTCTAATTAGTTGTATATGACAGTAGAATGCATTTATACATTTTGATAGATCATACATAGATGGAGTATAATCTCTCATTTTTCTGATTATACATATTGTAGGATCACATCGTTCATGCAGTCATATATGTATTTGAATAATAGTACCGTTGCTATAGTTTGGATCCAGATATTTTCCCATAGGCCCATGTGTTAAAGGCTTGGTTGCCAGCTTATAGTGCTATTGGGAGATGGTGGTACCTCTGGGGTCCACTGGAAGGTACTTGGATCATTGGGAGCAATCCCTTAAAGAAACTATTAGGTCGTCGGTCTCTTTCTCTTTGCTTCTAGGCCACCATGAGTTAAACAGCCTTCTCCACCATGTTTTCCCACTGTCACATATTGTGCTGCCACCAGCCTCAAACAACACAGCCAAGTGACCATGAATTGAAACCATGAGCCAAAATAAACGTTTTTTTTTTCCTTTTACGTTGATTATCTCAGGTGTTTTGTCACAGTAGTAGGAAACTGACTAAAACAACCACTGAGTATAACGCATAAATTATCTGCTTTAATTCCCACCATCGGGGAGAGGTTTTGGTGTTTGTCTTTTTTTGTTTGTTTGTTTGCTTGCTTGCTTGCTTGTTTATTTGTTTGCTTTGTTTCTGAAGCTTGCAGTGAACATTGCCAGATATTAAAAATTGACTATTTATGTTTTTGCTTTGGTTTTGGTGCTGGGAATTGAACTCAGGGTCTGATGCAGTCTAAGCAAGTGCTCTACCATTGAATTCTAAGAGATGAGGTTAAATGTCAGTTCACAGTTGCAGAAATCCAGGACTAAGGAGTTGGTAGCAGATGGCAGAGTCAGGATTTGAACTTAAGTCTGGTAACCAGAACATTCATCAACATAAATCTAGACTGACCTTTACATGAACTGTGTTTATAAAACACAAACTCCTACAGATAAACTTTCTTATAAATTACAGGGAATATTATTAGTAGTGTCATTTTTATGATAAGAATATTGAGACCGGAGAGGTAAAGTTTTCCAGGTGGGTTAATGGCAAAGCAGAAACTTAAACCCCCAGTTCCCATATTCTTTCCACAAGCCTACATTGCAACGGAACTAAATGTCAAGCCATGAATAGTAATTTATAAGCTGTGAATAGGTAACAAAAGAGTACACTCAAGATGTCGCAACCACGCGGACCAATCTCTTGGTCCGTCGAGAGGCAAAGGGGGTCTGGAAAATAAAGATTCAGAGACACAGATCTTGAAGATTAAGCTGGGATCAGGTAGAGCCTGCTGTCTGATGGAGATGCAGGTCTAAAGAGTTAACACCAACAATCTTATTTATATACATCTCATTATCAGGTTAAAGACTATGCAACCATTATTCTTTGTATTCAGGAAAGTTACAGAAACTAGGACACCTATGTAGCTTTTCTACAGTTGCAATTCACAGTTGCAAAGTGCAATATTAGGAGCTTTGTGTAGCTCTCAAGAAAGTTCATTGTTTAAAGTTACTGTAAGGCAGGCAGGAACTGGAAAAGTAGAGCTGGTGAAACATTGTGATTGTCTAGCATAAGAATTCCTTCCTTTCCAGGAGCATGCCACAGCCATGAGGGCATCAGAGACCCCTGATCTCAGTAACTGCTCTCCCATCCTCCGTCACTGCATTTAACAGAAAGAAAAGATGCACCTAGAAGCAAATGTGCAAAGAACTACAAACACACACACACGGAACCTCCACAAACACACGGATAAAACACAAAGCCCCAGTCACTGGAAGCCAGGCTCCACCACCCCCTGTCACTGTGTCACAGGACAAGCTCAGGAAAGGTTTTCTCTTTTCACTGTTTTAATTCATTCATCTAAATAAAAAAAAGTCTATAATAATAGTTACTTGTCCATAAAACAAGGTGAGAACCTTGAACCAAAGAACATTTCAGCAAAACAGCGGATTATTTCCCATCTCAAAGCATACTGATTGGGGTCTGTCAAATGGGTACAGTTTCAGCAGCATAATCAACACTGTGTTTATTATACAATCCTGTCAAACAGACAGTCGCAATAGGCACACACTATAGGTGCATAAAATCAATAATAAATCGAATTTTATTATGACATCTTTTTACAGCAGAAAAGTAGTTAATGTGGTTCTACCACTCCTCATATCCCTGCATGTTTATTAAATCATTCCTCCACCAAAATGATAAGTACACCAGCAGGTCTGTCCTTGGACAGGCGCAGTGGCCTCCTCGCTGTCTCCACATGCCTACTCCTGCTCTCCTTCATTTTCTCCAAGGCTATCTTTTGAACAATCAGTATGCTGGTGGCTCAGCGCTCTTGCTCAAAACCTCTCTGTGATTTTCCATGGTGCTCCTGTTGAAGATCAGAGTACACAACAGGGCTGAGAAAGCCTAGAGCAACCGCACGTCCCTGGATTCATCTCATCTGCCTTTTCACCTTGCTCTTTCTGCACACTGAGAGTGGGTATTCAAAAAACATTTACTGAACAAATGAATGAATGGGTGAACAATGGAGCAAGGTTTCATCTCTCATAAGAAGCAATATTTTGGTGAATCAAACAAATGAATGGTTGAACTTCAGATACCAACAACTGTCACTTAGGGAAGAATGGCAGGGCAGAGGGAGCAGGACCACCCACAGCCCCGGATACACTGGCCCTGCTGCAACAGAAATGTCGGGCTAAGGCAAAACCTACAAGGACAAGATTTCCGTGAATGGCGTGAGATGACACCTCAGCCAGCCAACGTCACTGTTAATCAAAATGTGACAAAATAAAAGGAAAGTAACGCCAAGTGAGTACTAAAGGTAACATGCAAGTTGATTCAAGGATTATGAATGACAGTAGCTTTTGTATTTGGATTTATTTGATTACCTATCTTGTACATTGGACTAAGACCATATGAGAGTGAAACTATTTCAGACTTGCCAAACAGCACTCCCCACCCACTAGTGGGGATCTGTTTTTCTTCTGTTCTCTCCAAATGAACAAAATCACCCCAATAGGCCAAAGTAGGACAAAAGGACTTAAGGGTCTTTCTAAAGCCAGGCTTAAGGCAGAGCGTCCTGGCAGTCCTTTCAAAGAAGTCATTCAACTGTACCATGGCTTGTCTTCCTGGAAGAATTTGGTGTCAGCTGGGAAGAAAGCTGCAAAGGGAAAGGAGTGGGCCTCCTTTTAGGAAGGTGACGATGATAAAAGAGGTTCAGCTCCCAGTATCATGGGATAGGCCAGTCTATTCCTCCTAGGCGTAGGTCCCGGTATTGAGTGACAAGCATGTCACTCAACTGATGACTTCATCACCAGGCAAAAAGACCTCAGCAACCAGGAAGAGGAGCCTTTCTCTGTTGATGATGGTGGTGGTTGAATTCTGAATTTGAGGCAAAGACCTGTTGGCTGCTGCTGAGCACCCCAGACCAAGCCCTCATGTGACAGGTCATTTGGTAAATATTAAACCAGGGTGAAAAGAAAAACAGCAAAACTCTTCAATTCAGACACTAAAGAATTCTTAAAAATTGGGTGCATGGGGCTGGGGATATAGATCATTTGGTAGAGTGCTTGCCTCCCAAGCACAAGGCCCCGGTTCAATCCCCAACACTGAAAAAAAAAAAAAAATTAGGTGCATCTTATTAGCCTCTGTGTTCCCAAAACCTCTCAGTTTAAATTAATAATTAAAAGAACTAAGTTAGAAGGTTTTAATTGAGTTATGGGTGGCTATGGAGTTTAGTTGACCATGGATTTAAAGACAAATGGATTGTCTGGGATATGAGAAAAAAACAACAAAAATAGTTTAAACATAGCTGGCACACCAGGCATGGTGGCACACACCTATAATCTCAGAGACTCAGGAGGCTGAGGCAGAAGGATTGCAAGTTCAAGGCCAGCCTCGGCAACTTAGTAAGATCCTGTCTCAAAATTTTAAAAAGTAAAATAAAAAGAAATGAGGGTGTAGTTCAGTGGTAAAGTCCCCCTAGGTTCAATCCCTGGTACCAAAATAAAGTAAAATAATATAAACATAGCTGGTCAGTGTGTAACCAAACGGATGCTTGAAAAAACATCCACAAGAGGTAAAGATTTAGGTGAACTTAAGTATCATTCTATGGCTTAAAAACAAAAGGTAGAGGGAATAAGGAGCTCAATCACAACATGAGCAAACATCCCAGCTCTACCAACTTGCTCTTGCCTCTCCCCTTTTGGTGACTGTTTATTTGCCTGTGAAATGAAGTGCATGAAATAGTTTTAAAATGTGGCTTATTTCATGGATCCATATTATATTCCTATAAAACATGAAAATCCTGAATGTTTTATTGGTCATTAAAAGCCAACAGAAGAAAGGAACCTTTAAAGTTTACATCCTTGGATCCTAACTTTTTCTTATTTTTTTTTTATTTTTTACAGCCTGCATTTTGATTTCTTGTACACAAATGGGGTACATCATTTCATTTCCATGGTTGCGCACAATGCAGATTCATACCATTCATGTAATCGTACATGTACTTAGGGTAATGATGTCTGTCTCATTCCACCGTTTTTTCATACTCACCCTTCTCATTTCCTTCTACGTAATCTAAAGTTCCTCCATTTTTCTCTCACCCCTACCCCTCCACCCCCTTTATTATGTCATCATCCTCTCATCAGGGAAAACATTCGGCCTTTGGTTTTTGGGGTTTGATTTGTTTCACCTTAGCATGAAAGTGAAATAAGCTAACTTTTTCAATATTACACTGTTTTGAAAAGTCAAGGAAACCCCAGGAAAGGAGCAACATGCACAGACAATTTCTGCATGTAATTTTAAAGATTTGACTAACTTCTGGAAGTCTACACATTGGACACCAAGTTAAAACCTCAGCTTATACTAAAGCACTGTTTTGAGTTTTTCAGTTGGGAAAATTTTCCCATTGAGTGAGATGCTATAAGAACTTATGCATTAATAGATATGAAAAGTTTTCTGGGTATTTTGTTCCCACATGAACCACAAGAAATACACAGCATTCTCGGTAAGGTATTCTTTTTTTTTTTTTTTTTTTTTTGCTTAAAAGGACCTTTGCTAACTTTATGCACTTTTTTTAATTTTTATTGTAAACAAATGGGATATGTCTTTTTCTCTGTACATGAAGTAGAGGCGTACCATTTGTGTAATCATACATTACATAGAGTAATAGTTTTTGATTCATTCTGTTATATTTTCCTTCCCCCCCCCCCTCCCACCCCTCTTTTCCTCTATGCAGTCCCTCCTTCCTCCATTCTTGCCCCCCTCCCACCCGACAGTATGTGTTACATCCGCTTATCAGCAAGATCATTCATCCTTTGGTCTTTTGAGATTGGCTTATCTCACTTAGCATGATATTCTCCAATTTTATCCATTTGCCTGCAAATGCCATAATTTTATTACTCTTTATAGTTGAGTAATATTCCATTGTGTGTGTGTGTATATATATATATATATATACCACAGTTTCTTTATCCATTCATCCATTGAAGGACATCTAGATTGATTCCACAATCTGGCTATTGTGAATTGAGCAGCTATGAACATTGATGTGGCTGTATCTGTTAAGGTATTCTTACCATTAAAGTCCAATGTGAACCTAATGAAGTCTTTAGATCTATTTACTACCTTACAAAAAAAATAGAGGGGACAGAAGAATATGTGTTTTAAAAATAACTTAGGGATACAATCAGCAAAATCCAAAAGTGGAGAGATTGTCTGGGATCTGTCTTTCTTTTCCAGCTGTTCTTCCCGGCTCTTCCCAGAGCCACTTGGTCCTTCCCAATTAGAGTTCCTTGAATATTGGTTTGGGGCCTTTTTTTTTTTTTAACTACCCTACTCATCTTCATTTTCTTCTCATTTCTATCTCATGAAGTCTAATCCACACAACTCTGCTTGATATAGTTTCTAAAACCAAGTCTAACTAACATTTTCAGAGGACCTGCCCTAGGTTGGAAATGATAGGACAGAGATGAGTCACCCAGAGCCTTGAATAAGTGGTGAGATGTCTAGGTTTGCCATGTGGTTGTGCAGCCAGCATCTTTCTGGAGTGTGTGTATGCATGTGTGCGTGTGTGTGTATGACTTAGAACTATACTAATAAGGACCTTCATAAGACTTCACTTACTGGATCCTGTGAATACAGGTCATATTAGATTGAGATCTGCTTTCTCTTCTTTTATTCTAATATCTTTGACTTTTCTAATTTCTGGATGCTTGAAGTCCCAAATGCTATTCCTTGGTGGTCTATAAGCTTATTAAAGCCTTGTTGATCTCTGCCTCCTTTCAAATCCTTTCTTGCTTTTAAAAATCAAACTAAGAAAAATTCCTACTATGGGTGCATCATTACCTACCATTTGATCAAATTTCTTCCTAGGGTCTTAAAAACATTTTGATTGACCTGTTTTAATTGGTGCATTATAGTTCTACATAAAAGTGGAATTCACTCTGATAGGTTCATACATGCACATGACACCGTTGGGTTCATTTCGTTTTGTTATTCCTCCCCTTTCACATCCCTCCTCCCTCACCCTTTGTTCCCCTTCTTCTACTCCACTGTTGCCCCATCTATTTTTATAGAATCCTTCCCTTTTTCTTTAATTCTTATTTCTCTCTAGCTCTTTCTGCACACAAGAGAAAAATTTTCACTCAACTCTTCATTTTCTGAGTCTGGCATATTTCACTTAGCATCATGTTTTCCAGTTCCATCCATTTACCAGCAAATTACATGATTGCATTCTTCTCTATGGCTGAGCAAAATTTCATTGGGTATATATACCGTATTTTCCTTATCCAATCATCTATGGAGGGATACCTAGGCTGGTTCCATAATTTGGCTATTGCTAATAAATATCAATATCCTTATATCACTATAGTATGCTGGTTTTTGTTCTTTTGGGTAAATTCCAAGGAGAGGAATAGCTGGGTCATAAGGTGGGTCCGTTCCTAGTCTTTTGAGAAATCTCCAAACTGCTTTACGAAATGGTTGTAACTAACTTGCAGTTCCACTAATAATGTATAAATGTACCTTTTGCCCCACATATTACCCAGCATTTATTTTTTAATATTTGTATTTTTGATGTTTGCTGTTCTAATTGGAGTGAGATGAAATCTCAGTATAATTTTGATTTTCATTTCTCTAATTGCTAGGGATATTAAACATTATTTCATATGTCTTGGTTATTTTCATTTCTTCTTTTGAGAAATGTCTGTTTAGTTCACTGTCCACTTATTGAGTAGGTTATTTTGGGGAGGGTGTTAAGGGGTTTTTTTGAGTTCTATGAATATTCTGGATATTAATCTCCTGTTGAAGCTGGCAAAGATTTTCTATCATTCTGTGGGCTCTTTTCACACTCTTGTTTCTTTTGCTCTGCAGAAGCTTTATAATTTGAAGCCATCCCACTTATTGATTCTTAGTTTTATTTCTTAAGCTTTAAGGGTCTTATTAAGAAAGTCAATGTTTGTGTCACTATGTTGGATATTGAGTCTATGTTTTCTTCTAGCAGTTGCAGTGTTTTTGGTCTAATTCCTAGGCCTTTGATCCATGTTGAGTTGATTTTTGTGCAGGGTGTGAGAAAGGGAACTAGTTTCATTTCTCTACATATGGACATCCAGTTTTCCCAGCACCATGTGTTAAAAGGCTGTCTTTTCTCCAGTGTATGTTTTCAGAACTTTTGACAAGGTTTCAGATGACTTGTAAGTATGTAGGTTTGTCTCTGTATCTTCAATTCTAGCCATTGGTCTTCCTGTCTGTTTTGATGTCAATACCATGCTGGTTTTGTAACTGTAACTCTGCAGTATAATTGAGATCTGGCATTGAGATGCCTCCAGCATCACTCTTATCATTCAGTATTGCTTTGTCTGTTCTAGGCTTTTATTCTTCTATATGAATTTTAGAATTTATTTTCTAGTTATATAAATAATGTCACAGGGATAACAAGGAAGGTCACTTCATACTATACTATGCTTTAGGACACAAAGCATGTCTTAGCAAATGCAAAAAAAAATCAAAAATTGCATCCTAACAGAAAACTACGTTAACACATGGAGATTGAGTAATACACTTTTGATGAGGAATGGTCAGAGAAGAAATCGGGAAGAATTTTTAAAATTTTTAGAATCAAATGAACACAGAGATACAACATATAAAAATCCCAGGGACACCATGAAGGCACTTATAAGAAGAAAGTTCATAGCACGAGTGGCCTAAGAAAATAACAGAAAGATCCCAAAATAGTTTCATTTTATCTCTCAAGGCCTTAGAAAAGTAATCACAAACTAATTTCATGCAAAATATCAAAGCAACAAAGAGTTGGTTCTTTGAAAAGATAAACAAGATTGATAAACCCTTAGCCATACTAACCAAAAGAAAGAGAGAAGAACGCAATTCAACAAAATTACAGATGAAAAAGAAGGTATCACCACAGACATTGCCAAAATCCAGAGGATCACTAGGAACTGTTTTGAAAACTTATACTCCAATTAAATGGAAATCTAGATGATAATTTCCTTGTATATAAGTCACTATATACCAGAACTATTTAGAAGCAACTTTAAGTTGACCCTTCTTTTCCTCCTAGTCCAATATACTATACAAAACACTAATCAACTCAAATCTTCTCCTGTCCATCATCCCCTTTTTTCCTGGACAAATATAAATATGAGAAAATTGGTTATTTTTTTTAACTTAGCCATAGTTTGATAAACTGAAGCACTTTAAACTGTTCAATCTGGTATGCTGTAGATACAATGTTTTATTCCTATAAACGTTTTATCTTTTATGTAACCCTCCATATTATCCTATTATCATAGGATAATGACATAGCAATTTGGCCTGAAGATCTACTACTCATCTGTTCTGAAATGTCATGCATAGTAAAAATATATTTGGGATTATTTGGCCATTCCTCTGTCACTATAAAAAACAGGGTGCTTATAAAATGCTTCTGTGATGGGATTACTATCTTTTAAAGGCACAGACTGTGCTCAGGAAATAACAGCTAACTGTCAACAGGACTCCCTGCTAGATCCTGAAACACCTGCTCATATTCCCATTCATCCCTCACCACCTCTCCTCTCCTACAAAACACCTACTCCCTTTTCATGACAATATCTCAGTTCATCAGAAAAATGAATTGAATGTGAGAATACCAATCTTTTAGCTGGAAAGTCAGGCAAAGAGAAATCACTTTGATTCTGAACGACTGGAACTCCTCAGAAATACAAAAAAGAAAATCCTGAAACCATATTACAGGCAAATGCTCACTGAACAAAAGCATGATTAAAGGTTGAACACCCACTGAAAACCAGTGGGAGTCTTCATCCCTTCAGTTCTTCCAACATCAGTTTAAATATAGGCTGGTAAACATGAAAATGCACAGCAAATAACTTGTTAATGTTCTTTCCTGTTTGAGAGTCGACAAATATTGAGATTTACAGATCATTTTACTCTTCTTAAAAATGTAAAATTTAAAAATGTAAAATGTGATGAAAGTTTAAAGTCTTAGTAAACAGGTAACTAAAGTGAATTCATTTTCATTTCTTATTTGTCAATTAAAAAGTTTAATTAACTCTTTCTAGAATAAAATAAACTGTAAGAGTTCATTTTTCTAAAGTTATTCTAGCTCTGCATGTGTCTTGCAACATACATTCATACATAGAGTACCTCCAAAATGCCAAATCTTGCCAATGGTTACATCTGTGTAGGGGAATTAGGGTGCTTGTTTTTAAGTCTTTTCTCTTGTACTTTCATATATTACTTGAGTTTTTATAATAAGCTTTATCATTTTTACCAAAAAAGGCATCTTTTTTAAATCTAATGGAATCCCACACATTAGAAGTTATAAAGAAAATCATCATACAATAGTACTAGAAAAAAATTGCCTCTCCCTGTCCTCTCAAATTTCACCACTAATTTTTCCCCACCCTGGTCCTGTTGTACAATACAAGAAACATCTTGCTCGAGGTCTACTCCTATAAATCTAAACTCCCACACACTAACATAAAATGAGACATGGGCCAAATTATAGGGCTAATAAGTCACTGCCTCTCAGACACACCTGAAATGAGTAGGGAGGTGATGGTTTCATTGTAGATTCTGGTGAGAGAGTTTAGGAATAAGGAGTTCAGCCTGACCCTGCATGTACTGGAGTGTCTACTCTCCTTGGTAAAGTGGGACCATGGCAACAGGAACCAGAGCCAACTACAACCCTGAGACAAAACCACAATCAGGAATCATCCACGTCCATCAGAACACAACTTCCTGCCAGACTCTTGACAATCTCTGTGGTTCCCTCACGTATTCTACTTTATCATGTCTCCCTGCCTTAGTCTGTTTCTGTTGTCTATACAAAATACCTGAGACATTTACATCTTACAGTTCCAGAGACTGGGAAGTCCAAGGTTGAGAGGCCATGTTTGGTGAGGGCCTTTTTGTCTATAGGGACTCTCTGCAGAGTCCTGAGGCAGTTCAGGGTATCACATGGAAAGAGGGACACATAAAGAGCCAGAGCCAGACTGACTTCTATAACAGATTCACTCTCAAGATAACCCACTAACCAATAAATCTATTAATTCCTGGATTAATCCATTCGTGAAGGCAAAGCCCTCATGACCTAATCATCTCTTAAAAGTCCCACCTGGTCCCACCTCCTAACATCTAATGATGGGGATTAAATTTCAGCATGAGTTTTGCAGGGGATGTTCAAACACAGTTCAAACCACACCCTTTGGTCTTTTTCTCATGTCAGAGGATGCAGGTGGCCACAGTCAATCCCAAGTTTCCATTAGTCATGGTTACTTTTTTCTAGCATGTATGTAGTGAGACGAGGACAATCCAGAGGACTTTCCTTGGTAAGGTTTTGTTGCAGCAGCAGGGAAGGCAGAGTTGGTGGGTTTTGATGGCTTTACTTACAATTGGAAAAATGGCCTCTGTGAATGACTTGTGAACCCCAGAGAGAGACTTTTCCCCTGGTTCTGTAACTCACACTCCTACAGGAGTAAGAGGTGGTGGCACTCAAGGTCCTGAGTTAAAAACCTCACTATGAAAGTTCTTGACAGAGTTAGCAACCATTTATAAAACAGCCCCAGGAAACTAGACTTGGGTGCTTGGAAGTGGAAGACTGAAGTCTTTCCAGAAGGTTGTAATAAATGTGGCGTACAATATGGTAGGTAAAGAGGAGGGCTGGACCCAGTCCAGTCACAGAAGGTGGCTGGGCCCTGTGGATCTGCTCCACCGGAGGGTCTTGGAGTCAGATAAGACAGTTTCCTACTATAAGGGGCACCCAACTCACGCAGGAGAACTTAGAAAATGATTGTTGAAGGAGGTAACCCTTGAACTACAGGGAAAGCAGGTGAGTTTCAAGGCTAAGGGGACAACACAGACCAAGGCAATGACACCTACAAATTGGTGTGCTCATTATACTGTATGTGCAAGTCAGCTCTGAATCATTTGCCTCAATGACCCCTGATTCTTTATCTGTAAAACAGGGACAATAACACTTGCCTGGCTACAATAAAAGTTGTAAACCATTAAAAAAAAGAATAGCGAAGGGCTCTGTAGACTGAGAAGTCCCATTATGATCATGAAAGAGAAGGGTCATACAGGAACCCATAGTGACTCAACTCAGGAACAGTGCCATATGGCAGAATCCTACCCTGGCTTTACTACTAACTCAAGGTTTGTCCTTGCCATATTCCCTTCAGACTGCAGTTTGCCTCTTCTGTAAAATTCAGTTCATCTCTTCCGAGGCTGACACTTTATTTCTAAAAAATAAAAATTTAAAAATTCTTTTAAATCTATTCACCAGTCATCAGCACACTGCGCCTGCCTCTAGACTCTATCTTTGTTCATTCCTAACCTTTACCTTGGCAAATTCACCAAGCGTGTCAAACAACCCAAGGCATGTTTCCTGCTTTCCACCATTCCCTCTGCAAGTCACAAATGCACAGAAGCCAGTCTCTCCAGGGCTCAGCCAGGAACAGGCCTATCAGGCAGTTGCCATCAGCTGTTCCTCCCAGGGTTCAAGGGAAATCCTGGGTAGAGGCCAGAGTGTTTGGTTTGGAGGTGTGCTGGGATAAAAAAGCAGCTGGAAGAGGAAGGCTCGGTCATTCATTAATTAATTACAAGTATAATTGAAGGCTTGTTCTGAAGAGTGATTCCTTTGAAATTACTTTCCATCAAACGGCAACTGACACAAAGGAATCAGATATTCAGAACCTTCTCTATTTCCTCAGCATGCATAGTTTTCTTCTCGGACTTGAGATTCAGTTCTGATCTGGCTCCACCTTTATGAATCTCTCTCACCCTTGCTTTAGAGGTAATTTGTATATCTCTGTGTGTGTGTGCGTGTGTGTGTGTGTGTGTGTGTGTGGTGTGTGTTGTGTGATTAATGTCTCCTTTAAAAAAAGAAAACCTGTACCATATCAAATAACCTCAGTGTGGGCTTTTTCAGATGAATGGACAATGGAAACATTCCTCAGGAGATTAGAAAGACACCCGAGACGAATACCCACCCACCTGATGTCGTGGGCCACACCTCCAGGTTCAGATGGAAAGGAGGAAGCAAACTAGCATATTGATGTGGTTCTAAACAACAACAATGTGTGCTGACCTGGGGGCACTGTGGGATTGACCAAGAGGAAACACACCATTGCACAATGATATGATCTTGCTGGTACAGTGTCAGAGAAGGGAACTCCCACAGCAAAGGGCATAAAACCATCCAGAGCTGTCTGGGGCGGCTCAGTTCTTTGGTTCCAGGGAGTGGAGCAGAGCCCGGCCCAGCCCCAAACACAGATGGGACCATGAACTCCAGGCACAGCTTTAGCCAAACCAATTCAGCTGCTCTCCATGGCCCCAGAGGTGCCAGGTTCAACCCGGGAGCTTCCCCCGAGCCCCCAGCATGCACGGTGGCGCAGGGGGTGTCCCGCATCTCCCTTTCTTCACCACACCAAGCTGTCTGCCCCCTGGAGGGTCTTGGGGGTCTGGAAGAGGTGTGTCCCTCCTAAGTGGAAATGGGAAAGAGACCATGCAGAACCTCAACAACCGCCTGGCCTCCTACCTGGACAAGGTGCGCGCCCTGGAGGAGGCCAACATGAAGCTGGAGAACCGCATCCTGCAGTGGCATCAGCAGAGAGATCCGGGCAGCCAGAAAGATTACTCCAAATATGAGGAAAACATCAGCCACCTGCAGGAACAGGTAAGATGCTGAGTGACCCTGCAGCTTCCAGGAGGGGCTGCACTGCCAGGGGACCCTGGGAAGGAAAAATCAGTACAAAAGACAACTTCCAAGACAGTGACAGAAGAGCTTCCTAGTAATTACTCAGAGATATTTGAGGCTGTCTTCTTATTACACCTTAAATATGGACTCAGAAAAGTCTGTTTTGTATAAATGATCTCCTCTAGGTCAGCTATGTAGACAATGAAGGCAGACAACATTACAGAAGTATTATAGACTATTTTTTAAAGGGAGACTCTGATACTTCACACAAGAAAATATCTAAAAAAAGAAAATGTGAGGCAGCCAGTCACTGCGCAGTATCACTTATGATCAACAATGTCACGGTTATGATAAGGGTTGGTATGTATGTTGCACGCTCAGTACACAAGGCACAGGAGAGTATTTACTTTCTCATTACATCAGTTCTGCTCCACCTCAAACTCCTGGCGACAGTGTGACAATCCATCAACCAAAAGCTGAGTTACACTATTTTGGAGCTCATGCCTAAAAGCACTAGCCTATAATATCATTGTGACATCCCTGAATATTCTCTCTGGGGGCTGCTAGATGATAAAGTTGCTCACGGTTCTGAGAAGAGGATATTGCTAGAACAAAATAGTAAAATGAGCATAGTTTTTTTAAATATGAGAGTTGGGTGGGTTATGGACATTCTTCGATAAATAAATAACATACAAACATCAAAAAGTAAAGCTCAAATATTCTGGGTCACTCAGTTAAAAGTAGAGGGAACCCAGTCATCTCACCAGTTACTTTTTGAAGCTACTTAACTTCCCTCTTACATAAAGCAGTCCTAGAAAATCCCTGCAAGATCATGACTTAACCTACCCTAGAAAGGCCATCACAGGCTTCCAATAGTTATACCATATTATTTCCCAACACTCGGTCATCCTTGCAAGCATGTAGGAAGGACCAATCAAGATAATATAAATCTGTCCTTGTAATGAACCCTAATTATTGAATAATCAGCCTAATAACTGACTGTGTAATTACCTTAACTATATAGTACATGGTTGTCTTTACCAAAAAAACAAGGTGAGTCAACAGTCCTCCTCATGTTTTTCATTTTAAAAAAATTGCTTTGGTTTGAGAATAAAGGGAACAGAAGACACTCGCAATTGGAGAGCTGAGAACATGAGTCCCCAAAGAAATGTGAGGTTATACCTGATCAAGGAAGAGAGAAGGGAGGAAAGGAGAAGAGAGAGGGAAACAATTAGTGAGCACTTCTTGTTCTCCTGGCATGGTGTTGAGTGTTTACTATACCTATTTCTGCTAAGGGCTTTCTGCTATGATGGGATTGTTCCAGGTCATTTGATTTAATTCTGACAGAGCTCTATTAGGAAACTCAAGCTTATAAAAGTGAAGTAGCCATCCAGAGCCGCTGGCAAGAGGCATCAAAGGCTTCATGATTTCCATGTCATCCTGGGGTTGACTAGCCTACCTCATGCAAAACTGATATTAAGAAGTAAAATTCATCACATTTGCATTATTATTCATGCAAAAAATACTTTTATATCCATCTCATTTAATCCTCACGACTGGGTGAAGCAAGTATTTTTATTCCCAACTGAAGGAGACTGAGACTGAGCGTTTAAGTTCTTTAGAATACAATCAAGAAAAGTGAGTGGGTGTGATTTTCAGGAGAGGGCAACTTGTCCACTCTCCAGATGGCCCAGAATTCTGGATTTTAAGGTTAAATAGGAAGCCTCTTCAGCTTCAAGGTCCACTCTTTTCTGAACTTTTACTGAGATGTATTTTCTCCAGCTTTGAAGAAAGCAACTCTTTCTGTCCTGACCTCCATTTGCACGTGAGGAAACTGGCCCAAAGAGATTCCCAATAATGTTGGGTTTGGCACCATCCGGGTTTTAATGAAATCCTCCAAGTAGATACAGCCCTCCGCCCCACTTTGGAGTGTTAAATATTACTCATAAAGTCTATAAGAAGTTGAATTCAAAAATTAATCCAGTCCTTTTGAAACACAAAATTGGGTTATATTCCTAGGAATGCCCCACATAAACTCCCTGAGTGATTCTTAATGGTGCTATATTTGGCATTTTGTTTTATGGATAAAAATTCTATTTTCCTCTCCCTGGTAGATCACATACCCTGGAGCAACAATGTTATGGAAGCACATCAACTAGATTTTAAAAGAATGAACCTAGGGCTTTGGGGAGAAGCCAGGTGATTATTATAACATATAAAGTAAAACCTGTGTCTCTTATATTATTTCTCAATCCATCCTCATCCATTTATGACCATGGGGGATGTCTCAGAAATAGTGGCACATAAAGGGAAAATAGTTTTAAATCTGCTTTATATTAAGTACACTTCAGAGCCTACATTCATGAACCATGAGAATGCTAGCTGGTGGGATTTGCAACGAGTAAATTATTGCTTTAACTCTGAAAAGTCAAATAAGCCTACCTATGGTCTTTTTGGTTTTCTGATGCTGTGTTCTGTATAGTACAAGATTTCCTAGTTGTCCTAGGTGTGTGTCAGATAGATAGAATAAATCAGCACACAGAAAGTAAGGCTTACCCAGAATCCCAGGCTTTGGGGGATGGAGCTACTTTTCATTTTGCATGAGTTTAGAGAATGCAGAGAATAAGGGTCCTAGAAGAAAAAGCACAGGTAAGAATGCAGCAAAGCAGCACAATGGGCAGGAAACAAAGAAACGCCTACAATTTCCCTTTTAGAGCAAAGGAAGAAATCATAGGACCATTTGGAATCCCACAATGGGAAGAAAGAAGTTCAGTGAGGCGGCCAGCCTGGCAGTGTCTACCATGAGCAACAGTTGGAAAATGTGTCTCAACGCATAAAACCTGATGCTTTATCTGATGTGCACATCAATTCTAATTATGAAAGTTGTAGATTTATAATAAGAAAGTCATACAATTGACATTTTTCTGAATTAATTCCATTTCAACTAATTTTTTCAGTATCTCTAGTATACCAGGAATATGCTATTTGATAACATTATTTGGTTTAATACCTTCTAATTCTCATGACTCTTTGCTGAAGTGGCTATTCTTATTGCCATTTTATAGATGAAGAAACAGACTCAGCCAAAGCATACTTAGCTAGTAAATGCTGAAGTGGAATCCCAGGGACTGCTCATGGAGTCCAGATCCAGGGTCCTCACCACTTCTGAAGGCAACTATCGTGCATTCGTGATCCCAAATTCCAAGTAATCAGTGGAGCTTTAAAAGGACCAGATTTTTTAAAGGTCCTTTTGTATCGAGGTATAGTTCTGTCCAAGAAATGCTTTCTAAATAAAGGAATTAACTATAAAAATACAGGGGGGATATCACAGGATTTTCTGACTCCAACTAAATTGTAAAAGTTTAGAGCAAGCACCTCTAAGGTCACTCATTTGTAGTGCAAACTTCTCATTTAACAAATTGTGAAACTGAAGCATAGGGAGTGGAATGTCTCACCCAAGACCTGTGAATCGTCAGAAAGAGCCAGAACCAAAGGACAGCCTGATAAAAATTATTAGAATTCTTTGGGGAAATGAGGTATCTTCTATCCCATTTCCCCAAGGACAGTGACATACATCAAATGTTCACTATTTCTCTGATCATAACACTGTATACACAATTGCCCCACATAAACACGTTCAATGGCATCTTTAAAGTAACAAAAACTATATAAATATCTAGTGAAAGTCTTTAACTGGAGGCTTTAGCACTATGGAAGCTTATTAAGCACCTTCATTAGACAGTAAAGAAATAGTTCAGTTAATGTTTTAATAGCTACCAATGGGATGTTCTCATGATGAAATACATTACAACAGCACACATGCCTGTGAATTATGTACATGGCCTTAGCACACTGGGAAATAAAAATTGTGCTATTGAGGATGAAAATGAAATGCATTTAAAATCAGGTTAGTATTGCTCAATAACACTGATCAGAAATGTGACAATATCAGAAGTAATCATGATGCTCAGCTAAAATAATAATTATTGTGCTTCAGGAGAGCCAAGCTAATATTCACAGTAAGAAACAACTCAGAACCTAAGTTCTTTTAACATCTTCTGATGTGGGACCTGAAGCAAAACTATAGGACCTGTTCATCTCACTGAAAGCTAAAAGACATTTTGAAAGATCACTGTCCTTCCTCTTCCAAAATTATTTTTTAAACAGTTGCATCAATCCCAGCCTGAAAAAACTCAGTGTAAAAAAAGGCAGTGACACTGGCTGCAGATTATGTCCTTACTAAAAATCATTTGTGCTTTGTACCTAGTATGTGCTCAATAATTATGTACTGATTTGATTCTCATTGGTCCACTGAGGAAAAAAGAAGTTGTCTTTGCTGACAAGTCACAAGCCCAGGAAATTAGAGTGCAGAAATACAGCTGTCAGAGCCAGGCACAGGAGAGCAAACCTGTAATCCTAGCAACTCGGGCGACTGAGGTAGGAGAATCGCAAGTTCAAAGCCAGCCTCAGCAACTTAGGGAGGCCCTAAGCAACTTTGTGAGACCCTGTCTCAATCTAAAAAATATAAAAAGGATTGGGGATGTGGCTCAGTGGTTAGCACCCCTGTGCCAAAAAAGAGAGAGAGAGAGAAAGAGAGAGAGAGAAGAAGGGAGGGAGGGAGAGAGGGAAGAGAAAAGAAAATACAGCAGTCAGTTGTGGTCTGCCCACTGAAATAATTCTCGGTGCATGTCTTACAGATAGTGGACGGCAAGATGACCAATGCTCAGATGGTTGTTCTCATTGACAACGCCAGAATGCAGTGGATGATTTCAGTCTCAGTAAGTTCCTTTTCCACAGGGTTTTGTGGGGTTTTGTTTGTTTCCTTTACAAAAGGAAACTCACCCTGCCATTACTCACACCTGAAATCTCACTGGGTTATAATTAAAAGCCAAAACGACAACAAAAGCCAAGTGCAGTACTTGAATGGACCCTTGTTTAAACAACCAGATATAAAACACACGTCATACATGGGAGAATATGAATACGAACCAAGAATTAGATGATTCTAGAGTTATCATTTTAGGTATGATGTTATTATGCTTACTTTAAGTGTCCTTTTCTTGAAAGATGCATTCTGCAGTATATAGGGTTAAAGTGTCATATGTCTGATTACATGAATGGTATGAATCTACATGGGGCACAACCATAGAAACAAAAAGTTGCACCCCATTTGTGTACAATGAATCAAAATGCAGTCTGTAAAAATAAAAAAAAAATTTAAATGTCATATGTCTATAAATCTATAATTTACTTTGAAAAACTATAGCAATTAATATAGATGAAGCAAGTTGGTAAAAGACCATTGCTAAAGCTAAGTGATGGGTGTGTGGCTGTTTATTATTCTATTCTCTCTACTCAATTAAAAAATGGACATTGAGCCACCATCATAGAAAAGCAGAGTATGAACTAGACATGCAGAGGACATCCCGTGGGCATTCATTTGTTCCTGGTAAACCTAAAAAGTAAATATTCATGTCTAAGCAAAGTTTGCAAATCCTTACAAAGCCCATGGCCTTCCAACAACAGGCGTGTTCTTCCCTTCCTTCCAACCAAAGGTATGAAAATGAACATTCCTTTAAGAAAGACTTGGAAATTGAAGTCGAGGGCCTCCGAAAGACCTTGGATGATCTCACCATCGTCACAACAGACCTGGAACAGGAGGTGGAGGGAATGAGGAAAGAGCTCATCCTCATGAAGAAACACCATGAACAGGTAGGCCTGCCTCAGAACTCCCAGTGACCAGCTCAGCTCTCTCCCTGCACAGCTGGAGGTAACTGCATAACCACAGAAGAAATCATCACCCAAATGCCAGTCCTTATTGTCCTTCCACCCAAATAACTATAAAAGAATCACATAAGTGTCTCGTTTTTCCAATTTCAAGGTTACCTACTCAGATGTCAAACACAACCACCAAAATGCAAGCAGAATTAACCATGAATTGACCAACAGTGTTGTTAACACACAATGTTTACCTCGACCTCTTTGTTAATATGATACTGTAAGAATAAACGTGTAAGACTGAATTTCCTTGGCCGAACATGCAGCAAACTGGGGGAGGGTAGAATGAAGAGAATCTGCTATGAACCAAGGTAAAATGACTAGTGGCAACAATTAGGGATCACAATTTCCAAAAGTATTTAGCTAACTTTTAAAGAGTTACCATTCATTTCAAGTCCCTGAGACTGATAAAATGATAGAAAAACAATCCCCATTTTTGGAAAACAAAATTGCTTCTGAACATCAAAGAGTCCAGTTTCCTAAGAGCTGGGTAGATGATGATTATTAATTAAACCTTTCCTGCAGCTGCTTGGCTTTTAGGAAATCTACCAGCATCAGCCCTACAGAGGCATAACACAGAGATCTTAGAAGCCTATACACCTTTCAACTACTGAACTCCACCTTCTGGTTACTGAACTGCTTCCCAAAACCTTTGAACTAAAACCTAGAATATTCCATTGCTTAGCTGTACAGTCACTTCACCAATGAACAATTCCTGCAGAGGAATTGATGTTCTATGTGGGCATAATTGTTTCTGAAATATTTTCCACCAGGGATTAAGTCAGTAATTACAGAAGACATTTGATTATCTGTCTTGAGCTATTCTTTATTTTATAAAAGTATTAGGAAAAAGTAAATAGTGTTTTGCCATCAACAATAATTGAGAAATCAAACCACACCAGGGAAAGCAGAGCAACCACATCAGCTGAATGTTTTCAAGACCCATTTACCTCTGCCAATCAACACAACATTCCAGCCTTCTGGTTGACATAGCTGGCTGATTTTTTTTCTCTCTATTGTTAAACAGGAACTGGGGGATCATCATGTGCCAAATGACTTCAAGGTCAATGTGAAGGTGAATACAACTCCCGGAGAAGATCTGATCAAGGTCTTGGAGGATATGAGGCAGGAATATGAGTTTATAATAAAGAAGAAGCATCAAGACTTGGATACTTGGTTTAAAGAGCAGGTAAAAGAAAGGTGGCCAGACTCCCCACAGGTTCAATTCCGTGTGGTCCCAATGCTGATGTCTCTGCCTATGCTTGGTCTCACAGTCAATGGTCACATCCCAAGAGACAGCCAGTCCAGCAGCTGTGCAGGGCAGCCAAAGTGACATCCACGAGCTGAGGCGCACTTTCCAGGCCCTAGAGATTGATCTGCAGACACAGCACAACAGGGTAAGTGGGAGCCAGGAAAACCCTGGGTCCTGTACCACCTCCTCCTCCAAGTCTTCCTTGACCTCTCTCCTGGGCCCCAACTCCCCACCTCCCCTTGGGACACCTCTCACTCTCTATCTTCCATCCAAATTATTCATGATGAGAATATTAAGAGCTTCATTTAGAGTGTACCGATGATGCCAGCTGTCAGACTAGGTGACTCATATTTTAAATGTTGCTAATCCTCACATTAGCCTTGGTAGGTCTTAGTGTCTCCATTTTAGAGATGAGGAAGCCAAAGCTCTAGGCACTTGAGCAAGTTGTCCAACAACTACTAAATTGACAGTGGTGAAACCATGTGGTTTTGGAAGGGTAGAGACTCTAGATCCCCATAATCTCTGTCAGTGCTCTCTCCACCTAGAACCAAGCCAACCCCCCAAACTCCAAAATAGGGAAATGCCAACATGGTAGGTAGTGAATCCAGGCTTCGCAATTCCAAAGTACTGCTCTATTATTTATGTATTTGTCTTATCACCCAGCAAATTATAAGTTATTATGTCTAAGTCATTTCTATCATCTTTATGATTTTGTAAAATGCTTTGTACGGGGGTCACATTCATTCAAAATTCATTATACACATTCTATGATTCCCTTCATAGCCTACTGAAGTCTGCTCATTCATCAACATAACTCCTGAGTGCTACTCGCCTGTCAAGAGCACCTACCTAGTTCAGTTGTCTCACAGGTTCATATGGTAAATGAAGTCATGTTTTATGAATCAGTGATGGTGAGCAGACATTAAAAGTCTCCACTGTTGAGATGACAATAATGAGCTCAGCAGTATGTGTGGCACAGTGCTTTGCAGCTTTCTAGACATTTTAACCCACACTATTTCACAACAACCCCGTGAGTTCAGCAGGGTATTCATACCCATTTTTATGCGTTCTGACACTTTTTTTAAAATCTGAGGACTTGGTAATGGAGGAGTGATGGTGACAGACAATAGATGTGCAAATCATCAATGTCGGTACTTGTTAGGGGGACAAAATTGCAACAATGAAATCAAGCATGCTAGATGTGGCAGAGCTAGATGTTTCCAGCTGCTGTGTTAAGCAAGGTGGTCATGAAAGGTTTTACTCTTCAGGTGATGGGTTGAGCAAAGACCTAAAAGACATAAAGAGGTACTTTATGTAGCTATGGGATGGGGTCAGGGGTCAGTATCCCAGGAGAAGGGAACAACAAATGCAAAAGACACAAGTATGTCCTGTATGTTGGAGGAATAATGGAGAAGTCAATTTGGCTACAGTGACTGAAGGGAAGGAGAAATTTAAGAGAGTGGAAAGAAGAAGGGCAAAAGGGAGGGGAGGCCATGGTATCACAACGAAGCCCGACTCTTAGGGCTTTGTAGGCTACTTTGGAGCGGGGCAGACAAAAAGAATTTAATTCAGCTAGTACAGGCAACTCTTTGAAGAACAGAGAAACTGGAGGGTGGTTGGAAGAAGACCGACATCTAAGAGAGAAAAATAAGGTGAAAAAACTCTTACAGAGCAGAGAACAGGGATGATGCAAGATGGCGGGCCATTGCTGAGATCATGGAGCATGAACAGTTCATGCATCATAACAGGAGGAAAGTGAGTCCCTGGACACAGATTGGTTGGACACAGATGTGGTTGGAAGTAATGTTGGGAGCCTCTGGGAGTGCTCTTCTGAGTGCTTTCATCTCCTTAAGGACTTTAGGAAGTGAGTTCGTGGGCTGAGAGGAAGGTTGCAGAGAAGGAAAGTTTGAGAATAGAGAAGGAAGGAAATGACGATCTGTGAGAAGAGAGGGTGACTACATCAGGAACCTATGGTTTCTTATCCAGACAGCATGAAGGGCCCCCCTGAAAATTAAGCAGCCATTAAAGTGGGAGTATCCAATGTAGTTATAATTTTCCATCCAAGGCTAAATTTATGTGCTCCAGAAAGCTGGTATTAAATCCAAATAGAAAAGGGACTTGAGTTCAGTCTTTAGTATCCTGGCCCAGAAACATCATTCTGCATTTCTGGAATTTCCTCGAAAATGACGATTTTCCACCCCCGTCAGAATCAAAAAGTTTGACACCAGGATTATTAGCTGCACCAAGTTAAAATATAGGACACTTCATTTAATTTGAATTTTAGATACACAGTTTTTTCTAAGTAGAAGCACGTCCCATGTAATATTGCATCAATATTTGGGACGTGTTCCATCCTAAAAAGTAATTTGTCATTCGTCCATAATTTGAACTTAACAAGGTGTCCTCTATTTTATTTTTGGCTCCCTTCTCTGGAGATCAAGGAAACATCAGTCCCTATTGCTGCCTCTCTCTGCGAGTTTCCTGTTTGACCAGAGATAAAAGGTCAGCAGAAGGCAGTAAAGAACAGTTCAGAGCAAGGCAGTGCCTGTCCAGTCCCTAATGTGTGGTGGATACCACCACCACTCCAGGAGTGACGGGGACTTGCCAGGACCTCCCTGACCTGTTTTACAGCCAGAAAATGACTTCAGAAGTCCCAACACTGACACCCAAGCCCCAAACCTGTAAGTCAAACTGTTTCTCACCTTAGCATCCCCAGCAGCTACCAGGACTCCTAGCAGAGTGGTTGGCATATGCTAAACACTCATCGAGCCCACGCTGCTGAACCTATCAAGCCATCAGTCAATGAGCAAAAGAACTATCATTTCCTCTTTCAGAAATCTGCTTTGGAAAACATGTTGTCGGAGACCCAGTCTCGTTACTCCTGCCAACTGCAGGACATGCAGCAGATCATCTCCCACTATGAGCAGGAGCTGATGCAGCTACGCCATGACCTGGAGTGTCAGAACAATGAATACAAGGTGCTCCTGGGCATCAAAACCCACCTGGAGAAGGAGATCGCCACCTACCGCCAGCTCCTGGATGGGGAGAGTGAAGGGTGAGGCAAAGGCGGGATAGAAATGTGCAAATGGCATGCACAGGACCTGAGTGTGCAAACGCATGTGCACATTATGGGTTCTGTCAGCAACGGTCACACTAGAGGAAAAGGGCTAATGCTGACCTTCTCTGGAAGATACCTATGTCAGGTTCTTTTTATTAAGCAACAAATGTGAACTAGTCAGCTAATGCTCCTTGGGTGCTAAGATTTGCATTCAGAACAGTTTACATGAGGATGTTAAAGTATCTAGAATATATATATATATATATATATATATATATATATATATAAAAGCCAAGGTTTGGATTATTGTGTTTCCCAGTGGGAAGGCACACATTTTGGCTTAAAAGGACGGGAGTGGGAAGTGGGGATGTTGGGAATGTTTTAGCCTAAAAACAAGAAAAGATTGATAAGAGATAGAGACATCTAGATTTTCTATCTGATATTTCTGACAGCTCCAGGAAATAATAGCTGGCTATAAAAAAAGGCACATACAAAGCAGGCAGGGTGGCACACACTTTTAGCCCAGAAACAGGAGGCTGAGGTAAGAGGATCACACATTCAAGGCCAGCTGGGGCAACTTAGACCCCGTCTCAAAAATGAAATAAAATGGGCTGCAGATGTAGCTCAGAGGTAGAGCACCCCTGGGTTCTATCACTGGTACTACAAATTAAGGAAAGGAAAGAGGAAAGGGAAGGGAAAGAAGAAAGAAAGAGAGGAAGGAAGAAAAGAAGGAAAGGAAGGAAGGAAGGAAGGAAGGAAGGAAGGAAGGAAGGAAGGAAGGAAGGAAGGAAGGAAGGAAGGAAGGAAGGAAGGAAGGAAGGAAGGAAGGAAGGTGAGGGACTCATACATTTTATGAACCCCTAAAAAGAGGTGCTTTCAAAATACATTAATAAAATGTCATTGGACTGACCAGTTTGAGAAGTTCAGGGGTTCCTGGCTTGAGACTCTGGGAGGGACCCTGGTGGAGGCAAAGACTTCGTGGGCTGAAAGGAGGGAGGTGATGGTTTAGAAGACTTGTCCTGACCCCAGGGTTGGTAGGAGGCGGTCCTCACTGCCTTCTGGTTGGCAGAGGGTTCTCCCATGAACTCATGACCCTGAGACTGCAGAGCTCGATTACCTTCATCAAAGGGCTGAGAAGTTACAAGCAGGCAAAGGAAGTTGGTTCATCCCGAGGTTTTATGATCACTATTAATACTAATGTCCGCTTTAACCTTTCTCACGTTTATAGGACGATGGAGGAATCTAAATCAATCACAAAAGGTAAAAAGAATTTTTTTCATTGTTTGAATTTGCTTTTTTTAAAAATGAACCTGTATGTTTATCCACTCTGTACTTTGTCAGGATCCTCAGGTGTATTCCCAAGTGTCCTGTGTTCAATTTTTATTTTGCTCCCAAATAGCCAGGAATTATCAAAGAACTTAACAAATTAAGTAATACAGAACAAAGTGAATGCTCATATGTCCTCAACAGCTCAGTTTTAGATAAGTGTCCCTTATCTAAAATGCTTGAAACCAAAGTGTTTTAGATTTCAGATTTTTTTTGAATAATTATATACACATAGTGAGATATGTTGATGAGAATAAGTCTAAACACTAAATTCATTTATGTTTCACATATACCTTCTACATATGGCCTGTAGGTAATTTTATACAATATTTTAAGTAATTTTTACAAAACGACGTTTTAAGGTGTGGAATTTTCCATTGTCATACCATGTCAATGCTCAAAAAGTTTCAGATTTTTGAGCATTCCAGATTTCAGATTTTTAGATGAGGGATGCTCAATCTGTATATGAAAAGCTCTTTATAAATAGTGAAGTAGATTAAAATGATAATTAAGAGTATTGTGTCTCTATTAAGTCATGGAGTCTGTATACTAAACTCCTAGGAAGATAAGTCACCCTCTCCCAAACTCACTTCTGTTGAACATTAGTGCTCCATGACATTTGAGTGGTGTGTTATGAAAGACAGGTCCTATGGCAGACAAGGCTGGGAGTGTTATGGACCATTACCCTCTGGAAGAGTCAGATTGCATTTCAGGATGTTAAAGATGGGACAAGCCCTACTGTGAGGGAAAAAAGGAACAAAGAAGAAAAATAAATAAAAATAAATAACAGAAGTTTTACTCCAGCTCCATAGTCCCAAACATCTTTAACCTGGAAAGATTATCATGAACATCTCACAGAAAAGTTCCAGGACTGCCCAGTTGGCAAGAAGTAGCACTTTCTAACTAGTTCATGATAAAATTGTTCTAAGATGCTAGCGATGCCTAAGAGCTGGACTAACCATCTCAGAACAGTTGGTCTAACTGCTACCCTTCCGCAATATTTGATAGATGGTCCCTCCACCTCTCCCTACCCACATCCAGGGATGGGAAACTCAGTACTTGAGGGAATAATCCAATCTACTGTAGGAAAAGTTCAATTTTAGCAAAAGTTTCCTTTGTACCCCTATTAATAATTTCAGCTCTTCCCAGTGGTCTAGAATTGCCTTATTTGAAAAGTCAACAAGGTAGTTATTCAAATATCTGTGAGAAGAGATGCCATGATAAACATCCCTACTTTCTCACTCATCTGTCACGTGGCACGCTGCCTAGAGCTGACAATGAGGGATCCCAAAATGGCATCGAGTGTTCTGTAAACTCGCAGAGAACTACAAAACCTGCATGAACAGAAACCACTCTTCAGGTGCCTGTGGCCAGAGACCAGCTTCTGTATCGGGTACACACAGGATGAAAGTCCTGATCTCCAGAAAGTGATATGGGTCCTAGAGGGCGGAGGGAAAACACTCCTTGAGAAGATCCATGTTCACAGCAGCAGAACCCACCATATTGTTTAGTGATCATTTTGGAAGGCACAGAAAGCTTTCGGGAACTGAGTGCAGGGGACTAAAAATTAATACAGTTCAGATGGTGGTGGGAAACATGGCAATGACCTCTTCAGTGCTTTTTCCTTCAGCATCTGCAGCTCCAAAGATCAAGGCCATCACACAGGAGAGCATCAATGGAAGAATAGTTCTTTCTCAAGTGAATGAGATCCAAAAGCATGAGTGAAGCCAATGTAATTTCTGCCCATTGTAAAAACAATTTCCCCCCAATGGAAAGCCCTTGCCTAGACACTAACGGGTGAGTCTTAAACAGTATCCTCGGAGTTATGAAACTCCAGAAACTTTTTTTTTTCTCTGTATAATCTCACCAGACTTCTCCTAATGTTCTTGATAAACTGCTGAACTTCACAAAACAAAATATGAGTTTACAAGATTAAAAACTCTGCTTTTCTACTTACCGTCTTCAGATTCCCATCAATGTGCATCTGGTTTATAGCCAATAAAACTCCACACAAGCTGCATCCTGTCTTTTCTTATGTCCCAAGGCAAGATAAGACCTCAAGGTCTCATTCTAAGGGGAGGTTCTCAGAGCATCGTCCTTGAAAGATCCCTGGGGATCTTACAGATTCTGATGTGTCCACAGCAGCCAAACTCCAGGCAAAATTGCTACCCCGAAGCTGTGCAGTCCAGGGATGAGAGACGGTTCACAAGGTTCTCTGGACTCTGTCAGCAGAAAGAGTGGGAGAGAAACAGAGAAAGGAGACCCAGAAAACTTCACCGAGAGTGTGAGATGACCAGAACTTATTCTATCTCCCCTTTAAAAGAAGAAAACAAGCTGAATGACCTAAGAAAGAATCGAAGCTATGAAAGGAGATTCTGGGGGTGAGGGAAACTTGTTACAGATAGACATTAAAGAAGTGACTCATTTGAGATCTAAATTGCAAATATGAGGATCTAGAGTAATATATTGAGCTGTATCAGTTGCTAAAGACTGAGACCATGTACCTCTGTCCTCTGAGAAGATGCCACCTTCTCCAATTCTAGGAGTGTGGGTCACTATTCTGAAACTTGTACAGAGGAGCACCACTGGGGAGAAGGGAGGTGGAAATCCACATTGTCTTTAAGACAGTCAGAATATTGTCCATGGGATCATAATGATATCAACCACTTAGGAGACCACAGGCACAGGTTAATCAAAATCTCCCATTTTACAGTCAAATACACTGAGGTTTAGAACAATAAAGTCATTTACCCAAATCCTAGCTTGGTGTTGCTGGGTCTACATTCTTGGCTCCTCCAACAGTTATTGAACTAAAAGTGAGCATAGTCTAGTTCCATTACCATCTAACACATCTTAAAATCCATGTCTCAGTACTCTGTTGGAAAGGGCTGTCTTTGGTACTTCCTGAGTTGAACATCTGTTAAAATTGGATTCACCCTTCCTTAAAGACAACTGGTGTTTCTAATGCCTAACACTCAAAAGAATAGAAAAGCAGCCCCTAACAAGCTGATGCTGGGCAAAAGGAACCCAGGATAATTACTTCACTGCAAAAATGTGTCTTTGATTTAACTAAAATCTGTGAATTCCCTGGTGCAAAATTATGTTTACTATGTGACTATTTCAAAGAGGATCAAATATAACAAATACACAAACATGAGTTTTCTCCATGCAATATTTGTCTGTGGTGACTTTTGATATTATTTGGGGTACGAATGGATTCAAATGAACTCCATTAGTTCTCTTTTTCTATTTTAGTTTACTAAAAGAACTTCTTTAGATTGATAGGGTACCAAAGTTTCCAAGCAGATCTAAAAATTGATTTTTCTTTATTTCAGCACCCACTCATTCTACTATCTTGGATGTTATTATCACTTTCTTAAAATCCAGAAAAATGTGCATAAAATATACAGTCAACCCTCAATATTCTCATATTCCATATCCATAGATTCAACCCAACCACAGATAAAAAATTCTTGGGGAAAAAAAATGAATTTGTACTGAACATGTGCAGACTTTTATGTCTTGTCATTATTCCCTAAAAATGTATAGTTTAACAGCCATTTACATAACATTTACATTGTATTAGGCATTATAAGTAATATAATTGTATCATGTACATTTCATTAGGTATTATAAGTAAACTAGCAATGATTTAAAGTGTGCAGGTTATATGGAAAGACTACGCCATTTTACCATTCACAGATTTTGGCATTCACCCTGGAACTAATCCCCTGCAAATACCATGGATGGCTTCACATACTCTTCTCCAGGTGAAGTGTGAACATGACTAAAAAAATCCCTTGGAGAATATTCAAAAAGAATATGACAAACTAAAGAGAGAGTTGTAATTCCAGACCCAGAATGCAATCAATAAGCTTTCATTTATAATCACATTTTATGTATTACTTGTCAATAGTAAATCATAACATGAATAATTTTCATTCAATGACCAAAATCTCCTTAAGGTCTTACTATTAAGTTTCATTGTATCAATTAAAGTGGACAGTTCATCACAGTTTTCCCAGGAAATTCATCAGTCCCAGCAAGTTGGAGTGGTGGTCACCCTATAGGTAAAGTCTGTCCCCTATTTCACTAAGGAGAGGAAAGCAGAGAGAAATTGAACTACATAAATAAAGAAACAATTGTGTGAGCTTTGGCTCTAGGTAACCTAGAATAAACTCTTTCCCATGTTTACATCAGCCTCTAAAAAATCTTTCAAAATACCCATTACAAATTGATTAAAGCTTGTATGTTCGGGTGAGCTATCAACCAAAGAAATTTCTGTTTATATTTGGTTTTAACAAACATGCACCTAACCCACATACATAAAGGAGATGGTAATAAATTCTATTGTTTTCATTCCAGATATACTTTGAATAAATAGCAATTATCCTTCTATGACCCAAACCCAATTAAACAAAGAGTGGGCTAATCTAAAGAAGTATAAAGTATTATTACTTTGGAATTTAATGTTTATGTCAACATATTCACCTACAATGTCCGGGATCCATCTGATATTGCTCAATCCAATCAAATGTATGTCTTTATGGATTAATTCCTGAAATATTATTTTTATACCTACCCTGTGAATGACATGTGAAACTGGGAACTAAACTTCATAAAAATTGATTATTAAGGGATATAACAATGGTTTGCTGGGGGAGAGCTCATAAAACCAAAAAGGCAGCAAGGCCTCAAAGGTAGATAACTGGAAGGAGCCCAGGGGTGTTTCTTCAACTCAGGCATCCTCACACTTGGCTCACCTAAGGATCACCTGGGGAGATGAAAAACCTAATGCCCAGGTCATAGTCTATGACAATAAAATCAATAATTTTTTTAATGGTTGGGGCCCAGGCATCAATATAGTTCAATATAGATTCCCAGGACCTGGATTTGATCCCCAGTTTTAAAAAAATTTTTTTCACAAGTAATTATAACATATAACCAAGTTTGAAGTTTAGAAACCTACTGCTTTACTAGCTTCAGGTAAGTGCTTTTTCTTTTTTCTTTGTTATACTCCTCACATCCCTAACTTTTTAATGCTTCCCGTAAGAATTAATACAACTAATAGAAAAGTAAGAATCTCTGTCATGTCACTCTCAAGTGCTTGAGTTTCATTTTACAAATTTATAGAGAATTGATTCCAGGAAATACAGCTGAATAAAAATCTAGAAGTAAGACAAATAGAGCTAGGCGTGGTGACACACCCTTGTAATCCCAGCTACCTGAAAGGCTGAGGCAGGAGAATTACAAGTTCAAGGCCAGTTTGGGCAACATAGGGAGACCCTGTCTCAAAATAAAAGGAAAAAAATATTAAAGCTCAAAGAAGCAGGACAAATACTTTACTTTCAAAAACTTAACAAAACTCTGCAAACATATTTCGATCTCATTTTAGCAAGACTCTTCCAGGTGCATAATCAAATATTTGGTCAAGGTGCTGCTTTCCTATAATCAGTTTCTATAATGAAAATTTTCTGTGTTGTTTTAACCTCCTCAATTCCTTTACCTCTTAGATTTTTTTCCATGGGAAAGTAAAATAATAACATTTGCAAATAACAAACTATTAAGGAAAACATTTCTAACCCAGGTGACTAAAAAAAATTAATTTAGGGGATTATATAATAAGCGATTATTTTCTTAAAGAAATATCAGGTTGTTTTATTATTTTCCAAATGTGTATTTTATATTTCTCTAATAGTTAATCTAGGCTTCACATGTAAGTTCAAATTTTTCTATATGTTAACCTTAGAAGAAAATGTAGACATCAACTGACTGAACCTTCTTGTTTGAGAGATGAGAAGCCTAAAGTTTAGAAAGATTAACTAAATCCTACTCCACACCAGCATCTTCAGCATATGAAAACATCAGAATTGGGGGGGGGGAAAGCATCATGTATTTTTTAAAACTCATAGCAAATTAAAAATAACAACTCTAAATGTATGAACTCTAAATGTATGTAAAGCCAAAACAAAGTATGTACTCCAGCTGAAACCAAAAACTGCAAGAATAAAATAAGCCTAGGGTAAGTACTAAAGATTAAATTATTTTTGTTTTCTTTACAGATGGTCTTAAAATACTTAACACAGCCTAAATTTAACATACAGTCTTTAAAAGTTTATGTGAAACAGTATAGCACACCATTTCTTTAAGATAAAAATAACATAAATCTAATACTATCTTATGGACATTAAGCAATATTATACCATAGTTACACATATACCTATTTAATCCTTAACAATAGAAAATGGCACTAAATAATGGCATTATCTTCTGAGTATACTATAGATATTGGTGGCCCCAATGAATTCATACCACCCGTACTTATGCTCTTCTGTGTAGTCCCTCCCAAATTTTCTCTGGGTTTGAACATGTGACCTGATTAAACGAATGAAAATCAGAAAGCATGACACAAGCAGAGTCCTAATAAATGCTTGCATACTGGGATTTCTCCTCATAGAATGCTCCCTCTACAAAGCCGAGTGCCATGCATGAAGTTCAATTACCCTGGGACTACCGTACCGTGAGAAAGTCCAAGCTAGTCTTGTGAAGGGGCGACATAAAAAAAAAAGCTGAGGAACCAGCCAATAGCCATAACTGAGCCTACAGACACAGGACTCAGGTCCTGCCATTCCAACTAGTTCTCAGTCATGCAAACCAAAAAGCTGAGGCCCCAAACATCATGGAGAAAATATAAGCCATCCCCATGATCCTGAATCTGAAATTCTGATCCTCGGAAATGTGAACAAAAGATTGTTTTTAGCCAGTAAGTTTGGGGATAGTTTATTATGTAATAGGGAATAAGTGAAGCAGAGTGAAGAGTCTATTATTTGTCCAGTGACCATAGCTGACTTAAGGCTAAAATGTTGATTGGCGTCGAACTGAGCAGTATTTTCAGTTATTTTAATATTGAGATGGACTAGTCCAATAACCATAAATGAAGCATCAAAAAGTCTACCCTCCTCAAAGATGGCAGAGAGTAAAGTTATCAGGTGTGTTCACCACTCTTTCCTCTGCCTCTTCACAGAGGCTACCAACCAGTGTAGCCCCAACCCAGAGCTCACGGGGATACCCAGGTACATTCGTTTTATCTTTGAGTTTCAATTCCTTTTGGCCCCGTATATAAGTTCCTCATTCCAGAGACATTAACAATTTCCTTTTAAATATTTATGCTTACAGTATCACACAGAGTTTCACTGAAAGATGATCAGGTTTCAACACAGGTAAGCAATGTTCTCCTTCCCCAAGATGATAAGTCCTTTCCAGGTTAAGATGATCATGATTATCAGGTAGCTCCCAGTTGTAATGTTTAGGAAGATGTTAAGACCCTGGACTATAACTTATGCATCGTAGGCATGTTTCTTCACAAAGCTCTACTTCAAATGCTGTACTCTTATATTGTCTTTAATCCACACATGCTTTTAGGATTGGAGGTATCAACACATCCCCTGGAGTGTTTATCACAACAATGTTGGTTTTCCGACTTAACTACATGCCGCAGTTCATCCCCACGTGTGACTCATCCCCATCTCATTTATTCTATTACAACATCCACATGTCACCATCTTTCTGATGAGGTTTAGAGAATTTCTAAAATACATTTGCATTGAGGTCATGCAAAAAGTAAAAGACAGTGCCTCTGATATACTTAACCATCTGATGACCTAACTATACTTGGAAGTTTTACTAAAGAACTCGTGCATGCCTGTGTGTGTGTGTGTGTGTGTGTGTGTACACACTAATCATTGTGGTACCTGAACTGTCCTACTCACCAAAACTTCTCTTTGAAATTTAAATGAGAATCCATTTAATAGAATTATGAGTCATCTCCTAAAAACTACACATCTACTTATGCTAATTTCAAGGTATGCATACACAACATAGCCCTCATGCATGTGACATATGTACACACATACTAGAAGAAATTCGAAAATAACAACTATCCTTGACTGAGCTTTATATCATGATCTCATTTAACATTTGTCACAACCCTGCAGAGCGTTATTATCTTCACTTTATGACTAAGGAAACTGAGGCTCAGGTGGAGTACATTAACCTGCCTCTGATCATTCATCTGTAAAGTGATGGAACCAGGATCCGTAGCCAACATATTTGTGCTTCATGTCACACAAGTCAAAAATAGCTGCTAAAGAGTTGCATCACAGACCAGACATTCTCAGGAATACTTGCTGATGGATTTGTCTAAAGTGTGAATCCAGGGATGAGAAATTTGAGTTCTCTATTTTGAAACCATAACTCATATTTTTCAGAGGCAATTGGTTGTGTGATCTCATTTACATGGTACTAGAGCAAAATACATGAGCCAGAAATAGTCACTCAGGATCACCAAGGCACAAGCTTTTACAACCAAGAACTTCCTCGTCATTAACCAAACCTGGAAGTATTCAATGTTCTGTGCACAGAGGTGATCTCTTAACTTGCAATCATCCTAAAGCTATACCAATCAGCACCAGGGGTGCTGATGGCACATTTCAAACTCAGAGGATCTCACACCTTAAATGTCTGCCCAGCTGGACTTTACACTCCCTCCTAGTTCTACCAAAATTCTCTCTCCCACGCACTCAGAGAACATGAAAGGATGAAATGGATGAAGAGAAGGTAGTAATAATTGACAGGCCACCATTACACCAAATATTTTCAACAGTCATTAGCTAGAAATATTTTTTCCAGAGTCTTATCACAAAAACATATTGTGAAAGTTTCCATTCATCATTTCCAACGACCTGGGATGCAGTAGTTTCGAGTCACCACCCTGACCCAGGTCTTAGCTACAGTCCTTCTCCAATCTTCATATGCACATGTATAACCTGGAGATATTATAAAAATTCAGATTATGATCTTTTAGCTCTGGGTTGGGGTGCACAATCTGCATTTCTAACAAGCTCTGAGATGACACTGAAGATGCCAATCCATGGACCATAGTTAGAGTAACAAAGTGATGATTACAGATGTTCTCCCTCCATCAGTCATGTGGCAGAGCCCCTCAATTGAATGTCGTTTCTATAAGCCAGTCTCAACAGATCCAATACAGAGAGAGCTGGCTGAACAACATAGCAGGACAGGTGGCATCACTGGAATGCCATTAGCACAGTCTTGCTCAAAGCAAGCTAAACCTGCAGGAGCACTGATTGAGACCTAGAAGGAGGGTGTTTCTTCCATTCTCACCAACAGAAAACACAATGTACTTTGAAAATTAAGGAGATTTATCACTCCATTCAAAATTATTCCTAGACTCCGTGCACAGCACAAGCCATCAGAAGCACACCAGAAATTGGTTCCCTTAGAGAGAATGAAAAACAGTCTAAGGTCATCTATTGTGTTAGTAGCACAGCACCAAAAAAAAAAAAAAAAAAAAAGTGTGTTTCTGTTTCCCATCTGAAGGAGGATTCACTTATAACAATCATCCCAAATTATCTTTGAGAACAATTTCTTTATTCAGTGAGCCAAACAAAGGCCGAAGTTTTAAGAAAAAAACAAGCCCAAAAAAATAAGTGGAGAATGATATATAATGGGGATGGGAGGGGTGGGGAGTGAGAGAAGAATGGGGGAACCTTAGATTATATAGAAGGAAATGGTACGAACAATGGTGGAATGAGACAGACCTCATTACCCTATGTACACGTAGGATTACAAGAATGGTGTGAATCTACATTGTGTACAACCATAGAAACAAAACGATGTACCCCATTTGTGTACAATGAATCAAAATGCAGTCTGTAAAAAATTAAAAATAAATAATAAATAAATAAAGCTGTGAAATGGTGTCTTGTTCCACACTAAACTAAATCAGCTCGGACTGGATTGCACTGATGATTGTTATTGATATCATTTTTCTTTGTTTTCCAGAAATCCACATGGGAATGGATGGAGTTGGAGTAAAGAAGCAGTGAAGGGGTAGTTATTAAACACCTACCTGTGCCTACTATGGAGCCAGTCACCACTAGAGAGACAAAAATAGGGAAGGTGGAAGTCAGAGAGCTTCAGAGAAGGAAACTAAGGTATGCAAAATAGTCCCTTTGCCCAGCCACAATTGCTGTCACCTGCGATCATGACATGCCATCTTGATAATTACGACCTTCGCTTGTTATGATAAGGAAACTGATTTGAGTTGGGAGGCAGAAAGAAAACACTTCTCTTCAGCAAAGCTCTTTCCATCCGCTGGAGGCTTTCTCCCACCCTCGACAAAAACTGCACAAAGCTATTCGTGACCCCATGCCCAGTTCCACCTCGTCAGTGCCTGTGACTGGCCTGCTTCTCCAGCATCCAGGCATCGCCACCTGGCCTTCCCCTCACGAGGATCAGCTTGTTTTTCCAGAGAACAGCAGTCATTACCTGAATGGCAGGTTTGCCAAGCAAGATGCCTTAATGTGGGGCTTTGTAGACATCACATCCGGGTTGTCATTAGTGTCCTCTGAAAACAGTAATCAGCTGACAGACCAAAGAAGACATTCCAAGAAAATGCATTATTACAAATGTTAGGGGAGGCCATGGAAAATCTTTTTTTTTTTTTTTTTTTTTTTTTTTTTTTTGGCTAAAGAAAAGGCTAATTTGTACACAGTGCATGAGAATGATAGTCATCAGAACGGTCTTGGACTGCATGGGGCTACAGTGCTGAGAATGGGGGAGGGGCACACTTACAGGTTGGCAGCCCTGCAGCAGGAAGGGGTCTCTCTCCACCCCTGCACCACAGGAGGCTGAGCCAAGGGCAAGAGATGCTTTTGTGGGTACAAAAATTATTACCTTTCTCACTCAGTCTCCCACTCTTCTCCCTACAGTGTTAGGTGGTTAGAAGGTTTCAGAAGAAGCCCTGCTCCAAGAGGCAAAGCATTTTCTGGGTCCCTCCTCTGTCCCCACATCAAGTGTAAATACAACAAAATCAACACAGCCCAAGGGAGAAGATGCTGGCACTCAAGTGCTCCCTCTTTCACCCCACCGCCATGATCTCTCAGTCACCAAGAGGCCAACGTGACCAAGACCCAGTGTGTCTCAGTTCACACTGGGGCTGCCTTAGGATAGCAGACATGCAGAGTCAGTTTCTTTCTCTGTCTCAGCATTGGCCTACTAACTATTTCTTCAATGCAAAGGGTTAAAGCCACACCTTCCAGAAAGGCTCTGTTGAGTCTTCAGGAAACTGGACAAGGGATGCTGGGGACACACAGCTCTGGGCAAGCTAGAGATCCATCCCAGGGTCCAAAGACTAGGCAGACTGGGCAGTCTGAACAGGAGGGACCCAGTCACCTGAAGTGGGGGAGTTGTGCCAATGGAGTCTGGGGCTAGGAGTCCAGGGCTTTGGTCCATTTCCAGTGTCTTCCTGGTAGGGTCTGGAATCTGATCCTCCCTCCTTTGCCCCACCATAAGTGTGTAAAGGGAAGAATTCAGAGCCGACTCAATGATCCTATAGAAATAAACCTTTTTGGAGGCTGGGATTGTGGCTCAATGGTAGAGCATTTGCCTTGCACGTGTGAGGCACTGGGTTTGATTCTCAGCACCACATATAAATAAACAAAAATAAAGGTCCAATTTCATCCATTTACCTGCAAATGCCATAATTTTATATCATGCTGAGATAAGCCAATCCTAGAAAATCAAAGGACAAATGATCTCACTGATAAGCGGATGATGATACATAATGGCAGTGGGAGGGGGGCAAGAATGGAGAAAGGAGGGACTGTATAGAGGGAAAAGAGGGGTGGGAGGGGTGGGGGGGAAGGTAAAAAATAACAGAATGAGTCAAAAACTATTACCCTTTGTAAATGTATGATTACACAAATGGTATGCCTCTACTTCATGTACAGAGAAACAAGATGTATCCCATTTGTTTACAATTTAAAAAAGTAAAAAAAATAAATAAATGAATAAACGTCCATCAACAACTAAAAAAAATTTTATAAAAAAGAAATAAAACTTTTTATGTGGTCTCTGCTACTCTTAAACAATCCAGTGATATCTGGAAGGGGCCTATTGCTCATTTGGGTCCCCCAACAGAAAAGGGAAGACACTCACTTCCTCACCAACCCCCAGCATTTTTCTGGTGCCTCCAGTAACTTCTGACATGTACATAAAACCATATCACCCTAAAAGGGAGAAAGATGTATCTCCTTTACCTCCAGGATTTTCCTTTTCTTGGTCACTTGTCATTTTTTCTCCTCCATGTTCAGCCCCAGAACAATGTCCCTAATAAGGGAGGAAAAGGGCTATCTAAACTGCTACCATCAACGAGGGAAGTTGCAATGAAACTCAGCCATCTGGATCCCCGCCTCCCACTCAAACTCGAAGGAAACAATCCATCTCAAGGTCAAGCGGTGGACAAAATGTCCCAGTTTCTACCCTAACAATCATCCCTTCCCTAACTTCCCTAAGTGCTTTCCAGGACAACTTGTCAGGATTTATTTCCATCTTGGTATTTGTGTCTCCAAGGCATTTGAGAAACACACCTTGTGGATCACCCAACAGAACAAAAGAAAGAAAGAAAATTGTTCTTGGATCAACTCCTAGAAAAATCTTCAACCAGATTCTCCTGGGATATTTCAGGTCAGTCATGCCTGTTACTTTATACTGGCCTCTTTCTTCAAAACTTTGGAGTAAATCATGTGTCGAATGAAAAGATTAAAAGTCTACAATGTCAGCAGCCCTGGTTTCTCAACTGCTGTGCTGCTCGTCCGTGCCTCTGCCTTCTTTACAGAGTTAGACAGAAATATGAGATTTCCAAGCAGAGGGCAAAGGTGCTTGTCAGGGATGTTGTAAGAGAAGCAGGCCATGGTAAAAGGAGTTGAACCAGAAGGATTTTCTGATTGGATTATTTTCTTTTTCATTAGAAAAGAGTTTGCGTTTACAACGAGTCTCTAATACTAGGTAGATGGAAGATATTCACTGTGCTTTCAATCTCCATGGACATCTATGGGTCAAGAGGTAGCCAGATTACACAGAGTGTTTCAATAGGACACAGCCACACCCTCTGGTCTTCACATTCCTATGGCTGGGCTTAGCTAACAGTGTCTCTCTGACACACAGAACCCGTACATATTTATCATCTGGCCTTTACAGAAAAAAAGATTTCCAACCTCTGCTACAGATGACAGAGCAGGAGAAAAATGAAAATTACAGCCAAGCACCAGGGTGCATGCCTGTAATCCTGTAATCCCAACAACTCAGGAGGCTGAGGCAGGAGGATCAAGAGTGCAAGACCAGCCTCAGCAATTTAGCAAGACCCTGTCTTAAAATAAAACAATAAAAAGAGCTGGGGGTGTGGCTCAGTGGTAAAGCACTCCCAGGTTAAATCCCAGTAGTAGAAAGAAAGAAAGAAAATGAAAATTACAGTAGAAACTATCCATCAATATCTGCCTCAAAAAAGTGGACAGACCATTAAATCTTCAGTAGAGGGAGAGGGTCTTGATTCCTTCACTTGCCTCTAAACTTGAACATGGATAATTTGAACTGAATAGTTTAGGATCAGTGTAATCATTTAAATGATTGAAAACTGTTTCCCCTCGGGTAATTCATATTTATGGCAAATATTAAAATTAAGACAAAAGAAATATTTTGCTTTTTACTTTAAACACTGAATTGTTTCTCAAATAGTTTTTCAGATAATGATCAATTGTTGTTCACTAAGAAATATGTCATGCTGTCCTTTGCAAAATCGCCAATTTGAACTGAGTTAAAACAAGCACACACACACACACACACACACACACACACACACACACACACACACACACACACCCTGATGAATCACAAACCTGAATTCCATCAAAAGCCTGGGAGGGTTGCTTGGGCCCTTATTAGATATAAAGAGCAAGAGCACCCCCTGCTGGCTCCAGAGACAACCTAGGCCTGTCTACATTTTCTGATCCAGGAGCATGTTGGACAAAGATCAACATCCACAGTTTCATGAGGAATAGAGGAGTAGCAGACATTCACAATTCATTCACAAAGGATGCTAGCAATTTGAAATTTGTATTACATGAATCATATCAAGAATTACCACCTAAACAGGGGTCACTGGGTTTTCACTTACCTCTGTTAATCTCCCTGCTCAATTAAAAAAAAAAATCTTAACTACAACCTTTAATGCCACCTTATGACACATGAAATCTTCTAACAATGAACAAAGAACTTTATTTCTCATTTGAAATAGAATGCTGGCCAAGGGCTTTTGTTCAAAATAAATTGACTCAAATGAAGTTACCAATATTCCACTTTTGAACCATGAAGATGGAAATTGTCTATGGCTCAACCTGAACATAATTAGTTCATCAACAAGGGACAAAGACACCCAGGAGAATCCAGAGGTATGTAGTTGTGGCAGGCTTCAGTGTTTGGAAGCTGGGGATACAGGACATAAACCCTCCAGCCTCTCGAGTCTCCCCAGTGCCTCCTCTGAGCTCCTCTGTCTGATGAAAGTGGACACTGGGAGTTTATGGTATCTATTTTGTCATTTGGGCCACTCTGCTCCAGGTGACACATAAACTTTGATATGTTCCTTAAAATGTCCATGATGGTTTGCTGCAATGGTCCCTAGGTTAAAAGCTTCAAAGAATCATGGCTTCTTATTTCTCAGATCTGCAAACAGTGTGACCAAATTCCATCCTCCAAGACAGAACCATTGCACAGAGTGAAAGCCATTATAACTTCCACCAATAACATCACACCAGCCAGCAGATCTCAACTGAAGTTGAGTGAGAATGATTGGCTGAAGGATTTCTCCTGAATCTAATTATAATTCAACATAATCTTGTGGATGAAGAGAAAGTGAGACTTCATAGCTGTATGGTATCAGTAACAAGAGCCAAAGCAGAAAGAAAATCATCCAGCAGAGGGAGCCAAAGAGAAATGCATACTTTTTTTTTTTTTAAGCATGACAGTATTTACAACTATAATCCTCCAATAAATAAATAAATAAAAAGAAAAGTAGGAGAAAAAAGCTCGAGAGCCCAAATGACTCATCTTATCTCATTGATACGACTTCCCCAAAGGTCACAGTTACCTTGTGCCTTTTGACCCCAGCCAGATCCTGTGATAAATTTTCCCCAGGACAAAGCTGATATGATTCTTTTATGTTCACTTTTACCTAGAAAAACATGAAAATTTCTTATTTAGATTAAGGAATGTGTCAAGATATATTTTGATTGATCACAGACATCATAAAAACAGAATTTTTAAGGAAAAAGGATTTTCTTCCCCTTGAAAACAGATAAATTGGAATCATTCCTTCCTGCTTTTTGCTTTTACTGACTTATTAACCACCAACTGTGTGCTCACTATGTAGGACTCTGGATTCAGACCTCCCCTAAGATCCTTTGCAGTCCTTTATTGAGGTTGGGGATATTTTAACCCATTCTTTGAGAGCCCATTCCACAGGAGGCACCATTGGATGCTGTGGCACTATGTTCATGCCATGGCTGCTGGTCTCTCACCTGTGCATAGGTAAGATGGACGGACTATTTCCGGATGAGCCTTCTGAGTCACTGCACTTCCTGTGCTTACTCACTCAACACACACTTATTGACAGTCCTTAATGTTATCATTATCCAGTGCACTTTTGTCTCAGGACAAACTGAATTAGATGTCAGAAAATCGGGCATCAAATAAGGCAGAAGGCTTGGAAGCCATTCTCCTAAGGGATATGAAAGCTACTTCCACACAATTTAAGAACAGTCCTATCACCACTGAGAAGTCCAAATTTGAGAGTCTTTATTAACCGGCCGGCTGACTGTCACACAACACCCAAAATGGCTATTGGGAGAACAGCCCCGAGCATGGTGGTGCAGGGGTTCATAAAGGCAAAACCACAAGAACAATTGAGGCACATGTAGGTCAGAAAAGACCTTGTTGAGACAGATATTTTGGTTACATGAAAAAATAGTTTTGATTATATATTTCTGAGTCATTTTTGTCATGCATCAGGGCCCTAGGGAGATGGGAAGGTCCTACTGTACTGTCAACATAGACACAGCTTCAGGAGGCTGAAAGGAAAGCATTACAAGCAAGCATAGTCAGGAGTCAGGTCTGAACAAAATGGCGTTACTTTGGTTCTTTTCCATTTCAAGCACCAAATAACAACCTCCTGTGATAACAATGTTATGTCTGCCAGATGGGATCTGTTCTTGCCTCCTCCTGTCTCTGCCTGGTCCCTCCTTTAGCCACATGTCCCATTTACATCCATGAGAGATTTATCCATTTATGTATCTGGATGATTCTAGGCTCTCATACTTTTTTTTATTGAAGTAAAATTCATATAACAAATAAAAACCATTTTTTTCTTTTAGCCTCCTTTTTACTAATTATTATTTGAATCATGCAAATTTATGGGCTACCATGAGATCTTTTAATACAGGCACACAACGTGTAATGATCAAATCAGGGTAGTTAACATTTCCATCTCCTTAAACTAATTTTTTTAAATTTTTGATTAACACATAATAACTGTGCATCTTTATGAGGCCCTAGGAATTTCTAATGACTGGGGACAGCTTATGGAAGGGGATCTGGGCAGGGTGGCACATGTAGGAAAGGAAATCGCAATCCTGCAGACTGTGTTACCAGAGCCCTAAGCAGACACCCCACTCAGGAGGTGTTAGGGTCGCACCCTGAATCATCACTAGTTTGTTCTTTAACTTTTAATTTTATTGCATTCAAATGTGTGTGTGTGTTGCCACTGATACTTTCTCTCTCAATGATTGAAAGGAAAAATATACATTTGAAAAAGTGTTACATTGCCTATATCATTATTTTAAACTCAGTGTTTATCATGGGTGGTCTATGTGGTTTTTTTGTTTTTGTTTTTGTTTTTTTAAAGATCAGAAAATTGCTCCAGTGGCTTCCCATGTCACACAGAGTACAGAGTCCTTGCAGGACATCAGCCATCTGCCGCCCGTGGCCATTTGCCTCTGCCCTCTTTTACCCCCCTGTCCCTCCCAACCCTGGGCAACAGCACAGGGCCCTGCGGCCCCACCCGCATTCACCGCCCCAGACCTTTGCTCCTGGAAGGTCCCCCACCCGACTTTTATATGACTCTTCCTCTTCAGTTTTTATTCAAATACCATTCCCAGAGAGGACCAGCTCTCACTCTAAATGTGAGGACACCCTCCACCTCCACCCTTTCTAGCTCTGGCCCATGAAGCCAGGTTCTGCCCAGGTGGAAACTTTTGTATTTTTTCACTGTTTTATCCCTGCAATCAGGGCCTGGCACACACTTATATTTATGCATATTTGTGAATGAATGAATGAATGAATGAAACATGAAATGCTTGACAAAGCTTGTCCTGAAAAATACAAGTCCCTGTTCTCCCACTCCTGAACCTTTCTCTCCAGACTATTTTAGCTCTTTCTTCTGGTATAAGTTTGCATATTTCTAAACAATATATGTATTCTGCTACTTCTCAATTCATAATATAAGACACAAAAGGCCTAAATGTGGGAGATGACGATACAGATTCTTACACCACCTCACCTCATATCAGTATGATTATATCACTTTATCCTCTGTGTGTGTGTGTGTATGTGTGTGTGTGTGTGTGTGTGTGTGTGTGTGTTGGGTCTACATCCCTCTGCTAGAATGAAGCCCATGAGCAGGAAGGTTTGTCTGTTTTGCTCATTGAACAACAGTGCCAGGCACACAGCAGACACTGAGTAAATATTTACGGGATGATTGAATGAATTCTCAGGTTTATGACATGACTTATGCACAAGGATGCATTACCCCCATGTTCCTCCTGCTGCCTGGTTAGTCACTCTTCCTTGAGCACTGCACGGACATACCGCCATCTTCTGGAAGACTTCCATGGCTCACTCTTACCCAGCTTTATTTGGGGATCCCATCTCTATATCCCCAAATCTTTTCACTAACACATACTAATTTCTAATCACTGATTTATTAATCAAGAGCTCCCATGAGGCTGCAGCCTTTTGGCATCATTGACTGTGCCTTGGAGATTTCTGGAGCCCCTTTGTCTATCACAGCATCAGACCTGTTATGGGTCAAGCCATATGCGCAATGACCAAACAGACTCCATTTTACCCTGAGACTCCAAATCATGCTTCTCCTGTGGGAACACCCCACCTCTGTACCCACCAACAGTTGCTTAGTATAATATGTCTGGCAATTCTTATATAATGGAAAATGGTTCTCTTTTTGGCTCCTATTTTTCTTGGACAATGTAACCTGTCAGAGAAAGATTGTCTAGATGTTAATAACCGTTCTTTAACTTGTACCCGACTAAGGTTGTTTTGACCCACTTTCCCTTCTGCTTATGATTTTAGATTTCATGATGTTAGTCTGTAGTTTTAAATCATAGCGACAGCCACTAACGATTAATGTACCAACATGCTTTACTTATGGTATAAAAACCCCTGCACCCCCATGCTCAGGACTGTTCTCCCAAGAGCCATTTTTGGCATTGTGTGAGACCGTCAGCAGCCAGCTAATAAAGACTCTCAAATTTGGACTTCTCAGTGGTGATTGGTCTGTTCTTAAGTTGTGCCCCACAACAGACCCATTGCAGTAGATACCCAAGCAGCCCAAATGAAGGACATGGAGTCCTGCATAACACTTTAAAGCAAGAGAGAAAGGATTCTTCCTGTCCTAGGTGAGCCCAAAAGCAAGTCACCACCACCACTTACAAAGTTGCTCCCTTGCTTTTTCTTTAACTCTTCACTTCCTCCAATTAATTAATCCTTGTCATCCCATGTACCTTATTTAATCAACTATTCGGCTTCTTTCTATCCTCTCAAAAATCAAAATAACAAATTTCAGATAAGAGTCATATCAGTCGGAGCATCATAACCTCTTTCAAAGCTTGGATTACAGCATTACCAAACCTGATTTCACAGTGCCTCCAACAAAATAAATGTACAACCTTTTGCAACCCCTTCCCACACCACCACCACTATCTGCTCCTGGCCAGGGTTCTCAAATCTTGCCATGCATCCTGGTCACCTGGGAATCTTGTTAGAACAGAGATGCAGGTCGCTGGGCCCTGCCCACACTCCAGAATTTCCAATTTAGAGGATTTGAGGTAAAGGTCTGCGAATCTGCATTTGTAACAAGCCACCACAGTGTTGGTGCTGTTGAGACCACACCCTGAGGTGGTCCCTTCCTCTCTCATAACCCTCCAAGAGGCTCAGGCACTAAAGCAGATGCACCTGCAAATGGGTTAAACGCCCCTTCCCTCACCAAGACAACCAGTGGTTAAACCACTTCTCAAACTTCATTGCACATGTAAACCACCTGGGGATCCTACTAAAATGCAGATGCTTATTGGCAGGTGGCGGGGAAGCCAGCTTCTAGGTAATGCCAATGCTGCTGGTCCCCGGACCAAACTCTGAATTGAAAGCTTTACAGATTGTACCCAGTAGATTGGCACTACAGCGAAGTGCCTTTCTTAGATCTGAAGCTTTGAGAAGGTTCAAAACATTTGATTTCAAGTCTAAGCACTAAAACTATGAATATACTTTTATACTTTGTTTAAATCGTTGACAAAATAGAAACAAGTTAACATGTTAACTTTCATCCACATAAAACTTTCATTATCAGTGGACCAGCTGACTCACTGGCACTGCCCAGAAGTACTGGAGCTCTATTCAAACAACACAGAATAGGACCCTAGGACGGCTGGGAGGGTGGGGCTGTTGATAGGTGTTGATTGAGGAACTCGCTCTTTGTCCTGTGATAAATGGTGTTTTATTACATAGATTCAGCATTTAGCCTTCCACTTACACTCTGCTTCTAATGCATTATTAAGCCCAGTTCTATCCCAGGCCTGTGTTCTGTTTTCTTTTTCTTTTCTTTTTTCTTTTCTTTTTTTTAACTATTTCTCAGGCTAGAGATTGTAGTGATGGAGAAATCAAAAAGAGCATAAACTCCTCCAAAAACCTACCTAATCCACTCACTCTCTCTTACACTGGTAGGGGAGGGCACCACCTACATAATTTGTGGGGCCCTGATGGAAATGCAGGACCCTTGTCCAAAGAAATTGCTAGGAACTTCAACCCTGTGACAGCAGAGAATCAAATGAAGAACCAGCCCCTCTAAGGTCAGATGTCCATAAGGCCAACCCTAGGTGAGGAGCTCAGACAGAGAAAACCCATGAATTTGCAAACTCTCCTCCTCCTCTCTTCTCTCTCCTTCTCCCTTTCCTATTTCCTTTGTGTCAGGAAAGAAGAGCTAGGATGAGAAGAGTCGTGTCATTCTTTTTACATGGTTGGAAAAAAAAAAAAAAAACTTGCTCCTGTCTCCTCTTGCTCTTGCCTTTCTTCATTTTTTGCTAAGTAGCTCAACCTTGTGATTAAGAAAAACCTCAGGAGAGGTCACTGATTCCAACGAGGGCTAAACTGAGGTCTACCTTTGGCCTGACTGTGATAAGATGGTTTATCTAACCTATGATAAGGAAACGGACCACACAAATATGATTAGAGGGGAGGGTGTGCAATCTCCTCCAACGACAAGCTTTTAAAGTTATCAGATGGCACGGAGGATGAGTCACCATGGATCCTGTTCAATCCTCTGGGTTTGGAAGGCACAGATGGGAGCCGGGCATATCCATTTTGAGAGGCCAAGGACCACACTTAGAAGTTGGAGACATGCTGTGAGTACAGAAGTCACATCCCATTTCGAAGATTTGGTCCAAAATTAAAAAAAAAAAAAAAAAAAATCTCATTAAGAATTTTATATTGACTATATGTTTGGGGTTAAAAAATAAATATATATATATATAAATAGTTAAAATATACACATTATTAAAATGAGATCCATCTGATTTTTTTTTTAACTTTTTTACATGTCATAGTAGGAGATTTAAATTTCCTATGGGGCTCACTGCTGTTGTTCTGGAAGGTGATCGAGCTCTGCTTTTCCATCTTCATTGGATTGTAAACTCCATGGGGTGGGAACACAGGACCACCCCTGGATGTCACCAAGGGAGGACAATTTGATAGCTGAGATCATCTTTCAAGGTCTCACTACACCAAGTTTCCTTCTCAGACTTTCTCCACCTGGCCACACTCACACACACTTTCATGCACACTCTCACACATTCACACACTCACACTCACACAGGAGCCAGTAAACTTTGGGACAGGAGCTTGTCTATGCATCTCTCTGTCCTCGATGCTCAGCACAGTCCATTGTCCAAGTGCTCCATAAATACCTGATGTTGCAGCTCTTATGTCAATCATTCATAGCTCCTCCCACTGGCAGTACTTCTGGGTCACTACATATATGTACTTCAAAGTAATCACATTTGCTCAATTACATTTGTCCCCAACAGGCTGTCCTCCAGCTTATCTAATACTAGCCACAAGAGTTCCACCAGCACAAATGACAGAGCTACCAGCCTGGTACAAAATGAATAGTGAATGTTAGTGGCCCTTTTCTTATGCCACCACCCTTACACAGCCATACTTCCCCTATGATCACAGCTGCCATGAGTGGCTGCAGCTCACTAGGTGCTTCCTACATATCAGGTGTCATGACATGCACTTCGAAGACGGCATTTCATTTCATCCTTACAACACTACTATGCTGGGTATTATCACCATCCTCCACCTTATATGTGGGAAAAGTGAGGCTCATAGAGGTGAAGATCCTTGCCCAAGTTCACACAGCAAAAATTGGCAGAGGTAGATTCAAATGCAGATCTCCAAGATCTGTGTTTCCACCTTCAATATCTACAATGTAGCACAGTGCTGAGGATCATCAGTGCCGCAGAGAGGCAAAAGGGAAGTGGAACCATTTTGAATAGTGAGTGAATATCCACACAAGACAGAGCTGTTCTTTCTTCTTCTTCTTCTATTTTTAAAAATGCATATATTTCTCAATAAATTAGAAAATCAAAGAGCACATAATCTGGCATATCCTTTCTGCCAGAACACTGAGGACACATGTATACACGTAGATGTGCACACTGCACACACTGTGCATGCACACTGCATTTTAATAAAATACGGGGCATGTCTGAGCAACACACTGGGAGAACACACTTATAAAGAAAGTGGAAGAGTCATTCAGAAGCAATTGCCAATGAATTTTTTTTTATGCTAAAGCTATTAAGTGTGAAATAATCTTTGAAAGACAGATTTAAAATTTTTTAATCAGGCTTAGGTTTGAAGCATTGTATTTCTAAATGACATTCCTCATCAAAAAAGCAGATTCATCCCAAACGGAAGATTTCATGGCAGCAGTTTTACTTTGGGAATTATCGCCTCTGTGTATAAATATTGAAGTGTGATTTTAAAACACCACGCTTTAAAATAATACCCAAACTACTTACTAATTCCATTTTGATAGAATTGCTGAAAGCAAATTCTTTGAAGGATTTATTGTAGTTCCACCAAAGAGGTTGCACGCACTATTCTGCATTAAAAATGTTGGATAAAATTTCTGGATGACTCAGATGCAACATGACAGACACATAATGGTCATAATCTTTACAACAAAATAGATGAAGAATTATCATTTTAATATAAGAGCCTGACAGACCAAAATAACTGGTTTCCATTTTTATTCTTAGATTAATTGACACTTGTATCTTAGGTCAAATTTGTCATATAGTTTTTCAGTTTTGACATTGCTAAAGAACTATGTCACTGTAATTAGGGAGAGGAAAAAAGGATCTGAATCCGACATTTAAAACCTCTGGTTGAGATTTAAAAAGCTCTGGTCCAATGTCAGACTAATGTTCAATAAACACAAATGGTGAGCGAACACATATGACAGTAAGTGCTGTGCTTTTAAAAGGCCACCCGGTAAATCTTTAATAAAGCTTCAGATGACTAAGGAACAAAATGAATCCTGCAGCAGGAAACAAACTAAGTTATTGGCATGGATCAAATTGCCCAGAAACATCATGTGTCAACATTAACTTCAGCTCCTCAGGACCCATATGTTATTCCTTATTTACTCCAGGCTTCCAAAGCCCGTGGTTCTCCTGACAGTTCATTTCACAGACCCCATTTGTTTGGAAAAAGGGTTCATGGCTACCAGCCTGTTCACTCTATCAACGGAAGACTTGGCCAAAAAATCCTGCTCCATTTTGCTCTGGGCTGTAATTATTTAATATCCCTCAACAACACACATCTAACACAGAAGAAACTGCCCTGGGCTTTCCCACCTTTTGGTTGCTTAGAAAGACTGGAAAACACCAAGCAATGAGGCATCAAAAATGTAAGTTACATCGAGAGAGATGAATAGAAGCAAGTCATTCTGGAAAACTGAAGTCATAAATCAAGCCCCCTCTGACACCTAGTGAGTCCCCGGGAAGGTGTAAAGTCCTTGGTTTAGAAAACTGGGAAGCACATCATGGAACAAAACCCCCAATCACAAAAATGTGTGTAATCTGCAAGGGCAGCTGTCTCGAGGGAACCCTGGGGTTTTGGTTCTCAGATTTCACTTTTCTAAATTTAATTCAGAGGCTCCTGACAACGGAGCTCTTCCTCCTTCCCCTCTGATGCAGGAGCTGGATCATCAAAGGATGCTGCATTCTAGGCTAGCTTTCACTGTGTGCAGTGAGTGCATAACTGGGCCGCAGAGCCGGTAGACTGTGGGACTCATCAATTCTTTATCTTCAGGGTGACTTGGTCTCAAAGTTCCATTCCCACATCCCACACTTCTTCATTGTTCTCAGCCACTCACACTAAAATGAGGTTGCTAGGCCAGGCACGATTGTGCACACCTGTAATCCCAGCGGCCTAGGAGGTTGAGGCAGGGGATCCCAAGTCCAAAGCCAGTCTCAGCAACTTAGCATGGCCCTGTCTCAAAATAAAAGTGAAAAAAAAAAAAAAAGGGGCTGGGGATGTGGATCAGTGGTTAAGCGCCCCTGGGTTCAATCCCTGTTACCTAATAATGATGATGATGATGATGATAATGTTAGGATATTAAGAGATTCATCAAGGTGACTTCTTAGCCTCATTTCATCCCTTTTCTACTCATCATTTCCTTTCCAGTCCACCTCGGCTTGTTTTCCTTTCCCCAGGCCCCTGCCCATGCTGGTCCTTCCCTTCTTGACAGTCGGTCATGGTCTGGGGTGGATAAGTGCCCTGCTCTTCCCCACACTCTCTGGGATTTCAAATCCTATTCATATTTCATGTCTTGCCCCCGATCCTAGCCCTCCACAAAGCCTTCTCTGATTCCTTCAGCTGAAAGTCCCTGCTTCCTCCTCTGAGTTTCTGCAGCACTTTCTCAGGACTCCTGCCTCCTCCTTTTGTATATGCCCACATCAGTATTTCCTCTGCTGGACCACAATCTCCTCCAGACATGGGCCACCCAGGAAGCACTCAGCAAATGCTTGTTGAAGGATAAATTCTTCTTCTATTTTTCTGTCTTTAAAAACCACTTGTCAGAAAGTCCTTTCATATTTTACCAACTGCATGGTCCAGAAGGTATTGATTGTCCTAGTCTGTTTTCTGTTACTTGTAATATAGCACCACAACCTGGATAGGTTATAAAGAAAGGAGATTTATATTGGTTCATGGATCTGGTCTAAGGTTGAGGGGCCACATCTGATGATGTCTTTCCTGCTGGCAGAGTCCCGAGGTGGACAGGATATCACAGAGTGAGAGACAGGGAGTGAGAGAGACCTAGCCAAACTAGCTTTTATAGCAGATCCCTCTGCAGATAGCTCATTAACCCATGAGTCCATAAATTGAATGAATGGATTAACCTACCATAAGGCAGAGTTCTAATTACCTCTTAAAGGTCTGCCTTGGCCCTGTCTCTTAAAATTTCATGATGGAGATTAAGTTTAACATGAGTGTCACAGAAGACAAATCACATTCAAACCATAGTATTGATTTTTGTGAGCAGTTTTCCTAAAACCTGTTTACAACTTCTAGGGATAGCTTATTTTTCTCTCTCCCTCCCTCCCTCTCGCCTTCCCTCTACCTCTCTCTCCTCCCTCTCCCTCTCCCTATCCCTATCTCTCTCTCCCTTCCTTTCTTTCTCATTTCAACCTCCATGCCATTCTTTGTAACAAATTTTACAATTTTGTAATAAACTTCTTCTACTCACTGTGGTGCTTTGTATAGCTTTTTTTTTTTTTACTTCCACATGTGCACATTAAAAAGTAATGACATGGCATCCCACCAAGCTGAAATATGAACACATCTGCCATTTGTGTTCTGAAAAACTAATTAATAATACATGTCTTCATCTCCTTTGATGTATTTGAATACATTGTACCTTGCCCTGGGAGGATTCTGGGACAATGATCACTGTGCACCTTAGAGCTTCCGTTTCAATTTTGTGCTATTAGGAACAAATCAAGGAAGATGTCCAAAGGGTAGGCCTCTAGAGGCAGGTGGAAATAGAATGCATAGAGCACATACCTTATATTAGCCTATTAAGCAGTAATTTAATTGATGAGAGTTTTGCTTCTATATCAGGGTGGTGTTTGCAAGAGAGTTTTCCTGAGTCAAGTAAACAGTGAAAATCAATTTAGAGAGCAAATATGTTGTTTAATCTCAACTTTCTATATTTGTTTTGTTGCCAAAGGCAAGTCATTAACCCATGAATGCCCTCAGCCTTCTCATTTACAAAATGAGAAGAATGACCTGTGAGATTTTCAAGGTCTTTTCCAGATATGAGAGCCAATAAAGTTCTTTGTATTTTAAAATGGGCACAATGAAAAATAAAAATACACAGTAATTGCTGCTTGCTTACTCTTTTTCAAAAAATAATCAGTTTGGGTTGTTCAAATAATATAGAAGTACATTATAAAACTGAATAGCTAATCATTTGCTCCCTTCACATACCATTCAAAAAAAGTTCAACCTTAATTGGTGGTTGTCACTTAACAGTAATATTCAGCAAGCAATCTTAAAACCCATAGGGAGGCAATGTCTTCTAGAGATTTCACAAACTGCATCCAAGCACCAAATGGACTACCTTTTCAGGTTATCGCAATGAATGAAATGATCAAGTATTTGATGATGGAGAAAAAGAGAAAAACTCCAGGCAGCGGTGAGGTTTATACCAGATGGCACCTGCTCCCAAGAAATTGTGGTCTGCCTGTGCAGAGATTCCACTGGACTTTTGGAAGACAAAAGTGAACTAAAATTATGGTGGCAATTAATATAGAAGGGAGAAATGTGAGAATCAATGAAGTTTGAGGAAACCTTCCCTATATAGCTTATCAGGTACCATCAGCCCCTCCAGAGCAGAATATCCAACAGTCTTCTTCACTTAGATCCAACTCAGGTGCTGCATTCTGGCCATGCCCACAAACCAAGTCATCATGTCCCCAGTTGCTGTGGCCCCTCCCAAACCCTCTCCCAGACCTGTAGCAATGATGCCCTTGGGGAGAGGCACCACCCTCCCCACTCATTCACCCAAGTCAGGACGCAAAGGGTCTTCCTGTCTCATCCTAGTCCTCAGGCCCCAAGCCCATTAGTTCAATAGAGGAACTGGGGCCAAAGTGTGTGCACATGTTGGATGGACCCCGAGAGAGGTGCATGGGAGAGATGGGCATGGTGACCAACTTGACCCTGTTTTGACACTGAACATCTTGCATCCTTGGAAAACCTCTCTGCCCTGATGAGGAAGCTGGGAGCACAGGAATGGCTTCCTGGAAGAGATGACAGCCAGAGAAGAAGGGAAGAGCGCATGCTCCAGCATGGAACGGAGAGTCACTAGTGGTTTGTTACTGGAGGGGTGAGCAGGCGAATGCAAAGGTAGGCGGGGGCAATCTTGGAGCACTGAGCATTGGACTTGACTGTGTAAATGTCAATGTTTCACAGAAGTGAAATAGATTTGCCCTCTTAGGCAGATACTTGAGACTAGACCTCGACATGTCAATTATTCATGGTTAGAAGCAGAAGCTAAGCTGTTGCTTTAAATTGTCGATCATTTCTTCACTGTCATTCTAAAGGTAGAAGTTAGAATTTGCCTTGGCAACAAATCATTCCTGCTTTGGGAAGAATCCCCTCATGCTCTGTCTTCATCCAGGTAACATAAAGTAAGTACTCACCGTCCTTGGCACATGTAGACTAGGTCATTCCTTGTCAATTATGTTTTGTAAATATCTGCTCCCTGTTTGGGGTTTTTTGTGTAATTATTATAGTATCTTTTCATGAATAAAATTGTTAAATCAGTATCGATTTTGTACATCAGAGTTTGTGCTTTTTGTATCTTGCTTATGAAACACTCCTTTGCTCTATTCCCACAGACATTATTCCATGTATTTCCTTCTGAACATCATAGTTTTTACCTTTCGCATTTACATCTTTTGTTTTTGTATATCAGATAAATAGGTGCCTAAGATAGAAATATAATTTCCATTTTTAAATATGGAAATATTCCACTGCTTTCCTATCTCATTGGTAACATCCAACCCGCTGGAAATTGAGTTTCTATATATTACCATATATAGTTTCTGAGCTCTTTGTGCTAACCCATTGCTTTATTTGCAGATCAATGCAGGAGCCATTGTTCTTTGTGTGAAGAGAAGAATTATACATTGAAGATGTAATATTCATTCTTAACTTGTCAATGTATAAAGCTAAATTGTATATTTTTACCCTTTTCCTGTACAGTCCAGGACCTTCAAACAACCTTACTTCATTCATCCCTTTCTGGTTCTCATCTATTTTAATTCTAGCTTGTTTTTTCTTCACAATATGTATAAAGTAGTAGCCCATTATCCACGGAGGAGACACATTCTAAGACCCTAGTGAATGACTGAACACCTTAGGTAGGATGGAGCCCTATACTGTAGAAACTTTTTTTCCCTGCATGCCCTGCAGCATAGCTACATAGTTCTAGAGTTATCTGTCCTTCCAAGTTTTATGCTCTGGCGCCTCCTTTGCATCACTATTCTTGCACTCTGGGGCTGTGATTAAGTAAAATAAGGATTCAATGAACACAAGTGCAGTGATACTGCACAGTAGATCTGATAAATGAGATGGTGCTAATAACTGTAGGGCAAGTAGCATATACAACAGGGATACTCTGGATAAAGGGATGATTCACATCCTGGGCAGGATGGAGAGGGACAGCAGGAACTTTCATCATGCTCCTCATTGTCAATTAAAACTTATGTGTCGTTAATGTCTAGGGTTCTCCATTTAACATTTCTGGCTGCAGGTAACAGAAACTACAGAAAGGAAGCTGGGGAAAGGGTGAAGGTCCATCTTATATTACTTTATATCCAGTGTTCACTTAGGCTTGATCACATACTTAGCACTCTGTTTGCTCACCACCCTTTTTTTTTGCATCTCCAAAGTTTCACCTGAAATCACCTTCCTTCTGCTTAAAATGTATACTTTCAGATTGTAGTTAGCGAAAATCTAGAAACTGATGGTAAAGTCAGTTTTTGTTATCCTGAAAGTGTCTGTTTTACCCTCCTTCAAAGACAATGTCACTGAGTGGGAAAATTTCAGAATGGCTGCTATTTTCTTCCCGCACATTGAAGATGTCGTTCACTTCCAGTGTCTGTGTTGCTCTTGAGGGGTCAGCCACCAGTCTAACCACCACACCTTTGTCAGTGATCTTTCTTCTTCCTTCCACCTATTTGTAAGTTTCCCTTAATGAATTGGTTTTCTTTTCTGAGTCATGATTTTTATTCATTTTCCTTGAAATTCATTAGGTCTCCTTAATCTAAGTGTCCATAGGCAACACTTTATGGCCTCTTTGTGCTTCTTCAAACAGCTCTGGAAAGTTCTTTTTATTTTGTCAAGTGCGCTCTGTCTTCTTCTGGAACTCTCTCTAAACACATTTGGACCATTTAGCTCTAGCCTACACACCTCATGACCCCCTTCATCACTTGGCTACATCCCATGGATTTCCCTCACAGCTATCTAGTTCAGTGATTCTGTTTAGCCTTGCTTAATATGTTCTTGGAGCCAGCCACTGAACTCTTAATTATATTACTCGCTTCTTCTGACTTATTTTTCATATCTGCTTGGCAGGTCTTATAATCTCTTAGGAATTGCTCCAACTTTTCAAGTTTATCTTTAGTTTTCTTAAACACTTTTTTATGGGCATAGTCATCTACCACATATTAACCAACAGTCTGGTCAACAAAGTGATGGTGAGCACATAAGATTATAATGTAGATTAAAAAAAAAAAACTCATAGTGCCTGGTGACATTATCGCTATCACAGCCACAGTGACATCATAACATATACATTGCTCATGTGTCTCTGGTGATGCTGGTGTAAACAAATATCCTGCACCAACAATTGTAAGAAAGTCTCCAGAAAGGTTAATTGTATAAGAAAGCACATATAATTGTAAGCACAGCACATACAATTACATACTACTTCACGATGATAATGAATGACTATGCTACCAGTTTATGTATGTGTGTACACACATGCACACACACACACACACACACACACACACACACACACATTTACCATGTAGCCTAGATGTGTGGTAGGCTATACCATCCAGGATTGTGTAACTATACTCTCTGATGTTTGAACAAAAAGAGGAAATCACCTAATACCATATTTCTCAGAACACATCCCTGCCATTAAGTGATGCATAACTGTGTGTTTATATTCTTCCTTAGATAATTCCATAGCAACTAAGATAACAAATCCATGAACTCACTGAAGTGCACCTGGGAAAAATTACCAAATAAGTATAAATCAAACCTGAACATGCCAGATTAACTGTGTAAACTACTACAATTTAAGTACCCTTGTACCCACCTCCCAGCTTCAACAAAACAACTCCTGGCCCAACTTCCTTCATCTGTACCCCCACTTTCCCTCTCCCTATCTGGGAAAGACAACCTCTCCAGAGACTGCAGATTCTATGTCTATCATATCTGAGTTGCAATTGCTTATCCATGATGAAGAAAAAAAACAGAAAGTGGAAAGTCCTCTGGACTATAGTGCTCAACATAGCACTCCAAACCACTATCCAAACAGAATATCAATCATTAGCACCCTCAGCAGAGTCATCTCAGAGGTCAAAAATGTATCTCTTATTAGCTACAAGAAAGTTGGATCTAATAAGTTTTCATTTACAGATGTAGTCATCCAACAGCCTGGAATATCAAGAGTTATTGAAATATCCATTATTTGGTGTAGGAAAAAGGGTCAACCTAGACCTTTAATCAATCCTCAGGCATAACTAAAAAAAAAAAAAAATGAATTACTATGAAATACTAGCTTGATTTCCTGTGGTCACTCTAGAAGAGAAAATAATTTACCAAAGCAAAAAGCTCAATGACAGTTCTCTTGCCCTTGCATAAAGAGACAGAAGCCTTTCCCATAGGAATTTTTCTTTGCAAACGATTTAGGAGATTGAATGACTTCATACTAATGGCCTTATTGTATCAAATTTTAGTTCAAATTTGAAACCTCAAAAACCAATAAATGCCAGCCAAAAACTAGTGGGATAACACAGAAAGTTATTTCTTTAAAAAATTAACAATGGAATTTGAACTCTTTGACTTAAATGTAAGTGGGTCCAGTCATAAGGAAGACTTGTGCTAACAGAGAGAACAGAAAGTATCATATTTAACAACTGCCTTTACAGTCAGAGAGCTGTGTGTGTTAGTCAGCTTTCTGTCACTGTGACCAATAAAGAGATAAACAGCTTATAAGAGGAAAGGTTTATTTTGGCTCAGTTTCAGAGGTCATGGTGCAAAGTTAGTTGGCACCATTACTTGGGGCCTATGGCAGCCCAGCACATCATGGCAGGAGCACACCCAGGGGAGCCGCTCACCATGGCCGTCAGAAAGCAAGGCTGCCAGTTTTACCTAACTTCTTTCCTTCCACGAGGCCCCACCTCCAAAAAGTCCCACAATTTCCCAATGGTACCACAGGTTAGGGACCAAACCTTCCACACATGGGCCGCTGAGGGACGCTCTAGACCCAAACTATAACATTAACAATTGATTTAAATTTTGCTTCTACACATCATTATCTTATGTGTTGGCATAAGAGACTCTCAGCCAAGACTAACTCCCTGCAAAACTTACAAAATTTAAATAAACAATTTCCCCATGATTCTGATCAAGCAGCCTTGTCCCGCCCCATTAATAAACACCAACACCACTTTCATTTTTTGAATATAATGTAAAAGAAGAACATGGTTCATGTGTTTATACAAAGTTTCTTACTGCAGATTTTAGTTGTGGCATCTATTAACAAAGTGATAAGAGCTGTCCACACACACCAGGAAATACCTGAAGTAGGTTTAACAGTATTACTTACCTTTTACTTTTATATAACTTTTAGATTTATAAAACTTATAACTGAGATCAAGTCAAATGCAACACAGTATTTGAAAGTATGTTATTTATAAAAGACAGAAGTAAAATGATCTTACCTGATTCTGGAAGAAAGGCAATACCCAAAGAAATAAGTAAAAAGGCAATTGGTTTCTAAAAATACATTTTTTTTAAGTGACTGGCTTTTAGAACAGCATCATCAATGGGCCACTGAAACAAAATGAGTAGATTTTCATTTTTTTTTCTTTTTTGTTTGCGTTTGTTTATTTACTTTAATCATACACAAGTCTCAAGTCAAATAAGCATTAAGATGAGAATTAATGACGTTTGTTTTTTGTTTTGTTTTGTTTTGTTTTTTACTTTCCTAATCTCTTCTAATTAACTTGATTAAGGAGGTCATGCAAATGCTTCAGAGCATTTCAACCAGGGACCACAAATGAAAGGGAGCAAATGAGCAAACTGTTCAACTCGTGGTTAGTGAGTGCTGCCAATCACAGCCCCACTGGCCAACTCCTGCCAAGTGGCTGGAGGTGGACGCACAGCTTTAGCCTCTGGGAAATCGGGTGTCACCCCTAGGCACTGCCCACACCTCTTCCTACACATGGAACACTCATGCTGTGGATTTGGGGACCTGTGAGGAAGAGCAGGCTTCTATGGAAGACTCTGCAATTGGAAATCATCAGGGATTCTGGGAAGCAGCACCCGCAGCCTCAGATGGTTGAGGCAGTGTGTAATGGGGGCATTGAGCTAAACGTATACAAGGAAAAAAGACTCCTACAAGCACCATGCCTGCTGCACACACATACACACACACACACACACGCACACACACACACACACACAAAACTTGCTATTTATTTTAACTTTCTCAGTAACTGGACCTAAAACCAGGCAGTGACTGAAAATTTTAAATGCATTATCTATTCATTGAATATTAAATTTTTTTTAACAAAACCTCCAAAAATACCTAGTTTGCCACTCATTTAATTTGCTTCCCCAAACTGCATCTCTAGATGTACAAATGTCTCTTTCCTATCTTAAATGTTCAAGGTTTTGTGTTTGTAAAAAGAAAATCATAATAATCACAAACTACACTGCCTAATCAGGGGTAAACCTTAAAGCCAAAAACATAAAACAGAAGTTCTGAAAAGCAATTCATCAATTAAAATAAGTCATTTTCCTTCATCACCAGCGTGACTTACAATTATATACCCACATCTGTTTTTTCAGTACTTAAATTATTCATGAGAATTGTAAATATTCTTTATGTGTCTGCCAGGATGAAAACCCTGCCAAGGCAGGTGCAGGGACTAAAAGAATACCCCTTCCTGGTTACTTTTGTTACCTCTATTTAAAAAAGAAATCACCCCTGAGAAAAAGCCTCCAAGATATGCCTCTAGTGGTAATTTCTGGAATGGAATAAAAGATATGACTGTACAAAAGGAGAAAGGAAAAAAAAAAAAAAAAGTCAAGCAAGGTGCACTGTGTCAGTCCTAAGGTGTGTGACATGGCAGTAGGGAGGAGCTTCTTCCCTGTGAACTCCATAAAATGTCAGCCCAGCACCACCAAGACAGACTGCTCCAAACTTCCTGAGGCTGCAGGTGCTGCTCCCAGAATCCCTGATGGATTTCAGCCGCAGAAGCTTCCATCGAAGCCTGAGTTCCTCCTCGCAGGGCCCAGCACTCAGTGTGAGCGGTTCCCTATACAGAAAGGGGAGCGTGCAACGTCTTGGGGCTGCACCCAGTGTTTATGGAGGGGCTGGAGGCCACGGCACCCGCATCTCCACCTCGCGACACGTTGTGAACTATGGGAGCGATCTCCTCAGCGGTGGGGACCTGTTTGCTGGCAATGAGAAAATGGCCATGCAGAACCTCAATGACCGCCTGGCAAGCTACCTAGAAAAAGTGCGGTCCCTGGAGCAGTCCAATTCCAGACTTGAGGTGCAGATCAAGCAGTGGTACGAAGCCAACGCGCCCAGCACAGGCCGAGACTACAGTGCATACTACAAACAAATCCAAGAGCTGCAAAATCAGGTGAGGCACCATGCCAGTGTTTTCCGTCTCACACCTGAGCTTCCTGATAGCTCAAGAGAGCAACGTATTGAGCGGGTCTAAATGCATGTCATAAAGCTAATTAGGTTGCAATGCTCTAACTGTAAAAATGCTACACCTATCATCCACCCTTAATGTTGGAGCATTTGACTATGTAACAGGATGACTTTAAATCAAACTTTTTAAAATTTTTAAATCTAATTACAAATTATGATCATTTTTAATCCGATCTTACAGTCTATCTTTTTCACAGCTTTCCATGTCGGGATACATGAACAGTTAACAATTTTTTCCAAAAAGCCCTAACTTTTTGCATGCATGTTAATAAATCTTTCTTAGTTCGTCACCTAATCCCCACCAACTTTTGAAGGTCAGTTCAGGGATTTTTCTACTTTCATTCATGTAAATGTTACAAGTATTAGAATACTATAGATTTAAATAATAAAGTAATCTAGGGTAGAAATAGGGAAGCAAGGGTATAGATCTTCATGATACCAGGATTTTTAAATGCCCTGTTTAATAATCTGATTTTCATCACCAAAGAGACCACCTTTACAGTAATAAAATATTCTGTGGCTTCCAATTCATGTTTATTGCAATCATATCATGACCTTCACCCATGTAATCCAAGACAGGTGTAGTTCTCTATTTTATCTCATATGGAATAAGAGTAGAAGACTTTGCTCCTAATTGAAGATGTCAGATATGACACTGGGCTTTTTTTTTTTTTTTTTTTTTTTCTTTACTGTTCTTATCTAATGAAGAAAAGTGTCCCTTTCATTTTCATTTCTGTTTTATGACTCATATTCCTTTAGAGCAAAGTCCACTTAGCAGCAGGTCTCTTTTTCTCCAGCCATATCATAAATGTAAGTGCAATTTGAATTCAGATTCTATAGGAGATTACTTTAGGATTTTGAAAACTATGGGCACGTGAAGCAATGGTCTTTAAATTACTCTTCCTGTCAACAGATCATCCTTTCAGACTATCACATTAACCAACATTAAACCAACCATTCTGCCGTACTGTCTCATAATTTCTGAATCAACTTGGAATCATCCCAAATACAGAGGCACAGTCATCCATCTCGTCTGGCTGGGCAGAGCCAACATATGAAGGCAGCCCTCTCTCCAAGACTAGATCCACTGAAAGAGACATGTCACAGTTACATCTACAAGTAGATTTCTGGCCTACATGCATCTTAGAGACCTCCCCCACTAGTTAACCACTTCTGAGGGTCCAGGGCTATCCCTCCTGATACCCCAGATCCTAACAACTCCTATCATATGGCAAGTCAACACTAGTGGACACTAACGAGGCCACAGAGTACCATGCTGGGCACAGGAGACTACCATGGGGAACATATGTGATTTAGTAGGAAACAAGGATGGACAAAGGCATCTACCACACAGAGGGGTCAGTGCTGACAAGGAGAGATGGATGTCACTGAAGGCTTCCTGGAAGCAACATTGCCTAACCTGAGATGTGAAGGAGTGGGAGTTCACCAGGTGAGAGGCGCTAACAGGAATGTTCCAGACAGGAACGACATTAAAGACAAGGCACTCAGTAAAGCTCGATGGCTCAAAGTTGGCTGAAACTCTTCCTTTTGTTAAATAAGGAGAAAGTAGGCCAAATCCTGGGGGCCAGAGTTGCACTTCATGCATTTTTTATATTAAATACCCATGCTATTATTCCTCATATTCTTATGTGGAAATTCTTTGACATGAACAAAACCTTTGATGTAATTGTGGATACACCCAATCATTTTAAACTCTTATCATTTGAAAGTGTCTGTCTTTCTTATGTGTGTTTTTCCCCCCACAGATTACAGACGCTCAATTGCAAAATGCTCGATGTGTCCTGCAAATTGATAATGCTAAACTGGCTGCTGAAGACTTCAGACTGAAGTAGGTTCTCTAAAACCATGGTAAAACTTTCAGGAAAAGATTTCCTTTTAGTAGTCTTTCAGATATCCATATTATTGTTATTGAAGAAACCACCATTAAATGTTTTCAGAATCTTAAGACTTACAGGATGTGAGAAGCTACCTAATCCAGCCCAACATTCAGGGATAGACTTCTCTTCCACAGTCTTAAGATTCAGCTACCTAGCACAGAGCAGAATACTCCAATAATTGCTACTGTTCTTGTTGGTTAGCTCTGGGTGCCAAAACCTTTTTTTTTAGTGACCTGAAATCTGCCTTTTCACCCAATGAATCTAATTCTGTTCTTTGGAGTAATAACAAAACAGCTTGGAATTCCTTTTCTGTACAAATACCCTTATGTTATCTTAAAAGAGTCAGATCCCTACATTTCGTGAATCTCCAAGCAGAAACCCATATTTCTTCAAGCACCTCCATGTATGATCAAATTCCAGAGTGAATTTGATTCCCCCCAATACTTACTAATTTTCCAGTGTTTTGCAATACTGTCTGACCAACCAAAGAACTAGGACAAATCTGTGATGAATACATTTCCAACTGTGTTCGCTTGCTTTGAGTCAAGGAATGCATGTGATCCAACTGCTCTTCATGAACTCCTCCCACACTGGGGGCTTCGACATCCTGAACGTGCACAATGCATCACCAATAAAAGTCCTTTGTGGTTTAGAAGGGTAGCATTTTAATGCTGAAACAGTTTTAAAAGAAGGAAATAGGAACGCATATCTGAAGATTAAAGCAGTAAAATTTCATTAATTCCAATTTTATAGGTCAGCATTGGAGTGACCCATTGCATTATCATTGCTTTAAAGTTTGCTATTTTTTTTTTTTAAATGAGGGTATCCAAGATTGCAGAGGAGAATATCTGACCATTTGAGAAAATTCACTCTGGGTGCATCTGTTTACAAAATAATTTTTTAAAAATGGATCATGTGCTTTCATTAAGTAAAGTCAGCCATGATTAATATCAATAATAAGAATCCTTTGCTAACCCAGTAATTTAAAAAATTCTTTGAAATTTTTCTTTTAAATTATCTTATAGCACATGCCTGTTATCCCAGTGGCTTCTGAAGGTTGAGACAGAAGGATCACAAATTCAAGGCCAGCTTCCACAACCTAGCAAGACCCTAATGCAATTTAGTGAGACCCTGTCTCAAAATGCAAATACAAAAAGGGCTGGAGATGTAGCTCAGTGGTTAAGCACCCCTGGGTTAAATCTCCAGTACCCAAAAATAAATAAATAAATAAATAAATGGAAAAGAAAAGTCTTATAGGATGTAGAAACTTTTTAAGTTATTGCAAATCCCAGAGATTACATTATGGAGCAAATTATCTGATTCCTAGGTTCTCATGCATATTTCATGAATGTGTAAAGGGAGACATTATAAAGTATAGCAACTGATCTCATATGCCACATAAAAAATCTCTCTCACTATATTAGATTCTGTCTCCTATAATGGCTTCGGGCAGCCTCAGCCTCAGCTGTCTCTGCACACTAATCATTCACAGGTTTGAGACTGAGCGGGGGATGCGCATAACAGTGGAAGCTGACCTCCAAGGCCTGAGTAAGGTCTTCGATGATCTAACCCTAAGCAAGACAGACTTGGAGATCCAGATTGAAGAGCTGAAAAAAGACCTGATTCTCCTCAAAAAAGAACATCAGGAGGTGAGAAAATAATCAGAAGTGGTCCTGGGATTGAGGGAACAGCTCCAATAAGAAGAAGAAAGAGGAGGAACCACAGGGGGAGGGAGAGGGCTGGTGGTGGTGGTGGTGGTGGTGGTGGTGGTGACTGGGATGAAGATGTCAATAATGATGGCAGCCCTCACTCCTTTCCAGAAGGCTGCTTGTGGTTAGATAATGGAAAGCAATACCTGGACCACAGATGCCCTGCATAAGTTATTATTCTCTTTTTTTTTTACTCATCCCCAGTGAAAGCAGCCATAAGACGCCATATGTCTTTTCTATCCAGTCTTATCTAAGAACGTGCTCCAGACTAAAGTCAGGATCTTCACTCTCTTAGGAAGTGGATGCCCTGCGCCGGCAGCTGGGCAACACCGTCAACGTGGAAGTGGACGCTGCTCCAGGCCTGAACCTTGGTGACGTCATGAATGAGATGAGGCAGAAATACGAAGTCATGGCCCAGAAGAACCTTCAAGAGGCCAAAGAGCAGTTTGAGAGACAGGTAACAATAATTCTCAAGGGAGAGCGAAAGTATAGAAGCTGCCCTCCAAAAGGAGATAGCTCACTTCCTGCTCCTTTGTTTCTTTCTTTTTTCCTTCCCTTCCTTCCTTCTTTCTTTTCTACCTTGCTTTTCTTACTCATAATTTTTTTTTTTTTATTCTTGGAATTTCAGACAGAAGCTCTGCAGCAAGAAGTCATAGTGAACAGGGAAGAGTTAAAAGGAACAGAGACTCAAGTTACAGAGCTGAGACGCACCTATCAGAGCCTGGAGATAGAACTCCAGACCCACCTGAGCATGGTAAAGCACCTCCCACTGCCCTTTCTCAATCCAGCCTGTGTTTACTAAGTGCCTGTCTTAGGAACTCTGGAAATGCAGAGACCTCTAAGAAATAACCTCTCCCCTTGCACAACCAACAAGGAAACAGGTCAAACAACTAATAGGAATTAAAAGATAGAAAGAAATGGAGGAAAGGGCCACTCACTGCTCAAATGCAGAAGAAAGAGTAGATCTGGGAGATTTCATCAGGAAGGGGGCACGTAAACTAGACCTTAAAAGAGTGATTTTTTAAAGCTGAGAATAGGAGTCAAGACATTGCAAGCTAAGCAAATGGGTCAGCCCACAGTAAATTATGCTGTGGCAACCAGCAACGACAATACCATGTCCAACATGGGGTCGCTACAACTCAGCTCCGTGACCCTGGGACAAGGTCAAAGGAGTGGACTGTATGTGGGACATGCCAGTGCTGTGGCAGAAAGAAGAGTAACGGCAGGGCCACATAGCTCTTCAAGCTCCTTCTCAGAAAAGGCATTTGTCAGTTTCACCTGCATTTCGTTAGCTGAAGAAAGTCACATGACCAGGCCTGGCATCGATAGGTTAAGTTAGTGTAATTCTCCATTTCCACCACAAATCATGTGGCCAAGCCTGATGCAGGGACAGGAGGTATAACTTCCCCCACAGGGTGGGGAAGCAAATACTGAGAACAATAACACACTGTACTGTACCGCACAGAGGGGACAGTGGTGCAAAGAGGAAAACAAAAAGGGTCTAAACCCCAGGGACAGGATCCTAGCTGCCAGATTGAGTCTGCCTAGATGGATGGCTAGAAATGGATACCCCCAGGGACTAGCTGCAGAAATTCTTCCCAAAAGAAATTAAAATTGAGTCACTTCTTACATCAAGGCCTCCGGTTAAGAAACACCCTGTCTGTCTTGTGCTCCTAGAAAGAGTCTTTGGAACACACACTGGAGGACACCAAGGCTCGCTATGGCAGCCAGCTGGCCAGCATCCAGGGGCTGCTGAGCTCTCTAGAGGCCCAGCTGATGCAGATTCGGAGTGACACCGAACGCCAGAGCAACGAATACAGTATTCTTCTTGACATAAAGACCAGGCTCGAGCAGGAAATTGCTACTTACCGCCGCCTTCTGGAAGGAGAAGATGTAAAGTAAGGCTCTTAGAATCAAGTAATGTGTGTCCACATCTATGAGCTATCCTAGTGTGCTCTCCACCACTCACTACCCAGCACCAATGCAATCTGTATCACAAAAGCAATCACACACACACACACACACACACATCAAGACAAAAGTATACCAAAAAGTAATATACACACCCCAAAATACCAAATATGGCCTTTGAACTTGAGGTCATATGTAGGACTGAGTTAGAATATGGCTATCTAAATGATATAGATTATCATTAATTTTTATGATTAATATATAACTGAAAGCACAGTAACTTTTAAAAATTCTCCTTGAGGGCTCACAAAGTAAAGCATAGGCCCCAGAGATCTATGGGAACCAATTTGGGAACCATCGATGTTGGAGCAGCAAAGTAATTTGCAAAGACTACATCCAAGGACATCAACAGGAGGACACAAGACTTGAGTTTCTATTCTGTTATTTTAAGACAAAAAATTCTAGTGTATGTTTAGTGGGTCAGTTTTGAAGCTACATATATTTTTCAAGTCAAAAAGCAGAACATTCGAGTTTGAAATAACAAGTCTTGTCAAAGGGAAAAAATAAAAACAAGATTCAAACACATATCACTCAGACTTGGTTTTGAAATATAAAAGATAGGAGAGCACTTCAGTTTCAAAATGGCAATAATGCTTTCTTCTGTTTTTCTTTTTTTTCTTTTCCGAAAAAAATAAAAGCACTACGCAATTTCAGCTATGCAACCTGGAGGAGAGAGGTAAGTATTCTAAGATTTTGAGCATTTCTCTAATACTGAAATCTTGGCAGCTTTCTGGTAACTCCATGTGGGAATTTATCCCTACAATAGAGCAATTTTCTTGGCCCTTGTTATTACTGTCCTGAGAGCCTGAGAAGAAAAAATAAAACTCAAATGTGAATTTTACTTATTTTAAGATCACGTATTTCTGTTTGGGGTGGAAAGAGTAAGAAATTTATAAATTGGGGGAGAATTGGCACATTTTCTGCATGTACGTATAAAATGAATAAGATTATTTTAAGGAAAAAGAGTGGGTTCAACTTTTTTATTCTGAAAGAAGGAAAAACATACAAAACAACAATAATAATAATTTAAAGTTGAATTTTGATAACATTCATTTAAAGTTGAACTTCCTGGATCAGTGGACATGTGCCTGAATTAACATCGAACTTCTAATGTGCTCTCAGATATAAAGAAAACCAGGAAGATTAAGACGGTCGTCCAAGAGGTTGTGGATGGCAAGGTTGTGTCATCTGAAATCAAAGAGGTGGAAGAAAGTATATAACAGCCGCCAGAAGGTGATGCTGCTGAGGTTTTGAAAGTAACATGGCTGTAATTTTTATTCCCAACAAGAAAGTGGCCATCTGAGCACCGTTAATACTTTGTAGTGATTAGAAGGGGGGAGGGGAAGCCTATTTATCAGTCCATGTAATTAAATATAAACGTTTTCCTCAGAGGAGCTGCAAATTGCCTGCAAAAATGAAATCCAATGAGCACTAAAATATTTAAAACACCATTACTGCCAGCTGTATCATGAAGCACATCTATTATAAGCTATAGACCCTAATATCAATTATACACATTTCCATTATACTAAACCTCACCGAGCAGAGGAGTCTATGCAAATTGCAAATAAACCGCTCTCTGATTTGTTTTTTCCTATTTCTGAATTGCTCGATCTCCTTTTGGGAGCCCCTGGATTCTTAATTGAACCAATTTCCTGGCTAATCTCATTGGGCTTTTCAGGATCTGTACAATTCTGCCACCTTTAAGCTACGTCTGCTTTACCCCATCGTCTCTACTACTTTTTAAAACTCAACCCAGCTCCTTGAATAATTTGAGAGTCAAATTCCAATCACGTGCTGAGCAGCAGAAGAATGAGGTGTGCCAGGCTTGTCATGAGCGAGACCCTTCTTCTGCAAGATGCAGATTGCATCTCCTTTTGATAATAAACTGCTTAAATCATTGAGTGCCCTCTTTCTTTATTTGCTGAATGTATATTCTGAAATGCTTCTTGCCATTTTTATGTAGCAGCTTTATTGAGATGTAATTCATACACAGCAGTGTAATGTGTATAATTTAGGGGTCTTTGGTGATGTTCACACAATTGTGCAGCTGTTACCACTATCTAATTTTAGAATACTCTCATCGCCCCCAAAAGTCATTCCCATACCCCTTCCCTCTAGCCCTTGAAAACCACGAACCTATTTCTTCTCTCTCAACGGATTTGCCTATTCTGGATATTTCATATAAATGGAATCATACAGTGTGATCTTTTGTACACAAATGTTCACAGCATTGTTATTCAAAATAGCTCAAAAGTGAAAATAACCCAAATGTCCATCAACTAGTGAATCAATAAAATGCGATGTCGTGAGACAATGGGCTATAATTCAGCAATAAAAAGCAGTGATGCCCCGATACTGCAATGCCGTCGGAAAACCTCAAAAGCATTATGTTAACTAAAATCTGAAGACTGAGCACACATACTGTATTCTCACCTTTTTTGCATCTTAGTGAATGAGAACTGCCTGTGAATGCTTATAGGAAAAGTTAATTTGCCCAATGTAGTTTTATACTAATGAATAGGTCCATGAGGCAAACTTAAAATTTGATGTAGAAATTTGCAAATTAGTAGGATATTGAATATTATATGGGAATATTATTGAATATTATATGGGAAATAATGATGTGGCTCACTTAAAAGTAATAATATCTGCCAGCTTTTTTATTTGTCCATTTTAGTTATACATGACAATAGAATGTATTTTGACATATCATACATACATTGAGTATAACTTCCCATTTTTGTGGTTGTACATGATGTGGAGTTACACTGGTGATGCATTCATATATGAACACAGGAAAGCTATGTCCAATTCATTCTACTGTCTTTCCTGTTCCCATCCCTCTACTCCCCCATGTTCAATCCTACAAACTTCCACTCCTCCCTCCCTGAGTCCCTTATTGTGGGTCAGCATCTGCATATCAGAGAGAACATTAGGTCTTTGGCTTTCTGGGATTGGCTTATTTCACTTAGCATGAAAGTCCCCAGTTCCATCCATTTACCAGCAAATGCCATAATTTCATTCTTCTTTATGACTGAGTAATATTCCATTGTGCATATATATCAGTTTCTTCATCCACTCATCTGTTGAAGGGCACCTAGGTTAGTTCCCATACCTTAGCTATTGTGAATGGAGCTGCAATAAATATTGATGTGGTCACATCACTATAGTATGCTCATTTTAAGTCCTCTGGGTATAGACCAAGGAGTGGGACAGCTGGGTCAAATGGTGGTTCTATTCCAAGTTTTCTGAGGAATCTCCATACTGCTTTCCAGAGTGGTTGCACCAATTTTCAGTCCAGCAGCAATGTATGAATTTACCTTTTTCCCACCTCCTTACCAACATTGATTGTTATTTGTATTCTTGATAACTGCCATTCTGACTGAAGTGAGATGAATCTCAGTGTGGTTTTAATTGCATTTCTCTGCTAACGATGTTGACATTTTTTCATGTATTTCTCTATGGGTTGTATTTTTCCTTCTGGGAAGTGTCTGTTCAGTTCCTTTGCCTATTTATTGATTGGTTTACTTGGTCTTTTTGGTATTAAGTTTTTTGAGTCCTTTCTATAACCTGGAGATTAATGCTCCATCTGAGGTGCAGGTGTAAAAGATTTGCTCCCATTCTGTAAGCTCTCTCTTTATGTTCTTGATTGCTTCCTTTGCTGAGAAGCTTTTCAGTTTGAATCCATCCCATTTATTGATTCCTAATTTTACTGCTTGCACTTTAGGAGTCTTGTTAAGGAATCAGTTCCTAAGCCAACACGATGTAGATTTGGGCCTACTTTTTCTTCTAGTATCTTCCAATTATTGAACACTATGAGCCAAACAGTGTGGTAAACATTTCACCCATTTCTCATTTAATTCCCACACAATCTTATGCCAACATACAATCAATAGCAATTTCTTGTGGTTGAACCTTAATATATTATCTCTATTTTACTTACGAGTATTTCATATGAAAACATAAGAGAAGTACTTTCCCAAAGTCACAGTTACCAAGTAGTAAATCAAGATAGAACCTCGGGCTGCTTTCTAAAGCATGACACCCTCTTAAGCAACTAATTACACAACAAGCAATATGCGATCCTCTTTTGAAGTAGGCATTTGCCTCCCCTTGGTTGTTTTGTTATTTTCTAATTGCCATTTTCAAGAGCCAAGCACAATAGCCAGCGTGGCAAATGTCCAGCTTGGTTAGCTAACATCACACACAAGACGCGATTCAGCATGACCTCCATCAGGAAAGAGATTTTCATTCCCTTGCTTTTTCGAGGAAGTAAAAAGGATTCTGCCTTGGGTATTCCTTACTTTCCTTCCAAGGCATGCCAGTCTAGTAAATTACTCTGGGGATAATGAGACATAATGGGTTAATGCTTTCTTCTGAGTTTTTGCAATACTCAATTCAATTCATTCCTTTTTCTCACCATTTCCTCGCGCATTCCCATGATGTGTGCTTTGAGTTAATGTGAAGTTACTTTTTAGAGAAAAATAAATTTAAAAACTCATATCAAGAAAAAGATGTTAAGAATTCTTAGAAGTGAGTTCTCTCCTACCTACGAAGACATACTTCAGAATGATCTGAAACTTTGATATGCAAATACCAGAGACTACAAATCTGGTTAATAAAAGACCTACACAGACGCGTTTGAAATTGATTGGGCATGACCATTGACAGGTGGCAATAATGACACTTTGTTAAAAGAGGTAGGATGATTATTCTTAACTCAGTTTCTCCCTTGCTTTGTGACCTATTTCTAGTTTTGTTCAAGTGATCTTTCAAAGAAAATAGCTGGGACAACACATATGTGCAGAACAAGATGACAGGTTTCTCCTTCCAGTTCTGCCAGTAGTCTCTTCATGAAAGTGATGCATTAACCTTTCTGTCTAAATATTCATCTTACACAGGCTAAGAACTGGGACAACACAAACCTATTTCTGACAGGTGTCCCAATGCAGAGATTTGTAGTCCTCAGATTCAGGACTACATGTTATCACACATTAGAATTATCGCCAATGTATTTTATCACCTTATGAGAAATCACCAATGCAGAAGTGAAGCTTAAAAACTCATAGGAAACATCTCCAAATGAGGTTGGGATGGAGACAACTACTTTTTCTGAGCTCCGGGGATTGTTTCTATACAGAGCCCTGCCACACTGGAAAAGCATACTGATATGAAGTGACATAAAATCAAAGCCTAGCCAGTGACACTCCTAGACACCCTCTTCTCTCACTCTTGATCACTCAGGGTCAGTCTCCGCTACCTGATTACACCCCTAAGTAACGACTGCAGCTTAAAGCATTAATGGACAATGTCCATTTTCAAATTCCCTTTCAAGCATCTCTTTTCTCTCTCCTAAGTTCACTTCCAAAATTCCCCTTCCTGGGATACTATTTTATCTTGCTCCTTTCTGCCACCACAAACTGCCTCTACAGTCCTCCCTTGTTTTAAGAACCATTGAGCCCTTAAGTTCAGAACTCAGCCCTACTCATCAGTTGTTCCTTGGGATCTTGTTCATCTCTCAGCTCAAAAGCACAACATAAACATAAGGCAACCCAACATTCTTTATTCACTCCCCGGATTTTAAAGTGTTACTCAAAGCAAAAGATGTTACAGCCAAAGCATCCGTGAATGGCAGAAAGTGGCAGGTCTATCTTCCAGGGAAAGAACTTGAGAAATACTGACATCAAAGACCAGGAAACTGGGCTAGGGTTGTGGCTCAGTGGCAGAGTGGTCAGTTAGCATGTGTGAAGCCCTCATAAAATAGGGCTTCGATCCTCAGCACCACATAAAAATAAATAAATAAAATATTGTGTCCATCTACAACTTAAAAAAAAATTTTTTTAATGACCAGGAAACTAATTCAGCTGCCATGAAAAGAGTGTGCACTTTATCTAATAAAAATCTAAAGATTTAAGAATGGCACATAAATAATTTTCTCCATGTTGTATATTTCCTAAACTTTACAAAAATGAAAGATACAATTCTTTTTTCTTTTTTTTGCAGTGCTCAGGATAGAACCCAGGGCCTCACACATGCCAGGCAGGTACTTTGCCACTGAGCTACCCCAACACCCCATCCCCTACCCCAGCCCAAGAAGACATGCTCCTTAGTAACAGTTCACCCTGGATCTAGTCCCTCTCTGCCTCAACTTATGCAATCACTTTGCCAACAAGCCCAGGATGATTTTGGCTTTAAACATTCCCACTTGCCTGTGCATTCACGCAGCTGTCAAAGAAAATCACGGTCACTTCTGAAAGTTCTCAAACGGACACTTGACTATTAGCACCATGATAAAGCCAGCTGAGCTAACCAGCCACCCCAGGAAGGCTGACTCACCTTCTAAAAACAAGTCATTGAAGAATTATTTCTCTTTTTAACTTTTGAAGCTGCTTCCCACTCCTACCTGGATTCAGAATAAATCTTGGTCAAAGCATACCTGTACGTTAGGGCATAATCATTTTTAAATGAAATTCATCTTAAGTGACATGTTTAAACACATTATAAACTAAATTCTTGCCAGCAACTCGGAAAGGTAAGGCAGAAAGATCACAAGTTCAAGGCCAGTCTCAGCAATTCAGCAAGGCCCTAAGCACCTTAGCTAGACCCTGTCTCAAAATAAATATATATATATATAAAGGGCTGGTTTCAACCCACAGTACCAAAAAAAGAAATAATAACAATAATAAGATTTAAGTTCTTCCAAGTGAAATAACTCCAAGAAAGAAATGATAAAGTTTAGCCAAACATTAGGCTTGAATTCAGGATAAAAATAAATTAGACATTGTCCTTACCAAAGAGGCTCATAGCCTAGGATAACATTATGTATAGAAACATAAATGTATAATATGTAACCCTAATGTATAATTATGGAGTATTTTAAAATGTATATGTAAGTGTTAAAGTTGGAAAATATACTGTTTCAGCACAAAATTGTTTCCAATTTCAAAAACACAAGTTAACCATATTCCCCTTTTATGTGATCATATCACTGTTACAATTTTGAATTTGGCACATTTCTTTGGCTCTGTGAGCAAGAAATAGCCTCCGTTTTGATTTCTATGGCAGTGAAGTGGAATGGCTGGGTGTTGGGAGAATGCTGCTTGTGAGTGAGGGTTAATGGCCATAATGTCAGGTCCTGGGGGGCAGGTGGGTGGGTCGGTGGGGATACAAGCTGATCCGGTGCTTTACAAGATCTCTGGAGATGCGGTAAAAGGCACCAAACTAGCTAAGGACAAATTTGCTTGTGTGTTTGTACAATTTTGTGCATGGGATCATTTCTAACAAACCCTGAGGAGTCATTCCCTGGGTGTTGGCCCATGGAGAAGTCCAAGGAGAAAGCTGTATTTAAAATGCAAGAGCCAGAGCTCCCGCTTGATGTGCAGAGCAGAAATCTGACTTTACAATTAGGGAGATCAGAATCACCATGCGTCCTTTTTATTTTCACTGTCAGCAGCACAGTAATCCTGTTTTGTTTTGTTTTGGTGCCAGGGATTGAACCCAGGGGTACTCAACTACTGAGCCATATCCCCACATCGCCAGCTCTTTTTTTTTTTTTTTTTTTTAGAAGTAATGTACTTTTATTGAAAATGAAAAAATATAAAGGTACCATCTTCAAAGAGCATCTCACAAACACTGTTCAAGGGCAGGAGCATTATAGTAACATTATAGTAACATACAGTGGGAACATATGGAGTCGAGTTACACAGGGCTGGCCATCTAACAGGTCATCTGGCCTCCGACTGTTGTTTCAACTACAGCTCTTTTTGTTTTTTTATTTTGAGACAGGGTCTCGCTAAGGTGCTGAGACTGACTTGGAACTTGTGATTCCTCCTGCCTCAGCCTTCCAAGCCACTGGAATTACAAGCAGGCACCACCGCACCCAGCTCAGACCCAAATCCTATCTCTGCCACTTCTGGCTCTGTGGTCTTAAATAAGCCCTTACTGTCCTGACCCTCAATGCATTCATCATGTGGGATGAAAACAATACCCTAAGAATTTACCATGAAGGTTAAAAAATAATGTCTGTGATCTACTTGTCCTAGTATCAGGGAAGCATAAACTGATTAACAGTTGAAACAAGGACAATCTCAGGCAAAATGCTTATAATACAGATTTAAGGAATTCTTGGGAAAAATCTCTATGTGGCATTCCCACTTAACAAGTTTCTGTTCTCTCAAGAAATGACACAAATGGATCATGGACTCTCTCATCAAGTTGTCTACCTTTGGTTGCTGTCTCCTTCCCACATCCTGATTGAATGTGCAACTTCTGGAGATCTCTTGCTTAAAACCCCTTTACTTAGAAATCCCACTTATTTGCTCTTTGTGATTGGTATAGGTTGAGGGGAAACATGTGCCTTCTCATACATCCCTTAAGTAATAAAATAGAAGGAAGTTGGAATTGGATTTCACCACGAGTTCAGCATTTCTGCCTTGGGAAAATGGTTAAAAAAAAAAAAAAAAGATTGGGGGGACAGATGTCAGAACAGTCCTTGCATTGCCAGAATTGATCCTGGACATTCATTATGAAGATTTGACATGGGTTTCAGGTGTGACCCCTCCACATCTGCCTCCAAATCCTCAGTGGGCATTGCTAACTCTGGCTTGGGATCACACATGATTAAAGAAAAACCTCACCGTCAGGGAGACTGAAATCAGGGCAGATAATATCTGGACACTTGGATGCATGGGGTCAGGTGCTGAACTAGGAGGATTCCAGACTACAGTGCACACTCTAACATGCAACACAAGCACTGGCCATCGTGAAGCTCACCCCAATGAGATAAAGCCCAGAAAAGAAGTATTCTCTGGGAGCCCCTGGGGCTGCAGAACCTCCCTCTGCATGAGGCACACTGCCACCCAGCAAAGACCTCAGGATGCTTGTTTCTGAGAGTGTGTGTGAATGTATATGTGTTAACATCCGGATGAGGGTAATAGCCAAACTTATCTACCGAGTGTTAGAATCTGTTAATACTCAATTAATATACCAGGTAACTTGCCTTTATGCCAGTACCTCTTCTCTAATTTTGGAAAAATTTCCTCATATGTAACATACATTCATGACCCAGCTTGATTATCAAGAGAAAAATCAATTCAACGAGTATTTACTGAATGCTGATTTGTGAAAGACATTGGGCAAATGGACTAGACATTGACAATGGAGCTAACCACAGACCTAATGCCTGAATACTTTCATGTTGGTTTGATTGAAATACTTGATTTAATTCTCCAAAAGGCCAAACCATGTTGACATTCAAGTTGAGCAATAGGTGTAGGCTCACTCCTCCTATTAGCTCTGTGATTGAAGAAAAATGTCCCAAAAACATCAGACTATTGTTACAGTCAAGAGAAATCAAAAGTGCTGCATATACCTATAGCAAAATAATAAACAAGGACCAAGTATTTTCTATGATGAAACTAATTGTTTTGACTAAGTAGAATCTTAATGATCACAATGGTGCTCAATAATATTGCTGAGAAGTTGTGTTTTGCCAGTAGCCCAAACTCCACTTTAAAATGTATAGAAAGCCTTCTGAAAATCTTCTTTGTTATGAGCAGTATGTATTAGAAATCAAATAAGAATTCCATTTTTATTTTTAAAATCTGTAATACCAGTGATACTATTTTATATTTATATATATAATGAAAGATTCAATCCATATACACCAAAATGAAGAGGTTTTCAGTAGCCATCTGTGAGAATACCAAGGCCCCTTAGGGAGAACTGAAAGTTGCTGTTTCCCAAGAGGCAGAAACCACATCTTTACAATAATTTTAATGTATTTTATCTCACTAAATTCCCTCTAGTTAAAATGCTTATGAATCCCTAATACACTCAGTCAATGTAAACCTTACTATGGAATTCAGTATATGTGTCTTTGCAAAACTCCGTCATTTAGACAGAAAATTTTATTTCATCAAATACAGAGAAAATTGAATTTAGAAATCTGAATCTGGCAAAGAATTTTCAAGAATCTACAATCATGCTCTATACCCACCTTTCTTAAAATTCAAATGGTAGTTAATCATATAATCTTATGAAAGAAAATCAATTATAAAATTTTATATTGTACTAATTATGCTAAAATATATACACAATCACTGATAAATCTAATCTATATTTTCTGCATCTTCCAAATTGCCTATTATTATATGTAGAGAGGGTGTGGTGGGGAGAGAGAGCTATATTTTTAAAAACCAACACTGGAATTGTTTTACAATGAAAAATATAGAGACTTGGACCATTTTCCATGTTTAAAAAAACAAATCCTTACTTTTCTTAACCAATTAAGTTCTCACAATTTACATTCCTAAGGACCTCCCACCATCCTAGAATTTCACTAATAGGTTTCCAGTTATCTACAATTTCTGTCAGAAAACAGATTTCTTTCAGGACACTTCCCATCAGAACGTTACTGTTTTCATGCTTAAATCTAAGCCATATCGACTTCTTTTCTTTTCCTAAATTATACTCCATATTTTATAATATGTAAAAATACACTCCACTGTTATGTATATCTAAACAGAACAAATTTTAAAAAGAATCAAAGAAAACCTACAGCAAAAAAAAATCTATTTCAACAGCAAATAATATATCAAAAAAAGTATAATAACTTTCATTACGGCATTTGCAGATAAATGGATGGAATTAGGGAATATCATGCTAAGTGAAATAAGCCAATCCCAAAAAACCAAAGGCCAAATGTTTTCCCTGACAAGTGGATGATGATATATATAATGGGGGTGGGGTGGGGGTGAGAGAAGAATGGAGGCACTTTAGATTATGTAGAGGGAAATGAGAGGGGCAGGGGTATGAAAACTAGTGGAATGAGACAGGCATCATTACCCTATGTACAAATATGATCACACAAATGGTATGAATCTACATCATGCACAACCACAGACATGAGAAGATGTACCCCATTTGTGTACAAGGAATCAAAATGCAGTCTGTGAAAATAAAAATATAATTTAAAAAATAAATAAATAAACTGGACACTGGATACAATTCTTTGGAGCTTTCAACAAACACAAATGTAAAGATGACATTTGTTTGTTCTATGAACATTTATCCCTTTTCATCATACTGTCAATTGAAATGGTTTGGCTTCTTAAACTTGGAGTTTTAGTCAATTCTTAATGTGGACAGTGTGCTTCTTCTTTCTCCTTATCGACAAAGGCAATAAAATCCGAAGCTTTTACACCATCCATTCAACACCTTTCTTGAGCAACTATGATGGGGAATAAGCTGCTAAAGGAATAAACATAAAAGCTGCCCAGTGCAGAGCAGTGAGCAATGAGAGAAGGCCCCTGATTTCACAGGAAATGTATGTTGACAGGAAGGTCAATTCTATGTAGAGGAAAAACCACTGGAAGGACTACAATATTCTACCAAAAAAAAAAAAAAAAAAAAAAAAAAACACTTTTTCTGTGTGAGTTGTGGGGGCAACTCCCTATTTCAAATGGGGAGAGTAAACTTTTCAACCGCAACACCCACCTCACAGCCTATAAAGTCCTAGCATATTAGGACTTCATTTTCCATGTCTCCTTTTATTTTGCCAGATCATTTCTGCCAACATTGGAAATGCCCAGCTCATCTTACAGATTGACAGTGCAAGACTGGCTGCTGAGGGTCTTTTTTTTTTTTCTTTTCAGGAAATAGAAATCATGTAACACCTTAATGACAAGTTTTTTACATCTTGAAAATTCAAATTCCAAGATCAGCCTGGGAAATGCGCTCATTCCCCACCTTCCGCCAGCACATTTCCCGATTCCTTCTGAAGCTGTTTTCCACTGAAAGATATTCTAGATCATGGTTGGGTGGTTTATCGTGGGTTTCCAAAGAAATCAGACAGGAAAGAGAAGTGAAAAACTTGGAAGCTTAAGGTTTAGGAGGAAGTATTCACTAATTTGTCCATTCAACAATCACCTTTTGCCTTCCTATTGTGAATAAGACGCTGGACAGTGCTGAGAAGACAGGGAATAGAATAATTTGGAGAAGAAAAATTCCTTTTGACAGTCAACCTCTACTCCGCCCAGCTTTCTTTTCTGTATAACAGATATTTAATGGAAATGGTTATTCAATTATTTCTACATCAATGAATTTTCACTATTCATAAATCATTCACTTGCTGAGCTGAACAAAAAGTTGGGGGCAACTCCCTGTTTCAAATGGGGAGAGGGAACTTTTCAACCGTGACATCCACCTCACAGCCTATAAAAAGTCGACCCTTTTGGCTTGCTGGCACTGCTTCCTCTCCAGCTGTCGCCACCTTCCCCAGGCCCCGGCTCTCTCCAGCAACACCATGTCACTCTCAGTGCGCACCTCTGGGCTGTCCCGGCGGCTGTCCTCTCAGAGTGGGCTGTCGGGCAGACCCAGGGGCATGTCTGCTTCCAGTGTTGCAAGTGGATATGGGGGTAGCGGCTTTGGCTTCGGAGTGGGCAGTGGCGGAGGCTTCTCTGCTGCTACCATGTTTGGTTCTAGTTCTGGCTTTGGTGGTAGCTCGGGAAGCTCCTTGGCAGGAGGACTGGGCACTGGCTATGGAGGATCCCTGGGAGGTGGCTTTGGAGGGCTGGGAATGGGTTTGGGGGGAAACCTAGGAGGTGGCTCTCTAGTTGTCCTCTCTGGCAACGACGGAGGTCTTCTTTCTGGATCAGAAAAAGAAACCATGAAAAATCTGAATGACAGATTAGCTTCCTACCTGGATAAGGTTCGGGCTCTAGAAGAGGCTAACACTGAGCTAGAAAACAAAATTCGAGAATGGTATGAAACACGAGGGACTAGGACTGTAGACTCTGGGTCACAGAGTGATTATAGTAAATACTACCCACTGATTGAAGACCTCAGGAATAAGGTAAGAGCATGTTTTCTGGAGTGGCTTTGGGAATTATTTTTCTTTCATTTTTACAATATTTTGCAGGGATAATTACCTACAACTTAGATATTTTTCAGATTGACTGTACTTGGAGGATTTTTTTCAACCTAAGAAGTTTAGAGGTCTGGGAAAGTAGCTCAGTGGCAGAGTGCTTGCCTAAAATGTGCAAGGCTCTGGGTTTGATCCCCTGCACTAGAAAGAAAGTTTAGTTCCAACTATCACTTACCATATAGTGACAATATTTCTACTATCTTCCTAGGAAATATATGTTTAATTTTCCAATATTATTTTAAAAGTGAGTTTCTTTAGAAAAAATGATACTGCCTTAAACTCTTAGCGAAACAATATTTTAATATTACCGCTTGAACTTTGTGTCAAAAATATATTTGGAAACTACTAGCACATTAGGACTTCATTTTCCATGTTTCCCTTTAATTTGCCAGATCATTTCTGCCAACATTGGAAATGCCCAGCTCATCTTGCAGATTGACAATGCAAGACTGGCTGCTGAGGACTTCAGAATGAAGTGAGTAGAACAGACAGGTGACAACTGACCTCTCTACCATGTCCTCTTATTCCCTATTTTCCTACCTCCATTGATAGCAAATATTTCACATTCTCCATACATTTGGTGTTTTGGCAAATGCACCTAACACATTCTAAAAAGTAATTAGAATCAAACACACTTCACATTACACATTCTTAAAATAAGTTGCTTACTCTTAAGGCTATGGACCATCATAGTTGTAATGACTCGTAATTCAACATAATTCTACTAATGTCCTACACTTGAATTTTCAATGTATCAAAATGAACTAACAATGTTTTTGACAAGGGGTTAATTGAAACAATTATTTTCCTGATGGTGCGTACCATTGAAAGACTAACCATCCACTTATTTTTATAGTTCTCTCCTTTTCCATATCCCATCCTTCCAGACATAGGAATAAAAGCTTGTGCATTACAAAATTTCCACACAGGAAGTTGCAAGGGTGATGGTCCTCAACCTGTAAAATCTTGGCAAAAGCTAATGAAGAAGTATAGATGTTTAAAATTAAATAAATCATGAAGAAAATTAAGCAAAAAGAATAACGATTATTTAATTTTCAATTGCTCATAGGCTGCCATTAAAAACTGCACCTACAGATAGGAGCTGCTATTGTTCATGGCTGCAGCAGCCAGCCAGCCAGAGAGGAATCTGTTCCCTGAGATGCACGGTGCTATTGGGGTTCATTGCTGGTGGATAAGCGGTCACCTCATAATTTTTCCCTTTCCTTATCTCCAATTGAACAATTAATTATGGTGCTAGGAGAGAGGAAGGAAGGGAGTCACAAAAGCAAAATCTGTATCACACACTACAACACTGCTATTTTTAAACAGTTGCAGAGATTCATGCACCAAATAGCCCTGAAGATGGCAGTGGCCTTGTCCAAATCATTGTGTTGAATCCCTAAACTGATTTTCAGGTATGAGAATGAGCTGGCTCTACGCCAGACTGTGGAGGCTGACATCAATGGCCTGCGCAGGGTGCTGGATGAGCTGACCCTGGCCAGAGCTGACCTGGAGATGCAGATCGAGAACCTGACTGAAGAGCTGGCCTACCTGAAGAAGAACCATGAGGAGGTCAGAAGTTGTTTCTTTTTCTCCCAGACCCCAAAATTACAATTTCAGATTTGCAAATCTGGAGTTAAGACGAGGCCTGTTAAAGTGGTCATTTGTTTTGGATGTGTTTGTGTGTGTGTATGTTGCTGCTGCTGCTGCTGTTAATGGTTCCTACTAAGGTTTAACAAATTAGAGGCACTTTCTGATTTTGTCATTTTCATTATTAGGTAATGACAATAAGAATTTTAATTATCTTGATTTAGTGGTTTTGAAAATATATTCAAAAGGTTTCATTGTGAAACCTTTCAAAGGTTAGCAAATAAAAACAAATCTACCAATAATATGTAAGGCTATATATGCCACACGTGGAACTCTGATGTCCCACTATGTATACCAGAAGCTGGTGTAGAGAATGGACACTGGCAGTAAGTTTCTAAAGGAGTCTCTACTTGATTTTCAATGACTGGCACAAACTCTTCAAGCCTAGGTACTGCTTGCAGCCCTCATCTGGCAGTTGTAGTTGAAAACCCTCCAACAACATGCATACCAGGCCTCCCCTTCCTACAAACAGTGGACCCTGTAGAAGGAGGGCCAACTAATCCTTTTGGCCACCAGGCACAGCATATAGGGCCTATGGTCACTTAAAGGGCCTGCAAAAATATCTTAAGTTGTTTTGTTTTTATCAGAAGAAAACAATGAATGTTTAATGAGTTTAAATATATTAATATATGTCTTTATGCCAAGTCAATCAAAAAAAAAATAAAATTTTTAATATTGTTGCAATGAAAGAGGCCCAGAAAAGCAATAGCATCCAGGGTCCTCTAAAATCACAATGGTCCACTGCGCCTCACTTCCTCACTCGTGGTCTCCAGGAGCTCCAAAGTTTCCGGGCAGGTGGCCCAGGTGAGGTCAGTGTAGAAATGGACGCTGCGCCCGGAGTGGACCTCACCAGGCTGCTCAACGACATGAGGACGCAGTATGAAACCATGGCTGAGCAGAATCGGAAGGATGCGGAAGCCTGGTTCCTCGAAAAGGTAACACAAAAGCAAAAGGCTTCGATAACAGTCGCGGAAAGACAGCTCAACCCTCAAGCTCCCCGCGCCCTTTTTGCTGTTGCAGAGCGGGGAGCTCAGGAAGGAGATCAGCACCAACACGGAGCAGCTTCAGTCCAGCAAGAGCGAGGTCACCGACCTGCGGCGCGCAATGCAAAACCTGGAGATCGAGCTCCAGTCCCAGCTCGCCATGGTAGGCCCGCTGCGTCATTTCAACTTCCAAACAAAACGCTGCACCCTAAGTGTGTTAGACCATTGGCTGCCCTGCTGTCTTCAAGACCCTTCATTGTCGTGTCTGCCATTTCCCTTCCACGTGCAGAAAAAATCCCTGGAAGACTCGTTGGCTGAAACCGAGGGTGGCTTCTGCGGTCAGCTGTCCCAGGTGCAGCAGCTCATCGGCAACCTGGAGGCGCAGCTGCAACAGGTGCGCACGGACGCCGAGCGCCAGAGCGCGGACCACCAGCGTCTGCTGGACGCCAAGGCCCGCCTAGAGCTGGAGATCGAGACCTACCGCCGCCTGCTGGACGGGGAGGACCAAGGGTGCGTAGACGTGGAGGTTGGAAGTACATTCTGGGGCTGCCAAACAGTGGACACCTAATGCAGTTTTCTTCCTGCTATAGGAGAAAGGGTTCTTTAGCTGATAGAAAATAACGAATCTAGGAAATACAACGCCTGGGATTTATTAAGTGCTGTGCAAGGTGTTTTCACACCTTATCTTACCCGATAATTCATATAACGCTCTTATGAACAAAGACACCACGGACAGAAGCATATCCTAAAGGAGTGCCTGCATATACTAGAAAAACTGCCCAATTTCTGGTATCAGTGACCCCCATTCTAAGATGGCAATCAGATCGTAGCCCTCTGAACCCCCGCAGACCCATAGGTCTAGCAAACCTTCCAGAAGAAATAACAGTTTGGACTAGAGAGGGAGAACTCAGAGCTGTAAATTGGGAACTCTAATTTCTGAAACCAAACCTTCCATTAATTTCTAGATCTCTTCACTCTGAGAGCCTGTGTTAGGCAGGGTTTAGAAACAAAAGTACATTGAACCACTAGATCACTCTCAAGGTGCATCATTCAGTCAAGAAATTTGGAATATGCTCTCTATTTGACCATAATATCATATACCTTTGTGATTTTTAGCTCAAATAGCAAATTCTTACTTCTTCTCATTCCAGCAGGAATCACGTGACGTCTTTTCACAGTGATGGTTTGATGAAAGTTTATCTGTGACAGGCTCCAAATCTCAGACACATTCGATTGACTCATCTAAAGGTATGCAGATAAGAATCACTGAGAGTAAATTGGAATCGCATTATTAATGACTAGAACATTACAGAATTATTAATAGTTTAAATCTAAAGTATACCTGTATTCTCAGCCAAGGAAAAACATTTGTGTATTCTTGCAGTAAAAAGAGTAGTCAAGGACTAGGGGTATATGTAGCTCAGTGATAGACCACTCACCTAGCAAGTGCAAGTATCCCCAATACTGCAAAGAGGTAGAGACAGTCCATAGCATATTAAAACTTTTGGGAAGCCCAGGAGGGCAAGCCCAGTACCTCTCCAAAGAGATACTATGTATACTTTTTAAATTTTTAAAAAGAGAAAATATATTCATTTTTGCATACTGAATACATTTCATTTTCACTGGGGGGGAAAAAACACATTTCATTTTAGAATGTAAAAGTTGCTTTTTTTTTTTTTTTTTTTTTTTCCGGTATCAGGAATTGAACCCAGGGGCACGTAACCACTGAGCCACATCTCCAGCCCTTTTTATTTTTTATTTTGAGACAGGGTCTCACTAAGTTGCTTAGGGCCTCGCTAAGTTACTGAGGCTGGCTTTGAACTTATGATCCTCCTGCCTCAGCCTCCTAAACCACTGGGATTACAGGTGTGTGCCATCACGCCCAGCTAAAAATCATTTTTCAAAGTTTAAATTTGATGGATTTTTTTCAGCTAATACAAAATTTAGCTGCTTAGGTCAACAACAGTCAATTTTGGATTGATATTTGAAACACTAACATTTGCTCCCTTTATTCTACTGTACTCTTTAGACCCAAGCAAAACCCGAAAAATCAAGACCATTGTACAGGAGGTGGTGAATGGTGAGGTGGTCTCATCCCAAGTTCAAGAACTTGAAGAAATAATGTAAAACTTCACAAAATCTACCTTGTGATTGGTTCCTTAGGGATAAGCAATTTACAACTAGAAATGATGCTTTCTGAGTGAGATGCTATATGAGTTCAGTCTCTGTTTTGGTCTGTTTGATTCTCTTTGTATTTCCTACTCACTTTAAGTCCTTTTTGCTCTCCTGATACAATATTCAATTACAACCATGAAACCATGTAGTTCTTCGTAACAAACCAATATTACCTTACATTCTGGACCTGCAGTAGACTTTTAAAGAACTTTCTTCTGGTGACTTGGACTGTTGTTAATTAATCACAGTACTTCGACAAAGTAGCATTGCTTTAATGGAGCTAATCTTAATAAAAGTCTAATGGCAATAATATGAGATGTGTACATTCTTGATTACAATAATAATGTTGAGGGCTTAGAGAGAAGTTTTTGAAATAATAATAAAGGAAATAAACACTGGGACAAAGATGTTGGGGATGAAGATTAAGTTAAGAAGTTTCTTTTAGAAGTCCTGTCCTATTTACATCAGCCCATTTAGGTGGCCAAAAAATTATATTGCCCACTACAAGGGATCACGCTTGTCCTGTTAATTTTCTAGCACATTCTTTCATGCAGTCAAGAGACAATTATTGACTGAATATGGTAGCCCACTACTGGAATTCTAGCTACTTGGGAGGTTCAGGGAGGAGGACTGCAAGTTCAAGGCCAGCCTAGCAACTTATTGAAAGTCTATCTCAGAATAAAAAGGGCTGGGGATGTAACTCCATGGTTGAGTGCCCCTGGGTTTAATCCCTAGTACCAGGGGAGTGGGGGGGGATAATCATTGAGACCCTATAGCATGCCAGATTGAAGACTCAGTGATGAGTAAAATATGTCCTTGCCTTGAGTGGCTCAGAGCTGAGGGCAGAGGTGGACATCCATCAGGAATGATGTCACCGCGAGAGAGGCTGAAGAGGAATTTAAAGGACACATGGAGGAAGAAGTGGCCGATACATCGGGCAACGATTAAAAACTTCGTACAAAAATCAACCAGGCAAAGGAGAAAGAAAGGAAACAGAGTAAATACGTGTGGCAAAACCGAAGAGTGGGAACAGACGTTGCTTTGCTCTCCTTTCTCTGAGCTGGCAGCAAGGGGCCCAGGGTGGGGTTTCTACTGGGATGAGTCAGAGCCAGAAGCCAGTAACAGAAGTCATGTTCTGAGCTGGGGCAGGAGGCAGCCAAAGTCTAAGTCTGACTTAGATGGTGGTTTGATCTGGGTTGCCAAATTCAAAACCCTAAAAAGAAAACAAGAGCAGGAATTAATGATTAAGAATCTGAGCTCTTAAACCAGATTGGGTTCAAATCCTGACCCTGCTACTTAACAGGAAGTAACTTTACCTCCAATCATTAAGGTGGAAATGACAGCGATGCTAGTACCTGCTTCACCAGGTGGTTGCCGTCAAGATTAAAACCCCAAGAACCCAGAAAGTACTTAAAAAGTACTCCATGTTTGTGTCTCATTACTGTTTACTACATGGAATCAAAATGGGATAGGGAAACCAGGGGAGGGATGGGCAAGGAGTGTCCAAGGGAGTGGAGGGAAGGGAAGGAGCCAAGCCTGGAGTAATTCCAGAGCTGAGTGAAGCCACAGACGGTATTTTAAGCCGACTTGCTTTGGTATGCAGCTTTCTGAAATCAGTCTTTGACTCTATCAGGTCCTGCATTCATTTCTCCAGCACACATCCTAGGAGAACCTCACTTTTCACACCCAAAGAGATTATCAAGGTCTTTTCCTGAACAAGGTTCCTAGCCCCTGGTAAGACATGGGGCCATTTTCACGGTACTCAAAAGTGCCTGCAAACAGCTACTGTTTTAAATAACATCTGTTTTCCTTATAACCACAACAGGATGGTCCAAGACTCAAAGGACAGAGGGGTTTGCACAAGTGTAAACCCAGCTGCCATTTCTTAGCCATTCTTAGTTTCTCAGCATTTCCTTCTTTGGGGAACATATCCCCGCGCCCCACAGGACTCCCTGAGACACTATTTTCACTGGAAGCTTTTTCTCAGACTTCCTTCTGTGACCTCTGAATGTTTATTCCATCCTTCTCTTTATACTTGCTCCCAGGAAGTTTCCTCTAATCCCGTGGCTTCAAATACCATCTAGACAGTGATCACTTCTTGTAGCTTCTTGTGATCACTTCTTGGACCCTCCACAATGGCCCCAGGGAGCCTCACCTGCTAATACTCTTGTCTCTTGTGGGGTGCCTCCCACAGTGGAGAGAGGGCAGACCTGTTGAGGAAGTGACAGTACATGATTCCGAGCACAGGTATGAAAGCCTTTCAGCTCTGCTCTGGTCTCCTGGATTGCACGCTGTGGAGGAAGTCAGTTGCCTGCAAGGTTATGGGGTTAGGGGGAATGATTTCACAAAACTTCCCACGGAGTCTCTGATGGCCAGAATTTCATGGACTAGCATCAAGTCCCGAGTAATAGTCCTTTCCTAATAATCTCTGTCAGATCATTCTACAGTCTTCACTCAACTAAGGAAACATTAAATTTCTTATTGCCTACATCCGACTGCCCTATTATGCATTATTATTATGCATACTGCCAAAAAAATGCAATTAACAGCATTCATCTTAGTCTGTTCAGGAATGCCGTAACAATATACCTTATGCCAGGAAGGATATAAATGACAGAAATGTATTTCCTTTCAGTTCTGGAAGCAGATTCAATATCTAGTAAGAGCCTGCTTTCTGGTGTATAGACAGTGCCTTCCGGTTACATCCTCAGAGGGTGGAAGGGGCCAGGGAGCTCTCTGGGGCCTCTTTTCCTTCCTAAGGGTACTAATCCTATTCACAAGGGTTTTGCCCTCACGACCTAATCAACTCCCAGAACCCCCACCTCCTAATACCATCACATCAGTGATTAGATTTCAACATACAAATTTGGGGGAACACAAACTTTCAAACCATAGCAGCAACTTATCTTGAACTCCAGTCTTTGTTCACTAGACTACAAGCCCTGATTCTGCACAAGCATAAAAGGCCCCTCTGTACTTTCATGAACCGCAGAAATAGAAGGTTTGTCTTTAAGGAAAATAACTTACTCAAAAGGAAACAAAAAACCCTAAGGAAAAGATTAGACAGCAAAACACAAGCATATTGTTTGTGATTATTTTAAAATCTAAAATTTCACCAATTTATAATTTCACTTTTATATGTATTTATTGTGTGCCTAAGCTAAAGAAAGGTCTAGAAAATACTGTATGTACTGAACTGTTACAGTAATCTCTTGAGGATTAGCAAGGGCTGTGGAAAGTAATTTTTTCTTTTGTATTTTTAAAAATGTTTAACAAACAGCATGTATGACTAATAATCTGGGGCGGGAGGGAAATACCTTTACATTATTTGAAACAAATGGGTTTGCAAATAGGTCACAGTTGGTAGGAAACCACCTGGAAAAAACACCTTAGAAAGTCAAAGGTATCTCTTTAGGCTTTGTAGGAGTGCCCCCTGCTGGACTATCAGGAGAACAACTCTATTATTTTTATTATTAAAATTATTAACATATATTAATTGTACAAATTAAAGAGCTTCCCTGAAACATCTACATGCATGCATACACTATGCCTTGATCATGTCCAGCTTCCCTTCTGCCCTTTCTTGTCCTCTCCTCTCTCTCCCTCCCCTCAATCCCCACCCCTTTCTCTTAAAATCCCTCTTCTCTTTTCAGGGTTTTGGTTTTTGTTTTTGTTTTTGTTTTTGTTTTTTTTGGGGGGGGGTGGTTCGTTTCTTCCACATAAGAGAGAAAATTTGCAATACTTGGAAAGGAACTTTGAAAAATTAACCTGTTTGTTCTAGTCCCTTGAGGTGTTCTCAATACTAGAAACTTTATTTAAGAGAGGGAGACAGAGGGAAGAAGGCAAATGAAGAGGAGAAGAAGGAGAAAGCAAACACTTTTCAAAGTATCAACTTAAGAATTAAACTATCTTATGTAACTAATAATTACTCCACTGAAAGTTCTAAAATGCATAAAATTTTTTAAAGCAATTATTTAGAGTTTAGAGCACCAGACAGCCAATCTGAACTACTCAGGCTCTAAAATAGTACACTCAAATATCAATGAAAATAAGAAATGTATTCATATAACTGAGTAAATGGTTTTTGATGTGGCACTAAATGTTTCTTTACTCTTGGAATTGAATCTAAAACTAAATGCCATTGTTTAATATTAGTATCAGAAGCTCAAAATCAAACTTTAAAAAGTTGGGATGATAATTGAATGCATCCTCTTCGTCACTGCTATGAACACACTGCAATGACACATTTATAAAAGACTTGTTAGGACCAGAACTCTAGGTCAAAAAATATTTCCCTGGTAAATAAATAAATTATGACAAATCCACACACTTGAAGACAACGTGCCAATAAATAAGGATATAATAATGCAATAACTAATCTGCAAACACTTGGGGAAGCCAGGTGCTGCTGAGGGACGCACCTGTACTCCCAGCTACTTGGGAAGCTTAGGCAGGAGGAGCCCAGGAGTTCAGGGCCAGCTGGGGAACACAGTGAGAACTGTCTCTTAAAAAAAAAAAAAAAAAAAAAATACTGGATAAATTTCAAAACCATTATTTTGAGCTAAAGAAGTCAGACTAAGAGAATATGTACTGTATGATTCCATTTATATGAAACTTCAGGAAAAACAAATCTCATACACAGTGACAGAAAGCAGATCAATGGTCACCGGGTCTGAAAGCAGTGGAGAGTGGGGATTCACGGGTTAATTGGGTAGGGGCACGAGGAACTTCAGGATTGATGGAAATGGTCTGTGTTTTGATTGTGGTGACTGGTGACAGATGAACCAATACTGTGCTGGAAGCACAGAGACCACGTAGGATCGGCAAAGGTGCGCTAGAGCAAGCCAAGCCTGCTCCTGAGTACTAATCACTGATTTTCCCAGCTGGCTATTAAACCACTGAAATTGGCCACAGTGGGAATATTTATGCCACAGAACTTGGGCTTTCCCTTTTTTAAAACTGGGAGCTGTCTCACACCAGTGCACCCTGAGCACAGTGGTTAAGAACACATTCACAAGCTGATGGCCTCAGTTTGGGGTCCAGCTCTGCCACCTCCTAGTGGTTTATTCATCACCAATCTTCAGTTTTCTGGTCTGTAAAATCAGGACAAATCAGTGCCTACCAGCAAGGGGCATAGCTCCGTGCTAGAGCTATTGCCTAGCCTGGGTTCTTTTTCCACCACAGCAAACAAACAAACAAACAAAAAGAAGAAGAGAAAAAGAAACAGCATCCGCCACACGCAAATATTAGGATTCAGTGAGTCCATTCACACATGGCGGATGGTGAGCACTAACTAAATGTCAGCTGTTACTAGTACAGAAAGAAAAAAAAACACTCTACAACTAAAGAATTAACGACTTTGCATATTTCCCCCAGATACCTATTTTTTTCCTTTCCCGTCATATACACTCTGAAACAGCTCCAATTTTGAAAAAGAAATGTACGATCCTTTTTCATCTGAAGTATTTCTCCTTAGTGGGTTGCTTAGTTTTGTCAGCTAACATGCTGGCGGGAGGGGATTATATTTATCTTCTCTATATCACAAGTTGAGCAATGTGAAGCCAGAAAGCACTTTAGAACTGTAAGATTCTAAGATTAATGTAGCTGAACAGACAATTGAAGAGAGGACTCTACAAGTAAATAACAAGTCTAAAAGATGAAGGGAAACCTCCACACTCTCAGAGATGATCACTTGTGACTGTAGAGTTGTTGTTGTGTTTTCTTTTCTTAAACGAGCAAAGTGTAACTTAGAACAAAATCACGCAATTTTTGTTTGCAAAACTAGAACAAGAGTAAAACTTAACAGAAATATGAGCATTAAGCCTTTCAGAAACAATTTCTGCACTCTGGCCTTCCTTAAAATTAGTTGCTAGAAGTTGTCCTTGTTAATGTTTCAATATGCATATATTCCTAATTAAATGCAACTTTTCTTCAGATGAAATGGAAATGAAAGTATAATGTAGAAGTAGACCTTTAAATAAACCACATTAATAAAACAATCCACGGAGAGCAGTGGGGTCTGACGGAAAGTAGACTGTACTTGAGGCTTTGCTCATTGACTCTGTATTTTATCCAGAACAAGTTTTCAACTCAAGATGACTCATCTTTTACAAAAATGCAATAATAATATCATATATAATCACATTAGCCCAGAATTTTGAAATCAGGAAAAAACACTATAAACACAGGACACTATGTTCTTGCTGCTCAGATTAAGACTTGAAATCCCATCTCCTAAATTTTATATATATTTGTGTGTGTGTGTGTGTGTGTGTGTATACATATGTGTATGTATTTATACACACACACATATATATATACATATGAGAAGCTTCTGCTGAGAAAAGTGTAACCATTTTGAAATATTCATTTGATTGCAAAAACTATGGAATTTTTAAAAAATCACTTAAGGCTATAGTTTCACATTTCAAACAGCCTCAAATACAACTTGTTTTAGCCAGTTGAAGTGTAATTTTAATTTTTAAATGATATCAAGTTGGTATAATTATAAATATATATGGTATCACATTATTTGCATATTAATTCATTCAACAAATTTGTTTGGCACCAACTATACAACAAATCTTTACATATTCTGTTGACAATAATCTCAGTGTTTATGAACTAGAGACTAATACATGATAAAGTTTCATACCCTTTTTTCTTTATTGCATCTGCAAAATAGAATAAGGTAAGTCATCATCATTTTTAATTGGCAAGTGTCATTGCCCCACATGTAAAATATGCTGACCATTTAACAAAGTGTGAGGAGGCGGAAGATATGACACCTCCTCATTCATTGTTATTAGCTTTAAGAGGACCAACTCAAACTATTAAACAGATTATTTTCAGAGCATTGTTTTTAAAGTATAACATTCAATATTTTGCTATATTTTATATTATATTTTACATTATATAAAGTACATCCAAGGTACTTTTGGAAGTTTTCAGTGGATACTTATTCTAAACAACCCTATGTGATGATTCTGGATGACACTGATTGTAAAGTTAAACCTTTATATCTTATCTAATAAGTGACTTGATCTGGCTGATAAGATAAATTTCATCATTGTTTCTTTTAAAAAAACAAACATACGCAATCAACATCCAATCGAGAGACAACCCTGGAACAAAACCTGTAGAATTGGAGCCACATTAATCAGAATCACCAGGGGTGTTGTAGATAAGCCAAAATGAGGTCTAGTTTTCCCTGTCCTCCTTATTCAGAGGGGGGGGGGGTGGTGTGAGGTTGGAGAATTTGACTCAATTCTCCCTGGAGTCTTCACTGGCAGCTCTCTCTCTCTCCTCAGCGTGCCTCTGGAAAGAGTTTTTAAGTGTGCTGAGTTTATGATGAGCTGATGGAGCCAAGAGAACTGAATGCTGGCCAGTGGGAAGATGAGAAGCACTCAAGGGGAAGGTAGGGCTGGGCAGGGAGGAGAAGCCATGCACGTTTGAGTCATCATTATCGTGATTATCTGTTACCTTCCAGGGTACCCAGCAAACAGTTGCATGTCAGAGACGATTTCTGAGGAGTTAAAGGACAATATTTGTACGATTGCATTTCCCAAGGTACAAAGCCAAAATTAAGCAGGTTATATCATTATTTTGCCACTTTATCCAGAGGGAGATTTGTAACTTGCATTCTCTAAAATGCACCCCGAAAACCTAGTCATATACAACTGCATTCCAAAAATGTGTTAATGTGTATCAAAAAGTACTTGCAATATACATGTGTGTGGGTATGGGTGTGTGTGTGTGTATATATATGTATATAATATATGTATAATATATACACCCCAAACTTCTTATATTCATCATGATAACTTGTCTCTGAATTACAAATCTGTTTAGGATCAGTATGGGTCATTTAATTTATTTTTGGTTTGCTCAGAAACATTATTTTAACAAATTCTTCCATTTCAGTCACATTGAACTTGAGTTAAACAATCCAGGAAAAATCATCCCTCTATCACTGTTGGTTTCAAAATCCTTCCAATGGTAATGTTTTTCAACTAGGTCAAGCCCCACATTTCCTGAAACTAGAGCTATATGTACTCATTCATGCAACAAATAGTCTAAGCAACCTTATAGTTATATCTGGTATTTTGACTCCTAAATATCTTATGATCTAATTTCTCCACCACCATCATCACCACCACCATCAACCTTGTCCAAGCCCATACTTTATGGTGTCCCCATCTAAATAACCACACAGTTCTCACTTACTTCCCTTCAATTCTTCCCGCACCAAGCCGATCCTGTCACTCCACGGGTTTAAAACCTCTCAAAGACTTCAGATTGCTCTTGGAGTAAAGACCAAAATATGGCAAGGTCTGACCTTTCTCAAATTGTGTGCCTCCTCTCCATCTTCAGCAACCCTGATGGCCTTGTTTGACTTTTTAAAAAATATGTACACTTAAGATATACAACATGATGTTTTGATATACATTTTGACCATACACATACAGGATGAAGGGCTCAATAGTGGTCAAGTAAATTCTAACATCCTGTTTCCATCCCACTCCAGCTCCTTTTCAGATCTTTTCCTTTGCCTAGAACATGCTTCCTACGCCATTTTGGCCAGCCTAATTCCCACTCAACAGTCAGCTCTTTAACTCAAATGTCACTTCCTCTGAGAATCCTTAACTGGTTCTCTGCCCCTGCACTGCCTGCCACCACCACCGTCAGCCAAGGCAGTTTCTCCTATTTTATTACGTACATCATATACTGTGAATTCCCTTCATAGCTCTATATAGCACATCAGTCCACTGCATAGGAAACAATAGATCTTGCTGAGGTCTGTGCATGGTAACTGTGTGTAAGTTGCTTAGATTATTCACTCAATAAAAGCTGCAACAACATCTGCATTACCTACCCTTTAGGTAGTTCCAGTACTATGCACATTGGACCTACCACCTTAGAAGTGCTTAGTAGGCATTTGTTGCATGAATATGAATGGTGGCTAAGACATTTTTCTTTTATTATTTTCTTGAAATATCCATCATATTTTTATGTATTTGTTAGTTATATCTAAATTTTCCACCACTCCTCTTTGGTAAGACTAAATGAACAAACACTAGCAAGGCACAGCAGTGAAGTCATGACCATCACACAGGAGGCACTAAGAGGCTGCCTTGAATATATATAATCTGAGTCTATTGTTGTTGATTACTCTATTTAAATATCTTGAGTCACATGGAAATGAATTCCACTTACTTTCTTCTCCTTAAATCTAATAAGAAATTAGGCTGTCACAGACTGAAAAAACAAACATTTAAAAGGTTTTGCCATTTTACCAAGATGTCCATTGAATACAATTATATATTTTTCAGAAACTATTCAAAATACTTGATGCTCGATGGGGACACAGAATGTATCCAAAATATGCAAAACTTAACTTGGCCATTTCACAAGGTTTATTGATATAAATCATATTGCTCCAATGTTGGTGATTCAGTAGAAAGTGATCTTCAGTTTCAACAAGTAGTCTTTTAGTTCAGGACAGTTTTTAAAGGAAATTAACCTGAGGACTTTTTCCCCACACATCTAAAGAAGAGTAGAGGTTGCTTTTACAAAATACCATAACTTGGTTTCTATGCAGTACTTACAAGGAAAAAAAAAAAGTTCCAAAGTTCTCGTCTTAAAGAAGCAACCTTGGAATCATCTAACTCATCATTAGAGTGTGCTCTGTACAAATGAATACAAAACTGAGTTCTCTTTAAGCAAATGATAGAAGACTGGTTTTACATGAAAAGAGTCTGAAAACAATACTTCCAGCAATTTGATCACAATAGAACTTGTGCCTTCTTAATCTTCAGAGGTACTCTCTCTAAAATACACTTTTCCCTCAAACTATATTTACAGAAGTAATTGTGAGCCCACATAGACATGCAAATGCCTTTACCTTGAGATGTAAAGTGACCTGCCTATGAAAGAAAAGGAAGATGAGGTAATACAGAAGTTTGCAAGAGGGAGAGAATACACAGGGCTGGGTGTGAGGACCACTCTTTGGGCATAAAAAAGCATCTGAGTAGAGCCTTGAGGAGTATATACAACTTTGTGCTTTGGTATTACATAGGAATGGATAGGCAATAAGAAGTTCAATGTGCCTGTCCCTTACATTTTAAAAATTAAAAAAAAAAAGAGCCCTAAGTTCCGTGATCATGGTGATCTGCACTTTATTTCAGAAGATAAAGTGTTTGCATCTAATTCATTCTCAAAGGTAGGGCCATGTATTATTGGTCATCCATAAATAAATCCCTAGTACTAATTCAGCATCTGGCAGAATGTGGGTATGCCGAATATGTGTTGTTTGAAATTATGAGTTTAGGAACATCACATTAGGCTGATATGTGTTTACACATCATTGAAAATTTCAGAGAAAACAAGCTTAGGGTGTAGCTCAATGGTGAAGCATAGTGCTTAACATGCACACGAACCTGGATTCAATTCCCAGCACTAAAACAAAACAAAACAAAAAAATTCAGGGGGGGAATACTGGTTGAAATCCAATGAAAACTATTAAGTCTGTCATTTGGTTCAATTTACAATAAAAGCACATGTTGATTGAATTTTCATTTTTGGTACCAATTATGCTGTCATATAGGTATGGCTATAATAATATGAGTCATTCGAAATTCCAAAATCTGGAAACAGTAAGACAGACTGTTTTAATCACTCTACTAAAGTAAAAGAGACACAGACAAAAACACAATATCAGAAAGTATTCACTGATCAATCTTGGGAAGAAATGTTCTAACCCAGCAATGAAATACAGCAAACACTGAACAGTTGAACAACTGAGAAAGAAAAAATCTGAATAGTCAGGGAAAGTTTATTTGGAGGGAAATAAAAATCCCAATATGTATTGCTAGATTTTGCAATAACTATGTGTTGCAATATAGAAATGTGATTTTAATTGAAGGAGGAGATAATTATAGCTTAAGAGCCAAATACTTAATCAACACCACAATCAGAAATGTCTGAATGACAAACATTGGCCCCACACCCAAGAGGGTGAACCCAGAAAGTGAGTAAAACAAGTTTCCATTACAAATGTGCTGAAGCCATTTGAGCCACACTGAAGCCACACCCTGAAACCAAGGGTGGGGGGAACATTTATGTTACTCATTCTTAATTATTAAATTATTAAATTTAAATAATTTCTATGAATTTAGATTAAAAACAATAAATTCCATGTTGTATTACATTCTGGAAGTAGTACTGCCCTGAATATTGATTCAGTTGGGGTAAAACACAGCATGCATTTCTAAAAAATAATTTCCTAATATTAATTCAAGGAATTTTTTTCCAGAAATTCATGCTGTGTTACCCCAATTGCATCATTATTTTTTCCTAGTATTAGAAAAAGCAGCTTAAATGATAATGCAGGTGGAAATCCTGTCATATAAGGGCGACAGTTGAGTGAACTGGCAAGGAATAAATTAAACTTTGTCAAATATCCAAAAGACTCACCAGCAAAGTCATATTCTCTGTGGTAGATTTCATTCAATATAAAGACAACTTTTTGAGAGTTTAAGCATCTCAAAAATGGAATGCCTTATGAGACAATAAATTTCCATTTCTAGAAATATGTAAGTAGAGAGTAGAGATATTTGATAAGGGGGTTCTGCTTATTGTTGAATATTTAACAAGAGAAGTGATAAGGACTAACATTCATATTTGCCACGTGTAAGACACTTTGTTTATGTATTGCCTAAACTGTTGGTCTCAAATTTATGAATTGGATGTCTTTCATGAAGATTAAGAGGGATTACATAATTTACCATACACCCAGTAAGAAGGGTTGGAATCTGAAATGTGATAATAACCTCTAAGGTCCCTTGCAAACTCTAGTCTGGCAGTAGACATGACAGTGAATATTGGTGGTCTAGATAATTCCATCATGGCCATTTATTTGTCCAGCCTGGTATTATTTCTGACAGAACACACAGAGGCTTTTGGTCAAAAATAATATTTGCTTTCAAGGTGTGAAACTCAAAGGAAAACTATCCTTTAGGTCTTTTCTAGTTTAATTCTGCATTTTTGATGGCTAGAATCCATAAACAAATCATCTGAGCTAGAAAAGGAAGACAGTTTTAGTTCATATGGCTCCAACTCAGGAAACTGATCATGGCTTCCTGGATTAATTATTAAGAATAACTCTACATACAGCAGAAAGATGTCATTATCAAATAGTAATGTCTGCCGTGAGTACAGGACAGAATAGCAGCAAAAAGGTTTTGTGTATATTATTTCTAACAAACTACATATTCCCTAAAACTATCTTTCTATTTTTCATCATCAGTTCTTAAGTGATGATGAAAAACCAATTAATTATTTAAAGTGATGCTTTCTGATATTATTCCTTAAACCATTAATGGAAGGTATGGGAATACATAATAAACCAAACAAAAGGCTCTCAACAAGACTTGATTGACTGTCAAGAGGTTTTTAAAACATATAAATTAAAATTACTTCGGAAAATTTGCCATAGTCCAGAAACTGTTCCTCTCAGCTTTGCAGGTGCAGAAACTGAACTTGACCTATAAGAGACCTGACACTTGATGACAGCCTTACATCACTATTCACACAATACTGATGTATAGATTAGAGTGCCAGTTTGGACATATTTTCCCACGTGTTCAAGGCCACTTTCCTGCACATTCACCACATCTTCTAAAATGTATGCCTTTTTCAGATATAGTCTTAATGATACCACATGTCTATTATGACAAGTTTCCTATGATAAAGTTTAAATCACTCATCTAACAGGTGGTTTTACTGGGTCCTGAGGACACAAAGATAAGTAAGGTACAGTCCTTACCTTTGAGGAAGCCATATATCATAGGGTGGAGGGTGGGGGACAAGACACAAATAATCACAAGATAGGATGAAGACCTATGTGTGTTATCAAACTCTTGCTGACTGAGGGTTCAGTTTCTTGGATCACTACAATTTCTGATTTCTCTCTCCTTCCAAGTACCTACCAGGCTATCTTGTTGGCTACCTGAATAGTCTCCTTTTCTTTGTTTTCCACAAGGGAATGTTTCCTAAATACCTTTAAAGAGCTCAAAATCCAACTTGCTTCTTTTGAGAAGTGTGTTCTGTACCCAACAATCTTGCCTTCACTCCTCACCATTCTTTTGTCTTGTACACCCACTCAATAAGCTGCAGCAACATAAGATATAGATGGCCTCATTCCATCTCCACCCTTTCCTTCCTTAATGACAAATAGCCTGGCTTCTGTGCCCTGCATTGTCGAGAACATTCTTGCTCTCAGATCTCTAAGGATCTTGTGGCAACATCATGTGTGGTTTTTGCGAGGCTTCATTCTCCATGGACTTTCTGCAGAATTTGAAACTCAAGGCCTGCAAGAACCTCCTTCTGGAAACCCTGCCAAGTGAATCACCCATGCTATAATGCTGTGATTTCCTGAATTTTTCCCAGTCTTCCAGATGACTCTTCACTTGCTTTTTCTTTTCTTTTTTTTTTTGTTTGTTGTTTTTTATTTTTTTTATTTCTTATTTTTACAGACTGCATTTTGATTCACTGTACACAAATGGGGAATAACTTTTCATTTCTATGGTTGCACACAATGTAGATTCACACCATTCATGTAATCATGCATGTACATAGTGTAATGATATTTGTCTCATTCCACCATCTTTCCTATCCCTATATCCCTCTCATTTCCCTCTACACAATCCAAAGTTACTCCATATTTAATAAAATTTTATTTATAGCTTTCCCTCAAGCTACAAGTGCTCTTCAGGCTAGCATTAAATTATATTGTACATATACCATTACAACAGTTTAGATTTGCTCTGGAACATATAATCACATTAAAATACATAACTTTGTCAGTTATTCATAGTGTAATTGGCTCTTAAATAATTTCTTGGGGGCAAGGGGAATAAAATTTTTGTGTTCCTTAAGAAACTGGCAAATACAAATGAACAGCTATGTATTCATTTAAATTCTGAGGAAACCCAAAGATGAAGTTTGTTGTTTTTCCAAAATGTAATACAGAAATGCACCTAATCTCTGCATATAGTGATGGAATGGAATGGTATACACAGATGCAGTGTCTTAAGTATACAGTTGTAGGGTATTCCAAGTGGGGGAAAAAAAGTGATAACAATTCTAGTTTAAAGCAGGAACTAAAGTCAACAAACACGTTGAAAAACAAAATTATATACTCTTATGAAAGAAAGAACAACACAAAAATAAAACCTATAGAACTGAAAAACACTCATTTTACAATCTTAAAAAGCAAACTAGAGAAACTGATAGGCAGTGGGAATGTAGGCCTCTCAGAATTGAGGCAGCTCTACCCAAAAACAGAGATAGTACAATGAACTGACCTCAGCAGGGAAATGAGTAAAAAATATTTCACAAAAGTCTTCATGTCTGTAATGATACATTAATGCACAAAATATCAAAGTTACAGACTGTATTTTTCTCCTTAGGTTTATAGTAAATGATCAAACTTCTGTTTAATGCATTATTTTCATGTCTTCTCCATTTACCAACATATGCTATACAGGTAACATACATGTTCCCATTTTACCATGAGAATTACAGTTCTCATAGTGACTTGCTTTTTTACCCATACTTATATACATTTTATTTCCATTACAAGACATTTAGTATTTCTAGTGATTCGTTTTAATTAATATCTTACATAAAAACAATTAGTTTTTAAATGATTATTTTTGGTACTAGAGCATGAAGTGTAAAACAGTTGGAAGCATAATAGGGTAACATGGCACTTTTTTTTAAGCAGTCAAGATTTTGTTTTGATATTGGCTAGAAATACATTATAGTCAAAAACAGCAATGACATTAAAGGGAACCTCTGTGCATTTTAACATGCAAGTGTATCTCTTCCAGGAGCTGACCTGGTATGACCTTAAGAGTCTACCCTAACTTCTTTCCTATCATCTGCCTTTTCTTTGTTGTATTCTTGAAGATCATGAGCCATAAAGAGTTTGCCTGTTTGGAGCAGTAAATTCTTTGATGTTCTGGAAGAAAGTGTTAATCTGACCTGCAGTGAGAATCAGATCCATCATGGAAGGAGCCTGGGTGGCTTGAAGAGTTTGGACAGGTCTTCCTGGGAGCTGGGTTCTCCTGGCTCTGTTGCTACATATTCTCCTGCTGGTGACCTTGGTGATACTGATGTTTCTGTCAACAAATAAATGACCTAACATTACATCTCAAAGTCCTACAAAAAGAAGAACAGAGTAACACCAAAAGTAGTAGAAGACAGGAAGTAATTAAAATCAGAGCTGAAATCAATGAAATTGAAACAATTCAAAAAAATTGACAAAACAAAAAGTTGGTTCTTTGAAAAAGTAAACAAAATTGATAAGCCCTTAGCCACACTAATGAAGCAAAGGAGAGAGAAAACATGTCACTTTTAAAACTAATTTACCACAACAGAAAGATGTTTGTTTTTTAAAAATGTAAGCAAGATGAGACTACAAAGTTATGAAAGTGAAATAAATGATTAAGGTAATTTTTCACCAGTGGCTGTTCATCATTTTGCTTTTAGGAACTTGGAAGAAATTGTCATCGAGTTTCAAATGTTCTGGTAAATCTAGTTTCTTCTTAGCTTCTTCAATATCATCTTGAATTACTGAAATAAGTGACTCTAAAGAATCAAAGTTCTTTTCGGGTCTGAGATTGCCACATGAGGACTTCCCCATAGAAGTCCTCTTGGAAGGTATGGACAATACGAGTTTCCATGGACTTTTTCACATTCTTGTATGAGTTTCATTCTATCCTCACCACCGTCTAACCAGCACTGCCAACACTGGTTCAACCATCATAAATGCCAGTGGATATATCAGCTGGAAGATTATCTATTATTTGTTCAGGAAAATTAGCTGTGGGGATGCCCAGCTGCTTGGAGCCATGGCTGAAAGCTCTCACCACCTGGCCGCAGCAGAAGTCCAGCAGGTTTCTCATGGGTTTGTCCACTGCAGACACCAGCTGCAGTCCAGCCTACCCATCCCATGGAGCAGCCATGGTGCCGTGCCCAGAGCCCTACACCAGCAAGTAGACAAGGCAAGAGTTCTGCAGGTTGGGTGGGCACACCACACGCAGTGGCAGCCCCTCACACAGCTGATCAACAGAAGCTGCAGGACAACTCAGGAAGCATGTCTCCCTTTATTCACTTTTTATACTCTTTTCTGAGTATTTTCCCTTGTGCCAAGCCTAACCTTGTTTCCTTACCATTGGGTCTGAACCCTCTGCTCTCTCTCCTTTATAGAAGCCAGGTGGTCTAAAGGCTTCAACGGCCGCCTCAACATGGATAATCTTTGGCCTTCAGCTCTCTCCTAAATTATTATATCAGTTTTCATGTTTCATTTAATGTGCACAAATCCTCATATTATATAATCCATAAATTATAAGGACTGTGAAAAACACATGCAAATTTACTTAGTAGTTTTGAGAGAATTCACTTCCTAGTCCTAAAGGACAAAAGCACTCATAGGATCTTTTCAGAATAAAAAGCCAAATTGAAAAGCAACTTTGTAGTTCTATTCTACTTGACCTTTTTGACACCATTGACCATTCCATCTTGAAATTCTCTTCTCCTTGGCTCTCTTCAAACTTCCATCTCCTGATTCTGTAAGTGTTACCTGTCAGGATCTTCTGCTTCTCATTAAATGTTACAGTTCCTCAAGATCTTAACCTTGGTCCTCACTCCACCCATTCTTCGTGGGAAAACTTGTGCAAGCCATGCAATCTCTTTGCTAGTAACTTGCAAACCCAGTCACCATTTCTCTCCTGAATCCCAGAATCACATTGCCCATGGAATATCTCCACCTGAATAGATGACCCATCACATCTTCCCTATCTTAAATTTATTTTCCTACTAAACCTGCTCCTCCTTGCATTTGCATATTAGTTAATGGCATTCCTCAAAGTCCAAAACTCGAAACCTCTTGTCATCTTAGATTCCCCCAACATCAATCTGCAACCAGCCAACAGTCAAAAGCCACCATATCTATCTTCTATCTTCCCTTCTTACCACACCACTCTGATATTCTCATTGTTTCTTCCCCATTCGCCGTCTCTTGCAAATCCCCTTATCTCATCTCCCTGATGACAGTTCTGCTAAAATTCATCCAGGACGTGTAAGCAAAGTTAACTTTCTAAAAATTAAGGTCATGTTCATCTTCTATTTAGCAGCCTTCAGTTCACTCCAGGACTATAGGACCAAGTCCAAATTCCTTAGAATGAATTAAAGGCCCTTCCCACTGTAGTCCCAATTTATTTTCCCATCTTATCTCTTGGCATTTATTCACATATACTTTATGTCAAAAAAAACTTCAGTTTTCAAATATATCATGAATGTTTTTATCTCCTTTATACATGCTGGTCTATCTAGTATTTTTTCCCATGCAATGAATTCTCACTCATTCTTTAAGACACCATTCAAACTGCATCTCCTTAAGTCATCTAAAAACTAGTTTCTCTTTGTCAGTACTTCATATGGTTTGTGGTCTGTATTATCAAACTCTTCATCCTCTCTTGTAATTATTTGTCTCGTTCCCTACACTTCACCCCATAAGAAATGGCTTTGTTTATGGTAAGGACCATGTCTTATTTATCTTGGAGTCTGTGGAGCCCCAGTAAAATATGTGGCATATAATATGCACTCAGTAAATGGCTATTATACAAAAATGGAAAAATCAAAGCCAAGATATTGCCCTTCCCTTTAGGAAGTGATGTGAAAAGACCTGGAGATATCTAAGAGTCCTCTTTACCTCTTTCTTGCTACAACATACCTATAGTTTAGCTATATTCATCAAAATGTACAAAATTTTCACAATACCCCAAATTCCACTTAGATAAGAGGTGATTTTTAAAGTAAAGAGCTTCAGGGAAAACCTCTCCAATCCTTCCCATCTCTGTCAGTAAGTCACCTTAGAGTGAATTAGACTAACCAGATGGCAATCTTATAACCTGTTCTCACAGCAGGCTAAAAAATTTCAATAGGGAAGGAGGAGAAAATAGGGAAATGGAGACTGTCAAGGAAGGACAAAGTAGGAAGTGGTTTTGGAGTACCAGAGAGCAACTTCGGAGCATAGAACTGCATAGGGGTGATGGGGAGAGGTGCTATAGAGAGGAAGAGAACAGCAAAAGAAATATTCAAATTCAGTAATGGAAACTTTGGTAGGTGCTGATTCCTCTACTCCTCCCCAGAGATGGGGGAAACACCCTCTCACACTCAGCAGAAGCAGCCCCACCTCTACTCATAGGTAGGCTCTTCAGGAGAAGAGCTCATCATCCATTGTTACTTAACTCCTGTTAACTCGTGTAACCTCATTATTTTTCCACCTACTGCTCCCACTATCTTTCCTTTCATCCGATAAGATGAAGAGAGAGGTGAGCTGGTTTCTGTAGTTCCAAGACATCAGGCTGCCACAGAGGATCTTATCTATTACCTGATCCCACCTAGGATATTCTCTTTCCTCCTACCTTAACTGCAACCACAAGCAGGTTCTCTAAGAGAAGGACTGTAAGGAAGAAGCCCAGAAGGTTTCCGAACAACAAATATAATGTATATCCAGAGTGCTTCCTGCCTGTGAAACCTGCACTGATTTATCTTAAAGAAACTGAAGCAAAAGGCTGTCCCTGAGGAAGACATACCACCAGCACTTCCAAGAATATAATTCAGCATCTGTATTTCTAAGCCACTCTTCCTCCAGACTTGCCTATTCTGTCATGTAACAGTCACACCCTGCTGTGCTTTGTGTAGTAGTAGAGTAGGTTGCTGAGAGACCAAAGAAAACAGTGAAATGAGATGTGAAATATAAGGTTTATTGAGAAATGCTTATGGGAGAGATTCAGTGGCAATGGGCTGGTCAGGTTCTTCACCAGAAAGTCCAGTGGCAACAGGATGGACAAGTGCACCTCCATTTTACATGGTCCTCCCAATGCTTGACCAGAAAGTAGCAACTCCATTCCCCCATGATTCTTTGTCCAGGGGCATTTCCCTCTCCACAGTGCTCTGATCTAAACCAGTGGCCATAGGTGGAAGGGTTTTATAGATTAGGTTAGAGAAATAGCATTAGGTCAGCTTGCTTTGTCCCATTATATGACCAGAACCAGAAACGTGGCATGCATGCAAGAAAGCAACTTTCTGCAGATAACATTAACTTGCCCTAATTCCCAGCATACATAAGAGAAATTCAGTTTCCTTCAAGACAATATTTATCTGAATATTCTGGCCAGACCTGTCCTCATTGTACCTTTAACTTGGCTAGGTTCTGGGGAATGGAAAGGGGCATTCAAGGACATGGTGTTTTACCGTCCTTCTTTTCTTTAAAGGACAACACATCAATAGAGCGCTGCTCTCTTAGTTCTTGTGAACCTTACTATTCTATCAATAATTAAATAACAATAATCATTATTTTAATTTTTTCCTATGTCTATAATAGCATATCTAGACACTGCAACAGTCTCCTAACTGGTTCCCTTGCTCCAAGTCCTTTCCAAACCAATTAGAACACTCCCATCTGGTAAACCATCCTAAAGCAAAGCTTTTCTTGAGTCACAGTCCTACTAAAAAGCAACCAGAAGCTCCACATTGCCTATCAATGGTTCTTAATATATTATTGATTGCACAGCAGATCAAGGACACAAAATGTTTCCAGTAGTAACAATTAACCTGTACTCATGCTTGGCAGGGGGAAAGAATGGATTCTGAATCTCTGGGTGGGAGGGTTTTGTTGTGTACGATTTGAGAAACTTCCCCAGGTAAATACATGCAACATAAAAAATGAGATTAGCAGAATGAGCGAAGCACACACTGAGCATTATGGATACAGAGCAAAGGTGATATCCTTTTCCAGACACTTTATCTCTTCCTATAATGGGAATCTCTATATCCTTTCCTGGGAAGGATCAGTTTCTTCTGAGGGTGTTGCTGTATTTCTGGCCTTGATTAGGTTAAAGGGAACTACAGTACTCACTTAAGGATCCACACATCCTATTGACACCCCACACCTCTGATACAGCCTCAGACACAACGCAACCCTAAGGACCACTTTGAACAGAAAGAATAACACTACCAGGTTAAGATGTGGCCCTAGGCAAGTCATGTTCACCTCTGTGGTCTTCATCTACTCCTCATTAGAGTGAGGGAATTGGAGAAGATGATCTCCATGATCCCTTCTAGTAGGGGCCGAGCAGGAAACATCTGGCACACTCAACATAGAGAGAGTCAAGGAGAGTTTAATAAAAGTACTATTTACAAAGGTCTGGATATGGTAGTAATCCCACCATGGGCAGCGATCATCACCCTCATGCCCAAAAGGACAAAGGAAGGTAACTTAGAAAGGGAAAGTCATGTAAAAAGGACCATTTTAAGAGGAGTATAGTTTTCAATGAAAGGACACAGCCAAGTCATAGAGAAGACTAGCGGAATAGAGGTTCAAACTTCTCCCTTCTCCAAATTTCTTATGGGGTCTCCAATAGGCAAACATCATGAAAGCCAGAGGGCACTGAGCCTATCCCCATCGCCAGCTCTTTTTTTTTTTTTTTTTTTTAGAAGTAATGTACTTTTATTGAAAATGAAAAAATAAAAGGTACCATCTTCAAAGAGCATCTCACAAACACTGTTCAAGGGCAGGAGCATTATAGTAACATTATAGTAACATACAGTGGGAACATATGGAGTCGAGTTACACAGGGCTGGCCATCTAACAGGTCATCTGGCCTCCGACTGTTGTTTCAACTACAGCTCTTTTTGTTTTTTTATTTTGAGACAGGGTCTCGCTAAGGTGCTGAGACTGACTTGGAACTTGTGATTCCTCCTGCCTCAGCCTTCCAAGCCACTGGAATTACAAGCAGGCACCACCGCACCCAGCTCAGACCCAAATCCTATCTCTGCCACTTCTGGCTCTGTGGTCTTAAATAAGCCCTTACTGTCCTGACCCTCAATGCATTCATCATGTGGGATGAAAACAATACCCTAAGAATTTACCATGAAGGTTAAAAATAATGTCTGTGATCTACTTGTCCTAGTATCAGGGAAGCATAAACTGATTAACAGTTGAAACAAGGACAATCTCAGGCAAAATGCTTATAATACAGATTTAAGGAATTCTTGGGAAAAATCTCTATGTGGCATTCCCACTTAACAAGTTTCTGTTCTCTCAAGAAATGACACAAATGGATCATGGACTCTCTCATCAAGTTGTCTACCTTTGGTTGCTGTCTCCTTCCCACATCCTGATTGAATGTGCAACTTCTGGAGATCTCTTGCTTAAAACCCCTTTACTTAGAAATCCCACTTATTTGCTCTTTGTGATTGGTATAGGTTGAGGGGAAACATGTGCCTTCTCATACATCCCTTAAGTAATAAAATAGAAGGAAGTGGAATTGGATTTCACCACGAGTTCAGCATTTCTGCCTTGGGAAAATGGTTAAAAAAAAAAAAAAGATTGGGGGGACAGATGTCAGAACAGTCCTTGCATTGCCAGAATTGATCCTGGACATTCATTATGAAGATTTGACATGGGTTTCAGGTGTGACCCCTCCACATCTGCCTCCAAATCCTCAGTGGGCATTGCTAACTCTGGCTTGGGATCACACATGATTAAAGAAAAACCTCACCGTCAGGGAGACTGAAATCAGGGCAGATAATATCTGGACACTTGGATGCATGGGGTCAGGTGCTGAACTAGGAGGATTCCAGACTACAGTGCACACTCTAACATGCAACACAAGCACTGGCCATCGTGAAGCTCACCCCAATGAGATAAAGCCCAGAAAAGAAGTATTCTCTGGGAGCCCCTGGGGCTGCAGAACCTCCCTCTGCATGAGGCACACTGCCACCCAGCAAAGACCTCAGGATGCTTGTTTCTGAGAGTGTGTGTGAATGTATATGTGTTAACATCCGGATGAGGGTAATAGCCAAACTTATCTACCGAGTGTTAGAATCTGTTAATACTCAATTAATATACCAGGTAACTTGCCTTTATGCCAGTACCTCTTCTCTAATTTTGGAAAAATTTCCTCATATGTAACATACATTCATGACCCAGCTTGATTATCAAGAGAAAAATCAATTCAACGAGTATTTACTGAATGCTGATTTGTGAAAGACATTGGGCAAATGGACTAGACATTGACAATGGAGCTAACCACAGACCTAATGCCTGAATACTTTCATGTTGGTTTGATTGAAATACTTGATTTAATTCTCCAAAAGGCCAAACCATGTTGACATTCAAGTTGAGCAATAGGTGTAGGCTCACTCCTCCTATTAGCTCTGTGATTGAAGAAAAATGTCCCAAAAACATCAGACTATTGTTACAGTCAAGAGAAATCAAAAGTGCTGCATATACCTATAGCAAAATAATAAACAAGGACCAAGTATTTTCTATGATGAAACTAATTGTTTTGACTAAGTAGAATCTTAATGATCACAATGGTGCTCAATAATATTGCTGAGAAGTTGTGTTTTGCCAGTAGCCCAAACTCCACTTTAAAATGTATAGAAAGCCTTCTGAAAATCTTCTTTGTTATGAGCAGTATGTATTAGAAATCAAATAAGAATTCCATTTTTATTTTTAAAATCTGTAATACCAGTGATACTATTTTATATTTAATATATAATGAAAGATTCAATCCATATACACCAAAATGAAGAGGTTTTCAGTAGCCATCTGTGAGAATACCAAGGCCCCTTAGGGAGAACTGAAAGTTGCTGTTTCCCAAGAGGCAGAAACCACATCTTTACAATAATTTTAATGTATTTTATCTCACTAAATTCCCTCTAGTTAAAATGCTTATGAATCCCTAATACACTCAGTCAATGTAAACCTTACTATGGAATTCAGTATATGTGTCTTTGCAAAACTCCGTCATTTAGACAGAAAATTTTATTTCATCAAATACAGAGAAAATTGAATTTAGAAATCTGAATCTGGCAAAGAATTTTCAAGAATCTACAATCATGCTCTATACCCACCTTTCTTAAAATTCAAATGGTAGTTAATCATATAATCTTATGAAAGAAAATTAATAAAATTTTATATTGTACTAATTATGCTAAAATATATACACAATCACTGATAAATCTAATCTATATTTTCTGCATCTTCCAAATTGCCTATTATTATATGTAGAGAGGGTGTGGTGGGGAGAGAGAGCTATATTTTTAAAAACCAACACTGGAATTGTTTTACAATGAAAAATATAGAGACTTGGACCATTTTCCATGTTTAAAAAAACAAATCCTTACTTTTCTTAACCAATTAAGTTCTCACAATTTACATTCCTAAGGACCTCCCACCATCCTAGAATTTCACTAATAGGTTTCCAGTTATCTACAATTTCTGTCAGAAAACAGATTTCTTTCAGGACACTTCCCATCAGAACGTTACTGTTTTCATGCTTAAATCTAAGCCATATCGACTTCTTTTCTTTTCCTAAATTATACTCCATATTTTATAATATGTAAAAATACACTCCACTGTTATGTATATCTAAACAGAACAAATTTTAAAAAGAATCAAAGAAAACCTACAGCAAAAAAAAATCTATTTCAACAGCAAATAATATATCAAAAAAAGTATAATAACTTTCATTACGGCATTTGCAGATAAATGGATGGAATTAGGGAATATCATGCTAAGTGAAATAAGCCAATCCCAAAAAACCAAAGGCCAAATGTTTTCCCTGACAAGTGGATGATGATATATATAATGGGGGTGGGGTGGGGGTGAGAGAAGAATGGAGGCACTTTAGATTATGTAGAGGGAAATGAGAGGGGCAGGGGTATGAAAAACTAGTGGAATGAGACAGGCATCATTACCTATGTTACACATATTTATGATCACACAAATGGTATGAATCTCCATTCATGCCAACACCCTACAGACATGAGCAGGCTGTACCCCATTTGTGTTACCAAGAATCAAAATGCAGTCTGTTGAAATAAAAATTATATATCTTAAAAAATTAAATAACTAAACTGGACACTGGATACAATTCTTTGGAGCTTTCACATAACACCAATGTAAAGATGGGAACATTTGGTTTGTTCTATGAACATTTATCCCTTTTCATCATACTGATCACTTGCAACGGGTTTGGCTTCTTATAACTGGAGTTTTAGTCAATTCTTATGTGGACAGTGTGCTTCTTCTTTCTCCTTATCGACAAAGGCAAAAATCCGAAGCTTTTACACCATCCATTCAACACCTTTCTTGAGCAACTATGATGGGGACTAAGCTGCTAAAGGAATAAACATAAAAGCTGCCCAGTGCAGAGCAGTGAGCAATGAGAGAAGGCCCTGATTTCACAGGAAATGTATGTTGACAGGAAGGTCAATTCTATGTAGAGGAAAACCACTGGAAGGACACAATATTCTACCAAAAAAAAAAAAAAAAAAAAAAAAACACTTTTTCTGTGTGAGTTGTGGGGGCAACTCCCTATTTCAAATGGGGAGAGTAACTTTTGCAACCGCACACCCACCTCACAGCCTATAAAGTCCTAGCATATTAGGACTTCATTTTCCATGTCTCCTTTTATTTTGCCAGGATCATTCTGCCAACATTGGAATGCCCAGGCTCATCTTACAGATTGACAGTGCAAGGACTGGCTGCTGAGGGTCTTTTTTTTTTTTCTTTTCAGGAAATAGAAATCATGTAACACCTTAATGACAAGTTTTTACATCTTGAAAATTCAAATTCCAAGATCAGCCTGGGAAATGCGCTCATTCCCCACCTTCCGCCAGCACATTTCCCGATTCCTTCTGAAGCTGTTTTCCACTGAAAGATATTCTAGATCATGGTTGGGTGGTTTTATCGTGGGTTTCCAAAGAAATCAGACAGGAAAGAGAAGTGAAAAACTTGGAAGCTTAAGGTTTAGGAGGAAGTATTCACTAATTTGTCCATTCAACAATCACCTTTTGCCTTCCTATTGTGAATAAGACGCTGGACAGTGCTGAGAAGACAGGGAATAGAATAATTTGGAGAAGAAAATTCCTTTTGACAGTCAACCTCTACTCCGCCCAGCTTTCTTTCTGTATAACAGATATTTAATGGAAATGGTTATTCAATTATTTCTACATCAATGAATTTTCACTATTCATAAATCATTCAATTGCTGAGCTGAACAAAAGTTGGGGGCAACTCCCCTGTTCAAATGGGGGAGAGGGAACTTTTCAACCGTGACATCCACCTCACAGCCTATAAAAGTCGACCCTTTTGGCTTGCTGGCACTGCTTCCTCTCCAGCTGTCGCCACCTTCCCCAGGCCCCGGCTCTCTCCAGCAACACCATGTCACTCTCAGTGCGCACCTCTGGGCTGTCCCGGCGGCTGTCCTCTCAGAGTGGGCTGTCGGGCAGACCCAGGGGCATGTCTGCTTCCAGTGTTGCAAGTGGATATGGGGGTAGCGGCTTTGGCTTCGGAGTGGGCAGTGGCGGAGGCTTCTCTGCTGCTACCATGTTTGGTTCTAGTTCTGGCTTTGGTGGTGGCTCGGGAAGCTCCTTGGCAGGAGGACTGGGCACTGGCTATGGAGGATCCCTGGGAGGTGGCTTTGGAGGGCTGGGAATGGGTTTGGGGGGAAACCTAGGAGGTGGCTCTCTAGTTGTCCTCTCTGGCAACGACGGAGGTCTTCTTTCTGGATCAGAAAAAAGAAACCATGAAAAATCTGAATGACAGATTAGCTTCCTACCTGGATAAGGTTCGGGCTCTAGAAGAGGCTAACACTGAGCTAGAAAACAAATTCGAGAATGGTATGAAACACGAGGGACTAGGACTGTAGACTCTGGGTCACAGAGTGATTATAGTAAATACTACCCACTGATTGAAGACCTCAGGAATAAGGTAAGAGCATGTTTTCTGGAGTGGCTTTGGGAATTATTTTTCTTTCATTTTTACAATATTTTGCAGGGATAATTACCTACAACTTAGATATTTTTCAGATTGACTGTACTTGGAGGATTTTTTTCAACCTAAGAAGTTTAGAGGTCTGGGAAAGTAGCTCAGTGGCAGAGTGCTTGCCTAAAATGTGCAAGGCTCTGGGTTTGATCCCCTGCACTAGAAAGAAAGTTTAGTTCCAACTATCACTTACCATATAGTGACAATATTTCTACTATCTTCCTAGGAAATATATGTTTAATTTTCCAATATTATTTTAAAAGTGAGTTTCTTTAGAAAAAATGATACTGCCTTAAACTCTTAGCGAAACAATATTTTAATATTACCGCTTGAACTTTGTGTCAAAAATATATTTGGAAACTACTAGCACATTAGGACTTCATTTTCCATGTTTCCCTTTAATTTGCCAGATCATTTCTGCCAACATTGGAAATGCCCAGCTCATCTTGCAGATTGACAATGCAAGACTGGCTGCTGAGGACTTCAGAATGAAGTGAGTAGAACAGACAGATGACAACTGACCTCTCTACCATGTCCTCTTATTCCCTATTTTCCTACCTCCATTGATAGCAAATATTTCACATTCTCCATACATTTGGTGTTTTGGCAAATGCACCTAACACATTCTAAAAAGTAATTAGAATCAAACACACTTCACATTACACATTCTTAAAATAAGTTGCTTACTCTTAAGGCTATGGACCATCATAGTTGTAATGACTCGTAATTCAACATACTAATGTCCTACACTTGAATTTTCAATGTATCAAAATGAACTAACAATGTTTTTGACAAGGGGTTAATTGAAACAATTATTTTCCTGATGGTGCGTACCATTGAAAGACTAACCATCCACTTATTTTTATATTTCTCTCCTTTTCCATATCCCATCCTTCCAGACATAGGAATAAAAGCTTGTGCATTACAAAATTTCCACACAGGAAGTTGCAAGGGTGATGGTCCTCAACCTGTAAAATCTTGGCAAAAGCTAATGAAGAAGTATAGATGTTTAAAATTAAATAAATCATGAAGAAAATTAAGCAAAAAGAATAATGATTATTTAATTTTCAATTGCTCATAGGCTGCCATTAAAAACTGCACCTACAGATAGGAGCTGCTATTGTTCATGGCTGCAGCAGCCAGCCAGCCAGAGAGGAATCTGTTCCCTGAGATGCACGGTGCTATTGGGGTTCATTGCTGGTGGATAAGCGGTCACCTCATAATTTTTCCCTTTCCTTATCTCCAATTGAACAATTAATTATGGTGCTAGGAGAGAGGAAGGAAGGGAGTCACAAAAGCAAAATCTGTATCACACACTACAACACTGCTATTTTTAAACAGTTGCAGAGATTCATGCACCAAATAGCCCTGAAGATGGCAGTGGCCTTGTCCAAATCATTGTGTTGAATCCCTAAACTGATTTTCAGGTATGAGAATGAGCTGGCTCTACGCCAGACTGTGGAGGCTGACATCAATGGCCTGCGCAGGGTGCTGGATGAGCTGACCCTGGCCAGAGCTGACCTGGAGATGCAGATCGAGAACCTGACTGAAGAGCTGGCCTACCTGAAGAAGAACCATGAGGAGGTCAGAAGTTGTTTCTTTTTCTCCCAGACCCCAAAATTACAATTTCAGATTTGCAAATCTGGAGTTAAGACGAGGCCTGTTAAAGTGGTCATTTGTTTTGGATGTGTTTGTGTGTGTGTATGTTGCTGCTGCTGCTGCTGTTAATGGTTCCTACTAAGGTTTAACAAATTAGAGGCACTTTCTGATTTTGTCATTTTCATTATTAGGTAATGACAATAAGAATTTTAATTATCTTGATTTAGTGGTTTTGAAAATATATTCAAAAGGTTTCATTGTGAAACCTTTCAAAGGTTAGCAAATAAAACAAATCTACCAATAATATGTAAGGCTATATATGCCACACGTGGAACTCTGATGTCCCACTATGTATACCAGAAGCTGGTGTAGAGAATGGACACTGGCAGTAAGTTTCTAAAGGAGTCTCTACTTGATTTTCAATGACTGGCACAAACTCTTCAAGCCTAGGTACTGCTTGCAGCCCTCATCTGGCAGTTGTAGTTGAAAACCCTCCAACAACATGCATACCAGGCCTCCCCTTCCTACAAACAGTGGACCCTGTAGAAGGAGGGCCAACTAATCCTTTTGGCCACCAGGCACAGCATATAGGGCCTATGGTCACTTAAAGGGCCTGCAAAAATATCTTAAGTTGTTTTGTTTTTATCAGAAGAAAACAATGAATGTTTAATGAGTTTAAATATATTAATATATGTCTTTATGCCAAGTCAATCAAAAAAAAATAAAATTTTTAATATTGTTGCAATGAAAGAGGCCCAGAAAAGCAATAGCATCCAGGGTCCTCTAAAATCCACAATGGTCCACTGCGCCTCACTTCCTCACTCGTGGTCTCCAGGAGCTCCAAAGTTTCCGGGCAGGTGGCCCAGGTGAGGTCAGTGTAGAAATGGACGCTGCGCCCGGAGTGGACCTCACCAGGCTGCTCAACGACATGAGGACGCAGTATGAAACCATGGCTGAGCAGAATCGGAAGGATGCGGAAGCCTGGTTCCTCGAAAAGGTAACACAAAAGCAAAAGGCTTCGATAACAGTCGCGGAAAGACAGCTCAACCCTCAAGCTCCCCGCGCCCTTTTTGCTGTTGCAGAGCGGGGAGCTCAGGAAGGAGATCAGCACCAACACGGAGCAGCTTCAGTCCAGCAAGAGCGAGGTCACCGACCTGCGGCGCGCAATGCAAAACCTGGAGATCGAGCTCCAGTCCCAGCTCGCCATGGTAGGCCCGCTGCGTCATTTCAACTTCCAAACAAAACGCTGCACCCTAAGTGTGTTAGACCATTGGCTGCCCTGCTGTCTTCAAGACCCTTCATTGTCGTGTCTGCCATTTCCCTTCCACGTGCAGAAAAAATCCCTGGAAGACTCGTTGGCTGAAACCGAGGGTGGCTTCTGCGGTCAGCTGTCCCAGGTGCAGCAGCTCATCGGCAACCTGGAGGCGCAGCTGCAACAGGTGCGCACGGACGCCGAGCGCCAGAGCGCGGACCACCAGCGTCTGCTGGACGCCAAGGCCCGCCTAGAGCTGGAGATCGAGACCTACCGCCGCCTGCTGGACGGGGAGGACCAAGGGTGCGTAGACGTGGAGGTTGGAAGTACATTCTGGGGCTGCCAAACAGTGGACACCTAATGCAGTTTTCTTCCTGCTATAGGAGAAAGGGTTCTTTAGCTGATAGAAAATAACGAATCTAGGAAATACAACGCCTGGGATTTATTAAGTGCTGTGCAAGGTGTTTTCACACCTTATCTTACCCGATAATTCATATAACGCTCTTATGAACAAAGACACCACGGACAGAAGCATATCCTAAAGGAGTGCCTGCATATACTAGAAAAACTGCCCAATTTCTGGTATCAGTGACCCCCATTCTAAGATGGCAATCAGATCGTAGCCCTCTGAACCCCCGCAGACCCATAGGTCTAGCAAACCTTCCAGAAGAAATAACAGTTTGGACTAGAGAGGGAGAACTCAGAGCTGTAAATTGGGAACTCTAATTTCTGAAACCAAACCTTCCATTAATTTCTAGATCTCTTCACTCTGAGAGCCTGTGTTAGGCAGGGTTTAGAAACAAAAGTACATTGAACCACTAGATCACTCTCAAGGTGCATCATTCAGTCAAGAAATTTGGAATATGCTCTCTATTTGACCATAATATCATATACCTTTGTGATTTTTAGCTCAAATAGCAAATTCTTACTTCTTCTCATTCCAGCAGGAATCACGTGACGTCTTTTCACAGTGATGGTTTTGATGAAAGTTTATCTGTGACAGGCTCCAAATCTCAGACACATTCGATTGACTCATCTAAAGGTATGCAGATAAGAATCACTGAGAGTAAATTGGAATCGCATTATTAATGACTAGAACATTACAGAATTATTAATAGTTTAAATCTAAAGTATACCTGTATTCTCAGCCAAGGAAAAACATTTGTGTATTCTTGCAGTAAAAAGAGTAGTCAAGGACTAGGGGTATATGTAGCTCAGTGATAGACCACTCACCTAGCAAGTGCAAGTATCCCCAATACTGCAAAGAGGTAGAGACAGTCCATAGCATATTAAAACTTTTGGGAAGCCCAGGAGGGCAAGCCCAGTACCTCTCCAAAGAGATACTATGTATACTTTTTAAATTTTTAAAAAGAGAAAATATATTCATTTTTGCATACTGAATACATTTCATTTTCACTGGGGGGGAAAAAACACATTTCATTTTAGAATGTAAAAGTTGCTTTTTTTTTTTTTTTTTTTTTTCCGGTATCAGGAATTGAACCCAGGGGCACGTAACCACTGAGCCACATCTCCAGCCCTTTTTATTTTTTATTTTGAGACAGGGTCTCACTAAGTTGCTTAGGGCCTCGCTAAGTTACTGAGGCTGGCTTTGAACTTATGATCCTCCTGCCTCAGCCTCCTAAACCACTGGGATTACAGGTGTGTGCCATCACGCCCAGCTAAAAATCATTTTTCAAAGTTTAAATTTGATGGATTTTTTTCAGCTAATACAAAATTTAGCTGCTTAGGTCAACAACAGTCAATTTTGGATTGATATTTGAAACACTAACATTTGCTCCCTTTATTCTACTGTACTCTTTAGACCCAAGCAAAACCCGAAAAATCAAGACCATTGTACAGGAGGTGGTGAATGGTGAGGTGGTCTCATCCCAAGTTCAAGAACTTGAAGAAATAATGTAAAACTTCACAAAATCTACCTTGTGATTGGTTCCTTAGGGATAAGCAATTTACAACTAGAAATGATGCTTTCTGAGTGAGATGCTATATGAGTTCAGTCTCTGTTTTGGTCTGTTTGATTCTCTTTGTATTTCCTACTCACTTTAAGTCCTTTTTGCTCTCCTGATACAATATTCAGTTACAACCATGAAACCATGTAGTTCTTCGTAACAAACCAATATTACCTTACATTCTGGACCTGCAGTAGACTTTTAAAGAACTTTCTTCTGGTGACTTGGACTGTTGTTAATTAATCACAGTACTTCGACAAAGTAGCATTGCTTTAATGGAGCTAATCTTAATAAAAGTCTAATGGCAATAATATGAGATGTGTACATTCTTGATTACAATAATAATGTTGAGGGCTTAGAGAGAAGTTTTTGAAATAATAATAAAGGAAATAAACACTGGGACAAAGATGTTGGGGATGAAGATTAAGTTAAGAAGTTTCTTTCAGAAGTCCTGTCCTATTTACATCAGCCCATTTAGGTGGCCAAAAAATTATATTGCCCACTACAAGGGATCACGCTTGTCCTGTTAATTTTCTAGCACATTCTTTCATGCAGTCAAGAGACAATTATTGACTGAATATGGTAGCCCACTACTGGAATTCTAGCTACTTGGGAGGTTCAGGGAGGAGGACTGCAAGTTCAAGGCCAGCCTAGCAACTTATTGAAAGTCTATCTCAGAATAAAAAGGGCTGGGGATGTAACTCCATGGTTGAGTGCCCCTGGGTTTAATCCCTAGTACCAGGGGAGTGGGGGGGGATAATCATTGAGACCCTATAGCATGCCAGATTGAAGACTCAGTGATGAGTAAAATATGTCCTTGCCTTGAGTGGCTCAGAGCTGAGGGCAGAGGTGGACATCCATCAGGAATGATGTCACCGCGAGAGAGGCTGAAGAGGAATTTAAAGGACACATGGAGGAAGAAGTGGCCGATACATCGGGCAACGATTAAAAACTTCGTACAAAAATCAACCAGGCAAAGGAGAAAGAAAGGAAACAGAGTAAATACGTGTGGCAAAACCGAAGAGTGGGAACAGACGTTGCTTTGCTCTCCTTTCTCTGAGCTGGCAGCGAGGGGCCCAGGGTGGGGTTTCTACTGGGATGAGTCAGAGCCAGAAGCCAGTAACAGAAGTCATGTTCTGAGCTGGGGCAGGAGGCAGCCAAAGTCTAAGTCTGACTTAGATGGTGGTTTGATCTGGGTTGCCAAATTCAAAACCCTAAAAAGAAAACAAGAGCAGGAATTAATGATTAAGAATCTGAGCTCTTAAACCAGATTGGGTTCAAATCCTGACCCTGCTACTTAACAGGAAGTAACTTTACCTCCAATCATTAAGGTGGAAATGACAGCGATGCTAGTACCTGCTTCACCAGGTGGTTGCCGTCAAGATTAAAACCCCAAGAACCCAGAAAGTACTTAAAAAGTACTCCATGTTTGTGTCTCATTACTGTTTACTACATGGAATCAAAATGGGATAGGGAAACCAGGGGAGGGATGGGCAAGGAGTGTCCAAGGGAGTGGAGGGAAGGGAAGGAGCCAAGCCTGGAGTAATTCCAGAGCTGAGTGAAGCCACAGACGGTATTTTAAGCCGACTTGCTTTGGTATGCAGCTTTCTGAAATCAGTCTTTGACTCTATCAGGTCCTGCATTCATTTCTCCAGCACACATCCTAGGAGAACCTCACTTTTCACACCCAAAGAGATTATCAAGGTCTTTTCCTGAACAAGGTTCCTAGCCCCTGGTAAGACATGGGGCCATTTTCACGGTACTCAAAAGTGCCTGCAAACAGCTACTGTTTTAAATAACATCTGTTTTCCTTATAACCACAACAGGATGGTCCAAGACTCAAAGGACAGAGGGGTTTGCACAAGTGTAAACCCAGCTGCCATTTCTTAGCCATTCTTAGTTTCTCAGCATTTCCTTCTTTGGGGAACATATCCCCGCGCCCCACAGGACTCCCTGAGACACTATTTTCACTGGAAGCTTTTTCTCAGACTTCCTTCTGTGACCTCTGAATGTTTATTCCATCCTTCTCTTTATACTTGCTCCCCAGGAAGTTTCCTCTAATCCCGTGGCTTCAAATACCATCTAGACAGTGATCACTTCTTGTAGCTTCTTGTGATCACTTCTTGGACCCTCCACAATGGCCCCAGGGAGCCTCACCTGCTAATACTCTTGTCTCTTGTGGGGTGCCTCCCACAGTGGAGAGAGGGCAGACCTGTTGAGGAAGTGACAGTACATGATTCCGAGCACAGGTATGAAAGCCTTTCAGCTCTGCTCTGGTCTCCTGGATTGCACGCTGTGGAGGAAGTCAGTTGCCTGCAAGGTTATGGGGTTAGGGGGAATGATTTCACAAAACTTCCCACGGAGTCTCTGATGGCCAGAATTTCATGGACTAGCATCAAGTCCCGAGTAATAGTCCTTTCCTAATAATCTCTGTCAGATCATTCTACAGTCTTCACTCAACTAAGGAAACATTAAATTTCTTATTGCCTACATCCGACTGCCCTATTATGCATTATTATTATGCATACTGCCAAAAAAATGCAATTAACAGCATTCATCTTAGTCTGTTCAGGATGCCGTAACAATATACCTTATGCCAGGAAGGATATAAATGACAGAAATGTATTTCCTTTCAGTTCTGGAAGCAGATTCAATATCTAGTAAGAGCCTGCTTTCTGGTGTATAGACAGTGCCTTCCGGTTACATCCTCAGAGGGTGGAAGGGGCCAGGGAGCTCTCTGGGGCCTCTTTTCCTTCCTAAGGGTACTAATCCTATTCACAAGGGTTTTGCCCTCACGACCTAATCAACTCCCAGAACCCCCACCTCCTAATACCATCACATCAGTGATTAGATTTCAACATACAAATTTGGGGGAACACAAACTTTCAAACCATAGCAGCAAACTTATCTTGAACTCCAGTCTTTGTTCACTAGACTACAAGCCCTGATTCTGCACAAGCATAAAAGGCCCCTCTGTACTTTCATGAACCGCAGAAATAGAAGGTTTGTCTTTAAGGAAAATAACTTACTCAAAAGGAAACAAAAAACCCTAAGGAAAAGATTAGACAGCAAAACACAAGCATATTGTTTGTGATTATTTTAAAATCTAAAATTTCACCAATTTATAATTTCACTTTTATATGTATTTATTGTGTGCCTAAGCTAAAGAAAGGTCTAGAAAATACTGTATGTACTGAACTGTTACAGTAATCTCTTGAGGATTAGCAAGGGCTGTGGAAAGTAATTTTTTCTTTTGTATTTTTAAAAAATGTTTAACAAACAGCATGTATGACTAATAATCTGGGGGCGGGAGGGAAATACCTTTACATTATTTGAAACAAATGGGTTTGCAAATAGGTCACAGTTGGTAGGAAACCACCTGGAAAAAACACCTTAGAAAGTCAAAGGTATCTCTTTAGGCTTTGTAGGAGTGCCCCCTGCTGGACTATCAGGAGAACAACTCTATTATTTTTATTATTAAAATTATTAACATATATTAATTGTACAAATTAAAGAGCTTCCCTGAAACATCTACATGCATGCATACACTATGCCTTGATCATGTCCAGCTTCCCTTCTGCCCTTTCTTGTCCTCTCCTCTCTCTCCCTCCCCTCAATCCCCACCCCTTTCTCTTAAAATCCCTCTTCTCTTTTCAGGGTTTTGGTTTTTTGTTTTTGTTTTTGTTTTTGTTTTTTTGGGGGGGGGGGTAGTTTCTTCCACATAAGAGAGAAAATTTGCAATACTTGGAAAGGAACTTTGAAAAATTAACCTGTTTGTTCTAGTCCCTTGAGGTGTTCTCAATACTAGAAACTTTATTTAAGAGAGGGAGACAGAGGGAAGAAGGCAAATGAAGAGGAGAAGAAGGAGAAAGCAAACACTTTTCAAAGTATCAACTTAAAGAATTAAACTATCTTATGTAACTAATAATTACTCCACTGAAAGTTCTAAAATGCATAAAATTTTTAAAGCAATTATTTAGAGTTTAGAGCACCAGACAGCCAATCTGAACTACTCAGGCTCTAAATAGTACACTCAAATATCAAATGAAAATAAGAAATGTATTCATATAACTGAGTAAATGGTTTTTGATGTGGCACTAAATGTTTCTTTACTCTTGGAATTGAATCTAAAACTAAATGCCATTGTTTAATATTAGTATCAGAAGCTCAAAATCAAACTTTAAAAAGTTGGGATGATAATTGAATGCATCCTCTTCGTCACTGCTATGAACACACTGCAATGACACATTTATAAAAGACTTGTTAGGACCAGAACTCTAGGTCAAAAAATATTTCCCTGGTAAATAAATAAATTATGACAAATCCACACACTTGAAGACAACGTGCCAATAAATAAGGATATAATAATGCAATAACTAATCTGCAAACACTTGGGGAAGCCAGGTGCTGCTGAGGGACGCACCTGTACTCCCAGCTACTTGGGAAGCTTAGGCAGGAGGAGCCCAGGAGTTCAGGGCCAGCTGGGGAACACAGTGAGAACTGTCTCTTAAAAAAAAAAAAAAAAAAAAAAATACTGGATAAATTTCAAAACCATTATTTTGAGCTAAAGAAGTCAGACTAAGAGAATATGTACTGTATGATTCCATTTATATGAAACTTCAGGAAAAACAAATCTCATACACAGTGACAGAAAGCAGATCAATGGTCACCGGGTCTGAAAGCAGTGGAGGAGTGGGGATTCACGGGTTAATTGGGTAGGGGCACGAGGAACTTCAGGATTGATGGAAATGGTCTGTGTTTTGATTGTGGTGACGGTGACAGATGAACCAATACTGTGCTGGAAGCACAGAGACCACGTAGGATCGGCAAAGGTGCGCTAGAGCAAGCCAAGCCTGCTCCTGAGTACTAATCACTGATTTTCCCAGCTGGCTATTAAACCACTGAAATTGGCCACAGTGGGAATATTTATGCCACAGAACTTGGGCTTTCCCTTTTTTAAAACTGGGAGCTGTCTCACACCAGTGCACCCCTGAGCACAGTGGTTAAGAACACATTCACAAGCTGATGGCCTCAGTTTGGGGTCCAGCTCTGCCACCTCCTAGTGGTTTTATTCATCACCAATCTTCAGTTTTCTGGTCTGTAAAATCAGGACAAATCAGTGCCTACCAGCAAGGGGCATAGCTCCGTGCTAGAGCTATTGCCTAGCCTGGGTTCTTTTTCCACCACAGCAAACAAACAAACAAACAAAAAGAAGAAGAGAAAAAGAAACAGCATCCGCCACACGCAAATATTAGGATTCAGTGAGTCCATTCACACATGGCGGATGGTGAGCACTAACTAAATGTCAGCTGTTACTAGTACAGAAAGAAAAAAAACACTCTACAACTAAAGAAATTAACGACTTTGCATATTTCCCCCAGATACCTATTTTTTTCCTTTCCCGTCATATACACTCTGAAACAGCTCCAATTTTGAAAAAGAAATGTACGATCCTTTTTCATCTGAAGTATTTCTCCTTAGTGGGTTGCTTAGTTTTGTCAGCTAACATGCTGGCGGGAGGGGATTATATTTATCTTCTCTATATCACAAGTTGAGCAATGTGAAGCCAGAAAGCACTTTAGAACTGTAAGATTCTAAGATTAATGTAGCTGAACAGACAAATTGAAGAGAGGACTCTACAAGTAAATAACAAGTCTAAAAGATGAAGGGAAACCTCCACACTCTCAGAGATGATCACTTGTGACTGTAGAGTTGTTGTTGTGTTTTCTTTTCTTAAACGAGCAAAGTGTAACTTAGAACAAAATCACGCAATTTTTGTTTGCAAAACTAGAACAAGAGTAAAACTTAACAGAAATATGAGCATTAAGCCTTTCAGAAACAATTTCTGCACTCTGGCCTTCCTTAAAATTAGTTGCTAGAAGTTGTCCTTGTTAATGTTTCAATATGCATATATTCCTAATTAAATGCAACTTTTCTTCAGATGAAATGGAAATGAAAGTATAATGTAGAAGTAGACCTTTAAATAAACCACATTAATAAAACAATCCACGGAGAGCAGTGGGGTCTGACGGAAAGTAGACTGTACTTGAGGCTTTGCTCATTGACTCTGTATTTTATCCAGAACAAGTTTTCAACTCAAGATGACTCATCTTTTACAAAAATGCAATAATAATATCATATATAATCACATTAGCCCAGAATTTTGAAATCAGGAAAAACACTATAAACACAGGACACTATGTTCTTGCTGCTCAGATTAAGGACTTGAAACCCATCTCCTAAATTTTATATATATTTGTGTGTGTGTGTGTGTGTGTGTGTATACATATGTGTATGTATTTATACACACACACATATATATATACATATGAGAAGCTTCTGCTGAGAAAAGTGTAACCATTTTGAAATATTTCATTTGATTGCAAAAACTATGGAATTTTTAAAAAATCACTTAAGGCTATAGTTTCACATTTCAAACAGCCTCAAATACAACTTGTTTTAGCCAGTTGAAGTGTAATTTTAATTTTTAAATGATATCAAGTTGGTATAATTATAAATATATATGGTATCACATTATTTGCATATTAATTCATTCAACAAATTTGTTTGGCACCAACTATACAAAAATCTTTACATATTCTGTTGACAATAATCTCAGTGTTTATGAACTAGAGACTAATACATGATAAAGTTTCATACCCTTTTTTTCTTTATTGCATCTGCAAAAATAGAATAAGGTAAGTCATCATCATTTTTAATTGGCAAGTGTCATTGCCCCACATGTAAAATATGCTGACCATTTAACAAAAGTGTGAGGAGGCGGAAGATATGACACCTCCTCATTCATTGTTATTAGCTTTAAGAGGACCAACTCAAACTATTAAACAGATATTTTCAGAGCATGTTTTTAAAGTATAACATTCAAATATTTTGCTATATTTTATATTATATTTTACATTATATAAAGTACATCCAAGGTACTTTTGGAAGTTTTCAGTGGATACTTATTCTAAACAACCCTATGTGATGATTCTGGATGACACTGATTGTAAAGTTAAACCTTTATATCTTATCTAATAAGTGACTTGATCTGGCTGATAAGATAAATTTCATCATTGTTTCTTTAAAAAAACAAACATACGCAATCAACATCCAATCGAGAGACAACCCTGGAACAAAACCTGTAGAATTGGAGCCACATTAATCAGAATCACCAGGGGTGTTGTAGATAAGCCAAAATGAGGTCTAGTTTCCCTGTCTCCTTATTCAGAGGGTGGGGGTGGTGTGAGGTTGGAGAATTTGACTCAATTCTCCCTGGAGTCTTCACTGGCAGCTCTCTCTCTCTCCTCAGCGTGCCTCTGGAAAGAGTTTTTAAGTGTGCTGAGTTTATGATGAGCTGATGGAGCCAAGAGAACTGAATGCTGGCCAGTGGGAAGATGAGAAGCACTCAAGGGGAAGGTAGGGCTGGGCAGGGAGGAGAAGCCATGCACGTTTGAGTCATCATTATCGTGATTATCTGTTACCTCCAGGGTACACAGCAAACAGTTGCATGTCAGAGACGATTTCTGAGGAGTTAAAGGACAATATTTGTACGATTGCATTTCCCAAGGTACAAAGCCAAAATTAAGCAGGTTATATCATTATTTGCCACTTTATCCAGAGGGAGATTTTGTAACTGCATTCTCTAAAAATGCACCCCGAAAACCTAGTCATATACAACTGCATTCCAAAAATGTGTTAATGTGTATCAAAAAGTACTTGCAATATACATGTGTGTGGGTATGGGTGTGTGTGTGTGTATATATATGTATATAATATATGTATATAATATACACCCCCAAACTTCTTATATCATCATGATAACTTGTCTCTGAATTACAAATCTGTTTAGGATCAGTATGGGTCATTTAATTTATTTTTGGTTTGCTCAGAAAACATTATTTTAACAAATTCTTCCATTTCAGTCACATTGAACTTGAGTTAAACAATCCAGGAAAAATCATCCCTCTATCACTGTTGGTTTCAAAATCCTTCAATGGTAATGTTTTTCAACTAGGTCAAGCCCCACATTTCCTGAAACTAGAGCTATATGTACTCATTCATGCAACAAATAGTCTAAGCACATTATAGTTATATCTGGTATTTTGACTCCTAAATATCTTATGATCTAATTTCTCCACCACCATCATCACCACCACCATCAACCTTGTCCAAGCCCATACTTTATGGTGTCCCATCTAAATAACCACACAGTTTCCACTTACTTCCCTTCAATTCTTCCCGCACCAAGCCGATCCTGTCACTCCACGGGTTAAAACCTCTCAAAGACTTCAGATTGCTCTTGGAGTAAAGACCAAAATATGGCAAGGTCTGACCTTTCTCAAATTGTGTGCCTCCTCTCCATCTTCAGCAACCCTGATGGCCTTGTTTGACTTTTTAAAAAATATGTACACTTAAGATATACAACATGATGTTTTGATATACATTTTGACATACACATACAGGATGAAGGGCTCAATGTGGTCAAGTAAATTCTAACATCCTGTTCCATCCCACTCCAGCTCCTTTTCAGACTCTTTTCCTTTGCCTAGAACATGCTTCCTACGCCATTTTGGCCAGCCTAATTCCCACTCAACAGACAGCTCTTAACTCAAATGTCACTTCCTCTGAGAATCCTTAACTGGTCTCTGCCCCTGCACTGCCTGCCACCACCACCGTCAGCCAAGGCAGTTTCTCCTATTTTATTACGTACATCATATACTGTGAATTCCCTTCATAGCTCTATATAGCACATCAGTCCACTGCATAGGAAACAATAGATCTTGCTGAGCGTATGTGCATGGTACTGTGTGTAAGTGCTAGATTATTCACTCAATAAAAGCTGCAACAACATCTGCATTACCTACCCTTTAGGTAGTTCCAGTACTTTGCACATTGGACTACCACCTTAGAAGTGCTTAGTAGGCATTTGTTGCATGAATATTGAATGGTGCTAAGACATTTTCTTTTATTATTTTCTTGAAATATCCATCATATTTTTATGTATTTGTTAGTTATATCTAAATTTTCCACCACTCCTCTTTGGTAAGACTAAATGAACAAACACTAGAAAGGCACAGCAGTGAAGTCATGACCATCACACAGGAGGCACTAAGAGGCTGCCTTGAATATATATAATCTGAGTCTATTTGTTTTGATTACTCTATTTAAAATATGCTTGAGTCACATGGAAATGAATTCCACTTACTTTCTTCTCCTTAAATCTTAATAAAGAAATTAGGCTGTCACAGACTGAAAAAACAAACATTTAAAAGGTGTTTGCATTTTACCAAGATGTCCATTGAATACAATTAATATTTTTCAGAAAATATTCAAAATACTTGATGCTCGATGGGGACACAGAATGTATCCAAAATATGCAAAACTTAACTTGGCCATTTCACAAGGTTTATTGATATAAATCATATTGCTCAATGTCTGGTGATTCAGTAGAAAGTGATCTTCAGTTTCAACAAGTAGTCTTTTAGTTCAGGACAGTTTTTAAAGGAAATTAACCTGAGGACTTTTTCCCACACATCTAAAGAAGAGTAGAGGTTGCTTTTACAAAATACCATAACTTGGTTTCTATGCAGTACTTACAAGGAAAAAAAAAAAGTTCCAAAGTTCTCGTCTTAAAGAAGCAACCTTGGAATCATCTAACTCATCATTAGAGTGTGCTCTGTACAAATGAATACAAAACTGAGTTCTCTTTAAGCAAATGATAGAAGACTGGTTTTACATGAAAAGAGTCTGAAAACAATACTTCCAGCAATTTGATCACAATAGAACTTGTGCCTTCTTAATCTTCAGAGGTACTCTCTCTAAAATACACTTTTCCCTCAAACTAATATTTACAGAAGTAATTGTGAGCCCACATAGACATGCAAATGCCTTTACCTTGAGATGTAAAGTGACCTGCCTATGAAAGAAAAGGAAGATGAGGTAATACAGAAGTTTGCAAGAGGGAGAGAATACACAGGGCTGGGTGTGAGGACCACTCTTTGGGCATAAAAAAGCATCTGAGTAGAGCCTTGAGGAGTATATACAACTTTGTGCTTTGGTATTACATAGGAATGGATAGGCAATAAGAAGTTCAATGTGCCTGTCCCTTTACAATTTTAAAAATTAAAAAAAAAAAGAGCCCTAAGTTCCGTGATCATGGTGATCTGCACTTTATTTTCAGAAGATAAATGTTTGCATCTAATTCATTCTCAAAGGTAGGGCCATGTATTATTGGTCATCCATAAATAAATCCCTAGTACTAAATTCAGCATCTGGCAGAATGTGGGTATGCCGAATATGTGTTGGTTGAAATGATGTTTAGGAACATCACATTAGGCTGATATGTGTTTACACATCATTGAAAATTTCAGAGAAAACAAGCTTAGGGTGTAGCTCAATGGTGAAGCATGTGCTTAACATGCACACGAACCTGGATTCAATTCCCAGCACTAAAACAAAACAAAACAAAAAAATTCAGGGGGGAATACTGGTTGAAATCCAATGAAAACTATTAAGTCTGTCATTTGGTTCAATTTACAATAAAAGCACATGTTGATTGAATTTTTCATTTTGGTACCAATTATGCTGTCATATAGGTATGGCTATAATAATATGAGTCATTCGAAATTCCAAAATCTGGAAACAGTAAGACAGACTGTTTTAATCACTCTACTAAAGTAAAAGAGACACAGACAAAAACACAATATCAGAAAGTATTCACTGATCAATCTTGGGAAGAATGTTCTACCCAGCAATGAAATACAGCAACACTGAACAGTTGAACAACTGAGAAGAAAAAATCTGAATAGTCAGGGAAAGTTTATTTGGAGGGAAATAAAAATCCAATATGTATTGCTAGATTTTGCAATAACTATGTGTTGCAATATAGAAATGTGATTTTAATTGAAGGAGGAAGATAATTATAGCTTAAGAGCCAAATACTTAATCAACACCACAATCAGAAATGTCTGAATGACAAACATTGGCCCCACACCCAAGAGGGTGAACCCAGAAAGTGAGTAAAACAAGTTTCCATTACAAATGTGCTGAAGCCATTTGAGCCACACTGAAGCCACACCCTGAAACCAAGGGTGGGGGGACATTTATGTTACTCATTCTTAATTATTAAATTATTAAATTTAAATAATTTCTATGAATTTAGATTAAAAACAATAAATTCCATGTTGTATTACATTCTGGAAGTAGTACTGCCCTGAATATTGATTCAGTTGGGGTAAAACACAGCATGCATTTCTAAAAAATAATTTCCTAATATTAATTCAAGGAATTTTTTTCCAGAAATTCATGCTGTGTTACCCCAATTGCATCATTATTTTTTCCTAGTATTAGAAAAAGCAGCTTAAATGATAATGCAGGTGGAAATCCTGTCATATAAGGGACAGTTGAGTGAACTGGCAAGGAATAAATTAAACTTTGTCAAATATCCAAAAGACTCCACCAGCAAAGTCATATTCTCTGTGGTAGATTTCATTCAATATAAAGACAACTTTTTGAGAGTTTAAGCATCTCAAAAATGGAATGCCTTATGAGACAATAAATTTCCATTTCTAGAAATATGTAAGTAGAGAGTAGAGATATTTGATAAGGGGGTTCTGCTTATTGTTGAATATTTAACAAGAGAAGTGATAAGGACTAACATTCATATTTGCCACGTGTAAGACACTTTGTTTATGTATTGCCTAAACTGTTGGTCTCAAATTTATGAATTGGATGTCTTTCATGAAGATTAAGAGGGATTACATAATTTACCATACACCCAGTAAGAAGGGTTGGAATCTGAAATGTGATAATAACCTCTAAGGTCCCTTGCAAACTCTAGTCTGGCAGTAGACATGACAGTGAATATTGGTGGTCTAGATAATTCCATCATGGCCATTCTTATTTGTCCAGCCTGGTATTATTTCTGACAGAACACACAGAGGCTTTTGGTCAAAAATAATATTTGCTTTCAAGGTGTGAAACTCAAAGGATAAACTATCCTTTAGGTCTTTTCTAGTTTAATTCTGCATTTTTGATGGCTAGAATCCATAAACAAATCATCTGAGCTAGAAAAGGAAGACAGTTTTAGTTCATATGGCTCCAACTCAGGAAACTGATCATGGCTTCCTGGATTAATATTATTAAGAATAACTCTACATACAGCAGAAAGATGTCATTATCAAATAGTAATGTCTGCCGTGAGTACAGGACAGAATAGCAGCAAAAAGGTTTTGTGTATATTATTTCTAACAAACTACATATTCCCTAAAACTATCTTTCTATTTTTCATCATCAGTTCTTAAGTGATGATGAAAAACCAATTAATTATTTAAAGTGATGCTTTCTGATATTATTCCTTAAACCATTAATGGAAGGTATGGGAATACATAATAAACCAAACAAAAGGCTCTCAACAAGACTTGATTGACTGTCAAGAGGTTTTTAAAACATATAAATTAAAATTACTTCGGAAAATTTGCCATAGTCCAGAAACTGTTCCTCTCAGCTTTGCAGGTGCAGAAACTGAACTTGACCTATAAGAGACCTGACACTTGATGACAGCCTTACATCACTATTCACACAATACTGATGTATAGATTAGAGTGCCAGTTTGGACATATTTTCCCACGTGTTCAAGGCCACTTTCCTGCACATTCACCACATCTTCTAAAATGTATGCCTTTTTCAGATATAGTCTTAATGATACCACATGTCTATTATGACAAGTTTCCTATGATAAAGTTTAAATCACTCATCTAACAGGTGGTTTTACTGGGTCCTGAGGACACAAAGATAAGTAAGGTACAGTCCTTACCTTTGAGGAAGCCATATATCATAGGGTGGAGGGTGGGGGACAAGACACAAATAATCACAAGATAGGATGAAGACCTATGTGTGTTATCAAACTCTTGCTGACTGAGGGTTCAGTTTCTTGGATCACTACAATTTCTGATTTCTCTCTCCTTCCAAGTACCTACCAGGCTATCTTGTTGGCTACCTGAATAGTCTCCTTTTCTTTGTTTTCCACAAGGGAATGTTTCCTAAATACCTTTAAAGAGCTCAAAATCCAACTTGCTTCTTTTGAGAAGTGTGTTCTGTACCCAACAATCTTGCCTTCACTCCTCACCATTCTTTTGTCTTGTACACCCACTCAATAAGCTGCAGCAACATAAGATATAGATGGCCTCATTCCATCTCCACCCTTTCCTTCCTTAATGACAAATAGCCTGGCTTCTGTGCCCTGCATTGTCGAGAACATTCTTGCTCTCAGATCTCTAAGGATCTTGTGGCAACATCATGTGTGGTTTTTGTGAGGCTTCATTCTCCATGGACTTTCTGCAGAATTTGAAACTCAAGGCCTGCAAGAACCTCCTTCTGGAAACCCTGCCAAGTGAATCACCCATGCTATAATGCTGTGATTTCCTGAATTTTTCCCAGTCTTCCAGATGACTCTTCACTTGCTTTTTCTTTTCTTTTTTTTTTTTGTTTGTTGTTTTTTATTTTTTTTATTTCTTATTTTTACAGACTGCATTTTGATTCACTGTACACAAATGGGGAATAACTTTTCATTTCTATGGTTGCACACAATGTAGATTCACACCATTCATGTAATCATGCATGTACATAGTGTAATGATATTTGTCTCATTCCACCATCTTTCCTATCCCTATATCCCTCTCATTTCCCTCTACACAATCCAAAGTTACTCCATATTTAATAAAATTTTATTTATAGCTTTCCCTCAAGCTACAAGTGCTCTTCAGGCTAGCATTAAATTATATTGTACATATACCATTACAACAGTTTAGATTTGCTCTGGAACATATAATCACATTAAAATACATAACTTTGTCAGTTATTCATAGTGTAATTGGCTCTTAAATAATTTCTTGGGGGCAAGGGGAATAAAATTTTTGTGTTCCTTAAGAAACTGGCAAATACAAATGAACAGCTATGTATTCATTTAAATTCTGAGGAAACCCAAAGATGAAGTTTGTTGTTTTTCCAAAATGTAATACAGAAATGCACCTAATCTCTGCATATAGTGATGGAATGGAATGGTATACACAGATGCAGTGTCTTAAGTATACAGTTGTAGGGTATTCCAAGTGGGGGAAAAAAAGTGATAACAATTCTAGTTTAAAGCAGGAACTAAAGTCAACAAACACGTTGAAAAACAAAATTATATACTCTTATGAAAGAAAGAACAACACAAAAAATAAAACCTATAGAACTGAAAAACACTCATTTTACAATCTTAAAAAGCAAACTAGAGAAACTGATAGGCAGTGGGAATGTAGGCCTCTCAGAATTGAGGCAGCTCTACCCAAAAACAGAGATAGTACAATGAACTGACCTCAGCAGGGAAATGAGTAAAAAATATTTCACAAAAGTCTTCATGTCTGTAATGATACATTAATGCACAAAATATCAAAGTTACAGACTGTATTTTTCTCCTTAGGTTTATAGTAAATGATCAAACTTCTGTTTAATGCATTATTTTCATGTCTTCTCCATTTACCAACATATGCTATACAGGTAACATACATGTTCCCATTTTACCATGAGAATTACAGTTCTCATAGTGACTTGCTTTTTTACCCATACTTATATACATTTTATTTCCATTACAAGACATTTAGTATCTTTCTAGTGATTCGTTTTAATTAATATCTTACATAAAAACAATTAGTTTTTAAATGATTATTTTTGGTACTAGAGCATGAAGTGTAAAACAGTTGGAAGCATAATAGGGTAACATGGCACTTTTTTTTTAAGCAGTCAAGATTTTGTTTTGATATTGGCTAGAAATACATTATAGTCAAAAACAGCAATGACATTAAAGGGAACCTCTGTGCATTTTAACATGCAAGTGTATCTCTTCCAGGAGCTGACCTGGTATGACCTTAAGAGTCTACCCTAACTTCTTTCCTATCATCTGCCTTTTCTTTGTTGTATTCTTGAAGATCATGAGCCATAAAGAGTTTGCCTGTTTGGAGCAGTAAATTCTTTGATGTTCTGGAAGAAAGTGTTAATCTGACCTGCAGTGAGAATCAGATCCATCATGGAAGGAGCCTGGGTGGCTTGAAGAGTTTGGACAGGTCTTCCTGGGAGCTGGGTTCTCCTGGCTCTGTTGCTACATATTCTCCTGCTGGTGACCTTGGTGATACTGATGTTTCTGTCAACAAATAAATGACCTAACATTACATCTCAAAGTCCTACAAAAAGAAGAACAGAGTAACACCAAAAGTAGTAGAAGACAGGAAGTAATTAAAATCAGAGCTGAAATCAATGAAATTGAAACAATTCAAAAAAATTGACAAAACAAAAAGTTGGTTCTTTGAAAAAGTAAACAAAATTGATAAGCCCTTAGCCACACTAATGAAGCAAAGGAGAGAGAAAACATGTCACTTTTAAAACTAATTTACCACAACAGAAAGATGTTTGTTTTTTAAAAATGTAAGCAAGATGAGACTACAAAGTTATGAAGAGTGAAATAAATGATTAAGGTAATTTTTCACCAGTGGCTGTTCATCATTTTGCTTTTAGGAACTTGGAAGAAATTGTCATCGAGTTTCAAATGTTCTGGTAAATCTAGTTTCTTCTTAGCTTCTTCAATATCATCTTGAATTACTGAAATAAGTGACTCTAAAGAATCAAAGTTCTTTTCGGGTCTGAGATTGCCACATGAGGACTTCCCCATAGAAGTCCTCTTGGAAGGTATGGACAATACGAGTTTCCATGGACTTTTTCACATTCTTGTATGAGTTTCATTCTATCCTCACCACCGTCTAACCAGCACTGCCAACACTGGTTCAACCATCATAAATGCCAGTGGATATATCAGCTGGAAGATTATCTATTATTTGTTCAGGAAAATTAGCTGTGGGGATGCCCAGCTGCTTGGAGCCATGGCTGAAAGCTCTCACCACCTGGCCGCAGCAGAAGTCCAGCAGGTTTCTCATGGGTTTGTCCACTGCAGACACCAGCTGCAGTCCAGCCTACCCATCCCATGGAGCAGCCATGGTGCCGTGCCCAGAGCCCTACACCAGCAAGTAGACAAGGCAAGAGTTCTGCAGGTTGGGTGGGCACACCACACGCAGTGGCAGCCCCTCACACAGCTGATCAACAGAAGCTGCAGGACAACTCAGGAAGCATGTCTCCCTTTATTCACTTTTTATACTCTTTTCTGAGTATTTTCCCTTGTGCCAAGCCTAACCTTGTTTCCTTACCATTGGGTCTGAACCCTCTGCTCTCTCTCCTTTATAGAAGCCAGGTGGTCTAAAGGCTTCAACGGCCGCCTCAACATGGATAATCTTTGGCCTTCAGCTCTCTCCTAAATTATTATATCAGTTTTCATGTTTCATTTAATGTGCACAAATCCTCATATTATATAATCCATAAATTATAAGGACTGTGAAAAACACATGCAAATTTACTTAGTAGTTTTGAGAGAATTCACTTCCTAGTCCTAAAGGACAAAAGCACTCATAGGATCTTTTCAGAATAAAAAGCCAAATTGAAAAGCAACTTTGTAGTTCTATTCTACTTGACCTTTTTGACACCATTGACCATTCCATCTTGAAATTCTCTTCTCCTTGGCTCTCTTCAAACTTCCATCTCCTGATTCTGTAAGTGTTACCTGTCAGGATCTTCTGCTTCTCATTAAATGTTACAGTTCCTCAAGATCTTAACCTTGGTCCTCACTCCACCCATTCTTCGTGGGAAAACTTGTGCAAGCCATGCAATCTCTTTGCTAGTAACTTGCAAACCCAGTCACCATTTCTCTCCTGAATCCCAGAATCACATTGCCCATGGAATATCTCCACCTGAATAGATGACCCATCACATCTTCCCTATCTTAAATTTATTTTCCTACTAAACCTGCTCCTCCTTGCATTTGCATATTAGTTAATGGCATTCCTCAAAGTCCAAAACTCGAAACCTCTTGTCATCTTAGATTCCCCCAACATCAATCTGCAACCAGCCAACAGTCAAAAGCCACCATATCTATCTTCTATCTTCCCTTCTTACCACACCACTCTGATATTCTCATTGTTTCTTCCCCATTCGCCGTCTCTTGCAAATCCCCTTATCTCATCTCCCTGATGACAGTTCTGCTAAAATTCATCCAGGACGTGTAAGCAAAGTTAACTTTCTAAAAATTAAGGTCATGTTCATCTTCTATTTAGCAGCCTTCAGTTCACTCCAGGACTATAGGACCAAGTCCAAATTCCTTAGAATGACATTAAAGGCCCTTCCCACTGTAGTCCCAATTTATTTTCCCATCTTATCTCTTGGCATTTATTCACATATACTTTATGTCAAAAAAAACTTCAGTTTTCAAATATATCATGAATGTTTTTATCTCCTTTATACATGCTGGTCTATCTAGTATTTTTTCCCATGCAATGAATTCTCACTCATTCTTTAAGACACCATTCAAACTGCATCTCCTTAAGTCATCTGAAAACTAGTTTCTCTTTGTCAGTACTTCATATGGTTTGTGGTCTGTATTATCAAACTCTTCATCCTCTCTTGTAATTATTTGTCTCGTTCCCTACACTTCACCCCATAAGAAATGGCTTTGTTTATGGTAAGGACCATGTCTTATTTATCTTGGAGTCTGTGGAGCCCCAGTAAAATATGTGGCATATAATATGCACTCAGTAAATGGCTATTATACAAAAATGGAAAAATCAAAGCCAAGATATTGCCCTTCCCTTTAGGAAGTGATGTGAAAAGACCTGGAGATATCTAAGAGTCCTCTTTACCTCTTTCTTGCTACAACATACCTTATAGTTTAGCTATATTCATCAAAATGTACAAAATTTTCACAATACCCCAAATTCCACTTAGATAAGAGGTGATTTTTAAAGTAAAGAGCTTCAGGGAAAACCTCTCCAATCCTTCCCATCTCTGTCAGTAAGTCACACCTTAGAGTGAATTAGACTAACCAGATGGCAATCTTATAACCTGTTCTCACAGCAGGCTAAAAAATTTCAATAGGGAAGGAGGAGAAAATAGGGAAATGGAGACTGTCAAGGAAGGACAAAGTAGGAAGTGGTTTTGGAGTACCAGAGAGCAACTTCGGAGCATAGAACTGCATAGGGGTGATGGGGAGAGGTGCTATAGAGAGGAAGAGAACAGCAAAAGAAATATTCAAATTCAGTAATGGAAACTTTGGTAGGTGCTGATTCCTCTACTCCTCCCCAGAGATGGGGGAAACACCCTCTCACACTCAGCAGAAGCAGCCCCACCTCTACTCATAGGTAGGCTCTTCAGGAGAAGAGCTCATCATCCATTGTTACTTAACTCCTGTTAACTCGTGTAACCTCATTATTTTTCCACCTACTGCTCCCACTATCTTTCCTTTCATCCGATAAGATGAAGAGAGAGGTGAGCTGGTTTCTGTAGTTCCAAGACATCAGGCTGCCACAGAGGATCTTATCTATTACCTGATCCCACCTAGGATATTCTCTTTCCTCCTACCTTAACTGCAACCACAAGCAGGTTCTCTAAGAGAAGGACTGTAAGGAAGAAGCCCAGAAGGTTTCCGAACAACAAATATAATGTATATCCAGAGTGCTTCCTGCCTGTGAAACCTGCACTGATTTATCTTAAAGAAACTGAAGCAAAAGGCTGTCCCTGAGGAAGACATACCACCAGCACTTCCAAGAATATAATTCAGCATCTGTATTTCTAAGCCACTCTTCCTCCAGACTTGCCTATTCTGTCATGTAACAGTCACACCCTGCTGTGCTTGGGTAGTAGAGTAGGTTGCTGAGAGACCAAAGAAAACAGTGAAATGAGATGTGAAATATAAGGTTTATTGAGAAATGCTTATGGGAGAGATTCAGTGGCAATGGGCTGGTCAGGTTCTTCACCAGAAAGTCCAGTGGCAACAGGATGGACAAGTGCACCTCCATTTTACATGGTCCTCCCAATGCTTGACCAGAAAGTAGCAACTCCATTCCCCCATGATTCTTTGTCCAGGGGCATTTCCCTCTCCACAGTGCTCTGATCTAAACCAGTGGCCATAGGTGGAAGGGTTTTATAGATTAGGTTAGAGAAATAGCATTAGGTCAGCTTGCTTTGTCCCATTATATGACCAGAACCAGAAACGTGGCATGCATGCAAGAAAGCAACTTTCTGCAGATAACATTAACTTGCCCTAATTCCCAGCATACATAAGAGAAATTCAGTTTCCTTCAAGACAATATTTATCTGAATATTCTGGCCAGACCTGTCCTCATTGTACCTTTAACTTGGCTAGGTTCTGGGGAATGGAAAGGGGCATTCAAGGACATGGTGTTTTACCGTCCTTCTTTTCTTTAAAGGACAACACATCAATAGAGCGCTGCTCTCTTAGTTCTTGTGAACCTTACTATTCTATCAATAATTAAATAACAATAATCATTATTTTAATTTTTTCCTATGTCTATAATAGCATATCTAGACACTGCAACAGTCTCCTAACTGGTTCCCTTGCTCCAAGTCCTTTCCAAACCAATTAGAACACTCCCATCTGGTAAACCATCCTAAAGCAAAGCTTTTCTTGAGTCACAGTCCTACTAAAAAGCAACCAGAAGCTCCACATTGCCTATCAATGGTTCTTAATATATTTATTGATTGCACAGCAGATCAAGGACACAAAATGTTTCCAGTAGTAACAATTAACCTGTACTCATGCTTGGCAGGGGGAAAGAATGGATTCTGAATCTCTGGGTGGGAGGGTTTTGTTGTGTACGATTTGAGAAACTTCCCCAGGTAAATACATGCAACATAAAAAATGAGATTAGCAGAATGAGCGAAGCACACACTGAGCATTATGGATACAGAGCAAAGGTGATATCCTTTTCCAGACACTTTATCTCTTCCTATAATGGGAATCTCTATATCCTTTCCTGGGAAGGATCAGTTTCTTCTGAGGGTGTTGCTGTATTTCTGGCCTTGATTAGGTTAAAGGGAACTACAGTACTCACTTAAGGATCCACACATCCTATTGACACCCCACACCTCTGATACAGCCTCAGACACAACGCAACCCTAAGGACCACTTTGAACAGAAAGAATAACACTACCAGGTTAAGATGTGGCCCTAGGCAAGTCATGTTCACCTCTGTGGTCTTCATCTACTCCTCATTAGAGTGAGGGAATTGGAGAAGATGATCTCCATGATCCCTTCTAGTAGGGGCCGAGCAGGAAATATCTGGCACACTCAACATAGAGAGAGTCAAGGAGAGTTTAATAAAAGTACTATTTACAAAGGTCTGGATATGGTAGTAATCCCACCATGGGCAGCGATCATCACCCTCATGCCCAAAAGGACAAAGGAAGGTAACTTAGAAAGGGAAAGTCATGTAAAAAGGACCATTTTAAGAGGAGTATAGTTTTCAATGAAAGGACACAGCCAAGTCATAGAGAAGACCAGCGGAATAGAGGTTCAAACTTCTCCCTTCTCCAAATTTCTTATGGGGTCTCCAATAGGCAAACATCATGAAAGCCAGAGGGCAAGATTGTCTTTCTGGGGCAGACAGCAAGATGGAGAAAGGTGGAAAAAGGATCTAAAAGGGCAAGCGGCTTTGTAGGGTCAGCACTCAATACACTTTGTTGAACTAGACTATTTCTACCGCATGCATGCAGACATTTTCTAGTTTCTCTTTTCTTGTTCTCTCAAGTTGCAATATTAATGTTTTGTTGACAGATTTTCCTAATCCATGTAAATTGAATTCTCAATTCTTCTTCTCTGTTACAGAAATATATACACCAACAATAAAAAGACAATTTTCTTCAATCTAACTTCCAATAATTAGTGCCTTCTATTGAAAGACTCCTCTGTCTTCCCATGCATTCCTCCCCCCCACCCGCACCTTCTGAGGTATTCTTTAACACCATGTACCACTGCCATCTTCTCCATCCTGTGCAAAATCATGGGCCCTTAGGGACACAGCAGACTGACACAGAAAAAGCAGAACCATAAGGACCCTGGTTGTGGGAATGAGGTGCAGTTGACTAAGATGGAGATTATGGCAAAGGATATGGGGTAGCCCAGAGCTTCTACTTGCAGGTACTTTGGATTCTCAGGAGGAAGGAAGGGAGGGAGGGAGGGAGGGAGGGAGGGAGGAAGGAAGGAAGGAAGGAAGGAAGGAAGGAAGGAAGGAAGGGAGGGAGGGAGGGAGGGAGGGAGGGAGGGAGGGAGGGAAAAAGAGAATGCAACTTCCTAAAATACTGAGGAGACTACAGAAACAGAATTCTGATATATGCATAGTGAAGCAGAAAGCTATCTGTATATAGAGTAAAAAGGGGGTAAAAGTGAGGAACTTGTGTCTTCTCTACAGTGTACTCCTCCACATGCATTCATGCACTCTAAAAATTAAAAATCTAAATTACATTTTTGTTTAAGGCAGGCTTTTTAAGGGGACAAAGTGTGATTTAAGCAGACTTCTGCTCAAAATAATTTCTTTCCTCCTTCTCACCAAGAACTGAAATTCCTAACATAAGGAACAATCTCTCATTTCACAAGTAAAAGAAAAGCTCAAAATGCAAAGACCAAGGTTCCTGAAACAACATACAGTGGTTATGTTTCTATTAGTATGAATGAACAATATCATATCTCCTCCCTAAACAAAGAAAAAAGTTAAAGCGCAAGAAGCTCTTAGCTCCAGAGAAAGTGCAGACAGATTTCAACCTAGAGAAGAGGAAGAGAGAAGAGGGTTGGAGATACCAATGACAAACTCTAACAGCTTCACCATTTTGTCCAAAGACAACTCAGTCTAGTTTAAAGTCTGTACAGGTATCTAGAATCAAGGCATGCTCAGACAGTGCATTTAAAAGGAACTCTGATCATAAGTCACGCATGACATTTGTGAAAGCCAGGAGTCACATAAGATTGACTGGCACATAAAATCAGCTAAACAAAGAAGAATGTTCTTCAAATTTTTACCTTAAAATTCCATTTAGTTCATTTATACTTAGGAATTGTCAGCCTGTACTAAAAGAGACCTGCTAGAATAATAAGGTTCTATCCTCACCACAGTAATTTACATTTCTGAACAGTCTTTAAAACCACAAATCCAAGCTTAATTAAAAATCCATCGGTGAAAGGTCATAGTTGAGAGTGTAAGATCTACAGGCAGATAGACCTGGTGTCAATTCTGGCTTGGCTGCTAACTTATTAGTTGTATTAATCTGTGTACAACATATAACCACTATTAAGTGTCAATTCCCTCCTCTGTATACAGGGGATAATATCTGATTTACAGGATGAAGTGGGTTACATGGGAAAACATACATAAAGCCCTTAACACAGCATCTGGCACAGTAAATGCTGAATAAACATTAGTGATGAAAGTTCTTGTTATTCATGCTAATCTTATGCTTAGAGCACATTGGTGGTATTAATGTGATAGAATGTTACAATCCACCCCAATATAGACTGTGGGGTCTTCATTCTTGAAAACAATTTCAATTAACTAGCTAATTAATTAATTTTAAAAATGTAACATCTTAGAGCTCTATAAATAACCACTATTTATCTAAGTTTTAAGACTAGAAAATTCTACTTAGCTCCACATTTAACCAAAATGATCAATATGGTAAATATCTGTGAGAGACACAAAAAAGGTTTGATAGCTCTTGAATTTATGGAAGTTGGAAAATTTCAAAGCAATAGAACACCTTTATGTTGTAGTTCACTATTGAATTAATTTAGATATATATCATGGGTTCACTATTATATTCCCCAGGACTTAGAGTAAAACCTGATGAAAGGAAATTAATCTCCATAATGGGTATTAGCAGGATCTGGGAAAGCCAGTTGCATAAAAGGATTAACAGTGCAGTTATGCATGGTGGCTAATTGCTGTGATTTATTTTAATGACTAGTCTAGGACTGAGGACAATCCTGACAAAGTTAGGAACCTCCAAAAACCCAAGCAAGAAGAACCCTCAGAAAGTTAGGGCAAGAGTCTAGGCTGGGTACAGGCAAGACCTATAAGTCTGACCTCTTCAAGGTCAGAAAATCTTGCCCCATTAGTCCTTTTCTTTTTATATTAGTATATTTTTTTAATCACAAAAACAATGATAATAAAGAAGGTTTGTCCAGTCTGGAAAAGGAAATAAAATCCCTTATTAATGTACTTATTAATTTTCTAAATCACAATGTGGGAAAATACAATTTTAGGTTACTTTAAGAGAGTTAAAAGAGTTATTGTATTAAAGCAAAAGCTCAGAAGATAAACCTCTGCTCAAATCCCAGTGGAGTTCCTTTATGGAATAATTTTAGGCAAATTACTTACGTTCAAAAATTAAAAAAAGAAAAGCTACCTCATAAAGTTGATGTCAGAATTTGATGAGAAAAATGCAGGTAAAGTACTTAGCACAGGCCCTGGAACACAGAAAAGTGCCAATAGTTCTATAATCTCAAACTTAGGACTAACTTTACAAATGTTATCTGCAAATTCGTGTAAGCTGAGAAATAAAATGATCTTTGGGCATTATCAGCCATCAACTCTAAGAAGCCAAAAAGGTTATAATAAATTTCCCCTTCACTATATGTTACATTTAAATAATTATTTAGATCTATTCCTTTGCCATTCCTACCCCCCAAAAGTGATTCCAAGAAAGAGTTCCATTTGTTATAAAACTAAGGAGTTGAGTCTTTTATAGTTTTTGTTTTGTTTTGTTTTTTCCCCCATTCAAAGGGCCAGGGATTTGAACCCGCGGTCTTTGCGCATGCTAGGCGAGCGCTCTCCAGAAGGAGCTATTTCTTCAGTTCCAAGTTGAGCCTTTTAAAGTGAAGCGTTTTAAAAATCTCTAAACAATAAAATTAAGACATTAATTTAACTTCATAAGACTTTTTCCCTTAAATTTAAATACATCACATATATTCACTTAAAGACACTAGGGGATTATGACTTTCACTATATACTTTATTTTTTTATTTTTTAATTTGTTCTAATTAGTTATGCATGACAGCAGAATGCATTTTGATTTATTGTACATGAATAGAGCACAGCTTTTCATTTCCCTGGTTGTATATGATGTAAAGTCATACCATTCCTCTGTGTATACCATTTCTAATCCAAGACTTTCTCCATTCTATTTAGATTGGCCCAAACTCCCTAACTAAGAACAAGAAGGTATGTCCAAATATGCCAATGGCCCATATCTAGCCATCTGTGAAATTACTGATTTGGATGAAAAACCACAAGTAGAACTAAAGGAATTTCCTTTATTTATGAAGGAAGAGAAACAGTCACTGAATTTTTGACAGTGTTTAATTTTAATATTTAAAATTAGGGATAAAGAAATTATGGTACATATATATTATATATATATATATATATATATATGATAGAATATTACTCAGCTTTACGGAAGAATGAAATTCTGGCATTTGCTGGTAAATGAATGGAGTTAGAGAATATCATGCTAAGTGAAATAAGCCAAACCCAAAGAATCAAAGGTTGAATGTTTGATATGTGGATGTTAAATTACAATAAGAGGGGGGAATAGGAAAGAATAGAGTTACTTTATATTAGGTAGAGGGGAGAGAAGGAAAGGTAGGGGGTATGGGGGAGGGAAGTATAGTGGAGTGAAACAGACATTATTACCTCATGAACATATATGACTGCATGACCAATGTGATCCTGCAGTATGTATAATCAGAAAAATGTGAGATTACTCTCTATTTATGTATGATCTATCAAAATGTATAAATGCATTCTGCTGTCATGTACAACTAATTAGAACAAAAAATTAAAATAAAAAAATTAGGATATGTAGAGGTTGGTTGGTTGGTTTAGTACTTTCAGTTTTACTACTTTATATAAAAACTAAAAATATCATTATATTTCTTTTTTCTGCTCTTGATCAATAACTTCTCCTCCTAATGCAGTTTATTCATATTAAGAAATTATCTTTCAGAGAATGAACTTGACCAAAACAAAAAAACAAATCTATGACATGCCAATAAAATTTAAAAGTTAAATCATGTTATATTTAATCCTTAAATTACACCATACTTACAGGTCAGCTAACCAGAAAACCAAACAGAACTGTCTATTCTCCTAATATAAGAAAAAAATCAAATTTTAGACTAGAACCACAGATTTTAGTGGTTCACTAGCCTCAAGATCATCTCAACAAATCCATGACCAAAAAATAACCTTTAATGAAGAAGAAAAAGTATTCTTTTACATTTTACAAAATGTATTCTTTACAAAACATTACTCATATAAAGTATATTTATTTTAAGGTATATATTTTTTATATTCTTTAAGATATCTCAAAATTCCTGTATATAGTATCTTAGATCATTTTAACACAATATCCTCAATTCTAAAAGTATCATTTCTTTCAAAGCAAAATTGAGTTAGTTTTCTTCCACCAGCCTTTGCTTTGCTTTTGAAACAGCAAAACTCACAGGACAAAAATTCAGAGAAAGGCAACAAAAAGAAAGTGGGTAAAGGCCATGGTGATATGAAAATATCCGGAGAACAACAAGTATCCATTAGTTCAGCAGGACTATAAGGCACCCTCCCTTCCATGAAGGAAGTTAAATGTCATGTTGCATTAGGAACAATAACGAAGCCAGAATATTATAACATATTATGAAACAGTTGGAGGGCAACACAGGAAATGGAAAGAAAGAGACAGCCATGAACTAGATTAATGGTGAGAAATCTCATGAAGGAGATGACATTTAAGCTAGAGTTTGAAGTTGAGGTAGAATGATTTGAATAAGCCAGCCAAGGGGAAGAAAGGCACTCCTTGCCAAGAGCAACGCAAGTCCTAAAATGGAACAAAGCATAGTGTCTTGGCCCAGAGTGAGAGAGAAAGACCTGCTTGTAATTAAAAGATTTTTTTTAAAGGAAATGCTAACATTTTCTCTCAGATCACAGATGACGATGATGATGATGATTATCATCACCATCATCTATATTTTAATATTTAATATGAGTATTATCCATATTTATGGGATAATAAACTACGACACAGAATAGCTGAGTGTCTTGCTCAAGGCCACATAATTACTTCCTGAGGAGAATGCAGCACTCCCTCCTCTCTCCCACCCTTACCGCAGGGGGCATGAGGTTGGACAGAAGGAGAGCAACGTTATAGAAAAGACTTAATCCATCCACAGAGGCTTGAGAATGTTGATGAAGTGATGACAATACGTTTTTAAGAACATTAATAATCATGCCACAGTGAACAGAATAGATCTTAATTGATGTAGTGATGAGCCAAAAAAAAAAAAAAAAACCACTTCAGAAGCCTGTGAAGTAATCCTGAGAAAAGTGGTGAAAGCGGGATTAGGGGTTTGCAGTGATATTAGAGAAAAGAAAAAAAAAATACATCAGATATGGCAAAAACAACAAAACTGGTGACTGGGTAGATGAAGAAAAAAAAGAATGAAGTCAGAAATGAAAGTATCACTCAGAGAAAAACTGAGGGCATAGTTCATCACAAAGTTATCAGACTCAACAGCTTCCCCTGCCCCTTGCTGCACAGCCAAGTTTTCCCCCTCGCTGGCCATTTTCCAGCTTCTAACCCTATTCTTTCATTCATTCGTATTTTGCAGGCTGACTGTGGATTGGACAGTGGTCACGCTCTAAGAAACAGAGATTACAGTAAAAATAAAAAGAAGAACAAAACCATTTATTAAGCTCTTACTCTTATGTATGCCAACAACTGTTTTAAATGTTTTATATTAGTTAACTCATTTGGTTCCCAATATAACTCTACAGCTAAGCAAAAGTTATTATTCCTACTTTAGAGAGGAGGGCACCGAATCCATCAAGTCTACACTTCTCTCCCTCCACCACCTCATTTCACCAGACTGCTGGAATGCCACTCTGCACTCCCCGGCCCCTCTGTCCATGCCTCAAATGTAGCCTAGATTACTCCGTATTATTATCCCTGATTCATGTGCATGTTTGTTTGCCTCCCCAAGTAGATTATGAACTCCTTAAGGAGCAAAAACTGTATCTTAGTCACCTAGGTAAACCCAGGTCAAATTGCATGTGCTCAATAAAACTTGCTGAAGAAATAAATAAATGATTATGAACAATCTGTTCTGGATAAACTGGTCCATTTGGAGTCTCAACCTGCTTGGCATATTCATAGTCCCCATTTCCCAGAGCAGTTCTCTCCCTGATGTTGCACACACTGAATATCCCCATTCATCCTTCCCAACACTCAGCTTAAATTCTACCTGCATCATGAAATTCTGTCAGGTGGCCCCATTCTAACATGGCTCCTTGCTCATTAGTCTTAGGGTGTCGTTCAACATCATAAAAACTACCATCTTCGTACCTCTACCACCTGATTCAAACCCAGGGTCTAAGTAGCTGAACTACTAAAGCATTTAAGTTGACATTATAATTCATTTCTCTTCAATTAGATTGTAATGACTGATAAGATCCTTAAGATCAAGAGCTGAATCTCACTCATTTTTCTATCTTTCAAACATCTATCAATGTGCTTACCACGGAGAAAATTTAAATTGAGAATAACAAAGTAACAGTTAATAGTAGATTATGGGAATCAAGTGTAAATTGTGCCAAGACTGGAATCATAATTTTTCATCCAGCTTAGCTGCAGAATTACTACATGGAACCTCAATAATTTCATTCATACCAAAGAATTCAAAAAATGAATAGTTGCAAATAATGGCATATCAATTTCTAAAGTAGACAAGTTAATAAATAATTTCTGGTTCATTACAGGTAGTTTTAAATTAAATGTAACAGTATTAAAAGACCCACCATACCTGTATTCGTTCACAGGTACTTTTATGAAAAGATTTCATTTCACATGTTCTTAGGTTTAATATGATTATAACAGAAATCCCTTCATGCCACTTTTTAACTCTCTGAAACTAGATTGAAATACTCATTTTTATCTACTGAGTGGAGACAGTTAAAGACTAAAACTAAGGAAAAATTGGCAAGAGCCAAAATTTTCAATAATTGCCAGTAAAATAATCAAAATCTCTCTTTAATTGAATTTTTTCTTTCCAAATAGCTTTCCTTGGTTTCGAGGCTCTAACACCCTCTCTGAACCTACTGAAAACTTTTTTTTTCATAACCTGATTTTTCATAGCCTCCTTTTACTGTATGTTATCTTGATCAAGAATCAAATTCCCATGGTAGGTTTTTTTTTTTTTTTTTCTTTTAACTACTGCCCCAGTTGCATGTGCTAACAAGTCTGAGGAGCTGCAATTTGTTGGGTAGTAATCTCCACTCTAACAATCAACTCTTCATTAATGCTCTCAACCACATTCCCTTTCCCTGCAGAAACTATTTCTTTAGATCATAAACTGGAAGATGCAGCTATAAATTTAATTTGAAAAGGAAACTGCCAATAAAATAATGAGTGCCAAATTCCTATTCTTTCAATATCTTCAAGCTTCTCAAGTTCTTCCTGTTTTATTTTGTTTCCCATGGGGAGAGGTTTATGGTAAGAATTAGAAACATTTAGTTCTATCGGACCAAATACACCACAACTGAGAATACATATACACATTGTTATACTAAAAAGAATCAAAATTCAGAAGTCAAGGAACCATGCTTATAATTTCAGTTCAGAAAAAATCATCACCTCTCTCAGCTTCAGCTTCCTGAAATACAAATTACAAACAATAATCACCATCCCTATCCTCAGCATCTTGTTCCACAGGATTTTACATTATAGTATCAAACAAAGAGTGTAATTGTAAAATGTAGGTAACTATATGCACATAAACATACAAATGTAATATAATTTTGAACAGTAATATTATAACTTGCCTATGGGTGGATATAAAATAATTTCATATCATGTATTAATAAAGTTTAAATCAAATATTTCACTAGACAAACTGTTATACCAGATTCTGAAACAGTATGCCCAAGAAAAATGTATTTTGTTTGTTTATTGAGAAACAGAACCTAGTTTGGGAACATACATGCAATTGTAGTTCATAATTTTTGGAGCAAGTACTCTCTACTCTGAATTTTATTTTTGCAAACAAATATTTAGTTGCAAACGTATCATATCTAAATTCTCTTTTTCTGGTCAATTGGAACTTAGTGTAAAGTCCTAGAAGTATAAAACTTCATTATGAGGAATTTTAAAATGCAAAACAAGGGGCAGGGACTGTAGCTCTGTGGTAGAGCACTTGCCTGGCATGTGTGAGACCCTGGTTCAATCTTCAGCACCACATATAAATTAATTAATTAATTAAATAAAGGTCCATTGACAACTAAAACAAAATTTTAAATGCAAAATAACCCAGAAATTGTCAGATTTCAGGTTTTTAATGTTAAAAACAAAGGCATCATTACATTTTAATATTTCTCAATCGTCATTTACTTCCAATTTTCTACACAAAATAATATATTCTCACTCTCCCAATAAAAGATTCCCTAACAAACACACATACACATAATTTCCTAAATTGTACTTTTATGGCTTTTATTTCTTATATGCAGCAACTTTTGAACACTATTAAATTATTTATATGTTTTTTATTTTCTTTTTGGTTGGTTATTACAGGTTTTTACAAGATATCCTTATTATAGCATGATTCTGGTAGACTTAATGCTATTTGTTACTCCAATTAATTAAAACTGTTTAAAACATGAATGTGAAAATCTTATTTTAACCATAACTTTGTAGCTAAAATTATTTTCCCAAAAACTTTGCAAACATTCTGTGCAAACTTAATCAGTGCTGAGGAAAAAGGATTTTAACAATTGCCCAATGTTCTTCAAAAGATGAAAAGCATAATGAAACATGCTCATCTGAACTCCACCCATATTCAATTTCAACATAGTAAATCTCCTGTTTTTTCTTAGGGCAAATTCAAAAGCATACATATTGGTATTGGTTATTACTGAAGATAATTTATGCAATCATAAGTCAAATATGCTAAGTTGACAAAAAGAAAACCATGCAAGTAAGCAAACCCTAACATATGAGAGACACACCCTCTCAGTATATAAAGGCTTGTCACTGTCCTTGGTAGCAGGCACTCCCTGAGCTCACCAGCATCACCATGTCTGTTCGATACAGCTCAAGCAAGCAGTACTCTTCCTCCCGCAGTGGAGGAGGAGGTGGAGGAGGATCATCCCTCAGAATTTCGAGCAGCAAAGGCTCCCTTGGTGGAGGATTTAGCTCAGGGGGGTTCAGTGGTGGTTCTTTTAGCCGTGGGAGCTCTGGTGGGGGCTGTTTTGGGGGCTCATCAGGTGGCTTTGGTGGATTAGGAGGAGGATATGGTGGAGGTAGCTTTGGTGGAGGCTATGGAGGTGGCAGCTTTGGTGGGGGCTATGGAGGTGGAGGCTATGGAGGAGGCAGCTTTGGAGGTGGCAGCTTTGGAGGTGGCAGCTTTGGTGGGGGCAGCTTTGGTGGAGGTGGCTATGGAGGCGGCTTTGGTGGTGGATTTGGAGGAGATGGTGGCCTTCTCTCCGGAAATGAGAAAGTAACCATGCAGAATCTGAATGACCGTCTGGCTTCCTACCTTGACAAAGTCCGGGCTCTGGAAGAATCCAACTATGAGCTGGAAGGTAAAATCAAGGAGTGGTATGAAAAGCACGGCAACTCAAGCCAGCGGGAGCCTCGTGACTACAGCAAATACTACAAAACCATTGAAGATCTTAAAAATCAGGTAAGGAGCATTTTAAAATCCAACTGTAAATCTAATTCTATACCTGTAATTCAGGTAGGCGAACCTTAAAATAAGAATAATATAGGTGTTCACTGTGTTGACTTATGTGATTTTCTTGCTTCCAAATAAAATCCAGTCTCATCAAAGATAAATTTGAGTGAAGGTATGGTCATGGCAATCTTCACCCAGAATGTGTTTTGTCTGTCTTACATGAGGTAGATTACTGAGAAATTTTAGGTTTTAATGAGCCTATAATGAGTCCACAGTTAAATATGCTAGATCATTTACAAATGTAGGAACTGAAAAATTATTAAATAAGAACAAAATATTATTAAGATTGATAACAAGTTACATTCAATAGCAACATTGCAAAAAACATGCAATCTCCATTATGGAATTGGGATAATGCTTGCCTCCAGGGAATCTGTGAATTGCACCTACCAGTTCAGAATATATCTATTTAGAAATATTTATAACAAATGAAACAAATACAGGTGTGAGCCAAAAGTTGACTGAAATACATGAAAATCACTAAGTTTAAACAGGCTAATACATTTTTAGGATTACATATAGTTTTCAGAAAGAGACAACGTAAAACAGTGTAGAAACATCAAGATAATTTATTTAAACTTAAGTATGTGAATAAGTTTAAAATATTTTATATTTAAAATAAAAAATTCATGCAAAACTTTTTTGGAAGAGAATAACATAAAAATGCAGTTTATCTATGTCACACTATAAAAGCCATATCTGCATCTGACCTTTTTTTAAATGACTGCACCTCTTCCTCCAGATCCTCACCCTAACAACTGACAATGCCAATGTCCTGCTTCAGATTGACAATGCCAGGTTGGCAGCTGATGACTTCAGAATGAAGTAAGCTAATTAAATGTTCAATATTATCACTGTGAATACATCAATTTTTTTATAATGATGACTTTAGATGCCCACAATAACATTTACATTTTCCTGAATTCATCCAAAGTGATAGAACCAGGATTGTCTGAGAAATTCTAAATTTTAATATTACTTTTTTGGCAAGCTTCAAAGGAAGAAAATGCATTTAAAGTAATTGCTAACATTCTTATGTGAATTAGTATATGATAAACATTACCATGATATGAAATCAACTCTATATTTTCTTTTTAACAGTCTTTTTTCCATATAAAACTTCTTTTTAAGAATTATATCCAATATATGTATCATGCTTGTTTCAGGTATGAGAATGAGGTAGCCCTGCGCCAAAGTGTGGAGGCCGACATCAATGGCCTGCGCAGGGTGCTGGATGAGCTGACCCTCACCAAGGCTGATCTGGAGATGCAAATCGAGAGCCTGACTGAAGAATTGCAGTACCTGAAGAAGAACCATGAAGAGGTGACACAAAATTATATTTCCCCCAGATAATTTTCTAAAAGGTTCATGGTGGCCATGATGCAGTCATTAAATCTTTTTGTTTCTCAAACAGGAAATGAGAGACCTTCAAAACGTGTCTACTGGTGATGTGAATGTGGAAATGAATGCTGCCCCAGGTGTTGATCTGACTGAACTTCTGAATAACATGAGAAGCCAATATGAACAACTTGCTGAACAAAACCGAAAGGACGCTGAAGCCTGGTTCAATGAAAAGGTAAGTCATCCACCCTTCATAATAAAGCCCATGGAAGTACTGTTGACATGTCCAATTTTTCTCATATTTTCCCATTTTTAATATTCCAGAGCAAGGAACTGACTACAGAAATTGACAGCAATATTGAACAAATGTCCAGCCATAAATCCGAAATTACTGAATTGAGACGCACTGTTCAAGGTCTAGAGATTGAACTACAGTCCCAACTGGCCCTGGTATGTTAAGCCTTGTGAAAAGACTTCCATTTCATCATAGAAACACAGAGCTGGGAGTAAGAAAGTAGAAATAAAACTGGAACTCTATGCTAATGGAGGAAAAGAACTATTAATGTCAATGTAAAGATACTGAGATTGAAATGCTGCCATTACACATAAAACACTAATTCTATTCATTTCCCTTGTTCTTCTACATAGTACCTAATTATCTAATTTGATAAGCTCCAGAATGCCAGTTGAACAACAAGGTCATTAAGCAACAATAAAATCATCTTTTCAGAAACAATCCCTGGAAGCCTCCTTGGCAGAAACGGAAGGTCGCTACTGCGTGCAGCTCTCACAGATTCAGGGCCAGATCTCCTCCCTGGAGGAACAGCTGCAACAGATTAGAGCTGAAACCGAGTGCCAGAATGCTGAATACCAACAACTCCTGGATATTAAGATCCGACTGGAGAATGAAATTCAAACCTACCGCAGCCTGCTAGAAGGAGAAGGAAGGTAAACTGGAAAACTGAAAAATTATCCCAATTGCTTTCATTCAATATTATGAATAGCAAGGCTTATCCGAACCCCCAATTCCTTGCCAATACCAGAGGATGGGAGGATGGGAGGAAGGGAGGTGTAAGAAGGAGGCAGGGTGCAGAAAAAGGAGTATGTAACAATGAATCTTACGGCCGTGTGTACTAAAAAAAAAATAATGTTTTTTTAAGTAGTGAGTTTTTAAACACATGCTTGGCACTACTGTCTTCTCAGAACGTGTTTGCTTCTCTTCTAAAATAACAATCATCCCGAGAGCGAGGCACCGTTTTCACAGTTAGGATATAAGCAAATACGACTCTCACCCCTTTCAGTTCCGGAGGCGGATCCTACGGCGGCGGGCGCGGCGGCGGAAGCTCCGGCGGCGGCTACGGCGGAAGTTCCGGTGGCGGCAGCTACGGCGGCAGTTCTGGTGGCGGCGGCTACGGCGGAAGTTCCGGCGGCGGTCACGGAGGCAGTTCCGGCGGCGGCCACGGCGGCAGCTACGGTGGTGGCAGCTCCAGTGGAGGTGGTCACGGGGGCAGTTCCGGCGGTGGCCACGGCGGCAGCTACGGCGGTGGCAGCTCCAGCGGAGGCCAGAGCGGAAGCGGAGGCTACAAATCCTCCACTTCCGGCTCCGCTGGAGAGTCCTCATCTAAGGGACCAAGGTCAGCAGAAACTAGCTGGGGTAATCAGAATTAGTTTTAACTTTATGTGATGGTTTGGTGCTCTTTAAGCTCTAGAACTGTTTTTAAAATGAAAATCTTAGGATTTTCATTTGTATTTTTAACAAAATGCACTTTTGACACGTCTTGAAGAGTGGCATGGTCTAAATGCCGCCTGCAGCATAGACATTGATTGGATTTTTTAATATAAAAATTTGAATTCTCTTTTTTTAAAAAGTGTAATTTTGTTTTCTTTTAAAATATTTGCTTATTAATTAGCAAGGATCTTTGCAAATTGCTTAACCTAAATTCTAATTTTTTTTATTATTGTCTACAGATACTAACAAAACCAGAGTAATCAAGACAATTATTGAAGAAGTGACACCTGATGGTAGAGTTCTTTCATCTATGGTTGAATCAGAAACCAAGAAGCAGTACTAATAAGCAGCATCCGGATGAAAGGGTCTCCCTTCACATAGGCCATTGTATACAGTTGTGTGACAAAATGTTCAACACTTCTGTCTTAATGGTCTGTGGAAACAGGTTCACTCCTTGAAAATAAGGTGTCTAAAATGGGTTTTGTGATTTCTGTATTTCTTCTTTTCACTTTACCAGAAAGTGTTCTTTTCATGGAAAAAAAAAAAAGGAAAACTTTCTGTTCTCATTTACTAATGAATTTCAATAAACTTTCTTACTGATGCAAACTATCTAAATTTGTCAGAGTTTATCTTTACTTAATCTTGTGGATATGCTCAAACCAATTTAAGTAATCTCACTGAGTAAAAAGGTCCAGAAATCCCCATCTTATACTTTCTTAAAGATATGCAATATGATGTAAGATCCCATCTCTCTTGGCTTTAAATTATTCAATCCTGGAAATTTGAAATATTTCAAATAAGATCCAAAACATAAATTAGAAATTTCACATTTCTCCGATTGTCTTCTCACATTTGCCTGCCCTTATTTTCATCCTGTATTACTTCATCCCAATTGCTATCCTGTTTTAAAGATATTTTCCAAACTAAACCAGCCCATTAAAATATCATGACCACCAAAACTATTTGGTGTTCATCAGATGATGCCCATGTGACCAAAGGGGCACCTCTAGGTCTCTGCTTTCCACAGTTCTGCCCAAGGATCAGTTCTAAAGACCTGGTATTGTCAGGGCCAGCCCAGTCTCATCTGTGAACCAATAATAACCCATCTGGCTTTACTTAGTACTGTGCTAGGCAACATAAGGTGAAAAAAAAAAAAAAAAAAAAAGGCTAGAGGGCTGGAGTTAATATGTCCCCCTTAAGAACACCTTGTGCTCCCTGCTGGTCTCCTAGATTACCCATGCCCACTAAATAGCAACCTTCCTCAATACCTTTTAAGTTTAGCTCCACTTTCTCCCAGGATGGGAACCCTGGTTAGCAGGACATTTGGAATTCCCTCTACATTAGACTTACTCTCAAATTGATTACAAAAGCCATATTTCAATATGAATGGACTTCCTCAAAGTGAAGGCTTCATAACCAACTTCGCACCAAATGTTACCACAGTTGAGAAGCTCTCCACTTCAGTGCATATACCTCTTTATATGTGGACATTTGTGCCAGCTACTCTTATTGGGAACCAGTCTAAGACAGTCCTGCCACTGAAGTCCCAACATGCCTTATTGTGAAGCCCTGAAACAGGTATTGCTAGGTAAGGACTGAGTTCCTACTGTGTGTAGAAGTGCTTTGCTGGCTGTGTTCAGAAACAATCTTTTTAAATTATTACCTGATAAAGTTAACCAAATCCTTGGGATCTATTGCATTGTTCATAATGTGAGATGGCCATTGTCCTTATTCTGCAGAAATAAAAGTTTTCATATCCAATAACATTGATTTGAGACAAGTTACTATGAGACAGTTGTACTTGTTATTAAGCTTTTTCCCCTCTGTCCTTCCCTTCTCACTTCAGTCAGGATCTTGACTGAACTTTGATATTGTGGTACTATGGTTGAATAAATAAAATCTGTCTAAAAAAAAATTTTTTTTGCGGTGCTGGGGATCGAACCCAGGGCCTTGTGCTTGCAAGGCAAGCACTCTGCCGACTGAGCTATCTCCCCAGCCCTGTCTAAAAATTTTGACAAGAATATTGGTATTTGTAGTAAAAAATAAATTTTTAAAAAAATTCAATAGTACATGACACTTCATACCATATAGCTTTGTCACGTAGCTATTTTTTTGAAATCTTGTACACATTCTTACAGATCCTAAAATTGTTGTAGAATCCTGCTAAGCAGTACACAGTGAGACTGGCAGTGTCAACTTGGCACCCGTGTGAAATTTTACTGCATAGAAAATGTTTGTTTCTCCCAAGATATTCTCTAATACTGCTAAAGACCTTAACATTTTGTACCCTGGCCTTGGTGTTTATAATAGCTTCACATTTTGCTTGGAAATGGAGAATAGCTTTGTTAGGATCACCTTTATCAGGGAAGTAGCTTGATTAACTAAATAAGGATACATTCAATATTTCCCATGTGGAATGACTGACAGTGGGAATTGGGGAAAGTGCCTCCTCATGGTATAAACATGACTTTTCAAGTCGATCCCTGGGCTTCGTATCCTGGCACTACATTACACATTGTGTTAACATAGAGAAGTTACTTCAATTCTTCTGAGCTTTAGTTTTTTTATCTGTATAATAAAGACAAAACAGTGGCCTCCTCCCGCAACTTGTCCAAGAGAGGTATGTTGCAAACCCCATATTGTTCGTATATACCTATAAAAAACTTCCACTTTTCACCTTTACAACTTCTCTTCAGTGTATCCAAATTTCCAGCACCACTACTCTTGCACTTTGGGGCCATTATTAAGTAAAATAGGGTTTGTGGAACACTACCACTGCCATCCCACAAAGTCAATTTGATAAAAGAGCTGCTAAGTGACTAATGGATGGGTTGTATATACATCATGGAAATAATTCACATTCAAATATAATTCTCAACCCAGGTGGGGTAGCATGAGATTTCATCACGCTACTCAGAAGAGTGCACAATTTAAAAAGTTGTATGTTTCTGAAATTTTCCATTTAATATTTTTGGACTTCAGTTGACTGTGGGTAACTGAAACCCTGCAAAGCAAAACCACATATGAGGAGAAACTACTGTAAGCCGCATGGTGAAAATTCAAAAGCGTTATGCTAAGTAAAAGAAGCCAGATTCAAAGGCTATGTACTGCATCTCATTTATATGACATTATTTTTTTTTTTTTTTTGCAGTGCTGGGGATTGAACCCCAGACCTTTTGCTTGCAAGATATATGATATTCTTAAGTAAGTCAAGATATAGGACTAGAAAACAGACCGGGTGATGGGGGAGGGGGGATTTGCCACCAAGGGGTACAAAGGAACTTCTCAAAATTATGGAAATGTTCTCTACCTTGTTTCTAGTGGCCATGATACAACTGAATATATCAAAATTAATTGAATTGTACATTTGATATAAAATTAACAAGGTTAAATTTTACTCTATGCACACTAAACCTCAATAGCCTTCCTTTTTAAAAAGTGAAAATTTTAAAAATGGTGACTGAACATTTATTTCCTTGACTAGTGTATTAAATGTTGTCAACTCCTACTGCATTTTTAGCTCCAAAAACAAAGCTTGTACTCTAACAAGTAGAAAGCATGGAATGTCTTTATAACAAGAAATATGGCACAAATTAATAATTTCCTTTATAATAGATTTTTTTAATGAACGTGTTTTGTGAGTCATACTCTTAATCTAAAGAGCCTAGGAATTAAGTAAAGCCGAATCATAGACTGTCTATAGTCACATCAGCAAGGCCTGTTATGAGAAAGAAAAGATGAAAGAGTAAAATTCTTCCCCCCTGGTTCTCCTGGTGTTTTGTTATAGAAGTCAGTTTGGGGATGTGGATGAGTCATATTTGGACAACTGGGTTGCTTCTGGTGGGAAGAGGTACAGGGAGTTGTTAGCTAATTGCTACTTGATAGGAAGCCAAAAGAAACAGACTAGCAGCCACGTCTCCTCTCAGACATATTCTCACCCTTCCAAGCTCCACGTGACCTCCCTGTTAAGGTCTTTCTTTCTCCAATAAGAAGTCCATCTTCTAGGCTGGGGTTGTCACTCAGTGGTAGAACACTTGCCCAGCCTGTGTGAGGCACTAGGTTCCATCCTCAGCACCACCTAAAAATAAATAAATAAATACATACATACATAAATAAAATGAAGAGACCATGTCCATCTACAACTTAAAAGGTATTTTAAAGAAAAAATTTCATCTTCCAAATTGCGTTTGTAGAAAAAGAATAAAATAACATTCTCCCTACTGTCCATCACTCACTCCCTTTCACCTCCTTCTCCCCAAACTTATCCATTGTCTTTCTGCCTTTTTTAAATAACTGAAATTGATCTAAATGAACCCAATGTCTATCCCAGACTTTAGCTCACAGTTCACACTATTTATTGGTTGATCATTCGTTCAGCAGTGTCAGGCACTGGACCTGGTAGTGGGGATAAAATAGTGAATGGAATACAATTTCTGACCTCAAAGAGCCCATAAATAGTAGAAATAGAAAACCACTCAGAGGGCAGAAAGCACTACACAGAATTAATCCCATGTTGCCATGGGAGCTTTAAAATGCAATATTTCCTATACAATTGAGTTTATGGGGCACAACTTAAGAACAGACCGATTGCCATTGAGAAGTCCAAATTTGAGAGTCTTTATTAAGCTGGTGGCTGACTGTCTCACACAATGCCTCAAAAATGGCTATTTGGAGAACAGCCCAGACCATAGGGTTGCAGGGCTTTTTATACCTTAAATCAGTACATCAACCATAAGTGTCTGTTGCTGTGATTTAAAATTACAAACTAACATCATGAGATCTGAAATCATTAGCAGAGGGGGACGTGGGTCAAAATGACCTTACTTAGGTACAAACTAAGGAATGGTTACTAACATCTAGACAATCACTCTTGACATCACTGTTGACATGGTACATTGTTTAGGAAAATAAGAATAAGAGAACAATTTTTTCATTATACAAGAATTGCCACTTCTAAGCAACTGATGATGGGTACAGAGGCAGGGTGTTCCCATGGGAGAAGTATTTCTTACATAACATGGAGTCTCAAGGTAAAATGGAGTCTGTTTAGCCTTTGCCCATATAACCTGGCCTATAACATTTCCATGGAGTCAAATATGTCAAACCGTCACATTTATCCCTAGCAACCTATGCCTTCTGAAATGTCCACGGGGGGTCTACACACAGATTCAAACTAAACTTCCTGTCTTCTCATTGCCTTTTTTTTTTTCTTTCTCATCTGCCCTATTAGTAGAACTGATTATTTTCTCCAAAATTGATGACAAAGATCAAGATGTCCCATCTTGGCAGGGGCAACATGCATTACATTATTTATATGTGGAAATTATGTCAAGATAGAAAAAATGAAATCATCACAGTGGAATTTCAACTTCATTCTAATTAAGGGAAAGGTGTTTACATGGTTACAAGACGCTAATGATCATAAATACTGTTTAGAACCATTTATGTATATAATTATTCTTTATGTGTAGGACTCTGTTATGTGGTGAGGACATCCCAAAGGGAGAAAATTTTCACTTCTGTTATCAAATAATATGGAAGAACAATAGCACTCTGTATGTACACATAGATATTTACAATTATCAAAGTGCTTATCTCTCTGTGGGGAAATCATCTTCAGAACAACCTTGGGACCTATGCAGAGCTCAGAACCACTCACTGACTTGCCCAAAGCTTCACACAGAGCAAGTGGCCGACTTACATCTTGAACCCAGGATCTCTGAATTTGAGCCTCGACCTCCTTCTAATATAGCAGAGATTTCTAGACATTTTTTTATTACAGACTAATCAGTACAAATATTCTGAGGATGCACAATGGGTGTGTTTACTTTTCCTAAATCCTACATAAATACATGCCTTCATATATATACTATCCCACAGCTCAGCGCACAACATATATTAATGCAAACACAGTGAAAAATTTAGTCACAACCATGCAGAAAGAATTCCTTGCATTTTGTCATAAACTGGAACTAGTTTCCAGACAAATCATTATAAACAGGATTTTTACTTTAATGACTGCCCCATGGAAGATTCAAACATCCTGTGGAACATGGAACAATTTCTTGTGTCAGATTGTATCATGAATTTCTGGATATCTGGCATTCTTGTCCCCCACCCAACCATATTCCATATGCCATATCACTATGATACACACACACACACACACACACACACACACACACACACACAATGTGCCCTAAGGGACTATCCCCCTTCACTGAAATTAAGAATTGAGAATTAGTCTTTCATTCTTTGCATATGAAGAGTACCTGTAGGAAAAACCTTGTCAGCATGTGTTCCCCAGAACTCTTTGGGCAGTATATTGAGAAACTAGATTATAATCCCAGTGAAATGGGAACCATGTCTGCCTTATCTGTCACTATAAACCCAAGCCTAGCACAATTCTCAACACACAAATAGTTGAGGTTCAATAAATTTTGGTTAAGTGAATGACAAAATGAGTAATGCCTACAATACCTCTCAAGGCCAATCCAGAGCCTGGGGTTAAAAAAGGTGAAGAGTACCCATGTCATCCAGGGCCCCCCATGTGCTAGGACCTTCGCTAGCTCTCCATATTCAGTACTTCTTTTATGGAAAATCTCTTAACTCTGTTAAAGGTGGTCCCAACCTTTCAGAAGAGGCCCCTCGTCTGCAATCATAGCAACTCTCCACTCGCAGCGGGTGGTTTGAGAACCTAAGACACTGGGCCCGAGCCAGTGAAGATATTTACTTCCAAACATGAATCCAGGCAGAGTCCCTCAAATGCTTTCCAATTCATTTGCTGTTTCCTCGTTTCTCTGGGACCAAGGTAAGAGAAGGTAAGTAATGAAATGAACAGCTTCCTGAAGGAGCTCGGTAAAAGCTGTCAGCATTGGTGCAAGAGAACCCTCCTCTCCGTGAATAGAGCAGAAGAAAAATGTGCAGAAACAGGTGTGGCAGAGAAAGGACAAGGCTTCTGGACAACATGGAGGGTCTGGTTCACCGCTGAGCATTAGCAGGGAAGCCTTTTCAGAACAATCAACCCCAAGGCTCTGCCAGGAGGAAGGAAGTGTTTGGAGCCCCTGAGAGTTTAGTTCAATGGATCAAGTTCATTCAGTTATTCAGAAAACATGACTGAACACCACATGTCAGGCCAGGTGTGAGGTCCTGCAAATAAAAGGCTAAGTCAGTCATAACTATCCCCCATGATACATGCCACAGTAGATGTACATGTCAGGGACTGAGGAGCACAGGCAAGGCAATGTTGGAAAGCAAATTAAAATGGCATATCAGGGAAGATTTGCTAAAAAATGTGATTCTTGAACTGAACTGTGGAGGGTAGCAGAAACTGAACAATTAAGAAGGTGGGAAGTAAATTCTAGAACAATTATGGGCATAGCTATCAATGCTGCACAGAGGTGCTCGGCTTCCCACTTGTGATTCATATAAGGAAATCTCTATAGAATCTTTATGTCTGATCCTGAATCACATCTGTAAAGTCCCTTTTGCCACATAAGGTAATACATTCATGGTTCTGAAGATTAGGGTGTGGACTTCCCTGGGGGACCATCACTTTGCCCACCACAGGCGACATCCTTGATTCTCTTCCTAACCCCACAACCTTGCCACGCTAGTCATCATCAGATGCCAGCAAGACTTCCTCCCAAATCATCCCCATTCCACCCGGTTCTGATTTCACTACCACTACGCTGACTCAGGTCACTTTAGTAGTTCACCTACATTGCTGCTGCTGGCTTCGTCATGGTTTCCCGTGGCTACTCTCTCTCCCTCCCATCCATTCTTCACATCGCAAACAGAGCAGTCTTTCCAAAATCACTCCTCTGCTTAAATTTCACAACCAATCTCCCTTCATGCCCAGGACCTATTTCAGAATCTTTCACCTGGCCCATGGTCTCTTCCTGGGCAGCCCTCAGCTCTCCTCCCTCCCTGCACGCTCCTCACCGGCCATGTCTCCCTCGGTTCCTTGAAGACACCACACTCTTCCTTCCTGCTATGGTTTGGAGCTGGTTTGTCCCACAAGCATTCGTGTGGAGAGGTGGGGGAGTTAGTTAGGTCACCGAGGGCTCTACCTTTGGAAGGAATTGATGTAGTTCTCATGAGATCCTGGTTAGATCTTCAAAGGGATCATTATAAAAGTGAGTCTGGCACCTCCCTGTGTGGTCTCTTCCTCTCACATGTACTCCCACCATAATGCCATCCTCATGAGGTCCTCACCAGAGCCCAGCACAGGACAATGCCACACTCTTGGACCTCCAGAACTGTGAGCTACATCATCCTCTTTTCATTATAAAATACTCAGCTTCAGGTATTTTGTTATGGGCATGAAAACCAGACTGATACACCTTCTCGTATTAAGTGCAAATATTTTATTTATTTATATTATTTTTCTCCTCCCAGAATGCCCCTCCACTCTCTGGCCTGGAAATTACTTTCACACCTTTCTGGTATTTGCTTAATGTCATTTCTTCAAAAGGGTTGCCTCAACCTAAAATTAGATCCTCCTCCAATAGTTCCATGTTCTTTCCTTCCCAAATTTTAAACACAATTTTTAATTTTATGATTATTTACTTAAGGCCCATCTCCCCGCTAAACAATGAGATCCATGAGTTGATAAACCTTCTGTTTTCTTCCCCTCTGCATCACCTGCTACTAACACAGTGCTTGGCACATAATAGATGCTCATTAAGTATTTCTATATAAATTAATGAATGTCACTTGATAGGCAGCAAAACTATAGCCAAAAGCTTCATTTTGCTACTAACTTGACATTCTGAAGAGAATTTTTTGAGAACTATCCTTATGCTTTTTTTAAGAGTAATTTTGCATTGAGTTTTATTTTTCTACCTGACCATAAGATAATTATATACACTGAAAGGGCCACCACCGTGAGTCACCAGGCCCACTCTGGGTTTTATTCACCCCACTTTATATTTATCTTTGAAGAGTTCTTTTCCTCAGTTTCTTCATCTTTGAAAAGAAGGAGGGAGCCTCTCTCTTCTGAATTGCCAGCTTCCTTGTAAGGTTCATATGGGTAATATACAAGAAATCCCTTTGGAAGTTGTAATGCACACTTGCAATGTAAAGCAATCTTGTCTTTATATTAGCCCTACTCTGGAACCTCAAAGAAAGGTAACTGCTGAGCTAATGGTTTAACCATTTCCAACTGAGGGTACACAGGACTCAGGCTGACGCTGAGGTTCCATCTCCAGCACCTGAGCTGCAATACCCATTTGAAGATGAACATTGCCCCCTGGTGGAAATGGAGAGTAGGGACACGTGTGCTCAGCAGCCCGGGATTACCAGGGGTCCTGGTGCTGAATGAAAAACGTCTTTTAAAGAAACAGCTTGTTTTATTTCTACTTTTGTGCTGTTTTTATTTTTATTAACAAATAAAAACTGTATGTATTTACAGTAGAATATCTTGAAAAACGTATACATTGTAAAATAGCTCAAATAATGTCACATCTTTTTTTGTGCTGAGGACGCTTAAAATCTGTTCTCCTAGCAATATTTAACTATAAAATACATTGTTTTCTTTTTGTTGTGAAATGTTCTTCTGGAAACACTTTATTTTCATATAAAAAATGCAGATGTGCTAAACCAATTAGTCTGTTTTTTATTTAATAAGTAATTATAAATAATTATCAATAGGTAATAATAAATAGTATTAATAATAAGTGAGTTAAATAATAATCAGACAAAAGATATTTATGATTCTTTGTATATGATAATACACTCATTGTTTAATATTCCAACTTCAATAATTCAAGGAGCAATTTTAAAATTCATATAACAGGTTAAGCCTAAAATAGCAATATATAAAACAGATATTCATGTGAGCACGTACCATAGAGTAATTATTTATATCTAAAAGAGGATCATTATGGGACTAGAATCTCAAAGTCACCTTGAACATATGCCAAGCTTTCACCTGGGAACATGCCTCATGACCTTGAGTAAATTGTTTAGCATTTATCATCTGCAAACAAAGGGCTGATTTAAACAATGTCTAAGGATCTTTGCAACTTGAAAAATATCCTGCAACATTGCCTAGAATATGCCTTTAAAGATCATGCCAATGCTGGCCATGGCACCAGCTGACTAGCTTTAGGCCACGTACAGCAACTCTGTTCCCAGAGATACCCCTGACTGTCCTTATAGCAATGCAACTGTTTACCTTTCTTTCCTACCTAAACCTGAAGCTTAGCAAGCAAGGCCACCCCAAGCACAGCCACTTCAAGCACAGCCACCCCAAGCACTTACCCCTGCATCACGTGGTCATTTCCCTTCACATTTCTACACCACGTTGTGATACAGTCAAGAGGATATTCACTAGAGGATACTCACTAGACTTTCTCAACTTTCAAGTCACCTAAATAAACCTCTTTTCTTTATAAGCTACTCAGCCTCAGCAACTTTGTCACAGCAACAGAAAATGGACTCATACAACAACTTTCATCTGTCTTCCTTCGCCTTTATCAATATTCCTTCACCTTTATCGTATTCACATTCTTGCTGGCTCCATGACCTTATACTGATGCCCAGTGACTTAACCCACCTTTTTCCTCAGACTGTCTCTCTGGTGTCATTTTCTTCTTTCTATATATTCATATGGCTATTTTCTCAGGAGGACTAGAAACATCTCTGACCCTCTTTTTTTCTTCTGAACCTGCTTCAAATTCCCAAACCCACATCAGTCTGATCCATCATTCTTTTTATTCCTTCACCAGGATTACTTCCAAATATGAAGTTGAACATCCATACAAATAACACCCTAGCCCTCTATTCTCCACAACCCCCCATCACTACTACTCAGGTATTTTCCCAGCTCAGTGCACTTCTTCTAAACATCCACTCTTCCTATCAGTTGTCTTTGTCTGGGGACATCCCACCAAATCCTTGAACCCAGTTGGTCCAAAACTAAACTCAGTATCTTCACCTGAACCCAGCAACACTAACTCAGTTAAAATGATGAGTTCTACACATCTGAAATCAATTGCCAAGAGTCGTCCCCAACCTCCCTTGGTCCCTACTCTCCCATGTCATTCAGTGCCCATATCCTCCCAACTCCATTGTCTCTCCATCCCCCCTGCCTTCACCCTCCCACCTGGACCATGGCTTAACCTTGTGACCGGTCGCCTTCTTTTATTTCAACCTGATCATGTGGCCCTCCGCTTTCCGCTTAGTATATCCATTCCTGTCTCTTTAGAGGAACACGGAAGACTAAACACCGTCCAGCCCCTGTCTGGAACTGACAACAGATTCTGACCTCAGTAACACCCTCTTTTCTCCACTTATTTAGCACCCTGTCTTTTATTTATGTGTTTAACACAGAGCACTGAGCAGGTCCTCATATATTTTTAAAAAAAGGAATACGTCAACATGTGTGTCATTGTCCAAGGTCATAAGGAGCTGGTGTAATCACAGTAAGAACAGGGAAGTCACCAGGAATATATATATATATATATATATATTTTTTTTTTTTTTTAATAACACTTTGAGAGGGAGGGGCTCTCATGGGATGAACTATCTGTGTCTGTAGTTACTAGTCCTTTGCACATCTCGATGGTAATTGAGACCCTACTGTAGCTGACAGAGCCCCATCCAGATCTTAGTTAACTTTCAACATTTGATCGTAGCCTGCACTAGATAATGATGGCATATTCCTAGGATCCAGATGAAAGTCAAGGATTACTCACTCAAAATTAGAAGCTAAAATAATGAACTTAATATAGAACAAACCCTATTTTATGTGAGATAAATATCCTGAAGCAACACTCAGAGATGTTAGACATTCATTACTTTTTTTTAAATCATCCAATTATACATAATTTCATGCTAATCTAAATGATGCCACTTTTCTGTTGGCAGACAGAAAGGATACACCCCCAATAATGGTATATAAAAGCTCCAAGAAACCATCAGCCCACGACAGATATTCTGGTTTTTGACGGTTGCCCACAGCAGAGGCACAGGTTTCCCCTAACACCATGTCGCTCCGGTTTTCTGGTGGGTCCTGGCGTACTGGCTTACAGTCTGCACCTGGGTCAGCCAGACCATCCAGTGGAGGATTTGGAGGCAGCAGTGCATGCGGCAGTTCTGTGGCTGGCGGCGGTTTTTCCTGTGCCCTGGGCGCCCCCAATGTAGGGAGCCATGCTGGAGGTGCCCTTGGAAATGAACGGGGACTCCTCTCTGGGAATGAGAAGGTGACCATGCAAAACCTCAACGACCGCCTGGCCTCCTACCTGGATAATGTGCGAGCTCTGGAGGAAGCAAATGCAGAATTGGAGAGAAAGATCAAGAGTTGGTACGAAAAATATGGCCCTGGATCTTGCCGCGGACTCGATCATGACTACAGCAGATATCACCTAACCATCGAGGATCTTAAAAATAAGGTGAGAAATCAAAAATTGTATTTCAAAAGGAAGAAATATCTAACAAAAAGAAATATCTTGGGGTCGTCAAGAAATGCTTCATGCCCAGGTGTGGTGGTGCACACCAGTGATCCTAGTGACCCAAGAGGCTGAGGCGAGAGGTTCACAAGCTCAAGACCAGCCTCAGCAATTTAGGGAGGCTGTAAGCAATTTAGTGAGACCCTGCCTCAAAATGAAAAATATAAAAGTGGGGGGAGGGACTGGGGATGTGGCTCAATAGTTAAGCAACAACAGTTTTTAAAACTGTTTAAATTCCCAGTTTATAAAAAAAAAAAAGGAAAAGAGAGAGAAAGGAAGAGAGATAAAAGACAGACTTGACTGTACTTGTATTTTTTTACTTATTTAAATAAATAATGCTTCTCATTACTCAAAAATAGACACTGTTTCAAGAATTCCAATAGAGCTATAATGTTATTAGTTCTGTTCATTTTGAAATATATTCATAGATAAGAAAGTATTATATTCTGAAAGTTATATGACTATATGAAAATAAATGAAAACTTCTTTTTGGGGGGCTGAAGAAATAGCTCATTTTGTAGAGTGCTTGCCTAGCACGCGCAAGGGCCGAGGTTCGAATCCCCCGTGCCTCCGGGGGCAAAAAACATCTTTTATGTTTAAAAATTAAAGTGTTTTGATTATTACATAAGGAAGTAAGTTTTTATGCAAAAGTTTAATTGTGTAATTTTTTATTTCCTGAAATAATAACTAATAAGAGCACACTTACTGTGTGGTCTCCCTTTTGATTTCTTCTAGATAATCTCTTCCACTGCTGCTAATGCCAATGTCATTCTGCAGATTGATAATGCCAGACTGGCTGCTGATGATTTCCGGCTAAAGTAAGTGATAGAAAATAATCATGCTCTAGAAAAAGTTTCCTAGCTATTTAATTTGTCAAATAGAATTTTGATTTCACCCCAAGTAGAATAAACTATAACCTAAAAAGATTAAAGGAAGCAATTTACATTACATTACAATCAACTATACTCACAATTTAAACATATTTATTACATTCTTCAAACAAAATATCCAGGCATCTCTTTGTCCACCTAGAATAGTGCCAAGCACCAAGTAGATATCCATTAACAGTTTGCCAACTAAGCAAAAAAGTAAACAAAAATAAAATTTCAAAATGATATACTTTTATTTAATTGGAATATGTTATGGGAATTTGTGTGTTTGAATAACTGCTGGTTATCCTGTACAGAATTGGGGGAGACGAGATAGGACACTTCTTTCTCTTTATATTTTTTATAATATTTAGAGTTCTAATTCAACTTCTAATTCTCAGTTTAAAACAGTTAAGATTTTTCTTCTCCCATTTCTTGAAGTAGTCTAACTTACACTGAAATAAATACCCTCAAGGTATGAAAACGAGCTCACCCTCCACCAAAACGTAGAGGCAGACATCAATGGGTTAAGGCGCGTCCTGGACGAGCTGACGCTTTGCAGGACCGACCAGGAGCTGCAGTTCGAATCCCTGAGTGAGGAGATGACCTACCTCAAGAAGAACCACGAGGAGGTAGGAGCAGCTTTGCTTCTGGTCAAATCAGAATTCTGTACTTTTAAAATGTTTGGTGGGAGGGGTGTTAAAATTATAATAGGAATCCATGCTCATTGTAATCATTCATTCATGCCAAGGCATATAAAGGAGGATTTCATTTCTCCTGATCTGCTGTTCTAATCCCATCCCTGAAGGTTATAAACATTAACAATTATTCTATACCCTTCCACTTTTCAGGTTAATAAATTCTATCCATTTGAAAACAATACATTACTTTTGCAAGAATACACCTATCTTTCTTTATACTAGATTTTTTATTTCATCTACATAAACCTATCTTGTGGTCAGTATTCTCATAAAGGACCTCTCTGACTAAGAAAAGATGTCTTTCTTTTCTTTTCTTTCTTTCTTTCTCTCTCTCTCTCTCTCTCTCTCTCTCTCTCTCTCTCTCTCTCTCTCTCTCTCTTTCTTTCTTTCTTGTACCAGGGATTGAACCCAGAGGCACTTAACTTCTGAGTCACATCTCCTGATCTTTTTTAAAAATTATTATTATTATTTGAGACAGGGTCTCACTGAGTTGCTTAGGGCCTCGCTAAGCTGTTAAGGCTGGCTTTGAACTTGTGATCCTCCTGCCTTAGCCTCGAGCTGCTGGGATTACAGGCATGCGCCACTACACCTGTCATTTTTTCTTTCTGCACTTAATGAGCCTGGATTGACTTTAATGTCGAGCACTGCACAATAATAAACCCTTTTTAAAAATTTTTTTGTAGTTATAAATGGACAGAATGTCTTTATTTTATCTATTTCTATGCGGTGCTAAGGATTGAAACTAGTGCTTCACCATGGTAGGCAAGCACTCTGCCACTGAGCTACAGCACCAGCCCCAATAATAAACCCTTATTTGACATGTTATACCACACAGCTTCAATCCCCTCAAAAAGAAAAAATAAAAGATTGTTCTAGAAGTAATTGCAAAAGTCTCCAAAATAGTGGGTGACAGATTTTCAGAACCCACCCCATGACAGGAGGTACTCCGTTAATGGTTTAAAAGGGCCAAAACACCAAATCTACCTGTTCTAAATGGGACCATTATGGAAAAGAAAAAAGAGAAGGGAAATTAGTAAAGAAAACCTTAAAAAAGAAACGAAGAAAGGGAAGGGCCACAGAGAAGGGCTCGGGAAGAAATGGACCACCAGAGAGCATTGGCAGGAGAGTAAAAGGAGACCATGCACGGTAGAGAGTGACCTCAAAAACAAATCTGGGGAAGGAAGGGGAGAAATGACAACCACAGCAAACCAGCCAGCAGGGAGCATTCCGGGAAGGGTAAGGTTCACAGAAGGATTCACTGTCCCCTTCCAGTTAAGATACACCCACTGAAAAAGGGTACCTTCTAATGCACTGAGTGTAGAACTTCAAGCAACTCAATTTTCATATTTTTATAGCAACAAGAATTTTTTTTCTTCACCACAAAATCTTACTGAAACCTCAAAATATGAAAATTTATTAATAGTGGTTTCCTTGGATGACGCACATCCTTTGCTCTTGACAGACACTGAAGGTCATAGACTTAGGGTCATAAAAAAGATGGTTTAAGAAAGCGAAGGTGTCAGTCCTTGGTTAGCAGTTCCAATGAAAAAGTCAGCCACCCAAAGAACTAAGTTCAGGCCATTGGTTTGTTTCTCTGTGCAGAAATACATTCTCTGACAGGCAGATTCATGATTTCCCCCTGCGACCTACCCTAGAACAGAGAGCCTGTCCAGTATAACTGCTAAGAACAGACACTCAGGAGCCAGGGTGCCATCTTCAAACTGCCCTTTTTCAAATCTAATACCTCAGGCGTGTTCCTTCACCTCTTTGTATCTCAGTTTCCTAATCTGTAAAATAAGTCTAATAACAGCACCAACCTCAGAGGGATGTTGAAAAGCTTGAATTAGTACACATAAAGAAAGTGCTTAGAACAGTGCCTGGCATGTAATACTTATTCAACAAACAATTGCTGATGTCCCTAAGATGAAAGTTCCAAGGGTTCGGATTTTTGCTTGGTTTTTCCACTTTATTTCCATCAACCATTGAGTCAACAATTATGTGGTGACACCCTCTCTGGTCTTTGTAGTTCCTTCTCACGGAAAATAATAAAAACCTCTTGGGGTGCCGACTGCTTTTTGCAGAGGTGGTGGTTGTGGCTGTTTTAATGAACAAATAACTAATTAAATAGATGATTGGCATTAACATGGGTGGAATAAGCCGATTCCTGTTGGGGGAGGGGGTCTAAAGTAATGCCTTGGAGAACTCTTCCCAGACTGCGTGTGATCAGTGAGCCTCAAATCCCTCTTGCGTTCCCCTCCAGGAAATGAAGGCTCTGCAGTGCGCGGCGGGAGGCAACGTGAACGTGGAGATGAACGCCGCCCCCGGGGTGGACCTCACGGTGCTGCTGAACAACATGCGCGCCGAGTACGAGGCCCTGGCTGAGCAGAACCGGCGGGACGCCGAGGCTTGGTTCCAGGAGAAGGTGAGGTCAGCGCCCCTGGCCCACCCACACCACCGTGGCGAGTTTCCGAACCCGTGTGACCCTCTGCACCCTGCCTTCCAGAGCGCCACGCTGCAGCAGCAGATCTCCGACGACACTGGCGCAGCCGCCTCCGCCAGGACCGAGCTGACAGAGATGAAGCGCACCCTGCAGACGCTGGAGATCGAGCTGCAGTCCCTCCTGGCAACGGTAGGTGCGAGCGCAGGTCAGCCTGACTCCAGAAAGCCCCCAAGAGTGGCCCTTCTCTTCTTCCCTGCAACAGCTTCAGCCGCAAATAGAGTGGAAGGGAACAGAAAAAACAATGTCCCCGAGCAAAGTGCGTTGTCTTCCTCTCAGACTTCATTGAGGTCGCTCCTCCCGGACCGTGCTCAGAACTCCTTTCATGGAAAAAATCAACTTGTGATATAGTTCCCACCTTAGCATAGTTCATCTCAGCCCCGCAGAGCAAGTAGCAGCAGCGTGACACTACCTGAAAATTAAGCGATAGGCTATGGTCATTCAGTCACATAGGGCAGAGCTAGGTCACACCAGCACCTCCTAAAATTGATGAAGACATTAAAAGACACCCGGTGCTTTTCACCAGGCAAAGGAAAAGAGAGTACATATCCAAACTCCACATGAGCACTGTCCCCACCCTCCTTCCCACAGTTCCTGGGCAGAGGTCCCATCCCAGAGCCCACACCTCCGAGAACTGGGCAGGCGGCCACTTGGGCACATATTAGAGCACCTGGATTGCTTCAGAGGCAGTTTAGGACTAAAGCCCACTTCACTTCTGGATGTGGGTTGGCAGAGCCCAAAAACCTTAATTTTGAGAATTATGACACACATGTGGCCTATGAGCTTCCATCTTCACAAGAGGTTTTCTGCCCCCGAGGACTTCAGGTTGTAATATAAAGACAAGAACAGCTGCTACAGAGGTGAGTGCAGTGAGACAGAAGGAAAAGATGACTCAAAGCAATAGGAAAGGTCTTGAGCTGGAGGTGTAGCTCAGTGGCAGAGCCCTTGTGGAGCACACACATGGCCCAGAGTTCCATTCCCAGCACCAAAATAAATAAATAATAAGTAAATATTAAAATGAGAAATTTTTATTTAGTTAGCCATGCTAAAAAAAAAATGCAGTACTCTGTTACTTTATAATATTTAGGGGGAACTTGTTTTTACCACTGCCAGACCCCAAGTTTAACCAGCATGTCCTTCTCATCCTCACCACTGCTTCTAGCTGGTTCCTAAGCCCCTCCCTATCACTCTGGGTTCCCAGAACCCTCCTCTCCACATTCCCCTTTCCCTGAAACTAGACCCCTGGACATTGAGGCTGCAGTAGCCTCATGAGCTTCTGTTTCTGAGGAATATTGAGGGAAATAAATTCCTGAGTTCCCAGATTAGAATTTTTAAGCATCTGCACACAAGAAGCTATGATATTACAAAGCAGTTAGATTCAGTAGTATTATAGCTTGGGGTCCTGAGATAATCCACCCAAGAAAGCCCATTTAACATCCAACACCACTGAATTATAGAATAATGGTGGCATAGAACCTAACTTCCCTGCCTTTTGGTCTAAGGTGTAGTCTAAGTTCAATTTCCTATAGCTAGACAATATAAATCAATTTCTAGTTGGGAGCTATCTCAACCTAACATTCACAATTGCTTCCTGTAGTATGCAGACTTCCAAGTTCATCCTGCCCACCTTCCTCATCGACAGGCCAGCCTGTGATGAGGCTGTGACCCAGAGAGGCTGTTCCCTCTGACTTCTGAGAGCATTAGCAAACTTAAAAGGAGTACCCTATGAGGACACATCTTTGGGGAAATTAAGCTTTGAACTGCTGAGCTTTGAAATTACCTTACTTCACCAGAATCTTGCTACTTGTTGGCTCACCATCCCTTTTACCATCCTGATCATCATCCACCCAAACACTCCCGGAGAGCCCAGTGCCCTCCACATCAGTAGCTGGTCAGCCTAAGTTGGCATCCTAAGTCAGCCTTCTTAGGTCCTCAGCATCATTGAACCTCTGTCTGCCTGTTACAATGAATATTTCATAGCTACCTCTTCGCAATTCTAGAACAAAATCAATACATAATATATTTAGCAATGTACAAAATTATTTTTAAGAATAGTGCCACAGCCACAATTAAAAGGAAAAAATAAAAGTGTTTTTAAACTTAGGCCCAACCCTCCAGAAAATGTCAGACAAAGCTTTGCATCATCTTTTAATAAATGTTTCATTTCAAGCACAGAAGTCACTCCACACAAGGAAAAAAAAAAGAAAGAAAGAAAATGAAAGAGTAGGAGAGGGGTGGTGGACATTCTGATAATAACAAATATCAGGACAAGTAATAACTGCCCAGACATATTTCTACCTGATAAGGGAAAGAGGGAGATTACTTTAATTGAAATAAAGATCACATGCCAAGACAAATTACAGACTCTGGAAGTAGAAGAGAGGAAGTATACTATTCACAAGAGCAGTATTGAGATAATGACCTGTACTGCGTCGTGAGATGCACCTCTGGCCTTGAAAACCCATCCATTAAGGTGTCCATTCCCTCTCAAGTGCGTCCATCCTTTGGTGGTTGACAGATAATCCAGGATGGATTAGAAAAGGAAACAAAAGCACGACAGGTCTTAGAATAGGATAGGGACAGTAGCAGAGTGTAATTGAAATACAACAGGCAGCCCCAAAGTAAATACGTAACTTCAAAATACAAATTTTCCTGAATTGATTTCTTACTGTGCAACCTCCAAAAGTACTTTCATATGTAGATCAGTCCTAAGAGGAAGTATCCCCTAAATATCATGAATATCTAGTGGGTCATTCACAAGTCTAGTGGGAAAAAGGTTAGTTAGTCCCTCTCAGGTCATCCAGCGTGTCTGGCCCACCCCAGCCTTCAACTCCCATTTTACTGTGAGGAGCCCCACCCATTTCCAAAACTTGCCCCGGGAGCAGTCCTGCTGGCTGCTGAGAAACACGACACTATGCAGTCCTCAGGGTGGTTTCTTCCTTTGCTTTGTATCTTTGATGTCCTCAGAAACGCTCCCTGGAGTGCTCCTTGACAGAAACCGAGGGCAACTACTGCACGCAGCTGGCTCAGATCCAGGCTCAGATCGGGGCCCTGGAGGAGCAGCTGCACCAGGTCAGGACCGAGACCGAGGGCCAGAAACTGGAGTATGAGCAGCTCCTGGACATCAAGGCCCATCTGGAGAAGGAAATTGAGACCTACTGCCGCCTGATAGATGGAGATGGAAAGTAAGTAAAACCAGGGGAAAGTTCCGCGCTGTAACCGTCCCCTGCCCCTTAGCCTTCTGCACATCCACGTCTTTTTATTCCCACTGCACAAAAGCACGTCCCTTTCTTGCCTCAGGGGTCCTCTCCTCCATCACTGCATCCTCCTCATCTGCCTTGGATGACTCCGCTTGTCCCGCACAAGCTCCCATTCCTCGAATTTGCTAATCCTTGCCGTTTCAAGATTCTCCCCACCCCCCAATTCCAGGCTTCAGCCCTTTTTCAGTTCATTCCTAATATCCCTGCTGCCCTGAAATAAATGCACTCCCAGGATCCATAAATATGTGAATGTATGGATCCGAGGGGAATATGTATTTATCTTAAACTCTTGGATTTACAAAAAAAAAATCAAATGGAAACATGGTTTTTAAAATTGGCCTCTCTTTAGATAACAATGAATTACTTTCAGCTCCTGCACGCGAAAAATCTTAATATTTTCTCCAGCGTAAACTAAGATCTGTTTTTGTCACATAAAGTTCCTTTGAGCTCACTGACTCAACCAATATTTATTAAGTGATAGTACACAGAAATATAAAAGAATAAACTTTCTTTTTTGCAGTTCATGCTCCAAATCAAAAAGCTTTGGATCAGAAAGCTCAGGAAATTCATCTAAAGGTAATAAAATCTAGTTCTGTTTCTGTTGCAGTAAATACTTTTACATTAAAGGTAGTCATACACTATGGCAACAGTCTACCGTGAAATGATTTTTTTAAAAAGTGCTTTGAACTGAAAGTATTATTTTTAGTTTTATCTAACTATCCCAAATTATCATTATAAATCTTTACTTACTCCCTCACTAAAAAATGTATTACATTACAATCAACAATGGAATTCTTTGTCATAATCTTTTAAGCTAAATATATGAATTCACATATGTTTTACTTCTAGATTTATCCAAAACCACACTGGTAAAGACGGTGGTCGAAGAGATAGATCAACGTGGTAAAGTTCTTTCATCCAGAATTCAGTCCATTGAGGAAAAGACATCTAAAGTAGCCAATGGCAAGACAGAACAAAGGGTTCCCTTCTAGCTCTCATTTTAGAGAAAAGAATAATTTGAGAAAGGATCTGGCACCACTGCATTATTTTAAATATGAGGGAGAAATAGAAAACAATTTCTACTCTTAAAGTTCCTTAGCAAAAATATCTGTTTTCTTAATAACTTTTACAGAATGTTGGGTGTTTGGTTTCAAATAAGTAAAAAAGTTGCTATGCACACATTTCTGTTTTTTGAAGACTAATAAATACTTAGTTGTGATTTTTTTTCTTAGGGAGATACTTATGAAATACATTTTAACTCAATTTCACTCAAGTTTTAATAACAGTCGGTACCAGCACTTGACATTTAAATATTAAACATTCACTAGGCATAATCTTGAAAGCCCATGTGTCTGGGCAGGTGGATAAGTCTGGAAAAACTCAGAAATTCTGCAACTGAAAAGTTCACCTCTAGATGGCACATATATGGCATTTTACCAAGCTCCTATCTCCAGTTCTTCTAGGACCACTGGATACTTCCCAGCACAGGTCCCTCATCTAAACAGGAAAATCTCAAAAGGATCCATTCATTAGCCTCATGTTAATGCCTTTTTTCCTAAAGCAATTTGGAAGCTTTTTCTGTGAAGGCCCAGAGAGTAGATGTTTTAGGTCTTGCAATCATAAAGTTTCTCTATTCAATACTCAACTTGATCATTGTAACAGAAAGCAGCTATAGACAAGATAAAGGAATATGGCTGCATTCCAATGAAACTTTATTTCAGGACTCTGAAATTTGAATTGCAAATAATTTTATGTGTCATGAAATGTTATTAATTTTGATTTTTTTAAAACAAGAATGTAAAACCCATTCTCAACTCAAGGGCTGTACAAAATCACAAGGCAGTCCAGATTCAACCTACCGATACCTGTCCTAGAACTCCAAATCTCAAGAGATTGATGAACATTATGGTTATTGTGTCTTTCTACCTTAGGAAAGCAGATTTTTTATTCCTCTACTATATGGTCTGATTCCAATGCAAAGCTCCACTGAGAGCTGGAATTCTACCCAACAACCCAGCAGTCACATGGAAGTTCCAAGAAGTGGTGAAAAGCATGGAATATTTACAGTATCTTCAGTCAGAGGTCATCAGTTGAAGCAAAGACTAGAAATTCATGAGGAAATGACCTTCCAAATGTACAGTGCATAGGACCGGCTACTTATTTATAGGCCTCTGTATTAAATGAAAATGTGGGATCTCTTGTTCAAAAATCAGGAAAAAAATATGTCATTAAAAGTACTAAAATATAATAATGCTTTTTCCTTTCTTCTGAAACTGCACTCTCAACTTGTCCTGAGTTTTTGTTGTTTTGGTTCTGGAGGGTTTTTTTTAGTTTTTGTTTGTTTGTTTGTTTATTTGTTTGTTTTTTTGTCACTATTTAATGTCATTCTAAGTAAAAATAAAATAAAATTTAAAGTTGTTGCATACATTTTACCACTCTTTTTTTTTTTTAAAGTTTTTGTAGTTGTAGATGGACAGGATGCCTTTATTTTATTTATTTATTTTTATGTGGTGCTGAGGATCGAACCCAGTGCCTCACACATGCTAGGCAAGCACTCCGCCACTCATTTTTATATTATGCAATGCCAATTTTAAATCCAAACATAAGAACATTTAACTTGTACACAGAACACTGAAATTACACAATTCCTATTTTGGTACTCATACATGCAAGTGTACTTTGGTTTCCCCAAACAGTGGAAACACTATTCAAAACAAACTCAACTATTTTTGTTTTGTTTTGTTTTGCCATACTGGGAATTGAACCCAGGACCTTGCATGTGCTAGGCAAGCATTCTACCACTGAGCTACACCTATGGCCCCTATTCTATTTTTTTATATATGCACATTCTACCAACATTCTGTACCTTTGATTTACCAATGAGTAAGAAAAGACTGAAAGCAAAAGGAACTCTGAGTTACCACATCATTATTTTCAGCACAAGTGGTTGGTCAATACAGCAAAGTACAAACACTATGGTAGAGTTCCTTGGTCAATCATGTTTTTTGGGAATGCCAACTCTTTCTGCAGTTGAAGCAAGTGCTGGTTTGCATGGAAAGCCTGGCTTTCTTGGGGTTGTCAGAGACCTGGCTCACTTAGCGGTGGATACAACATACTGATTTTGTACTCACTTTGAGTATTGCTGGTTCCCTGAGCATCACAGGTCCACCAGAATGCAATGCACATGGGCATTGCACATACTGCACACCATGGAAGCCATAAAGGACCAACTGCACACAAACATATCTTGCATACCTTTCTGCTCATTCACATGCTCCATGGTCCCACCAGAATGCACTTACAAGACCCAAGTGTAAAGATGGAATTATTAAGAATTTCAAGATGACCACAGAAAGCATTAATCCAAATGTGGGGCTCTTCTGAACATAAGGTCCTGCGCAACTGCCCTGGCTTCAGACCCATAAAGCCATCCCTGCTCATCACATATGCTCATAAATCATTGATTTTTTAAAATGATTTTTTAGCTGTAGATGGACACAAAACCATTATCTTATTTATTTATTTTTATGTGATGCTGAGGATCCAACCCAGTGCCTCACACATGCCAGGCACACACTCTACCCCTGAGCCACAGCCGCAGCCTCTCACACATTTTTTAAGAAGCTGTCTTCATGGTGATCTGCTGTTGCCCCCCGCAGCAACAGTCCCGCGGGAAGGAATCGGAGGTGGACTGGAAATGAACTACTTCTATTATATTTCTTTAGTGGGCTGCTTTCTTGCTTGCTTGCTTGTTCACTAGTTTATAGAGGAAGAGAGGCTTTGCTTAGAGGAAGAGAGGCTTGCTTAATTTTAGAGGTACTACGCTTTCAGAGAGGCTACACTTATCAGAGATCTACTGCTTCTTAGAGGTGGGTCGCTTCTTGGAGGTGCGGGTGCGGGGTGTGGCATGCTGCCTGTGGCCTGCAGCCTGCGTCCTGCATCCTGTGACCTGCAACCTGCAACCTGGAGGTGTGTGCTGAGGTGCGTCTTCTTAGTCCTCCTTTCTTCAATCTAGAGGTGTGTCCTTAGTTCTCCTTTCTGCGATCTCCTCCCAGGTGAAGAGAATGTCTTATATACACTAAGGCAGCCAATCAGTTTAGGATTAAGTAGCACGGTACCAATTAAGAATGAGGAACATCTGTTGACCACTAGCGCAGAAGAGACATTAACCAATCAGGCAAAAGGTCATAAGAGATCACGCCTTGTTAACACTAATTATGCGCCACCTCTTGACCCAACGCCAGCCGCCATCTTAGAGCTCTCTAAAATCTGCTTTCCACAGCAAGGTCCCTTAGAGCACAGGAAGTACAGACTGGCCTTTGCACTCAGGTTGCTGTCAATGTGAAAAGACTTAAAAGGGAAACAACTCCAATGCAACACTTCTTGCCAGAGAAATGAACCAGAAATCCCAGTGTCTCTATTGAGCAAAGGAATGGATGTAGAATTGAATTTGAGCAAAATGCCTTTAAATCCTATTGGGTTCACAGGATGGAAGGAAACATGCCATCCTAAAGTGTAGTCTTAAATCTGAACTTCCTTCCTAGGAGTGTGAGAATTGACAGTGGCCTTCAGTTGTATGATTGTGCTTTGCTCAGCAGAATTCTAGGGCTCCCAATTTCCCTAGCTGTTCCCTAATGACTAAGTATTTTTCCCTGGTCCTTGAAAGTTCATGCTGCTTTTTGCTGTCTTGGGTTTCTGAACTGGCAGTACTTCCAAGGAATTTGTCTCCATGTGAAAGAGAGGAAATTCAAACACTGTGCTGGGGTACTTGTGAAAATGTCAATCACAAACTGCTATTCCCTATTTTAACTAACACCCCAAAATTTGTGCGAGCTCTTTGCAAAGAAGTAAATTACCACTTACTTCCTGTAAACAACTCCCTTGAGATATTACATGGTATTTAATATACTAGTGAACCGTGTTTACTGATAGTTTACTCGAGATTGTATATTTCCAGAAAATGATTTATTTTTCCTTTGGGGACTCATTTCCCCTAAACTTCTCATTTCCTATGATCATATCTTACTCAGTTCAGTGAACTTTTTTTTCCCTTTTATTTCTAATGCTTTTCTAAATTCTGTCATCTCATCTCTAAGTTTTTCTAATTCTAACTTATATTGCTGCTGCTGCCCCTTTTTCTCCCCCTCCTCCTCCTCCTCCTCCTCCTCCTCCTCCTCCTCCTCCTTCTGCTGTCATTTTTAATGAATGTTAGGCCATTTTGAAATGGCAGATAACGTCCACATCTGTTTTATGGGCATGTTTTCCTGAACCGCTTTCATTTTCTACAGGAATATTATTCAGCTCCTTGTTTTCTTATTTGTGTATATTAGCATTTTGTGGAATTTTATCTCAATCCTTTTCTTTTGTTCATTTTTATAGGCAACTCATGTTCCTTAACTTCTAAAGGGAGTCACGATTCCAAATAGCCCTTCTAACTCCCAAAGCTCCCTTTTCTTATTTAAACCTAGAATTCAAAACCACATTGGCTTGATTTCTGGAGCTTCCTGACCCTTTTCCCCTCCCCTGACTTGTACTTGATCCTCTGTCTCCTCCCTCTCTATGACCCTATCTTCATCAGTGGGATCCTTCTCCCCGCATTGTCTCCTTATCACAGACTATTCCTCTGGAGAAGAACCCTAACTGATCACTTTTGAGAATTCACAAGGCCCCTCCACTCTTTTCTGACCTTCTGGAAGAATCTTTTCACTCACCAGGGGTGAGCACAACTCTCCCAGTTCCACCTGCTCTTCTCAATTTCACCTGCTAAAATTTTCTGTTGGTTCATTCAGGATTCTCCCATAATCAGACTCTTCCAGATGCCTCTGAATCCACCCCCCCTCCAGCTCCCACAGAAATGCTATTATGCAGATCTTGTGGTTTGTGGCAGTTTGTTCTACCAGTTTATGTGTTGAGGGTCATGGTAACACATTGTCACCTAGATTTGTTGTGGATATTTGTACCTGGTCTTTGGTTTTGGGAGATGATCCTTCTACATGATTTTCACGTAGGTCTTCCAAAACTCTGCCACCATTGCTACCATTTCCCAGAATTCATGAAAGATGGTTTTGGTTGGAATTCAATTTTAATAACTTCATTTTCTCAGCATGTTATACAGATTGTTCCCATGTCTTCTAATTTCCATTGTTGCTAGTGGGAAGCTGAAATCCAATCACAGTTCCTGTGTAGAAGATTTCTAGTTTCTCTCTGGCAGATTTAAGATTTTCTCCCTAGGAAAAAGGGGTATAGTTCTGTGGCAGGGCACTTGCCCAGCATGTGCAAGGTCCTGGGTTCCCTCCCCAGAATGGCAAAACATAAACAAATAAAAGTTTTAAATCTCCCTGTTTGGTCACCTGCAGCATTACTGTGACATGACTAGAAGCAGATTTTAAAATTGTTCCTGCCTCTTAAATGGGAGGACTGATGTTTTCAACTTACTCTAGAAAATTCTCACCCTCTGCCCCATTATCTTTATTCTGGCTATGGGAACCCCAACAAAATGTGTTAGAATTTCTTTCATGGTCATCTATTTCTCTTAACCTCTCTTCCATAGTTTCAATCTCATCCCCTTCCCCCTCATACAGGCACACATACACATACTTAAATAATATCCTTTGTCTCTTCTACTGTTCACTTATTTTCTTTTAATCTATCAGCTCAATTTTCTATTTTACTATTAAATTTTCATTTTTTTAATATACCTGATACTCTTTGATAATCACTTGTTAATTGATAATGTTCCAGTTCTTTCATTTCATCTATATTAGAACCACACTTTTTTGTATATAACATCTCGTAATTTCATCATTGTTGGTCTTTTGTGCCTTCCGGCTGTAGTGTTGGCTCTTATTAGTTGTATGTGGTTTATTTCTTCATATGTGTATTTTATTTGGTTGAAATATAACTTTGGGAATCCTAAAAAGCCAGGACATTTTTCTTTAAAAAATATATTATTACTTAAAACCTGTGATAAAGATAATAGTGATACATGACTAACAACATAAACTTACAAACTGCAAAAAAATAAGACTTTGGTATCATAATTTTAGTATTTAGTATGACAACACAATAAGTTGTCATACTTAATAATGTAATTTCTTTTTGATTGGAAAACTGCTGGCTTTCTTTGCAAGCTCATTTATTAGGTCTTGAAATTTTGTATTTTTAGCAACTTCATTTTCAGTCTCTATAACTGAAAGTGATGTTAATAATTCATGGTAAATGAAAGAACTCAAATAATTTTTAATTTTAAGAAGAAAAAATAGGTGGAAGTAAGATGAGGAGAGGCAAAGAGATGGAGAAGAGGAAACAGGCAAAATACAAGAATAGCTAGTCACCGAGGTAAAAGCTACATCAAGAGTCCTACAGGCCAACCACAAAACCAGAAGGAATGACAAAAGGTAGAACACAGAAGTTATGAGTGGAAGCAACCAGAGATGTAGAAGAATCTCAGAAAGCAACTGTCTGAAGCTCATCCAACCAAGAGGGTGCAGGAGAATCACTATAAGGAACAATGACTGGATCAGCTCTGTGCAGTGATCAATGATCTCCATCACTGAATATCTCAAGCAGTGGGAGCAAAATTCAGGAAAGAGTGATGGATGAGGAGTAAAGAAAGTAAATGCAGAAAAGTATTATAGAAAGAGTGAAAGGTAGAAATGCAGAAATATGAAAAATGTAGAGAGGGGAAGGGAACATAGAGGCTTTCATACAGTCCCTTCTGTGAAGTTGAGGAAGCTGAAGACCAGACAGGTTAACCATCCCCCTACTTAACCTGATTAATGACCAAGCATAGACAGAAAGCCAGTGGAGACAAAATGGTTAATTCAGGGAGGATAAGGATCAAGGAAAGACTTTCTGTCTCCAAAGACCATCCCATTTGGTTTCTCAATTTTCACTGAGGACCTGGCCTCCTTCCTCTCAGGAGCCCATGGTCTTGACATTATTTCCAACGGAACTGGAGAAAATGCAATGTTGTTGTTTTGGGAGGAGAAAAAGAAATTTGTCTATCACACTTTTTTTTATTCTTATAGGAATTTTAGATTCCTAAAGCATGGAAGACAGGAAGGGTTACTCACACTAAATTAGAAAAGTATCCCTATAATAACCTTGATAATACTCCACCCACCCTGCCCCATTCCAGAGATAACAAATAACCTCAAGGGACTAACTATCCACCTACAGAAATGGACACAGGAGGGTAAAGACATTCATTAAAAACGTCACCCAATTATGGATAATTCACAATGAGCTGGCAAACACCATTTTGCTATGAGTAGCAAAGTTCATCAAGAAACACCCTAATAATGTGTATATAAAGCAAAGTGAGCTGAGTAGGAAGGACACTCGCCATTAGAGCATCCCTCCAGTCTCGGCACCATGTCTGTACGCTTCTCTTCCTCATCCAGACGCCTGGGCTCTTGTGGGGGCGCAAGCTCTGTGAGACTCTCTGGTGGCGAAGCCAGCTTTGGGGCCGGCAATGCATGCGGTGTGCCAGGCATTGGAAGTGGCTTCTCTTGCGCCTTTGGGGGCAGCTCCGCGGCAGGAGGCTATGGTGGAGGGCTGGGCGGGGGAAGCGCTTCTTGTGCTGCCTTCACCAGGAACGAACACGGCCTCCTCTCTGGCAATGAGAAGGTGACCATGCAGAACCTCAACGACCGCTTGGCCTCCTACCTGGAGAATGTTCGAGCACTAGAGGAGGCCAACGCCGATTTGGAGCAGAAGATCAAGGGGTGGTATGAGAAATTTGGACCTGGTTCTTGCCGAGGTCTTGATCATGATTACAGCAGATACTTCCCGATAATCGATGACCTTAGGAATCAGGTAGGAAACATTATGTTATGGGTGTTAAGATTCATGAGAGTAATTAGCCACACATACACACACAAATGTGTAAGCTGTCACAACAGGACTTTGAACTTAGCTTCTAAATTTTGGTAATTCCTTATCAAGATTAAAAATAATTTCTATTAAAATTCTGATCTTTGAACGCAGCCCAACCACCATCTGGCTTTAGGTATGCATGTATGTTTTTAGTAACATTAAAATATCAAAATCTGGCCAGTGTCTCCAACTTTGTATTTATTAGCTTTCCCATGGAAAGAGATTTTTTTTATGGGTAGAATGGGGAATAAAAGAGGCCATATTTCAATTTCCTGTTTGCAAAACAATTTTCTTATAATTAGATACATGTGCCAGCAATGTTACCATAATATTATCATATTACCATAAATACTTCCATAATTTCATAGAGAACTTGATTTCAAGGAAATTTGATTAAAAAAAAATATCTCCTCAATCTTAACTAACTCTCTATTTATCAGATAATTTCTGCAACTACAAGTAATGCAAATATTGTCCTGCAAAATGATAATGCAAGACTAACAGCTGATGACTTCAGACTGAAGTAAGTAGAGCTAAAGGGAAACACACAAAATGTTCTCTTAAGCATCCCCCCCACCTTTTTGGAGGTTATTTGAGATCAGCTCTATTTTTTGTTTTCGTTTATTTGTTTTGAAGCTAATACATACTGGAAGACTAGCTGAATAACCGTAACTTACTTGGGAAAGTGGGGCTAATTCAAAGGAATGTCATAGGGAAGAGGATTTTGAATATTTCCATTCTCTTGCTTCAAAAAAAATTGTATTTATTGCATTATGGGTGATCCAAGTGAATTTTTACGTGCAACAGTTTTATCACAAATCTTAGATTGAGTTTTATGAAGGCCTAAAAAGTGACGTGACTAATGTCTAATGACTAAGAAAGAACTTTTCAAATGTGTCTGTAAGGTTCGAGAACGAACTGGCCCTTCACCAGAGCGTGGAGGCAGACATCAATGGCTTGCGCAGAGTACTGGATGAGCTGACCTTGTGCAGAACTGACCTGGAGGTCCAGCTGGAAACTCTCAGCGAGGAGCTGGCATACCTCAAGAAGAATCACGAGGAGGTAGGCAGTGTACCTCCCTGACTTTTAGTCTGCCTCCCTCCCAAAATTAAAAATTCATTTCAGATGGTAAATATCTTAACATCAAGAAGCGTGTCCATTTCTCCCTACGGTTTAGAGTCTGTGACATGTTTCTCTTTGTCCCTCTCCCAAGAAAATTCACAAAATCCTTCTAACCATATAGATCCTGTCTGTCGGGCTCATTAAAAAAAAATAGTTAACTCCTGATCTGATTAAACACATCTCTTCCAGGAAATGAAGGCTCTGCAGTGCGCGGCGGGAGGCAACGTGAACGTGGAGATGAACGCCGCCCCCGGGGTGGACCTCACGGTGCTGCTGAACAACATGCGCGCCGAGTACGAGGCCCTGGCTGAGCAGAACCGCCGGGACGCCGAGGCCTGGTTCAACGAAAAGGTAAAGCCACGGTGGGGCGCGCTCACCCGGCTCTGGGTATGGACGCAGACTTTGCCTGACACCAGCCCCTGACCTTGCAGAGCGCTTCGCTGCAGCAGCAAATTTCCGACGATGCTGGCGCTACCACCTCCGCTAGGAATGAACTCACGGAATTGAAACGTACTCTTCAAACCCTCGAGATTGAACTTCAGTCCCTCTTAGCGATGGTGAGTATGAAGCACAAAACGGATTTCCTTTAGAAATTGAGGGAAGAATCTTAAGGAGAATGTTCTTCCAGTGTTTCTTATTTTAGTATCGCTTGAATTTTATCTGTAAATGACTATGTAGACATAAGACACATTTGCATTTCACATAGGATACTTTCCTTTGCCTGGAAATTATACCTAGATGCTAATAATTATGAAGCACCATAAATTATCAAATACGGTTATTTAGAGGTGCTCAGAAATCTGCTCTCCCAAGTCAAAAGATCAAAACCGTTGTGGTATGGAGAGCAAAAATATGCTGTTTAGCACCTTTCCTGATTTCTTTATCTAGCATTCCTTTTGGCCACTTAATTAAGAACACTTAATCCTTTTTAAGTTTATTCTTAAGTGGCATAAGCAAGAAGCAAAGTAGAGGCAGGAAGATTAAAGCTAAACATGAATAATAATAATAATAACCTTTCTCATTAAAGGTTTGCCCAGTAGTTTTGCCCACATGTTAGTCCTTGATCATCCTGAGGCATGGGTGGGGCAGACTTTATAATTCATGTCATTATTTCCAAAAGAAGAATCTGAGATTCAAAAAGAGTGATTCCCAGAGTTCCACAGTCAGATGCAAAGGAATCAGAATTTCTCTTTAAAGTTTCGAACTCCCAAGTCCACCCTTTTCCCATATAAGCTAGGAAACCTCCAGAGTTTATTCACAAAAGAAACTATGAATGCATACAAAATCAGGGATTATACAGAAATACTTGCATATAAAAGGGTAAGACTTTTCTATCTTCATTCAGTGTAAAATTACAGCAGGTGTTGCATCTGTGCATTTTTATGAACTCATTTGGATTCATAAATCTACAATTCAAATTCTTTCCTTTAGTTCATTCTACTTATACAAACTTTATGCAATTGACTACAGGATTGTTTTTTCATAAAAGAGCTATCATCCGCATGAGACAAGGCAGCCACATGATTAAAAATGAGGTGTCAAAATACAGAAGGACTTTTACCTTTGGGGAAAATGGCAAAGTGCCAGACCCCAGAAGCACAGAATATATTGGTGTGTGGTCAGGGATCTTTAGACTCTGCACTAGGAATAAACAAATTCATCTTTTCTATTACTCCTGGGCTTATGAGTAACATTCACCACCAATTATGTCATTCACAAATAGAAAAAAAAAAATACGGTGGCATCAAATAAGGGAAAGAGTAGTGAACAGATAGTTTTTTTGGATTATTTGCATTATGTAGGGATAGCTGTCTCTATCGCTTAAGTGACGTGACTCATTCTGAAACAGTATGGTGACATTTTCTACAAAACTATGTCTCACCAAACCACAGAAACACTCCCTGGAGTGCTCCTTGACAGAGACCGAGGGCAACTACTGCACACAGCTGGCTCAGATCCAGGCTCAGATCGGGGCCCTGGAGGAGCAGCTGCACCAGGTCAGGACCGAGACCGAGGGCCAGAAACTGGAGTATGAGCAGCTCCTGGACATCAAGGCCCACCTGGAGAAGGAAATTGAGACCTACTGCCGCCTGATAGATGGAGATGATGAGTAAGCCAATTCAAGATTATTAAAGATCATTTAAAATCAAGCATAAAGTATCTGTGATCCAGATTATGGGTAGATAAACACCTTTCTTGTGTTATTTCTGCATTCAGTAAACTCCTACCTTCAATCTTTGCCTTTGGTTTCCTTAGCAAAGCGCAGAGTGAAATAATGAATGCAAAATCCATTTTTACAGATCTTGCGTTAAATCCAAAGGTTATGGAGGACCAGGAAATCAGATAAAAGGTAAACAAAAGCATTCAAATTTTTTGGATGTTTTCAAGGGTGAGTGATGTCCCATTTTTGAATTTAGTAAATCCATGTATGTCATTTTAGATTCATCCAAAACTGCCATCGTGAAAACAGTCGTTGAAGAACTAGATCCTCGTGGCAAAGTTCTCTCATCCAGAGTTCACACCATGGAAGAGAAATCCACCAAAGTCAACAACAAAAGTGAACAGAGGGTGCCTTCCTGAACTCCAGCTTCCCAAAAGCGAATGGCCCTGAAATTAAAAGACCAATGAAACTTGTTTCCTAAATGAGGGCCCTCCTATTTTTCTGCTTTTCCTCCAGTGAATCAAGACAAACTCTCTGTAGAGTAGTAACATTTCTTCAGCTTTCTCTTTGGTGGTGTTTCAATAAAAGTTCTTCCTGTTGCAAGTCATCCTCCCTGGTTCTGATCAATCTTTACATTTTTTAAAAATATTTTTAGTTGTAGATGAACACAATAACTTTATTTTGTTTATTTATCTGTTTTATGTGGTGCTGAGGATAGAACCCAGTGCCTCGCATATGCAAGGCAAGCAAGCACTCTATCACTGAGCCACAACCCCAGACCAATCTTTGCATTTTAATTATATCCCCCTGTGGGAGCTGAACTGGGTCTTCATTTCTTCTGTTTAATGCACTGGTCTTCATAAGTTAGGAGTAAGTTCAGCACATAGACTAGTGGGAGTCTTGTTCCCATTTCTGTAAGACTTTTTCATTCTTCCGTTCTTCAAAAAATATTAGTGAGCACCCACTAAGTGTCAAGTAATGAGAATAAAATAATAACTATTTTAATAACTCCAGTCCCTGGTTCAACATGCTCATAGAAATGGAAATAAGGAATTAAAGAATAAGAAACATCCTAAACATCAAGGAACAAATCTCCATGGTTAGTTTTGGAGGCAGAAAGGGAAAGGGTGAGTGTGGGGAACAGGGCAAGTCAATTCCAGTAGGTATGTTAAGTTATAATCCTTACCACGCCCCCATGTGGATGAGCATTCTCAAGTATTCTATCCAATTTTTGCCATCCAAGATGCAGAGCAAAGCGTCTATCGAGTTACCTTGAATTTTAAGTGAAATGATCTTTAACATTTATCATCGAGGCAGCTATTCTCCAGCCTGTAGTCCAAGGTCTCATGGAGGCAGGAGGAGGTGTAAGCTCAACAGGGAACCCTTCATACGTTTAATTGAGTGAGAGGATTTGGGTCCTGCATGCTGACCGGCAGCAGAAACAACCTGCATCTTGGGTCCTAAGAACCAGAAAATGGATCTTCAAAGTAGATTTATTCATTAATTGCCAAAACTTGGATGCAATCAAGATGTTGTTCAGTAGATGAATGAAGAAACTATGGTAGATCCAGACAATAGAATATTATTCAGTGCTAAAAATAAACGAGCTACCTAGACAACCATGAAAAGAGAGGAAATGTAAATGTATATTACTAAGTAAAGTCAATTGGAAAAGGTCATGCACTATATGATGGCAACCATGTCGTCCTAGAAGAGGCAAAACTATGGAGACAGTAAACAGATCCTGGGTTGCCAGGGATTGGGGGAATTGTGTTGGGGGGTGGGGAATAAACAGATAAAATGGGGAATTTTAGGGCAGTGAAAATACTCTGTATAATACCATAGGGAAGACATATGTCATTGTGCAATCTTCCAAGTTCACAGAATGTGCAACCCCAAGAGTGCACCCTAATGTAAACTATGGACTCTGGGTGATTATGAGGTGTCAATCAATGTAGGCTCATCATTGGAACAGATGTGTTCCCTCCCCGGTGTGGAATGTAGACAAGGAGGGGGGCATGGGTGGGGCAGGGAGTGTGTGGGAAGTCTCTCTGCCTTCCTCTCAATTTTGCTATGAACCTACAAGTGCTCTAAAAACAATTGTCTTCGTATGTCTATTTTTAATTTTTAAGTACTTAGCTCAGATTTCTTTAGTTTTGGAGATGTCTCGCCACCAACGCATCATAATCCAGGGAAGAAGCTCTACTAGAATCAAGTTGAGACAATGAGTTGAGAGAATTCTGTGGATAAGGAAACCGAGGCGGAGAGTAGTTGAATGATTTTCCCAGGGTCGCAGAGCTGGTAACTGGAGGTATTTCCTCACCTGTAGAACGAGGATGATCATAGGAGTTGCCTCACAGGAGTGCTGTAAGAATTAAATGATGCTTAAAACAGTGTCTCACACACAGTAAATTCTGCTTATCAGGTATTATTGATTATTCCCAAACCAGCAGAGTCATTTGGTGGGAGGAATTAGCTCACCAGAATCTGATTCTCAGAAAAAAAATAGGAATCTAGTATCAAAACAAACTTTATTCGTGTTCAAGAAAAATGCTATATTAAACTTAGCTAACAAGCATGTAGGATGTGAATTTTAAACAACAGCATACTTGACACTAAACAAATTTATCAAGAGGGAAACTGGCATATGATCATGACAGTAAGATAACAATGAAAAATTTAATTCTAAAAAAACAGACATCAACAGCATAACTGAAAGTCGAATTCAACTCAGTTACTTTGACTACCTATGATACGCATATTATGTAACATGTATTGCCTACTAGTCTCAAGAAATGATACTGATCTGTTGCTGGATGTTGGTTTCTCTGCAGTTCTAGGAATTGAACCCAGGGCCTCGTGCTTGCCTTGCAACTATCAACTCAGCTATATCTCCAGCCTGGATGTTGGTTTCTTACCATGAAAAAATGACCACTCTCGAGGAAAAAATATTTAGATAGATAGAAGTGACTCGGGGAGCTGGTTCAATTTGTCCTCTACTTCCAGAGAGGACTGAAGTATCTTTAAACTCTTCAAGAGTGTATTTGCTTAGAGGAAGTCTATGATTAAAAGAATTCAAGAGACTTGCCCAGTAAGTAAATGGAGACAACCCTTCAAGGAGTTAGGGCCATACATTCTGTCCCTGCTGTGATAGAAGTGTTCTGTGATCTCTGCTGCCTCTTTAGATTCAGAATCAACTCATCTCCAAAATGACTCTAATAATACATGCCTAACTTGTTTCACAAAAGACGATAAGTTAATTAGTATTTATAAATTATCCTGAGATAAATAGATTACCTTAATAATACTTTGCAATCTCATAATACCTCTTATTTGAGAAGCTCAAGCCTCATAAACTACTACTCTGACAACAGACTCTGTTTGTCTTGTTTTATTCATGGGAAACCTGGGCAAAAGTTTTAAAATTTGACCAGGCCACATCAAAATCAGTAATAAGTCTCTGAACTTAAGCCGTATCTCTTATCATGCACTGTTCCAAACATGAGCCAGTAGTCTTAGTCTTGTATTAATTATTTTAGATATTTGTGGTAAAAACTAATTCACACCTCCCTGTCCACTGAATATTCCATCTCTTTCAGCAACAGTAGCATTGGATGTTTTTCAAAGTATTCAATATTCACAACACTGAAAACCCTCATTCAGAAAAGAAATTACTCCTTCAAAACTAAGCCTGTAATCAGTCGAGCAATCAATTTGTACCATTGTCAGTGATAGAGACCTGACCCTGTCTGACATGTCCATTTGATTATAATAATATAAATAATTAACATTTGCAAAGTGTCTGTGGCCTTCAGACTGTTTTATGGACATTCATTATTGGAGCTGCTCATTATTGGAGTCTTCATTTGGGACTGTTCAATGCTATTATTTTCATGTGCCTCCCAGGAAAATGAAGCCCAAGAAGAGTGGCTAACTTCCCAAGGGCATCAAAGCAAGAGAAGAAAGAGCCTGCTTCTCTGTGGAACTCTTCTTGGATCTGGATAGAATCATGCTGTAATTGTGAGGTTCCTAAGTAGTGATGGAAACATGCCTCTCCTTCATGTACGTCCCTCCCTATGGATCAATAGAAAGTTCATGTCTCCAAATAACGCATAATGCTTTGAATACATAAGTTTGAACTGAAAGGCAATAAGCAATATTTTTAAGGCAGGGAAGTGAACAATTTGGATACTCAGAAGCTAATTGATGATCGGCTCCTGGACCAAACCAAAAAAAAAAAAAAAAAAAAAAAATGGTGATTCAAATAATCCTCTACCAGTACCATATACTCATGAATTTCAGTGAGCTTGATAAGTAAGTTACTATAGGATTTCTATTATTCCATCTTTTCAATATTTTTTTTAAAAAATCAATTCAAAAAACTCCCACTATCAAAAGATCACTATATTCCCAGAGTCTCTGATTCCGAAATCACTCAATAAAGAGAGAATAACAGATACTTTAGGTGCATTTGCAGGACAAGAGCAGTAGCCATTTCTCATTTGAATTATCAATTTTTGTTATGTTGGAGAGAGAAATCTATTTCAGAGGTTCAAAAGATGTATTTTATATCTTCTTATAGAAGAAATGATGATTTCTTGTCTGTGATCTATGAAGCTATGATTTACTATTACTAATACTTGGAGGCTATGATTTAGTGTTACTCCACCTAGCACCTTTTTCACATATAAAAAATATGCTTGAGGCACCTTGCCACCTACTAGACACTCTTAAAAATAGCCCAATTAGGAAAAACAACAATTAGGATGCAAGTAATATTTTATTACAGATCAGTAAAGGTGAGATTGAAATGACCACTGAATCCTATAAAAGGCCGATGGGGCTACCCTCTGTGGAAGGCAGACTCAAGCTTTGCTCCTCTCTGGGAAAGGGTCTCTGCGCTAGGCTGTCGCCATGTCTTTTCGATTTTCTAGCGGATCCAGGCGGACCTGCTCACGATCTGGTTCGGTCGGGCTTTCTGGTGGAGAGACAAGCTTTGTGGCTGGGAATGTGTGTGTTGGGTCCTTGGGAGCAGGAAGCAGCTTTTCTTGTACTCTTGGGGGTGTTTCTTCTGGAGGAAGCTTCTGCAATGGTGGTGGAGGGTCTGGAAGCAGCATCAACACTGGTTGTCTTGGAAATGAATGCAGCCTTCTCTCTGGGAATGAGAAAGTGACCATGCAGAACCTCAATGACCGCCTGGCCTCTTACCTGGACCACGTGCACGCTCTGGAGCAGGCAAATGCAGACCTAGAGCAGAAGATCGAGAGCTGGTATGAGAAGTATGGGCCTGGCTGTGGTCGGGGACTCGATCATGACTACAGCAGATATTTCTCAGTCATTGAGGACCTAAAAAGACAGGTAAGAAATATGAATTTGCATAAGTTCAGTACAGACTTCCAGTGGGCATAACTTAAAAGAAAATAGAAAACATGCTTTACATTTTCATGGGATGTAGGATTTGTTCATTCTGCATTCCCAGTGCGAAGGGCAGTGTCCAACAATAAAAATTTATAGAATTAAAATAATGAAAGAGAAATAGTTTTGAAATAGAGAAATCACTGTCATTTTTATATGTAACTCATGCCTTTTTATCAAGAGTAATAAAAATGGTTCATGTGATTCTTAAGCTCTGGATATGATCTACAGAAAATTCAGATTTCTATAATATAGAAAAAAGTGATGTTAAAATAGATGCTTGACAGGTTATGAAGATATTGAATCTCACTGAAATCTGGAAGGTCCTTTGACTTTTGGTTCTTAAACTTGTGTACATTCTACCATTTAGATTATTTCTGTGACCACTTGTAATGCCAGCATCGTTCTACAAAATGACAATGCCAGACTGACTGCTGATGACTTCAGGTTGAAGTAGGTGATAATTATTAATTATTTTTATAAAGGTAAAAGAACCAAAGTTGCGACTAGGTATGGTGGTCCACATCTATAATCCCAGCGGCTCAGGGAGGCTGAGGCAGGAGGATCACAGGAACTCAAAGCCAGCCTCAGCAACTCAGCAAGGCCCCAAGCAACTCAGTAAGACCCTGTCTCAAAATAAAAAATAAAAAGGGGTTGGAGATGGGGCTCAGTGGCTAGGTGCCTCTGGGTTCAATCCCCAGTACAAAAAAAAAACTGAAGTTGCATTAAGAACACATGTGTGTACGTGTGTGTGATCGAGGAATTGAACTTAGAACCTCACACATGCTAGGCAAGCTCTCTACCACTGAGCCACATCTCCAACCCTCTTACTGATTTTTAAATGTCTTATTTCTGTGTTTTGCAGTATTGGGGGTTGAACCAATGAGTTCTCATACACTAGGCAGATGTTCTGCCACTGAACTATATCCCCAACCCCTCTTTTGTTTTTAAAACCCAAATGTTTTAATATTAAAACATTTATAGCCATACTAGATCAATAAAGAAATTAAATTAAATATGCCCTGATAAAAAGGACTATCATAACTTTTTAAATCTGGCAATATTTTAGTCAACTAGCACATGAGATGACGAACAACAATTAACTCTGAAGGAATAACACCTCCAAAATGATTCTTGTAAATCAGTAGGTATCTCAAACTATTTCAACAGTTTGCTCTTGCAAAAAGCTTCAGAAGTGTATACAGAACCTCACATCTTTCAGCATATGAAGTGTCTTTACAAGTTGTGTTTTGCACCTGCCTATGATTACAACTCTCAAACACCTTCATAAACCTTAAGGTATGAAAACGAGCTTGCCCTGCACCAGAGTGTTGAGGCGGACACCAACGGTCTCCGCAGAGTGTTGGAGGAGCTGGCCCTCTGCACGACGGACCTGGAGATTCAGTGTGAGACCCTGAGTGAGGAACTGACATACCTCCAAAAAACTCATGAGGAGGTAAGGAAGCCTGCAGAGCAGCTATGGACGATGTCTTGATTTCTTTCTTGGATCCACTATTCATTTCAAAGCGGGAGGTGGACACCCACCAATATCCTCCCTCAGATATTAATATTGACCCCTTTACAGGAAATGGAAATCCTGCAATGTGCATCAGGAGGCAACGTGAATGTGGAGGTGAAGGCAGCCCCAGGAGTGGACCTAACTGTTATGCTGAACAACATGAGGGCTGAGTATGAGGAACTGGCCGAACAAAACCGTAAAGACGTTGAGGCCTGGTTTAATGAGAAGGTACAGCTATGGCAAGTTACCCGTCAAGGGCTTATTCAGTGAACAATCAAGCTAGTCACTATCCCTTCTGACAATTCCTCTTCAGAGTGCATCATTGCAACAACAGATTTCAGATGATGCAGGAGCAGCCACAGCAGCCAGAAATGAGCTGACGGAACTGAAACGCAATCTACAAACCCTGGAAATAGAACTTCAGTCCCTTACAGCAATGGTATGTAGGAATTGCCATTGAATTGATGTGTGTGTGTCTGTGTGTTAGTCCATTTTTCCATTGCTATCACAAAATACCTGAGGCTGGGTACTTTATAAAGAAAAGAGGCTCATTTAGCTCATGGTTTTGGAGACTGAAAGTCTAAACAGCACCAGCTGTGTCACATCATAGTCGATGTCATCACGAAATGAGTGCCCGTGAGAAGGAGGGTTCATAAACCAAGAAAGGAAGCTGGAGCACAGGGAGGGCCCAAGATCAGCCTTTTATCACAGTCCTCCAAAGAGAACTAACTAGGGTTCTGTTCAAACTATATCAATTTATTCTGAGGGCAGCACCTTCAATGACCTAATTACTACTAGGCTCCACCTCTTAAAGGTCCCTCTTAACATCACTGCACTGGGACTAAGCTTCAACACGAAAATGCTTGGGGGGACACAATCAAACCACATTCAAGCCATAGCAGTGTGTGTGCATAGGTATAAATAAACACATATATAAAAATATGCATTTCTACCACAAGTACCGGGTATATGACTAAGTACACATAACTAAAAGTACAAATATAATAAATATCAAGAACTCTATCCACAAACATTACTTCTGACCCACCAATCCCAAACCTGAAAAATGTGAGGTTTTTCCCCCACAAGGGAAAAGAAATCTCTTTTAATCTTGCCAATATTAATTTTCAACTGAAAATACTTAGATCTTGTGCCAAGATTTCTTTCCACCTTGAGAATGCTTAGATGAGCCTGCCATTTGCTTTTACCCAGTCAAGTCTGACTTCGTTCCTCTTGCAGAAACATTCCTACGAATGCTCCCTGGCTGAGACCGAAGGAAACTACTGCATTCGACTCCAGCAGATCCAGGATCATATCGGAGCAATGGAGGAGCAGCTACAGCAGATTCGAACAGAAATGGAAGGCCAGAAGCTGGAGTATGAACGGCTTCTTGATCTCAAAATATTTCTGGAAAAAGAAATTGAAACGTATTGCAACTTACTAGATGGAGAAGAGAGGTAAATATTAATTGTGAAAAAAAATAATCTCACAGGAACCATATTTTTCTGGAGAGACTGATATTGCAATATTGCCTCCTGGAATTTTCCGTGCTGAAGATTGCACTCATTCATACTCGTGTATCCTCAGTTCTGTACTCTGTCGCACCCAAGGGAAATGAAAACAGAGACATAAAATCAAACAACTAAGTATGTAAAGTTTTTGTACGTATGATAAGATAAAGAACAATTAAATATGAAATATTTAACAATTCCAATATTGCAACCCAAAAGGGAAATTGCTTCCTGAGATTTAGTGTTTGAGCTTAATTCTTATAATCAATAGCTTTCTATTTTATTGTTACATCACTCATTACCCCACATGCACCTTCTATAAAAGTGGAGCAATGATGATTAGGAAGATGAACAAAGAGCAAAACAGCTTTAGGTGAGACTCACATACTGGGTAAATTTGAGCATGTGGTTTAACCTCTTTGAATCACAATTTCCTCATTGATAAAACTGTGATAACACCAAAACCATACTGTTTATTTTTTTATATTTATTTTAGTATTTTTTTATTTTTTGTTATTGGTACTTGAGACTGAACCCAGGGACATTGTCCCGCTGAACTAGAGCCACAGTTCTTTTTACTTTTTATTTTGAGACAAGGTCTCACTAAATTGCTTAGAGAATCACTAAATTGCTGAGGCCAGCCTCAAACTTGCCATCCTCCTGCCTTAGCCTCCTGAGTTGCTTGGATGACAGGCTTGCACCACCATGCCCAGCTAAAAACCATACTCCTACCTGTCCTTAGCCATAGCACCCCACCATGCTCTGTAAAGTGCCTCTGATAATGACTTACACACACAAAAAGTACTTGGTAATCAGTGGCCATTACTAAATGCTTACCCATGGGCACGCCCACAATTAGGTAATATCATTCGTACCCTTGAAGGCCAGGGTGAGCCCTCTTCAGTCTATTCTCACAAGAATTCAACAATGATGGCTCTCTTCTCAGAACAAAGTACTTTGACACCATTCATTTTTCACTTACAACACCTTTCATGAAAAGCTACAATTTTTTACATTCATATGCTTTATTTCCCTCAGTGCAAACTGCTGTGTTTCTTAGCCCCACAGCACAGAGACCTCTCCTTATACACAGTAGGTGCTCCAAACATGCATGTTAGCCAGTTGAATGAAAAGTCATGGTGAGAAAGAACTCAAGAGTCCCCATATTGCTAGATGAAGAAGATACCGTCTGGTCATGAGGAAATTTCTGCCTGTAAACATCCATGTATTCCTTTTTTCACTAAAGTGATGCAGAACTTTCTAATATCCTTAAACATCAAAGAAATCTACATCTTATTGAAACTAGAACTCCAGAACTTTTGTTCCCAATTGACTATTATTTCTGAGTTCCCTCTTGCAAGAAAAAAAAAAAAATGCACTAACTCACTCTTATCTTCACAGAAGAAGCACACCCACGTGTTACAAACCCAAAGGATGCAGGCCTATAAATCCTGGGAATCAAACGAAAGGTAGCAAAGGCTTTTTACTTGATGAAATTCTTTTATACCTCTTCAGTTTTATTACCTAAATCACTTATTTGTGAACCAAATAAAATTTATTTTTCGATTTAGATCTAGTTAAAGAAGAGATGAGAGATCATTATGCTAATTCTTTTTTTTTTTTTTTTTTTTTTTTTTTTTTTTTTTTTTTGTGGTGCTGGGGATCAAACCCAGGGCCTTGTGCTTGCAAAGCAAGCACTCTACCCACTGAGCTATATTCCCAGTCCCTAAAGAACTTGTTTTTTTGTTTGTTTGTTTGTTTGTTCTGTGGTGCTGGGGATTGAACCCAGGGCCTTGTGCTTACAAAGCAAGCACTCTACCAACTGAGCTATCTTCCCTGCCCACTAATTCTTAATATTTGTATTTTAGATCCTCATAGAACAGATATGGTCAAATTATGAAATTACCACAATGGGGAATCAATCCCTCCATATCTTCCTTACCTCAAACATATTATTTTTCAATGTTTCAATGCTTTAATAAAGAATGACTTTATTTTAAACCACAAAAATAGGACGTCAGTATATCAAAGAAGGCATTGCTTTCTCTGTGCATATACCTGCCTGATACTAAGTGGTTTTTATCCATATTTCCTTTATGCTTTCAGATACCCATTGCTCTAAAAATCAGTGGTAAATATAAAAGATGGTTTCAGCTCTTGTGAAACATTGACTTTAAACGTAGTATCTCAATTTTCTGCAAATTTGCAAAAACCACTTTTTTTTTTCTTTAGTGCTGGGGTTGAACCCAGGGCCTCACACATGCTAGGCAAGCACTCTACCACTGAGCTATACCTCATCTCTGCAAAACCCCAATTTTAGAAAGAATACCTATAATGATTGCTTTTCAATCTGTTGAGAATGACCACTGAACTTTTATTTTATTTTAGATTCAACAGAAGAAATGTTTGTCAAAACAGTGGTTGAAGAACTAGATCAATTTGGCAATGTCCTTTCGCTGAGAGTCCACTCGGTAGAAGAAAAATCTTCTAAGATAAGCAACATTACAATGGAGCAAAGGGTACCTTCTAAAGCATCATAATAAGAAGAAAGTCATTTAAGAAAAATCCTGCCTTGGCAAAATTCCACTGGTCAAATGGGAATTTTCACTTCTTAAAAATAAAAGGACTGGAATGGATTCCTTCTCCTGCTTTTCTCATGTTTTTTCTGTGTAACCCTTTTTAAGAGAAGAAAAAAATCTTGTTCTGTCCGTAGATTTCTTTTGAGTTGAGGAAACATTTCATCAAAAGTTTTTCTTGTTGCAAGACTGTTTTTTTGTTTTTTGCTTTTTGTTTTTTGTACCAGGGTTTGAACCCAGGGATGCTTAACCACTGAGCCATGTCCCCAGCCCTTTTTATATTTTATTTAGAGACAGGGTCTCACTGAGTTGCTTAGGGCCTCACCAAGTTTCTGAGGCTGGCTTTGAACTTGTCATCCGCCTGCCTCAGCTTCCTGAGCTGCTGGGATTACAGGTGTGCACCACTGTGCCCAGTACAGGTTTTTTTTTTTTTTTCAATAAATCTGCTTCTTTTTAATTTTCACATGTGACAATACTAAAGACAAGCTAATGAAATAATGTTCTTCAGAGTCAGATTTGCCTCAAAAAATAGCAGGATAAATGGCAAAGATCGCAGCCCTAATCTCTGGTCCCAGCTTAGAAATGCTTTTGATTGCAGAACTATAATGACAATATTTTATATTTATTAAGTGTGCTCGAACTTATTATGCATTCATTAACCAATTTATTCTTCACAAGAGCTCCTGAGTTAGGTGTTCTGTCTTTATATATGAGGAAAGTGATATTCAACCAGTTTAAGGAATTTCCCTAGGGCTACACAGCTGATAGGTGGTGGAACTCAGATTCAAATCCTGATCTCCTTCTCCTCCGGGGTGACCAGAGTACCACTGCACACAACAAAATTAGCATAAGAATTTCCCTGAAGCCATTCTGTTTTCACACTGAGATTCCATTGCCACCAAGGAGGGACCACAGATTCTTGTGTGAATGATCATCAATGACACACCCAGAAATGTGGCTTCTAGTATAGCGAGTCTACCGTCTGCCTATGTTCTTTGCCCCTCTGTCATTCACCCACCTCCAGCTCCTCTCCCTGCCCTTCCCTCCTCAGCCCTCCCCTTAGGTCCTGGTCACGGGAAGCCCCCATCCCTTAGGCTACAGTTTCCCTCATTATGCTTTATTACTCTCTCACTCTGGATATCAGGGTCACACAGAAGCTTTATGTCCTAGAAATTGGAGGGTTAAAGCCACGCACTCCCTCTCTCAAAACCCTCTGTTAACTTACCACCTTGCAAACACAGTGTTGGACCCTCTTTCTCTAGTGACTACCAGTACTAGCACTAGTTACGCTCACTGGTTCCCAGTAGAGTTCCTTTTCTTTTCAAGAACCATTCGACTAACTTCCATTTTTCTGTGTTCACTTTTTTCTACTTATACAGATAAACAGACATGCCTATCTACGTAAGGTGGATTTATCTTACCGTTCATGTAAGCACAAACTGTTACTCCAAAATGCAAGCTTTTAATAAGCAACCATAATACTCGAAATGGAAAAAACTTAGCTACTCTCCTGTTTCCAAATGGTCAGTCTTTGCAAAAAATAAAAAATATACAGACATGTGCATACACAAACACACACTCACATATTTTAAAAGTGAAAGACTATCACCAGTACTTGACAAATCTCAAAACTTTTATTGGACCTCTTCAATTGTGACCACCAACTGTGAAACTCAAGACAATGTAAAATGATGTTCCTTTGTAGATCAATCACAATAAAGATACAATGTAACAAAGAGATCTTCAGAATCAGTCACTGGGGAAACAATTATTCGCTTCAAGCCTATGATAGTGAGAATACATACCAACTTCTCAACAGCCACAGTGGAAGCCAAAACACAGTAGAATGATATCTTCAACATTCTGAGAGGAATTCCAAATTGTCAATAAATCTGTAAAAGGTATTGACCACATTGATAGCTAGAAACAGAGAAATTTAAACCACATTCAATACCATCACTTAATCAACAAACTGGAAATACTTTTAAAATATTTGCCACAAATTATGCATTCTACTATGGAATTGTTCCTAATATGGGACTACTATGAACCAAGTTCCATAAATAAGCCTTACATGTTACCTACTACATACATGAAATGAATAAACAGGAAGAACAAAAAATAAAAGAGAATAGAAAAGACTGAAGAAGGCATAAGGACCTATGTAACACTATCAAGCATACAAATATACGAAACATGGGAATTTCAAAGAATGTAGAGAAAGAAAAAGGTAGAAAACTTATTTAAAGAAATAGGGTATGAAAACTTTCAAAATCTTGGGTGGGACATGTAGACATTCAGATTTATGAAATTCAAAGGACTCTAGGCAATATCAAATTGAAGAAAATTACTCTAAGGCACACCGTAGCCAAATTGTCAAAAGTCAAAAGAGAAGAAAACAGCAAGATATTAGAGATGTATTACATAAAAGGGTAGTCTAATAAGGCTATCAGCAGACTTCACAACAGAAACCTTGCAAGACAAGAGGAAATTGAATGATAATGATGTATTCAAAATGCTAAAGAAAAAAATCTGTCAGACACAAACAGTATTCCCAGCAAAGCTGTAATTCGGAAATGAAGGCAAGATAAAGATATTTTCAGACAAACAAAAGCTAAGGGGGATCATCATCACTAGGTCTGCCATATGAGAAATGGTAAAGAAGTTCTTCAAGTTGAAACAACAGAACTCATTAACAACATGAAAACATATGAAAATTTAAAAACTCACTAATAAAGATACAAATTCAAAATATTGTACTAGAGGTATATAAATCACTTACATCTAGTACAAAAAAAAAAGACAAACCTATTAAAAATAACTATAGCTACAATAATTTGTTAATGGATATACAACATAAAAATGTAATTTTGACATCAAAAACATAAACAGGGGTTAGTTAGGGTGTAGAACTTTTGTATGTAATCAAGGTTGAACTGTTATCAGTATAAAAAATCTGTTATAATAATATGTTCTATGTAAGCCTCATGGAAACCATAAAGCTAAAATGCAGTAGATACACAAAAGATAGAAAAGAATCAAAACATACCACTAAATAAAACTGTCAAATCACAAATTAGGACAACAAGAGAGAAAAAAAACAAAGTATCTACTAAAAAAAAATTTTTTTAAATGGCAGTAGTAAGTCCTTACCTATCAATAATTACCTGTAAGTGGATTAAATTCTCTAATCAAAAGATACAGTAACTGAGTGGATTTAAAAAACAAGTCGTAAAGCATATGCTTTCTACCAGACGCTCACTTCATCTTTAATGATACATATAGACTAAAGTGAATGGATGGGAAAAGATATTCCATATTCTGTACAAGTAGAACCAAAAAAGAGTAAGGGGTGTTATGTCAGACAAAATGGACTTTAAATAAAAAACAATGAAAAGAAACATAAAAGATCATCATCTCATTATAAAGACATCAATTTATTAAGAAGATATAACAGTTGTGAATATAAATGCACCCAATATTGGAGCACCTAAGTATATAAAACAAATATTAAAAGTTCCGAAGAGAGAAATAGATAGCAATACAACAACAGTAGCTGTTATGGTTTTGGAAACAAGATTTCCCCCCAAAACTCCTGTGGTAATGCAGGAATGTTTGGGTATAAAACCATTAGGTTGTGAGATCTATAACCTCATCAGTTCCTCCTCGTTTGAATGGATGGTAACTGTAGGCAGGGGGTGTGGCTAGAGGAGCTGGGTCACAGGGATCAAGTACAGGAAGGGTCTATCTTCCTCTCTGGCCCCTTCCCCTCTCTCTGTTTCCTAACCACCATGAGCTTTCCTCCACCACACCCTCTCACCACGATGTTCTGTCTCACCTTGGCCCCAGAGCAATGGACTCAGCTGACCATGGTAAAACCTCTGAAACCATGAGCCAAAACAAACTTTTCCTCCTCTACATTGTTCTTGTCAGGTATTTTGGTGACAGTGATGAAAAGTTGACTCACACGGAAGGAGACTTCAATATTCCACTTTTGACAATGGATATATCATCCAGACCAGAAAATCAGTAAGGAAACATTGGGATTAAACGATGCTTTAGACCAAATGGATCTAATGGACATGTGTAGAACATTACAACAAAAGCAGAATACCCATGCTTCTCAAGCACACAAAGAACATTCTCCAGGATAGACAGAGTGTTAGACCACAAAACAAGTCGTAATAAGTTTAAAAGGGTTGAAATAATACCAATCAGACCTTTTCTGATCAAATGATATGAAACCAGAAATCAATAACAGGAAGAACTTTGGTAAATTCACAAATACATGAAAATTAAAGAACAGGCACTTGAACAACCAATGGATCCAAGAAACAAATTGTGAAAATCTTAAAAATAAATGAAAATGGAAGCACAGCATAACAAAACATAGGATGCAGCATAAGCCATTCTAATAGGGAAGTTTATAGAAATAAAAGCCAATATTAAAGAAGAAAGTTCTCAGTCTACCATTACATCTCAAGGAGCTAGAAAAAGAAGAATAAATTAAGCCCAAAATTAATAGAAGAACAGGGCAGAAATAAATGAAATAGAGACAAAAAAAATTGAAAAGATCAATGAAACAAGAAGTAGGCTTTTTTGAAAAGGTAAACATAATTGACAAACCTTGGTTAGGCTAACAAAAAAAAAAAAAAAGAGCAAGAGAAGACTCAGAAAATCAGAAATGAAAGAGGAGATATAAATGATACTGCAGAAATACATAGAATCACAAAGATTTCTATGGACAAATAAACAAATATATAAAACTCCTGGAAACATATAACACACCATCACTGAATTATGAAGAAATAAGAAACCTGAATAAACCAAAAAGTAAGGAGATTGTATCAGTAATAAATAATCTCCCATCAAAGGAAAGCCTAGGACCAGAGGGCTTCACGGCTAAATTCAACTAAACATTTCATGAAGAACTAATACAAAGTCTTCTCAAAGTCTTTCTAAAAAATTGAAGAGAAGGTAATACTTTCAAACTCATTGTATCACGCCAGCATTACCCTGATACCACAGCTAGTCAAAGACACTACATAAAAAGAAAATCATAGGCCAATATCCACGATGAACATAGATGAAAAATTTTCCTCCCAAAATACTACTGAAATCAACAGCACATTAAAAGAAACATTTACCATGGTCAAGTGGGATTTATCCCTGGGAAGCAAGGTTCAATATATGCAAATTGATAAATGTGGTATCCCACATTAACAGAATGGACAAGATAAAACATGCCATCATTTCAATAGATGCAGAAAAAGCAGTGAAAACGTTCAACATTCTTTTGTGATTAAAAAAGTCTCAACACTTTAGGCATAGAATGAGTGTATCCCAACATAATAAAGGCCACATGTGATAGGCCATAGCTAACATCACACTCAAGGAAAGCTTTTCCTCTAAGATCTGGAACAAGATAAATATCCCCACTCTCACTACTTCTATTCAACATAGTACTAGAAGTCCTAACCAGAGCAATTAGGCAAGAAAAAAGAGATAAAAACCATCCTAATTAGAAACGAAGAAATCAAGTTATCCTTTGCAAAAGACAATGTTATATATAGAAAACTCTGGACACTTTATTTAAAAAATGAATTCATTTTCAAGATATGAAAATCAGTAGCACATTTACTCACCAGTTACAAACTGCCTGAAAAAATCAAGAAAACAACCCCTTTTACAACAGCATGAAAAAATATTTAAGAATAAATTTAATCAACGAGTTAAAAGACCTTTACAACCACACCAGCAATGTATGATTGTACCTTTTTCCCCACATCCTCGCCAACACCTATTGTTGCATGTATTCTTGCAACAATTATTCTTGCAACAATCGCCATTCTAATTAGGATGAGACGGAATCTTAGGGTAGTTTTGATTTGCATTTCTCTTATTACTAGATGTGTTGAACATTTTTTCATATATCTGTTGATTGCTTGTAGATCTTCTGTGAAGTGTCTGTTCATTTCCTTAGCCCATTTGTTGATTGGGTTATTTGTATTCTTGGTGTTGAGTTGTTTGAGTTCTTTATATATTCTGGAAATTAGTGCTCTATCTGAAGTATGAGTGGCAAAGATTTTCTCCCACTCTGTAGGTTCTCTCTTCACATTGCTGATAGTTTCTTTTGCTGAGAGAAAGCTTTTCAGTTAGTGCAGCCACTCTGGAAAGCAGTGTGGAGATTCCTTAGAAAACTTGGAATGGAACCACCATTTGACCCACCTATCCCACTCCTTGGCCTATACCCAAAGGACTTAAAATCAGCATACTACAGAGAAGCAGCCACATTAATGTTCATAGCTGTTCAATTCACAATAGCCAGATTGTGGAACCAACCTAGATGTTCTTCAATTGATGAATGGATAAAGAAACTGTGATATATATATATATATATATATATATATATATACACACACACACACACACACACACACACAAGGGAATATTACGCAGCCATAAAGAATAATAAAATTATGGCATTTGCAGGCAAATGGATGAAATTGGAGAATATGCTAAGTGAGATAAGCCAATTTCAAGAAAATAAAGGATGAATGATCTCGCTGATAAGCGGATGATGACAGTGGGGGTGGGCAAGAATGGAGGAAGGAGGGACTATATAGAGGGAAAAGAGGGGTGGGAGGGGTGGGGGGAAGAAAAAATAACAGAATGAATCAAACACTGTTACCCTAGGTAAATGTATGATTACACAAATGATACACCTCTACTTCATGTACAAACAGAAAAAAACATGTATCCCATTTGTTTACAATAAAAATAAATTTTAAAAAAAGACCTTTACACTGAAAACTCTAAAACATTATGAAAAAAATTGAAGAAAATAAAACTAAATGGAATGATATTACATGTTCATGGTTAGAAAACTTTATATTGCTAATGTTTTCATACTAGCCAAAGTGATCTACAGATTCATTGCAAACTCTATAAAAATTCCAGGGCAATTTTTCACAAAGATAGGAAAAACAACCCTATGATTCCTTTGGAAACACCAAAGATCCTGAATAGTGAGCTGAAAGAATGAAATTAGAGGTATCACTTTACCTGATCTCAAAATCTACTACAAAGCTGTAATAAGCAAAATATCATGGTACTGATACAAAAATATACCTATAGGCCTGGGGAACAGGCCCACAAATAAATCCTTGCATTTACATTCCATATATTTTCACAAAAAGATGCCAAATCAGGAGTTGTGGTGCTCACCTGTAATCCCAGCAGCTTGGGAGGCTGAGGCAGGAGGATAGTAAGTTCAATACCAGCCTCTGCAACTTAGTGAGGCCCCAAAGAACTTAGTGAGACCCTGTCTCAAAATTTAAAAAATTAAAACAGGCTAGAAATACAGCTCAGTGGTAAAGCACCTCTGAGTTCAATTCCCAGGACCAGGAAAAAAAAAATGTAAAGAACACAATAGAGAGAAAGGATAGTCTCTTCAATAAATAATGTTAGGAAAACTGGATAGTTACAAGCAGATAAATGAAATTGGACCCTTATCTCACCCCTTATACAAAAATCAATTTGGCATGGATTAAACACTTAAACCTAAGATCTGAGACTTTAAAAATCTCATTGATATGGGTCTGGACAAAGTTTTTTATATGACTCCAAAAACACAGGCAACGAAAGCAAAAAACAGACAACTGGGATTGCATAAAACTAAAAAATTTCTTCACCGCAAAGGAAACAATTAACAGAGTGAAGAGATAACCCACATACTGGGAGAAAATACTGTGAACCATTTATATGAAAAAGGTGTAACCCTCAAAACACAGAAGGAATTCAAACAATTCCATGACAAGGAAACAACCTGATTTGAAAGCATTCCCCAGAAGAAGACATACAAATGGTCAATAGGTTCATGACGAAAATGCTCAATATCACTAATCATCAGGCAAATGCATCGGGGAGAAATTGGGTAAAGGATACAAAATTTCAGGAGACATGAGTTCAGGAGAGCTGTTGTACAATTAGGTGACTGTAGTTAATAACAAAGTATTTATACCTGAAAATTGCTAAGAGTACATTTTAAATGTTCTCACCACAAAAATATTAAGTATGTGAGGTAATGGATATGTTAATTACCTTGATTTAGCCATTCCACAGTGTGTACGTATATTGGAAACATCATGTTCTACACCATAAATATACACAATTTTTAATTTGTCAATTTTTAAACATGTTTGTAATATTTAGGGCTTTCAATAAAATGTGTGGGAATCCACACCCAGTAAAGCGTTAGCTTGCTTATGACTTTCACCTGAACTAAATAAACCGCATGAAGTAAAAACAGATAAAATAGTTCCTTCCAGGTTTGCTTCAAAAACGTGTAGGGTCAGGAAATAAGTTAATGTCCTTCCAAACTCCCACAAAACATAACAGCAATTAGGGGTGTGTTTCCAATTGCCACAATGGATAAGAGAAGACACCTATCCTGTCTTAAGTGTCAACAAAGTATGTTGCACATGTCAGCCAAAATGGAAGTTAACTTCCCATGGAAAACAGTAGCAGGAGGAATTAAAAACAAACAAAACCTAAAACCTAATGAGGGAAAAACCAGGTTGGGAAGGTCACAGTTCCAGGTCTATTATCGACTGATATGGAAAGAACTGTAAAAATAAAAGCAGAAGTCAGAAACATCAAAATCTGCCTTGACCCCAAACCATGATGCCGAATTTTTATCCTGTAATGGAAAGATAAACATTTTCTTCTTAGGATGGAAGTGAGGAATGACTCACCGGCAATCTTCAAATGTAATAATGAACCTGACGTTGCTCCACCCAGACCCATTTCTCAGATAACCACCAACCTGAGGGCAACTACCCTCCTCCAGAAATGAGCCCAGCAAAGTTAGTTACTAATTAGGAAAAAATCATCCAATTATGCTAACTTGCTGAGGCTGGCAAGCTATGTTTTATTCTATGTAGGCAGAATTTCATCCAGAACACCCTTGGGAATTGTCTATAAAAAGGCCAGCTGCAGAGGAGAGAAGGCGCTCCATCTGGCTTTCACCAATACACTTCTGTGACGCTTGCCCTGAGATCATGTCTCTTCGACTTTCCAGTGGATCCAGGAGATCCTGTACCCGGCCCAGCACAGGATCGCTCAGGCTGTCCAATGGTGGAGCCAGTTTTGGAGCTGGGAATGCTTGCGGTATTCCAGGCATTGGAAGTAGCTTCTCTTGCGCCTTTGGGGGCAGTTCATCAGGAGGAAATGCAGGGGCAGGCAACCCATGCGCTGGCTTCACTGTGAATGAGGGGGGCCTCCTGTCTGGTAATGAGAAGGTGACCATGCAGAACCTCAACGACCGTCTGGCGTCCTACCTGGATAACGTGCGAGCTCTGGAGGAAGCCAACGCCGACCTGGAGCAGAAGATCAAGGGCTGGTATGAGAAATTTGGACCTGGTTCTTGCCGGGGTCTCGATCATGACTACAGTAGATATTTCCCAATAATCGATGATCTTAAGAATCAGGTAAGAAACTATATTTTACCACCGCATGGAGCTACTTTCATTTCTAAATTTCTTTTCGCTAAATTCTAAAACCATTTACCATCCCTTTTTGTGATTCCTTAAAGGGAATTTTGATTTAGCGTGGGAAATAAGTGCTTTCAGTTAGTTAACCATATGATAAAAATGTTATTGACTGTCTACTAACTATTGATTTTAACTCTAATTCCTAATCTAAAACCAAAAATTTTGGGTTTTTTACTCGTTGTGATAAATTGCCTTTAAAAAGTCACACTTCCCATTTCTAGATCATTGTTTCCACTACCAGCAATGCTAATGCTGTTCTACAGATCGATAATGCCAGGCTGACAGCTGATGATTTTAGACTCAAGTAAGTAGACTCACCGACCCAAAAGAATTCATGGCAATTAATGCAAATAATAAATTTTAGATTAGTTTTTAATTCCCCCACAAATATTACTAACTCATATCCCAAGATGATGAAACACTTGGATTTAAAATCAACTTGGATTTTTAATCAAGAATGTTATTACTTTTGTATAATTTGCTAGTTTTAGTGAACTACTAGAAAACTAGTGCCCAATAATCTACTTCTCTGTCAAATACCCCCAAATTTAAAAACTAATTATTACTATATGTCAAAGATGTCTCTTGTGGTCAAATTTGCCACTTTGAAATTCCAAAATTCTAGCATTTATCATTGATGGATGACTGTCTCCAGTTGGAAAAAAATCATTAACCTTTTTTTTTAGGTATGAAAATGAGCTGGCTCTTCACCAGAGCGTAGAGGCTGATGTCAATGGGTTACGCAGAGTTTTGGATGAAATAACCCTATGCAGAACTGACCTGGAGATTCAGTATGAAACCCTGAGTGAGGAGATGACCTACCTCAAGAAGAACCACAAGGAGGTAAGAGATGACCATCTACATTTTGCTCTCCCTCCGCACACACTGTCCACTTAACAAGAGATAATGAACTTAACCTCTTAAGTGGGAAGGTAATATTGGAGACTCATTGCCAGGGATGAGAGCTGACTCATCTTTATAAGTATGGAATTACTCCATATGGACTCTCCCTCATTCTCTCATCCAGTTTCCCATGGGAAAAAAAAAAAAAAAAAAAAGAATGGTGTTTTCCAGACCAATCAGCGTTATAAGATCAGTGTTTAGCTATGTAATTATAGCGAAGTTAAAACAGTCCACTTTAGGCGATTATATCTAATTAGATAAAATGAATATACTTTAAGGACATCTTTAAAAAACTGGATCTATTTCTACATAACAGTGGCAGACTTAAAACACTAAGACATTAACTGCCTACACACATTAAGTATGTGTGCGTGTGCAACATTAAGACATTCCTAAAAGGTATGGCTATAAAAATGAAATTGCAGGTGAACTGTTATACCAGAATTTTCACTTCCAAGAACATAGTATACTTCCGAAGTGTTCTATTTGGAAATTCACTTCAAAATCAGATCATGCAGACACTTCATATTTAAGATTGTTTTTAAAGCCACTGTTTTCTAAAAAAGATAGGATTTCTTTATCCTTTGAAAATGAATTTGATATTTTTAAAAAGCCAAAGACTTCCACAGTCAAGCCAAACCCTTAAATAAGCAGGAGCTCAAGCTCAGAATACTACTTAGTCATGATGTCTTGTAAATATAAATAAGTAGAGCATTTGGTCATAAAAGTTCATGTATGGTCATAATCCATGATAGATACTCAATACCTTTTTGATGAATTTGAAACAATTGATTTTTTTAATGCCTCAGTTATAGGTGACCGACCCCATATATACATCTTTTTCTTTTTCCGCTTGAATTAGTGGGGAGTAGTTTTTGCTCAGTCCTCAGGAGGGAAAAGTACACACAGAGATGGGAAGGTATAGGAGAGAATGCTAGAACAGTCTGGGAGCAAGGGTTGCTGCAGCAAGAAAAGAAAGCCTCGGTTACCATCTTTCAGACCTATCCAGGAGTGGGGAGGAGGGTTTCTGCTGCGGAGATACAGGAAGATCTGAGAGATTTCAGTTTACACCCCGTTAGCAGATGCCTGCCATAGTCTTAGATACTGAATCTTAACCACACCCAGTTCAGGCAGAACAGCATGTAGACTTTGTCTGCAAGATCCAACCTCTGTGGTGATAGTAATCATAGTAGCCAGCATTTATATGCTAGGCAGTATTACTAAGTCTTACTATTATTTGTTTGTTTACTTCTTTTATAACAACCCAAAAAAGGGTTTTTAATTAGCTTCAATTTTCAAATAAGCAAATGGAAACTTAGGTTAATCAACTTTATCAAATTTACATAACTAATACAAGGCAGAATTTACATAGAGATTTGACCAACAGGACACTATAATGTCACTATGTCAGTTTAACAGACATTTGGATTCTTTCTTTGCTGTGGGGGGCAGATAATGTACACATGAACACATTCATTCATTCATTCATTTATATAGTTAGTTAGTTATAATCATTTCAATTGTTCAGAACGATTTAAACTTAGTCCTTGGACCATGTCCACACCATGTTCGGAGTATAACTGAATGGAGAACACACTGAAGCTGGTCTCTAGGGAAATGAAGACCTTCAGCAAAGTTGGAGATATTTATAGTACTAACACATAATATAAGAGAACAATTAATTCATCCTAAGAATTTTAAGGACTTTCCTTTGGAAAAGGAATTAAGACTTGTTCTGAGTAGGAGAACCAAAACTGATGAGTTGGAGTTAAAATAGGAGCAGAAAGAAGTTTGACTCGCCATTAATGAGGAGCTCAGGAACAATTAAAACTTCCGAAATGAACCCAGCTCCTGCATGTGGTAGTGGGTTACCGGTCCTGAGAGTAAGTCCAATGACCAGGGAATATGAAATGGGGGAAGAAGGGTCACCGCACAGCCTGGGAGGGGACAACCAGACACTACTCAGAACTCTTCCAAAGCTAAGCTGTTGGACCTTCCGAAAGATTCCAGTATAACTGAGGGCTACACTTTTCTGCCTCCAGGAAATGAAGGCTCTGCAGTGCGCGGCTGGAGGCAACGTGAACGTGGAGATGAACGCCGCCCCCGGGGTGGACCTCACGGTGCTGCTGAACAACATGCGCGCCGAGTACGAGGCCCTGGCTGAGCAGAACCGCCGGGACGCCGAGGCCTGGTTCAACGAAAAGGTGACTTTCGTCCAGAAAACAATCCCTGTGCATTTTCATGATGTTCACAAAACTAAGATTTGTTCCCTCGCTTACATGGTTTCAGAGCGCTTCTCTGCAGCAGCAGATCTCTGAGGATGTCGGAGCCACAACCTCAGCCCGGAACGAGCTGACCGAAATGAAGCGCACTCTTCAAACCCTGGAAATCGAACTGCAATCTCTCTTAGCCACGGTAGGAAAACCAGTTTCTTACCAACTTCTAGGTTCTTTTAAAATATGTACCAGTTGTTTTTAAAGACCCTTACAGTGTTGAAAAAAAATGTCCACATGTAATTTTATCATTATCCTTACAAACAGAAGAATAGTACTGTGTATGTTTAAGAACTAAAACAGCAACACCAAGGTTTTTAGGGTTTTGTTTCATTTTTGTTTTGGGAATTGAACCCAATGGCACTTTATCACTGAACTACATTCCCAGTTCTTTTTATTTTTTATTTTGAGACAGCATCTGGCTAAGTTATTGAGGCTGGCTTTGGACTTGTGATCCTCCTGCCTCAGCCTCCTAAGTTGCTGGAATTCCAGGCATGCTTCTGCCACGGGGCTCTTTAGGTCTATTCTATCAAAAAAAAAAAAAAAAAAAAAAAAAAAAAAAAAAAAAAAACCTGACTGTATTGAAACAGTGATACAGAGTCAGTGTTACTATGTGTTAATGTGAGATGTAAAACGATTATAGGTAACATCAAAGAGAGGAGGGAATCATATCAAAGAAATTTCTGCAGATTCATTTATCCATCTCAGATTCTATCTTTTGTTCCCTGACAGAAACAGTCCCTGGAGTGCTCCTTGACAGAGACGGAGGGCAACTACTGCACGCAGCTGGCTCAGATCCAGGCTCAGATTGGGGCCCTGGAGGAGCAGCTGCACCAGGTCAGGACCGAGACCGAGGGCCAGAAACTGGAGTATGAGCAGCTCCTGGACCTCAAAGTCCACCTGGAGAAGGAAATTGAGACCTACTGCCTCCTCATTGGCGGAGATGATGGGTAGGTCAAATAATTTACATGCAAGATGTCGTATTCAGTCAGCCCTCCATATTCCCAGGTTCCACATCCTTGGATTCAACCAACTACAGGTGAAAATATTTGTAAATTAAAACTTGGATCTGTTTACTGAACATGTACAGATTTTTTGTCATTATCCTCTAAACAATGTAGTATAACAACTGTTTGCAGAGCATTTTCCTTGTACTGAGTATTATAAGCAATCTAGAGATGACTTAAAGTATATGAGAGGATGCATTTTTATATGCAAATACTATGCCATTTTATATAAGGAAATTAAGCATCCTTGGAATTTGATATCTGCTGGGGTCCTGGAACCAGTTCCCCACCAATATTGAAGGATAACTCTCTTGAAATTCGAAACTCAGACTCCTAGAAAGTGAATAGGAACTATTATGGCTGGACCTATTATCATGAATGCTAAATATTAAACATAATACTCTACTGCCAAGATATAAATTAGCAATATTTTACAAAATCAGAATGCAATAAACTTTGTATTTAGGTATGAAGATTTAAAATATCACTTCTTACTACGAAAGAAGAGCAGTTTCTACAGTGTAAACCCACTGAGTATGTTCTTACCAAAGAACTAAAGAAAACCTAATAGTGGATCTGGAATCAAAGGGGTCGATTCCAAATCACCCTCTTTCATGATGTTTTCACAGGGCCTGTAAGTCTGGAAGTTACAAATCTAAAGATTATGGACCAGGAAACATGGGAAGTCAAATCAAAGGTAATTAAGATGAAATTCCACTCTCATGCTACACTACTTCATTTCCAATGCACATGTGATTATTTTTATATTACTGTGGCTTAGTAAGACTAGATGGACATAATGAAATTTTGTAGTAGATATCAGTGCATGCTAGATGTCTAACTAGAGTGATAAATGTTAATCTTAAACAGAATCACATGTCACTCTGGTTAAGTAATCAAAATTCACCAAAAATGAGTAGTAAGTATTTACATAAAACTGCATAGTCCATTCTGTATAAAAATCCTATTAGTCTTTTAATTAATAACTCTCTAAAATCTCCATTTAAATTTTAATTTCTAGATTCAGCCAAAGCCATTGTGGTTAAGAAAGTTCTTGAGGAGGTAGACCAACGCAGCAAAATTCTTACCACCAGGCTCCACTCCCTGGAAGAAAAATCTCAAAGCAATTAATAGAGAACGTATGCCAAAGACCGTCACAGAAGAAAAGGCCTTATCTATGTCTGGAGAAAACGAGCAAGTCTAAGAAACATCTATCCTATTGTCTTTCTGTCCCTTTCTCTTTTTGAGCAACCAACAACATCTCTCCCCATTTATCTGGAAGAACGTCACATACGAATATGATGACTCTTTTGGTTACCTTGATGACCCTACAGAAATCTGTTATCGATCCCTTGTATTCAATAAACCTTCTTCCTTTAGCAAGTTATTACCGGTGATCTTGTCTTGTCTCTAGAATGTTTTTTATATGAGCACTTAACAGCTTTGAATTTATATGAACACTTTAAAACATAGATAATTAGTTTCTGACTAGAATTTTGTGGGCCTTTCCTAATAATTCAAAATCAGACAATTTCAGAAGATATTAAAATTACCCCCATTTAAATCCTTAACATGCCATATTTGATATCAGAGGAAGACTATTTCCTTTGTAACAGCCAAAATGTATACATTCTTCATCTGTAAATAGGGATAAAGAAGGCACTTCTTTCAAATGCCTAATGTAAAGATTAAACAAATTTTTATAAAGTACAGGGGAGGGATAAATACTCAGTTGCTACCTCTTTTTTTAATATTTGATATTTATACTTATTTAATTTTCAAATTTCTTCTTCCTTATGGATAGATAAGCAAATAATATTCCAAAAATAAGAAAGATGAAAGCCAAAGTCCTTGTTTAGAACCCAAGTTAATGGAGTCATCCACTTGCCTTACAAGGTTAAGATTGATGTTTATGGTGCCAATACCATGCTGTTTTTGTTACCATGGCTCTGTAGTATTGTTTAAGGTCTGCTATTGTGATGCCTCCTGCTTCACTCTTCTTGCTAAGGATTGCTTTGGCTATTCTGGGTTTTTATTTTTCCAAATGAATTTCATGATTGCTTTTTCTAGTTCTGTGAAGAATGTCGTTGGGATTTTAACTGGAATTGCATTAAATCTGTATAACACTTTTAGTAGTACGGTCATTTTTGACAATATTAATTCTGCCTATCCAGGAGCATGGGAGGTCTTTCTATCTTCTAAGGTCTTCCTCAATTTCTTTCTTTAGTGTTCTGTAATTTTCATTGTAGAGGTTTTTTACCTCTTTTGTTAGATTGATTCCCAAGTATTTTTTTTTTTTAAGTTTTGTGAATGGGGTAGTTTTCCTAATTTCCCTTTTAGTAGATTCATCATTGATGTATAGGAATACCTTTGATTTATGGGTGTTGATTTAATAACCTGCTACATTGCTGAATTGATTTATGAGTTTTAGGAGTTTCCTGGTGAATTTGTTTTGGATCTTCTGATATGCAGATGCTAATTCACAATGTGGGGGGTAGCTAGGGAAGAATAGTTACTTTAGATTAGATAGAGGCGAGTGAAGGGAGGGAAGGGGGTTGGGGATGGGAAGGATAGCAGGATGAATTGGACATTATTACCCTATGTACATATATAACCATACAACCGTTGGGATTCTACATCATGTACAGCCAGGAAAATGAGAAATTATACTCCATTATATATGATGATGTATCAAAGTGCATTCTACTGTCATGTATAACTAATTAAAACAAATTTTAAAATTTTAAAAAAGATTGATGGGTATAACTCTCTTGACCTATGAATTCATTCCTACTAAAGGGAAATATGTTAGATGAACTGAAAACATAATTACTCAGATCAAATGTTACCCCTAGATTCTTAGTTGAGACTTAGTCCTCTCTGGCTGAATTATCTATATTGTAATTCATTCAGGAAATTTCGATGTCAGGCTCCATGTGGAAATATTAAACTGAAAAGACAATGGCATCCTTAGAGAATATTGTAACTATTCTCAAATTGCTTTTTTAGCTTTTTGATACAATCTCAGCCAGAGACCCCTAGAGCCAAAATGCCTAATCGTGTTCCCCAACAGCTTACTTGAAATAAGCACATTACAGTCTCAAAGAAATTTCCACTTAGAAGAAATATTTTGTAATTGTCTAAATGCTGAGGCCACCTACACCCCTCTTCCCTGCGTATAGTTCAAGTCTTCCTCACGGGTTGCAGTAATGCTTCCACATGTAAATAATTCCTTACATTTGCTGAAGCTTTAACTTGGACTTCACGTTTTAGAACCCCACAGGGTAAGAAGGACAAGAGATAAAATGTGGCATCCTGGAAGGTGCAAGCCCCACTGGGCCATGCAATCATTTGCAAGCATGACCTAGAAATAACTCACCCCCGTTCCCAGGAACTGCAAGGAAAATTTCCTGTCTCAACTGTTGGCATAAAGGGAAGAGGGGGAAATGACCTCTCAGAATATCAAGCCAAAATTCACCCTATCTGACTATTCCAAAATAACTTTAAGCAGAGATATTATTTTAAGACAGTCCCTAATCATGGGACCTTCAGAGAGCTTCACAGAGTAAATGCAAATTCTCTTTGGAAAAACTCATCATCATTCCAGGCCTCAAAGGATTCTCACAAATAAAATCCTGAGGATAATTAGCTGTTGGTCATCAAAAATCACAGAACATGGAGAATCAAGATGCCATATGAAAGAACCAACAGAAACGATTCTAAAATACAGAGTATTAAAACTAATGAATATACTCAAAGAAATAAATGGAAACCTTGAAAATATGAGCAGAATTCCAAAAATTATGAGTGTTTCAGCATATTTTCCCAAAAGAACCAAATGTAAATTTCTAAATATAAAGAAAATAAGAAATTAAATTTTAAAATCTTGATGTTTAGATTCTATACTAGATCACACAGAGTGAGAGAGAATTCATAAATCGAAAGGTATACTGAAGAAATTATCTGGACTTCAGCACAGACAGAAAAAGATAGGTAGATAAATCACAATGAAATTCCATTTCAAACTCTGCAACGTGGCAAATATCAAAAAGCCTTACTGTAGCACATGTTGATGAGGCTGTGGAACAATGAAACCCTTCAACACTCCTCTGGGGTTGTAAATATAATCGTTTTGGAAATTGGTTTGGTTTTCCCTAACAAAGTTGCATATGGGTATGTTCTATGTAATAGACTGGCATCAGTAGGTGCTCATTCTCTTCAGGGGTATTGCCCCAGATCAGACACTTGGCAGCACTTGTGACCACAAATATCCCCACTCTGTTTCAATTGCATTCACCCACTTATCTCATGATGTGGCCGACTGTAAGCTCTTGAGAGCCGGGTGTATTTCTATCATCTCTGAATTCTCAGCGCCTAACACAGTTCCAGATTCAGAGCTGAAGGGATGATGTGACTTTGGCTCGTCACCAAAACACAATTTGAAACTGCCCCCAAAGCCCAGAAGGAATTTAAAAAATTAATCATTGAAACACTTAGGTGCAAAAATAAACTCAGGTCGCTCTACTTTGTACCACACTTAGAATAATAGATATAGTAATAAATGTAATAATAAATATAAGCATAATAAGCGTAAAGTTTATTAGATTTTATTTATTAAAATTTTAAATGAGATTCAGTCAATCAATTTGAGGTGGGGAGAACAAATTACATACTAGCTTTCCTGAGATAATTTAGACCAAAATGTAGGCCACCATCGGTATTGACGCAAGAAGCCTCTCTATGCTAACATGGACAAATTGCCTTGGTAATGTTACAAAGCAATAATGATAAACAGGAAGCCGGCCCCACCAGAAATTCTGATATGCACTCCCCACCCCACTTCCAGTTGAAAATTGTTAATATAAAAGTTTAACTGTTAAACATGGACAGGTCATATGCCTTACGGTGGCCAGACCATAGTCTAGCCCCAAGCTCGGTGCCCAGGAAGAGAAGTACCTTTCTCTAAATTGTACAAAGTTAAATCCAGAACTACAGAGGGAGTGGTACAGATCATTAAAATACCAAAATACCTCACAAGGCTAAGTAGCCACTGCATAGAGTCCCCCGAATGCCCTCAACTGGGTCCGCAGGCCTTGCCCAAGACCTTCCTCCTCCTTCCCACCGTCCAGTAATTGAACATGCCAGGCACAGCAGAAGTCTCCAGGGTCCTACTCCAGGCGTCCCTGGTGTCCATTTGAATCATGCCATACAATTGCTAGATCTTTCTAATATCAAGCCAAGTTTTATCCATTTTCCTTTGGTTTTGTTTGCTTTCTCTTTGCATCTTTGAAAAGGTATTTAGAAATGCTTTAACACATTTCACATTTACTGTCTGCCAGGCATTGCCCCTGGCCTTTTACAAAATAACTTGCTCAATCCTTATGATAATTCTATGAAGTAGGAACTAGTATCTTCATTTCATATGTGAGGAAAAGGAGATACGGGGATGTTAAATCATTTCCTCAAGGTCTCAAAGCTAGTAAATGGTCAGATAAAAAACTATGACTCCAAAAAATAATTTTTTAAGCACCATGCCAGGCTGACGTTTTGAAATTCGAGCAGTTGAGTCTGATGGAAGTGGCACAAGTCTTTGGCAACAGATGACAGATGAGGGTCTTGGTGTTAACAGCAGAGGAGCAGCACAAAACCTGTACAGCAAAACCAGGGAGAGAATCTGGGTTGTATTGCTGGTAGCAGGATGCGGCTGTAAGTCTGTAACAGAAGGTGTGGAAAAAGCATTGGACTGGTGAGGTGAGCTTCTGGGGTCAAGCTCCATGGAAAGTGGGTCTCTAACTAGGGCAGCTGTTTGTAAGCAAGGGGAGATAATAAACCAGCCATCTGTGACCCAGAGACTGCATCCAGGTCAGCACTTGGACAGTGACTACTTTTCCTATTGTTTCTCAGTGAGAAAAAGATGTAAATTACTTTTCTGAAAGTACAGAAGAGATTCTTGCTGTGATTATGTAAAATACTGCAAAAAAAAAATTGTGCACTAAGCAACATGTTTATTTTATTTCCAAGATCTAGCAGAAGGTTTTTGCAAGATGGTAAATTGATAATCGATAAGAGCTGGCTTATTACTGTTGTATAAAATGCAAACTAAATTATCAGATAAAATAATTATAGAAAGCAAATAATAGAATAAGTAGAATTGACAAATAAATAGGATAATAATAAGTCAATATAATCACAATAAGTGAATGAAACCGGAGCACCATCTATTAACTAGTATATTCATCATAAACAATACAATGAATTTAAAATAACTGGAGTATCATTATATAATATATAATAGAAGCAATAAATAAAACAGGCATTGAATTTATCTTTGCCTAAACTTACTCTGAAGCTATCAAAATTGTCTTTTTTCATTTATGAAATCTGCAGTATTGAAGGAAGGTGGGATTCCAGTTTATTCAATCATACATTTTGCTCTGACTTCCTTTTTGGATATACCACCAAAATCTACAAAGCAACATAAAAGAGGGTAGTCTTTGCATGTCAGTAAATAAACAAATAAAAATGTAAGTGTTTTGAATCTTTATTCAAGCAATACCCCTAAAGTCTTAAGGAAATAACCTCTCTGAATCTTAAATTTTAGATGAAGGAATTTGTCTAACTACTTTAAGTTCTTTGTCCTTTCTAGATGGTAAATTACTTTCCTCATTACATTAGATAACAGAAAAAACATATTTAACAGAAAATATTTTGGAAATATTCTTTTTGAATCAATTTCAGCCACTTTCCAAAACAATTGTTATCCAAATAGTGTTTACCCACAGTACGAAGTGGAAGTCAACTGACATCTTAGAAACTTGGATCACTGTTGACCCAAACTGAAACACATGACTTGTTCCAAAAATGAATCATGCTTTTTCTGCCTCCCCTCCAAAATAATCATTTTCCTTAGAGTTTATTCTAGTGAAAAGACTCAGAAGACAGAAATGTACATTTTTCTGTTTTAGTTCATTTTAATTTTTTTTGTTCCTTTTAATTAGGCAGTGAGCTGGAGGAATATTCCAGTAGTAACATAATTCCTGAGAGGAATACTTCCCTAGCTGCAGACCTGTCTTGACATTTGAATGATGATAAACACAACATGAAATTTTTGTCAAGCAAAACTAGAAGGAGGCTGAAGAACAGTAATTGATACAATATTTAGCACATAAAATGAGGGTGCAGGCAGAGGATATCTGTTTCTTGGTGCCTATCATCCGCCATTTGCCTGCCTCTCGCCTGTCCATCTCCTGCCTTACTCCTATCCATCACCCAATGCACCAGGTTCACCTCCCAATTGTCCAACAACAGTCAGCAAACTGATCGCCGACTGCCAGTGGAGCACCAGCCGCCTGCTGTTGCCTGGAAGTTCTCTGTCACAATACCTGCAGGTTTGATTACACATGGCTGCTGCCATTTTGAGACAACAGCCAGGCCCTGTGGGACCCCTGGCCGGACAGACTGAGCCCCATCTCCAGGACCCCTCATCCCGACCAATCACTCCCTGCCTCTGGGGCCCTCACATCGACTGACTGCTCCCTGCCACCAGGACCCCCAGACCAACTGATTGCGCCCTATCACTGGGACCCCAGACTGACTGATTGTACCCAGCCTCCAGGATCCCACAACCACTCCAGGACCCCTGCCTGACCAACCGCATCCCGCCTCCAGGACCTCCTGCTGACCACAGACACACCCTGAGCTGCAGCTCCCCATTTGCCAACACATTTCGAAGCCAGAGCGGCCATCTTTGATAATCCTGGAAGCGGTAGCTCCGATCTTTAGGTGGGGCAAATCCCATCCTGAGACGCCTGCTCAGGTACATTGTCAAGTACCTCTCATGCATCAGGCTACTGAACTCTGGGAGGTTGCATTACTATATGATTGTTATACTACAGAGTTTCTTTTTTCTCCTCATTGAAAAAATTCGTTTTTATTTCTTTACTTTTCTTGCTCTCTTTTCCTTTTGTTTACCTGTTCCCTCAGAGTCTCTTTCTCCCTTTTTCACATGCTAACATCCAATTTTCTTTTGACTACACTCTCACCCTTTCTATTATCTAGAACATCTGTATATTCTTTTCTTATCCCATTAACAGCCACATACTACATCCCTCTGCATCCTCTTTGTCCTCCACTTGAAACTGCAGACCTTATTGCAAATCTGTTTGTTTTACTGAAGATAATATTTGAACTCATTCTGTTTATTATGACAATTTTGTTATTGTCCTCAGAGGGGCTATTTTGTCTAGGATTGCATAGTGTCTGACTTGGGCACTGCTAATATTGATCTCCCTTTAAAGAAAGGGTTTTGGAAACCTATAGGGCCACTATAAGCCTATAGGGGGAAATCTGCAATACCCCAGATCTGCACTGCTAGAGGGGAAGATACATGAACAACATGAAAAAACAAGGGAAGAAAATAATCCAAACAAATCTAGATTTTATAGTAATAGAATCCAATGACAGTATGTTAGAAGAAACATCAGAAAAGGACTTCAGATTATACGTGATTAAGATGATTTGCGAAGCAAAGGATGAAATAAGAGAGCAAATGCAGGCAATGAATGATAATACCAATAAGCTGAAAGAGCAACTGCAGGAAACAAAAGATCATCTCAACAAAGAGACAGAGATTCTCAAAAAAAAAAAAAAAAAAAAAAAAAAAAAAAAAAAACAGAAATCCTTGAAATGAAGGAAACAGTAAAGCAAAGAAAAAACTCAATGGAAAGCATCAACAAAAGACTAGACCACATGGAAGACAGAACCTCAGACAATGAAGACAAAATATTTAATCTGGAATATAAAGTCACCCAAACAGAGAAGATGGTAAGAAAACATGAACAGAATCTCCAAGAACTATGGGACATCATGAAAAGAACAAATTTAAGAATTATTGGGATTGAGGAAGGCACAGAGATACAAACCAAAGGAATGAACAACCTATTCAATGAAATAATATCAGAAAACTTCCCAAACCTGAAGAATGAAATGGAAAATCAAATACAAGAGGCTTACAGAACACCAAATGCACAAAATCACAACAGATCCACACCAAGGCATATTATAATGAAAATGCCTAACATTCAAAATAAAGACAGGATTTTGAAGGCCGCAAGAGAAAAGCATCAGATTACATATAGGGGGAGACCAATATGGATAGCAGCAGACTTCTCAACCCAGACTCTAAAAGCTAGAAGGGCCTGGAACAACATATTTCAAGCTCTGAAAGAACATGGTTGCCAACCAAGAATCCTATACCCAGCAAAACTAACCTTCAGATTTGAAGATGAAATAAAATCCTTCCATGATAAACAAAAGTTAAAAGAATATAGAAATAGAAAGCCTATCTACAGAATGTTCTCAACAAAATATTCCATTAGGAGGAAATGAAAAACAAAAATGTAGGTCAGCAAAGGGAGGAACTACCTTAGAGAAAAAACATTCAAAGGAGAAACCAAGCCAACTTAAAAACCAAAAATAAGCCAAATGACTGGGATTACAAATCATATCTCAGTAATAATCCTGAACATTAATGGCCTAAACTCATCAATCAAAAGACATAGACTGGCAGAATGGATTAAAAAGAAAAGACCCAACAATATGAGACTCATCTCATAGAAAAAGACATCCACAGACTAAAAGTGAAAGGATGGAAAAAAAACCTACCATGCACATGGACTCAGTGAAAAAGTGGGGGTTTCCATCCTTATATCAGATAAAGTGGACTTCAAGCCAAAGTTAGTCAGAAGGGATAAAGAAGGACATTTCATACTGCTTAAGGGAACCATAAATCAGGAAGACATAATGATAGTAAATATTTATGCCCCAAACAATGGTGCGTCCCTGTACATCAAACAAATCCTTCTCAATTTCAGGAATCACATAGACCAAAACACAATAATTCTGGGTGACTTTACTGCACCGCTGTCACCACTAGATAGATCTTCCAAACAAAAACCAACCAAAGAAACCATAGAACTCAATAACACAATCAATAACCTAGACTTAATAGACATATATAGAATATTCCATCCATCAAAAAGTGGATTCACTTTCTTCTCAGCAGCACATGGAACCTTCTCGAAAATAGACCATATGTTATGCCACAAAGCAGCCCTTAGGAAATGCAAAAAAATAGAGATATTGCCTTGTGTTCTATCAGATCATAATGGACTGAGAATAGAAATCAATGATAAAATAAAAAACAGAAATTACTCCAACACCTGGAGACTAAATAATATGCTATTGAATGAAACATGGATAACAGAAAACATCAGGGAGGAGATTAAAAAATTCTTAGAGGTCAATGAGAACGACGATACAACATATCAAAATCTCTGGGACACTATGAAAGCGGTACTAAGAGGAAAATTCATTGCATGGAGCGCATTCCAGAAAAGAATGAAAAGTCAACAACTAAATGACCTAACATTACAGCTCAAAGCCCTAGAAAAAGAAGAACAGAATAACAGCAAAAGTAGTAGAAGACAGGAAATAATTAAAATCAGAGCTGAAATCAATGAAATTAAAACAAAAGAAACAATTCAAAAAATTGACAAAACAAAAAGTTGGTTCTTTGAGAAAGTAAACAAAATAGACAAACCCTTAGACACACTAACAAAGAGAAGGAGAGAGAAAACTCAAATTACTAAAATTCGTGATGAAAAAGGAAATATCATGACAGACACCACTGAGATACAGAACATAATGAGAAGCTACTTTGAAAATCTGTATTCCAACAAAATAGAAACTATTGAAGACATTGACAAATTTCTAGAGACATATGCTCCTCCCAAACTGAACCAGGAGGACATACACAATTTAAACAGATCAATATCAAGCAATGAAACAGAAGAAGCCATTAAAAATCTACCATCCAAGAAAAGCCCAGGACCAGGCAGATTCTCAGCCAAGTTCTACAAGACCTTCTAAGAACTCATTTCAACACTTCTCAAAGTATTCCAGGAAATAGAAAAGGAGGGTACGCTACCAAACTCATTCTATGAAGCTAATATCACCCTCATACCCAAACCAGGAAAAGACACATCAAGGAAAGAAAATTTTAGACCAATATCCTTGATGAATATAGATGCAAAGATCCTTAACAAAATATTGGCAAACCGTATCCAAAAACATATTAAGAAAATCATACACCATGATCAAGTGGGGTTCATCCCTGGAATGCAAGGATGTTTAACATCCGTAAATCAATAAACGTAATCCATCATGTCAATAGACTTAAGGATAAGAATCATATGGTTATTTCAATTGGTGCAGAAAAAGCGTTCGACAAAATACAACACCCCTTCATGCTCAAAACACTAGAAAAAATAGGGATAGTAGGAGCATACCTGAACATTGTAAAGGCTATTTATGCTAAGCCCATGGCCAACATCATTCTGAATGGAGAAAAACTGAAACCATTCCCTTTAAAAATGGGAACAAGACAGGGATGTCCTCTTTCTCCACTTCTATTCAACATTGTCCTTGAAACTCTAGCCAGAGCAATTAGGCAGACTAAAGAAATTAAAGGGATACCAATAGGAAAAGAGGAACTTAAGCTGTCACTGTTTGCTGATGACATGATTCTATATTTAGAGGATCCAAAAAACTCCTCCAGAAAACTTCTAGACCTCATCAATGAATTCAGCAAAATAGCAGGCTATAAAATCAACATGCATAAACCTAAAGCATTTTTATATGCAAGTGACGAAACAGTTGAAAGGGAAATGAGGAAAACAACACCATTTGCAATAGCCTCAAAAAAAATAAAATACTTGGGAATCAACCTAACCAAAGAGGTAAAAGATCTCTACAATGAAAACTACAAAACGTTGAAGAAAGAAATTGAGGAAGACCTTAGAAGATGGAAAGATCTCCCATGTTCTTGGATAGACAGAATTAATATTATCAAAATGGCCATATAACCAAAAGTGCTATACAGATTCAATGCAATTCCAATTAAAACCCTAATGATGTACCTTACAGAAATAGAGCAAGCAATCATCAAATTCATCTGGAAGAATAAGAAACCCAGAATAGCTAAAGCAATCCCTAGCAGGAAGAATGAAACAGGGGGTGTCACAATACCAGAACTTCAACTATACTGCAAAACAATAGTAACAAAAACGGGAGAATATCTTTGCCACTCATACTTCAGATAGAGCACTAATTTCCAGAATATATAAAGAACTCAAAAAACTCTACACGAAGAATACAAGTAATCCAATCAACAAATGGGCTAAGGATATGAACAGACGCTTCACAGAAGAAGATCTATAAGCGATCAACAAACATATGAAAAAATGTTCACCATCTTTAGTGATAAGAGAAATGCAAATCAAAACTACACTAAGATTCCATCTCACCCCAATTAGAATGGCGATTATCAAGAATACAAGCAACAATAGGTGATGTGGGGGAAAACGCACACTCATACATTGCTGGTGGGGCTGCAAATTAGTGCAGCCACTCTGGAAAGCAGTGTGGAGATTCCTTAGAAAACTTGGAATGGACCCACCATTTGACCCAACTATCCCACTCCTTGGCCTATACCCAAAGGACTTAAAATCAGCATTCTACAGAGATACAGCCACATCAATGTTCATAGCTGCTCAATTCACAATAGCCAGATTGTGGAACCAACCTAGATGTCCTTCAATTGATGAATGGATAAAGAAACTGTGGTATATATATATATACAATGGAATATTACACAGCCATAAAGAATAATAAAATTATGGTATTTGCAGGCAAATGGATGAAATCAGAGAATATCATGCTGAGTGAGATAAGCCAATCTCAAAAATCCAAAAGACGAATGATCTCACTGATAAGCATATGATGACACATAATGAGGGGTGGGAGGGGGGCAAGAATGGAGGAAGGAGGGACTGTACAGAGGGAAAAGAGGGGTGGGAGGGATGGTGGGGAAGGAAAAAATAACAGAATGAATCAAACCTCATTACCCTATGTGAATGTATGATTATGCAAATGGTATGCTGTTGCTCCATGTACAAACAGAAACAACATGTATCCCATTTGTTTACAATAAAAATAAATTTTAAAAATACGAGGGTGCATTTTGAATTTCTATTCCACCATGATGTTACAGCCCTGTACTGACCGGTCCTTGGCTAGTGGCCACTCCAAGAAGAGTGCCTTTGGCTACTGCTGCCTTGCTCAGTCCTTGAACAGGATCAGTTCCAAGAATAGAGCAAGGAGAACCCTTGCTTGTAAGGAGCCAACGGTCCTTACAGTTGGACAGTGAGTTTTTTCTTAAGAGAAATTTGATTCTGTCTCTGCGCCTGTCTCTAGGTTCCATTTATTCATCCATTCAAAAATATGTATTTAGGCCAGACGCAGAGGTGCACTCCTGTAATCCCAGCAACTCTGGAAGCTGAGAAAGGAGGATTCTGAGTTCAAAGCCAGCCTCAGCAACTTAGAGAGATCCTCAGCAACTTAGTAAAACGATAAGAAGGACTGGGGAATTGGCTCAGTGGTTAAGCGCCCCTGGGTTTAATCTGTTCTTAATATTGAGGATAAAATAAAAGGTTTGGTTTCAATATCCCTCCAAACTCAGGCTGACATGTAATTAACATTGTAACAGTATAGAATGGGACCTTTAAAAGGTGATCTTTAAGATGAATTAAGGCCTTTATCGTAGGAGTAGGTTAGTTATCACAGGAGTGGGCTCTTGATGAAAGGGGAAATTCAGCCCAGTTCTACTGTCTCACTCAGGGGTGCTTCTTCACTTTATGATCCCTTCTGCCATGTTATCATGCAGCATGAAGGTCTTCACTAGATGCCAGTTCCTCAATCTTGGACTCCCCAGCTTCCAATCTATAAATCTCTGTCCTTTCTATGAATTACCCAGTCTCAAGTATTCTGTAACATCAGCAGAAAACAGACCAAGACAACAAAACAGACCTGTTACCAACCTTGGGTTCTTGGATCCAGAGAGGTAGAAATGATCCACGGCCCCAGAAAGAATTTAAGCACAGGCAAAACTTTATTCAGGACTTCAGATAGAACCAGACAGAGACAGCACTTGGGGGACAGAGATCCCAGGCTGGCTTCAGTCAAGAAGAGGGAATAGCATTTATGGCATCTCCGGGGTGGGCAGGAACTTGGTCTCTTGAGGTCATCACACAGAGAGGTGGGACTCTAGTCCTGCCTGCATACCTCCTCATCATGCTGCTTTACGGGTGGTTTACTATGCTACCAAGGTAACTACAGGTCACCCCGCTAACTCTTCTATGCCCGCCCTTGCCCCACACCACCTGGTGTTGCCCTTATCATCTGGAAAGTCTCTAATGTTATTCTTTTCAGAGCTGGTGCACTTTTTAACTCTTAATTTTCTAGGATGACTGTTCACCCCATAAGACTGAGAGCTAGTTTGGCTGTCTTATTTCCCCTGAAAAGTGTTTATCCCTTTGTCCTAATGGGTCCTATTTTTGTGTGGGTGGGGTTGTTTTGTTTTGTTTTGTTTTTCGGTACCAGGGATTAAACCCAGGGGTGCTCAACTACTGAGCCACACCCCCGCCTTTTAAAAAATACTTTATTTAGAAACTGGGTCTTACCGAGTTGCTTAGGGCTTTGCCAAGTTTGCTAAGGCTGGCTTTGAACTTGAAATTCTCCTGTCTCAGCCTCCTGAGTTGCTGGGAAGCGTCATGTTTTTCACAGAGGGTCCCTGACCGTGTCAGACCTCCCTGCAAAAAAAAAAAAAAAATTAGAGTTTACATTTTAGAGGAGGAGGGGGGAGATGAAAGATGACAAGATAAATAAATGAAACAAAGTATGCTAGTGCTAAATGCCAAGGAGAAAACTGAAGTATGAAAGGGAGGTATAAAATATCAAGGGGATGGTGTGGCACATACCTATAATCCCAGCTACTCCAAAGGCTGAGGTAGGAGGATCTCAAGTTTGAGACCCTTCTGGGCAACATAGCAAGACCCTGTCTCAAAATAAAAACTAAAAAGGGATGGGTATATAGCTCAATAGTAGAGCACCCCTGGGTTCAATCCACAGTACCAGAAGAAATAAACATCAAGGGGATATAAACTCCAAAAGGCTGGAGTTAGAATCTGTTGTCTCTCAAAGTCCTTCCTGCATGAAAACTGACTGACGTAAAGACCTGAAGGAAGTGAGGAATCTAAACCATTCAGGTTGAGCAAATACGAAGACCCTGAAACCTAGAGCATTTGAGGAAGTGGTGTCATATGAGCGAGAGGTACAGGAGGTAAGATGGGGATACTTTGTCTTTGTCTTTTTTTTTTTTTTTTTTTTTTTTTTTTTGTGGTACTGGGGATTGAACCCAGGGCCTTGTACAAGGATACCAAATGAGCTATATTCCCAGCCCCACTTTGTCTTTTATTCTGAGTGAGATAGGAAGCCTCTGTTTTAAGTAGAGTTACATAGTCTTCTTGCAGGCTCACTCTGCTCTGTTGTGAATAGTTTGGGGACGTGGAGAGTTCAGGAGCACAGATGAGTTAGGGGGTACTATAGTATTCCTGATAGGGGCTGATGGTAACACCAAAGTTTTGGGCCTAGGCAACTAGAGAAGGGAGCTGTCATTAACTCAGATGGGGAAGGTTGCAGGAGTTATTGGGTTAGGGGGTGGGGGTCAAATTTTAGGGTCTCATTGCTGGACATATTGAGTCCAATTAAGACTCATATTGAGAGGCAATTAAGTATACAAATGCCAATGTCAAATAGGTAATCACATTTGCCAATCTGAATTTCCTGGGAGAAAGCTGGTCTAGTGATATATTTGGAAGTCATCAGCACAGGAATGATATTAAAATATACACATTAGAAGAGGCCACTTGGAAAATTAAATAGATAAAAAAAAAAAGAGAAAATGTTATCACACAGGTTTATTGGGTCCCTGCATCAGTCACATGTGAGAAAATCCAAGGCACACACAATATAGTCAATTAGTATCCCCCTGAGTAAGTCTGATTTTTATAGTATTCAATTTAAATTGAGACATCCTGATCACCTATATAGCTCACAAATGTGCAGGACTCTTCTGGGAAGAGTATAAAGCAAGATTTACTAAAAGCCTTAAGCGTTTGCATACTGTGGCTTAGTGTCTGTTTGCAACAGATTCTAAGGCAGAGATTGCTTGTAAAGAGTTTGTTGGAGAGTAACCCTGGGACTAACAATGTAGTTGCCACAGAGGCCTCAGCTGGTCCAATTCCAGGGGCAGCTAGAGATGGGATGGCTCTCAAAAGCTGCCCCACCTTGAGACAAGATGGCCTTTATATCCCCTCACCAACCAGTCATTAGATATAGCTGTTCCAAGAAGGGAACATGACCACAAGGGAGTGAGATTTCCTGAGAGGGTCTTAGCTGAGAGTCACAATTCCCAGTTTGCCCAGTAGGAGGGGAATGAGTGCCCCAGTCCTACAGGGGGTCCTGGGCAGTGCACCCAGCACTCGGCTGCAGCCTGAAATCCCACTCTTAGAGCCCATTTGAAAGAAGAGTCATGGATGCCTGCAGAGATTTTGCTATCAGGATGCTCAGCACAACCTCATTTCAACATTAGGTCCGACATTAGTGGAATGGTTAAATTTGCCTAATAGTACATCCAGTTAAGGAAAGAGTCAATAATCATTAAAATAATGCTATACGTCAGGAGTCAGCAAATTTATCAGTAAAAAGTCAGATAATAAATATTTTCATTTTGCAGAATGTATGGTCTCTGTTGCAACTATTCATTTCTGCAGTATGAAAGCAACTACAGACAATGTGTAAACAAAGGGGCATAGATATGTTCCAATAAAACATTATTTACAGGTTGGGAATGTAGCTCAGTTGGTAGAGTGCTTGCCGTGCAAGCACAAGGCACAAAGCCCTGGGTTCAAATTCCAGCACCGCAAAAAAAAAAAAAAAAAAACATTATTTATGAAAGCAGATGGTGGGCCAAGTATAGCCCACAGGACTTACTTTGGCGGCTGCTACTATCGAAGGGAATGATTGATTTGGGAACATGCTCAGGATATTTTAATAACTGAAAGTCAATAATAACAAATGTTGTACAATGTGATCCCACACTGTAAAATATTTAAAACATGTATGTCTATGTACACAAAGCACAAAGCATGAATAAGAAAAAAAAGGATGGTTTATATCAAGAAAATAATGTATAGCAACAAAAAAAAAATTAAAAGAAGAAATTTTAATCTTTAGTGAAATATGGTAAAAGCCTATCCTGAAGCTAAGGAGATCCTGTGTACCTAACCAACCCAGAGTCTGGATTTGGATGGCAGCATTTAAATCATCTCCTCCTGGCTGTGGCTTAGCGCCACCTGCTGTTACTAGAAGATCAGAACATTAGCCCAGCCTCCCAGGGGGAATGGAAGCCAACCAACCACCCACTAGGTTAGGTCTACATTGTTGAAAGTGCCCCTATTATATCAGGAGTTTTCAATGCAGTTGTCCTGTGTGGCCATCCAAGGGCTGATGTCCCCAGTACATAAACTCTTGAATGGATCTAATAATAGAGATAATCATATCAATAAGAACTAGGTACATGATACACACCGGCAATTCATAAAACAGGAATGGCCAACAAAAATTATGAAATGCCCAATCCCCAACATCTCTAGTCATCACAGGAAGGCGAATTTAAACAAAGAAATGTCATTTGTAGCATCAAAACAGGTCTTTTGCTTAAATATAATAAATACCCATTTTTAGCAAAGGTATCAGGGAAAAGCACCCATACCTTGCTGAATGGAGTATAAATTGGAAAAATCTTCAAAAGAACAATTCAGCAACAGATATCAAAGCCTTAACAAAACTATCCTAAGAACAAGCAGTTCCATTTCTAGGAATTTATCCTTACATAATCAATTATTAATATGTTTATTCCCATCAGCAATGTATATCAGAGTGAAACCTTAGCCAAAATAAAACGTCCAACAATAAAGAATCAGAAAGCTGAGTTGTGAAACACCCATCAGTGTTCATCAAAGGACTGACATGCAGTCACTAATGTTCATGCATTGACCTGAAAAGATGTCAATCATTTACTGAGAAACAAAAAGTAGGACTTCAAGGTATTATACACAATATGACCCATTTGTGTAAGAAAATAATTGCATATATCTGTACTTATAAAATCTAAAACAATATGCACCAACATGTTAACAAGGCTATTCTGGGAGAGTAGAAATATAGGATAATGGATAGTGGAAATAAAGTAGAATTACTTTCTACTGCCTGTTTACATGCATTTTCTGATTTTCTGAAATAAGCATGTATTACTTGGAAAATTTAAAACTCTCTAAAGAAAACACATTTGCACATTTAAGTGTTTTTACAATGAATATTCTATTCATTTTCAAGAAAAAAATGAAATTTCAAGGAAGTCAAGTAATAAGATAGAAACTAAAACAAGAAGGAAAAAATTATTTGAGGAAAGAAGAAACTAGAATTAAGGGTTGAAGCAGGGACAAGAAAAGTGTTCTACAAGAGGCAGCCCTGGAAAGGTGGTAAAATTGGGGTTCACAGAAAGAAAAGTACAGGGTGTGGTGGTAGGTCTTGCTCCAGGACCAATCACATCAAAGTTCTTCTAGAAATACTCAGTCACCTACAGAGAATGGGTCACAAGTTGGTACATACATATCATCCATTAGCCCTCTGTAGAAATGCTTGTATTCACTCTGTACCCAGAAGGGCAATGGCAGGCTTTGGACTTGCTCTTGTATGCTACTGTGGGAGGGGCACGAGGTTTACCTGGCACCTTTCAACCAAGGTTTCCTGGCACCTGGCTTCTCTGTCTCCTCCTGGGCAAGCACTAAAGGAGAACGATTCTTGCTAGAACCTGCATCCATCTAAGCAGCCCCACATGAAAGCTGAATCTTGTTCCTTTTCTCCACTCATGGGAGGATTTGGTTAGGTAGTTGATATTCCCTTCTGGTTCCCCTCCATGTTCTGTTAACTCTATCAGGTGACCCCTGTGACCTAATCACACAGCCAACCCTCCCAAGACTAGCCTGAATCTGTAGCCTCTCCACTCAGTCATCATGTGGCAGAAGTCATATGACCAAACAGATGCTTGCTGGTGGCAAAGAGGAAGCATTAAGAGAAAGAAGAGAAAGTGAAGCCAAGTGGTAGAATAGAATTTACCAGCAATTATCCTGAAGAAACATAAATTTGAACAACTACTCACGAAAATACCTTCCCTAGTGCTAAAGATACCAAGTGACAGATCACCAGGTTATAGCATTATAATAAGGAGACTTGCATGAAGAGGGCAAAGGGACAGTTGTACATTACCTATGTCATCCTTCTCCTAAGCTGAGGTAGTAGAGATCAGAAAGATAACAATTGCTTGGGGAACAGAGGGAGACGCAAACAAAAGACTTTGCACTAGGCCCCACCACAGCCTCTGGAAGTTCCCCACATCCCCTGATTCAGGCTAGTACCCATGAACTGAACCCACAGACTTGTCACAGAACCAGGCAAGAACCTGTAGCACCTGTAATGGACGGGATCTGCAGTTCATGTCATTGTCAGCCAACACAACAGAGCAGTCCTGGGCCCAGAGAAATCTGTGGAGTCAGCATCAATGGCCACAGGGCTTTGGGCACGTCCCAGCATTAGACCAGACTTAGCAGTCATGGAATTCCAGCCCAGCACCAGGCTGACCACCATGATCCTGAGCTTGGGACACCCCCCTAATGCCACTGTGACCCCAGGCATGGGGACCATGACAAATGCCTGGGATCTGTAGGCAGAATGAATTGTCCTGGTATAAAGGGTTTTTCTAGATGAACCCAGTCTTCAAAAACTGGAATACGTGACTGTTTCTTCAAAGGCACCGTCATCAACAGACAATCACAAGGATCAAGTATAATCGGGGAAACATGACATCTCCAGAGAGACAAAGTGCCAGTGATGGACCCTGAACAGATGGAGATGTATGAACTGCTTGGCAGTGTATTCAAAATAACTGTTTTAAGGAAGCGCAGCAATATGAGGGAGACAATAAATTAGTAGAATGAGAAATTTAACAATGAGATTGAATTTTTAAAAATATCAAATAACCTACTCAGGGCCGGGTGCGGTGGCACATGCCTGTAATCCCAGCTGTTTGGGAGACTGAGGCAGGAGGATCACAAATTCAAAGCCAGCTTCAGCAACAGTGAGGCGCTCAGCAACTCAGTGAGACCCTGACTCTAAATAAAATACAGGTAGGGCTGGGGATGTGGCTCAGTGATCCAGTGCCCCAAGTTCAATCCCTGCTACCCAAAATGAACAAACAAAAGCGTGAAACTGAAAAATATAACAAATAAAATGAAAAACGTAGTAGGAAGCATTGACAGAAGAACTGATCAAGCCAAAAAAAAGGTCTGTGAGCCTAAAGATAGGTTATTAGAAAGTATACAGTCAGAGGAGGAAAAGAGAGAATGAAAAGAATGAAGAAAGTTCAGAGGATTTATGTGACAAAATGCAAATGTCTGAGTCGCCGACATCCAAAGGAGAGAAAAAGAAAGACAGCAGAAAGTTTATTTAAAGAAATAATAGCAAATTTTTTTCAAAGCCCAGAGGAAAAAAAATAAATATCCAAGTAAAGTCAAAGGTCCCCACCCAGAGCCAACCAGATCCAACCCAAAGATGACTTCTAAGACATGTCATAATCACACTGACAAAAATAAATAAATAAAAAGGGATCCTGAAAGCAACAGGAAAAAAGAAGCAAATCACATATTAGAGAGTTCAAATACCCCTCACGACAGACTTCTCAGCAGAAACTTTGCAGGCCAGGAGAAAGTGGGATGATACATATTCAAAGTGCTGGGGGGTATCGGGAGGGGTGCTGCCAACAGAATACTTACTGAACCCAGCAAGGCGTCCTTAAGAAACCAAGGAGAGATGAAGACATTCCCAGACAAACAAAAGCTGAGGGAGTTCATCAGGATCAGACCTGTCTTACAAGAAAGGGGTTGTTGAGGGTGAAAGAAAAGGACGCTAAGGAGTAACAGGAGAACACCTGAAAGTTTAAAACTCACCAGTAAAAGTGCACGGTCAAGTTCAGAGCACTCTAGTACTGAAGTATAAATCCCTATACCTTCAATGTGAAGGTTAAAACACAAAACTACTGAAAATAATAATAACCTACTAAGTGATACACAATATGAAAAGACATAAATCATGCCACCGAAATTCACAATGTGACTGGGCACAGTGGCACACACCTGTAATCCCAGCTACTTGGGAGTCTGAGACCGGGATTGCAAGTTCAAGGCCAGCCTCAGCAATTTAGGGAGATCCTATCTCAAAAAATAAAAAGGACTTGGGTGTAGCACCCTGGATTCAATCCCCAGTACAAAAAAAAAAAAATTAAAAAACAAATCAAAATGTCAGAGAGAGTGGAATTAAAGTGTAGAGGGTTTTTTTTTTTCCCCCTTCTTGCAATCAAAGTTGAGTTACTATCAGTTTAAAATAGTCTGTTTTGACTACCAGATGTTTCTCACAAGCCTCAAGGTAACCACAGAGCAAAAATCTATAGTTGATACACACACAAAAATTAAAGCAAGGAATACAAACAAAACTAGAGAAAAAAAGGAAGACAGTAAGGGAGGATTAAAGGATCTACAAAACAACTAGAAAAACAATTAACAAAATGGCAGTAGTAAGTCCTTATCTATCAATTATAACCTTTCCTGAAATGGATTAAATTCTTGTATCTAAGACAAAGTGAATGGGTTTTTAAAAAACAACAACTACATGCTGCCTACAAGAGACTCACTTCACCTAAGGACCCACATAGACTGAAGGTCAAGGGATAGAAAAAGACCCTTCAAACCATACTGGGATCAAATAGAAAATAAAACAAAAACAAGTCAGATGCAGGGGAACACGCCTGTGATCCCAGTGGTTCCAGAGCCTGAGGCAGAAGGATCGCAGCTTAGTAAGGCCCTAAACAACTTAGTGAGACTTTGTCTTAAAATTTAAAAAAAAAAAAAATTTTTTTTTTAAATTTTTTAAAAGACCGAGGAGGTGGTTCAGTGATAATGTGCCTTTGGTTCAATCCCCAGAACTCCAAAAAAATCAAAAACTGTAAAAAAGAAGACAGAAGGTAATTAATTATATAATTATAAGGGGTCAATTCAGCAAAAAAGACCTAATTGTAAATATATATACAACATCAGAGCACATAAATGTAGAAAGCAAATATTAATGTATATAAAGGGAGAGAAAGACTGCAATACAATTGTAGTAGGGGACTTCGACACCTCACTTTGAGCAACAGACAGGTTCTCCAGACAGAAAATCAATAAGGAAGCATCATAGCAAACATTCCATCCAACAGTTGTAAAATATACATTCTTCTCAACTGCCCGTGGAACACCCCCCCAGGACAAACCACATATTAGACCTCAAAATTAGTCCTAGTGCATTTAAGAAGAGTGAAACAATGCCAGGTGTCTATTCTGACCACAGTAGAATGAACTAGAAATCAATAACAGAAGGAACTTGGGAAGTTCACAAATATGTACAAATTAAATAACATGTTCCTGAACAGCCAATAGATAGATCAAGAAGCTAGAAGGGAAATTTGAAAAAAAAAAAAATTTGAGACAAATAAAAATGGAAATCAGCACTGCTTTTTAGTTTGTGACTTCTTTGGGTCTGACAATAGCACCAGGCTGGAATCAAGGAACAGATGTTCTGGACCCACAAGAGTGGCCTCTCAGTTCCCACGTTATTGAAAAACTTCTTTTGTTTTTTCTTCCAAGCTAACCATAAAGCTAACAGAAACAATGATTCTGTACAGGGGACATCCCAGGTGATCTTAAATGACCTTCACTGACCCTTCCTCCCCACCACCATGCACCTGGAGAATCACAAACCCAGGATCATATCAAAAAAAAAAAAAAAAAAAAAAAAAAAAAAAACCACAACAACAACAACAACAAAAACAAGGATATAGAAAACAAAACATATAGTAAAAAGACAAAATAATCAGTGACCCAAGATGTTCACAAAGCAAATCAGGCTATAATTTTTTTATTCATTTGAGGAATATCTATCGCCATCTAAAATATTTATAAAAGGGTCAATTCAGCAAAAAGACTTAACAATTGTAAATATCTATACACCCAACATCAGAGCACATCACTCATCACTACAGTGAGACAGTCCAAACCTCAGATCTGTACTGCCCACTTCTATGTGTTGTGTGGCACAAAGAAGTTCTATCAACATTCAACAAAGGTTCTATGCCCAATTACTTCTCTTAATTATTTTGATCTTATGCCTTACTTGAAAAACACATAATGGAATATTCCCCAGAATGAGTAAGAGATAGAAGCCCTGAGTTCTATTCTCAAATCTGCAAAGATCTGTCAGGAGCAATATGCCAAACCTTGCAATATTTGGTTTTCCTGCTAATCTAAATACATGCAATATGTTAAGCTGAAATTTTTTAAATATTAGTCATCTGCATCACCAAAAAACAAAATATTAATGTTTGCTATTTGCAAATCATTGGGCACTTTTTACAAAAAAAAATCATATTCTATAGAAGGCTGAGGCAGGAGGATCACGAGTTTGAGTCCAGCCTTGGCAACTCAGTAAGACCCTGTCCCAAATCTTAAAAATTAAAAGGGCTGGACTTGTAGCTCAGTGGTAGAGCTACTGGTTCAAAATCCAGTACCACAAAAAAAAAAAAAAAAAAAAAAAAAAATCTTATCTTCTATAATGAAATGTACTTTTTATGATTCTTTACAAATCAAAACAAATTGCTATTTACAAACTATTAAAAACAGCATATAACCAAGGGCAGAGAATTGTTCTGGGAGTCCCGATATCTGGGACTCAGGTCTTTTTCTTTTAAACTATCATATATCAAACAACTCCTGCCACTTGGGAACATTTTACTTTACTGGAACTTCATCAGAATCTTGAAGCTTCCAATGTACAGATGAAAGAAATTCCAAGAACTAATTTGTTATCTTTGGCAAGTCATTATTTCAAATAAAGACAGAGTATTAAATTTGAGGTTGTCTCAAAACAATGGCAACTAATGTTTACTAAAGAATTCTAACACTTAAGTGAAGAACAGAATTGCACTTATACACCAATGTTCTAGGCAGTTTGCAAATCACAGAATTAAGATTAGCTTATTCAACAGATTCGTCATCGTTTAAAAGAAAAGTCACATAGATGCAACCGAAAGAAAGCACGAAATGCATTTAAGGAAAGAGGAACAAGAAGAAAATCCTGTGGCTTTGCTGTATGTTGATTTATACACTGATTCATTAGGCAAAGAATTTGAGGCACTGATAGCTGTTTAAATCATGAACGCCCTTCCTGCCCGTCAATTCTGAACAGACCTGGGGAAACATAAGAACTAAATTTCAAAGCTAAATTTACAAAGCAAAAGAAGAGATGGAAGATGGGGAAAAAAAGCTATAACTCAGATGATGGCTACAGAAAAACTCCACCAACCCCAGGCAAAGTTCAGAGGGAACAGATAATGTTAAATCTTGTCCTTTCTCATTCTTTCCACACGAAGCTCTTTCCCCCCACAACCAGCCTCTTAAATTTCCAAGTTCCATCAAATTTCTTTCACTTAGCTATTCTTTCTTTCTTTGAATTTTCTCTTAGTCCAATGACAGTCTTTATGAAAATGAAAAGATTCTATTTCATAATTTAAAAAGGGAGAGGAACCTGATGACTGATCATTGCATCTAGCGCATTTGCATACCATTTTATCATTAGCGTTTAGACTGTCTTCTTGGTTCCACCATTTGGGGGAAGGATGAGGAAAGATGACCAACATATTTTACTTTGGACACTTTTTTTTAACCACCGTCTAAGGGTATTGTGGCAATTATTCCCAGTTTAACCATTTAAAAGCTTGCAAAACATGGGCTGGGGTGTAGCTCAGTGGTAAAGCGCCTGCCTCGTACGCATGCGCAAAGCCCTGGTCCCAGTTGCAAAAGAAAAAAAAAAATCTGGTAAAACACCTTACAGACCCTGGAGAGATGCCACCCTAAATATGAGAAGTAGCATCATGCCAGTGTGAAAACAGTACAGGTGCAGCATAAAACCTGATAACCCAAAGGGCTCCATAAAGGGAATCCCCACCTAATTTAATAATGCATCCCAAAAAAGGCAGTTAGAGGAAAAATTAAGAGAAGTCAGGACACTGGATAACAAATGGCAGAGTATACAGATTAAAGCATGTACATAACTTAACAGATCTGAATAGAAAAGGAAGAAAGTTTTAAATAAACGCAAGTCAACTACATAAGCATAAAGCTAAAGAGGCAAAGATGTATTTTTGGAAGCATCTATACTTTTTCTAAAAGACACCTTTTAAAAATTGTGGTAAGATAAAGACATAACATAAAATTTATCATTTTCTTTTAAAAAATTTTTAGTTGTAGATGGACGCAATAACTTTATTTTATTTATTTATATGTGGTGCCTCGCAAGTGCTAGGCAAGTGCTCTACCACTGAATCACAACCTCAGCCCAAAATTTACCATCTTAGTCAGTTTTTTAGCACACAGTTCTGTGGTGGTACATGCATTCACATTGTTGTGCAACCCATCTCCAGAACTCTTTTTATGCCACGAAACTAAAACTCTACACCCAGTAAACAACTCCTTAACCCCCATCCACTGTTCTGCTGTCTCTATGAATTTACTCTAGAAATATCAAATAAGTGGAATCATACAGTATTTTTTTTTTTTTTTTTTTTTGGTTAGTGGAGATTGAACCCATAGGCTCAATATCACTGAGGTAAGGCCGACCTCGAACTTGCCATCTTCCTGCCTCTGCCAGCCCCCGCCCTTGCCCCCGAGTTGCTGGGTTTACAGGCATGCACCACTGCACCTAGCAAAATTTTAAAAAGACAATTTTAAACCAGAGAAACTACAAACTGAAATGAAAGGAAATTATCTAGAGTACTCAGGGACAGCACACCACCAAGCAGAAACGGAATTGGAAGGGCTGTGGATTTCAGAGCGAACACAGTGACCCCAATCATAACACGAGTTATCAGAAGTAGATACAGATCCTCTTTTCTTAAATGTCTTTTTAACAAAAGCAGAAAAACTGGAGCAAAGAGATTTCAACATCTGTGAACTGACTCCAGAAATAATATGGATTATTAAAAGTGTGTTCAGATCTTCAACTCTGGGCATCTTTCTTGCAAAAAGTGGAGAAAGTCAACATCATGTCTTTGCTTCTTAAGACCTGAGAAAGGGGTTGGGGTTGTGGCTCAGCAGTAGAGCGCCGGCCTAGCATGTGTGAGGCACTGGGTTCAATCCTTAGCATCGTAAATAAGTAAACAAGATAAAAGTCCATCCCCTACTAAAAAAGAATTTTTAAAAAAAATCTGAAAAAGAAGGAAATTGCTATCATTATGTCAGACAAGAGTTCAACTGAAGGAAAAGCATATTTGGGGCATCACACCAGCACTCTGACCCCCTACTAAATCAAGCTATCTGGAAATTTGGTCTTTCTTAGACATTACCTACTTCAGCACAGGTGTTCCTGGGATCTAACAATACTTACCTGAAAGGCTATCTATTTTTCATTAACAGCAAAAACATATCAAAATGCAAAAATCTAACTGCATAAATCTTAACAACCTTCAAAACAGGCTGATTGAAATAATCAAAGAGAATACCTAATTAAACCTGGAATTAACACTGATGTTAGAGCCAAATTCTAACTTTTGACAACAATACAAACAAAAGGTTCTGTGTTGGAAATTTTTCATTCTCGTCATTTTAATTACATGTGATAATCTGCGGGTGTTCCCTGCAATTGGGAAGTCATGAAGCAAATTTAATGGAATTATATTTTCAGAAAAGAATTACCAGTCACCTAAATCTCTGAAAGGTTAAAACTATAATTCTGGATTTTTTTTTCTTTGCTCCACCTTTTTTTTTTTTTTTTTTTTTTTTTTTTCTTTTTTCAGTATAGTAAATGCCCCAGGGCTCTGACCCAGCCTTAGAAAAACAGCCAGTAGAGTGGGTTCATGAAAAAGAAATTATCCAATTATGGATTAGCAAAACTGTAACAGGAATAATTAAGAAGTGACAAAGAAAAGGAACACCCTGGAAAAGTGTGTATATAAGAGGGGAGAAGACAGACTCCACAGGCTCTTCCCCCCACCTCTCGTATTCACTGGGACAAGCTAAAGTTTGCAGAAGCAACATGTCTTGTTCTTCTCGCATCTCCTCCTCCAGGGCTGGTAGCAGCAGGGTGTCCACGGGCAGAAGCAGCATCAGCAGTGGAAGCAGATGTGGTCTCGGGGGCAGCTCTGCCAGAGGCTTTCAAAGAGGAGCTGGCAACTGTGGCCTGAGTGGGGGATCTAGCAGTGGCTTTGGAGGTGGCTTTGCAGGAGGTTTTGGTAGCTGCTCAGTAGGAGGTGGTTTGGGAGCAGCCCTGGGCTCTGGGACTGGCTTTGATGGGGGCTCTGGATTAGGCAGCGGTGCTGGTAGAGGCTTCTACAGTCATGGAGGTAGTGTGGGAGGTTGCTTGAGCGGTGGTGTTGGTGATGGGGGGCTTTTCTCTGGAGGTGAAAAGCAAACTATGCAGAACCTCAATGACCGACTGGCCAATTACCTGGACAAGGTCAGAGCCCTGGAGGAGGCCAACACGGATCTAGAGAATAAAATCAAGGAGTGGTATGACAAATTTGGACCTGGGTCTGGAAATGATGGTTCTGGAAGAGACTACAGCAAATACTATCCAATAATTGAAGATCTCAGGAATCAGGTGAGACACTATCTGTGGCTAAGTTTCTATGATGTATCTTTCACTTTTATTCAGTTCTTATACTGTAATGAATTATTTGAAAATATATTTGTCGTATATGCAAAATGGTACATGGTATATCTTAATGATTATAGCCCACTATATGCCATCTAACTGCATTAATTTTCTGTTTGCATCTCGGATTTGAGTGTTTCTTCATAAGAGTAAAATGTTTATCATGCCACACAGCTAACATGTATGTATAAGACTGATTGCAAAGAATCCATTAGTTGAATCTAATTATGTCATGGTTAATTCTAACAGAATAGCACATTTTAGTGTCTTACTAGATTTTAAAAAGTCCTTGGCACTATTTTTCTTCCTAGAAAATCTAGTACAAATACTGTATGAGGACGTAATGGAACCTAAAATGCTTAGCCACTGTTGTATGGGAAATATATTTTAAAGGCATTTTTTTTTTCTTAAGTGAAATTCAACCTTTGTCCTGTGTTCTGAAAGAGCTCATGGAATAACTGATCTTCCAAACAGTAAAAACACACAGAAGGGCTATGTTCCGTGCTTATTCCTATAAATGTGCAAACTGTTACCTTTTTGCAGAAAGATGTAATCCTAAATATACAGGTCCTAAATATACAGGTTTCTCTTTACTATGTAAGTTTGCAAATCAATTCACCATTAAGAGCTAATAAAAGGGCTGGGGTTGTGGCTCAATGGTAGAGTGCTTGTCTTGCATGTGTGGGGCACTGGGTTCGATCCTTAGCACCACATAAATAAATAAAAAGTAAAGACATTGTGTCCATCTACAACTAAGTGTGTATATATATATATATATATATATATATATATATGTTTTGTTTTGTTTTTTTAAAGAGCTAATAACACAGGAGACATCTTCCCTCACAGGCAGGCATGCAGACACAAGGCAAAAATCATGAGTGAACCATTCATTATTATCATCTTTTCTAGATCATCACTGCCACTGTTGAAAATGCTGGGACCATTTTGCAGATTGACAATGCCAGACTGGCTGCTGACGACTTCAGACTGAAGTAACAAACATAAGACTTGGAAACAAGTGTGACGGGAAAAATAAAATTCAATCCATTTGTTTAAAAAAGAATTTTAAATATCTTTCTGGGAATTATGACCTAAATTCAATGCACAAACATCCCACGGGTAAACTTTAGAAACCAGCATTCCAGGAAAAAAAAAAAAAAGGAGGCAAGGGGAGGATGAAAATTTCATTATAAAATTACTAGACATGATTACGACTAACAGACATCTGTTTTTCCTTATGGGGAGAAATCATCAGAGTAAACTTAGTAGCCTTCATTTATCAAAATGCAGAGAGGTGAGAACTTTCTTGATATGTAGGAAATGCAGGTACTCTTTGAAATATGTCAGGTCAGCTCACTGCTGCCTTCCTGCTGCCCCTTCCAGGTATGAAAATGAGCTGTGTCTCCGGCAGAGCGTGGAGGCAGACATCAATGGCCTTCGGAAAGTCCTGGACGACCTGACCATGACCCGCTCTGATCTGGAGATGCAGATTGAGAGTCTCACTGAGGAGCTGGCCTACCTGAAGAAGAGTCACGAGGAGGTAGGGACCAGCTTGTCCACAGTGAAAGTGCTGACTTCCATCTTTTCCCTCACATCTGTTTTTTAAGGATAAGCTCAATGAAGTTTCCACATCCAAAGACCAGAAAAAAAGTAATCATGAGCATAGTATATCTGAACTTGATTTTTTTTCCCCCCTCCTCAGTGTCCTAATTTCAAATTTGTGTTAGCACAGCCCACTTTAGGAAGTTGTTGCTTTTCTATTAGCATCATGGTGATCTTTTCTCCTTGGTGCCAGGAAATGAAGAGTGTACAAGGAAGTTCTGGAGGGGACGTGACTGTGGAAATGAATGCTGCCCCAGGAACTGACCTGACCAAATTATTGAATGACATGAGGGCACAGTATGAGGAGCTGGCTGAGCAGAACCGCCGGGAGGCAGAGGAGCAATTCAACAAGCAGGTAGCTCCTCTCTGTGGGGCAGCTAGGCCTACAGCTACCCACTTCTGCTCCTTTCAGAAGTGCTGAGAAGAAATGCATTTTGTTTCTATTTAGAGTGCATCCCTGCAAGCACAGATCTCTACTGATGCTGGGGCCGCCAGTTCCGCCAAGAATGAGATAACAGAACTGAAACGTACCCTGCAAGCCCTGGAAATTGAGCTTCAGTCCCAACTGGCCATGGTATATGCAAACTGCTTTTCAAAATCTCCAACAGGGAGTGAAGCAAATGCACTTTTTTCTTTTTCTTTTTAGAGATGTTCACTAGTCACATGATAAAAGCAGCATTTGGGAAAATTGTACCGTGGTTCTAGAACACATAAAGCAGTTAATGTACTCTAGTTCCATAAAATATTTAATTTAAAAGATAATGCCAACAAAAATTAAAGAAGCGATGATTAATCAGTAGAGGTTGTTACTGGGTGAAGGTATACCTCTAGAACCATATAAAATTGTTTTTTTTTTTTTAGATATCATCCATTAACTTATCTTCATGATGAATTTTTTATTTGCTTTTTCTCTTAGAAAAGTTCCCTGGAAGGCACTCTGGCTGACACAGAAGCTGGCTATGTGGCTCAGTTGTCAGAAATTCAGATGCAGATCAGCAGCCTGGAGGAGCAGATCTGCCAGATCCGGGGTGAGACCGAATGCCAGAACACAGAATATGAGCAACTGCTGGACATCAAGACCCGCCTGGAGCTGGAGATAGAGAACTATCGCCGCCTGCTCGATGGAGAAGGAGGGTAAGTGAAAGTCAGAAGTGTGCCAAAATGCAGACTTTGGTGAATTCGTTGTATGAAACCGAAAAGAGACACTGAGCTTAGACGTGTAGTTTATAAAGTCCCAGACAAGGTCCCATCAAAAGATATCCAAGATGGGCAGGGTGGTTCATTCCTATAATCCCAGCAGCAGCTTAGGAGGCTGAAGCAGGAGGATCTCAAGTTCAAAGCCAGCCTCAGCAACATAGGGAGGCCCTAAGCAATTTAGCAAGACCCTGTCTCAAGAAAAAAAAAAAAAAAAAAAGCACTGAGAATGTTGCTCAGTGGTTAAGCACCCCTGGGTTCAATCCATGGTACCAAAAAACAAAATGAACAAAAAATAAATAAAAAGATACCCAAAGCCTTATCATGAAGAATCCCCAGCATGGACGGTTTTCCTTATTTTGCAAACTACAAAGGAAAACACAATTCTTCTTTTCTCTAGTGGTTCTAGTTTTGGAGGATCTGATTATAAAAACTCAGGATCCAGAAACATAGGATCCAGGGATTCGTTATCATGTGACTCAAGATCTGGAAGCTCTTCTGGTCAAGGAAGAGGTAGACTTCTTTTTTTTTTTAATGTTGATGATAACTTTTTAATTTTTAAATTTTACTTTTAAGTAAAAGCATGTTTGCTTGTCATATTAAAGCATATACTGTTGTTTACATAATCCAGACAGAACACCCTTCATGAACATAATTGAATTTCTCTTGATTTGCGTTCCTGTGAGTTCCCAGACTGACCTTGTCATCCCGTGATTTTCAGATCCCAACAAGACAAGAGTCACTAAGACCATCATAGAAGAGGTGGTGGATGGCAAAGTCGTCTCATCTCAAGTCAGCAGTATTTCAGAGGTGAAAATAAAATAAGCAGTTTCCAGGTCACCAGGAGTGCCTGTCAAAGAAAAAAAAATCAAGAAAGACGCAAGCAAAGAAATCATATCATTCTGGTCATCTTTCTGAATATCTCCATGGAAACACGTCAGTCTAAAAATAGATGACTAGCCAATTTTTCTGCATCCTCTCATTTCTTTATTAGAATGCTCTCAAAAGTTGAAATGACAGCCCTGCTCTAATTGCTTCTGTGCTTCAATAAACTTACTCTTGCAAGTTAACAAAATCGTTGCTGAATTGTTTTTCTTTTGTGATCTAGCTGCATCATTCTGTTACTCATATTAATTCATTTTGGTGTGCCTTCTTCATAAAATCAGTTTTACAAAACTTACACATCTTGTATGTGGACATTTTTGAACATTGCACAAGAATGGAGTGACACGGTAGATTAGATGAGACCTCAGTGTCCCTAACACTGTGCCAACAACTTAGCACACTAAGAAGAATGAGATTATTTGAATCATCAACTCACCAACAGTGAATGCCTTATTTTTTGTGTGTCCATTGCTGAAATGGGGCATTTCATAAGAAAAAAAAGAGAGAGAGAGAAACGTAAGCTATGTCTCCTACTCTGGGAAGCTTATGCTGTGGGTCGGGAGGAAAGTTGAAACACAAAGAAGATAATAGGAATCAAGAGGTATAAAGAGTAAAGGACTTGATTTCACAATATTCACCCGAAGTGCCACAGGAATCAGACATGACATGTTTATAAAATGTTTTGGAGATGAGCCCAATAAAGAGCCTTGGGAAATAAGGTTGGATTATGGCACGGTGCCAGGTTTCCTAAAACCTTGAAAGTTCCAAAGAGAAGAGATGATCTGGCACTCATTTCTTTGCCAAATCTAACCACATCAGCAGTGGTCACTCAGACAAGCTGGTGTTTCTTCTCCCCACTCTGCATTTCTGACGTCTTTTACCCTGTGGGTGGTTACAGCCTCCATCTTTCACTTCAGCAGTATCCCTGTGGCCACAGGGCTCTGACTTGTCTTGCATAGGATGATGAATCCCTTCAACATAGTGTAGGAAGTGGTACAGGTCACAAGAAGAACCGGTCATAAGACCAAGCCAGGCATTTCCATTTAAGGAATTGAATATAACCAGATCACAAATTAGAGAATCGACTCCATAGCCAGTCCCCAAGAAAAGGACACAGGATATGACATGAAAGGCCAAATTTAAAGTTCTAAGAGGATGACCCCAAGCATAATTCACGTAATCAGTACCTTCAAATACAAAGCCAATAAGCTAATGAGAATATCAAACTTTAATCACGAAAACAAACAAAAATATGTAGTGTTTCCTCTTCTAGGCACATTGAATGAAACATAAAAATGAACCTAAGGGTACACTGCAACTCTTTAATCTCTAGCCACAGAATAAAGTAAATAGCTAAGCAGAAAACCACTACTCAAAAAAACGCAATGCCATCTTAAATCAAATGTGTTTTTCATCAAATCATTACAGTAAATAAAACTCTGAATGGTTCTCTTCCACTGGAAAATTAAGAAATATGTAATTAAGAATATGAACCTGCTGATTCAGCCTGGATGTTTCCAGAAATGGAAAACTGTTCCATGCAGTCTCCAGTCCCAAGGGCCATCAAAGCCACCCAAGGAAGCCTATTTCCATGGGTTCCCAGATCTAGTCTGCTAGCTCTGGACTCTGCCTACCTGGGACCTGTATTTACGGCTAATAGTATCCTCATACCAAGGCAAAATCAACTGGAGGTGAAAACCCTCACTCTGTTTCCTCGGCCTGTGTTAAGATGCTGCATTTATACTAAAGGACTGTTCAGAAACAGAAGCATCCAGCTCATTTACAGGTTCCAAGATACTGAGACACAATAGAAGGTATTGCTAAGAGCATCCTTGATATTTAATACCAACTCTATGGAACCCTTTTGGATCCTGAAATTTATTTAGAGTACTGAATAAAAGGTTAAGAACAGCCAGGCACTGTGGCACACACCTGCAATCCCAGCAGCTCAGAAGACTGAGGAAGGAGGATCGAGAGTTCAAAACCAGCCTCAGCAAAAGTGAGGCGCTAAGCAATTCAGTGAGACCCTGTCTCTAAATGAAATACAAAATAGGACTGGGGATGTGGCTCAGTGATCAAGTGCCCCTGAGTTCCATCAGTGCTACCTTAAAAAAAAAATGGTAAGAACAGAACATTCATTATTACCTGTCCTAAAATTACTTTTGAATGATGTAGGAAGAAATGTTTATTTTGAAACTTCAAAGTTCAGCTCTCTGGTCAACTTTTAAGCAAGAGGAACACGTTTCTTCTGAGTGGACATACTACCCATAGGGAGGAAAAACCAGTGCCTACATGTATATGGATTTTCAGTCATTGACTTCTGATCTGGAGACTCATAGGATTGTTCTTGTCTCTCTGACCTCAAGGGACAGTGGATAAGAAGGATGAGAATTCTAGAAGTGGCATCTGTCATCACAGATTAGAAACAAGATGTATAGCAGGCGGCACAAAGGAAACAACCAAAGGCTTTGAAGCTCTAAGGAAAGAAGTCCAAACTTGCCTAATGACTTCATGGAATTAAACAGCGTTCAAACAAGAGGAGACAAAGGGATGGATGTAAATCACCCAAAATATAGCTCAAGTCATATTATCCAAGCAACCTCCCCATGTGAAAAAACACCCCGAGTAAAAAGAAGTCACTTTTTAAAAAATCATAGTGGCTCAGATATGATGCCTGGATAAGAGAATAGATTGGTCAAACCAACCAATTTAATCATCCATAATATTAATGTCTGCATGAAATGATTGCGGGGAGAGAAGCAAATACTGGGATAATGCTTCAACCACTTTTTCTAAAACAGTAGTATGTAAATGGCATAGAAAGGACAAACCGAAGCTGCATGACAGAGCTACCACGTGCACAAAGCTTGAGCTCCTAGAGAAGAGACAGAGTGTTTATTTTGCTGACTGGATGGCACCTGGGGGAGCTCACAACAAAGCTGCAGTTGGATGTTCATGGCGTGGCTCAGGTTTGCCCCCTAATGATACATCGAGTAGGGCAATGTGTCCCCCCAGAGTTTTGGGCTAGAAGGTTGGTCCTCAGTGTGACAATATGGGGAGGTGGGACCTTTAAGAGGTGGGGCCTAGTAGGAGGGCTAGGTCAGTTGGGGGCATGCCTTTGGAAGGGACTGTGGGGCACCAGTTTCTCTCTGGCTTCCAATTTTCAAACCAGTCTATCCTCCTGCACTCACTCCCACCATAGCTATCTGCCATGAGGAGATGCAACCAGGGAAGTCCTCGCCAGAACTGATACTCTGCTTTGGACTTTCAGCAGACAAAACTTTGAGCTTAATAAACCTCTTTTCTTTATAAAGTTATCCTATTTCAGGTTTTTCATCATAAGTAATAAAAAACAGACTATAACAGGTAGGAACCAAACGATCTAGAGAGGAGGAAAACACATTACAGGTTTAAAAGCAATATTGCCATAGCTACTACAGGGGAAAAAAAGATTGCAAAAATGTACCATTGACCATCCTATAAATGTATCCCTATAAAATGCAATTAAAAAGTTACACTGACTTCTGAATAAATTTGTTAAGAAATCATTCACAACTTTTAGGCAAATTTCTTTATCCTTCTCAAAATTGATGCAAGAACCACTCAGAAGTTCCAGCGTGGAAAAAGCTGAGGCTCGGTTCAGAAACACGGGATGGCTGTCAGCAGATGGGGACAATTAGCCAGTTCAAGAACAGATTCTTTCCGCTAACCTACCCACCCCAAAACTTGTCCAACATTCTGGAAACGGTTTTCAAGAAGGGGTAACAATCAAAGATAATAAGATACGGAGCTATAATGTGGAGTAGTCTCAGAAATTAAAAGATCAAGGTCACTCAATTTGGGAAGCCAGCAAATACTTGTCACAATTGTGGGGGGAGGAATTATCTCAGTGATCAACCATTCCTCATACTAAGACCTGTTAGTTTCCTTAAGACCCTTAGATCCAGACATCTGGTATATGTGAAAAAGTGTTTATTGTGATATTTTCTGAAAGAGAAAATACATGGGAATAGCCTGAATATTCATTAATAAGGAAATGATCGAATAAACTATGTGCATCCAGACACTGGGATATAATGTAGTCTTAAAAATAAATCTGTCACCAGTGTGATTCCTCATCATGTACAACCAGAAGCATGAGAAGTTGTATTCCATTTATGTATGATGTGTCAGAATGCATTCAACTGTCATGTATAACTAATCAGAACAAATTTTTAAAATCTTATTAACTTGTTCCTATATCTATGCTATTTTGTTAAATAAAAAAAGCAAAATACTGAGTTCGCACATTGTGTAAACAAACATACTTTAAAAAGAGAGGAGAAACCTATATGTTTTGTATGTGTTTGTACAAGTATAGAAAAACATGCCTGTGTCAAAAGGTTAACAGTGTTTACCTGGTGGTCCTGCTGAGGAACTGGTGAGCAAGAAAGGGAGATCACTCATTTTTTTTTTCTTTTTCTTTTTTTCTTTTTTCCTTTTGGATCATCTGTCAATTGCTTGCCCTGGTCCAAAGAGTAGACATTACCTTTGCATTTAAAAACAAATTAGAAAATGTATAACTGTATGTGATTCCACTTGTGATATAAAAGCATCACAATAAATGAATAAGTCTTCAATTAGGTATATTTATAATACTTATTATAAATGTCAAGCATGATAACTTTTCAAGAAAACCAAAGGAGGAGGAGGAGAAAAATTAGAAGGGGAAAATAAATTTACATTTCATGAGCACTTACTATGTATATAAATACTTGGTATGCTTTAGTCCACCTAATCACAAACCCTGTGTAGGTCTTACTGTTTCTTTTCACAGATGAAGAAAATGGAGCTTGGAGAGGTGAGACCATTTATTCCAAGTCACACAGCAAGTGAGGGAAAGGGAAAGAATTAGAATTTGTAGCCCAGTCTTTCCAATTCCACAGTTGAGTTCTTTCCATTCTACCAACACCAGGGATGTCCTACAGCGTCATATCCTAAACTCACAGAGTGACCCGCTCTGTGAACGGTACCTCAAAAGTACTGTATCTGTTTCCATTTTTCCCACACTGCTTCTCTCCCACCTGAAGTAAACAGGCAAACTTCAGAATTTCTAGAACAGTTTTCTGTAAACATGGAGAGGAGGAAGCTGTTGAGGTCAGAGACAAAAAGAGCTAACAACAACAAAAAACCCTAAGCTCAGGATTAAAGCAGGATACCTACCAAATGCCCCAATGGCCATTAAAACTAAAGCAGGATTCCAAGTCAAGGGCAAAACCAGAGAGACCAGCTTTCTAAGTAGGACAGGAGCCTCTTCGGAACCTCACAGTGACATCACAGGTGGTGCTGAGGCAGAGGGACAGAGTTTATAGAAAATTACATTTTTATGAGCAAAAAGTACGTAAGATATGGAAGATAAGCAAAAAACATTCTAAAATTGCCATAGTAATAAAGTGGCAGATCTGCAAAGGATTTTGTCTAAAAACAAAACTGAGATTATTAACACCGGGAATTTGGTGACCTTGGGTTTTCCATAACTATCGCAACCTCTGTCAATTAATTAATTAAAAACATGCTCGTCTTTAGAAATGCACAATGCCCTTGGCTTTTCTCATCGCTTGCGTCTATCTGTAAATATATTATTTCAAGTGATTTTTTTTTTTGTTAATTTGTCTAAGACCAAGAAGCCACGTTTTTAAATCTCCATGAAGGCTTTTATGCAAATGAGGGCTCTGTTGCACCATGTCAAAATGAAGTAATTTTTTCCCCTCGCTACTGGGTGTTCCACACCCAAAAGTTTCCATGAAGATCCAATATCAGTGCTTGTGATTTCTATTACAACCCTAGCAACATAAAAATCACAGAATTTTAAACAAGTTGGGCGGTGACTTTTATTTTAGCCTCCCATCCAGACCAGAAATTCTTTCTAGATAGTTCCCTGAGTTGAAAGTGCCCAGAACTGGGAAAACTCATGACTTTGAAAGGCAGCCCATTCAACTTAAGGATAGGTGCTAGACTAGTAATGTTTTCCTTATTTTGAGCCAAGCCTGTCTCTCTGTGTAACTTCCAGCTCTTTGATGCTGGTTCAGGTCTGAGAAGATATTTTAAAATGGCCACGTGTCTTCTTTATTTCTAGACAAAAAAATCATGATTTCTTTGGCTGTGTCTCCTCGGACATTGTTTCCTATACTCTTCAATATCTGGACCACATGTTTTGGATATAATGAACATATTTCCAGTTAAATAGCTCTCTAAAATATGGCACCCAGAATTAAACACAAGGTTGAGAGGCACTGGAGGCTGACCTCTGGGCTTTGCAAAACTTTTCCCCTAGTCTTAACACCAGCAACCATGTTTCACTCACAAACCCAGTACAACTAGGGCCTTTGCAGAGAAACTTTCTCCTTCATTTGATGTTTTGTTTTGTTGACTCTCACAGAGGTTTTCTATTTAGTTTTGCTTTGTTTCTCACGGTACTGAGGATTAAATCCAGGGTTTCATGTACGATAGGCAAACACTCTATCATGGAGCTACATCCCCAGCCCTTTTATTTATTTATTTTTTAATGTATGAGATAGAGTCTCATTAAGTTGTCCAAGCTGGCTTCCACCTTGAGAGCTTCCTGCCTCAGCCTCCCTGCTGCTGAGATGACGAGCATGTGCCATTTCACCCTCAGAAACTTCATTTTTTAAAATTCTATTAGTTTACAAAATCTTACTCATTTGGAGTCATCATCTCACACTGAAAGATCTTTTAATACATATTTTCACTTCTCTCATTTAGCATATTAGTAAACTTTGTTATTTAAAAAAAAAAAAACAACAAAAGTTAAAATACAAATAGTATTTCACCGATAACCCCTATGCTTGCCCACAGCAACAAATGTCAGCTTGATATATATGTTTTCTAAATATGTCATTTGAATATTTTGTTATAAGTATTGTTTCAATTTTGACAAAATTTTAAGAATTGTTCATTTAATGAGCAGGGTGTTCACAGACATTGGAACAAAGATGTACTCTCCCTTGAAGTAAAATGAAGCTAAGGCCAAAGAAAGAACATCATCTACACCAAGTTTATCTACCAGAAAATACTATCTTTCTGTGCGTGGCAGCTTCTATTAACTATGAGAGATAGAGAAAAGGAAGGAACGAAAGAAGGATCCTCCATCAACCTACGGCTTTGTCTCACTGTTTTTGACAGCACATGTTATACAGAAAACTGCATTTGATAATATGGAAATAATGGAGTTTTGTTCCCCCATGATCACCAAAGAACTGCAAAGAGAATGAGATGCAGTCACTGCAGACCCTAAAGAAATGCACATGTTTGCTTTTTAACACTAAATAGACCACAGCAATATATTGTATCCATTTCTCCATTCCTCTTTCACTTTCTTGGGGGTTCTATACTTTTGTAAAATAAGGGGAAAGTTACTTATCATTCGTCATTTCAAAATTCCAAGGCAGAATTTGAGGGGATTTTTAAATTTTGTTTTCTTACAATTGACAAAATTTCAAAGGGGAAAAATAAGAATATTAAAATGAATTGGACAATTTCCCTTCCTAAATTTTATTCTTAAATATTCCTCATATTTAATGCACAGGATGCATAAGCTAAGAATTCACCATTATTACTTCATAAGAAATCTTTAAAATCTCTGAAATTTCAAATTGTGTCATCATGTAATTCCAAAGTAAAATGAATCGTTATAGGCACCATCATGAAAACGTGCGAAGGCAAAAATTCCATAATGGAAAATCAAGTTTAATTAGGCTGATATCATATAAATATCAGCCACTTCATTTTTTGATGTAAAATAATAAATACCAGAAGGATTTTGTGTGTGTGTGTGTGTGTGTGTGTGTGTGTGTGTGTGCCTTTAAGTAAATAAGATGCTTTGTCGAGTTTAACAAATAATTAATAAAATAATAATTTAGTATGTCACTAAAAATCCTTAAAGTGATTACATCAGAGTTGAGACAACCAATTTTATCAATGATAAAAAGGAATTACTAATTGATAATTCCCTGAACACCCTTTACATGTGTTGAACTTTGCATGGTTGAAGTCCCTTCATCATGTCATTCTCTGCCCAAAAATCAAGTCCGTGGCCATTAGATTCTGGTCATTGGAAAGGAAGAATTTGTAGCAGGAAAATGTGGTGTAACTGGTCCCTCAGGTGGAGATTTTTCTAAAACCTTTGGAGATACCAACTTGGAAGGAGTTGAGAATGGACTATTTAGTAATGAGAACAATGTGAAACCTTAAGTGACCATCTCACAGTTTCCCCAGACAAGGTTCAAGCTCTGGAACAGCTGAATGCTGTGCTTGAATATAAAATGGTAAAACAGCATAGGAAATTTGAGCCTGGGGCTGATGCTCAAGAAGAAAAATAAGATTATAAGAAGTATTGCTGTGTTGGTCAGTATTTTAGTCAGCTTTGTGTCACTGTGACCAAAATACTCTCCAAGAACAACTTAGAGGAGGGAACGTTTATTTGGGAGCTCATGGTTTCAGAGGCCTCAGTCCTATTGATCGGCAGCCTCCATTGCCTGGGTCCAAAGTGAGGCAGAACATCATAACTGAAAGGCCCTGCAGAGGAAAGCTGCTTACCCCATGACAGCTAGGAAGTGGCGAGGAGGGGAAACCACCCAGTCAGTTCTTTCAAACTAGGATGGACCGATTAGGTTACATCACTCATATTCTAATCATCTCACCTCCAAACATTCCTGCATGAACCCAGAAGCTTTTTGCAAGGGGCACCTTGTATCTAAACCATAGCTTAGCTTTTGTTACTGCAACAAAAGAGGAGAGGCTTATCTTGTTCTATAGTTGAGAGGTTTCAGTTCCTGACAGATTGGCCCCATTGCTTTGGGCCTGTGGAGAGGCAGCACATCATGGTGGGGAGTGTGTGGTAGAGCAAATTCTTTACCTTGTGGCCGGGACATAAAAAAGTAGAAGAGGAAGAGACTGGGTCCCATGGTCCCCTTTGAGGGCATGCCCCCAATGACCAGAAGACCTCTCCCAGGCCCCAGCTCTTAAAGGTCCCACCAGCTCCCAACACTGCCACTTTAGAGATCAAGCCTCTAACACACGAGACTTTGGGAGGACATTTCAGAACCAAAGTATAGCAATTACTGAATAATTGATGAATGTTAAACTAAGGTAAGAAAAGTTAACTAGTGCTGAAGAAAAGAATCACACTTTTGGCAATATTTTACACTTCCTCCTTTATTTTTCTCAAAACGAGCAATAGAATGTACCTCTTAGTTACATTATTTTTTTCTAATTTGCTTACTTTTATATAGTTCATTTTAAAGAATTATAGAAAGTTTCCAAAAATCAATAAAACTAAGTAAATCACTTGTGGTTATTTTATTCTCAAATGCAGAGATGAATGCTATGAAGAAATATTTTAATCAATTATTTAATGGATTTGGTACTGAGGAACCACAAAATATAAAAATATATAAAATATAAATTATATAAAATTCCTTTGAAGGATCTGAAATGAACATGACTAAACATCAGCTTATGGCAGTTCAGAGCGTGAGCCTAACAAACTCCTTAGTATCCTGCTTTTCCAGATTTCAGAGACAACCATTAGCATGCCAACCTCATACCTCTGACTGACAGCATCAAACCCACAGCTGAGTACTTGAGAGAAAAGTAAGGTGTGGATCCCTTTCACAGCACATAAGCCATGGAGATAATCACAACATGAAGACATGCTTATTTATTATACTGGAATCACAAGTTATAAAGAGTATATTCCTTTTTATAAAGTAATGAAATCCTAAATGTGGAGAAACATTCTAGCTAAAAATCTCACAGAAACTCATTATCTGTAAGAATACCAGGATGATTGTAGGCCCAAACAAAGAAGCACCACTTCATTTGTTTTATAAGTAAGAATTTTTACTTAGGTTATTTCAAGTGAAGTTCTTGAAAAGAGCCATCATGTATTTCTGAGGGTTCTTATTTAATTCACTACTTTGTGCCTGTGTAGAAGGCCCTCAAGATGCAAGACAAACAAGGTATGACCACTGCGTCCTAAGATATAAAATGCTGAAAAGATTCCTCCCCAAAGCTTTTGGCGTTCTGTATGCCTTACCATCCTAACTAACTAATTAAAGGTTAGCATTTCTAAAATATTTCTTTAGCAAGATTTTTTTTTTTTTTTCCCAATACTGGGGATAGAACTCAGGGCCTTATGCTTGCAAGAAAAGCACTCTACCAGCTGAGCTGAGCTACCTCCCTGGCCCCTAGCAAGATGTTTTAAATAAGACATACTAACACAAGCAGACCATTGAAAGCATTTGAAATTTTTTCCAGGCTTAAGACTGAACTGATCCTATGCCCAAAGGCCAAGGTTCACATCAATGACCTGCAGTGAGTCCCAGGGATCTGACCTTGCCCAAGACTGCTGAGGGAATCAGATGAAACTCTACCAGAGTCAATTTATCCCAAGAAAAACTAAGAAAATGTATATGCCCATCCACTGAAGTGTAACTTTCCTCTTTCTTACTTAGTTGCTGTTTTCAATTCAAATCTAATGATGAGATGAAGGCAAACACTCATAAAGGAAGTAAATTCTGCTGCCATGATGGTGGAATTCCTTAATGGTTGTTTCCAGAAATTATAGGTCAGGGAGCTGTTGCAGGTTCTGATGTACATGTAGACATGGTCACAGCACCTAGGGATGTCTCACTCTGCCCCTCAATGGCATGAGCATTCACCATGAAGCCACACCTAACAGTCACCAAGATGCTGAAATGAGGCTCAACAACCAGATAAACTAAAAATACAGTAAAGTTCAGAAAATCTAGGACAATTTTGCTTCACTGATAAATGACTCTGTTTTGAGAATGGTATTTCAGAGTAGAGTGCTACAACAGCACATTGCTGTTGCTGATGCTGCTGCTGATAATGCTGATGATGCTGATGATGATGATGCATTCCATTCCAGTAAGACCAAATTAACAGAAGCTGACATTTCAAACCCTGGAGAAAGAACTACAGTGTATAGCAGCCCTGGTATGTAGAACTCTCCCCCTGGAGAAGTTCTACCATAAACCAATTGTCTACACAGTTCATGAGTTCTCTGTAATATGCTTCCAATATACTATACTCCCTACTACCATTTATTTTTAAAGGATCTTAAGAAAAATCCAAGATCTTGGGCTTCTTCAATCAGTAACTTGCACAAGAAATTTTCCATATAATGTATGAAAAATCTGGAAGTCAAATTAGTAATTGCACACGAGGCCCAGTTTTGCAAATACTTTGGCCACAGAATTAGCTGAGATACTGAAACTGTCAGCATGAGATTGCCGTTAGGGAAATGTTGGCTCATATTCAGAATGAGATCACCTCCTCTCTCGCCAGGTAGGTGGTAAGGCAGGGCTCCTGTTTAAAAGCTTAAGAGAATTAATCTAGATAAAATGTCTGAATGTAGGTCAGCTAGGATTCCATTAAATATCCAGAAGTATATGTGCTCTTTTTTAATTAAGAAGATTTAATACACTTAAACTTGAGTAACAGTGTTTTGCTTTTAAAATAAATTTTCAAGTACACTCTGAAAAAGTAAGACTGCTCATGATAAGCACTTACTCGCCGTCCAGTGTTTCGGGATCAGTGAGATAGGAACCAGGATAGCAATGTCATCTTTTTATTTTCTGGAAAATATGCATTAACTATTGAGAAACTTTTATTAAATTAAGTTGCATTAGCAAGTTGCTATATTTTGCACTGATCTGGTAGACCTGAGCCTCGATGCCAGGCTATCTGTAAACTTACTAAGTAACCTTAGATAAGCAACTCTTGGAAAAAATATCCATCTCTAGGCCTCCTTTTCCTTCATCTATAAAATAAGGAGTTGGTGAGTTGTATGTAAGGTACTTCCTGGCTCTAAAATCTGCAACTCTGTACAAGTGAACTTTTTTAAAAATCAGAAAAATATCAAGATGGAAGAATTGACATTACAGGGAATTCAAAGGAGATCAAATTCACCCTCATTTGAGTAGTTTCCTGAAACTTTTGTAATATATGAAATCCTAATGTCAGTTTTTAAAGCAGAGTGTCTCAATCTTGACTCCATAGATATTTGGACCTAACAGTTCTTTGGAGGTAGAGTCGATTGTCCTGTGGGTTGTAGGAAGTTTAGCAGCAACAGCCGTGGCCTTTACCTAGTAGATGCCAGTAGTATCTCCCTCACTTATTGTGACAACCAAAAATGTCTCCAGGGGTTGCCAAGTGGGAAGGGGAGCTTAATGCTCCCTCAAGAATCACTGCTATATCTTAAGAAAGCAGGATTTTCCTACTCCGGGAAAGCAAATCATCACTGTAAATGCAGCTAAGGTATGAAAGACACAGGGGGTCTGAGAGAGCTCCTTCCCATGAAATCACAAAACCCACCCCCTGAAACATGGTACCCACATAGAAAAGATGATTTCTGTTTTACTTGACCAGAAGAGAGTAAACATCTGTACAATGCGTATTCTCTTCTTGCAAAGTGAACAGGAATATCGTCTGTTACTAATCTACCCAAATCACGTTTCGCTTCATCTCTTCTCTTTAGCAAACTACACCCTATCCTCAGAAGACATCTTTGAAGACTGCCCTATAACAGAGTGAGAGGCCAAGTCCCAGCCTCGGCTTTTGCCAACCCAAGTTCAGGGCAGCACCCTGAAGCCCAGCTCCTTCAAGTCCATCGTGAGAACGAGAGACAGAACACAAGCCAACCACAGCTCCTGGACATCAAGACACACCTGGAGAATGAGATCGTGATCTGCCACTACCTGCTTGAAGGGCAGGGCTGGTATGTGAGAAGCTTCATGTTTGGTGAAAAGGGGGAAGGGAATACTGGGCGCAAGAAGAGTTATCCAAGTTATCCATTACTCTTACTTACTTTTTTTTACTTTTTTTGGTACTAGGGATTGAACCCAGGGACAATTAACCACTTAGTCACATAGCCACATCCCCAGAACCCCCTTTTTTTCGGTATTTTATTTAGAGACAGAAACTCACTGAGTTGCTTAGGGCCTAGCTAAATTGCTAAGGCTGGCTTTGAACTCCCAATCCTCCTGCCTCAGCCTCCCCAACCACTGGGATTACAGTTGTGCGCCACCACACCTGGCTTATATTCTTAATTAAATGCAACGATGTTGTACCTCTGGGACTGCACAAACTTCCACAGGGCCCATCCATTAAGTACCATTCTCAATACCTCATCTCTACTCTGTGGAGGCAATGACCAGGGACTTGATTTAGGAACCCAGCTTCTAGTCCCACACTACTGTCAGGTTCAAGGTACTCCATTGACTTTGCCTGATTGGACTTGAGACAGGGCAAAGCTGTTGTTCTACCCTCCCTTCTATGTCAACAAGCTCATTATATTCAACACAAGATAGTCTCAGTAGTCTTTGGAATGATCCCATTCAAAAGAGGATAAATAAAAAAGTTTACAAAAAGCTGAAGTTCAGTGGTTCCAATTTAGAGCTCTTAAAAACCATTCCAGATGTTACAATTTTAATGAATACCTAAAACAATCAAAACAAGACTGCAACACTATCATATTTCTTTTCAGTTGTAAGTTTGAACTGGATCAAAAAGAAATAAAATCAAAGGTAAGTTCTTTTAAAAAAAACTTTCCTTTATCCTATTTCATTTTCTTCAGAATGACAGTATACCCCAAGGTCTGAAAGTGTTTTTATATAAAAACATTTTTGTATTAAGCAGATAAAGTCATCTATAAATCAATACTCTGAGGAACAGTAATACTGAGACATCTGTCAAAGCAGCACTGTAATTGTTTTCTTTCCAGTTTGCACCTTGCTAAATAATAAATGATGTCTTAGAAGCCACTATTACGTCACATTTAAGTGGTTTTGTTTTGATGCTGTTCAATTCAAAATGTGGGGAGACATTTTCAACTATATTTACTGTGGAAAGTCAAAGGAAGTGAAGAGGAAGAGGGGATGGACTAAGTGGAGGTAGTAAGATACTTCAATGAAGAGGGAAGCTCCACCAAACCAGACGGTTTAAACGTGCAGGTTAGTTGAAGGCCATGTTTCTCTAACCGCGGGCGGACTCCTGAGTTAAAAAGACTGGGATACAATCAACATTGTTAAATGGAAAAGAAGGGAAAATATCACGGTAGCATGGTATTGGTTTAAATGGTTTTTCGTATAGTTGATAAATTGTAAATATCATTTTACAAAAGTTTTCATCTTACAAATGGGTACACATTGTGTATTGGTTACATTTGTGTATTTGGGTCACGGTGAAAAAAGTTGGAACTTTTCCCGCCACCTGTCTGAACCTGTCAGTCCATCGTCCACACCGTAGCCACCCCTCCTAACTGCAGATCACGTCCTCCCAGTGCTTTGCAAACACATTCTCTGCTTCCTCGCTGCTACTGCGCGTGGTTTCCCATGGCCTGGGACACCCTTTGCCATTTGGCTCCAACCTACTTAGCTCTCCTTCCTCTTTCCTGCTAACCACCCCACCCCCTGCCAGCGTACGTGCTGTAAGCCCCAGCCAAAACAGCTTCCCATTGCACCCTCAACTTTCCCCTCTCCATAAACTACCTGCTGCCACTGTTCTAAGCATTCTATGTGCATCAACTAATTCCACGCTCACTATGACCCTGTGAGGTAGGCTGATGCTCTCTCCATTTCACAGATGAGAAAACTGAGACACAGAGCAATTAAATAACTTGTCCAGGGCAGCTGCCAAGGGAACTTTTCAAGTTTCCAACCTCAACAATCTAGCTCCAGAGCCCATGCTCTCAATACCATGGTAATTTTTTCTTTCCCTTATTTTTTTTTCTTTTTCCCCCTCTTTTCCACCTACTCTACCCAGCAAACTCCTATTCATTCTTCAAGATCCAACTCAAAAGTTGCTTGATCTGTGAAAACTTCCTCCATTGCCCCAGGCAGATGTGGTTTGTGCCCTCTACTTGTGCTTACTACCCACTTATTACTATTTATTTATTATGCAACATACAGTTTGTGAGTTCCAGGCATCATGCCCAGCCCTGGAGGATCCGAGATGAAGGAAATATTATTTCTGCCCCCAAAGCCTCCACAGTCCATCAAGCAAAAATTAAAAAGACAACATAAAGTGTTGACAAGGATGTGAAGCAACAGGAGCTCACATCTGCTAGGGATGGTGGGGGCAGGGGGAGAACTGGAGAATCTGAGACAAGATTTGGTTAACTATTAGCATTTAAGGAGCTAAGACAAGGTAAACAAAAATTTTAAAATTTTGTGGTGGAATAAAAATTAGAAAGTTGTAGTGAAGAAAGAATTAGAAGGAAAGATGATACAACAAGTCATAGGTGTATTGAGTTTGACCTGACAGTGGAACTCCCAACTGGAAATATCCAATAGAAAAAAAAACAGAGAAGCCAGGTATGGTGGTTCACACCTGTAATCCCAGCAACTCAGGAGGCTTAGGCAGGAGAATCCCAAGTTCAAGACCAGTCTCAGCAATTTAGTGACCTATCTCAAAATAAAAAGGGTAGGGGATGTAGCTCAGTCAAAGCTACATCGGTAAGCTAAATATGATATCTTGAGATGTGAATGATCTCAACCCAAGAACCACACACAGAGGTCCTTTCCAGAAGTGAGTAACATGCAAAAAAGACACGTGCCATGTTCAGAAAGGAATCCTGCAGAGCATGGTGTCACCTGAAGTATGCAAATACAACAATAAGGTGGTACCACTAAGCACACAGAGGTTTCGGACAGAATCACACCAAGTTGAAAAGATGGTAGGTTCTATTTTGCTCAATCTCTAAGATGAACGCTCAGGATTTCTCAAAGAGAACTGAAAACACTTCACTAATTCTGAAACAGTACCAACTTTAATGACCATCCGCTTTGAAGAGATGAGTCACCAATTTGTGGCCACTTGCAGAGGTTTCAAAGATAATGATTTTTAAAGGTAACTGAGCTTGTGGCGCCTGTATGTCAACATATCAGATTCGTCCTTGAAGTCAACAATGACAGATGGCATTGAGCCACCCATGAGTTGTGACACTTGAGAAAAACAATTAAGAAGGAGCTGAAGCTTGATGGCTTAGTATAATGAATTTCTCCCAAGGCAACAGTGTGAAAAATATTTATCAAAGGCGTGGCCAAGTGTGGAATAACTAATCTACTATTCTTGCCCTGCCAATTATTTTGTTTTTCATATAGGCTGGATTAAATTTCAGAAAGCTCATAAATTTCCAAATAGAAATGTTTGGTCTTTGAGCCAAAAGACAACTGAAAATCTACTAAGCCTATTTTTCTTTTTTTCCTGAATGGGCCAGTGGCATAAGAAGTCAAAGAAAAACAGAAATCCAACAAGGGGCCAAAAATTTACAAGGAAATAATAAAATGTTCACAAATTTCAGAACACTGGGTTTCACCAAAGAGCGTGGCATAACAGACTTCAAACTGTGGGAGATCACCCAGTCGTAAAATGAATTACACACTCTCTGATCTTACTATCAGACTATTTCTCAGAGATAACGCAAAACTTACTGATGGCTAACGATACAAAGGCACCAGTACAGTGAAAAGCTAATGGAGCTATCCCAGGTATCATACAGAATGATGTAGATGAAGGGATTCTGTGAAGGGCGGGTGTAGCCAGTGTAGAGTACTTGCCTAACACTCAAGAGTCCCTAGGTTCCATCCAGCACCACAAAAAGAAAAGAATAGGTGGCAGGAAAGATTAACACCAAGGATTTATCAAGAAGTACTAAGCATATCCCTCTAATTTCCAAACAGCATTGTCTTCAGTGACCATTTCCCAAGGCATGTGTCACTGGTCTTGTGGCTACTTTGGGAGGTTCCAAAGATAATGGTTTTTGAGAGTAAAAACTGCAGACTACAGCATTTTCTCCAAAGGCTCAAAATTATTTACAGAAGTAGAAGTATTATATTCATGTAAATGCTATGATCTATAGAGGTAATTAAGTTGCCTTAAGCTGAATAATTACTGGTTATACCGTATTAATGTCTTTAATCTGAACATGGTCTCACACCCAAAAGGAAAAGATTATCATTCCATCCTAAATATACAACAGTAATCCCTAAGTGAGTAACTCCTCTTCTGGTTATGCAATTAGAAAACCAAAGCAAACCTGAAACTTGCCATGAACATTTCCAGAACTCAAAGTTGGGGGTTTGGGGTTTATATTTTTGTTTGTTTGTCTGTCTGTTTAATATTTTTTTTTTTGCTTTTGTTTTTTTTTTTTTTTTTTTTTTTTTTTTTTTTGGTTTTTGGTTTTGTTTTGGTTTGGGGTTGTTTTTTGTTTTTTTTGCTTTGTTTGTTTTGTTTTCGTTTTGGCATTGGGGATTGAATTCAAGGTCTCATGCATGCCAAGCATGCACTCTACCACGAAGCCACAACCTCCATCCTTCAAAACATATTTTTAAGAGCCATTTAACAACAATCAATTCCTTTTGAGGATAAAACAAAAAGTCGATAAAAGATTGTCTACTCTTATGTTCACTCTTTTTTTTTTTTTTTTTGAAGCATTTAACTAAGCACTAAGTCTAGGGGTTGGCCTGAAGAGGGAATTAGGGAAGTTTCCAAAGTAATATAGGACATGCACAATTTGACCTCAAAATGTAAGAACTGAGAAGAGTGGATGGAATTAATAAAAAATATTAAAGGATGTGATTCCTCATATCTGGCTATGACTTTGCATTTCTTCTGCATATTTCATATAAATAGAAGTCTATAAAATGGGATATTTGTGCCAGCCAGTGTAAGGTTTTTACTGGTGCAGTGTTACACCATAACCCGTGCCGGGGCTTCATTCCCTATTGTGACTGGTTCTTATTTCACTGTATATACCTAGCACCAATTTGTCCATTCGCCCTTTAATGGAAACTTGGGTTGTTTCTACTTCTTGGCAATTTTGAAGAGTGTTGCTATTCCAAAAGCAAATAGGTGATTTCCAGGGAGCTGTGACAGGGGGGAATGGGAAGTAGCTAATTAATGGGTATAGGTTTTCTTTTGGAGGGATGAAAGTATTTCGAAACTGGATAACAGTCTGGGTTACAAAACACTGTGTATGTCCTAAATGCCAGCGGACTGTAGATTTTACAATTGATTTTATATGAATGTCACCTCAATTCATTTTTCTTTATTTCAAAGCGAACTCTCTCGCACCTGTCTTCAATAGTGTCCCGTGTGTTCAGTGACAATAAGGATTCAACTTGTCTGGACTGTAGCCACCTTAAGTGATAACTGCCATGATTGCCCCTGAGGCACCCTGGTCTGTGTTCCCGGCATCATTTCCCAGTTCACACTAAATCATTGGAGTGGTATGTAGAGCTTTTCCACTGGACCCTGGGAACATTCGCACCAGAATACGACTGCAGTTTTTGAGATTAACGAGGTGTACACTCCGGCTTGGATGAAGTCACTTTTGTCCTGACCATTATATAAGCCCACTTCCACTGACCCAAGTTGTAGGGATCCACCTGTTTTGCTCTTGCCTAATACACGCATCTGTTTGTAAAAACCCTAATAAATTGCATTCTGTGCAACCCTGCCTCTGCCTGCCTCTTTCTTTTAGTCTCATTGTGGCTGGAAGAGGTCTGAGGAGTCCCAGAGAGGGGGACCTCAACTAAGGAGAAGTAGGATCCTTGACATATATGATGGAAAAGAATTTCTGCACACCTCAGAGACACAGAGATATATTTAGGAAAACAGATACACACGCAAGAGAAAATGGGGTCGTTTCAAGAGTGAGAGATGGCTTTTAGAGTCTTAGACTCTTCTTTAAAAGGAAATTTGGTGAGGGATGGGCATGAGAAGGTATGCGGGGATGACCTCAGTCTGGTGACCTCAAGACAGTTTATGATGCTCTGATCATACTCAGGATCCTTCTGCTGGTATGATCTTTGACCGATCAGTAGATAATGTTGGAAAGTCCCCTAAACTATACATTTCTTAAAATGCCCTCTCTTTGCTTGATCTATTTATTGCATGAGTTATTGAACAGTGCACAAAGTAATTTTCAGAAATGAGTGTATTTATGGTCATTTTAAGATTTACAGATTTGCCAGAAATTTGGGGATCATAGACCTGGGAAAAGAACTAACTCGGGGAGTGACAGGCCTAGAAAGGTTTGCACAACTTCAGATTAAAATTATATTTTCTTGTCCTTTCTTTTCATCTCCTTTCTACCTATTTTTTAATTTCTTCTATCCTCTCTCATCATGGCACCTTAGAGTAGATTCTCACACACTGGGACTGGGTTTTTCCAGAACAACTAGAAATGGGATTATGTTACACATATTAAATAAATCGCCTATAACATCTATGGATGCACTATCCTTCATAGCTGAAATTGGAATACTACCTCCTCCATGAAACCCATTAGGAAAATATTATTTAAAACAAATTTCTTCCAATCCAGAAATTCTCTCTACAAAGGTAGAAAGAAAGAAAACGAAAGAGAGAGAAAAAACACTTAGTATCAATGAAGCTTTAAACCAGGATGTGATGTGCAAGCAATCTAAGAGAGTCCAAAGACAGAATGAAAACTCACCATTATACAGCCCAGCAGATACAACTCACTAAATACATGTCCTCAAGACAAGCAATGAAGCTGGGTACAGTGGCACATACTTGTAATCCCAGCTATTCAGGAGACTGAGGCAGGAGGATCAGAGTTTAGGGAGACGCTAAAATATATAAAATATAAAATAAAAAGGATTGGGGATGTAGCTCAGGGTAAGAGTGTTCCTGGGTTCAATCCCCAGTACCTCAGTGGGAATGAGGGGGCGGGGCAAGCAATAACTGGTTCTTGAGTGAGATGACTTAACAGCACCATTTATACCCTAACTGCACTGGATAATTAGGGTGGCCATCCATGTTAGTTAATAGGCCTGATATGAAGAAAAAATCAAATTCCTTATATCTTCACAACAGGAGATAGTTTTGAAGCAAAATTCCTTCTACCCTCCTGCAGAACCTGGGAGATGGAGATGTTCATTTCCTTGGATGTTTACACCCCAGTGAGATGGTTCCCAGGTGCTTGAGAAAGGCATTCCTTGGTGGTGAAGCTGGCTAAATGTTTTTTTTCAACTTTGACAAAGACTCACTTACATTTCAAAGAGATAAAGAATTGGCAATTACATATTTTCTAAAATGAAATACTTTAAGGGAAGGAAATAAAGGAGTGTTCCTCCCCTTATTTTTAACATTAAGAAATAAACTTCTTGGAACTGGAGTTGTGGATCAGCGGTAGAGCACTTGCCTGGCATGTATGAGGCCCTGGGTTCAATTCTCAGCACCACATATAAATAAATAAAATAAAATAATTTGGGCTGGGGAGATAGCTCAGTTGATAGAGTGCTTGCCTTGTATGCACAAGGGTTCAATCCCCAGCACCACAAAAAAAATAAATAAAAAATAAAAAAAAAGAATTAAGCCCTTGCTTTTTTAATTTTGTGTTTGCCCTTATCAGCCTCCTTTGAACCCCTACAAAGTAGTGCTGGGGGTGTAGCTCAGTGGTAGCACATGTGCTTAGCATGCTAGAGGCCCTGGGTTCAATCCCCAGCACACACACACACACACACACACACACACACACACACACACGTACTTATTCCCGCTTCAGAAAAGCTTTCTTGTGGCACTTTGCACTTTATCCTTTGAATTGGAGCAATTTAGCAGGGTCAGTGTCTGGTCCCTTCTTTTTTTTATTTTTTTATTTTTTCTTTCATCAAAACATTTATTAAATGCCAATTGCACATGGCCAAGCTGTGTAAGGGCTATTCAAGATTTACATGCCTGGCTAAAAACAGAAAAACTGTTGTCCCCTGTTCACATTGACAGAACAGCTACTGCTAAAGAGTTGGAACAGTCCTATGGTCTGCAAAGGAAGGGATAAAAATTCCAGAACAAGATTCAGCTGAACTGGAATGAAAACAGGGATGAGGGCACTGAGCCAAGCCTCCCAGGCAGTGACCTTATAGACTGTTCTTCTGGGTATCCAAGCTCTTTTGCTCTGAAGACAAATAGGACACAAAGGCTCTCTTCTGTCTGGGATGAGACAGCCAGGTGATGGAAAAGAAAGCCAGAGAGAGGCTGAGATAAGGAACAGGAATTGTTTTGTATTGACGTGGAAGTAGGCTCTGTAGTGAAGCCCCTTTGGGTTTAAGAGCATGTTTCTGCTTCCTTTTTTCTTCCTGCAACTTCTGCTGTCTGAGCTGCCATGCCTGTATTCCAGCATCCATTTCCTGTGACAGCGGTACAACTCGTCTTGCAAACTTTTCCCTTTGGGTTTTTCTTCAAAGTTGGCCTTTCATTGGGGGAGCAGGGCGGCCATCTGCATAAGACCAATCTGGGAGCCCGTGAGAGGCCCATAGCCAGAAGGGTTGGCAGCCAGGCCCTGTTGGAGTCTCCACTGGCTGCCAGTCCGAGCCGACACGCTGCAATGCACCCTCCGCACACCTACAGAGAGCAGACTCCCTAAAGCCTCTGGTGCCTTTTTGATCTCTCATGGTGCCCAGTACACTGCCCAGAACCAAGCCTCAGAAAAGACCTTTAACGAAGATCACTGTGGCAATGAGTATCTTACGTTACCATTTGGGGAACTCCATAAAGGATACATAGGATTACTTTATACTGTTTCTTAGAACTGAATCTATAATTTTCTCAAAATAAAAAGTTTAATTAAAATGAGAAAGGTCTTTGAATAAATAAAAGCATGTGTTATAAACCATTGAATAATCACTACAGCATATTATAAAAAGAAATACAGTTCTGATTGAGGAGAAGGAACCCCACAGCATATTCAGGGGTAGGTTTGGACTATGTTAAAGGGTAAGTGTTGGGGAAATAATATCAGAATGCTACAACTTGGTGTACAAAGAAGAAAGTTGAAATTTTTTTAACAAAATAAAAATTTTTAAAGAAAGAAAAAGAAGTCAACAAAGGGAAAATTCAAAAATGGAAAAAATGTACATGCAAGGCCCTAAATTGTCTGGAATAAACTAAACTGGGGCTGTTAGTAATGCCACTGTGTGTGGGACACTTAACAGAAGACAGTGGCCAATGTCATAATGGAGAAAGCAGGTTTAGAAAAGTCCATATCTAAAAGTCAGGAAGACCTGAGGGACATCTGTCAAATTGGTGAGGGTTAGGCGCTTAGTGTAATTTTGGTGTCCAAGTACCTTCACCTGCTGCTTGCAAAGGGCCCAGTGAATCAAGGACAAGTTTCTGGGGCAAGAAAAAAAAATGTTTTTTTTTTCAGCAAGACTGCAAAATCAAGAAGATGGTGGACCAGCGTCCTGAAAGACCACCTTAACTCAGTACAAGTTTTAAGTTCCTTTTATCTTTAGGCAAGTGAAAAAGAAGAAGTGAGGTTGAGATTAGTTAAATAATTAATTGTAAATTTCTGGGCACCTCTCCAGTGGTCTGGAAGAGGATGTTGCAAAACTTGGTGGTTGTAGTCTGTTGATCCTAATGCCTCTATAAATCTTGAAACCATCTTGAAGGAGACTAATAACACAGTGCTCAGCTCTATGACCTCCAACATTAGTGACTTTTCTTTCCATCTTTCCCTTCCTATCTCTCTCTCCCTCTCTTATCTCTTTTTCTGTACTAGGGATTAAACCCAAACCCAGAGCTTTACACATGCTAGGCAAGCCCTCTACCACTATGCTGTACCTCCAGCCCCCCAAATTAGTGATTCTTCCCATATTTTTTATTGCTGCATAATAGTTGTACATAATGGTGGAATTCATTGTTATATGTTGATCCATGCACACAATATAACAATATAATTTGGCCAAGGTCATTTGCCCAGCACCTCTCCCCACTTCCTCCCCATTTTCCACTCCCTGGCCCCTTTCTTCTACTGATCTCCCTTTGATTTTCATGAGATCCCTACCCCACACCAACACCTTTCTTTTCCGTTTTCCTCTTCAGCTCCCACATATGAGAAAAAAACAGGACTCAACTTTCTGAGTTTGGCTTATTTCGCTTAACATAATGTCCTCAAGTTCCACCCATTTTCCTGCAAATGACATAATTTCATTCTTTTTATGGGTGAATAAAACTCCATTATGTATATATACCACATTTTCTTTATCCATTCATCCATTGACAGACATCTGGGCTGGTTCCATAGTTTGGCTATTGTGAATTGTGTTGCTGTACACATGGGTATGCATGGATCACTGTAGTATGCTGACTTAAATTCTTTTGGATAAATACCAAGGAGTGGTATAGCTGGGTTATAGGGTGGTTACATGCCTAGTTTTCTGAGGCACCTCCATACTGATTTCCATAGTGGTTGTACTAATTTACAATATTACCAACAGTGTAAAAGTGTTTCTTTTTCTCTGCATCATCTCCAGCATTTATTATTGTTCATATTCTTGATATTGTTCATTTATATTGTTCATATTCTGACTTGGTTGAGATGAAATCTCAGTGTAGTTTTGATTTATACTTTCCTAACAACTAACGATGTTAAATATTTTTTCATATATTTGCTCACCTTTTGTATTTCTTCATTTCAGAAGTGTCTGTTTGGTTCATTTGCCCGTTTATTAATTGGGCTATTTGGTTCTTTGGTGATACATTTTTTGAGTTCTTGATACATTCTAGATATTAATCCTGTCAGAAGGGTAGCCAGCAAAGATTTTCTCCCATTCTGTAGGTTCTCGCCTGACTTTCTTAATTGTTTGCTTTGCTGTGCAGAAGTTTTTTTAATTTGATGGCATCTCATTTATTAACTCTTGGCATTATTTCCTGAGCCTCAGGAATATTGGTCTATAGGTTTCTTTCCTTGATGTGTCCTTATCTGGTTTGGGTATGAGTGTGATAATGGCCTCATTGAATGAATTTGAAAGTGTTCCATCCCTTTCTATTTCATGGAATCATTTAAGAAGCATTGGCATTAGTTCTTCTTTAAAGGTCTGGTATGATTCAGCTGAGAATCCATCTGTTCCTGGGCTTAACGTTATTGGAACACTTTCTATTACTGCTTCTATCTCATTGCTAGTAAATGGCCTGTTTAAGTTTTCTTTGTCTTCTCAATTCACTTTTGGCAGATTGTATTTATCTAGAAGTCACCATTTCTTCTAGGTTTTCCAACTTATTGGAGTATATGTTTTCAAAATCATCCCTAAGATCTCTCTGGATTTCTGAGATGTCCATGGTGATTTCTCCTTTTTTCATTTCTAATTTTATTAATTTGGTTCTTTTCTCCTTTTCTTTTGGTTAGTTTGGCCAAGAACTTACCCATCTTCTTTGTCTTTTCAAAGAATCAACTTTTTGTTTAATTGATCTTTTGTATTGTTGTTTTACTTTCAATTTCATTGATTTCAGCTCTGATTTTAATTATTTCCTTCCTTCTACTGGTTTTGGAATTGGTTTGTTCTTCTTTTTCAAGGGCCTTGAGATGTATCATTAGATTGTTTATTCAGGTTCTTTCTGATTTTCTTATGTAGGCACTCCTAACTATAAACTTTCCTCTAGAACCATCTTTATAGTGTACCAGAGGTTCTGTTATATCATATCACTATTCTCATTTTATTCTCATTTGATGTCTAACTCTGATTTGTTCTATAACCCATTCATTGTTCACAACTGTATTGTTTAATTTCCATGCATTTATGTATTTCTGCAGATTTTTTTGGTGTTGATTTCTAATTTCATTCTAGTATGATCTGATAAGATGCAAGGAATTACATTTTTTTTTTTTTTTTTTTGTATTTGCTAAGAGTTGCTTTGTGACCTAAAATATGGTCTATTTTGGAGAAAGTTTCATGAGCTACTGAGAAGAAAGTGTACCAGTTGTTGTTGGATGAAATACCCTATCTATGTCTGTTAAATCCATTTATAATATTTTTTAGGTCTGAAGAGTCTTTACTGAGTTTATGTCTGGATAACCTGTCTATTGGTGAGAGAGGTGTGTTGAAATCTCCCAGTACTAGGGGTCACTCAAGAGGTTTTAAGTCAAGTAGTGTCTATTTTATCTAATTAGGTACACCAACATTTGGGGTGTAAATATTTACTATCATTATGTCTTCTTATTGAATTGTTCCCTTTACCTGCATGAAGTGACCTTCTTTTCTCTTCTGATTAATTTTGGCTTAAAGTCTGTTTTGTAAAAATAGATACTCCTGCTTTTGTGGGATTCAATTTGCAAGGTTATCAATTCCCATCCTGTCACTTTCAGCCTGTGACTGTCTTTGCCTATACAGTGAGCATCTTGCAAGCAACATATAGTTGGGTCTTGCTTTTTAATCCATTTTGTCGGCCTATGTCTTTTAGTTGAGAGTTGAGATCATTCACATTCAACTTATTATACAGATATTTTTATTAATTATTGCCATTTTAATTTCTTTATTGTCCTATTTCTCATTTGCATGGCTACTCTTCAAGTGAGAATTATCCATTTGTGAGCTCTGTGGTTTTTTTATTTCTTCTGTGTGAAGTATTTCTTTAAGAATTTTCTATAGTGCTGACCTAGTAGTCTTGAATTCTTTTAGCTTCTGTTTATCTTGGAAGATTTTTAATTTTATTTCTTTAATTCTGAAGGAGAGTTTTGCCAGATATAGCAAATTTTGTTGATACTTATTTTATTTCAGGGCTTGGAACACATCATTAACAGTCCTCCTGGATGTTAGAGTTTGTGCTGCAAGGAGTCAGGAAATCATAACAAATATTGTCATACTGTCCTAGCAAGTACCTATTGTGTGGCATGGGTGTACCTAGCAGAATGTGAATGAAATAGACATAGAGAAGATTGTATCCAGGAGAATTCAAGTCAGAAAAATGAAGGGAAATCCAATTTGCTTTCCTTATGAGTCTGGAGAATCACATGACCAGCTGAGGAGGGTTGAAAAGCTGAACAGATAGGAGTAAATACCCTTGGGGACTAAGCTTTGGAAGGTTGTATTTGTGAGCAGCAGAGCATGTGACATCTGTGGAGGGTTGGTTTCACTGTCCCATGAATAAAATTCTTGGGAGGCTCCTGAGATCCAGACTCCCAGCAGAGATCAGCATCTACCTGGCCACACTCCTAGAGTGTAGAGTGATCTCATCTCTCTGGAGAAAATGCCATTCAACAAAGTCCCTGAAGGTTGATTAGACCTGAGCCATAGCACAGCCTCCTCAAGATGGCTCCCGCCCCAGTTCTCCATTTGCCAATGAGAAACAGAGCACTTTTCAAACACCACTTCACTGTGCAGCCTCTGGATCAACGAAGTTCAGGCTGCTTTTCTGATCTATAGGTTTTTCCATGACAAATTTGTCCATTGTGTTTCTCTCTAATTTTATTATTCCTCCCCTCTGCAGTGAACCACCAGCACCACTGCCACTACTGCAACTGGCTTGGCTCCAAGGTTCTCTTTCTTGTTCTTTTTCCAATGAGCCAACATTTCTGAATCTCTAAGAGTCTCTGTCAGATACTGAATTTCGGTGAATTCTTTTTCATCCATTTCACTGAGAAGAAGGACTCCCACTGCTTGAATCTTGAACCATGGAGCAACTGGAAATACAGCCTTCATTTCCAAATTGGGAATTTTTAAAGTCAACTAAAAGCAAGTAACTAAAAGCAAGTGAAGCAAGAGGGTTGATTTAGGTTTTCCTTGGTTTCAGAACCCAACAAAAATCTTCCTTCCAGGGGTCAGAAGGGAAAAGTAAATATTATAGTGCAAGTAGGCCCAGTGAATGGCACATAGTTTCAGCGGATAAACTGTAACTTCAAAGGCAGAGACTTTATCAAGGCAGTTCCAATGAAATGTTAGGTAGTAGTTAGTGATGAGCAGAGAAATGCATGGAAAAGACACAGGTTTACTTTAAGTTATTCTTAAAGTTTTCTTTAAGTTTCTACCAAGGCAGATGAATAAATAACTTGTATCGAATAACCTGTAGAAAAACATTGATAGCCAAACATTGATAGCCAAACCTTGAGAATAAACAAACAAAAGTAAAAGGAGCTAATGGGGGGGATATATCAAGAAAGAAGGATTTATGGGACTAACTCTTGACAGGATCCATAAAGGTCAAGATAAAGTCAGAAGTTATGGCCATAGGTGCCTCCATATACCTTGGAAGGGAGGGCTCTTTATATTTCAGGCACACTAACGTAGCTTCTAACAAATCACTGTCCATAGTACCCACATTAACATAGGATTGACTTGTAGATGAAGTCCCCCATATAGGATGGCCACCGCGACAATTCCAGAAAGAACCAACTAAAGTCAAAAACTCTACTGCTGGATGTGAAGGAGGAGTTGAACTTCTGATCAGTGAAGGTTGCTGAAGAAGGACCCCAATTCCCAAGACAACCACAGAACAGTAATAAATTTGAAGAGGGCATTGTCCCCTTTGAGACACTCCCTTGAGAGTGCTCTCTGCTTGAGGCCATCTCTACTTTTGCCCGACTCCCCCTTCCATTCTACTTTACCTTCACTTATAATAAAGTTCTCTTGCATGGCTTTTGGTAACTTTAAATTTTTTTTCATTGGAGCACAAGAACTGAAGTTCAGAACCTTGACTCCTCACTCTCCTGTGACAAAAAAAAATGGAATGGAAAAGTGCAAATTGAATTCTGAATAGTCCAATTAGATGTTCACAGTCTACAAAGTTAATGGAATAACATGAACTGTATTTTTTTTTCAGTACTGGTGACTGAACCCAGGGCCTCATGCATGCTAATAAATGTATTCATAATACACTGAACCCATATATAATCTGTCTCCTAAAATAATCTTGCCCTCTAAGCATTTGCATGTATTGGACTAGTTCACAAGTTGGGAAGAGAAAGCGCCAAGGAAGATGCCAGAGAAAATAGGACCCAAAATAGGACCTGATTGGAGAGATTGCTGTTTTTTTATCCTTGTTTTACAGCAGTGAGAATGAGTCCAGTATTTGCCAGGAACAAGACTTTGTGTGTCATATGTCCCACTTAGTCACTCCATACAAAATGCACATGCAGGATAAATGCACATGGAAGCGTTTCTCATACACACCGAAAGCCTGATGAAAAATCCTGACCAACACATTCCATCACAAAGCTCCTTATCAAATTGCCTTCTCAACTGATACATGAAACACAAGATTTACCTCTATCATGTAAAGGCATGCTCCTGTGAGTAGAAAAATTAATGGTATAACAAAGAGGCAACAAGTCCTTAAAGGCCTATTGTTTAGTAGCAATTTTTTTTAATTTAAAAAAATGCTTTTTTGCTGACTATCTATAATCCTATTAAAATGTATGCTTGATTAAAAAGAGATGTCTTAAGCTGCTAAAGAAATCACACTTCATAAATGAAATAATACCCAAGCTCTATTAAAAGATCAGTTGGACAGGAAGAAAAGAGATTCATAATCACAACTGCCTAGAGGGAAATGCCACTTAGCAGAAAGCTGGGTTGCCATCCATTCTATCCATTATGCTTTTCAGAAAAAAAACAAAACACAATATTTATGTGGCAGACAGGCAAAACATTAATCAAATTATGATTTGTCATCCATAGATACAAGATTAGATACTCCGAAGGGTGAAATACATGTGCCCAAATGCGTAAGAACAAATTAACAAGCACAAGAATAAATTAATAAGAATTAATTTATTAATTATAATTTATTGATTATAGTTTATTAATTATTAATAAATCAATAAGAATAAATTAATCTATTACTTTCCTTTTGGTATTTTCTCTTTATAACAAAAATCCCATTCTTGTGGGTGACATTCTTAAATGATCTAGAAGAAGAAATGTTATTTCCCCTCAAAATTTAATACCAAACTCCTATTGTGTCACCCAGTTAAAAAGTCAATAAGATGGAGGCAGGTACATGTCTGATTTGCTGGGATTTATGAACACTGAAAACTTGAGGAATATAGTATTTTTGAGCTACTTATAAATCGCTTGATAATTTGCTTCCTTCACCTACTTCAAGTAAATAGGAGCTAGAGAAGATACAACCCAGTTGCATCTACAAAGTTTGTCTCCTCTAGGTTGAGAGAGGAGGAGGGATGAGGGGAAAAATCAAAATAATTACTTAAAAGTGAAAAAAGTTGATCAATCATTTGGTATGAACTAAACGATGAAACTAACTATAGCTGTTTGACTCAATTAAAATAATGCAACTATAGATGAAATACTCAAAACTTCATATCATTCATTTGCAAGCTTAATGTTGCAGATTTTTTTTAAAAATGTTTTTTTCACACGAATCGGGACAGATTTAAGTGATGACCAGATCAGTTATCATTTTCTGGGTGATTTTTTTACTCTGTGCTCATTGTCTCTGGGGAAGGTGAAACAAGTCAAATTGCTTCACAGACCCTGGTCTTAGAGTGAAGGGGACTCAGAAGCCAGCTCAGAGTTCAGAAGAAATGTTTGTCTCATGTATCTGTCATCTGCCTTTTCTATGCCACACACAGAGCCAGACAGTAGTGATACATCAGTGAACTAGACAGACAGATTGCGTGGCTTAGGTGCTAGTGCTAAGAGCCAGATTCTCCATCCCACCCAAAAGAAAAGAAATTCTTCCTGTAGCCTGAAAAGAAAGGCAAGTTTGGAAGATTGCCAAACCCACGCAGAGGTGGGACCCAAGAGACAAGAACCCAGGGCCTGCTTCCAAATCAGAGTCCCCAGAAAGCAGCAAAACTGGAGCAAGTTAAGGAAAGTGACCATTTAGGAGAACTGCACTCTGCTTCCTGGATTGTAACCCCAGGAAAGGGACAAGAGCCAAATAGGTTATGACTGCACAGTGTGTCGGGCAGATGGAGCCAAAAATGATCTACCTGCTATTTCCATGCCACCAGCGTACAGAAGCATCAGAATGATTTTCATGCCCTCAAGCATGGGAAAGATGTACAGAGAGGACAGGTGGACATTGTAGGAACAAATACAAAGTAAAAATAAGAGGCTTAATTTCCCCTGTTGAAAATAAGACACTTCTTTCCTTTTTCTTTAAGCATGTATTTTATTTAAAATATATATATAAATTTTGCATATTTGAGAGGTTTTGTTTTGTTTTGCTTTTTTATTTTTTGGTACTACAGATGGAAACCAGGCGAGCTTAACCACTGAGCCACATCCCCAGTCCACTTTTTTATATTTTATTTTGAGATGGGGTCTTGCTAATTTGCTGAGGCTGGCTTTAAACTTTTGATCCTCCTGCCTCAGACTGCTGAGCCATTAGGATTATAGACCTGCACCAACCCCACCTGGCTACTTGAGGTTTAAAACATGATGTTGTGGGACACATACAGATAATAAAATGTCACTATAGTGAAGCAAATTAGTTTGTCTGTCATCTCACATAGTTACTTCCTTTGGTGACAAGAACGGAGAAAATCAATTTACTTAACAAAAATCCCAACTATCAACCGAAGTCCTCATGTTGTACATTAGAGCTCTAGACTTTTTCATCCTGCATATCTGCTACTTTGAATCTTTTGACCTTTGGCTCTCTAATTCTTTCCCCCTGCCCCCAACCCACCCTCACAGAGGTAACCATTATCTTATTCTCTAACTCTGTATATTTAACATTTTGGGCTCCACATATAAGTAAAATCATGCAATATTTTTTCTTTGTGTTTGGCTTATTTCACTTAGCATAATGTCCTCCAGGTCCATCCATGTTGCAGCAAATGGCAGGGTCTGCTTTTTAAGGCTAAGTAATATTCCATTGCATATACATACCACATTTTCTTTAGCCATTCATCTATCGATGGACATGTAGGTTGTTTTCATATTTTTGGCTATTTTCATAACAATGCTGCAATGAACATGGGAGTGCAGATATCTTTAAGTGGTGGTGATTCCATCCCTTTTGGGTATATGCACAGAAGAGGGATTGCTGGGTCATATGGCAGTTCTATTTTTAATTTTTATAGGAATTTCTACATTGTATGTGCCAGGCTAAGCTCCCACCAACAGTGTTCCTGGGTTCCCTTTCCTTCAAACCTTGTCGATATTTGTTATTTCTTGTCTTTGTAATTATCATCATCCTAAGAGTGCAAAGTGGTATCTCCTGGTAGTTTTAATTTGCATTTCCCTGATGATTAATAATGTTCAGCACCTTCTTATATATCTGTTGGCCATTTTTATCTCTTCTTTGCAGAAATGTTCCAGTCCTTTTCCCATATCTTAAACAGATTATTTGTCTTTCTGCTACTGAGTTTTAAGAGTTCTTTACAGCCAGGCATGGCAGTGCATGCCTGTAATCCCAGCAGCTCAGGAGGCTGAGGCAGAAGATCACAAGTTCAAGGTCAGCCTCAGTAACTTAGTGAGGCCCTAAGCAACTTAGTGAGATTCAGTCTCAAAATAAAAAATTAAAAAAGACTGGGGAAGTGGCTCAGTGGTTAAGCACCCCTGGATTCATCCCTAATACCTCACCCCCCACCCCAAAAAAAAAGAGTTCTTTTATACATTTTGGATCCTTACTCCCATCAGATTTGTGGTTTACCACTATTTTTTCCCAGTCTTCAGGTTGCCTTTTCATTTTTGTTGACTGTTTCTTCTGCAGAATCTTTTTAGTTTAACGTAGTAGTTCCACTTATTTATTTTTGCTTGTGTAAACTAGACTCCTAACCCATTTCCTCTGGAGAAAGAATGAGAGAGAAATAAAAGGAAGGAAACTACCTTCCTTGTGTGTAACAGTGGTTCCCAAATTTGCTGCATTTTAGACTGACTGGGGATATGTTTTTTTGTTTTGGTTTGGTTTTGGGTTTTTGGTTTTTGTTATTTGTCTGTCTTGCTGTTTACAATTCTGGTGTCCAGGCCACATTCTGAGATCATTAAGTCAGAATATCTGAAAAGGAGATGCACTCATCACTTTTTTTTTTTAAATTATGTTTATTTAGCGTATGTACACATAAAAGAGAAATCACCCTCTGACCCCACCCAGCAGAAAACATGCACAAACCCAAGGTATATGTGGAAAGGAGGGACCCCGACCCCAAGTTAGCGGTTGGGATGGTGCAATCCTGTGAGTCAAGGGCCGCAGGAGAGGGCTGGACTCATGTGTCGGGCAGGCTGGAGCCCCCTGCTGCTGGCCCTAAAACAAGCATGCGCCATAGCCAAAGGTCTGTTTGATGCCTTCAAAGTAGTACTGCTGCCAGCCCTGCCGTGTCCTCTCTTCCTCAGGGGCAGGGATGCCGCGGCCTTCCATGCACAGCTCAGTCTCTCCACTCTTGTCAATGAAGGTCAACGTGATGGTGGCAAAGTGCCCCTCTGGCCAAGATTTAAACCTCCACTTCATTGCAATATGTTTCTCAGGAACCTCTTGGGTGGTAAACACTCTATAGAGTTCCTCTGGTGATGTCAAAAAGGTTTCTCTAAGGGTGATCTTACAAGTAGGGATTTTGACACCAACAGGTTTAGCCTGGGTTTTTTGAGGAGCAGATTTAGTCTTGCGCTCCTCAGTTTTCAGTGCTGGCTGCCCTGCTGGGTCTACTGACTCTCCATTCACTGTAGGCAAGATCATGCCCTGCGTGAACTCTGTTTTGAGGGTGCTGATGTAAATTCCCATTGCTTCTCTTAGAAGTTTCACCCCTTCTTCCTTCATTAAGGCCACGAGATTTGTGTCAGGCTCATCTTTGGCAAGGCTCACACTAATCTCCACTTCATCCACGCTGTTTTCATCAGACAAATTGGGGATCTCCACATGTCCCTTGTACTGAACTCCTGACTAGGAGGTACCTGTCCAGTTTAGTTTGATGCTCCATTCATAAAAGAAGAAAAGTTTGCCTTTTCGATTGTTAATGGATGCCTCTCCATCAAGCTTACTCACTTCTGTCACCTCACACTTCCCTTCCTCATTTTGCACCTTTATTGCCAGGAACAGTGTTTTCAGCTTTTCTGTGGACCAATTCGAAGCATCCCTCTCTGTCCAGTGCCAGTTGTTGACGTTGGTGGCGTCCGCCCGCTCCTCCACGATCCAGCGTGGGTCACCCTCACCCCACTTGGCCATCGGCTTTCCTATCGCACCTCCACCAGCTCCCAAGCAGCCGCAGCCACAGCCTTAGGACCGTTTGGTCCCAGCCGCCCGGCAGCGCCTGGAAACTACTAGAAGCGGTCGCAGCACCTCCTGGCTTGCTTTTCCCTCCACCCCACCCCCTCCCCGCCTTAACTTCCTCATCACTATTTTTGAAAGTAATTTTTCTTCAAGGGATTTCAATGTGCAGACACACAGACATCCTGTGGATGTCCCTAGAACAGAGGTCCTCAACCACAGCATGTTAGCAGTTGTGAGGTATGTTATAACTAACTTGTTCCTATCAATAAGGTATATTTCTAACAACTAGGAATAACTTGTTCCTGTTAAGAGAGTACATTTTTAAAACTAGAGTGAAGTTACGATCATCCCTATAAGAATGACACCCTTGCCCATTTGCATTCTGATGTGATATCTGAGCACAAGAGAATAAAATGCAACCACGGCTTATGCACCAAGAATGCCCATGAACCCCACAATTTAGCACGCACCCTAGTCTTTGATGAGCTATTGTTAGTATTGTTTTAATAAAAAGTAGGATTTTTTTGTTTTGTTGGCAGTACTAGGGATTGGACCCACGACCTTGAACATGCTAGGCAAACACTGTACCACTGAGCTGTATCCCCAGCCCTTCTTTTATTTTTTCATTTTATACATAAATATATATTTAGTTGTTGATGGACCTTTATTTTATTCATGTATTTCTATGCGGTGCTGAGAATCAAACCCAGTGCCTCACACGTGCTAGGCAAGTGCTCTACCACTGAGTCACAACCCCAACCCTTATTTTTTTTTTAATTTTTTATCTCATTAAGTTCCTTATTTTTTATTTTTGATCTCACCAAGTCACCCAGGCTGGCCTCAAATTTGCCATCCTCCTGCCTTAGCCTCCTATGTAGCTGGGATTGTAGGTATGTGCCACCACGCTTGGCTAAGGGCAGTATTTTTGAAAAGCCAGAGTAGCAATATTTTTCCTTGAAAAAGGTAATTCAAGATCTTGAAATGGTTATTTTCATTATTCACATGCTTGTAAAATAGACTTCTAAATACTAGACCCACCCCCCCAAAATTTGACACTATTTCCTTTGTGCATGCATCACTATGTGAACACTGCTTTCTAGTATGTGTGGAGTGTCTCAATCCTGGAACTTTCATCTGAGTGAGCCAGTAGGGCCCAAATTTTAATGCTGCATTTTCCAATACCGTAGCCTCCAGCCACATGGTCATTTTAACGTGGCACTTTAACTGTGTTTTGTCCAAACTGAGATGGGAAATATAAAAAAAAAAAAAAAAAAATTTTGAATTTCAAAGACAGTATCAAAAATAAAAAATGTAAAAATCTCATTAATGTTTTATTTTGGTTACTATATTTGGGACATCTGATGTTAAATTAAAATACAATATTAAATTAACTTCACTGGTCCTTTTTATATCTTTTAATATGCCTAGTAAAACTTAGAAAGTTTTTAATTCCTTATGTGGTTGGCATTTGTGGTCCATATTGTATTTGCAATAGCAATGTTTTGGGATTCATAGAAAATACCTAGGAAACTTGTTCGAAAGGAAGATTGCCAGGGCAATCTTCATGGAATCTAGTTTAGTTCTCTGTTTTAGGAAAAGACAAACAGATGCTTATATAAAGTAACAGGAAGTACTTAATTTATTGTTTCTGAGTTTAAAAGTTTAATTCATCACTTTCTTCTTTCTCCTCGCACTCCCAATGCCTAATTCTCTTCATATGTCTTAGTCTTGATTACCAAGAAAGGGAATCAGTTTGGCCTGGATGCTCATTTGTGGCCCCTCTTTAGTCTGAGCTTCTTGTATGAGGCCACGTTATAAGTCTCTGAACAAGCGACGGAGTTATGACTGGCAGGAGGGTGGAGGAGATGGATCCAGAAATGACCTGGAACCTCTCCCCTCCACGGGGGTTGGGGGTGAGCCAGCTTGGCTTAGAGAGGATTGTGGGAATGCCTTGTACAGATCGACCTGGCCAGAAATAAACTAATTCAGAAATTGTAAAAGCTAGATGCATATGCAAAGGCTCTGGGAGCACTAGAGCCAAGATCTGTGCTCTATATACAATTCAGCCAAGTCACTCTATGAGTGTCAGCAACAGATCCATCCACAAAAAATATGTCAGCCTCATCTAACAAGCAGCTGGCCAGATGGAACAAAGAATGTAAGTGGGAAGAGAGAGAATGCGGAGGCAGATGAAGCAATGGAGCACAGCCAAGCAAGCCAAGTTCCAGCCCCAGTGATGCTACTGCATCACTGAACCACCTTGGGCAAGATGCTTAAACCACCCACCCCCAGCCTTGTCTTCTCATCTTTACAGGCCAAAAATGTCAGGAATTGGGAAGATTGAATGGAATCACAGACGTGGAGTGTTCCCTAAATTGGAAGATCACCAGCGGGGCATTCCAAGTATGAGCTGTCATTAACTGCACATTTACTAATGAAGGAATGATCTCCCAATAAATCTGACCTCAGTGAACACAGCCCCTCCCAGGACCAAATGGCTCCATCGCTTCCACCTTGTTCAAACACTGTAAATGTTAACCCGTGCCTCCCATGCTCCATAAGCAGTTGCTGCTAGTCTTGGCTTCGCCTGAAACATGCCTTCTGGGGTTTACCTCAATACATCAAATTCTGCTCTCAGGTCTGCAGACCACTTTGAGAGTTGCACAGTTGAGAGAAATAGTCAATTGGTCCTGTAGCTAATGACAATTGTCAACTTAATCCGATGGTAACTTTTTCCAACAACTGTTAGAATATTTAAGATTTACAACATACCCCAATGACCCAACCACAGCCTTCCTGTTTAAAGACTCTAAATGGGGAGTGAAACTATAAATGAAAATTTTAGCTATCCTGTTTGGGGTCCAGATTTATTTCCATTTTGGGAAAGCAAAACATAATTTTCTGAATGTTATGTCCCATTTCCTTTCCACCAAATGAATGAATGGCCCCCCACCCCCACCCGGCACCCCAACACACACACACCCTATAAAGTGCTCAGGAATGCGAAGGGCATTTTTTATTCCCTGGCCTTCGTGGAGATTCTGACATTTTTACGATACCCATGACAATCAGAACGAATGGTTGGCCCTTTATTTGCATCATGGATTAAAATCCACAGGGATTTCCGAGGCTTCTGAAAAAGGAGCTCTGCATCTTTAAGGCTCCGCGCGGGGCCGGCTGCTCTCAGCGACGCAGACAGGGCAGGCTCTGCCGCAGCAGCGACTCATCCTATCGATAAGGTTCAGTTAGCCAAGGTGGAGGATGGGAAAAGAATGGAACTGTCCCAGCTCCTCAATGAGATCAGGGCAAACTATGAAAAGATCCTCACCAGCAATCAGATAGAGACGGTGCTCTCAACAAGGATCCAGGTAATGATTTCATACAGACAGGCACCTCCCAGGATAAGGAGACAGTCCATGTCTACCCAATTCCTGTCCCGGCCTCTCTGAGGTACAGTATTTCCTTTTCAATGCAGCATATACTGGGGAAGGAACCGTAGGTTTTACTGCAATGTGACTGGAACTATAGGGGGAAATACTGCGGTTATATTATTAAATTACCATTCAATAAATATTGATTGGTGCATTTGATTTTTATATAAATTATGAGGTTACTTTCATTAATAAAACATGGGGGTCAACAAGCAATAAAATGGTGCACTCTGACCTCTTTTGGATGTTCCTCAGGAAGGAAGCATTTCAAATACCCTTCAAAGAGCGTATGGAGTTATTTATAGAAATTATTTCAATAATATCTTTAAAAGGAGAGTAAGATTCGTTGGCATGAGCACTTTCTGGAGATCAAAATGTTCCTAAAAGGTTTCTATGATCTGCTTAATGAGTTTGGTTTTATACTAGATTGTTATAAAGAGAAATCATCTGAGTAGGGAACAGGGCATTCGGAACCACTGATATAAATTATGACAATCAAATTTCCCAAATTGCTAAGGGACTCTTAGAGTATAGATTTTTTTGTTTTGCACTATCAAATATGTTTATTTCCAATATGCAATATGCAAGCAATATGTATTTTTGAAAAGATAGAATCAACTTAAAGGCTAAACCCAATTTCACATAGTTTTCAAATAACGATCACTTTAGCAATGAATTAAGGTATAAGTCTTTAAACAAATTTAGGAACAAATATTCAAAAATTTAGGGATTTTATTTTGGGTTTTGTTTTGTTTTGTTTTGTTTGATCATATCTGAATTCAGGTTCTATTTCAAATATCCAAATACATCAGAAAGTTTACTTAAGATCACCAAAAGAGAGAAATATTGTTATGAAATCTCAGGTCTTTATTCCATTAGCAACTTATTTTAGTAATATAAATTTTACCTCTGAGTAACATTTTCAATCCTCAAAAAGAATGATCATTTACCTGAGGCTAAGCAAAGACACCAAGAAATTTGATTTAAGGGTTGGAATAGGACACTCACCTTTTTTTACAATGAGAAGGCAAAAAAATTATTAGATGACAACTTCTGAAAATTATAAACCAAATAAGTACTTTGTTTTGCAATAGTAGAAATGTAAGCTTGGTTTACAAGACTCAATGTTGAAATGAATAAATTTGAATTAAAAAGTAAGATTACAGTATATTTAATTCAGTGTTTTAATACAAAAGTTTAGAGAATTTTTTCCCAAATTGCTCAGAAAAGTCAAATGGAATAAGTTCAAAAAAAAGCCTGATTATTTAATTATCACTAAAATAGCACAAGGTCCTAGGTTCCATTCCAAGCACCAAAAAAAATAAAAGAAAGAAAAGAAAAAGAAAGAAGAAAATCACAAAATAGAGCAATATAAGCAATTTAGTTACCAATCACTGTATAATAAGCCAACCCAAAACTCAGTGGACTTAAATAACCATGATATTCTGTGTCACGATCCTGCGGGGTGACGAGTCTCAATAGGGAGATTCTTCTGCCACACATGGTGTTGACTGGGATGCAGTGATTGGGGCATACCTGGCCTGGAACCACCAAGGTGGCTCATTCATGTGTTTGTCACTTTGACTGGCATTGCTAGGAGACTGGCTCAAGCTGGGACCACTGAGCCTGTTTCTCACTTCACATCACTTCAGGGACTCTCCTCTCCATCTGGCCTATCTACCTGATCTCTCCAACAGGGTATCCAAACTTGTAACATGATGGCCCAGGGCTCCCCAAAGCATAGAAGTGGAAGCTGTCAGGGCTTCTTACCCCTTAGCCCCAGAACTGGCCCAGTATCAATTCTGCCACTTTCTACCAGTTGAAGTGGGAATCTCATGACCACCCAACCTTAGCGGCCAGTTCCACATTCAGAATCCAAAAGACCAGTGGACACCAGCATTTTTAACACTTTTTACATTTCCAAGTTTCTTTACGTTCTCTTGGTGGTTGCTGTGGTATGTGTTCCTTGCTGTATGACTTTGCCAAGTTGACATCAAGAACAAGTAATCAGCAAACCAAAAGAAACATAAGGAATTTTGTCCTCTAATGTCTTGCCCTGAACTTTACTTGCAGCCTTTTATTTACTCCAATTTCCTTTAAACAAAATCTATTGTACAAATTAATTTTTTTAATTTTAAAATGTATTTTATAAAGACATAAAAGTTGTCATTTTGACTTCAAACTATTACAATCAATTCAATATATTGCTTTTGCTGTTCTTGGGGCCAAATGTTGAGAATTCTGTTAACAGACACTTTCTTTTAATTCCAACATCAGCAGGAGAACATTTGAAACAAACTTTACTACCCCAGATTCCCCAAATTAAGATGCCTTCTAATCAGATCATTTTGTAAAAAGGTAAATAAACAGTGGGTTTTCTTAATACAGAAATCTATTTAAGAACCTTAATGCCTATGATAACATAATTCTCTAATTACTAGTAATATACCTTCCAGTAGTATTTACTCCCAGTTTGTCCTCCTCATCCCAGAATTGATCCCATTTGGAAATATAGAGCTGTGTATCTACTTCTAAGAAACAGTCTACAAGAAAATATATGGGAAAATAATCGTTAGTTTTCAATAGTTCTTCCTTAATGATCCATAAATAATGGAAAGTTAAGAATCAGAGGTCAAAAATTGAACTCCTGAAAAGAGGGGATGTTTTCACATGAAATTAGATGTATTTTTTTCATACCTCAGAGATTGTTATATTCAGAAGGGACTTTTGAAATCTCTTTACCTGAGACAAAGCTGGGCTCAGCACACACATATTTAATTAATTTGTAACTAAGCACAAGGGCACACAAGGGTAATATAATCATTATAAGAAAAAAAGGATTTGATTTCTGTACAATTTTTTTTTTTTTATAATTGTTTTTACCCATCCCATTTTCAAGAGCGGCTCTCCGTTTTTGTTTGTCCTTGGATGTTGTGGGCTTTCTTCCAGCTAGAAGAAGATATAAGCAAAAAAATGGACAAAGATGAAGAGGCTTTGAAGGCAGCTCAGGCAGAACTCAAGGAGGCTCGTCGCCAGTGGCACCACCTGCAAGTGGAAATCGAGTCTCTCCACGCTGTGGTGAGAAGGGGTCTGGAAGCAGCTGGCCTCGTGCATCTGCGGTGGTGTTTGATTGAGACGGGGGAGGGGGCTGGAGCCCAGCACAGTGAGGGCGCTAGCCCAGCATGCATGGAGAAGACAGGAAAGGAGGAATGCCCCTTACTTCACAGTGACAAACGGGAAATCGAGGCCATTCAATTCTATCCCTGACCCTCTTTCAACTACCAAATACCAAGTGCTATCACCATGGCACTAGCTGCTATCAGCTCACTCAAGGTTTAGTTCACCTGTATAAAAATGAAGTCATACTTGCATATCATCCTGGGGTTCTCTAGTTGTTGAAATAGGGGAGTCCTGGGCGTTTATTATCATTCCAAGTCTTACCAGCGAACTTCTTTTATTCATGCCATTGACATTTCTAATAGAAGTATTGAAGCCTTTTCCTAAAAAGCCTTTGATAAGTGGATCTTCTCTGACTTTGAGATTGAATATATTTTCAGTACTTAAAAAAAAATCAATACCCAGAGTGACAATAAGTTAATCACAATATAGAGGATTTCTTTTTGCCACAGGATTCCTTCGAAATCTAATAGCTCTCTAGTTATATGTATAAAATACAAATATGTTTTAGAAATTTGGAGCATACACAAAGCTGTAGGATAACATCTCTTACACAAATGAGACAATTCAATGCAACTGCAAGTGGAAATTGAGTCTCTCGATTGGGCTTGCTGGTAGGAATTTCCTAGCATGCACTAAGGTTCTGGGTTTGGTTCCCCAGCACCAAAAAAGAAGAAAAGGCGGGGGAGGGGGGGATCACACACACACACACACACACACACACACACACACACGTGGATGCACAGACACACACACACACACACACACACACACAGTAGAATGAAGTAGAATGAAGACATTGCAAATCAGATTTCAGAAACACATTTTGTGTCACTGATTCACTGATGAACATCTCTATAAACAGGAAAGGGGTCTTGAAAACTCCCTGCACGCCAGTGAGCAGCATTACCAGATGCAGCTGCAAGACCTAGAGGCTGTGATTGAAGGACTAGAGAGAGAGCTGCAGGAAGTCAGGCAGGGCATCGAAAGGCAGCTGCAAGAGCATGAGATGCTTCTCAACACGAAGATGAGACTGGAACAAGAAATAGCAACTTATCGCCGGCTCCTCGAAAAAGAAGAAATCAGGTACCTAATCAGCTTAGCTAGTGACAAGGCGTCAGACCCACAGAGCCACTTATGTCATTGTTGATGTAGTCATAGATACCAAATCTAAAATAAAAACCCATCGTCACCATGACGTATTCACTGAGTTCCTGCCATAAAATAGGATTAATACATACTGCACAGAATACGTGGAAGAACTGTTTACAGCTAGCTAAAACTAGGAACCACATAGACAAAATTGACTGTTAAAAGGTCAGAACAAAGTGCAAATGATTCTTGATCAGTACTGAAATAATCTTTCTTATTTCTCTCTTGAATTGCTGTTCATCTCTTTTAAGATTAATTCTATAAACCATCTACAAAGAAATTTTGGAAGAGTCACATATTAACACCACGACTCCACCCAAAGGGCTCACCCCCACAACACATTAAACATCAAAATGACAATAACAATGTAATTATATTACAACCAAGGAAAGCAAAACAGTTTGGAGCCATGATTTAGAAGACTTCCAGATGTGCTGATAGGAAAAGGTACCAAAATAGGAATTCTTATTTATTCATATAGTTTCATAATTTGCCATCTCTTATAAGGTCAAATATCTTTGAACATGGTACAACCTCCAATTCTCCATGTTCCCATAAAAAGAAACCTTTATTCTTGCTTGTTTCATAATTTCGAGTCCTTTACTAAACTAGATGAAACAACTTTTGCCCATAAGTTTTGGCATTTATTTAATCCTTTGAAAAGCATTAACTGAACTCAGAAATAAAACTGCTTACTAGTTGTGTGACTTTAAGTTACTTAGTCTTTCTGTGCTTTAGTTTTCCCATATAAAATGAGAATAATAACGATCTCATAGGATTTCTGTGAGGATTAAATGCGTTCATGTGTGTTGAGTGCTTAACTGGCACATTTTAAGTGCTAATGTAGATATAGTTTTATATAAAGATTAATATATATTAATAATACATATATTGTTAGATAAAATGAACAGTTGGGAATCTAAGTCCTAATCATTCAAGATGTTGACAAATTGGTCTTTAGTATTTCTGTAAGGCAACTTTCTAAACTGTAATCATTCTAGCCAGGCACAGTGGCACATACCTGTAATCCTAGCTACTCAGAAGGTCACAGCAGGAAGATGGCAAGTTTGAGGCCAGACTCCTCAATTCTGAGACCCTGTCTCAGAAATTTTTTTAAAATAATAATTATTTTTAAAAATAGCTGAGGATGTAGCTCAGTGGTAGAGCACTTGCCTAGCATGTCTGAGCCCTTGGGTTGGATCCCCAGAATCAAAATTTATAATGCTATACTTAAGAAGTACAAAAAAATCAAGAAAAGTTTAATGAACACCCATGTACCACTTCCTCTAGTTCAAGAAGCAAAACACCTCCAATGTTGTAGCTGTTTCCTGGACACCTACACCACATCTCCCAGTCCGCTTAGCCTGACTCCTGAATTTGATGCTGATTAGTCTCATGTATTCCTTTTTGGTAATTTGTATCTATCCCTAAACAAAGTCTGAAGTTGTTCTACATATTACGTCAACCTTTATAAAGTTAGTTGCATTTTTCTTCTTTCATGCAACATTATGCTTGGGAGATTCATCCACCAAGATACAGTATAGCCTTCATTCACTTATTTTCTTGACCAGATATTGCATTCATTGTATGAATATACAATTTATCCATTTTCCTATTTGTTTCAATTACTCGCTAATACAGTGTTGCTCCTTATAATATAGTTCTTTCCAATTTCAGATATTATGGTTGTATCCAAGGTGGGAAAAAAGATCACAAACCTACCACAAGTAGAGTTGGTTTTGTTTTACCTTCAGGTGAGTTTCTTATATAAATAAACTAAGTTGAAAGGTAAGGCGCCATATGTAGGGATTATAAGGAAATTAAATCCTCCAAGGTAGCAAAAGCAAGTAAGAGTGGAATAAAAGTTTAACATGTAATTTTAACTGTGATAGTACTTTAACATTGTAATTTAATGTCATAAATAACATTTTTACAGCCATTATAAATGAAATATCTTTTTCAACAAAACTCCCACCAAAGTATGAGAATGAAAAAGTGGAAACAGTGACCAGACAGGCAATATTAAATGGGAATATTGTGAAGGAAAGCACGGAAGCTCATGGCACTATTCAGTAAGTAAAATAACTTCATGAAGAAATAAGAATAAACATATGTAAAGAAATTAACTTCCATCAAAAAATCCCAGTAATTAATTTTATTTTAATGTTTCTAAACATACTTTTAATATCCAGTGATTTTTAAACTGTACATAAATATGGTACATAAAAACTTTTATGTACATAATATGTACATAAAAACTTTTATGTACATAATATGTACATAAAAACTCAGATGAGTTGGGTGTGGGGGTGCATGCCTGTAATCCCAGCAACTCTGGAGGCTGAGGCAGGAGGATCCCAACTTTGAGGCCAGCCTCAGCAATTTAGCAAGGCCTAAGCAACTTAGTGAGACCCTGTCTCAAAATTAAAAATAAAAAGGACTGGGAATGCAGCTCAGTGGTAAAACACCTCTGGGTTCAGTCCCCAGCACCAAAAAAAAAAAAAACAAAAACAAAAACAAAAACTGAGATGAAAGAGTACACAATCAATGCACCATTTTTTTTTTCCAAAAAATAAAACCAAAACAAGAGAATTCTGTAGAAATTCCACAGGATTCCTTAGAAATTAAATTCCTGTGATTTTTAAAGTCCTGGGTGTTAATTCTAAAATCCACAAATTATTGACTTATACAAATTACTTGATATCTTTTTCATAGGTTTGGAATACTTGTTATATATGTTTATATAGCCACACTTCTTCCTATAGAAAGGTTCACTTTATCATTTCAGGACAGAGAAAGTGGATGAAGTTATTAAAGAATGGGAAGGTTCCTTCTTTAAAGATAACCCTCGATTAAGGAAAAAATCTGTTTCTCTTCGGTTTGATCTTCATTTAGCAGCCACTGATGAAGGGTGTTTACAGACTAAACAGGATAATCTGCCAGACATAGAAGTCAGGCTTATCATGAGAAGATCATGCAGCATCCCCTCTATCAAACCTCCATCAGCAACTAGTTAATCCAAGGATTTGAATTAACATTTGATTTACAAATGACATTAGGATGGATCAGAGTGGGCCATGCTGACCCCTTCTGTCCCAAAATGTAAGTTATTAAGTATGTATGGAATATGTTACCAGTAGTGTGTGATTGTGATTCTCTTCGGAAGAGCACACACACATTAAGGGATAAAATTTCTCTGAATCCAATTATGGGTATGCTTTTAAGAGAGGGGGAGCTTAAAAATAAAATCAGAAATTCAGTTTGGTTTCTATTTTATTTATTCTCCAAAGTCTTCTCTTTCCCTGGAAATTTTATTAGAGATTGTTAGAGTATTTAGTTGGCTTAATTAAGTCTGTAATGTCATTCAATGACCAAACACTGTAAAGAAAAAAGAATAGTTTGTTTGAAGAAGACTGTGTTATGTGAAGAATCACACTGAGTTATTCATCATTATTCTATAACTGGCTAAAACAGAAAAGGGTTGTTCTAATTTTTAAAACGGCAATTATAAGCAAACTTCTAAGGGGAGGCTCACTAGTCACTTCAGATTTTTCCTTTTGAGACAATCATTTGGACACTGAGAAAAATAAAAGAAGTTCTTTTCCATGAGCAATTCTGAGCAAACTATAGAACATAACCCAATGCTATTTTGATGATTGAATAAAATTAATGTACATCTGAAATTTTTTTGTAATCAGGATCTGACTTTGTGTCCTTCTACCACAAAAAAAAAAAAAAAAAAGAAAGAAAGAAAGAAATCAGAAGGCTTATGGTACAAAACTTGAAAAGCAAATTGAAAGGTGATTCTTAAAGTTACTAGAACGGTCACCCAACCTCTCATCTCACATTATATATCCATAAAGTTGAATGTGATTCAAGAGTTTACTCCGAGCCTTAGAGATGATACTATATGACGTTATATAAATTTCTTGCAGTAATTTATGTGAACGAAGATAACAGCATTGTTATCTAAGCTAAAAGTGTTTATGGGATTTGTTTTTAAATTGTTCAAATGGTAATAAATATGGATAGAAAATATATTTGTGAAAGTGAAGTATTGTTGCAAAGTTTTTAAAACAACCTAAATTGTTTAATACAGGTATATGTATTAAGCCCTTTACTAATAAATACCTGTTTTAAAACATTAGAAATTTATAGGCTATTAATTTTTCTCTAAGCAGAAAAAAATGGTTGAATACAACTCACCGACTTTTTTCCAGCTCAAGTATCATATAAGGGCTACAGCTATGTTCGCATTTTAGTACAGTCTTTAAAATCTCTCTCTCTCTCTCCATCTCTCTCTCTCTCCACTAATATGTGTGTGTGTGTGTGTGTGTATGTGTATACATGTATATATTTATATATATCAGTAAAATGTATGTTTTAAACAGAAGAAAATTATGTTAAATAATCTTTTAATCTTTAACATAATATAGAGACATTTTAAATTTTCTTTCAATGAATTCAGATTCCTTTAGCCTGGCTATTTTATTTAGTGAGAAGAGATAATTCTTTTGTTTTGTTTTGTTTTGTTTTCTTTTGTCAAGAATACAACAGCATGTGAAGTGCTCATTCTTGCATAAGCATCTGACCTAAATGCACCCTATACATAAAAATGTTTCATTTGGGCTGGAGTGTAGCTCAGTGGTAGAGAGCTTACCTAGCAGGGGGAGGCCCTGAGTTTGATCCCCAGCACAAAAAAAAAAAAAAAAAAAAAAAAAAACCAGAAAAAGAAAAAAGAAAAGAAAGTTTCATTCAATATTAAATGTTACAAACATTACTAAAGCTTTAAAAATGCAATCATATAAGGTATTGTACTGAAGTTACTATACTAAGCAACAGTGATCATAACAAGCAATATACCTAGTGTAATCTATTGCAGTGTTAAATCCTTAGTGCTGGGCATTATGAATGTAACTGTAATTGCTTGCTATAGTAATTCTCCTATGCAGCTACTGTGTGTATAACATATACATTTTAAAAATACAGCATTCGTATTTATAATAAAGTTTTATGTGCTTTGAGGCCTTTTAAAATTGGGATATGAATTTACTGAAGTAAATGACACCACTAACAATAAAAAATATTGAAACATGAACTCCAAAGCTGCCTTGTATTTGAGTTTGATGCATAGTTCTTTTAGTTCAAAGATATTTCTGCATGGTTAAGCAAAATAAAGAGAATTCACTCACTTGGGGAATCAAGAAAACTGCAATTACAGAAGATAGATAATGGTTTTCAACTTGTTTTACAAAATATAAATTAAGAATAGTATGCTGATATTTTATTCTAATAAAAAAATCAAAATAGTCATATGATTCTGGGGAAAATGTGATAACAGTAGCCACCATTTGCAAAGTGTTTACTCAAATCCAGACACTATGCTCAGCAGACACATTCACAGTCCCTTAATCCTTACAACACTCCTACAGAATACTACTACCCTTGTTTTATAGATGAATAGAAATCAATATTACCCCATGGCTCAGAAATCTTTCAAATGCATGTTTCCATAACAAAATACAAAAATAAAGAGTAATTCCAACTATTTACAATAGTAGGATCCCAACCCTGGCTCTGATAGTAACTACACAAGAGGAGTATTCATGCTAAATTCTCTGGGCCTCAGTTTTCATGCTTGAAAACAAGGGAAAGGTGATGCTTGGTAGTAATTCCCTACCCTATCGGCCTCACAATTATTTGAAATAATATCCATGTGAAAATATTTGGTAAAGCACTGCTCAGATGTCAAGTACTATTTGGACAAAAGTTGGTTCTGGGAGTAAAAAATTTGTGAGGAAAAGTGTAGCTGACAATGATTAAGTAATAGTTCAAAACACAATAGATAAAGATAATATTTCTGAATCTTTGCTTCCAGAAGAATTGTTCTTCCCAAGTAAGTCACCCAATTTGAACTGTTTTGACCATGAGAGTTTTTAAAATACAAAAGTGTACTGTAAAGACCAAGAACGGTTATTATACTATTTTAAGCCATTAAGTTTTTAGATAATTTATGTGATAATATACAACTAATACTGCGTATAAGCATTTTGCTTATTGATTTGTTAGAAATTTGTATATCGTCAAAGTTCAACGCTTGTCCTTCAATTTGTTTTAACATAGGTTTTTTAATTTAAGAAAAAAAACCTCAAGTAAAAAATGATTAGATTAGTTTTGAAAGTTTCAAATGGAAACTTATTATGGCACAGGGGCCAAAATTAAACTTCCAGTTATATGTGTATACATTACAAATGTTATCAACACATGAAGTCAAAGGAAAGTTTGTCCAAAGAGCAGATTTGCTTCTCTGTTTACAAAGATATAGCCGGCATATACACAGATTGCCAGTCAATATTCATGGACACACTGCAAATAAAGTTTCTGAAATGAGATATATATGAAAATCAATACAGGCCTTTCCCAATGGCCCTCACACACTGAGACTCTAGACCAGGATTGCTGAATGTTTTCTGTAGAATACCGGATCACGGAGCTTTCAGGCTTCTCTGGTCACAAGATACCCGAAGCAACTATGCAACTCTGCCCAGGTCACTATGATCATCCATAGACAATTATGCAAATGATGGGTGTGGCTGTATCCAAATAAAGTTTTATTTACAACCTAGATTCGACCTAGAGTGATAGTTTGACAACACTGGCTAGGCGTGAGTGGTAGAGTGCTTGCCTAGCATGTAGAAGACCCTGGTTTGATCCCAGAACTGAAAGAAAAAAGAAAAAAAAAAAAAAAACACCATTTTGCCAACCCCAGCCTAGACCCTCAAAACTATCCAATAGATAATGGCCCCATAGCCCAGGTTCTCCAGTACCATCCAGTTTCCAAATATTTTCATCCTTTTACATAACATGAGCCAAAACTCATATCCAAATCATCAAGGTTATTTTGAGGGTAACACAGAGGTTGTAAAAGCAAACCATACTTTGTCAAAATCTATAAAAGAGTGTGAATCACTCTGTCTTGGAAATTTGCTGGGTTTCTGTATTTCATAACTATTTATAGCAATAGAAATTGAATGCCCATGGTAGCTCTGACTGCGTTCACAGAAACAGCTGAGAAAAACTGCCTGTTTCACCATTTTGCCCCTATCTAGACTTTTATAGACTATCCCAGGTAGAGCTCTGTTCTCCCTTTCCCTATTTTTAGGTGAAAGAATCCACTTTAAAAGCTGCATCAGAGTTGGGCACAGTGGTACATGCTGGTAATCCCAGCTACTTGGTAAGGCTAAGACAGGAAAATCACAAGTTTGAAGCCAGACTCAGCAACTTAGTAAGATCTTGTCTTAAAATAAAAAAATAAAAAAAGGGCCAGAGATGTAGTTCAGTGATAGAGAGCCCCTGGGTTCATTCCCCATTACTAAAAAAAAATTTTAAAACCTGCATCAGGCCAGGTGCAGTGGTGCACGCCTATAATCCCAGTGGGCTCAGGAGACTAGGACAGGAGGATAGTGAGTTCAAAGCCAGCCTCAGCAAAAGCAAGGTGCTAAGCAACTCAGGGAAACCCTGTCTCTAAATAACAGGGCTGGGGATGTGGCTCAGTCATACAGTCTCCTGAGTTCAATCGCCAGTATATACCCCCCCCCCAAAATAAAACTCTCCATCAGAACATATTACATACAAATTCCATGGCATAGTGGTTGATTCAACATCCTTCTCAAGTCACAGTCCTCTTTAAAAATCTGATGAAGTTATTAATCCTCTATCTGGAAAAAGCGCATTAAAAGTATATACAATTTTAATGGCTTCATCGAACTCCTAGAGCCTACTCATGGACTACGAGGTGTCCAAGGACCTCGGTTTTTCCTTGTTTTCTTCTTTTTCCTTCTTCCTTCCTAGCCACAATCCTTTCTTCTGCTAATATGGTCTCCTCACCAGCTTCTTACCACAGTACTATAGAAAGAACTCAAAGACCTGGGCTGGAATCCCAGTTTAATTACTTACTAGTTTTGGCTTCCCTGTCTTGGGGGAAATAAAGTGTGAAGGTGTCAGAGAGGAAAGCAGGCCAAGCGCCTGGATCTTGTTGCCAGAATGGAAACTAAAGTATTCTGGCCTATGGCTGTATTTGGAGTTTACTACTTGACCCATATGACGGCTCCCAACCTTTGTCATTACATGTGGTAACAGTCATATTAATGCTGCACCCCATATTTTCCAGGAATGATCACATTTCTAAATATGTATCCCATAGTTCGCAGAAACATCCCTGAGCATGTAAGATCACATGTTCTGTTCTTTGCTTTGGGGAAAATAAACTCTATAAGTGGAGTATATATTTCCATGTTGGATATTTCACCCATCAGTTTTATTATCTTGAACCCTAGGGAGGATTTTTTTTTCCTATTATCTTTTTATATATATTCTTTTTAAATTTTTCAAATCTTAAGGAGTAGAAAGAACCAAAGAAGGAAAATTAGATAGTCATTCATTTATTTATTCCACAAATACCAAGCATCTACACATAGTATGCACTGTTCAAGATTTCAAAAGTTCTCATCCTCAGTCAGCTCTCATTCTGATAGGAAGCAAAAGACAATAGACCAAATAAATGTATAAATATGATAGTATGTTTTGTGATAAGTGCTATAGAAAAAAATAAAAATAGCCCATGAATGGAGAGGGGGCTTTGGGGAGTGAACTGTGATTTTTAAGTAGGTCAAAAAGACTTACTATAAAGGTAACCTTTGAGTAAAACCCACATGAGAGGAACTAGGGGTGTTGCTGACTGGGAGGCATGTGCTTAGCACATTGGAGGCTCTGGGTTCACTCCACCCCTTAACCCCAAAACCCAAAGAAGAAACCATGCTGGAGTTGCTGTGCAAGGTCAGAGTAAAAAGATACTGGATCCCTGCTGAGGTTTCCTCTACATTCACCCTTTACCTGTTTTTTTACATTTAAAAAGCAATTTCATGTTCATTATCTCTAGCACCACTCAAGCTGCCTGATATCATTTGACGACCTCTCATTTGGTCAATATACCCTTCAATTTTATTAATTTTTATTCAGAAGTATAAAAAAAAATACTGGAGGAGGAAGAACTGGGTGGAGTATCACTTGTGGCTGTTTTTTCAGATTGCTGGAGATGCCCCAGTTCTGCTGGCACAACCAGGATGGGACTAAGTGCAGCCCAAGAATTCCACCAGTCTCTAAATGTCAACACTGTTCTCAGGTAACTACAGGTCAAAGACCCCATCTGTTCATTCTCCCTCCAGTGGCCCACATCAGCCAGGTGTTTACATACTCCATATGGTAAAGTACAACACACCAAAGCATAAAAGTACATATACCAAAGTGCTAGCGATTTGATGGAAAGAGCCTGGAATGGGCCCAAAGGCTGCTTCAAAACATATTTAGTGAACATCTAGGAGTTGAATCATTAGTAAGCACAGGCCATAAGATGACCCGTGCAGATGCCTGAACCTTGGCTTTCAAACCTTCGCGATATATTTGCGATGGCAAACACAATCCGATACAAAAGGTATCAGGCGCAGGACTACAATAATAGTTATTACTCAAGAGCCACGGGGAGTCCAAAAGAAGGATTATTGGAGGAAAGTTCCAGAGGACAGCATAAGAAGTATTTGGGCTAAACAGAGTGGGGACGGTAGCTCCTGGGAGGGAGCTGAATGCATCAAGGGCACTCCACCTGGTGCGAGGGGACTGACGTCTCTGGGCCTTGGCTCGGAAACCTGTAGCAATCACATTCTAAAAGCGCTTTGAAAACTGCAAAACTCCGTGTTGCTTTTCGCCAAGGCCGTTAAGGCAGAACGCCCGAGAGGCGCCAGTGAGGACCCAAAAGCGCGACCCGAATCCTCTGCGGCTCCCCGCTCCGCTACTAAAGTGCAGTGTAGACCGGTGCTCAGAGACGAGAGGAGGGAAGGCGCCGCGGCGGGGAAGCCGCGCCCCCAGGCCCAGCCCGACGCAGAAGCCCGGCCTCGGAGCCCACCGCCCGGGCCCTACTGGCCCCTCGGCCGCCACCCCCGCGCCGCGGCCGCTCCCGCCGCCCAGGGCCGCGAACCCGCGCCCATCCCGCGGTCGGGGCACCCCGCCCTCTTCGCCGTGACGAATCGGCTCCCGGCTGGGACACTATCCAAACTCGAGGAGTTCTGAGGAAACTGTACGGCCTGAAAAAAAATCCTTGACTCTACTAAGCATCGCCGCATCTTCGCCAGAAGGGTTATTTTTCGAAAGCGAGCCGGGCGCGGCCCGGAGAGAAATCGAGCCGAGTGTGGAAAGTGCGAGCGCGGAAGCTCCGGCGCGAGGGGCGGGGCGAGTGCGGGACAAAGGGAAGCGAAGCCGGAGCTGCGGGCGCTTTTTCGGCCCGCGGGTGAGTGTTTCCAAGTGGGCCCGACCCTGTCGGGAGGGTAGCAAGCCGCGGTGTCCCCGCTTGGCTGGACCCCGAGTTCCCGCGGGTTGCTGGGGTGCAGGTCTGGCCGCGGGGCCGGAGCTGGGGGCCGTGCGGCCTCCTTGCGGCCTAGCGGCGCGAGGGTCGGGAGGAAGTCCCATCGGGGGCCCCTCCTCCCAAGCAAGATTTGTCCCCTCCGCTAGTCCCCCGAAACGGGTCTAGGCGCCTGTGCACACCCCCTTTACGGGAGTTGCCAGTGCAGTGGATCCTCCATGACATAGTTAGGAAACGACCTCAGAGGAAGTCTCTGGAACGAGGCAAGCCGGTGGTCCGCACCCCCCGAGAAGGTGGTGCCCCTTTTTGTTCGGGCAGCGACCTGAGGACTCAAATGTGTGGCTTGGAGTGAGGAGCGAAGGCTCTGAAACCATGTGGCCTGGGTTTGAAGTCCAGCTCTGGCACTTCCGGGCCATATGGCTCTGGACAAGTTACTTAAACTCTGAGACTCCCTTTTTCATCTGTAAAATGGGGATAGCAGTATACCTTGTTGTGACTGGTGAGCAAGATCATGTAATAAGCTGTTCTGTATAATTATTCAACAAAGACAAGAGTATCTGTTTTATGCCAGGTGCCAGGTTATATCCAATGTAGACAAATGTACAGGCCCACTCTTAGAACTTACATCCTAAAAAAGGAAAGCAATCATTTGAAGGTATGAGCAAGGAAGTGTAATGTACAGGGAGCTTGTGGCAGTTTTTGACAGGGCTCCCCACAGCAAGGTCTACAGCATGTTGACAGCTCCTCTAGTGTGAGCAAGAAGGAGAATCGCACCAGAGTGGAAGGCTTCTGCCTGTTCTTTTAGGAAAGAGGGAGAGATCTAGATTGGACCATTGAGAAAATAAACTATTTCCACACCAGGACTCTTATTCCTGATAATCAAGGCGTTTCCTTAAAATGCGAAATGGAAACAGAAAATTATGTTTGTTTTACATAATGTGGAATGAAAGTACTCCAGTAGTCAAAAATTCACTTGCTTGCCTTTCTAAAAATGAATTTGTCTCTTTACACCTTACCATTTGTGATGTATATTGATTTAAGGAACAAGCTCACATGTGTCTGTTCGTGTGATGAGCTAGTAACACTTGGACAAATTTTATTAAGCACAGAGCAAGGTATTGGGAATACAGTAATAAATACAGTAATGTTCCCTGTTCCCTAGCAATACACAATCTAGACAGATTGACAGATTTTTTTTAAAAGGTTATAAAAAACAGAATCTTAGCTCTTTGTGCTACGAAGGAATAGATAGGGAGCAATTAATTCTGCCCAGGTAATTTGTCAAGAAAGTGCCATTGAAGAGAGAAATTTTGAAATGGGCTGTGAAGGAAGAGTAAGAGTTCTCAGGTAGACTCTCAAAATTTATTCCTAGCACTTTTGAAGCTGTTTACCAATATAAGGAAACGAGAAGTTCATCATCCTACCCAGTTTCCTTTTACACTGCCTCCAGGAATAAAAGACTGCTCTATTTAAACAGAAGTTCTCATCCCAAAAGCAAGGTAACCGGCCAGGGAGCTGTCATTATCTGGTAGGCCTTGTTGGGGTCACCCTGATAATACATCACATTCTATTGTCATTATTTTTTTTATCGGTCTGAGTAAACGTTTACATGGCATCAGCAAAATGTTTTCCATACAAGACGTGGCTTGGTATCATAAGCAAAACCCTAAAAATACATTTCTAATATTATTCTAAATATCCCGGTAACTTAGTCATTAAATTCTGATCAACCAGATGACCTATAAGAACTAGTTAAAATATGCAAAAGACTTGATAATAGTGAAGTGATTTTATTCAGAAATACCAATTAAACTACCCTATTCTTTAGGAAAACATTTCTTATGCTTGCTGAGTTTTGATTCTCTTTTTTTTTCCTTTTTTTTCTTTTTTTTTATTTTAGTGTCTCAGATTCATTCTTAAGGAACTGAGAACTTAATCTTCCAAAATGTCAAGTAAGTTTCAATTTTTATATTTATCAATCTATGTTAATAAGAGACTAATGCCCTAGCAAATGGGAATTCCAAAATACTCTCATTTTTTTTTTCTTCAAAACAGGACCATTGGTAGTTTTGTTGCATAGTATTATATCTCAGTTGTTTACAAGAAGTTATTTATTTTCTTTCAAACAGAAAGACCATCTTATGCCCCACCTCCCACCCCAGCTCCTGCAACAGTAAGTTTTAATTTTCTTGTTAATGTAATAGCCAAGTCTGGCCTTGATACAAAAACCCAGATGTCTTCCAGTGACAGTCACTCAATCATCACAGCCACAGGATGAAAAATTCAGCTAAAAAACAGCACTTCCTACTAAATAAAATAACTTTGCATCTTAACTTGAACCAACCCCAACATTTAAAAAAAAAAAAAAAAATACTTTGAAATTCCAACCAAACTCCTATGCTCTTGTTTTTGTTTTTTAAAATTGGAACTAAATGACAAGTTTAACACTTCTTTCTCATTAATCTTCACTAGTAAGAGTCTTTTAAGTTGATATTTAGTGAATACTCATTCTGGCATTATTTATTCTTTTTTAAACCTAACCTTCAACTGGTTACATTTTTATCTCTTGTCTATATATAAAATTTTCATATTAAATCAAACAGTAAAACTTCTAGATCTATAACTACACTAATTGTAATTCTTTATTTTCAAGCTGTTCAAGTAAGGATTTCATTATCTGTGGGTCAGATCTTGCTGCTGAATTCTCAATAAATTATGTTTGATTGGTTTCTGAATTGATATATTTCAGAGTGGCTAAATAATAGTTGTGAACTGCTTTTTTCGCCCTGCAAACTCTGGCCCAGCTTGATCAGCATGTAAAATAATTGTCCGACCCACAAAACAGATTTAACAGTAACTGTTCAGGCCTTGATGAAATGGCTTCCTTGTTGGTTTTTTTTTTTGGGGGGGGGGAGGGGTTTGTTGTTGTTTTGATTTTTAAAAAACACTGTTAATATGACCATATCCTACAAAATCGGTTGTTTAATAGCCACTAGATTTTCCTTCCATACCCCCTACTACCTAAATTGCAGGCTAGTGTACGTTTTACTACTAATTAGGTCCTTGTATAATTTTGTTTCTCCACTAGATAACTAGTCATATTTACTAATCCTCAGACATGTTTTAGTTTATCAACAATTTGTTTTTCTTTAGTAAGATGCTTTTAAAAAGAGATACTGTGTCATATTTTCTCAGTTTGATTCATATAATATGCAGTCTCTAAAATTAGTTCCAATAAATCTTAAAGTCCTCTTTGGTTCATTTTCTTTCTTAAATCAAAGAACATTTCTTACCACTGTCTCCATGACACTCTCCTAGTGGCTATACAGGTGGAGTTGAACAATGGAGATTCTGACCTCAAAGAGCTAACCATGTACTTCAGCTTTGGAAATGGTATAATTATGTTTTAGTTTCAATTTTTTTAGTTCCCTTATTTTTCTTGCATTATTGCCTCATAATGTTAAACAGTGATTCTCATTGTATATGCAACCTCTGAAGGTGTCATTTTGATGTAAATACTGCCTCCAACAATGTATAATTATCTTGAGAACAAACTTGATATTTTTGAGATTAAAATGTTTCAAAAACCAAGTATCCCCTTCTGACTTCTCATGTAGAAAGGGATTTTTTTTTGCCTTTCTTTAGTCATATTTCTGTATCATAACTTCACGCTAACACATAAAATATAGAAGACTAGGGATTAGAACATCCAACAGAATGGATACTAAATGAATTATTTTCCTTCCTTTTTTTTTTTTTTTTTGGTTCCATTACTTCTACCACCACCATCACCACCACCACCACCACCACCTCCACCACCACTACCACCACCACCTCCACCACCTTCACCACCGCTACCACCACTCAGATATACCACTCCAAGTAATATACACTTCTTTTGTGCGTTTGATACTTCATCTGTGTTTTGCCTACTTAAGTATGTCTAAGTTGCGTCTTTAACTATGTAGGCTAGAAATTGATCAGTTCTCTTTTCTCCTAAAAAGTATCAAATGTACTATCTGCTTGAATGTTTTTTGGACACTAAGGATGTGTATAGTGGCATGTTTTAGAAAATTGTGTTTGTTTTGTAACAACTAAAGCTTAGTTGGGATGTAAATGTATTTTACATTGTACAATTCAGGAGTAATATGTTAATTGCATGTAAAAATGAAATTACCGTCACTTGTTTTGATTGAGTTTCATTAGAAAAAATACCCTACCTTTAGTCCTCTCCTTGCTATATTCTTTTTATGCATTATGCCTTAATTTTCATGAACATTGGATGTCATGGTATTAATTTGTGATTATATCAATACATAAGTCACAAAACCCAAGAATCCTGTTGCAGCAAGCGGTTGTGTTTTGAAAGGGTGAGAGCTTTCAGAAAAATAGATGAAAAAAGAAAGTTCACGTCTGTCAACTAGAAAAGTAGTTCTCTTTAAGACTAAATGCAGAAATCGTTCATAATTGATCTATGGAAGATGGATCAAAGAAGAGATGGAAGAGAAAGCCTAAAAAGAATCATTGGGTTTTTAAAAGATAAGCTAGTACCCTAGAATGAAATCCATGCATTTCTTACAAGTCTTTGTTTTGAAGTCATGTATGTGACATCCATTGAATCCAACATATGTTCTTTTCTATTGACAACTCCTGGCTTCCTGGTTTGAGTCTCTCCTCATTTCTCACATTATATAAAAGAATTTAGAATTGTCTTGAAAAGCAGACCCATTTCTTGTTTTTATTTGTTTTAATAGATGAATACATTGGTTGGCATCCACATAACTGTCAAATAAATTGTGTTCTGTTTTGCATGTAGTGTTTTCAGATTTCTAGGTTATCACACTTCAAGCCTTCCTATCTGAGACATCATATATTGCTAAATTGTTTTATGGTACTATTGACTATAAAGTAATCCTGAATGTTTGAAACACATCAGTGTATTGCTTACCTCAGAAAACAAGCCACACACATTCACATTCTCACAAACACCCCCCAACCCCTGCCAAAAGAAAGAAAAAGGCAACAGCGTCACTTGCAACTGGTTTCTCAATGAAAGAAAATTTTAATTTCCTCAATAAAAGAAAAGGAACAATTACAACACATCATTGCTTGTTTAAATTCAGGTTGCTTTTGCATGCCATATGCAGATCATTTTTCATTTCTGTGTTTTCCTCGTTTGAGCTCATTTCTCATTCGTGTTTTTGTCTCATTTGTTTCCATCAGCAAATGCCCAGCACACCAGGGTTTGTGGGATACAATCCATACAGTCATCTCGCCTACAACAACTACAGGCTGGGAGGGAACCCGGGCACCAACAGCCGGGTCACGGTAGGAGAATCAACTATTACAGCCTCCAGCAAACCCCTGGAATTGACCAGAAATGCCTCCAGAATTAGGTCCTTTTAGTCATAAGCACAGCCACTTAAAAAAATTATTAATTTGGCTTTTCAACTATTTTAAACATTATTTAAACAATTTTACACTGGGGGAATAAAAAGCAGTGAGATCTGGATGGATATGTATATGGAAGAAAAGAAAAATCCATTCTGTTTGGTGGTCAATAAGGATACAGCCTTGGGCACTTAATGCTTATACTGTTGTAGACAAACTGAGAATTTCTTATGGTTAAAAATACCCTTTTTGAGATGAAGTTCTTTTATTTTTCTAAGGTAATTGGCATTAGTCTCAAGAACTTTGTTTCTTAGTAGCTGCTGGGTTTTCAGACCTGACTTTTTCAGGGCTGAAAAGCTTTTGGCTGGCCTTGCCAATGTGAACCGCTACACATAATAATTTGTCTTTTGGATTTAATTGCCAACCTTCTAATTGAGACTCATTTCTCTCCAGTTGAAAAGAAAAAAGACTTTTTTTAGCATCACCCAAAAAAATTGCAAAATAAAAGTTGAGTGAAATTGAAGTATCAGATTAGATATGTACAGCTAGAAGTACATTTCTAATCAGCAATACAGGAATGTGATTTCCAAAACTTAGGATGTTTCATTTAAGTGATCAACCTGAGATAATCAAAATTGGATGATATACTTCAAAGTCTGAAGTTTAGGTCGTAAATCTTAGTAAATCCAAAAGTCAAATACATACACTGGAATATGGTATTGATGAGAATATATACAATACAGAATGGCTGTAAATTTTTAATACTTGGTTTTTATTTGCTGTATTTATAAGTAATAAATAAATGCCTTCAATTAATGTAACTACCCTCTCACCCTGTAGTCAAACTACAGCTGAAAGCTCGTAACTATCAACTATATGTCTATCTTGGTAAGCACGTTGCTTATCTTGATAGGTTTTGTTTGTCTAATTTTTTCATTGTTTCTGCATAATTTGTACTTCATAAGCATATCAAGTTTTATGTGCCATGCGTATTTCATGGTATCTTAGAAGAATTCTGACAAAGTGTGTTTATGTATGCATTTCACAATGCATACAATTTTTATGTGCATCAGTACATGTTTTCCCCTGGCCTAAATGTATGGTTTCACAAGTGTAATGGATGACTGGGAACATTTTAATTTAAACACTGAATAGAGTCAATTTTGGATTATTCATGTTAATGCAGAAATTTATTCATGGGCAATAAATAATAGAATGATTATGTTTAATAGCTCTATACAGTCAGCTCTTGATTATCTATGTTAATGGAATAGGCATAGAAACTTAGATACTAGAATGATTTTTTCAGTTTGTGTATGTAAACATTTTATTCTTAACTTGGATGTAGTTGTTGGGATTCTCTGTTGATAAAGTGAGGTCATTTAGTGGAGACTTAGGAAGAGAGAAGTGTAGTCCCTCTGTCTGAGCATTCATTCATTTCTCCCCTTTACATCCTGGCAAACACAGAATCCAGCATTCCAAATGAGCACTAGCTTCAGAGTAGGTTAATATAAGAGAGTTGTTGAGCATTGAAGTTTGGTGTTTGGCTCTGTTCTTTGTGTTATTGTCTTTTTAATAGCAAATTAAAGGGTAATCAAATCAAACTGTTGTGTGAAGGACATAAAACTAGAGGTTTAACACTACCTTTTTTGTATCTCTAAAGTGTGTTAGGACTTGATAGCTCTAATTTTGGTCATTATAAAAGTATTTTAATTTTAAGATGACCCCAGTTATCACATTTAGGGAGCGGGGAGGTTCTCCTGTTTAGTAATTTGTTTGGAAATTACCTTAGTCAGTGATTTGATGGATGATGGTGTGAAGCTCTAAGAAGGAGCTTCCTGTAGGCCACACAGAAATTTGTATTTCCCTCAAGACTCCAGAACACTTCATTAGTTTCCAGTGAACACCTTATGTGGCAAGTTGACATCTTTTGGAGTGCTTAGAATAGCTTTGAGTTACAGTTCACTTCTAGATATTTCTTCTTTCAGATGATGATTTGCATCTCTTAAATACAGATGTGTGTACAGATTGAGACGGAATATTTGAGACATCCTGTTTTCTCTACTTTAATGGGAAATCTATACCCTTAAATAAATCTTACCAGAGAAACAGCTAAGAATTGGGAAAGAAACAATAACAAAAAGGTCTAGGTAACCAAGATAAATTTCACAAAAGTTTGGACCATGTTCCTTACATTTCCTAGGGCCTTATCATGTAAGCACAACTTTCAACAATCATAATCACTTGTCAGTGCCCCTGCCTCCCCAACCCATTGCAAATTGGAAAGAGAGGGTTGCTGCTATAGATTGGTTTCCTGGTAGCAACAGAGGATCAAAAAAGAAAGCTCAAACACTCCAAAAGCTACCGACTGGGCCATTTAGTGAGAGGGCCAACTATAGTTTTTCACACCTCAGAAGGTGACAGCAAAGCAGTGACTCTTTTTAATTGACTATTATCTAGAAAAGGTTGGAAATATTCAGTGCAAGCTGGATTTTTTTTTTTTTTTTTTTTTTTTTTTTTAGAGTAAAATGTTTAAGACATTGAATAGATGTCTGTCTGGGGTGTTAAATAAATTGAGGGTGGGTAATGATATGATTCTTTAAGATGCCAAAACCAACTGAAATTTAACTTTATTAATTTTGGATTATTTTTTATTATTGTTATATTTGTTATTGGTTTTTTCATTTTGCATTTGTAAATTGGTCAATGTAATGAAAATATGACCTCAATATGTGGATGATTTGTGGACCTTTCTTTGGAAGAAAGAGACAAATAAACACAAATCCATTAATGTTATAAAATGTGATTCTTAGAAAAATTCCAAAGAGCAAATATTATTATACTTTGTTTTTTAAATGTTTTGATTCATACTTAAAGTTTAAAAATATAAATATCTTTAGAATTCTTTACCTCTTTAATTTTTAAAAAATTAGGGGCACAGTTTTGAATTGGGGTTGTAGCTCAGTGGCAGAGCGCTTGCCTAGCATGTGTGAGGCACTAGGTTCTGCTCTCAGCACCACATATAAATAAATAAAGTAAAGGTCCATCAACAACTAAAAAAAATTTTTTTTTAATTAGGGGCACAATTTCAACTTTATTTGTCCACTTTGTGAACTTCTGAAGGTTTGTATCGGATGAGTTTAAATGTTTTTTTATCAACTTAATGTATAAAGAAGCAAATTTGGTGGGTCTCTTCCTCTGAGTCCATGACCTAAGGTTAGCCTCCAAGGATTTTTCCTCCTTTAAAAGAACTCCGTAAACCTTGATTGAGAATGTCCCCTTGTTTACTGCTCATATCCCACTGTTCACTGCTCCCCTGGCTCATCTCCATTGCCCACTGCTGGCTGAAAACAGGATCTGTTTTCATGGGCACCAGCATGGGCATGCCAGTAAGAACACTTAGAAAGAAGACTAGAAAGAAAGGAGATACTGCTTCAGGGATGAAATGTTTTCTTACAACTTCATAGGCAAAGACATAGAATTACTCTAAAGTATATAAGGACAAAAGGGAGACCCTAGTGTAGGAAGAGGAAGTATTTCTTGCTGACATTGGAAAAGGGCACAAGCATGCCCAGTCCCTAAGCTCTTGAACAAAATAAGGTTATGATTTATCACAGCAGCAACAGAAGGGTAAGAGAACAAATTATCACTTTAGTTTTTTAATAAAAATTTGCCGATAAAGTTGGGACTTCTTCCCCCAAGCCTGGCAGAGAAAATTGGTATCATTTGGCCATGATTTTTATTTTTTATTGTTGGGGGTTCTTAATTAAATGCAGTTATATATGCAAAGAGAAGACTTAGAAGTTCAGAAACAGGTGTCCTTTTAGTGACTAGCTTTACCTGGGACATCTACCAGAAGCCCTGATGGTGTCTCCTGCCTAGATCTCAGCCCACGGAACCAATCACTTACCTGTCTCATTCCTTTATTTCTTCTCATCCACTATTTTCTTTCCTTTTGAAAACTGTTTTCCAGTGTCTCCTCGCCTTTCTTTCCTCTGTTCCCTTTTTCTGCCATCTTACCTTTTCCTCTTATGTCTTTTACACAACACCAAAAATTCTTAATAGAATGGAACTTCTTCATGTAAGACCTCAAAAATGACAATCAGGCCCAGCGTCTGCTGTGGCTCTGTTCCTGGAAACTTACTTGCTCCTCACTGTGATTAGGTTGGAGGACAGAGAAAGATGGGACTTTAGTTCATCCTTCTTGAAAACCACTGGATAATAGGACATAGCCTTTGAGAGAAATGAAATCTTTAATGCTAAAGAAGATAAGAACGTTTGTGGAGTTTTCATTGTTTTGAACCTGGGAAGCAGTTTTTGTGTTGTGTTTTGTATGAAGGTGTTTTCCTGATGTACCAGCAGATACAAGGTCTCCTGTAGGTAGTGTGAGTGTGGTAAGTGCTGAGGGTTCAGATTCTGCTGCAGATAATCAAGTGTTGACTGTATGCATAATGATAATTGCGCAAAATAAACGGGTGCCAGGTAATGTTCTAAATGTAAGACGTTTGCTATATAACCATATATTTTCAATGTATGGATTATTATGTAATATTTTGTTCTTACAGCCAGGTTGTCAAAGCAATGACAATAAACTGCCAAGTAAAACATTACAATTGCATGCTTAAAGTCATTTTCTTTTGATGTGAACATTTCTGAATTTGCAGTGATAGCTATTTTCCGTGGAGAAAATATAAGAATCTTGTATCCATGGACGAGTAGAAGAAAGGCGCATTAGAATTTTTTAAGAGACTCTCTTTTCAGGTTGCTGGTGAACTTCTTGCAATTGAATAATGAATATATTTAACTCTTTTGTAGGCGTCCTCTGGTATTACGATTCCAAAACCCCCAAAGCCACCAGATAAGCCGCTGATGCCCTACATGAGGTACAGCAGAAAGGTAGGCACCCAGGACTGGGAGGGAACATAGACCTCAACCTCTGCTTCTCAGCCTCCCATGCAGCTTCAGCCTCGCCTAGCCTGTTTTTCCTCTGCGTATTCAGGGGAAGCATAAAAAATTGTCATTTTTAAAGAGCTTTTGTTCCAATTTCAAATTTTCAGAACTAAAATCCAACAAGAGGAGAATAACTAAATAAGACAATGTTCCATAGCCATGAAAGTAATGTGTTTTGGAGAATATTAAATGAAATGAGAAAAATGTTAAGTGGAAAAAGTAATACAAGATTATTTGTATCACCGTTTTTATAGAAATCATAAAAACTACACGTTAGTTTGGGGGGGAACCTAGAAAACAATGGTTACTATGAACAGTAAGCTAATGGTAATTTTTATCTTTATTTTCTATATATTTCCTTGAATTTTCCAAATTTTTTGTGATGAGGTTTATTACATTTGAAAATGTGGCCAATGTCTTTTTTAAAGGCATGGCATTTTAACCAGACCTTTAGAAATTTTTTATTTTTTGATCATAATCCTCGTATATGTATTTGATAATATAATCATGTATTGTAATTTAAATTGTATTTTGCAGATTGACGAGTTTTTTGCTAAATTCATGTGAATTTTTAGAGACCTCAGTTAGCTTATTAAGTTAACTCATCTTAAGTGTTTGTGGTGATTGGAGATGTTCTTGGTATATCAAATTAAAGTATTTATGAGTGAAATGACATGATGTCTAAAATCTGCCTTAAAATAATCTAGCAGAATCAGGCAGTATGGCATGTGCCTTCAGTCCCAGCTACTCCCGAGGCTGAGGCAGGAGTTCAAGGCTGGCCTTGGCAGTGTAGCAGTCTCAAAAAATAAATAATAATCCATTGGGGTAAAGATGAATGAGATTAGCCAGCTATTAGTAAAGGTCAAAGCAGGCCAACGAGGATATAGAAATACAATTATCATCTCTGATTTTTTTTAATGTTTAAAAGTTTCTGTATTAGAAAGTATTTTGAAATGTTCAAATGTCTATATATTTAGGCATCTGAATTGAAATCCCAAATGTTTCCTTTTTAAGGTCTGGGACCAAGTAAAGGCTTCCAACCCTGACCTAAAGTTGTGGGAGATTGGCAAGATTATTGGTGGCATGTGGCGAGATCTCACTGATGAAGAAAAACAAGAATATTTAAACGAATACGAAGCAGAAAAGGTAGGGGGTCACGGGTGGGACGGATACAATATAAAGTGGGTCATCCTTGGCTTGTTATTTATAAACGAAACACAAGATTGGATCAGAAAACTAAGGCAGCAGTGAGGCTATCTGCCTGGGCCCAGGCACATTTCTCCAGACCTCAGAATTTTTATCTGTAAAACCTTAACACCTTACCTACGTGCTGTCTTAAGATATTCAAATGAGATAATATAGGTATACACTATAACCTGCAAATATTTATTATAAACTGAAAAACCTTTAAATTTCAGATAGAGTACAATGAATCTATGAAGGCCTATCATAATTCCCCCGCATACCTTGCTTACATCAATGCAAAAAGTCGTGCAGAAGCTGCGTTAGAGGAAGAAAGTCGACAGAGACAGTCTCGCATGGAGAAAGGAGAACCTTACATGAGCATTCAGCCTGCTGAAGATCCTGATGGTAAGGGAAGAAAAGTGGAATTTTGTTTATGCTTTCTCTGAATTAAAGTATTAAACATCTCTTAAGCATAAGTTTTAATTTTTATCTTAAATGGAAAAGTATTACTTAAGTGCCATTTCAATATCTTGATTATTTTGAGTAAGATTTTTATGTGAATTTCCCATGAGAAAAAGAAGTAACCTTTTCAGAACAAAAAATAGTAAAACCTATATTTACTGTCTATCAAAATCTTTGTATCTGGAATACGTGGAAGACATTTGAGTCACAGCTAGGATTTCACCTCCACTACTTTTAAAAAGTTAAATGCCTCCTAGCTATACCCAGCTTTCTTACTGATTCCCTGAATTTGGTGAATCAAAGGCTCCTAAGCGAGAAAGTTAATGAGTGTGTAGAAACATTATGAAATCTCCTTTCTAGTTAATTCTATAGTCCAGTAAGAATTTATTAATACAAGTCATAAGACTACTCATGAGGACATAGCCACACAGATTATGTTCACACAAATGGCAGAGCTTTCTAATTGGGGTTCCATGAATAGTGTGCAGGTATGCAGATTGCTCTCCTGGTCCTCCATAGTCAAGCAGGGTCTGAAGTTGCAAGGACCCCCAGAGAGAGCCCCCGCTGGTTAGGAGCACACCTGTCCACATACCTAGCATGCTGTACTGAACACTGATGTTTTCTCTGTGTGCTGCTATGATGTGGAAAAGGTTGGAAACACCCAACTATAAGCCACAAAAACATCAAGAAAATAAAATAAAATCCCATTTCAAAGTAGCGATAAGAGCAGAAGTTTGTAAGAACTTTAAAGAATATATCAACAAGGGAAGAAGCAGTAATATCAACTTAAAGACATGAATAATATACTTAGAAAAACAAAAAGGAAATTTTTAAAAGAATGAACTGGGATATTGACTAAATGTTATAAATACAAACAGTAAAATATAGAGAATAGACTGGAATAGAAATAATACTGATGTTAAACAGAATCAGCAGTGCTAAAGGCACTAACATGCAGGTTTTAATTGAAGTGGGATGGTTCATGTAAGAAAAACAACTGAAAAATAAAAGATCATGTCTGGAATTGATAGGAAGAGGATCTGTACAACATAGAAGCTATAAGCAAAAAATTAAGTTTTCCTTAAGTCTCAAGTTCTGCCTGTTGTGTTTTTAAGAGAGGTTCTTAAATGAACTAGTAAGATAGAGTGTAATAAATAAGGTGCCAATGTAAAAATGACTGTAGACCTTGAACCTCATCCCTCAGGACTTGGGAGGTAGAAACAGACCTAAAACCAAGAGATAGGTGGCACTTACACGAGGACAGCAGCTGCTGACATCAGTAGCGGAGGACTCTCAAGTCCACAGGACACATGCTATGCACCGCACGAGACACTGAGGGCTTTTTTAAATGACACTTGAGAGACCATCATGTAGCACACTGCAGGCCTCTGCAGCAGGGTTTCCTAAAACATGGTCCCACCCACCACCTCTGGTAGGACACCAGGAAGCTGGGTGCTTCCAAATTTGTTGTCATGTTTTTGCTTAAGGGAAAGTGTGGTATTTTTCAGATGAGTTAATTTAAAGGAAAATATTAAGTAGATAATAGTACACGTTGTTACCAACAATGTGAAAAACTTATGGTGATAGAACAAAAGCCAAGATTAAAAAACATTGTGTAGTTATTAAAAGTAAGCATGTGAGCCAGACCTGTACAGTGCACTAGTGCATATTGACAGCAGCTCTGTGCTTTGTAAATTGACAAAAATTAGAAGTAAATCTGGAATTGAATAATTTTTCCTATAAAATTACCTTATGCCTTCATGGTGTTTTTTTTGTTGTGGTGGTGGTGGTGGGGACTGAACCCAGGGTTGCTCTACCACTGAGCCGCATCCCCACCCATTTTTATTATTATTTTGAGGCAGGGTCTTCCTAAGTTGCAGAGGCTGGCCTTGTACTCGTGATCTTCCCGCCGCAGGCTCCTGAGTGCTGGAATGATAGGTGTGCACCAGCACCCCAGCCTCCATGATTTTTTGATCTAACAAAATGAAAATGCTGTCTAGAAGAATGCTAGAGAGCATTTTTCTCTGTGGTGATAAGCTGATTTTACAAATGATCATTTTCATCAATTTTAAAGAGCTACAGCAACAAAGACTACACAGTTCTTAATGCTGTTCAACAATATAAATGTCTTCAGTTACTACTGAGAGAGATTAACATTCAGCAGAATTTCAGTTACTGCCATGGAGTGCAGCCTTCTTGTTGATACCAACGCTTAAAGAAATATGATTATATCTCATTTGTGTTTTATCCAAACCCTTCTTAGACTTCATCACTTAACAACTTTATGAGGAAAAACCCTGGCCACGGAACATGTTCTGTCTTCTGTGTGTTTTTTACCAAGTGTCTGCACAGTGCTCCTGTCACGCTGGTCAGGCCCATTCGTCAGGCCAATGAGAGCCACAGTTCCTTGCTATTAAATGTTAACATTACTACACTCTCCTGATTATGGTTACTGGCGAACTCGTTTCCAGAACATCTTGTTCATTCCAGATTATGATGATGGCTTTTCAATGAAGCATACAGCCACTGCCCGTTTCCAGAGAAACCACCGCCTCATCAGTGAAATCCTTAGTGAGAGTGTGGTGCCAGACGTCCGGTCAGTTGTCACAACAGCTAGAATGCAGGTCCTCAAGCGACAGGTCCAGTCCTTAATGGTTCATCAGGTAAGGTCACAAACATTTGTTATAATAAATTGGGCCTCTGCTATAAATCCCAGGTGACATGATTCTTATGCCATGCATAAAGACACCTGTTTCATTCTAACCTGTTATGATTTGGGAAAGATGGTTAAGGGAAGTGACCATTTCCAGAGGTTTATTAAGTTTGTCATTAAAAACTGTAGTAAAGGTGGCACCTCATCTCAGCTACTTGGGAGGCAAGTTTGAGGCCAGCTTCAACAGCTTGGTGAGACTCTGTCTCAAAATTTAAAAATAAAAGATAAAATTAAAAAGACTGAGGATTTAGCTCAGGGGTAGACTGCCCCTGGGTTCAATCCCCAGGACTGATAGAAGGGAAAAAGCAAAGTAAGTTCCTGAGCCCTGAAATAGTATTCTTTAATGTTTACTTTATTAATCACATTCCTCTCTCTATACTTAATTTTATATTTTTAAAATTATAGCAAGATTCATGTCATAGATGATTAAAATTAAAAATGTAAAATGTTATTTGTCTACTACTTGAAAACATGACCATTAAAAAAATGAAGTATGTTTTCTATGTTTGATATTTGATTCAGAGAAAATAAGTAAGTAATCATAAAATTCTGTGAGTAATCATAAAATTCTGGTTCTATGTCTTACAGCGAAAACTAGAAGCTGAACTTCTTCAAATAGAGGAACGGCACCAGGAAAAGAAGAGGAAATTCCTGGAAAGCACAGATTCATTTAACAATGAACTTAAAAGGGTATCCATTTGATTGATGTGTTAACTATTTTCATCATTGTTCTTATATCTTTCTTTTTCCTTGTTCTTTTTTTCCAAAACTGTTCTTATTGAATCTTGTTCACTTTGAAACAGGATTAACTTCACTATACATATAAACCTGAAATATCTTTATAAAGTTATTCCTATTTTCCAGAAAAAAATGCAATAAATTTGAGATATCATATAGTATACATGTATGTGTTAGGTCCATAGGTGTTAGAGTTCTCTAATATTTCAAACTCCTGTGCAGTCATGAATTATTTTCACTTTTAATGGAATTTATTCATTAGACTTTTAATATAGTTTGCAGTTTGTATTAGAACAAGTAAATCTTGCATTTGGTAATCTGAAAAATAAGTTAGAAATTTTATGGATAATTCTGTATCTCAGCATTGCCTCTCCACTCTGTAGTACTTAATGTTACATGACTACTAAACATAAGCAGCTTTCTTATGTTTAGACAAAAGAGTTTCAGGGAAGAGTGGGAGCCATGTTTTTTTTTTTTCTTTTTTTTCCCACGTGCATATATTTGTTTCATAGGCAAGAAAACCCACTTTGAAGCAATTTATCTAGTTCAAAGGTTATAAGAAGAGAACATTACTAAAAGTGAGTTTTTTTCTGACTACTAGTTGTGCGGTCTGAAGGTAGAAGTGGATATGGAAAAGATTGCAGCTGAAATCGCACAGGCTGAGGAGCAGGCCCGCAAAAGGCAGGAGGAAAGGGAGAAGGAGGCAGCAGAGCAAGCTGAGCGCAGTCAGAGCGGCATCCCTCCTGAGGAAGAACAAGTGGCAAACAAAACTGAGGAGAAGAAAGATGACGAGAGCATTCCAATGGAGACAGGTAAGCCCTGAGACACGAGGGGAAACGCCAGGTCCTCTTACAGCTGTCTGTAATTTTGATTTGCTTTGTAAATGCTTTTCAGAGATCACTCTCTGGTCTCCTGAGTAATTCTTTACGTGACCTACCCAGTTCTTTCCAACTCCTAATCTCTATGGTAGGCTCACTGAAAACATTGATATCACCGTGGAACACCAGTGACACATTGTCATCAGTCCTGCTCTCTGAGGGCTTGTCAGTTGTACCCAGATGTGCTGTTTTCTAACTTGAAATTATGAAGTAGACCCTTAAGACAGTTAAGGACCCTGGCCCTGGGGCCACACAGTTTGGGGACTAGAACTAGCACCTCAGCTGTGAATCAGTTTTTTAGTTTGTTTCCTCATTTGAAGCATTCCAGTACTACCTCTGTGAATGCATTCTGGTTCTAGATTTAACATGGTGTTAACACTCAGTATTTTAACTTTTAAGGCTCATATTAATTATGCAAGATGTGATCGATGTTCTTCAGATTGACTGTCTTTGGTCTCAATGATAGTGTCAGGCAAAGTAAAGCCTACAGGCCAAATCCTGCCACCACCTTTTTTTTTTTTTTTTTTTTTTGCCACCACCTTTTTTATAAAAAGTTTTACTGGAACACAGCCACACTGGTTTGTTTCTATATTGCATATGACTGCTTTGAGGCTACAGCAGTATAGTTGAATAGTTGGAAGACTGCCTGACCCACGAAACCTAAAACATTTACTATCTAGCTCTTTACAGAAATAAAGATTGATGATCCCAACCTAGAAAAACCTACTTCCAGGTAAACTGATTTTCCCAAATAACAGCATCCTGCAAGGTAGAAAATGACATGTGGGACTTGTATAAAGAACTGATTAAATTGATTATTGCTTGAAATTTCAAGATCACCTTACCTTCTGGTACTATTTTGAACCTACCTAGTGCACCATGTAAATAGGATTAAGCAGAGAATAGTGAAGGGAATACAGCCAGAGGCTCCTTGGACCATCATTGCCAGTAGTCATGCTTGTACTCAAATGACAACCATTTGGAAATCATTTAATAGAATATAAATATCTTCACCAGATAGTTCTACAAAATATGATTCAGTAGATTAACATTTCACAGTCAGATTTTAAGTTTTCATCTTTTGAGCCTCATTTCTGTTTTTATAAACTTTTTTTATCTTAAATTTGAAGCATGAGCACATTTTTGTGGTTAAAGTAAAAGCTTGAGAATCAGGGTATGGATCTTTTCTCATTTTGCAACTAGACATTACTCAGTCCTTCTCTGTTTTGTCATCTGTGAATGTGGCCTATGAGTCTTTACTCAGATTCTGTCCTTATAGCTTAAGAAAAAGAAATGAAGAAAATTGAGACTGTAGGTAAAAACGTCATGCTTTTAATTTCTTATAGGAAACCGCCCAGTGTGACTTTTAACAAAGTATCTAAAGTATCAGCATGATGTTATTTCCACATCTGCCCTCTCATTTAATCCAAAAGCTGCAGAACAGCACTGTTCAGTAGTGATATAAGTCACATGACATTTTTGATTTCCTACTAGTGACTTTTTTTTTAAGTTAGGTAAAATAAGTGACATTAATTTGATGACATTGTATCTGACCCAATATATCTTAAATAGTATTTCAACATGTAATCAGCATTTTTTAAATTATCAACTTTTTGACATTCTTTTTTTCTCAGAAAGTCTTTGAAATCCAACGTGTATTTTATTCTTATAATACATCTCAATTCAAAAGCTAAATTTTCATCAAAAGTATCTGATCTGTACTTAGATTTTTATAAACTTACTACTCAAAAGTAGATTTTCACACCCCAGATTGTTCCCACATACTTAAAAGCTCCTTGCTTACACTGGCCCCTTGACCTGTGGCTAGTGGCTATCATATTGGACAGCACAGCTCTGTGCTGTCCGTGTAGAGCAGATGTTTGTCTCAGGACTGATAGTGACACGTGTGATTACAGAGGAGGCACACCTTGAAGAAACAACGGAGAGCCAACAAAATGGTGAAGAAGGGACGTCCACTCCAGAGGACAAGGAGAGTGGGCAGGAGGGGGTGGACAGCATGGCGGAGGAGGGGACCAGTGATAGTAACACTGGCTCAGAGAGCAACAGTGCAACAGTGGAAGAGCCACCAACAGATCCCATGCCAGAAGATGAGAAGAAAGAATAATTGTTGCCTTGTTTTATGTGTCCTAAATACTTTTTTAAATGAAAAAAAAAAATGTTTTTTGGTTTTAATGGTGTTATGTGGTCTGTGTATTAATTTTTTCTTATCTGTCTCACACCACCAAAGGCTTTTGGACCATGAGTGTCATGAGCCCAGAGGCACAGTCAGTCACCTTTCTTAGCATTGTACAGATGGCTCCTTTCTTTGGATCTTGTTGCTAGCCCTCAACTGCTGAAAGCCTCAGAATTTAAATTAATTGGGAAAACACCCACCTCTTTAGAGAGTTATCCTTTGATGCTGCAGAATCTCCTCTTAAAATGCCTTCCTCCAGCTCACTTGGGTGCTTACCAAAGCCATAGCTTTAAACCTTCCCAGTCCCTATCAACAGCTTCCTGAGAGTCCCTCCATTGTGTACTTGTGCACAGAGTACATTCTTGAGAACACAATCATGTGTGGGTGTGTATTTTTTCACTTGCCCTTTTTATTTTAAATCAATGTCAGATATCAAGAGTTGTGTTAAGGGGTACAGTGTAGCCTACAACTGCCTACCCTTGGATTGCACTGATCCAGAGTAGCTCCATGGTTAGAGTAGTTACTAGCTTATGAAGTAGTCATTAAAGCAAACATAGCATATGTATGTTATCTATACTGCTTTTTGTTCTGGTAAATACTGGGTGCATTCTGGTAAATTCATCCTTTGTACTGGGGGAAATAAAACACTTTTTTTACCAAGTTTTCCAAAGAATAGATCACAAAGTTAAGGAATGGAATGTTCTTGTAATAGACTAGATAACTTCAAAATGATTAGCCCATTCCAGAAGAAAAACAACTGGGAATTAAGTTCATCCACATGAAATTGTTTTACAATATACAAAACATTCAAAACCTCAAGGCTCCGGATCCCGTAGATCAGAGCCTACCTACCTTTTTGATAAACTTAATAAAGTCTTGGAGACTAGAAGAAAGATAGTTTGTGACACGTATGCTTCCTAAAAACTAGAATAGATTTTTACTGAATAGTGGTATATCTGATGGTATATGTTTCTTAAAGGTTCCAAATGTAATAAAAAAATGAAAAAAATGGTCTCAGTGTTTTTAATGCCCTAAATATTTGTATACAAGACAAACATACAGTTTTGTCTCTGTAGTGCATTGACAGTATGGAGTGGCCACTCATAGCCATTTGAGTTTACATACTTGCGGCCCTTGTCTGTAAATGCTGCAGTTAAGTTAATTTGCACAAGACACTTGTGAAAATCAGTTTCCTTCTGTGATGGTCATGTCACATAAGGAGGTCTGCCTCAAAAAGGGAATAGATTTCCACAGTAATGTAAGAAATCTATGACTTTTAAATTATCTTTGAAAAAACATGGCTGTGCTTATGGGGAGAGACCTCTATACTGGCATGCCCTCATTTATGATGAATTCACTTGCTGTGGAGCTCACAACACTATTAGTGACTGTGACCCCTCTGCTGTAGTCTCTTGAGAGGGGAGGGAACCTGATGTTGGGTGCAAACATCCTTTGACATCTGTTTTTCTAAATAATGTATGGAACTTCCTGGTTCCTTGTGGGTGAGAGAATCTATTAAATGAGTCCATTTCTAGGTGTTGGGCATTGCAGGAACACTTATCTGATCCCAGACAAATCTCCTCTGATACAGTGCAGAGAAGTTAAATAATAGAGGTGGAAAAACTGTGCCAGAGCAAGATGTCAGATTGTTTATCAAAGTCTCTTTAAGAGGACAGAAGTGCTTCCTCTGCTGAGCTGGAGACAGATGGCTTTGGGAAGACCAAGTCTACCTAAACCAGGTCTGTCCGTGCAATGCAGTACTGGCAACTGGCTGAAAAGTGAATTAGTCAGGTGGAATTTGACAGGTTTTAACCTCAGGGGGACAGAGCAACTTAAAATTCTTTGTTAAGGCGATACGTGCAGAGGTGGATGTTTCTTAGTTTTGAGAATGTGGGATATAACACCCTCCATTTTTTTTATACCCATAGACTTTGGACAAGTAGTTTAAACTCTGAGCCTGTTTCAACTATAACATAGATTGAACTACTTTCTATCTCATTGTTTCTTCAAATAGCCGTGATTTTTAATGCATTTATCTTGAGTAAGAATGCATAAAAAATGAGGGCTTAAGTTTTACTATTGTTTAACAACAAATAGAGTTCCAAGTCTCCCCAGGTTTCTCACTGGAATGCCAAATTCTCTTAGCTCCCCTCCTGCCAATAACCGTATCTTCTTTAAATGACCCTCCTACAGTACATGGTAATTACAGTCATGCACTGCATAAGGGTATTTCCATCAACAAATGACCACATAGGATGGTGATGGCCCCATATGATGGCAATGGAGCTGAAAAATGCCTCTTACTAAGAATTTTTACTATGCCTTTCCTATGTTTAGATACACAAATGCTTGCTATGTGTTACAAGTGTTAAAATTACCTACAGTATTTATTTAATGCAGTAACATGCTGTACATGACTGTCACTAGGAGCAGTAGACTACCATCTAATGTGTATAAGTACACTTACCATTTGCCCAACAAAATCACCTAACAATGAATTCTTCAGAACATCCCCATTGTTAGTGACATATGAATATATAGGTGCTAACATTTTAACATGATAATGTGAATATCGATGGAAAAGATACAATAGATTGACTTTTAAAAAGACATCTCAGACCATGTATTAAAGTTTAACTAGACGTGTCCAAATTTTTAGTTCTGATCCTCTCCATTTAGATTCTAGTTTGGGATGTTAGATGGTGCCGACAGTACAAAACTCCTACTGCCTGCAGTTAAACTGAAGCTTTAGTTTTGCATGTGAACAAGCAGAAAGCTGAGATTACTTTGTTAAATCATTTCAGAAATAGTTCCCCTGCCCCCAAGCACTACTATACATGGTCTCCCCACCTGGTTTCAGCCAGTGTGTATTTTCTCTTGTATTTCACCGCTGGGCAAAGCTTACTGGAAGAACTACAGTTGACTTCTTAATGATTTGCACATTAGAGGGTTTAACGTCTTTACAAATGAAAAATACACTGTGCAGTAACATGCTAAAAAGGAACTCGGAGCCTTTTTAAAAGAAATCATGCTGAATTATAATGTGACTTACTGTGATAATGTCTCTTTGATCATTATGGTAGGGAAAACACTTGAGTAGAAAGCAATGCCTTAAATTTTTTAGTAATCAAAAAACTGCTTATAAATGTCTATTAGCTTGAACCACAGGAGATGGTCAATTTAGGTTTTTAATCTAAAAAAATGACAATTTGACCAGTTTCAGCCTAATAATGATACTGCATTTTCTACTCCAAATATAAGCTCTTCCTGGTAGCTTTCTGAGTGTGAAAAGATGGTGATTTACCAAACTGGCCTATACTTCTCTAATAACCTTACTACATGTTATTAAACAAAACCCTGATTACAATGCAATCTCTATCCAGCATTTAATAACCTGGTTTTTAAAATATGCTGTGGTAAACATAGAGTTAAACTTAACTGACTTACATTCTTACTGTTTTAACACCAAAAAGGGTTTTTTGCACAGATTCAGGAATAAAAATTGTTATGTGGTGAAGGGAAATTCCCAAATGAACTTTTTTGTTTCATAAAACAGTAACTGCAGGTAGCAGCTCGCTTTGCTGAGACACTTGAAAGTAGGAAAGGCTGCCTCAAATTCCTTGGCATAAATGAGAGGCTGTTAAGGCAGAGACCTCCAGCACCCACCAACACTTGGTCCCCAGGTCCCCAAGGGCATCACGTTCTGCCTAAATAACTTTCTAGTCTCAGAAAGCCCTTCATCTCTTAAGACAGTTCAGTCCTTCCTTAGTTATCTAAAAGTATTTCCTTTCACTGAGCTAAAATCTGTCTTCCTATAATTTCAGCCCCTGACTGATATACCTTGGAGTCAAAATGAAATAAATGCAATTCTCTTTCAAGTAAAAGATCTTCAACAATTTCAAGACAAGTGCCGCTTGAGATCCTCTCAGGAGGCAGTTTCCATTCTCGTGGCCCTGTTGTCTCTCCTCCAGCGTCTCTTCTTGGTGAGCTGAGGCTAGAGGAGAACTATGCCTTTGTGCCACTTCTGAGGTCTGGACCACTAAAGAGCACTGTTTTCTCTAACATGGTGAAACTTGTTCCTCCACAGTGTAGTGCGCTTAAGGAACCACTTCTCTAGACCTCAGAAACCATCTGTCTCGAATAGAGGGCTCTATGATGATCTCAAGGTTCCCTACGATACAAAAATTTTGTAATCATATTATAGATTCAAACTCTAGGAAACAAGTGTGGATGAATATTTTCATCTTTAGCAAAATGGGGAGCAAGCAGGTTCAATTTAACAACTCAGTACTTCTCAAAATTTAGTCATTTGCATACCACCATCACAATTTTTACCATTTCTAGGTATCACCTGTACTACTGTTACTGAACGGTTTCCTTTGAAATACCTTCTTCCACTTCATTTATCTTAAAAGGAAACTTTTATATCAGAAGAAATATAAAACCATTGTCTTATGTCATAAAAAGTTTATAATTATGAACACAAATATTTTAGTAGGAGTTATGTTTATACATAAATGCAAACTATTTCAAAGAACTCATTTAAAAGACCTACCTACCATCCAAAAATCACCTCAAGGATCCCACATAGTAGTCTGAAGAATGCTTACTAAAGAAGGCTGCACTAATGTGAAGGTATATTTCCTGCCACCTGGAGGGGCAGGAATGTTATTTTCTAAGAAACTGTCCCTGGATCATCAGCAGCTTATAACCCAAAGGCAAACTAGTAGAAGTTATTTCCATGATCACCTAATAATTAAAGTCAACATTCATTAAGCATTTACTATACACTCATGTGCTTTTTATGTATTTCCTGTCTCCTGAAGTTAACATTAGAATGGATTGCTTTACCAAAGAAATCTATGATTATGATCTTGGACCTGAGCTGATCCATTCCTACAAACCATTATTCCTGGAGAAGGAAAACCAATAGCCAGGTGCTGTGTCACATGCTTGTAATCCCAGTGACTCCAGAGGCTGTCTCAGGAGGACTGCAAGTTTGACGTCAGCCTCAACAACTTACTGAGATCCTGCCTCAAAATTTAAAAAATAAAAAGGACTAGGGATGTGGCTCAGTGGTAAAGTGCCCCCAAGTTCAATCCCCAGTATGGAAGGAAGGAAGGAATAAGCTCAGACTGTAGCACAGGGTGCTAACTGACATGAGACTGGAAAGACTCAAGACAAAAGAATCCACTTGGAGATCAGTGTTCTTATAATGGGAAATGCATGTGTAAAATCCACTTCCTTTCAAATCATCTCTTTCCCTCCCTCCAGAGCCAAAATGGAAAACTACAGAGTCTGAAAACAGATGACTTACAAAGCTTGCAATGGTGCAAAATACTGTGCCACACAGAGAACCACCTTCATGTCTGATATATGGTGTGTTCCTGTTTGTGTTTTATCCCTGTTGTGGTTTCCTGTCAATATGTGAGCAGTGGGTAACCTTTTAAAAGACATCTTCACTTGAGTCTCAGAAATTTCAGGAAATACCGATATCAGATGGACGTTATCTAGAGTTACCCTGTGAACTTTACCCCTTCTTCCCATGCTGTGCTCTGGACAGGCCTTCCTCTTCCTCAGAAAACATACCTACCTACACATCCTAGGATTCCAGATTCAAAGCACCTCCCTGAAGCTTTCAAATGCTGGGCACAGTTTAGCTGGGTGGTTCTCACACTGGGCTTCAGCATGTCTCCAGGAAAGCTTCCTGGAGCCCCACCTGTGCCTACTGGATTGAAGACTATCAAGGTGGAGCCCAAGAATCCAGTGTACCAGAGTTTGGCTTAACCTCCTTCTTTTAGAAAAGGGGACACTGAGACCTAAAGGAGAGAAGCAAATGGCTCAGCTAAGATCTAACTATTTCAGAGCCAGGGCCACAACTGTTCTTTTCAGCTTCTTCTGGAGAGAGCAGATCCTCAGGATACTGAAAAAACATGCTCCAGCCTGATTGGACCCGTCTTTGCCCAGGGTCTGACATCCTTCAACATGTGGTACTTTTTACTATTTCCCACTGTGCGATTTATTAGAGCAGAATCGCTTTCCCTGCAATTAAGTCCTACTTCTCTTCCTAAATAGCAGGTGATCACACTATTGGGTATCTTATCTTTGTCAGTGTCTCTAGACCTCCCAAACTAGTGGGACTGGTACCCAGGACCTGGGGTCTGTGGACTCTCCAAAAGCAAAACTCATCTAATCCAACCTAGAAAGGATGAAATCAGCCACATGCAGAGAGGCTGTGAAGAACTGAGACCAATGGTACAGGCTTTATTATGGGGCCTGATTCAAGTTCAGTTTTTAGTTTTCTCATCTGCACGAGAGGGAAAAAATGACTGCAACATCAATTTCCCAGGGTGGTTTCAAGAAGAAAACGAGATTGTGTGAAAAATACTTTGTCCATTGCCTGGTACACAGTAAACATCCAATGAAACTTTGTTGGTGTTGCTATAGTTACAGTTATTGATGATGATGATGATGATCATGATCATGCAAAACAGAGGACCTGAGAAGACTTGGGAACTATCTAAACTCATTCTCTGAGTGTATCTAAATACCACCAATGAAAGCCACAACTTCAACTACTGTAGTGTAATTCCAGCTGAAGCAATACTGGGTTAACAGAATAGGCAGTCAGTTTGGAGTTAAAAAAAAAAAAGAAGTGACTCTATTCTTCCACAAATTATTGTTGAATCCCTACAGGTGCCAGGCTCTGGCCTAAATGCTTTGCACACACTATCTCATTTAACCCCACCCACAACCTTAGTAGGGGATGTACTATTGACATCAAGCCCATTTTGCAGACCAAGAAACTGAGGTTCAGAGAGGTTAATCACTGGTCCAAGATCACACAATTTATGGTGGAGACAGAACTCCCACTCAGGTCTTCTGACTCCAGTTCTGTGGATGATAGAAATCCTAAAGCAAACTCTCTCTCCTCTGCAGCTCTTTAAAAGCACCAACCCTTCCCCATACCCTCTTCAATTCTCAAAACGATTTTTTAAGAGTATGAAGGGCTTTAAATGATTTCTCTTGATGGAACAATAGGAAGGACTGTTATCCTGAGAGTCACTTAGCAAATATTGGTGCAGATGGAAACATTCATGTGGACAGCATTGCAAGAAATAAGTTGCAGCTCTGTCTTCAAATCACTTTGTGGGTGTTTTCAACCGGGCTCTCCTGATGCGGTTCTCACAGCATACCTAATGAACCGTACATATTGCCTGAAGTCTGTGGTTAAACAATAAAGAGTGAGCAAGTGGAAGAGTTGGTGAAAGGTCCAACCGTGAGAGTCTCTGCTCTGAACACCCTGCAGCCCAGTGGAACATCAGCAGCCAGACACGAGAGCAGTGCAGATGTGAGCGAGCTCCCAGGAAGCCTGCACCCACCATGAGCTCGTGCTGGCGTGAGACTGGCTTCAGCCAGGCCAACACCCAAAGTGGGATCTGTGAGGGTCTCCTTTCCCACTAGAATTGTAGCAAGCTTCGTTTTTCATTGGAACCCTTTGAAGATACATTGTATGTTTTCTCACTCTGTTTCCCAAGTGAGGAAGGCGGGGTGGGGTCTGTAAATCTGGGGGAAAGAGATGGTTGATAAAAGCTTCAGAACACATTGACGGAGTTCAGGATACTAGCCCAGACCACGGTGTCCTGGGATATTGGATATTTTAAGCAGAAGGTGTTTGAGAAATGGCAGGTACAGGAAGGACTTTCTGAACTTCTCCTAAAGCAGGTCGTAAGACCCTCAACTTAGAGGTGGCCTCCCGGTACCCAAAGGGAAGGGCCTCCTTATCCCTGAAAAAGAGGGACACCAGAGGAACTAAACAAGCCTTGTCAGTGCCCCCCCCCCCATTTAACCACACTTAACTCACACCCCTTTTGTTCTGTCATATATTCCCGTAGTTTCTCACCCTTTAAACCTACCAGAGACAAACTCAGGTTTAACCATTTCTTGGGGATTTCATTTCCTTTGTTGGGTAAAATTTGTAGTAAATAAATGTGAATGCTTTGTTCTGATGAATTTGCCTTTCATTACAGAAATCCAGTCAAGAACCATCCTGGAAGGGTGCAAGGAAAGGACAGATACCCGCCCTCCCACTTTGAAAGCAAACCAATGTTCTTGGCTCTGGCCTAAGTTATTGGAGGTCAATGCAAACTGGAGCATCCTACCCTTGGGATGAAGCCAGGACACATTCCGACGCTTGGTGGCCTGAAACTAACTACGGTTTATTTAGTCTGCTTTCTCAGGATCAAGAAATGAGGGCTGTGAGCACGGGCTTCCCCTGCATGATCATCAGTACGTGACAGTTGTTCCTTGTGACCAGAAATAGTTTCCCAAATCCGATGGCATTTGTGTGACGCAATACCATCTCCCACCCGGGAGTGCGCAATCCACGGGCACTGCCTCCTGTTTGCCTCCAGCGCCCTCTACAGGACCTTGATAGAAACTGGATTCAGGGAATAGGCCAAAGCCCCTGTTCCCATTTGCCTGGGACTGAGGCGCACATTCACTGCTAAAACTGGGCAAGTCTGGGACAAGTAGGTCACCTTACTAGAACGGGGGTGGGAGGGATACCCTGAGCCCTTCAACCTCCATCAATTTATGGTTGCATGGGGGTAAGGTAATAGAACCAAGTCAAAGCCCCAAAGCCCCAGAAACAGAACGATGTGTCAGAATCTGCAGCCCAAGCTGGGAAAAGAGCCTAGTGACCAACCAGTTTCCTGTGAGCTATGAATCATTCTTCTGACTTTCATTCACTGAATAAACAACTTCTGACACCTTTTATATGTCAAGGACCCTCCTTGGCACCAATAATACCAGATCCAGTATGATGTGGCCCCTGCCTTTCATCTGGTGGAAGAGACATCTGTACAAATGACTACATACAGTACAGTGGGCAAATGACCCCAAGAAGGAAAATATTTGCATAAATGTGCCCCCGAAATGCCTTACCCTTGTGAAAGGTGGGGAGCTCATTTCCTTAAGCACCTGGGCACAGCAGGAACCATTTAACAGGGGGCAGGCCCAAAGCCAAGGAGAAAGCACTAGAACACCACAGCTCCATAGCTCTGTCTGGCCTCCTGGTCCTGACAGCCCAGAAAAGACAGGCAAAGACCTTGGTTTAAAGTGTGAACGAAGCAATCAAATTTCCAGCCACAGGATGTTAATTGAGTAAATGATCATACTAAAAATAATTCACACATTGATGATGGCAAGAAAGATCATGTAGCAACATGAGGCAACGCGCATCCTACCGGACTAAGTTTTCTCAAAAAGTAAATGTGTATTAGGCTTCTAGCCATGTCTGACTAACATGTATCCAGATGAAACCTGAAGAAGGAGCTGGAAACTGAATCCTGTGTGTACAGTGGTGAGATTAGAAGTGATCTTTCATAACCAGGTTTAATACAACTCGATCATTTTTATAATCAATAAGGATAAACATCTTTAACGCTATGAAGTTCACATGTACAAAATTCTAATAAAGATGCAGTTTTTAAAAACACAATTACATATGTACAATTATATGTCAATTAAAATTTTTAAATAGATTAAAAAAGAAAACCACTGCCATAAATCAGACCTGTTACAAAAGAAAAACACCAACAATCCTGGATTAACACATTTGAAGTTACCCAGGAAAGGAAGAGAATAAAACTTCGCACAGGGGAATTAATCATCCTCTCAACTCATGGGGCTTATTATGTCCTTCTCCCCGCCCTACTGACGCCAGAGGTAGTGTGAGAACACCCAGGCCAGGAGTGAATCCGCCACCCAAAGAATGCCAGGTTAGCTGAGCTACCTCCAGGAGGCTGGGAAATGTAGTAAGAGGCCAGTGTCCTTCCAAGAGGTGATCTTTGGCACAGCAAATCCAGGATGCTGTCAGAGAGTCGGAGACTGCTTCAGCTGGGCCGAGCAGCAGCTTCTCACAGAACTTGGGTTGTCCACGATGACCAAGGAGGGACAGAGGCCACCAGGACAGGTTCTCAGCTGCATAGAGTTTGGCTTTGTGGGCCCAGTGCCAACTAGAGGCGTCTACACCGGCGTGCTCCGGCCCTCGCACGGTGGCTCCACTGACCCTTTGGTGGCACTGCAGAGAAGGGTGGCGATTGTGTAAGTTTAAAAACAACAGAATGCTTCCTGCTCACCGAGTGTCAGAACTCCCGGGATGTCAATGAAATCACATCACGTTAAGTTCCCCACCCAGGGCCTCTCCTGGCACCCAAGGCCTCTCACCAAAGAAGGCAGGGCCTTGATTGAGAAGAAAGAAGTAGGTATTAATTAACTTGTAGGAAGTGTGAATCTAGTGGTTAAGTCCACTCTGTACCTGAGTGCTTCATCCGGAAACATGGCTCAGGGTCAGAGGTGGTGGTCCTTAAATTCTGTCCCATGTCTTCATTCCACGTCACTCCCCGCACTCAGTACCACAGAAAGACAGGAGGATCTGGCATATACCTGTGTAGATCATTTCCAGCCTCACACAACAAACTGAACCCTGTCCCAAACCTGAAGACTGGATAGGTTTCTATAATGCCAAGACTGTTTGCAAAGATTTCTGCACCCTTTCTCCTTCCAAAGTGTCTGTCATTCTCAGGTGCCCTGACTAGGTACCCCTGAGCCCACAGTCTGGACCCTGATAAAGTTTCCAGTCTTCCTAGTCCCTGGAGGGAATTTGCCGTAGCTGCTCCTTCCCAGCTCTCCTCCCAGGCTCTTCCTGCAAACAGACTCTTCTCCAACAAAGAAGAGTGGACAGCGCCCATCCTCTGTGATCTGGAGGTGGATCTTTGTTTCCCTTGTGTCCATTCAGAACTTTCTGGTGGCAACATAAAAAGCCAGGTGACAGGGGACAAAGTCAGAGATGAGGGAGACCTGGGTCCAGCCCCAAGGAACTAGAACCTCAGAGGCAGAAGAAACAGAAAATCTCCCGGCACCCGTCACGGACGTGAGCCAAGAGGATGAGAGGGAAGACACTCCTGGGAGGTCAAGGAGGGGTTCCTGGCAGTGAGGCATCTAACTAGCCCCCGAGGGCAGTGGAAGTGAAGAGTCGGACACTGCGTGGGGAGGGAGTTCTGGGCAGAAAGTGCAGAGCAGAGATGGGAAGGAGCCCAGATCATCTCAAAAGGTGCAAGGGCCAGCGTAGATGGCCTCACTCATCCTGATTCCCAGCCCAGATGAAATCTCAGCCTCCACCCAGTTGCCTGTGTCTGGGAGGCCCAGGGGCAGGTCTTGGAGTGTGTGTGGGAAAGGGGTCCTGTGGCCCATGAGCCTATGGTGCTCATTTTCAGCCCTGATAGAATGCCAACTGACCCTTCCCTTCTAGCAACCCTGATCCCAACTTCTCCAGCCCCACGTTCCAATCCCAACCAAGCCCAGACCTACAGGTGCAGGAGAGGATTACCATGATGTCCCCAATCACAGCAAATCTTGCCTGCTCTCCATGTGCCCCCTATTTTCAGTTCGTACCATAGCTTTTCCAAATAGTAACCTGAACTCCTGGGGCCACCCTAATTTCAAACACACTGGCCCCTTGGCCCTCTGGACCTTCGCATTTGCCCAAGCAAGAATTGCTCATTTTCAGTGCAGTGTGGGGTCACCAGAGCAGGGGGTAATGGGCTGGGAGACTCTGCCCTGGAACTTAGCCACAGGACTTCAGAGTGCAACTGTGAGGTCACCTTGGTCCTCCCCTGGCACCACCCCTCCATGCAGCCGTTGTGATGTATTGTACCATGTCCATGTGTGTCTGCAGGGGGAGGCTGAAGGCTCTGGGGGAATAAGAACTCTCTCCATCCTCCATCTTCTCCTCCTTCTGATAAGGTAACAAGGAAGGCTAGAGACACCCACTGACTGGGGAAGACACCCTGATCTTGACAGCAGATACTGCAACTGGGAGCTCTCAAAGGCCTTGGGCTTTGGGGTGAGGGTCCCCAGCAGCCAGCAGAGTCCTGTGGCTGAGAGAGATCAGCAGATGGTGACTCGGGGCTGGGAAGTCTAGCTCCTCTGCCTTCCTTGGCCAAAGGGCTCCATCCAGAGGATCGTCAGCTCAGATCCCAGTCTACCTTTCTGCTGCCTTTGCTCAACTTACCTGAAGAAACTCAGAAACTGCAGAGCCTCCTCAGAATGGCTCCACAGAATCCACTCCTCCCAGAGCAGCCAGTCCCCAGCCCCATCCTCCAGCCCAGGAATGCCCCCTGTCTGCAAATGAGAGTGACATTGGGGCAGCTTAGAATTCTCCTCCCACCTGGGGGAGCTCTGAGAATCAAATGAGGCAACTCACGGAGCTACAAAAAGTTTGCAGGGTTCTTCAAGCCCAAGGGGGTTTTTGGTTGTTGTCTGCAGGGTGAGAGGTGCTATAAGAAAATTCTCCCCTTCTCTTTTCACTTCCTCTTCTCTCTCTTAACCCTGGGAAGGGGAAAATCACACAAAGATTAGCAGCTGACTTGTAAAAGAACCAAAACAACATTCTTTTAGTTGCATTTTAACAGTATCTTCTGGCAGCTTCCACGCAACTGGGTTCTGGAGTTCTCGGCTCAAGGCCAGAAAAAAAAATCACTGCATCAAAACAAATTGTGGTGTTGGAAGAAACCCAAAGGTCCTCCAGTGCCACCATACAACCCTGCCCAAGGGCCTGCAGCCCGGGCATGGGGGTTCCCAATGAGAGTGAGTGTCGCCATATTCAGGCAGCCCTGTTGCAGATGATGTCTCTACGCTGCACTAAACCACAAGGGACTGTGGCAGCATTTTGAGGGTACAAAGAACTCAGGAATGCCCTAATCTTGTCCAGCCTGCTTCCCCTGCCATAAGGTCCCAGGAAATCTAGGCCAAGGATCTAACAGGAGCAAATGGGGGTCAAAATCCCACCATGGCCCCCGCTGTCAGCATCGATGATGTCGCCAAGCTCCGAGTCTTCCTAGGTTTTCTGAGAATGATGACAACAAATCTTTCTGTTGTATATGTACTGCCGTACCAGACCTGAGGGTGAGCGAAGCTGAGCGCGAACAACAAGGACAAAACCGAGGGAAGGACATGTTCAGAGGGTCTGGGAAGAAGGAAGGCGATCAGTGCCAAGGCATGGATGAAGGGTGGCCCCACCAGACCTTTGAGAGTCACCAGGCCTTGTCACCTGTCCATACTCTGCCTGGATGCTCCTCACTCCACCCCAGCCTGATGAACACCTTACCCCACTCTCAAGATGTAACCCAGAAGTGTCCCCCTCGGTGAAGCCTTTGCTAGACCTCTTCCAGCTAGAGAGAGATGCTCACCGTCTGTGTCTTCTGCTTAACCTGTGTCTTCTGTCTGTAGTCCCAACGTGAGTCAACATGGTATCCCCAGAGCCCAGTTCATAGTGGGGATGGAAGAATTATTTATTGGCTTTCCTCTTTGTGCCCACAATAACAAATATGCAGAGTGTCTCACAGAACAGAGATGAATAGATAAATATAGATGGACGTCAAGGGGTTATAGGGCTAGTCTCTGGCCAGACCTAAAGATAGGCACTTATCTCAGACTACAGGGCTTAATGGTAAAGCAACTATACCACTGGAGGCACCAGCTCAACTCAACATTTGAGAATCACTCATTCAACCAACATTGTCAGGACTTCTACAATGAGCCAGGCTCTGTTCTAGGTGCTAGGGGTGTATCAGTGAACACAACGCAAAGTCCCTGCTCTTGGGGTTCACATCTAGTGGAGAACAAGGCCCGCTGCAGCTCCTGTGTTTCATACACACTTACTTTTTCCCTTTACACCTTCACCTTGCTCACTCCAGCTTACCTGACTCCAGAATTCAGGGGTCTAGTGATCCCAGCTCCTTCCAAGAGAACCCATGTCCTTCAGCAAGAGCCAGAAGAGTGTACCGTGAAGGATAACTGACGAGAAGCGTGAGTAGGCACCATTTCAGCCATCAGGGACAGATGTCCAGGGGCAGAAGGGGAGCTTTTGCTTCCTTGTCCTCAAATCTCACCCTGCATCACCCGATAGCATCTTCTACCATTGAGTGGAAGTGGCCCTCCTATTTTAATTAAAGTGAATTAAATAGAATCAGCTCTCATAATCAGATGATGCAGGAATGTCCTGACAGCCACCCTGGCCCCGGGCACCTTGCCAATACTGAGCCTTTGGTGTGTCATTGTCCCTGATTTCCTCTTCAGGTGCGTCACTCGCTCTTCTGGCTACCTGGTTTCCGGCAAGGAGTCTGTTAGCCCTTACAACTGTGTTTTGAAAGCATTTGGAAAAGGCATTGCCAGCCTCCAGCATGACTGACTTCTGGAATGTGGGTGCTGTTCTTAGGGAGCATTTCCCACCTTCCTGGGTGGCGTGACTATCTTACGAGGGGCACGGGAGACAGTTGCTGGAAGAAGTCCTCCAAAAAAACACTTGCACAGAATGAGGGGGCGTGCATCAGCCTTAGAGACCTAGCCAGTGTGTTTCTCCTACAGACCTAGGCACACAGTACAGACTCAGTGAAGACTCATGAGAGGGGAGATAAAAGAAGGAAAGAAGGAGAGAGAGAGGGAGAGAGAGAGAGAGAGAGAGAAAGAGAGAGAGAGAGAGAATGCAGGAAGGGGACTATTTAAAGTCATCACATGGCAAATTGTTGCAAAGCAATAAATCCTTTTGTATAGCAAATGTTCTCAATTGGGTTTTCACGATGGATTGGTTAAAGGTTTGAAGCAAATCACATTCTTCCCAAATTAACTTTTCCTGTTTCCTTGCTAAAGTTGAGGGACTGATAGCTCCTGAAAGTAGCAATCATTTACATAACCCTTTTTATACCCACAGCACAAGGGAGGGCTGCCAGTACAATCCCTCGCCAGAAGAGAGCATTACAATTCTGCAATCACCCAGAATTCAAAGAATGGTGTTGCCAAACAAAAACAGTGTGTGCACTGCGTTTCACGGTTAATACGTAACATCCTCCTCATTCCGCTTCTGTTTCTGCCAGTAAATGGAGCTTGGCAGGCCTGTTATTTTCCTTATAATACCATATGATGAAATTGGCCTCCCAAACACAAGCCATCATCATTAACACAAGTGTCTCAGAAGGAGATAAGAAGGTGGCCTCTCTCCCCTGCAGCTGGGGAGGAAGAAGTGTCACTCGACATTTAAAAAAAAAAAAAAAAAAAAAATCAGTTCAGCCCTTCAAAGAATCAGATTTGATCAAACATTAGGTTGAAAATTTTCACGAGAATATACATTTTGCTCTTCTGGGTAAAGTACAGATTCCCATGAATATTCATCACTGCTCGCAGCTGGTCCTGGTGAGAATAAACTATCTCTGGGTACATTCATTCAACAAAAGGAGTCTGGTAAAACAACTGAGACTTTTGAAATGGTTGCTAGATCCAATGAAAAGAACCCCTTCGATACCTGTAATTCTGACTGGTGTCTCCCTCAAAGATGGAGATCATAGCATAACTGATACCTCTGGATCCCTAAGTTGTTCAGTGGGCTTTTTCTGTCGAATCACAAGAATCATTGGCCCTTTTTCTATTTCTACTTTGTAGAGTGGAGCAAATGAAACCTAAGACCTTCCTGGCTTTATGAACACAATTTGAAAAGCTCAGTTATTGCAATGAACAGGGTGATGCATGTTTTTTCCTGTGACATGACCTATCAAGATTGCTCTAGATCTGGGTGGCCAGGCCAGATCTGTACTCTCCTCACTCTCGGCTGCCTCCCTCCTCTAAAAGCCCTCCTGGGCCAACTTGAACTTCTTTGGATCCTTCCAAGTCTTCTCTGTGAAACAAGATGATCTTTATCACTCACAGAATCCCTCTCTCTTTGCTTTGGTTTGCAGAAGAGGTCTCCTAATGGAATGAGCAGTGGTGAAGAAAAGTGGGGCATGAAGGATAGGAAAAGCAGTGATCATGAGTTACTAAATTTCACTAATAGAAAGCAGCATGTCAATTAAATCTATGGTGGGTTGAAGCCAGGCATGGTGATGTACACCTGCAAACCCAGCAACTTGGAAGGCTGAGACAGGAGGATCACAAATTAGAGGCCAGTCTCAGTGACTTAGCAAGGCCCTAAGCAACTTAGTGAACCCCTGTCTCAAAATTTTAAAAGGGAGGGGGATGGGCTGTGGATGCTGTTCATTTTGAACCTCTGGGTTCAATCCCCAGTTTAAAAAAATAATATATATATGGCTCATCGGGTTCGGTCTCACCCTGTAGAGTCAATTTTGAATTTCAGTAGGCCTGTGGGATCTAATTAGTCAGATGTAAATTATGGAGCTGGCTCATTCTTGGGACCTTTTAGGACTTCTCAGAAGCAGCAGCATCCTCACATTCACAATCTATCTCCCTCCCACCACCACCCAGAAACACACATTCTCCTAAGTATAACCTGCCTGATTCTGAGAACTCTTGTTCTTGGTTCGCTTTTGGTGAAGTCTAAGCAATCTCCAAGCCCTGGGAGCTCATGTCCTTCCCTCCTATAAGGTCACTATTTCTGGGAAGAATCTCCCAGTCTCAGCTGATCGAAATCCCACCATCCATTGGTTAAATGTATTCCATAGGCCCTTCTGGTGGACCGCTGCGCAGCCTTATGATGTGGTACTGTGGGTAAATATTCAGTCACAAGGAGGATGGTGCATGATCCATTTGTTATTTGAAAATAGCAAGTTAGGGGACAACGGGATTACAAAGCATGAGTTTATTTTTACAGTATTTATTTTTTCTTTTCAAAAAAGAATTGGATGGATGGTCAACTCAAAGTAGTTTTTTATTTACTTTTTTGTGATTTTCAACATTTTACAGTAAGTAACTTCTGTCATTGAACTAATGTAAAAAGAAAACCTTCTACCTTTTATAAGCCGACTTTTGACCCTCTCCCCAAATTCACATGTTAAAGTCTTAACCCTTGTGAAGTGACCGTATTTGAGGATAGGACCTTTGAATACATAAGTAAAGCAAAATGAAGTCATATGGGTGCCCCAATGCAATGTGACTGGTGTCCTCATAAGAAGGCGAGATTGGGACCCAGATATCACGGTCCAGGTGGGGTGACATCCACAAGCTGCCAACTGCAAACCACAGAGGTGGTCCCCAAAGTAACTGACACTGCCCAACCTTGACCTTAAACTTCCAGCCTCCAAAACCATGAGAAAATTAACACCTGCTGTTTAAGTCACGCAGCCTGTGGTGCTTTGTTAGGGCTCCTGAGCAAACTGACACGCCTGCCCTTCGAAGGCCAGCTTAAACGCCAGCCTGTCATGAAAGCTCAACTTCCCCTCCTTCAGCCTCCTGTTTCTAGCACATTTGTGTGATTCTACCTCACTTAGGGTAACTTCTGCACACCCTTCTCCCTGCTGGGCTGCTTAAGGACAAGGTCCCTGTCCCATTTGACTCTGTCTACTCCACCACTGCTTGCCCAGATGGCCAGGGGGGCTCAATGGGAGACTATTGAAATAAGGACAGAGGACTTCCCGGGATGCCAGTAGGGGTCAGACCTCTTAGAACCGTGTATGAACACCTGTATGCGTGTATGAACACCTGTGTGCGTGCATGTGCATTGGGGGAGGGTGTGGTTGTTCCAGGAGGGTACCACCTTTTAGCAGCTGTGTGATCTTGGGGCAGTCGCACTTCACACCTAAACCTTAAGAGTTCACCAAGCATTTTCATAGGCAAGCTCTCATTTGGTTGTCATAACAATCCACTAGGGTTACATATTATTTCCTCCAGTTTCATAGGCGAGGTAACATCCTCAGAGAAGGTGGGGAGCAAAACATTCAGAACAATAATAGACTTGGATGTACTGAGTGCCCAGCATCGCCGTAAACACGTCACACGCATGCCTTGTCCCTATTAATCTTCGAGATGAACTTAGGAGGAAGCAATTATTACTAGACCCATTTTATAGATAAGAAAACTGAGGCCCAGAGGAGTTGCCTAAGATCACACAGCTACAAAAGGGTGGAGCTGAGACTCAAACCCAGGTTAATACTGTTCACAGCCATACTCAGACCAATATGCTCTGCTAACCTCTCCCCACACAAATAAGCAAATAATGGATGCTAAATGACCGGAACAGGCAGGTGTTGCTCCAGAGTTCTTTTAGCACTGTTTATGGTGAAGAGTTTCACAAGTTAGATTTAACCACCCAGTACAATCCTCTACACCCCTGTGAGCTCCAGGTATGTGCCAGCCCCTAGGCTGGAGGGCACTGGGATACAGAGAGAAGTAAGAAAAGGACTCTGTCCAGGAGTTGTCACCTAGGCAAGGCAGACTGGTATTTAATGACAGTGACCAAGAAAACATAAATCAATTTAAGGTTCTGTGTGGGACTTTGTGGAGAAAGCCCTGGTCCCAATCCTGCCACTAATTTTCTATGACCCTTTGAGCAAATCATAGCCTATCTCATGGCCTCAACTTTTATTACTAAAAACAGAGTTACGGAATATGTACTGCAGAATATCTTCCAGGGGCTACTATCTGTCATGTACACCTAATTTCTATTCTTTCAGGCCCAACCTTGTGTTTCCAGGCAACCAAAACCCTTAACCCTGACAATTAAAGAAAAGCAATCTGTTCATTGAAGGAGATGGAAATAACTTCAGTGGCCAATTCTACCCTGAGCCAACTCTGGCCCCGGGATGAAAGGCCCAGGTAAGTCTCAGCCCTCACCTCTGGGATGGGTGACATTTCAGAGGAGATGATCTATATGGAATAACAATGCAGGCCCCAGGGAGAGCCAGGGGAAGACGGTTGAGTCCTTAGCAACTCAGCGAGGCCAACAGCAGCCCTGCTGAACTCAGAGCTACACCTGGGCAGGCCTCTCCTAACTGCTGCCTCTCCTCCCAGACCCTCTCCCACAGGATCAGGTCCCTCAGAAGTAGGAAAAATCTCATCGGCTTAATTCTTGTTAAGACTCAAGAAGCAGTCTTAAGAAACTGACTCAACAACATTTTCTTATACAAGTGCACAGCTTGAACAAAAGGGACCCTTTCCGTGACTGTGTCCCGTTGACCAACAGAGTCACTTTAGATTCTGGAGCACCTTAGCACCTGTTGTGCATTGGGTTTCTTTTCTTGGTATGTTTTCCTTTTCTTTCTTAATGATGGAGGAAAATAAATCTGCCTACAATTTAGACTGAACCTTTCACCTTCCATCCCCAGCCTCCAAACGCGATGCTGGGAAATTTCTGCTCCAGTAAGATGATCCCTTCTCTGAAAGGGAAAGAGGAAAATGGGCTCCTCCTTCCATAGGCCCTGCATTCTATACTTCCTGGGCCGCCTGCAGCATTGTGGGTCCTCTCCTGCTGCTCTCTGAGCTGCTGGTTCTCTACAGCTCGCCCAGCATGGCAAGGGGCTGGGTCTCTGCAGGAAAACCTCACCTTCCTGAGCTGCTTCAGAACCCAAGGAGATGTGGTGAAAGAGAAAGATTTCTCCGTAACAGTGCCCACAGGGCTCTGGGGCCCTCACAAGCTAAAGTCTGTGCCTGGTGAATCTCTTACCTGATGACCCAACAGGACAAGTGACCTTCCTGCCACTCATGCAGGGCAATAAGAAAGCTATTCAAGTCAGTTTTGACTCATCTGACAAATGTCACGATCTCTTTCCACCTAGCACTGTATTCTGTGCTACGGATACAAAATAGAAAGATGTCTCCAGAAACCCAAGGTCTAGTGGGGGAACAGGGGGGTCTTTATCCCTTCTTTCCCACTCTGGCTCCTCCCACAATCCCATAATCCTGAGAGCAGATGGTGAGACCAGCTGGATTGAGTCAACCTGGACAAACCACTGCATTGGCTGTTGCCTGCCACTTTTAGCTAAAGACCCAGTGGAATCTGAGAGGTTTCAAATTCGTCACAATCTTGGTCACCTTAGGCACCTTCCACGTAGCACAATTTAGAATTATGCTCCTAGTAAGGGTTGGGTTTACAGACAGCTGGGCACACCACTTGCACCCTGGAGAACAGAAAATGATACAAGTGGGGGAAGGTGCAGGAGCAGACACTTAGGCCGGGACAGGCAGCCAAGTCTGGGGAAGTGTGACCCCAGGCTCCATTCTCTGTGCAAGGGTCCGGAGGCCTGGGCCAGGGGACTGGAAAGTAGCAACTGCTGCTGCCTGTCCTTTCTTGGTTGGGAGGAATGGAAAGTGAGTGGAAGGATTGCTGAAGTGATTCAGGCAAAGTCCATCCCACCCCAATAGCAACTTGGTGCCAAAAAGTCAGGTCCAAATGGAGTCTAGTCAGGCACATGACTCAAAAACTGCTTGTGCCCTGTGTGGACTAGAAGCCAACACTGAGACCTAATTTCAAAACCCAGCACTGCCCCTCACTTGCTCTGCCCCCTTGGAAAGTTCTCTGAGTTTTTCAAGCTTTAGCTTCCTTATGTATACACGGGGGGACATCACAAGCCCTTGCCCAGGGACTGTTATAATGATAGAATGAGAAACGGGTACCAACCACTTTATTTTCAGTCACGTGGATCCTTCCAATCCTCCCACTTAAAGATGGCCTCTGACCCACCGGGAACTTACAGCACAGCCTGGCTTTATCCTTCATTTTTCTGCCCTTAAAGGGAAAATCCCCATTTTTGATCCACACCCACTGCAACCAGGCAGAATCCAAACGATGAGTGAGAATTTAAATGGTTCTTGTAAGAAAGCGGGGAGAAAGAAAGGACTTAGAAACAACACTGTTGGCAGAAATATACAACTCCTGCCAGCTACCCAAACAAGGACAAAACCAGACTGAGCTGATGGAGCTTGGAATCCAGTTTGCCAGTTCGAGTGCAGGGGACATAAAAGATAGACTTGCTGTGACTCAAGGTGTGGTCCAAGGATGTCACCTGTGAGCTTCTTAGAAATACAGAATCTCAGACCCTGTGCCAGACCTGCTGAACTAGAATCTGAATTTTAACAAGACCCTCACATGATTCCTATGCACACCACACTTTGAGGCAGGCTGGGCTGTGGTCCTCCACGTTAGCTGCACCCTGGAATCATCTGAAGCGCTTTTAAAAATCCTGGTGCCCAGAATACCTCGAATCGCATTGATTTTTGTGGCTCATCAGGTGATTCCAGCAGGCAGTCGGAGTTGCACGACAATTTGCAGGTCAAGAATCTGAGGTCTCAAGGGGTAAATGGACCTGCCCAGGAGCATACAGCAAGTGAGTGACAGTGATTAGGACTTGTCCGAGTCCTCCACCTCCACCACTCTCTTCACTCCTCCTTGTTGCCCTACAGAGGAGTTTGGGAGGTGAGGTGAAGTGAGGGGGAGCATCAGGCTTCCCTTTCTGGCTTGGCTTTTTCATGATTGGATCCTTGATGTCGGGTCCCAAAGGAGGAGCTCTGTAGATATGGGTGATCTTTTGCCTTTGGATTCCCTGATAGACTATGGCAGTCTCACCTTCCCAAACAGGAGGTAGCAGGAGCCTGGAACCAGGTGGGAATCTGGTTCCTAGCCCGTAGCCAGCCTCTGGACTGGCGCAGCCCATACCCTCACCCAGCAGCCTGGCCCTGCCCTTCCCACAGCCCCCCATCTTCCCAGAGACACGGAGCACCCAGGGGCTGTCCCCCCACCAAGCCCCACAATTCTGAGAACTCAGGTGAGGTTTCTGAGCCCCACAACCTCAGCTCCTGGCTCCTCTCAGAACTGCCGGGACAGGCCCGTTCTCAAGTCAGCAACCGCGGCCCTCTCGAAACCAGCAGGGCTAGAGGCGCCTTGTGACTTGTTTTGCTATCTTGTCAGGGTTTGGGGTGTGTGTGTGTGTGTTTCAAACCTCTGATTGTCTCCGCTTTGTGTCTTTCTCTGGCGTGTTTTTGAAGTGGCTTTTTGTTATTCTGCCTCCGCTCACTCATCTTTCTCGGTCGCCGTGGAAAACACTTGGCCTGTTCTGCTCTCCACTCAACCCTTGGATTCCATGTAAACAGCTCACCTGGCGGCCTGACCAGGCTGCACAGGCAGGGAGGGCCTGGGCCTGTCGAGCCTTTGAAAGTAAACATGCGACACAAACATCATCCCCATGCTCAAGGAGGATGGTGTAGGCACAAGAAAGCAGAAGGGACTTTCTAGGCACACAATTTTGCTATTTCTAGACACGCTTTTATTCAATTATTCTATTGATGGCCCATGGAGGTCTGTTCTGCCAGCCATGGGATAGACAGGAATAGGGGCTTCCTCCTTCCATGAGCCTTAGGCCTGTTAGAAGAACACTCACATGCCAGAAGCCTTTCTGGTCTCTTTCCTCTCCTGAAAATTGCAGGGGAGACCTCCATCTGCTCTGTCCAACATGGTAGCCACTAACCATATGCAACTATTGAGGGCTTAAAAAGTAGTTCATGCAACCAAGAACCTGAATTTTTTAGGTAACTTCACTTAATTTAAATGAAATTTGAGTAGGTAATAGGTTGTCATAGAAAATTGGGACAATCCAGAAAAACAAAAGAAGAAAGTTAAAAATACCTAAAACCCACTACCCAGAAATAAAGGGTTAAAACATTTAGGAATATATTCTCCCAGATATTTTCCCATGAGTATAACTTCATTTTTTGGGGTTTTTTTGTTTTTTTTTTTTTTTTTTTAAATTGAGATCGTACTATGCTACCTCTTTTGTAATAGGTTTTTGTCACTTTTCTTATGTGATTAACAAATATTCTTATACCATAAATTTAATGGCTACATGGCACTCAATATTATGTTTAGAAAATACAACTTATTTATCCAAGTCCATATTAATATTTCCCCATTTTTGCTACCATTTTACAAACATTGCTATGAACATAATAATGGCAATACCTCTATTAAAAGTCACACTAATTCCTTATGAAAATAGAAGATTAAAAAATGGTCTCCGGAAGCAGTGGTACAAGCCTGTTATCCCAGGGAGGCTGAGGCAGGAGGATCACAAGTTCCAGGCCAAGCTAGGAAACTTAACAAGACCCTATCTCAAAATAAAAAATAAAATCAGGCATGGTGGCGCAGGCCTGTAATCCCAGCACCTCAGGAGGCTGAGGCAGGAAGATCACAAGTTCAAAAGCAAACCTCAGCAAAAGCGAGGCACTAAGCATCTCAGTGATACCTTGTCTCTAAATGAAATACAAAATAGCAATGGGGATGTAGCTCAGTGGTCAAGTGCCCCTGAGTTCAAACCCTGGTACCCAAAAAATAAATAAATAAATAAATAAATAAATAAATAAATATTAAAAATACACAAATAAATAAAAAGGACTAGGGATGCAGCTCAGTGGTTGCATCTCCCAGGTTCAATTCCCACTGCTGGGTGGGCATGGCGGGGGCGGGGAGCCAAAGGCATACAAAATTTTAAGACTGCACCTGAATGTTGACCAAATTACTCTCTAGAAAAGTTGAGCCAGTTCACATACCTATCAGCAGAGCCTGGTAGTGCCTGTGTTTATAAACACGAGTACTAGAGATTGAACTTTTAAAATTTAACAAGGTTTGGAAAAACTGTTTTCAAGAAACCATCAGTGGGCAACTCATTATTTTGAAGTTCAACACGCCCTTAGTGAGCACTGACTATATGCCAGGTGGTACCTTAAATACTGGTGATTCAGCTGAATGGAACACATCCCTGCCCTCCAAGGACTCAGGGCAGGGGAGAATTAAGGGCTTGGCTTTAACAACATGGATGCTAATTAGAGGCAGCAGAAGCACACAGGGAAGAAAAGCTCATGATTCTCCCTGGCAACGCTGGGAAGTCTGATGGAGCAACATCAGATGAGTATAGGCTCTGACTTGAGGTAGGAGGTGGCGGTAGGTGGTGGCAAACATCAAAAGGATCAGAGGCACAGGGAAGGGTATCATTTCCATCCTCCAGGGCCTCCTACCTTTATCAGCACCCTGTATTTGGGCAGTTTTCCTGGGGTCTATCCAACAGCTTTGACTGCAGCTCTCAATCTCCTCTGGTTATTTGAAATGAGGTTGGCAGATGGCTGGGTTGCACTCTCCACAAAGTCACCTTCAGAGACTACTTGACCAAGGCCAACATCGAGCATGGTATGGTACGCTTTTAATGAGCTGAGTATCTTTTGGAGTATTCACACCTTTTTAAGAAAAACCATTGACTTGCAACATCATTATGCCACTTTTTTTAAAGTTGATGAAGTCAAAGTCACAGGGCAAAGGTCAGGGTGACCTAGATTACCCAGGCCTCCAGACCTCAGCCCACCTCGTCCACCATCACTAGGAGGATGGAAAGTGCCAGCCCTGGATAGAGATGGAAGCAGTCGGCTGAAGTTCTAGTTCTGCGACTTAGGACCTTGAAGGAATGTGCTTCATCTTGCCGAGCCTACGAAATATAGTTTGTAAGAAGAGGGGAAAATTAGGGGTAGCGGGGAAGCACTGTGTTTTTAAAATAATAATAGTAACAACCACCTTTGAATCCCATCAGTGCGGGCCCATGGCCAAGCTGGCCAGTCCCCTTGGTTCTCTTTTCGTCAATCTCTGTGACCCACAAACACATACACCCTTTGAACCAGGTTTCTTTAGTTCTAGCATTTCAGGAATAACGCAAGTCCCCGAACATGACCTTTCTTAAGAAATTCATTGAAGAATGAATTAAGGAACTTGCCCAGTCGTGTCTCGGAGCAGGAGGTAGGGAGGGCATGACAACCACTGGACCCTTTCCACCCGCTGACCTCCACTTTTCCCTAATTCTGCCTTATGACGTCAGAGACAGGATGAAATTTCCCTACCTACCCTAACTTCACCACCTGCTTCTCCCCTGCTCTGTGACGCATGATGTCCCTGGAGAGTCCCCCACATCATCAGAACAAAAACAAAAACAATAGAGAAAAAATACCAAACCTTCCCCCTTCCCATCCCCCACCCCCTCAGTCATGGGTCGCCCACATCGTGGGGGCTCTTTGTTGCAAATACTAGAAATGAGATGGGCTTTTTATGTTTTTTTTTTTCTTTCTTTCTTTCTTTTCTTTTCACTTCTGCTATTTAAACAGAAGTGCCTGCCAGGGACGGAGGCTCTAAACCCATGATAGTTCAAGTTTATTTTTGGATTTCTCAACTGAAGAAATCTACAAAGTACCAAAATGGGATTGGGTGATTCAGTCACGGAGAAGGAGGAGGAAGGGAGTGACTGTCCCCGAGAGGCGGCTTGGGGCCAGGTGCCTCACTAACATGATTTCAATTCGCCCTCACTGTGTCTCTTAGATGAAAACCTAGTTTGGATTGCATTTTCATAGATAGCGAAACTGGGGTCCTGTGTAGTCAAGTGACTTGGTCAAAGTCAAGCCGTAAGTATCAGGACCTGATTCACAGCCAGCACCACTGAGCCCGAGGTCTTTGTGCTGAGCTCCAGTCCCCACCCTCTCCCAGCCCTGCCCCCATGGCTGTTTCACCCAGATTCATCCAGACCCTCTCTCCCTGTGTGTTTGTACTCTCTCTGTCCCAGCCTCTTCCTATACTTTGCCTTTTTCTGCTTTGGAACAAAAATAGGGCCAATCAGAGAAGGTTCTAGAAATTTAAATTAACCCCCACCACACACAAAGCAATGGCACATGCCTCATTCTAACCCATTTATCTGACGGACTCCTGGCTCCTGAGAATCCTATTGGGGAAGATGAAGGTGAGGCAGAATTCTCTAACGGTGACAAAGAAGACCCCCAGACTCCGAGCTACACAGATCAGGGTTGGAATCCCAGCAGCGGCTCTTAAGGGACTTAATGTCACTAAGCCTCTGCTTCCTCATCTGTATGACCACCTGGAAGGTTCGTTGAGAGATCCAGCTGAGATCACGTGAGGGAAAGGACCCAAGTCAGACTCAAGCATCCTAAAAATATCTCCTCCTTCCCTCCCCCCCCTCCCCCCCGTCTCAGGATTGGGGTACAGTGCTGACACCAGGGAGGCTGGCAGGCAGAGAGCTGTGCTAATTCTCCCTGAGAGGCCCAGTGAGGTTCATTCAAGCCTGCCTCAAACATTTGTAGGGCCCAGGCACCACCTGCCCCAATAGATACCTTATATATCAAGTCAGTGGACTGTTACATAAAAGAGGCTCTATTTCATTTTGAAACTATCTTACAAATGGCAACAACAACAAAATTCATACTGATCTGAAAGACCACATTCAAATTTAGAATTTTGAGATTCCTTGGAGAGCTCAACCCCGGCCCCTGGCTCTCTCGCAGTCTGCACCCCCAGGCTTTGTGCCTGGCCCCCACAACCAGCAGCCCTGGGTCACTGCTTGAGTCCGGGGGCACACACATGGACTGTGCTGTCTGGCTTGGAAGAGGCCAGTGAAGACCCGAAAGTGGCTTGGAGCTCTCGGGGTAGAGAATTCCAGGAGGAACACAGCAGGGTGGACACAGACCCACCAAGACCCGCCCTCCACCTGACGGAAAGGAGAGAAGCCTAAGGAAGACCAGAGAGGGTCTCTGAGGAGTGGGTCCCTCCACCCACCTGAGGGCAGCACTGGGTTTGTTCCACAGGTCCTTTACCTGCAGTTCTAAACGGGAATTCACATCGAGAGCCAGAGCCACCACAGGGACCTCGTCCTTCTTCCTGAGTTAAGCCACAAACATGACATTTGAAAGGAAGCTATACTTTTGATCACCTCAATCTACCTGCAATATCTTTGTCTTTCTCCACAGCCAGGACAGGGGCCAAGGAGGGGGAGAGTCCAACATGTAACCACTCATATTTACACACAGAACCTCTTCTGCTCTGTTTTTGTTCTTTGTTTAAAAAGTCTTTACTCCAAAAACTATTGACAGAAACCAGATCAGTGGTTGCCAGGGGCTGAGGGTGAAGGAAGGGGCTGACTACAAAGGGACACGAAGAAATTTGAGGAGGGAGGGGTGACGAAACTGTTATCTACTTTATCTTGCTTGTGGTAGTGGTTACACAACTATATGCATTTATTTAAAAAAAAAAAAACTAGAACTGTACACGAGAGCAGGTAAATTTTACTATACATAAATTGCAACTCAAAAAATTATGTAATGAAAATTTTTGCTCCAAACCATGTTTTAAGAACAGAGTAGGATTGTAAAGGGGGAATTATTCAGGCATATAAATTAACTTCCTGCAATGTGGCATTTAGGATGAGTCATTATAGTGGACATCTGTCATCTGTCATATCATGGTTGCCCATTCTTTTATAAATAGCCTTCCTTTCTGGAGGAAATTCCCTCATTATTGTCCTACCTCCCCAGGAAAAGTCAAGAACTCAAACTCCCAGCATCCATTGCAGCTAAGACTAGGCATGTGACCAATTCTCCACCAATCAGAAGCACTCATACAAATTTTAATTCAGGAGTGAGCACTGTTTGGCCGCCAGGGAGCTTCCATTTTTGCTGATGTGGAGGGAGCAGAAGCATTTGATTTGGGGGTTTTCAGAGGTTGTGAAGTTGAGTTCCTTGTTCAATTAGTATAGTCTAGGGGGAAAAGAATGGAAGGGGAGTTCCATTCCGGGCCTGCTGCTTTGGGAAAGTCCAGGACTTCTCTGAGTCTATATTTCCTCATCTCTAGAATGGGTTTCATGATGCCTACACCACAGGCTTATTGTGAGATTACATGAGATGATTCAGGATCTAGCATATAACAGGTACTGAGTAAGTACTAGCTCCCATCCTTCCTCATACAATTAGTAAGATCCTTGAAATTCACAACCTGCCTATCAGTCTGGGGGCTCCCTAAAGGCCAGCCTATGTCCTCTCATCCAGTCTGGACCTTCCCCAGAGGAGGGACCCCAGGAGCTTTACTCAGAGGCCAAAGATAACGCTGATCTTTGAGAAGGAGGGGCAGGTTGCCACACAGGTAGGTAGAGTTAGGCCCCGATGAGCTTCCACCTTCTGCCCAATTGCTCCTTAGCAGTACCAAGGAATGGCCACTATTTTAGGAGCCCTATATAGAGCCTGTTTGGGGTCAAATTCATAGAATTATGCTTTGGTTTAATTTAACACCTTCTGGTTGAGCACAAAGAATACACTGTATTAAGTATGTAAGAAATAAATATGGTGCCACTTGATTGACACCTGATAAAAGGAGAAAGATGCACGCATGTCTGTGATACAAATTTGCCTGAGAGATAACATAACAGTAGTGTGAAGAGCATTCTGTGGGCTCCAGGCCTCAGGAATTCTTCAGGAGTTGAGGGCTATTAGGGCTGGGTCTTGAATGACAAGTGAAAATCAGACTGAGGGAAAGGGAACCAGAGGTAACTTTCTTTGCCTAAAAGAAGAGGTTGTGCTTTCATCCCTCTGGGGTCGTTGGTCCAGAGCAAAGTTGGCCCAGAATGGTTGCAGCACAAAGTGGGTACAGGTAGGAATACAGGACATCAATTCCAGAGGTGTGGAATGGGCCAGGTTAAGAAGGGCTTCGAATGCTGTGAAGGGGGCACAGGAAGAGGAGGAAGAAGACACTATCTCCTTAAAGGATTGTGTGGGAAGGAACAGGATGGTGTCAGGACTCCCTCCATCTTTTCTTTCTAAACAAAACTCTGCTAGGATTCCTTAAATGTGCATAACCTGAGTCCACAGCCCCTCCAGGAGATAATCAATGGATCCCCAAAGATGAGACCAGAGAGGACTGCCAAGATCCTCTGGCTCAATGCCCAGATGAGGAGACAAGAGCAAAGGGCCTGACGGAAATGTAGCTGGCAGATCTAAGACTGGAACCCCGCAGTCTTTTCCACTGAGACAGATGGTCTCAGGCTAAACAGGAGTTAAGACACATTAAAATGTGCACTTGCAGTTGTGAGATGGGCAGGCTGGGCCCAGTGGAGGACAGTCTGAGGGCGGGGAGTGGGCATTCTGGATTTCTAATTCATTACTTGCCATGAGGCCAGGCTTATAATTTCCACCCCTACTTTCACCACAGAGGTTATTTCAGTCCAGCTTCCAGTCGCCATGGCAGGTCACCAAGATAAAGGTCACCACAGGAGTCAACACTGGGTCTCAGGGGGAGACACATGGAACCAGAAAGATTTGAGCCAGTCCTCCGCCATATGTAAAGTCTCTGGCTTGGAGTTGGGCACAGCTGGACAGCATGGCCAATTCCACATTCTCTGGTTGACCCAAACTGAATGGCATGAGGTTCTTCTGAGTGGTTCTAGAAGAACCCTGCTTTCCCTTTTACCTTTCCTCAGACGCTCCTCCTCACCTGCCCCCACCCCTTCTCTCAGGGAACTTGGCAACCTAAAAGCACAGCCACAGAAACCTCTCCTCTCGATGCCCAGCAGTGAACCCACGCAGCAAAACAGGAAGCCTCTTCCTGCGAGACAAACCCATTGTGCTCTCTCTGCTCACGTGTCCTGACAAGTGCAGGAAACCGCCAGCGGGTCATGGCAGCAGGTGTTAGGGTGACCTAAGCCCTCCCACCAGCCCATGCTGTGCCCTCCTTCCCTTTTCTTCCCCATCCTCTTGGTCCCTGCAGTCTGACAATCCCTCACCTCCCTCCTGTTGGTCCTTTCCCTCTCAGTGACCCAAGCTCTGATTAAGCTTTTGTAAGGCCCTGAACCCTAAAAAGATTATAGACTCCACCCCAACGTGATTCCTAGTATTGGCCAGATAGCACAAAAATCTACATGTGCTGATATTAAAAGAGCTTTTTAGTTCTTCTGATTACGAAATTCTAGGTAAGTTCATAGGAAAACTTTTCTCAAATTTGGGGTGTCTCTATCTGGTCGGGGCCCTAAATCCATGCCAGATCTGCCCATTGGATTACCCAGCACTGGTGGAGACGCACTCTCCTTGATTTTACATAGGCACAGAACATTTTCAAGTAAAATTAAAAAGAGGTTGGAAGTGGGGTCAAGGGTGAGAGTGTGACCTTGAACTTTGCTCATCAAATTACAAACCCAGAAAGACTGGAAGTCATTGGACAATCTAGGTGGAACCTGAGAACTGGTGCTTTGACCAGGTCTCCCTGTGCAAGAGAGGCAAGACTAAACCTCTGCAGACCTAACTCCCTCTAGAAGACTCGGGTGTGGCTCCTCTGCTGGATCTCTTTAGGCCAGGAACCCAGGGATCTCAAGACTTGCCCTGTTTTTTCTCATAACAGGAGGTTGAGTTTATGGTCTGCTCAGTTTTTCTTTATTCTGCAGTAACCAAGGCATCAGTGAGGTGGTCGGACAGCATGACTGTGAAGGTGACTTCCAGATCCTGCTCCTATTCATTCTCAGAAATATTTATTTGTGGGCAAGACTTCCCCAAAGGACAGCAACACACATTCTCAGAGCACAGGGTGGGGTGCTGTAAAGCTTGTCTGAGGGCATCTTTTCCAGGCAGGGAGGGGCAGCCACTGTCAGGCCCTGCAGGCCCTGCTGAGCATCAGCAAAGACAGCTTGACATAGTGGGAAAAGCCCCTTAGCTTGAAGTCAAATCCCTTCTCTTTCAAATCTGTTTTGAATCTGTAAAATAAGATAAGACCCAAGAATGTGCTCGGACACATGTGGGAATCCCCTGGAAGAGACAGAGATGTGATTTTCTGCTGATTGTCAAACTTCTTGCAGCCAGACCAGGGTTTATGGACCTTCAAGCCCAAACACCTGGCCTACTACCTTGCAGAAGAGGTGCTCAGTAATTGGCTGTGGATGAATGAATGACAAAGGGACTTGTACTGGAGACCAGTCAACTGTAGGAATGCTTCATATGCCATCTGTTCCGCACACTCCTACTCTCCTTAGCTGCCACTTTCCCACAGCCTTCCTGTTTAGCCTCCTGCATGCTCCCGGTTAGCACTTACTGCCTTATATTATAATTTTGTCTTCTATTATTTAAAAATAGTATAAAATATTTAACACATAGACATTAAAAAGAATAATACAATGAAGATCTTTGTCCATCACAAATAAAGCATCCTCCATTTTCATCCCCTTCTGTCCCCATCCTGAATTTATTGTATATCTTCTCCTGCATGTTTTTATACTTTTAGCTATACTGGTTATGGGTAGTCACCTCTTTATTTTTCATCTCCTCCATTCTTGTGGGACTGAAATTTCTACCACCCCAAAAATTCATATATTGAAGCCCTACCCCTAATATGGTTTCATAGGATAAGGGGAGTCCAAGGAAGTAATTAAGACTAAATGAGGTCATAGGAGTGGGGTCCTGATTCAATAGAATTTGTGTTCTCCTAAGAAGAGACACAAGAGCACTGTCTCTGTCTCTGTCTCTTTGTCTCTCTCTCCCTCTCTCTATCTCTCTCTCTCTCTCTCATTCTTTTTCTTCATACATGCACCAAGGAAAGGTCATGTGAAGACACAGACCATAGACAGTGACCTACAAGCCAGGATGAGAGAACCCAACCCTTCCAGACCTTGATCTGGGACTTCTAGAACCATTAGGAAAGAAATTCCTATTGTTTAAGCCAGCCACCCTGTGGTATTTTATCATGGTAGCCCAAGTAGACTAATACACCCACAATGTTCCATGTAAGTTTGGCAGGGCCAGGGAGCATGCGTGTGTGTTCATTTTTGTATCAGTAGAGTACAGTACCATGGCTGATACATAAGTGTTCATCAAATATGTCTTTTACTTCCTTTTTTTTTTTTTTTTTTCTCTTTTGGTACCAGGACTTGAACCCAGGTGTGCATAACCACTGAGCCACATCCCCAGCTCTTTTTATATTTTATTTGGAGACAGGGTCTTGCTAAGTTGCTTAGGACCACCCTAAGTTGCTGATGCTGGCATTAAATTCATGATCCTTCTGTCTCAGCTTCCTGAGCCACTAGAATTACAGGCATATGCCACTGTGCCCAGTGTGTTCTTCAAATATTTCTTGAATGTATAAATGAAGTCACTGCAGCAGAACAGGTGTCTTAGGGCCCATTTTCTCTGCTCTATCATGATACAGGCCCTACTCAAACTACTGCTGAGATTAGCATCTGCAATCAGTTTCCAACAAAGGAACATTAAGAGTAAGGAAGAAAGGCATTCCAAAGAAAGGGATGAAGGGGGTGGTAGTGTCTTAGGAAACGTTTGAAGCCACTTCATCAATCAAACATTTGCTAAGCACCTGCTTATTAAGCATTCAGTGTTGAACAGACTTCTCTTCCATTAGGCAAACAGCTTTTGAAAGACCAACGACCAAGTGGTCCAAATATGCCCCATATATAAGAAAGCACATGAACTCAGTGGGCTCACCTTCATTTACAACCCAGACTACACCCTCACCACAGCTTGGACACAGGGGTGCACAGGACATCCTGGGCTTCGATGAGAGGCTTCACTTCTAGAGTTCTGGCTTCAACTTTTTAGATTCCCCAGAAGACAAAGCTAAAATCTCAAGGATCTGGCTCCAAGTCTCTTGCCTTTAAGGGTGGAACACATGCTCTTAATAAGAGGGACGAGAGGATTCAAGATAGCGGACTAGAGGAAGGCTACATTCCTAGTCACTCCATGGCTTGGGAATCAAGCAGCAGGAATATCGCTTCTCAAGAAGGTAGGTGAAAGAGGGATTTCTCTAAAACTCAATATTGGACAGTCAGAGTGTCTTAGAGACTCAGAAACTTGGGTACATTAAACCAAGAAGAAAGACTACATTGGAGCCAAGCCAGTTGCAGCAGCGCTGGCAGTACTGCTAGTCCAGCACAGAGGGAGGGAGAGACACGAGAAACACAGGTTTGGTATGGAAAATCCTGAGATCAGAAAAGCAGCCTACACTTAGCGGATCCAGAGGCTAAGTGCTTGAAAAGTACCCTGTGTTTCTCAATAGGCTGCAGAGAGCTGATGTGGTAGCCATCTTGAGGTGGCCATGCTGCAGCTGCTGCAGAAGCTGGGAGATCACAGCAAACACCGCACGTTGTCTTGGCCAGTGCCTACTACATGACTGAGGGTATACCTAGCAGAAAGTGGCAGAGAAAATATTTTGCCCAGGGGAATTCAAGTTGGAAAAGTAAAGGGGAGCCCAGCTTGCTCCATCTTTGAGTCTGACAGCTCATGTGACCAGCTGGAGCAGGTTGGGAACCTAAACCAGCAGGTGTGAATACACTCAGGGACTGTCTGGGAAGGGTGTGTTCCTAGACAGCAGACTGTGTGGAGGATTGGCTCCTCTGCCTCATGAGTGGAATTCCTGGGAGGATCCTGAGATCCAAACTCCCAATAGCAATCCAGCAATAGTCTGACCCTAGTCATGATCTAATCTCTCCAGAGCAGACACCACACAGCAAAGCCCTGAGCCTTGATTAAACCTAAAACTCAGAGAACTTCATAGCAGCCCCACCTGGAAGTGCATCAATCTGGTCTGTGTAGACAAAACTCCAACAGACAGTACCTCCCAGCCCGTCCTACCTCATAGTGGTGAGAAGGGAAGCTGAGATTTTTTTTTTTTTTTTTTAACCAGCTTCAGTCTTAGGCCACTCCAACTGACAGCCCAGAGAGCAACATAAAAAAAGGCAGGGGTTAACAATCCCCAGACCTTGCTTTGGCTCTCAGTGCATAACTCAAGAAGAAACAGAAAGAAAAACAGTTGGATATAGGCAATGACCATCTATTCTCAACAACTATTTTGATCACTCAGTGAAGGCGATTTCATCATTTTTCATTAAGAATTTTTTTTTCTTTTCTTTTTTTTCTGTGTGTATGTGTGTGTTTGCTGTGCTAATTGGTTCATGGACATGTATACATATACATATATGTTCCATCTTTTTTTCTCACTTATAATTTTTTTAATGTAGTTATTTTTCCTTGATTTGTCTTTTGAGGGTTAGGGTTTCTGATTGATATAATTTTGTTTTTGTTTTGTATTATTTTCATTTGTTTTTTTTCCCTTGTTTCTATTTCTCTCTTTTCTTCTGCTAACAACCAAATTCTATTCTCTTTCTCTCTCCCTTTGTTACCTCTATTTTTTCTCCTCCTTCCTTGTAACTATCATCTGCTACATCTCTTCTCAATTTTCTCTGATCACTTTTTGAAATTGTAAACCTTCCTATCACATTTTCTTTTCTCTTCGTTAATTGTATTATTCTTACCATCTTTTAGAACTAACAGGTTTATATACATCCTGCCCCCACCATTAATGCCATTGCAATTATTACTGCTGTGGATGCATGGTTGACACCTGTTGTTTGCTTTAATGCCATATCTAGTTTATGGTTACTTATTGTTTTAGCTGTTGTCAATTGCTGGCCCCATCATTTCTGGGTTTTGTGGCAATTAATATTGTAGATGTCACAGTAGGAACCAGGTATCTATTTTATTACTATATATTGTTTGCTTTGGATGTTGCCATTGTTTGTTTCCCCCTATTCTGTGAGGTTCTGGAAACGTACAGGAGCACTACAAATTCACAGAGTAGAAACTTTGCTGCTGAACTAAACTCAAACAAAAGACAATGCACCTTGCTCCACACACAAATTAATGACACTTAATCGTCAGCTATACTTTAATACAAAGAATAGAAGAGGCATTAAAAAAAAAAAAAAAAAACACACAAACTAGTGAACAGGTACCAAGTAGAAATAGCTAGGGACAAGCTCCCAAGTTCCACTTATGGACATCCACTACTGTAGCAAAAACAGAAAGAATTAACACAAAGCCTGTGGATACCACACCTATGAAGGGGTCTCAATCTAGATCAATCTAGAACACTTTGGCAAGTGAAGAAATTGCCCTAAAAAAGCCCACACATAAGACTGGAAAAGAAATCCCTCCCAACTTATGCATAAAACCCAACACAGAAATAAGCTAACACAATGACTCCTCAAGCTCATAATTCACCGGCAACAGACCCCCCAAAATTAAAGTGGATGAAATATCAGAGAAAGATTATAAAGGCGATCAATGTGTTCCAAGAGAACACAGAAAAACAACTGAATTAATTAAGAAAATCAGTACAGGATGTGAATAAGAAATTCAGTGAGGAGATAGAAATATTGAAAAAGAACAGAAATCTCAGAAATGAAAGACACAATAAATCAAATAAAATGGTCAGTTGAAAGTCTCTCCAATAAAGTAGACCATGCTGAAGACAGAATCTCAGAGTTGAAAGACAAAATGGTCACCCTTAAACTTTCAAACAGCAAAGAAAAAAAAATAATAATAAGGAACCATGATCAGAAGAATATACAAAAACTCTGGGCCGACATTAAGAGACCAAATTTAAGGATCATTGGTTTTGAGGAGGGTTGTGACATGCAGGCTTATGGAATGGATAACCTCTTCAGGGAAATAGTAACAGAAAATTTTCCAAATCTTCAGAATGAGATGAACATCCAGATACAGGATATATTCAAAACCCTGAATAGACAAGATCAAAAAAGAACCTATCCATGACACATTATAATTATACCCAACATACAGAACAAGGATAGAATTTTAAAAGTCTTCAAGAAAAAAAATGTCAGGTCACATTTAAAGGCAAGTCAATAAGAATTGCTCAATGGCACCCTGGTGAGGATTGAGAGGTGGAAGGTGTCTCCTAGCTCTTGGTGCTCGTTTTCTCCAACGCGTGTGCCCGGCGACCCGGTCGTCATGGAGTCAGACTTGACGGAAGAGCTGGATGAGGAGTAACAGCTGGTGAGAAGGCATCGCAAAGAGAAGAAGGAATTGCAAGTCAAAATTCAGGGCATGAAGAATGCTATTCCCAAGAATGACAAAAAAAGGAGGAAGCAACTCACTGAAGATGTTGCTAAGTTGGAAAAGAAATGGAGCAGAAACATAAGGAGGAACTGGAGCAATTGAGACTGACCTGCAAGGAAAATAAGATTGATTCTGTTGCTGTTAACATTTCAAACTTGGTACTTGAAAATCAGCCACCTCGGATATCAAAAGCACAGAAGAGACGGGAAAAGAAAGCTGCATTGGAAAAGGAACGAGAAGAAAGGATAGCTGAAGCTGAAATTGAGAACTTATCTGGAGCCAGACATGTAGAAAGTGAAAAACTTGCTCAAATATTGGCAGCCAAAGAGTTGGAAATTAAACAGATTCCATCTGATGGCCACTGTATGTACAGAGCCATTGAGGATCAACTGAAAGAACAGGACTGTGCTCTGACTGTGGCTGCCTTAAGAAGTCAAACTGCTGAATATATGCAAAGCCATGTGGAAGACTTTTTGCCATTTTTAACCAATCCTAATTCAGGAAATATGTATACTCCAGAAGAATTTGGAAAGTACTGTGATGATATTGTAAACACAACTGCATGGGGAGGTCAGCTTGAGCTAAGAGCTCTGTCTCACATTTTACAAACACCAATAGAGATAATACAGGCAGATTCTCCTGCTATTATAGTTGGCGAAGAATATTCCAAGAAACCATTAATACTTGTATATGAGACATGCATATGGCTTAGGAGAACATTATAATTCTGTTGCACGGTTGGTGAACACAGCTACTGAAAATTGCAGCTAGTTTAAAAAATGTTACACAGTTATGTTTTAGTACAGTGTGCTGATCTGCGTATTCCTACGAAGTGCTAGATTGTTCTAAATGCTACTGAAAACACAACTACCTTAAATCAATTTTAAGAATAAGCTTACTACCAGGCTTTTTAGAAATATGTCAGAGATAAACCTTAACCAGTGTCATTTTAGTGGTGTTTTTAAAACTTATAAATTGATTGTGGAGAATATCACTTATAGACCAAGGTGATACCCTATTCACTGATAAATTTTTATCATTTTTATTTATATGGTATCCTGGATATTTTGTTCTATTTTAGAATATATTTTTTTAATGTTTAAAAATTTCACCCCACTACTAAAATTTTCCAAAGAAAGCATTTCAGTGTAGTTTTCTAGAGGAAGGAAAATGACTTATTTTCTGTCATTGTAATAAAGGCAAATTTAATTAATGGGGCTGGGGATATAGCTCAGTTGGTAGAGTGCTTGCCTCCCAAGCACAGACCCTGGGTTCAATCCCCAGCCCTACAAAAAAAAAAAAAATTAATGCTTATAAAATGTGAACTTGATTGCAGTAAATTTAGTGTTGATGGAATTAGTGGGGTGAAGGTTTTTTATGTTTCTTGTCAGAGCAGCTAGGAAGCTTGCTTTAATAATTAAGAATTTTAAAATATTTATTCAGATGGAACTCAGTTATTAAGTTTAAAGAAATGAGACAAAGTCAAAGGTAAAGAGATGTTCACTATCAGATTTAAACTCTAAAGAATTAGAAATTTGCCTTTTATTTGTGTATAACTTTAACAAGACGTAAGAGAGCATTGTCTTTCTAATTCATTTGTTACTCTTTACTGTTTTTGAACTTCAGACTGGAGTTAGTGCCATCATATCTTGATTCTCTTCTAATTTCCTATTTTTGTATTTTCTGGTGTGGTTTCTGTTCACGACTCAGCTGTTTTGCTTTCCCTGCAGCTTTTTCCACTAAGTAACAATTTGTGGCCTCTCATTCTTTTCCTTGTGCAAGTTGAGGATATTGAGTGCAAAAGGTGCCAAGGCCACATTTATTTCACATTCTTCCTCTTTTCCAATTTGTCTTACAAAATCTCTCCCCTTCTGCTCATTCTCTAGGATTGAAAGAAAGCCCTTGTCACTATTTTGTTATTCTTACTAATGCCACTTTTTCTTCAACTCAAATATTTGAGAATTTTTATGTTGTGTAAATGGGTGAAGTTGAAAGCCACTGTTTGGGCACCAAGAATTTCATAGTAAAATAAGTTTGCAGTAGTTTTCTGTGTGAATGAATAATTTAAATTTCAGATCAGTCATAATAGTGTTCTTTCTAAGAGGATAATACCCATATATCAAATGTACCTGATAATTTATTAGGTAAGGATATGGAATATTATGAAAATGAAATTTATTGACCTGTTTTTTTCCCAAGTTAGAAATATAAGATATAAGAGGGTAAGTTTAGCATCAAATTTATAACATTTGGAATTTTTTTCATTTACTAAGTATTTATTGACCATTTATCATGTGTCAGGTGAATGACAATTTATGAGAAAATCAAACATGTATCTGGGAACTCATAATGTTATAACGTTGTATAATTTTTATGAGGAAATATTGGGTTTATAATATTAAAAATGACTTCACACCAGGCTTGGTGGCACATGCCTGTAATCCTAGCAGCTTGGGAGGCTGAGGCAGGAGGATTGCAAGTTCAAGGCCAGACATAGCAATTTAGTGAGACCCTGTCTCAAAATAAAAAAGAGTGCTGAGGATGTGGCTTTCAGTGGTTAAGCACCCCTGAGTTCAATCTCCAGTATCAAAGAAAAAAAGGCTTTAGTCATACCTGGCCAGCAGGTAATATTATGGGAAGCTGGTTGGGACCATGGTCAACTAGAGCAAGTTGTACATTTTGCTTACCAAACAATGTATTCTGAAGGCTACCTGTTTTATTACCTTTAATCTAAATTTGGGGGGCATTTGAAATTTATAAAAGAAGGAAACCATGAATACTAAATGCTTTGGGTTTATTTTGAAGTGAGTCTGTTACTTTAAAGTATCAGCATTAAGAAATAATAAAATATTATGAAACCTAGTTGTTATTAGTTCTATTGTCATCGAAAGTATTCTAAAATAACTGGTTTTTTTTTTAAACAAGAAGAGTTAAAATATTCTTGATTATATGTTTTTCTGTTTTTAATTTTTAATTTTTATTCTTTGAATTACCAGGGCCTAGAGCAGGCTAGGCAAGCGTTCTACTACTGAGCTATATCCCCAGCTTATCTTATCCCCTGCTAATCCTCTTAATTAAAAAAAAAAAAAAAAAAAAAACTTTTAAAGGGCCAGTACCATTCTGAACAAGATTTGTTTGGTCAGCTGTTCTTTTATAAAACTACAGATAAATATTTTAGGTATGACTAAAAAAAAAAGACTCACCCCCCCCCCCCCCCAATGGTAGATATTAGTTTAAAAGCAGTATATGGGACTGGGATATGGCTCAGTGGTGCAGGGCTTGCACAGCACTTATGCAGGGCCCTGGGTTCAATCCCCAGCATTGAGTGGGGTGGTGGGGGAAAGCAGCCTATACTAATTTGGTTTGCTGAATGATGATGGTCTAATGGAAATTACATAAGCTTTCTTTTGTCCTAACTTGGAAAATTATATGTCAGATTTTTTTGGAATATGTCTTTAGCCAAGAATTTTATCCACTTAAATATGTTTACAGCTTGTATAAAGCAAAAAAAGACTGTGTGTAACTATTGTGAGCAATGTAGTTTTGCTCATATTAACTGTTTACCAAAAGAATAAAAGATGAATGAATTAAATAAAAAATAAGAAGAAGAAGAAGAATTACTTCTGATTTCTCAGCACAAACTCTAAAAGCCAGGAGGGCTTAGAATGATGTATTCCAAGTGCCAAAAGAAAATAACTGTCAGTCAAATTTGCTATATTCAGGAAAGCAATCCTTCAAAATCAAAAGGAAAATAAAAACCTTCCAAGATGAGAAGAAACTAAAAGAATTCATGACTACTAAACCAGCACTACAGGACTTAATTAAAGAAATTCTCCACACAGAAAAAACAAAAAACAAACCTCAGAGTTCACAAATTGATAAGTTTTATTTGAAGAGTAGCTAAACATATGAGAAACAGGACCAAATTAAACATGATAAATAAATTAAAATGGCAGGAATTAATAAACATCCCACTATAATAATATTGAATGTAAATATTCTCAATTCTCCAATTAAAATATATAGGCTGGCAGAATGGATTAAAAAACAAGACCCAACTATATATTATCTGCAAGAGAGGAAACTTATAGGCAAAGACAAACACAGACTGAAAGTGAAAGGATGGAAATGGATATACCATGTAAATGGAGCCCCTAAACAAGAAGGAGTAGCTACTCTCATAATCTGACAAAGCAGATTTCAAAGCAAAATTAATCGGAAAAGACAAAGAAGGTCACCTCATATTGGTAAAGGGAATAACTCAACAAGAAGATTTATCAATAACAAATATTTATGTCCCAGCGTGGTTGTGATAAATTACATAAAAGAGACACTACTAAAATTAAAACTCCAGACAGACCCCAATACAATAATACTGGGTGATTTCGATACACTTCTCTCATCATTAGATAGGTCATCTAGACATAAACATGATATAGACTCTTTGGACATGAAAAATAGTATAAATCAAATGGATTTAACAGACATCTATAGAATGTTTCATCCAACAGCTGCTGAATACACTTTCTTATCAGCAGCTCATGGAATATTCTCTAAAAATAGACCATACTTTAGGGCACAAAGCAATTCTTAGCAAATGCAAAAAAAAAAAATGTAATTCCTTGCATCTTATCAGATCATAATGGAATGAAGTTAGAAATCAACACACACACACACACACAAAAAAAAAACCCTACAGAGACTGTATAAACACATGGAGATTAAACAATACTCTTTTGATTGATGAATGGGAGATAGAAGAAATCAAGGGAGAAATTTAAAAATTCTTAGACTCAAATAAGAATAGTGATTCAATACACCAAAACCTCTGAGACACCATGAAGGCAGTTCTAAGAGCTATGAGTGCCTATATAAGACAATCAAAAAGAACCCAAATAAACAACACAATGATGCACATCAAGGCCCTTGAGAAAGAAGAACAAACCAATTCCAAAACCAGTAGAAGGAAAGAAATAAGATCAGAGATGAAATCAATGAAATTGAGAAGAAAACAACAATACAAAAGATTGATAAAACAGAGTTGGTTCTTTGAAAAGATAAACAAGATTGATAAACCCTTAGCCAAATTAAAAGAAAAAGAGCAAAAAACAAATAAACTTAGAAATGAAAAAGGAGAAATCACCACAGACATCTCAGAAATCCAGAGGATCATTAGGGATGATTTTGAAAGCTTACACTCCAATAAATTGGAAAACCTAGAAGAAATGGATACACTTCTAGATAAATACAATCTGCCAAAAGTGAATCAAGAAGACAAAGAAAACCTAAATAAATAATTTACTAGCAATGAGATAGAAGCAGTAATAAAAAGCCTTCCAACAAAGTAAAGACCAGGACCAGATGGATTTTCAGCTGAATTCTACCAGACCTTTAAAGAAGAACTTACACCAATACTCCTCAAACTATTCCATGAAAGGGATGAAACACTTCCAGATTCATTCTATGAAGTTAGTGTCACACTCATGCCAAAACCAGAAAAAAAAAAAAAAAAAAAAAAGAACAGACAAGGACGCATCAAGGAAATAAAACCATAGCCAAATATCTCTAATAAACTTAGGTGCAAAAATACTTTTAAAAAATTAGCAAATTGTGTTCAACAACATATTAAAAAAATTACACACCATGACTAAGTTTGTTTTACTCCAGAGATGCAAGTATGGTTTAATATATGCAAATCAATAAGTGTAATTCATCACATAAATAGAATTAAGGGCAAAAATTACTTAGTTATCTCAATGAATGCAGACAAGTTCTTCAACAAAATTCAGCACCCACTCATGAAAAAAAAAAAAAAAAAAACACTGAAAAAAACTAGAGCTAGAAGGAACTTATCTCAACATCATAAGGGATATATATGAAAAAAACAAAGACAACCTCGTAGTAAGTGGGGAAAAACTGAAAACATTTCCTTTATAATTTAGTTACAAACGAGGTTGTGCACTCTCACTACTCCTATTAATATAGTACTAGAAATTCTAGCCAGGGCAATTAAGCAAGAAAAGAAAAGAAAAATAGGAAAGGAAGAAGTTAAATTATCACTGCAGATGATATGATCCTATACCTATACAATCCCAAAAACTTCTCCAGAAGACTACTAGAGTTAATAAACAAATTTGAAAAAGTAGCAAGCTACAAAATCAACATACAAATACCAATTGCTTTCCTATATACCGATGATGAATCTACTGAGAAAGAAATCAGGAAAACAATTTCATTCACAATAATCTCAAGGGAAAAAATAACCTAGGAATAATCTAACCAAGGCGGTGAAAGATCTTTAAAACTATAGAACATTGAAGAAAGAAATTGAAGGAGACACAAGAAGATGAAAATATCTCCCATGTTCATGGATAGGAAGAATTAACATTGCTTAAAAGGCAATACTACCAAAAGCGATATATAGATTGAATACAATCTCCATCAAAATACCAATGACATTCTTCACAGAACTATTTTTAAAAAGTCCAAAAATGTGTTTGTAAAAATAAAAGACCCAGAACACCCAAAGCAATTTTAAGCCAAAAAAGCAATGCTGGAGGTATCACAATACCTGACTTCAAATTATACTACAGAGCTATAGTAACAAAAACTGCATGGTACTGGCATAAAAACAGACACATAGACCAATGATACGAATAGAAGACCCTGAGATAAACCCACACATCTACAGTAATTTGATCCTTGATGAGGGTGCCCAAAATATACATTAGAAAAAAAGACAGCATTTTTAACAAATGGTACCGGGAAAACTGAGTATCCATATATTATCCATCTAGAATGAAACTAGATCCTTATCTCTCACTCTGCACAAAATTCAACTCAAAATGAATCAAAGACCTAGGAATCAGACCAGAAACTATGCAACTCTTAGAAGAAAACAAAGGGTCAACACTCCAGCATATAGGCACAAGAAATGGCTTTCTCAGTAGTAACCCTAAAACTCAGGAATTAATACCATGAATTAATAAATGGGATGGCATCAAATTAAAAAGCTTCTGCACAGCAAAGAAAACAATTAGGAAAGAAGAACTTACAGAATGGAAGAAAATCTTTTCTGGCTACTATTCTGATAGAGGATTAATATCTAGTATATATAAAGAACTCAAAAAGCTGGGTGTGGTGGTGCACACCTGTAATCCCAGCAGCTCAGGCAATCTCAGCAACTAAGTACCTCAGTGAGACCCTGTCTCTAAATAAAATATTTTTAAAAGGACTGGGGATGTGACTCAGTGATTAAGTACACCTGGGTTCAATCCCCAGTATAAAAAAAAAAAAAAAAAAAAAAAAGACATCAAAAAAAATCAAATAACCCAATTAATAAATAAATAGACACTTCTAAAGAAAGAAATACAAATAGTCAACAAATATATGAAAAAATGTTCAACATCATTAGCAATCAAGGAAATGAAAATCAAAACTACACTGGGATTTCATCCCATACCAGTCTGAATGGCAGTCATCAAGAATACAAATAATAAATGCTGGAGAGGATGCAGAGAAAAAGGAAGACTATTACACTGTTGGTAGTATTGTAAATTAGTATAGCCACTATGGAAATCAGTATGGAGGCTCCTCAAAATGTGGAACCATCCTGTGACCCAGCTATACCACTCCTCAGCATTTACCCAAAAGAATTAAAGTCATCGTACTACAGTGATACATGCATACCTATGTTCATAGCAACACAATTCACAATAGCCAAACTATGGAACCAACCCGGATGTCCGTCAATGGATGAATGGATAAAGAAAATGTAGTATATATACATAATGGAGTTTTATTCACCCATAAAGAAGAATGAAATTATGTCATTTACAGAAAAGTGGATGGAACTTGAGAACATGATGTTAAGCGAAACAAGCCAAAATCAGAAAGTCAAGAGTCTTATGTGTTTTCTCATATTTGGAGCTAAAGAGGAAAAAGGAAAAGAAAGATAGGGGAGTGGGGATCTCATGAAAATCAAAGGGAGATCAGTAGAAGAAAGGGACCAGGGGGTGGGAAAATGGGGATGGAGGAGGGAAGTGCTGGGGAAATGGCCTTGGCCAAATTATATTGTGTATCGTGTGCATGTACCAATATATAACAACAAATCCCATCATAGGTACCACTATAATGCATCAATTTTTTAAAAATGGGGAAAAAAAAAGTGGAATGAGAGAGAACCTTCTAGGACAGAGGACATGGTCCATAAAACTCGAGCAAATGATTGAACTGTACTACATTATATAAAAGAATCTGTTTTTCAAGTCAGCACTGTTCTGGGCAAGGCAAAGACTACCCAAAAAACTGCACAGTACAATCACATTTTCAAGAAGTCCCAAGAATATTTAAGAATACAAAAAAGTTCACATGCCCTTGCTATATAGGCCAGTGTGGGTGTCCCTGACGTTAAGTGCTAAGAAAAATTCAGAGGAAAGAGCTCAGTGAAGGTGGGGCATGCCTGGGCCTCAAAGATTAGATCAGATTTGGAAAGTCAAGCTGGGTTCCTGCTCTACTATCCCTCCCGTAGAGAACAGACTTGCCATGAACAGTCACTAGCTGCATGCTAACGTGTGAAGGGGACACTCACAGCCAGTGCTGAGAAACACTCGGGGATCCCCACCACCTTGCTCACAGACCAGCTAAGAAAATGAAACTGAAGCGTCTGGGGACAAAGTGCACCACGTCCACACAGTTAGAATTGGAGGGATCAGAAAGGACCTTGAGAGAAGGAGAGGGTCTGGATTGGACAAGACAACTTAGCACCAGGCAGAGGCTACTAAGGAAATCAGAATCAGGAGCAGAACTTTCTTCCCCTGGCAATTGGCAATGTGGTATATGGGCCACAAAGCTCTCCAGTCCTGTTCGTGTACTCTCCTGATATGGGACCTTCTGTGGGGGGCCTATGCTAGCTGGGGAATGAAGAAAGTTCTTATGGATATAGCAAAGATTATGCCGGGAGAGCAGTCTGAAGCTAACAAAATCCAAACCTTTACATTTCAGATGGGGAGCCAAGAATCAGAAAGAGAAAGTGATTTGCCCAAGATCACCTAGTGAGTTATAGGAAAGGCAGGACTGGATAATAGGCCTTCTAGCATTAGCTCGTTTTTATTCTGGAAGCATCTGACACATGGAAAGGGGGTCTAGGAAAAAGCTTCTGGAATAGTTCCAAACTGAACTTGCCCTGATCTTTCCTGCCAAAACATTTACCGACATGAAACTTCTTAAGAGTTCCTTCCACCTAGTTCAAGAGAGACTGCTGACATCCAAATGCCAGTGATGAGAAAAACAAAACTTTTGGTTTGGAGGGAAAATTTGGTGAGGGCCTCTCCTGGAGCCATTTGGGGAAGTTGTAATATGGAGAACAGCCGAGCAACGGGCAGGGTGCCGGGGGAAGGTCCTGGACTTCAGAGTCTCAGGAAGTTGATGCGTAGGTACCTTCTGGGCAATCTAATGACCTCATCTCACACTTAGGAAAACTACGTCCAAAGAGGAGAAGCAACTTCTCCAAGGCCACACAGAGAACAGGTGAAGAGCTGGGCACAGTGTGTCCCCGTTGAGTGTTCTTCATAAGCCCAGAGAAAAAGAAAGCTATTCCACCTGCTTGATCATCTGTCCAACCCTGTACAACCTTCTTTCTTTCCTTCTCTCTTCTTTCTTTCTTTTTTCTAACTAAAAAGATTTACTTTTACTTGAGCACGTTTTTGAAACCTTTAAAGAAAGAGTGGCCAAAAATAGAAATATTGTCTTAAAATTCATTTACTCTTCATTATACTTGCTGAAGTCTGGAAAATGAAAATTAAGAAAAATTTTCTGTGCGATAAAAGGCTTTTAACCATTGGTTTTATAAAGCAATAGATCAAGCCAGGCGCCTTGGCACACGCCTGAAATCTCAGCAACTTGGGAGGCTGAGGCAGGAGGATCACAAGTTCAAAGCCAGCCTCAGCAATTTAGTGAGGCGCTAAGCAACTCAGTGAGACCCTGTCTCTAAATAAAATACAAAAAAGGACTGGGGATGTGGCTCAGTGGTTCAGTGCCCCTGGGTTCATCCCCAGTACCAAAAAAAAAAAAAAAAAATTCTACCTAACAGTTTACTTTATATGACAAATGACTGTGTCTCTACAGTGCTGTGTTAATAGCTAAGACTTTATGTGACCATTTTCTGAAGTATAGAAATGCTTACAACTAATTTATAGCATTTCCAAATTTATCTGGCATAAAGTAGTTGCTCACAGTTAATTTTCCCAAGAGCTGAAGTGTGTATGGAGATGACAGCCCTATGTAATCTTGGATTTTCTTTTTGTTTGAGATGCAACCTTGTATCATGCTTGCTCTTGGTCAGAACTACAGACAACAGAGGTGTACTCCAACTTTAACTTCTAAAACTTGAAGTCTTTGAGAACAGGAATGACCTTGTATCCATCGGAGTCAAAGGAAAGGAGAGTCACTCTAGGCATCCCAAGCAGAGGGACTTTACATAAGGAACCAGTTTAAAAAAAAAAAAAAAAAACTAAACTGAGGGGCTGGGGATATAGCTCAGTTGGTAGAGTGCTTGCCTTGCATGCCCAAAGTCCCGGGTTCAATTCCCGGCTCCACCAAAAAAAAAAAAAAAAAAAAAAAAAAAAAAAAAAAAAAAAAAGCTGAGACCAAAGAAGAAATGGCCTCCCTCTAGCCAGAGATTAGTAACAGCAAGAAGTTTCCACCATCCCTAAGGCTGTAGGGCCACAGGAAGATGGTAAATACTACCAAGCTCAGAAACCTGGCAGGAGCCCAAATTGTGGTGGGAGCCCTTATCAGGTGCTGGTGGCTGATGGACCAGACACAGAAAGGCTGCCAGGAAGCCACTGAAGCAGAGAGAGGGAAGAAACGTCCTTGTGATGGAAGAGCTATCATGGGAAAAGTACCCAAAAGGGAGTATACAAATAAGTAAAATAGACTTCAATACAAAAACCGTTTACAAAGAATGACATTTTGTAGTGATAAAAGGATCCATACCTTAGGAAGATATAATAGTAAATAAACATATATGCACTGAAACGTCAGAGTCCAGAAGTACCTTAAGCAAACACTGACAGAATTGAAGGGAGAAATGCACAGTTTGATAATAATAGAGACTTCATTACCCTACTTTCAGTAATAGATACCTCTACTAAGCAGTGGATCGACGAAAAAATAGAAGATTTTTAACAACACTCTCAATCAACTGGGCCTAACATATCTATAGAGACACATGGAACATTCTCTAGGATAGACCATATTTAAGGACATAAAATGTATCTCAGCTAGGCATGGTGGTTCATGCCTATAATCCCATTGGCTCAGGAGGCTGAGGCAGGAGGATCACGAGTTCAAAGCCAACCTCAGCCACTTATCAAGGCCCTGAGCAACTCGGTGAGACCCTGTCTCTAAATAAAATACAAAAAAGGGCTGGGGATGTGGCTCAGTGGTTGAGTGGCCCTGCCCTGGGTTCAATCCCCGATACCAAAAAAAAAAAAAAATACTCAATAAATTTGAAATCAAAGTGTGCTCACAAGTAGTAACAGAGGAAAATTTGAGGAATTCATAAATATGTGGAAATTAAACATCATACTGCTAAATAATCAAGGGGTCAAAAAAAATTTAAAAAATTAGAAAAACACCTCAAAATTAATGAAAATGGAAATACAACATACCAAATCTTATGGAATGCAGCTGAACAGCATGTATAGAAAAACTAATAGCAATATATCAGCCTGTTTTTAAAAAGAAGAAATATGTCAAATAGAGAACTTGACTATTTTTTTTCAGTACTTGGTAATAAACCCAAGGGCTCTCATAATACTAGGAAAATGCTCTACCACTGAACTGTACCCCTGGTTCTATTTCACTTTTATTTTATTTCAAGACAGGGTTTTGCTAAGTTACTGAAACTGTCCTCAAACTTGTGATCTTCCAGCCTCAGTCTCCTGAATACCTGAGACTACAGATGTGCACTTCCATGCCTGGCTGAGAATCAACCTTTTAACATAATGAAAAAGAAGAGAAATCAAACAGAAATAAGGAAAAAATAAAGCCTAGGATACAAAGAAATGAAATTGAGAATTGGAAAAAATTAGAGAAAGTCAACAAAACCAAAAGTTGATATTCCAAAATATCGATACAAATAACTATTATGGAACTAGACTCACCCAGATACCAAAACCAAACAAAAGTATCACAAGGAAAAAAAAAAAAAAAACACAAGTTAATATCCCTTTTAAACACAGGCAAAACATTCCTGAACAAAACATTGACAACTAAATCCAGCCATGTATTGACCAAGGACAAATCCAGCCATGTACCATGACCAAGATATTTATCCCAAAAATTCAAGTTTTGTTCAACATGTAAACATATGATCCAAGGAATACACCATAGTTAATACAGGAAAGGGCGAAAAAAAAAAAAAAACCCTCAATGGACACAGAGAAAATAATTGACAAAATCCAACAAACTAAGAATAGAAGGAAATATGATAATGACCATCTATGATAAACCCCCAGCTAACAACATACTTAATAATGAAAGACTATTTTTCCCCTAAAACCAAGTACAAGACCAGTGACTCTTGCCACACTTAGTCAACATTATTCTAGCTGTGGCAGTTAGGCAAAACACAGGCATCCTGATTGAGAAGGAAGAAGTATTCATGTATGGTGTGATGCTAGATTAGGAAATCCTAAGGGTTACACACACACACATACACAATCAGATCCAAAATGAGTTTTGTAAAATTGCAAGTTACAAGGTAAATGTGCAAAAGTCAATTGTATTTTTATACCCTAGCAATGAGCAGTCTGAAACTTAAATTAAGAAAAAATTCCACTTAAGATAGGGTCAAAAAGAATTTTCAAAACTTAGGAATCAATTTAACAAAAGAAGAAAAATGCTTGCACACTAAAAACTGTAAAACACTTAAAAAAATCAAAGCAGGCCTAAATAAATGAACATACATCCCATGTTTATGGACAATAAGACTTAATTAGGCACTGTGGTAGAGCACTTCCCTAGCATGTGTGAGGCAGATGTTTTATTCTCAGCACCTCATATAAATAAATGAAATAAAGGTCCATCAACAACTAAAAATATATATATTTTAAATAAAGACAATATTATTAAGATGACAATATTCCTTAAATTGATCTACAGATTCAAAACAATAACTATCAGAATCTCAGCTGGTTTTACTGCAAAAATTGACAAGCTGACACTAAAATTTATATAGAAAAGAGAGACCCAATCAGATGCGGTGGTGCACACCTGTAAACCTAGCACCTTGGGAGGGTGAGGCAGGAGGATTGCAAGTTCAAAGCCACCCTCAGCAAAAGAGAGGCACTAAACAACCAAGTGAGACCCTGTCTCTAAATGAAATACAAAATTGGGCTGGGGATGTAGTGTAGTGGTCACATGCCCCTGAGTTCAACCTCCAGTACCCCCAAAAAAAGAAAGAAAGAAAGGAAAAAAAAAAAAAAAAAAAGACCCACATTAGGCAAAACAATCTTTAAAAAGAAAAATAAAAGGTTACAGGTTTCAATTTCAAATCTTACTACAGGCTACAATAATCAAAACAGTAAGGTTCGGTGAGGTTCAAGCATGAGACCGACACACAGATTAATAGAGTAGAATTGAGAGACCATAAATTAACCATTGCTTTCTCAGTCAGTTGATTTGCAGCAAAGGTGCCAAGACAATTCAACAGCAAAAGAATAATCTTTCCAAAAAATCACACTGGGAAACAAGTTATCCACATCCAAAGAATGAAGGTGGATCCTTACTTCACACCATATTCAAAATAACTGAAAATTGGATCAGACCTAAATATAAGAGCAAAAAATGTAAAACTCTTATAAGAAAATATAGGAATGGATCTCAGAGAACTCAGATTAGGCCATAGTTTCTTAGATATGACAACGAAAGCCCAATTGACAAAAGAAAAATAAATAAATTGGACTATAAATTTTCAAACATTGTATTTCAAAGGATACCAACAAGAAAGTGAAGAAATAATTCAAATAATGGGAGAAAGTACTTAAAAATATACATCTGAGAAGGGACTTATACCCAGAATATATAAAGAACTCTTACAACTCCACAATTAAAAACAAATAACCCAGTTTTTAAAGGGCAAAGAATTTAAATAGATAATTCTCTGCAGAAAATATGTAACTGATCAGTAAGCACATACAAAGATACTCAAGATCAGTAGTCAGTAGGAAAACCAAAACCACAATGAGCTAACACTTAACACCCACTAAGATGGCTTGAATAGGGACAGACAATAATAACAAATTGTTGAGTGTGTGGGATCCTCATACATGGTTGATGGGAATATAAAATGACATAGCCACTTTGGAAAACAGGATAGAATTTTCTCACTTGGTTAAACATAAAATTACCACACAATCCAACAATTCTACTCCTAGGCATATACTTGAGAGAATAAAATCGTATGTCCACACATCAAAAAAGCTTGTACACCAATATTCACCAGCGTCACTACTCATAATAGCTAAAAAGTAGAAACAACCCAAAGGCCCAACCAATGATGGAAAAAAAAAAATACGATGCTTCCATACAATGGAATATTATTTAACCATAAAAAGGAACAAATAACTGAAGCATACTACCACACGGATGAAACTTGCAAGGGCTGACTGAAAGAAGTGAGACATAAAGAACACAGTCACATATGTCCATGTACATCACATGTCCAACAAAGGCAAATCTACGGAAACAGGAAGTTGATCTCTAGTTATCAGGGGCTACGGGTAGACATGGTGAAGACATGAGGGTCTTATTGATGGTAATGGTAGAGAGGGACTAACACATATCCTAAGTGGATTGTGGTGGTGGTTGTTCTACTCCATGAATGTATAAAAGCCAGAGCACTATACACTTGAAGAGGGTAAATTTTATGGGATAGGAATCATACCAGAACAAAGCCATCATTAAGGAAGGAAAACAAGGGGCTGGGGAGATGGCTCAGTTGGTAAAGTACTTGCCTTATAATGCACGAGGCCCTGGGTTCAATCCTGAGCACCGCAAAAAAAAAAAAAAAAGAAAAAAAATGTCAGAGGAAAAGTAGTTTGGGAAATGCGGTTCCCTGTACCATCCAGCAGGACAAGGATATAGCGAGCACCTGCAATTTTATGTTGCCTGGGCATCGTTGTTTCCGTTTGTTTGTTGTTGTTTTCTGCACTGGGGCGCTTACCCACTGAGCCGCATCCCTAGCCCTTCTTAATTTTTATTTTGAGGGAGGGTCTCGCAAAGTGGCTGAGGCTGACTTTGAACTTGTGATCCTCCTGCCTCAGCCTTCCAAATTGCTGGGATTACAGGCATGCACCACCACGCCCTGCTCTTGGCAACATTTTTAAATAAAAGTTTAACTTTCTCATGCCAGAAGTGAAACTCAGTTACCCTTGACACACCTGTCCAATACTATCCCCCACTGGAATGGCCCCAGCCAGTGGCTGCAGATAAAAACCCAGAGGCATCTCTGCTTTTTCTTGCAGCTTGTTTTAAACAGACTGTTTAGACATTTGCTGAGGAACTTCTGTGACCACCTCAGGGTCACAGCCTGACCTGTGTGACTGCTTCCTTTAAACCCGCCAGTTGAAGTTCTCTGTAGGAAACCAGTTCGGATGACACCCTGAATCCAAAAAGCATTGACTCACAAGACCCTTCTTTGCTCTCTGTTGGCTTTCAGTCCCCGACCTCTGTTGGTGGGCAGGGCCTCCACGCATACCAGCTCCCTCCCTCCAACACAGGATCTGTAAATACAAAAAACAAACCCCTAAACTTTCACTTTGTGGTTGGGTTGTTGCAGCTTTCCCTGCAGTCTGACCCCTGAGGGCAGGGACACCTGAGGGCCCTCACTTAGGTGATGCAGGTGGTTCCTCTCTGGGGCTTTTCTGGCTGGTCTCTGGTGGCTACTGGGACAGGAGCTACTGGCTGAGCTGATAATGAAACTCAAAGAGTTTCATTCAACACAAAGGGAAGAATGGGGACACGTCCCCTGACTCCTACCCTCTACCCACAGCCTGGCATGTGATATTTGAGCTATAAGCATGTGTTGGATTAATAAGGAGCCCCTCAACTAAGCTCTGCCAGGTGGCACGAGGGGCTTTTTCAATGTAAATGACCCGATGATTCAGGAACTTATGACCAGTGAGTGGGGCTGTCACTCTGTCACCTTTCTCATACCTTTGTCCCCAGCAGGCTCTTGGGGGGCGGGGGGGGGGGGGCGGTGAGTGAGACAGGGAGGCTTGGAGGGAGGAGCAATGGTGGGAGGGGCGGGGAAGAGGGAGGCTCCTCTCACAACTTAAAAGGGGCTCGTACCATTTCCTCCCCAGACAGGGGTAGCTCAAGACGTGGGCACAGCCTTCCTGTGTGGTTTCAGTCACCGGAGAGTGTCATGGACCTGGGTGAGTAAGCCTCCCTGGGTGAGACAGAACAGGGACCGGTCCCGGGGTCTTGGACCCCAGGCAGACCTAGTAGAGTGGGGGTGGGGTGGAAGGCATGAGGAGCTTGCTAAGAAATCAGGAGGTCTGGTGGGCATCGGTGGCCACTTCCAGAGAAGGACACTCTGAAGTCCCAGGGAGGGTGCACCTGCCCTCTCAGACCCAGGACGGCAGGCAGTCATGGGGTGCCAGAAAGGACAAGGGGGCTGAGGTGTGGTGTCTTTCTGAAACAGCAGGGAATGAGGAGCTCAGCCGGGCGGGCTGCGTGACCTGAACAGAAGCTGTTCTGGGGAGGCCCTCTGAGACCTCTGGGGACCAGTTTCATCTCCTAGGAGGGCTCAGGACCCTCCCCCTTCTTCCCAGCTTTCCCCTTCCTCCCCTGCTAAGTAGGGATCTGGATTCCCATGCTGCTGTGTTGTGAGTAGGAGCACCTCACACCGGTGACTGTGCTGTGTGTGGGTGCGGTGTGGTGCTTTCTCTCTGCTGTGCACGCCACAGGCTTTGTGCCAGCTTTGCCATTTGCCTCTTGCAAGTTGGGGGATGACATGGAACAGCCGGGAGCATTCAGCTTAGAGAAGCCATAACCAGACGTCCAGGACAGCCCCTGTCCCTCCCTGATCAAACCCCACTCACTCCAGCCAGATGGACGCTTCTTCTCCTAGAAAGCCCTCCTTCTGGTCTAACCCCAGTCTCGACTGGAGAGGGTACGAAGGGAGCCCCGGGTGGGTGCCGAGTGGGTCTTCCAGCCCCAGACACCCCAGTTATCAATCTCAGCTGCAGAGTCAGAGCAACCTGAGGCAAAGAAGGCCAGGTTCTTAGATGGCTCGTCACACAGCAAGCGAAGCACCACGGCGGCCTCAAAGCCACAAGAGGTTGGCTTTAAAAAGTGAAGGTTCCCTGGTGCTGTCCTCACACCCCTCCCTGCCACACCACAGCCCTTGCCTGTCTCTGCCTTCCCCGCCCACCCCAAACCTGGGTCTGGACCCAGCAGACAGCTGTGGTAGGGATACGGTGGTGCCCCACTGCCTGTGAACTCCAGGATCTTGCACCTGCATCCCGGGTGCTTTGGGCATTGAGTGGGAGATGCTTGTGGGATGGATGGTCGGACGGATGGACGGATGGATGAGTGGATGGAGTAAATCAAGAACTTCAGGTGGATTTTCAGTTTTGAAAATCTCTTTTAATTTCTCCTCCCAGTCAGTCTGCCCCCTTAAACCTAGAATCCACTTGTGCCGGCCTCAATCTGAGGGCACCCACACCACCCACTGGAGACGGTGTCCCTATATTGACCTCTGTGCCACTAAACCTTTGAAAAGCAGCTCCCCAGAGGGAGGAGAGGCTGAGTTTGTCCTGCTGGCCAATTTCCATAGTATAAGTTCTCCAGCCGGGTTGACTGGAGGCAGTCAGCGGCCTTCTGAACTCACAGAGGGATGCTCTCACCATCGGCTCCAGAACATCACTGAGGGTCCCCCTGGACTAGGTTTGGGGACCCCTGGGTCTGGATGCAGTGCCTGGTCCTGGAGGAAGAGACATTCTTGCTTCCTCACTCAACTTGAGAGAACCCCAACGACCAAACCCCAAATACTGGAATGAAGAGCCACCTCTGAGAAGCAGTGCCCAAAACGGGCGCTGGGCCGTTGGAAGGGCGGCTGGGCCACAAAGGGTCTGTTTTTCGATATTCATCTTCCCAGCAGGGAGCAAGAGGTAGGTGAGGAGGCTCGGTTTCTGTTACACAAAATGAAAAACGCCACTTGAGGGCTAAGCGGACTTTTTCACCGCCTCTTTCATGGTTTGAATGAGCAGCCCCCCCCCCCCACCCTCCCCGTTGTCAGGATTCTCAAAAGCAGAGAAAAGAAAATTGACACCCCCCCCACACACACACAGACTTGTGTCTCCTAGGCTGGTGGTACATGGTGGCGAAGGAAGATGGTAAAGGAATTCAGGGATAATCCCTCTTATCTTCCAGCAACTAGGTCCCTGGGCCAGAGGAGAAGCTCCAGCCTGGGTAGCTATAAAAAAATCTCTCCTCTTTGCTCGGTACTTTTTTTCATTGATTGAGGAATTTGGGGAAAACCAGTCTGGTGAGGAGAGAGAAATCTGTGTCAATACACTGCTGCCACAGAGTGAGAGGGAGCATTGATGGGGATGAGGACAAGATAAGGAGAGAAGTGTGGCCATAGGTCAGGAGGGTATTTAAGTTGGGTTTTGAAGGATGTGTAGGAGTTGTCTAATCAAATGAGGAAAGGGTTCAGGCACAACAGGGACATCATAAGACATCAGAAGCCAAGAAGGTAAATAAGATAGAAGGCATAAGATCTAGGGAAGCAGAGGGGAGTAGGGTGAACCCTAGACTGCATGCCTCATCCAAATCCAATACTTTTAGAGGCCCATGCAGCACACAGAGTATCCTGGGAACTCAGCCTCAGACTCAGAAGTGGTCAACTCTGGCAAATGTAATAAAGACAAGAAAGAAGCTAGTGGAGAGGAATAGTGGCCGGGCCCAGGAGGAGGAAAGGACAGGGAGGTAAAGGTGTGGCCCAGACCAATACTTAAAACTGTGTGGCATCACTGAGAAGTTTGCACTCCATCTTGAAAGCAATGGGAAGCCCCTGAAGATGTTTACCTCTCAATTAGGGGAGTTAAAGGACGAGAGCAGCAGAGCCTTATGTCAGGCAGGGCCAGCTCTGAGAGACGATGGTGAATAGAAGCAACAGGCACCGTGGCGCACACCTGTAATCCCAGCAACTGGGGACGCTGAGGCAGGAGGATCACAGGTTCAAGGCCAGCCTCAGTACCTTAATGAGACAATGTCTCAAAATTTAAAAATGCAAAGGACTGAGGATGTAACTCAGTGGTAGAGTGCCCCTGGGTTCAATCCCCTGTACCACTGGGGAAAAAAAAAAAAATAGAAGCAACAGAACCGAGTGACCAATGGAAGCAGGAGAGTGGGGGTTGCCTTCATGTTCCACGGAGGTCCATGTATGCAGTAGGCACATCAGAAATGTAGCATGATGCAGTGGTGAGAGCCATCCCATTCACATCTCAGATCCATCTCTGAGAAGGCAGCTGTGTGCCATCAGACAAGTAGCTTAACCTCTCCGGGTCTCTGTTTCCTGGAACATAGAATAAGAATCACAGGGAATACCTTACAAGATATCATAAGGGAGAGATTCATAAAGACAAGGTGGTGGCACAAAGACAATGGTTTACAGAGTCAGAGGGTTCAAAGCCCAGCTCCACCACTGGCCCTTTGGGTGACTCTTGGAATGCTACTCGTCTTGCTGTACTGTTTCTTTTTTGGCAAGTGGGGATGATTGTAGTGCTGGTCTCTGGGGCTTTTGTGAGGATGAAACAAGACCTCACGGGTAGGCAGTTTGGTGCAGAGCTCAGGGAATATAGATATAAATTTTGTCATTGGATTAAAGAGTGGACAGAAGTGACTCCATGACTCAGCCAACTCTCCCCTATCCCAGCCTGTACGAAAGGGGGTCCCCCAGGCCTCTTATCTCCTCTCTAGATCCCTACGGCTTCCCTGCTTCTGCCCTCCCTCTCTCCCCTGCCCAGGAAAGAGCAATTCCAGAGAAGAAAAAGATAGGGGGGCTCTGGGGCCAGGGGATGAGCAGCCAGAATCCTGGGCAACCTGGAGTGTCTGGAAGAACATGGGAATGGAAGTTTGGGGATGGGATGGGAAGAAGTCAGTAATCCTCTCCTCCCAGACAGGAGGTTTCTCAGGACAGGGGCTCAGGTTGGAGTTCTAGGGAAGTTTACGTTTGTGATGATCATTCCCGGAAACTCAGAAAACACCCAACATCTAGGTCAACCACTCCTCAATACCACCCCCCCCCCCAAGATTCCCAGAGCCGTTGGTGCCACCCAAGTTGCTGCCCAAAACCAGTTGCTTTATGACTTTCAACAGTCAGGAGTGATCTGACTCGTGGCCATTGACCAGGTCCCTGGGTCACACGCCAGAATTCCCCTAAGTTTCCCTATTAACCTTCTTGAAAATGGTCCATTCTGGACCTACAAGATGCCTGCTCATCCCCTAGGTCCAACACGCCAGGAGTGTGAAATCATCTACACACATGGGCCAGGACCTCCCCCACACCCCCACAGTAGCAGAAGGAATGGAACAAGGCCCAGGAGAAGGGCAGACAGAGTAAGACAGAAACAGCACTACTGCTCGTCTTTCACCCATTGTGGCTGATCAAAACCTTGAGGTTTCTCGTTCTCAGTGACAGTCAGAGCGGGCTTTCTCTAGAGTCACCGAAAGACTTTGACGTGTTTAAAGAAACCTCGAACGCCGAGCAACGAGATGAGTCAGGCAGGGTAGGCGGTGCACTGGACCTTGGAGGGCGTGTGGTTAAGTGGAGACAGGCAGCCTCAAGCTCAGGGGTTCCAGAGGTAATTCAGTAAGAAAGGGGAGCGAGAGACCAGAGCAGGATGCCACACAGAGACCCACACCTACCGGGAAAGCCAATGCTCAGACACAAGCTAGGGACAATAGGACACTGATTCCTGTCCCTAGATATAGAAGATGCAGCTGGGAAGGCAGGTCCAAGTACACAGGGGAGGGTTTGACTGCCATGCTGAGCATCAGGAGCTTCACCCTCAGGGCTGGGTTGAGCCTGAGGGAAGACACCATGGGATTTGGCATCAGAACTATACTTTAGGGATGGGCACAGTGGTATACACCTCTAATCCCAGAGGCTCTGGAGGCTGAGGCAGGAGGATCACAGGTTCAAAGTCAGCCTCAGTAACTTAGCAAGACCCTATCTCAAAATTTAAAAAAAAAAAAAAAATTTAAAAAGGGCTGGGGATGTGGCTCAGTGGTTAAGTACCCCTGGGTTCAATCCCTTGTTCTAAAAAATAAATAAATAAATAAATATACTTTAGGAATCATGCCTAACGGTAGCATGCAGGATAAGTTTCTTGAGATGGGAGAAACATCTACTTATCTATGTGGCCTGATGCCCCTCCTGCCTACCCTGGGAACTCCCAAGCCAGAATCCCCAACCTCCAGCCCGGTGTCTGGTTGGAGCCCTCAAACTGCAACCCGAGTGTCATGCAGTAGCACTCCAGCAGGTGGTGCTGTGGCCAAGGACACAGAACCTCCAGGCTTGGGCTGCTTCCCTGGCCTCCAGAGGGCCCCCGTCTCCAGAAGATACGGAGAGCAGGATCCCAGGCATTTCCAGCCCCTATTGATACTGAACAGCAACTGCCTACAGGTCCTGCCTGAGTATCCACGTGTGCCCTCACAGTGACGCCCCTGTGGGTCAGACCCTGGCTGAGAACGGAGAGTCAGGGAACAAGGGGGAGTTCCAGGGGTAGAGAAGGCCCAGCTGGTGCCCCGGGGGTGCTCCCAGACTGCTGGTGGGATGACGCTTCTACATAACTTCCTCCCTCAACTGTTGTCCCTGCTCAGCCAGCAGGAGGAAATACGTTCTAAGGCTCGGCCTCGTGGCCGAGGCCAACTGAGCCATTGTCTGCAGCATATCCAGCCCTTTGCGCATTAAAAGCCGGCCTCTCCATCTGCTGCTTGGAAGCAAGGAGAGCCTCCTGGCCTCCACAGCGTGTTCCTGCCACCCCCCACCCCCAATCAAGAAAAAGAAAAACTGGCTCTGCTCCCCTCCCACCTATCACCCAGGGCATTAGATTAGGAAACAAGTGAAAGAAGAGAAAATACACACAAGGTTTTTAAAAGACATGTAGTTCTATCACAAAATAGTGCCCATCCGTACTCTAGGTGTCCTCTCAGACCCTTGATGCTCCCTCCTTCAGATGGACAAGCAGGGCATTCATTCATTCACTCACGGGTACGAAAATCCTGGACCTGCACCAGGTAAGAGGAAAGGGACCCTGCCCCAAAGACAGGCTAAGACGCTGGGCCAGGGGACCAATAGTCAGTGCTAAGTAAACGTCAGTGAATGAAGGGGTGTTAGGGGCCCCTGAGACCCCAGGGTCAGGCTAAGGGGCAGACAGGCTTCAAGTGAACTCTCCAACTGCAGAAGAAGCCCAGCTGGGCCAGGGTGAGGGGCAGGAAGCGCCTGTCCCATGTTCTAATCCTGGACCTGGGAGTGGAGGAAGGAGAGGTGAGGACAGGGATGTCGGGCATCAGGCCAGGTGTTCAAAAGCACAATCTGGTTCTGATGTTCTCTTGTGCAAATGAAGTGCCTGGAGCTCAGGATGAAGGTTCCCAGCAGCATCTCCCCCTCTGCTGCTTTCTTTAATAACAAAGGGTCCTCCCTGCCAAGCAATCACTTTCTTTCCTTGTCTCCTACAGGGAAACCAATGAAAAGCGTGCTGGCTGTGGCTCTCCTCGTCATTTTCCAGGTGAGGTTTCCTACCAGGGGACACTCTGTTCCCTCCCCTACGCTCCCCTCCCAAGCCAGGAGTGCTGAGGGAGAAGCTGGTCATTTGCTAGAAAGAAATCAAAGACCCAGACGAAAACCCACCTGTCATTCATTAAGCTGCTGGCCACTCCTTCTCCATCTGTTGAGTGACCCCCAAGAGTCCCAGATGTTCTCTGAACTTCCTTTACTCCATCTAAATTAAAATACAGGGAGAAGTAATTTACTACCACCTTCCCTACCCCGCTGCCAGTCTCCCCACCCAGGAGACAGAAACACAGATTGAGTTCTTGGAGAGAGAAGAAATGCAAAAAGCAAAGGCCAGGAGAAGACTTGGTTCTGCACATGTGTGCACACATCCACACGTGGAAAATGCCACATGTGGGCAGAGAAGAAACTTTGGTCTGGTGACCCAGTTACGATTCTAGTCCCCCAGAGCTGTCTCCCCATCACCCTTCAGTCCAAGGCTCCCCTAGAAGCCCTGCTCTCTTTCATGAAACAGGGACCCATCTGGCCTCCCTGGGAGGAGAGGGGAAAAAGGGTGGACCAGGACGCGGTGGGGGAGGGTGGACGGAGCACGAACTTCACAGGGGCCTGAACTCTGCAGGAGAAAGATCCCCAACTTGCAAGTTTCCCTTTCTCAGTCTCCGCAATGGTGACAAAAGACGCACCCCGTCATGTGCCAGAGTCAGAGGAGACAACTCCTTGAGTTAGTTTCCTCTGTTGGTCAAGCGGGGAGCGCTCCAGGGCTTGGGGAAGAGCCGGCCCCTCTGAGGTCTCTCTGGAGAGGCAGTGCTTCAGAATTGGGCTCTTCCCCAGGTCTGGCGGCCAGAGGGGAAGCTTTCCAGGAGCTCAGGCCAGAGGCAGGCCCCAAGCTGGGCACTATTCCCAAAACCCCATCCCAAAGGCCCCCTGGAGCTTGGGCTGCAGCCCTGAACTTGGCCCCCATTCCCCGTCACTGCTGCCTCCCTCCCTCTGCCCAGTCTCCAGTGCTCAGAGGGGCTGTACTGCTGGCTGGAAAGCTGGGGAGGGGATGAAGACAGCCGTGGCTCGTGGCTCGTTCTGCTCTTCCCCTCGGGTGGGGGGACTCAGACAGGGCAGGATGTGGTGGGGCTGTGGGCTGCCGAGGAGTCAAGGCTGCAAGGGGGGTGTGGAGCAGGAGGACTGGGTGGGGGAGCACTTCAGAGGCCAGGAGTACTGCCCTCCAGAAGGCCTGAAACCCCTTAAGCCCAGGGGTCCTGGACCTAAAGCCTCGTGTCTTACTCCAGGGGGGCCAAGGGCAGCCAGCCTCCTCCAGGACTCCCAGGCAACACCCACACCCAGGAGAGGGAAAAGGGGTTGCCACTGACTTCTTCTCAAGCTAGCAATGCCTAAAGGAAAGGCTCCTGGACACCATTTCAGCCTCCTCCTGTCCCCACGCCTGGACAGTGATGAATGCAGAACGTGGATTGTCGAACTTTTAAGAGCCCAGTTCCCGGAGGAGGAACCAGGAGTTTCCCGAGGCTGTTCCCTAAGAGCAGGGCCATCTATCACTGTGCACAGCCACATTCGTGCCCCCTCCTTCATTGATAAAATCACAGCAGGCTGCTGAACCTTCACCCCGCCCTGCAGACAGGCTAAAAAAAGCCCAGAGCAGCTGAGCCCTGCTGATTGGGATCTGTCTGCCGGAAGAGAGAGAGGCAGAGAGGTGGGGAGGGTAGGAGCACAGAGGGAGAGTGGGAGAAGAAAGTCACACTTCCTTCCCAGGGCACAGCTGCCCGAGACTCAGTCACAGCTGAGGAGCACTCCCCCCACCACCAGGCCCTGTCAGCCAGTCATCTACTCACAGAGCTGGCTGCACTTGGGCACGTGTTGCCTGAGCTCCTGCTGAGTGCTAGCGGGCACCAAGAATCCATAAATGTCTCCAAGTTGCTCGCCACCCATGATCACAGCAGTCTGCACCAAACCCAGGGCTTCCTGGCCTCTTAACCGGAGCTTTTTTGCCTTCTCTTCTCACTGCTCGTCCTCCTCAACCTTGACCCCAAGATGGACTTTTCCCTCAAAAGCTCAGGCATTTTATAGGTCCCCGGGAAAACCACTAGGTTCTAAAGGAGGCTCCAGAAGAAAGATGCATCCTCCAACCAGAGGGCAAAATAAAATTGTAGACATGAAAGGACCAGAACCTGGGTTAGGTACCTTACAACTAACGTGTGCAAGAGAAGGGATTCACCTCCATTTCACAGACAGGAAAACTGAGGCTTGGTGAGAGGAAATGCATTTAACCAGTTTAAGGCTCACTGGATCCCAAGACCCGGACTATTTCCAGTCCACCGTCCACACATGCAAGACCAAGTAGGCAAAATCAGACCCCTGATACAAATTGGTTGAAATCTAGAATCCTAGGACCACCTAGCCTACCAAATTAGGATCTACTTGTGCTTTTGGGGGTTTTTTTGTTTTGTTTGTACCAGGGATTGAACCTGAGGATGCTTAACACTGAGCCACATCCCCAGCCCTTTTTATTTTTTTATTTTGAGACGGGGTCTCGCTAAGTTGCTTAGGGCCTCACTAAGTTGCTGTGGCTGGCTTTGAACCTTCCATTCCTCACACCTCAGCGTCCCAAGCCACTGGGATTACAGGCATGTGCCACCATGCCCTACAGGATACACATTTTAACAAGATCCTTAGGTAATTCATATGCATGTTAAAGTTTGAGATGCAGGGATTTCAAGCCAAAGAATTACCTGGAAATTTTAGAAAAAATACAGATTCCTAGGCCCCATCCTCTGAGAGCCTGGTTTATCAGATCTCGGGTAAGGTCTAGAAAATTTGCATTTCTATCAGGTTCCAGGTGATACTGATGACAGTCCACACTTTAACACCACTGATCTAGGATAAATCCCAGCCAGACTTGGACCCACCTCGTTAAGAGTTTAACTAGGACTGTTTAAATAAGGACCGTTTTCCCTTATTTCCTTCCCCACAGGTGTGCTTGTGCCAAGATGAAGTCACAGATGATTACATCGGGGACAACACCACGGTGGACTACACCTTGTACGAGTCTTTATGCTTCAAGAAAGACGTGAGGAACTTTAAGGCCTGGTTCCTCCCAGTCATGTACTCAGTCATCTGCTTCGTGGGCCTACTGGGCAATGGGCTGGTGGTATCCACCTACATCTATTTCAAGCGGCTCAAGACCATGACCGATACCTACCTGCTCAACCTGGCCATGGCAGACATCCTCTTCCTCCTGACCCTTCCCTTCTGGGCCTACAGCGCAGCCAAGTCCTGGATCTTCGGTGTCTACTTCTGCAAGGTCATCTTCAGCGTCTACAAAATGAGCTTCTTCAGTGGTATGCTACTGCTTCTTTGTATCAGCATCGACCGCTACGTAGCCATCGTCCAGGCCGTGTGTGCCCACCGCCACCGTGCCCGCGTGCTCCTCATTAGCAAGCTCTCCTGTGTGGGCATCTGGATGCTGGCCTTACTGCTCTCCATCCCGGAGATGGTGTACAGCGGCACCCAGAGGAGCAGCAGCGAGCAAGCCTGGCGATGCTCTCTCATCACCGAGCACGTGGAAGCTCTGATCACCATCCAGGTGGCCCAGATGGTGATCGGCTTTCTGGTGCCCCTGCTGGCCATGAGCTTCTGCTACCTCGTCATCATCCGGACCCTGCTCCAGGCGCGCAACTTTGAGCGCAACAAGGCCATCAAGGTGATCATCGCCGTGGTCGTGGTCTTCATCGTCTTCCAGCTGCCCTACAACGGGGTGATCCTGGCCCAGACGGTGGCCAACTTCAACATCACCAGCAGCACCTGCGAGCTCAGCAAGCAGCTCAACATCGCCTATGATGTCACCTACAGCCTGGCCTGCGTCCGGTGCTGTGTCAACCCTTTCTTGTATGCCTTCATTGGCGTCAAGTTCCGCAACGACCTCTTCAAGCTCTTTAAGGACTTGGGCTGCCTCAGCCAGGAGCAGCTGCGGCAGTGGTCTTCCTGCCGGCACGTGCGCCATGCCTCCATGAGCATGGAGGCCGAGACCACCACCACCTTCTCTCCATAGGCAGCTCCTCTGCCTGGCGGGGAGGGACCTCCCCCAGGGCCTAGGGGACAGGGAGCAGACGCAAGACTCAGGACCCATCCAAAAGCTGCTTAGGGAAAAGCAGTTCTGGCCACTAAAGTTGACCTCAGAGTGAAAACCTGGGTCCCAGGAGACAGCTTGACCCCAACACTAGCTACCTCAATCAAGGCTGGAAAGAGACACAGCTAAGAAATGATTACCAGGACCAGTGACACTCCAAACCCAAAGCTGTTGTCCCCAAACCAGACATTAAAAGTGAGCATGGAGAAACCCTCTGCCCCTCCTAGAGTAAAGGGGACAGGGCGGGTGGTGGCAGGGGCTGCTGAGTCCCCTGAATGAACCTTCTTCCAAACTTGAAAGAAGCCAACCCAGAGATTCGAGGGCAGAGGCCAGGTCTTCCAGGAAACAAGGCTTTGTCTTGACCAAGATGGTGGCAAAGCTTCTAAGCTTGGTAAGAAAGGGGCATCAACAGGTCAAACCAACTCTGTGAGTCCCTTCCTCTGTCTCTTTCCATGGTCAGGAAGGCAGCCTCCTCGCTGCCCCGAGAGCATGCCTATCCCCCGTCTGCTGCCAACAAGGGAAGGTGGTATTTCCTGCAGGTCACACCGGCTCCCTCAGCCTGACCAAACCATGTTCCCAGCCAAGCTCTGCAGCAGCAAGGACATACGGTCAGGTCTCAGCTCCACAAGGATGGGAGGAGAGGACAGAATGATTGGAGACCAGAGAGGGTGACAACGCTGGCTGCCAAATGAGCCAGCCACCTTTCTATTGCTTGTCACCAGGGAAAACTCCTCTGCTGCTGTCTTTTCAATACATCAAGACAGCACAGAATGGTTTCTCTTGAGGAAACAATGGCTTTAAAAGCAATAAGATTTTTTTAAAAATAAATGGGTAAATCTCAAGTGAGTGTTCTTTTGCAATACCCCACGCCCCACCCGATCACCCCCGGCCCCTCCTCCCCATCTTCATTTCTCAGAGAGGCTCTGAAACACGAGAACACTGAGCTGTGCTCTGAGCTCATCCGATGACACAAGCCCAAGAACCTGACAGAGGCTGAAGGAGGGCAAGGACAGGATGTCCATCTCATGAACGCTCTTCCAGAGAGCGTGGGATGGAACCGAGCCTGTGCAGTCACCAGAGAACCAGAGACTCCAATCGAGTGCAGACTTAGGGAGACCAAATGGTTCCAACAACCTCGCCACCTGGGAGCCAGCTCCGCTCTCAGCCGCATCTGCATACTGGTTGGCCTGCCTGTGCCAGCTCAGCCTGGAGCAGGAGCCCCCACCCTTGTTAGTCCCAAAACTTGTGTTTGGAGGTAGGGTCTCTCCCTGGGCTCAGAGATCACGGCATTCTGGGGTATGGGGTCTGGAATGGGACTGATGAGACAGGCAGGATGGGACCCTTGGCTGGGTGCTTGAAATCTGGGACCACTCAGGATGCTCCCAACTGGCCACTTGTACCAGTGGTCCTCCGTGGCATACATCTCAGTCCATCCCTGCGTCAGCAACAAACTACCACAGTCTGGGTAATTGTTAAATAACAGAAAGTGTTCCTCACAGTTCCAGAGGCTGGACAAAGAGCCTAAAGGGCACAGCAAGTTCCCTTTAGCTCTTTTATAAGGTCATTAATCCCACTTCAAGAGCATGAGGCCCTTATGACCTAACTGACCCCTTCCCAGGGCCTCCCCCTGTAATACCACCACCTTGGGGTTTAAGTTGCAACCTACAAGTGAGAAAAGGACACACATTCAAACCATAGAGGTGTAGCTGTCCACTGCAGAGGGTGGGAGAGAAGAACAGGCACTGTCCCACACACAGACCAAGTGTCCATGTCTCTGGCACCCTGGGCCCATCCAGAACCCTGACTTCTCCAAATCAGAGAAATCAGACCAACCTATGAGGCATGGGGTGGATCTTAAGGCCCAGCACCCACATCCCAGGGGGCATTCGAGGGAGGGTTGAGACATTCACACGAAAGGTGAACCCATCAATTTTTTCCAAGTGAAAAATTTTTTCCTCCACTGAAAACGGAGCCTGCCTGGTAATGGCGCCCATTCTCTAATCTCGTGACCACAGGACACTACCCTCCTCCACAGGATGCACTGGGCTGGAAGGTTCCTAACAGGATCTGTCAGGCCGCCTCCAAGCCAGGAACTAGAGCCCTGCGAGGGATGAGGCTGGCACGGGGCAGGCAGCGTGCAGCGGCGTCTGCGGCACCGGTATTAAATATTAAAAGGCACAACCGGGACCAGGCCTGCATGCGAGCATGCAACCATGTGAGGAGGAAGGCGATGCCATTGTGCACGTGTGTCCCCAAGGGGAACCTGCCGGAGCGTGCGTGGGTGTGTATATCTTAATGAGGTTACAGATGGGAAAACAACCCTCCATTCCTGCAGGCAAGAATGTAACAAGAGCAGTCATGGAAAAGGAAGCCAGGCCAGCCGCACCAACACGCCACCCCAGCTTCAAATACATTTTTCTAGAATAACTGGACGTCTCCAAATATTTACAGAGACAACAAAACCCCCAGCAATGCTAATTCCCCAAACTGCTGTGTCTCAGAACTTCAGACCTCAGCCTAGTGCTGGCCCTCTTACCCAGTGCTCTCCTGAGCCTACGTTGGGCTTTGGGGTGACCCCTGGGAAAAAGGAAAGGACCCCCGCAGAGGCCCACACAGGGCTTCTCTCTCCCTTCTCCTCTGCTTCCTGCAGCTGCTCCATCTTCCTAGGTTCATGGCCCCCAGGGCCCTTCTACAGTTTCCTGAAGTTTCCCTTCATTCCGCCGCCAGCCCCTTGTCCTCCTCATCCTTCCTGGCTGCAACCACAGGCCAAGTCCAAGGCGTTCCCAGGTCACGGAGCTGCCCTTCAGCTAGAAGCACCCCATCTCTCCATCCCAGCCTCACAGAGCTGGAAGGAACCTCCAAGCTCAGTGGGGCCAACCCCGATCACTCCCTAGATGGTGAAACTGAGGCCCGAGAGAGGAACTGACATGCCAGGAGAGGCATCACAACTCAAGGAGATTGCTTAAACTCACTGTGGGAGCTCCAGGGTCTGGCAGGGCTGCAGGAGAATGGGGGAAGCAGAGGCTCTCAAATCTCCCCTCTACTGCTCCCCAGCTGTGTGACCTTCAGCTGTTGCTCAACTGCTCTGAGTCTCAGATTTCTCAGCTGCAAAATGGACAAGATTTGGGTAAACATTTAGCACAGTGCCCGGAATGTTGAGTGTGGTGGTGGGGAGCTCGGACTCTACAGCCAGAAGGTCTGGTTTGAATCCCAGCTCCACTACTTGGGCTGGTAACTTAGCCTCTCCGTGCCTTGTTTTCCTAATCTGTATGATGGGATTATTAGTAGTACCAACCTCCTAGGGTTGCCGTAGGGAATAAGTTATGCATACAAATAAAATGGTTTTGGTTGTCATTTACGAAACATTTAAGAAATGGTAGCTAAAAAAAAAAAAAAAAAAAAAAAAAAAAAACAGAATGTTGCTAACCTCAAAGTAACCAAGTTCAATCCTTGCCCGATTTCCAATCCCTTACAATTAATCACAACCTGGAGGGCAACTTTGGATTTAGTAGTCTGGCCTTCCCACCAGCAGTCCAAATGAGACCAACGAGCTTACCTGGGGTCTCTCTCAGAAGCTCTCAGCAACACTAGAACTTAAACCCAGTCTCCTAAAGATCCCGTCCAGAGCACGTCCCACAGAGCTAGCTGCCCTAGCTCCAACCTCCCTGCTCATCTATCTTCGACCTGTCTAGTTTTTCCTGGCAGACACCCTTCCTTAAGGAAAATCTCCCACCCCCCCTAAATAGTTCCTGCCCGTGCTGTGGAGTCTGAGAAAATGAATGAAATATGGCAGTAGACTGGTGCTTGGGAATGGAACCCAGGGCCTCAGGCATGCAAGGCAAGCCCTCTACCGCCAAGCTACCCACCTCCTCCCAGCACTGATCTTAAGAAAGGAAGCCAGGCTATCTTCCACAGGAGTTAGGTGCTCGGTTGCATTTCTGTATTGAGGGGTGGGAAGGAAGGAAACAGGCCTATGAGATGGGTGGGGCCTTAAGCCAAAGGAGAGGAGGGAGGGAAGTGATTCTAAGTGGGACTAGAAGGCAGGGGACGGGTGGGGGGCAGGGGTGGGTCTACGGAATATATGCTGGGAGCCCAGCTTGGAGACTGTCTTCAGTGAAGAGATAGGTGGCCCTGTGTTCACACACTCACACATGCATAATTTCCCCAGGCCTCCCAATCTCAGAGGAGAAACTAAGGGGCCATATTATTCTTGGACACACAGGTGGGCCCCATGGTCTTTTCTGCAGAGAGAAGGGTCAGAAATAGCCAAGTTTTCCAGTTGGAGCCCCTAGAAAGCTTCAGAAGGAGCAGATGGGGACCCTCTCCCTCAACTCCAAAGAGCTGCCCTGTCAGACATCAATACAATGGACCTCCCAGCCCCCACCCATGGGAGCAGATGCCCAAGAGGCCCCAGCTGCACTAGGGCCCTCCCAGCGTTCCTGCACCAGTTCCATCTAGGGCCCAGCCAGAGTCCCAGACAAGGGCGTTGCCTGCGGAAAAGGCTCCTGGCCGGAGCTGCTTGACCAATCCCTTGGCCCTGAAGCTGGCCCTGCACAAACTCAGAAATGAGAGGACGTGAATTCCCCTCGGACTCCTCTCTCTGGGTTGGTGCGTGACCCAGTTCAGACTTCTCTGTGTGGCGAGGTCCTTTCTCTCCCACGGGTGCTTCAAGGATGCCTATAACCTTATTTTGATCTACTGTTCACAAACCCCAGGGGCTTCGCTGGCAGCGCTGTCCTATGTATCACACCCACAGCCTGACCTCCAGGTTCCCATCTCAGGGTAAATAAGCCCCTCCCTGCACAGACCGGGTGGGGTCAGCCTGGCCAGGTCCTTTCCGGCTCCATTCGCCTGTGATGTAACAGGTCCGGAGGACAGACACCCAAGCCCACTAGACTCCTTGCCCCGACGTCCCTCTGGAGTCCATGTCAGAACCTGCCTAGGACAGACGAATTCATACTTGTTCTAAGTAAACATCTGACATCGTGACGTTCAACAGATGCTGCAGATGAAACGGCCCCCAAACCCTTTCCCGATGTTTCAAAAGAGGTCAGAACACAAGCTCATTTGTCTGGTGTGGTTTATGCAACTGCACTGGAGTGACCGAACCAGAAACAGGATCCCAGGCAAAGACTAAGTGGTGCCTTCCTCTTCCCAGGCCCGGAGGGGGTTTTCTGTGGCCTGGCTACTCAGGCCTGTGGTCAAGCCAAGCACTAGGGAGTCACCCTTGTGGGAACCAGCTCTGCCTCCCGCGTCCTCCTCCAAGGATGACACCTGGGCACACCGTCTTGCCTGTGCTGGCCCCTCTGTCTGCCACCCACCCTGCTCCCCACACCGGTTCACGGTGGCTCAGCTGCCCCGGGGATGCTGTTGGGAACCTCCGGCCCCTGGGGGAAGGAACTGGGGAGAATGAGGGTGAATTGCACCTATTCTGCTCCCAAGTCACTTTCTCCATCACCCCAGTTCACCCGCCAGAGTCAAACCCTGAGCCGACCATGGACTGCGGCTGGTAAGCTTCTGTTGCGGGGTCAGAGCTGGGGGAGCAGAGGGTGAGGTCCAGTGGAGGGGACTGCAGGAATCACAGGGGCCCCAGGTTGGAGGAGGCTGTCAGGAAGCCGAGGGCGATGAACCAGGAAGAGAAACAGGTTGGCATTTACTGTTGCCAGGGACTGTGCTGGCTACACCTCCTCCCACTGAATTCTTATGAGATCAAGTAAGGAAATAGAGATTTCCTTGAGTCACTTACCCACGGCAACACAGTTAGCAACTTTATTAAGACTGTACTCTCAGCCAGGCGTGGTGGCGCACACCTGTGATCCCAGTGAGCTGGGAGGTCAAGGCAGGAGTTCAAATTCAAGGCCAGCCTGGGCAACTTAGCAAAAGCCTCAGCAGCTTAGCAAGACTGTCTCAAAATAAAAAATAAAAAGGGCTGGGAATGTAGCTCAGTTGTAGAGTGCCCCTGGAATCAATCACCTGTATAAAAAAAAAAAAAGATTGTATTCTGTGCTACACACTGTACTAAGCATCAGTATCTTACCTCATTTGATCCTCACAACAACCTACTAGAATCCTATTTTACTGATGAGAAAAGTGAGACCCAGAGAGGTTAAGTATCTTTCCTCAAGTTACACAGCTTAGTAAGTGATAAAGCTACTAAGTGACTTCAACCAGTTCTAGCTGGCGTCCAAAATCCTTGCTTACCTTACCATAATGTTCCACTAAATAGCTCTTTATTGATTACCATATATTTCCAGAGGCCCTGCTTAGAGCCAGGTATTTGTGCTAGGCAGAGTCAACATCTCTCAAAACTTGCTGGATGCAGCTTTGATCTGGAAGGAAGGTGAATAAAAGTAACAAAGACATGGCCCGGGGGGGGGGGGTTGTCCCCCATAGCTGGGCAGCGACTGGGTCTTATCCACTGCCCAGCTTCTCACACAGGCTTCTTCCTCAGCCCTGCAGGACCGTACATCACCTGGGAGCCACTGATGGACATGTCTGGGTCACCAACCCTCTCTGGGCCTCCATCTCCCCAGCCGTAAGAAGCGTGCTGGGTCAAATACTTTCCATCCACCCCCTCCAGCTCTGACGTGGTACTGGTGCTTTGTCTGGGTAGGGTGGGGGCCTGGCGCTTAGCCGGGCAGGGCTCTGGGCACATTGATGCCTGGAAGAGGTGCAGGGTGAGTGGGGGAGGGGTGAGGAAGCTGCTCCACCCCCAGCTGTGGTTTCTGGTGGGGCAGCCGGTGGTGGCAGCAGGTGGAGGGAAGTGTTTGTCACTCTTCCAACAAAGGCAGTCAAACAAAAGCCTCCCAGGGTACAAAGGGAACAAGCCGTGAAGGCGCCAAAAATAAAGCACACCTTTCTTTTGATAGGTACCAGCTGCTGAGGGGGCTGTCCTCAGGATTGTGACAAAAGGGTCCACATTTCGCGCCTGAGCACACTCGTGGGCACGAGCGCATGCGAGTACAAATAGGACACTTGCCTGAATCCCGGACTGGCTACGTGGGTTGGGACCTGTTCGGTCACTCAGGTCCCACATTCCCAAGAGCTCATGCTTGGTTTGAGGTTTTACTGTCTCCGTTTTGAAATGCTTAATACGTTTTAAATAAGGAGCCCAGGCCCTGCAAAATTACAGAGCTACGCTGGTCCTGCAGGTGTGCATCTGCAAGTATAAACATTTGCAATATGCTTAAGAAGCAAATGCATGTTGATATACAAGAGTGCATACGCCACACATGCACACCCCGAAGTATAAACGCGTGCACACGCGTGCCTACAAGCAGCACCCACGTGTGTAGCAGTACATGCACCGTAGCACGCACATCATTGCCCATTGCTTGGGAGCTTGTGGACATGCCAAGCAGTGCTCAGACACACCTGCAGCCCACTGACACAATTTGACTGTCTTAATATCAGAGGCAGCAGAACAGGACCCTGGGGAAGAGCATGGAGGGAAACAGACTCATCCGTCTACCCCGGACATCCTCCACACCACAGCAGGCTTTGCCCATGGGCCTTGGACTCACAACCCAACCCAGCAACTGACCAGAAGGAAAGGAGGAAGGGATAGAAAGGGGGCAGGACATGGGGCAGAGAGAGACTTCAAGAAAGAACAGGTAGGGCAGGAACTGAGTCTCCAGGTGAGTTAAGCCTGGAGAGATCCTGTAAGATCTTAGGAGGTCTTGGACCCAAAGAAGCAATACTCCTGTGCTCCACCACAGGCACACCCTCAGAGAAGCAATCGAAAGATCCTCACCTCCACTTAACTAGCTAGGTGGCCTTGGGCATGACCCTTAGCTTGCCTAGCCTCAAACCGCTCCTCCAAGGAATGAGAAAATGCCGTCTGCACTGCAGGACTGTGCGGAGCGCCTGGGTGCTGCGGCTTCACCTCCTGGGTTCTCCGAGCTCCTCTCTTAGGCCGCAATCTGATTCTTGGTTCAGAAGCTCCAGACCCCTTCATTAACAGCAGACGCTCAGAATGTGTTTATTTCTTGTCTCTTCCCTTCACCTCCCAGCCAGATACAAACACAGGAGGTGAATGTGGTTCAGGCCCACCCTCCCTTCAGGGACCTTCATTATTGGCTTCTCTTGATCCCACAAGCCCGGCCCCAAGCCAAGCAGGTCCCCAAGGCCTGGAACTTTTCTTTTTCCTCTACTCTCTAACTCTAATCCTAACCTTTCCTGTGCAAAAGTCTCCAGAATCTGTCCCATCCCTGAATATCCAACATTCCGATGTTAAGGAATGATCCAGAAGAACAAATCAGTTTGAAGGGGCATGCCATCATGCCTTGTTCTAACCACAGACACCTACAAAAAAGGGAAGAAAGGCCACCTCAGTGGCCACCAGTAGGAAACTTGATTTCATTGGAATTCTTAAGACAGCATAGATCACTCAGACCTCTGAATTCGTCCCCTGTCAATTTACTGAGTGGGAAACCTGAGGCATTAAAGGGTGCGATGACTTGGGTGAGCGACAGGCCTGTGATCTTTCTGATGTGCACCCTCTGGAGATCAAATACAGCATGGTCCATGCACCCCCTGCACTCCCATCCCATCTCCTCAGCATACAGCTGGTTTCCATTCCCCTGGGGTGGGAAGCAGCCAGAAGGCTGGAGGCCTGCCAAGGAAGAAGGTCTGGTCACCAGGTGCCCCTTGGCACAGGGAGGAGGGGGCAAAGCAAGGGATCTGGCATCCCAGTTCTCCTTGCCATCTATCATCCATGTGACCTTGACAAGTACCCTCCTCTTCTCAGCCTCAGTTTCCCCATTTGAAGTCCATTTGATGATTTAGAGAATCTCATTAAATGAGGCAGTCGACAGAGGGCTCCCGGTAACTGGTAAAGTGGTGGAGAGGGGAAGAGCAGACACCCTTCCAAAATAGCAAGGGGACTCATCACCTCCCCCGTGGGTACCTTGCCAAGAGTTTAGGGGTCATTTTCCCAAAGAGATGTGAGAATGAGCCCCTCTGCATAGGAGGAGAGAGGTCACTTGTTTTGGTTACAGAGTGAGGGCAGTAGCACGGCTGAGTCAGGTGTTCTCAAATGACCTGACACCTGGCAGGTCTCCAGAGCACTCCCATCTGACCGCAGCTCCTGCCAGGGCTAAAGGCTTGGGACACTAGACTTAGCAGGTACAGAACAAATTCTGATTGGTTGGCCTACCAGCATCTGGCACGTCATAGACCCCCCCCCAAAAAAAAATGGTTTGTAGAATAAATGTAAGAATGCTGAATTTGAGATCTTCCTACACCTTGGACTTGTAAATCATATATCTATCCAAAAAACCCTGCATTGCAGAGACATGCCAAAGTAGACAGGGCCCTGGGTGGGAAGGCTAAAAGTAAGGGCATCCTTTCAGATGCTGTCCTGGAAGGGTCCCAGACGGTTAAGGGACCCTGCCCTCTAATGTACACCCCATCCCCCCAACCACAGGGTCCCAGGCTCTGACGCAGGCACCTCTGCAAATAGATGCTGTTTCCATGGGAACTGAAACCCCGTTTGTTTTTCCCTCCCAGGCACTCTGTAATTTCCAGCACGATGCAACGTCAGCCGTCAGCCTCATAACCTCGTGGGGAGCTGCTCCTCCCGGGCTGTGTGCAGCACAGGGCAGCGGAGCTGACCCAGAGAGGTCATCCTGGGCGGTCCTCCCAGAAGGGCCTCCGAGGCCAAGGGCACCGGCCCCTGCCTCCACTCTGCAGGGAGGCTGCCCAGAGGTGGGCGGAGCCAGAGACTGTCCTTGAACCTCCGGGAGGGAGGCCTGAGAGGAGGGAGGCGGGGCGTGGGGGGAGAGGGGGTTCATTTCCAGGAAGAAGTGGGAGGGAAGGAGAAGGTCTCAGTCTGGCAGCCCGGCCCCAGGGAAGGCGCTGGCGATGGGTAACAGATGATTTCTGGCTGCAGGGGGAGGTTGTGCGCTCAGCAGTTGGATCGTCAGCCTCCATTGTTTGAGACCGCGAGGAAACCAAGAAACAGCCAGATCGACTGGGAAGCCAAATCAGAGCCTGAAGGACTTGCGGCACCGGGGCTTTGGGGGAAACTGGTGGACAAGGCCATGGTGCACTTTAAGGACAGGGTGAGAAGAGGGCAGAAGGGACTGCCCATGCTCCGGCCCCCTCCCCCTACACACACACACTCACACACACACACACACACACACACACACTTACTTTGAGCTTAGGCCTGGGGAGGCAGGACCTTCCCCAATTGTACTTGGAGATGACAGAGGCCTCCATGACACCTTAACTGCAGCCTGTGACAGACCCACAGCCAAAGGACCCAGCTAAGCCCTGATTTCTGGACCAAGGCAGAGAGACTGCAGGTGCTGAGACCTGCTTCAACCCAAGGACAACAGCTAAGCTTTCTCTTCCGCTGGGGGTAGTGGCCCAGGTGCCCTCAGTGACCCCAGAAGGGGAGTGCAAGGCCAGGGTGGGAACTGGAATGCCTTCGAACTAGCTCCTTCACACATCTCTCTCTTTCTCTCTCTATCTTTCTCTCCTCCCTCTTCAACCACGTGGGGCAGTAACAATAACACCTGCTTCCCCCTTTCCAGGCCTTGTGGGCGAGGTGAGGACATCAGTGTGAAAGTGCTCAGTGGTGGAGCCCTCGCTGTAGTTGTTGTTATTACCTGTGGGAGAGTCCCATCCCCCATTTAACCCCAGAACTTTCCACACTTGCCACCCCCTGCGGTGCCAGGCGAGGCAGCCACAATCCATGTTTCTCAACAGCATCCACCAGGGAAGGCTTTACACCCAGGCAAAGAGCCATGAGGAAAGAGAAAGATGCTGGAAGAGAAACAGGATGTGGTCTGAAGCATCCCCTCCCCGGATTGGCAGTGTTTCTACTGCTTTCTGGGGACCCCATGGCCTGGTGGCCCGGACACCAGTCTTCAGGCCCAACACTCATTTGAAGCCAGGGCACCTCTGGCCAACCTCCCCACTGCACCCTGTGGTTAATGACACCAATCAAACCACTGACCTGATTTTCTGTAAGAGGAAAAGATAATAGCACATGCAGGCGGGCGGGCAGGCGGGCGGACGGGCTTGCACACACACACACACACACACACACACACATTGGAAACTTTCTCTGTCTCCTTGACAGGAACCCAGCCCTGAGAGGGAGCTTCCCCGGTACAAAGCTCAGTGTTTACCTGCGGTCAGTCAGAAAGCCTGGGTTCCCAGAGCCCTCGCTGCAGGGGCACTGGAGGTGTGACATATCTCCCCTGCCAGGGGACAGCACCTCAGGCATTCTAAGTCTCTGTGAGATGTCTGCTTTCCCCCCTGGGCCTCTGGCTCTGTTAGGCACCTAGAAAGAGATTAATAAAACCCTCAACCTCTCAAAGGGCCTGAGTGGTAGATCTTTCTGCCAAATACACCACTGTCTCCCATCCCCAATCTTTTTTCAAATTTGGTATCCCTAGGGCCTCAAAAACACTTTGGGGGCGCCGGAGTTGTGGCTCAGTGGTGGAGCACTTGCCTAGCATATGTGAGGCACTGGGTTCGATTCTCAGCACCACATATAAATAAAATGAATAAAATAAAGGCCCATCAACATCTAAAAATAAATAAATAAATAAAAAATAAAACTCGGGGCAAGAGTCTGCCACCTAGAAGTGATGAGGTGCTTTTGCAGTAAGTTCTTGATGGTCGGTAAGTGTTTTTACTTTTAATCACCATCAAAGGGTGGCTACCTTCCCCTGCTGGACTGGGACGGCATCAGGGAGCAGTGACTGAATGCACTCAGCATCTTTGTCCCCCACCCAAGCCCTGCTCTTAGAGACACAGAAAATGTCAAAACCCCAGGGGTCACAGTGAGGAAAGGGTCTTGCTCAGAGTCTTTCGCCTCCCACTCCCAATTACCCACCTTCTCTCCTCTGAGCACAGTTCTGACCAGCCGCCTCAGCATTCCTGGGGAGCTTGTATAAAATGCACTACCCCCAGCCCCCAGGCCCACAGGACCGGAAGCTGCACTTTAACAACCCCAGGTGATTCCCAGTCCAAAGAGGTTGAGACCCACTGCCACTTCCCACACTGCCCACAGCCTAGGCACCTAAGACCTATGCCTTGCCCAGACAGCTGGCCGCTGTGCCCAAGAGGGGCCACGGCCTGCCCCTCATGACCTCCACTGCCTTTTTCTTCCAGCCAAAAGAGCCCAAAGGATCCAATGAGGTCGGTGCAGTCAAAATCTCAGTCCTAGCTGCCTCATTGAAGGGCAGGGTTCAACAGACCCTGCTGTGTACGGAGAAGGCCCACATCCTCCTCCCCTTCCCCAGGCCACCTATGCTCCCCCTTCCAGACTTTGCGTTTCTTGGAGTCAAAAGCTGTGGTGGGCAGCAGATCTTATTTTGTCTGGCCTAAACTTTGAAGTTTACCCACCTTCTAGGAGCTGATGGTGGTCACAGACTCTCTACCCCAGTCCTGCCCTAGGGTTATCAATGTTCCAGGCCCCTATGGTTGGCTCCCAGACAAGAGCCCGAACTTGGGCCCCACCCTGCAGCAGGCAGGCAGCGCTCAGCTGTACTACAGGCACCTCCGGGAGGGGAGTTGACTTGTTCTGAAGGCAGAAGGCAGCTGTCAGAACCTGCAAGTCGTTAACAGCTATCAACACCCCTGGGGTGCAAATATCAATGATTCATTTATTGCTATTAACATTGTAGTGTGAATTAGCTACTGGCTCCTTCTCAACCGGCTGGCAGAGAATGGGTTGGGACATTTGGATATTGAGTTTTGATAGGAGACACTGGTCCTCCAGAAGGGAAGAGCCCAGAACCAGTTAGTTTTCACCCTTGAGTCCTTCTCCAGCTAGCCACTCCCGCCTGTCCCACTCACTGGGACCTAGGGATGCACGCCTGAGGATCCTGTCCCCCATGGGTGTCTGCGCTGCAATGGACCCCATTCCCATGGTGTGGGATTCTGAGGGTTCTGTGGGGCAGGGGGTGCTGCCTCCACCTGCAAACAGGTCTCCCTTCTCAGAGCTCAGCCATCATATTCCCTAGAATAGAAGGAAGAAAGGAGAAAATGGGTTATGGCAAGGGACACGGAAGGGGCTCCTAATATGTGTGGGTCCCTATGCTAACTCTGTAACCATTATTCCCATTTTACAGTCAAGGAAACTGAGCCTGGGAAAGATTAACAACACACACAAGATCACCCAGTTAGTTAGCCACAGAGCCAAGACTGGTGTGATCCTCCCCCTACTGGCCAGGTCTAGAGAAGTGAGGCCATCCATTCAGTGTCCTTCCAAGAGGTGGAAGGAGGTAGGTAACTCAGACACACTCCTCCTGGTGGCAAATGAGCTCTGTCCTACAGTCTCTTCCCTGTTCTCTCTACTCCCAGGGAAGGTCAACAAACAGCCCTGGGAGCATCTGCTGGTGACCTGGATTCCTGCCCTGCTCTGGCTCTGTGACTGGACGTGCTTGGACTTGAAGTCCCACTTCCTGGCCTCCCATGGGTTCTCATGCTAGGCCCACAGCCTCTGGGGCTACATTGCTCCTGCCAGCCTGATTGAGTGGCACATGGTGTGACAACAGCCAGAATGCCACAGACCCCTGGGCCTGAAGCATCCCTCCAGGTGGGCAGGAGGACAGGTGAAGGAGCCAATTAGGCCTGGGAAGGGGTAGGGCTTCCCCCAAGCACTTTAGGCACAGAGGAAAAGGATCAGGCACAGCACCCCCCGCAGGCTGAGCTGTCCATGGGGCCAAATGGTTGGTGCTCTCCTCCTCCCCAACCCCATGCCAATTCCAGTTTTGAAGAAACTAATATTTATTAAGCACAGCTAGGAGCAAGCCAGGGCGTTATTTTATTTTGCCATAAGTGGTCGATGCTGTTATTCCATGTCCCGTTGAGGAAACTGAGACCCAGAGAGGCTTGTCGGTATGCCAGTTCCCACCGTCAGGGTGAGCGGCAAGCCTGAGTCATCTGGTCACCTCCCCCTCCACTCGATATCACAACCCTTGAAGTGAACGACTTGATTTTTGAGACCAGAAGCAAAGTCTTTCTGCTCCTAGTTCCCCTGGTCCCTGAATATGTGCCATGCCCCTGGAGCCAACCTTCTGCACTGCCCTGGAAGCTGTAGGGTCTCACAACAGAGCAAAGGCAGCTGGGAAGGCGAGTCCCAAGTAAGGAGGAGGCCATGGCGCGCCTTATAATCCCTTCCCTCGGGTTGAATTCCTTTGGTTTCAACTCAACTGTATGGATTCCCGTTCCCCTAATAAAGTCTGCATTTCCTTTCTTCTCCACTTTTTCTTTCCCCTGAAATACAACCCCAGCCATCAGAATTCCGTGTCACCTGTCAGAATCCTGTCTCCTTCAAGAGCTGTTCATTTTCTCCTAATAGTATTTTGATATGAACTCCTTTCGTTCCTCATAGGTCTGTGCCTGTTTGTGGCACTTCACAGGGACTGGAGTTCTCTAAGCACCATCTCATTCCCCCAGTCTACTGTAAGCACGACTTGGCCTGTCTCCCCTGGTGCCTGTCACAGGGCCAGGTACGCAGTAGGTGCCCAACAGAACCCAGTGGAACTGCCTTGCCAAAGCCCCTGCCTGGAGGTGGTTCTTACTCCCAGAGGGCTGGGGTGACTCAAAAGGAGACTGGCTTCCTGGGGTGCAGGGTGTTGGTGAGCAAGAACCCTGCCCCTCTCTAAAACTGGCTAGAAATGCCAGCTCTGTCACCAGGAATCATGAGAAAGCTGGGAACAGCGAGTAGAGCCAAGGAATGTCCCACCCACAGCATCTGGAACCACTTCCTTCCTGGAAGGAGAACAAAGCAGAAAGGGAAGATAAGGCCTCTCACTGCAAGCAGGGCTGGGGAGAGCTGGGCCCCAAGTAGGCAGGCCTCCAGGAAGGAGGCTGCCAGGTGACAATGAGGCCCAGGGAGAAGGATGGGCACAGGTCAAAGCCCCTTTCCGTCCCTCCTCCCCTTCCCCCTACCTCCTCCAGCCTCTCCTCTGGGAACCCAACTTCCCTGCTACCACCCGCTTCTCCTTCTCCTTCTCCTTCCTCCTCCTCCCCACCCCATCTCTCCCTTCTCTGTCCAAGAGCACCTACTATAGAAAAACCACGTGTGACTCCCATTTCCATGCCTTATCTCGGCATTCCAGGCCTTCCTAGTGGACTTCCAGCATGCCTTCCACCCCTCCCACCTCAGACCCTTCCCTGCCTGCCTTTTTCTGCCTCTCAACTCTGTTCATATGAGTCCCACAGCTCACACTGACCTTCCTCCCAGATGGCTGCATCTCACCCCAGGGACGACTTGCCTCTGGGTGGGCCCCCCCCTCACTCCTCGATTCCCGACATCTCACCCCTGGGCCTGTTCTACAGCCCCTCAGTGCATACTGGAGATTCCCACCAGGTGCTTACGACACTCTGCCTTGGATGGAAATAGCAGGAACGATACTGAAGACTCCTGCTTCCCCTTCCACAGTATCAAAGTTGACACAACGAGGCTGCTGCCCAGCCAGGACCCCATTTCCCACCTCCCATGGTATTAAGACAGGACCACATGACCAGTTTTCACCCAGGAGATGTGAGCAGAGGTGGCACTTCTGGGCCAAGGTAGTTGAAAAACCAATGTGCCTTCCCCTCTCTCGTCCCCACCCGCTAGCTGGATACAGATGGCCAAATGACCTTGGAGGCCACACGTTGAATGAAAGTGGCAGAGCTGTCAGCAACCTGGTCTCCAAATGGGCTCCAGGAAATACTTGGTATTTCCTCAGACCAAGACAAAGGCAAGAAACACTGGTATTATCTCTAAACCATTATACATTTTGGGGCTTATTTGTTACAGCAGCTAACCTATCCTGACCAATACAAGTAGCTACCAAATTATGGAGCACTTCCTATCTGCCTAGGAACTGCATGATGGCCTCTCACTTTCACTACCTCAGTTGATCTTCACAGCACTTTCCATGAAGGAGCTACTGGCACCATCTTATGATAAGAAACTGAAGTTAAGAAAGGGGAAGGAAACTTGGCCAAAGTTTCTCAGTAAATAAGACTCAGTATAACAGGACAAGAGTGCATCATCCCCTACAGTTCATTTGGTACAAGTCTGATATCCTCCCCTCCGCTGTTGCCCCAGGGAAGGGCAGACTGGTGTTTCAGTCACACCTTCCCCCCTGCAGAGACAAGTGTCAGGTCCACATTGATCTTTTTTAATGCAATTGCTTTTTAACCTCCATTTTCTGAGAGCTGGCTCTGTTGGTCCCGTGCAGAGCGGAGAGGGCACTTTCTTTCTGAAGTCACCTCTAATCATCACAGAGGCCCTGCCAGGTGAAGATGCACTCTGCTGAACTGGCAGCAGGCTCTAGGAAGCTCAGTGACCTCCCCATGGTGACTTACCAAGTGGTCAAACTTAAAAGGAACTGGGTCTGAGGAGCTCTCACCTATAGTCTGCTCGCTCCCCATCCCTCCCTGATCAGGTCACGGCTGACCTGGGGGTTCCCAGCAGGAGGGTGGTGGGGGCAGCTATGTGCCTATCCTATTTATCTGTATTTTACTGCTGAAATCACACGGTCTGGTTTTCATTGCTTCAGGGAAGGGGGTGGAGCATGACAGAAGAATGGAAGAAAAAGAATTCCTCAAGCTGAGGAAATAAAAGGTCAGAAAACATCAAAATTGATAGAAAGTGGGAATACTGCCCACTGGCCCGCCTGCTCAGTGGCACTTGCCTGGGACCCCAGTCACATGGGAGGCTGAGGTAGGAGGAGGATAAGCTAGAATTCTGCCTGGCCAACCTAGCAAGACCCTGTTTCAAATTAAAAAAAAAAAAAAAAAAAAAAAAATTAAAGGGCTGGGGATGTAGCTCAGAGGTAGAGCTCAATTCCCAGGACCAAAAAAAAGGGGGAGGGGGAGGGGAAGGAACTGGAAGTACTGTGGCCAAACTCTCTAGCTTAAGCTAAAAAGAAACAGACCCAGAGAAAGGCCTCACTCAGTGATTTGGGGTTGGAACATGCACTTTTAAAACTGCACCAGTACTCTTTGTACCAAGCCCTCCACCTCAAAACTGGGAAGGGGCCAGAGCACCCACAGAGTCACAGCTCAGCTTTAGCATCCCCTCTTCCTGAAGGCAGCCTTCCTTCTGTCTCCTCTGGACTGCCGCGTCTCACCCACCACACAGCGAGAGGCCAGAAACCAATCCATCCTGGTCAGCATTGCCTCCCCTGATCCCAGGAGACCTGGCACATAGTAGGCACTCAATATAGGCCAGTGGAACTGAATGTTGCGATGTGCGGATGAATAAACGGAGTGATCATGCATGCTACAGAGCAATGGCCTCAGATCTGCACGGTGCTTCTGTATCTCAAATCACATTGTCTCAAGGAAAGCTCGGAGACCCCTGTGACAAGAAGTGCTGGGGTCCGGGATTTAGCTCAGTGGCAGAGTGCTTGGCTTGCATGCGCAAAGCCCTGAGTTCGGTCCTCGGCCCTCAAAAAAAAAAAAAAAAAGTCTAATAAAAAAAAAAAAAAAACAAGGTAAGAAGTGCTGTGTCAAGTGTACGCACATGTGCACGACACATACATGTACACACTCGCACATCAGCGCACACAGCACCATCCATGCTTCTGTGTGACTAGAAACGTGAATTTGTCCCTTTCTGGTCAGTGAGGACCTTGTGATGACAGGCTATATCCTGCTTCTTGTTTTATCCATAAAAAGAGGCCTCTTCCACCTTTTCCCCTACCCCAAGATACACACACACACACACACACACACACACACACACACACACACACACGCAGGGTACCAGGTTGTTTTCTCCTTCAACCGGGAGAGAGCGGAGGAGAACTAACTGTCCACAAGGGGGCATCCAAAGACCATCAGACTCAAGGTCTCCAAGCCAAGATTACTGTTTGGCCTCAGAGAGAGATAAGGAGATCCCCAGGAAAAATAGGAGAGCCCGTGGCCTCCCGGGATGTGGGTGGGGTGCCACTTGTGGAAACCCAGAGGAGCGGTGGGGAAACAGACATGCTACATGGAGACCGAGGCTCAGTCACTGAATAATTAAAATGGCAATCAGTCTTCTGCCGAATGCTTACCAGCTAGTCCCATCTGGTCACTTACCCTGTAATCACTCATTTGCTTCTCCTCTCACTTGGGTGGGGTCCTGTGTCACTCTTGTTCCTGTTTTATAGATGGGAAAAAACTAATGCCTCAGAAGGGTCAAGTGATTCCCCCAGGGTCACTCAATGGCAAAGGCAGGATTCAAACTCAGACCTGCTCTGCCTAGTCTAAGCCATTCACCGGCCTTGTTCTGCTCCCTGGGGCTAGAGCTTTCTGACATTCTCCCTCTCTGTTGAGGATTCTGCTGGACCTGATTCCTTCTTCCTCGGGTCCTTTTGGTTCCTGTTTTGAAAGAACTGGAAGCTGATTTCCTAGGTGTGAATAACTTATTGCGGAAAAGCTGACCCTTGTGGGAGTTGAATTTGTACAATGCCTTTAGAAAGCCATAAAGCAATTCCTAAGAGTGTATAAAAGTTCTTCCTCCTCCTTTGACCCAATAATTTCATTTCTCCTGGGAGTTTATTCCAAAGAAACAATTCAAATGGAAGTCAAGTATTATTTGCCTAATACGTGCCCCGAAGTCTTTCTTTAAAGGTCAAAAAGCTGGGAACCAAAATAGGGAAGTGGTTTAGTAAACTGGGACATCCACATAATGGGCAATCGGGCCTGGAAAGCCACAGCTGTATGACTGTGAAGGGGAAATGCTTTTACTCCACAGCGAATTGCCATCGCCACTCCGGCCCAACTAGCAAATTCAACTAGTCATGCTTGTCAGACAGAGAGAGCGAAGGAGAGAGAGAGGCCTCTCTGTTCATGTCCGAAATCGACTCTTAACTTCCAGTGCCCCAAAGATATAGAAAAGAAACCGGAAGCAGCAACAATTCCAACACACACAAATTTTTTTTATTTATTTATTTATTTTTATTTTGGTACTGGTGCTAGAATCCAGGGATGCTTAACCACTAGCCACACCCCAGTCTTCTTTATGTTTTATTTTGAGACAAGGTCTCACTAAGTTGCTCAGACTGGCTTTGAACTTGCAACCCTCCTGCCTCAGACAGTTCTAGAACCACTGGAACAACTCACATAATTCTTGACTTTTGACGTACCAAGGCCCCAGGTGTTGATGATCAACAGGATTTTTCTGAGAGTGGCTTGGATTATTGGTTATTGATGATCTTCACCTTTCATACTGTACTGGTTTATCAGTCAATATAATTCTTCATATTAAATTCCCTTGCAAGAACTAGTATGGTTCCTGTTTTCTGACCAGAGCCTGAGAAATACAGACATGGACCATGAACCCGGATGGATGATATCTCTCCCGCATAATAAGTGGTAAGAAAGGACTTGGAAATTTGTGCACCCCTCATGATTTCAACTTATAAAATGTGTATTCGAGGATGGTCCAGGTATGGCTGGCCTTCCCCAAATCACACTTTGTATTAGTTACACATTGCTGTGTAACAAAGCACTCTAAAGCTTAGAACAAGGTCTTTTATTATTTCACAGTTTCAGTAGGTCACAGATCCTGTTGTAGCCTAGCTACATCCTCTACAGAGTGTCTCTGCCAGCTGTCATGAAGGGGTCAGCTGGGCCACAGCCACAGCAAGGCTCAAGCAGAGAAGGATCCACGTCCAGAGAGTCACGTGGTGGGCACAGGGTTCATTCCTCGTGGGATGTTCGATTGAAGACCTCAATTCCCTCAATGCCTTTTAAACATTGACTTCTCCACGGGGTGACTCCCCCATGGCAGCTGGCTTCATCTGAGCAATAAAAGAAGGGGGAAGAGTCATGGGGAGAGACTGAGAGCTCGATGGGAGTCCCAGATTTTTATGGTCTAATCTCAAAAGGGACATCCTCTCACTTTTGCCATGTTTTATTCATTAGAAGCAAGTCGCTAGGTCCAGCCCACACTCGGGGGAGATCACACAAGGACGTGTGGTATGCCTACCACATACTTGAACATTTTTAGCATCTTCTCAATAACAAAAACAATATTTGCTGAAGTTACTGGTCTAATATGGAAATTTTCTAAATCTGTCAGTGAATGCCCATGTACAAGTCACAAGTCACAGTTCCCCTGCCCCCTACCCCACTAGAACCAAACCCCCCTGCACCCAGGCCCCATGGAGCACTGTTTTCCAAGCAGACCCAGAAGAAAGCTCCTGCTGGGTCTGGGTGAATGAGGGTTGGGGAGGTGGGATGGGGCAACAGTGGAAGCTTCCAGAAGACAAATGTCAGAAAAGGGAGGCAACCTCAGGCTCACCTTTGAAATAGGCTGGGTTGGTTCCTGCCTGGAGACCATTCTCATTGATTTTTAGGCTGGATTCTTCACCAGCCCCACAAAGTCTCCTCCAGTCTTAGTCCAGCCCTTTCTTCTCTTCGTTCTCCACAGTCCAACCATGACGACCTTTTCTTTTCCAGACTCTTTCAGTCCCTACCAGGCTCTCCTTTTTTGCTTCCCTCTGGTGCTCTTTCCTCTCCTAAATCCCAAAGCCTCATCTGCCTGGCTTCTCCACCTAAACACCACTTCCTTGCAGACGAGGCCCGATCCTGGAAGTACAGTAACCCCCTCCCTGGAGATTTCTAATGTCAAGCAGGAAGAGCGTTGTTAACAAGCCCCAGGCGATTTTCAAAGTAGGACAAGTTTGGAAGGCACTGTTCTCTCGTATCACTGGCTCTCACAGTATCCTTCCCTCTCCGTTCTAGCTGGACACGCCTGGGACGATGAGCTAGTTCTGTCCTCTGGGAGCCTGCTGGCCAGGCCCACCCCTGACTCTGCATAGAGCACTGGGGGTGAGTGGGGAAGGAAAGGCAAGCTGAGGAAGGGGCACCAGAGCTGTTAGGGCAAAGGTGAGCACAGCGAAGGAGCAGCTTGCTCCTAAAGTGGGAGGGAGCAAGGCTCGGTGGGGTCCTGGGGAAGACAGAAGCTGCAGGGCATCCAGGTTCCTAGAGGAGAGTCCAGGATCCAGGGCTGGGAAAGATCTTCCAGAGCTTCTACAGTCACGAAGCAGAAAACCAAAATCCGGGGGCTCCTTCCGATGCAGTGTGGGTTGCCCACAGACTGAGGATCAGAGATGCCAGATTTAGCAAATAAAAACACAAAAGTCCCATCAAATTTGCATTTCAAATAAGCAACAAATACTTTTTTAGTCCAGGTATGTCCCAAATATACCACAGGTATCCTGTATTCTAGCTGGTGACCCAGCCAAGGTTGTGACTTGAAGCTAAGGCCCCCGGACTGGGCCATTATTGTTCCAAGGGTTTCCTGGACAGAAGAACAAACTCCCGGGGCTCTGTTCTCTGAACAGGCCATGCAGCTCAGAAAATGGTAGCAGTTGTCATTATTATAGTTCAACCCTGGAAGCCACCCAAATATACTTCGAGAAGAGTCTAGTCATCTCCTCGGGCTGCTGTAGCAAAGTTCCACAAACCGGGTGACTTAAAACAACAGAAATTCACTGTCTCACAATTCTAGAGACCCCAAGGCCAAAAGCAAGAAGGTGGCAGGGCCGTGCTTCCTCTGAGACTCCAGGAAGAACCCTTCCTTCCCTCTTCCTGATTTTGGTGGTGGCCATCAATCCTTGATATTCCTTGGCATGCAACCATGTCAGTCAATCTTCGTCTCCGTCATCACACAGCATTTTCCCTGTGACTTTGTCTCTTTTCTTCTTATAAGGACACCAGTCACGTTGGAGTAGTATGACCGCATCTTTACTTGAGTAGGTCTACTAAAACCCTGCTCTATGTTAAGTCACAATTATAGATACCAGGGATTGGGATTTAATTTACCTTTTATTTGGCGGGGGGACAAAATTCAATCCATAACAAGGGGGATGGATAAATTAGAATCCAGAACACAGAAAGATGTCCATTATCAATTGTTGAGTTAAAAAAAAAATGTGCAAGGAAAAAATGATGTAGCATGATCCCTTTTTTAATCTTAAAGCAAAACTACAGCTACACAGGAGCATTTGTGTCTGGTCATTATTTAATCATTAAGTCAGTAAACAAATATTTGCTGGGCATTCACCAGGAATATAACAATGAATAAGACAGATCCTGTCCCTGCCCTCCTACAGCCTGTAGGTAAGTATGCATTGCTAGATGGATATGCATCTACCCATTATTTCTATTTCCAGGTGAACATGGAGGGGAAAATGTAAATTTATTTTTAGTGGTTCTTTTTTTTTTTTTTTTGTACTGGGTATTGAACTTAGGGGCACTTGACCACTTTTTTTTTTTTTTTTTTTGTACTGGGTATTGAACTTAGGGGCACTTGACCACTAAGCCACATCCCCAGCCCTATTTTGTATTTTATTTAGAGACAGGATCTCACTGAGTTGCTTAGCGCCTCATGGTTGCTGAGGCTTTCTTTGAACTGGCATGTGCCACTGCATCCCACATCTTTGTAGTGTTGTGGGTTTTTTTTGTTTTGTTTTGTTTTGTTTTTCTCTATTGCTCGAATTTTTATAGTGAGCATGTTAATTGATAACCTTTTTAAAAATGCTTAACCTTGTTTTTAATCTGAAAGTTCAGCCCTTTGAAAATTTCTATGTTTTGCTTTCCTGCACATAGTGGCCAGGGGCCTAAGTAGTGGCACCACCATGTTTACCTATTGGACCAACCAACAAGGTTTTCCTGATTGTGGATAAGTGAAAGCTAGTAGGAAGGTGTACAATCCAACTGCTCATTTGTTGCGATTTTATTGATTATAAGAATATATATGTATATAAGAATATACCTGCAATTATTCATTTATTTTTGTGTGGATTTTATTGTTGTTTTGTTTTTGCAGGGTTGTGGATGGAACCTAGGGCCTTGGACATTGTAAGAAAGTGCTCTACCACCTGGGGTACATCCCAGCTTACTTGCACTTGATGTCTGTCTCTCCCATTGGACTCTAAACTCCAAGTTGACGGAGCCATGTTTGTTTTGTTCAACGTTCTACAACCAGCCTCTAGCACAGCAGTCAACAATGCCAGTACTCAAGAAAAAAATGTTGAGTGAATGAAAAAATATCAAAACTTGTGATGGTTTCTATTGCTCATGTAATGTCTTCATTTTATAACTAATAAAACTAAAGTCCAGAAAAATCAAGCCATAGATCAAGTTAATGGTAGCCAAGCCAAGACCCTCATTGCTCTCAATTCAGGCTCTTACCCTTACCTTAAAAAAAATATATGTAGGGCTGGGGAGATAGCTCAGCTGGTAGAGTGCTTGCCTTGCAAGCACAAGACCCTGGGTTCAATCCCCAGTACCGGGAAAAAAAAAAAAAAAAATGTAATATGCATTTCATAGTAAGATCAAAGATGTGAACAATTAAGTACAGAGAAATATTGTCCAATAATTCCCAACTTTTTAAACCAGTGTTTTCTTTTAACCATGGATTTTCCCACTGGGGCTAAGTATTCAACAGATGTTGGGGTTTGTGGGTGCTAGTTAATCACACCCCTCACTTCTCCAAGTTCTGAACCAATTGAGAAACAGTCACAGGAGACAAGTAAGGATTAAAATGTCAGCTTTATTGCTGGTCCAGATGGACTGGAGGATGTGGCTGAGACCCAAGGCCCAAATGGGCTTCTTATTTCTTCTCCCCTGACTTGAACTTAACCACCCACTCACAGCAGAGCAGCTGGACTATTGAAGTTCTCCCAGGCAGGGACTGGGCTGGCCCTGGTGCTCAATGCTTAGAGGAGACAGGAGCAGAGAAAGAACATGCTGCTTGGAGTCGGGTCAGTCCCAGAGAGAGCTCCAGGAACAGGCTGAGCTAAGCATGTTTGATGCCCTTTTCCCTACCTCAAAAGGTCCACCTCTTCTCACTGTAAGGAATCAGTGATGTGCGCACCAAGAAAGTCTGAAGCTTTCTTCCTGATACTTCCGAGAGGAAGTCAATTCCTGTTTTACGGTCTGATGATGTGAAAACAGGGAGAAAGTTGTGCCCCTTAATGACAGCCTTCAATTCACACAGCAACTTTTCATAGAATCTAAAAAGCTGTGTTGCAGGAAGCAGTTCTAAAGGCAAAGGCTGTGTCCATTGAAAGTGAATTTTCTGCAAAGAACAGGAAAAAACGAACAATCTGTAACTTCAACTACAAAGGGATACATTTCTCTTATGTAACAGGAAACCCAGAGGTAGGCAGTTCTGGGGTGGTGTGAAGCTCCAAAGACCAGGGCTGCTTCTGTCTTTCTGCTCCACTATCCTTAGAAAGTGGCATTGTTCCAGCCTCAACCACTTGGTGAGGACCTAAGCAGCTTAGTGAGACCCTGTCTCAAAATAAAAATAAAAAGCGTTGGGGATGTGGCTCAGTGGGTAAGCACCCCTGGGTCTAATTCCCAAGATCAAAAAGGAAAAAGAAAGAGAGAGAGGGGGGGGGAGGGAGGGAGGGAGGGAGAGAGAGAGAGAGAGAGAGAGAGAGAGAGAGAGAGAGAGAAAGAAAGAAAGAAAGAAAGAAAGAAAGAAAGAAAGAGAGAGAGAGAGAGAGGGAGGGAGGGAGGGAGGGAGGGAGGGAGGGACCGAGGGAGAGAGAGAGAGAGAGAGAGAGAGAAAGAGAGAGAGAGAGAGAGAGAGAGAGAGAGAGAGAGAGAGAAAGAAAGAAAAAGAAAGAAAGAGAGAGAGAGAGGGAGGAGGGAGGGAGGGAGGGAGGGAGGAAGGAAGGAAGGGAGGGAGGAAGGAAGGAAGGAGAGAGAGAAAGAAAGAAAGAAAGAAAGAAAGAAAGAAAGAAAGAAAGAAAGAAAGAAAGAAAGAAAGAAAGAAAGAAAGAAAAAGAGAAAAAAGAAGGAAGGAAAGAAAAAAGGAAGGAAGAAAGGAAGGAGAAAAAAAAAAGGAAATGGCTTTATTCACATGTTCACAAGACTGCTCCTCCACCTCTACATCCTGTCTATATTTTAGGCAGGAGGAAGAGAGGACAAAGGGACCTGCTCTCTTTCATCTGGAAAGTCTGCTCCTTTTCATCTGGAAAACAATAGCTTCTCTGGGAACTCCATTTAGTAACTGTGTGTTTTCATCTGATTAGCCACAATTGTGTCACTTGCTCACCTCTCTGAAAGGAAGATATGAAATATATTTTGTAATTTGACAAAGGGACGTCCTTTTAAATAAAGGAAGAAGAATTAATATTGGATAGAGAACAACCTGCTACAAAGATCACAAAATAATGATGATAGAAAGTATTGTCACAGAATTACTTTTTAAAAAAGATCTAGGCCTGGGGATATAGCTCAGTGATAGAACACTTACCTGGCATGTGCAAGGCCCTGGGTTCAATCCCCATAACAAACACAAACACACACACACACACACACACACACAAACACACTAGATTTCGCAAACATTCAAGAGATTATTCCCTGTAAACCCATTTTCAGGGCATAAACGATAAAAAAAAAAAAAAAAAAGCTTGTCTTATAGAAAACTAGCATAACCCAGATAACTAAACCTAACAATGAGAAAATACACAATTAATTAAAACTACATACTAAACTAATTTACAAATGGACAAAAAATTACATATTTTCCCTTTCTTGGTTTCTCTGTTGTTTCATTGCAACACATGTTCAAGTAATTTCCTAAGAAGGATTTTGTGGGAAGTAAATTTCTTAATCTTTCTGTATCTTAAAACATCTTTGAACTGCCCTCATACCAATACAGTTTAGCTGGGTATCAAATTTCTACTTGAAAATCATTTCCCCTCAGAACTTGAAAACATTGCTCCATTGCCTTTGGGGGTGGCGGGGTACCAGAGATTGAACTCAGGGGCACTCAATCACTGAGCCACATCCCCAGCCCTATTTTGTATTTTATTTAGAGACAGGGTCTCACTGAGTTGCTTAGCACCTCGCTTTTGCCAAGGCTGGCTTTGAACTCGCACTCTTCCTGACTCAGCCTCCCGAGCTGCTGGGATTACAGGTGAGCACCACCATCCCAGCCCTCCATTGCCTTTTGGCATCCACTACTGCTAGTGAGAAGTCTGGTGCCTTTCTGATTTTTAATCTTTGCTAGATGATATTTTTCTCTCTCTGAAATTTTAGGATCTTCTCATTTTCCAATTTCTTCTAAAATCTCTAAATCACATGTGCTCTTTATACTGGGGGTTTGATGAGACCTATCAATCTAAGGACTTAAGTCTTTTTGGTCTGGGAAATTCTGTTCAACAATTTATTGTGAAAATTCCTCTCCCTTTCTTTCTCTCTTCTCCCTGAAGTCCTTATTAATCAAACGGGGACCCCCTACACTGACTCTAATCTTTTCTCTAACAAAATTCTGCTTTTTTCCCTTTTTCCTTCATTTTCTGAGAGATTATCTTCACCTTAGCTTTCAATATTGCCACTGAATTTTAATTGTATATTTACCCTTTTTGGTCCAAAGACTTTTTTGTCCTCTGATTGTTCCTTTTTCACTGCGCTGCTCATGTTTTATAGATACAGTGTCTTCTCGAATTCTTTTATTTTTTTAAAATTATCTTCCGCTTATGAACTATCTTTGTTTCTACAAAGGTCTTATTTTCAGTTTGTTTATCTTAGTCTTTCTATTTCATATTTCAGCCTTCCTCAAATAGCTTCTGGCTTATGGTTGTCCATTCATATTTAAGAATGAAGCAGTAGAAAGTTTCCTGGATGGAAGCTCTGTGTACATGGATAAGAGGAGATGAATGGTAAGCTTTCTTTCTGAGTGAGCTGGTCTTCATGCCGTGAGACTCTTAAATGTCAGCTGCAGTGCGCTTTGTTCTGAGATGCCACCTGAACACCCAGCTGTCCTAGTGCTCCTTGGACAATTTAATTTCTTTAAAGAAGTCCCTCCATCTGGGGAAAGGGCAAAATGGAGAGCAGAGCAAACATCTGGCTGGCTGAGCAGTGCAAACACAGGAGTCAGGGAAGAGCATCACTCCATTTATAGCCTTATTTATAGCCTTTCAATCAAGCCCACACTCACTGCACACAGCACCTCCAAGCCCTAAGCTTCTCCAAGCTTCTGGAGAAAGGTCAGCTCCCTCTTCAAGTGCAAATCCTGTCACACACACATATGTATGCCAGGGATTGAACTCAGGGACACTTAACCACTGAGCCACATCCTCAGCCCTTTTTTGTATTTTATTTAGAGACAGGTTCTCACTGAGTTGCTTAGGGCCTTGCTAAGTTGCTCAGGCTGGTTTTGAACTTGCGATCCTCCTCTCAGCCTCCCAAGCCACTGGGATTATAGGCCTGTGCCACCACGCCCGGCCTGCCACGTATATTCTATATCACTGCTTCCTCTGTCCTGACTCAGCCTTCATCCTCTATCAAAACATCTCCAGAAATGTGTTGAGATTTCTCTTATCCACAGGTGCCCCCTCCCATATCTCTTCTTTGGAAGGCTTTATATGCTTACTATTTATTACTAAGACATTTCTGGAGGGAGAAGAGATAAACCCGTGTGCATTGAATCAGCCCCCTTGGATTGAAAGTCCTACCTGCGTTGGAGGTGTAGTGAGCAGGGAATGTGTTCTCCTTTAGTTTTATGTGAATAAACCTGAGCAAGCTGCAACCTTTCTAATCAATAGTACATTTATGAGACTCAAATATATGCATAGATATGGAAAGAAAAACTTTCTTGTCACATCACACATTTCAGTGTCTCTTGATTATATTTTAAATATGAGACTAAAATCAGACATGGCCTTAACTCACCTCCTTGGAATCCTAAAAATTTTGTAGAATATACTCAGGAAACCACTGGACTAACATTCTCCAAATGTTAGTCCCTCCATCCATACCCACTTCCTTAGATTGCTGCAAAGATTCAATGAGAGAATGCACGGGTGAAGTACCTAGCACAGTACCTGATGACCAGCAGGTGCTCAGTAAGTGCTAATGACTATTCCTCCACCCACTTCATACTGGACTACCCACCAAGCCCTGCTTTGTGCTATTTCCACCTCCCCTTCTCTGTCTCTTGAATCCCTACTCATTCTTCAAGGATCAGATTAGACATTTTCACATTTACAAAGTTTTCTCCAACCTCCTCAAAGATCAATTTTCTTCTCTATCTTTGATGCCCCCAGCACCTATCACACCTCCGTTGTACCTCAATCTCTGCAACAGAATGCTGTGCACAAACCTGTCCCTTGGCAGAGGGATTCCTTAAAGGCAGCATCCTGATCGTGCCCCTCAGTTTCCCCCCAGGACCCCACGCCATAGCTGGCACACGGCGGGCACTCAGTGAGTGCTGGAACTGAATCGAATTGCAACAGACAGAACTGGATTATGGATAGTCCTAACCCACCGCCAGATTGCGATACCCAACCCAAGCTATGACCCAGACAGACAGATCCTAACTTGTCCACAGTGCAAACACTTTGTTCCTTTCTTGCAGAAGCTTCTGAGCTGTTGTCATAATGACCTCCACCCCAACCCTGCCACTTTCCCAAACACAAGTAAACACGTTCATTTCCACAAGACAGGCTTTGGTTTGGTTTGGCCCTTGCCCTACCCCATGAGACAGAATCAGGGGAAGAAAGACTGTTGGACCAGACGGAGCTCACCTGGAATTCTGAGAACCTACTGGGTGGGGATAGGAGTTTTCATGTTCTAGCCAGAATGACATGTTTAGCTCTGGGGCTGGGCTGGGACAGGATGCTCTCTGTTATTCTTCTCTTTACCTCCTTGGGCATCGCATGACGGAAGAAAACATCTTGTGCTCTGGCGGCTCTCCTCCTCCTGCCTCTCCCTTGGCCTCCTACTACACAGGTTCAGGCTGTCAGTCAGTTAAGTGTAGAGACAGGACCCAATCCACCAGCAGGACCCTTTTCTGGGGCCTCAGGCAGAACCTGAGGGCAGAAGAACAATGTTCGCACCAGTCATCATTGGTCTAATGAAGAATGCAAAGTGCCTTTCCTCAAGAAGCCCCACCTTAATGTGGTGGTGGGGGGGCCGGGGAAGAAATATAGTCCCAGTCCCATCGGCAGCACACACAGCGTCCACACTGAGGGGATGCAGGACCAGTCGATGCACCTACCACGTCCCCTGCGTGCCAAGCATGTTGTGTGTGTATCATTTACAAAGCCATCAACCAAGGAATCCGGTCTCAAAACTGGGTTATCAAACAATCACTTCAAAACAATTCAGTTTGTTTACTTGAATTTCTTAACCCTAACCAGAGACTCGTAGGTCACAGGGTTGATTCTCAAATCTCTTTGTCTTACCTACCCTCTTCCCTCACGTATCATGACAACTCTCAAACCTCCTCTGAGTCTTGTCCCTGATCCCTTCTTTCCTCTCTCTCTCTTTCCTCTACATTGGAAACACCTAAGGACTAGTCCACTAAATTGGCACCCTCCTCAGAGAGCAAGGAAGGGAAAAAAGAAAAGAAAAAAAAAAAAAAAAGACCCTGAGCTATTTGCACCAGAATTTTCTCTGGTGAGCAGGGAGAAGGGAAAGATACAGATGGAATCCTCACTCACTGATAACTTCTCTCCTGTCCACTATTATCTCATTAAATCCTCACAGCCACCTTAAAAGGGTGACACTATCATCCCTATTCTTATAAATGAAAAATGATAATCATACTGAGCTTAGCAAGAACACTTGACAACGGACCTGCCATTAGTGAACAGTGGTACGGAGACTGCCTACTCTTGCCCAGGGAGATATGACTGAAAGAACAAGCATCCTCTTCCCTGATGGGAGGGTGCAGTGAAGGAATTGGGTGACTCAGGGCTTGGAGGGAATGTTTTGTGGAAAACATTCTCCAGGGTGTGGCGAATTCTTCCTCAATACCTCAGGATATGCATGTGTTTGTATCTCTGTGTGTTTGGGGGGTAGGTGGGGTGACTGCAGGGAGTTCCCTTCAGCCCCTATTTCCTAATCTCACAGAGTGGGAGGACATGCCACAAGGAGCCATTCATCCTGAGGAGGCTCAGGGAGGATTGTGTGGACACCCCCATCACAGAGGAAGGTGCTAGGGACTCTCCCTGAGGATCAGAGTAAACCAGAAGACTCCCAGGGACAGGAAACCAGGGAATCCTGGGGCCCAGATCAAGAGTATAATTCACTCATTAACATGCTGTTACAGAGTATGAAGGTTCTGTCTTATGGGGGACCCGCTTCAACTGGTAAGGTGGAACATGGGGTCCCCTTCTGTAAGCGAGCAAACAGACCCAAAGAAGTTTCACCATTATAGAGTCAGGACCAGGTTAAATGTCATTTCCAGCACACCCCATAGTCAGCCAGGCTGCCAGGGAGGGATAGACAGCTCTATACCCCTGTCTTGTCCCCCAATCCACCCAAAAATGGTGTCTCAGAGAGACTTTGACCCTTCTTTCCAGAGTCACCAAGTGATTCTGGTCTCTGGGTTTGAGCTCCTTGGGGGTAGCTCCAAGGCAACAGGTCCTTCTGCCTGTTTCTTTGGATCCTGGCAAGAGAAGATATTAAGCCGTTCTGTGAATTGAACATATGACTTCTTCTCTGAGGTCACCTCCACTCTTCCCCCAGATATCTGAACCTCTGTCCTCCTCTCTCCTTTTCCCCCTGGGATTCTGCTCTGCCTAATTTGAATGCTAGTTTTCTTGGTTCTTCTACAAGGGAGTGTGTCAGGGATATTTAAGAAGCCTTTGAAGATACAGGCTACCCCCATGCCCTCTGATCTCCCACAGTCCCTCGCACACCTTTGGGTTTTCTGTGGTCCTTACGTTTCCTCACACTGTGGAGCCTGTGACCCCCAGTGCCCTAGTTGTCAAGGACCCCACCTAGAACACTGGCTGGCCATCAGCTCCCTCTTCTCTTCCCTCCATCACCTCCACACACTGCCTTCTTCAAAGTCCCTCAGTTTCATGGTACTCCAAAGTCTGAGGGCACTAGGATGGGAGTGGAAGCAGCTGTCTATTCTCCCAAGCACCCCTGCCCATGATCTAAGGGGGTCAGTGGATGCCAAAATGTAATAAATCCAGCACAGGAACACCGTCTGCTTTAGTTCATACCTCACGTTAGAGAGAGTCTTTCCTTTGACGGGAAGGCAGGGGCGGGATGATCTTGAGCCAGCAGCCCTGGGGACCAGTGGCAGGGCTGCCCCAGAGGCCCCGGGTGCTAGCCAGTGGGATCGCGCCTTCCTCTTAACTTCTGCTGACTAGAAAGCAGCTCTGACCTCCCTTGGTGGTTCTGTTAGCAAGTGGTAAAGCAGGTCCTGGAGGCCAGTGGGAGGCAGAGAAAGGAGCCAGATGCCAGGGAGCAAGGCAACTGCCCTCAGCACCCAGCGCAGATAGAAGGCACCCAGACACCAGCTGTCACATCAACACCGACCCCATTCACGGCCACAGTAGGGAGTGGGCTCTGGGAATTTGTGGGTGAATGGGCAGGACGGGCTCTGATGGGGAAGCTCCTCCACAGTTGCCTGTGTTCCCCACAACAGAGCCTTCTAGAACCATGGACGGTCCTCAGCATCAGGGAAACAGCTGGGGAGGCAGGAGATGGAGCCCCACACACCTACCCACCACCTGCCATCAGGCAGGTCCCTCAAAGTCCTTTGGGGTTACTGCTTTGTAAACCTACTGGTAACAGGGCCTCTGGGAGGGAAATGCTCCTCACAGCCTTGTAGGAGCCCCAGTCCCAAAGCCAAGAAACACCCCTACGCTTGAGGAGCTCCCGCGTCAAGGGGAGGCCCAGGCCTTAGTTGGGAATGAGGGATGTCAGCTTGTTCACTGAGGACCTCAGGGTTCCTCCAAGACTCCTTCCCCCAGGGAAGGGTGCAGGCCTCAGGTGGCGGGTGGAGATTCCATGAGTAAGCAGGTACAGAGGAATGCAGTTCCAAGGAACTTGAGTCAGAGGCAGGAAGAGGAGAAGAAGGCTGGATGCCACGCTCGCCAGCTGAGGGGGCTCACACCCTCAGCCCTACTACTCCAGGGAAAAGGCCTTTGCTTGCTGGGGTCTTTGTTGTCCTGGGGGGTGGACTCAGGGAAGGTCTCTGCAGTCCTGTGAATGATGGTGGCAGGAAGTGATCTTAGTGGAGCCTTCCTCAGGGCCCTGTCCTCTCTGCTGCCTGAGGCTCAAGGGTATTTATAGGGGGCATCCACCGAAGGTGGCCCATCTCACTGGGCATGTGCTTGGGCATGTGCCACCTGGACCTCTCTGAGGGTTTTGCCCTGTCAATCTGACTGACCTGCCTTCAGATTAGCTGCCCAGGAAGACCGTCAGTGGGCTGCAGAAGGAGTCCAGCCAGGCTGTCTGGCTCCCTGGCACTTAGAGCAGAGCAGACTTCTGTGAGCGTTTAAAAGTGCTGGATGAACACGTTACCTAGTAAGCACAGTATTTCTCAACGCCAGTCATGCGCCTGTACCTTCACCACCCCCACCGCCACCACCCTAAAGCTATTCCTTCCCAAAACTGCCACAGCCTTGAAACTGGGACCCTGGCTTCCTCATTTGACCCCCCCCCCCCCGGATCTTCAGCCATACTATGACCACAGGATCTTTCGAAACACAAAATTATCACAGTCTTCAAATGTTGTTACTTTCCGCTGCTCTGGGATAAATCCAAACTGTCTACCCTGCTTTATTCTTCAAGTACCAGTCACAATAAATTTTCTTCAGCTCCTCAAGTGGACCACTCTTGCACCTACCTCAGGACCTTTGCGCTTACACCTACAAGCCCTTTCTCCCTCATCATCTTTGACCAGCTAATTCCTATTGTCTTCAGGTCTTGGAGTAACTAGGGAGTCCCTCTCTGAAGCCCCAGAGGCAGGTCTCAAAGCATTATCAACTTCTCCTTCATAGCCCCTTTCACAGTCTGTAATTACACATTTGCATGGTTATTTCATCAATGTCTACCTTCCATACCTAACTCCCTCCCCTTCCTACCCAAAGGCCATTAGCAGGATGTGGACCAATGCCCATCCCTGGAACCTCCCCTCCAGGAAGCTGGGGCCTGACCCCAAAAGGCCCTGCACCCCAGGGGGCTGGGATCTGGGAAGTACTTGACCCAAGACGTCAACCCTACTCTGTGCCAAAGATGTGGAGAGGAAGAACTGGAGGGTGTGGAAAGAGAAAGCTGAGGAGTACTTGGGGAGAGAGATAAGGTAGTCAGAAAGCAGGAAATGAGCTGCCAAAGCTGTTGCCTAAGACAGGGCAGTTGAGAATTAAGGCTGCAGATCAAAGCCACAGGAAGTGGGCTGGTTTTTTTTCAGTAACAGAAGAATCTGATCAAAGCCACACTTTCCTGTCTGGGTGGGGCCGGCAATTCATTCACTTATCCATTCGTCTGTGTGTGTCCTACGGTCATTCAACAAATACTGACTGAGCGCCTGTCTGTGTGCCAGCCACCGTGCCGTGCCCTGGGGGTACAGTGAGTAAAAGTGGATCATGTCCCTGCTCTTCTGAATTTGCAGCCATCCAGCTTACTGTCTAGACCATGTTCAAACTGCCCACCTGCTGTCCAGGCAGTGAGTCACAGCCAGCTTTATTTTAAATGCGAAAGAAATGCAACAGAAAATAAAGAGTGAGCACTCAGTTATATATGTGTTAGGTGAACTGGGCCCTTGCCTAATATGTAATTCCTAGTGTGACTCACAATCAGATAATTTTGGAAGAAAAAAAAAAAAAAAAAAAAAACTCATCTAAGTATCATTTAAATTATTCCAGAGCTGGGATGTAGCTGGGTGGTAGAACACTTGCCTAGCATGAGTGACACCCCCAGTACAGAAGGGAACAAAGAAGAAATCTTTGGGAGAATAGAATACTAGGACCCAACTGGGCTCAACTAGAGAGTGGTCAAGGACATTTTCCCTGGGGAGAGGATGGTTCAGCAGAAGGACAGGCGGAGAAAGAGAAGGAGGTGGAGTAGGAGGGAGAGGGAGGAAGAGAAGAGGGAAAGACGAGGGAGGGGAGGGGAGGAAGAGGAGGTGTTAACTAGGCCTGCGTCCACTTGGGGACAGGAGCCTCTAGAAGGATCGGAGGAAGCAGAAGGAACAGCTCACGCCATGTGAGAGGAAGGAGCATGGGAAAGCCAAAGGGAGGTGTGGAGACCTGTGTGACTGCAGTGAGGCTGGCAAAGGGGGAGGTGGGGACCTCTGGGAGACTAACAACGCTCTGCCCCAACAGAGGGGAGGAGGTGCTCTTTGTTGTCCAGGTCTTGCCTGGCCCTGGGGCATCGAGTCCACAGCGCCCCAGGTCTGTCCCCTGCACAGGCCAGCCCACTCCTGCTGCAGACAGCAGCTCTGACGGAAGTGTGGTCGAGATGCAGGCAGGAGCCTCGGGAATGCCAAATGCACAAGGGCCTGACCGTCTGCCAGAATCATCCTCTGCAGCTTCCAGAGCATTCTGTGGGGCTTTAAGTCCTCTGCATTTGACTTAGGGTGAAGATCCTCAGCCCTAACTCCCGCCCTAACTTTTCCTCTGGTCTCCAAATCTTTCTATCAACTCCCACCCAGATCTCCCACTTCCCATGTTCCATGAGCACCCCAAATCATCAGGTCCTCAAACTTAATCCCTACAAATCCCCAGCCCCACCATCAAACCTATACCTCCAGTTTCCCTCCTGGATGGAGGCACCCCAGCCAGAGGGCAATTCCCTTCTCCTCACCGCCTAAGCCAGCCAGTCACAAACCTTGGTCCTGTCATTTTTCTGTCCTCTCATGGGCCAGCGTTAGGGGCCTTCCCAGCCTCTCCTCGCCGCACCCCATCACTGCATCAACTCCCTGGCTGTCCTCCCAGCTCCATCAGGCTGACCCCAGGGCAGCCCAGGCGAACTTCCCAAAGCACAGATCTGGTCGTATCTGTCCCCCACTTGACGTCTCTCACACCTCCCACTCCCCAGAGGATGAAGTCCAAACCCCTGCATATGGAATCCAGACTTTCACGTCTGGCATCACCCCCACAACCTACCTAACAGCCCCGGGGCGTCATTACGACCCTCCCACCTCATACTCTCCAAACATTTGTGTCGCCCAGGATGGGGAATCCAACCCAGGGCTTTGCACGTGCTAGGCAAGTGCCCTATTTCTGAGCTACCTTCTTGGCCTTTTTTTAAATTTTATTTTGAGACAGGGCCATGCCAAGTTGTCCAGGTTGGACTCAAACTTTCAATCTTCCTACCTCGGCCTCTCAAGTGGCATGAATTACAGGCAACTTTGGCTCCAACCTTTCTTGGGTTCCAAATTCCCCTGGTGCATGTCCATTCCTTTGCACTTAGTGACCGACTTTCTAAATCCAATGACCTCTGCTTTTGTCCACCTGACAGATACCCCTTCTTGTCTCAGCTCAGCCCTGCCTCCTCTGGAGAGCTTGCCACGGTGGCTCCACAACACACATCCTCCAATAAAATAATAGTCACTGGGAGCTGCAGATCTGCTCCCCCATTAACTGTGACCTCCTCAAGCACGAGGACATTATTATCAACTATGTACACCTAACACAGAGACTGCTCCCAGGGAACCCTCCCTATATCAAGTGCCAAAGTTAAGGTGACAGCATCTGAGCCAGATGGGACTCCCTCTCTCCTTCCACCGAATGGAGCCCCCCAATACAAGGTGACCCATGACTGGCAAGACAAGAAATAAATAGAGCAGCACTTTATCCACCAGCATGGCACTCCTGACCTTCCCAATAGGACCTGGAGATGCCATGTAATGCACACTAAGCATCCACAGCCTCTCAGGACCAAAGGCAGGATCAGACCAACAGATAGGCTGTGAACCTGGGCAGAGAAAGGAGATTCTGTCCCCTGGACACCAAAGACCTCCTTGGCTTCAGGGATCCTGGCTCTACCCATGTGAGCCAAATGACCAGAAAGCATCAGGGGATGAACTTATTATCTATGTGGGTGACTTGGGACAAACTGCTCCCCCTTCTTCCGAGTCTCAATTTCTCCATCTGTAAAATGGCATGATTCCATGATTCCAGCTGTGGTCCCACCAGAGAACAAATCTGATCTCAAGTGAGCGACCAGAGGCTGGAGGGGAAAAAACACAGTGTTTGGGGACTGGGGCCCTCCGCCCAGTCTCTGCCTTCAGTCCCTGTTACTCCGTCTGAGTCACCTTCTTGGTTTTCTCATCTTTTAGAGTGTAAGGAGAAATGCAATAAGCGGTGTGGAGCACCTGGAGCAGTACTTGACCCAGGTAGTTGGGCTGGTTCCCTTTTCCTGGGTAAGGAGTGCTAGGTGCCTCCTAGCTCAGCCTGCAGCACCCAGAGACTAGAAAATTCTGTCCTGACTCACCTCCTTCTGTCCACCCCCAGTTGTGGCTTCCCTCTCTGCCAAGCTCCTCAGCTCTTTGCCTGAGTCTGGCTGAGGGCCCGAGTGGCCAGGTAAGTGTGGTTAGCCACAGACCTGACCACTCAAGACTCCATGACCAGAGTGGGGAAACCCAGATCTACTCAGAGTCTGGAGGCTCCAAGTCCAGGCCCTTCTCACAAAACAGCAGACCCCCAGGCGACCGGCCCCTGGGCTCTCTGCCCACTCACTGCCCAGACCCCTCCCCTTGTCCCCAGGTGATCCCATCGCGTTTCTGTGGTTTGGGGTTTGCTGGCGTGGTGGCCGTGACTGAAGTCTTGGCACTCTCCCACCAGTGACGGGGAGGGGGCTTGAGGGGCCAAATTCCTCTTCAAATGAGATTCTCGTGGTTTCCTCTGCTGAGGCATCTGTGGAGCAGAGAACAAACAATGTGGGACTAAATTTCTCTGGAAAATAAGCTCCACAAGTGAAGATCTAAGCATCTCCTGGGGCCAAATGCTTCCCAGTGCCAGGCCCGGCTCCCTCTGCCTTCCAGGCTCAGGGGCTCAGCAATCCCAACTCCTGAGGCCAGGCACTCCTTCCCCACCAGCCTCTCCACCCTCTGAGACCTCACAACTCTCCCAGAGATGGACTCCAGCTTTTTCTGGACTCCGCTGGGTCACCCTGATCAGACACAGTTGGGAACCCTGAAACAGAAGCACCCTCCTGGGATGAGTCCACCCCAACAGTGTCTGATGTTACCGCTGCCACTGGGCGGGATTCAGGATCAGGTTGCAAAGATCAGGGGATGTGGTGAGACTGGCTGTCTCCCTGGATCCTCAGGCTTCATCAGTAGATTCTAGAGTGAGAGACCCCAAGGCACAGAGGACTCAAGGACAAAGAGGTGAAGCCACCAAGTGAGTTCCCCAACTGCCCGCCCCCATTTCAATGCCATCTTAGATCCTGGCAAGAAGGACCCTGCACCTGTGGCCTAAACTTGCAATGGATTGTTAGCCATACAAAGGAATGAAATAGCTAGGAGGGTAGTGCAAGCCTGTGATCCCAGTGACTCAGGAGGCTGAGGCAGGAGGATCACAAATTTGAGGCCAGCCTCAGCAACTTTGTGAGGTCTTAAGCAACTTAGTGAAACTCTGGCTCAAAATAAAAAATAAAAGGAATTGTGGATGTGGCTCAGTGTTTGAACATACCTGGGCTCAATCCCTAGTAGCAGAAAAATTTAAAAAAAAGAATAAATCACTGATATACGCCACAACATGGAACAACCTGAAACTATGCTAAGTGAAAAAAAGACAGACACAAAGGCCACGTAGTGTATGAATCCATTTATATAAAATATCCAGAATAGGTAAAGCCATAAAGATGGGACATAGGTTGGTGGTTGCCAGGGCCTGGGGGAGAGGGAAGGAAAATGATAATGGGTATAGAGTTTCCTTTTGGGGTGAGAAAAAATAGAAACTAGATAGAGGTGGTGGTTGTACAATATTGTCAATGTTCTGGATGTCACTAATGATCAGTTTTATGCCATATGTATTTTACCACAATAAGAGGAAAAAGCGAAAGGTCCCTGCCCTGGGTCCCCAGCTATCGAGGGATCCAACTCTGGTCACCCCCATGGAATGAGGAGCCTGGGTCCAAGTGGACGAACCCACCAGAGCCATGGTGTGCACAGAGAGGAGCAGGGCGGTCCTCCCCAGACAAGCCTGAGGCTCCTCTAGTTTCATTTCCTCAAAGGCAAACCACATCCTGGGCCCAAGGGACCGCCGTTTACAGAAGAGTGTATGGAATTTGACTTCCCTGCACTGGTTCAGGATGGAGCTGGGAAGGAGACAAAAAGGAAGGTCAGAGCTGGGCACGATGGTGCACATCTGTAATCCCACTGTCTCTGGGGGAGTCTACGCAGGTGCACAGGTAAGACATTGAGACTCAGAAACTTGAATCCATTTTCCCAGAATCTGTAGGGGAAATTGGAATCCAAGCCGGGAGCGCTAATTTTAACGGCTACATTGCCTCAAAAAAATCCTAAAGAACTCAAGGCCCTGGGCTTCCCATCTGAGGTCAGGCACTGTTATCAGGCTGCCACTACCCCTGAGCCACTGCAGCCTCTCAGTGGCTTCACCTCTAAAGATGTCTTTCTCATGAGGGTGCAGGAGCTGTGGGCTCTGCTGCTCAGAGGCCGGCAGAGACCCAGGCCTGCCACCCCACCAAGGCGAGGGCCTTGACATCCTCTTCTGGGTCATCCACATCCTATTGGCAGGCAGGGAAGAAAGTCAGTCAAGGCAGATTTTTCTAGAACCAGACCAGTCTTAGCATGGTTTACATCCCTTTAGCTACATTCCACTGGCCAGAAATCAGTCTATGACTCCATCTAAACTGCAGGGGAGATTGGGAAATGTCCCTCTGTGCGCTCAAAAGGAAAAGGAATTTGAATTTGAAGAACACACATAGCATGGTACACAGGCACAGGCTCAGCAGGAGGCCTGTTCACCCAGCGAGCTCACCTTCATCCTGTGGCCAGGAACTCCATGCTTCTGGTCAGTCCTAGTCCAGCAGCTTGGGTCATTGCTGCTCCCAGACATGGAAAAGGCACAAGCACTAAGGTCCCCAAAAGTCTCCCTATCCCTACCCTCCCCATGGAGAGTGAGAGGCCAGAGCAGGGCAGATGAAGGTGGCAGGACTGCACCCCGGCTGGTGGCTTTGTGGATCCAAGAAGGTCATTTTCTCTTAGGTGTAAGAATCAGCCAGTTAGGTCCCAAAGCCGAGTACAAATTCTTTGGTCTAGAGAGGGTCATGGAGATGCAGACTCTGTGTCTAAGAGGCCTAACTCTGTCTGTCCTGAGGGAGGAAGAGGTGGGAAAGGAAAAGGGTATTCTCATCAGAATCCTGTCTTCACCTGTTGGGGTACCCACGCAGGTCTGACCCCCAAAGAGCACAGAGCAGAGGAGATGTCCAGGTTCCAACTCTGGGCCCCAGAGGGATAGATATTCCTAGGGCCACAGAACCATGTGGGTGGACTGTGAGACTCTGAGGAGGGGTCTGCGCTGCACCACCTCCATCCTGCCCTGTCAAGGTGGGGGGAAAGCTCTGGAAGGCAAGGACCTGAGTTTCCGTCTGGCTCTGTCACCCTGCTGACAAAGGAACCCTTAAGCAACATCCACCCCAACCTCAGTGAACCTGTCAGTCCAGAGATTTGATCTCCAAGTATGGTTGCACAGATTGTGCAAAGAAAATTTTAGAATTTAGTACAGATGAATTTCTATACCAAAGAAAGAAAGAAATTCAGGTCTTCTAATATTTAATGTAGAGTCTAATGTACAGGCTGACCCAGGCCCCCTCACTCCTTTTTTTTTTTTTTTTTTTTATGGTATCAGGTATTGACCCCAGGGGCACGGAACCACTGAGTCACATCCCCAGCCTTTTTTTTTTTTTTTTTCTTTTTTTTTTTTTCTTTTCTTTTTTTTTTTTTCTTTTGAGAGAGAGAGGATCTTGTTAAGTTGCTCAGAGTCTCACTCAAGCCTGAGACTGGCCTTGAACTTGCAATCCTCCTGCCTCAGCCTCCCACGCTGCTGAGATTACTGCACCCGGCTCACTCCTTCTTGATTGTTAGCCAGTTACGTCCCCTACATTAGTTGGTTTCTAGAAGGAGTGAGCGTGTCCCACCAGCAGAGAACTTCACAGCCACACCTTCACTGTGATGCTTGGTTTTCAACATATTGTAACATACTGACATCTACATGGGCCCGGTCCAATGAAATTACAGTTTATAATGTCTTATTCGAACTAAATCAATCCTCTTTTAAAAAGGTGGGATGGACAAACAACCCCAAAAGATTTCAGTATTAAAACAGCAAGAAAATAGCAGTTTCCCCCAATCCAAAGACACAGTTTCGTTTGTCATATCATAAAAGAAAAGTAAGTTCAATCCGTTGAGTGCTACAATAGACATTTACAAAGATGAAATCTCTTTTCATCAAGATAGAGGTGAAGTTAAACAATGGTAGAGGAAGAAGCTCTGGGGGAAGGAAAATAATATGATAGAGCATTTGGAAATAAAGTTTGAAAGTATTCCTATTGTTATATATACTTTTTTTTTTTTTTTTGCTGAAAATCTTGTGTATTCCCAAGATCGTGTCTATCTGCCCTTCAAACAACGAACCAAAAAAAGAAAATTTTAATTTGCTTAAAAATCTTCTAAATGAAGAGTTTGAGTGGGTTTGAAATCCATTTGCTGAAAGTATTAAAATGCAACATATTCCAATTTCTTTGCAAGAACAACTGATTGACAGGAGAGAAGATGGAAATTCGCAAGCCAATTTTGAACAAAACCTTTGCATAATTGGAGGATGGAATTGAAAATTGAAAATTAATGTCATGATTTAATGAGCTGAGCCCACAATGCACCTCGTCCATCTGGATCTAGGTGTCTTTGTGAGGCCTCCTTTTCAGCTGTGACAGCCATTAAAACTGAATATTGAAATAAACCAGATTTAGAATGAGACATTCAAATCACTGTCCCACTAAGTGTAAAACCAGAATTTTCAAAAATAAACAAGCATATTCAATCACAGTGCTCCTACTGCGAGAGCAAAAAGGATTTTCATTAAATGAAAATTTCTTTTAAATATTGTTCATTTATATTTATTATATATTCTTTCATTTCTACATGTAGTTTTATAATAATATGATAGATGTCATTTATGAATATATGTATAATGGTCATAATATATTTTAATGTACATATGTTTTTATAATGTAAGCACTAATGTATATGCATGTATGTAGCTCACATATATAACTTTAAAAGTTCTATGTGTATAATTCAGAAATAAGTAGATCCCAGAGTAACTGCTCAACTTTTTTTTTTTTTTTTTTTAACTGATGGGATATGTAAACAATGAAGTTGGAGTTCAAGGATGTTGGCAGAGCCTAAGGGCCCCTCCACTTCTGACCCGGAGTCCACATGGGGCCCACCCTTTCCTGGGTGTGGGCCTTCATAATAAAGATGTTCCTGGACTGGGCCTTGCCTGCAGCAGGGGCAAAGGGTCAGCTGGAATTTCAGGCTCGTGAGTTTTATAGGTAAGAAGTCAGAGGTCCAAAAGAATAAGAATTGAGAGCAGAGAATGAAGGTCATTTTCTCCTCCCCGCAGGTTAGTAACAAGAACAACTCTCCCCAGTCTATTGTATCTGTCTTCACTCCAAAAAAACAAGAGAATCCCAGAGAACAATAAGGCCTGAGCTTCTGCTACCTCTTAGTGCTCAGCCCCTCCCTGAAGAGAAAGGACATCTTTTTTTTAAACATCTTTTTCGATGTTGATAATTCTTTTTTTTTTTTTTTCCATTTGTTTATATGTGGTGTGTGAGGTTTGAACCCAGCACATCCCACGTGCAAGGCAAGCGCTCTACCACTGAGCCACAACCCCAGCCCCTAAAAGGACCTTCTTCAGGCTCAGATACATTCATGTCATTCCCTCCCTGTTCTTTCCCACCTAAAGTCTTCTGTATCTCTGCTGCCCACAACAGAAAATCTAGGATGCTTAGACCACTTTATATGGCCTTTACCCACTGTCCCCAACCCATCATATCAGTCACCTACATGCAACAGAAGCCATACCAGCTAATTTGAGCAGAGAGAATTTCATGCAGTTATTCTGTGCTTGCAAAATCCATGGAGGGGCTAGAGCCAGCCACATCGGCAAGAGTGGCTCCCCAAACAGGGCCCCCTCTAGTACTGCGAGGAAAGTAAAAACTCAGGAGCTTCTCAGGCCCGCGGACTTCAAGAACCATTCTCACAACTGACCCGGGGACTAGGAAGCCACTTTGGCAACAACCTCTCAATGCCCACCAAGGTGGACCCTGCTATAAATCCCAGCGTCCACTACTGTGCTGACCAGCAACAATTATTTTCAGTGCTCAGTTTGTTGAATCCATGACTGTGGAACCCATGATACGGGAGGAGGGACAACAGTGATTACCTCCCCAAACAGAAAGTGCCAGGACTAGGGCTGGGGAGATAGCTCAGTTGGTAGAGGCTTGCCCCACAAGCACAAGGCCCTGGGTTCAATCCTCAGCACTGCTAAAAAAAAAAAAAAAAAAAAGATGCCAGGACCAGATGGTTTGAGTAGTGTAGGCCACCAAACATTTAAGGATGAAGTTGTACCAATTCTCTACCATCTCTTTTCAGAAGATAGAAGAAAATGGGCTATGTCCTAATCCATTTTATAAGGCTGGTGTTACCCTAATACCAAAACCAAAGGTATTACAAGACAACTATGAAACAATATTTTTCATGAACATAAATGCAAAATTCCTCAACAAAAGATTAGCAAATCGAATCTAACAATAAATAAAAAGAATTATACACCATGACCAAGGAGGATTTATCTCTTGGTTCAGATGTGCAAAACTGGTTCAACATTTGAAAATTAATTAACATGACTCATCACATCAACAGGTCCAAGAAGAAAAAATCACATAATCCTACCAATAGATAGAGAAGGAAATGCCGTCTCATCCCTTGGAGAAGCTGATCCTGTCATAGGCCAGAGAGGGACTGGGCAGGGTCTGTGGAGCAGCTGAAACCAGCACCAGCGCTCTGGGACTAGTTAAGCTGTAGGAAGCTGAATGTGAACTAAGGGTCAAGCAGCCGCCAGGCGTGGTGACACACACTTGTAATCCCAGTGACTAGGAAGGCTGAGGCAGGAGGATTGCAAGTTTGAGGCCGACCTCAGCAATTTATCGAGACCCTAAGCAATTTAGTAAGATCCTGTCTCAAAAATAAACAACAAAAGGGCTGGGGTTGTGGCTCAGTGGTAGAGGGCTTGCCTAGCTCGTGTGAGGCACTGGGTTTGATTCTCAGCACCACGTATAAGTAAATGAATAAAATAAAGGTCTAGCAACATCTAAAATTTTTTTAAAGTAAAAAATAATAATAAAAAGGTCTGGGGATGTGACTCAGTGGTAAAGTGTCCCTGGGTTAAATCCCTGATACCAAAAAAAAAAAAGTCAACCTGAATCCTCAGGCATGGGATCCTATGATTAGGAAACACCCCCAACCACTGGCCCTAAATGGCTGCAGGGGCTGTCCTCAGCCTCAGGAGCGGTAGCCAGGAGTTCACACGATCCTGGTCTGACACTTTACCTCCCTGTCACCTGCCCCTTCCACCCAAGAAACTCAGAGTTGCCTCTCCCACCCACCATCGTCCCAAGAGGCAGCCTCAGGTCTAAGGTTCCTCAGTTTGCAGCAACATCTGCCCCAAGGGAGGGAGTGCCACTGTCTTCATTCAAAGGCACAACTGCTCGTCCAGCCCTGTGCCATCTGTGCTGCATGGACACCAAGGGCACCTTTAAATGCCACCATCAATACAAGAGCACCTTGTTCAGCTTTGCTCACTGGCCTCCTGCAGCGCAGGCTCATCATGCCTCAGCAAAACCACAGAGCACCAAAAACACTAAGGCCAGAAAACAGCCCACGGGGTATGATGGGGGCCCTGAGCAACCCATCCCTGAGAATAGCCAGCTGGGGTGACTATGAGCCTCTGGAATGGAGACACTGCCCGTTCCCTCACTTCAGATCAACCTGCACAGATGGGCTCTGCTACCAGTGAGACCACCACTGTGGCTGGGACCCCCACCGCCACCCCAGCTCAGAACAGGGAGGAAGCCGGAAGCCATGAAAAGAGAGGGAGCAACTTCCTGTCCTCCTCCCCCACCCTCCAGAGCTTCCACCCTGGGGCACGGACCAGATCATGCAGAGGGTGAATGAATGAATGAATGAATGAATGCACTACAAGCCCCTTCCAAAGCCCTTCAGGCCTCCATTCCTCCTACGCCCACGTTAGAAGCCTGATTCCTGGGCTAGGAGATACCACTGTAAAAGGAAAGAAAGAAGAAAAGACAAGATCCATGCCCAGATTGCTTCCAGCAGCCCTCCCCCCTCCCCCTCCCCCCCGTGCCTGCTACAGTGGGACCCCCAGACACACAGGATGGGTACTGGAGAAGGGTCTCCTGCCCACCCTCATCCTGCTTTACCAAGGCCAAGTTCTTCCTCCCTGCCAGCTCTGCCAACCCAGTCTCTCCCCGAGGCTGGCACACTGGATGAGAGGGAGGCCCACAGAACACCTTGGCCCTGGCAACACCCTGTCCAAGCAAGGGCTCCCTCACCACATGGTGCACCCAGAGCGCCAGGCAGGGAGCTTGGGAGCCCCCGACACACACCCCACCCCAGTGTCTGCCAGGCCAACCGCCACCCAAGGCTTCCCCTCCCGTGGCCTGTGCTGGCCCCACCTGAGCTCACTGGGACGAAGCAGGGGCGGGGCCTGATGCTGTCAAGGCCACGTGTAGGGCTCCTGCGGGGAGGGCCCCGGAGGGCGGGCTGCTCTTAAGGCAGGTCTGGAGGTGAAGTGGCGCCTCCCCTTACTCCTCACCTGGACTCTGAGCGTCTTGGTCCCTGGAGCCAGTAGTGAACACAGCAGCCTGCCCACCCGCACACCCGCGGACACCAGGTAGGTGCCTTTGTTCTTTAAGGTGCTGAGGCACACGGCCCCTTGGCCCTGACTTATTTCACCTGTTATCCTCAGCTTCTCTAGCTCTCCTGGGGCTCAGCGGGAAGGTGGAGAGAAATGAGGAAGAGTGTGGATCACAGGTGGTCTCAGGATCACAGACCCTGAGGTCAGCACTTTAGGGGAGCTAAGTGAGTTTTTAGGGTACAGATGAGAGAACCAAGGTCTAGGGAGGGGAATGAACTGGCCTGAGTTCACAGACACTTGGGAAGGAACTGGACACAGGACCTGCCTCCCAGTCAAAGCATGGTGCCCTTCTAAGTCAGGCAGGAATGGGGGTCTGGTCCTGGAGGGTCCCTAGCTGCCCTTCCAGGTCCTGTCTCTCTGGGTCTGGGCGGAAGGGACGGGACGATCAGGAGGCATGCTTTGAGGATGGGGTGGAGAAAGGGTTGGGCTACTGGGGTGATGTGCTTTGGGGAAGACTCAGGCTTCACCCTCTCCCTTCAGTGACGTAAGCTTGTAAGACAAAGAGAGTGAACCAGGGGAAGAGAAGGTTTGTCAGGGTCCCCTGGTTCTGGACTCCATAAGAACAAAGAAAGAGACTGGGGTCAGAATCTGAAGAGGGAGAGGATGGGAGAGACCCATAAATAGGGCAGAGCTGACTGGAGCCGTCCCTCCCTCTATACACTACACGCAAACACAGCCAGCCCAGGAACTCTCCCCTACCACTTAGAGCAGGGAGGACCACAAAAGAACGAGCTAGTCACGTGTGTCGGTGGGGCTGGGAAAGGCAGCAGCTCTAGGAACACCAGAGTGGGCCCCAGTCTCTGTCTCGGAAGTCCAGAGGTGACTTGGAGAGGGTTAGAAGCGAGAAGAGCTTGAAGAAGAGTCGAGAGGCTAGTTGCCCTTTGTTCAGTTCCAGTCTGTCCCACCCAGTTCCAGAATCCAGGAGGGGCAGGTATGAGGGGCTTTAAATGTTAACTGTGGCACAGCAGCACAGGGCGAGCGTGTGGGACTGTGAAGCCAAGCATGCCCGGGGCAAACCCCAATTCCATCCTTGGGTGCATGACCTTGAGCAAATCTCTCAGCTTGTACCCTCCTCATAGAACAGTTGAGAAAACTGGAATAAGTTTTAAGTGTCTGTTATTATTGTCTCTCCATTAGGCAGAGGAGACCAATGAGGCCTACCCAGAAAAGAAAGGACACTTGCCCAAGCTGGCACAAAAGCTGTGTCCAAATCAATAGGCAGACATCCTGAGCCCTGGTCCTGGGGGAGATCCAGTCCCCCAGTACACTCTGCAAAGTCAGTAGCCCCAGCCTCCTTTCTGGACCTGGCTAGAGAACCCTGCAGGGTGCGTCTGGGTCCTGTCCCAACAAACCCAGGACACTTGGAGTCCATGTGGAAAAAGCTACAGCTCAGGCTCTGTGTCCTCGGCTGCCCCCGGGGCAGGAGCGCAGAGGCCGACTCTTTTCCACTGCCATTTATAGACACGCTTCCCGCACCGGGGATGCGCCACCCCCTCCAGGTCTCCGCCAAGGAGAAGGTTGGCAACAAGCCTACAGGAGCCAGCGGGGGAGAAAGAGGGGAGAGAAAGGCCTGGCTTCTGTCATTAACTGACTTGCAGCCTTGGGCAAATCATGTCCCTCTGCGGACCTGAGGCGTTTCTCTGCACTTGAACTCCATGTGGTACAAATGGTTAAGATTCCAAGATCCCAAGGCCTAGGTTTGTAGCCTGACTCCACCACCTTTCTGGACGTGTGGCCTACACAGGTTTCTTAACTTTTCTGGGTCTCATTATCTTCATCTGCTAAATGGGCTGAAGAAGATTATGAGAGGGTTCAGTTACTAAATGCAACTCATATGCAAATCGTGTTGATCACTGCGTGGCACCTGGCAAGTGCTCAGTGAGTGGGATCCACCACTGTGAGTGTGTCATTCTTCATGAGACTCATTGCTAAATAGAATTGTCCTGATGGTTTCATAAGCAGCACCTCTTTGCTTCCATGGCACTCTCTGGGAAGAAAGCAGAGCAGGGGTTCTCATCCCCGACTCACATATGAGGAAACTGAGAGTCAGAGTGACACTAGAAGGACCTTTTGAGCTGGGACTCACACATGAACCCCCAAAGTCCAGAGTCTGCCCTCCCATCATTTGCCCCAAGCTGGTCTCAACTGCCTTTTCCAGCACTAGCCTGATTCTGAAGCAGAAAGTGGAGGAGGAAGCATCTTGGAAAAGGGGAGAGTTGAGAGGCAGGCATTCAGTGGGAGTGTGGCCAGCCTGTCCCAGCTCCATAGTTTTCTCAGCAGCCTCTCACTGCTTCCCATCCCCACCTGGGAGGAACTAGCACGTGGCATTAAGGTTAAACCACAGGAAGAAGATTCCACAGAAAGGGACATGAAAAAGTTGGGACATATTTTTTCCTGGAGGAGCCTTCAGGGAATGAATTTTGTCTGATGATGTCACTCCCCAGCTCAAAACTCTTCTTCGGCTCCCCAGTGCCCTCGGGGTTCAGTCCTGAGCCAAGCCTGCAAGGCCCCGCAGGGTCTGGCTTGCCTGCCTCTCACCCCAGCTCTCCCTCCATCCTGCTTCCTGGATGCTCAGGGATGCCTCGTGGCCCCTGTCTGTCTGCTGGACCTTTGCACCCCCGTCCCTGCTGCTTTGAACACTGCCTGGCCTCCCTGCTCCCACCTGCCTTGCCCAGCCAGCTCCTATTTTCCTCCTTATCTTCCTCCCCCTGTTCCCTCCTCTAGGAATTCCTCCCTGACCTCGCCACCAGTACCCACAGTCTGCTTTCCCCTACCACATCAGCTCCCAGTAGCCCACCTGCATACTGCTCTGTTTCACCAACTGGCCCAAGTACAGGGCCCAGACCACAGGCATCTCGGGATCCTGTCCTGCTCTGACACTTGCCGGCAGTGTGACTCAGGCAAATCACTTGCCTCTCTGTGTCTCAGTTCTTTCATTGTAAAATGGGAGGAGAATAGTACCTACCTCATAACGTTGTTGTGAGGACTTTAAAGGGCTTTATGTGTATCAGGGCCTGTGCATATAGCAATTCTTCAATAAACATTAGCGAGCATGTATTTAATTAGTATGCCTCAGACATAGTAGATATTCTATGAGCATCTACTGAAGTGACCTAATAATCACTTGCAAAACGCTCGTGACGTGCCAGTCACCTTTCCACATATATCACAAATATAGTTTATTTTATAAATGAGGAAACTGAGGCACAGAAAAGCTAATTAACTTGCCCAGACTATACAACTAGTGAGTCAGGGTGCAATGCAAACCCAGCACCCCGGTTTTTACGAATGAATGAATGAATGAATGTGCCCTTGTCTGGGGTAATGGGGGCAGGAGTTTTCCCTACAGAAGTAACTCGGTTCCCACCCTCACCTCTTTCAGGTCCTGGGGACTCCTTTCGGCAAGTGATAGTTCTGGGATGTAAGTGAGCTGGTTGGGAGCCAGAGGTAGACCACCCGGGTCACCAGCCCCACCATGTCCCAGGTGATGTCCAGCCCCCTGCTGGCGGGAGGCCATGCAATCGGCTTGGCTCCCTGCGAAGAGCCCAGGATGGCCCTGCACCCAGCGCCTGGCCCAAGCCTGCCGCCCCAGTGTCCTTACTACACCACAGAAGGCTGGGGAGCTCAGACCCTGATGGCCCCCATGCCCTCCAAGGGGCCCCCCAGCAGACTCCAGAAGACCCCACAGGCAGAGGTCAAAGCTCATGGCCTCCGACAGAGCCCTGGTCAGCAGGCCTTGGGGACCTCACAGGACCTCGACTCCTACATTGACTTCTCGCTAGAAAGCCTCAACCAAATGATCCTGGAACTGGATCCCACCTTTCAGCTGCTTCCTTCTGGTGCTGGTGGCCCCCAGGCTGAGCCTGCCCAAAGCACCACCTTGAGAAGCAAGAAAGAGGAAACTGAAGCCTTGGGTAAGGACCTGGGGCACAGTGTCAGCAGGAGGGCTGGGGACTAGAGCTCAGGAGGAAGGACTATCCTATAGAATCAGAAGAGCAGGTGACACTCACCTGGGGGAAGGTGCAGTGCAGCCCTAAACAAGTAACTAACCTCTCTGTTTTCTCGGCTGCACAAAAGGGATTAATACAAGTGTCCCTCACTACCCAATTCTATTTGGTTCCTGAGTTTGGAAAGTGATGGAAATCTGTTTTATATGAATTTTTTATGCCATTGTCAGCAAGCTAATACATATAAATCTTTTGTACAATACCATGCAGAAGAGCCAGTTCCATAACCGTGAAGTCCCTGAATCTTACATTCTATGGTATCTTTTTAGGTCCTGACATCAGGCCCCTGAAATTATTGTAGGACTCTAAGTTATTTTGTTGTAAGTTTACATAATGTAATTTTTAATAATGGCTGAGTTTAGCAACCAGCTAGCTGGATGAAATCTTGCAAATTTAACAATCAGCACTTAACAAGCTGGTACAAGCCAACACCAGTTCATCACTGAGTCCAAGGGAATCTGGAAATCCCTACGTCTGGATCCAGTTTCCCACACAAAACGTTTCAAGGATAAGGGTCAAAGTGCAGCAGCCCCCTTAGACAGACAGGAAGACTGAGGCTTCCTAGGGGTTTAAACCATCAACAGGAGTTGGGGTACAGTTAGAATTACAGAGAGAATCCATCATAATTTCCATTTATTAAGCATGTATTATTTATCAGACTCTGTGCCTAGTAATCTACATAAGATCTTTCATCCTCCCAGCCCATGCCCATGAGATTATTTTATGCCCATTTTACAGAAGAAAAAAAAAAAAAAAAAACAGGTTGAGAGGTTTGAAAAAGGAGCCAGTCTAGCCAGATCAAGGACTCAGGCAGAACTTATACAAGTTGTTTACTTCACTTCTTTGTGTCTCAGATTCCTCATCTACAAAATGGAGATAATAACTCCATCTGTAAAATGGAGTTCTTCCCTCAAAGGGTTGTTGCAGGGATTAAAAGAAATAACATTTGTTGGCTGACTGTCACAAATCCTGGCACACCATGAGTCATTCTAAATGGTGGCTGTTTTATTAAACATTGGGATTGCATGGAGGCCCAGCCTCAGGGTAGGTTTGGACTCTGGGGTGGAGGTCAGCCTAGCACCCCTGCCCTCGGCTGCCCCTGGCCTCCAGCCTGCTCCCCCTCCTCCCACCAAGCATTGCCTGCCAGCCCTATTAAAGGAGCTGCCTCCTCCCTCAAGAGCCTTCCTGCTGCCTAAGACCAGTCAGGGGCACGTCACTGCAGGGAAGTGTCTTGAGCCTAATCAGGACTGGCAGGGGCAAGCCCAGGGTTTTGATGTTCATGCCCCAAGGCAGGGGTTCCACACGTCCAGGGCCAGCCGGGGCAAGACCAGTCTCTGTACAGCATCCACTTGCCTGAGGTGGGGGATGATGACTTCTAGGCCCTTCCTCCACAGAGGGGGCTGATGATCAGCATGGGGCTGACGGGCGGTGGTCCATGTCCTCGGATGCCTGGCATTGTGAGCATGGATCCACCCAACTCTGGGGATCAGGGAGCTGGCAGTGGTTAGAGGGTCCCCACAAAGCTGTCTAGGTCTGTTTCAGTCCTTCTCATGGAGAGGGGGGAAATATCCTCTCTCCTATCCCCTGCTTAGACCCCTTTCAAGCCTGAGAGCTCACTTCCTCCTAAGACAGCCCAGATGAGTTAACTTCCCATTAAAAACTGTTCTACCATCACTAAGAATGTCAGGCACCTGTCCCTTACGGGGGTCCACTACCCTTTCCATGCATCTCAAGTCTCCCCAAGCCTGCCTGCTGACCACCAGCACTGGTGACAAATCTCTCACAAGCCCAGGGCAGTGGAACCAATTCTGGGCATTGTGGTGAGCTCCACATTCAATATGGAGGGCTCCCCTGCGCGCGCACTGCTTTGTGATCCCATCCTCCCTCTTTTGGGGGTGCTAAAGGTGAGGATCCTGGTATTGTGTTCATTGGTAGGTAGGTGTTCACTGTTCCTCCTTGTCCTACCTTGGCAAAGTTCAAAGCATTGGCGATCCTATACTGACACCTCCCCAGAGACGGTGGGGAGAGAGAGAGAGAGAGAAAGGTTTTTAAAAAGACTAGACAGTGTAATGCATGTTCCCATAAAGGAAATAGTGGTTACCTCGTTTTACAAACAAGGAAACTAAGGCTCAAAGAGGGAAGGGATGACCCATGGTCACACAGCCAGAAGGAGAATAGGTCAGATCTTGAACCCATTGGTTACTGGGCTCCAAAGTCCATGTTTATGCCAGACATGGAAACCCCAGCAACTCCAGAGGCTGAGGCCAGGGAATTGCAAGTTCAAGGTCAGCCTCAGCAACTTAGCAAGACCCTGTCTCAAAATTAAAAAAAAAAAAAAAAAAATGAAATGGACTGAAGATGAGGCTACCTAGTAAAATGCCCCTGGGTTCAATTCCCAGCATCCCCCAAAACAAAAACAAAATCTGTGTTCCCATGTTTTTCTATTTCTTGGGGTTAATTTTCTGCCCCCTGGGGCATCACAAAATCTCTCTGATTGGAGGCAGCCTGAGGGCTCCCCTCTGAGGCACAGCTGCCCCAGCACTTGGCCAGCCTTCCCCTGAGTCCCCTGCCTCTGCCTCATGCTCACCTTCCTTTAGACCTGCCCTCAGAGTCCCCTTCCCACCCCTGGTGGTTCCTAGAAGCAGACACCACATCCCTTCTTTCTCCTCTCCCACGACCTCCCACCCCATCTTTGGAACAGGCCCCCACGTTTCATTTTCCAGCAATTTCTGCCAGGCGAGGCTGTTTGCCAGTCCCAAGGGAAGGGTGTTTAATGACGGTCTCTCCACCCCCCACCCACATGCCTCCCTGGGCCTGCCCGGCCTGCCGCTGGCGCCCGCATCCACCCGCGCTGCTCAGACTTGCCCCACAGGCCTGTAAACAGCGACTGCGCCCCAACGTGGGGTGGGGGCCCCTACCTCCCCAGCCACATCCACCTCAGGACAGCAGCGGGAGGTGACTCAGTGCCAGGCTCCTCCTTCCCTTCCCGCCCTACCCTGCCTGCTCAGCCCCCCACCCCACGGGGTCTTTGTCGGGTATTTGTATGATCCAGGACGCAAGGGACCAGGAACTTTACCAGGCCAAGAAGCCCTCCCCAAAGCCACCAAGCTGTCCCTTGAAATGTGGTCCCAAGGAGCCACCTCCTCATCCTGCAACAGGCATCATCAACAAATCTCCGGAGCAGAAGTTGGGTTCCTCTACTAACTCACTGTGTGACATTAGACAGTTCGCTTAACCTTGCTGAGCCTTGATTTCTCATTTGTTATATGGGAATTAATAATATTTCCTTCTATTGATTTGTCGTGAGAGTTCAATGAGACAGTACAGTTAACTTATGTGCAGTGGTGCTGGCACATAGCACTCAAATACCAGTCTTTATTTTTTTGTTTTTTAATTATTGTGCAGTAAATGCTAGTTATAGTCCCACTTATCTCCACGCCTCAGTTACCATCTCTAAAAACAATAGCTGTCCTGCCTAAGGGCTTTTATGAGGTCCAAAGGTACTTATGGATATAAACACTATAAAATCCTATAAAAATAGAAGTTGCACTTGCCAGCCTTCCAGAAGAATCCACCCCACTCTAAGATCTCTTCTCTTTCAGAGCTTACAATATAGTGCCCCAGATGTGCCCCTCTTGCCCTCATCCTCCTAAGCAAAAGGATGTCTACATGTCGAGGCCCGCCATGGGCCGGGTTCCAGCTCCGTTCTTCATGTGAATTCTCAGGAAGTTGGGTTTAGATCAGCAATTTACAGAAAGGAAACTGAGGCTCAGTACAGTTATGAAACAATCCAGTGCCTCTTGGCTGCAAACTGGCAAAGCTAGGACTCACGCCTAGGTTCATGTGACTGCAAAGCTGGGCCGTTACTCCACCCACTGGGACAGCAAGCCCAGGTCAGCCCTTCAGCCCCGCTCACCTGATGCAATACCCCACCTCCACCCTACTCCAACAGGCTCAGACAGAAGCAGCAAAGTGAGCAAGGCCAGGAGGCCCTACCCAGGAGCGGGCTGGGGCAGGCTAGGACTCCACAGTCTTGGGGTGGGAGGGATGTGGCTAGGCCAAGCCCAGGGCAGGTGGGAGGCCAGACAGGAGCCAAGCGTGCAGGTTCTCCCTGACTCTGACTCACTACCCTCCTGAAGGGGGCAGCTGGCGACCCCCACCTTCTATCACCTTTGCTGGCACAGCACCAGGACAGCTCTCCTCCCCCACGTTGGGAGGAAGAGTGTCCATCCTCTCCACAGGAAAACCACAGGTCACCTCACTCCATCTCTGGAGGAGGAACAGGGTGTCAGAAACCCAGGGCTCCTGGATGCCCCCACTGGGACACAGGAATAAATCAGCAACCAGGCCTGTGCTCAGGAGCACCAGCTTTGAGTGTGGGGACAGACTTGGCAGGAGGTCTGTGGCATAGCCAGCCCTGCCTTTAGGGTACTCCCACTCAAAAGCAGAGTTCTCAAACTCTACTCATCACTCAGGTCCCCAGGGAGTCTCAGAGAAATGTAAATTCTGATTCCACAGGCCTCAGGTAGAGCCTGAGATTCTGCCAAGTGGCCAACTCCCAGGTGGTGGTGAGGCTCAAGCATCAGAATCGCCAAGTAAACTAAGAAAACAAACCCACAAACCAACCCGAGGCCTGGGCCCACCCTACAGATCCTGATCTAATTAGCATGGGGCTGTGGGGCTTTTATAAGCTCACGCATGATTCTAGAGTGTGACCAAGCTTGAAAGCTCTGGCCTTTATTTGTGGGTACAGACAGAGAGCAGCCTTCACACACCCTGATTGAGGGAGGTGTTGGAAGGTGTCACCGGCAGAAAGAGATGATCTCTCAGATTTTAAACACCTACTAAGTGCCAGATCCATTTCATCCTTCCAGTGTCACCCAAGAGGCTGGGTGTGGCAGACTTATTCTACAGGACCCTGAGGCTGTACATGGTAAAGTCACTTGACTGAGCTCTCAGATATCAAGTGGCAGAGTCAGACCTCAAACTTAGGTCTGTCTGATTCCAAGGCCACTGCCTGTCCCCACCCAAGGGACAACATCACAGAAAGGGTGACTTGGGAACTGAACCCTGAAGGTGGAGTTGGGTGCTAATCCAGATTCTGGACTTGTTTCCTCATCTTTGTAAACGAGGAGGGACCTGAGGACCTTGAGGCTGCTTCCAGCATTTTCATCCTGAGAGTTCAGGCTCCTGGGTTTCACCAACGCTCTGCTTTTCTCCCTACAGATATAAAGTACATCGAAGTGACCTCCACCAGATCCAGGTGCCACGATGGCTCTCAGCGCTGCTCCAGCCCGTCTGTCAGCCCGCCCTTTGGCTCCCCACGCAGCGGTGGCCTCCTCCTTTCCAGAGACATCCCCCGAGAGACTCGAAGCAGCAGCGAGAGCCTCATCTTCTCTGGGAACCAGGGCCGGGGTGCCTCCCCCCACCCCTCCACCTCCCCCAGCATCTCCATCCCTTGCACGGGAAGCAGAGCCTCAGGCCCTCATGGCTTGGGCTCCCCACTGGTGGCTTCTCCAGGCTTGGAGCAGAAGCTGAGAGCCCCAGCCCCACAGCGGGGCAGCAGGGTCTTGGTGCTCTCAGCCAGTCCAGCATCTGATGTCAGCTATGTGTTCGGGAGGTGAGTTCCTTAGTTTCTCGCTTCCCAAGCACACATGGCACGTACATGCCGCACAGATCCTAAAATCATGGGGGGTACCCTGCTCTGTCTGAGCAAAATCTGAGCATGCACTAAGACAAAAAGGATGGCTGTTGTCTCTTCTGCCATCACAGCCATTGGGATTTTGTGTTTTCCTCAAGCATTTAGAATATAATCCAAAAATTGTGCTTCCATCTGTATGACTGTTGAGAATGGAGTAGGTGCACTGATAAGGCTCACCTGTCTCCTCTCCAGCCCTGGCACAACCCATCTCAAAGAAGGGCTTTTTTTTTTTTTGCGGTGCTGGGGATCAAACCCAGGGCCTTGTGCTTGCAAGGCAAGCACTCTACCGACTGAGCTATCTCCCCAGCCCAAGGAAGGGCTTTTTAAAACTCCAAAACACAGGGATATATATGGACATTGGAAGCCTAAGCTAAACATTCAGGAACGAAAAGCCTCCTTCCCTTGGTTGCTGGCAAAACCTAGTAGAAGGAAGTCCACCTACCTGGCTGGGCATTCTTTGCCATGGTCCCAGCTCACTCTTCCACAGGCCTTGCCGTACAACTGCAAACACACCCCATTCTGCCCCAGGAAGAGACAAGAATTTCCACAGCCATGCCCACAAGCTGAATGCCCAGCTGGCCTCCTCCTCCAACTGGGGAGTTGCCTCTGGATCATCATGGACATGCCCAACCCAAGTCCAGCCTGTCTGTACCTGGGAGTGATGGGCAGGGGACAGACTGGTGTGACAGTTCAGGCAGACCTGCCTGGCTGGGAAAGCAGAGGGAACCCAAGGCAACTAAGCCATGCAGCCTGCAGTGGGGGTCAGCCCATTGGTTACTTAAAATGACCAAAGACCCTATAGCTAGACTTCTCTGACCTTTGGCATACCCTGGGGATCAGATGGTCATGCTCTTTGTTCTTTGATCTGGGTTTGGGGTAGGGAGTATGATCTGTTTGGCTAAAACCACAGCTCCTAGATCACTAGAGTTCAGAACCTGACTCTGGCCCCAAGTGTCCACCCTGACTCCCTAATATCTTGTTCCTGATCTTTCCCCCACAGCAGCCAATCCCTCCTCCAGTCCAGCATCTCCAGCCCTCAATCACCTTCTAGATCCTTGGAAAGTCCAGCCAGCTCTTCCTCCAGCCTCCACAGCCTTGGCCCAGTGTCCCCGTTTATGAGACCCAATGATGTCCAGGCCCCCAGCAACCCAGCTCTGAGCATGGGCCAGTCCAGAGCAACCCCTTCTCCTCCAATGGCCAAGGAGCATGCCAGCAGCTGCCCGCCTTCCGTCACCAATTCCATGGTAGACATACCCATTGTACTGATCAATGGCTGCCCACAACCGCAGTCTCCCCCACCCCAGTGGACACCAGGACAGCAAGTGTTTGTCCAGCCTGGAGCTGCTTCTCCCAGCCATCCCTGTCAAACCACCAAGAGCCACAGCCAGACCCAGCCAGATGCCTCCTTTACCACGTCCCCTGAGGGTAAGTTGTAAACCTCGAGCATTGAGAGCTTTGGTTAAGGGTAAGAGCCAAAGCATCAGTGAATTTCTATAACAGCCAGTCAACACATTTATTGAGTACCTACTGTATGGCTGGCACTGTGCCAGGTTGTGAAGACAGAGTCTAGAAAAAGAGAACAAAAGCAAGAATCACTCCAGAGTCAGAGAAGCACAAGTAAAGATGGTCAAGCTTATGGGGTGACGGGGGATGGAGTGATGAACTCAGTCTGGAGAACAGAGAAAGTGACATCTGAGCCAGATTGGGACAGCAGATCAGAAGTGTGTGGCCAGGGGAAGGACAGAAAGGGATTTCCCTGCAGAGAGAACAGGGACACCAAAGTGTGCACACACATGGTACATTTAGAAAATGCCTAGAGTGTTGGGTGCAGGTCATTGAGAGATTGTGAAAAACCTTAAATGTCAAGTTCAATAGTGGATTTCACCCTTTAGGCAATAGGGGACCATCAGAGAGTCCCAGACCCGGGAGAGTACAGGCACAGTGGCTCACACTGGCAGCTGCATGAAAGATGGATTGCAAGGGCAAGATACAGGGCGGGGCAGGGGGGTGGAGGAGACAGGACAGAGCCAGGCAACCCTCTGGATGTGGAAGCAGCAAGCCTGATGACTAACCCAAGGAGAGCCAGAGGGCGCGTCAGGGCTCACTCTGACGTTCATGGATGACGAGAACACAGAGGGGGCGCACAGGGAATGGAGACAATGCATACCAATCCAGACAGCCGAAAACCACAAAACAGCAAACACCCTCCTTCCCGGAGTCTGTGACTGCAAGCGTCCAAGAAGAGCACAATCAACCAGAACCCACAGCAGTAAACACAAAGGCTGAGCCGCAGCACCCCCTGGGCGCGCACCTCCCAAGAGCAGAGCCCCAGGGACACTATCCCAGCTCCCCCTTCCTCAGTCATCTCCCTTCCAGGAATGCTGAAGGTGACTCCTGGAACTGAGGGGTGAGATGCTCACTAGCCCACTGCTCACTCCCACGCAACGCAAGTGGGAGAAAATGGTGCGTTAGGCCTGTCTTTGAATCTGTCTGATGGCTTCCTTGGGCAGATCATTTGCAGCTTGTAGTGCATTTTTTATAATGAGTTACTCTCAACTCACCATGACACACCTTCTTAAAACACCAAAATTAAGAACCATTGCTGTCTGTCTGCCTTAAGGAGCCAGGAATATGGGCATTTTGTCATTTCAAAGAGCGCTTTTGTGTAGAGGGGTGATATTCCCATCCTGTGATGGTGATGCCCTTGGATATCACTAATTATACCTCAGGATCTTATCAAATCCTGCAAAACAAAATTCATTTCCATTACATATGTTCCTGGAACATTTGCACACCTGTAATCCCAGGGACTCAGGAGGCTGAGGCAGGAGGATCACAAGTTCAAAGCCAGCTTCAGCAACTTAGTGAGACCCTGTCTCAAAATAAAAAATAAAAAGGGCTGGGGATGAGGCTTAGTGGTTAAGTGCCCCTTGGTTCAACCCCTGGTACCACAAAAAAAAAAAAAATCAAAGGGTGTTGAGCCTATCCTGTCCCCTCTGAGAATCCATTATCTACCCCTATTTCAGTCCCACCAAGTTTGTTATCTATTTGGTTTTGATTCATTACCAAGGATACAAGGATACAAGGGTAATACAAGGGTCCCAGATGACCCAGGCCTTAGAACCCTTCTGTTTGGTTTTGCTTCTTTGGGTAGTTGGGCAATATACTGGGGATGGGGTCAGGGAGGATCTCCAGCCTTCTCTGCTGGTCATCCCTCAGCAACCCTCCAGCTAGCCTACAGAATTCCCTCCTCTGTGTCTCCAGGTCCTGCCAGGGACATGCAGCCCACCATGAAGTTCGTGATGGACACATCTAAATACTGGTTTAAGCCAAGCATCACCCGAGAGCAAGGTAAAAGGAAGCCATGTGTTTCAGGGGACGAGTGATCCAGGAATCAGATCTGGGTCCACATTAGGCAGATGGGGGCCTGAGTCATTGGGAAAAATGGAATAGCAAAGGGTAGGCCCAGGGAAGGGGAGAGTCCTGCTGACCAGCTGGCCTCAGGAGGAAATAGGAACTACAGTGAAAATGGTAGACATTAAACAATAAAGAGAACTTCTTGAGAGTGAAAGGTAATTCTGTAATGACTGTTCTATGAAGACACTATGGGGCTGGGGATAGAGAGTGTTCCTGTGGTGTGGTATCTGCCTCTGACCCAAGCATTCTTCCCAGCAATCGAGCTGCTGAGGAAGGAGGAGCCAGGGGCGTTTGTCATCAGGGACAGTTCCTCATACCGAGGCTCCTTTGGCCTTGCCTTGAAGGTGCAGGAGGCCCCGGCATCTGCGCACAACCGACCAGGTATGCACGTGTCTCTGCGCTCACTCAAGGCCTCACTGAGGCAGCGAGGTGTGGTGGGTTCTCTCTCAGCCTGATGCTAGGTTTCAGGGTGACCTTGAGCCAGTCACATAACAATTCCATCTCAGCACTCTCCCAGCTGCTCCCAGCTGCCCCCAGCCCCGAGGCGACATAAAAATATATCTTTCACTTCAAGCCTGAGTCCTCCTGAGTGCCCCAAATTCCTTGCTCTACCCTTGGAGTAGGAAGAGGAAGAGGAAGGCCTCACCCCCTCTCTAGGCTGCTCTCTTCTAGGTACCACCTCTGATCAAGCCCAACTCATCAACCCAATGTAATGATGTGTGTGAATAGCTTCTCACATCTGAGAACTTATCACGTGTTCAATAGCTCATCACACGTGCTTATCACATACTTTCTCATGATCTTACATGCTCTTTCCATAACTCAGTACACATCTATGAGGTCTCTGGAATGTGTGTCAGACACCGTGTAAGAAACCAGGGATAGGGCTAGGGACATAGCTCAATTGGTAGAGTGTTGGCCTCATATGCACAAGGTCCTGGGTTCAATCCCTAGCACCACAAAAAAAAAAAAAAAAAAAAAAAAGAAAAAGAAAAGAAAAGAAACCAGGGATACAGAGGAATTTCATGCAGAGGCCACCTCATTAGGGAGAGAGATGAGAACAGATTATTGCAGTATAAGGTACCTGGGTAACAGTCCTTTATCTAAGCCTCAGGATTGTACCTCTCATTTAACAGATGAGATAACTGAGGCTCAGAGCAATTAAGAGACCCCAGAGCAATTAAGAGATAGAGGAAGAATGAAAACTCCAACCTTGTATTCTATTTTTTGGACTGAGGATGGAACCCAGGGCCTCGTGCATCTAGGCAAGCACTCTACCACTCTACCATCTCCAGCCTTTTTTTATTTTTAATTTGGAACAGGGTGACACTAAGTGGCCAAGGCTGGCCTTGAACTTGCGATCATTCCGCCTTAGTCTCCCAAGTAGCTGGGATCACAGGCGTGGTCCACAGGCATCCGGCCCAACCTTGTGTTCTTTACGCTCGATCTCACCATCAAAATAAGAAAAGTGGGAGGATTGGTTATCAAGGAAGCCTGGCAAGAAGCAATGAACCCGAATGGAGGAGGAAACTAGGGGATGGAGGAGAAGAGTCCGAAGGGTACTCTGTACCCTCCCAGGGCCAGCCTGGCTCCACCGGGGACGATCTGGTAGAAAATAATAGCAACAGGAATGGGGCGTGGAGAAAGAGACAGAAAGCAGACAGAAGAGCTGATATTTAGTCTAAACTGTAATTAGGACCATCCCTGATAACTCCTAACCAAGGGAAAGCTTTCCCAAAGGGGAATTAACTGGACACAGAGCCTTTAGGCAAATATGTTGGCACCACCCATAGGGAGCCCTGGAACATGGGATCCCCACCTGGCAGGGGACAGCAAGATAACCTTTGGATGGACCTGGAGGAGGTGGGTCAGGGAAGGAGTTGGGCTGCTTTTGACTAACACAGAACTCTGGAACTCTTTCTTCTTTCTTTGCCCAGGTGAGGACAGCAACGATCTTATCCGTCACTTCCTCATCGAGTCTTCTGCCAAAGGGGTTCATCTCAAAGGAGCAGATGAGGAGCCCTACTTTGGTAAGCTGCCCCAGCCTCCAGGCCCCTGGGGTGGGGGCCCCACTCTTCTGAGCTCTAACGGTGGGTGGGAAAGCCCTATTCATGCAGGGCCACCTGTTTTCCTGCAGGAAGCCTCTCTGCCTTCGTGCGCCAGCATTCCATCATGGCCCTGGCCCTGCCCTGCAAACTTGCCATTCCACAGAAAGGTAGGTCTGAGCCCTAAGGAGGCCATGTTAGGTGCCAGACCTGTTTGTTCTCCCTAGCAGGCTCTCGAGGGTCACCTTCTACCTTGTTTATGGATTACTTTAGGGTCATGGATTAAAGTGCCAGCTGCAGAGTTGGTCAACGTCTCTACTTCTTAGCTGTGTAAATTTGAGAATGTTAACCTCCGAGCCTCAGTTTCCTCGCCAATATAATGGGGACAATCATTATCATACCTCCCTAAAACATCGACTTGCAGATTGAAGGAGAGAGCACCACCAGGCCCTTAGCACAACCCCTGACACAAAACAGATGTTTGATAAACACCAGCCTGCTTTAAAAAGGAAAAACAGAGGTGGTTTCTCCCCTAGGGTCCAATGTTTCTCCAGCACCCACTCATTCCCTGCTCACCATAACCCTATGAAGTAGACAGTACTGTTATGTCCCCATTTCACATTGGCCCAAAGGCCCACGACGATACACCCAAGGCCTATCAGCAAGCCCTATCCAGAGGGCACAGCCCAGACCCTACCAGACAGAGCTGGTCACCTCAGGACGTGCAGGGGAAGCTACAGAAGGGGTGAACGCATCCCTGCTTTCTACAGACAAGAGCCTGGGCTTCATACGGGGTCTGAAAGAAGTGAGAAGGTCAGGAGCCCTTGAGGACAAGCTCTCAGCAGCACTCTGGGGATTGTGGGGTGGAGAGAAGGGATCAAAAGACTTGCTTGCACTCTAGGCATTTGGGAGCCCAAAGTGGCCCTGTTTGCCTAATTACCCGAATCACACCTGGTTTCTCTCCCAGTCACTTCCTGGTGGGGGCGGGGTGAGGTGGAAGAAGTTCAAAGGGATTAATGAGGCCTGTTCCTCTGAAGGGGGTCCACTCATTCCACCCCCGCCCCCTCCGGGGCCTGTTCCTTTACCTTGGCTCAGAACTGGGAGGTGCAGACCGGGTGGCCTCGGACTCCTCTACAGACAGCCCGGCCTCCTGCCTGAAGAAATCTGCGGGTAAGTGGTATGGGGGTGGCGCCAGGCTTGGCTGTGCCCCCAGAGGGCACCTCCCAGCCCTACGCACAGGCGCACACAGGCCCACACATGTTTCCCATCATGGCTTTGTTTCTGCAGTTTTAACAAGGTGTCACAGCCCCTTCACCCCCCTTTAAACCAGAAGATGAGAGACTGCAGGCACTGGGCCCAGGGCAGGGGGTGGGGTGCTGGCAGGGCCCACCCCTCATCCTGTGCAAACATGGACACGCATGTACGTGGCCAGGGTTTCTCTAGACCTTCCCTAGAGGCAGTGTCTACATCAAGGTCCTCTGAAGGGTATCCTGAGTCCTGGGGGCTTCAACACAGGGAAGAACCCTGCCCCCACATCCAAGGACCAGACATAGGTCAGCACTGTCTCCTACTCTGTGCCCCTAGACACAATGTCTCCCCTCCACATACTTGATTTATCTCTCTACTCTCACTCAAGGTGGAGGTGGGGTGGGGGACAGGGGACAGGTCTAGAGAGAAGAAATTTCTCCTGGGTGACCCTAGACACAAGACAACATCCCCTCCCCTCCCTCACCCACTCAGGGGGCCAAGGGCCAGAGCAATATATAGCAACAGGCATCCAAAATTCTTCTGAGGTTGGCCTCTCAAATCTCTGTCACACTCTCCCTGTCTATCTGGTGGCTCTAAGAGGAACCCCACTGGATTTATGAAGAAGAAATCCTCCCCGCCTGGCTCTGGGCAGAGGGAAGATCTGGGCCTGGTGATCCCCCATCCATTCCAAGGACCCTGGCTACAGACTCAGCAATATCTGCATCCCACAGGCTGTCACACCTTGTACCTGAGCTCCGTGAGCGTGGAGACCCTGACAGGAGTCTTGGCCGTGCAGAAGGCCATCTCAACTATCTTGGAGAGAGAGGTCCTCCCCACACCCACTGTGGTCCACTTCAAAGTCACTGAGCAGGGCATCACCCTGACTGACATCCAGAGGAAGTAAGCGTCTTCCTAGTCCTGGGGCTGCAGGGATGGGCAGAGCAGGTCTGGAGGGAATGGTGAGACAGCTGAGCATTAGTGATAAAGGCAGAGTTCAGGGTCCTGGACCAGATGGGACTGGTGACATGCTGAGTAACTCCAGGCAAGTTCCCTGTCTTCTCCAGGCCTAATTCCAATGACCCCCTGCCAAGCCTTCCTCATTGGAGATGGAATTGACTATTCTTCACTGGGTGCTAATTAAGTCTGCACCTGATGATGGGACGTCATTCATGGGCCAGATGCCGGCTGACTGCTGAGACACAGCTTGGAATGAGATCATTCCTTCCTGGGGCTCAGGGACTCAGTCGAGCAGAAGCCTGATCCTGGGCTGGACACTTAACTGGGAGATGCAAGAGAGAATCAAGATGTAACTCTATTCTTAAAAAGTTAATGGCGTGGTGGACCATGACTGAAGACCGCAACGTGAGGACGCAGGCAGAAGCCCTGGGTTGGGGTAGGGAAGCACAAGCTTCCCAGGGCCCAGCGGTGGGAAGGCCACAGCAGTCAGACAGAGGATCTCACTGGGAGACTTCTTGGAGGACAGGACATCTGAGCTTTGGGGGGCCCAGAGAGGCTGGAGGCAGAGCATGGGCCCAAGATAGTCCCTCACCTGCTTCCCTTCTCTCCCGTCCTCCTCCAGGGTGTTTTTCCGGCGCCATTACCCACTCATCACCCTCCGTTTCTGCAGCATGGACCCTGAGCAACGAAAGTAAGTTTCAAGGCTCAGTCAAACAAAGAAGGTCATCCAGCCAGGCACGGTGGTGCCTGCCTGTAATCCCAGCAGCTTGGGAGGCTGAGACAGGAGGATTGCAAGTTCATGGCCAGCCTCAGCAATTTAGCAAGGCCCTAAGCAACTTAAGGAGAACCTGTCTCAAAATAAAAAATAAAAAGGGCTGGGGGTGTGGCTCAGTGGTTAAGTGCCCTGTGGGTTCAATCCTCAGTACCCGCCCCCCCAAAAAAGGCCACCCAGGGCCTGGCTGCCCTCCACAGTGTCGTCATACTAACTCTGGGATTGGGGTGACAGAAGAAGCTGTGAACTCCAGGGGTCAGGGTTGACAGAATGAGGGCAGGTGGGACATGGTAGGGTGGGGACTTGACTGGCCAGGCTGTCTGGCTGCTCATCCGGGGTCCGGTGGATTGAAGCAAAGCCTCCTTCCTCAATCTCTCCCGTTCCCTTCCTACAGGTGGCAGAAGTACTGCAAGCCCTCCCGGTAAGGCTGTCCCGACCCCCTTGTCCACCCTAAGAGATGTCCCTGTGGAGGGGCCCCAGACAGACCCAACGGCTCTAGGAAAGGAGGGAGGCCTCATCTTAACCCTAGGAGCTTGTGGTGTTGATGGGGGACAGGCCCTGTCTTCATGAAACCTTGGCCTACCTCGATGCCCCAAACCGATGTTCCAGATACATCTTTGCCTTCAGGGAGTTTCCACCCTTAACAGGGAAATACAGAGGTCCTGTCCTTAAAATGGAGAAAACCCAGAGCTTGAACTCGGGCAATCTCCCAGTCTGAGAGAGAAGGCATCTTCCCTAAGAGAACTCCATTATAATAAGGTTCTGAGCCAACTGCCTGGGGGAAGTGTTGGAAGGAATGAGGTACAGACCCAGTACTCCACCCCAGTACCATCAGCTCGATGCCCCCTGCATCCCACCACCAACTCAGACTGTACTCTCCCATCAGGATCTTTGGATTTGTGGCCAAAAGCCAGACGGAAGCACAGGAGAACGTGTGCCACCTCTTTGCAGAGTATGACACAGTCCAGCCAGCCTCACAGGTCATCGACCTGGTAACTGCTCTGTTGCAGAACACAGAAAGGATGTAGGCAGAGGGAGCTGCCTGTGTACCTTCGCAGACATCTCAAGGGAAGATGTCCATCCAAGAGCCACCTCCACCCACTGAACAATGGGCTGTGGCCACACTAATAGAACCATCTATTGGACTGGAGAACAGTTATCAAGCTGACATCCTTGAACCTGCTCTGAACTTCAGCAGTAACCTTCAGCAGTAATCCCAATCCTGTTTCCTCAACCGAAAGAGGAGTCTGATGAATAAGACCAGTTGCTCTTCTGAGATATTAATGGGCATCTTTAGCATGCTCCTCCAAAATTCTGAGGCACACCCACTGCAAAGACTTCTGCTGAAAATCACCTCAAGAACCCTCTGACTCCATCAGCAGGAAGAGAGTTCGAATAACAGCCAGAGTCAGAGACCTGTGGCCCTGTCTCATGGCAAACAGCAGGTTCTGGGTCGTGACCCATGGGGATCCCAGCCTGAGGCTGGTGATGGTATGTGAAGATTGAGGACAGACTCTCTATTCTTTTCCTTACTTACCTGACAGCCTGTTGGATCCACCTACCCAGGAGTCTACAGGTGGATATTGTGGCAGTGCAGGCGTGAGGGGGTGGGGCTTCTGCTTATGAGCAGAGGAGATGAGATGCAGTTTTTCATTCTGTCTAATCTCCTCTTCCCATTGCAAATGAGTATTAGCCCCATCTTTCAATTTCTTGGTAAGCAAATGTCCCAAAGCTCAGCTGCCCCAGTGTCACTTATATAACCTACATCTGGCAGATGGGGGTAGACAGAACCCTTTGTAGAACAAATATAAGCGCAGCTCTCTGTGGTTCTGCTTCAACCCCAGTCTTGCTGCTGAGTGGTACACACACACACACACACACACACACACACACACACACACACACACACACACACACACACACACACACACACATTGTGTGGTGTCAACTGGCCTCACAGCCACAAGGGGGCAGCAGAGAGTCAAGAATGCAACGAGGCGGCTTCCCCAAAGCTTGGAGAAGCTGGGCCCTTTTCTGCCCGTCTCTGCTGGGACCAAACCAGCTACCCAGAAGCTGAAGCCTTTTCTCTAACAGGCCTGGGTTCCTAAGGAAACCACACCACGGCTGGGAGGGGAGGCTCAGGGAAGAAGCCCGCTCTGGCTCTGTCTGCCTGCCACCTCTCAGACCAGCTCGGCCAGAGCATCATTATCTTTGGCCAAGTTGGGCCTGACTCGGGTTATGATTTCAACCCAGGAAACCAAACCAGACTGGAGCAGTCCTGGGCTGTGGGACAGATTGAGCCTAGCCCACCCAGGCTGTGGTCAGTTGCTGCCCCACCCCTGGAGTCTGCCAAGGTCCTCAAGTCACAGTCCTCAGTCCTATGGCAGGGGGAGAGGGTTGCTGGCATAGTCCCCTGTAAGCTCATGGGTGCCTTGTATGGCTCTCATCATAAAAAATAAAATGTCTGTCTTTGCATAAGAGTTGGTCCAGAGGCACTCAGGGCTGTCTCCTCGGAGATGGAATCCTAAACAGAGAAGGGGACTCAACTTATTGGGCAGTAACTATCTCAGAGAGATCAGGTGGTCACAAAAATACAGGCTCCCACTGACTCCCACATCACAAACCATCACTTAAACCGCTCTGTCCCCCACATGCCCAACATACCCCTTTTCCTTCTTCGTGCCTCTCTGCCAGGAAAATGGAAGGGTTGGGGTTCCCCTATGTCCAGGGCCTAAGGTGAATTTGTGGCACCCTGATGAGTTCCAAAGTCTCACTCAGCCTCCCTGAGTTGTGAGGAGAGTGGGGTGAAGTACAAGCAGCTCAAAGGGAATATCTGAACCCAGAGGACCCCCAAGCTACTGGCTCAGCCCTGAAGAACTGGATAATGGCCTTGGGCATTCAACCACAGCTTCTAACCAGAAGCCCTCCCTCCCCACTCCAGTCCTAGGGTATTGCCCCCCTGCAAGACCTGTTCCAGGTCCTGAGATAGTGGGGCATACCTCAAGGTCACCAAGTAGTGCAGGACGGGGGCTGCAGAGGTACCTACAGAGCCTTGGCTCAGCACTCCTTCTATTTGGGCTGAGCTATGTAACTTGGTGGCAGGGGCTCCCCCAAAGGGCCTGTGAAGAGACATTCCCAATAGCCTTGATCCACCATTAGCCAACCCCTGCTCCCACTCCCAACTGCCATTCCGGCCTGGAGCTCCTCTCAGCCCCTTGCACCTGGGCCCCTCAGCCCGGCCAGGAACAAAGCTCACGGAAAGCGATCTTCTCTGCGGGATTTGCCATCATTCATCTTTTCTCCAAGAAGATTTAGCAGAGAACCTGCCTTGGTCTTTTTTGCTGACAGGTATAATAGTCAGCCCAGCAAGAGTGGGAGGGCTGGAGGCTGAGGGAAGCCAGGAGGCAGAGGACAGAAGGTCTTTGCACCCACACGGTGGCATTTTAGTTTTCTCTCCAGGAGGATCCAGGCCTAGGAGTCCGTGTACCCCCTCTAACGTGCCCCCACCCCACCCCACCCTGTCTGCATCCCTCCCATCCCTTTCGACTCTGGCCACCTGCCTCCCTCACGTTTCCCCTCCCACTTCCTCTCTCCTTCCTAGCCTCTTCTCATCTTGCCTTCTACCCAGCCAACCCCTCACCCTTTCCAGAAAACCCTTCCCTCCCTCTTGCTCTTTTCCAACTTCATTCCCTTGCCTTTTTGTCCAGGTGGCTGGACCTACAGCAAAGCTCAGCTGCTGGGGCTAATGAGAAGGGGAGGCAGCCCCTGCACTGCAGACCTCGCTTGCTTCAAAACCCAGATTCCCACATCCCTCAACCCTGCCTCCTCTCCAGCTGGAAAGCAGCCTCTCCAGAAGGCTAAAGCTCCTCCCCCACACCCTCTGACCTCTGATGAGCCACCTCCCCACAGATGTGTCCCACTGTGGACCAACGCTGCTTACCTCTGCAGTTTCATCTTTGGCTTTTGAGCCATCACCCTGGTGCCACCCAATAGTCTGAGGGTTTAGAGCCAAGGCAAGGAATGATGGGTGGTTAAGGGCTCCCAACTCAAAGACTGATGCCTCAATTCATGCAGCAAATGTTTTCTGGTGACAAGCTCTGGTCACATGAACCAGTGAAACAGATAAATATGACAGTGTTATTAAACAGTTTGCAAGCCAGGCATGGTGGCACACGCTATAATCCCAGTATCCTGAGAGACTGAGGCAGGAGGATCGCAAATTCGAAGCTAGCCTCATCAACTTAGGGAGACCCTGTCTCAAAAGAAACAATTAAAAGGGCTGAGAATGTTGCTCAGTGGTTAAGCACCCCTGGGTACAATCCCTGGCGCCAAAAAAAAAAGTTTGCAAGATGGGTACAGTGGCACACACCTGTGATCCTAGACAAGAGAGGCAAAGGCAGGAGGTTGGCAAGTTGGAAGCCAGCCTTAGCAACTTAATGAGGCCCTAAGCAACTTAGCCAGACCCTGTCTCAAAAATAAACAATAAAAAGAGCTGATAGATATAGCTCAGTGGTAAATTTCCTCTGGATTCAATCCCTTATATTAATTTAAAAAAATTTTTTTTAAATAAACAAAGTTTGCAAGTGTCATGCAGGCTTGGAGGCGATACTAGAAACAGGGCAAGATCAACTTTATCCCCTGGGAGGAAATGAGAGCAATGTTATCAAGGAGTTAACATTTGAGTTGGATCTTCCAAGGTGAATAGGAATTTGCCATACGAAAAAGAGGGAAAACCAACTTTTATTGCAGGGATTCTATGTGCTAAATGCAATGTGAGGCACATTATATATTCAGTCCCATTCTGCAGATTAGAAAAATGAGGCTCAAAGGGTGAACTTGCAAATGGCAGAGAAACAGCATTCCAAGTCCACACCCAACCTACTGCCTCAGCACTCAAGCAAAGGGCAAATTTGTATGCGCCACACACAGATATAAAAAGGTGTGCCATGTTTAGTGTGGCTAAAGAATATGGTACCCAAGGTGTGCCACGTTTAGTGTGGCTAAAGAATATGGAACACAAGGTGTGCCATGTTTAGTGTGGCTAAAGAATTTGATACCCAAAGGAACAGATGAGAGAGGAAGTAAAGGAAAGAAGCAGGCAGGTAAGGACCATATGAGAAAGAAGAACAGACCAAGGACCACATTTCCCTCATCTCAGGCTACCATAATAAAGTACCATCCATTGAGTGACTTAAGCGATAGAAATTATTTTCTCCCATCTCTGGAGGCTGCAGTTGGAGATTCAGGAGTCTGTTTGGTCAGGTCCTGGAGAGGGCCCTCTTCCTGGCTTGCAGACAGAGCCTTCTCACTGTGTGCTCACGGGCATGCTGGTGTGTGCCAGGAGGAACCCAGAGAAAGCACTCTCTCTTCCTATTATCTTTTTTTATTTGTTCTAATTAGTTATACACATCTGATTAGGACTCCAACTTTATGACCTCATTTAACCTTAATTACCTCAGAAAATCCCTATCTCTACATACAGTAACAACTGGGGTGAGGGCTTCTCTATGTAAATTTGGGAAAAACAATTCAATCCATAGCACCATCCAGGCAGCACCCTGCCCTCCACGGTCCCCCACCCCTTCCATCCCCAGTCCTTGTTGGGCTGGAGCTCCCAGCCTCAGGAAAGCAGACTCCATGCTCCTTGGGGCCAGCCAGCCAGCCTGGGGCTGTTTCCTCCGCCATTCACTTCACCCCAGCTGGATGCAGCCAGGGCCCAGCTGGGGGGCAGTATCTCTTGGCTGGGAGCAGGCCTGGAGGCAGGAAGATGCTTCAGGGTAAGGGAAGCCAAGAGAGGAGGAGGCGGGAGAATGATACCGCTTGCTCATTCCACATTGGACTAATATGTGCTGAGTCCCCAAGAGAACAGTGCAGAATAGGGCAGACAGGGATTGGGAAGGAGGTGGGGTCTGCACGCACCCAGGATGGAATGCTCTCTCCTGCGTGGCATTCAGATTTGACTTGCAGTGAACCTAAAATGGGACATATCCTTAGTTCACCCCCACTCCCACCTACACACACACACACACACACACACACACACGCAAGCACGCACACGCGCGCGCACACACACACACACACTTCCCTCTTTAGCATCAAGAATTAGAAGCCTGGGTGGTCAGGCAGATCTGGGTGGCAGATCCCCTCAGTCATTGACTAGGTACGTGGTTTGGGACAAGTCACTTCTCTGGGCGCTGAGCCTTGGTTTCCTCAGTCGTAATACCCACCTCACAAAATTAAGATGTGGGAAGCCTAAAAAAATATATCAGATGTGAGCGAACTTTATAGTCTGCAGGGCGCTGCACAAATAAACGTTCCTTATGAGAAGAATGACAGTTTTGTTGCTCCGTCATTGAGCACTCCATGTATGCCAAGCGCCATATCACAGGAATGGGACTCATGAGAAAATGGCTCATCTTGTTCACTGCTGAATCCCAGGACCCAGCACAGTGCCTGGCTCACAAGAGGCCTTTGGGAAGTATCTGTTAGAAGCTCTGCCATATGTTATCTCATTTAATTTTTTTTTTTTTTTTTTTTTACTACTGAGGATTGAGCCCAGGGATGCTCTACCACTGAGCAGCTACATCCCGGCCTTTTTTACTTTTTTATTTTTAGACAGGTTTTGCTAAGTTGCTGAGACTGGCCTCGAACTTGCAATCCTCCCACCTCAGCTTCCTGAGTCCCTGAGATGACAGGTGTGTGACACCTCACCAGGCTTATCTCATTAAATCTTAAAAACAACACTATGTAAGTACAATTATTTATCCTCAGTTGATGGATATGGAACTATGGCTTCAAAGATTAGGTAAACTACCCAAGGCCCAAACATAATAAGTGGCGATGGAGTGGGACTGGCCCCAAAACCCACAGGGATACTGAAGGAGGTGACAGCTTACTGAACCAGGGATCATCAGATCCAGTACCCTGCCTCCAGGCACACCATGGTTGTCCGCTTCTGCTGTCTCTGCCAAACCCCTCATCTTCCATTAGCAGTCAGGTCCTTGCCCCACCTCTGTCCCTAGCCACAAGCTGCTCAGGATATTGAAAAAGTCACCACCAGCCCTCTGCCTGGAAGCTGGCACATCTCCCCTACAATCTCCTATCCCGGAGGCTATTCAAGTGCCAACTTTCCTGTCTCGCTGATATTTCCTGTCACAGTGAGGCTTCTCTTGCCACCAGAGCTGTCCTTAGGACCAGCAGGACCAGGACAGCACTAAGCAGGGGGCTCTTAATCCTATTGAGAGATGTCTTGACCCTCCATCCACCTACTACCAACTCAACTGTTTTCTTCTTTATTAATTTATCCAATCAACAGTCACTGAGCACCTACTGTGTGCCAGGGCTCCAGAGATTCAAATGTAAATAAGACAGTCATGTATTTTAGAAAAACAGGGGGGAAATTAGCAATTGTGAAGACATAATGTAGAAAAAAATAAGTGTGTTAGAAAAGCAAGGCTAGGGGACATACTCTACCTGAGATGGTCAGGGAAGACTTCTCAGAGGAAGTGATATTGGGCTGAAGGCTGAAAGCTGAAGAAGCACCTTGTGAAAAGCAAGAGAAAGAGAGTTCTGGCAGCAGAAACAACATGTACAAAGGCCCTGAGGTTGGTGGGAGTCATGATACAGGAGCTGGAAAAGAGCTGTTGACAGAGAGAGACTTATAGGCAAATGCAATGCATTCGAAGCAAGCCCTCTGAGGATTTTAATCAGGGTCCTGGGGAGATTCCTTCCTCTGAGCCTGGCAGGTACAGACACTCTCCCCTTGTGCTTAGGTTTGTGGCCCCCACAGCTCCTTGGTGCTAACACACATCCATTCCCTTTGCATGGAGTCATGATTCTCCTGCACAAAAATTATACTCCCTCCCTTCCTTCTTCCTTAACAATAGCCATGACTGAGCTTTGCCTTTCTGGTACCTGCGTGTCTCTTCCTAGAGGGGCCTTGAAAATTCCCTCAGCCTCACTGGGAGATACTGAGTTCTAACCTGCTTCTGCCATCAACTCATTTATTCCTTCAGACAAGCAAGTCACACACCCACCTTGGTAACAAGGAGGAGGGGACCTTGAAGCTGCTCCCAGTCTTTCTTGGCCAGTAGGGCTAGAAGCCCCACCCCCACACACCAACTTGCCCTCTTCTCACCAGAGTGACACTGTCCTCTACCCAGCTCCTTTGCTATCTGCCTCCTGGCAGCTTCTGCTCCCTGCCCCATGCCCCCACTCACCGCCCACCCTCCACTCTGGACTGTGCTGACTGTCCTTCCTCTACCAGTGCCCACTGTGCCCCACAAGGCCACCGCCTACAGAGAATAGGACTGGAAGCTGGCCTTTCCACAGCCCACAGGGACTTCTTCCCTCTTAGAGCCCCAAAAACATCTCCATGCATGCTTGATAAGGACAATATGCCTTCCAGAAGCAACCTCCCTTCTCCCCAACAGAAAAAAATTAAAAACTTTCTTAACACTTTTAAGGCTCTAATTTATATTTTAACATAACCCCTTCTAGGCCTGTTGCCTGGGATTTAGGACTCAATAGTCCCTAAATTCACGCTCTCTTTGGGGATCAAGGGGCTGAGTTGCCCAGAGAGGGTCCCGTAGGCCTTGTTGATCTTCAGAACAGACTCCAGGGGCTTTTGGAAGTGGGAGGGGTCACAGACTCTGGGAGGAAGGGTTCTGGGCTGGCCTGGCCTGACCTCTAGCATGGCCACCGACAGGGCCAGGGTCACCAAGCAGTCACATGTCACTTTGAATGAGAAGCCTTGAACTGCAGCTGAGAAATGAAGTTGGGAAACAGCTCAGCCAAAGGCAATTGAACTTTTTTTTTTTTTTTTTTTATGTTTTTTGGGGAAAAAAAACCCTCTATTGTCCAACTAACCTTCCATGATGCTGGAAAATTGCATTGATTTCCTGAGCAGTCAGCTCTAATTTCCCCTGGGTGGGGACGAGGCTGTGCTCCCCTCCTGGCTGCCCCAGCTTAGAAGATCTGGCTCTGCTCACAGACCAAGAGCAGGAAGGGAGACAGAGACCCTGAGCCTGGGCCCTGCCAGGTGGTCCCCCCCAACCAACTGTGCCTCCTCACAGCCCCCCGCCGGCCCGACCCCTGCAGGTTGGGGAAGCTTTCTTTGGAGCTTCATGTTTCCTTGTTATTCCCACTCTCTCAGCAACCTGGCTTTGCTGGGCAGCTGTCTTGGCCTGTCCCCTGGCGGTCCTGGCTCTCACATGTAGCCCTCTGTGCCTCAAGACGTCGGGCAGATAGAAGTACGGTTATAAAGTATCTGTGCGGCTGCCAGGCTAGTGAGGGAGCCGTCTGCAGCAGGGGAGCCACCCCGCCTGAAATGACTGGAACCTGGGCCCCAGCCTGACCCCATCCTGGCCCCTTCTCTCCCACTGCAGTCTCCAGTGTAGGACCCTCTCTTGAAGACCAAGGAGGCAAGAGGTAAGGGGAACGGCCTTGAGGCCACTCCAAGAAGCCAGGGGATGAGAATGGTCAGCCGCCCTTGGGGGGCTCAGCGGAACTTCAGTGTGGGGTGGGGAGATGGGAGCAGGGGCTGTTGCTCCCAGAGGATGTCGTCCTGAGGCATAAGACTGCCCACCCAGGGGCCGGAGATGTAGCTCAGTTGGTAGAGTGCTTGCTCGCAAGCACAAGGCCGTGGGTTCAATGCAAAGACTGCCCACCCAAGCCTCAGAGACAGACTGGCCTCAGCCGACCACCTCCCCATCACCGGCCTCCATGGTCTAATAGAAAGGTTTCCAGATCATGAACCTGGAGAGTAAGGAAAAGGAAGAAGGGCATTGCCACCCAGGCCTGGCACAGAGGGGCCTCCCACACCTCCCCCTCCCTATGGTGTGTCCCCCTGCCCCTCTTGGTAGGGGGCACACAGTGTGTGGACTTCACAGAGGCCTCCGGCCAAAGGTGACTCCTCTGGTTCCAATCAGAACAGGTTCTCAGGTCCCAGGAACGTGGGGAGGGAAGTTGGAGGACAGCAGCCTCACTCGCTGTGGCACCCCCAGCGCTTCCTCCCCCAGGATGAGCCCTGTCCTGTTTGTCTCCTCTCACCTCCCAGAGGGTCAGCCCCTGGGTCAGAGGGAAAGCCTGGGGAAGGGCCTCCTGACCACAGACCCCAGACCTCATCCCTGCTTAGCTCTTCAAACCACAAAGGAAAGAAGAAAAGGGAAACTGAAGGAAAGGAAGGGCTGGAGGGAGGAGGAAGGGCCGCAAACAGAGAGCAAGCAAAGGTCCCGGAAGCCATCAGGTCCCAGCTGGTGCTGGCTATACATGGGGAAGAGCCCAGAGAAGGAAGTCGGCTAGAACTCACTGAATCTGCCCCAAGCCTGGTGCGTGCGTTAACCACTCGTCTTCACCGCAGCTCTGTATACCGTGGAAGCACCAGCCCCACTGGACAGATGGGGAAACTGAGGCTCGAGGGAGCCAGAGGTCTCAACTGTCCAATTCACCCTGGTAGTAAGTAACCTGGTGTCTGATGGCAGAGTCTGGACACCAAACTCTCCCCCGGGAAGTCATCAGGATCTGCCCTGTTTCCCCCAGTCTGCAGGACACCCCCAGCCTCAATTTTTCCTCAGGACCGGAGTCAGAGGATACAAGCCTGAACTGGCAGCCTCCGTGGACATGGTTTGGTGCCAGAGTTCTCATCCTGGCTCTGGATGACGTTGGTGTCTGGGCCTCAACATCCCAGCAATAAAATGGACGGGGCTGTCTAAAACTGGGTTGAACTCTGATTCTGCTGACTCCCCACCCCTTCGTTCCTATCATCCTGAACAAACCTGGAGGCTCCCCCTTGGCCTGGGTGGTCTTTAGGAAAAGGATACTGGGCCTAATTTCAGAATGCTGAGTTGGCAAGGGGGCCAGGAGAAGGATGGGACCCAGCCATGCATGGAAGCCACTAATCTCCATCTCCTCCCCCCACCCCTCCCCAGGGGACTGCACTGCCGCCTCCACTGAAAGCAATTTGTCATGCTCTGAATTAAGTGATTCCAACAAGGGTTTAATTTCAGTTTAATGGCTCTGTTTTTATGTGTAATTAAATACCATTGCATAGCAAAAATATGTTGTTTGCACTTTAGAGACTGTGTAAGGGCCCAGGGAGCCAATCTCACTGAGTTTCTGCTCCCAGGCTCCACCAGCCCCTCCCCCAGTCTGGCTGGAATTGTCCGGGTCCAGGGGAAGGGGGTTGGGGACCTGAGGAAAGGACAGGGGAGGGGAGGGGAGAGGTGGTCTTGGTGGCGCCAGCTCACTCAGTAGAGCATGTTTCTAATTATCTGCAGCACACCCCCCCTCTACTTTCTGACCTCAGTCCTCCCCAACCCCTGGGGCCTCAGACACAGAGGGGACAGGTCACTCCAACAGTGAGGATCTAATGAGACCCTTGGTTGGCTGGAGTGATGTCTACCCACCCTCATGGGTGTGCCAAAGGCGCGGGCTCCATTGACCTTTCTCCCCCTTGAGTACCTTCCTCCCTGTCTTCCTTCCAGAACCCAGCTGCTGCAGCCCCCCAACCCCATCCAACCTCTTCATCTTGACTCTTTCTGGGTCAGAGGTGACACTGCCATAGGGGCCCTGGAATGCAGGGGGAGTTTCTCTGGCTGGAAATGTTTCAGGGTCATTAACCACATAGCCATATCCCTCCAGGAAGGGGGACTGAGCAGGCACCCCAAGTCCTACACGCCTCATGACATTCCTGGAGCAGCTTGGGGGCAGAATCTGGCTCAGAGAGCAGAGGGGCTGGGACAACGGGATTTTCCTGGAAGCAGCTGAAGGGGTGGCAGCAAATGAACCTCAGAACCTTGGTGGGGGACAGGCCGGAGGCTTGGCCAGCCCTCCAGAGATTCAGCCCTGCCTGAATCCGGTACAAGAGTCAGTTGAGTCTCCATTTTTCCTCCCTTCCCCCACCCTGCCTTCTTGCCAGTGGAAAACCCAGCCCCCAACCTCAGCGACATCAGGGCTTGATCTCCCCTAATGAGCTGGGAAATGGAAACCAAATGCTTGGGGTGGATCAGCACCAGTGAGCTCAGGGATCCTGGGCAGCACAGCATCCCCGTTTCCTGAGGAGGCAGAGACGAGCACGCAGGACTTCAGTTCTCAAGTTCATCCAGGTGTGGTGGGGCTCACCCCACCAGGACACAAGAATTTGGTGCTTACCACCTCCTCCCATGCTACCAGAGGTGCTGACACTCCTGTGGAACTCGAGAGACCATTCAGGGGTATCCAGAGGCAGAAGGCAGGGGGAGAGGCCCTACATGCAAATATAGGTCTACTTTTCTGTTCTTTTTTCTTTGTGGTACTGGGGTGGGAGGTGAGCCCAGGAGCACTCTACCACTAAGCTACATCCCAGCCCCTTTTATTTTTTGAGACGGGTCTCACCAAATAGCCCAGGTTGGCCTCAGACTTGCAATCCTCCAGCCTCAGCCTCCCCTGTTGCTGGGATTAGAAGCGCCACAGCACCCAGTTATATTTTCTTCTTTTGACGCCTAGCACCTGGCCTCAGGGTCATGGGACACGTTCTCAGGAGGGGAGTGGTGTTTCTGTGGAGTGTGGAATCCCCCCACAAGTAAACATCTGTCTTCTCTGATGTTAGCTCCCTGAAAACCTGCAATGGGGGTACCTAATGAGTGAGGGTCCATTCATTCACAGCCAAGAGGGAAGTACAGGCTCTGTAAATGTCTTGTTCTCTCTTCTCACCTCACACACACACACACACACACACACACACAGACGCGCTCAGATTCAGACTGCCCACATAAACACCACACAAGTGTGTCTCGTCTACACTCATGGTTTGTAAAAGGCCCTACTCTCAGGCCTCACGGTGCTACCTTCACATACACACCTCACACACACACACATACTCCATGACCACGTATCCATCACAAAGGCACACCCCGGGCCACACACAGCTATCTCCAAGCAGACTCCGCTTAAAAATCAGCTCTGTGTGTGTGTGCGCGCGCACACGTGTGCACGTGTGTATGTGTGGTGCTGGGGACTGAAACCAGGACCTGGTGCATGCTGTGCTCGACCCTGCTTTTCTTGGAGATCCATGCAAGGAAAAAAAAAAAACTCTCCCACAAACTGTTCAAGGGTTCAAGCACTGGGAAGCGGGCTGGAAGATACATTTCAGGGAAAGAGATCCTTCCCCTAAAACTTAATCTTGGGGCTGCACCACCTCCTACCCCAACATGCCTTGGTCTGGGCCCCAGAAGGAGGGGGCTCTTATGAAGAGTGGCCAGCGCCCAGGGAGCAACTCTCAACACCACTTTGTTCTTTATCTCCGTCTGCTGGCAGCAGCCTGGTGCCTCCGGAGACCAGATGGCTGCAGGCTGCGCTGCTGAAGCAGAGCTAGACTTGCTAGAGAGCTGGAGAGACAGCAGCCCTGGGCTCAAGGTGCTAGCAGCACAGGTGCTAAAGAAGTCAGGGGCCAGTGCAGTTGCAAGCCTAGGAGGACCACGGAATGAGGGAGGGGAGGACAGGACACACACCCCTTTTCCCAGCAGTCAGCAGACTCAGGGCACAGGGTCTCCAAGCTGCCAGTGAACCCCATCCAAGAGATCAGCCTTATCCCTACACAAACAGAGGTGTGGGGGTATTGCATGATGGCCAGGAATCCACGTGGCCACAAGTTCTGAAGCAAGGGCTGGCACCGAGAGCCTAGAGCCAAGTCAAGGATGGCCCCACCCAGTCCCAGCCCCTCGGAATGAAACCTCAGAGCAACCCCCCAGTAAGGACTCTGGGCATCAGAGCTGTGGAATGTGCTGCAGAACTCACTACCCTTTCCCCAACGCAGGGAGTGTCCCCTGCCCCTGACTAAATTAACAAATCAACTCCAGGTGCAAACCCAATCTGCCCCATGTCCTAGGAAATGCCCCTGCTCCACATACCAGCTCACCCAGAAGGCAGCTCTGAACCAGCAGGGCTGTCCTTGGCCACACCCTCCCTTCAGGAGCCATAGTCTGCCCACTGGGAACCTGAGCGGCTGGACAGGCCTCTTCAGGGAAGGCTGTCCTCTCAAGTTTCCTCGCTATGCAGGAAGGAACGGGGACTCCACAGTGTGCCCCTCTCTCCACCCCTGGTCCATCCCTGTCTCTAACAGTAAATAAGTCAACCAAACACAATTATCTGAACATTTTTTGGTTTTGTTCTGTTTTGTTAAAAAAAAAAAAAAAAAAAAAAAAAGAATGGAGGGCGGGTGGGAGGAGAAAAGAAAGAAAGAAAGACATAACAGTCAACCAGGTCCCTAAGTCTCCAACCAAGCTAGAAAATGCCCAGAGGAATCGGGACATGTAGGCAGGTATAGGGAAAAAAGATACTGGAAGGAAGGCAGAGCCACAAGTAGTGAGCCACTGGAAAGATGGGGGCACCCTGGTGACTTCATGGCTGTGACCACAAACAGGTAGGGAACAGGACCCCAGACAAGCCCCTCGTCCCCCAACATGTAAGTCCTCATCTCCATCGGGCACACTCAATCCAGTCCTGCATTCTTTCTTCCCACCTGATGGCTCAAGGACATGGCCTGACCTGATCTCTGTCCTGTAGGCCTTCCTCTGTCCCCTCTCCCTCACCAAAAGCAGGGTCTCAGCTGCCAGGCAACCAAGCAGATGGCACAGCACCCAGACCCAAAAGTGGGCTTGTCTCCCAGGTCTTTCCCCTCTCAGCAGGAGGACCTGGGGAAGAAGAGCAGGGGAGTCTGGCAAGCCTAAGCTTTGGGCATGAGTCTGGGTCTTGAAGCCAGCTCCCACCCTGTGACTAGGTAAGGGGAGAGACAATGGTCAACATGCACGTCTCTCTTCCTCTCTGACTCTAGGAACGAGGTTTCTCTTCTGCCACAGGCCCTTGCTCACTTTACAGGAATGGTTCATGTGCCACAATCAGAGGAAGTCAGAACAAGGGCACCCAGGGCTGAAAACTACAGCTGGCACATAGAATGTGGTCGATAAATGTTTCTAGATGACTGAATGCATGAATGAACCCAGGACTGATCTGGAAACAAACAGGGCTCCCCATGGCCACTCTCAGATCTCTTGGGCTATCTAAGCTCAAAGAGGACACTCCAGGCTTCGGCTTACCCCAAGGGCACACTAGGTCCCATAAACATACACACGCACACGTGCACACACACACACACACACACACACACACACACACCCCAAGGGAAACTTCTGGGTCAAAGGTAAAGCTTGGACCCAGACCCAGACTCCACTCCAGGTCAACTTTGCAGTCCCCAAAGTGGGGGGTAGTAGGGGGCACCAAGCCCCCTGCCTGCTGGCAGGTCTCACTCTCGGAAGCTGTCAGCCAGTTGGTGGCAGTCCAGCTCCCCTTTGGGCTCCAGGCCCCCTGGAAGCTTCACGCCTGTCTTCCGGTCCACACACCAGCACTTGCCGCGCTGCCCATCCAGAGCTGGGTGACACTGCCAAGACAAGGTCACAGGGGTCAGATCCCAGGTAGAAAAATAAAGATCACAGGCATCCTGTCCCAATCCCGGCCCAGCCCCCAAGCAGGACATTTGCTATTCCAATATGGCATCTGAGGTGAAGGCTCTTTCTAAGTACAGGTTCTTCGAGCTCACTGGAGTAGGGAGAACGTGGTCAAGAAGGAAGGGTCCAGCCAGGTGCAGTGGCGCACGCCTGTAATCCCAGGGGCTCGGGAGGCTGAGGCAGGAGGATCACAAGTTCAGCAACTTAGCGAGGCTCTAAGCAACTTAGAGAGATCCTGCCTCACAATAAAACACAAAAAGGACTCAGGATGTGGCTCAGAGGTCAAGCACCCCTGGGTTGAATCTCCAGTACCTCCTACAAAAAAAAAAATAGACAGTGGGGAGGAGGCAAAAGCATAGTCCAGAGTCGGAATTAGAGCTCAAAGGAAGACTGACTCAGAATTGGTCTGGGATAAAGGGTCAAGAGTCACAACTTTCACTGCAATAAAAATTGGAGGAAGGAAAAACACATAAAATTATACAACACAAAAAAGTGAAGACTGATGTAAACTCTGAACTTCAATTAATAATAATACTTCAGTATTGGCTCATCAACTGCATCAAATGTACCACACTAATGTAAGATGTTAATAATAGGCAACACTGGGGTGAGGAGGCAAAATAAGGGAACTCTACTTTCTATTCAACTTTCTGTAAACCTAAAACTGCTGGGGAAAAAAAAAGTCTTGGCCAGGCAATGGTGGTGCACGCCTACAACCCCAGAGAACTGGGAGGCTGAAGCAGGAGGATTGCAAGTTCTAGGCCAGCCTCAATAACTTAGCAAGGCCTTAAGTAACTTAGCAAACCCTGTCTCAAAAATTTTAAGCTTCCACCCGTGGAGTCCATGCTCTTCGCAGAGGCCCCAGCAGCACCCTGTTGGGACAGAGCATTAAGAGGTTCATCACTTCAGTGGTCCATTGGAGCCACTATGAGGAGGGTCCTGGGAAAAATTTGCCATTTTCAGTGGGAAACAAGTGGAGCTTCCTAGTTATGATGATCTTATACTTTGGATCAGTATTTACTGCACCGTTCTTTATAGTAAGACACCAACTGCTTCAGAAATAAGGACGTTTTAATCCACCCATTTAACAGATATGAAGAATGTTTTAAGAGATACAATCTCTGAAAAATGGATCCAACTCTTGGATTCATAGCATATTAGATATATATATGTAAATAAACCAATGAAATGAAAACAACTTATTTATTTATTTTTATTTATTTATTTTTGTGGTGCTGGGGATTGAACCCAGGGCCTTGTGCATGCGAGGCAAGCACTCTACCAACTGAGCTATATCCCCAGGCCAGAAAAAAAGTTTTTAAAAGTGGGGCTGGGGTGTGAGCTCAGCATTAAATGCCCCTGGGTTAAAAAAAAAAAAAAAAAAAAAAAAAAAAAACACCAGGATTAGTTTTAGGCCGGGCACTGGTTCTGGGGAGCCCTCTCCCATCCTTCACACACTGCACACTACTTAATGCCCTCCTCGTGTCAGGCTGGGGTTTACAGACCCAGAAGCAGCCTTTACCCTCCTAGCAAATCCTCTGCTGGCAACAGGGCAGCCCAGGTTGTAGATGTGCCCACAGCCCATGGAATGGCATGTGTGTCTATGTCCACAAATGCTGGAGGAGACCCAGGTCAGGGCTGCCTGTCCACACCCAGCACAAGGTACCCCAGTGCTCTGTCCCGATGTGCCTCCCTGCTGATGGGTCAGAAGCGGGCTGGAGAAGGGCAATGCTGAGGGACATCCCAGCCTCGGGAAGGCTGGTCAGAAACCCCACACTGCAAGGGCACGAGGAATACAGAGGCTGCCACCTTCTTATCTTCTCTCTTGCCCCTCCCTGCTCTCTATCCACCTAAAGTGCCTGTCTCAGGCTTGGCTCTACCTCCATCTTTGCTATGTCCAGGTAGTTCTGCTGCTCAGCCTGGCGGAGGGTGGGCTGGGTGTCCTCCCTGACTCATGACTTGGGCCCTTCTGGGCCCAGGCGAAACATCATTAGTGACCAGGGAGACCTCCTCCTAGGACTCGAGCAGGGTGAGGGTTGGAGCAGAGGTTGACAGGACATCTACCCCACAGACAGAGAATTCAGAGATGACAGATCCTGCCGGGAGGCCGTGGGCAGGGGGTGCGACAATCTCTGCTGTGAACTCAGCACTGTGACTTTGGGCCAGCGAGGGCCCTTTTACACCTCTCTGGGTCTCAGTCTCTTCATCTGGTTGGGCAGAGTAAACTGAGGCTCCAGGTTGGGATAGGGCTTCAGGAGGGCTGAGGGGTTGGGTTTGGGTGGAGGAGGACCCCCTTTTTCAGATTTCCATCCAGAACCATCCTTCAAAGACACCAAGGATGCCCCTGGAACCCAGGCAGGGCTGAGCCAGCAGACCGCGACTCACCTGTTTGGGGTGAAAGTTGCCGTGGCGGTCGCAGTTGGGGATGGGGATGATAAAGAGGTCCTCGTGGGTGCGACTCTGCGAGGCAGCCAGGCGCTCCAGGGCCCGGTGCAGCTCGCTCTGGCAGGAGCCCTGGGGCTGGGGAGGAGAGGACAAAACTGCTCAGTAGAAGAGAGAGTAGTGGGAGGACCAGTGCCGGAACCCAGAACTAAACAGGAGCTGGGGCCCTGGCATGCCTGGAAGCTGGGGAGGACATGAAGAGGCAAAGGCAAGGTCTCAGGCTCAGGGGACATCAGTGGGGAGAGCAGAGGGACGCTGAAGAGAGGATCTGGAGCCAAAGAGCCTCTACGAAGGAGAGGTGTAAATTGAGGGACTTGATGTGGACAGGAGCTATAGAAACCTATGGAGATCAAAGCAGGGGGATTGCCAAGCAGGTAGGATAGACGAAATCACACAATTAAAAATCTGCAAGGCCCAGGCACAGGTTCATCAAAAAGGACATCAGCAGGCTGGGGAGACAGCTCAGTTGGTAGAGTGCTTGCCTCGCATGCACAAGGCCCTGAGTTCAATTCCCAGCACCACCAAAAAAAGGACATTAGCCAGGCCCTTGAGCAGGGTCCCAAGGTCCCCTGCTGTGGCCAACATTCCCCTTTAGTTACTGAGGTCTGGGGTGGGGAATCCAAAAGAAGGTCCAAGAAACACCAGGGTGGTTGAGACCCTGCTGCTTGCCAATCAGTACAACGAAGTACGCCAGTGAACTATCACTTCAGCTGTACCACTGTTTATAACTGATGAGCAGGAAAGAAGCCACAGGAAATAAAGAATAAGGATTCTCTCTAGGTTCTGATGCACACATGAGGTGCATCTTGCACACAGTAGGTATCAAAGAATGTCTGCGGATGAACAGAGTCCAGATCTGGTGGTGGTGGTTGTGGTGGCGATGGTGATGGTGTGTGTGTCTATGCACACGCATATTTGTGGGTCAGAGGTCCTCACCACAGGCCGGGCTTCCTCCCGAGTTGCCCCGATGACCTTCATCTTGCCCCCACTGGTGCTCCGGTCCCGCATTTTGGCGAAGTGCTTCTGCAGGCACCTGCGGTCATGAGCACTGCAAGGGCTGAAGCTGTTGTTGGGGTGGTCACCCTCATCCTTGTCTGCAGTCAAGCCAAGAAGGGCAGAAGTCAGCATCAGAGGAGAACAGACCTCATACCAGCCCGCCTCCCTCCTGCTTTCTCCTCGGCAGAGTTCACCAGCCTGGCACTAGAGAAAAGCAGGGAGCCTGGGAGGCAGGAAGAAAGGAAAGCAGCCCCCCGCAGCCCACCCCATTCCCCTGGATCTCCTCAGGAGAATATTCCTCTTGAAGTCCTTGACTTGTCCCTCACCCCACCCAGTCCAGCCTGCAGATGAGTCACCAGCTACAGCTGCCCAGATGGCAGGAGGGTCCCCTGGGCCCTGCAGGGAGGTCTGAGGCAAGCAGGGGGTCCCCTACCAGATCTTGTCTCCCTCATTCAACTCTTCCCCCAGTCTCCCTCTCAGTCAGCTCACTCTTCCTGTCTCCTTTCTTGCTCTTTCCAAGTGTCTGGTAGAGCCTGCTGGGGACCCCGAGGGCCAGAATCAGACTTTCCATGAGTGAGGAGAAATCTGGTCCCAAAGGCTCTCCTCACTGCTTGGGTGGGAGTTAATGTATATGCCTGCATGGGAAAGAGTGTGTGTGTGTGTGTGTGTGTGTGTGTGTGTGTGTGTGTGTGTGTGTGTGTGTGACACACACTGTGGCCCCAGGACCAAGAGAACAGAGAACAGTTGTACATCAGGAATCCAGCCCCTTCATCTCTAGCTGTCCCAGCCCTAGACCTTAGGCATCATCCAAAGTCCATGTCTGTCACCCGGAGTCAAGGCACTGGACGTACGGAGATGGGAGTGGTGGGGCTGGGCCCTTACTCCCTCCGTGGGATCTCCCGAAGGCTCCATCTGAGCTCCAGAGAAACCCCACCCAGGAGTCCCCGACTCCCTCCAGGCAGCCAAAGCTGGAATGCGGGGCAGAGCTAGAAAAGGAGGCTGGGACTGGAAGACCTTTCGGCACATCAGAGCCACCTCTGAAATGCTCGGGCTTGGCAGCTCACTGAAGGCCTGAGTGCAGAGCCCCTGCCAGCATTCCAGATGTTGGCAGCCAGACAGGAGGTTACATCTGGTTTGCGTCAGGATTTTTTTCCTGAGGAGTTAGCAGGTTCCTCCATGCCTGGCAGCAGTCCCAGAGCTGCCTCGGGGTCAAATGGTATTTTTCTGCCTAGCCAACACTGGGGGGCAGGGGGAGGGGGTTGCTTCTCATTTTCTTCTAGTTTGGGGGATGAGGAGGGAAGCACATGGATAAAGGGAAACCTGACGAGGACTGCAGACCTTCAGAAAGTCTTTGTCAAGATCCCACACTGAAGGTCATTAATAAAATTGAGTCACCAAGGAAGGAAGGTTGTGTCACGAGTGGAGAGCCGGCTTAGAAAGAGGAACCAAAGGGAAGGAGTGAATGGAGCAGATAGATACAATCCACCCTTCTGCACCTGCGACATCCCAAGAAGGATGCCAGAGGGGGCTCCAGTTCCACATCTAGCTCCTGAGAGTCAGTCAAAGAGAAGACACTGCAGCAAGACCTGCCCGCCCCCACCCCAGCCAGTGCAGGCAGCACCGGAGTGTGCCAAAGGAACCACAAGAAGATGCACCCTGAGCCCTCAGTTAGGAAACAGGGAAAGATCGGGAATCCAGCCCCTTCCTTGAAGACCCTCCCAGCGAACCTCTCTGGCCAAAAAAAGACTCAGCTAAGCAGTGACCTCCCTGTTCCCACTCTGCAAAAAGCCCTATGGATAGGGTCACAAGGTTTCAGGGGTATAGGCTAGAGCTGGGGAGTGGAGAGAAAGAGGGAATAGAAGACATAAAAGAATTAACACCCCATCTCAGAGGGACAGAGGTTGAGCTGAGGGCAAGCAAAGACCCATCATTCCACCTGGGTAAGGCAGGAGGGGATCACTGGCACTCAGTCACAGCCCGGGACTCTGACTCCAGGGGACACCCTTTCAACCCAGAAGGCCTTTATTCTTCCTGAGTGTGGAGTGTGCCTTCTTTTCGCCACCATAAAGGGAAGCACGACTTTGCCCAGGGACTCTTCTCCATCTTGGTAAATGGGCAGAACGTTCCTAGGATCAGGGAGTTCAAGGAGTAAGAGTTTTCTAAAGAAAGGGGCTGTCTCAGGAGATAGAGGGCTCCTCAGACTGGCATGGGGGAGCCTCAGGAGGCTGGAGGGAGATGGAGCAGAGCCTTGACCACACGTACTTTCCAGCATGGAGTTTCTATGAGTGCAAGCTCACAAAGGACTGCACTTTGGGCGATCTCTCATGGATATTCGGGATGTTCACCTTTAAGGAGGACACTTGGGCAGCTCTCTGAAACCAAGGGCTGCCTGGGCAGAAGGTGAGCCCAGAAAAGCATAGCTCATGTTCTTGTGTTGGAATCCCCCATGTCATTCAAGGGGGATTTGGGGGGCAAAGCTGAGGCAGCAGGCTGCCTGGTCTCCCCACTGTTGGCTGCCCCATGGCCCAGCCACTGATCCCTAGATCACATCTAAGTTTAGACTAGAACCCACCAGATTGGGAGAGTAGCTCCTTACTGACTTACCTGGGGACACAGGTCCACAGAGTAAGTCCATATCTACCCCCACACTCAGACAGGCTGGACCTCGAGAATCACAAACATATACAAACGATCACGTGTCCAGACACACTTGTCCATGCAGGCACACCCACATGCTCTCAGGCACTCTGACCCTGCCCTGGTCAGAGACACAGATCCAAGGCAGGACATGATGACTTCCCAGTGTCTCTGTCACCTAAATTTGTTGACTTTCCCCTTAATCTGTAACTTTTCCTTGCCCAGCCTTGCTTAACTGGCAGACTGAGGAACCACCCCAGGAACCACCCCTAGGCACAGGGTTTGGGGGATAAGGGTTATACCACTAGCTCTGAAAACATTAACCTTCCAGCGTTCACCCCGTAGTGCCCTCTGCAAAATTCCAAGGCCCCAGGGTTCCCCTCTGAACCGGAGCTGGAGTCAGACCCTTCCCCGAAAGTTCTGACCTCTGAAACCTTTGTTTGGGAGAAGGAGCTTCCAAGGTCAGTGAGGTCTCCTCCAGCCCCCAGCTTGGAGGCAGTTGGAGCTTAGCCAACTGCCTTGCAGCGCAGGGGAAGCCTTAGTCTGTGCTACACAGCAGAGGAAGGCAAGGACCCCGGGGCAAAAGAGGAGGCACAGCTTTGGTACCAATGGCTGCAAAGTTCCTGCTGCCTAAATTCACCCCCATGATTTCTCCTCAACTCCAGTCCGACCCCCAGTCCGACCCCCAGGTTGTCAGCCGGGTGGACCCCACCACCTATACACAGAAGTTTCCACTGTGTCCTTGAAGGTCACCCACCTGCCCTGCCAAAAAGGTCCTTCTATTCCTTCTCCTGGACTCTGGTTGGAGAAGGCAAGACCACCTGCGGGGGGGTGCCAGGCCCTTTCTTTAAGGACTGGCTCAGGAGTGTGCCCTCACCCTTGTACCATGCCACCACGGGCCTCGGGAAAGCATGTGGCCCTGTCTATCTCACGTGTTCAGCAGGAAAAAGGCCCCAAAGCCAACTGACCCCTCTCAGCTTCTCTGAATGTCCCCCCACCTTGGGTCCCCTGCCCTAAGGTCCCCTAAAGTCCCAGTGCCAGCTGCTTCTTCATCTCCATCTTCATCATTACTCTAATTTATTGGACATGCCAGACACCCCAATGCTATTACCTACTACCAGTCCCACTTTACAGATGGGGACACTGAAGTCACATGGGTAGAGGGAAGGAGTAAGGCTTGTCTCTGCTGCCCCTGTGTCTTTAAATGGAAAGATTTCTGATAGCCAAGGCACCAATAACTTGGGCTTTGCCAATACTAAAGAAAAAATGCTAAGCAGTCATGCTCCTCCTCCCCCTCCCCCAAGGCACAGAATTTCTGGGAAGGCCCTGTTTCCATGACATGACTGGATTCCCAGTACTGAAGTAAGGAGGACAATATTTGCTGCGTTGACTAAAAATTAACCCAGCTTGCCTGTTCTCTAACCCTGTCCTGGAGGGACCCAGAGCCCAGTTTTGGAACTCCCTGTCCCAGGCCCGATCTTCCCCCCAAACACTCCCCCAGCTTCTACGAGTGGAGGGATCAGCACCATCATGCAGACTTGTGGGCTTCTGAAGCACATGCCGACCCCCATCTCTGGAGGCCACAGGGGTGTTATTCCACAATCTGGCTATCTGATAAAGGAGGGGCAGGACTGGCTGGAGATGGAAGGGGAGGCCTGCCCCCAGGGCCAATAGGAGGTCCCCAAAAAATCACAGGCCAGGGGCAGGAGCCTGCCAACTGATCATCCTCCCTAACCACCTGCTGAAGCTCAGCCCCAGGAGGAAAGCAAAGAAATGACCTGACATCTCTACTAAGCTATTCCAGTCCAGAGGGCTCAAACCTGGGGGCCTAAGAGGGGTAGTAGCCTGCTGATGGTGTAAAGCTAAAAAGGATAGTGGGTTTAGGGTCTAAGCCTTGCTCATCTTATCTCTCCAGAACCCCTGCAGGGATGCTGCACAGCTCTAGAAGGTACTCTTCCCACACTGACAATGTGGCCAATGCCAAGCCACAAGAGTACTTCTGTGATGACGGGGTGAGAGGACCTGGGCGTAGCTTGTTGAGCACGTACCTAGTTTTCCCAGGGTCCTTCTGACTCCCATTTTCCCTCCCCCTGTATCTGCATGTACAGCATGGGTAGAGGACAAGGCCAGGAAGGAAGCAGGGGATGCATTAGAGACCTGGGCTCTGTATTCCAAAGGGGATCTAAAGCCGCCCCACTCCTAGACACCTCTTGAGGTTGCTTTCCATTTGTTCACAGGTAATCACAAACTGTTCACGCCATCTCCTGGATCCCTTAGAGAATCAAATTTTCCTCCACTAGAATTCTCCTACCCAGTCAGAGAAGACCCTCAGAGGGCTCTTGTGCTTTATGTTCAAGTTGATGACAGAAAAGGAGCCACCAGTCATCCTTATCTGCTGCCAGATACCCACTGGCTGGTGGAGGGTGTAAATTCAAAGGGAAGTGGGACTGTTGCACTCAGAATCCAGGGGCTCAGCCCTCACTCCTACTCTCGCTGAACTGGCATCTCTGTCCCAAGATCAGTGACTTACTCCCCCAGGACTCCCCACCCCAGGAGTGCTGGGTGTCAGGATGGCATTTCCCCTAGAACGTTTTCTGCTGACCCATCTCTCCCTGCCCAAGGGCAGGAAGGGCAGAAAGGCTGGAGGCCCAGACCCCTGGGGTCCAACTCCTTCCTGTTTTCCCTGCATCCTGCTCTCCTCCAGCTAACAAGCTACAGAAGATTGAGGAAGTGAAGCGATCTGGGACCCAGGGCAGGAAGCTTGGGGCCAGAGTCGCAGCATCCGGACTGCAACAATGGAAGTCTCAAGCACCAGGAAAAGGGACAGACGCAGAGAGGCACAGAGCAAGCAAAACAATCAGAGAGGGAAGGGGAATCAGAGGTAGAGATGCAAAAAAAGCAGAGATCAGAAAGACAAGAGACACAGAGAAAAAGAGCAAGAAACAGGCGAAAGTCGGAAAAGCAGAAAAACAGAACAAGGTGGAGAGAAAGAAAGAAACTGATAATGCACAGAAGACAATGTGAAAAGAGAACTCAAGAATGTTATGATGAGGGGTGGGGGGGAGGGGTTCCCGGAGAGGGATATTAGCCGATTCTATTGTCATATTGTGTGCATGTACCAATATGTAACAACAAATCCCACCATTATGTACAACTACAATGCACCAATAAGAAATGTGCAAAGAGGAAAAAAAAAAAAAAAGATTGTAATGGCGAAACTAGAAGCTGAGAGGCAAGGCAGGAAACAAAAGAACAAGAGAAGAAAGAAAAAAGACTGAGAAAGATTCTAAGGCAAAACTGAGAACAGCCAACTGAGAAATGGACAAAGATAAAGCGTAAAGAATGAGGTTGGGGCAATGGGTCTTCTCAGAGTCTTCTGTCTTCTCTCTGCCTCTCCTGCTCCCCCTCTCCTCTCCTCCCTATCCTGTGCCCCTAAGGTTTCTGCAATTCTGGGCTGGGAGCCAAAACTTCTCTTCTGCCACCTCAGATGGCACCTGCCAGGAGAAAAGAGTAGGGATCCTGCATACCAGGGCAGGGAGAGGTGCCAGGGTCTGGCAGAAAGACCCCTGTCTTTCCATCAAACAACAAGAGGAAGGGTCCCTTTGGGAAAGGGCAAGTCTGGTGCCCCTCATCATCAAAGTCTGTAAGATTTCTACAACCCACTTCACTCCAGGTCCTGGTTCCTCAGGACTGTGGCAGTTTACTTGTGGCCACGGTGAGGGGTAGCCCCTGGATCAGGAACAGAAAGCTGCCCCCAACCCCCATGGACATCCCATTCTATCCCCAAGTCTTCTGAACCTAGAGGGTTGACTTGACTGGACCAGGTCACTTGATTTTCCACTCTAACATCGGTAGCCAGGCCTATCATTGAGACCTGGCTTCCCAAACAGGCACTCCCTGCGGACTGGGGATGTAGCTCAGTGGTAGAATGCATGCACAAAGCCCTAGGTTCAATCCCCAGCCCCCCACCACAAAATAATAATAATAATAATAATAATAATAATAATAATAATAATAATAATAATAGGCACCCCTGGGACGTTTGAGATGGAGGGATAAGACAAAGTTACCCTTGATGGTGGCAACTGCCAGCAATTTCCTTGGCTGAGCCTGTCCCATGCCAGTGGGGCCCTGCCACGTACCTGCTTGCTCCTCAATTCACAGGGGATTTTTCAAGGGCCTTCCAAGCCAGCCATGAATTGGAAATAAGTTGCTGAGAAAGAGCGCACTGGGAAGGGTGTGGGAGGGCAGGGGTACCTTACCAGAGGGCTGCAGGCTTTCCTGGATGGCCTCGATCTCCGCCAGCTCCATGCACACCCCTTGCCCGTGCATCAGCGTGTGCAGGGGCTTCTCTACCCCACGGGGTGGGTAGCAGCGCAGGCCCGAGCCGCAGCGGGGGGTATACACCCCACAGGGCATCCCTAAGCCCAGGGCGCAAGTGGCGCAACAGCCACAGCCGGGCTCCCGCACCAGCTCCTCGCAGCCCACGGGGGGGCGGCAGCGCGCCAGCTTCTCCTCGGAGCAGGGCGGGCAGTGGATGGCTTCGTCGCCCAGGCTCGGCCCGGGCCCTGCGGCCAGCAGCAGGGCGGCCACGAGGCAGAGGGGCAGCATGACCGCGCGAGGACCGGGAGCGGGCGCGGGGCGCAGGCGGGGAGCGCGGGCACGCGGGCGGGAAGCAGTGGCACCCGGCGGCAGCGCCCGGCGCGCCTGGAGGACCCGACCCGGAGGGCGCGGGGAGACGGGGCGGCCCGGCTGGCGGGCAATGACAGAGCCGGGGGAAGTTAGCAAGCGCGCCGGAGCGGAGCGAGCCTGGCAGCCGAGGCGCTGCGCCGCATCCTCGGCCCGGGCCAGGAAGGCGGCGGGCGGCTGGGGGCAGGGGGCTGAGCGGCTGCCCGGGACCGGCTCCCCGGACTTTATACCGGCCCCTGGCCACACCCCCAGCGCCTTCCCCGAGGTGGGGGAGCCCGGGCGGACGAGGGGGAGAGGGAGAGGCGGCCGTCAGGGGGAGGGGGCGCTGTCCTGAGTCGCCGCCGCCGCTGCAACATCTGAAAGTCCTTTGCTCCGTAGAAGGAAGCCGCGCAGTTTGGAAGCGGTAGCTAGCGCACAGTGCGCCTCTGAACTAGAACCCAGGAGGGGAGGCGGGAAGAGGGGAAGCGAAGGGGCTGCTGCTTGGCTCCCTCTCCCACCTCGGGGGATATCTCCTCTACCCCACCAAGGCGGCCCTCTGTCTCCCACTGAGAACCTGACCTCCTAGCCCGACCTCAGGCGGCAGATTCGTTTTCCCCGACCAGAGTCCTTTCCACCCCTCCCCGGTACTTCCAGTCTTCACCGCTGGACACCACGCCCGGTGAGGTGGGGCAAGGCTCAAGGCCTACTGGCAGCGAGGGTCACGGAAAGGCCTGGTGACCCTAAGGCGCTAATAGGCTTTCTTCCCACTTGCCCCTGGGAACCTTCCCCCTTCAGTCTCCCCAGGGTTCATTTGGGCCCTGGTCCATCCTGCCTCCCCAGGATGGAATCAACCCAACTCATGGAGAGAGAGGTGCCAAGCCTCTTCCTCCGTCCTGGATGTTTGCCTCTACTACCCACATGGACTCTGGAGAGAGACTGGCCCGGGACATTACCACTTGCAGTGTACAAGCTGTGCATTGAACAACTCCAGGGGGCACCATCCATGTAGTCATTGTTTATTTGTATAGCTGTTGTGACAGTTTCCCAGCAGATGGCAGTTAAGGTTTTGAGGAAGGGGTGCCCTTTTCTAATTCACTTAGTGCCACTCTTTGGGCTAGTGTGAGGGCTGGCTCACCCTTCCTTGAAATCTTATTGGTGCGGGTATCTCCTATCCTTGCCCCAATGCTGGGATTGGGGGGAGACCTGCATCTGAAGCAGAAACTCACCCATCTCCTAGCTTCCTTCTCAGGTCCCCCTAATACACACACCCCTCCTCCCTACAAAGGCTCCTGCTAGCCTGGAGCTGGTTTCAGGGGAAGGGTGTCTGTCCGGGCATCAGTGGTGGCCCACTGTGAATTATTTTTAGCTTGGCCCAGAAACCTGCAGGACTGCCAAGCTGAAGTACAGTTCATGGACCCCCTTTCCTGCTGCTTCTCCCAGAGCAAGGGTCTTTCCGCCTCCAGGGTTTGGGCCACCTACTTTCTGTAATTGCAGACAACTGGGGTGATTGGAGGAAGAGAGGGCCTGGGAGTGAACCTGTAGGACAAATCAAAAAGTTGCAAACTGACGGCACCTACTGGCAGCCATGGAGACTGCAGAAGGGCTGGAGAGTTAAGGCCAGGGACAAGATTCTAGGATTCTCTCTGTCCCACCACATAGAGAATGTGGGGTCTCTTCAACCTAGTCTGCCTTGGAGAAGGGCAAATAAAGCCAGGTTCCTCAAGTTCCGAGGGGACGCCTAAACTGTGCCTGATTCAGAAAACTGCCCCCGCCCCATCCCCCTACATTATCACTGGACCCAGTTCTGCCACAATTTATTGGATGAACTTGGAGTTTGACTGTCCCTAACTGTAAAAAGGAGGTAGATCATGTCCACCCATCTGACCCTTTAAAACTCTTGTGAAAATTAAATGGACCAAGAAAGATGGTTCTGATGCCAGTGGCCAATTCGTCCCAGATCGGTGAACCCAGGAAGGGTAAAGGCTGGGACAGAGGCAGGAGGAGGAGAGGCTGGACAGAGCCAAGAGGCATGCCTAGGATAGAGCATGAGTGCTGGCAAGGGTGAAAAATCTGGACAGGTATTCAGGTGAGACAGATGCCCACACCTCAGACCTAGCACTTCCCTAACCCCCAATCTATCCTTCAGCATCTTCCTCACCTCACCCCACCATCGCTGTCTCAGGTCATTCCAAAGAGGCAGGAGAATAACAGGAGGAGGCCTTTCAAGCACTTCCCACCATTTACGCAACCCACATTTACTGAGCACCTATTATGCATGACTTTGTGCTCTGTCTTGGCACAAGACTACTCTCTGCCTAAAAGAGCTCACTGCCTAGTGACAGAAGACCGGTATGTAACAAAATAAGTCTATGAAGTGTGCAGGTAGCCGGGGGCGGGGGATGTTTACATGGGGCACTCTGGGGAGCCAGAGGCACAAGTGGTCAGTTTTATACTCAGGGCATGGAAATCCTTTGCTGAGGAGGTGACCCTGGGGCCATATCTTTCATGCTAGAGGAATAAGTGTGGGTGTCAGCGTGGTCAGACTGTGCTGGATTCTAATCCCAGCTTTGTCACTAGGGACACACTAGAGAGTTACTTAAGCTCCTGAACTTCAGGCCTTGCCTGGAAAATGGGACTTTGCAGCAAGAGCAAAAGAAAGAACTATACAAAGTACCCAGCACATAGTAGATCCCAAGTGTTTTCTCCCTCCATCCCTGCTCCAGGTGGCTGGAGATCCCTGGTGGCAGGACTTTTGTCTCTCTACCCCTGAACAAAGGAGGGTCTCAGAAGATCAGGTTTAGTGTTCCCATCTTAGCCTGCAGCATCCGGGAGAGATGGTATATAAAGGGACTTGACATCAGGGAACTTGGGTTCAATTGCAGCATGGCCACTAAAGAGCTATGTGAGCTTAGACATCTTGAGGGATCATTTTCTTTTTCCCCCATGGATCAAATCCATGCTAGGCCAATGCTCTCTCACTGAGCTAAATCCCCAACTCTTTTTATTTTATTTTGAGACAGGGTCTTGCTAAATTACCCAGGCTGGCCTTGAACTTGCAAGCCTTGTACTTGCAAACCTCCTGCCTTAGCCTTTGGAGTCATTAGGATCACACTAGGATGACATAAAGAGTCATTTTCATCCTTTGTTAAAAGAAAAAAGGGGGCTGGGGAAGGGGTGGTTAGCTCATTGATGGAGGACTCTGTGTGTGTGTGTGTGTGTGTGTGTGTGTGTGTGTGTGTGTGTGTATGCACACTTGTAATCCCAGCAACTCAGAAGACTAAGGCAAGAGGATCACAAGTTTGAGGCCATCCTGGGTAACTTAGTGAGAACCTGTACCACAATAAATATTTTATTAAAAAGGGTTAGGGTTGGGGGAGATAGCTCAGTCGGTAGAGTGCTTGCGTTGCAAGCACAAGTCCCTGGGTTCAATCCCCAGCACCACAAAAAAAAAAAAAAAAAAAAGGGTTAAGGCTGGGAATGTAGCTCGGTGGTAGCATGCAAGCCGAGCATGTGTGAGGACTTGGGTACAAGCCTCAGTACCATGCACACACAAAAAAGAAAATATTTGGACTTACTCTCACAGAATGGTTGGGAGGGGAAATGAAGCAATGGATGAGAAAGGGCTCTGGAACTCAAGGAGCTGGGTGCAGATGCAGGTGCTGGTTATTGGTTTCTTCTACCCAACTGGTGTGTCCTGATGGACTGGGAGCTCCAACTGGGAGCAAAAGCCAGCCCTCCTTCCCTGCCATCTTTCCCAGCTCAGGGCTAATACAGAAAATCAAGCACACACACCCGCCTCAACACACAGACACATAGACAGCAGCAGCATCCTGGCCTTCCCCTGCCTCCTGCGTGCTGAGAAGATGCTAGCTACTTCTGATTCACAGGCCACTGCTTCCTGGACTCTTCCACACCTCACACCCTTGTTGGCTTGTTGCTCAGAGTCCTTGCTCTGAAGAGCTTAGGTTGGGCTCTTAGAAAACAGATAAGAAGAAAAAGAGCTTAACTGTGGGGACATGCGGTTCTGCCTTCCGGGAACCCCCAATCTGATGGGCTTGCCTTAGGAAGCATCCTATCTGATGGAGTGGACAAAATACACATAATAGTGACAGTTAACAATCAGTAAGCACGGATCTGGTGTGCTTCACAACCTCATGACATAGGTGCTATCATCATCCTCTTTTTAAGACAGGGAAACTGAGGCACAAAGAGGTATGTAACTTACTCAAAGTCACACAGCAAGTAAGGTGGAAGAGCAGGGATGTGAACCCAGGAAGTCTGGCTCCAGAGACTGCACAATTAACTCCTATGCTTCACTGCCTTCCAAAACACCAATAAGGACAGAAGGTGATGACATACAGTGCATGTGGTGTGGGAATCAGGCACAGATGGCACTGATATGGGACCAGGCCCCAGGCCTCCTGGTAACTTTGGCTTCCCAGAACCCTCCTGACACCCTGGACTGTCTGTTTTGTCTATACAGACAGGAGTTCAACTCTCCTCTATGTCATTTGACATCCAGGCCCCAGATAGGGCATCCCCACAGTTACCCCAGGTGCAGACATGAGCAATGGCCTATCAGTACAACTACCTTCCACCCAGCAGGGTCCCATACTTGCAGAGACCCAATCTGGAAAGCCAGGATCTCCACAGAGACCCCAAGGCACAGAGGGAGGTCTAGTCCAGTCTGGATCCAGAGCATGGAACCTTAGTCCTTCCCTCAGACATGTGGCTCCAGAAGTGAATAACAAGGCTGGGGAGGAGCTGGGGAGAGCAGAGCCCATCTGCAGTTGGGCTGGCCAGAATCTGGCTTCATTATCTCCAGGCCAGGCAGCTCTGCTGCTTGCCAGCTTTGTGACCACTTCCCCTTCCTCAGCTTCAGTTCTACCATCTGTACAAAAGCGGGAGGGGCATTTGCTGAATTATGAAGCCCCTTCCAGCTCTGAGAGTCTGGAAAACTGAAACCTCTGAAGTCCTTTTGGCTGGTCCAAGGTCCCATTCTGGCATGACTCCAAACCATCCAGAACATGTACTACTTCCAGGCCCATTGGCACCAACAGCACACCTTTCTCATTGTCTGCGGCCTGCACAAGAGACAAGCCAAAAGAATGATGTTGGGGCCTATGAGAGCTTTCATACCACCCAGAGAGATGACGAGGTTTGCTTAAGAGCACACAGCTAGCAACCCTAGCCCCTCCTCTGGGGCATCCTGCCTCTGCTGCCAGAGCCCTCACCAGTGAGCCACAGGCTCAGAACTTAAGCAAGAAGAAAGTGCAACTTGTGATAATCTATGCAGGACACCTACAAAAGTGGAGACACAGAAAACCTGGGCAGACAGAGCTAGATGTTAGGGTAGGAAAAATTCTTGCCCTGCCTTCCCTGTTACCTGTTGTGCCAAAGAGAAGCGTGCCTTCTTACCAATGTACCCCTTGACCTGACAGATGAGAATCACAGGAGACTCCCTGTCCTTTCCCTACACTCCCTGAAGGGCTTCCAGACCTGCCTCCTGCTCTCCCAGCTCTAAGGAACAAAGTGCCACCTACCTTTAATGAGACCTCTGAACCCATAGAGACCCTCGAAAAGTCTCTCAGCTTAAAGAAATCCCACAGAGGGGTCTTCAGACTTATTAAATCCCAGAGAGAGGGCTTGGGATCCAAAGAGATCCCCAACACCCATACACACCGTGTCCTTGTCCCCCAGCTGTCTGCCTCCCTGTCCCCACCAGGTGTGCACTAGAGGTTTCCACACAGCACCAGTCACGCCTTCTCACTATTCCCAGACTCTCTTCTGGCCCCATCATTCCACACCCAGGAACCCCTCACCAGTCTTTATGCCTCTTCTCCCACTCCAATCCATTTCACCCTAACCTCCTCCTCCTCCTCTCCCTACCCAAGAGAACATCCTGGCCTGAGGGGCCTCCCAGTGTGGTGTGACCAGACATCCATCCTAATACCACGGGGAAAAGTAGGAAGGGGCCCCTGGGAAAGGTGAGGGGATGGTAGAAGAAGGCCAGAGGGAGTAACTGGGCATCTCCATTTGCCTGCCTGCAAATACCTACCTAGCTCATGGGATGACTATGAGAAGCTACACAGGGGGTATTAAGGGTACTCGCTTTCAGTTATGCTTTATTTAATAAATAGACATAGGGGGCTGAGGATATAGCTCAGTTGGTAGAGTGCTTGCCCCACAAACACATGGCCCTGGGTTCAATCCCCAGCACTGAAAAAAAAAAAAAAAAAAAAAAAAATAGACATAAAAAGCCATGAAGGATACCACTACATACACAAGAGATTGGTAAAAATTTAAAATACTGACAATACCAGGATGTGAAGTAAGGGGACTCTTATATAATGCTACTAAAGAAAACAAATCTGTACAACCACTTGGAAGCAACCAACAATTCCACCCCTAGATATACACCCAATAGAAATATGTGTGTGTACATTCCAAAACATATGTTCAAGAGTGTTCACAGAAGCACTATTTACAATAGCCAAAATGGAATCAATTGTAGAATAGTAAATCTATATTTGAACAAACTATTGCTACATCCAACAATATAGATGACTCACATGTTGATCAAAGGATTACTACTCTATGATTCTATATAAAATTCAAACCAGTTTTTAAAAATCAAGATAAAGTTTATCTCTAAGGAGAAGAATGGAGACAGTCCTAGGGAGTATGAGTAATATTTATTACTTAGTTACATAGCGCATTCACTATGTGAATATTCATTAAGCTAAACATTAATTTCTGCACTTTTCTGTATGTTATACTTCAATTTTTAAATTTTTTAGTTGTAGATGGACACAGTTCCTTTTTATTTACTTAATTTTATGTGGTGCTGAGGATCAAACCTAGTGCCTCACACATGTGAGGCAAGTGCTGTACCTCTGATCCACCACTCCAGCCCTACTTCAAAATTTTCAAAAATATTTTCAGTTGCAGATGGACACGGTATCTTTTTTTTTTTTTTTTTTTTTTTTTTTTTTTTTTTTTTTTTTTTTTTTTTTTTTTGTGGTGCTGAGAATCGAACCCAGTGCCTCACATGTGCTAAGCAAGCGCTCTACCACTGGGCCACAACCCCAACCCCTTCAGTTTTTTTAAGCAAAAAAAAAATTTAACTTTTTTAACCAGGCACAGTGGCCTGTAATCCCAGCAACTCAGGGGGCTGAGGCAGAAGAATGGCAACTTTAAGGCCAGTCTCAGCAAATTAGTGAGCCCCTGTCTCAAATTTTTTTAAAAAAAGGGGCTTGGGATGTAGCTTGGTAAAGCATCCGTGGGTTCAATCCCCAGCACCAAAAAGAAAAAAGAAAAAAGAAAAATTTAAGTAATAATAATAATAATTTTTAGAGCACTCACTTTCAAGTCCACCTGCCTGGACTAGATTCCTAGAATAGATTCAGGATGTAAGTCTGTGCCTCAGTGACCTCGTCTTTCTTAAGTGACTATTATATAGGGTCGCTAAGACAATAAATGAATGAATCTGTGTATAACCCTTAAAATGGCACCTGCCACATTGTAAGTGCCCAGTCAGAGTAAGTCATTAGTCATGACCAGCCAAGTGAGTGAGACTAAGAGCCTGGAGCCAAGATGCCTGCACTGAATCCTGGATTTGCCATTAACTAGCTCTGTGGCTTTAGCAAACGGCATCTTTCCTGGTATCCTCAAATGCCCTCAGTTGTAACAGGGATAATGCCAGCCCAGCCTCATAGGACTACGAAAAAACTTGCCTAGATGATGTGGGTAAAGCACTTAACGCTGCCTGGCACAGAGTAAATCTCAACACGTGTTAGCCATGTGATCATTGATTACCATAGTAACCCTATAAACCCATTATATAGATGAGATTCCATGTACTAAAAACACTGACCTAAAACCGGGTGCTGTGGCGCATGCCTGTAATCCCAGAGGCTTAGGAAGCTGAGGCAGGGGAATCATGAGTTCAAATCCAGCCTCAGCAACTTAGCAAGGTCCTATTTTGAACCTATTTAGAGAGACCCTGTCTCCAAATCAAATATTAAAAAGGGCTGGAGCTGTGGCCCAGTGGTTAGGTGCCTGAGTTTGATTCCTGGTACTCTCTCCTCCAAAAAAAATAAAGACTGGCCTAAGATCACATTCAACTCAATGTGATTTAAACCCAACTGAGACAACAGAATCTGTGCTACAGGCACACCTAGCCTTCAGCTGACACCCTGCCACACACATTCCTCCAGAAGACCACAGCCTCAGAGTTTTCTCCAAACCTACACAGCACTTCCTCTCCCTGCCAGGTGCCCTGCTACCACTGAAACCCTTGCCCTTCCAGCTACAGTGTCAGCTTCCATGTGCCTAGAGGCTGCTGTGTCCTCCCTGTGACTAGTTCCAGCACCAATCTAACAGTTCTTGTATCCTCAGTCAGGTTACTGGGGATGCAGTCCCAGACCCCAGATCTAACCCCAGCTGTGGGAAACGGGGTGTTCTCAGAGAGAAGCCCCAGTGCCCACCAGGCTGCCCATGCCAGGGAGCTTTTCTGCTGCAGTCTCCTATTGTGCTTGGTCTGAGAGAAGGAAGGGTGCTCCTAAAGATGACCAGTGAGGCCTGAAGGGAACTTGAGAGCTGAAGAATAGGGATGGGTGGACCCAGAAGCAAGGCTATCAGGCCTGGGGGGCCCAATTGCAGCCCCCATCTTCTCTCCTGAAACCTACATTCATCCCCTCAGCCCTCGCTGTTTCCGAATGAGACTTGATTGGAATCAGTAATCTGCAGTCTGAACCTTACCCCACCTATTTAGTAATGATGATCTACGGAGCTGCAGAAACTAGGCCACACATCAGGGGCATGCCCGATAAACCACAAGGGAGAAGCCTCCTACCCCCAGATGGTGATGCTGTGGGGCATCAGAGCCAAGAGTTCCAATTCTAGTTCTGCTCTTATTGGTTATGCACTATGGGCTTTTCACTTTGACAGAATGGACCTCAGTTTCTTTATCTGTAAAATGGGGATGCCAATCCCTATTTCACTCTGCAGGCCTGTTTAGAAACATCAACCGAAGCTATCTACATAAATGAACGTCCAAATATGCCAGAAAGCAGATTACAAATTGATGACATCACTATTATGACCTTCTTGGATGTCTTGATTCCAATATTCAGTCATGATTTACAGCATAGAGAACAGGGTACGAAGTACTAGCCAAGAAAAGGACAAGAGATGGAGGGACTGAAACATAGAGTTAGCATCAAGGCCTGGAAAGGCAGAGAAGGATGAATAGATGTAATGAAAGGAAAAGTCTGGAGAGCTAGTCTAGATTCCCCTGTCTTGATTCATTCGTTCATTCTTCAGAGGAAGATAGTAGCTCTCAAGCTACACCAGATCTCGAGTCTCATCTACCCACTAACCCTGTCTCCAGCAGGGCAGTGGACTGGAGGATGGGATTCTGCAGCTCCAGGCATCCTCTTCCTCAATTCAGATGCCTGTGTCCAGAACCCAAAGTCAGAGGTGGGGGAGCAGCTCCCTGGAATGCTGGTCCCCTGCTCCTCCTCCCACCCTGACTTCCACTAACAAGTGGGTGTTCTCCCCCACACTTCTTCTGACCAGGCTAACATTTACCCCTCCTGAGGCAAACACATGAACAAATGTGTCCTAGGAGAAGAGAAGGGTCTAGAGCCCCAAAAAAGTGAGACGGCCAGGATTTAGACGGCTCGACTTCAAAGGTGTCTGTGGGCGTTCTTTCTCCTCTAGTGAGAAGACTGCCTGCCTGCGCCAACCAAGTTTTCTCTGTCCTCTGGACAATCCCCATCTTTCTCCACCCGTACGTAGCTTTCCCACCTTTCATCACCAGGAGGATGAAGAGAGAGCTGGAGATGTAGCTCAGCAGTAGAACTCTTGCCAAACAGACACGAGGGCCTGGGTTCAATTCCCAGTTCTGCAAAAGAGAAAGAAAAAAGAGAAACGTGTAAGCAGGCCCGTGGGAACACCATGATTTTCTTTCATCCTGAACAAGAGATAGCTTTCAATTTTTCTTCAGGTGAATGATTTGCTCCTCACTCCACTCCACCCCTTTCCAATCTGCCTGGTACCTGAGATCATCTGTGAAGGGGGCCATGTAGACCTTAACTGGCCCTGGTGGCCAGAGCAATATCACCAGGAGGGCAGCTGTCAGATTAGTATCAAAGGAAGACACCTCAAGATGTCCCTTTTTCTTGCTCCTTCTAAGTGGAGGACTTAGACAGAGTTCTTCCATGTGCCACAGTGACCAGATAAAATGTCATGGGGATATGCATCCAAGTAGCCTAATGGTCATCTAGATACTCAACCCAATTCTGTCTCTTCTTGGCATGAGAAGCTGAGAGACCAGAGAAGCTCGGCCCTGACCTTTGCCATCAGATGGCAGGGCCACAGCCTCCCTAAGCCACCCACTTTTCCATTTCCATTCTAGTAGGGTACAGAGGAAGGATGTTAAGGGCTGGAGAGTCAGAATGAAGAAGCAGTGAGGAGCTCACTATTGTTTACCCAGGTCTTAATGACCAAGCCTCCAGCAAGCATACGTCAAATTCCACTTCTAGGAGCTGCCATTAGCAGTCACTGGTACTCGAAAGGTGTAGCAGGAAAGTCTTGGGGACCTGGACATCAGATCAGCCATGCTACTAGACCAGGAGGTAGGGGGAGGAATGTCACATAAGGAGTGAAAAGAATCAGAGGCGTCATTAGTCCATTCTGTGGTGCTGTAACAAAATACCTGAGGGTCCTGAATAAAAAGAAAAGACATTTATTTGGTTCACAATTCTAGTAGCTAGAAGTTTCAAACAGCATGGTACTGGCACCCTGGTGAGAGTTCCACAGCTGTGTCACAACGTGATAGAAAAACAGAAAGGGTACCAACCTTGTGCAAAAGGGTCCAAGTGTGTGGAGTGGCCTTGCTTTGTAATAACCCATTCTCAGGAAAATTAATTCTGTCCTGGGAGAACTACATCAATCCCTCCCCAGGGTGGTACCCCTATGACCTAATTACTTCATACTAGGCCCCATCTCTTAAAGGTTTCACCACCTCAACACCACCACACTGATGAACAAATCTCTAGCACATGAACCTTTGGGATACGCAATCATATCCAAACCATAGAAGAGACCATACACTACCTCCACATCCACTATGGTCCAACCCCAACAGACTTGAGCTACTATGCAGCCCTGGGAAGACAAAGATGCAGGCGTATGCTCATTTAAACCAACTCAATGCACAAAATGTCATATTTGGAATCATATAGTGCTAGAACTAAAAGAACCCTTAGCAATCATTGACCCCAAAGGTTTTTTTTGGGGGGTGCTGGGGATCAAACCCAGGGCCTTGTGCTTGCAAGACAAGCACTCTACCAACTGAGCTATCTCCCCAGCCCCCCCAAAGAGTTTTAAAAACTGAAAGACTGGGGGTATTCAATCTCCAGCCCAAAAAAAGAAAGAAAGAAAGAAAGAAAGAAAGAAAGAAAATTAAAAAAAAAAAAATCTGAACAGTGGATTGCTGTTTTCAATAAAAATCTTAGAACCCAGGACATAAAAAGATGGAAGTATGGAAGTGAATCTGCTTTGCTCTGGGTTGGAGAAGCTGGGTCTCCCCACCCCATCCTTACTGCCCCACCCCCACCATTACCTGTGGAAAGCTTTTGGCAACCCACTCCTCCAACTGGTCTATCTAGACTTCAGTTTACAAATGGGGAAACTGAGAACTAGAGAGAGAAGGGGATTTACCTAAGGTCATCCGACTAGTGACAACACAGCGGAGCTGGGGTTTCTCACCACAGTACACAGTCCCAGAACTTGATCCAAGGATTTCATCTTCTAGACCTCTTACCACTGAGATTCCTATTGAGAATCTCTAGCTACAAAAACTACATTCTCACACAAACTTGTATAGACAAGTGTGCCTGCCTTCAGTGAAGTGTGGAAAAAGAGGTGAGAAGGTTATATGTGGGTCATAGATGAAGATGAACACTTAGAAAGTCACGTGTTGGCAAAAGGTAATGAACAGAGAATGATCAAGGGCCATAATTACTGAAGGAAATCCTTTAAATTTTGTTTTCTTAGCTCAAATTCAATTTTTTACATTGTAAAACTAACACAAAGCCATAGTTTTAAATTTTTCAAATAGGATAAAAGGGAAAATATGAAGAGTAAATCTTCCTCCTCCTCCACCTGTTTATAATTCTTCACAGATATTTTCAGCACATATATATGTGTATATATATGTGTGTGTGTGTGTGTGTGTGTGTGTGTGTGTGTATGTCATTTTATTTACCCACACTATTTTCACCTCACTTTTTAAAAAACTGAACAACATATTTTATTAATATTTCTACAACAGCTCAACTTCATTTTCTTTAATAGCTGCATATAATTCCATTCCATTAGATTGTTTCTATTATTTCTGTTAAAAACAATATTGCAATAAATAACCCTGTACAACTTGGGCATGGTGACAGGTGCCTGTGGTCCCAGCTACACAAGAAAATTACTTTGGCTCTACTTGCTAATTAATACTCATTCACAATATTCATTGAGTACTTTCTATGTACCAGGCACTGGGAATATAAAGTCTTATCCCTCAGGAAGCTCACATCTAGTCCAGGGAGATAGAAAGCAAATATATAGTTTGTCAGGTGCTAGAGTAAATACTAGAAATACTAGAAAGAAAAACAAAGTAGAAAACAGTAATTAAAAAGGTGCTAAGGGACTGTGGCTGTGACTCAGTGGTAGAGGGCTTGCCTCCCACGTGTGAGGCACTGGGTTTGATCCTCAGCACCCGTAGAAATAAATAAGTAAAGATATTGTGTCCATCTACAACTAAAAAATATATATATTATATAATGTTATAAATATTAAATATATATTAAACATTAAATATATAATATCTTATAAAAAAATTTTTAAAGAGTGCTAAGAAGCCAGGTGCAGCATCATGTGCCTGCAGACCCAGTTAGTTGGGAGGCTGAGGCAGGAGAATCTCTTGAGGTCAGGCATCTGAGGCCAGCCTGGGCAATGTAGCAATATCCTGTCTCGAAAATAATAAATTAAAAGAAACTCTGTACATAAACCTTCAGCACAGTTGTGGAATTGTATCAGTACTCATAGAAGTAAAATTGCTGAGTTAAAAGATATGTGCAGGGGTTGGGGTTGTGGCTCAGTGGTAGAGCGCTTGCCTAGCATGTAAGGCCCTGGGTTCAATCTTCAGCACCACATAAAAACAAAATAAAGGTATTGTGTCCACAACAAAATAAAGGTATTGTGTCTACAACTAAAACAAAATATTAAAAAAAAAAAAAAAAGATAGGTACTTGTCAGAGAATGCCCAGCATGGTGGCACATGCCTATAATCCCAGCAGCTCAGGAGGCTGAGACAGGAGGATTGCAAGTTCAAAGCCAGCCTCAGCAAGTTAGCAAGGCCCTAAACAACTCAGTGACTCAGTGAGACCCTATACAAAAAAAGGCTGGGGATGTGGCTCAGTGGTTGAGTGCCCCTGGGTTCAATCTCCAGTACAAAAATAAACAAACAAACAAACAAACGAAAGCTATCTACATTGGGCTGGGTTTGTAGCTCAGTGGTGGAGCTACAAACCTCACAACCTGTGAAGCACTGGGTTCGAGCCTCAGCACCACATTAAAACAAATAAAATAAAAGTACTGTGTCCTCTACAACTATATAGAGAGGGAGTTTAAAAATTGTTTAAAAAGATATGTACATGTTTTAAATTAAGATAATAGGATTGCCACACTGCTAAGGGAAACTTCTGACTAGATTTGGGGACTAATTTCTGGTTCCAAAGTGCTCCCCTTGGGAACTTCCCTTACTCCCTTCCCAACTGTCTAGTGACCATAAATCTCATAAACCTGCCTTTGCCATGAACCACATTTTGGGGTTTTCCTAGCCTCCTCCAACCTGAGGCTGGTATTCCTGGTTAAAAAAAAAAAAAAAGAGAGACCAACCAGACCCTGCCAATTGTCAACCTCCAAGTAAATGGAGCCTCCCAGCACAGCCCTAAGCACCTGAGTACCCTGGCACTGGCCCAGCCCCATCAAGGAATTCCCGGTGGTCTCCAGTTTAGCAATCTCCAAACCCCAAATCCACAGCCACACTTTCAGACCAGCCCCTTCTGCCCAGTCAGCCCACAAGAGAAAAAAGAATAGCTCCTTCTTCTCTATCTCCCAGATTAGTGGAGACTCAGTCCCCTCGGGACTTCCCCTCCCCCTGCTGCTGAGCTGGGAGACCAGAAAAAACGCCATATTCAAGAGAAAACAACCAAAGAATACTTATAAAAGAAACTCATGCACATATGCAAATTTACTTCAGAAGACTTGAATGAGCTTCAACTAAAAAGAATGTCTGAGAAGACTTCCTAGGGAGGAGAATTTTGAACTGGTTTTGGAGGAAGGGATTTATGAGAGTGACTGAGAAAGAAAGTTCTGGAAAGGAGCAGAGATAATAATTGCAAATGTGTTTCGAGCACTCGCTATATGCCAGGCAATGCACTTTACCTGTGTTATTTCACCCTAGGCTGAGAAAGAGGTACTTTCATGTCCCCACCCACCCCATCCCCTGGTTCTGGGCATTAAACTCAGAACTACATCCCTAGCCCTTCTTGTTTTTTATTTTCAGACAGTCTTGCTAAGTTGCCCAGGCTGGCCTCCAATTTGTGATCCTCCTGCCTCAGCCTCCTGAGTTGCTGGGATTACAAGGCACACACCACCACACCCAGTTATCCCAATTTTAGAGAAGAAATGGAGACACACCAAGACTGAGTGACTTGCCCAAGGTCATGTATCCAACAAGTATTCAACTATCCCTACAGGTGAAAGCCAGGATGGGGCTAAAATTCAGGTATCTAGGCTGGGCCCCTGCAGAGTAGGGAGGGGAGATAATGAGGAAAAAACTTCCCCTTCCCCCAACCACAGCCCCTGGAACTGAGTCCCAACCCCTTCTTCCCTCCCAGGACTAGAGTCTGGCAGGCACCTGGAATTTCCTCCCAGGCCTATTTGCCCCAGACCCCCCGACCTACTTTGTCCTTCAGTAGTCCCCACAAGTCCTGCAGGGTCACCTATGATAAGATATGGGAAAGGGTAAGGGCTGGCAGAGAAAAAACTTGTGCCCAGAAGAGAACAGAAGGTCAGAACAAGGAGACCCTCGCTAGAGGGCAGGAAGCTAACCATCCTCAGTACTTCCACATCTCATTCAGCCCCACGAGGAGAAAACTGAGGCTCAGGGAGAACTCTCACTCAGGTGTATGGAATTCCAAAGTCCTTTTCACGCCACAGTTCTGCTTCTGGGATTTTGGAACAGATACGCATACAATCAGGATCATGCTAAACTGCAGGGGAGATTTAAAACTGGGTCCCAGAGAATCAGACGGAAGTTGCTTCTTAAATTTCTGTTCTCATCTCTAGATGGGTCTTGAAGGGTATTGCAGGCTGGATGAGCTACAGGGTGCATGCTCAGTGCTGCAGAGGCTGGACTACCCTTCTTGGGGAAGCATGCCCGCATAACCTTACCATCTTGGGGACTCTCTGCTCCAGGTGGGAGAAGGCAGTGTGGCTGATTTCTGTCAGTCTAAACGAGGCAAGTTGCAGAGAGTGACACACTGGCCTTGGAGCCCAGGGCCTGGTCAGTCTTCTGACTCGGCAGAAGTGACTGGAAAGAATTTTTCCCTGCTGGGGAAGTCATAACTGCTCTGAGATCCTAGTGATCAAGTGCACTAGAGTTGCTTTTTTTTTTTCCAACACATGTAGTCAGCACAGTGGAACTAAGAATGCTTAGGGACTGCTGTACGAACCAGAGGACAGGAGCCAGAACAATGCCAAAGCTCTATTCTTTAGCTTTTCCAGTCGTCCTATCCTGTAGGCTACTTCCATCCTTGACTTCCTGTCACATCACATCCTTTCTTCATGGGTCCTCCCTTGGGTTTTGCCAACAGAGTGAACAGTGGACATGCTGGGCTTACTTTACAATGGTTGACTTCAGGTCTCTTTTAGAAATCAAAAAAAAAAAAAAAAAGAATTCAATGCATCAAATTTCTGCTTCCTATTTCTTATCTCTGATAGGTTTTTTTGTGTTTTTTTTTTTTTAACCCAGAGGACTTCCAGCATGTTCAGCTTCTGCTGAACTACATCCCCAGCATTAGCTTACTGTTCTGAACGTTCTAAACGTCTTACACATAACTCTGTGGTAATATTATTATTCCCTTTTTTTTTTTTTTTTCTTTTTTTGGCAGAGGAAACTGAAAGTTCTGAAACTGAAGCTCAGAGAAGCTTCCTTCACCAAGATGGCACAACTAGCAAATTGACAAGCGGGATTAGAAACCTAGACAGACTCAGGGAGTGATGAATGGAAGAATGGAATTAGTAGTCATTCAAATCGTGCAGTTATTATTATTTTTTTCTAGTATTTTGTAAGGGCAATCATTCCCGGCCCTTTTAACATGTGGATTTGCAAGGAAAATAGAAGTCCAAATATTTATACACAGGGGCTGGAGGAGGGGTGGACTTCAGTCGACTTCTGGCATTTCCTCGTTAAACTGGCACAGTCGTTCTGGACTGCGTAGTTCACAGAGAAGAGGAAAAGTTACAAGAACTGTAGTGGGGTATCTTACTGGCTGTGTGAGGAAAAGGCTTCAGTCCCAGGAAGGCCCCTAACCAGTCCTCAGCTCTGGGAGACCATAATCATAATGATTCCTTTTATCAGTTGTTCTCCAGCACTGCTCTGCTAGGGATTTGAATGCTGCCCTCTATTTTGCATCCTCTCTGTACATCCTTCCATTATACAGAAGCCCAAACCACAAAGGTGGAATTTCTTTATCTTTGCAAATAAATTATTGGGGGGTGGGGGGCGGGTTGGAAGCAGAAACCAGAAGGTATAAACTGAACCAAATGGCCAGAGTCCCTGCAAAGAAAGTCGGCGCTCCGTTTCCTCAGAAAAATGGAGGAACGCCAATTCTTCTTGATAAGGACTTCAGAACAGACGATTTTATTTTATTTATTTATTTATTTATTTTAACTTCAGGGGTCTGAAGTAGGTTAGTAGTTGCTGGGGAATGCATTTCCTTCTTCCCCCTTAACTCGGTCGGGCACCTCCGGCAAGCCCCTCCTGCTTCCGTAGCGCCTGGTCGCCTCAGTTTTCGGCAAGGGAAGAACAAACGGATCCTCCTCAGTGGCCAGATTCCCCGTCAGTCTCTGTGCCAGGACTCCGAGTGGTGCGTTTTGAAAACGCCCTAGTCCCGCCTCCCTTGCCTAATAGGTTCTTTCGAACAGACCGGCCTACTCAGTGGTTCATTGGTGGAGATAAGATACCGGTTACGATTGGTTATTCCAGACAGAGCCGGTGAGAAAGAGTCAGTGATTGGATTATCTGATTTGGGCGGGCTAGGCGAAGGCTCTTGAGAGACTCGAGGTGCTCTCCTAACCGACGCGCGTCTGTGGAGAAGCGTCCCGGTATTTGATCGTCTCGTGGATCCCGCCGGTTTAGTCGCTTTCGGGGTTCTCGAGCCCCTTCACGACCATCACCATGGAGGTGTCACCACTGCAGGTAGAGCTCGCGGAAGGGGCCGGGTGGCGGAGCCTCTGGGCCGCCGGTAAGGGGTGAGGCTCCTGGACTGTGGACCAGCCCGCGAAGATCTGGGCGTCCATCTTCGGTGTCGACCCCCAACTCTGGGCCCGGGGCATCGCGAACAGGTCGAAGCCCCTAACGGTGCCAATCGGGAGGCATTATCGGCTCAACTCGCTTCTGGGGTGTTGCGTGCGGCCTTGGGGTGGCTATATTCTAGAGCCCTCTTTGCTCGCCTGCCCTCCGGTTGAAAAGGACATTGAATGTCGCCCATCTTGGAAGGTGCAGAGCAAAGGCAGTGTTTCCCGTTGAAGAGCTGGCCGACCTCAGTGGGCCCCTCAACAAAAGCCCTTCCTCGGTTCAAAATGTTCACCTGGCCTAGGGATTGAGTCGATGGCATCCCCACATGATGTCATGTCCCGGGAATATCGGAGGCAATTCAGTAAATATGCAATAGGTGAAAGGAGTGGGTGCATTTTTCCATGGACATAAAAAAGAAACTTGTTCAAGAAGTTTCCATGTCAGACATACGAATTGATTGAACCCAGGGGCACTTTATCACTGAGCACATCTCCAGCCCTTTTATTTTGAAAGACAGCGTCTTGCTAAATTGCTGAGGCTGACTTTGAACCTGTGATCCTCCTGCCATAGCCTCCCTCGTCCCTGGGCTCGAAGGCTTGCCACTCCCATGCCCGGCTAAAATGTCTTTTCAAACGGACACCCGGGAACCTGGCTGAGCTTAACTTAATTTGCCATTTTTGTTCAAAGCTTTGTAAAGTCCACCCTCATCCACTAACATTGCAGTTTATGATATATGATTGTTAAAGTGTATCACGGTACATATTTTGTTTATCATTTCCAAATAAATTTGTGATTGAAAACTCTTTTCTTCTTTTTTAAATTCTAGCCTGTAAACGAAAACATGCAAGTGAACAAAATTAAGAAAAATGAAGATGCTAAGAAAAGACTATCTATTGAAAGAATCTATCAAAAGAAAACGCAATTGGAACATATATTGCTCCGCCCAGACACCTACATTGGCTCTGTGGAATTAGTGACCCAGGTATAATAAGATAATTAAGTGCCCTTACTTAGTAGTTGAAATAGACTTTTCCAGTTTAATTTGCTGTTAATAGTGTCACTGGCCTCACTATTGTTCGTATGTATTTGTGTGTGTGTATAAGTATTTCATTTAGAAGGCTTTATAGTAATGATGACAATTAATGTAGAATAAAACTATTTCCTTGTCCTATTTCTAGCAAATGTGGGTTTACGATGAAGATATTGGCATGAACTATAGGGAAGTCACTTTTGTTCCTGGTTTGTACAAAATCTTTGATGAAATTCTAGGTGAGTAAATTTTTTCATACAAGTTTACTGGTCAAATCCTTCATAAGAACTATCATTCCTATCAAACCCTCTAGCCCGACCTCCTATGATTTCACACAATTAGTTGGCAAAAGTGAGGCAGTCTACTAAAGTCCAGAGTTGAGTTTTTCCCTAGAGACTGTTCTATGAACAAAAGTTGCTATAAATTAACACCTTATTAATGCTATTTAGGAATGTTTTTTCTATATCATTTTACCTGCCCTCATGCTTGGTACTGAGAATTGAACCCAGGGGTGCTTTACCCCACTGAGCTACATTCCCAGCCTATTTGTTTTGTTTTGAGACAGGGCCTCAGTAAGTTGCTAAGGCTGGCCTCCAACTTTCACTCCTCCTGCTTTAGCCTCCAAAGTCACTGGAAATTATAGAAATGTGCCATCACATTCAGCTTTTTATCCACATCTTAAAGATTTAATTTCTTATAAATGTGTACTTTATTTTCTTTCAGTTAATGCTGCAGACAACAAACAAAGGGATCCCAAAATGTCTTGTATTAGAGTCACTATTGACCCGTAAGTTTTGTTGTATATATCTTGTTATTGTTACTTGCATTTAGTTTGATTACTAGTGAATTTTTTTTTTTTTTTTTTTTTTTTTTTTCAAATGAAGATTTGCAGAAGTATAGAAAAGCAGAATACTGACATGAATAGCCTATGGATACCTACCATGTAGATGCAATAGTTGTCAACATTTTTTTTAATTTTGGGAAGAGTGGGGATTGAACCCTGGGGGTCTTTGCCACTGAGCTATGTCCCCAGCCTCTTTTATTTTGAGACAGCATCTCATTAAATTGATTAAGGCCTTGAACTTGCAGTCCTCCTGCCTCAGCCTGGCGAGTCACAGGGATTACAGGTGTGCACCACTACAACCAGCTAGTTGTCTACATTTTTTGATATTTACTTCATCTGTATTTTTTCTGAATCATTTCAAAATAAAGTACAGACATTATGACACTTAATCTCTAAATACCTCTGCAAACATCTCCAATAATAGCTGGAAGCATTAGGGAGGGTAGAATTTTTTTCCTCAATGTGCACTCAAACAGCAAACCAGCAGGTGGCGATAGAGAATCATTTGATCTAACATTTCTAGTTTTAAATGCTAGTATTCCTTAATGGATGGTGTCTGGGTGCTTGTTTCACCTTTTTATTAGGCTGGTCAATTACCACATAAAATACACTTTCAGTTTGTTTTGTTTTGTTTTTGTACTAGGGATTGAACCCAAGGGCGCTTTACCACTGAAATGCTTCCCCAGTCCTTCATTTTGACAAAGGATCTCACCAAGTTGCAGGGGCTGGCCTCAAACTTGAGATTTTCCACCTTAGCCTCCTGAGTAACTGGGTTTACAGGTGTGAGCCACTGCATCCAGCCTTAGAGTTTTTTTCGATAATGTGTTAATGATTACATACTCAAAACTTTCTAAGTACTTAATATCATAATCTTCCAAAAAATGTTGAGCTAGTTTTAGTCTTTTTTATAGATAATGTTAAATACTATTTGGAATAAGAACTATAGTGTGTGTCCCATTATAATTAAATTATTCTGAGAATTAACTTAAAATAATTGAGAGATAAGTCCAAATAAGCTTTTGGCATTTTATTGGCAAGCAGGGAAGTTTTTGATGGATAATGTTTTTCTCTTCTGTTTTACCATGTGCTTTGTTGGTTGAGAAAGCTAAGGGAACTAAGTATATAAAGAAGATCCTCTTAAAACTTGCATGGGCTGGAGATAAAATGCTTGCTAACATGTATGAGCCTGAGTTTCACCTCCAATACCACACACACACAAAAGTGATACAATATTGTTTCCAAATTTTGTCCTTTGTTTTCCATTGGACATAATTCATTTTCCTTTGTTATTCTAACATTTTTAAGTTTCATATTTTTTCAATATTATCAGTGTCTACACAGATGTTGGAAAGGTTTCTCCCTCCATCCCCTCACTCCCGTTCCTCTTTCAGGTGTGTCAGTATCTAAGCATGGAGGAAAAGGTTATTCATGCTCAATTTCAGAAGGTGTATATGAAAAGAGTCATAATGTAATTAAGACTTGTAAATTTGTATATTTTAGAAATAATAGTATTTAAAAGTATTAGTTTAACATTTGTTTTACAATAAAATTTTCAATCTTCTTTTCTTAGAGAAAACAATTTAATTAGTATATGGAATAATGGAAAAGGAATTCCTGTTGTTGAACACAAAGTTGAAAAGATGTATGTCCCAGCTCTTATATTTGGACAGCTCTTAACTTCTAGTAACTATGATGATGATGAAAAGAAAGTAACAGGTAAAGGATTGAGGAAAAATGGGGAACATTCTTGTTGCTGAAAAAACATCATGTTTTCAAATGACTATCTGTAGCATGAGGGTTAAAAGTATGGGAATAAATGTTTATAATTGGATAACTTTGCGAGTGATTAAGAAATAAAGCTGTCAATGAGATAATAAGATAGCATTTTTATTTATTTGCCTAGGTGGTCGAAATGGCTATGGAGCCAAATTATGTAATATATTCAGTACCAAATTTACTGTGGAAACAGCCAGTAGAGAATACAAGAAAATGTTCAAACAGGCAAGTAAATAGGAATCTTAATGACTTGATTATAAATTACAGTATAGCCATTTATAATGACATTAATGTTAGATTTAATTTAGCAATTTATAAATAAATCATGGAAAAATTATTCATGACATGTATTAGGTTATTTTCAGTACTCATGCATTTGTGTTATTTAGTTCTTGTGTGGGAAGTGATTTGAATTTTTCACATTTCCTATTTCTTACCATAGACATGGATGGATAACATGGGGCGAGCTGGTGAGATGGAACTCAAGCCTTTTAGTGGAGAAGATTTTACATGTATCACCTTCCAGCCTGATTTGTCTAAGTTTAAAATGCAAAGCCTAGACAAAGATATTGTTGCACTGATGGTTAGAAGAGCATATGATGTTGCTGGATCCACTAAAGATGTCAAAGTCTTTCTTAATGGAAATAAGTTGCCAGTGAGTATTTGCTTGAATGTTAAGGACATAAGGGAATCTGATCATTAAGTACAAAATAGATTTTTTTCTTCCTATTTGTTTTTCTTATCACTTTATATATGTTCCTGAAAAAACAATAATGAAATAATAAGCTCATTTTAAACTTACTAAAGGAAATTTCTTTCTCAAAGAAACACCTAAAATAAATACTTTTGTGCTCTTCTTTAGTGACCATTCTCTTAGTCCGTCAGTGAACAAAATTTCATTGGTTTTTAAAAATCTGCATAGTCTGTTAATGGCACTATTTGTTATAACTTTTGTTAATACCATCACCTTTAATTCCGGTGTAGGTAAAAGGATTCCGCAGTTATGTGGATATGTATTTGAAGGATAAGTTAGATGAAACTGGCAACCCATTGAAAGTAATACATGAACAAGTAAACCACAGGTGGGAGGTGTGTCTAACAATGAGTGAAAAAGGCTTTCAGCAAATTAGTTTCGTCAATAGCATTGCTACTTCCAAGGTAATTTTTTGTGTTATTATTATTTTAAATATTTTTTCAGTTATAGATAGATGCAATACCTTTGTTTTGTTTATTTTTATGTGGTGCTGGGGATTAAACCCAGCACCTCACATGTGCTAGGCAAGTGCTCTGCCACTGAGCTGCAACCCCAGCCCTGCATTCTTATTATTAATAAATGAAATAGACTTGAGTATTTGACTACCTTGGTATAAAGGAGCTAAGTTACATATTTTTAAGTGTTTGATTATTGTTATAATGAGGATGCTGAATTTTAAAAGTTTGGTATTTTTCCTTATTAGGGTGGCAGACATGTTGATTATGTAGCTGATCAGATTGTGACTAAACTTGTTGATGTAGTGAAGAAGAAGAACAAGGGTGGTGTTGCAGTAAAAGCACATCAGGTATGCTATTTTGGCAATTTTATTTTTCTAAAGTCAAGGGAGAAGAAAGTCTTGAAAGCATTAGGACATTTTAGCGACTTCATATCAACTTTTTTTGCAGGTGAAAAATCACATGTGGATTTTTGTGAATGCCTTAATTGAAAATCCAACCTTTGACTCTCAGACCAAAGAAAATATGACTTTGCAAGCCAAGAGCTTTGGATCAACATGCCAATTAAGTGAAAAATTCATCAAAGCTGTGAGTACTTAGAAAGAAATAAAAATAGAAAATTGCCCTTCTCAACTCTGCAGAAATGATTCCTCCCGTACTGCATTTCTCCAAGTCTTCCCAATCTGAAAAGAAAATTAAAAAAAAAAAGATCAAAAAAACTATTTCCTGTCTTAGTAAAAACCCACTGTAGTGCATGCCTATAATCCTAGCAACTGGGAAGGTTGAGGCAGGAGGATGGCAATCTCACACCAGCCTAGGCAACTTAGCAAGACCCTGTCTCAAAATTGGGGTGGTAGGGAAGGTTGTCAGGGACTGAGAATGTGGCCACCCATTCTGTAGTTAAGCATCTCTGGGTTCGATACTTAGTACCAAAATAAAAAGGTGGAAGCCTTGTCTTTATCTCTACTTTAACCAATAAAAATCATCTCTTGAATATGTTAGTAGTCTCCCACCATTATCTCTTATGGGTTACTATAACAGGTTCTTAATCTTCATATTGTTTCAGTCCTTTCTTTGCAATACTCTTGAATGACCTTCTTGTGTTGAAGCACACATTTTTGTCTTGACCCTCTTGAAATCTTCCAATGGCTTCCACTCAGGAAGTCTAAATTCCATTTCCTCAGAGCCTTTATTTTCTACTCTTCACCTCAACTAAGTTGGCTTCAGTGTAACCTTGAACCTGTATTATTGTTTAACAAACTTTTCATTTAATCATAACTCATCACACTTATTTCTGTCTTCCATATTACACCTTATATCTCATGAGGACAAGGACCATGTCTTATTTGTTTTAGACACTGTATCTTAGCACCTAGCACAATATAAGTTCACAGAAAATATTTATCGAATGAATCAAAAGGAACCCGCTTCCCTCACTGGTGATAACCGAACACAGAAAGATCACAAAATTAATGTACCAACCTCCAACCTCTGTTCAGAAATTATTCTACCTCTTTTCAATCTTTAATGTTCATTTTTCTTGTGGGCTTATTTGTATTCTAGGATTTTTGTCTGTTTGTTTTGTTTTGTTTTTTCATGCTGGTGATTAAATCCAGTATAGTTCTACTAATGAGGTATATATACCCCAGCCATTTTAATTTGGAAACGGTGTTTTGAGCTAAGTTGCTGAGACTGGCCACAAATTAACCATCTGCCTGCCTCGGCCTCCCAAGTCACTGAGATTACAGGCATGTACCACCGAGCTCAGCTTGTATTTTTATAGTTTTTATTTAGAGACAGAGTCTCACTAAGTTGCTGAGGCTGTCTTTAAACTCAATATCCTGCGTGAAGCCTCCTGAGCTACTGGGATTATAGGCATGCACCACCACACCTGACTGTGTTCTAGAATTCTCAAAGAATCCCTCTTTCCTAATATGAATCTTCTCATTTTCAGGCAATTGGCTGTGGTATTGTAGAAAGCATACTAAACTGGGTAAAATTTAAAGCCCAAGTCCAGTTAAACAAGAAGTGTTCAGCTGTAAAACATAACAGAATCAAGGGAATTCCAAAACTTGATGATGCCAATGATGCAGGTACATGTTTAAAATGTTTCCAAACTTTAAATCCTGTTACTTCAGTTGTTTATTCATTAACAGTGTACCATGGATATTTTCCCTTTGATGTTTAATATTCAACAGATTACCTAATTAAAAAATCAACCAATTCCTGTTATTGAACACTTAAGTCATTTCCAATTTGGGGCTATTAAAATGTTGAGATGATTGTGGATGGATATAAAGCAAAACGTTTAAATAGTGACCTATTACCTAATAAATATTTTCAGTATAATATCAAATGGATATTTAGCAGCAGTATAAATAGTTAATCTAAGAAACTAGGATCCAGTAGTCCTTATCCACAGGGGATATATTCTAAGACACGCCCCCCCCCCAGAGGATACCTGAAACATGAACCATGAATCCAACCCTATATATATTATGTTCCCTGCCCCCCACCACATACATGATGACACAGTCACAGTAAAAGATTAACAGTAGGAACTAATAATAAAACAATGTACTATAACAAAAGTTACTACATTATTACTATATCTTCTTGTGTTCCCCCTTATCATGATGCGATATATTAACAGTGCTTATGTGATCAGTGAGGTGAATAATGTAGGCATTGTGGTATAGCATTTGGCTATTACATAACAGTTATTTGAACACAGGCAATGAGATATCAAGACAGTTGATCTTATAACCAAGATAGCTATTAAAAGACTAATAAGTGGACTGGGGTTGTGGCTCAGTGGTAGAGCACTTGCCTAGCAGCTGTGAGGCACCGGGTTCAATCCTCAGCACCACATATAAATAAATTAAAGATATTGGGTCCATTTACAACTAAAATTAAAAAAAAAAAAAAAAAGTCTAACAACTAGATAGCAAACATAGTGTGGATACTCTGGACAAATTAATGATTTGTGTCCTAAGTGGGACTATGAGGTTCCATCACACCACTCAGAACAGTATGCATTTTAAAACTTATGAATTGGTTATTTCTGGAATTTTCCATTTAATAGTTTAGGACCATGGTTGATTATCAGTAACTGAAGCTGTAGAAAGAGAAATCAGGGATAAGGGAGGGGCATTGTGGTTTTTATTTACAATGAATTTAACAAAAAATATATGTAGCTAATTATTGTCTCCTAAGCCAATTTATTATTGAATTTCTAAATCATTTATGTTTTGATACGAGGCTGTTAATATAGTATTTGAGGTTGAACTAAATGTGCTAAAATTAATTTGTGTATTTTTACTTTAGGAAGTCGAAACTCCACTGAGTGTACACTTATCCTGACTGAGGGAGACTCAGCCAAAACTTTGGCTGTTTCAGGCCTTGGTGTGGTTGGGAGAGACAAATATGGTGTTTTCCCTCTTAGAGGTAAAATACTCAATGTCCGAGAAGCTTCTCATAAACAGGTAGAGTATAAAACTAACTTCAGCATCTAAATCTAGTTTATAATGCAGCTTTCATGCTTATAGTCCCTTTTCTCATTGGGTGTTTTTGAAATGAGTCTTAGGTTGTTGTTGTTTTAAAAAAATGTGCACTTAGCATATATGAGGCCCTGGGTTCCATCAGCACCACAAAAGCAGAAAAAGAAGAAATTATATACATAAAGAGATTTTTCTGACTTATTGTGGACTAGCAATTCAAAATATGAGAGCTCACAAAAACCCAAGCATCATATTTGTTATTTTCAAATTTATAAACAAAATTATTCTTTTTTGGTATGTGTCCATTTCAGATCATGGAAAACGCTGAAATTAACAATATCATCAAAATCGTGGGTCTTCAGTATAAGAAAAACTATGAAGATGAAGATTCATTGAAGACTCTTCGTTATGGGAAGATAATGATTATGACAGATCAGGTCAGGTTTATTATCAAATATTTTAGACTGTTAAACTAAATCAAGCGTTTTTTGTCATTTGTTTGTTTTGAGATAGTCTCACTATGTTGCCCAGGCTGGTGTCAAACTGGGTTCAAGTGATCCTTCTGTCTCAGCCTCCTGAGTAACTAGGACTACAGTGTGCACCACCATACTGGCTAAATGTCTTATTGTTACCTTGCTTTCCCACCATGAAGAGAAATTACTTAACTAGGAGCTTTATTCATTATGGCTAAAAAACATCTAATCAAATATGCCTGTTATAGATATTTTACATGTACAGCTTAAGTGAGTTTAGAGTTAAACACCTTTTTATTAATTCCCATAGGAAAACTTTTGAGAGATTGCCAGTAGGTCAATTTTATATATTTATATTTATATGTATATATTATTAATAATTATTAATTTTTTAAGTTTCTAAACAGTTCTTTTGTGCTTTGGCTTTTCACATATTTCTAGGACCAAGATGGTTCCCATATCAAAGGCTTGCTGATTAATTTTATCCATCACAATTGGCCCTCTCTTCTGCGACATCGTTTTCTGGAGGAGTTTATCACTCCCATTGTAAAGGTACACTAATTTCTAGGATACAAAAATAGACCCTATTTCTCAGACCTGAATCACTCCAATGATGTATGTTGGTATGCAGTTGAGCCCACAGTGTGTAAAGCCACAGCAATGTGTTCTTTGCCATAGGTATCTAAAAACAAGCAAGAAATAGCATTCTATAGCCTTCCTGAATTTGAAGAATGGAAAAGTTCTACTCCAAACCATAAAAAATGGAAAGTCAAGTATTACAAAGGTTTGTAATGGAATTCACAGAAATTCTTTATTTTGTTATATATCATTATACTTTATTATATGGGGTAATGTGGTATCCTTGTTTTGTAGGTTTGGGCACCAGTACATCAAAAGAAGCTAAGGAATACTTTGCAGATATGAAAAGACATCGTATTCAGTTTAAATATTCTGGGCCCGAAGATGATGCTGCAATCAGCCTAGTGAGTTTGAGTTGTATTTTATATATATATTCTAATTTTAGAAATCACTACATTCGTCAATTGATACATTTAGATCTTTATATGAGTGTTTTATAAAATAGAATGTTTCTCATATCCCAAAGAAGGAACCAGGTATTTTAGAAAATAGTATTTTTCATTGTTTATTTCCTATAGAAGAGATATTTGGAACCTATTAATAATGGTGACATCTTTTTGCAGGCCTTTAGCAAAAAGCAGGTAGATGATCGAAAGGAATGGTTAACTCACTTCATGGAGGATAGAAGACAGCGAAAGTTACTTGGCCTTCCTGAGGTAAAAATTTTGAATATATCCCACAAGATGTACTATTTGATAGACTTTTTAGGATTGATATTATAGCAAATTAAACTTACTTAATGATTACTTTAGTAAGAAATTTAACATTTTAAATAACTATAGTTATGCATCATATAACAATGTTTCCATCAACAGTGGTCCTGTAAGATTATAATGCAACTGGAAAATTCTTAACTCCTAGTAACATAGCCACGAAGTAAATCACACATTACTTGTGTTTGTGGCAATGCTGGTGTAAACAGAGATATTGAACTACTATTCATATAAAAGTAGAGCACATACAATTATTTATACTGTATAATATATTATGCCATGTTATGCCAGCAGTAGCATCACACATCTCATTTTTACAAAGTCTCTTGATGACATCATTTTCTCTTGTGCCTCATTTAGCATCATGGTTTTTTTTGTTCATCATGGCCCTAAGAGCAATAGGCTGTACTCTTATATGTTTATGACATACAGCCTAGGCTTGTGTATCTATTTACACACACTTTCTAGGCTTATCTAAGTACACACTATGATATTCACAGGACAGAATCAGCTAATGTGTTTCTCAGAATGTATTCTCATCATTAAACTGTGCATGACTTTATAAATATTCTTATTTAGACTGTTACATAAATATATTGTTGGTCCTGAAAAAAATTACAAAGGCAATGTACTTTTTTTCTAACCGTATAGCAATTAAGTTTGCATTATCTTTAAAACATAAAATACTGTATACTGTGCACAATTATATTTTGGGGGACTTCAGAATTATAGAAATGATGGTTCTGAGTGGTTTCTTTTATTTTTGTGTTAAACATTGTTAAGACCAATGTTTTATTTTAAACTAGGTAATGTAATATTCCCTTTTATCCTTTAGGATTATTTATATGGGCAAACTACCACTTACCTGACATACAATGACTTTATAAACAAGGAACTTATCCTGTTCTCAAATTCTGATAATGAGAGATCTATCCCATCTATGGTGGATGGTGAGTTCCAGTTCGTTAGTCTTTTTTATAAGATGGAAATCTACGCCCAGAAATGATTAAATTGAGAATGCTAATGTTTGCCCTGCTTTCATCTTACAGGTTTGAAACCCGGTCAGAGAAAGGTTTTATTTACTTGTTTCAAACGGAATGATAAGCGGGAGGTGAAGGTTGCCCAGTTAGCTGGGTCAGTGGCAGAAATGTCCTCTTACCATCATGGTGAGGTAAACATGCAACCCATAATGTTTCCTGAAAGCATTATATCAGAAATCAGTGCAAGGTCATTCTCCAAATATGTTTGGTGCAAGTATAAACTGTTATATCCATAATAGAGTATAATTTGATAAAATCTATTAAATTATAAGAAAATAGGATCACCCTTTGACCAAACAATTTTACTTCTGGAAATAATATTCCTATAAGGATGTTTATTTTATCTTTGCAATGTCAAAATTTAGGCATACAAAATGACCATCAATTGGAAAATTGTAAGTTGTCACACATGTCTGTGTTGACTCACTAGGATAAATAAAACTATGCACTAACATAACATTGAATTACATTTCTGCATTCACTATGTAAAGTAGTTTTAAAGAATGAGAGTGCCTAGAAATTTCAATGTAATGGTTGACCTACTTACTGCTTTAAATCAAAATATAGTGAGGACTACATAAATACTCACTCAACAAACATTTGTTGAATGTCTACCTGTACCAGGAGTATAAAAATAAATATAAAATATGTTCTGTACTTTCAAGGTATAATCACAATTTAACCAGAAGGGCAACACACATTCTTATGGATTAAAGTGATGTATGCTAGAATAGAAATGACCAAAGTGTTAATGATAAAAAGGTGAAAGTATTTCATTTTGCTGAGGGTTAGGGGAGAAACTATTCCTTCCAAGTTGATAGGATTTAATAGATAAAAATTGCTATTAGACAAGAGCCCTGAACTTGGAACTGAAAGTCTTGAGTTTAGGTACTAGGTCAGCTGTCTATTTATCTTGGGACAATCACTATAAACCTAAGATTTATAAGATTATAATGAGGCTTGGTCATAATAATCAATATGTATTATTAAAAGGCTTTTGGTTAGGTTAATCAATCTTTTTTTTCCCTCAGATGTCACTAATGATGACCATTATCAATTTGGCTCAGAATTTTGTGGGTAGCAATAATCTGAACCTCTTGCAACCCATTGGTCAATTTGGTACCCGACTACATGGTGGCAAGGATTCTGCTAGCCCTCGATACATCTTCACAATGCTCAGGTGAGTATGTTTTCAATTTCCAGTGACTTAACAGTGCCAGTTTTGAAATGATGTATGACAAAAAATTCAGTTAATTAGGAAACACTGGGTACTGCTATAAACACCCTACAGTAAATAAGTCAGCTCCTCACAACAAAGAATTACTCAGCCTCTACAATAGAGCTGGTTCTTTTCCTTATTAGCCTTCTTTGCTGGTACTTCTCATCTTCCCCAACTCTAAATACTGGCCTGCCCTAAGACTCCTTCATCAGATCTCTATACTCACTTCCCAAATGACCCAGTCTCATAGCTTTATATCTCCAGTCCTGACTTCTCCCCTGATTTCTAAACTTTGATGCCTGACTTCTAAACTTTGATGCCTGACTGCCCTCTCAATAGTTCTCACTTGGATATCTAATACGTATTTCAAACTTTAAGTCTGAAATGGAATCCTTAGTTTTCCTGCCTTTGTAAATTGAACACCATACTTCTAATTGCTCAGGCAAAAAACACTGGAGTGACCCTTGACTTCAGAAAGCAAGTATTTTGTGTAATAACATTCTTTTATTGTTTTCTCTAGCCCTTTGGCTAGGTTGTTATTTCCACCAAAAGATGATCATACGTTGAAGTTCTTATATGATGACAACCAACGAGTTGAACCTGAATGGTACATTCCTATTATACCCATGGTCCTGATAAATGGTGCTGAAGGAATTGGTACTGGATGGTCCTGCAAAATTCCCAACTTTGATGTTCGTGAAGTTGTAAATAACATCAGGCGTTTGATGGATGGAGAAGAACCTTTGCCAATGGTAACTATTCTGTGCATATTAGCAACATTATCTTTCTTCAGGTTTCAGTTTGGGTAATATGATTAAAGAGGACACAAATATAAAGTTTATTTCATACTTTATAATTAGATTTATTGTTGAATACCTTTGTGACTTCTGTTTTTAGTATCACATTCAAAAGACATTCTTTTGCCTGGCACACACACCTGTAATCCCAGCAGTTTGGGAGGCTGAGGCAGGAGAATCACAAGTTCAAAGCCAGCTCAGCAAAAGCGAGGCACTAAGCAACTCACTGAGACCCTGTCTCTAAATAAAAAACAAAAAAAGGCTGGGGATGTGGCTTAGTGGTTGAGTGCCCCTGAGTTCAATCCCTGGTACCCCAAAAAATAAAAAATAAAAGCCATTCTTTTTTTATGATGCCAATTTAGCTTCCAAGTTACAAGAATTTCAAAGGTACTATTGAAGAGCTGGCTCCAAATCAATATGTGATTAATGGTGAAGTAGCTATTCTTAATTCCACAACCATTGAAATCTCAGAACTTCCCATCAGAACGTGGACCCAAGTAAGTATTTGTGACTTTTGTTTGTTTTGTGGGGTTTTTTGTTTTAGGAGACTTTTTGTACTATTGCTGTTGACTGTTCAGGAGATTTCTTACAAAAGGATTATTTCTTTCTTCAGACATATAAAGAACAGGTCCTAGAACCCATGCTAAATGGCACTGAGAAGACACCCCCTCTCATAACAGACTATCGGGAATACCACACAGATACCACTGTGAAGTTTGTTGTAAAGATGACTGAGGAAAAATTGGCAGAGGCAGAGAGAGTTGGGCTACACAAAGTCTTCAAACTCCAAACTAGTCTCACCTGCAATTCTATGGTTTGTTTTCTTTTTTAAATTTATGTATTTTTTTAATTTGTTCTTTATACATGACAGGAGAATATATTTTGACATACACATTCATGGACGATGTCTTATTTTGTGAGAGAGGTTTCAGATTATATTAAGAATTAATAGCGGGGCTGGGGATACAGCTCAGTCGGTAGAGTGCTTGCCTTACAAGCACAAGGCCCTGGGTTCGATCCCCAGCCCTGCAAAAAACAAACAAACAAAAAAAGAATTAATAGCAATTCTAAAAGGATACATTAGGCTACTTTAATGAAGTTTACCAAATTTATTGATTCTTGGCTCTAATCTTGTTTTCCTTTTCCAGGTGCTTTTTGACCATGTAGGCTGTTTAAAGAAATATGACACAGTGTTGGATATTCTAAGAGACTTCTATGAACTCAGGCTTAAATATTATGGATTAAGAAAAGAATGGCTTCTAGGAATGCTTGGTGCTGAATCTGCTAAACTGAATAATCAGGCTCGCTTTATCTTAGAGAAAATAGATGGCAAAATAATCATTGGTATGTTTTTAAAATAATTGCCTATACTAATATTATAGTTATGCTAAACTTTAAAATATTTTTGGTGAGAGCAATGGTGGGGAGGAGGCAGGACAAACTCTATTTAGTTCACTTAGTTATTAGTACAAACATTTAATTTAAATATCTGATTAAGGGGATGGAGTTGTGGGTCAGTTTTAGAGCACTTGCCTGGCATGTGTGAGGGCCTAGATTTGATACTCAGCACCACAAATAAAATAAAAGATCCATTGACAACTAAAAAAATTTAAAAAAATATATATATATATATTATATATATATCTGATTAAGGATTTGTGGTTTTTAAGAGATGGCTTCTCCTAGATTGAGTTTTTTTGTTGTACACCACCTGCCCCCCTCCCCAACCCCCCCATACTCCAGTACTGGAGATTGAACCCAGGGCTTTGTGAATCTAAGCATGTGTTCTACCTCTACCATGAAGCTACATCCCTAGCCCACTAGATTAAGCATCTTAAAAAATCAAGATTTAGTTGACATGTGAACAGGGAGAAATAGAGCTAGAAGACCTTGTATCAACTGGTTGATCACAAAAAGATATAATAAACCTGATAGAAAAGAAAAAGATAAGAAGGAAGAGATTATAAATGACTTCTAAGTAAATTAGACTAGTAAATTCCTAAGGTTTGCCCAAAACAGGTCTTAGGAATTTTCTTTTTTAAAGAAATTCTGTAAGCAACAAAAGCAGAATTTAAGTGATGTGGAAGAAAATATTTTGACTAAAGTAGGGGTGTGAAGACTAAAAGAAATAACTCAACTCTGACCAGGGCTAACTAGGAAAGTAAGTCTGTTAACTTTAATGAATTATGTAGTAAATACCAAAATATAACAAGTTATGATCACAGGCCAGTTTTCTCATGGTACACAAAAATGTTTAACTTAGTAGTTACACATTCATTTTCATGTGAACTTCAAGAACTAGCACTAGCATATCAACCTCCTTATTTCACAGATATTTTTGCTTAAGGAAAGATTAAGATGAGTGATTGGACGTGACTTGAGGGGGAACAAAAGAGAATGTATTCAGCTGAATGGAAGTAAGAAATACTAGGGACTATCCAGTCTTCTTGAAGAATATAGGTCTAAATGTGTAGTCTGTGTCAAGTTGATTGATTAAAGGTGGTACTCCAGAATTGTTTCACTAGTTAGTCTTAGGTCAAGGTGTAGTAAATTGACTGCAGTCGTCACTGAAGGAGAGGTATTACAAAAAAAGGGAAAGAATGCATGCATACGGTCACCATGATTAAGAGAAATCAGTCTTTGGATGGGTAGTACTAAAAACTTGACCAATCAAGTGTAGAAATAAATAAATAAGGGAGCATAATTGAGGTAGAAGTGTATTCTAAATATTTTGATTCTCTTATGTTGTTGTAAGAGTTATAATTAGATCAGAACCTCAACTATGATTTGACTGCCCCCTTGTAATTTACATTTGTTAATTGTTTAAGAAGACTTAGCAATATTCCAGGATGTACAAATATATGCACAACAGAGACCTTTTGAATTCCAGTTTTAATCTCTTAACAATGTGGTAAAATTTTATCTCTGTCCTAAAATCTTGCTCAAAATCCTTATCTGTTCATGATTTTTTTTTTTTTTTTTTTTTGATAGAAAATAAGCCTAAAAAAGAGTTAATTAAAGTTCTGATTCAGAGAGGATATGATTCTGATCCTGTGAAGGCCTGGAAAGAAGCCCAGCAAAAGGTAACTTCTTGGTTAGCAATTTTGTTAAATAGCAGGTCTGTTTATGTTTCACATTTTCTATTAATTCCACATTTTAATTTGTCCTTTAGGTTCCAGATGAAGAAGAGAATGAAGAGAGTGACAATGAAAAAGAGACAGAAAAGGGTGACTCTGTAACAGATTCTGGGCCAACCTTCAACTACCTTCTTGATATGCCCCTTTGGTATCTAACCAAGGAAAAGAAAGATGAACTGTGCAAACAAAGAAATGAAAAGGTGAGTTATTGATAGAATGGTGTGTGTTGCTTAACATTGTTATAATGGTTAAAGTAAAAACTTAGGTGTTCTACATTAAAATGCTGTTTATACACATTTATTGACTTAATTTTCTGTTAATTTTATAAAGGAGCAAGAGCTGAACACATTAAAGAGAAAGAGTCCATCAGATTTGTGGAAAGAAGATTTAGCTGCTTTTATTGAGGAACTGGAGGTATGTAGTCTATAACACCCATTTTAAATTTTTATTAATGAAATAATGTGGGGGCTAGGAATGCGACTTAGTGTTCAAGTGCTTTCCTAGCATGCACATAACCCTGGGTTCAGTACCTGGCACTTCATTGTTATTGTTGTTTTAATGTGTTCCATAATGCCTCTTTTTGTCAAACATCACAATTGAAAATAGAAAGGATAATAGGCAGCATAAGAATACATTCTAAAATAACACAGGAAAACAGATAATTATTAAATGCTAGTTGGAATAAAGGATATGAGGCCAGGAATATAACTACCAGAAGCTTTTGGAGTTGGCTTTTTTTATAAAATTAAATAGGAAGGACCTGTTAGGACTAAGATGAGGAGAGCCTAAATGTGGAAGAAGACCCACCCAGTCAACTTAAAAGAACAAAGCCAATTAAATTACTTTCAGGGAAAACCAGTCAGATAGTTTCAGAGGATCCTTTTATTACTTAAGTCTTCCAAATAACATTTGTTTCTTAAAATTATTTTAACATAGCTGGTACAGTGGCACCTGTAATTCCAGCTATTCAGGAGGCTAAGGCAGAAGGATTGCAAATTCAAGACCAGCTTCAGCGACTTAGGAAGACACTATCTTAAAAAGAACTAAGGATATAGTTTAGTGGAAGAATGTCCCTGGACTCAACTCCAGAACCAACAAATGCAAAGAAATTAGCATAGGAAAAATAATCTTACTTCATAATTAAGCGTAACATGCAAATTCACATTATGGCACTTTGGTATAAATGTCTACCTCGTTCTTATCAGTTGATTAGGTAAGTGTACATTACTGAGTATGTACTTAATCTTTTCTTATGTGTTTATTTATTTTATATATATATATATGTAAGTAGATAGATAGATTTATCCTTAACATAATTTCCCCTTTTTATCCTCAGAAAGGTCAAATGTTATAATTATACATAAAACCTAATCTTCTGTATCCACACTTACCTTTATTATTGCATATTAATTATACCCAATAATGAGTTCTTATATCCCTTCTGTAGGCTGTTGAAGCCAAGGAAAAACAAGATGAACAAGTAGGTCTACCAGGGAAAGGTGGAAAGGCAAAGGGGAAAAAAATACAAGTGACTGAAGTTTTGCCTTCTCCACGAGGAAAAAGAGTCATTCCCCGAGTTACCATAGAGATGAAAGCAGAGGCAGAAAAGAAAATTAAAAAGAAAATTAAGGTAATACTCTTGAAACCATTACACGTACTTTGTGGACTGGGGATATAGCTCAGTGATAGAACTCTTGCCTAGCAAGCATAAGGCCCTGGGTTCAGTTCCTAGCACAAGGGGGAGAAGGGTGGATCTTTTTTTTTTTTTTTTTTTTTTTTTAATAAGTATATTTCCACTTAAAATTGAACAGATTTTATTAAATTTCTAACCCCCCATAATTTGAAATGTGTCATTTCTAAGTGTAACTTTACTTTCTTAAGCACTTGATTTTTTTAATATTTACGTATCTTGAAGAAGTCATACCTGTACCTTTATTCTGAGCTCTTAACCAAAACCCAAAGAAAAAATTCCTTGACCATATACATATTTGTATATTTGACTCTATATTATTTTAAATACATTGTACAGAACTGGACCATTCTTGTATTATTATCTTTTTTGTTTGATTTTTTATATATATATATATATCTTGCTGTCTTAGAGTGAAAATACTGAGGGAACCTTTAAGGAGGATGGTGTAGAACTTGAAAACCTAAAACAAAGACTGGAGAAGAAACAGAAAAAAGAACCAGGTATTACAACATTTTAAAGAAAACAGCATATAAAGTTGAGATAAAATTGTGTTTGTTAGTACATTCCACATAAATTTTCACTATGTTCCTGTTGAGTTGAATTTAAGTAATATGAAAGAGGGCCGCGTCTGAAATATATGTGAACCTACTTTACATTGTCCTGGGGATTTGACTCATTTTAGAAGAGATCATTTGGTAATTAAGTAGTTTAGAGCAATTTTTCACCTCAAAAAGAATCAGCTCATTAACAGTCACTCCCCATTTCCCACCAATCACTAAAAAATGAACTGTGTCTAGATTTACCTGTTCTAGGCATTTCATATAAATGATATTTAATATGTAGTCTTTTGTGACTGACATCTTTTATTTGGCATGTTTCCAAGAGTCATATATGATTTATCAGTACTGTATTCTTTTTTATTGTCATGGTATTTCATTAGATGGATAAACAGGTTGGGTATCTTATCTAAAATGTTTAGAGGAGTTTCATATTTGGTAGTTTTTTGGGATTTTGGAATATTTGCATAGACTACTGGTTAAGCAACCCTAATCAGATATCCAAAATCTGAAACTTCTTGAGCATCATATTGATAATCAAAATGTTCTAATTTCTAATTGTTTCAGATTTTCAAATTAGGGTTTCTTATCCTCTAACACATTTTATTTATTTGTTTATCAGATGATGGATATTTGGATTGTTCCCACTTTTTAACTATTATGAATAATGTTACTGTCCCCCCACCCTGTACTGAGGATTGAACTCGGGGTGCTCTACCACTGAGCTACATCCCCACCCCTTTTTTAACTTTGAGACAGGATCTCTAAGTTTCTGAGGCTGTCCTCAAACTTGGGATCATCCTTCCTCAGTCTCCTGAGTATCTGGGACTGTAGGTGTACACAAATACATCCAGCAATTAATGTTGCTTTAAACATTCATGTACAAATTTTTGTTTCTCTTGGGTAGATACCTTCCAGTAGAGTTACTGGATTATATGATTATTCAGTTTAAACTTTTTTTGCATGTTATGGTTTTTTTGTTTGTTTTTGTTTTGTGGTACTGGGTATTGAACCCAGAGCCTTGCTCATGTAGGCAAACGTTATACCTCTAAGCCACGTCCCCAGTCCCTGTTTAAACTTCTGAGGAACTGAGGACTGTTCCAAAGCAGTTGTCCCATTTTTATGAGCAATATATGAGGGTTCCAATTTCTCCATGTCTTTGCCAACATTTGTTATTGTCTTTTTCTTTAATTCTAGTTGTCCTAGTGGGTAAACAATGGTTTTGGTTTGTATTTCCATATTTGCTAATGATGTTGAGCATCTTTTCATGTGCTTGTATCTTTGGAAAAATGTCTACTCAGATCCCGTGCTCTTTAATTGGATTATTTGTTTTCACTGTCTAAGACTTGCTTGTATATTCTAGATATAAGTCCCTTATCAGGTAATTTCTTGCAAATGTGTTTTCCCATTCTGTGGATTAGCTTTTCACTTCCCTCATTGCTCCCTCCCCTTCCTTTCACCTATCCCATATTGGGGATTGAAGTCAGAGACAATCTACCACTGAGCTACATCCCCAGTATGTTTTATTTTTTGAGACAGGGTCTCACTAGGTTGCTGGGTCTGGCCTTGATTCTGTGATCCTTCTGTCTCAGACTCCCAGGATATTCCCAGAGTAGCTAGGATTACAGGTGTATACCACTCCTGCACCAGGCTCTTTTCACTTTCTTTTTATTTGGGGGGCAGGCACTGAGGATTTAACCCAGAGGCATTTTACCACTGAGCTATATCCCCAGCCCTTCTTATTTCTTACTTTGAGACAGGGTCTCAGTTGCTTAGGGCCTTGCTAAGTTATTGAGTCTGCACTTGAACTTGTTATTCTCTTGTCTCAGCTACCCACATCATTGGGATCACACACAGGCTTGCACCACCATACCAGCTTATTTTCCCTTTCTTAATGGTATTCTTTAAAGCGCAAGTTTTAAGTTTTGATGAAGTTCAATTACCTATTGTTTTTGTTGTTGTTCTTGTTGCTTATGCTTTTGGGTCATGTCTAATCTTGGCCAAATCCAAACTCATGAGGGTAGATCCCCGTTTAATTTTTTTAATCAATTGACTGTAAATGTTGAGATTTATTTATGAACTTTCAATGTTATCCTGCTGATTGATCTGTATATAGAAGCCATATTATCCTTAAGCATATACCTTAGATAGATAATATGGACACATATAATATCAGTTCATATACAAAATAAATAAAACAAATAGAAATATCCTAGTATTTTTAAATAATATTTTATGTGAGCCGGGCATGGTGGCACACACCTGTAATCCCAGTGGCTCGGGAGGCTGAAGCAGGAGGATCAGCCTCAACAAAAGCCAGGTGCTAAGCAACCCAGTGAGACCCTGCCTCTAAATAGAATACAGAATAGGGCTGGGGATGTGGTTGAGTGGTTGAGTGCCCCTGAGTTCAATCCTCAGTACCAAAAAAAAAAAAAATTTATGTGTGTCATGCTTTGCAATATTATATAGTGACCTTATAATTTAACACATATTTAACTAAACCTACATAGTTGTATATTTACAATATACAACTAATGGGACAGCTAAGTATTTTGCGCATTCATGTTCCTACCACTATATCCAATATTCTGAAGGTATAAGAAGTGGGAAAGTATAGCTCAGTTGGTAAAGTGCTTGCTTGCCTTGCAAGCACAAGGCCCTGGGTTCAATCCCCAGCACTGCAAAAAAAAAAAAAAGAGAGAGAGAGAGAAAGTTAAGTAGTATATGCTAGTCATTTTAGGGATCTAGAGAAAAGCCAAGATCCATATGGGCTCCTATAGAGTATAAAGGCTTTGTGATAAAACCTGGGTTAGTCTTGACAAATGTTCAATAGAAAATCAGTAAACACCAGGTTGTCAAGGAAAATGAATAATTAAGAAACATGAAATAAGTGAACTGAAAGAAAATTCCCCTCACAAGAATATAAAGAAAGAACCCAGTTAAGCCCATAAGGAAACTGCCCTTGTAATCTTAGTGGGACAAAATGAAGGACATTAAAAAACAAAGGATAGGTATGAGAGACACTTGGAAAAAGAATTAACACAACTTAGTGACTTTAAACTTACTATTCATTTTAAGCACCCCAGACACTTTTCCCTTTGAACTGTCATCCTTACCTTGACTTCAGCAGTAATCTTTCATTGCTCTTCTTATATCTATTCTTGCCCCTTTCCAATCTCCACACTGCAACTGGAGAGAACTTTTAAAATATGGTCATATCCTTAGCAAGACTAGGCACTATCTCCCAACTTCTGCTTTCTAGTATTTGTGAACTTGCAGTTTTCTGAGTATATTGTTTCCTCCCAGAACTTTTGTAAGTGCAACCTCTTGAATTAGAATGTTTCTTCACCCACCTTCAACTAATCAACTTCTCTTGAACCTTCAGGCCTCAGCTCAAATATCTCTTTCTTAAAGAAACCTTAATGTTTATGTACATATACCACAAGCCTTACATAAACAGATGATTTTTTTTTTTATGGGATAAAATGACCAAGCTCTATGCTTCACAAGAACAGGGATTATGTTGTATCTGTTTCTCCTCACCATTGATATTCCCCAGGACCATCACAGTGCTCAATAAATATTTGAAAGATGGGTAGATCCTAGATGAAGAAAACTAAGCCTGAGAATATAAGTATGGTTAATGCCTATTTGCTTTCTAGGCACCAAGGCAAAGAAACAGACTACATTGCCATTTAAACCTATCAAAAAAGGAAAAAAGAGAAACCCCTGGTCTGATTCTGAATCGGATATGAGCAGTACTGAAAGTAATTTTGATGTCCCTCCACGAGAAACAGAGCCACGGAGAGCTGCAAGTAAGAAGACCAAAGAACAAGCTAGATATGCTATCAGATTTGCATAGCCAATAGTTTCACGATACTTAATTCCAGAAATTACTGTCAGAATAGTAAATTATAAACTTTTGAAAAACTGAAGCATCTTTTTAGGTGGTTCAAGTGAAGCTTATGTGCTCATGAAATGTTTCATCAGCCTGCGAATTAAATATTTCTATTGCCCTCTTTCCTTGTATAAACAGCAAAAACCAAATTCACAATGGATTTGGATTCAGATGAAGATTTCTCAGATTTTGATGAAAAAACTGAAGATGAAGATTTTGTCCCATCAGATGCTAGCCCACCTAAGACCAAAACTCCCCCAAAGTAAGTATCTTATCTAATGTAGGTCTTATCCTGATTGTTTTTAATAGTAGATAATCTTTGTTATTTGACATACTTAGAATTGGTTGTCAGGATATTTTTGTTTTTTTGTTTTTATTCTAGACATACTAAAAAAGAACTGAAGCCACAGAAGAGTACCATGTCTGGTATGTATAATTTAAACATCTACTTAACTGGGATGCATGGGGCCCATTTAGGTTCTGATCTTGGCTATAACATCCAAGAACTTCATTTGAAAATGAACGTGACTTCTTATTAGAATTCTATTGCTAATTCAGTTTATTTTTTCAGTTTTGCACATAAATAGACTCCACATTTAATATACTAAAACTAATCAAACTGTCCCAGGTACTATGCTAGATGCTAGATACAAAAAATAAAACCTTTCTGCTGATAAAGAATTCAGAAATTAGTACTAAATTGTAGGTAAGCATGTGTTTAAAATATCTGCTTTTATATATGTGTATATATTTGTTTTGTTTTGTTCTTGTTTTAAAGAGTGTGTTTAAAATATTCCAGAAAGCTGGGCATGGTAGCACATACCTGTAATCCCAGTGATCCTGGAGGCTGAGGCACGAGGACTACAAGTTCCAGCCAGCCTTAGCAGTTTAGCGAGGCCCTAAGCAACTTAGTTGAGACCCCATCTCAAAATAAAATTAAAAAGGGTTAGGGATGTTGCTCAGTAGTTAAGTACCCCTAGAGTCAATCCACAATACCAAAAAATAAATAAATAAAATAAGATAAAATAAATGTTCCAGAAAAATGTTTAAATGAGAATGCATAGCAGGAACAAAGCAGTAAATGTATTTCATATGTTGCTGATATACACTGTTTTCCTTTCCACTTGAAGTGACTGACCTTGAGGCTGACGATGCTAAAGACAGTGTACCATCTTCTTCAAGCCCTCCTGCAGCCGATCTCCTAGCTGAACCTTCTGAAGTTATGAAGCCGTCTTCAAAAAAGACTGTGACAGTGAAGAAGACAACAGCAAAAAGTAAGCCTAAATCTTTGAGATAGATTAATACCAGGACTAACTAACTAGCTTTCCCAAATCAACATAAATTTTTTATACTGATAACTTTTTTTTTTTTTTTTTTTTTTTTTTTTTTTTTTTTTTTTTTAGTACTGGGATTTGCACTCAGGGATGCTTTACAACCGAGCTATATCCCCAGCACCTTTCTTTATTTTGAGACAGGGTGTCACTAAGTTGCCAAGGCAGGTCTCAAACTGCCATCCCTCTGTCTTGCCTCAGCTTCCCAAGTCGCTGAAATTATATAGATGTTCACCATCAGCCCAGCAAAAATTTACTACTATTGATATTAAAATTAAACCTTTTCCAAATGGAAACAGTTTCTTTTAGCTTTTTATAATCAAAATAGTTAATAGCTTTACTCTAAGATATTTTCAGCTCTATTGGATTATCTTTTCCATGTCAAATATAGTCTTCAGGTTGCTAAAGAAAGTTCACAATGAACTAGCCACAATGGCATATACTTGCAATCCCAGCTACGTGGGAAACTGAGACAGAAGGAACCCAAGTAACAGATCAGCAAGGACAACTTAGTAAGAACGTGTCTCAAAATAAATAAAAAGGGAGGGTTAGGGATGTAACTCAGTGGTAGAGCACCACTAGGTTTAATCCCCACTACTGCAAAAGAAAAGAAAAAAAGTTCACAGAATAATTCCCCTAAGAGCAGCCATGAATGATTTCCTGTGTTGACTTGCAGGTCAATCTTCCACCTCCACTAATGCTACCAAGAAAAAGGCTGCACCAAAAGGAACGAAGAAGGATGCAGACTTGAATTCTGATGTTTCTCAAAAGCCTGATCCTGCCAAAACCAAGAATCGACGCAAAAGAAAGCCATCCACTTCTGATGATTCTGACTCTAATTTTGAGAAAATCATTTCTAAAGCAGGCACAAGCAAGGTATTATCCCTGTTTAGTCATTTTGCTCTCAATGTTTTGAAATGCCTAACTACATTTTTGCTATTAATTTGATGTTTTTAAGAAATTTAAATCTCAAATTCATTAGTTTTTGCTGTGGGTAGTTTAGCCATACAAAAGTCAAATATAGCTGAGGGTGGCGGGGGGGGCACACCTGTAATCCCAGCACCTTGGGAGGCTGAGGCAAGAGGATCACAAGTTAATGGCCAACCTCAGGAACTTAGACTCATAAGCAACTTAGCAAGACCATATCTCAAAATAAAAAATAAAAAGCACTGGGGATGTAGTTAAGTGGTAAAGTGCCCCTGGGTTCAATCTCCAGTACCCGCCCCCCACCCACCCCCTAAATTAATTATGCCACTTATTTAAATGTCAATGGAGTGGTTTATTGGACCTCTTTCTTACTACTTAGTAGAAGGTAGAAAACTCCTTGAACTGTAGTCTGGAAATTATGCTGTCAGGTTTACATTATGCAAAATTACTTGACATTTCTCTTTAGAAGCCCCGGGGGGAGAGCGATGACTTTCATCTGGACTTGGACTCAACTGTGGCTCCTCGGGCAAAATCTGGACGAGCAAAGAAACCTATAAAGTACCTGGAAGAGTCGGATGAAGATGATCTATTTTAAAACATGAGGTGTTATTTTAAGGAATGATCTTACTGAGCCCAAAACTGCTTTTAAACTTACCTAAAATTCTTAGATGTCCTTTCCTCTGAATTATTTTTTTAGGAAGGTATTTTAATATACAACTATCAGAGCAAAGTGAATAGTGACCTTTCCTGGGCATTGTTTTCTTCTGTACTTTTTCTGTTTTACATCTGTTTTCTTTGGTCTTTAAAATCTGATTTTAAATTCTTCTGGACTCTGGAGACAGTTATGTGGTCACTTTAGGAAATCGTTGACCATTCATTAAGCTAAAACCTAAGCACTTTGATTTAAAAGTATCACTCTGCCTCCTTTTCTATTTTCATCAAATATGAAATAGGGCATGATAAATTCCATGCTTTCTTAGTTTCATAGATAATATTCCATCAGATAGAACTTGATAGTTCGAGTACAGGATTCTGTTCAGCCTTTTGTGTACTGAATTTTTGTTCAAAAAATGGGAAATTGCTTATATCCTCCTGAATATTATCAGAGGCTGAAGAAAACCACCATGACTTATCTGCATGACGTCAACACGGTCAACAAAATAAGGAAATTAGGCCAGTTATAGGACTTTCTCAACTCTTGACTTGTCCCCTCTGCTGCCTCTGAACCAGAATCTCCTAAAGGATAACTATCTAGGGAGTACTCACTGTATTGCAGAGTGCGGGATATCTACCATTTGCTCAGAGATCTTTCATATTACATTAACACCATCCTCAGCAGTAAACCATTAGATCCCTTTTGTGAAATCTCTGTAATTTCAACTTGTAATCCTTTTAAGACCTTTCTCTGCATTGTTATGTGTATTGTTACTTGAGTGATGTTATCAATGTTTTTGTAAATATTTACTATGTTTTTCTATTTAGCTTAATTCCAACAATTTTGTACTTTAATAAAATGTTCTAAACATCACAAACCATTCATTGCTCACCTTTTTTGACCCATATTACACCTTAATTCAAAATAGTTGGGTTCAGTGGCACACTCCTATAACCCTATCAACTTGGGAGGCTGAGGCAGGAGGATTAAAAGTTCGAGACCAACCTCAGCAACTTAGTCAGGCACTAAGGACTTAGCAAGACCCTGTCTCAAAATAAAACATAACAGAGGACTGGGGATGTGGCTCAGTGGTTAAGGGACCCTGGGTTCAATTGCCAATACCAAAAAAGTGTGTATACACACACACACACACACATATATATATTTTTTCTTAGCTAGGTGCAGTGGTGCACACCTATAATCACAGCAAATCTAGAAACTGCAAGCAGGAGGATCACAAGTTCAAGGCCAGCCTGAGCAATTTAGCAAAACCCTTGTCTCAAAAATTAAGCAAAGGGCTAGTGGCATAGTTCAGTGGTAGAGTGCCTCTGGGTTCAATTCTCAGCTACAAAAAATACAAAAAAAAAAAAACTATAAAAATAGTACTTTAAGAAAAGTCATCATTAGTTAAACAGTTAAACTAAACATATCCCCAAAGGTAGTATCAACAAAGACATGGAGAAAAAAATCTCTTTCAAAAAAATCTAAACCAAAAGGCCAAGTTCTTTTACCTCATAATTCTCATTTTAAGGATTCTAATTAGAAAAATAATATATGTGAAAAAACTACATAAACACAGAGTATAAGTAAAAGGAAGTCTGAGTAAAACCAGTGGTTTATAACAATGTCAATACCCTTGGTATGATTTTTACAAAGTGTGTAAAAATAGAACAGGGAGAATGTGGAAAAGGTTGACAATGGATCATCTTTTGTGTGTGTGTGGGACGGGATTGAACCCAGGGCCTTGTGCAAGGCAAGCACTCTACCAATTGAGCTGTATCTCCACCCCCTTTCATTTTCGTTTTGCTTTGTGGTGCTGGGGATGGACCCAGGACCTTTTACATGCTAGGCAAATGCGCTACCATTGACCTATACCACAGCCCTGCCTCTATTTCTTAAAACTAAATATGAATCTGGGCTGGGGAAATATCCCAGTTGGTAGCGTGCTTGCCTCACAAGCACAAGGCCCTAAGTTCAATCCCCAGTGCGGGGGTGGGGGGAGGGGGGGCTACTAAATATGAATCCACAATTATTTCAAAGCAAAGCCACATAGGAAGGTACTCTATATAAGTTTCTATAATAATAAAATGGAAAATAACCTAAGTAAGTGTCTGATAATAGAGGACATCTGATAAAACAATTGGGTTAAATTGTAAGTGTGGAATATCGGGTCCCTATTAAGAATGATCATGTGTATTTAAAAACATGAAAAACTGTTCTATGACATTGCTGAGTGAAAAGAGCAGGTTACAAATCACAGGTGAAATCCCTGCCCTGTTTACAAGATAAATAGTGGAGGAAAAAAGGATGTAAACCCTCATTAGAAGAAAAATCAGAAATATTTCTTTCTTAAAAGAAGTTTGCTCCTGATCAGTAAAGACCTTACTAGCTTAAAAAAAAAAAAAGCTTTGTTCCTTGACTCTATACATTATTCCTTAGGCTACTGGCATTCAAGGAGATAAAAATTCCAGTGCTTAATAAACTTAGTTATGGACATTTAGACCTTTTCTAGAATGTGGTTATTTCCTAAGCATATGAGACATTAAATTACAAAAGCAATCGAGAAAAGGGATTTTGAAAAATGCATTATGCCTGCAATCCCAGGGGCTCAGGAGGCTGAGGCAGGAGGATCTCAGCAAAAGCAAAGCACTAAGCAACTCAGTGAGACCCTATCTCTAAATAAAATACAAAATAGGGCTGGGGGTGTGGCTCAGTGGTCGAGTGCCCCTGAGTTCAATCCCTAGTACCCCCCCCCCCCAAAAAAACCCTGCATTAATGGCTAGATGATTCAATAATAAACTTACCCTTTTTTTTGTCGGGGGAGGCGGGGAGCAGGTACTGGGTATTGAACCCTGGGGCACTTCTTTACTACTGAGCTATATCCCCAGTCCTTTCATTTTTTATTTTGAATCAGGGTCTTAAATTACTGAGTCTCTCACTAAATTGTTGCAGCTGGCCTCAAACTTAATTCTCCCATGTAGCTAGAATTACAGGATAGGCCACTGTGTCACTGTCACTGCTGGAATGGATTTTGAAAAGTGGTTTTCAAACAAGTTTTTTTTTATTTTCTTGGTGGTACTGGGGATTGAACTCGGCCCACTCATGTAGCACTACCACTGAACTACATCCCCAACTCCTATTTTAAGACAATCGCCGAGGCTGGGCTTGAATCCACAGTCCTCCTGCCTCAGCCTCCCAGGTAGAGATTACAGAAGTGTACCATTATGCTCAGTTAGAAAAATTTTAATTAACTTTTTTCTAGCGTGATGGATAGGGCTGGGGTGTGGCTCGGTGATAGAGCCCTTACCCAGCATGCACCAAGCCAGGGTTAGATCTCCAGCACCACCAATTAAAAAATAAAGATAATAATCTGTTCTTGCCTATACAGAATTCTTAGTAATTCTTTGGAAAAATATTCTCTAAATCTGAACTTTGTATGATGCAAAGCATGGTGGTGCACTCCTGTAATCCCAGCTACTTGGGAGGATTAAGAGTTCCAGGCCCTCCTGGGCAACTTGGTGAGACCCTATCTTAAAATAAGATTTAAAAAGGCTGGGGCTGTAGCTCAGTGGTAAAACACTCTGGGTTCCATCCCCAGTACTGCCAATTTTTTTTTTTTAATAAAACTAACATGGATTATAGTTCTAATATGATGAACTGGAATCTCACCAGGAATTGATCACGATGTTTTCTCTTTCACTCATACACAGTGAAATGCGCTTGCAAATCCAAGCAGGATGTCTGTAGGCTGCACTAAAGACTCCAAGGAACGTTTTGGTACCTAAAGAACACAGGATGACCTAGATATAGTACATATGTTGTCCTCAGTTCTGAATACTACAGATAAGGTCACATAGAGTTCCATTTAACTTAGGAGTTATTCACTTGATGCGCTCTCATTAGAAAAGCACTTTTAATGTGTTGCTGAGGCTGGCTTTGAATTTGTGATCCTCCTGCCTCAGCCTCCCGAGCTGCTGGGATTGCAGGCATGCGCCACCAGTGCAAGAGTTGTTTTAATATGTAGGAAGATATTATATGTGAGAATTGTCAGTTAGTCACATCAGGCATTAGACGTGTTTAAAAAATTAGGGCCGGGGTTGTAGCTCAGTGGCAGAGCGCTTGCCTACCACGTGTGAGGCACTGGGTCTGATTCTCAGCACCGCATATAAAGAAATAAAATAAAAGGTCTGTGAACAACTAAAAAATCTATATAAAGGTAAAAAAATTAATGTTAGGTTTATAATTATTGTCTATAGGCATATTTAAATCCTTAAGTTATAATTGGAAATTAAGAAATAAGTGAAAATTATCATTTTATACCTTCATTACTATGTGTATGACCAGAATGACACATTGTGGAAACTGAACTTGAAGGCTGCATTATTCAGTCAACGTTCCATTGCTGTGACAAAAAAATCTGAGATAAACAACTTAGACCCAACAACTTGGGAGGCTGAGGCAGGAAAACCGTAAGTGAGAAGGCAGCCTCAGCAACTTCGTGAGACCCTATCAGAAAAAAAAAAAGAACTGAGGACGTGGCCTGGTTTTCAAGCATCCTGGGGTTCAATCCCCAGGATCTGGGGGGCGGGGGAAAAAAAGGAGGAAAGTTTATTTTGGTTGACAGTTTCAGAGGTTTCACTCCAGAGTCCCTTGGCCCAATCACTTTGGACCTGTAGCAAGGCAGCATCATGACAGAAGTGTGGGCAAACTACTCACCTTACAGCAGCCAGGATACAAAGGAAATGAGAGGGAGGAGCCAGTATTCCCTTCAAGGCCACGCCCCCCGACCTAACTTCCTTCCACCAGGTTCCACCCTCCACACAGCACCACAGCATGTTGACCAAGCTTTCAACACATGGCCTTGCCAGATGCGGTGGCACACTGCCTGTAATGTCAGTGACTCCGGAGGCTGTGGCAGGAGGATCACAAGTTTGAGACCAGCCTTAGCAACTTAGTGATTATAGTTTGATGTCTCAAAATAAAAAATAAAAAGGACTGGGGATGTGACCATGGTAAAGCTCCCCTGGGTTCAATCTCCACACCCAGAAACAAAACAGCCCATGACCTTGAGGGAGCGTTTCAGATATAAAACCTTAACAAAGGCTTAAAATGAAAATTTTAATTTAAAAAAAAATGTGAAGCTTTAATAAATTTAAATTCAAACTCCAGGATATTGATTTTGAGCACAAAAATCCTTATCCTGTGTTACAAACTCAAACTATTAGGAACAAGCCAAATTACTTTATTTCACAAGGAATTGGAGAGAAGCAGATGATAAAGGGGGATAGAAGGACCAGAGTGGCGTGAGGGGAGGAGGGGAAGGGGAGGAGAGGTGCTGTGAGGGGAGGAGGGGGAGGAGCCGTCTAGAGAGACGTGGAAAATGATGACCAAATCTTACTCTGTTTCCATCATCACATCAAAGGCTCAGTACAGACCAACACTGCTTTTTCTTTTTAAATCAACTATATTGAAGTATAATTTACCTACACAAAATGCAGCCATACTAATTGTACAGATTGATGACATTTGATGACCGTGTATCCTGTGTAACCACCATAACAATTGAGAGATGAAGTCTTTCCATCACCCCAAACACATGTGTGTCCTCAACCCCTGGCCCCAAACACTGACCTGACTTCCACCAATAGAGTTACTTTTACCTATTCTAGAATTTCATATGAATAGAATCACACAACATGAAAACTTTTGTGTCAAACTTCTTTCATTCTTCATGATGGTATTTTAAAATTCATCCATTCCATGTGTATTAATAGTGCCTTTATGTTATTACTAAATGTTATTCCATTGCATGGATTTGTTTATCACTCACCTGCTGATGGACATTTGGATGTTTCCAGCTTGGGTCTATTATGAATAAAGTTGTTATGATCTCTAGAGTACATACCCTTTTAGACATGTTTTTTCATTTCTCTTGGGTAACTAGCTAGGAATGGAATCTTTGGATCATATGTTAAGTGTATATTTAACCCCCCTTTTTTTTTTTTAATTGGGGATCAAGAGGGTTCTACCTCTGAGCTATGTCCTCAACCCTTTTTCCAAATTTTATTTTGAGACAAGGTATTACTCAGTTGCCCAGGCTGATCTTGAACTTACAATCCTCCTGCCTCAGTCTCCCCAGTCACTGGGATTACAGGTGCTTGTCCCTGCTCCAGGCAAATGTGCACTTAACTTTATAAGAAGCCAAGGAACTGCTTTTCAAATCCATTATGTCATTGTGTATCCCCCCCTTACATTTTTCCTCTGTACTTTCAGGGGTCAGATTTGCATTTCTTTTGAGTCAGACAAAATATTCACCAGCCTCAAGGTGTCCCCAGTACATCCTGGTGAGTGTCAAAAAGATATACCAATAAACGTTATTTTACCTGGAAGAAAAGAGGTTCTATCAAGAGTGAGCTTGTCGGGCTGGGGCTGGGGCTCCATGGCAGAGCGCTTGCCTAGCATGCGTGAGGCACTGGGTTCAATCCTTAGCACCACAGAAAAAAAAAAAAAAAAATAAAAAAATAATGGCATTCACACACAAAAAAATTTTTTTTAAAGTGATCTTGTCTTCTTTCCCTAGTAACCTTATTCCAGGATCTGTGCCAGGTGCGGTCCTTTGGGCACAGGAGAACTGCTTTTAGGGAGGGAGTCACCTATGGTCAGCCAGTCAGTTGATCTGGAGTTGACCTAATGGAAATCCCACCCTGCATCATCCTCCTTGAGAGATGCTGGAAGGGAAGGAACCTTGGAGAACCCTCCCCATACCTCTCTAGAATCATGAGGCTGGGGTGACGGATAGAGATCAGGACCCCAGGCTACAGGCCAGTGATTGTGACTGCTTATATGTCTTGACATTCACAAATGATGGGCCATACAGGGCTGGAGGTAAAAGGACTTTGAAAGATACTTTTTAGCAGAAAGTATCACAATACCAGACCTTAAACTATACTACAGAGCAGTAGTAACAAAAATGGCATGGTACTGGCACCAAAATAGACAGGTAGGCCAATGGTACAGAATAGAAGACAGACAACCCCACATAAATACAGTTATCTCATACTAGACAAAGGTGCCAAAAATATACAAATGGTGCTGGGAAAACTGGAAGTCCATATGTAGTAAAGTAAAATTAACCCTCTATCTCTCACCCTGCACAAAACTCAACTCAAAATGGATAAAGGATGTAGGAATTAGACCAGAGACCCTGCACCAAATAGAAGAAAAAGTAGGCTCAAATCTTCATCATGTCAGCTTAGGACCAGACTTCCTTAACAAGACTTCCAAAGCACAAGAAATAAAAGCAAGAATCAATAAATGAGATAGATTCAAACTAAAAAGTTTTTTTCTCAGCAAAGGAAACAATCAATAATGTGAAGAAAGAACCTACAGAGTGGAAGAAAATCTTTACCACACGCACTTCAGATAGAGTACTAATCTCCAGATTTTATAAAGAACTCAAAAAACAACGCAAAAATACAAATAACCCAATCAATAATGGGCTAAGGAACTGAGCAGACACTTCACAGAAGAAGATAGACAACTGATCAACAAATATATGAAAAAATGTTCACCGTCTCTAGTAATTAAAGAAATGCAAATCAAAACTACCCTAAGATTTCATCTCACTGCAATCAGAATGGATATTATCAAGAATACAAGCAACAATAGGTGTTGGCAAGGATGGGGGGAGGGGAAGGTACACTTGTACATTGCTGGTGGGATTGAAAATTGGTGCAGCCATTCTGGAAAGCAAAGTTGCCTCAAAAAACTTGGAATGGAGCTGGGGAGATAGCTCAGTTGGTAGAGTGCTTGCCTTGCAAGCACAAGGCCCTGGGTTCAATCCCCAGCACCGCAAAAAAAAAAAAAAAAAACTTGGAATGGATCCACCACTTGACCCAACTATCCTACTCCTCCCTTTATACCCAAAGGACTTAAAATCAGCATACTACAGTGACACAGCCACATCAATGTTTATAGCAGCTCAACTCATAATAGCTAGATTGTGGAATCAACCAAGATGCCCTTCAATAGATGACTGGATAAAGAAATTGTGGTATATATACACAATGGAATATTACTCAGCCATAAAGAAGAATAAAATTATGGCATTTGCAGGTGAATGAATGGAGTTGGAGAATATCATGTGAAGTGAAATAAGCCAATCCCAAAAAACCCAAGGCCGAATGTTTTCTCTGATAAGTGAATGCCCATACATAAAGGGGGAGGGGGCACAGGGTAAGGGAAGAATGGAGGACCCTTGGATTGTGTAGAGGGAAATGAGGGGAGGGGAGAGGGCGGTTGGGGGAAGGAAAGACGGTGGAATGAGACAAACATCATTCCCTTATGTGTATGTATGATTACACGAATGATGTGAATCTACATTGTGTACAACCAGAGAAGTGAAAAGTTGTACTCCACTTGTGTACAATGAATCAAAATGTATTCTGCTGTCTTGATAGAACAAACGATTTAAAAAAGAGAGAGAGAAAAAAAAAAAAAAAAAAAAAAAAAAAGATCCTTCTTATAGAGTCAAACTCTTCCTCACCCCTAGTCTCAGAGCAATTTTTCTCACCTGCCAGTTCACTCTGGACTCTCAAGGAAAGGAAGAGAGTGACTCTCAAGCCTTTTGGCCAGTCAGATGAGGCCAATCAATGCAGGACCCACACTGGAGTAAGTTTGCTACGTGTGCAACCTAAACATGGGTGAAAAGGAGGAAAGAGAAAGGTGGAGGCCTCTTCTTGGAAGGTAGTGACCCCCTCCGCTCAAAGATGAGAAAGGATGGGGCTTGGCAGAGGCCCATAAAGGAAGGGCAAGAGGTGCAGTCACTTGGAAGGGCCTGCGAACAAGGTGACTGGAGAAACTTCCCTCTTCCTCCAGGAGAAACTGTACAGGGGCAGAGACTTGGGAGAAATTGAGTGTCCCCGACGCCCCAACTCAGCGTGGAGGGTCAATACCAGAAGCAGATGCACGACAGTGAGAGGGCCATAACCTCCTTTCCTAGGCACAAGGTCTCCCTAGAACAAAGACTACATTTCCCAGGTTCCCTTGCGGGTGGGCGTGGCCCAGAGAGCATGTTCTAACTCAGGACTTCGCATAGACAGGTCACGTGGCAGTCGCCCTGGGCGTTTCTGGGAGCCTGCGCGCTCTAAGGAAGGGGCTGGGCCACATCGGCCGCGGTGCGGCTGGCAGCGTGAACTCGGTGATGCCTTCTGGGCGAGAAAGTAACGAGTTCTCTGTTGGTTGAGCCACTGTTTGGTGTTCTTGTTACTCCTACAGCCAAGCCTAGCCTTTAATAACCTTAGAGCCAAAGGAGGAGTCAAGGCGGGAAAAGGAAGCGGGTCCCAGTTGTAGGTAAAATCGCAGAGCCCTAGGGGTGTGTTGGGAGCCTGGGGCTGAGCGCTCGGGAGCAGAGCGAGGCTGCAGAAGGGCCTGGTGAGGCAGCCCAGAAGAACCAGCCACCTGCGCTCATTGCCCACTCCCTCTCGTTCCCTGCCCAGAACTCTGGCGCAAAGCCCGCCGAGCCAGGCCAGAGATTCTGACCATGAGCCTACTTTGGGTTCCTCTCTGCCCCGGATTGCACATTCTGAGTACTGACCTGAGACAGAGTTGGCCACTTAAGTTAAACACAAGGCGTAGAGACCAGAGTGAGCAGTTGTGGGTGCGTCCCGATGTGGAGATCTCCATCCTCCCCACCCCCCTCAGCTTCATCCATTTACCCACCCAACAGATTATGGAACTTCCACCAGTGTTCTAAGTGCTGGGGATGGACAGGGGGGAAACATCAAAAATCCCGCAGTCTTGGAGCCTATATGCTAATGTGGGAGATGGCGCGGGTGGTGGTGGTAGGTGATAAACAGGATAAATAAGAAAAATAAAGTATGTTATGTAGTGATCAGTGTAAAGGAAATAAAGCTAAAAGGGGATAGGAAGTAGGGGGTTAAGTTTAGGTAGGACTACTGGGGAAAGCTTCATTCACTAAAATGCAGCTTTTCTGTAAGGATGTTTTTTGCTGTAGTAGATAGTGGACCCACGGCCTCCTGCTAGGCAGGTGCTCTACCACTGACCTACATCTCCAGTCCTTTTTCTATTTTAAGACAGGATCTTGGCCTAGTTGCGCATGCCTGTAATCCCAGCAACTCAGTAGGCAGAGGCAGGAGGATCACAAGTTCATGGCCAGCCTGAGCAATTTAGCAAGACCTTGTCTCAAAGTTAAAAACAAAACAAAACAAAACAAAAAACATTAAAAGGACTGGGGATGTGATTCAGTGGTGGGGTGTTCCTGGGATCAATCCCTCCGTTTGGGGGGGAAAAAAATTGACAGGGTCTCATTAAGATACCGAGGCTGGCCTTGAACTTGGGATCCTGCTGCCTTGCCCTCCTGAGTAACTGGGATTACAGGAATGCACCATGGTGTCCGGCTTGGTATAATAGACTTTAAAATATAGAAGGGGTGCAGGAGACAGAAAATAGTTATGTCTTGATATGGCACCAGTACACTTGATAAGCACAAATGTGCATGCCTGCATATGTGTGTCCCTTTGTGACTAAGGAAGGAAATGTCTCCACATCCCAGCAGACCAGGGTGAAGTGTCTGGAACAGACTGGAGCAGGTCAGGACTTGGAGTGGTATTCTCTTCAAGCAGGGCCAAGAGGGGCCCGTGCTCTGGGCATCGTCAGCGACGCCTCTCCCAGCCTGAACAGCGCTATCTGAGAAGGAGGATGGGCCCTGGAGATTATAGAGTCTCCTATGTCTGGCCGTGACTTTGGGGGCTGGGGAACAGTGCAGGATGACCATGGGCCGTCCACCTCCCATCCCACCCATCCACACCTCGGCCATTTTCTATTCCCTTTCCACTTCCACCAGACAGGGTCTGTTGGGGTTTTTCCAGACTGGGCCAACCACCTGACCCAGCAGGGGCCACAGGGATGGGGCAGGGACCATCCTGGACAGTCAGGAGAGATGAGGCGTGACCCTGAACCCCTGTGGTTGAGGGCAGGGGATGGGCAGCAACTTTGCCTATGGCAGGTAGAGGAGGGGGTGGGGAAGGTCAGCAGTGCCCCCTCCACACATCCTGTTTTCAGAATGTGGGTCCCTAGCACGTGCTGTTCCCTTTGGACTTCATCCAGGGCAGCACCCCCCCACCCAAGACCACTCCCAAGGCACCCCTGCAGGGAGGTTCCCTGGCACACCCACGCAGGGTTAGCCTACAGATTTTCCAGGCTGGGTGGGCCCCTGAGCCAGTGCAGGTGGAGGGGCATTTCCCATCCCTTCCTGAAAGCTGACCAGGGGTTCCCTATCAGCAAATGGAAAACCATGCAGGTCCCTGTGGCTGACTGCAAGAGGAAGTGTCACTGAGGAGGCAAGGCCCAGTGCTCTTCCCCCTCAGAAGGACAGGCATGACCCACCTCCAGTGCCTGCACCCTCGAGCCCCAGACAAGGCCCTGGCAGGCCCTGGGACATCACCTGGGAATCCCAGCCAGGTCAGAGGGAGGACAGGCTTAAGAACACGCGTTCCAGAACCAGTCAGGCAGGGTGTGAGGCAAGGACGTGCTATTTGCTGGTGGCATGACTGCAGGCAAGTAGCTTAGACCTTCTGAGTCTGTTCCCCAGCTGTAAATAGTGCCCTCCTGCCAGGGTTGGTAGGAGGACTGAATGAGCAAATGATGTGCCAGGCTCCGGGCCCTCCCCGGCAGGTATGCAAGTGATCAGGGGACAGTATGCTAGCTGGGCAGACCCCTAGGAAGGCAGAGGGGACAAAGAAGACACCTCAACCCAGAATGCCCCTCCCCAGCTGCTCAGGTCCCCATCAGCCACACTAACTTTCCTCCCCTCTAGGACAGCCTCTCTGGCCACCTACAGCAGAAGACTATCAATTCAGAGCTTTCAGATGGGAGGAGAAGGCTTGTAAAATAACGTGTTCATCATAATAAATCTGGAAATTACAGAAAAGCAGAAAGGAAGTCAGAGCCTTTGTTTAACTACCAAAGCCAGCCACTCTGGATACATTGATGCTGTTCCACATGGCTTTTCCAGGCATAATGCTTTTGGTTTTCTGTAACATGGCTGAGACCCAAGCATTAAGACGGTGAGCTAGACCAAACTTGGGGGTCAGCTGGCCCAGCTTCCTTGGATCCAGGGTAAAGAAGTGGCAGGGTCGGAACCAGAAACCATTAGGTGCTTGTTGCCTCCTAAACACCAGTAAGAACCTCCTGCCTCCCAACACAGCATGAACCTCCCCCTAGCACCAAAGACCACCTTCAAAAGGAACATTTATAGCAGATCTAGGCCTTCCAGTTTGGGGGTGTCTTTTGAGGAAGAGCTTCCAAGAACCCCTTGGTTCCTTCAATAAAGGATGTGACTTTGGTTAACCCTTTCCCTCTTCTGCAAATGGAGATCCAGCTAGGGGATGAGGGAGGGGTGGGAAGGGAGGGTTGGCAGAGCCCAGCAAGGGGTGTGCCCTTGGATCTGTTCCCAGGGTGGAGCCAGCCAACAGGGTCACCCTGTCCCTTTAAGAGAAGGGGGAGAGCTAGCCCCTCTCAGCCATCCTGTCCTGTCATCCATCCCAGCCAAATCCGAAAGGGAAAATGAAAGAGGGACCAGGAGGAACAGGTCCCAGCTGTCTCCCAAGGTCCTGCTCTTGGTTCTAACACCTCAACCCCAACCCCTGGTGAGTGAGTCAGCTGTGGGTCTGGGGGCACCGAGGGGCTGTGAGGGACCCCTACAACTGTGTGTGTCAGGGAGGTTCTCAGGAGATTCTGAAGGATGCCTGGGAGGAGGCGGGAGGAGGGCAGCATTCCCACCACTGGGCTAGGAGCGGGCAGGAACACACAGAACAGCAATCCTGAAGAGTTACAGAAGTGGGGGCTGCTTTTGTGTCAACCCCCTAATCCCAACAGGAGTTAACTGCAGTGAAAAGAACAGAGAAATGGTGGGCAAGGAAAGAAGTTCTCAGTGGCTCTGCCTGCTGTTCCCCTATGCGCCCAGGATCCCAAGGGCCTGGCGTCCTGGGCTCCAGGCATGGCCCTTGAGCGTGGAAAGCATTCGTGCATACGCGGCCACTGGGCCTAGGCTTCCATAAGTGCAAGTCAAGCGCTGGCCCTACAGATCTACCAAGTCCCTTCCCCAAAATCTGGAATCTGGAGGAGCATAGGGGCCAGCCCAGCAGGGCAAGCAGGCCCAAGCAGGCCGTGGCTAAATTCCAGAGGGGTGCTGCTTCCCAGCCCCAAAGGGAAGAGAACCTAAGGCGGAATCACCTCCTCCACTCAGACCCCTTGGTCCTGGACTTCGCTGTTAACTCATTCACTCCCACAAAACCTTGCTGAACCCAGGCCTCTCTGACCCTGGTGCACCCTGAAGTTAGAGATAACTGACCGCCACCTCATGGGCGTGGGAGGGGCGAGGGTCTCCATCTGTCCCTGTCTCTTACTACCCTCTGCATCCCCAGCACCATGGGGGAGTGGGCGTTCCTAGGTTCGCTGTTGGACGCCGTGCAACTACAATCGCCGCTCGTGGGTCGCCTCTGGCTGGTGGTCATGCTGATCTTCCGCATCCTGGTGCTGGCCACCGTGGGCGGCGCCGTGTTCGAGGACGAACAGGAGGAATTCGTGTGCAACACGTTGCAGCCGGGCTGTCGCCAGACCTGCTACGACCGCGCCTTCCCAGTCTCCCACTACCGCTTCTGGCTCTTCCACATCCTGCTGCTCTCCGCGCCGCCGGTGCTGTTCGTCATCTACTCCATGCACCAGGCCAGCAAGGAGGCTGGAGGCGCGGAGGCTGGCGGCGCCGAGGTGGCAGCGCCGTGCGCGCGCGGGCGGCCAGAGGGCTCGTGCGCTCCCTGCGCCCTGCGCGCGCGCCGCGCGCGCCGCTGCTACCTACTGAGCGTGGCGCTGCGCCTCCTGGCCGAGCTGGCCTTCCTGAGCGGCCAGGCGCTGCTCTACGGCTTCCGCGTGGCCCCGCACTTCGCGTGTGCTGGCCCGCCCTGCCCGCACACCGTCGATTGCTTCGTGAGCCGGCCCACGGAGAAGACGGTGTTCGTGGTCTTCTACTTCGCCGTAGGGCTGCTCTCGGCGCTGCTCAGCGTGGCCGAGTTGGGCCACCTGCTCTGGAAGGGCCGTTCGCGCTCCGGGGAGCGCGACAACCGCTGCAACCGTGAGCACGAGGAAGCGCGGAAGCTGCTCCCGCCGCCACCGCCCGCCCTGCCATCGCGGCGCCCGGGCCTCGATCCCTACGCCCCACCCGCCTATGCGCATCGGGCACCGGCCGGTGACAGCGAAGAAGGCGAGGGGGGCAGTGGCCGCAGCAAGGCGTCACTGGCCACTGTCCGCCAGGACCTGACCATCTAGCGGCGGGCCCTGCCCAGTGCGGACGGTGAGATCCGAGGGTGAGCCCCACCACCCGGGTCCCTACCGCAGAAGCAAGAGGCTTCCGAAAGGACTGCCGCAAGATCCTGCCTGAGCGCGGTGGACCGGCCCGGGGAGGCGTAACGCTGCAGTAATGCGCTCAGGTGTCGCCGGCAGCAGCCATGCTGGGGTGGCAGAGAATGAACTAAGGCGCGTCCCTGATGCCCTGATCTTGTTGGGAAGGGAGGAGGCCAGGGGGACTGAAGGGAAGTGGACAGGAGGAAGGTAGCTATAGTGACCTGGTTGCAGTAGAGACAGAACCAACTGTGAGACCAGATTCCCAGGCGCTCTCCTTGTTCAGAGAGGAGTGATGTCCATGTGGGCTCTTGGTGAGTGTTCACAAATGAACACATGAATACGCTGTGACGCGTGTGCACATGCAAGTCCTGTGTGAGATCCATGCATGCAGGTGCTCACACGTGTACAAACTCATCCCTCCCAAATGTGTTGTGCATACATGTTCACAGACACATGGACCTCTTGGGTGAACAGTGCATGTGTGTATACATGTGCACACAGACACGTATATGTCCTATGTGTGCTGTTGCACATGTGTAATGGACATCCTGTGTGAGCCAGGTGTGTGATCACTGGCTTGCACTGCACGAATGGCCAGGATCCAAAGGCCAGGGGCCATAAGATTCCCTTCTTACTGCCCCAACCCAGCCCACCTGAGGGTTTCCCAGGAAGGTGTCCCTTCCTGAGAGGCCACATGGGAAGTGGGGGAGGAGGCACCCCTCCACAGCGGCAGGCCTCCGTCCTGTAGGCTTGTGAGCACACCCACGCTCTCCACCAGTGACTGGGTCAGGGTGTCTGGGCCCTCACTTGGAGGCAGAGTCAAGTTGGTTAGTGGGCAGGACAGACTAGTGTGTGTTTGCTTGTTTTTGTTTTGTTTTCAGTACTCGAGACTGATCCCAGGACCTGGGTGGGCTACATCCCCAGCCCCAGTCCTTCCTTAATTCTTTTTTTTTTTTTTTTTTTTTGAGACAGGGTCTCCCTCAGTTGTCCAGGCTGGCCTTGAACTTGCGATCTTCCTGCCTCTGACTCTGTGCCCAGCTTAGTGTCATTGTTTCCTCTTTCATTTTCAGTCTTCTCACCCACTGCTGTTCCCCCTTCCACCCTGGGGAGAAACCGCCGGAAACAGGTTCCTGCCTATGTTCCCCTCCTTCACTCTCCCCACCCACCAGCATTGAAAGGACTGTCCACTCTGCTCCTTGTGCCTGCCTGTCTCTCCTCTACCCCCATCTATCTTCCTCCTTCACCACTCCAGTGGGGACACCATCCATAAGATCACCCAGGACCAAATGACAAATCTAGAGGCCACCATCTCACTACACCTCAGGGACTCCATCCAACCCTGCTTACCTGGCTCTGCCATTGACCACAGTGCCCACTCTGCCTCTTTTCCCAAGTCCCCAGAGTTCCCTCTACTCTTTCCCCTCCTGTGTGCCACACAGCAGCCTAAGAGACTTGCTCAGTACCTCCCTGCTGATAACCCTCACCCTCAGGGTAAGGCCAGCACCCTGGTGAGCCTTGAGAGGCTGCAGAGAGCCGGGCCCCACTCAAAGACCTCTGGCTCAAAGGCCTCTGGCCCCATGGCCTCTTTCGGTGCTGGGGATTGAACCCAGGGCCTTATGCTTGCAAGGCAAGCACTCTACCAACTGAACTATCTCCCCAGCCCTCTTGCTGTGGTTTCTGTGCTCCAAACCATACCAAATCTTCTGTTCTTAACAAGCCCATGCCCGCTTTGCTTCCAAGAGTTTGGACATGCTGTTCTTTGCCAGAAGCAGCCTCCCTCTGCAGCCTGTCCTCCCCTCACTTATGCCTGCCTGTCTGCTGTCTCACTAGGGAAAAAATAGATGCTTTCAAGCAAGGGATGGATCTTCCTGAAGGAAGAAGCCGGTACCCTAAGTCCTGTGCTTCCCCAGGAGGAGCACTGCTCCTGAGGGATGGCTCGCTGTCTCTCCATTCATGATCCATGGCATTGTGCCTACATAGTGCTTAATAAAACGTGTTCAATGGAGCCAGACACAGTGGTGCACACCCGTGACCCCAGCTACTCACCAGGCTGAGGTAGGAGGATCCCAAGTGCGAGACCAGCCTCAGCAACTCAGCGAGGCCCTCAGCAGCTTACTAAGACCCTGTCTCAAAATTAAAAACAAAAAGGGCTGGGAGTGTAGCTCTTGGTAAAGTGCCCCTGTGTTAAATCTCCAGTACCAAAAAAAAAAAAAAAAAAAAAAAAAAGGAAAGTTTGAGGCCAGCCTGGGCAACTTAGGGAGACCTTGTATCAAAATAAAATTAGAGGGGCAGGGGATGTAGCTCAGTGGTAGCGTGCCTCCTACTAGACGCACTAGCAGAAAAAAGTTTTGGATGAGAAATGGAAGCAGTCTCCAGGCCAGTGCCATGACCATGCCTGAGTACACGCCTACCCTCCGTGGCGCCCCTCCATCTCTGATGAGAGTCCAGTCTGCAGCCTGGTCCCCAGTACAGCAGTGCAGATGTGGATGTATAGCTGTTTTCTAGATCTATCATTCAAAAAATATTTGTTGAGTGTATACCATGTGTCAGGCAAAGATCAAGATCAGCATCATTTGGTAAAATGATATGTGAGGAATCAGGCACCTATAATCCCAAGGACTCTGGAAGCTGAGGCAGGAGGATCTCAAGTTCAAGGCCAGCCTGGGCAACTTAGGAAGAACTTCTATCAAAATAAAAAATTTTTAAAAGGTTAGGGCCAGGTGCAGTGGCGCTTGCCTGTTATCCCTGTGGCTCGGGAGGCTGAGGCAGAAGGATCTCGAGTTCAAAGCCAGCCTCAGGAACGTAGTGAGACCCTAAGCAACTTAGTGAGTTGTTCCTGTCTCAAAATCAAAAAATAAAATGTTTTAGTCAGCTATTTTGTTGCTGTGACCGAATGACCCGACCAGCACCACTGTAAAGGAGGAAAGGTTCATTTGAGGGCTCACGGTTTCAGAAATCTCAATCCATAGACTGCTGGCTCCATTCCTCAGAGCTCAAGGTGAGACAGAACAACATGGTTGAAGAGTGTGGCAGAGGAAAGCAGTTTGCATTATCAGGAAGCAGAGAGACTCCACTCTCCAGATATAAAATATAAAACCATAGCCACACCCCAGTCCTCACCTCCTTCAGCCACACTACGGCTTTGATTAATCCCATCAGGGATTGATTCACTGATTGGATTAAGACTCTCACAACCCAATCATTTCTCCTCTGAACCTTCCTGCATTGTCTCACACGTGAGCTTTTGGGGGACACCTCACATCCAAACCATAACATAAAATAAAATAAAAAGGGGTTGGGGATATGGCTCAGTGGTTAAGTGCCTCAGTGGTTAACCCGGGTACCAAAAATAAATAAATTAAATTAAATTAAAATAAGTGTTGGGAGTGTAGCTAAGAGATAGAGCGCTCCTGGGTTCCATCTCCACTATTGCTGAAAAAAAAAAAAAAAAAAAAAAAGGATGTGAACCACATATGGATTTTCAAGTTTTCCATTAACCACATTAAAAAACAAAAAGGAAACAGGTGGAGTCAGTTTTAGGACTATATTTTCTTTAATTCCTTATATCCAGAATAGTGTGATTTCTGCTTATTGCCAACATTAAAAAGATATTTTACATTTTTTTACCCGAAATCTTCCAAAGCTGGTGTGAACTTTATATTTAGAGCACATCTCAGTTTGGACTAGCACATCTCCGAGGCTTGGTCACCATGCATGGTTGGTGGCTGCTGTAGGGTGTGGAGCATATATTGAGCTCTAGTGTATGCACTCAGGGAGCTTATGTTCTAGAGGGGAAGGCAACAATAAATAGGTACAGGATACATGTCAGGTGGTTGTCAGAAGAAGGGGAGAGTGACATCCCCGAGGAGGTGACACTTGAGAATGTAGCAAGGGGCTAGCCATGAAACTGTCTCCAAGAAGAGCATCCAAGTGGGGGGAATGGCAGGTGCAAAGGCCCAGAGGCAGAAATGGACAGAGGCTGGTGTGGCTGGAGTGTGACTGGAGTGTGACTGTGGAGTGAGCCACAGGGTGATGGCACCCCAACAGCAACCCCAACGTCCCCAGTTGTTCTGCAACATTGCTGGCTCTGCCAGCCCCACCCCCTGCCTTCCGGGAGTCACCAGTCACCTAGTCCCACTGTTTAGCCCCCTCAGCCTCTCCTTCCTGTGCCTACCTTTCACAACCCGTCAGAGCCGCCCAGGGCGGCCCCGTCACTGATGGACCTGGAGAACACCCGGGGCCTCTGCTCCTGTCACTCAAGTCCAACCCAAACACCTCGTTTGGAGGCTTAAACTGGATCCAGCTCCTGAACTGGCCTGGACCTGAGCCCCCATGGCCTCACCTCTCTCACCATTGTGATCATTGGGAATGGCCGGCAGGGGTTGTGGCTCAGTGGTAGAGCGCTTGCCTAGCAGGTGTGAGGCACGGGGTTCAATGCTCAGCACTGCATATAAATAAAATAAAATAAAAAAGATCTATGGACACCTGAAAAAAAAATTTTTAATTGGAAATGGCTAAAACACAAAGCTGCTGACAATTTCTGATCATGCAAATCTCCTTGCCGCCTCTGTACCTGGCCGAGCTCTTTCGCTTAGGGTTGAGAGGGGCCACCTCTCCCAGGAAGGCTTCTGAGCCCCACCCCAGGCCTGGTAGACACTTCTGCCCAGTGTTGCAGTCACCCATCGTGTTCTGGTGGGTCTCCCTGTGGAGGTCAGACCCTGGCTCAGGGCAGAGCACATCAGCCCGTGCTGACCAGACTCTCGAGCAGTGCTTCAACCTGGGCCATTCTGCCCACTGGCCCAGGGGACATTTGGCAGTGTCTGGAGAGGAGGCACTACTAGCAGCTAACCAGAAAAGGCCAGGGAAGCTGTTAAGGCACAGGGCAAAGAATTAGCCCAAAATGTCACTAGTGCTTCAGGTGAGCGACTTCTTCACAGCAATTGTTGGCCAATAAAAAAAAGTCAAACCCAGAGGGCTTCTCTAGCATGGTGGGCCACTGTTTCAGGTGTCACCGTGATGAGGGACCCTGTTGGCATTTAGTGGGAAGGGGCTACCAATGCCAAGATACCCTCCCAAAATTAAAACAAAAAACAATAGGCCAGGCATGGTGCTGCCCGCCTGCTATCCTAGCTACTTGTTGGAGCAGATCACAGATTTGAAGCCAGCCCCAGCAACTTGGTAAGACCCCGCCTCAAAATAAAAAGTAAAAAGGACTGGAGACGTGGCTCAGTGGTAAAGCACCATTGGGTTCAATCCTCAGTACCCCAGAAAAAGAAAAATCGTCACACACAACCTTACAATGTCCCACTGGACATTTAGAGTGAAAAGCCTCTGAATTACCCGAGTCCAGTACCTGATTCTGTTTTACACATGAAACATTAAGGATTTTGTTTGTTTGTTTGCAAGGGTTTTTTAACACACACTACACCAGTTTTTATTTCAATGTCCACCTATACTCTATTTTTCCTGGACTTCTTGCACAGAATGGCTTCTACGCTTACTTCTTGTTGTTGTTGTTGTTGTTGTTGTTGTTGTTGTTACTGGGGATTGAGCTCAGGGGTGTTTAACCACTGAGCCACATCCCAGCAATTTTTATTTTTTATTTTGAGACGGGGTTTTACTAAATCCCTTGGGGTCTCCTGCCTCAGCCTCCTGAGTCGTTTGGATTACAGGCATGCACCACGGCCCAGCCAACCTTCTCACTTCTTTTAAAACCGAATGATCTCATTGAAAATTAAGGCACATGCCTGCGTTCCATGGCACATGCCTGCAATCACAGCAACTTGGGAGGCTGAGCAGAAGGATGGCAAATTTTAAACCGGTCTCAGCAACTTAGTGAGACACTGTCTCAAAAAAGAAAAAAATTAAAAAGAGGCACAGGTCTAGGGGTGCATGCAACTCAGTGGCAGAGCAGTTGCCTAGCATGTGCAAAAACCCAGTAAAAATAGAAGCACAAATCATCGTATTGAAACACATGGCACCCCTTTCCTCCTTTATAGTGCAGTCGTGATGAAATCTATTTTTAAAGCATGTATGTACAGGTATGTTATATTAAATTTTATTTGTTTCACAAAGTGTTAGAAAATCTTTACTAGAGGAAAACCCCATTTTCCCCAAGGCTCTGTGATAGACAGTGAATTCAGCGAGGAGCTGCTGCCACCTAGTGGCTGAAGTAGAAATTGCTGGGGGGACTCCTTTTGATTCTCCTTGCAAAGGACTGAACTGACCTCCTCCCACCTTCGTCCACAGTGTATGAGGCTTCTGCGCAGTTCCAGGAATCCAGTGAAGAGGCCTAGATCGGAATCCGGAGCCCTGAATGCTGATACCCACCCTGCTATAACTCACCCTGTGGGTCTGGGGCAGGGACACTACGTCCTCTGGGTTGAGATGTAACATGAGGGATGGACAGAATTGGTTCTGAAGGTCCTTGGGGTCTGCCACACACATATGGATGAGCAGCATCCAGGCTCTCCTGCAATCTGTCCTCTGTGCCTGCTGCCCCCACAGTGGGCTTCAGGTGGGCAGGGCAAGACTGGACCATCCTTCCTGAAGAGGGAAGGGTGGGCTGGCTGCCTAAACCTCCACCCCAATTTCATGTTCTTGTTGGGTTGCCATAAGCCCTGACTCCCGCCCCTATGCCATCTGCCACCCCTGCCATGATCAAGTTAGTGGTTACCTCCACAGTAGATCTCCTCTGAGACCCAAGCTCAGCCTCTGGTTTCTCTCTCCGATTAGGGGTTCCTGGAGGCAGGGGTGGTCGTTCCTCCCCTCTCCTCCATCCCCTCCCCATTCAAAGGCCGCACAAGACTAGGCCTGACTTCTCCATCAGTCTCCAAAGACCCTCGCCCTGCTGGAGGGCAGCTTGGAGCAACAACCAGGCCAAACCATTGACCCCTTCAAGTGCCTGTGTCTGACAGCAGGGGCCCAAAGCCTGTCAGGAAGCCCCTATCCCAAGCCCCCTACCTGGACACTAAGAGAAGCAGGTGGAGGCAGCAAAGCTGAGGCACGTGTAGAATAAATATAACTTTATTCTTTATCCAGTAGATCTCAGTGGAAAGTCCAACAGTAACAGGTGCGCCAGCGGGCTCCGGGGGATGAGTCCCCAGCCCCGGGGCCAGGAGGGCCGGGCAGAGCCAGCTTCCCGAGCCCAGAGGTGCAGGGGTAAGGGAAAGGGATCCCCCCATATACCCGTCCTGCGGGAAAAGAAGGGGGCACAGGTGTGGGGCAAGCCAGGATTGGGGGACAGGCCAGGGAAATGGAGGAACTTGGGCTAAGTGTATCAGCCCATCAATTGTTGCGCGTGCGTGTGTGTGTGTGTGTGTGTGTGTGTGTGTGTGTGTGTGTCCAGGGGTCCCTTGGGGTGCTGGTGGCTGTGAGGCTGGGGGCAGGGGCAGCTCAGACCCACTGGCTGGCCCCTTCACAGTGGGGCTGGGGGCTTGGATGATGTGGGCCCAGAGACATTATAAAGCACTCACTCTACATATCCCCAGGGACCCCAGCCCCTCCCCCTACCCCACTTTTATTGGGTGGAGGCAGATGCCAAGGGCCAGGACCCCCCCTAAGGGTCACACACCCAGCGGTTAGGCAGAGGGAAAAGGGGGCTGGCTGCTCCCCCTGCTGAGGGGAAGACAGGCCTTGGAAAGTTAGTACTTCACAGTATTAAAGAGACAACTGAAGAGGAGAAGGCTGAGGAGGAGGGCTGGAGGGACAGGGACACGGAAGGAGAGGGGGAGCCCTTCTGAGCCACTCCCCTCCCCCAGGACCCACCCGCCTCCAGCTCTGGATCCAGCTCCCCCCAATACACAGCACAAATTCCTTCAGTATAAATGTGCTTAAAATGAAAATTCTTATTAAAAAAATCAAAACAAAAAAATTAAAAAACAAAACCAGCGAGAATTAATACCTGGGTGTTGGTATGGCAGGGTATATACAGGGGGAACCCCCCACCCCGGCCACCCCTCTGTCACCAACCGAGGCAGGGGGAGGTTCCCCAACCGGGGAGCAATGGCTTGAGTTCGGAGGATGGGGAGCCAGGTCCCGGCATTGCTGGTGATGAAGACGTGGCAAGGTGACCAGGGCCGTCTTGACAAACACAAGGTCCAGGCCCGGGTCCTCTCTCAGCTCACTGCCTGGCCCCCGACGTCAGCACAGGCTGCAGAGCAGGGCAGTCCATCGCGAGCCCAGGCCTCTGTCCAAAGAGTTGCTGCCTCCTCCCTCCTGTCCCCTGGGAAGGTCTCCAGTTCTGTCTGGGAGGCCGAAGGGGGCAGGGCTGGCAGGGCTGCATGGTTGGTAGGAGGCAGAGAAAGCCGGGACATGGGGCCAGGGCTGCGTCCAAGTGGCATGGTGGTCACGGCGAGTGGGTGGCTGGGCTGCTTCTGTTGGAGCTGGGGCTGAGGCTGGGGCTACAGCTGCCTGGTGGGGGGGCCAGGCCACCCCCATCCCGTCCCCCACCCCCTGGCTGTCCGCTCAGAGTGTCCAAGCCCTCCGAGTTCTCCAGCATTTCCTGGATAAGAGGTGGCATGGAGCCTGGGATCTCCATCTTCAGGGTGATCACTCGCTCGGCCCCTGCAGGAAGGGAAGGTGGAGGTCAGTATGTCCTGCCCAGGCCGACAAACTCAGCTCCAGCAGGGAGAGCCATGGGAGGCAGGAGGACCAACACACAGGGATGTGGGCACCCACCACACACTGTACTTGGGACTCAGTTACGTGACATGTGCCGGCTCTTTTGAGCCCCCACATCCAGGGATTTGAGGCAATGGGGCAAAGTGGTACCAACTCTGGGCTCCAGGGTTAGACTGCCTACCTGGGTTTGGCACTGGGCCTGTGGATTATTTCACTCGCACCTCCACTCACTAGCCCCACTCAGGTGGGAAACGGAGGTTCAGAGCTGTGAGATTCTGGCTCATGGTCAACAGCCGTGGGATCTGGTTCCAGAGCCATGCCCTGAACTACCATGCAAAGGCATCTGGCTGAAGCTTTCAGGAACTGTAGTCTAGATAGGGATGGGGACAGGCTGGCTCGAGGTGAGTACAACATGGTCTAGGCATGGTGAGCTGGTGCCAGCTTGGCTGTAGGGGGCTGGACCCTGGGCAAGGATGTTGGGTCCTGGGCCAGGAGTGGGGAGTCTATACCCCTCTAGGTCAGGGAGCCTCACCCTTGGCACTGATGCTTCGCAGGTCCGTGATCTTCATCAGCATCTTGGGGAACATGTGGGGACGGCTGGGCCTCCGTTTCCGCACATAGACCTTCAGCGCCTCAAGCAGTGGTTCCTGCAGCATGTCTACCCTGTCTGGCTGCTCTAGGTCCTGCCGGTCTGAGAAGCACAGAATTGTCCCCTGAGCAGTTGCCCCCAACCAGGAACACAGCTGCATTCCCAGTCTTGGCCACTAGAGGGCATGTCTGAACAGGCCACAGTGAGGGTGGCCTAGAGGGTGCGCTCAGACCTCCCCACAAGGCAGGGGGTCTCTGAGTCCCCAGTGGGAACAGAGGCCCTTAAATAGAAGCAAAGAGAAATTAGGACCAGAACTGCCCAAAGCCCTCCCAAAGAGGCAGTGCCATCCTCAGGCAAAGGGAGGATTCCAGCAGGCTCCCAATCTCACCAGGTATGGAAGCCAGCACAATGCTGCAGAAATCCTCACACAATGGTGACAGCAACTAACATTAACCGGGTCTTAGTCCATGCATACTGTGCCTTCTTTAAAACCACCTTAACCCCCACCTCAACTTCAAGAGGTAGACCAACTGTCTTTTTTTTTTTTTCTTTGGTGGTGCTGAGGATTGAACCCAGGGCCTTGTACTTATAAGGCAAGCACTCTACCAACTGAGCTATATCCCCAGCCCAAGGTAGACCAACTGTTACTGCCCCCATCTGACAGGAGCAGGGGCTCTGGAGCAGGCTTGGAGAAGTTCAGCAACCAAAAGTTAAAACTTAAAAATAAATGTAAAATAACAAATAGCAACCTGCTCAGGGTCCCACAGCTGCCCGGGGCTTGAACCTGGGCAGACTGATTCTCCAGTGCTCATTCTTGAACCCCCTTGAACAGGATTTCAGAATTCAGGCCCTTGACACTGCTGTCTTGCTGCCCCTCAGGGCCTCAGTGTCCCTCTCTGAGAGGGACATGGCAAATGATGCCTGTGTTTCCTGTAAAGACTCCACGGCCCTGCACTCCCACCCTAGACCTGGCCCCCATACCCCGCCTACCTCCGCAGATGAGGCAGATGGCACTGAGCAGCCCAGTCTCAGCATCATCCATCTCCAGGGGCAGCAGCTGGTTGGCGAAGGCAAAGACCAGGTCTGTGAGGGGGCCGAAGCCAGCGTTGTGCATCTGGGTCCGATTCAGGGTCAGCCCGTCCGAGAAGGTCATTGTGTCCTGCTCAGGTGTGTACCGCGTGCAGATCCGCAGGATCTGGGTGCAGAGGATGTACAGGTTCAGGGACTCAAGCTCCATCCACCCCTGGCATTCAGAACCAGCACTCCCCAGAGGACCACCTGGCAGGCAGCCAGAGCAGTGCTGTCTGACAGAATTTTCTTACTGTGATGGAAAGCTTCTCTCTGCACCATCCAGCACAGTAGCTACCAGACCTATGGGGCTACTGAGTTCTTGAGATGTGGGTAAAGGAACTGACCTGGGTCTAATTGTAATTAATTTACATTTAAGTAGCCACACATGGCAAGTAGCTATTCTACTGGGCAGTGCAGATCTAGGTCATCTTGCCTCCACAGAGAATCAAAAGGACACAAATTTCCAGGAGACAAGGAACTAGGAGGATCTGTGTCCACAGTTCCCAGGGCAAAGCTCAGTCGAGGTGTACTGACTTGAACTACGTGTGCCCTGGTGGTGCCCCCCACAGCTGGGCATCGAGACAGGCAGCTGCACACGCCTCCCAAATCCTGGGTTCCCCACGCTGGATGTGTCTGAAAGGGAGCAGGTGGACTGAGCCCTTGTCAGGGATGACATGGAGAAGAGTCCTCTTCCCAGTCTTGGCTTGGGCAGTTCTCCCACTGTCACCTGCATTCTAAACCACAGTTCAGTCCACCCTGTTGGCCCCAAGTGCCTTGCCCTGAATCCAGCAAGGTCTCCCAGCAGCAGGCCTTTTATCTCCTGCTCCTGGGAAGGAACACCCTCTCACCTGTCCCTTCTATCAACCCCTAAAGGGCACTCCTCTGAGACATCTTCCCTGGTGGCCCGGGCATGACACCCCTCTTTGGCAGGGAGGGAACAGCCCTCCTCTTCCCTCCAGGCAGCATTGAGCAATTCTGCACCCTGTTGACTCCTTGTGGCCTATTCACTGGAAGATTTTCCAGAGAGGGGATGGTGGTGTGTCCACCTCGGGCTTCTGACACAGCTCAAGGACTGGCCAGAGGGACATAGGTAGATCTTATTATGAGCTGGGTGACTGGGCACTGTAGGCACACTGGCTGCCGAGTGGCTGTGTGGACAGATGCACAGGTGGGCAAGTGGACAGGTGGATACATGGGGGAAGAAGGCTGGTTATTTGGGTGGTGGGCATTTGGACAAGTCAATTCCATGTGGACATTCAGGAGAGTAGCTCTTCAGCTGAGAGGTCATCCCCCAAAGACAGCGCAGTGACCAGGACAGTGGGGAGGTGGGGGGCAGACCCTCACCAGGATGTCCAGGCAGGCAGCCTTGAGGAGGGTGATCTGGTCGGCAATGGTGAGGGTGGTAAAACCGGGCAGCTGCTTGGCGAACTCCACAGTCTTAATGATGCACTTGGTGGAGAGTTCACTGAACTTGTCCCAGAGGTCAATGTCCAGAGACACACGCTGTTCTGAGCTGTTGTTCTGGGGGAGGGAGGAGAGTGAGGGCCTCCTCAGTGGCACCCATGCCGGCTCCCAGAGACCTGCCCTCCAGCCAGCCTCCACTTCCTGAGAGCTCCTCGGAGGGAGGCAGTGGCAGCAGAGGAGAGAAGGGAGATAAGAAGATCCGGCCAGGCTCCCAGCCAGGCCAAGGGGGAAAGCACAGCAGAAGGGACGTCCTGCTGGGCGCTTCCACCCCCACGTCCAGGGGGCACCTACCGTAGTATATTTGCCCAGCTGGCAGAGGGCAGGGAAGGTTTCCTGGTGCGCTTTGCGCACCTTCTCAATGAGCTCCCCCACCTCCGGTGTCAAGGTGTAGCTCTCGGAGCACTCGGGCTTGGGCACCTCTTTCTTCTTCTTGTTTCGGTCGTTCCTCACAGCTGTGGAGGGAGGACATGGGCAGCTTAGGGGGCTGCAGTTGCAGCATCCACCCCAGGTCCAGCACTTCCCACCACACAGAGCTGCCAAGGTCACCCTGGCTGTCACAAGCACACAGACACGCAATGCACTCTCGAGCAGGAAAGGCATCCCTACCCGCTCTAGCCCCAGTCCTACCTGGGGGGCCCCAGGACCATAGCTGTGCCCCTCCCCACACACAGCCCACAGCCAGCCAGTGATGACCCGTCCTTCCATGCACCCACACTGGCCTCCACTCCGAGCACGAGCACGGAGCACCAGAATAGGGCCAGGACACACACTCCCTCCTCCGCTCCTTGCTTCCCCGGCCCCCAAGAAGGACCTTCCTCAGCACCCAGGCCCTCCTGGTAGAGTCTCCCTGGGGATCCCTAGTACAAAGTGGCTCAGAGTAGCTCCTTGAGCAGGTGGGGAATAGGGCTCCCCAGCCTCAGAGTGGGGGGCTAGGCGGGTGAATCTCTCGGCCCATTAGCCGGGGAGCTGACAAATCACCGGGGGCGCTGAGCCGCACACACCACTCGGCTTTAAAGAAGCGATGGGGTCGTTACCAGCCGATTATCTCAGACACACAATCACTCACAGGGCCGGTGGTGGTGGCTGCTGATGCGGGAGGAAGGGAAGGTGGGGGTGGGGGCCCGGGAAGGGGGCAGCAGGGGGGGAGCTGGCATAATTTGGAGATCACTCATGTCGATTCTGCAAATTCAATAAAGTGCAGGGGAGAGAAGGGAGAGGGAGAGGGAGAGTGGGGGGATAATTTGGGAAGAGAAAATTGCAGCTGTGACAAGACGTTTATCATTCGGAAGCTTTAATTCTATTGAAATGGCAGCTGCTCAGCTCCGGGGCACAGAGCAGCCAGGAGAGGAGAAGGAGGGAGAGAAGGGGAGTTGTCAGTGGGAGGGAGAGGGGGTCCCCATACTGGTCCTTCAGCAGTGAAAAAGTGAAAAGAACGGAAGGTGGCCAGAGGGAGGAGGAGGTGACAGCCCTTTAGCAAAGGTCCCAGGCTTGCAGGTCCCAAGTTGTCACCCACTCTACAGCAGGGAGCATCACTTCCTGAGCTCAAAACCACACAGCTCTGTCTCCTGGAGGAAAGAGGTGGCAGGGTACTCCAGGTCCCCTCTGTTCCCGTCTGGGGCTCCTGGTGCATCAGTCAGAACCGTCTCTTCCTCTAACCCCCACCCCACTTCCCTCCTCACTACCTTCCCCACAAAGGGCTAGGGGGTCCTGAGGCCCCCTCCCCCACTCCATCCCCCAAGGCTCAAGCTCCATAGCAACGGCCACGCAGACAAGGAGGAGTCTGTCAGCGTCATTTATCTCTGACATCATCAATCACCGGTCACCACGGTAACACCCATGATTCAACACAAGAGGATCTCCCTGTCCAGCCTTCCCCTCCCTCCCTCCCATTGGGCCTCAGCTGAGCCCAAACTGGAAACCCCTGTTCCTCTGGGATCTGAGGAGCTCTAATTCTCTTCCAACTCCAGGTCCCAGGCTTACCTAGACAATGGCTTCGGGTCCTTGTGCCAGTTCCCACTCCATACATAAATATCAACCTAGCACCTCCAAGAGTTCGGCCCCTCCCAAAGACGCATAATCAGGTATGCCTCTGAGCCCCACCCTAACACCAAACAGGGTCTGGAAGAAAGCCATCCTGGGAGTAGATCCACATGCGCGCATGTACAAACACCAGTCAGACAAGCATATGGAACGGCTATACGAACACTGGGCTTGAGCGCTGACCCGTACTTGGACACAGCCAGCGGGCATCACAGACAGCTATACACAGGCCCTGGCAGCTATACACAAGCCATCCTTAACCACGAGCCTGCATGCCATAAGCATGCACGTCAACGCACGTGCACACACATCCACACGGCCCTGCTCCCCTGGCCTTCAGGAGCACCTCGGCCCCACCTGGGGTGGGGCTTGGCCCCTGGCCCTGTGGCACTCACACTCCTTGGACATGCCCACTTCGAAGCACTTCTGCAGCCGGCAGTACTGGCAGCGGTTCCGGGTCACCTTGTTGATGATGCAGTTCTTGTCCCGGTGACACGTGTACACCATGTTCTTCTGGATACTGCGGCGGAAGAAGCCCTGGGTATGGAGGGCAGGGAGTCAGGTCATCCACACCCTCAGTGGGAGCAGTGCCCAGCCTGGAGTCTTGGCCTGGGAAAGAGTGCCAGCAGCTACTGCCCCCAAGCGTTTGCCCATCACCTTCTTGAGCAGGCCAGAATAGGTAGACAGATGATTCACCCAGGATAGTCCTCAGGAGAATCCCAAGACCCGCCTCAATCCTACAGCATGGGCAGGAGTCTTCTTCCAACCTACACCCACATAAACGACTCCTCCCTTTTGGGGACAAGACCTCAAGAGTGCTGATGAGTCAGGAAAAGGAACACATGGGGCTGGATGGGAAAGAGGCAGAGATTTGGAACCCACAGCCCAACACTCAGAACACAGAAGACGAGAAGCAGGAAGAAGCCAAGAAGGTGAAGAGAGAAGCACACACTCATAATCACATACACTTCAGGAGCAAGGTGCCAAGACATACATTCATTAACCAGACAGACATGCACAGATCGATTAGAGAGAGACCCAGGCTGTCAGGAGCTCCACACATAGGTTCACCCAAATAGATTAGGTAGGAATAAGCCAGGGACAATCACACAGGACAAGAAGACATACACCGTCTGAGGCCCGCTCTTTGCTGCAAACCTGAGTCTCATACCTGGGGACAGCTACTCTAGGTTGTGACCCAGAGAGTCACATAGCCCTAACGCTGTGCAGTCTGTAAGCCCTCTCTGGAGGAAGAGCCCAGTATAGAGACTCAAACCACAGGGAGAGAAGCGGGAGACTCTAGGCCCAAAGCTGCTGGGAAGGTATAGCTACATCTGTACCAGGAGTCTAAGATGAGGGTGGGGCCATCCAGACAGACCTGGGGAGGCCACAGCCTGGGTGCCTGAAGAGGAGACCAAGGCAGGGTGCCTGCTCCTGAATGCCTTCTGCCCAGCTGCCATGGTGAGGTTCAGGCAGGGCCGCCGGGGGCAGGCCTCCTGGGTCCCCAGCCAAGAGCCAGTCGGCAGCCAGCTCACCATGGCAACCTGGGCAGCGATGGCAGAGCAATGTTCGCCCTGCCAGCAAGAGGATGGAGACAGGGAGAGAAACTCAGGCAGGAGGGGACCTCTGGTTTGGGGAAGCCCGTCATCAAGGAGGAGGCCCTATTGTAGGTGTCCCCTCCTCCTCTACTGCTGCTGCCAAGTCCCAAAAGCAATGTCGTCCGAGACATCCCATTTATCTAATCAAGACTACCCTTCCCGATGACTCCCTCAACTCACCTTGCAGCCCTCACAGGCGCTGACCCCATAGTGGTAGCCTGAGGATTTGTCTTGACAGACAAAGCAAGGCTTGTAGATGCGAGGGAGAGGGGGTGGTGAGGGAGGGCTGGGCACTATCTCTTCGGAACTGCTGCTCTGGGTCTCGATGGCTAGGAGAGAAGAGAGGAGAGAGCAGTTAGAGACCTAGGTCATCCTCCTGAATACCTTGCCCCCACCCTGCCTCCTGGTCCTATGCCATCACTGCAGCAGGAGTCAAAGTCTGGGGCAGGGGCAGTCTCAAGAAACCTGGCACTCCCCCAGCCTTCTCTTGGGGAAGGAGGCTGCCAATGACACCTCCAACCTCCCCCATCACTCCTACTTTCCCAGGACCCCACCTTCAAAACCAGAAAGATCAGATTATAAGCCATCAGATTTGTGTGTGTGTGAATGGCTGTGCTTGGAGGGTGGGGAGTGGGAGTCAGCCTGGTTCCAAAGCTAGGGTCCTCAGGCACCTTGGCTTGGTCTCCCCAGAGGCAGGAAGGAGTTAAGGCTTGATGAGGAGGGAGGGAAGAGGACACAAGCTGGGGGCAGAGGAAACTGGGGTCAACAGGATATTCAAAGCCAGCCACTCCCTCAGCCCCCTCTGCTTCCGCTCCCCCTCCACCCCTTCTGCCAGCAACCACAGCCCCTCCTCCACCCAAACAATCCCCTGGCCAGGGACTCAAGGCAGGGTGTGCAAAGAAGAATCACAAATATTGGGGTAGAGCAATCTGGGCCTCCCTGAGATAGTAAGGGAGATCCCTTGAAGACAGGGAGGAAAAGAGTCCCTATGGCCCCAGGAACCCATCACTCTGGGTACCCGATGTCTGGGGGGAAGCAGCATGACAAAGGGGGTCTGTTCCCATCAATGCTCTGTCTGTCTGGCCTCAATACTATGTCCGGGTTACTACCCCCTCTCCTTCTGTTATTCAGCTCCAAGAGGGCAGCCAGGAGGGGCGACCCAGCCAGCATGGGCAGCCCCCACTGGCCAAATCTCCCCAGTGCCTGGCTCCATGCCCATCACCCCAGGCAGAACAGGGCTGATCTGGGTGGGGGATGTCTATGTCCTAAGCCTGGGCAACTGGGGGTGTAGTGTGCTAGATGAGAACTACAACAGAGGCAATCCCAAATCCCCAAGGGGCCATATAGCATCCTCCTGAGGCCTGCCACATCCACTTCTTTAGGGCCAAAGATAAGTGAGGATGCTTCCCTGGGAACACAGAGCCTGCTTCCTCACACACCCCAACCTAGCCCCTCCCTACACTCTAGCACATGAGAAACTGGCATTTAAAGGTACTCCCAGTTCCTGGTCCAAGCACCTTACAGACATGAGTTTTGTGGTCCCAAAGTCCAGGAACCGGGAAAGGAAGCATGGGGACAGGGGGGCTGTTGCATGCTACTACCCTCTCCTGTTACCTGCAAACATACTAGGGGATACCAGGCAGTTGATGACAGGGAACCAGGCCAACAATTCTGGCAGGCTTTCCTGGCTCTTAGTAAGGCATGGGCACCACTTTGCTGGTCAGCCCAGCTGACAGGCACTGCTGTAGCCCCATGTTCCCTTCCCTGCCCAGAGAGCAACCTGCAGCGAAGGGACCACTTATGCCTATACCCCTACAAGTCCAGCAGACTTCACTGACCTCCCCTAGCCTTCTGCTCTCCACCCCAACACCAAACTGTCCTGGCCTGGTTTTCCCTCTTCTCATTCTCCCCGGCCAGACAAGCAAATCAGACAGGGAGGCCTAAGAACAGCTGCTGGGGGGGCCGGGTTGGGGGGCCTGGGTGAGGCCAGGAGCAGAGGGGTGAGCAACAAAGGAGCCCTTTGTTGTGCTAACTTTTTCCAAGATGTAAAAGCAGTAACAATAGACAATCCAAACTGGGGGGGAGCATCAAGGACAAGGAGGTGGGGGGGGGGGCTGTAGCCTAGAATCCTGGTCAGCATTCCATCAGGCAGGGGAAGAAAGCTTTGACCTCCCCTCCCCTTCTAACCCACCCTTTGCCCTAAGCCTGCCCTCTAAAATGAACCAGACTGGAGGAGGAGAGGACTGAAAGAGCTTTGGGGTATAGATAGGAAGAGGGAGCAGAGGCAGACATGGAAGATACCAGGATGAAGAGCAGTCAATCAGGGAGACACCAGAGGTGCAAAGGCCCATAGAAATTTGGAGCTAAGGCAAAGTCCAGGGGTTGTTTATGGAACTGAAAGAATGCGCTTTTACAATTTTTATGGCAGGATGGGGGACATGACCCAAGGATGGGGCTACAGTTTGGGCTGTTTGAAGCCTCCTTTCAGCCACCCCACAGCAGCCTGGCTGGCTACCTTTTAGGTTGCAACACAGTCTGCACCCCCACCCCAGCATATCCCCACCTGTCACCCAGATAACCCAGCTCAGAGGTTTCCTGCTCTGCCCTTTGAACCCAAAGCCTGGGGCACAGTCCCCACTTCCCTAGGCTTCCAACCAGCAAGGCAGGAGGGCCAAGGCAGGGGACTCCAGGCGCTCTGTCTGCAGGAGTGGAGTTAGAACACATATGCGGGGGAGAGGGAAAGATACCACCCAGGAGGGACTGCCCTGGCCCCTCCCGGCAGGCCTCCCTCCCCAGAGGCCCCAGCCCACAAATCTCTCCTCTTCCTGCACCAGGACTCAGGCTGAAGAAGGACCACACCTTCTCAGCTCAAAGTTCCAGCGCCCAGCAGAGGGCTGGAACCGGCCCAGGAAGCCCGGCGTCCCCTCCCGCCACCGCTGCCAGGGTGCCCCTCCCCAGTTCCCCCTCTTGGGCGGGCGCGCTGAGCACTTCGGAGTCCCCACGCCCCAGAGCCGTTCGCAGGCCCGCGCAAGGGGCCGGTTTCCTGGAGGAGATCAGCAGGAAATCAGCTGGGCCCCTGGCCAGCGGCTCCCCTCCCAATCCAGCTGGCGCCCTCTCCTCCACAGCTCCCTTCACAGCCCCTGGGGAGAGCTGGGAAGGGGGCATAAGACCCTCTCTTTACTGCCCTTCCTACTCCGGGGGAGAGGGTGGGGGTGGCTCCGAGTGTAGCACCGCCGGCCAGCTAGGGAAAGAAAGCCCTGAGCCCAGCGGGCCGCTCGATAAGCATCTCTCCCCTCCCCCACTACGGGCATCCACGTGCTTCACATTCTTGGACGTCTGGGAGCGGGCGGAGGCGTGAGCTGCAGAGATTGGTGGGGGACAGATGGGGAGCCACATCCTGTGCACCCCTTGTCCTCTAGTGCACCGAAACGGGGCTGTGAAGAGGGAGGCAAGGTCCCCAGAGCCATGCGGATCCTGCAGGTCTCCTCCCACAGCCAACCTGCTCTTTTCCACCGTTGGTGGATGCTAGGGGGAGTGGAGAATTCTCCACGAGGAGGCTGGAAATGAATGATTCCAGTCCCCAGAGGGCATCACCACACCAAGAGGTGACATTCATCCTATGCACTCTAGACAGGGTCTAGTGGCCACCTAAACTCCAGGTCCTTCTGTGTGCCTCAGAGCAAAATCACACCCCATGGCTGCCATATACACACCTCTGTGCTGACTAGGGGAACAGGAGTCCAGGCCTCTAGTAGCTCTACCCCACCCCAGGCTGAGTGCAAAGCAGGTCTGCACTTCCTCATGTCCAGTGGTTGGGGGAAGCAGGCTCACCATATTGGCTACAAGCAGGCCTCTGCAATCCTCCTCCCTTCTAGTTCTGGGCCAGGAAGAGCTGAGCTGTCCCCATGGGCTAAAGAAGAGACAGGAGCTGAAGCCCAAGGGCTCTGATTCCAGCTTTCCCCAGTGCTCTAGAGAAGGCGGTGGAAGGGGTGGGCCTGGCAGCCCTGCCCCAATTATCCCTGTGGAGGGTGTGTGTGTGTCTAAGAGAGGGCTTATTCCTCCATTGCTGGGGTAATGGAAAAGATTCTAATGTCACCTCTCTCACCTCCCTCTTTTTCCAAAGCCCAGGTCACTCACCCCTCCCTCTGGGTCTGCAGCCTCACAGCTGATTCAGCCCCAGAGGCAAAGGTCAGGGGGCAGGATAATAGGAAAGGCTGGTGTAGAGGTGTCTCTGGGAGGGCAGAGGTGGGCTGTCTGTCCACCTCAGGTCTCTTCCTGAAACGAAGGGCTGTGGGTGGGTAAGTCCTTTGCCCTTCAACCTTTTCCAATCTGCCAGACCCCCAGAGACCCAATCCACCTCTCCTCCCTGGCAGGCAGGAGGGCGGCAGCAGGTCTGGGAAGGTGGGAGAACCTCCTGGGAAGAGCTGAGCACAGAGCTGGATAGGGTAAGAAATCTGAGTCACCTAACAATAACCCCCGAGTGCCTTTCTTGCCCACCCAGTGTACATACCTCACAGCTGGGCATGAACACACCCAGGTGTGCACCCAACCTCTCACTCTCCAGCCTAAACCCAGACTGAAGAAGGTACTCAGCTGCCAGGATATCAGGGTCCTCACAGTGCCCCTGTTAGGGACAGCACAAGACCTGGCCCTATTTCCTAGACTAACAAAAGGATTTGTTGGCCAGTAGGATTAGGAGAGAATGATATATTCCCCATTTCCAGAATAGCCCCAGACCCACAAAAACAAACTCAGCCCAGATTAGGACTAGAGGAAGGATTATTCCCAAAAGAGCAGCCTTTCCCTTCCATTCCTGAAGAAAGAATCCTTTAGGATGCCAGTGTCTGGGACCAAGACAACCCCAGATAAACCAGGTGCCCCTCCCTAAGATATAAAGGTTGGTCAGGACACTAGACAAGGGTCTGGTGAAATTGCCCCTTTCTGCCACACCCCACTGGCAACACCAAAGACAGGGAGCGCTCCCCTGATACCCACTCTAATGACATAAGAGCAGGGGCTGGGGGCAGCAGATGTGCAGGGAGGGGGCTCTCCCATAGGCTTTATCAGGGGTGGGATCTAGGGAGATACCCCCTCCTTCTAGGATCAGACAAGCCCACCTTTAACCCACCCTCCAGCCTGCTGCGAAGCTAAGGGAAGATATAAACAAGAAGATATAAACTGGGGGCAAGAGGCTGGGGCTCCAAGTGCCCTGGAAGAAGTGCAAGAGAGGTGAACGAACGTTTCCTTGAAAGGAGGAACCCTCAAAGTTCCTCAGCCCTATTATAACAGAAACAGCGACCCAGGGTTACTGGGGACAATTGTCCAGCAAGGGCACTTGAGTGGAAGTGAGATAAGGGAAAGTGAAGGGCACGGACAAGACCCCTACCGCGCCCAGGGCTGCATCCCTGGGGAAGAGTGGAAGCCCTACCGCCACCCACACCTCCTACAATAGCAGAGCGGAGGCCGGTACATACAGTGGTTTGAGCCATTCCAAAGCGGAGTCCGGAGCGGAGTGGAGTAGGGACCCGGGGCGGGGAGCCCCTTCTCCGGGAGCAAACAGGCCCGGTTCTGGTTATAAAAATCCACAACTAGGAAGGGGTTAGGGGTGGGGGCGAGCCCCCCCACTTCCACACTCTCGTACATCTTCCCCCTCGAAAACAAGAGGTCCAGGTGGGGAAGTCCTGCGCGCCGCCCCCTCACTCAGCCGGCCGCGCCATCCAAGCAGAGGCCGGGGGCAAGGAATACGTCCCCTCGCCCCAACTGGTGACCCGGGCAACAGGGCGCCCTTGTCCTTAAGTGCCAACGTCTAAGTCCACCGCTCTCTCCACCAGTCCCAGGTGAAAAGCGGGAAGTTGCGTGTGCAGACTAGGGTCCCTCGGCGCTCTCAGGGAACGCCGGGCGGAGGCCCGGGAACTCGGAGGCTTCACCTCGAGGGGGCTCCCGTCTCGGGTCTCCGGTGCCGAAGAAGGGTCCGGCGGCTCCCCAAGTCCGCAGGCGGGAGGCGGGATCGGTACGGGGCGGGGGGGTCTCGGTGCACTTCCTCCAACGCTCCGGGACTCCCGGGCTTCTCCCGGGCAAGGATTCCGGGTGGGGGTGGGAACCCCGTACGGCCCCGCCTCCGCCAGGCCCGGGCCGCGGGCGGCTAGCTGGGTCTCGGGTGTGCGCGCCGAGGCCCCCCCAGCCCCTACAGCCCCCTCCCTCCGGTCCCACCCCCTCTCCTCCGCCCCGCCCCGATCCGGCGCCGCCCCTGGCTTAACCCTTTCCGGGCGGGTCAGACTACAGCTGGCGAAACGCAGGGAGGCAAGTGGAGAGCGAGTGGGGAGATCCTCAGAGGGGAAGAAGAGGGAAAGGAAGAGAAAAACGCACCAAAGGAGGAGTACGCCGAGTGCAGACGGAGGCAGGGTACGGGAAAAGGAGGGGTGCGGGCGGAAGAGGGGCGGGCGTCTCACTCATCCCAGTTCCGGCTCCCAGCCTCCCCGCGAGCTTTGGTCAATCCCGGGGCAGGCGCTGCTGAGGCAGGGGAGGTGGGGTGGTCCGGGTGTCCTCCTCTTAACACACACCCCCACCCAGACCCGGCCTCATTTGCCTAATGCAATGCGGCTGAACTCTCGCTGAACTCGCCTGGCGGCGCCTCACCTCCGAGTGACCCACCCACCACTGCCCGTGACATCACCCGCTCGCCAGCCCGCCCGCAAGGTTCGCCCGCCGGTTCCCTGCCCGGATCGGCCGGGCCAGCTCTCCCAGACACGCGGAGAACGGCCGAAGGCGGGGCTGGGCCCGGGTGCTGCGGCCAAGCGTTACAGCCACGAACGCCGCGTGCCGGGTGTCCCGGGTGTGACATTATGCAGCTTGGGTACTGTGTCTGAATGAGACACCCGGCTTGTGTCACTGTCTGTGACATCACGTGTGACTCGGGCCACCAGCCCGCCCGCCGGAACCCAACGCAGCAGCGCAGTGCAGTTGGCACAAACACAAGCAGAGGGGGTTCTCCTCCCCACTCTGCGTGCTTCCGGTGAGCAAAGCCCCGCCCAGGGTGTCTCCCAGCTAGGGAACCAAGATCCACAGCCAGCCAAATGGTCCAGTCCTGGAGAGATAAAAGGAGGGTCTGGTATCTTCCTGCTGACCACTTCCTCTCAGAAGCCCTCAGGATGCCTAGGATGTCTGTTTCATTGAAAGGGCCTTGGTTGGGTAGGTCCCTAGAAAAAGGGGATACCCCTGGAAGAGGGGTATCCTATTACCCTACTCTGTAAAAAGAAGAGATAGGAATTTAATACACAAGATTATCCTTCTAGAAGCCAGGTGCTTTACATATGTTGTCACTGAATTCTCACAGCAACTGCAAGAAATCAACAGGTTTGGGGCTGGGCATGTGGCTCAATGGTAGAGCATTTCCTAGCTTGCATGACACTGAGTTTGATCCCCAGTACCACCAAAAAAAACAAAAACAAAACTGAAGTCTCAGCAAGGGTAGGTGAATTCTGGATAAACATGCAAGTTTCTGCCACCAAGAGCACATGCTCCCATCAAGCCAACTCAAGGTGAACTGTATTTTCTGAGTGCCTTCTACAAAGTGGATACCCTGGAGACCTTCTGGAGTAACATCCACTAATATGTAATGTATGTATATGTATGTGTGTATCTATATATATGTGTGTGTAGGTATATATACACACATATACATATATACTAATCTATATACATATGTGTATGTATATATAGATATGTGGTATTATGTCACAAGTGTAGTGTGCTCTGAAATAATTAATGAAGGTGCAAGGGTCAGGGAAGAATTCAAAGCAGAGACCTGAAAAATGCAGAAATTCAGAAATCAGGGAAATAGCAGGAAAGCTTACAGTTCCAATAAAAGAGCCTGTGCAAAGCTCCTGGAGGTACAAAAGTTGGTGAGTTCATTTAAGGAACTGACAGAAGACTAGGATGAAGGCAGATAAAATTGAAGAGGAAAAAGATGCATCAGATCCAGCTGGAAAGTGGGCTAAGACCAGAATATGTAGGCTTGTAGGTTTCAGTAAGCTTCTGGATTTTATCCTACACACAAAGAGAAGTCACAGAAAGGTTACAAGCAAAGAAACAAGACCTGATTTATACCATAAAGAAGATCTTCATACTGTGTGAAGAATGGATTAAAGTGGGGCTGGAGATATAGCTCAGTTGGTAGAGTGCTTGCCTAGCATGCACATAGGCCCTGGGTTCAATCCCCAGCACCACCAAAAAGAAGGGATTAAGGGATAGCAAGAATGACTACTTAGAAGCTGCTGCAGGAGTCTAGGCTAAAGGTAGTTTAGCCTAGGAAACTGGCAGTAGTGAGGGACAGAGAAAGGTGAATTCAAAAACTACTTCAAAGGAAGAACTAATGGGGGTGGGGGATGGGAAAGGTGGTATCTGGTATAGCTTATACAACAGCAAAGTTCCTGAGACAGCAACACAGAGATGTCCTCCTGCTACTGGGCAGATGGGAGTGGGGCTCAGAAGTGAGGGTCAAGGCTGCAGAAGGAATACTGGGGGCTGGGATAAGTATGCTAGTCTTGGCAGCGAATGAGGCTGCTGGAGAAGAGGACAGAGTACTTCTGTGCCCTTGGTATCTTTCCGCCCAATGATGTAGCTCTTTGGCATCAGTTATGTTGTAGGCTCTATGCTCACAGCTGCAAAGTGGTAAGGGACCTAAGACTGTCCCTTGTGGTCAGGGCAAGATCTCCCAAACAATTATAGCTCACTGTAGGAAAGGGAGAAGTAACTGGTAAAGAGAAGAGTGTTGTAAGAAAAGGAAAAAAAAAAAAAAAAAGAGGGAGCCACAGGCACTCAAAGGAGGGAGGGAGAGGGTGGCAAGGAAAGGGGAACATCTGTGAAGATTTTGGGGAAGAGGCAGCATTCAAGATGTTCCTTGAAGGATGGATAGGATTTCTAGAGCTAGAGAAGAAAAGCTGGGGTGAGATGCCTGTTCTGGGCAACTGCAAGGTCATGCAGCAGGTCAAAGCAGAACACAGCATTCTGGGGCAGTAGGATAAGAGGGGAAAAGGAAGGTTCTGGTAGCAGCAGGATGTGGAGGCCTGGACCCCATCCTCCTCAGCTTTATCCCCCCAGCTCCTGCTCCTCCAGGGCTTTGTGCTTTAGCAAGACCACAGCAGGAGTGGGCTGAATTGGCTCCCACTTGTGCCAAGGAGTGTTTCTTCCCTCCTGTCCCCAACTTCAACTAGCGGGGACATCAAACACATCATGAGGCCTGGTGCCAGGTGTGAATACAGGGTGACCATCCCCTAAGACAATGCCCAGCTCCACCCTGCCCCTTGTTATCACTGTTTTTGCAAGGTATTTGAAACTCACTGGGGCTATCACCAGCATGTGGGTCATTGTGGCCTCACAGCAACTAGTCTAGCCAGGGACAAAGTAGGAGTCTTTCTTCAAAAAGGATAAAACAGACTGAGAAAGAGGTTAGGTGACCTGCCCAAGGCCACACAGGAAGAGCTGTATTTTAGGGCTTTTGCCCTTGGGGGAAGATAAGGTAGAGGGGTGTCAGGTCACCTTCCGGAAGGGAAAGACCTCTATTTGATATAACCAGAGCTGAGTGGCCTCCAGTTTATCCTGGCCAAGGAGGGAGAGGAAGGTACCACCCCAACGTGACTCAGAGAAGGTACCACTTCCTCTTTCCTCTTTCCACAGATACTACCCCTCACAGGGTTGCCAGGTCCTGTACTAGCACATCCACATGGGCACACATCCCTTGGCATGATGTGGACACAATGCCTCAGAACCTGACTCCCCTAAGAGAAAGAGAGGCTTCTTTCCTTGAGCCTCCTCTGCCATTCCATGAAGGGATCCTTCCCCGAGGGAGTCTGTGCTTTATCCATGCTGGAAGATAAAACTTGAGGGATCCCATGTTCATTCAAACAACCCCCACCTCAAAGTACTCTCAGCTGACTGCATTTTGGACCCCCAGAAAAGGCACTGCTAAGCAGTATCCCTCCCCCTAGGCTGGCAGTGGGAAGAAGGGAAGGAGGGATGGAGGGAGCAGGCACAGACTGCAAAGGAGAGGGAGTGGAAGAGGAGGAAGGCATACCCACTCCTCTGTGTCTCAGGCCCAGCTTACCCCAGACCCTGGGGCCATTCGCCCCATCTCTTGACACACAGCAAACTGCTGGATGGAAAATCTGGAGCCACTCTTTCAGGCTCCCATCCCTGGCTCATCTGTTGATTGCTTTGAACTTCCCTGCCCCCACCCCACAAATTGAAACAAAATAAGAATAATAGGAACTGTGGCTTTTACATGCTGTTCCTTCAGTGTCTGTCTGAAGATGGGGGGAGTGTACCCACTAAGCTCTGCAAACCCTTGTGAGCTGCACCCAGCAGATTCGAGGTGGGGATGGGTGTGAACAGATTGCAGCCACAACTTCCAGGACAAGATGGAGATCTGGCTCAGGCCTCTTATCTCTCCTTTCCTCCAGCCTTCAGGATCCAAAACAGAGAAGAGGAGGTGTGGCTTGGTGCCTTCCTTGCACCCCCTGGGAGGGGGCAGGAGATCCTAAAGCACAGACAGGGCCTCAGTAAAAGGAGGGAGTTTCAACTCTGGCACAGAATTCCCTCCAGGCTCTCCACACCCAGAAATGTGTCCCACAGTTCCCCCAGACTTGCCTATCTGGGTTGTGGGAAACAGCCCAGCTCAACAGTCCTCCAGGTTGGGTTCTGCCATACTTTAACAGTCTTGTTCTCTCTTATGTAAATGGGGTAAGGTCCCTCTCCCAAAATTACAGGGATTAAGATTTGTAAAGCCCAGATAAAGTCCCTGACCCACAGTAAGTGCTCCAAAGCTTCCCTTTCTCTCCAGTTCCCACCTACAAACAACCTAGGTCCAATGGCACAGGGGTCATGTGCCACACATAGCTGAATACAATACCTTGATGATCTTGCCTAACTCAGTCCTCTGAGGTAGATTCTGATAATATCCCTGTTTTATAAATGAGGAAACATACTCTGAGAGGGAATCACACATGGTAAGTGGCACAGATGTCCAAGTTTTAACCAGGAAGCTCCAATGCCCACCCCACAGCCTCCAGTCAGACCCCTTGGCCCATGGAATTCCCAGGACCAACAGCTGAGCAGTGCCATGACACAAGCATAAGAAAGAGACACCCTCTCCTCCCAAACAGTCTGAAGATCATTTCCCCCTTAAGCACACATGCTATGCCATAAATCATGTCCCACCCCCCAGCCCCAGCACACAAACAAGCTAGCTGACACCCCCTCTCCAGCTCTGGATTTGATTCTCCCAAAACATACTCAACTGTGGAACCCTCTCAACAAATACAAGTCATTGATTCCGTTCTCAACACCCAAATCAACTTTGACCTCCCACCCCTAAAACACACCACCCTGACCCCCACCCTCCTCCATAATGCACATAGCATCCCCAACCTCCACAGTAAACACCAGGTCTCAGAGGCCAAGGACAAAGGGGAGAGGGAGGTCTCATACTCTCTTGTCCGCCTCCCACCATGGCTGCCTGGGAGGATGCAGCAGGCAGTAGAACAATGCCCACCCCTCCCCACAGTGACCCAGAGAGGATTTCTGTCCTCCCACAGGCCACTTGGTCTCTAAAGGGCACACCCAGGACACCTAAGATGCTGCCTCCACTTTACCCGGGTAGAGAGCTGAAATGGGCTGGAGAAACCATCCCAACACCTTTGCTTAGTGGGGAACAAGAAGAGGGAAGCCTTATCAGTGAGTCTTCCTACAAAAAAGAGTGGCAGAGACCCAGAGCATATCATTGAGGAATGGAAGGCCACCAATCCCACTTCTCCCAGAACTGCCTGACCCCCATTGCCAGCCCCAAGAGGGAAGCTGAGCTGCCTGCATCTCCAGGGCAGGCATCTGACATCTTTATCAGCCCTGCTTCCCTACACAGACTGAAGAGCTCTGATCACCAGGCTCCCCCACCCCTGCAGGAGAAGGAAGGAGAACCCTTCAGACCCAAAGCCATGCCTCTGATCTCAGGAAAGGAAGCTCAGAGGTTCAGAAGCTGGGGGTCTGGGTAGAAAGAGAAATTGTTGTTGTTTACTAGGAGTGGGGGAGGAGCTTAGAAACTAACAGGCTTACAGAGGAGGGGACAGGAAGGGGACATTGCTTAACCTGGGTGGGGAAAGCCAAAGAAGGTCACATTTGCCCGAAATGTGGGTACCCCACCCTGGGTAGAAGGGTTACCAGGGTAGGAATCCCTCCCCACCCACCTCTAAGAAAGAGGAAGCAGCTTGCAACATTGGGGGGGGGGGGGGCAAAGCATTTGCTCTGTCTGGCACAGAATGGGCAAGGACAGGGGCCAGGCCCCAGCCTCCACCTCCAACCCTCCAGTGAGTCTAGGCCCCAGGTAGGAGTGTGTTCCCATCACCTGGGGAAGGAAAAGCTATCCACGGGCACCAGGTTGCAGGACCCCAACGCCTTTCCTCCTTAAAAAATCCCACCATGGCAAGAAGTAGATGTTCTTCCAGCTCCAGTGACCTGAGATTGGACTATTAATCCTGCTCCCTTTAAATGCAGCAAATATTCCCATATATGTACCCACCCAATCCTCAGCAACCCTGAACCCCAGAGGCTGTCCTTCCCCCATCACCAACAGAAACTACAAGACCAGACCAGAATCAGGGTTCCCAAACTCCATCTGCCTCACCCTCCTATGTGAGGTAGAGAGAAGAGAGAGCAGCAACAGAAGATGAGGGTTTCAAAAAGGGTTAGCAGAAGAAACTGAGGTAGCACCTCTCTGCCCCCAAGCCCAGGGCACAAAATAGGGGATGTTAAGGAACACAGATACAGAGTCCCTGCTCCTGGTGGCTGGTGGGAGGGAGGGGGCTGTGGTGGAGCCAGAGGAGGCGATCCAGGAAGCAGTGGTGGCAGTGGGCAGACAGCCAGTGTGGGCAGTGAGGCGCCCAGCCAGGGCCTGCCCCAGGGACAAAGAGACTCCCTGGCTCCGGGGAGAGAGTGCTGCCCCCACATCAAGAAGGGGACACTGACCCAGCCCAGCCAAGCACACAGGGCAGTGGTGCCAGGCAGCTTGCCAGTAGCTGTGGGAGGGGCAGTGGGTGCCCAGGGCAGGGTGTTCATTCCCTGATGGCCAGGAAAGGTAGGACACATTTCCCAGGTCAGCAGCTGACCAGCCAGCCAGCCGTCCATGGCCTGTTCTGCTGCTTCCACCCCCTCCTGCCCGAGGCCAGGCCCAGCTCCCTCCTCCCCAGCCCTGGCCTGGCGCCCAGCTGGGCCCTGGGGGCCAGAGTTACTGTAAGCGGCCTGGCAGGCCTCAGGCCTGGACTCTGCCAGCTGGCCATAGCCACCGCCACCTCCCACTACCTGGCTTGGCCAGCCAGGGAAGAGTACTGAGACCCCCACCCAGCCAATGAGTGACCATCACAGCAAAGGGTGGAGGCAGAAAACACAGGCTCTGCCAAGACCATGCATGTGTCCAAGGCCAGAGTCCAAGCCGAGCGCCCTCTCCTGGGATGCTTAACCCTATCCACCAGGCTCAACTGCCAGTCCCTCTCCCACTCTCCCCCCAAAAAGAAACAGGGTGCTTAGTGGGGTAGAGCAGAGGGCCCCAGCCACCTGCCTTTACTTCTTAGAAGCTCTTTCCCTCGGAGTCCTGGGAGGGGACATGTAGGTAAGGGGCAGCTCTCTCCAGCTCTCCACAGAGCTGCCTTTCCACCAAATGTTGAGAGGTTTGTTTATCCACCTCCAGCCTCTGTGTCCAGTCCTTGGAGCTATTTATAAAGGCCCTCAATGGCAGAGCACAGGAGAGGGGCACAAGGGATTCCACAGGGCTGGGAACAGCATGGTTCACCTCTCTGCCACCCGCAACATCAAACACAGCAAACAAGCCTTCAGGCAGTGGGACTTTCATCCTTGAGCCCCCAACGCAATAGTCTCCCTGGTCTGGAGAAGACCTGGCCACTCACTGCACACCTAGCAAAATAGATGTGCCAAGAGCCCAAGCCCTGAGCCTGCTGCCCTTCACAGCCCCCTCCCACAAAGCCTCCCCCAACACCCAGACTTACTGGCTGGGGATGGTGTGCTGTATCCGCTAACTGGAAGCTGGTGCTGGAGAGTGGTCAGAGGACCTGGTGGGGAGAGTCCACCCAGCATAGGAGGGAAGAAGAAGGCGTAGGGAGGCACCGGGTACCCATTTAGGTGCCCACCCCCAGGTGTTGGGCAGGAGCTGCTGTTGCTGGCCATGCCAAGCAGCCGGTCAGAAGGACAGGCAGACAGTCTGGCAGGGTGCTATGGCGGGCTTCAGGCTGCCCCTCCTCGGGACATGGGGCCTGGGCCCAGAGGGGGTTTGGGTGGTCAGCCCACCCCCCTCTTCTGTCCTGAAGCTGCTGTCCAATGTCAACAAACCAATCTCAGCCTTCTGGAGCCCCGACCCTAGCTGGGGGCCAGGTGGGTTGGAGGATATCCCAAGACTCAGTCCTTTGGTTCAGCAGTTCTGTGAGCTATCACTTTCCTGGGAAGGTTCAAAGCTGGTCTTCAGGGTACCAAAAGGGATGCCACTCCTTGATGGATCCCGGCTAGGCGGCTAGGGGGGCCATGGCCTGTAGTGCTGCAAAAGGAGAAAAGACAAGTGAGTGGGCGCTGCAGAGAAGGCACATGGGATTCCCCGTGGAGCTCCCTAACCTGGGCGGCCGGAGATTTTCCTGTGGCACCAAGCTGAGCAGACAGCTGGCACCATGCCTGGCTAGCAGAGCCAGCCTGGGAGCAGGGCCCAGGCACTGCTGGGGTGGCAGGATAGCACAGCCAGGCTGGGGAGATGGGGACATAGCCCGGAGTATCAGAGGGCCTCTCACCCAGAATCCTTAGGGAAAGGGTCCACAGTGTCACCCCAAAATATCAGTGCAGCAGAGGCAGACAGCTGGCTCGCCTTCCTCAATGCAGGTTACCTAAGGTCAAGATGCAAACAACGTGTGCTTTGGGGGAGGCGGGAGGGGGAAAAAGCCGCTTCCCTAAAGCATTGGCACTTCTCAGAAAAATGACTCCTAAGCCAAGGGGCCCCTCTTATACCACTTCCCCCCCAAATCCAGGCCCCAGCACCCCAGAAGGATTGGTCCCACAGGCCTGGGGATGAGGCCCATTTGCATACACACAGATGGGAAAAGGAAATCAAGGACTCCTAGGTATCACTTCTAATGCCTAAAAGCATAATGGTCCAGGGGAGGGATTGTGTCAGGAAGGCCAGGACTGCCCACCTCTAGCAATGAAGGGGAAAGAGAGAGATTAATCTCAGAGTTCACCACACACTTCTCTCTGCAGAAGCAACACACTGAGGAATGGGGTGGGAGGTAGGCCAAAGATAAGAGGCCAGATGACCCCCCTTAGCAGTGTGTACACAGATCCACACCCAGTTTCAACAGCTGGGACCAGAGGATATGCATAGATAACACCAAGGGGTAGAAAGGCAGCGATAACTCAGAGATTCTATGACAGTGAGATAGGCAGCACAAAGTAGAGAGAAAAAAATGAGAAACAGATCCACAACAGGATATTTCAAATCCATTTGGGTATGGGTTATAAATAAAAAATTATATATATATATACACATATATATATGAAATGTGTGTGTATATATATACATATGTATATATATATATATATATATATATATATACACATATACATGTGTATGTGTGTGTGTAAAAATAAAAGACACAAAAAAATCACAGCCAATCAAAAGCACAAGAAACTCTGCCCAGTCTTTCTTCTTTCCCTCCCTTCTCCCACCAGGTACTATTTCAAGAATAATAAATGTATGCACATATTACAGGATGGCTATAATAAAGAAGATAGACAATAATATGTACTGTTGAGGATATGGAGAAATTGGAATCCTCATTCAAGGCTGGTGGGATTGTAAATAATACAGCTGCTTTGGAAAACAGTTTGGTAATTCCTCAAAAGGTTAAACACTGAGGTAGCATATGACCCACCAAGACCATTCCTAGGTATCTACCCAAGAGATATAATATAAATCCACAAAAAGACTTGTACATAAATGTTCAGAGCAGCACCGTTCATAATAGTCAAAAAGTAGAACCAACTCAAATGTCCATCAACTCATGAAAGGATAAATAAAACGTTGACTATCCACAGGGGACTACTAGTCTGCCAAAAAAAGAAATGAAGTACTGACACATGCTATAACCTGGGTAAATCTTGAAAACAATATGATAATTACAAAAGATTATCTATTGTATGATTCCATTCATATGAAATATCCAGGAGCAACAAGTCGGGCAGAAAGTAGATTTGTGGTTATCAGGCCCTCGGGTGTGGATATGAGAGAAACGGGAAGTGATGGGTACAGGGGCTCTCTTTGGAGTGATAAAAATGCTATAAAAGTGCACGGCTTGGTGGCACACGCCTGTAATCCCAATGACTGGGAGGCTGAGGCAGAAGGACTGCAAGTTTGAGGACAGTGTCAGCAACTTAGCCAGACCCCATATCAAATAAAAAATAAAAGGGTCTGGGGATATAGCTCAGGGGCACTGGGTTTAATCCCCAGTACAAAAAAAAAAAAAAAGAAAGAAAGAAAATCCTACAAAAGTGGCTGTGGTGGCAGTTGCACAACCATGTGAAAGAACTAAAACCATTGAATTATATACTTTAATGGGTAAATTTTATGGATTGTGAATTACATCTCAATAAAGCTGTTAAAAGAAACAGGGCTACAGAGACCCAAAACAAGGACTGTCTCTTTCTAACACCCTCCATCCTCACCCACTGAGTTCAGGATATACCAGCTTCCAAGCTCCAAGCCCCAGGCTCAAACACAGAGACCAGAGGACACGTACATGGCCTGCATTTGGCTGGGGACCAGGCCTGGGAAGGGGGTTTTCCTGCCAAGGCCACTATGGAAGAGGCCAAGACTTCTGAGCCCAGCTGGACCAGTCAGCCAGCCTCCCTGTGTCAGACTGAGGGAAAGATTAAGGGAGGGCACAGGTACTGGGTAAGGAGGCAGCTGCCTCTGCAGTAAAATCTGGACTTTGTTATTTACCATGATTTTTACTGTTACCCATTATGATAAGCATAGGGCCTCTCTCCTCACTCCCACTCCAGAATGAGGTGCCCCCTTCCCTTCCCAGGCCCTGCTGATTCCCTCTCAGGCAGCAAAGGTTGAAGTCAGAGAAACAGGGGCCCCACCCACTGGACCAGCTGCCACCCTGCTCCCCAACCCCCACTCCTGTGGGGCCCCACACAAAGGGAACTTGAGCTGGGGGAGCCGGGCAAGGAAAGGAGGGGCTGCTTGAACCTCATCAGTGCCTACAGTTGGACCCGTGCGCACACACACACATATACCATGCACTTGCAGAAACACACATGCAGCTCTACAGAAAGCATGTGGGTGGGCAAGAGCATGCTTGCAACCCCAGCCTGTGTGTGCAGGCACGCACGTGAGGAGAGGGAACCTGGAGATACCATCTCACACCTGGGCTCCCCCATGAAGTGAACACAGTTCAGAATTTCCATAGCGGGGCTGGGGTTGTGGCTCAGTGATAGAGTGCGTGCCTAGCATTCATGAGACTCTGGGTTCAAGTCTCAGCACCACATATAAATAAAGGAATAAAATAAAGGTCTATTGACATGTAAAAAAATATTTTTTAATAGAAGAAGAATTTGCATGGGCCCCTATACACACTCCCAGAAGACACACAACCACAGCCCCACAGTTTCCCAAAGTACACGTTCCCTGGGCCTACTTCTACTGCCAGGAAATGCTCCAAGGTCCTCCCTGTGAGCAGAGCCCAGGTACATGGCCTCCCCAATGCACATCAGGATCCACACTCAAATGGATTCACATCCAGAGGCCTGCCTCCCTAGAGGTGAGGCTCAGGGAGTAGCTAACCCAAAGGGAGGCCTCCTGAGTCGAGGGTGAGGCCCAGAAAGCCATTTACTCCAGACCCCAGGCATCCTGACCCAGCTTTGGGGATTTGGGAGACACCTGTACTGTTTGGAGTCCAGCAGGGCACTTTCTGGAGCTCAGCATTGCTCCCAGAAAAGTAACTACAGACATTTTAGAATGAACACCTCAACTCTGACCCTTAAGAGTTTGAAAGTGGACTAGATTTCAATGTCCCCCTGGAGACACACACCCCAGGGGCAGGCTGAAAGTTCTTCCCTGAACCTCCAATAGCCTAACCCACTTCAGTCTGCAGCAAACTTCAGTCCAAAGCTGCTCAGCTCCCTGGGGAGGGAGGACCCTGAGCCAAGGGAGGGGGCAAAGGTCACAGAAATGGGCCAAGGGCCAGGTTAACCAGGGAACAGGACTGGGCAAGGACAGGGATGATGGGGGATGGGACTGAAAGGGCACAGATCCTGCCTCAGAAGTCCCTTGGGAGCCATGACCCTCATGGAGAGGCCTGGGCCCCAGCACACTGTACACAGGGGTAGAGAAGGCCCCATCAGAGAATCGAAACCAGCACCGAAGAGAGGGAAAACAAACTACCCACATCCAACTCCCACTCTATGCCAGCCACCTCCACTGCCCACGACACCCTCTCTCAAGAGAGAGAAAACCACAGGCCCACACCTCCAATATACTGAGCCCAGCAGCAAAGGATGGGGGCTTGAATGCCGATCACTAGCCAGGTGCCCCTGTTCACTGGAGCATCTTCAACCCTAAAAGGTGCCAGTATCACACCCTAGAGAAAAAAATGTGAGAGTTGCCTGAGCCTTGAAAATGGCAGAAAAAAACAGAGGTCAAATCTCAGCTCTGTCACTCTGGGCGACCTTAGGCAAGTCACTTAACCTCTCTAAGCATTTGTTTTCTAGCCTGTGAACTGCCTACCTGAACAGCTGGTTGTGGGATTTAAGAGATGAAGCCCTGGAAAGCACCTAGCAGAAGCCTGGTGCAGGGGGAGACCTGGGCACTGGGGCCTCCCTCCCCATACCTCTCACTATCCCCCAGGGCCTCAGCAGTTTGCTCCTCTCCCGCCAGCATCTATGGACAGGGCTGGGAGGAAACATTACCCATTTTCCAGGGTCTGCTTCCCCCAGACAGAGAAGAGGGATGTGGGAGAGGGATATTAGGGGTGTGGGTGGAGGCCTGACCACAACCCTTTCCCAAATTCCCTTCTTGCATTTCACAAACCAAAAAAGGGAAACCTCTGGATTTGGGGATGGAAGAAGGGGAAGAGAAATAGACCATTTCCTCCCCTATCCTCTGGGGAGTGGAGCCAGGGATCCCCAAGCCCAGCTGGGCCTAGCTTGCCTTCTTCTTCATTCATTCGCTCCCCTCTGTTCCCCTGGCTCCCTGAAACAACAGTTGCCCAGGAATAGAAGTTAAGCAGTCCCCTCTGGAGGGACTGAGAGAAGGAGGCAAGGATTGAGGAGTTTATAAGAAAGGGAGACGGGGTTTTCCTAAGCATTCTAGACAGTTAATGAATCATATGCAAATGATACTTGGAGCTCAAGCTCAACTTGGGCGGGAGGGACTCCAGCCCTGGCAGGAACAAAGTCCTGCCTCCTTTGGACCCCCTACTCTGCCAGGAGCCGGCAGCCAAGCTGGCCAAGCAGGGCGGGACAGGGCACATTTCAAACTAGAACAGTGGGCTGGGACTATTTATAAACTTTCCAGGAAAACACACTCACACACACAAAGCCACAACCTCTCCCCTCCCCCACTCCCCTCCATCTGCAGCCAGGGCTGGGGAGCATGATGACCACTACTCCCTTTTTCCTTTTTGTCAGGGGCCCCATAGCCAAGGCTCTCACTCTTCCTCCAAGGCAAGCCCAGCATCATTTTGAAGGAGACCACCTGAGGAGAGCTTGCGGCAGATCACCTGGGGGAGGCGAGGACAGGTGGAAGGCACCTCTTCCCCGCCAGCATCACGGAACCCCAGCCTCTTTGTAGCTAGGACTGGCTTGAAAACCTGCCCCAGTTTGTGCAGGCTCTGAACATATCCTCACAGACATCAGGGGAGGGCAGTGCTGCAGGGGGCTACCACTGCCCACTGCCTCAAGACAGCACCTCATTCCAGAAGAATGGATGTCTCTGCAATTTGTACTCTACATGGCCTCAGTTCCTGCCCCAGAGCTGCCTGGCTCCCAGTTCCCACAATGTTAGCAGTGACTGACTACCAGGCAGGAACCCAAGCCCAGGCCCAGGAAGAAGCAGGGATGTCTGCCAGGTACCCCAAGGAATGTACTCCAGAGCCCTCTGGGGCCATGCTAAGGACCTCTGAAGCCCAGGGTAATGGAGATATCCACCCAGAACCAGAGCTGAAGCGTCCCACTACGTCTTCCTTACAGAGTAGGTGAAAGGGCAGAGGGGCAGCCCAGGATTCAGGGAGAGGGACCAACCGATGGGGAAGGAAGAAAACAGGAAGAGGAAGAAATGAGCCTGCTGAGGCCACAGCCAGACCACAGGAGTGCATGGACTATACAAACGCACCTCTGTCTACTGGGGGACCAATGGGGCACTAAGGGGACCCCCCAGCTTGGAAACCACCATCATCACACCCAGCCTGGCATGGGGCTTTCCCCACCCTCACCTTGGCAGCTGCCCCCGCCCCCTGCCTCTGGGCAATACATCAAGCAGGAAACACCAATTGCTCACAATTGGGGAGCAGAGGGCTCACAGAGAAAAGGGACAGAACAGCAAGTAGGGGGATAGGCTATAGCACTCATTGCCTCAGCTCAGACCCAACCCTGAGCCTGTCACATTCTGAATCCTAGGGCAAACTGCCAACAGGACTAGATGCTACCAGCCCCCTCCCAGCATCCCTCCCTGGGGACCTAAGCTGTAGGGAAGCCAGGAACACCCCCCTTCCTACCTCAGGATATCCTTTTGGCTCTGACCCCAGACCAGGCCTGAGTCAGACTGTGCCCCGCCCCATACCCCACACCCATCGACCCCCCAGAAACTTCCTACTCCACACCCAACCACTCGGTTGAGGCTAGACCTAGGGGGATCTCTTGTCCTTTCTATACCCAGCTGATCAGGAAAGCCCACAGTGAGTAGGGAAATCTGGTCAGAGCTCCATGGCCTCCCCTTAAAGAACAGGGAGAAGCTGACTGACTCTCTGTAGAAGAAAGCAGCATCTACAGATCCACCATATCTCCACCCCCAAAACACCCAGGGGACCCTGCCCAGAGCCCCTCCACACTCCAGTCTGGATCCCAAGAAGCCACAGAAATTCCCTGGGGAAGGTGGTGTCCATCAAAACACAAGATGAGAGAGGGCTCCCAAACTGTACGAGGGAAATAGGGAAGGCAGGGGCTTCATGAACTGGGGTCTTAGGAGGCAAAGGGACCCAGGCTAGAAGAGATGGGGCTGCCAAATCAGTCAGACGCACAGCACTGTCACAGCCACAGTCAAGCACAGCCAGATGCGGTCACAGTCTCCCCAACACTCAGTCTGAGTAGGTGGCTGTGACTCCTTCCCACAGACAGAAGTCTGGGGGGCCCTGGGGGACCTAGGGCATCAGAGACCACACACACTCAGTCTGAAAAGGCCCCCTAGTCAGGTCCCCCAAGTCCCCCTCCCAACTGTGGGCTTTGAGGGGAGGGGCAGCTTTCTCCCCACAAGAACCAGGGGTAGTGCCTACGGCAGCCATCGCCATGGCAACCAACAACAAACACCCCGGGAACCACAGTGGGACAGGAAGTGACAGCCACGTGACAGGAAGACATTTTTTTCTCACTGTTGGGGGGGTGACAACGATTGTTAACAGCCCCTGGGGAATCAGCTGTCCCTCGAGTTTCCCCCACCTGGAGCTGGAGGGAAAGGGAGCACCTCTGGGAGGGTTGCCATCCACCATCACCATGTGCACAGTCAGTGCCCAGTGGACAGGGCCCTCCCTCCTCGCCTGTCACTCACTGTTTCCCCCTTAGCCCCCCTCCTCTCCACTTCCTGCCGTGACTGGAGATCAGAGAACTCCCCACCGCAGCTTCCCCTTCTCAAGTCTCGATTCCTGGACTGAAGGTTTCACTGTGGGGCAAAGGACAGAGTAAAGGAGAGTTGGGGACCTGCAGTAGGACCCAGGGGACAGAGGCTTCAGGGGGAGGGGCTAGAAGGAAGCCACTCCAAGGTAGGTGTGTACACACAGGCACACAGTGAATGGGTCACCGTGACACACTGCTGGATGGGCACAGTAACATAAGGAGATGACCTGACCTCAGGCAGCTGGGGCGGGGGTGGGGGATCCAGCAGGAACATCCCACTCAGGTCCTGGCCTGAGCCTCTGGGTCCATCTCAAGTATCTACTGGTCTCCAGGTGGGTAAGATCCCAACTGTGCCTACCTCTGCTGCCTCTCCCCTGCCTTTTGTGCTGAGGAATCCCACTCCCTGCTCCAAGGTGCCTGCCCAGACGAGGGCACCTTGGCCGGAGGTGGGGGGGAATGGAACCTCCCTCCACCCCCCCTCCTCTTCTCTGCAGATGTCCCAGACTATATTTAGCCCAAACTGGGCGGCCAGCCAGACCCAGACTCCCCACTGGCCCAGAGCTGAGCTCCCAGTTTTTATGCAATTAAAACATTAACAGAGAACCACCCCCAGCCATCCCCCCAACACACACACACACACACACACACACACACACCCTAGCCTGCCAGGGCAGCAGAACTCTGAAAACTTGAAGGAGTGCAGCCTGGCTCTGCAGTCAGTGATGGGGATGGGAGTCATCGGGCAGGACAGGGCATCAACCCTGAGATCAGCTTGACACTTGGGGAGGCAAGGGGCAGGCTTTCCTTGTTCTAGCAAGTGGGAAAGATTTATCCAGTTGGGGGTGGGGAGGTTGCCTGGCTGCAGAAATTCCACCTGTCATTTTGCAGCCCCCTCCCTAGTCAGCTCCAGTTACAGGGTTGGGATTGGCAACAGGTGCTGGCCAAACTGGCAGCAGCCTAATCCCCCCACTGGCTCCCCAGGCTGAAAGTGGTGCCTGGAGGTCCAGCAGGGGCCTTGTGGGGCAGGATACTACGTAGAAGGAGGCAGGCAGCCCATTGCCCATCTGTAAGGGCTGGCCACTGTGTGCTGGAGGGTCTGGGGAAGCCAGGGAAAACTTAGTTCCACAGCACCTATTTCATTTCCCCATGATGCCAGGCGGGCGGGCGGGCGGGCTAGAGTGTGGGAGGTCTGTCTGCCTGCCTCTTCCTCCTCCTCCTCTCCAAATTCCAGGAACAGGCAAGGGAGGCTCCAGTTGTGGGGAGAGAGAAAGAGTAAGCAGGCGGTCCTGGCTGGGGTGGGGGGAAGGAGGGGGATGAGGACTACAGCGCGAGGCAAGATCCAGACGAAGCAAGAGACACCCACACCCAAGCCAGACTGGGGACAGACACACCGACTCTGACACATTCTCACACTCTGGGCCAGGTCCCCACACACCGCCCACCCTGCAGGGACACCCAAATACCCTCAGCCAGTCCTGCCAATTCCCAGAACACTCCTTGGACACACACAGAGATTCAGTCTCTGCCCTCCGCCCCACATCCCCCCACAAACCGTGTGGGCTCCAGACAGCAGCCGGAGGGTGGAGAGGAGAGCAGAGGGAGGAAAGAGCAGGCGTCAGAGAGGATGTGCAGCCAAAGCCCTGGGAGCCGAGGGTATCAGTTGCCACACTCCTTTCCCAAAACCCAGTAAGCCAAGACAACTCTGGACGTCTTGCCAGGGGCCCTGCCAGCTTCCCACACTCCCAAACCACTAGCACCAGACAGGGGCGTGAGGTGCTGGGCAAGTGGAGATTATCCTGCTTAATCGTCACAGGGATAGGATTACCTTCCCCAAATGTCCATCACCCCAGATCCCAAGCAGTGCTCCTAAACAGACCCCATGGGGCAATGCTCAAGACACCTATCCCTCCAGCCAAGCATAATTTCTGCCCTGCTCATGCCTCCCAGAGGACAGAAATCTACATACTGAGTCTTGTATTTGGGGGCGGGCCCCACCCTCAAATCACACAATTCTGAGGACCATCCCATCTACAACTCTAGAACCTGAGCAAGGAGTGACCTGGGGAGATAGGTCCCCGAGGGCAGAGCCAGCTTCAGAAACCAAAAGGTTTAGGGAAGGGGAGCTAATTAACTGGGTTCTGGGTTGATATCCCCCAAACAGATCTGAAGGCCACTCAGAAACGTCCTCCCCCCCACACTAGACAGGGTGGCAGGAACCACGTCATGGCATGAGTGGGTGACTGTGCCCAGCGGAGGAGGAACAGGGGTGATCAGGATGGGGCTGCCTACAGTTAGCTTCCTGCCAGGCTGCCGCAGGGTTGGGAGTAGGAGGGAAACTAGAGAGGTATCCCAGGGTGGCAGCAGGGGCATTTAGGGTCAGACTGAAGGGAGTGAGATTTAGGAGGCTATAGGAGGAGGTGGCCAGGATTAAGCTGTTCCAATCCCAGGGTCCTCTCAAAACTGCCACTGCATCTGCACTGCCTCAAGAGTCTGGTGGGGGAACCCTGCAGTGACGGCCTCAGGCACACTAGGTCGTACTCTCAAAGTCCCTGCAAATTCAAGATCCTCAACTCCCAAAGGCCTACTCAAGTCTGACCCTGTTGACCTCTTTGGGGGGGGGGGGCAGAAACTCTCCTGCAGTACTGATGTCCCAGCTCCCCTGTGCACCATCTTTCATAGCCACAAACTCCCTGACTCCACAACCACTCCCCTTCTTCCTCCAGGAGGAAGAACCACATATCCAACTCCAAATACTTTCCCTTGTTCCCTCCCCCAGACTCACCATCTCCACCCCTCCAGGGGGAAGCCCCAAAGCTCCAAGCCACCCCCATTCCAACCTGGGGCTTCCCCAGTCCAGCCTCCCCCATACAGCCCTGGAGGAGCTTGAGGAGTTTGGGGACCTGACCCCCAATTTCCTAGCAAGCCCCAGGAGGGTCTTTATTGAATGACTTCCCCCCAAAAGGTATTACCCTTATGCAGACTACAGCCAGGGAAAGGCCTAAGAGACATCACTCAATCTCCCCACTAAGGTGGGGGGAGTGAGGAACAGAAATAAGGGCTGGGGTAAGAAACAGAGGGTGGGGAGTCAGGGAGTGTTCTCAGGAACAATCCCCTCAGAAAGCAAGTGTACACACACACACACACACACACACACGCATATATAATGTGTGTGTGTAGACATATATTTAAAAGCTCTGTGTGTGTATACACACATACACAGGCAGCAGGCAGAAAGTAATCTGGTGGGAGAAGAGGGAGTGACACAAGGTGGGATCAGGGGTTACCCTTCCATGCCAACATACTGGGCATCCCATCCAAGATAGGATGAAGGATAAAGAAACTTCTCCAAGGCTAGTAGACTTTTTAAAATCTGATTTTTATGTAAGCTGGTTCCCACCCCCAGGTTAGTACACTGGGGGCCTGTCCCTCTTCCTAAGGAGCAGCCTGACAGCAGGGCAGTACCCAGAGATGAGGAGAGGGGATATAGCCAAGTTGATTTTCCCTCCCCACCACCAGACACACATACACACATCTGGCTAGCAGCTTCCAAGCCTCGTGGGTGGCACCAGGTCCCAGACATCCTAGGCAGAGCAAGGTCGGCCAGTCTATTCGGTCCCCCTCCACCCCAAAAGGCTTCCAAAACCCCATTGTAACACAAGACCCAAGGGCACCCCCCACCCAACTGTGCTGGCTCCGCACCCAATTCGGACGGCTCCCCCTTCTCTAGGTGGGACACCAGCTGGGCGGGCCCCGCCCCCCAACCAGCTCTCTCTGGTGGGGGTGGGACCCCTTGCCGATTCTCCCCAAACCACAGGGCGGCTCAGGTAACAGGAGAAAGGAGGGAGGGGGCTAGTCCGTTGGGCATCGGATCTCTCCCCAAACAGGTTTGAAAGTCTTTTTGTTTTGCTTGGTTTTGAGGAGAAAAGAAAGAGCAGGAGTTCCCAGTGGCGGTTCTGACACAGCTCGAGCGCCGGGGACACGCACGGCAGACTGCCCCAGACTGCTCAAGGCTGCGCGCGAAGACCCGGCGCAGACAGACGCACAGAAGGGGCTCCCCCACCCTGGACACGGAGGCTGCCGGCTGGGAAGCCCAGGAACCCCCAGGTTCGGGTCGGAACTGCCTGGCACTGGATCCCCACCCGCGGCTCCTATCAAGAGCAGGCCATGGGGCCCTGATGCCTGAGGGAGCCGAGGGCTCCCGTGAATCCCGGGGGAGAGGTTACCTCGCAGCAGGGGGACGCAACACGTCTGTAGAGTCAGCGGGCACGGCGTCTGTCCAACCCTGCGCCTCGGCGCTGCTTGGCGTCAGGGCTGTGGGGTCCCGAGAGAGGAGCCGTCCGGGGGGCCGCGGCTCAGGGGCGCGGGGCGACGGCAGCGGCCATGGCGAGTCACGTGCGGAGGCTGAAACTTTACCCGGAGCCCCAGACTGGGGGGGCGGAGGGTATGGAGCAGGGGTGGGGGGAAGGCTCCCCTCCCTCAGGCACGCCCCTGCCCGCCCACCGGCCAATCACCAGTCAGGGGCGGGTTCTCAGGCTCAAGTCCGCCCCTCTCTCCTTAGTAGACCCAGGGAAGGGCGAGTCTTAAAGGAGACGTTCCCAGCTGAAGGCTAGACCGTGGGAATCTGAGAGGATCCCTCCCTCAGTGCCAGAATGTGAGACTCACAGCGAGAAGGGGGTGAAGTTTTGCGGAAAGAATGAAAATAGGGCTCAGTGGAGAAAGGACCGCAATGTCCTTTCCAACCTGTACTCCCTTCTCCAACCACAGGCCCACACTCACAGGGACGTGCATCTCTCTCTCTCTCTCTCTCTCTCTCTCTCTCTCTCTCTCATACACACACACACACACCCCACAAACCTAAACCTGGGAAGGGAGAAAGAAGAGAGAAGGTGATGAAACATGGAAGTGAATGCAGTGACTCCTGCCCTCACTGTCAAGGCCCTGTCTCTTATAATTACTATTTTCCAGGATCAGCTGGATCTGAGAGCTGCGTGACCTTGAACAAGTCACTTCCCTTCTCTGAACATCAGTTTTCTCATTTATAAAAAAGGAGTACAGGAGTAAATCTACCACCAGAAGGTCTCATTTTCCCCCCCAAACACCTCTCCAGTTCCAGGTGGGTCGGAGGAATCCTGGCCCAACCCAGCTCCTCAGGCCCCATTGAAGCATGTTTCCCCAAAAGGGCAGCTCTTGACCTTCCAGTAGGGGCGCCCAGGAGTACCCATCTATGCTAGAAAACCCGGACTCTAGCTTCTCTGCAAGGCTGGAGGAACCTGGAAGGTTCTCATTCATGTTCCAGCTGCACAGAATCTGGATCACGCTCCATCTGCAGACCCCAGTCTCCAGCACAGCTAGGAGTCCCCTCCCTGCCTGCTACTCTGGGTGGATCATTTCCCACCGCTAGCAGAACACTGTGGGTGGGTGAGTGAGGAGAGCAGACTCACTAGGGAACAACCTACTGAGGTCCCTAGGACTGTTCCACCGCCACGCTCCGGGACAGAGAAGTGGCCACAAGTGCCCCCACAGGACTTCCCACAGGAAGGGAAGTGCCACACTCCCTCGCCGTCACTCCAGTGAAGAGCCTCTCAGCCTGACCCGCCAACCCAACAACCTACACTTGACAAGTGAGTAAAGAGGCCAAGAGTGGGCCCCGGGTTTTGCCCACGGTCGCATGGGTTGTGGAACCGGGTCAGAATTGAAGTATCTGGTTGTCTCTCTCTGGTCTTAGCCCCCTAGTCTTGGAAGGAAGGAAAGGCTGACAGGCAGGGCTAGTGGGACGCTTTGCCCTGAAGTCCGCAAGGGAAAATTGACCCAGCAGGGCAAGCAGCTTTTCCCCAGACCCCTTCCCGCCCGCTGGGCCGGGGCAGTCTCCAGCTCCCGTCTGGATTTCCGTCTGCCGGTGCGAACCGCCCGCCCAGTCCCTCCCGCCCTGTCCCGTCCAGATCTATCCGCAAACATGTGCTCAGCCGGCAGGAATGCGCCAATGGCTCCCAGATGTAGACGCTGACGCTTAACCCCTTCTCCCCAACCCCCGCCCCCCCCCCCCCCCACCAAGGGCCTTCCAGCCTGAGCCCCACCGACAACAGGGGCCTCCACCCAAGTGAGGATCCAGCCTAGGAGGGGGTTTAGAGCCAGCCCACTTCCAGCCTCTACAGGCTCCTCCCAGCCAGACTAGGTCCTACCAGCTGAGGCCAGAGGGGAAGGTTCATAGACAGAAAAATGCAAGCGGGTATGCACAATTACACTGCCTCCCACCAGTACGACCTTCACATACACCTGCCAGCATATGGATTCAGGTACACTCTTTCAAGCACGCAGAGATTCAGACATCCTTACACAAATGTATACCTACCTGCACATTCAAGGATCGAATGTATTCACTCCCAAAACACATGTATGCACATCCAGCAAGAACAAGCACATGCCGACATGTGTGCACACACAAGGGCATGAAACAGAGGGTGGGGCATGCTTCTGAACTGACCTAGTAGTAGGTCCATGTGCAGATGAGGAAAGACATTCATGCACACACAAACCCACCCCCACAGAGGGTCAGATACCCATAAGACTGCACCCATATGTACAAACACATAGCCAGCACACCTTTGAAGTATTCCCTTGCCCAGGGCATCTAGTACCACCTGTCCACAGTCCAGTCTCACTGAAGCTTGACTCTAGGAGGCAGGAGAGGTGGAGGGAGTAGGAATCTTCAATCCCCAAGTAGCAGCTGAACTCCAGCTGTGCTGGACTCCAGCTGCAGAACTCGAAACAGAGCTTCCAGCTCCTTCCACCAGGGACCTGACACTGGAGGAGAGTGCTCAGGAAGTGGCAGCAGAAGACCAGCAGAGGGAGAAGAGCCACCAGTCAAGGGGTACCTTACTCTTTAGGAAAGACTCTCCTCCTGGAGTGCCTACCCTTCCCCTACATACAGGAGACAGGCTGGCAGAGGACCTGAGCCCTGATTTCCCAAAACAAAGATCCCTTTTCAGATTGACAGGAAGCCAGAGAGAGCTTGGATAGGTGCAACATTCAGTGACAGCTCCCCCATAGTCAAAGGAGATACAAAATAGCCCTAGGAGGACCCACACTTCTAGCAAAACAAGACCTTCTCTTCTCACAGCCTGTAGGAATGCCTAAAGAATTTCATTAAATGGAATCTGAAGAGGGGATGGGGAAAAATTGTCCCTCCAAGACCACCTGGATGCAGGTAGGGTAGGAGACTTCTACTGAAACCAGCCTCATCTGATCCTTCTTCTCCCCTTCCAGATTATTAAAAAAAGATGCTCCTCCCACAGTTACCTTCATGGCCCCATCTGATTTGACTCAGTCCTGAAGGGGACAAGGCTCTTTTTCTCATTGTATAGATGACGAAACAGGCTCAAAAAGTAAATTAACTTGCCAAGGTCATATAGCTTGTCAATGGCAGAGCTGGGATTCAAACCCACAGTCCTTTCCTCAGTGCCCCCTGTCCCCCACCCCTGACACCATTTACTCCAAATCAAACATACTCCACTTCATTCTGTAGCCTGCTGCCTCTTCCTTTAACCTCTCAACAGAGCCCATGAGAGAAACACCATCCTCGCCTAGCTTTGCAGGTTTATGGGTGGGGCCAGCACATGCCAGGATAGATCAGAGAAGGCACTGGGGGCTACACACATAACCCTCCACCTCCTCCCCAAGCATGGTGCCCACCTGCCTAGCAGGCATGGCCGGGTGACTCAGCCGCATCCGGGGGAGATGCCAGGGCAGTGACTCACCTACCGAGAAGAGCAGAGTCTGGCCCTTTGCCAGCCCCAGGACAGAAGCGACTTAGTCACCACAGGGACTGCACTGCCCTACAGGCACAGTCCAGGGATCAGGGACAGGGGTAGTCTGTGCCCTTCCCCTTCCGTGGCTACATGCGCCCCCTGGTGCCTCGGCATCCTGGAGTGAGCTGAGGCTGTGCCTGCCCCTGCCCCCTCACTACTATCCACCCCCACCACACCAGGCCCTGCTCCAGTGCTGACAAGTTCTGTGAGACCCCTGGGCTGCTCTGCCCCCCTGCAGCCTGCCCCCTGCCCATCACTCACCACCCACTCTCCTACCTGCCCCACCTCCTCCTGCCACCCAAGTTGTACCCAGGCTGAGTCTCCTTCAACATGTCCTGGCAGCACCCCTGCCCCCACAGCCCCTCTCACCCACCCCCCACATACACACACATGCACTCACATATACGTCTGCCAGTCTTGCTTCTGCCAACAGCTGCTGAAGTTATTGAGAGGGAGGGAAATCAGGAGGGTTGGGTGCAGGGATTGAGTTACCAGAGCTAATGGGGTGGGCTGTCACCCAATCCCTTCTCCAGCTAGTGCCCCCACCATCTCCCTCACCCACCTGCCTCCCTCCCCACCTCTGGCTGGCAGCTTACTGCCCTTTGAGCTCCTCCACCCCCACTCCACCCAAACTAGGAAATAAATGTTCAAGAGTATTTGTCATGCTAAGACCAGCCCAGCCTATGAAGCAGAGAATGAAAGAGACAGAGATGGACACAAAGAGTAATTCCTATGCTCAATGCTCTGGCCCCAATGACTAGGTGTGTATATCTATGTATATGTATGGAAGGGGACTGAGTAACTTCAAGAGTCCCAGTGGAGTTGGTGGGGCCCAAGGGGAGTTGACAAGCTGAACAGCCTCAATCCATTTGCACTATTGATTTCTCACACACTGCAGCAGGACTGATGGGAGGGGCGTGATAAATCAGCACCACCACCCCCAGACAGAGAAACTGAGTGGAGGTGGGGGAGGGGTTCCTGCACCATAATTTGTGGCCCATTGGGAGCTGCTTGGTGGGGAGGGGTGTGCAGCAGAGGAAACAGAGAGGTTGAGAGGAAGGAGGCAAGATGCGGGAGAGGGTATTGGATTGAGGCCTGTCTGAAACACCTCCTCCCAGCTGAGTCTGAAGCTAATTTCAAGAAAGTAGGGAGATGGATGTACCAAGCTTGGGCCCTGGACAACTCCAGGGGGCACCATTCACTTCATAGTTCAAGGAATGGCTTCCCATGCAACTGCATGACATGATGGCCCTCAGGGAGAGAACACAGACTGAATTCTGAAGGACCACAATTCTGCACCAAATTTCTTCCCCTGAACCCCCAATTCTCAAATGCTCATTCCTGCCTCCAGGCTTCAGAGGAGGGGTCCCTTCAGATTAGTGATCAAAAGCCTGTACTAATCCCTCCACTCCTTAGACTCACTCCCTTCCTTTGTTGAGGGGAATGACAAACCACCACCATGACCTACTGGGCTGTTGTGGGGAGGCCCTGGACTTGGCAGGAGGGAACTCACAAAGGGCTCTGGAGTATGGAGATTGTGTCCTTGTTTTCCATCTGTCCCTAACTCATCCTGCAACTATGGACAAATCCCTGACCCTCTCTAAGTCTCTAAAATGGAGCAGCTGGAAGGGCTGTCCCTGCTGTAAGGTGTCTCCAAGCCCCACTGCTCGCCAGCCTATGAGTGTGTTGGAACCTGTCCAGCACCTCCATTCACACCATGGCCACAGGCCACCCAAACAAAACCCAGCCTCTTTCCAGCCTGGGCATGGACTCTTTCCATATAGTAGAGACTTAATAAACAAACCAGGCTGGGATTTACCCAAGACCCTGTATAAACAAGCAGAGAGGGAAATAGACTATGTGTGCTGGCCTGAGGTCCCCCTGCTGCAGTAGGGGAAGGAAGTCCAAGGAGGTGTGGAGGGACAGTGACCAGAGAAGTGACCAAGGGGCCTGGGTTCAGGTCTCAATGCAGCCAGTGGCTGGTTGAGGGTCCTAGGGCAAACCACATTCCCTTCTAGGCCTCAGTTTCCTTCTCTGTAACCCCTGTAACCTTGGTAACCTTTGCAGTCCCTTCCAGTTCTGAGTAAACTTGGGCAGAGAGAGCCCTGAGGGGTCCCAGGACTCCTCTGCCAAGCCTGGCCCACCTACCTGGCCAAACCCTTCTCAGCAAGCTCCTGCTCATACTCAACATGTCTCAGGCTCAATCTGCCACCCCCCACCACCCTTCCTCACTCCTTTGCCTGCCCGCTTACCCTCACCTTGGCCAGCCCCTCTGCCTGCCCCGTGCTTTTCTGCACGTCCCTCCTGCCAGGGGACAGACCAACTAAAAATAGTCCCTGCAGCCTTTCTCGCCCACAGCTGCCCAAAGAGCAGGAAATGAGGGGGGCAGGGATGCTCATGCCCTACCCTCCCCCACCAACTCCCAGCTCAGAACCATGTCCAGCACTCCAACCTGGGGCCAGTGCCAACTTGGCCATCTCAGGGGCATCCCACACCCCTTCCCTAGGGGGAGGTTTGCCCACAAGTGCCTACAATCATAGAGCTGCCCCTACCCTGTGGGTGGAGGAGAAAGGACACAAGCGGTCTAGAAGGAAATCTTCCCAATTTCTGACAAATCAGTGCCAACCACATTGTGGGCACTGCAAGGGCAGGTCCTGGCTCTACTGGCTGCTCTTTTAAGGCAATGGGAATTGGTGTAGGGAAGTTTGTGCCAGTTTCCTTTATCCTGACCCAGCTGGAGGGAAGACAAAATAGTGCCCCAACCTCAATTATGCTAATTCCCTGCTCCCCAAAACACATGGGTGCAGATATAGGGGTTTCCACAGCCACCCCCGCATACCATGGGAAAAAAGCTAAAAAGAACAGCAGAAGATCTTTGCTACCCACATGTAAAGATAGAAGCCTGGAGGCGAGAACAGGCCATGCCTGCCAGGTTGGGCATGCACTGCCCCTCAGCTGAGTCAGAGACTGGGAGGGAGAAGCCTAGGTGCTATGGTGCCAGGGGCTACAGTGCCCTCACGCCACCCCACCTGGGATTCCTGACACCTCCCAGTCCTAGGGGAATGCCCTCCCTATACAGGAGGCAGGAAATCAGCTTAGTGACTTTCTGGAGGCCTGCGAGGGAGCCCTGTCCATGAAGCAGGCGGGAAACCCAGGAGTCCTGGCGCCGAGCCCAGAGAGTGAATGAGAGAAATACCTCAGAGGGGAGGAAATGGCCCAGATAGAAACAGACACATGGCGCCCCCAGCAGCTCCCAGATGTGACCCATAAGGAGGTACTGGCCAAAAGGGCTGGATGGGAAAAGTGAATGTATTTCTCAACAGGAGGAGAGAAGAAAAAGAAGCCATAGGAATTGGAAGGTGTGGGGCAAGCCTGGCTCTCACCTCCTTGTCAAAGTCAGAGGTACTGACATTAAGGTCATCAAATACCAACAGGGTCCTCAGGTGCCCAGTGTGTTTCCCCTGCCATAATCTCCATCCCCCAGCCCATTTGTTACTGAGCTTCCTCTGGCACCCCTTTCCTGGGGCCAAGCCAAGCAACCAGTGAGCAGGCCCAAGGTGGTGCTCAGAAGGCCTGGGCAGTGCCAGGGGCAGCCCTCATACCATCCTCCCACTGGCTTCCCTCCCGCTTGCTCTCAGCCACCACACATATCTCAGCTGTCGAATCCGATTAGAGCTCCTGCCCAGTGAGCTGGACAAGGAGGCCACTGGGCAGGGGAGAGACAGAGACAAGGACACAAAGCAGGAATGGCAGAAGGAAGGTGGAGACAGGGCTCAGGGGAGTAGCTGTGGAGCCTCAGAGGAAAAACAGCAGGGTGGAGAGATCTGTACTCTGACCAAAGTGCTCTGGAGACATCTACAATCTGCATTAGGGGAATTCTGCAGTACCTGGGGCAACAGCTATGCCTGGTTCCAAGGTCCCCCAGATGGACGAGGATGGGGGAAGGAAACTGAAGGAAGAGAGAGTGACCTAGATTTAAAAAAAGGATCCCATCCTAGAATCTTCCAGCTATAACTACTATTTGCACTGGGCTTTACCATACATTATCTTATGGGGTCTTAATGGCAGTGTCTCTGTCAGGCAAGTCTGGCTTGCTACTGATAATTTCTACAAATGAAAAAACTGAGGCGTGGAGAAAGGAAAAACTATAAATGCACAGTTAAGTGGCCCTGGGCTGAGTCTCAAATTCAGGCCTCTTGATTCCTGGTCCACTGCTCACACTCAATTTCTATTTTCTTTCCTGGATCAAGAGCAGAATAAAGTCTGAAGCCACTCCATTATCTATCCTTTCCTCCAGAGGCTACCCTCAGGAGACCCGGGGAGCCATGGAGGAATGTAGAGCACATTTCAAACCTAGACAGTTACCAGTTAGGTACATGCCACCCACTCCCACTATACACTAAGAACCTGAGGGGTTTCCTCAAAGTGTGACCGGTCTCTATCAACCTTCTCCATAGTCTACTACTCACTGAGGCAAAATACACATGTTTTCTCAGACAGGTCATTCACCCTTTCTATAAACCCACTAAACCAGAATATGCCCTAGATCTCCAGAAAGTAGAGACTGTCAGTCCACAACGAGAGAAAAATATGCCAATATCAACAGTAGATGAAATTCAGACCTCTTCCGGAGAGCCTGCAGGAGGGCAGAAGCTTGGGGATCTCCCAGTTCTATGGTAACACCAGGAGCCTGAGACTCTAAAAGCCAAGAAGCCCAGGGAGCTGGTATGGCTGGTCAACCTCCCCGGTCTTGTCTATACCCCATTTCCCAGGCACCTGGACTGAGCCTGTTCTGGCCTGGGCCATACTCTTGGATCCCCCCTCTTAGATGCACACAAAAACCTCTATCTGAAACTTATAGATTTTACAACCACATGGTCTTCACAGACAGACAGATACACACACACACACACACACACGGAAGCTTTTTGAAATAGGCATTGAGGTATTGGCAGAAATAAAGGCTCTAAGTTGAAAGAACTTACCCTAGAGGAAAAGGTCACTAAAATGCACATAATCTCCACTACCCTCTAGCAAAGCCCTTGGCTACCCAAGTGTGAGATGAACCTGGAGGGGACACTGGTTCCCCTCCCAGGTGAGTAGGGAGTGGGGTCAAAGTCCTGAGCTCTTTAGGCAGGAAAGCAAGAGAGAAATCCCTTAGGCTCAGGTCCCTCAAGCTCTTTCCACTTTCTGTTACCCCATCATTTGCCAGTTCTCTGGTCTAGGTGAGATGGGGGAATGGGAATTGGGCAACACTGCAAAGGTGGGTACAAAGGGTGTGGGGCCTGGGCAGACCTTCCCCCAACTTTCCATTCTTGGAGAATGAAGACTGCCTCAAGCAAATGTGGGAGGGGTGCTAGAGGGGGCAGGGGTTTTGAGCTATCAGACACCCCACTGTTCCTAGGCTCCCACATCCCAGGACTACAGTGAGCAATGGGGGAGGAGGGATGGGAATGCCTGAACTGGTGAAAAGGGAAACGGCAATATCAGAAGCAGATGGGCCTGGCGAAAGGCGGCAAAGGGAGAATTGGGAAGGGGCGTGCATGATCCTACCTGCTCAGGTGTGTGCTGGCAGGGGGGCGATGGGATTCCCAGGAGAACCGGGGAAGCCCTCTCAGCTCGATTCAGGATTCCCCCCTGCTTCTGGGTTAGGCTGCTGCTAGAGGCACAGGTTCCCGTTGGGTCCTAAAGTCCACTCTCTAAACAGTAGGCTCTCCCGCCTTCTACTACCAGCTCTGACTGGGTCGTAAGGTGCAGAGTTGAGGACCCACGGGGGAAAAATAACCCACTGGCAGAAAGGTGAAATGTGAGTAATGGGCTGGGGACAGGGACATTCCAGGTCTCAAATACAGCATATGAATGTTGTAAGCTAAAGACAAGAATGGCAAGGGGCAGAAGGAAAATTTCTTCCTGCCTGTCCTGAGCCAATGGATTTCGACCTTTGGTGCAAGAGATGAGGGTAAATCTCTACCACTTCTGTTGAGCCATTCAGCTACCAAGAATTTGGGGAAGGAAACGTTAATTATTGGTGGGTACTCAACTTTTGTCCTCTTCCTCATATACTATAGCAGTCTCCCTCATTCTGACCTACTATTCTTAAAGTGCCTAGGAGGCCACCCCAGGGGAAAATCAATTGTCAGCAAGTAAAAATGGCAGAGTGACTTAGATGGCAGCTGGAAACTGGCAAAAATCTTTTGTTTAGCTTTTGCAATGGTGGAATTCAAACCCAGGGCCCAACACATGCTAAGTAAGCACTCTACCACTGAATTATAACCCAACCCCAAGAAACTGGCAGACTTTTATCACTAGACTGAGCCTCAACAGGGTCCTGGATCTTTATTACCAGAATGTGCAAGTTAAGAGTATCTTCCCAGGTACCGTTTTGGACAAATATAGCAGGTAGAGGACCTCTTAACACAATAAATAGATCAGCTTCCAGGTCGCTGACTCAGTTTAGGATAGCCAATTTCTCTGTAGCTCAAAAGGGAGAATTTGTGGGCCAGGTGGGCCAGGGAAATGATGGGTGAGAAGTCAGCAGTGCTGGACTGAAAACATTTTGCAAGGAGAGTTGCACATTATCTCCAGCAGCAGAGCAGGGAAAATGTCATGGGGTGAAGGGCCAGGGGAAGTCCATGACAGACTTGAGGGGAGAAAGCAAGGCCTCTTCCTAGAAGGGGAGAGGGCAACAGCAAGGCCACCACCGCTTCTGCTTGCAGGAAGAACTAGGGAAAGGAGCTAGACAGTAAGGATGGAGGGCCCCAGGGTGGAGTCCATGGGGTGAGCTTAGGTCAAGCCTTTCACCCTAATGTGCCTCAGTTCTCTCCCAGCTGTTAAACAGGGCTCTTGGTTCTTCCCAGGCAGTTAATGAGTGTTTACAAAAGGGACTTGGAGATCCTCAGATCTCAGCTGGGCCACCACTACAGTTATAAAGCTCAATAAGGGCTGAGTGTTACTTGGGGAGGGAGGGGTAGGGGAAGAGGGAAACAGACTACTCTCTTACAAACTAAGGATGAAACCAAGCTCAGAGAGCAGCACAGGCCCAGCTGCCACAGGATATCCTTGTGCCCATGGATGGAGGTCACACTCCAACCCCCCACCTCTAACCACCACCAAAGGCTGGCCTCCAGCTAGCTGTAGGCAGAACCCAGACGAGCAGCTGGTCTTCATTAACTCCAGCTTTTTCACCCCCCACTGTGAACCCACAGCTTCTACAGGCCTTGGCTACAGGGGCTGCCCTAGCCCGACCTTGCAGCCGACACTGGGGTAGGGGGCACCGCACCAAAGGCCAACTTACCAGCTAAAAAGTAAGTGGAAGCAAGAATCCTTTTTCCCACTGGGAGCAAGGAGAGAGAAAGAAAGGAGCATGAGGGTGAGAGGGTGGAGGTGGGGGAATTTAGGGCAAACAGCAGGCAGTGAAGTCAGCTGGATCGAGGCCCAGAAACCCCCACACCCTGGGGCCAAGTCTTACTCTAGCTTTGCTTTCAGCTAGTCTTGGCGAGGCCCCAAACTAGGGAAGGTCCTGGCTGCCCCTTTCCGCCTCCCTACCCCCACCCTTATTAAATACACATTTTATCTCTCAGCATCTTCATTATCTTAACTGAAGGAGACAAGTAGTGGATGGCGGCAGCAGAGAGCGTCAGGAGGGGGGGGCGGGTGTGGGGAGCAGGCGCACCCTTGTTATAAAGTGCTGATCTAGCTCTTTCAGGCAGTGTGGGAAACAGAGGAGGGATCAAAGGGAGTGAGTCTGATTCAGAACTCAATTAGAGCTTTTTAAAAAACGGAGCTGCCTCTCCTTTTGCCAGTCTTCAGCCTTTACCCAGGCCCCTTGCACCCAATTAGCTTCTACTGCCACTGCCTTGGGGCTGGGGTTGGAAATCAAGGGAAGGCCAGGGGAGCACACCTTCTCCCCCTACAGAATGTACTTCTAAGGGGAAAACCTGCTGTGTTTGTGGCTTAAGAGACTGTCTTAGAAGGTGCTCCATCTTTTCAGGAGGAACCTGAGACCAGTACTTTCCCCAGATGTTAAAAGTAGGACATCAAAAGTGGGTTCCTTCCTATGTCCCTGCCAACTAGAGACAACAGTTTCTGGTCCGTATCTAGGGACACTTGGTAACAGGAACCCCTCTTCCCAGCCTGCAGGTAAGACTTGCCTCATAGCCAAAGTTTCCCTCAAGCAACACAGAAGTTGCCTCAAGCAAAATACAACTACATCAGAGGAGTGATTGGAATGCATCTGTAAGGCCAATAAATGCCCCAAAACTATGCCAAGACACATTTTGTAGGTAAAGCACACTTAACAGGTACAGGGGCCTACTCTACCTCCATACAAAAGCACCAACGTTTACCTCCAGCTGAGAACTACTATCGTCAATATGGGGGAAAGGCAGCATCTTACTTGATTCATTTGTCATTGAACAATTATTAAATACCTACCAGGTAGCAGGCACTGACAGTGAGGATAAATACAAATGTAAATAAAATCTTGATCTTGGGCCTAGGCATGTGGTTCATTGGTAGAATGCTTGCCTAGCATGATGCAGGAGGCACTGGGTTCCATTCCCAATATGAGAAAACAAAAACAAAACCTGTCATTCTTGGTTCTCTTTTTTCTCCCATAGTAATCAACATAATACCTCTCAATTACAAAAAAAAAAATTTTTTTCAGTGCTGGGGATCAAATCCAGAGCCTCATGTACACTAAGCAAATGCTCGATCGTTGAGCTACATCCCCTCACCTAGGTATTTTTTAAAAGAATATGGTTTCAGCCATATCTTATTTCCACTTCCAGGGGCTTGAATCCAGGGCTTCATACATGCAAGGTAAGCACTCTACTACTGAGTTACATCTCCAGCCATTTTTTATTTTGAAACAAAGTCTCTCACATATTTCCCAAGCTGATCCCTAACTCTTGATCCTCTTAGCCTTCCAAATACCTGGGATGACAGGTGTGCACCACTACACTCAGCTCACTTCCCAGTTTTTTTTTTTTTTTTTTTGGCAGGGGTGGTACCAGGGATTGAACTCAGGGGCACTTGGCCACTCAGCCACATCCCCAGCCCTATTTTGTATTTTATTTAGAGACAGGATCTCACTGAGTTGCTTAGTGTTTCATTTTTGCTGAGTCTGGTTTTGAACTCACGATTCTCTTGCCTCGTCTCTCAAGCTGGTGGGATTACAGATGTGCGCACTGTACCAGGCACTTCGAAGTTCTTTTTGGTGCATCTTAAAAGGGCACTTAAAGGTAGGGAGTAATGAGGGTAGGAGAAAACAGGGCTCTACCAATTTTTCTGATCTCTGGGTAGCCTGGACCTCACACACTCTTGCAGTTAGCTAGCTACAGATGAGTGTTCATTGAGCCAGAAATGTCAGGGGCAGCTCTGAGGTTGAAACTCACACCAACTTTTGTGTCTGTTTTTTCCATGGCAATACCAACACTATGGAAGCTTAATCTACTTATTAAAAAAAAAAAAAAAAAAGACAAACCAGGATATAGGCAGACATACACCCCACCATCTTAAAAAAAAAAAAAAAAAAAAAGAATGTAGGTCAGCATCTTTGCCACTACTCCATATGAAGTAGCCTAAGATCTTGGCAAAAACTACTAACCACAGGCCCATCCCATCCCACTAAAACTTCTACCACCTTCCTGTAGCTCTCAGCTTCAGTGACAAAAAAAATAGCAAGAAAAGAGTTTTCTTCCTTCTTTCTTCCCCAGCTGTCTGAATTACACTTAAGACTTTACTGACAAACATATATCAGCCTTTGCTCCCACAAGGGCAGCGGAAGCCAAGCAGGGACTCTAAGTCTGCTTCACGCATCATTGACAGAACCAACCCTGTTCCAATTGCTGAAGTCTTAAGAGCAGCAATGACCTAGAAATTGACAGTGGGGGGAGAACTGAAGGAAAGGAAACTAACAAACCAGTCCACAGAAAGCCCTATTTCCAAATACCAGGGGAAGGAGAGAAAGGAGGGAGAGGGGGAAAAGAAATTTGGCCCCTTTGAATTTGTAAATGTGATCTTGGCTGGAAGCCAAGGAGGAGACATAGCAGCCCCACTGCGAGTCAAGCCATGTTCCTGACTCGAGCTCTACAGTTAAGAGGAAGGCGCCAAGCCTCAAACACAACGAGGTGGGGAGGCCGCTCCTTTCTGGGCAGGATCCTACTGTGGACACAGAACAGACAGCTGCCCACAGTGTGGAAACAAACTGTAAAGCAGTCACGTCTCTTAAGGCTGCAGCATCCAATAAAATGTAATTTAAATCAAGTCTCGCATCTGTTCTCAATCCCATTCAGTCTCTGCTTTCCATCAGCCTTCGGACAATCTTTGCAATTATACTTGTTAACCCTTATAGCCCCAGATGCTTTCCAACCTTTTCAATACAGAACTGTGTACCCCAATTGCAAATTGCCCTGAGGGAATGAATGCTGTAATACAGTGTGAGAGTAAGAACAGCATCCAGCCCTGTGTTCACAGATTCTTCCCAGCTACATACACCAGTGGGTAGTGTTCATTTCAGAGAGTCCTCTCTGCTTGCCCTTCTTCTATCCCATACCACCTGCTGCAGTGCAGATCACTTTACAAAGATACAGTGGGCAGAATGAACGAAACAGTGGCCAGCAGATCATTTGTACACATATCAAGTTCCTAAACCCAGGCCCTAACAGAAAAGCAGGAGACAACAGAAGAGCTCAGGGAGAAGCAGTCTTAGTCGCTGGCTCTTGGATCATTCATGTTACACACAGTTTATATCTCAAGCATTTGCTCAAGTAATACAAGTACAGCAATCTCCCAAACAAATCAGACCTATGTACCTTTCCACCCCTTCCCTCAAAACCACCCCAGCCCCAAGCCTACACTTTAAGTAGCGTTGTAATGGTGCCCTCTGGTGTCCCTGTCACGAATTGCCATTTAATGCCACTAGAAACCAAAACCAGAAAGTCTTACTTAAGTAACCATATGGATTAATTCATCTAATAAGACAAGAAAAACATGCGTTCAGATGAAAATCCAACCCTAAATGGCAGCATCTTGAACCAATGGCTTAGAGGGAAGCAAAAACTGTGGAACAGCTTAGTAAGGAATTTTCACATTGCTTTCTGAAAGCCTGGGCTCTCTTTAAAATATGAATGCTTAAAAAGACAAATACAACTTGAAAATAAATAAATATATTCACAATCTGTAGAGTTACATTCTTCTAACCACCCCCACAAGGTTAGGAGTATCCAAAAAATCCAAGTCTTTAAAATGTCACAATGTGGTAATTCAGCACCATGAACATAGTATATTCTCCAAAAAGAAAAAAATGTTCTTCAAATCTCCATGTGGGCTTTTTTTTTTTTTCATTCTTCTTATCCTAACCTCTGAGTTCTTAAGAAAATATACTAACATTTGAGGAAACTTAGAGGTAAATAGTTACACATTCCACAACACAATTCTGTACACTTGCAAGCATACTGGTTAGAGACACCCGTGTGGGAGAGGCAGTGAGTATAATTTAAAAATGTCTACTCATTCATTTAATTTATGTGTAAAAATAAGGCCCACAGATATTATTCTGTGCTAATATTCATGAATCTATAGGTTAAAATTCATTGCTTTCAAGTAAAAAAAGGTCATATTTGTTTTCAGACCTGAGTGTATAAAGTACTAAAATGAAGACTCCATATCTCTCTAAATGCCAGCTGAATACTTTCAGGTGGGGTGTAAGAGAAGAACTTAAGGTAATCCAGTAGCTAAGATATTTCCAATTAAAGCTCTGTCTTTCAGAGCATGCTCTATTTCCTTTTCATCAATCTTCAAAGACACCTGAAAAGAGAAAAGGATTTTTCATGGTGAAGAACTCATAAAAGCAAAGTTGCTACCACACTAATTTCTACCATATTAAACTTTTCTCCCTAGAGGCAAGCAAGTTAAACACTGCTTTTTACAATGGCCTGGAAAAAAATAATCTCATTCACATCACACTTCTATTCTCAAACGCCTTAAACCCTAACATAAAAAAAAATTGCTTATCTAATTGTGGTTATTTTGAATCTTTACGTGGCAAAGGACAAACTCTCCAAAACAGGACAATTAAAAGCACTGTCACAAAGAAGCAGTTGGTCCTACCTTTGTAAAGCGGGTTTCCTTGTTTTTCTTTAATCCTAAAATGCCCCTGGATTCTAAGAGCCCTGAGAGGGACAAACACTCTGACTGGTCCACAGCTGCCACCTGCTGTTTACGACAGACGTTACTGTAGGCTTCATATAACTGGGAGGAAAAGAGGAAGAACTGTTGCTTAAAAGTTACCATCCTTGAACAAGCATGCAGAAGATTAATTCCCAAAAACCTATACTGTAATGTAGGAAAGGGACTTTAAATAACTTCACAGAAAGATGCAGAAATGTCAGGGAGGATAGGGTGGTGATTAATGGTTAATGCTTAAGCACATCCCCAGGGAAATTGAGTCAGCTGCCTTTTATACAGTACTAATATTAATTCTTACTGTTAAAATACATTTCAAATTCATATCAGTTGGAGCATGATAGGCCTTTTGGAAAATACCTGTGCTGCAAAGCAGATTCTCATCTCTACCTCAGCTTCATCTGCTGAGATTTCCAACTTACCTTTCCCAGAGTGACCTCTTTGATTTTCAACCGCTTGGTCAAAAGCAGCAAAGAGCAGACCAAGATCTTCTGCTGGAGAGGGAAGGAATCTTTGGTTCCTTCTTGGCCCAAAGTCATCCTGTTACCATCAACTTCTGAAATGACTTGGGATATGTGAGTAAGACCAACACGCTTGGGAACCAGAGACTGAGAGGATGATTTACCTATAAAGTAAATAAGTTGAGCTTCATTACATTTTTCAAATATTATGTGTATGTATGTTGTGACAGATAATACTGAGCTTTAGCTAAACAAAATCCAAGTCAGTCACAAGATGGCAAAGCAGAGGTTCCAATTCTAACTAGGAGCCAAAGGATAAAAGTCAATGCTATCTTCAGAAAGATGCCAAAGAAATGTGGGAAGACTTGGGAAGTAGGGTTATTTGAGTGAGATATTTGGTCTTGTAGAGTGTAATTCAAGTTGGAGAGACAAAATCTATCTCATTGAAAGAGTAAGGACTGGACAGAGAGCTATGGTTTTCTGCCTTGAAAGTTCTTAATGCCTCAGAGGTAAAGAAGAATAGAACCTCAAAGCAAAAATGATGACTATGCCCAGTAATTAAGAACATAAAAAAAAAAAGAAAATAGTGGCAAAAAGTACCTAATATTTTGAACCAAATGAGTAGATAAAGTGTGGACAATAAAGTCATCCCATATCAGTCCTTCAGATGGCCTCCTCAAATGACCTTTGAGGTTTGGTTCACTTGCCCAAGTTGATCTGCAGGAGAGTAACACTTGAGAAAATGTCATTGGATATCCTAGCAGATAGCAGCACCCTCTCAAAAGTCAGAGGTTGGGAAACTGCCAACAAGCTGCATAGGACTATGGGCTCATTGTTTGTAGATGCATGACTTGTAAGAGAGAGGAGGGATTTGCTCTGTAACAATCTTTGCCGGAAGTTACTTCCTGAGACCATTTGCAGTTGCCCCACACAATTTGCTTCTATTTCATTACTACAACGGGATGCTGCAGAGGACTAATGGAGAAACCAGAGCTCACAGATCAAGTAACAGAATCTTAAAATTGGAAGAAATTCAGATGTCTATTCTTACCCTTTACCCAATGACTGAGTCTGCTCTAAAACAATCCCAACATGTGGTCACTTATCCAGCTTTTGTTTGAATATCTTCATTGCTGCAGAACTCACTATATTTCAAAGAAGTTAATGTATTTGAAAGTTCCCTCTTATATTTAGTTGAAGTCAATGTTCACATAGCTTTTGAGAACCATTAAGTCAATCCCACACACATCAAAAGACAAAAGATAGGAAAAGATAGGAATTAGGTTAGTCTAATCATTTATGCCAGGAATTTACAGGTTCTTTTAACAATGTGTGTGCCAGTGGTACCCACTGACAAGCCTAAATGTTACTGGTAGGGGAAAAGGGTGGTGGAGGGAGGAGGTTAAGAAAATCAGGAAACCAGTATTTAAGTTTATATACACTTTGGCATATATTGCCTACCCTCAGTCTAAACACAAATTTGTCTACTTCTAAAATATTTTAAGTTATTTTCTTTTCGAAGTTAGTGATAGCAACAACTTTAATAGTAACTTTAAGCAGAAACGTAGGAAGAAACAACCAAGTCAAACTGTCCTGTTTCTAAAAATTAACATTGAATATTAAACACCGACAAAATATGTAGTTCATGGTCATTTACATCTGCCACAGCTAAAACAAGGCTGAGAGAAATGAAAGTTAATTTTGCCATTTGTGATAGCCTTCTGTTTACTGTAGCAATATGATCTTTGTATCTCCACCCTCCTAGACTTGTTTAAAGGCTTAAGATATCCCAAAATGAACTCATAATTTTTTTACCCGACTCTACCTTATTTACCAGACTTTGTTTTCACCTCCTTGCACTCAACATAAGCACCCAGAAAGAAGCTGATCCAACCTTACTGTTGACAGTTTTCATTCCTAGATCTTGGAAAAAAACCTGACTCTATCCTAGCCATTTATGTAACACCCTGGGGAGCTCATTTCCAGTAATTCATGGACTATGGTATTGGCAGGCAAGATTAAAATAAAATAAATGAAACTGACTAAACATGCACACACACAAATGGGTGAGTGTGGATTTAACTACATTCATTTCATCTTTCTACCTCTTTCCTCAGAAAAGTTAAGCTTCCAATTATAAAGGAAGACAAAAGGAGATAAACTACTTACATTCAGACAGTGGTTTGAGAATAGTCTGGCTTTTGACATCCGATTCTACAATTTCAATAGCTCTCCTACAAAAAAAAATTTCTAAAATTAATTTAATCAGAGCCAAAGCAAATACCACACCAAACCACCAAGCTCAAAAGCAGGCACATTAACTAAAAACATGTTTTAAAAATTTAAAGCCCCCAAACAAAACTGGGTTATGTCTCAGCTAAAGGGGATTTAATTGTCTTGAAATAATTCATGGACCAGGGATTTGAGAAACTTTAACACTACATGGTTCTTCTTTTAGATGCCAAGTAGGTCATCATACATTGAGCCAATAACATTTTGGAGGAGGAAAAATGTCATGGGTAGGAGAGAGGATATTAGTGTGGGTGACTGACTAAAGAAAACTAGCACCATCCATACACAGCAGACCTAAGAGGGGAGTCATGAGTTATATATACATAAGATATGTGAAGGCTAAACCATGCCGGCCTACAGGAATGTTGCTTGTAGCTACAGTCTTTACTCAAGTAGTTTGCTGACTAGGGGAAACTTTTAAATTTAGGATCAGGCAATCTAGCAACAGGAAGAGCTTACTCCCCCACTGCTCTCTCCAAAGTGCTTTGCCCACAGGAAGCCATAAGCTAGACCTGGATCTTCTGCAAGGCAGTAGGGGGAGGTTGGACCAGAGGGCCAGCACAGCAAGTATCATTTTAATGGACCCAGTGTCCCTACTGGGAGGGAAAAAATTTCATCAGTCAGCACAGAGGCTTTCCCCAGCAGGAGGGGCAGGGGGATGGGAAAGGAAAAAGGTCTGGAATATTGTGGGGGGACTACCAACTGGAGGGAAGAAGGGGTGCCTACAAAAGGAAAGAAGGGGAAGAAAGTCTAAAGGCAAAGATGGTTCAGGTCCATAAATAAACCTGCTTGAGACCAGCTAATGGAAAAGTAAACTGGAGTCTTTTTTAATACAAATGTAATTAACCAATCTATAATCACCACAGGGAGTGCCAGCAACATCTCATTTGTTTCTCCCTCTGTAGGTAATGGACTGATAATGTTTCAGACATTAACACGGTGGAAATCCAGAGCTCCCCACTGAGAAACAAGTCCTCTTTTCTGAGCGTAAAAGTAGCAGAATTGAGCCTCTTAAGTCACATTCACTTGAGTTACATGAGACAATTAACAGCCATTTCTAGGTTTTTTAAATAAAAGTAGCCTACAGTGCCATAACTCACCTGCAAACATCTAGCGCTTTGCGAACATCTCCTGAAACAGCAGAGACTTTGCGGGCACAGAACTGAATTGCAGCATTGTCCAGAACCTGATCTCCAGACACCTTCAGACAAGACACAGACAATTTAAATCTTCTCTGCAATTTGGGTTCTAGATGTAAATATTTTCACAATTAAGTCTAAACCTGGCTGGTCACTCATTAGGAGATAGATACCTTTTCTGTTTGTAAATAAATGAAGATATTTCAGTTTTCACACATTCAAGAATTTTTATAGGAATATGGATTAAAAAAAAAAAAAAAAAAAAAAAACCCACAAAACTATTTAGTCACTTTCAAAAGAAAGTTTGTTCATAGGTCCTATTTTATAAAGACCATTAAAGCATTTGAGAAGCTGGTCATGGTGATGCACACCTGTAATCCCAGTGGCTAGGGAGGCTGAGGCAGGAAGATCTCAAGTTCAAAGCCAGCCTCAGCAACTTAGCGAGACCCTGTCTCTAAATAAAAAATGAAAAGGGCTGGGGATATGGCTCAGTGGTTAAATACCCCAGGGTTCAATCCCCAGTTCCAAAAAAGAAAAAGAAGCATTTGAGTGATTCATTCAACTTTTCTAATTTCAACACTGAGGAGTCCAATAAATAGAGCCATGTGTGAAAATTCACATAAAAATGTTCCCACTATGGGTCCACAGGAATGCCCCATACCATTAGTAAAGCAATCAAAGCAAAATATTTTAGAACGATAGTTAGGTTTCCTTAACTAAGTTCATCCAAGGAACAAAATTTGGCATAACAGTTGGCACTCACTTGATTAAGTCGATCTTGCAAGATAGCAGCTATCTGATTTCTGGTATAAGGTGAGAAGTGCAATAGCTGTGGCTTACATTTTTCTTTAGCTTCCAGCCTTGGCAGGATTCTGTCTGTGAGATCCAGGGTATTAGCAATACCTGAGGAGGAAGCAAAAATCATCACAAGTCAAATCATCCTAAAAGGAAAACTAAACCCTCTGAAAGATAAACACTTCCAGTTATAAACCAGCATCCAATTGTTGCTTTCGACCTGCCGTCCTCCCCACTCCAATATGTAAAATGTACCTATTAGATAAGATGTATATAGTCATTACAGAATGGCATTTTCAAAGTAGGTTTAGATTATTCGTTGATAAGCAGTACCAAATATTTTAAAAAATCTATTGTTTCATGTCTTATTTAGCGGGGGAGGTGGTACTGGGGATTGAACCCAGGGTCTTGTGCATGCTAAGCACACACTCTACCTTTGAGCTACACCCCCATCCCCTAGGTCATTTTGACAGAAGGGTATAACATAATAAGGCCCATTAATAACATAAAGAAGCCTGAAATGCTTCTTCAATGATCTTTATAAAATAGGGCTATAATAATAATATAATATGTTATTATATAACATAGGAATGGAAAGGGTATTGCTGTTACCCAAGCTGTCTCTGAACTTTTGATCCTCCTGCCTCACCCTCCTGAGTACCTAAGACAACAGAGGCCACCATAGCACCAGCTCCTAAGTCACTTAAAATTAATTTTCCTTAGATTAAAATTACTAGCATCTTATAGTAATTTGCTTATTTTGGCATGAAGGCAGGAAGCTGGGTTAAGATAAAATAACAGATAATAAATAAACTGAACAGATTTATTTATTTTGCAATACTAGGGATTGAACCCACGGCCTCGCACCTGCTAGGCAAGTACTCTACCACTACGCTACATGCCTATCCAAACTGATTGAAGCTAAGATAGGAGGATCACAAGTTTGAGGCCAGTCTCAGCAATTTAGCAGGTCCTAAGAAACTTAGTGAGAACTGCCTCAAAATGAAAAAATTATAAGGGTTAGGGATGTAGTTTATTAGTAAAGCACCCCTGGGTTCAATTCCAATTATTGGAAACAAACAAAAGCCAAAACCTTCAGAACTACCAAGTAACATTAAAAACTAAGCACTAACCAATCAGCACCAATCGAGAATTGCTCAGCCATGGCCATTCAAATAGTGTGTATAATACGTCCTGCCCTTTGCTGTCCAGTTGATCCATCTCATCCAACACCAACACACTATATACAAAGAGAAACAATTAGCATCCATAGTCACCTTCTTAAGCCTTCAATCTGGACTAATTTTATGTCATATTTCTAAAGCAGAGACCAGTTTGAAGACTGTAATTTATTCAAATCTCTAGTCACTTTTATAATGATACCCCCAACATTTCACAGCAATTAGTTTAAAAACATTTTTTCCAATTTAAAATTAGAAAGTATACTTTTCTTCAAGTTTATGTAACTACCTCTTCTTATAGAGCAAAAATTGTGAACGTTCTTTCTGTAGGCAATAGACCTTATAGATTTTCACTGAGCAATATGCAGCAGAGAATACTTACATCATGGGGCCCTTCTCTGCAGTCATATGTTTTTCCAATTTCTTCATCATGTCCTTCCCAGCTGGCCGGGATACTTCTTCCTGACAAATCTCCTGAGCAATAGCTGGGAATACAGCCTGGGCATTCCTCAAGGACATGCAATTCAGCACGATAGTTTTAAAGTTTTTACTTCCTTCTAGAAAAAAACAAACAAAAAACCATGGGAGTTATTTTGGCTTCAGGTAAACTTTGATGTAACTTGAGAGATAATAGTATATGAGAGGAAGTTCTACTTTCATTTGGAAAAATTTAGACAATGAAACAAAAGAAGTCTTATTTTGAGGAAACCTTCAATCTCTTAAATGTTTAGTCTTCCTCAACCCTTAATAACCAAGTATTGTTTTAGCAAAAACATCACAATTCAGATTCTCAATATACCTTGAGGTCTTGCAGAATTCGGCTTAAGCAGGCAGTTTTTTCCAGTTCCAGGAGCACCAGAAAGGTAAAGACTTCCAGCTTTTTCCCCACAGATGTGTTCCCTTAGGAAATTCTTGATGACATCTATCTCCTTTTCTCTGGCAGGCAGTCGATCTGGGACAGCTGTATTCAGGACAAGCTTTGCTTGCTGGTAGCAAGTACCTGCACCAGACATAAAAGGACAACTAGACACAACAGAAGGTGACTGAAAAACACACTGGATTTCATTTGGAGTCATCAGCTTTGTTTACAACAGCTGGACTAACAGCTGGCATGTAAGAACGCACCTTCTTGCTTGAATAGTTTCAAATGTGCAGAATCTTTCTCCAATGGACATTTCTGTTCAGAATTTGTTATGATCTCCTGCTCTTTTTGAACTGAGGGAAGTATTTTGTTTTGACGAATTTTGGCTTGTTCTCTTTTGCTAGGAGACTTAACTGTCAGCTGATTGTCAAATACCAGTCTCCTTCCCTTAGGTGTATGTGAACGAGGGGGGCCATTCTCTTTCTTGCCTTGCTTTGGTGGAGAACAGGGAGATAAATGGGGAGTATTGCATAGGTTGTCATCACCTGAAACATTAAAATCAAAACATGGTCATTCATAGCAGTAGACAGTGAAAAGAGGAGAAATGTCTACTTGAGCACCACAAAATAAACATCCTTCTCACCTAGAAGCAAATACTGGCCACTAGATGGAGTCACTGAATTGTACTATTTCATAGAAATCAGGTTCTAATGAGGTAAAATTCTAAGATTGTTCTGAAAAAACAGGATTTCTCAACCTTGGCATCACTGACATCTTGGACCAAATAATTCTATGTTGTAAGGGGAACAATAGGTGCATTGTAGAATGTTTTGCAGCATCCCTGGTTTTTACTTATTACGCCAATAGCAGCACAGCTGTGATAACCAGAAATATCTCCAGATACAGCCAAATCACACCCCATTAAAAAGAAATGCTCTGGGGCTGAAGGTGCACTTGACTAGTATTTGAGAGGTTCTGGGTTCCAATCAATGTTCTAAAATAAGAAAAGGTTTGAAAATATTAAGAATGTCATCCATTTGTTTCTCTTGATTTCACAAACATGAAGGCAAATTTCATAACACCATATAATTGCAACATAATTGAAAACAATGACAGAAATAATGGATCTGGTCTTCAAGTATTAAGGACTTGAAGACCAGATCTATTAACTAGTTCAGCAAGTGATCTCAATAAGTGGCTTAACTCTGAAGTTTAGTAAGCACTTAGCAACCATTCTGAAAATAAATAAAATGAATAGAGTAGTCTCAACCGAATTTAGAGAAGTCTTTCAAAGGACAGGCATCACTGAGAAAGAAAGGTTGAGAGCTACTAGTCAAAGAGCTGTACTCATACAAGGAAAGCTTACCCAGACGTTTTCTAGGGCTGAGAGGCAGAATTTTTACACCAGGAGAAGAGGGTATAGCCTGGACATTTGCTGGTTCTAGTTTAGTGACACTAGAATTTTTAGTTTTGTTCAAAGTCCGAGATAGCTTCTTTTTGGGAAAACTGATTGTAGTCTGTGTCTGGGATCGGGTTTGAGGCATGATGGCAACACAGCAGGATACAAAGAACAGGGCAGCCTGTTAATAGGTAAAAGTGAAGGGGAAATAACTAACATGGAACTTATTTATACCTATGATCAACATTCACTTCAAAAGTAAATTGTTATTTTAGTATTTTAGCATTCAGTTCTGCTTCTCACCCAAATCTATGCAATAACAGCTAACAGTGTTGTCTACCTAGTATGCCTAAAAGGCTGTTATAAGCATTTTCTCATATTAACTCATTGAAGTTTTACAACTACCTTAGAGGTAGGTTCTATTATTATCCCTATATTACAAATGAGACAACTGAGAAGCACAGAGGCCCCAAATCACAGAAAAGGGATATAACTAACCCCAGGCATTCTGGCACCAGAGTCCACTTTCTTATTAACCTGAGCGAACCCAGTAAGAATATTTTAATTGATTTCTACAGTACTTCTAATTTCCTCACTCCCCATCATCCCCACTTAGCTCATAACCGCCATATTGACAGTTTTGAAGCTCGGTCTTCCCTCTGCTCCTGCACTTTTTAGTCCCAACGCCACACAGCTCTCAACTCTGGAACATTTCCTTCGTACAGTTTTCAGTTCCTTACAGTATTTCGAGGGCTCACATCCCTCTTCCCAGAGACCCCGACCTGCTGCGATCTCAGCTCTCTTCCCGTCACTTTACCTGGGGCCTGACGGGAACCTGCAGCCCTCGCCCAACCCGCCGGCTCCCAGACCCCAGGCCTCACCGGGCAATCCTCTCCTTTCCAACCCTCAGGGCTGCGTCACCTCCGTGCAGGTTCCTTCTCGCGTCTCACACGGCCTCAGGGACTCTACACCACAAGCTCCACAAAAACAACACACCAGCAGTAGAAAAGTCAGCTCGCGCCAAATCTGCACAGCAGCAGCATTCCCAGCTCGCGCCAAAGTCCAGTCACGCTTCCGATTGGCTGACAGCGCCGCGCCAAGCGCCTTGGCCACCTCCCCTTCCTTCGTATCCAATCCTGCTGGAAAGCCTACAGCCAATAAGACAGCCCCAGGTCTCAGAGCCAACGCGAAGCCTCGCCCACAGCCCGGGCGGATGTACCTCCGGGGCCCAGCGGAAAGGCGCGCGGTGGTGGCGGACGCGATTCTAGTTAGGCGAGCCCTCCAAGCCGCAAGGCCGGGCGGGAAGTGTAGTTTTTGCCCCACACGACTCTATTTCCGCGTTCTTCTTTTCGACTGGAGGGGTCAATATGTCGTCGTTCTTCTTACTGCCAGATTATCCATTTTCATTATCCCAGTGGGTTCGATTTTCAGACCACTACTACGTAATACCTATCATTTTGGGGGCGGTTTTGTGTGCCAAGAATGATGCTAGCATTTTATTCATCTCTAACTCAGCCCTGCAACGCATGAAGGAGTGCGCGGGATTTACGGTCACACCATCTTGTTGGCAATAAAGGGCCTTGAATCCTGATGTCCTGGCATCTGAACCTGTGTTTCTTGGTAAAGTTCTATTATCTACGCTTCAACACAGTATTTTTTTTGTGTTTCAAAAGTGAGAAACGAGGTTATCCCAACCCTTTATTTCTGTTTGGGATAAGAATGTTATATCTTGTGCACCTTCTTACCATCAATCCACATATTGTGGGGAATGGAATTATGACCCCTTAATATTAAAATCTGTTATGGCCAAAAACTGGGGCTTCAGGGCGAGGGAAGAAAGTTGTAGATGAGGCAAGCTGAGCATTTAATGAAAAACACAAATTAGAGCAGTAATTTGCAGGTCAGCTTTCAAAACTAATAACCCATTTAAGTCTCAGATTCCTTTAAAGGCCAGAACCCAATTCTAGATGATGGTTAATATTTATCTTTTATCCTTCAATATAAAATAGAGCCTTTTTATAACGTTGAGAAATAGGCACATAACAACATTATGATTGTCAGTTAATTGTACTAAGTTCATATAGGAGATAAGAGCCAATACAGAAAGTTTAAGTATATACTAGAAGCTAAGCTTGGTAGTTTAACAATTATCAGCTTATTAATCTTCACAAGCACCCACAAAGTTGGTATTTCCATTCTACAAATGGGGAAAACAAGGTGTAGAGAGGGTTGTGTAAGCTTGTCCAAAGTCACACAATTATGAGTGGAAGAATTTGACAGGAAATCACATTTTTTACCACTTACTCATAGGGGGAGGGTTAAACAGATGCAGGTTCTAAATAGGAAGAGATGATGAAGGACTTATATTTGAGGAAGCTTTCTAGCAGCTAAAAACTACAAAACACAGGCTGCCATAAATGAACAAAGAATAACTAGAATGCTTTATTAGATGGTATTTCTGACCTAATAGAATAACAGAATCCAGGATGCACCTTCACTATTTACAAACTGGGCATCTAAAAATTTCCCTTAATAATATTCAGCTTTGAATAAACAACCTACCTCATTTACAATGGGAGAGAGCAGAAGAATCTAAGTACTTAAAAGTGCATATTGGAGTTGATGAAACCACCAGAAAATATAGCACTGGCTAAAGAAAAGTGAATGACCACTGTGGAAGCAGGCAGTGTGTCACAGAAGGTCAGAATTGAAAAGTTTCTGAAAGGTTATCTACTTGAAGTTCTCCCTTTTCACTACTCATGAACCTCCCGTATTGTTATGCACACAACCATCAGTGTTAATTGCTTCTGTGCCTCTGTTCTTGCTGTTCCCACTGGAATGCAGCTCACCATCCATCTGGTCTAACTCCCATGAAGCCTTTTAATACACTTCAGAAATTCCTCAGCTGCCCTGAAGTCTATTTACTAGACTGTGGGCTCCTTGGAGGCAAAGACCATGCCTATTCGTCTTCATCATAGCTGTCCAACACAGAGTAAAGTACACGTTTGCCAAAAGAAGGAATGAAAAGGACATTCTTGCCAAGTAGACATCCACTCTTTGCATGAACATCGTGTGTGTGTTGCTGGATGGCATATATGCAGTCCTTTAAATATCATACCCCAGCTAGGTACAGTGGCACACATCTGTAAAATCCCAGTAACTAGGGAGGTTGAGATAGGAGGATCACACGTTGAAGGTCAATCTCAGCAACTTTGTGAGGCCCTAAGCAACTTGGCAAGACCCTGTCTCAAAAACATTAAAAATTAAAAAGCACTGCGATGTAGCTCAGTAGTAAAATGCCCCTGGGCTCATTCCTCAGTACCATTCAGTCAATCTCACATCCCTTAATCTAGGAGTGGAGAACGATTCAATTATGAGTAAAACAATCCAGACTAGGCTCCAGTGGTGTCAAAGGTGATGCCCTTCTCCAAAGTTATCTTCTAGGACTGTCAGTTCCTGAGGTTAATATTTTAGTTCTCTTACCTCTGTCTGCAGAGTACTAGGAAGTCATATAGGCAACTTCCTTCCAGTTAGCTAGTTCATGGCTAAACTGGGTCAGGAAATACTTAAGAGGTACATTCAAAGTAAGGAGCTGTGCCTCCATAGTAATTAGAGTGAACAAACTGGTGTCCTTATCACTTAACTCAGTGATACACAGTATCATGGAAAGGAAACCAAGCACACTGGAAGGACCTGTCTGGCATCCCCACACACCAGCAATACCATCCCAGTGAGCAAAGAAACCTTATAGGGTTAGGAAGTTGAGGGTCACTTAGGCAAGCTCCATTTGTGAGCTATTTAAAGTCAGGAAGAACAATTAAATCAATAAATAGGTAGTTTATTAATCATATTAATAACAATGATGGGTCAAATAATCAGGAATTCAGCCAATCTGGTAGGTATGGATGAAAATGAAATGAGATTTTTCCCCCACCCTCCCCTCACCCTCTTTATAAAGTTTTTATATCTAAATTATGTGAGAGTGATTCATACACACACCCATTATGATTCAGTATAGGAAATGATTTCAAGACCTTTGCTGGTAATGAAAGTTCAAGTTAAGCTCATTAAACCTTAGTGGTTATTGTATCAGCTGACCACGGTAAGCAAAAATCTCTGGTTGAATTTTTTACACCTAAAATCAAAGTTCAAAAAAAACAGCTAAGATTTCAGCTTAAAAAGCAGTGAAGAAAAACAGCCAACACCCATATAAGAATGTACCCATGAGCCCAAGGGCCCTATCTTTTCCTCCACCGTCAATTTGAGATCAGCCATACAACACAGGTAGAAACAAAAGGGATACAAGGAATGGACACAAGGTCAGGGAGCCTCCTGGGTTCCCTCAAATCATGGGCAAAAGCAGTTCAGTAGCAAATTGTGTGTGTGTGTATGTGTATATATATGTGTGTGTGTGTATATATATATGTATGTGTGTGTATATATATATATATATTTGTAAACATTTAAAATAATGACTTTCAGGATCTCCTAGTCAGCATGACTAACCAGAACTGCAATTTTCAAAACATAGTGGAAGAGGAGAGAAAACTCTCAGGAAACTGCGATACTGCTTCTGTGTAAGTCAGTACATCTGCCTTCTCAAGTGACCTGGAATCGAAGCATCACACTTACCCAGAATATGAGACAATAGGTTTTCTTCCCTCTCTATGCCACCACTTGTGGTAGTATTCCAGACAAGAGTACACAATTTTCAGTTTTTTGTCTTTGTTTTTAAGCAAGGTTTAATTAAACTGCACAGCATTTAGAAGAAAGAAATGTACCAAAGAATTGAACCTGAGACCAGATTACACATTTTAGAGGGGAAGGGGGAAAAAAAATCAGTGCTATTTGGGAAAGGGAGCACTGAAATCAGAATATATCTCCAAAATAAATCATACAATAAATTATGTTTTAAAATAGTGAATCCACATGTAGATGGATGGACACATACACACACACATGCACACACACCATTCTAGTCTTTTATTCAGTGTTAACTGCGACTTCCATGTTGGTCACTGTGGAAAAGGACAAAGGTTAGACAAGAGAAAAGAAGGTTAAGCACCCTCAGCCACCAGTGGAATGAGATTTAAGACAATTAGAGAAGGAACCCACCAAGTAGTCACAAACTAGAGTAGAAAGTAGGAAACAGCAATTATCAAGGAAGATTTTAATTACTTCAGAGGGAAAGGAAGAAAGCACAGAAATCTAACACGAGTAAAGGCACAATGAACGTGGAGTTGAATGGAACCAAACCCTTCCTTCAGTCAGTTATCCTTTTTTTCTTCTTTTGCATGTGATTTTGAAGGTGGTTATATAGTTTTGTTTCATGTTGTTTTTAAGAGCTGAGTCTTGAAGGCAGAGCTATAATGCTCACCCCTCTTCCCTCCCATTCCCTAAATTAGGGTGGCTTAACAGAAAGCCACCTTGACTACATAGCTAGGGACTAATATTCAACAGGGAAAGAAAGACTACAACTGGAATGTGAAGAATCTGACTCGCAGTAGATTGTAGGTTGGGTTTCCAGGACAGCTCAGTGTAATGCCATCAAAGGGCCTCTGATGCCCACACTCCACCCCCCCAGAGCTTCACAGAAGGGAAGAACCCTGGAGTCACACTTCTCCCCCACTCCTATAAGCACTCAGCCTACAGATTATTTCAAGTGATCAGGAGAATTAAAACACACCCCAACCCTGAGTTGCTCTGTAGCAAGTCTATTTACAATTTTTTTCTTCTCACCTCTACCTGGAGGTAAATCTGGGTTTCAAGCTGAGAAGCCAAAGGGTGAGGGGAGTCCCTCAGTGCAATTGCCAGTTTCCTTGCCTTTGTCAATTAAGAGGGCTGGGACAAATCCCTGGAGACAGCAGCCTCGTGTCCATCAGCTGATATAGTCCTAGGCTCTTACTCTGCTGGTGTAGGCTGTGAAAATGGTGGGGCTATGCAGCTGGATCAAATCCCCATGACAAAGAAAACCATACCTGGAATATCAATATGCCTTGGTCCAGGTTTGGTGACCAGAGAAGGGGAAGATGGGCATCTAGCTCATTTAAAAACCTGGAGGTCACTGCCCTGCTTCCTAGAAAGGGCAGTTAAGAAACAACTATTACGTTTTTCCCACTAAGGAAAAACATTACAAAACCAAGCCCACACAATGGCTGTTAACACAGCTTCTCAGATACTTAGCGGGGCAATGTCTCTTCCCTCCAGGAGTAGACAAGGGAGTTAATGGGACTGGGCTATAGCCTCAACATGAGACCACCCGATCTTTCACTGAAGAGATGACATCCCCACGAGCAGATAAAAAGAACAGTTTTAAAGGTGAGACGTTTTAGTGCTCTTACAGCTGGCCCACCTTAAACCTATATTACAAGCTCTGTACAACATACAAAATAGACCAATAATTATGAGGATCACATTCCCATCTTCAATAGCAAATATACATGATAATAAATCTGTTATTAACAGTGGGACGAAATAATGTATAAGGCAAACACATTTAAATAGGTGCTGTCATTAATGTGTTCTGAAGGAGAAAAGCCATTTGATTAGATCTATATCCAGGCCTTTCTGTTTTTCATGAGGCCAAGACAATTAAAGTACAATCAATACCCATGTGACACAGTCCAAATGCTGGGGAAAATGAGTGGTAGCACGGCATGGGGAGGAAGCTATCAGCCCCAATGAAAAGTGGGGGTTTGGTTTTATTTATGATACTTATTTTGATGCTCTATGTTTGAATAAAAGAAAAAGAAAGACACACTTTGATCAACATTGTACAAAAGGCATCAACTCCCATTTCAAAAATAAATGGGAAGACTTCACAGTCAAAGTTCAGTAACCTGTCAGCATCTACGCTGGAACTGTGCTGCAGTAACAATTCTCGTATTCTCCTCTCTCTCAGTTCTAGTCATTTCAGGATGCTGGGGAAATGTCTGGAAGGTAACTGCTAACAGATTTGAAAACAAGCATGATAAATAATGATTTAAAAAGTCTGGTGACAAGCCAAGTGTGGTGATGCATGCCTGTAATTCCAGTGGCTCGGGAGGCTGAGGCAGGAGGATCATGAGTTCAAAGCCAGCCTTATCAATGTCAAGGTGCTAAGCAACTCAGTGAGACCCTGTCTCTAAGTAAAATACAAAATAGGGCTGGGGATGTGGCTCAGTGGTTGAGTGTCTCTGAGTTCAATCCCCAGTAACCCCCCTCCCCGCAAAAAAAAAGTCTGATGACAGACCTAATCATGAAAGTCTGTACTCAGAGTCAGTGTGGTTCAAGGGATGGCAAGGACAACAGACTCCAAAGAGAACCCAAGTTGAGCCTTCCTTCACCCACCACTGGGAAGATTTGGGTTTCACCTGGCATACACCTGTGATCCAATGGATTAAAAAGGTCCCTGCGGAAGTTCAAGCCTGTGATGTGTCAGAAGAGGTTTTTAACTAGTTTTCCCCCCTTCATTTCAAAGAACAGCCTGGTCTCCCTGCTCTCATGCCAAGTTCTGAGTAGCCTCTTTATATGGCAACAGCTGTAGCAAACCAATCCATCTGGTGTGTGAAGCCCAGGAGCCCCAACCTGTTGTTGGAGAAGGGAAAGTCACTGTCCCATCGTCCAACCTCAGTTGGACCCTCCATGTTCTCTGTGCTCTTTAATTAAGACCTGGAAGACAAAGAAACAACATATTGCTGGCTACCAGGGAAGATCTATCAGACTGAAGCACACTTCACAGCAAAGTCTTTGTGCTTCTTGGCATAAAGGAATTTAGAGCATCCCCACAAACTTCTACTCACTTCCTCACCCCTTAACTCTGCTGTGTTAGCCCCTGCAGTCTTGGGAAGGTGAGGCTGGTGAAGAAAGGAATGGAAAGAGCTTCCTCAGTCAGATGGCTGTGAACTTCAGCACAAACAGGCCATAAAGTCCTTTGCAGTCCTTTGCCCAGCCCCACCCACAGAGTGCTTTGCCCTTCCCTTCTTAAGTCATTCTGGAGCATGAAGGACTCAAAGGGCTTAGGGTCAGTAAGAAAAGACTGAGGCAGACTTGAAGTTGAGGTTAAGGCCCAGACCCTGTCTTCCTATTTCCTACCAGCAGTTTTTGGGGTTTGTGGATCAGGAATGAATGATGCCCCTGACAAAAAGGAACTTCTCTTTTCAGGTGATGGGACAGAACACTCTTCAGCCTAGCACCCTGAGGAAAGGGGGCAGGAAGTCCTAGAGGACTCAAATGGCTCCTGGTCCCTTAGCTACAGAAAAACTGAATAACTCTAAAATGATCCTCGGTTTATCTTGCCCTCTCCTCTGATTAAAGGTTTAGTTCAACTGATTAGTATTTAGTGTTTATATCCAACTTATCCCTGGGATGGGAGGGGGTGAGAACTGAAATACCCCTAAAAATAAAGCAGACCCATTTCCTTGTCCTTTTTCCAAAGCTGACCTTTAAAACAGATCAATTCTCTGCAAACTCCTTTCCTGCTTCACTAAAAATGCCCCCTCCCCTCCCACCAAAGTCCTGGCCATGCCAGCCTCCTAAATGATGGAATACAATCTACCTGCCAAGCTTCCCCCACAGTGGATAAGAGCAGACAAGGGTACCATTTTCCACCCTGCCCCAAAATGAGTTCATTCACCACAACAAGGCACCTTTCCCCAGAGGAAAGCAGGAGACATGGAGGCTTGCTCCTCTTCTGGCTAGTAGGGTTTGTTAGAGGGGGGGATGGATACAGGATTTGAGACCCTACTGCCGATATAAAGAGTCCAATCACCAAGTCCAGAGACGAGATGCATAGATGGAGGTGAGCTGGAAGGATGCTTGGAGTCTAGGGTTGTTTGCACAGGAGAAACATGGTAGGAGCTCTCATGCAGGTTTCAGGGGAGTGGAGAGGACCATCTGAGAAAAAGAGGAGGGTCCATCCTTTTTCCTGAGGAACAGGACCAAGTCGGACTTCACCTGAGAATGGGTGGCAGAGGTGGGGCTCCACGGGCAGCTGAAAAAAACAAAATAAAAAGGCTCTTTAAGGGGCTGGGGTTGTGGCTCAGTGGTAGAGAGCTTGCCTAGCACATGTGAAACACTGGGTTCGAGCCTCAGCACCATGTGAAAATTAGTACATAAGATAAAGGTATTATGTCCATCTACAACTAAAAAATATTTTTAAAAAAATTTTTAAAAAGACCCTTTAAGCTAATTTTTAAAATCTGGGGACTAAGCTGTCTTCTTGTTTTGCTTTGTTTGTTTTAAAGAAAATGAAGATGAGGAGAAGATTTTGACCTGAGAAAACACAGAAATTCTATATTCTATGCAAATATGGAAAAACTTTCTTTACTACTTCTCTCACCTCTGTTTGTTTTGCTGGGATATATTCTCTGAAAATGTTTATATTCTTCTGGAGCAGGAAAATCTTCTACTGGGTGGAAGGAATACTTTGACTCAAAATCATCTGTGAAAAGAACAGAGTATTAACTCATATTGAACTTCTCTGTGCTCCCATAGGCCTCTGACTTATGACCCTCCCTTTACTAATCTTTAATGCACTCTGATGTATGGAGGGCCTGCCTTGCCCAGTTAACCAAGATTCTTGAACACAGCAACAGCAGCACCAAGGTACTTCCCATGCACAGAGCTGTTTATCTAAGGAGTAAGTCTTAGAGCTGATTCTTCAAACTTTCTATCAAAAAATCAGGCACATAACAGGAAAATGCTTCCAGTTGTTTGCATGGAAGCACAAAGAAACAGAGTTTCAAGCTTCAATAACATGAGCATTTTAGACTGTCACCATGGAAAACAACTGAACTGAATTTACAAATTGTAGAATTAATCTTAAATGGGAATATTTTCCTCCAACTAGTGAGAGATTTGACCACACAGTTCTCTTTCAGCCTACATTACTCTCATTTAGCTCTACAACACCATCTCCTGGTCCCCACTACCACTTCTATGGCCCCTCCACAAGGGAACTCAATTTCCTATAGGTGCAGCTTTATCACATTCCAAAGACTTCTTCGGTATGGATGTTATGTTCAAAGCAAACTCCTGGTGCATTTAATAGAAACAGACTGAAATGGTGAGGGATGTAGATGGGAGAGAGAAAACCACCACTAAGGAATCTAGAGTGTTAGGGATACAACAGAATTTATTAAACTCTAGTCCGGGGGTCCTCAACAGAGGACCAATAATATTCTCTGGAACCTTTATTTATGGCTCCATTCCACAACTGGAATCTCTTAGGTGGGGGTCCCAACATTTATAAACTTGGAAAAGTTAATCTGGTTGACTTTCTGATCTAGTGAACCTCCTTGTTTTACAGATGATAGAAAGGAGGCCCAGAGAAGGGAAGTGACTACTTCGAAATAACATAGCTAGTCAGTCGTCTCTGGGCATAAAAATAAAATAAAGGTATTGTATTCACCTGTAACTAAAAAAATATTAAAAAAAAAGTGTGGTGTTCTTTTGGTTGTCCCCCCCCCCCCCCAAGTACTGGGGAAAAAAACAGGGCCTCGGCATACTTGTTCAATTTTTTGCAATACTAGGGATTAAACCCGGGGCTGTGCACACACTAAGAAGCACCACCACTGAGATACCCCAAACCTCACTTGTTTAGTTTTTACAACTGCAAAGAGCTCTTAGGATACATATTTCTGTCCGAATAATCCCAAAGAAGAATAGTCTCTGCCATAAAAACTAACCATAAACAATGATCCTTGGGGGACTTGGTCATACTTTAAGGGTTAGCATGACATCTGCTGATTATACTTCTATCTATTTCCAAAGCAACCATGCCTATAATTCACATAAAGAAAGGATGACAATGGGTGGAGCTCGAAGTCCTGAGGATAAAAGTCAGAAAGGAACTGCTGCAAATAAAGAATACCTTGTGGCCATTTCCATTCCACACTGGCCATCTGGCAGCCAAGGCACTGAGTCAGCGAAGTAACCATAGGAACTCTGAGACAAAATAGCTAAATACTCCACCCAAGAAAAGACCGAACAGTGGTGATAGAATCTCTGTGGCCATTCCTCAGAGGTGGTGGAGGAGGAGGGGGTGGCCCAGCTGGAGTCCTTGAGGGTGGAGGTGGGGGCTTTCCTCTGTTCAGGGGTTCTGACCCATGCATTCGATATGGTGGTGGGGGGTGGAGGAGCATCCCTGGCACCATTTCGGATCATGGGGGGGTGGAGGTGGAGGAGCTGCAATTAAAATCCAAAGTAGTTAGGTTTGGGGTGTTGAGCTGGCAAGGGGAACAGGGGTTTGAGAGATAAGACTGAAAAGTGTCTTGGTGGCTTCCCGAATAACCAGGCTCTGTGAGCCTCTAGGAGCATGTTAAATATCATGTTCACCTTCCCCCTCATACTTATTTCTTGAACAACACTGCCATTTTTCCAGATATCAAGTTTCAGACCTTTTTAGATTCCCCCAAGTCAGTCAAGATCCTATCTATTCTTGATATCTTTCCCTCAGCTTTTCTATCCCTTCCTCCACAATTCTAATTCAGATCGTCTCATATTTAGCCTGTTCTGCAAAAGCCTTCCAAGTATACCTCCAAGTATTCTCCTTGCATCCAATTTCTTACTCCTCAATTTAACTCCTAAAATACTTGCTTAAATCTCTTCAAGGCTTTTGCATCTCATACAAAGTCTCAAATCCTTTGCTTAAATAGTAAACTATGTCAGTCAGCCTGATCTCCTCTTTTCTTCCTTCCCTCCCTCTATCCCTCTTTCCTTCCTTCCTCTTTTCTTTAGGTACTAGGAACTGAACCCAGGGGAGCTTTACTACTAGCCACATCCCCAGTCCTTTATTTTTTTATTTTGAATCAGGGTCTCACAAAGTTGCTTAGGGTCTTGCCAAATTGCTGAGGGGGCCTTGAACTTGGAATTCTCCTGCCTCAGCCTCCCAAGTCTCCAGGATTATAGGAGTGCACCACCATGCCCAGATCTTCTTTCTTAATTTCTACACTGGGTTAGGTGCCCCTCTTTTGCACTACACAGTGTATTCACACCACTCTACTGTACTGTATCATATTCACTATATGGGCTTCTTTCTCTGTATACTGTGTACTCCCTAATGTCTGAACAGGTTCCTTGACCTGTCCAAATGTTCAGCACATGGGAGGTACTTAATATCTGCTGAATAAACCAAATTACTATTAAAGGGAGAATCTTGTGACTCTCCCTGCAATACTCTGAATCTGTCTTCCCTTAATACTAAGTCTTATCTATCTTTCAAGGTTTAATTCAAGTCCCATCTTCTCAAGGCTTTCCTAAAGCAATCTACTCTATTTTGAGCTTCTCCATTTTTGGTCTCTCAAGGCATATATTCCAGAACTGTACAGTAACAGACTAAAATTGAGTGACTTTCAGAATATATATATATAGTAGATTCACCTTGGGAAGTTACATATATCTAGTGTTAAGTCTCATTGCTCAAAATATTTGGGAACACCTCTTCTGGAATTGCCTCCAAAGCCAGTTTATCACAGCCATTAATACTATCATGGGGAGTCCACATTTCACTTCTGAGGATATCACACCACCATCAACAACAACAAAAACATTTGTCTGGATATAGTGGTGTGTGTCCTTAATCCCAAACAACTCAGGGGGTCTGATGCAGAGGTTCCCAAATTCAGGCCAGCCTGGGCAACTTAGCAAGACCCTGTCTCAAAATAAAAATAAATTGGGGACACATACATTTTAATCAGTCACTACATTTCTGAGGGTCAATTCCACAGAAACTAAAAGTGTCAATATGACTTTTAAAAAAAAGGCTGGGGGGGGGGGTGGGTTGTGGTGGAATGACCCTTGGTTCAATCCTTAGTACCACAAAAAGAAAGAAAAAAAGTGTGTAGCTAGCTCTGACTCTGCTTCTTGGTCATTTACAAAAATCAAATTCATCCTTAAAAACCAAAATTTGCCAAAAGAAGCTGATATCAAAAGTATGCCTAAAGGCTGGGTTGTAGCTCAATGGTACAGCAGTTGCCTAGCACATGTGGGGGCACTGGCTTGGATACTCAGTACCACATAAAAAATAAGTGAATAAAATAAAGGTATTGTATCCATTTACAACTAAAAAAATTAAATAAATTTAAAAATACCTTTAAAAAAAAATGTCCCAAAAAATGGCAATATTACTGGAATAGGTTCAACAGCATTTAGATTATATATAGGCTTTTCATTAATAAGAGCAGCCACCATTTACTGGGTATCCACAACATTCCAGGTGTTTGTTTCACTATGTATCAAATCTTTAAAAACTCAAACTCTTACAGCCTCTCCTACAAAGTGTTTAATATTATCCCCCCATTGCACAAATGAGGCAACTAGGACTTAATTATTTGTCTAAGGTTGCAGATCTAATAAAAATAGACTCAGCACACATTCACTCTTTATTGTCTTTTTTCTTTTTGTTGTGTGTGTGTGTGAGATAGAGAGACAGAGAGAGAGAGACACTGGGGATTGAGCCCAGGGTCTTGCGCATACTAGGCAAGCACTCTACCACTGAGCTACATCAACAGCCCCTGTATCTGCTCTTTGTAATACCTCACATTGCTCTACCTCAAGGATCTTTTCTTCCTAACTAGATTGCAACAGGTGATTTGGAAGTGTGTCTTAACACTGTTTTAGTTATAAAAGTGGATATTATCATTCCTCCTGAAACACTGTGAGAACTACTGTAGGGTGATCACAGTTAAGCGATCACAGTAATGGGATGATATATACAAACACACAAGCAGTCTAGCAGAGCAGACTCAATAAATGTTAGTTTTTGCTTCTCGTAAGACACACTCAAAATGTTAATTCTCTCTCATTCTTTTAAGATCTGTTTTACGATATGGACAGGGACCTCTGGATTCAATAAAGATAAATCTCCTTAACACCTAGCAGAACTCTAAATCTTGTTTTTTATCCCAAAGTTCTTTTTTATTCCCTAAACCCTAGATTTCTTAGGGTCCTTATAATTTTTATCTACTTGTAAGGTAGAGAGGGTTAGCTAGGTTCACAAGGCTACCAGCTAGACACTGGGCAGTTAACAGTGAGGAATGCCAACCAGGACTGGCCAAAATAGAGTAAGCCAGAGTGACTGGTTTGGCTCCTCCAGCTCCTTTCTCAGAGACGGTCATCCTAACCATGTCCCACTTTCTCCAATAAGTCTCTGAGCTCTTTGTCAGATCCAAAGAGACTGTTTCAAATGACAGAGCAGGAACACACAGACCCTAAAAAAATAATCAGTTTGCAAAAGCCCTTGAGTAGGAGATAGCCTTTTGGAATCTAAGATAACCTGAGTTTTGAGGAAAACATGATGGGATCAATTTCCTCTCTCTTTTAATTCCCTTAAAAAGGGACCATGTTTTACTCTGCAAAGGAATATTTAAGAAAATAAACAATGTGGACCAATAATGCCAAGTTTTTAGGTGGCTAAGCACTCTGAGAAGGTAAAAGATTCCATGCCCTTTCAAATATAAATAATTCATATAAAACAAAAGGATGTTATCATATAATGCCACAATATTATCTAACAGAGATAAATCCATGAACAACCTAGATGTCCTGTGCATAAAACCAATAATATTCATCAGCACATTACATTTTCACATATACTTTTGTTTCACTTATTATTTTTATTTTTTTATTTTAATTAATTAATTTATTTTTGCAATACTGGGGAATGAACACAGGGATGCTATGATACTCAGCTCTTTTTACTTTTTCTTTCAAGAAACAGGGTCTTATTAGGCTACTGAAAATAGCCTGGAACTTGCAATCCTCCTGCCTCAACCTCCCAAGTTACTGGAATATAGGCAGGCTTGTGCCACGGTACCTGGTTCACATATACTTTTAGTTTATAGATTAAAAAAAAAAAAAAAACTTAGAAAATCAGAACAATCTGCCCATGTCATACAACAAATAGAGCCAATACTCAAAATACCTCAGACAAAAATATCTCAGTTTTTTCCCAATGTATAACTCTTAAGAATTGCTGTTCTGGTTACTGATATAAGACATAAGCCTCAACATTGGTGATGGCTGACAGGACAGAAGAACAAAGCTCATAATTTCAACATTTTCCAAAGAAAGCACAGACCTAGAACTGAGAAGTGAGAAGCAAGAAATCTACAAACTTTTAAACTACTCAAACCATTCACATAATGTATTTTTCTCTGCTTCTATTCTTGGAGGGGTTAGAAAGAAAAACGGGCTTTTCCCAGATGAAGGGTCTTTTAAAAAATTGTTAAAATTTAAAAAAGTTTTAGGCCAGGTATGGTGGCACAAACCTGTACTCTCAAGAACTCAGGAGGTTATGGTAGAAGGATTGCAAGTTCTTGGCCAGTCTTGAGAACTTAGCAAGACCCCTCTTAAAATTAAAAAAGGGCTAGCGATGTAGCTCAGTAGTAGAGTACCCCTGGGTTCAACCCCCAGTGTATCTCTCTCTCTCTCTCTCTCTCTCACACACACACACACACACACACACACACACACACACACACACACACAAACACAAATTAATTAGTGAAACCTGAACTTCGTAGACTCAAGGGCCACCTTAGGACTACATCCTTATGGCAAAAGTTAAGGAAACATGGGGAAAAGAACATACAGGCTACTGTTTGCCCTTTGTTAGATTGCCAACTCCTAAAGTACAAACCCGTATGTACCTAACCAAGCAGCAGCACAGGTTTATGGGATTTTTTTTTTTTTTTTTTTTTTTTTTTGGTACCAGGGATTGAACCCAGGGGCATTTAACCACATCCCCAGCCCTATCTGTGTTTTATTTGGAGACAGGGTCTTGCTAAGTTGCTTAAGGCCTAAGTTGCTGAGACTGTTTTTGAACTTGTGATCCTCCTGTCTCAGTCTCCCAAGTAGCTAGGATTACATGCCTGTAGCTGCGCCACCATGCCTGGCTTAATAGGCTTTTAATAGGCATACTTCTTGAAGACAAGACTTTAGTTGAAACAGGATTTTACTATGCTGCCCAGGCTGGTCTCAAACTCCTGGGTTCAAGAGATCCTTCTGTCTCAGTTTCCAAAGTAGTTCAGACTCTAGACATATGAAACCATGCCCAATGACAATATCTTTATCAATGTTCTATACATATAAAGACTAGTATATATACATATACAGCTTAACAGCCACTTGTGGAAGGGATGATTCAAAGTCCAATAATGCAAGGATACAGAAGCCAAAATTTCTGGGTCCAGCAGGCCCCAGAGAACTGTCATGGTCACCCTTACTCTCAAATTTTGATCATATTATTTTGTAAAGGTATCTCATAATCATTCTACTCTTTCTAGGTTTCTTTAATTCCCTCCTCCCCCAGCTTAGGCTCCAATGTCTGTTATTAGAATTAGTCCCTTGTATACACCTTTATACTACCACACTCCACTCTCCCTTATAGTCATACATGCCCCCAAAATGCCAACACTGGTTAAATACAATTCTGCCCTTATTCTGTACCTGCAAATGCACAGCTGAACACGCACTATGCTGGTTACTCTTATTTTAAATATATGATCCCTAACCTGAAGTGGGCCTTTCATGTGTTTGGCTGCCCAAGAACATTTCTTTGGTCTATTCAACTGCCATGCTCCATGACTTCTCTATCATCAAACTGTCTTCTCCTTCCCTTCCATCACTCACAGCTAATGTTCTTCATTGTGAAAACAAGCAAATTAGAAGAAACTTCACAAGTTCTACCACTACACTTGTTTCTGTGCCCGTATCTTCTGCCTCTCCTCCTGTTTCTATGGAAGATCTACAGTTCTATCTAAGACTGACCCCTTACTTACATATCAGAGCCCATCTCCTCTTGCCTCCTCAAAGACTACTCAGGCAAACTGATCCCACTCTACTAGTTTCATGCTCTGCATTCATCAGCATATAGAGATTCCCACAGTTGGATGGAAGAAAAAACAAAAAAACAACAAAAACCCGCCCAACCCTCAACCCCACATCTTCCTCCAACAACTATTTCATTTATTGTATGCATGCAAGCATGAACACACACCAGTCTTTATAGCAAAATCTCCTTAAGGAGTTTCTATATCATTATCTCCAATTTCTCTCCTCCTATTCCTGTATCCTTTCCTTCCCTTTCCCTTTTTCCCTCTTTCTTCTCTTGTCTCACTAGTTGCTCAGGCTAGCCTCAAACTCCCGGTCTCAAGTGATGTCCTTGCCTCAGCCTCCCAGTGGCTGTGATCCTTTCCTGCATCCACTCAAGTGAGCTTTTCACTCTCCACTATTTCACTAAAACTACTTAAAAGGGTCTCCTGATGCTAAGACCAATGTCAGTTCTTAGCCTCCAACTTTCTAGACCCTTCTGCAGCACTGAACATAGGTGTTCACTTTACCTTGAGGTTTTTCCATCACTCTTGGTTTTCTTTTTCCTTCTTCATTCAAAGCAAACCTTCTGCTGTGTTTGCTTCATCCCTAACATAGGAAGCCCCAACTCCAGACCTCTTTCAATCTATACTACCTCCTTAGGTAATCTCATCAAGCATGTGGTTTTTGATGACATTCAGATTAACCTCTCTAGCTCACCCTCTCCCCTAAACTTTAGAGTCTGGCAGCCAATCACCAATTCACTATCTCTTTTGGATGTCTAATAGGCATCTCAAACTTATTTAATGTCAAAAACCAAACAGCAGTCTTCCCCCAATCTGCTGTCGTCTTACCCACCTGCCCAATTTACTCCAACAGCCTCCTGAATGGTCTTTTTGCCACTTCTATCCTCCTGAAGTCTGTTCTCAACACAGAAGCTAGTGGTCTCATTTGATGGTAAATCAAATCATACTACTTCTCTGTTCAAAACCCTGCAGTAGCTCCCCATCAGAGTTCAGCCCAAACTCTTCATGAAGTCCTATAATGTTCTCTCAGGGAAATCTAGCTTTCTTATCTTCACTCTTGCCACTCTTCCTATTACACCTTCTCACTCAGTCAAAAGGACAGGATACCCTCCCTACTGCCCCCAAAAATGAATAAAGAATTACTCTTTAAAAAAAAAAAAAGAATAGTCATGCAAGTTGTCCCCACTGCATGCAATGGCTATACTCTCAGATAACTACTAAGCTTACCCATTGCTTATTTCAGGTCTTTGCCAAATTGTCACTGTTTAAAAAATAAAAAAGGGATGGGATGTGGCTCAGAGGTAAAGCACCCCTGAATTCAATCCCCAGTACCAAAAAAACACACACACACCAAAAAAAACAAGCAACAAAGAAAAGCCAGGTACAGTGGCACACACCTGTATTCCCAGCAACTTAGGAGGCTGAGGCAGGAGGATCACAAATTTGAGACCAGCTTCAGCAACTTAGCGAGACTCTATCTCAAAATGAAAAATAAAAAAGGTTGGAGACGTGGCTCAGTGGTAAAGCACTCTGGTTCAATCCCCAGTACCAAAAACTAAAAGTAAAAAATTGTCACTCAATCAGTAAGGCTTGTCCTGACTCTACACCTACCCCTCTACTTCAAAATATCACCCGATTCCCATCTTAGAATATCTTCTTCTCTGCTTTGTGTTTCTCAAAAGCAGACACTACTACATATTTATATATTTTACTAGTTTTGCCAGAACCAAAAATTTTTTATCTTTTCTATTTACTCATGTTTCCTAACAATGAGCCTGACATACAAAAATGTCCTCAAAGCTGGGCACAGTGCCCCACACCTATAATCCCAGTCACTCAGGAGGCTAAGGCAGGAGAATCACAAGTTCAAAGCCAGTCTCAGCAACTTAGTGAGGCCCTAAGAAACTTTCCAAGATCCTGTCTCAAAAAACAAACCAAAAAACAAAAAACGGGATGGGGTTGTGGCTCAGCGGTTGAGCACCCCTGGGTTCAATCCCAGGTATAAAAATGGCTCTCAATAAACAAGTGTATGAATTATTCTTTCTTCAATCACTGAAGAGACACTCTGGGAAATAAAGGTGAAAAGATAAACTCATGAAAGGAAATAGAGGGGTTTCCAACACTTACCTGCTCCCCTACTGGGAGGGTCGCGGGCTGGGGGAGGAGGCCTATTACTCAATAAAGAAGGAGAGGCTGAGGTGGGTGGAGGAGGTGCTAGGCCTCTGACAGGCCCTGGTGTCTCCTATGTAAAGAATTGTGTCTCTGTGGCAGCTCAGGGGCTGATTCATTAATTGCTTTCTGAAAGCCTGGGCTCTCTTTAAAATATGAATGCTTAAAAAGACAAATACAACTTGAAAATAAATAAATAATTCACAATCTGTAGAGTTACATTCTTCTAACCACCCCCACAAGGTTAGGAGTATCCAAAAAATCCAAGTCTTTAAAATGTCACAATGTGGTAATTCAGCACCATGAACATAGTATATTCTCCAAAAAAAAAAATGTTCTTCAAATCTCCATGTGGGCTTTTTTTTTTTTTCATTCTTCTTATCCTAACCTCTGAGTTCTTAAGAAAATATACTAACATTTGAGGAAACTTAGAGGTAAATAGTTACACATTCCACAACACAATTCTGTACACTTGCAAGCATACTGGTTAGAGACACCCGTGTGGGAGAGGCAGTGAGTATAATTTAAAAATGTCTACTCATTCATTTAATTTATGTGTAAAAATAAGGCCCACAGATATTATTCTGTGCTAATATTCATGAATCTATAGGTTAAAATTCATTGCTTTCAAGTAAAAAAAGGTCATATTTGTTTTCAGACCTGAGTGTATAAAGTACTAAAATGAAGACTCCATAGCTCTCTAAATGCCAGCTGAATACTTTCAGGTGGGGTGTAAGAGAAGAACTTAAGGTAATCCAGTAGCTAAGATATTTCCAATTAAAGCTCTGTCTTTCAGAGCATGCTCTATTTCCTTTTCATCAATCTTCAAAGACACCTGAAAAGAGAAAAGGATTTTTCATGGTGAAGAACTCATAAAAGCAAAGTTGCTACCACACTAATTTCTACCATATTAAACTTTTCTCCCTAGAGGCAAGCAAGTTAAACACTGCTTTTTACAATGGCCTGGAAAAAATAATCTCATTCACATCACACTTCTATTCTCAAACGCCTTAAACCCTAACATAAAAAAAAATTGCTTATCTAATTGTGGTTATTTTGAATCTTTACGTGGCAAAGGACAAACTCTCCAAAACAGGACAATTAAAAGCACTGTCACAAAGAAGCAGTTGGTCCTACCTTTGTAAAGCGGGTTTCCTTGTTTTTCTTTAATCCTAAAATGCCCCTGGATTCTAAGAGCCCTGAGAGGGACAAACACTCTGACTGGTCCACAGCTGCCACCTGCTGTTTACGACAGACGTTACTGTAGGCTTCATATAACTGGGAGGAAAAGAGGAAGAACTGTTGCTTAAAAGTTACCATCCTTGAACAAGCATGCAGAAGATTAATTCCCAAAAACCTATACTGTAATGTAGGAAAGGGACTTTAAATAACTTCACAGAAAGATGCAGAAATGTCAGGGAGGATAGGGTGGTGATTAATGGTTAATGCTTAAGCACATCCCCAGGGAAATTGAGTCAGCTGCCTTTTATACAGTACTAATATTAATTCTTACTGTTAAAATACATTTAAATTCATATCAGTTGGAGCATGATAGGCCTTTTGGAAAATACCTGTGCTGCAAAGCAGATTCTCATCTCTACCTCAGCTTCATCTGCTGAGATTTCCAACTTACCTTTCCCAGAGTGACCTCTTTGATTTTCAACCGCTTGGTCAAAAGCAGCAAAGAGCAGACCAAGATCTTCTGCTGGAGAGGGAAGGAATCTTTGGTTCCTTCTTGGCCCAAAGTCATCCTGTTACCATCAACTTCTGAAATGACTTGGGATATGTGAGTAAGACCAACACGCTTGGGAACCAGAGACTGAGAGGATGATTTACCTATAAAGTAAATAAGTTGAGCTTCATTACATTTTTCAAATATTATGTGTATGTATGTTGTGACAGATAATACTGAGCTTTAGCTAAACAAAATCCAAGTCAGTCACAAGATGGCAAAGCAGAGGTTCCAATTCTAACTAGGAGCCAAAGGATAAAAGTCAATGCTATCTTCAGAAAGATGCCAAAGAAATGTGGGAAGACTTGGGAAGTAGGGTTATTTGAGTGAGATATTTGGTCTTGTAGAGTGTAATTCAAGTTGGAGAGACAAAATCTATCTCATTGAAAGAGTAAGGACTGGACAGAGAGCTATGGTTTTCTGCCTTGAAAGTTCTTAATGCCTCAGAGGTAAAGAAGAATAGAACCTCAAAGCAAAAATGATGACTATGCCCAGTAATTAAGAACATAAAAAAAAAAAGAAAATAGTGGCAAAAAGTACCTAATATTTTGAACCAAATGAGTAGATAAAGTGTGGACAATAAAGTCATCCCATATCAGTCCTTCAGATGGCCTCCTCAAATGACCTTTGAGGTTTGGTTCACTTGCCCAAGTTGATCTGCAGGAGAGTAACACTTGAGAAAATGTCATTGGATATCCTAGCAGATAGCAGCACCCTCTCAAAAGTCAGAGGTTGGGAAACTGCCAACAAGCTGCATAGGACTATGGGCTCATTGTTTGTAGATGCATGACTTGTAAGAGAGAGGAGGGATTTGCTCTGTAACAATCTTTGCCGGAAGTTACTTCCTGAGACCATTTGCAGTTGCCCCACACAATTTGCTTCTATTTCATTACTACAAACGGGATGCTGCAGAGGACTAATGGAGAAACCAGAGCTCACAGATCAAGTAACAGAATCTTAAAATTGGAAGAAATTCAGATGTCTATTCTTACCCTTTACCCAATGACTGAGTCTGCTCTAAAACAATCCCAACATGTGGTCACTTATCCAGCTTTTGTTTGAATATCTTCATTGCTGCAGAACTCACTATATTTCAAAGAAGTTAATGTATTTGAAAGTTCCCTCTTATATTTAGTTGAAGTCAATGTTCACATAGCTTTTGAGAACCATTAAGTCAATCCCACACACATCAAAAGACAAAAGATAGGAAAAGATAGGAATTAGGTTAGTCTAATCATTTATGCCAGGAATTTACAGGTTCTTTTAACAATGTGTGCCAGTGGTACCCACTGACAAGCCTAAATGTTACTGGTAGGGGAAAAGGGTGGTGGAGGGAGGAGGTTAAGAAAATCAGGAAACCAGTATTTAAGTTTATATACACTTTGGCATATATTGCCTACCCTCAGTCTAAACACAAATTTGTCTACTTCTAAAATATTTTAAGTTATTTTCTTTTCGAAGTTAGTGATAGCAACAACTTTAATAGTAACTTTAAGCAGAAACGTAGGAAGAAACAACCAAGTCAAACTGTCCTGTTTCTAAAAATTAACATTGAATATTAAACACCGACAAGATATGTAGTTCATGGTCATTTACATCTGCCACAGCTAAAACAAGGCTGAGAGAAATGAAAGTTAATTTTGCCATTTGTGATAGCCTTCTGTTTACTGTAGCAATATGATCTTTGTATCTCCACCCTCCTAGACTTGTTTAAAGGCTTAAGATATCCCAAAATGAACTCATAATTTTTTTACCCGACTCCCTTATTTACCAGACTTTGTTTTCACCTCCTTGCACTCAACATAAGCACCCAGAAAGAAGCTGATCCAACCTTACTGTTGACAGTTTTCATTCCTAGATCTTGGAAAAAAACCTGACTCTATCCTAGCCATTTATGTAACCCTGGGGAGCTCATTTCCAGTAATTCATGGACTATGGTATTGGCAGGCAAGATTAAAATAAAATAAATGAAACTAAACATGCACACACAAATGGGTGAGTGTGGATTTAACTACATTCATTTCATCTTTCTACCTCTTTCCTCAGAAAAGTTAAGCTTCCAATTATAAAGGAAGACAAAAGGAGATAAACTACTTACATTCAGACAGTGGTTTGAGAATAGTCTGGCTTTTGACATCCGATTCTACAATTTCAATAGCTCTCCTACAAAAAAAAATTTCTAAAATTAATTTAATCAGAGCCAAAGCAAATACCACACCAAACCACCAAGCTCAAAAGCAGGCACATTAACTAAAAACATGTTTTAAAAATTTAAAGCCCCCAAACAAAACTGGGTTATGTCTCAGCTAAAGGGGATTTAATTGTCTTGAAATAATTCATGGACCAGGGATTTGAGAAACTTTAACACTACATGGTTCTTCTTTTAGATGCCAAGTAGGTCATCATACATTGAGCCAATAACATTTTGGAGGAGGAAAAATGTCATGGGTAGGAGAGAGGATATTAGTGTGGGTGACTGACTAAAGAAAACTAGCACCATCCATACACAGCAGACCTAAGAGGGGAGTCATGAGTTATATATACATAAGATATGTGAAGGCTAAACCATGCCGGCCTACAGGAATGTTGCTTGTAGCTACAGTCTTTACTCAAGTAGTTTGCTGACTAGGGGAAACTTTTAAATTTAGGATCAGGCAATCTAGCAACAGGAAGAGCTTACTCCCCACTGCTCTCTCCAAAGTGCTTTGCCCACAGGAAGCCATAAGCTAGACCTGGATCTTCTGCAAGGCAGTAGGGGGAGGTTGGACCAGAGGGCCAGCACAGCAAGTATCATTTTAATGGACCCAGTGTCCCTACTGGGAGGGAAAAAATTTCATCAGTCAGCACAGAGGCTTTCCCCAGCAGGAGGGGCAGGGGGATGGGAAAGGAAAGGTCTGGAATATTGTGGGGGGACTACCAACTGGAGGGAAGAAGGGGTGCCTACAAAAGGAAAGAAGGGGAAGAAAGTCTAAAGGCAAAGATGGTTCAGGTCCATAAATAAACCTGCTTGAGACCAGCTAATGGAAAAGTAAACTGGAGTCTTTTTTAATACAAATGTAATTAACCAATCTATAATCACCACAGGGAGTGCCAGCAACATCTCATTTGTTTCTCCCTCTGTAGGTAATGGACTGATAATGTTTCAGACATTAACACGGTGGAAATCCAGAGCTCCCCACTGAGAAACAAGTCCTCTTTTCTGAGCGTAAAAGTAGCAGAATTGAGCCTCTTAAGTCACATTCACTTGAGTTACATGAGACAATTAACAGCCATTTCTAGGTTTTTTAAATAAAAGTAGCCTACAGTGCCATAACTCACCTGCAAACATCTAGCGCTTTGCGAACATCTCCTGAAACAGCAGAGACTTTGCGGGCACAGAACTGAATTGCAGCATTGTCCAGAACCTGATCTCCAGACACCTTCAGACAAGACACAGACAATTTAAATCTTCTCTGCAATTTGGGTTCTAGATGTAAATATTTTCACAATTAAGTCTAAACCTGGCTGGTCACTCATTAGGAGATAGATACCTTTTCTGTTTGTAAATAAATGAAGATATTTCAGTTTTCACACATTCAAGAATTTTTATAGGAATATGGATTAAAAAAAAAAAAAAAAAAAAAACCCACAAAACTATTTAGTCACTTTCAAAAGAAAGTTTGTTCATAGGTCCTATTTTATAAAGACCATTAAAGCATTTGAGAAGCTGGTCATGGTGATGCACACCTGTAATCCCAGTGGCTAGGGAGGCTGAGGCAGGAAGATCTCAAGTTCAAAGCCAGCCTCAGCAACTTAGCGAGACCCTGTCTCTAAATAAAAAATGAAAAGGGCTGGGGATATGGCTCAGTGGTTAAATATCCCAGGGTTCAATCCCCAGTTCCAAAAAAGAAAAAGAAGCATTTGAGTGATTCATTCAACTTTTCTAATTTCAACACTGAGGAGTCCAATAAATAGAGCCATGTGTGAAAATTCACATTAAAATGTTCCCACTATGGGTCCACAGGAATGCCCCATACCATTAGTAAAGCAATCAAAGCAAAATATTTTAGAACGATAGTTAGGTTTCCTTAACTAAGTTCATCCAAGGAACAAAATTTGGCATAACAGTTGGCACTCACTTGATTAAGTCGATCTTGCAAGATAGCAGCTATCTGATTTCTGGTATAAGGTGAGAAGTGCAATAGCTGTGGCTTACATTTTTCTTTAGCTTCCAGCCTTGGCAGGATTCTGTCTGTGAGATCCAGGGTATTAGCAATACCTGAGGAGGAAGCAAAAATCATCACAAGTCAAATCATCCTAAAAGGAAAACTAAACCCTCTGAAAGATAAACACTTCCAGTTATAAACCAGCATCCAATTGTTGCTTTCGACCTGCCGTCCTCCCCACTCCAATATGTAAAATGTACCTATTAGATAAGATGTATATAGTCATTACAGAATGGCATTTTCAAAGTAGGTTTAGATTATTCGTTGATAAGCAGTACCAAATATTTTAAAAAATCTATTGTTTCATGTCTTATTTAGCGGGGGAGGTGGTACTGGGGATTGAACCCAGGGTCTTGTGCATGCTAAGCACACACTCTACCTTTGAGCTACACCCCCATCCCCTAGGTCATTTTGACAGAAGGGTATAACATAATAAGGCCCATTAATAACATAAAGAAGCCTGAAATGCTTCTTCAATGATCTTTATAAAATAGGGCTATAATAATAATATAATATGTTATTATATAACATAGGAATGGAAAGGGTATTGCTGTTACCCAAGCTGTCTCTGAACTTTTGATCCTCCTGCCTCACCCTCCTGAGTACCTAAGACAACAGAGGCCACCATAGCACCAGCTCCTAAGTCACTTAAAATTAATTTTCCTTAGATTAAAATTACTAGCATCTTATAGTAATTTGCTTATTTTGGCATGAAGGCAGGAAGCTGGGTTAAGATAAAATAACAGATAATAAATAAACTGAACAGATTTATTTATTTTGCAATACTAGGGATTGAACCCACGGCCTCGCACCTGCTAGGCAAGTACTCTACCACTACGCTACATGCCTATCCAAACTGATTGAAGCTAAGATAGGAGGATCACAAGTTTGAGGCCAGTCTCAGCAATTTAGCAGGTCCTAAGAAACTTAGTGAGAACTGCCTCAAAATGAAAAAATTATAAGGGTTAGGGATGTAGTTTATTAGTAAAGCACCCCTGGGTTCAATTCCAATTATTGGAAACAAACAAAAGCCAAAACCTTCAGAACTACCAAGTAACATTAAAAACTAAGCACTAACCAATCAGCACCAATCGAGAATTGCTCAGCCATGGCCATTCAAATAGTGTGTATAATACGTCCTGCCCTTTGCTGTCCAGTTGATCCATCTCATCCAACAAACACACTATATACAAAGAGAAACAATTAGCATCCATAGTCACCTTCTTAAGCCTTCAATCTGGACTAATTTTATGTCATATTTCTAAAGCAGAGACCAGTTTGAAGACTGTAATTTATTCAAATCTCTAGTCACTTTTATAATGATACCCCCAACATTTCACAGCAATTAGTTTAAAAACATTTTTTCCAATTTAAAATTAGAAAGTATACTTTTCTTCAAGTTTATGTAACTACCTCTTCTTATAGAGCAAAAATTGTGAACGTTCTTTCTGTAGGCAATAGACCTTATAGATTTTCACTGAGCAATATGCAGCAGAGAATACTTACATCATGGGGCCCTTCTCTGCAGTCATATGTTTTTCCAATTTCTTCATCATGTCCTTCCCAGCTGGCCGGGATACTTCTTCCTGACAAATCTCCTGAGCAATAGCTGGGAATACAGCCTGGGCATTCCTCAAGGACATGCAATTCAGCACGATAGTTTTAAAGTTTTTTACTTCCTTCTAGAAAAAAACAAACAAAAAACCATGGGAGTTATTTTGGCTTCAGGTAAACTTTGATGTAACTTGAGAGATAATAGTATATGAGAGGAAGTTCTACTTTCATTTGGAAAAATTTAGACAATGAAACAAAAGAAGTCTTATTTTGAGGAAACCTTCAATCTCTTAAATGTTTAGTCTTCCTCAACCCTTAATAACCAAGTATTGTTTTAGCAAAAACATCACAATTCAGATTCTCAATATACCTTGAGGTCTTGCAGAATTCGGCTTAAGCAGGCAGTTTTTCCAGTTCCAGGAGCACCAGAAAGGTAAAGACTTCCAGCTTTTTCCCCACAGATGTGTTCCCTTAGGAAATTCTTGATGACATCTATCTCCTTTTCTCTGGCAGGCAGTCGATCTGGGACAGCTGTATTCAGGACAAGCTTTGCTTGCTGGTAGCAAGTACCTGCACCAGACATAAAAGGACAACTAGACACAACAGAAGGTGACTGAAAAAACACTGGATTTCATTTGGAGTCATCAGCTTTGTTTACAACAGCTGGACTAACAGCTGGCATGTAAGAACGCACCTTCTTGCTTGAATAGTTTCAAATGTGCAGAATCTTTCTCCAATGGACATTTCTGTTCAGAATTTGTTATGATCTCCTGCTCTTTTTGAACTGAGGGAAGTATTTTGTTTTGACGAATTTTGGCTTGTTCTCTTTTGCTAGGAGACTTAACTGTCAGCTGATTGTCAAATACCAGTCTCCTTCCCTTAGGTGTATGTGAACGAGGGGGGCCATTCTCTTTCTTGCCTTGCTTTGGTGGAGAACAGGGAGATAAATGGGGAGTATTGCATAGGTTGTCATCACCTGAAACATTAAAATCAAAACATGGTCATTCATAGCAGTAGACAGTGAAAAGAGGAGAAATGTCTACTTGAGCACCACAAAATAAACATCCTTCTCACCTAGAAGCAAATACTGGCCACTAGATGGAGTCACTGAATTGTACTATTTCATAGAAATCAGGTTCTAATGAGGTAAAATTCTAAGATTGTTCTGAAAAAACAGGATTTCTCAACCTTGGCATCACTGACATCTTGGACCAAATAATTCTATGTTGTAAGGGGAACAATAGGTGCATTGTAGAATGTTTTGCAGCATCCCTGGTTTTTACTTATTATGCCAATAGCAGCACAGCTGTGATAACCAGAAATATCTCCAGATACAGCCAAATCACACCCCATTAAAAAGAAATGCTCTGGGGCTGAAGGTGCACTTGACTAGTATTTGAGAGGTTCTGGGTTCCAATCAATGTTCTAAAATAAGAAAAAGTTTGAAAATATTAAGAATGTCATCCATTTGTTTCTCTTGATTTCACAAACATGAAGGCAAATTTCATAACACCATATAATTGCAACATAATTGAAAACAATGACAGAAATAATGGATCTGGTCTTCAAGTATTAAGGACTTGAAGACCAGATCTATTAACTAGTTCAGCAAGTGATCTCAATAAGTGGCTTAACTCTGAAGTTTAGTAAGCACTTAGCAACCATTCTGAAAATAAATAAAATGAATAGAGTAGTCTCAACCGAATTTAGAGAAGTCTTTCAAAGGACAGGCATCACTGAGAAAAGAAAGGTTGAGAGCTACTAGTCAAAGAGCTGTCCTCATACAAGGAAAGCTTACCCAGACGTTTTCTAGGGCTGAGAGGCAGAATTTTTACACCAGGAGAAGAGGGTATAGCCTGGACATTTGCTGGTTCTAGTTTAGTGACACTAGAATTTTTAGTTTTGTTCAAAGTCCGAGATAGCTTCTTTTTGGGAAAACTGATTGTAGTCTGTGTCTGGGATCGGGTTTGAGGCATGATGGCAACACAGCAGGATACAAAGAACAGGGCAGCCTGTTAATAGGTAAAAGTGAAGGGGAAATAACTAACATGGAACTTATTTATACCTATGATCAACATTCACTTCAAAAGTAAATTGTTATTTTAGTATTTTAGCATTCAGTTCTGCTTCTCACCCAAATCTATGCAATAACAGCTAACAGTGTTGTCTACCTAGTATGCCTAAAAGGCTGTTATAAGCATTTTCTCATATTAACTCATTGAAGTTTTACAACTACCTTAGAGGTAGGTTCTATTATTATCCCTATATTACAAATGAGACAACTGAGAAGCACAGAGGCCCCAAATCACAGAAAAGGGATATAACTAACCCCAGGCATTCTGGCACCAGAGTCCACTTTCTTATTAACCTGAGCGACCCAGTAAGAATATTTTAATTGATTTCTACAGTACTTCTAATTTCCTCACTCCCCATCATCCCCACTTAGCTCATAACCGCCATATTGACAGTTTTGAAGCTCGGTCTTCCCTCTGCTCCTGCACTTTTTAGTCCCAACGCCACACAGCTCTCAACTCTGGAACATTTCCTTCGTACAGTTTTCAGTTCCTTACAGTATTTCGAGGGCTCACATCCCTCTTCCCAGAGACCCCGACCTGCTGCGATCTCAGCTCTCTTCCCGTCACTTTACCTGGGGCCTGACGGGAACCTGCAGCCCTCGCCCAACCCGCCGGCTCCCAGACCCCAGGCCTCACCGGGCAATCCTCTCCTTTCCAACCCTCAGGGCTGCGTCACCTCCGTGCAGGTTCCTTCTCGCGTCTCACACGGCCTCAGGGACTCTACACCACAAGCTCCACAAAAACAACACACCAGCAGTAGAAAAGTCAGCTCGCGCCAAATCTGCACAGCAGCAGCATTCCCAGCTCGCGCCAAAGTCCAGTCACGCTTCCGATTGGCTGACAGCGCCGCGCCAAGCGCCTTGGCCACCTCCCCTTCCTTCGTATCCAATCCTGCTGGAAAGCCTACAGCCAATAAGACAGCCCCAGGTCTCAGAGCCAACGCGAAGCCTCGCCCACAGCCCGGGCGGATGTACATCCGGGGCCCGCGGAAAGGCGCGCGGTGGTGGCGGACGCGATTCTAGTTAGGCGAGCCCTCCAAGCCGCAAGGCCGGGCGGGAAGTGTAGTTTTTGCCCCACACGACTCTATTTCCGCGTTCTTCTTTTCGACTGGAGGGGTCAATATGTCGTCGTTCTTCTTACTGCCAGATTATCCATTTTCATTATCCCAGTGGGTTCGATTTTCAGACCTCTACTACGTAATACCTATCATTTTGGGGGCGGTTTTGTGTGCCAGGAATGATGCTAGCATTTTATTCATCTCTAACTCAGCCCTGCAACGCATGAAGTAAAGGAGTGCGCGGGATTTACGGTCACACCATCATGTTGGCAATAAAGGGCCTTGAATCCTGATGTCCTGGCATCTGAACCTGTGTTTCTTGGTAAAGTTCTATTATCTACGCTTCAACACAGTATTTTTTGTGTTTCAAAAGTGAGAAACGAGGTTATCCCAACCCTTTATTTCTGTTTGGGATAAGAATGTTATATCTTGTGCACCTTCTTACCATCAATCCACATATTGTGGGGAATGGAATTATGACCCCTTAATATTAAAATCTGTTATGGCCAAAAACTGGGGCTTCAGGGCGAGGGAAGAAAGTTGTAGATGAGGCAAGCTGAGCATTTAATGAAAAACACAAATTAGAGCAGTAATTTGCAGGTCAGCTTTCAAAACTAATAACCCATTTAAGTCTCAGATTCCTTTAAAGGCCAGAACCCAATTCTAGATGATGGTTAATATTTATCTTTTATCCTTCAATATAAAATAGAGCCTTTTTATAACGTTGAGAAATAGGCACATAACAACATTATGATTGTCAGTTAATTGTACTAAGTTCATATAGGAGATAAGAGCCAATACAGAAAGTTTAAGTATATACTAGAAGCTAAGCTTGGTAGTTTAACAATTATCAGCTTATTAATCTTCACAAGCACCCACAAAGTTGGTATTTCCATTCTACAAATGGGGAAAACAAGGTGTAGAGAGGGTTGTGTAGGCTTGTCCAAAGTCACACAATTATGAGTGGAAGAATTTGACAGGAAATCACATTTTTTACCACTTACTCATAGGGGGAGGGTTAAACAGATGCAGGTTCTAAATAGGAAGAGATGATGAAGGACTTATTTTGAGGAAGCTTTCTAGCAGCTAAAAACTACAAAACACAGGCTGCCATAAATGAACAAAGAATAACTAGAATGCTTTATTAGATGGTATTTCTGACCTAATAGAATAACAGAATCCAGGATGCACCTTCACTATTTACAAACTGGGCATCTAAAAATTTCCCTTAATAAATATTCAGCTTTGAATAAACAACCTACCTCATTTACAATGGGAGAGAGCAGAAGAATCTAAGTACTTAAAAGTGCATATTGGAGTTTGATGAAACCACCAGAAAATATAGCACTGGCTAAAGAAAGTGAATGAACCACTGTGGAAGCAGGCAGTGTGTCACAGAAGGTCAGATTGAAAAGTTTCTGAAAGGTTATCTACTTGAAGTTCTCCCTTTTCACTACTCATGAACCTCCCGTTATTGTTATGCACACAACCATCAGTGTTAATTGCTTCTGTGCCTCTGTTCTTGCTGTTCCCACTGGAATGCAGCTCACCATCCATCTGGTCTAACTCCCATGAAGCCTTTAAATACACTTCAGAAATTCCTCAGCTGCCCTGAAGTCTATTTACTAGACTGTGGGGCTCCTTGGAGGCAAGACCATGCCTATTCGTCTTCATCATAGCTGTCCAACACAGAGTAAAGTAACACGTTTGCCAAAAGAAGGATGAAAAGGACATTCTTGCCAAGTAGACATCCACTCTTTGCATGAACATCGTGTGTGTGTTGCTGGATGGCATATATGCAGTCCTTTAAATAGCATACCCCAGCTAGGTACAGTGGCAACACATCTGTAAAAATCCCAGTAACTAGGGAGGGTTGAGATAGGAGGATCAACACGTTGAAGGTCAATTCTCAGCAACTTTGTTGAGGCCCTAAGCAACTTGGCCAAGACCCTGTCTCAAAAACATTAAAAATTAAAAAGCACTGCGATGTAGCTCAGTAGTAAAATGCCCTGGGCTCATTCCTCAGTACCATTCAGTCAATCTCACATCCCTTAATCTAGGGAGTGGAGAACGATTCAATTTATGAGTAAAAACAATCCAGACTAGGCTCCAGTGGTGTCAAAGGTGATGCCCTTCCACAAAGTTATCTTCTAGGACTGTCCAGTTTCCTGAGTTAATATTTAGTTCTCTTACCTCTGTCTGCAGAGTACTAGGAAGTCAATAGGCAACTTCCTTCCAGTTAGCTAGTTCATGGCTAAACTGGGTCGGAAATACTTAAGAGGTACATTCAAAGTAAGGAGCTGTGCCTCCATAGTAATTAGAGTGAACAAACTGGTGTCCTTATCACTTAAACTCGTGATACACAGTATCCATGGAAAGGAAACCAAGCACACTGGAAGGACCTGTCTGGCATCCCCACACACCAGCAATACCATCCCAGGTGAGCAAAGAAACCTTATAGGGTTAGGAAGTTGAGGGTCACTTAGGCAAGCTCCATTTGTGAGCTATTTAAAGTCAGGAAGAACAATTAAATCAATAAATAGGTAGTTTATTAATCATATTAAGACAATGATGGGTCAAATAATCAGGAATTCAGCCAATCTGGTAGTATGGATGAAAATGAAATGAGATTTTTCCCCCACCCTCCCCTCACCCTCTTTATAAAGTTTTTATATCTAAATTATGTGAGAGTGATTCATACACACACACCCATTATGATTCAGTATAGGAAAATGATTTCAAGACCTTTGCTGGTAATGAAAGTTCAAGTTAAGCTCATTAAACCTTAGTGGTTATTGTATCAGCTGACCACGGTAAGCAAAAAATCTCTGGTTGAAATTTTTTACACCTAAAAATCAAAGTTCAAAAAAAACAGCTAAGATTTCAGCTAAAAAAGCAGTGAAGAAAAACAGCCAACACCCATATAAGAATGTACCCATGAGCCCAAGGGCCCTATCTTTTCCTCCACCGTCAATTTGAGATCAGCCATACAACACAGGTAGAACAAAGGGATACAAGGAATGGACACAAGGTCAGGGAGCCTCCTGGGTTCCCTCAAATCATGGGCAAAAGCAGTTCAGTAGCAAATTGTGTGTGTGTGTATGTGTATATATATGTGTGTGTGTGTATATATATATGTATGTGTGTGTATATATATATATATATTTGTACAACATTTAAAATAATGACTTTCAGGATCTCCTAGTCAGCATGACTAACCAGAACTGCAATTTTCAAAACATAGTGGAAGAGGAGAGAAAACTCTCAGGAACTGCGATACTGCTTCTGTGTAAGTCAGTACATCTGCCTGCTCAAGTGACCTGGAATCGAAGCATCACACTTACCCAGAATATGAGACAATAGGTTTTCTTCCCTCTCTATGCCACCACTTTTGGTAGTATTCCAGACAAGAGTAACACAATTTTCAGTTTTTTGTCTTTGTTTTTAAGCAAGGTTTAATTAAACTGCACAGCATTTAGAAGAAAGAAATGTAACAAAGAATTGAACCTGAGACCAGATTACACATTTTAGAGGGGGAAGGGGGAAAAAAAAATCAGTGCTATTTGGGAAAGGGAGCACTGAAATCAGAATATATTCTCCAAAATAAATCATACAATAAATTATGTTTTAAAATAGTGAATCCACATGTAGATGGATGGACACATACACACACACATGCACACACACCATTCTAGTCTTTTATTCAGTGTTACTGCGACTTCCATGTTGGTCACTGTGGAAAAGGACAAAGGTTAGACAAGAGAAAAGAATGTTAAGCACCCTCAGCCACCAGTGGAATGAGATTTAAGACAATTAGAGAAGGAACCCACCAAGTAGTCACAAACTAGAGTAGAAAAGTAGGAAACAGCAATTATCAAGGAAGATTTTAATTACTTCAGAGGGAAAGGAAGAAAGCACAGAAATCTAACAGAGTAAAGGCACAATGAACGTGGAGTTGAATGGAACCAAACCCTTCCTTCAGTCAGTTTATCCTTTTTTTCTTCTTTTGCATGTGATTTTGAAAGGTGGTTTATATAGTTTTGTTTCATGTTGTTTTTAAGAGCTGAGTCTTGAAGGCAGAGCTATAATGCTCACCCCTCTTCCCTCCCATTCCCTAATTAGGGTGGCTTAACAGAAAGCCACCTTGACTACATAGCTAGGGACTAATATTCAACAGGGAAAGAAAGACTACAACTGGAATGTGAAGAATCTGACTCGCAGTAGATTGTAGGTTGGGTTTTCCAGGACAGCTCAGTGTAATGCCATCAAAGGGCCTCTGATGCCCACACTCCACCCCCCCAGAGCTTCACAGAAGGGAAGAACCCTGGAGTCACACTTCTCCCCCACTCCTATAAGCACTCAGCCTACAGATTATTTCAAGTGATCAGGAGAATTAAAACACACCCCAACCCTGAGTTGCTCTGTAGCAAGTCTATTTACAATTTTTTTCTTCTCAACCATCTACCTGGAGGTAAAATCTGGGTTTCAAGCTGAGAAGCCAAAGGGTGAGGGGAGTCCCTCAGTGCAATTGCCAGTTTCCTTGCCTTTGTCAATTAAGAGGGCTGGGACAAATCCCTGGAGACAGCAGCCTCGTGTCCATCAGCTGATATAGTCCTAGGCTCTTACTCTGCTGGTGTAGGCTGTGAAAATGGTGGGGCTATGCAGCTGGATCAAATCCCCATGACAAAGAAAACCATACCTGGAATATCAATATGCCTTGGTCCAGGTTTGGTGACCAGAGAAGGGGAAGATGGGCATCTAGCTCATTTAAAAACCTGGAGGTCACTGCCCTGCTTCCTAGAAAGGGCAGTTAAGAAACAACTATTACGTTTTTCCCACTAAGGAAAAACATTACAAAACCAAGCCCACACAATGGCTGTTAACACAGCTTCTCAGATACTTAGCGGGGCAATGTCTCTTCCCTCCAGGAGTAGACAAGGGAGTTAATGGGACTGGGCTATAGCCTCAACATGAGACCACCCGATCTTTCACTGAAGAGATGACATCCCCACGAGCAGATAAAAAGAACAGTTTTAAAGGTGAGACGTTTTAGTGCTCTTACAGCTGGCCCACCTTAAACCTATATTACAAGCTCTGTACAACATACAAAATAGACCAATAATTATGAGGATCACATTCCCATCTTCAATAGCAAATATACATGATAATAAATCTGTTATTAACAGTGGGACGAAATAATGTATAAGGCAAACACATTTAAATAGGTGCTGTCATTAATGTGTTCTGAAGGAGAAAAGCCATTTGATTAGATCTATATCCAGGCCTTTCTGTTTTTCATGAGGCCAAGACAATTAAGTACAATCAATACCCATGTGACACAGTCCAAATGCTGGGGAAAATGAGTGGTAGCACGGCATGGGGAGGAAGCTATCAGCCCCAATGAAAAGTGGGGGTTTGGTTTTATTTATGATACTTATTTTGATGCTCTATGTTTGAATAAAAGAAAAAGAAAGACACACTTTGATCAACATTGTACAAAAGGCATCAACTCCCATTTCAAAAATAAATGGGAAGACTTCACAGTCAAAGTTCAGTAACCTGTCAGCATCTACGCTGGAACTGTGCTGCAGTAACAATTCTCGTATTCTCCTCTCTCTCAGTTCTAGTCATTTCAGGATGCTGGGAAATGTCTGGAAGGTAACTGCTAACAGATTTGAAAACAAGCATGATAAATAATGATTTAAAAAGTCTGGTGACAAGCCAAGTGTGGTGATGCATGCCTGTAATTCCAGTGGCTCGGGAGGCTGAGGCAGGAGGATCATGAGTTCAAAGCCAGCCTTATCAATGTCAAGGTGCTAAGCAACTCAGTGAGACCCTGTCCTCTAAGTAAAATACAAAATAGGGCTGGGGATGTGGCTCAGTGGTTGAGTGTCTCTGAGTTCAATCCCCAGTAACCCCCCTCCCCGCAAAAAAAAAAGTCTGATGACAGACCTAATCATGAAAGTCTGTACTCAGAGTCAGTGTGGTTCAAGGGATGGCAAGGACAACAGACTCCAAAGAGAACCCAAGTTGAGCCTTCCTTCACCCACCACTGGGAAGATTTGGGTTTCACCTGGCATACACCTGTGATCCAATGGATTAAAAGGTCCCTGCGGAAGTTCAAGCCTGTGATGTGTCAGAAGAGGTTTTTAACTAGTTTTCCCCCCTTCATTTCAAAGAACAGCCTGGTCTCCCTGCTCTCATGCCAAGTTCTGAGTAGCCTCTTTATATGGCAACAGCTGTAGCAAACCAATCCATCTGGTGTGTGAAGCCCAGGAGCCCCAACCTGTTGTTGGAGAAGGGAAAGTCACTGTCCCATCGTCCAACCTCAGTTGGACCCTCCATGTTCTCTGTGCTCTTTAATTAAGACCTGGAAGACAAAGAAACAACATATTGCTGGCTACCAGGGAAGATCTATCAGACTGAAGCACACTTCACAAGCAAAGTCTTTGTGCTTCTTGGCATAAAGGAATTTAGAGCATCCCACAAACTTCTACTCACTTCCTCACCCCTTAACTCTGCTGTGTTAGCCCCTGCAGTCTTGGGAAGGTGAGGCTGGTGAAGAAAGGAATGGAAAGAGCTTCCTCAGTCAGATGGCTGTGAACTTCAGCACAAACAGGCCATAAAGTCCTTTGCAGTCCTTTGCCCAGCCCCACCCACAGAGTGCTTTGCCCTTCCCTTCTTAAGTCATTCTGGAGCATGAAGGACTCAAAGGGCTTAGGGTCAGTAAGAAAAGACTGAGGCAGACTTGAAGTTGAGGTTAAGGCCCAGACCCTGTCTTCCTATTTCCTACCAGCAGTTTTTGGGGTTTGTGGATCAGGAATGAATGATGCCCCTGACAAAAAGGAACTTCTCTTTTCAGGTGATGGGACAGAACACTCTTCAGCCTAGCACCCTGAGGAAAGGGGGCAGGAAGTCCTAGAGGACTCAAATGGCTCCTGGTCCCTTAGCTACAGAAAAACTGAATAACTCTAAAATGATCCTCGGTTTATCTTGCCCTCTCCTCTGATTAAAGGTTTAGTTCAACTGATTAGTATTTAGTGTTTATATCCAACTTATCCCTGGGATGGGAGGGGGTGAGAACTGAAATACCCCTAAAAATAAAGCAGACCCATTTCCTTGTCCTTTTTCCAAAGCTGACCTTTAAAACAGATCAATTCTCTGCAAACTCCTTTCCTGCTTCACTAAAAATGCCCCCTCCCCTCCCACCAAAGTCCTGGCCATGCCAGCCTCCTAAATGATGGAATACAATCTACCTGCCAAGCTTCCCCCACAGTGGATAAGAGCAGACAAGGGTACCATTTTCCACCCTGCCCCAAAATGAGTTCATTCACCACAACAAGGCACCTTTCCCCAGAGGAAAGCAGGAGACATGGAGGCTTGCTCCTCTTCTGGCTAGTAGGGTTTGTTAGAGGGGGGGATGGATACAGGATTTGAGACCCTACTGCCGATATAAAGAGTCCAATCACCAAGTCCAGAGACGAGATGCATAGATGGAGGTGAGCTGGAAGGATGCTTGGAGTCTAGGGTTGTTTGCACAGGAGAAACATGGTAGGAGCTCTCATGCAGGTTTCAGGGGAGTGGAGAGGACCATCTGAGAAAAAGAGGAGGTCCATCCTTTTTCCTGAGGAACAGGACCAAGTCGGACTTCACCTGAGAATGGGTGGCAGAGGTGGGGCTCCACGGGCAGCTGAAAAAAACAAAATAAAAAGGCTCTTTAAGGGGCTGGGGTTGTGGCTCAGTGGTAGAGAGCTTGCCTAGCACATGTGAAACACTGGGTTCGAGCCTCAGCACCATGTGAAAATTAGTACATAAGATAAAGGTATTATGTCCATCTACAACTAAAAAATATTTTTAAAAAAATTTTTAAAAAGACCCTTTAAGCTAATTTTTAAAATCTGGGGACTAAGCTGTCTTCTTGTTTTGCTTTGTTTGTTTTAAAGAAAATGAAGATGAGGAGAAGATTTTGACCTGAGAAAACACAGAAATTCTATATTCTATGCAAATATGGAAAAACTTTCTTTACTACTTCTCTCACCTCTGTTTGTTTTGCTGGGATATATTCTCTGAAAATGTTTATATTCTTCTGGAGCAGGAAAATCTTCTACTGGGTGGAAGGAATACTTTGACTCAAAATCATCTGTGAAAAGAACAGAGTATTAACTCATATTGAACTTCTCTGTGCTCCCATAGGCCTCTGACTTATGACCCTCCCTTTACTAATCTTTAATGCACTCTGATGTATGGAGGGCCTGCCTTGCCCAGTTAACCAAGATTCTTGAACACAGCAACAGCAGCACCCAAGGTACTTCCCATGCACAGAGCTGTTTATCTTAAGGAGTAAGTCTTAGAGCTGATTCTTCAAACTTTTCTATCAAAAATCAGGCACATAACAGGAAAATGCTTCCAGTTGTTTGCATGGAAGCACAAAGAAACAAGAGTTTCAAGCTTCAATAACATGAGCATTTTAGACTGTCACCATGGGAAACAAACTGAACTGAATTTACAAATTGTAGAATTAATCTTAAATGGGAATATTTTCCTCCAACTAGTGAGAGATTTGACCACACAGTTCTCTTTCAGCCTACATTACTCTCATTTAGCTCTACAACACCATCTCCTGGTCCCCACTACCACTTTCTATGGCCCCTCCACAAGGGAACTCAAATTTCCTATAGGTGCAGCTTTATCACATTCCAAAGACTTCTTCGGTATGGATGTTATGTTCAAAGCAAACTCCTGGTGCATTTAATAGAAACAGACTGAAATGGTGAGGGATGTAGATGGGAGAGAAGAAAACCACCACTAAGGAATCTAGAGTGTTAGGGATACAACAGAATTTATTAAACTCTAGTCCGGGGGTCCTCAACAGAGGACCAATAATATTCTCTGGAAACCTTTATTTATGGCTCCATTCCACAACTGGAATCTCTTAGGTGGGGGTCCCAACATTTATAAACTTGGAAAAGTTAATCTGGTTGACTTTCTGATCTAGTGAACCTCCTTGTTTTACAGATGATAGAAAGGAGGCCCAGAGAAGGGAAGTGACTACTTCGAAATAACATAGCTAGTCAGTCGTCTCTGGGCATAAAAATAAAATAAAGGTATTGTATTCACCTGTAACTAAAAAAATATTAAAAAAAAAGTGTGGTGTTCTTTTGGTTGTCCCCCCCCCCCCCAAGTACTGGGGAAAAAAACAGGGCCTCGGCATACTTGTTCAATTTTTGCAATACTAGGGATTAAACCCGGGGCTGTGCACACACTAAGAAAGCACCACCACTGAGATACACCCCAAACCTCACTTGTTTAGTTTTTACACTGCAAAGAGCTCTTAGGATACATAATTTCTGTCCGAATAATCCCAAAGAAGAATAGTCTCTGCCATAAAAACTAACCATAAACAATGATCCTTGGGGGACTTGTCATACTTTAAGGTTAGCATGACATCTGCTGATTATACTTCTATCTATTCCAAAGCAACCATGCCTATAATTCACATAAAGAAAGGATGACAATGGGTGGAGCTCGAAGTCTGAGGATAAAAGTCAGAAAGGAACTGCTGCAAATAAAGAATACCTTGTGGCCATTTCCATTCCACACTGGCCATCTGGCAGCCAAGGCACTGGAGTCAGCGAAGTAACCATAGGAACTCTGAGACAAAATAGCTAAATACTCACCCAAGAAAGACCGAACAGTGGTGATAGAATCTCTGTGGCCATTCCTCAGAGGTGGTGGAGGAGGAGGGGGTGGCCCAGCTGGAGTCCTTGAGGGTGGAGGTGGGGGCTTTCCTCTGTTCAGGGGTTCTGACCCATGCATTCGATATGGTGGTGGGGGTGGAGGAGCATCCCTGGCACCATTTCGGATCATGGGGGGTGGAGGTGGAGGAGCTGCAATTAAAATCCAAAGTAGTTAGGTTTGGGTGTTGAGCTGGCAAGGGGAACAGGGGTTTGAGAGATAAGACTGAAAAGTGTCTTGGTGGCTTCCCGAATAACCAGGCTCTGTGAGCCTCTAGGAGCATGTTAAATATCATGTTCACCTTCCCCCTCATACTTATTTCTTGAACAACACTGCCATTTTTCCAGATATCAAGTTTCAGACCTTTTTTAGATTCCCCCAAGTCAGTCAAGATCCCTATCTATTCTTGATATCTTTCCCTCAGCTTTTCTATCCCTTCCTCCACAATTCTAATTCAGATCGTCTCATATTTAGCCTGTTCTGCAAAAGCCTTCCAAGTATACCTCCAAGTATTCTCCTTGCATCCAATTTCTTACTCCTCAAATTTAACTCCCTAAAATACTTGCTTAAATCTCTTCAAGGCTTTTGCATCTCATACAAAGTCTCAAATCCTTTGCTTAAATAGTAAACTATGTCAGTCAGCCTGATCTCCTCTTTTCTTCCTTCCCTCCCTCTATCCCTCTTTCCTTCCTTCCTCTTTTCTTTAGGTACTAGGAACTGAACCCAGGGGAGCTTTACTACTAGCCACATCCCCAGTCCTTTATTTTTTTATTTTGAATCAGGGTCTCACAAAGTTGCTTAGGGTCTTGCCAAATTGCTGAGGGGGCCTTGAACTTGGAATTCTCCTGCCTCAGCCTCCCAAGTCTCCAGGATTATAGGAGTGCACCACCATGCCCAGATCTTCTTTCTTAATTTCTACACTGGGTTAGGTGCCCCTCTTTTGCACTACACAGTGTATTCACACCACTCTACTGTACTGTATCATATTCACTATATGGGCTTCTTTCTCTGTATACTGTGTACTCCCTAATGTCTGAACAGTTCCTTGACCTGTCCAAATGTTCAGCACATGGGAGGTACTTAATATCTGCTGAATAAACCAAATTACTAATTAAAGGGAGAATCTTGTGACTCTCCCTGCAATACTCTGAAATCTGTCTTCCCTTAATACTAAGTCTTATCTATCTTTCAAGGTTTAATTCAAGTCCCATCTTCTCAAGGCTTTCCTAAAGCAATCTACTCTATTTTGAGCTTCTCCATTTTTGGTCTCTCAAGGCATATATTCCAGAACTGTACAGTACAGACTAAATTGAGTGACTTTCAGAATATATATATATAGTAGATTCACCTTGGGAAGTTACATATATCTAGTGTTAAGTCTCATTGCTCAAAATATTTGGGAACACCTCTTCTGGAATTGCCTCCAAAGCCAGTTTATCACAGCCATTAATACTATCATGGGGAGTCACATTTCACTTCTGAGGATATCACACCACCATCAACAACAACAAAAACATTTGTCTGGATATAGTGGTGTGTGTCCTTAATCCCAAACAACTCAGGGGTCTGATGCAGAGGTTCCCAAATTCAAGGCCAGCCTGGGCAACTTAGCAAGACCCTGTCTCAAAATAAAAATAAAATTGGGGACACATACATTTTAATCAGTCACTACATTTCTGAGGGTCAATTCCACAGAAATAAAAGTGTCAATATGACTTTTAAAAAAAGGCTGGGGGGGGGGGGTGGGTTGTGGTGGAATGACCCTTGGTTCAATCCTTAGTACCACAAAAAGAAAGAAAAAAATGTGTAGCTAGCTCTGACTCTGCTTCTTGGTCATTTACAAAAATCAAATTCATCCTTAAAAACCAAAATTTTGCCAAAAGAAGCTGATATCAAAAGTATGCCTAAAGGCTGGGTTGTAGCTCAATGGTACAGCAGTTGCCTAGCACATGTGGGGCACTGGCTTGGATACTCAGTACCACATAAAAATAAGTGAATAAAATAAAGGTATTGTATCCATTTACAACTAAAAAAATTAAATAAATTTAAAAATACCTTTAAAAAAAAATGTCCCAAAAAATGGCAATATTACTGGAATAGGTTCAACAGCATTTAGATTATATATAGGCTTTTCATTAATAAGAGCAGCCACCATTTACTGGGTATCCACAACATTCCAGGTGTTTGTTTCACTATGTATCAAATCTTTAAAAACTCAAAACTCTTACAGCCTCTCCTACAAAGTGTTTAATATTATCCCCCCATTGCACAAATGAGGCAACTAGGACTTAAATTATTTGTCTAAGGTTGCAGATCTAATAAAAATAGACTCAGCACACATTCACTCTTTATTGTCTTTTTTCTTTTTGTTGTGTGTGTGTGTGAGATAGAGAGACAGAGAGAGAGAGACACTGGGGATTGAGCCCAGGGTCTTGCGCATACTAGGCAAGCACTCTACCACTGAGCTACATCAACAGCCCCTGTATCTGCTCTTTGTAATACCTCACATTGCTCTACCTCAAGGATCTTTTCTTCCTAACTAGATTGCAACAGGTGATTTGGAAGTGTGTCTTAACACTGTTTTAGTTATAAAAGTGGATATTATCATTCCTCCTGAAACACTGTGAGAACTACTGTAGGGTGATCACAGTTAAGCGATCACAGTAATGGGATGATATATACAAACACACAAGCAGTCTAGCAGAGCAGACTCAATAAATGTTAGTTTTTGCTTCTCGTAAGACACACTCAAAATGTTAATTCTCTCTCATTCTTTTTAAGATCTGTTTTACGATATGGACAGGGACCTCTGGATTCAATAAAGATAAATCTCCTTAACACCTAGCAGAACTCTAAATCTTGTTTTTTATCCCAAAGTTCTTTTTTATTCCCTAAACCCTAGATTTCTTAGGGTCCTTATAATTTTTATCTACTTGTAAGGTAGAGAGGGTTAGCTAGGTTCACAAGGCTACCAGCTAGACACTGGGCAGTTAACAGTGAGGAATGCCAACCAGGACTGGCCAAAATAGAGTAAGCCCAGAGTGACTGGTTTGGCTCCTCCAGCTCCTTTCTCAGAGACGGTCATCCTAACCATGTCCCACTTTCTCCAATAAGTCTCTGAGCTCTTTGTCAGATCCAAAGAGACTGTTTCAAATGACAGAGCAGGAACACACAGACCCTAAAAAAATAATCAGTTTGCAAAAGCCCTTGAGTAGGAGATAGCCTTTTGGAATCTAAGATAACCTGAGTTTTGAGGAAAACATGATGGGATCAATTTCCTCTCTCTTTTAATTCCCTTAAAAAGGGACCATGTTTTACTCTGCAAAGGAATATTTAAGAAAATAAACAATGTGGACCAATAATGCCAAGTTTTTAGGTGGCTAAGCACTCTGAGAAGGTAAAAGATTCCATGCCCTTTCAAATATAAATAATTCATATAAAAACAAAAGGATGTTATCATATAATGCCACAATATTATCTAACAGAGATAAATCCATGAACAACCTAGATGTCCTGTGCATAAAACCAATAATATTCATCAGCACATTACATTTTCACATATACTTTTGTTTCACTTATTATTTTTTATTTTTTTATTTTAATTAATTAATTTATTTTTGCAATACTGGGGAATGAACACAGGGATGCTATGATACTCAGCTCTTTTTACTTTTTCTTTCAAGAAACAGGGTCTTATTAGGCTACTGAAAATAGCCTGGAACTTGCAATCCTCCTGCCTCAACCTCCCAAGTTACTGGAATTATAGGCAGGCTTGTGCCACGGTACCTGGTTCACATATACTTTTAGTTTATAGATTAAAAAAAAAAAAAAAACTTAGAAAATCAGAACAATCTGCCCATGTCATACAACAAATAGAGCCAATACTCAAATACCTCAGACAAAAATATCTCAGTTTTTTCCCAATGTATAACTCTTAAGAATTGCTGTTCTGGTTACTGATATAAGACATAAGCCTCAACATTGGTGATGGCTGACAGGACAGAAGAACAAAGCTCATAATTTCAACATTTTCCAAAGAAAGCACAGACCTAGAACTGAGAAGTGAGAAGCAAGAAATCTACAAACTTTTAAACTACTCAAACCATTCACATAATGTATTTTTCTCTGCTTCTATTCTTGGAGGGGTTAGAAAGAAAACGGGCTTTTCCCAGATGAAGGGTCTTTTAAAAAATTGTTAAAATTTAAAAAAGTTTTAGGCCAGGTATGGTGGCACAAACCTGTACTCTCAAGAACTCAGGAGGTTATGGTAGAAGGATTGCAAGTTCTTGGCCAGTCTTGAGAACTTAGCAAGACCCCTCTTAAAATTAAAAAAGGGCTAGCGATGTAGCTCAGTAGTAGAGTACCCCTGGGTTCAACCCCCAGTGTATCTCTCTCTCTCTCTCTCTCTCTCACACACACACACACACACACACACACACACACACACACACACACACAAACACAAATTAATTAGTGAAACCTGAACTTCGTAGACTCAAGGGCCACCTTAGGACTACATCCTTATGGCAAAAGTTAAGGAAACATGGGGAAAAGAACATACAGGCTACTGTTTGCCCTTTGTTAGATTGCCAACTCCTAAAGTACAAACCCGTATGTACCTAACCAAGCAGCAGCACAGGTTTATGGGATTTTTTTTTTTTTTTTTTTTTTTTTTTTGGTACCAGGGATTGAACCCAGGGGCATTTAACCACATCCCCAGCCCTATCTGTGTTTTATTTGGAGACAGGGTCTTGCTAAGTTGCTTAAGGCCTAAGTTGCTGAGACTGTTTTTGAACTTGTGATCCTCCTGTCTCAGTCTCCCAAGTAGCTAGGATTACATGCCTGTAGCTGCGCCACCATGCCTGGCTTAATAGGCTTTTAATAGGCATACTTCTTGAAGACAAGACTTTAGTTGAAACAGGATTTTACTATGCTGCCCAGGCTGGTCTCAAACTCCTGGGTTCAAGAGATCCTTCTGTCTCAGTTTCCAAAGTAGTTCAGACTCTAGACATATGAAACCATGCCCAATGACAATATCTTTATCAATGTTCTATACATATAAAGACTAGTATATATACATATACAGCTTAACAGCCACTTGTGGAAGGGATGATTCAAAGTCCAATAATGCAAGGATACAGAAGCCAAAATTTCTGGGTCCAGCAGGCCCCAGAGAACTGTCATGGTCACCCTTACTCTCAAATTTTGATCATATTATTTTGTAAAGGTATCTCATAATCATTCTACTCTTTCTAGGTTTCTTTAATTCCCTCCTCCCCCAGCTTAGGCTCCAATGTCTGTTATTAGAATTAGTCCCTTGTATACACCTTTATACTACCACACTCCACTCTCCCTTATAGTCATACATGCCCCCAAAATGCCAACACTGGTTAAATACAATTCTGCCCTTATTCTGTACCTGCAAATGCACAGCTGAACACGCACTATGCTGGTTACTCTTATTTTAAATATATGATCCCTAACCTGAAGTGGGCCTTTCATGTGTTTGGCTGCCCAAGAACATTTCTTTGGTCTATTCAACTGCCATGCTCCATGACTTCTCTATCATCAAACTGTCTTCTCCTTCCCTTCCATCACTCACAGCTAATGTTCTTCATTGTGAAAACAAGCAAATTAGAAGAAACTTCACAAGTTCTACCACTACACTTGTTTCTGTGCCCGTATCTTCTGCCTCTCCTCCTGTTTCTATGGAAGATCTACAGTTCTATCTAAGACTGACCCCTTACTTACATATCAGAGCCCATCTCCTCTTGCCTCCTCAAAGACTACTCAGGCAAACTGATCCCACTCTACTAGTTTCATGCTCTGCATTCATCAGCATATAGAGATTCCCACAGTTGGATGGAAGAAAAAACAAAAAACAACAAAAACCCGCCCAACCCTCAACCCCACATCTTCCTCCAACAACTATTTCATTTATTGTATGCATGCAAGCATGAACACACACCAGTCTTTATAGCAAAATCTCCTTAAGGAGTTTCTATATCATTATCTCCAATTTCTCTCCTCCTATTCCTGTATCCTTTCCTTCCCTTTCCCTTTTTCCCTCTTTCTTCTCTTGTCTCACTAGTTGCTCAGGCTAGCCTCAAACTCCCGGTCTCAAGTGATGTCCTTGCCTCAGCCTCCCAGTGGCTGTGATCCTTTCCTGCATCCACTCAAGTGAGCTTTTCACTCTCCACTATTTCACTAAAACTACTTAAAAGGGTCTCCTGATGCTAAGACCAATGTCAGTTCTTAGCCTCCAACTTTCTAGACCCTTCTGCAGCACTGAACATAGGTGTTCACTTTACCTTGAGGTTTTTCCATCACTCTTGGTTTTTCTTTTTCCTTCTTCATTCAAAGCAAACCTTCTGCTGTGTTTGCTTCATCCCTAACATAGGAAGCCCCAACTCCAGACCTCTTTCAATCTATACTACCTCCTTAGGTAATCTCATCAAGCATGTGGTTTTTGATGACATTCAGATTAACCTCTCTAGCTCACCCTCTCCCCTAAACTTTAGAGTCTGGCAGCCAATCACCAATTCACTATCTCTTTTTGGATGTCTAATAGGCATCTCAAACTTATTTAATGTCAAAAACCAAACAGCAGTCTTCCCCCAAATCTGCTGTCGTCTTACCCACCTGCCCAATTTACTCCAACAGCCTCCTGAATGGTCTTTTTGCCACTTCTATCCTCCTGAAGTCTGTTCTCAACACAGAAGCTAGTGGTCTCATTTGATGGTAAATCAAATCATACTACTTCTCTGTTCAAAACCCTGCAGTAGCTCCCCATCAGAGTTCAGCCCAAACTCTTCATGAAGTCCTATAATGTTCTCTCAGGGAAATCTAGCTTTCTTATCTTCACTCTTGCCACTCTTCCTATTACACCTTCTCACTCAGTCAAAAGGACAGGATACCCTCCCTACTGCCCCCAAAATGAATAAAGAATACTCTTTAAAAAAAAAAAAAGAATAGTCATGCAAGTTGTCCCCACTGCATGCAATGGCTATACTCTCAGATAACTACTAAGCTTACCCATTGCTTATTTCAGGTCTTTGCCAAATTGTCACTGTTTAAAAAATAAAAAGGGATGGGATGTGGCTCAGAGGTAAAGCACCCCTGAATTCAATCCCCAGTACCAAAAAAACACACACACACAAAAAAAACAACAACAAAGAAAAGCCAGGTACAGTGGCACACACCTGTATTCCCAGCAACTTAGGAGGCTGAGGCAGGAGGATCACAAATTTGAGACCAGCTTCAGCAACTTAGCGAGACTCTATCTCAAAATGAAAAATAAAAAAGGTTGGAGACGTGGCTCAGTGGTAAAGCACTCTGGTTCAATCCCCAGTACCAAAAACTAAAAGTAAAAAATTGTCACTCAATCAGTAAGGCTTGTCCTGACTCTACCACCTACCCCTCTACTTCAAAATATCACCCGATTCCCATCTTAGAATATCTTCTTCTCTGCTTTGTGTTTCTCAAAAGCAGACCACATACTACATATTTATATATTTTACTAGTTTTGCCAGAACCAAAAATTTTTTATCTTTTCTATTTACTCATGTTTCCTAACAATGAGCCTGACATACAAAAATGTCCTCAAAGCTGGGCACAGTGCCCCACACCTATAATCCCAGTCACTCAGGAGGCTAAGGCAGGAGAATCACAAGTTCAAAGCCAGTCTCAGCAACTTAGTGAGGCCCTAAGAAACTTTCCAAGATCCTGTCTCAAAAAACAAACCAAAAAACAAAAAACGGGATGGGGTTGTGGCTCAGCGGTTGAGCACCCCTGGGTTCAATCCCAGGTATAAAAATGGCTCTCAATAAAACAAGTGTATGAATTATTCTTTTCTTCAATCACTGAAGAGACACTCTGGGAAATAAAGGTGAAAAGATAAACTCATGAAAGGAAATAGAGGGGTTTCCAAACACTTACCTGCTCCCCTACTGGGAGGGTCGCGGGCTGGGGGAGGAGGCCTATTACTCAATAAAGAAGGAGAGGCTGAGGTGGGTGGAGGAGGTGCTAGGCCTCTGACAGGCCCTGGTGTCTTCCTATGTAAAGAATTGTGTCTCTGTGGCAGCTCAGGGGCTGATTCATTAGTGGGACTGGAGGGTCCATTGGGGACCCCTGGAGGTTGGCGGTAAGGCGGAGGAGGAGGAGCCAGAGACTGGCCACTTGGTCCCGTTCGGATATTCACAGGGGAAGGAGGTGGTTTGACTGGGGGAGGAGCAGGAGGTCCCTCTCGACCAGGGTGGAGCCTCTGTCCAGGTGTTGGTGGCAAGGGTTTCTCTCTGTTGTAGGCTGGGGCTTTGTTGCTGTGCATAGGCAGAGGTGTAGGGGGTGCATTGGCACGACGCCCTGGAGGTGGTGGGGGAGGGGCAGAGGAGCTGTGCTTCATGCCCGTACTGCTGGTGGTGTTGGGACGAGAGAGGTCCGGTAAAGAGGGTCTCTGCATCCGGGGCAGTTCTGGGAGGGAGGCTCGGCCGCTGTCTGTATCATCTTGAGGACGTCCACTGGCTGTAGATACTGGAGGCCTTGGGGCAGCAGCTCGAGAACTGGGGACTTGTAGGGCTGGCTTACCAGCTAGGTTCTCTACGAATACACCAGACAACACTGGGTCAACAGAGCAAGGTATTTATCAGACAGTATCTCTCCTTCACCAGACCCCTTGGTGCAACCTGCACGATTCTGGAATTCATTGTGTTTGTGGTGCTGGGAATCAAACCCAGGACTTGCCACATATAAAGCACTCCCTCCATCACTGAGCTACATCCCCATACTTGGTTCTGGGTTTTAATTTGATTTTAGGCTTAGAGCCCATTTACAAATTTTTCCTGATATAAGCTGAATACATTTTTAAATTTTATTTTATTTTTAGTTGGCAAATAATAACTATACATATTTATTGGGTATATAACATGATGTATACACTGTGGAATAATTCAATCAAGCTAATTAACATACCCAGCACCTCAAATACTTATTTATCTGCAGTAATAACATTTAAAATCACTCAGCAATTCTGAAATATGCATTATTATTAACTATAGTTACCACGCTATGTAACAAGATTACTAAAATGTATTATTCCTGTCTAACTGAAATTCTGTATCCTTTGACCAACATGTCTTTCCTCATCCTCCACACCCCAGCTTCAGGTAATCAACATTCCATTCTCTACTTCCTCGTTCAACTATTTCAGATCCCAAATGTAAGTGAGATCATACACAGTGTTTGCCTTTCTGTGTCTGTCTGGCTTATTTCACTTAAAATAATGTCCTCCTAGTTTATTCATGTCATGAATGACAGAATTTCCTTCTACTTAAAGACTAAATAATATCTTTTGTGTATAAATCACATTTTCTTTATCGAAGCTGAATATATTTTTATTTAACCCCTCAAATTTTGCTTTATTCTACTCTGTAACTCCTCCTCTGCTCCCACTCCTTTTTCCTCCCACCTCAACCACAGTCCTTAACTCCAGATGACCCACTTGGAACAAGTCAGAAATTAAATGTACTTTAGAAATATCCTAAGAAAGTACTTATCAGATACCTGAAACATCCTTGGCTCCCACAGGGCGGAGTTTCGGCACTCCTCCTTGGAAGAGACCTCCCTTGGGTTGCAGGGCACCGGCTCCAGAGCCATAACCACCACTACTTCCTTTGGGCTCTGGAAAGCATACCATTAAGTTTTTATTTCATATGTTCTGTGCTGATGACCATAAACCCCAAGACAAATCCTTCCTCTATCTGGGCTTTAATTTGCAAAAAAACCAATCTTGCTTTTGCCTTTCTGCTCCACAGCTTCAAATGGGGATGAACTGTTCACTGTGAAGAAAGAGAAAAAAACAAAAGGAACAAGGAGCCATTCTTCTCTTATTTAGGGTGAAGTGATAACAACTGGTAAAAAGAAATGTTCAATAAAGTTTTCTGGGCTCTCCTTTCCAAATCCCAGATGTAAGGGAGCTAATGATTCAGGGGCTCAGATATGTTGAAACTCTCCAGAGGTCTACAGGAATGGACACTTGTAGCAATTATAAAATCACCTCCAGTTTCAGTCAAGAGGTTTCTAGGAAAGTAGTAGTCTCCACAAAGAACAACGAAAGATGTGCCCCAACATGCATTAGAACGTGGGAGTCTTAACTGAGAGAATACTTGCCAAGGGTCAAGAAGAAATTTCTAAAGTATTCAAATGAACAATGGAAGACAGTCAATAGAAGTCCCAGGACAAAAGTTTTTCACTCAATACTCAACAATAAAAATGACAGCACAGGTAAGTCTCCAAGACAATTCTGGGATCCTGATGTCTCACTAGTAAATGAACTTAGACTCACTCTCAAGGACAGGAGCACTTCGATCATTAATGTTGGTCACCTTCTTCAGCTTGGTCCCTTTGCAAATGTCCTGTAAGAGGGCACCTCTTCCCCGCTGCTCATCTCTACTCAGCTTGGGAGGCTCTATGTTTGCCTGGAGGAAGAGTGAAATAAAAGTTTACCCTAAACAGTTTCCTTCATCAGGATAAAGGACTTAAGTGAAACTGGATTCCATAAGAGGTCTGTGTGACCCAACATTCATTCATACACACACACACACACACACACACACACCCCAAATGGCAATATCAATGTGCCAGTCTTTTTTCTCCTGTTCTAACTTCTGTGAAGAGTATAGCTTTCACCTATTCATAAGCTTCTGTCAGGAGGCCTGCATTACTATCCATGTGCTAGGTTTTGTGCACTGACCACTTTACACATATCACCATCACCAAGGCAAACATCTGAGTCCATTCTCTGTCTCAGAAATTGTGCTAAGCATATTATCTCTATTATCTCATTAAAATCTAGAAAAATTCCTATGAGAAAGGCACTATTATCATTATACCCATTTGGAAAGTGTGGACCAGAAGCTGAATAGCTTCCTAAGACAGTACAACTTTATAAATGGTTTAGCAAAAATCCAAACCCCAACAGTGACCACGAAGTTCATGTTAGCTCTACTAACATATCCTGTTATCTCCATCTTATTTCAATTTACACTCTAAAAAATATTCAGAATAGAAATTATTATTCCCATTCCAAAGAAGAGGAAATAAAGGTTTAGAAAAGTAATGTCATATGATTAGTAAACAGAAACAGGATGTTAAAGGTCCTTGCCGTTTCTATTCTCCCAAATTCCTCTTTCAACATTATGTAATTTTTCAGGTAATTTATTTTCCTCTTAAATGTCAATTACCAGAGATCTATGTTCAGTCTCCATCTAAATGTTTCTGAGCAAGCTCATCTAATGGTTTGCATACCACATATAAGCCCAAGAATCTCAAATCATTTTACCTTGTCCCCCATGCCTATGACCTGAGCTTCATGTCCATATATGCCAATGCCTACAGGACATCTCCAAATGAATATCCTACTTGTACCTAAAATATAACACATCAATAATGATATTCCTGAATAGGAAGACCCAATATTATACATGTGTTAAATCTTACACAGTTTATAAACATAGAGCTTTTTAAACTAAACACCAATGGAATTTTTAAGAAACTAAGACTTGTACCACCAAAAGCCAAGAGTAACAGGAGCACAGGAACAGAGCTAATAAATGCAATAAAAGGGCTGGAGATATAACTCAGTTGGTATAGTGCTTACCTCACATGAACAAGGCCCTGGGTTCAATCTCCAACACAAAAATAAATAAATAAATAAATGCAATAAAAAAGTCTATAAGCAGACCCAGGTCTATATAAGAAATAAGAAAATGGTGCATGCCCATAATCACAGCTAAGACAGAGTAAGACAGAAGACAGGAGGATCACCAGTTCAAATTGTGCTAAGCATATTATCTGGGTAACTTAACAAGACCCTGTCTCAAAAAGGACTAGGGATGTAGCTAAGTAGCAAAAAATGTACTCCTGGCTTTCAACCCCAGTACTGCTAAAATAAAATTAAAATAAAATAAAGTAAAATAAAATGGTGATAATAAAGTCTGGGGATATAGCTCAGTGATAGAGAGCTTGCTACATGAGGCTCGTGGTTCAATCCCCAGTATTTAGAGAATAAAAGTGTATTTCATCAGTGCATAATAGATTACTAAATACAAAGTGTTAATAACAACTAGTGTAAAGTTAAAACCCTATTTCATGGCTTATTCTGAAACAAATTCTAGTTGAATTATAAAATTTAAGTGTAAAAAAACAAAACCACAGATGTACTGTATGAAAAAAATAGGTAAGGGGAAGGACTTTCTAAACATGAAAACTAAAATATAGGAAAACCACTAAGCCTCATCCCCAGCCCTTTTTATTTTTTATTTTGAGACAGAGTCTTGCTAAGTTGCTTAGGGCCTCACTAAGTTGCTGAGGCTGGCTCTGAACTTATGATTCTCCTGCCTCAGTCTTCTGAGCTACAAGATTACACTTTTAAAGAGCTTATTAGCACAAAGCCTAGGGAACATAGTAAGAGCTCAACAAACAGTATATACTTTAGGAGGAAAAAAGGTATACACAGAAAATCTCTGAAAGTATATACTGTACAAGGAAATACTACTAAAGATTCATATCATGTAATAATTCTTGGCTTATTTGTATTTTCTAATTTTTCTACTGTATGTATGAAATACAACATTAACAAAGGTTAATAATATTTTCACATTTTCTACTTTTATTAGTATTTCCTAATTTTTACACAAACTCTTTTTGGGAAGAAGTAACGGGGGTTGAACTCAGGGATTCATGTACAGAGTACATTCTTGACCCTTTATATTTTGAAATAAAGTCCTACTAAGATGCCCCAGTTGGGCTTGAATTTGTATTTGCAATCCTGTCTCAGACTCCAGAGTAGTTGGGATTACAGGTGTGTGCCACCATACCCAGCTCCACAATCCTATTACAATAAAAGTTTTGAAAATACTACTACACTGTACCAAAAAAAAATGATACTACCAAACATTTAAGGACATGACAAGCCATTCATACCATCGAGGACATAGTCATGAAAAAGAAAAGCAGATTAGAAATCAGTGTGTATAGTATGCACAATCTCTTTTTTTGTTAACATGGGGAAGATATACATAAAACTATTATGAAGATTGGATTGTAAGTGACTATCCCTTTTTTCTTATATACTATTTCTAAATTTTTGATCATATTATATATGTCATATACATATGATCAAAAATATATATGCTACAGTTCTAGGGACTTAACTCAGGGGCACTCTATCACTGAACTACATTCCCAGCCCTTTTTATTTTTTATTTTGATTATTAAATTTTGACTATTAAATTTTCCAAAACTGAGTTCCTCTACAAAACTTTTTTTTTTTTTTTTGTAAATAGAATCATCAGTCTAACTTCCAAACCAGAATCACTCAAATCTCCTTTCTGTTTCTCACTCTGTCACCAAACTCTTTTAAGATTTTACTTTCTATGGGCTGGGGTTGTGGTTCAGTGGTAGCTCACTTGGCATGAGTAAGGCCCTGGGTTCAATCCTCAGCACATAAAAATAAAGTTATTGTGCCCACCTACAACTAAAAAATGAAAAAAAAAAGATTTTACTTTCTGGGCTGGGGTTGTAGCTCAGTTGGCTGAGTACTTGCCTAGCCTGTGTGAGGCGAGGCACCAGTTTCGATCCTCAGCACTGAATAGAGGGCTGGGCTTGTGGCTCAGTGGTAGAGCACTCGCCTAGCACGTGTTGAGGGCCTGGGTTCGATCCTCAGCACCATATAAAAATAAAAAATAAAGGTCTTGTGTCCACCTACAACTAAGAGGTACATAAATAAATAAGTAAACAAATAAATAAAATAAAGGTTCTGTGTCCACCCACAACCAAAAAAAAATTTTTTTGGATTTTACTTTCTAAATCATGTCTACTCTCCATCCTCACTGCTTTAGTCCAGACCCTCAATTTTCTTCCTTTTTTAATAGACACAGTACCTTTATTTTATTTGTTTATTTTTATGTGGTACTGAAGAACAAACCCAATGCCTCACACGTGCTGGGCGAGCACTCTACCACTGATCTACAACCGCAGCCCCCAGACTCTCAAATTCAACGACATCTTCAACGACAACAGTCTTCTGTGTTTAGTCTTGAGTCTCAACCCGCAATCCACTGCCATACTGTTAAGAGTGACTTTTCTAATACAAACCAAACAGGTTGCTCCAACTCCCCATGATTATCAAAAGAAAAATCCAAACCCTCAACCTCTCCAGCTTCATCTACCACCACATCATCTCAATAATCTAAACCTCTCTATACTTTCTCACAAATCAGCACCCTTTCACATTCTGCTTCAACTTTAAGTGCCTTTCTTCTGTCTTCTGGCTAAACTCTACTCACTTCAGATAGCAGTTCTTTTTTACCTACCTCATTTAATGGGTTCCACACAAAATTTCGCCTCAAAAGGAAAGAATATGTCTGAAAGAATATGTCTGAAAACCAGAGGTTATGGGGAAAATAAGCACAAGTTGGCAGATCTAAACTCTAGTCCTAGTTCTGAGACCAATCTAATAATCAAGTCACTTTCTCCTTCCCACCCCCTCTTTTTTTTAAACTATATCCATCCCCAGCCCTTTCTATTTTGAGACAGAGTCTCATTAAGTTACCCAGGCTGGCCTCAAATTTAAGCAAGTCACTTTTCCCTCTTTAGGACACAATTTCTTATCTATTAAATACCTAATGTAGGGCTGGGGAGATAGCTCAGTCGGTAAAGTGCTTGCCTTGCAAGCACAAAGCCCTGGGTACACACCTATGGATCATTTTTCTCAAAAGTTACTTTGACTTCTAAATTTTACAAAAATGAGAAGGCACAGATTCCTTCCTTTTTTTAAGAAGGGGATAACTAGGGATTTAACCCAGAGGGAATTTACCATTTACCACTGAGTTACATCCTCAACCCTTCCTCTTTTTGAGACTGAGTCTTAAGTTGCTCAGGGTCTAAGTTGCTGAGGTTGGCCTTGAACTTGTGATCCTCCTGTGTCTCAGTCTCCCGAGTCACTGAGATTACAGGGGTGCACCACTATACCCAGTTATAGATTCCTTCTTTATTATATGACACCAGCTTTCACAACCCAGGTATGGTTAGAGTGGCTGTCTCCCTGGTTCAGAAACCACACTGGGTTTCTTCACCCATTGTTGAAACTTCGTCCTCTTACCAATCCGTTTTGTAAGCTCCTTTCTTTTTTCCCATTACTGGGGACTGAACCCAGGGAGACATGTCCTACTACTGAGCTAACTCCCAGCCCTTTTTAATTTTTCTTCTGAGATAGGCTCTCACTAAATTATGGAAGCTGGGCTTCAACTTTCAATCCTTCTTCCTCAACCTCCTAAGTAGCTGGGATTACACGCCTGAGCCACCATTCCTAGCTTCCTTTCTTTCTTGATAGGGTGTAAGACATGATGTGTTTGACTTTAAAATGAACTGTGTGGGAGTAGAAGAGGAGGAAATGAACTGATAGCAAGAAACAACCACCAAGAATCCCAGTCTCTTTTCTCAAAGATACCAAAGAAATGACACAATGACCTTTGAAAAGCAAATAGTTCAGGAAGAAACACAAGTTTCTAATCCAATGCAACCAGTTCAAATCTCCACTTACAATGAACCAGGACAAGGAAATAAGACATGCCACTATGCTAAAAGGACCACTCAGAAGTCAGAACTAACTGATGAGGACAGACATGTTGGTTTTCCATCTTCCCATACCAAATGTCATGAGTATACTATGTCTATACAAGGAACTCCTAAGTATCTATGAATACTAGCACCAAAAATCTGGGATGTTAAAAATAGAATTAAAGGGCAGGCTCAGAATAACAGTGGTATGGGCAGGAAATTCTTGAATTTTAAACCAAATGGTGTAATCAAACAGTATGTGAAGGCTAGGAAAATCTTGAATGTTTAACCAAATGATGTAATCAACTTAAAGGTATGGAGATAGACTGGTAAAAGACTACCTACCTGATTAAAAGTGGGAGGTGGAGGAGGCCCAGGAGGGGGTGGAGGGGGAGGAGGAATTGGCATCCTTGCCCTGCTCCCTGTTGGCACTGATCTCTCTCCGTGTTTATTTGCAGCTTTAAGTCACTCATATACCTGTAAATGAGAGATAATCATAAGAACAATTTTACCATTAGAGGCATTGAGGAGTCTCACACATTCCAAGAGGAACAGAGGACTGGGCATGGCACCGACGTAATACAGTCCAGAGTTTGGTAAATATTCTTGATAACAGGCCAGATAATAAATCTTTTAGGCAACAGTCTCAGTTGCATGTTATTTTTCCTTTGTTTTGTTAACCATTCTTTCTTTTTTTTTTTTTTTTTTTTTTTGAGGTCCTGGGATTGAACCCAGGGTCTCATGCATGCTGAGCAAGTACTCTCTCTACCACTGAGGAACACCCCAACCCATCCTCCCTTTTTTTTAATGAATAAATTTTATTTATTTATTTATTTATTACCAGGGATTGAACCTAGGGGCGCTTAACTGAGCCATATCCCCAGCCCTTTTTATTTTAAGACAAGGTCTTGCTAAGTTACTTACGGCCTCACTAAGTTGCTGAGGCTGGCTTTGAACATGAGCTCCTCCTGCCTCAGCCTCCTAAACTGCTGGGATTACAAATGTGCATCACTGAGCCTGGCTTAAACTTTATTTTTAAAGCAGTTTTAGGTTCAGCAGCAAAATGAGCAAAAACTATGTAGAATCTTCGTACACCTCTGCCCCCACCCATGAATACTCTCTCATACTAGCGATATATATGTTACAAGTGGTGACTCTATAGTGACACATCATTAACATCCAAAGTCAATAACTTATATAGGATTAACTCTTGGTGTGGTACATTTGGTGGGTTTTGACTAATGTATAATGAGTTACATCTACCATCCTATAGTATTATATAGAAGTTTCATGGCCTTATAAATCCTGTGTTCTACCATTCATCCTGTTTTCTCCCCAATCCTGAAGCAACCACTGATCTTTTTACTATCTTCATAGTTTTTATGATTCCAGAATGTCATATAGTTGAAATCATATACCACATAGCATTTTCAGATTGTCTTTTCATTTGGTAATAGGCATTTAAGAGTCCTCCATATCTTGATATGTCTTATTTTCTTTTGAGATGGGGTCTCATTATATTGCCCAGGCTGATCTCTAATTCCTGTGCTCAAGTGATTGTCCTGCCTCAAACTCCAAAGTAGCTGGGACAATAGTCACATGATACACCATCCAGTTTATAGCTCTCTTTCTTTTTAATGTTGACCAACATTCCACCGTTTAGATATACTACAGTCTGTTCATCTATTCCTACTGAGGGACATCTTGGTTGCTTCTACATTTTGGCAATTCTGAATAAAAGTGCTATACACATCCGTGTGCAGGTTTTTCAACTCCTTTGGGTAAATACCAAGCAGTGTGACTATTGGATCATATGCTAAGAGTATGTTGTATTCTGTAAGAAACTGCCAAACTTCTCCCAAAGTGACTGTACCATTTTGCATTCACATCCTTGCAGCATTTGGTGGTTTTGGATTTTGGTCATTCTTTTTTTCTTTGTTTGCTGCTCTATGGTACTAGAGTTTGAACCCAGGGGCACTCTACCACTGAGCTACATATCCAGCCCTTTTTATTTTTTAAGATAGGGTCTTGCTAAGTAGTCCAAGCTGGCCTCAAACTTTTGATCTTCCTGCCTCAGCCTCCCAATTCTCTGGGATTATAGGTACATGCTACTGCATCCACATAAAAAAGGGCTTGTTTGTTTTTTGCCAGCACTGAGGATGGAACCCAGGGCCTTGCACATGCTTGGCATGTGCTCTACCACTGAGCTGCATGAATTCTGGCTGTATGAGTTGTAAAAGCTGTCTGGTGGTATCTTGTCTTAATGTACAATTCCTAATGACATGATGTTGAACATCTTTTCGTATGCTTTACTTGCCATCTGTATCCATTCTTTGGTAAGGCTGTCTGTTTAGGTCTATTTTAAAAACATCTTAGTTATCAATGGACCTTTACTTGTTTATATGTGGTGCTGAGAATCAAATTCAGTCCTCACAACATTAGGCAAGCACTCTACCACTGAGTTATAACCCCAGCCCCTGTTTAGGTCTTTCGACTTTGTGTGTGTGTGTTTGTGTGTGTGTACACACTGGGGACTAAACCCAGGGCTTTATACATGCTAAACCCATTCTCTATCACTGAGCTATACCACTGAGCTACACCCCATCTGTACTTATCATTTTTAAAAACTGAGTTGTTTTGTTTCCTTATTGTTCAGTTTCAAGAGCTCTTTGTATGTTTTGGGCAATAGTCCTTTATCAGGTATGTCTTCTGCAAATATCTTCTCCTTGTCTATGGCCTGTCTCTTTCCTTCTCTTGAATTTTACAATCTTTTAAAAATAAAAAACAGTCTTAGTTTGCAGGCCAATAAAAATAGGCTATGGATCAGATATGACTCACAGTTTATGGACACCTGGTATAAGCACACTCATGGAACCTAATCAGAGTATAACCACCACACGAGAAGGCAGCCATCAATCGGGTCACAAAACAGCACTCAAAAACTATATTGGGGGCTGGGGAGAGTGGGCCGAGCTCAGTCGGTAGAGTGTTTGCCTTGCAAGCACAAGGCCCTGGGTTCGATTCCCAGCACTACAAAAAAAAAAAAAAAACTATATTGGTCTCCCATTAGAGTTTTGTTTTGTTTTATTGTGATACTGGGGATTGAACCCTTGGGCACTCCACCACTAAGTTACACCCCAGCTGCTGCTGTTGTTGCTGGGTTGTTTTGGTTTTGTTTGTTTGTTTTTTGTTTGTTTGTTTTGGAAACAGGGTGTAAGTTGCCAAAACTGGCCTCAAACTTGCAATCCTCCTATGCCTATGTGCTGGGAGTTGTGGTGTACACCTGAAATCCCAGCTACTGGGGACAATTACTACTCACTAGAACCCAAAAGTTTGAGACCAGCCAGGACAACACATGAGACACCATTCCACTCTCCACAACAAAATACTCAGCTTCTCAAAATAAATTAATCAAAATAGTAAATCCTTATAAGCAGAACATCTACCACCAAGGGGAGTAAATTTAAAATAAAAACAGGAGAAGCAGGGAAAAAACTATCTTCTCTGAATTACCTGAGTTTACCATGGCCATTCCACTCCAAAACCTACACAGTATTCTTAAGAAAACTAGCAGAAAACAATACAAAAAATGATAGTGTTCAAAAACAAACATTTTAAATGGGCAAATAGCTCATCCAGTAGAGCGTTCGCCCAGTGTGTGCACGGACCCGGGTTCAAGTCCCCGGCGCCCGCGAGATGAACCAATAAGCCCAAAAACAAACATTTTCAACTAATTACAGTTACCTCAGTTCCTGCCTTTTCTGTGGCCATTGCCACAATTGAAATGGTATCCTATGATGACTTGGCAAAGAGATTCAGAATATCCCGAGTTCTTTCCATATCTGTAGGTGATTCAACCTACATCCTACAAGGTACATAACAACCCAAAGGAAAAATTGGGGGGGAGGGGTAATAGTGATTGAACGCAGGGCCTCATGCATGCTAGGCAAGCTCTACTGTAACTGAAATACATCCCCAGCACTTTTTTATATTTTATTTTGTGACAGGGTCTGGCTAAATTGCCTAGGCTGCCTGAACTTGCAATCCTCCTGCCTCAGCTTCAGGTTGCAATTGAAATTATTAAAAAGAAAAAAAAAAAAAAAAAAAAACAAGAAAATTTCTAAATCTTAATACCATCTTTTACTTTCATATCTTAGGTAATAGCACTTTCCTTTGATCTCAGTTCTGATAACAAAGTAAATTATAGTTTTTGTATCAAAGTACCAAATACCCCACAGGGAAAATTTAAAAACTGACTTGAGGCTGGGATTGTGACTCAGTGGTAGAGCACTTGCCTAGTATGTGTGAGGCACTGGGTTTAATTCTCAGCACCGCAGAGAAATAAATAAATGAAGGTTCATCATACAACTAATAAAAATATTTTTTAAAAAATAGTAGGCCACCTCCCTTACTTGCAAAGCCTCAAAGGCCCCCACACTACCTTACAGGAATCAGTCATGAGTAGGAACTTGGGATGTCAACAAGAAAATCATCTTATTTCGTATATACATGTCCAACTATTTAATAGATTATTAAATATTTTCCCAATACAGAGAAACAGAGTTAAATCACTTTTCAGATCTACTCTGAAAGATCACAATAGCTCTGCCTACTCTAACTAATCTAAAGAAAGACGTATCTTCAAGAGGAAAAGGTTCTAGACACTCACTAGAATTTTTCTGATCCCAAAGTTCAAATCAAATGAAATCTCTCAACAGAGATGGAACACCAATGTTTGGCAGAAAGAGACTTTAAAATTCTAAGACAAAAAAGTCACAGTGAAAGTCGTAAAAATGTATAAGGGGTCTGGGGATGCAATTCATTGGTAGAGCATGCACTTAACATGCACACAGCCTTGGGGTTCAATCCCCAGCACCCAAAAAAGTAAAATAAATTTGAACTGTTTCTAGGCTGGACACAATGGCACCTGCCTGTAATCCCAGCGTCTCTAGAGGCTAAAGCAGGAGGATTGCCAGCCTCAACAACTTAGTAAGGCCCTAAGCAACTCAGTGAAACCCTGTATCTAAAAAAAATAACACAAAAGGGCTGGGAATGTAGCTCAGTGGTTGAGTGCCCCTGGGTTCAATTCCTAGTACAAAAAAAAAATCTTTCTATAGAGCTACTCATCATAGAATGCAAATCAGCTCCATGCCAAAGCCACCACTATGGCTTCCTCAGGCTAAATTTTAGCTAATAACCACCACAAGATTTGTAAGATTGAAGATTAGAGTACTACACTTGCCTCTGACCCATTATCAAAATCAAGTACTATTTGGCACCTGACCACCAAGCAATTCACTGCAACCAAGCAGCAGCTACAAACACATTTCCAGATGCTTTACGTACAGACAGTAAAAGACACTAGACATTTTTCCTTTCCAGTCCTAGGAATCTACAATACAAAAAGGAAAAGAAAATGTGCCCCTTCATATTGTCAAAGCTAAAAACAAACTTCAAATCACAGTGCTTTAAAGTCTTCAAAAAAGATGTTGCATAAGTCCAAGGAAGATGATTATTACATCTATTTTCAAAGCCTGTGTCAATTATCTGTTTTACCAAAAGCATTAAAAGATTCCTGGATTTAGACAGCAAAATTACACAGAGTAGCTACATACTCATAATTAATATTTCCTCCCCACCCACACATTCTAAGAATCAGGGGGCTTAGGGATTTAGCTAGAAAAATGGAGTCACACAAGGCCAAAGTTATTATCATCAGTCAACATTTAATACTAGGGAAGAGAGGGGAGTTAATCAGATGAAAGACACATCCTAATTTAGAATCCAGACCAAAGCTAGACACACTAAAATAGTCTGAATACAAAAGCAATGCTAGGGGAAGCCTAAGAAGTTTGCCATGGAGACGTGAGATATCACTAATGGTTGAGAAAGAATTCTTCTAAATCAGGGTTTTCAAATTTGCCTGAAGATAAAATACATTTAAAGGATTTCTTTGTGTGTGTGTGTGTGTGTGTTTTGTGGTGCTGGGGATTGAACAAAGCCTTGTGCACGTGAGGCAAGTACTCTACCGACTGAGCTATATCCCCAGTCCATATTTAGAGGATTTAAAACACAAAGACAAAAATAGTTGTAGGCCCTAAGCCACACATACTAAAATCAGAAAATTTCCAAGAGATCTGATATTCTACATATTAAAGAAGCACCTTAAGTGATGCTTGGTGTTAGGAAAACCTGGAAAACACTGTAGAAAAGGAGTATTACTATCAACTGCGCAGACACTGTGGTGACTGAATGGACATCAGCAAGAAAAAGCTGATGAATGTGTTGGTTAAACATGATAGACTAAATGCATTTATCAATGTTCCCTCATGAAAACACCAGTAAAATGACAGCAAAAAGTCAGGCATGCTGGTGCACATCTGTAATTGCAGCAATTTGGGAGGCTGAGGCAGGAGGATCACAAGGTTGAGGTCAGGTTCAGCAATTCAGTGAGGTCTTAAGCAACTTAGCAAGACCCTGTCACAAAAAAGAAAATTAAAAAAGGTCTGGGGATGTAGCTTAGGGGTGCCCCTGGATTCAATCACCAATATGAAAATTTAAAAAAACAGCAATAGCAAAGAGATTTTTTCTTTTGAAAGATACAAACCTAAAAAAAAAAAAAAAAAAAAGGCAAAACAATGAACTAAGGCTGTAGCTCAGTGGCAGAATGTGTAGTACTTGGCATGCACTTTGAGGCCTTGGGTTCAATAAAACCAAAAAAAAATTAAAAACCAAACAACAACAAAGAAAATGGGGGGGGGGGGATTGGGGAGATAGCTCAGTCAGTAGAGAGCTTGCCTTGTAAGCACAAGGCCCTGGGTTCGATCCCCAGCACCCAAAAAAAAAAAAAAAAAAAAAAAAAAAAATGGAAAAGAAGATGTCAAAAAGTTTTGAAAGTTGGAATGTAGATATACTAGGAAAAAATAACTTCATAGAAGCCAGGCATAGAGGCACACACCTGTAATCCCAGGGACTCAGAGCCTAAGGCAGGAAGATCAAAAGTTCGAGGCCAGCCTTAGTCAATTTAGCAAGACCCTGTTTCAAAACAAAAAAAATTAAAATGACTGGGGATATAGCTCAGTGGTAAAGTGCTCTGGGTTCAATTCCCAGTACCAGGCCAGCATATCGACGCCTTTTTTGAGAGCAGATTGCTCACTGTCAGGCGTCTATCATCCGCCATTTTTCTGCCTCTCGCCCGTCCATCGCCTGCCTTACTCCATCCATCACCCAACACCTCCAGATCGTCCAACAACAGTCAGTAAACTGATCACCAACCGCCAGTGGAGAACCAGCTGCCTGCTGCCTGCTGCTGCCTGGAAGTTCACTGTTACAGTACCTGCAGGTTTGATTACACGTGGCTGCCGCCATTTTGAGACAACAGCCAGGCCCCGTAGGACCCCTGGCCGGACTGACTGAGCCCCATCTCCAGGATCCCTCAGCCCAGTACCAAAAGGAAAAAGAAAAGACATTTAGAAAAGGCTCAGAAATTAGAGGTGCCTGGTACAGCAGGAAGAGAGGATGTAGGAGGGAATAATACAGAAAGATTGGCTGAAAGTCTATAAAATGAACAGATTCCTCTATCTTCTCCGCATGCTACCACTTGGAAGATTGAGAAAGTTGAACAAGAGAGCCTCTGAACCAAGAGACCGGTCACAGCTAAGACAGAAAAGCCACAATGAAAATCAAGTAAATATCTAACGACTCACCCAGTGAGACCTCTCCTTCCTCCCCAACTCATCTTCTTGGCTCCAGAATCAGCAGTTGTCAGACACAATCAAACACCTACCACAGGCCTATACTCTCTAGGCAAGAATCCTCTGAGCAGCCTGCTAATTCACCCTAAGGGAGTGCCCAAGACTTGATGAGCCAGGGGCCCATAATCTGAGCTTTTTTAGTGCCTCAATCTTAAAAATAGAGACAAAAATTATCAGATATTTGAAGAAAATCTCTGATAGGAAAGACAGAATCAAAGTAAACAAACAATTTCTGATGGTGTGCAAAAATATTTATACATAAAATTCAGACACTAAGCCAGGCACGGTGGCACATGCCTGTAATCCCAGCAACGCAGGAGGCTGAGAAAAGAGGATCAAAAGTTCAAGACCAGCCTCAGCAACTCAATGAGACCCTGTCTCAAAATAAAAAATAAGGGGCTGTGGAGATAGCTCAGTTGGTAGAGTGCTTGCCTTGCAAGTATAAGGTTCTGTGTTCAATCCCCAGCACCACAAAAAATAAAAAAATAAAAATAAAAATAAAAAATAAAAAGGGGTTGGGAGTGTAGCTCAGTGGTTAAGCACCCCTGGGTTCAATCCCCAGTACAAAAAAAAAATTTTTTTTTTCAGAAAACAAAAAGAGTACTTGGACATTTAAAAAACTGGTAGCAGATATAAAAACTACAGAGCTGGGCACAGTGGTACACACCTCTAATCCCAGCAACTTCGGAGGCTGAAGAAGGAAGATCACAAATTCAAGGCCAGCCTCAACAACTTAGTGATGTCCTAAGCAACTTAAAGAGACCCTGCCTCAAAATAAAAAATAAAAAAGGGTTAAAGCTATAGCTTAGTGGTAGAGCACCACTGGGTTCAATCCCCAGTACCAAAGAGAGAGAGAGAGAGACAGAGAGAGAGACAGAGAGAGAGACAGAGAGAGAGACAGAGAGAGAGAGAGAGAGAGAGAGAGAGAGAAAAGAGACTTGAAAGAAAAAGCTAAAAAAAAAAGCTCCTAAAAATCCAATGAAAGAAAAAAGTGAAAAACTGGTGAGGAAAAAAAAATAAAATAAAGTAAGAGGACCAGCCTAGGAGTTTCACCATCTGGATAAGGGTTCCCAGGAAGAGAAGAGTGATAATTATCAACAGGGAATACATTATCAATACAAGAAATCATACAAGAAAATTTCCCTGTATAGGTGAAAATAAGTTTTAAGATTGAAAAGGACCACTGAACACCAAGCATGAGGAGTTTTAAAATATCCACTCTAAGCCACAATATCATTATATTCAATTCCAGGGATAAAGACAAGATCCTAAAATTGTCCAGAGGGGGGAGGAAATGTCATTAAAAAAAAAAAAAAAATTAGAATAGCATCAAATTCCATAATACCACAAAGTAAGGGCTTATAATTTTTAAAAAACTATAACATCCAACATAAAATTTTATATCTAATCAAAGTACCAACAACTGTTGAGGGTAGAAAGGAGACAATTCAGACACGCAAAGTCCTCCCTTATTTGACACTTTTTCATAAAGTCTCTAGAAAGGGGGATCCACTAATATGTTTGAATGTAGTAAGAAGAGATTTATACTTCTGTCAGAATTTAGAGATGAATTAGTGTTTGATATTCAGTAAACCAAGCGGGGGCGGGGGGGGGGGGGGAAGGAAGGAAAGAATGAATGACAATTGTTACATCTCGGGGAAAAGTGTACAAGAAATTAAACATAACCTTGGTACACATCATCATTAGATTGAGAGCTAATTTTCTTTTTCTTCCCCCCTCCCCTTCTTTATAACATTCACTTCTACTCCCTTCTAGACTCATTTGAAGACAAAAGGCTAAGACCTGGAAACTACATTTCCCAGAATTCTCTGTCAGTGGGCTGTGATTTAAATTCCACCAAGATATGGATGATGGAAGAAAGGCAGATGCCATTATTGCCCTCCAATAGCAATGGGCAAATGTGTGGCCTCAGAGAGAATGCAGATGTGTGGTTTGCATTGTTTCCATCGTTCTCCTATAAACTGCCTGCTTTGGTGATTACGGTAGCTCAGATTATTAATTCCTGAATTCTTTGCAAGATGGCTTTCCCCGACATGTTCTTCTAGCCTTCCAAAGATTTTGTAAACAACTTTTTTTGTGTGGGAGTGGGGGTACTAGGCATTAAACTCAGGGGTTCTCAACCACTGAGCCACATTCCCAGCCCTATTTTGTATTTTATTTAGAGACAGAGTCTCACTAAGTTGCTTAGTGCCTTGTTTTTGCTGAGGCTAGCTTTGAACCTGAGATTCTCCTGTCTCAACCTCCCAAGCCACTAGATTACATGAGTGCACCACGTACCCCGCTGATTTTGTAAACATCTAATACCCTCTTTGAAATACCCAACAATGGCTTATTTTTCTGTCTGAACCCAGCTATAAAAATATCCAAGATACTGATTTGATCAAGATTATGATATATCTGCATTAGAAGGATAGCAGGAAGGGTGAGGGTGGGTATCAATGCAAGAATGCAAAATCATAGCTAGGCACAGTGGTGCACACCTATAATCCCAACAACTTGGAAAGTTGAGGTAGCCTGGCCAACTTAACAAGATCCTATCTCAGAATAAAGCTTAAAAACTGGCTGAGGAAAAATAAACATAAAAAAATTACAATGCAAATCTTCTCCTATAGTACAACTGAACAGATAATATATATGAAGAGAAAAATCAAGAAAAGGCCAGGCACGGTGGTGCACACTCAATGGCTGAGGCAGGAGGATCACAATTTGAGGCAAGATGGGCCAACTTCATAAGAACCTGTCTCAAAATAAAAACAAAAAAGGTCTAGGGGTGTGACTTAGTGGTAGTGCACCCCTGAGTTGGTTGGGAAAGAAAGAACAGAACAGTATAAGCATGCCATGTAGAAATGTAGAGAGAATATACATCAGGGAAAAACAAGTGTATTAAAAGTGGTTGAGAACAAGGAGAAATGAAATAGTTGTTTTGTTTTTATTTTTGTATGATAAGACTTATAGGGCTAAGATTGTGGCTCAGTGGTAAAGCTCTTGCTTAGCACATGTGAAGCACTGGGTTCGAAAATAAAATAAAATAAAGGCATCTACAACTAAAAATATTCTTTTCAAAAAGACTAGTAGTACTATTTGACTCTTAAAACTACGTATTCTTGGGGCTGGGGTTGTACCTCAGTGTTAGAGCACTTGCCTAGCGCAGGTGAGAGCCTGGGTTTGATTCTCAGCACCACATAAAAAGAAATAAATGTTAAATTAAAAAAAAAAAAAGCAACTATGTATTCTTAGCCAGGCGTGGTGCCACACGCCTATAATCCCAGCGACTCAAAAGGCTAAAATGGGAGGACTGCAAATTCAAAGTCAGCTTCATCAATTTAGGAGGCCCTAGGCAACTTAGCAAGACTCTGCTCTAAGATGAAAAACATAAAAAAGGGCTAGGAATGTGGCTCAGTGGTTACAAGCCCTTGGGTTCAACTCCTGGTACCAAAAAAACAAAACAAAACAAAACAAAAAACCCTATGTATTCTTACTATTTTAACAAAAAACATTTAATTAGTAAAACTCTCAAAATCCTAACACTATACACAAAGCCACCACATAAGCTGATTGACCAAAATTTCATAAAAAAAAGTCAATGCTGAATCTGTTACAGTGAAAAATAAGGAAAGTAGAAAATTTAAACAAAACAATAACAACAACAACAAAATAAAAGGCCATTGTCTTCTATTTAGAACCTGGGTCTTGACTTAACTCTATGGAAACAGTTTGCCTGAAATAACCTAAATCTTTGCCACAGCCTGAGTGTAACTACACAAAGATCACTAACCTCAGAGCTTAACTCTCTAAAAGAGGTCAAATATGTGAGCAATGTAAGAAATCATGACAAAGCCAGGAATGATGGCATATGCCTGTAGCTAGGGCTTGGGAGACTGAGGTCAGAGGATCACTTGAGCCCAGGGGTTCAGGGAAGCCCCAGGCAACATAGTAAGACTCACTTAAAAAAAAGTCGTGCCAGGTGTGGTGGCGCACCTGTAATCCCAGTGGCTCAGGAGGCTGAGGCAGGAGGATCACGATTTCAAAGCTGACTTCAGCAAGAGCAAGGCACTAAGCCACTCAGTGAGACGCTGTCTCTAAATAAAACACAAAATAGGGCTGGGATGCTGGGATGTGGCTCAGTGGTTGAGTGCCCCTCGAGTTCAATCCCCAGTACCCACCCCCCACAAAAACAATAAAGTCATGACAAAAATTAACTACAAAGGTAAGCACAAAAACTGAAGGATGAACTTCCAAATTAATTACCCCTTTTGGGGTCTTGTTTTAAAGCTATTAACTGCTAAGACACAATCAATATCTGTTGTTAAAAACGTCTTTAGAAATTCTAAGAAACTTAGATTAAAATGTTCTTACAAGGCTGAAACTTATCACTGACAAATATAATGGCTCTCTTCCTCCAAGCTAGCCATGTCTCATATTACTAGCCTCTAATCTCTGTGAGAACATCCATCCTTCTTTTGCAAATGAAGATGTAAAAAAAGTAAGAGTTAAAAATCAGCTGGGCTGGGGCTGTAGCTCAGTGGCAGAACTCTTGCCTAGCACACGTGAGACACTGGGTTCGGTCCTTAACATCAAATAAAAATAAACAAAATAAAGGCATGTTGTCCATCTACAACTACAAAATTTATTTTTTTAAAAAAATTCATATAGAAAAATTTATATAGAAAAAAGTCAGAAATAAGAAAAAATCCAGTAATGATACTCTTCATTAAGAAAAGGCCTGATGGGGCTGGGGTTGTGGCTCAGTGGTAGCATGCTCTCCTAGCACGAGTGAGGCACCACATAAAATGAATAAATAAAATAAAATAAAAAAATAAAGGTACTGTGTCCACCTACAACTAAAAAATATATATATTTTTTAAAAGACCTGAAATAAAATGTAAGCAGATGCTCCATAAAATGTTGATCCAGACTCCGTGTGGAGAGAAGTGTCATGCCTCATTTCAAAGATAATATATTTAAAGTCCCAACTCACCACAGATAATCTAATAACAAAGCTTGTGACTTTCACTGTCAAAGAGTCTCTTCTCTCTCATCCTAACACCCTTAAGACATCAGAAACACAGATGTTCCTTCCTGAAAAGTTAGAAAAATGTGTACATTTTCATTCCTGAACATCAGTGATAGGCTACTAAATCAAGTCTACTTTTAAGTTATGAAAACAGGATAAGCTGATTCAGTTACATAAGAAAGGTACTAAATCAAACAGAACCATCTGGGCTTTGAATGCTGTAATTTCCAAACAAAAGTCAATATACTTGCAAATAAAAATGATTTTATATATCCAGAGTTATAATGGTTCCAGATAAAAAAAGTTTTCATATATTCAGTTATAATAGACCCTGGGCTACGAATTCACTTGTCCAACAAAATGTATGCATCATGTTAAGACATACAGCCTAGATGACAGGTATATCAGAGTACATATTCAACAGTTTTAATAAAGAACATCCGTGTTCTTTTCCTAGTACCATGAAGATTGCAAAAAAGTCAATATTCCCTAGAAACAAATAGGTTTTCTGTTTCCTAAATAGCAAAATCTAGCAAACTGGCAATCCCATCATTCTCCATAATCTAAGAACTGTTACCCAACAATCCTGTCTCCAGACCAGTTTCTAAGATCCCAAAGTTGTAAGACTCAATCCAGTCAACTAAGTTGGATCTGCAGGACCTGAGAGAAAACAAGATCAAAAGAATAGGCTTTATCCAAGAAAATTCTCATACAAAGCATGCTCTACTGCACAAGCATCAAATTTCAGATTCTTTATTATACTAATGGCTTCACTATTAACACTAATAAACTAAAATTTGTGGAAAGAATCAACAGAAAAAAATCTTTAGAGGTCGGGCTCAAAATTCACTGTGCTATTTATTGATCCTTTTTTTAGGAAAGCCCACATTTCCTGACCTTGCCTCCTCTCCATTTCTCACTCCCTAAGCAATTTCAATTTCTCAAAATATCCACATTCTTTCCCCCCTTCAGGACCTTCACCTAAACCATTCCCTCCACCTAGAATTGTCTTTTGCCCTACCCTTATCCTTAGATTTCAGCTTAAAAATCAGTTGCTGGGCTGTGGTTGTAGCTCAGTGATAGAGCACTTGCCTAGCATGTGTGAAGCACTGGGTTAGATTCTCAACACCATATACAAATAAATTAAATAAATAAATAAACAAATAAATGTCCATCAACGACTACAAAAATGTGGGGAAAAAAAAAAAAAAAGAAAGAAAGAAAAAGTCAATTGCTCAAAGAATCCTTGACAGGCCTTCTTACCCAGCCAACCTGGGCTGGAATTCCTGTTACCTATCTGCACAGCATTGACAGCAACACTAGTTAGTTACTTGTTCAGTGGAGGTCTTCCCCACTAGACCATAACTGCCACAAAGGCAAAGACTAAATCAGTTTGCTCTCTGCTATATCTTCAGCACCTAGCATAGTCCTTGGCACACAGTATGGACTCAAAAATTTCTGTTAAACAAATGAATAAGAAACATCAAAGGGGGAGGCAGTTACTCAGAAGGTGAGGCAGGAAGATAGCAAATCTGAGGTCTGCCTCAGTAACTCAGCAAATATCTCAAATTGGGAAAAAAAAAAATTAAAGGCTGGATATGTAGCTCAGCAGTAGTGCATCCCTGGGTTCAATGCCCAGTTTCAAAAATGAAACATCAAAAAAAAAAAAAAAATCAGCTTGAACAATTGTACTCCCCCTCTACCCCCATACCAGGGATTGAACCCAGTGTGCTTTACGACTGAGTTACATTCCCAGCCCTTTTTATTTTCTTTTAGTGAGACAAGACCTCACTTAGTTGCTGAGGCTGGTCTCAAATTTGTGATCCTCCTGCCTCAATCTTCTAAATCACCAGGATTACAGGCATGAGCCACCATACCTGGCTGAGCAATTCTACTTCTAAGACTTGACCCTTACAGATACACTCACATACTCATAGGGCCAAATACATATGGTTATTCACTGGAGCATAGTTTGTGATAGCAAAAGACTGGAAACAATTTGAAGATCTGTCAGTACAGGGAAGGTGTCAAACTCATTATTGTTGGTAGGGAACAATGGTCAAAGAAAATTCAAAACCAAAAGAGCCTGGCATGGTGGCTCATGTAAATAATCCCAGCAACTCAGGAGGCTGAGGGTAAGAGGACAGTACGTTTGAAGCCAGCCTTAGCACTTTAGTGAGACCCTAAGCAACTTACCAATATCTTGTCTCAAAATAAATAACAGGGGCTGGGGATGTGGCTCAATGTTTAAGTGCCCCTGGGTTCCCTGGTACTTTATCCCCCTCCCTCCAACCTGGTACTTAAAAAAAAAAAAAAAAAGATGCATTACCAGTGTGCTACACCTGGTCTTTTTTTTTTGGGACTGGGGATTGAACTCAGGGGCACTCAACCACTGAGTCACATCCCCAGCCCTATTTTGTATTTTAATAATAAACAGGGTTTCACTGACTGGCTTGGTGCCTTGCTTTTGCTGAAGTTGGCTTTGAAATCATGAACCTCCTGCCTCAGCTTCCTGAGTCACTGGGATTACAGGTGTGCACCTCTGTGCTCAGCATGGTCTTATTTTTTTAAAGCAAGGACTATATACATTTGCTTTACATATAGATGGTATCTCTAGAAAGGATTTTAAGAATATGGTATTAGTTGCCACCAGGAAAATGCATTGGACTGATGGGAAGACAAGGGTAGAATGTATATCTGGGTTGTGTATTATACCTTTTGAATTCTGTGCTGTTTAAAAATAAAATTTGGGCTGGGGTTGCAGCTCAATGGTAGAGCACTTGCCTAGCATAGGTGAGGCACTGGGTTTGATCCTCAGCACTACATAAAAATAAACAAAATAAAGGTATTGTGTCCATCTACAACTAAAAAAAAAAAAATAATTAAAACCTTTAAAAAAATAAACATAAAATTTGCAGCTGGGCATGGTGGTACACAACTGTAATCACAGCAACTCAGGAGGCTGAGGCAGGAAGATCACAAGTTCAAGACCCTGTATCAAAATAAAAAATAAAAAGGGCTGGGAGGGCTGGGGTTGTGGCTCAGTGGTAGAGCATCCCTGGGTTCAATTCCCAGCACCAATCAATCAATAAAATTAAATAAATAAACTTTGCTAAAAATAGTCCTGTCCTTATTTCTGAGACAGTGATAGACATAGTTTAAATACCTCATACCTGAGTCTTAGATGACAAACATCTTACCTGCCTGATGAGTACTGGGAGGGCAGAAGTGAAAACAGAAAAAACTCACTTATCCTGAAATCTCAAACATACTACCTCATACTAGATTGTACTACTTCAGAAGAAAATTCCATTTTTTAACAACCAAGTGTCCCAATATGAATACATATGGAGAATGTTTTCAGAATCAGAAGGGATTAATAGCAGGGGTTTTTAAAAAAGGATTATTAGATTCAGTGTTTTCATAAGCATAGAAAGTAGGTCAGTGAATTGGTACTGAAGAAATATCATAAATACTGACAAAAACAAATTATTTTCACTGAGGAACTTCAAAATCCAAATGAAGTTTATTTGAATCCACCAAGTTTAAGAAACTATAATAGTTCTAAAATCCAATTATAAGAATACTACATAATGTATACCACATTACTTACATATACAGATCTACCAAACTTTAAGAGACTTTTCAGGAAACAAAGATTTGAAACATTAAACATAACTCCAATCCATAATCAAAGCCCTGGACCATATCAAAACCTTTAGATTTGAACCTGCATATCAGGAAAAGAATACTCTGGACTAAGGATGGCAGGAAAAATCTGAATCCAAAGCTAACAAGAGGATTCATTTGGGAGTTATCTGCAATATAGGGCCACTGTCATACATTACAAGAAAAGATCTTCAAAATCCATCCCAAGATCTAGCAGAAACAAGGTAATCTTTAGCTAATTATCCCCTGAAAAACAAAAGGGTTTTTACAAAGTAGGCAGTCAGTCATTCCAAATTGTATTAACTTTAGGAGCCAATTCCTGGTTCCCCATTTGATAACTTACCTCCATGGATTTTCTGCATTCTAAGACAAAAATCTTAAGAGGTTTAAAAGTGACACAGACATTAAAGACACTACACCTCAGTTTTTTCTCTACTAACATCATAAAGTTTTATTTAGCATTTTTCTCCCTCCTGTCTTTCTTTGCCATACTGGGGTTCATACCCAGGGCCTTGTACATGCCAAGCAAGCACTCTATCACTGAGTTACATCACCAGCCCTTTTTATTTTGAAACAGGGTCTCGCTAAGTTGTCTGGGCTGGCCTCAAACTTGCGATCCTCCTGCCTCAGCCTCCAGATTAGCTGGAATTTCAGGTATGCACTACCATGCCCAGCAATTTAATGTACCTTCTTAGAAAATATCAAGAAAGGTTTAGGACTGGGGTTGTGGCTCAGTGATAAGCACTTGTCTAACATGTGTGAGGCACTGGGTTCGATTCTCAGCACCTCATATAAATAAAGGTTCATCAACAACTAAAAAATGTATTAAAAAAAAAAAAGTTCATTGGCAAATGAAGTTGTAGCTCAATGGTAGAGCACATGCCTCATATGCACATAGCCTTGGGTTCATTCCCCAGAACTGCAAAAAATAAAAAGAAATACACAAAATAAATGTTCCTAAGCTTAGCCTGTAAGGTTCCTTTGTCTCAAAGGCTTGGGAATGATTTGGGGGTGGAGGCTGGAAATATTGTCTTTCTTCCTCAATGCCCTAGACTTGCAAAGCTAGGCAAAGGCAATGATTCTGCATTTAATCATCAGATGAATAAGAAACAGATTTGAATTTAGGAGAAAAATAAAGGATTGCAAGAACATTCAGTAAAGAGTGCTGCCTCTCTTTTCTTGCAGAGCAGCTCTCAGGATCTGCCAATGAACCTCATTTTGACATGGAACGCCCCATCCACTCTAATCCGGGCTCAAGAGACAGTCAGTCAACCGGAACTCTGCCAACTTCTGCTTGGGAGCTGTGTGAAGAACAGTAGCAACAAGAGCCTACTTTGAGAAGGAGATCAACAATCACACTCAAGAAGAAAAGAAGTTATTTGGCAAAGTGATGCATGTTGCCAAAATGTTAGTCACAGATTCAAAGTCCTGGTTTGTGTATCTGCAACTATTCTTTGCTTTGACAGAGTCCATTCTTTGGCCAGGAAACCCAACACAGCTTCTGTCACCCACCCCATTTGAAGCAGTCAAGAATCCTTTCAATTTGGTGGTATCAAACTGTGACACAGACAAGATGTCCACCAGAGGCTAAAAAGGGGGAAAATAAGTAATCTGCCATTTTCCACTTCATACTAGCTCAAGCAATGGGAAAATGGGACAGGACAGGAAAAATTGAAAAACACTATATTAAAGAAGCAAGCTATACCAAAAGCTTCCTAGGAGCTCTGAGCCTCCATAAGTTATCTCAAAACCCTCTTAAAAATGAACCAAGATATGGCATATACCTGTAATCCCAGCAACTCTAGAGGCTGAGGCAGGAGAATCACAAGTTCAAGATGAGCCTCAGCAACTTAGTGATGTCCTATCTCAAAACAGAAAATAAAAAGGGCTGGGGACATAGCTTAGTGGTAGTGCGTGCCTGGGCTCAATCCCCAGAACCCACCAAAAAAAGAATAAAGAGCTCAGAGGCAGTATACTTACCTAATATGCATGACACTTTGGGTTCAGTCCCCAGGAGGTTAAAAAACAAAGTTACACTGAAGGTTGAAAAATCAGCATAATATTACACAGGTTTTTACCCAAATAAGTACAGATACTCCACAGCCTGCAGCTCTTCCTGGAGTGGGTGTGAAGGCTACGGTTTACCAAAACAGCCTGAACCAACAGCCTGTTGAATTTCAGAAGTACTTCAGAGCAGTAGGAAAATAAGACTAAAGTGCACCAGAGACAACCAGAGAGCACAAGAAGTCAAGAAAAAACATTCAAAAATTTTCTCTTCAATAAGACTCCTCTCTTCCCTTCTTGAAAGTCATCAGTAAAACCTGAAAACCCCACTGTTCTCCACTCCTTCCACCCTCCCCAGGAATTCACCTTTGTGCCGACATCACAGAGCTAATCAGTACTAACTAGGGTAAACACCATTCTGATATCAAGTGGGAGATAGAATCAGAAACTACCCCTTCTTCAGCAAATCTACCTCAAACCTCAGAAATGCCAAGACTTTCAGCAACACTTCTAGGCTAAATAAGTTCACCTATGGGCAAAGTGCAGAGAGAATTATGCCTAAAGAAAAAAGTTAACACACTCGGGATTTTGAAGAATTAACAATAAAGCAGGGATATAGCTCAGGGGTAGAGTGGGTTGTCTAGTATGCATGAGGCCCTGGATTCTATCTCCAGTACTATAAAAATAAAAAACAAAGGCAAAACAAACTAACAAAAAAACAGTAAAGCAACTAAAAGGGTCCAGAAGCACACTCATCCCTACCAACTGAAAACAAAGGCACAGGCAATGACTAGATTTAGGCATAAGTCTTGATTGCCTAATACTATTTTTCAGTGAATTCTCAAAGAGCTCATGGAAAGTCAGCATCTGTCAAGAATAAAATACTACATTCTCCTAGTCTCCATCAACTGACCTCGTTCATTCCCAACTCTAACGTCCTTATCTTCATTTTGATGGTAGCCAATACAATGTAACAAAATAATATGAAATTTTTGACTATAAAAAGCGGACATTGGGAGCTAGGAATATAGCTCAGTTGGTAGAGTGCTTGCCTTGCACATACAAGTCCCTGGGTTCAATCCCCAGCACCACAAAAAAAAAAAAAAAAAAAAAAAGTTGCCATTGGGGCTGGGGTTGTGGCTCAGTAGTAGAGCACTCACCTAGCACATGTGAAGCGCACCACATAAAAATATAAATTAAATAAAGGTATTGTGTCCATCTACAACTAAAAAAAATATGTATATTAAAAACATTTGGGGAGGGGTAGGGTGGGGGGGGAGACGGTGGAATGAGACAAACATACCCTCGGTAAATGTATGATTACACGAATGGTGTGACTACATCATGTACAACCAGAGAAATTAAAAGTTGTACTCCATTTGTTTACAATGAATGAAAATGCATTCTGCTGTTATGTATAACTAGAACAAATAAACAACAACAACAAAAAAGCATTTGGGGCTGGGGTTGTATATTGGTGGTAGAGCACTTGTCAAGGCCCTGAGATCAATCACACTACTGCCAAAAAAAAAAAAGGATTTAAAAATTGAACATGCATCAAATCTAAACTAACTCTTTCCTGGCAATATATATATTGTACATATATACATATATTTTATATATATATATGCATACACACATTACATATAATAATGTGTGTGCATATATATATAAATGTACACACATTATGTGTGTATATATATACATACATATGTATACAAACACACACACATACTCATACACACATATACATACACAAGAGGAAGAAATGGAGAAAACTGTCTTCCAAATAGCAATATCTCAATCTTGTTTCCAGAAATCACTTTATAACTACTTCAACATCTCTTCAACAATCTTTTAGAGAAAGTGATGAACCAGAACTATATTACAAAGGGGAAAAAATAGTTTAATGATTTGCCTCAAAGTTAATGAGTAAAGCCAGAGGGGTGCTAGAACAGCTTTTATTCCCTAAGCTCTCTTCTGGTTAATGAAAGGAGAAAAAGTTGTGGAAAACATTCAATATGTCATTCAGAAACCAAAACTTGAGTCAAAAATAACAGAGGCTGGGCAAAAAAGAGATGGGCCCTGGAAGAGCCCAAAACAGTATTTTTCAAGTCCCTTTAAAAATATGAATTCCAGTAAACCAGCTTCTTCCAACTACAATGTCATCTTTTCAGAATTTTCCTTCCTGATCAGCAACTCGATCACACACAACGCCCACCTTTTAGCACGTTAAAACTGCCATGTCCCCTCACTTCTCATCACTCCAACATGAACCCCTCAACTCCAGGTGCACCAAAGCGTATCTCAACATTTCTCAATCCAACCTTTAACTCAATTCTGATTGCCTCTTAACTAATTTTCTCAAGATTCTCTCCAATGTAAGCAGTTTCTCGAACCATCCTCCCAACCATGACTTTTCATCTAAATCAATTCTCGAAATGTCACTTTGGCCTCTTCACCCAAAGCATCCTCCTAATTACCTGTTCCCAACAGGTCCTCCCTTCCCATCTCCCTTTTTGCGCACGGTTACCTCGTTCTTCGCTGCGAGTTTCCGTCTTACCTCACCCAAACCTTCAAGATCCTTTATTTCCTGTCTTTCAAAAACCTTGCCCATCTTTGCAGTTCGCACTCGCCCAGTACCAATTCCTGACCACTCCTCCTTAGATGCCCCACGCCCCCTCTCTAGCTTCTCCTGACCCAACCCCCAGTGTCCAGATCCCGCCCCCAGAGCCCCTCTCTCCCCCTCAGGCCCCTCCTCCGGTGCCCCCTCTCTCCTCAAGCCCCGCCCAAAGCCCCCTCCCGCGATTCTCCCTCCCACTCAGGTCCGCAGGTCACCTCAGCGATGGACTCAGTCGTCCAGGCCTCTTTCCGATCTGGTCGCAGCTGCTCCGGGAGCGAATCTTCCGCCACCTCTGCTCCGGTTTCGTCTTGTCCCGCTCGCCCCCCAGCAAGCTCTCTTTCTCGCCGCCGCCGCCCCTTTTGCCAACCCGGAAATGGATCTGCTCCCACCGTCCCCAGCGTCCGCGAACAAAATGGAGGCGGGGGAAAAAGGAGGAGGGAGCGGGGAGCGAAGAGACGCTAAACGCATGCGCCTCTAGAAAGCCTGCCCCCTGCCGGCGCACGTAAAGACGGAAGTGGCTGGATCGGTCGCCATTTTGAGAAGGTCTCGAGAACTCCGCTTAGCCGCTAAAAGCGGGATTTGCATCTTTGACTGCAGTTGAAACCACCTGGAGAACTTCAGATAGCTACTGATGTCAAGGTTCTAATCCCAGAGATTCTGATTTAATTGGTCGAGTACAGCCTAGATCGGTACTTTCAATGCGCGTGATTCTAACACATTACCGAGGTGGAGAACCCCTCAGCTAACGTGTTTCTTCGAAAATACACACACACACCCCTCCCTCCCCCATTAGTGTTCTTCCCTAATCTTGAGAGACCGCCTCAGCTAACCTTGCAAGGGCCCAGTAGGCAAGCTGTGATTGTCATGGCAACAAAGAAGCCACCAGACCCTAACAGTATCTTTCGTGGACCAAGCGTTTCCCAGTTTCAGGGATGAGGGGTGATGCTGCGGAATCCTTCAGCTGCTTGAATCAGTGACAGAAATCCTTTGCCCTTCCTGGCGCAACTGCTAACTCCGTGGCAACTGATTGAGGATTTCTCCTGAGTCCACCCCCAAAAGCATTTTGTCATTGCAGCAGATCCCACTGATTTATATCCTCAAACTGCTCCTTGGGTCAATTCTATTCCCAGGCTGAATCTGAAGTAAGAGACAGGATTGGGAATTAGTCCGTACTACTTAAAGGGCTTCAGCCACCCTGTCTGTAAAAGTGATGCATAGTGCCTGTCCCTTCTGTCTCTTAGGGTTGTTGGAAGTCTCAAGTCAAGTAATGAGTGGGACAACACGTTATAAGCCATAAGTTGTTATTATTTTTGTTTTCCTTCTGTTTCACCATGAGTAGTTCTGGACCCCACCTACTAGTCAAGTCAATGTCTCATTATGTACCTGATGTGCCAGGTACCAGGAGATTGATACAGAGGTGAGTAAGCCTCTGCCCTCAGGAACTCACCATGTTGGTGGGCAGACTGGCATGTAAACAACCAGCTGAGATACAAGTCAGCATGGGATTAAGTGCCATGGGGACATATATGCTGTGGGACATCAGACAAGGGAGTAATTAATTCCTGATAAAGAATGAGAGAAGATTTCATAAATCATTTTGAACTGAACCTTAAAGGATGACTAGAATTTTATTAATATTCAGAGAAGCAAGGAACACATTCCAGACATAGAGATCGATGGATGCAAAAGTAGATGTGCAGGTATCTACTTCTGCATGCTTGAAGGTGAGGTAATGTGGGAGTGGATCCTAACTCTTTGCTGGAGCCTCCCAGATCTTCAACCTCATGTTCTACCTGTACCCTCCTTAATCACTTTTATGTTGTGTGGACCTATTGGTAACCTTTCACCCCAGAACCTTTGTTCTGTCTATCCTCTTTAATTTTTCAAGCCTTAGCTCAAATGCCCCCTCTCCAGAGGGCATCCCCTGCCCACTGCAGCTAATGTAAACCGCTGCACTCTGTAACATCACTCTATGATAAGAGCAGTCACTGTGGTGAAAACAGGGGCACATCACTTGGGGAGATAGCAATAGACTTCATGAAGAAAGAGCTAAGTAAGGCCATTGCCCTTTTTCTGAGTGAGACCTGATGGATTGATAGGAATTAGAGTTTCAAGGAAGGGAGGGTGAAGCATTCCAGGGAGAGTATATGCAAAACAGGAAGAATCATGCCTTTTTCCAAGAAAAGCATTTTGATGTGATGAGAGCTCGAACTTAAGGGAGAGACAAGAAATTGGGTCAAAGATGTAATCATGTAGTATGACTTTGTGGGTGTGCACGTGTGTGTGTGAGGTAGTAGGAATCGAAACTGGGAGTACTCTACTACCAAGCTACATCCCCAGCCCTTTTTTGTTTGTTTGTTTGTTTGTTTTGTTTTAAGACAGGGTCTTAGTTGCTTAGGACCTCACTTAAATTGCTGAGGCTGACCTTGAATTTGTGAACTTTCTGCCTCCTAAATTGCTGGGATTACAGGCACATCCACAATGCCTAGCAAGGTCAGACATTAACACCGTGTGCCAGGCACTGTTATAACTTCACACGTCATAACTCTTTCAGTTCTCATAAAACCTTTCTGAAAACACACACACACACACACACAAAAAAAACCCTTCTGAAGTACATAATATTACCCCCTTTTACAGATGAAGAAACCAAAACTCAACAATGTTAACCATCTTGTCTGGCGGAGTGGGGGGTGTTGAGGAATGAAGGGATATGGGGGAGGGGATTGAACCTAGGGTCTTACACATGCTGAGCACAGGCTCTACCACTTAGCTACACCCACAAGGTCAAAAAGTTAACCATCTTCTCAACTCAGAGCAGATCAAAGACATAGGCACTAGAACAGAGACCCTGAGTCTAATAGAAGAAAAAGTAGGCTCAAATCTTCACCATGTCAACTTAGGATCTGATTTCCTTAACAAGACTCCTAAAGCACAAGAAGTAAAATCAAGAATCAATAAATGGGAGGGATTCAAACTGCAAAGCTTCTTCTCAGCAAAGGAAACAATCAGTAATGTGAAGAGAGAGCCTACAGAGTGGGAAAAAATCTTTACCACATGCACCTCAGATAGAGTATTAATCGCCAGGATATATAAAGAACTCAAAAAACTTAACACCAAAACCAAAACAAAACAAAACAAATAACCCTATATCAAGGCAATAAATAAGCTAAGGAACTGAACAGACACTTCACAGAAGAAGAAATACATCAACCAACAAATATATGAAAAAATTTTCAACATCTTTAGCAATTAGAGAAATGTAAATCAAAACTACTCTTAAGATTTCATCTCACTCCAATCCGAATGGCAATTATCAAGAATACAAACAATTATAAATGTTGGCAAGGATGTAGGAAAAAAGGTACACTCATACATTGCTGGTGGGCAAATTGGTGCAACCATTACGGAAAGCAGTATGGAGATTCCTCAGAAAACTTGGAATGGAACCACCATTTGACCCAGCTATCTCACTCCTCAGATTATACCCAAAGGACTTAAGACCAGCATATTACAGTGATGCAGCAACATCAATGTTTATAGCAGCTCAACTCAAAATAGCTAAACTATGGAACCAACCTAGGTGCCCTTCAACAGATGAATGGATTAAAAAAATGTGGTATGTATATACTATGGAAAATTTACTCAGCCTTAAATAAGAATGAAATTATGGCATTTGCAGGTAAATGGATGGAACTGGAGAATACCAGCTAAATAAAATAAGCCAATCCCCCCCAAAGAAAAGTTCAAATGTTTTCTCTGATATGTGGATGCTAATTCACAATAGGGGGTGGGACTGGGAAAGAATAGAGTTACTTTAGATTAGGTAGAGGGGAATAAAGGAAAGGGAGGGTGTATGGGGGTAAGAAGGATAGTAGAGTGAATCAGACATTATTAACCTATGTACATATATAACTATCCAACCAGTGGGATTCTACATCATGTACAACAAAAAGAATGAGAAATTATACTCCATTTACATATGGTGTATAAAAGTGCATTCTACTGTCATGTATAACTAATTAGAACAAATTTTTTAATTTTTTTTTTAAAGTTAACCATCTTGCTCCAAGTCACATGCCTACAAAATAGCAGAAGTATCTCCATATTTCAAACTCTTAATGCTCACATCAGTGAATCTGTACCCTCCTGGACTCAATGACTCCATTTTGTCTTTTCTTTTCTTTCTTTCCTTTTTTTTGACATAGTCTCACTGTGTTGTTCAGGCTGATCTCAAACTCATGGAAGTAGTTGGGACTACAGGTACACTGCCACACCTCGCTTCAATACACCTTTTTTTAAAACAAATACTTAACTCTACTACCCAAAGTGAAATTAACAGGCAATATAACTTACCTGGATACATCATTTTAAAGCAGATCAATATAATTTTTCTGGCTATTAAAAAAAAGACAAGGGCTGGGGTTGTAGCTCAGTGGTAGAGCACTTACCAAGCATGTGTGGGGAACTGGGTTTGATTCTCAGCACCATATAAAAACAAATAAATAAAATAAAGGTCAATTAACAACTAAAAAAAAAAAAAAAGACAAGAAGAAGGCATTTCAACATGTAAATGCTTGGGCGCCCCTACACTGGAAGTTAGAGAAAAGCAGGAAACTACCCACAATCCTAGAATCACTAAGAATGTGATAGGGACAAATACGGACCTACTAAGGAGTGTTGGACTAGGCAGCATTGCCATTGTTCTGACTTTCCAAAATGGCAAACAACTCTTGGTGAAGTTCAGAACAAGACAAAACAATTTACATAGTGGTTGCATTCCTGGAAAAGACAAGTTATATTAAATATGTGCAAAAAGCATTTCATGTCTGTGCTTTCCTTTTCAGGCTAAGAATCTAGAAGACCATATCCCTAAAAACAACTAAAATCCTGGATAAAACTTTCTTTTAAATCTTAACTGCTGGGGCTGGGGTTTGTTGGCTCAGTGGTAGAGTGCTTGCCTGTCTTGTGTGAGGCACTGTGTTCAATTATCAGCACCACATGTAAATAAAATAAAGGTTCACTGACAACTAGAACAAATATTTTTAACAATTTTAAATGCTTTGATGCACTGCCAGGTGCAGTGTCTCATGCCTCTAATCCCAGCAGTTTGGGAGGCTGAGGTAGGAGGATTGTGAGTTCAAAGCCAGCCTCAGTAAAAGTGAGGTTCTAAGCAACTCAGTGAGACCCTGTCTCTAAATAGAATTCAGAATAGGGCTGGGGATGTGGCTCAGTGGTCAAGTGCTCCTGAGTTCAATCTCTGGTACCAAAAAAGAAAAAAGTAAGGAATTTTCAGGGCAAAACAGAATAAGTAAAGGCAGGGGACCAAGATGTAAATGGAACACTGAAGCAGGCTTTTGTTCTGAGGGTGCTTGCCTAACTAGGTGAATTTGAGATTTTTGTCAATGTCTCAGGGGAAAAGGGAACACCTCAGAACCACCTAAACAGGGGGAATTTAGCAAGAGTTTCTCCCTCCATAAAGGTGGGACTCAAAGGACTACCTCCTTATAATAAAGGTAATCCAAAAATAAACTTGTCCTATTCTGCCTTGATATAGGGTTACTGGAGATAGATTCTAGGACCAATAATTACAAATAGGCTTTTCACATAGTACATCCAGCAGGTTTTCCAAAACCCAAGATAATTCTTGGTTATATGGAACCATCCCTTGTATTGCAACACTCTAAAATTCCTGATCAAATTCCAGGAGCATATCCTTTTTATTGAGAAGGATAAAAACTCAAATTTCCAAAATGTCCCTATGGAGAACCATTGCCCATGCTATACTGTCAAGTTGACAAGGACCAGTTTCTGAAAGACTTTATTATCCATTGTGAAGACTTAGATTTTACCTAAAGGGCAGGAGGGAAACCACTGAAAACTATAAGCAGAGAAGTACTGGGACCACTTTGTACTCTAAAAAAATCCCTCTGACTGCACAGAGGATGGATTAGATGGAGCCAACATGGAGGAAGGAATGCTGGGTTGAGGCAGCTGTGGAAGTCCCAGGGAGAGATGACAGTAATCTGTACTGACTAGCAGTGGACGCTAGGTTTTAGAGGCAGAGCTGCCTGTCTGCTGAGCTAGAGGATACTTAGTTCTTGCCACTGTTTAGTTATCTTTCACTAGCATGAGACCTTGGGCAAGTTATTCCAATCTCTACCAGTCTCAGGGTCCTCATCCACAAAATGGAGATAAGACTAACTGGAATGTGTCCCAAGTGTTAGTGCACATGGAAAGCTTGCAGTAGTCTTAGCCATGATCAATAGGCTATTAGCAGTAGAGATGGAAAGCTCTAGAGATATTTAAGAAATGGAATGTGGGGACTGAAGAGAGGGAGCAGTCAGAGATGATGGCTAAGCTTCTGGCTTGAATTCCTATGTGGTAGTGAGGTTAAAACTTAGCTGGAAAGAATTTAAAGGAAGTGGGGTTGGGGTGGTGAAGGAACCTGAGTAACCTGGTGGGATGCTCAAGAAGAGAGGTTTAGTAGACTGCTGGATGTCTGATTCTATAACTTAAAAGAGCAATCCTAGCAATTTGGGTCTCATAAGCTGGTAGCTGGTCTCCAAAGGTGGCTTTCAGGGCCTGGGGTTGTAGCTCAGTTGTAGAGCACTAACCTAGCACATGTGAGGCACTAGGTTCAATCCTGAGCACCACATAAAAATAAATAAATAAAAAAAGGCATTGTGTAAAAATATTTTTTCTAAAAATGTGGCTTCCAGTGAAGCAGAATTCCAGGTACCCATTGACTTTGGGCTGGCTGGAGACTCCCTTTAGCCCCTGAGATGCAGCAAAAGTAAGGCCATCCTCGGTCCAGAACTAAGCCTTAAGAAGACCTGGCAGCTTCAACTACTGTGTTCTCAGGACCTTTAGGCACCCTTATGAGAAATTAGCTATTCTGTTTTGCAGACCATCTGGAAGAAGAGACCTTGGCATTGAGAGAGAGAAAGGTCCAGCCATCCCAGCAGCCCAGCTCTTCCCAAAAGGGCAAGACACACATGAGCCAGTCATCCTAGAAAGTCTAGCTCCAGACAGCTTCTGACAGCACCATGTGAGAGACTAAGTAGAATCATCCCCTGGGCCAAGTGTTGGACCTGTAGTCCCAGCAACTCCAGAAGGCTGAGGCAAGAGGATTGCAAGTTTAAGGCCAGCTTCAGCAACTTTAACAAGGTCCTCAGCAAGTTAATGAGACCCTGTCTCAAAATAAAAAATAAAAAAGACTGGGGATGTAGCTCAGTTGTAAAGTGCCCCTGGGTTCAATTTCCAATAAATAAATTTTAAAAAAAAGGAAAGAAAAGAATCATGCAGCTGAGCCCTCAAGAGTCCAGAGAATCATTGGAAGTTATAAAATGGTTGTTGTCTTTAAGCCACTCAGTTTGGAATAGTTTGTTATGCAGGAAGAGCTCCCCGAACAGAAATAAAATAATAAAATCTCAGCTCGGAATTATACAGAGAAGAGAAGAGGGCTTAGGTGATAGCCAAGGAACTAACTACACCTGTTAGGGAGCAGGCTGAGGCACATCTGTAATCCCAGCAACTTGGGAGGCTAAGGCAAGAGGATCACAAGTTTGAGTCAACCTCAGCAACTTAACCGAGACCCTGTTTCAAAATTAAAAATATAAAAAGCTGGGGATGTAGCTCTATGGTACAGCACCACTGTGCTCAATCCCCAGGACCACGAAAATAAATAAATAGAAGTAAAATATAGGGGCTGAGGTTGTAGCTCAGTGGTAGAGCACTTGCCTACCATGTATAAGGCACTGGGTTTTATCCTCAACACCACATATAAATAAATAAAATAAAGGTCCATCGATGACTAAAATAAATATTTAAAAAAATAAATTATAAAATTGCTCTGGGTGTAGCTCACTGGTAAAGGGTCCCTGGATTCAATTTCCAGTACCACCAAAAATAAATAGATAACTAAATACCTCCAAGAAATATAAATTCCTCTTCTCTATGTGGTGAACTAGTCCCATCCCCAGGTACTATGAGAAAGTAATTATGGTGGTGACACCTAGTGGAAGACAAGGGCACTGCCCAAATTCCTCACTCTTCTCTCTAGCTGCACCCCATCAAGAGGGTACCTTATTACACTGCTCTTCTGACCACTCCAGATCATTTTCACCCTTAGTTCATTGCTGAGCAGCCTAGGAGCTGCTAGGCTACTGTACAAGCACATCCTCTATTCTCCGAGCCTCAGCCCACAGAGCCCTTTAACTACCACCACTTGGGTCTTAGGCAACTCTCTAAACACAGGTTAGGTAAAGAAAGGGATAGAACAAGTTAGTTCTCTCAGCCACAGCCACCTGCAGCAAAGTGGACAACTTTCAGCTGTTCAGTCTCCCAGGATTTACAGAGCTTGAGCTGTATAGGCTGTATAGTCAGAATGAACTGGCTTTGAATCCTTGCTAGTTGTGAAACCTACTGTATAGGCTGTATAGTCAGAATGAACTGGCTTTGAATCCTTGCTAGTTGTGAAACCTAGGACTGGGAACTTGGCCTCTACCTCCGCTTTTAAAAAAAAAAAAAAAAAAAAAGAATTTTGAGAATTCAATTCTTCATCTGGAAAGTGGAGCCAATAGAACCAACCTCAAAGGTTACTGGGAAGATTAAATAAGAGAATGCACACAAAGCCAAGCACAGAGAGTGGCAACTTTTGTCATCACCCTTGAGAAGTGGGTAACAGATGAGTCTGAGAGTGGCTGAAATGGGGTGGGGTGAGAATAACACTTATCACTTTGTCTGATCTCCTGGGGAAGAGGGACAACAAGGACTCTGTCCCCACTTGCTCAAGGAGTCCTTCAGTGAGATGCCAACACCCTTTGAGGAGGGCAAAAACTGCTCAGCCTCCACACTTCTAGCTCCCCTAGTGACCAGTCATATAGGGCAGAAGCAGCTCTCCATACTAAAAAGACCCAGTTCCCAAGTGCTTTTCAATGCTTCATCCCTAACGTTCCACTTCCATGCTTTCACTACCAAACCCTATCCCTCCTTTGAGGTCTAGGTCATCTCTTCCAAGAAAAAGTATCTTATTCTCTCCTTCTGCTCATCCCCAGGCCATCAGTGATCCCCTTGGCTTAATCCCTAGAGCACTTATCTTGTGTCTTGTCCCTCTCTTCTGACTCCCATTTCAACCAACCTCATTTATTCACTCAACAACTATGTATTGAACATCTTCTCTATGCCAGATATGATCCTAGTGCTAGATCATAAACAAGACAGACTCATGGAGCTAACATTCTGGTGGGGGAGGTAAACACTAAGCAAATATACAAAGAAACATATATGAGGAGTTTCTGGAATTGTAGCTGATGGGACTGGCCAATAAGATGAGTGAGGACAAGGAAAAAATAGGCATCAAGGGTGGTGCTAGAATGTTGCCTTGAAAACCTGGGTGGAGGAGAGGATTTTGATTTTTAATCTAAGTATTATTGAAAACAGGTGACAGTCTGAATTTAGGGTAACAATCTGAATTGCTTTGAGCTATAACATAACTATGATAAAATGTAGATTTTACATGAACAAACCAATGAACCCAATGAGTACACACTGTATAATGCTCATGGTGTGTTCATAACGTTCACAATATAGAACATTTCTATCACACCAGAGGGCTTCTTCAGGTCCCTGCCCAGTTGATCCTCCCACCCCATTGAGTAACCACTATTTTTACTCCTTATGAAAAGATTACTTCAACTTCTCTTAATGGGACTCAGGGTTGGAGATGTAAGTGGTAGAGTGCTTGCCTAATACATGTGAGGCACATGCATGCACACACACATACATCCACAAAGCATCTGGCTGCCCTGTGGAGTCCTGACTGGTAGCAGATTGGGTGGGCTAGAGAGATGAAGCTGAGACAAGGCAGGAGGCTGGTAGTCATCCAGGTGAAGGTGGAATGGACTGGGGTGGTCACAGGGCAGTCGCAGAGAAGTGGATCAGTCAGGCTATGTCCTGGAACTGTAGCTGATGGGACTGGCCAATAAGATGAGTGAGGATGGGGGGAAAAAATAGGCATCAAGGGTGGTCCTAGAATGTTGCCTTGAAAACCTGGGTGGAGGAGAGGATCATTTTCTGAGATGAAGAAGATTGAAGAGATGAGATAAGGGCTACTGTGCATCTGTGTGAGCGTGTATTTACTGGAGCTTAGGCTATCTCCCGAGACTAACAGTAGGCTCTATGTGCCTTGGCAGAACTCATAACTCATAACCATTGACTGAACGAATAATGCTTGCTACTTGCAATTGATAGGCCTGGGTTGGGGTACCAGTTCTGTCCCATCTTTCATCCTGTAACTTGGATCTTCTTCTGGGGCTGCTCAGTCTCCATCTTCTACCTTACTGAGTTAGAACTAAACCTCACATATGTATGCTGTGTAAGAACATGTAAGAAGAAAAACATCCACTATTCCAAGTTCTAGGCACTGGTAACAGATCCTGTGAGGCTGGCTCCTTTTCCTCTAACCCACATTTTCCAAGACACTCCAGACAGTCCTGCTGAGGGGCCTTGAGCCCTGAGAGGCCATTCCCTCTCCCGTCCCTCAGCCGTTCCCCAGACTCAGAGAAACGGAATGGAGAACAGCAGGCGGTTGATTCATAGACTTTATCGGCTTTCTCTCCACCCAGCAAATTCTGCAATGACAACTGAGCCTGTACAATACACACACTTCACTCTGTTAAAGCTGTGGGATGTGGGGTGTGGGCTGAGGAGCCCGTGGGAAGCAGCTGGGCAGCATCAAGGTGAGAGGCAAGCAGCAACCAAGACTGGGCCAGGGGGTTACTGTGTTCAAGGAGGGGTGGGAGCTGGAGTGAGAAGGCTGCTGAGAGGGGTCAGGAGGAAGGGTGGAAAGTCCAGGGGCTGCAGGGATAGAGGCAGGCATCAGCAGTTGTGGGGAGCAGGGGGGCCATGGTCACCGTAAGGGCTGCAGCGGGTGGGTGGGGCATGGTGCCTATGTATGTCCATAGATAGTTTTTGCAACAGGAACCAGACTGCTGTATAAAAGGGACTGTACAACATAACCTATGATACAATGTTTACATATTATACAAGGCTCTTTCCCTCTTTGAGTTTTAAAAAATAAATTTACAATTCCAGAGCTTTGGGTAAAAAATATATACACCCTAGAGCAGGAGCAGCAGCCACTTTTGCTGCTGCTACTGCCACCACTGCCTCTTCAAAAGGGAAAGAGGTGGTGTCAGGAAGGCGGGTGAGGCTGTGCCAGGAAACCTCACCCAGTAGCTGCCAGGAGCTCCTTCACCCCGCAGCCCTGGAGCCCTGCGATGGGAGAGGGAGGGGAGACAGAGGTAATAAAGGCCTTGTCAGAATCCAGTTTCACCTCCACAGTCTCTGCCTTCTCCCCCCACTTTCAGGGGCCTGCCGGCCCTAAGTACAGGGATCCACTCCACCCAGTTCTACAGGGAGGACCAAGGGGAGTCAAGACAGGGAGAAAGGGACAGAGACTGTGTTGTTGGGGTCAGATACAAGAGCCAGAAGTGGGATGACAATTCCCTTCCTTAGCAAAGAGATACCCCAAAGAGCAGGAGCATGGGAGGCAGGCACCCCTAACTCCTGAGATTGCTATGCCCCACTGCAAGGCAGAAGAAGGGTCCTATAGGCAGCTTAGGCCTGTGTTTCCCTGAGCATCTTTACCTTCTCATCAGAGCCCACCTAGGGATCTTGGGGAGGCAGGGTGGGGGACTCACAGGGCTGATGGGTAACACTCCCACCTGCTGCTGCTCCTTGCCCCGGGGAGCAGCTCGGTTCACAAGCCTGGGCATGCAGGGCAGCAGGGGGCGCTGAGCAGGGAGTGGGGGGCAGGTACCCCACACTGTCCCAAGGGCAGATCAGACAAGGGTAGCACCAAACAGAGGGAACACCCCCCAACACACAACAACCCTTCCTCCATTACCAGATGCACTCCTGCTCCCTGAGAGGGGAAACACACACACACACACACACACACACACACACACACACACACACACGGAGGGTAATAGTCCCAGGGGTACATCCAGGGCTCCCAACCCTGACCAAGAGGAAGCCAGACAGGCAGTGGGAAAGAAAGCTGCCAGTGCGTCCCACAATGCCTGTCTTGTGAGTTGCTGCTTGGGAAGAGGAGGCTGGAAATTCCATCTCTGGAACAGACCTCACTGGGAGGTGACAGAGGAAAGAGCTCTCTATCCCCTTTTCCTGGAAAAGGCAGGAATAATAAGCAAAATAATAAGCAACTCAATGAGACCCTGTCTCTAAATAAAATACAAAACAAGGCTGGGGATGTGGCTCAGTGGCTGAATGCCCCTGAGTTCAATTCCCTGTACCAAAAAAAAAAGGACAGGAACAAACCTAATGTGTTTGGGGCATGAAAGAGCAACAGTAAGGGGATTTCAGTAGGATGAATAGGCTTATGAGCTTATGAGTCCAGGTAAGTCCATCCAACTCTTTCCCACGGAGCAGGAAGTTGCTCCAGGGGAAATATATTCCATGTGAGTTTGTTGGGACATCATGCAAAGTGCTTGAGTGCCAGGTGCCAAGGACCCTGGTGGGGGCAGCCCAGCCCCTCCATTTTCACTATTTTCACTGACTATTAGCCTCCAGCTTGTAGGAGAGCTCGAAGAGGAGGTTCTGGTTGTCGATGACCTGGAACTGGCGCACGTAGGCCTTTGTCTGCAGGTGGTGAGGGGAGGCCTCCATGTCCAGGCCTGGGGGACAGGGAAGGAGAAGCAGTCAGGTTCCCAGCCTCCCTGCTTCCTCTCCATGCACCAGGCAGAGCATAAGGATCAGGATGGGTGCTTGGCAGGAGGCACGAGGAGAGAATGGAGAACTGACTCACGTAAGTAAATACGTGTTTAAGGAGAAAGGTCCCCTGAACCTTCCCACTCAGCCAGAACTCCACCCAAAACACTCTTAGAGTCCCAGGTACTAGATACTCACAGAGAGGCCGGCTCCGGTATTTTCGGATTGTCCTCACTTTCTCAGCCACTGAATGCTGGGAGATGACAAGAAATAAGCCCTGAAAAGGGCACAGAAAGATGCTCCCCCCTGACAGCCCCCCCCCACCTCCATTCTCCAACTCTGTTGATTTTATTCCCTCGAGTTCCCAGTTCTGAAGGACCAAAGGAAAGGGTGTAGGTGGGTGCCAGGTGGGTTGGCTGGTAGAGTTGCCCCCAAGCGGCCTGTCAGTTTTGCCACCCATGGGTGGGTTGCCACAGTGATACCACCGGGAGACAGTCGAAAGTCTGTTAGGCAAGCTGGGCACCATGGAGGAAGACTTCTATTTTAGGAAGGGGACAGGAGAGAGGGGGAGGACAAAGCCCCTCACTCATAGAACAGAGGGTTGGCAGAGCCACTCACCAGCTTCTCGATGTTCACCAAACCATCTATGAGGGTCTTACTCCCCTCGTGTAGGAATGTCAGATCTAGGGGAAGAGGAGAGTCAAATGTGAGGCGAAGAGAGGAGAGGAGGTCCAAATGGCCATAGCATGTAGGACCCTCTCCCTCCCCTAGAACTCATTCAGTCTCTCCTCTGTAGGACACACAGAGCTGAGAGTCAGAACTGGGGCATGGGAAAAGGAAACGTGGATAGGAGAACCACAGTGTGGCAGAGACTCTCTCACCTTTGAGGATCAGAGGCACAAAGGGAATCACAGGGGGCTTCATTTTGGAGATCACTTCTCGATAGCTTTTATGGTTTCTGCAAGGATCCTAGCAGTCCATAGAAGAGGGATCAGAGACAGATGGGCTTAGTGTACCCCAAAGATGTCTCCCACTCTCTCCCTCATCTCCCTGCCCAATCAGCTAAAGGGGTGTGTGGGTGTCTGGCTGGGAGTGTGACAGGGAGGGGCTGATTGCTCTCCCCTCTCCTCCAGGAAAAACAGGGTAGCAAGGCTTCGCTTCCACCCTTCCCCTTCCTGCATGGTGAGAAGTGGGGCCGTGTCCCAGGTACTAAAAATCGTGAAAAGGAAGCTTAAGGAAGAGGGTTCATGGGAACAGGAATGAAAGTCCAAGGGCAGTTGAAAGAGCCAAACAAACTCACGGTCAAGTTCTCAAATTTTCGGAACAAGTTCTTGAATTTCCCTGGCAGCTTCTGCAGTGTTTGAAGGAAGGAGAAGAGATGTTAGAATGGAGCACCCCGGATTTCACAGGAACATCTGACTATTTCCCAGCATTAGAGGGGGGAGGGGCTAGCACATCTTGCTCAGCGCTGGGAAGTCAGTGAGTCAGGAAGTTAAGTTCACCCTTGGAAAAGTCTGGGAGTTGAAAGAACCCAGCGGGCTGAATTATTCTGGGGAAAGTGAGACTTCTACTTATGCAGGTGCTATGACAAGGTGCCCACCTGACTGTTGGCTGAAACTCAACCCCACTTTTAAGGTCAATTCCACCCAGTCTGGGAATTTGGCTTTATACTAATTTGCACCGAGACATGACACAAGCTGTATGCCCTCGGGTTGTAGTTGCCAGAAGAGGGCGCCTGCTTCCAACCAGCACAAAGACTATCAGTAATCCCAGGAGACAGAACTAGGGTGAGCCCAGGATGCCAAGATCCCTGAGGTAGGATGGCTGGGCCAGCTCGGCGGCAAGAGAAGGAAGGGAGGGGATTCCTCACCTCCCAGGTGAGCCGCAGGCGGCTGACGGCGGCGTTGTCCAGCCCCATGACCACAGCGTAGAAGGACAGCAGGTCCTGGTTCTGCTTGCAGCTGAGGAGTGCGGGGCAGGGTTAGGAGGCACCCAGCAGCTTGCGGCTGCGGGGCTTCTGCGTGCCCCTCTCCCTGCCGCGGCTTGGCCACACTCACATGGCTGCGATTTTGATGAACTTCTTGAGCAGCTGCGCCCGCTTGCCTGGGGCCTCGCAAAGCAGCACCTCGGTGGCCACCCAGTGCGTGACCTCGCTGCAGCGCTGCAGCAGCAGCTCCAGGTTGGCGGTCTCCCGGCGACCACGTTCCCCATGGAACACGTAGTCCACAAACTCCAGCTACACCCACGGTTCCAGAGGGGCCACCAAGGTGTCAGGGCATGGGTGGGAAGATGGCAGTGCAGGGCGGGAGGAGCGGGAGATGGGAGGAGGCAGGAGCCCGAGCACGAGGTGGGGGCGGGGGGCGGGGATAGGGACAGGACAAGAAGCGAGAGAACCAAGGTTAATAGGATCTCACCATGTATTGAGCACTGACTAGGTGCCAGGCAATTGCTAAGGGCTGACTTCTCCTCAAGACAACCACCCAAGAGACATTATTGTCGCTTACCTTTTTAAAAAAATGCTTTAACAGTGAATATTTAAAATTACCGAGACAGGTTCTGGGTAAGCTGTGTTTGGCCCTAAATCACTCCAGTATGGAGTGTCTCTCTGCCATTTTTTTAGATGGGAGGACAAAAGCTTGAGGAGGTCATGGCTGTGCATTGCCCAAGGGCATGCTTAGGAGGGTCTGCTACAAAAACTGACTCCCATTGGCTCATTTCTCCCTCCTGCCCCATGCCCAGCACCAGCCTCAGTCCCCACCTCATGCACACATCGGAATAGCTCCCAATGGAAGGCAGTAAGGTGGTTGGCAACATCCTCTGGCTCCACTCGGTGTATCTCTGTGTCTCCAGGGGAGACCTGGATCTCTTCGGGGAGGGGCACCTGGTGGCAGGCAAGGACAGAGGGGCTGGGCTCCTGGTGGCAGGGTGAAGGACTGCTCACAGTGCCTCCTTAGCCCTTGCTCCCAGTCAAAGCCTTGTCTTACCAGGGCCTCATAACTGTCCCGAGTACAGGCAAACAGGTGGCTGTTGATGCCCAGTGTGGTGAAAACACAGTCTTCAGTAGGCTGGAGAAGGACCTTCTCTGCAGGAGAGCAGGCTGCTTACCCTCAGCCCAGCCCCCTTATTCCCTCCCACACCCTGGGCTCTGTCTCCTTTCCCATCCAGAATGCCTAACCCTGCACTGACCCATTCTAGACCAGTGGGATTCATGCTATCACCAGTTTATGCCATATTTATCTGAAAATTGTCAAACAATTATTTTTTTTAACCCCCAACATTCTTTCACAGCTTTTTTCTCATTCTTTTGTCCCCATGACATTGGAAAGGTAGGATTTTTTTTTTTTTTTTCTTAGTGGAAAATAAGACTATGTCTACACTGCAGACCTTCTGCCTTCCCACAGGGATTGGAGGCCACCCTGCATCTTTTTGTGCTGTTGTTTTTGTGGTACAGGGGATTGAACCCAGGGCCTAGCACATGATAGGCAAGTGCTCTACCACCAAGCTACATACCAGCCATTTTTATTTTTTATTTTGAGACAGGGTCTAACTAAGTTGCCTAGGCTGGCCTTGACTTTGTGATCCTCTGCCTCAGTCTCTTAGCTAGGATTATGTGCCACCATGCCCTACCATCCTGTCTTTACCCTGATAAAAGGACCAGAACCCAATCCTCAGATGAGGGAGAGGCAGCAATAAGATCAGAATCAAAGGGTACTGGGCTATTGCTTCCCTGGAGGTCTCTCTCATTCAGCCAAATGCAGGTTCTGATCCAGCAAGTCTTGGGTAGGGTCTGAGATTTTTGAATGCTCCCAGGAGATACACATGAGGCTTGTCCCAGGATCATACTTGGAGTAGCAAGGGCCTAGAATTCAGTCTTTGTCTCTGCCCTAGAGCACTGACCCTTACCTCCCGAGGAGGCCACAGCTACCAGGATGAGGGAATCCTCACGTCCAGCGGGCTCCTCTGAATACTGCAGCTTCTCTGTCACAGAGCCCAGAATGTCCTGCACAGATGCTGAGAGACGGCTACGTATGGTCACATAAGAGTGGTCAGGCATGTAGACCCGGCAGAAGACTGCACAGAGACAGGAAAGCAGCTTTTCAACAGAGGTAGAGTGTCAGCCCCTCCAGGTTACTTCTGTTCCATACCAGAGGCTGGACTCTGGAGGTAAGTGTAAGAGGGTACTTCAACTACACACGGAGACTCCAGTGAGGGTACCCAAGACCCAGACACACCACAAGTCCCCCTGAGTCACTTGGGAAGCCTTGTCCCTTCTAATTATGACACTCACTCTCATCTGAGCCCCGGAAAGCCACTCGGGTCTGGAGACAGGAATCTATCCGGCGGAAGTGGCGGAAGAGTGGCTTCACCTGCTTGCTGGGTGGCTGGCTCTCCTCTGGAATCCTGGTACAGACACAGCTGGGCATCAGCAAGCCCTGCTGGGCATATGGAGCACCAAGCAGGCAACCTTAAGCAAGGATATTAAAACTGGGCCAAGGACGCACCAGCTCATTTCAGAAGGTGGTTAAGGAGATCAGAAGAGAAGACAACGACCAGCATGAGACAACTACCAAGTGACCCAAATCAAATGCCACTTTTTCCGTGGGTTCTTCTCTAATCCACCCACCTACCAGGAAAAGTCACTTGCTTGCTCAACTGCTGTAAACATTGGGAAATATTGCTTATGTTCATGTCTTCTCTTCTATGAAATTGAGAGATTTTGAGAACTTGGATTTGTTCTTACTGAATTTTTGTTTTCATTCTTGCAGGCCTAGCACACTGATTGGCACATGATAGGTAGTAGGCCATTAGATGTTTCCTGAATTTTGCCGACAAAGACTTCACAGTCTGGGAGGGAGACAGATGTGCACACAGCTACTTCTAACACCAGGCAGGAGGTATTGGTGATGTGACAAAGGCACAGGACAGTGATGATGGTATGGGGGAGAAAGAAAGCTATTCCTAAAACGAGGATCTGGGACATTTTCATGGAGAAGGTGGCATTTGACCTGGGCCTTGAAGGACAACAAGAAGAGAAACAGATGGGAGGAGGGCATTCTGGGTGTATGATGTAACCAACAACAGGAATCTGGGAAAGCACAGGAATTGAGAGAATGGGGGGCTGAGGAGGGAGTGTCAAAGGTCAAATATGGGAGATGAGGTGGGAATGATCAACAGAAGACAGAAAGGGAAGGGTGTTGAATGCTGTCCTGGGATATTTAGATTTGTCTTGGAGACAGTGAGGGAGAGTGGATGCTTTTGGAACAGGAGTCCTGATGGTATCATTTATGCAAGTTTGAAAGATCTCTCTGGCGTCAACGTAAAGAGAGGGAGAACGATGCAAGGCCACGAGCTAAAGCCCTGAGTAGGAGGCTGTGGCAGTAATCCAGGTGAGAGATAATGAGGCCTACACAAGGGCTGTAGTGGTGGGAATGGAGAGGAGAAAACTGAAAGGGCAGAAGGGATGAATGGATGCAGTGGTGTCCGGAAGCCTGCCCACGAGTTCAATTTTGGGGGATTTGGCCAACTTTTTTTTTTTTTTTTTTTTTTTTTTAATATTTTTTAGATGTTGATAGACCTTTATTTTATTCATTTATTTTTTATATGGTGCTGAGGATAAAACCCAGTGCCTCACACTTGCTAGGCAAGTGCTCTACCACTGAGCCACGACCGCAGCCCCGCAACTGACTTTTAATATGGACATTAAAATATGCATGTATTTGCATTTCATAAACATGATCAAATAAATTATTACATAAAAGGAAGTATCCTAATTGTTTTAGTACAGTTTATTATTATCTGTGTTCTTGAGATTTTTACATCTAGTGTATCAGCACTGTGGAAATGCTATATAACAGCCAGCTACCACACACATCTCTTCCCTATTCCACATTCAATGACATCATGTCAGTAGCTTCAAATCAAATACCATGACAGAATTTATGCCATGGGAATCTGCAAAAGCTACGAGTCAAGGCTCTTTCTCCTGAAGCATTAGTTGTTAAATATTAACTAGTTCACCACTGGACTAACAGACAAATGGATGGGAAAATGGACAATAAAAATGACTGGACAGAGTGCTGTGTGCTACCCTCCAGTAAGAGAAAGAGGCTGAAATAAAACCATAAGGCTGGGTGCACTGGTGCACACCTGTAATCCCACCAACTCGGGAAGATGCGGCAAGTTTACAGCCAGCCTCAGTAACTTAGCAAGGCCCTATGCAACTTAGCAAGACTCTGTCTGAAAATAAAACATAAAAAGGGCTGTGGATGTGATTCAGTGGTTAAGTATCCTTGGGTTCAATCCCTGGTACCAAAAAACAAAAACAAAAACACACAACACTATATTAAAGCCAAAAGGCTAGAGGTAGCCCCTGTAATAGAGAAATACAGAGGACCTCTTTCCTGTCCCGTTAAGCAACCCATTCCCCCTCACTTTAGCTCCACTGTCTCCACAAGCTGGTGCAGCCTCAGTGTGTCCTCTCGGAGGTCTTGGTAAAGGGATTCATCCTTCATAATCAGCAGGTACAGATCCTGAGGAAAGGAGGACAGAGAAGGTAAGGGCAGGGGTTTCATCCCAGGGACCACTTTCTACAACGGCTCGGGCAGGGACTCCATGCCTTTGAGCATAGAAGAACCACATAATCCAAGGACCACTGACATCTTTTGCTTCTAGGTACCCAGGTTGAGGAGTATAGCTCCTTCAAAGGGGCCTCCTTCCAGAGTTAATAGCTTGCTCACCCACCTTTTCTTCCCCAGGCCCACCTTGATGATGTGGCCGGCCCCCTCTTCCTCCTGCAGCAGCCCCTGATAGGTGTCCAAGAAATGGAGTAGCATAGCCAGACAGGCCTGCTTCCGGCCCAGCCCCTCAGGGCCCTCCAGGACCCCTGCCTGAACAAAGCTGACCCCTAAGTCAAGAAAAAGCCATGAACAGACAACCTGAGGAAATTGGGAAGGGAGGCAATGGCTGGCTAAATTGCCCCCAAATAGGTTTGGGGCCAGGGAGAAAGGATTCTGGGGGCACCAGAGCCAAGACCTTCTGTGCCAGCCCAGGGTTTTTGCTTAGAGTAGGTAGTGATGGTGTCCACCTGACCACTTCCAGCTCCTGTATGTTAGCTTTTCACTTGAGAATACTTTGCCAAGACCCATCCATTCTCTGGTCAGCCCAGGGCCCTGGAGCTTAGTTGCACCCACAAACCTGAATTTATCGCTCTGTGAGGCCTGATGTTTCTAGAGAATCTAAGACATTCTACTCAGTGACCTGACATTTAGAATTAGGTTCTAAAATATCTCAGTGAGAGGCTGTATTCTTACATGAGACTCAACTAACAGGCTGGCCAGCGGCTCATCTGTACTGGCCAGGTCTCCTACTAAAAGTACAGCCAAGACCTGATGTTGACAACAGACCCTGTAATAATACACTGGATAACCAAATGTTTAGAGGAATAATTTAGTGGGAAGAGAGGCATCCTTAATATAATAATAACACAGGTCTTTGCAGTCACCAAAGAACTCTCACATCTATCAGATTGATCTTCACAGCAGGCCATAGCTAGGGAGGCCAGGTGTTATTTACCTCCATTTTACAGAAGAAACTGAAGTCCCAGGAGGTGAGGTGATCTGCCTAAAGTGACACACTGGTGAACTGAAAAGTTGGGTGTATTTTCTAGAGGAGAGCTTGGGCTCTGATGTCACATGTGGGTTAGAGGGAATGGGCTCCCCTCCTGGTCTCCCTTTTACAAATTCCACAAAAGGATATTACTGGTGTAGTTCCTGTAGAAATTTCTCCGTTGGGAGGAAGAGGGAGTGGGTGAGGACGATGTCATCAAGCAAGATATCTGTAGAGATCAATGGGTGCCACGGATGTCAGAAGGGCACTTTCAGGACCAGATTGGAAATCCTGCACCCCTTCTCTGGCCTCCCGAGGGCAAGTTCTCTTTAGGCAGGCTAGAGCCCAGGCCACCTGCCCTGTCATGCTCTGCACACGTGCACACACATGTGTGAAGATTCTGGGCAGCTGCTGCGGGGGTGGGGCTGGCAGCTGCCAAGGCAGCTGGAGGGAAGGAGGTGTGCCTTTGACGGCAATGCATACTTCTCTTTGGTATATGTGGAAAGTTGGTCAGATAGCACACCAAGCCTGAGATCTGCCTGAAAAATGAAGTAGCCCACAGAAGGGTCTCTGGATAAAAAGAACTTCCAAACACAGAGGTTAGGGTCAGTGGCATGTGTGTGTATCCTTCCTCCCCTCCCCTCACAGCTTTGAGTTCTTCCCAGCCAGGTGGGAACCAGACCCATTAAAATGGAGAGGGAGGGACTGCCATCTCTTTGATCTCAGAACCTTTAAGTAGGAAGCTGTGTACTCTAGATGCCCAGAGATGGAAGAGTTAATGATGGAAGGGTGGAGGGGAAGGGCTCCTCTCACCACCCTTTTCCCTTCCACACCCCTGTCTGGGCCTGGCTCAGCCAGTCAGCCAGGTACAAGGTCGCCCTGACTCGCAGCCAGCCCTGGGGTGGGGCAAAGCCTCCTGGCACACACAGACAGGCAGGGCACAGGGAGGGAGTCAGGAGTCTTCACCAGGACAGGTTAGGGCCAGGTCCTCAGGCACTGCTCCAGGACAAAACTAAGGCTTCTGACAGACCTTGGCTCACCATTTTGGGCCACCAATTCTAGCCATGAAGATGAAGAAGAACCAACACAAAATCATCTATTTCATTTCACAAATGAGAAACTGAGGCCCAGTGCTGGAAGGGACTGGCCTGGAGCAGGAAGAACCCCAACTCCTGCATCTTTGCTCTTTTCTCAATAGGTTGGAAGAAGGGCAAAGTGTCAGGGTAGAACCTAGTGGTCAGATGGGCCTGCCCAGATGTTCAAGAGGCTCTGACTAGGTGTGGAGGACCTTCTGTAAGTCCTTTCCTCCTACACGCCCTGGGAGGAAACCAAAATGTCTTGAGAACATGGGTTATATTGGAAATATCAGGGTGGTGGGTTAAGCTGATTCTCAATTCACCCTGGGACTGGTTTGGGCTTTCCCAAACCAATTACTCTGGGGATTCAGCCTGTCAGGCCAGATAAATGGGTAACAATCAATTCAGAAGCCTTACCCCAGGGGAGATAGCAGAATTTTGTAGCACCAGCCCCCTGTGGAAGGGCAAAGACAGTTTCTCCCTTTTCCTCTTTACTGAGCTATACTGTTGTATTCTGAAAGTAAGTCAGAGATTCCCCCATCCCTGAACCCCAGCTTCAGGGACAGTGACTAGGATTAAGCAGTTCTCTTTATCTCACAGGAAAGCAAAGACAGCAAAAGAGGAGCATGGGGCAGAGTGGGGGAGATGGTGATATGGGGGCTACAGTTTGGCATCTGTCTCTTCCAAAGCAGGCTCTAGTCCAATGCACAGCCTCCCCAGGGAATGTGTCATAGAGACACAGGGTGTGTGGTGTAGGCGGGAAGTTATGGTTAGGAGAGCTGTGTGTGTCTGATATTTTTCTAATTAAATCCAAAAGGTGTCAGCTCCCCAGGGCAACTACAGTCTGAGCCAAAGGAGAGGACCCAGACCTTGAGAAAAATCTAGGGGAGGTGTCCCACTCCACACACTTAGGTTGGAGTTCCTTGCAGAGGGCTAAGAGCAAAGTGTAAACCCCCACCTATCTTTAGGGTCTCAACTTGAGCTTACAAACCTCAGACCCTCCTATGCTTAATGCAATGCCTAGAATTGGACTTAAGATCCTGAGGTCTTCTACCTCAACATTAACCAGTAATTTGGGATTTGGTTTTCTTACAGGCCCCTTAGTAGGGTTCTGATGGGGAGGGGTGAAATAGCATCATCATTTAGGGAATAAGCCTCTGAGGGTGTGGTTATTATTTTTTAAAGCAGCCAAGAGCAAAGGCCTGCCACCGGAAGGGTGAGAGCTAGAAAGGCCCAAACCCCCCTGGATGCTGCAGGGCCCTGATGCCTGCCCTGAGGCCCCTTCCTTCACAAACATCTTCTGAGTCCAACCCCAAATAGAAAGCTAGCCCCTACCAAGTTGCTAAGGAAGAGGCCAGCCTTTGCCTGAGCCCCAAAGGCAGCTTGGGCCCTGTCCTCGCTGATTTACCAAGTGGACTAGCCTGTGCTCTGGGGCTTCTACACAGTCAGGGACTCCTGTCAGGTTTTTCAGGCCTTGGGCTGGTCTGGAGGGTGGCACAGGTTGAGTTCAAAGGCTTCCATTTTAGTATTTCAGATCCCTATTTAGGGGCACGGGAGGAGGTAGTCAACACCAGGGACCCATGGGAGAATGTGGCTAAAATGTCCAGAGGAGAGGAAGGGTAGCTGAAAGAGAGGAGGCTCAGCTTCTTCCCTGGTGGGTGAGGATGCTACAGGGATGAAGGTGGGCACTGCCGCTCCTCTTCTGCTTGAGAAAGGGTCTGTGGCTTAGCTCAGTCCCTACCTGGTTTAGAGGGAGCCCTCAATCCACACCCAGGCTCAGGGGGTCATTCCCACTCTCCAAGGGCAAGAAGAGGAACCGGGGCACCCCCCGCCCGCTCTGGGATGGACGAGCCTGTGGACTTCTTACCTGAGGCGCCGCTGTCCCTGGTGGCCCCTCCAGCCAGCCGTTCCAGAACCCGGTTCAGAAGATGCTCCGGCAGCTCCGGAGCGCCCAGCGGGGCCCAGGGCGGTGAAGTGAGGGGCTCGCCTGGGGACAGCTCATCTGAGGAGTATGAGGAAGGGGAGCGCAAGGGCCCCCCGCCCCCGAGCGACCCTGGCCCTGGCACCTCCTCTAGCTGCAGCCAACAAGGACCCCCACTAATCGGCTCCTCCGCGACCCCCGCGGGATCTCCCCCTTCTTCCTCAGGGGGCGGCTCCAGCCCAGGCTCGGCGGGGGGCTCCCGGAGGAAAGCTGGGAGCAGCAGGCGAGACACGCTCTGACGCCGCTGCAGCGGCCGCGGTCCCCCGGCTGGACCGCCGCCCCCGCCAGGTCCCCCACCCCCTCCAGACCCGCCGCAGCTCCCCGGACCCCCGCCGGGACCTCCCGCCACCGTCCGTCCCGCCAGCTGCGACGTCTGCTTCTTCAAAAATTTCTCCAGCGGCTTCATGCCCCCCCCCGCCCCTCTCCTAGGGGCCGCCGGGGGACCCAGGTGTCCCAGGCGCGGGCGGGGGGGGCGGGGACACGGTGCTCAGAGCCGGAGGAGCAGAGCGGAGGGCCGTGCCAGGCGCCGGACTGGGTACCCGAGGTGGCCGAGTCTTGCTGGCCGAAGTCCAGTGGCCAGTGGCCGGGGGAGGTGCCAGAGGGAAGGAGTGCCCTCTCTCAGCGGCCTCCCATGCCGGCTGCAGCCAAAGGGTGGGCAGGCTACGGGGCCAGTGCCCCGGGCTCCGCGCCTGGGCCGGGCTGCAGTGGCAGAGGCAGCGTGCCCAGCGCAAGGCTGAGAGGACGCGGCGGCGGCTGCGCTCCTCGCCTGGGGGAAGGTGGCAGAACAGAGACCGCGCCTCCTTCTCCAGTCCCCGCCCAGTCCCCGCCCCTCCCATCCCTGGGTCCTTCCCCGCTGGGCCGCGCGAGGCTTGAACTTGGGTGCTGGGGCTGACCGCGAAGGGAACAGGGGATTGGGTTCAGAGCAGACGCAGAAATTAAAGGCAAAAGCGAGGGAGTGATTTAATAACGGAGCATTCCTGGCTCAGGGGATTACTGGGTCTCAGCATCATTTCAAATAGCCAGGCCTGGTCTGTGGCCAGCCTCTGGACTCACCTACCTGTAACCAGGTGAGACCTACAAAGATTGCTGAACCCTGTGCTCCTCTGCCTTATTCAGAGGAATACCTGGCCTTTAACTTCAGTATAAAAGGGGCTGGGAAGGAGGTCTATTGGGTGGACTGGCATTGGCATCGGGGGCGGTGCCCTTCTGCCCTCTCTGGTAGGGCATAGTAGGTGGTACAGGGCTGGCCTGTGAGGCAGGTACTGGCAGGCAAGTAAAAACCAGGCAGAGAGCAGCAGGTTGTGGCAGGTCGAGTTTGGGTGAAAAGAAATAGTAGGCAGAAGGGAGGAGGCCAATAAGGGGACACCTGAGCCCAGCTGGTAGGAGGGCCACAGAAATGGGTGACAAGCCCAACTAGCAACTAACATCATCAAGCACTCAGAGCCCAGAGTGTACATAGTCATAGAATGGGAATAATGTTGTTGTCAGATTACATTCCAAATAATCCTTATTCCTAAGGTTTATGCCAGGAGTCTTCTCTCCCTAAGGGCACACTACCGCCCACTCACCCCCCCCCCCCCGGCCCCCCACCCCCCCCCCCCCCCCCCCCCCCCCCCCCCCCCCCCCCCCCCCCCAGGAGACAGTGTGAGCACATCCAGGTAAGGTTTTCAAGGTCAGGGGAGTGGCACCCTGTTCCAGATGAGTTGAGACTCCTTAGACAATGCTCCACCCATTTACTGTGTACCAGCCAGCAAGGACAGGAATGCTAATAGCTGGGAGTGGTGGTAGAACTGACAGGGTGTGTACTACACCCATGTTGCTGTATGTGCATATCTAGTCCCATGTGTGCTACAGCATGTGTTCACAGAAATAAAGCTTTGCACACCCATCTGGGGATTTGGAAAGGGAACAATAAAAAGAAAGAACCCAATTTTGGCTAAGAAGCTAGGTCTGAGTATCAGTTTCTAGGGCTCCATTTTTTGGACATCCCAGTCTCTCTCAGGTTGAAAGGGGAAACTGGCTGGAGTGTCTTGGAGCTCCCCAGGTAGCATTTTATGATCCAAATAGGAAGAGGAGAGGGCTCCTCTCCCAGCACATGCCACAGTTACCAGATTAAGCCGGTTGCCTTGGTAACCTCCTCTCTGGGCAGGATTTGGGATTGCCGGTTAGGAAGGGCGAATTGGGGAATGTGGAGGGTGTGAGAGCTGTAAATAAAAGGGATTGACTTCTGGAAACTAAAAGGTTGGGGGACAGGACCCCAACCCCCCTCCCCCCAATTACTCAAGGACATCAGGTAATGATTTAAGTTCAGGATCTTGAATCCAGGAGTCAACACCAGGAAGTGGTCCTCCTGGAGCAGTAGTACTTTCCAACCTGACTGCACACTGATATTAAAGGGAACTTTACAGGATGTCCAGGTCACACCCCAGATCAATTAAAAAGATCTAAGGCAGGGCCAAGGCTTATATTTTTGGAAAGCTCCCCAAATGACTGAAATAATCAGGGTTGAAAATCACTGCCCCACAGGTACGACCCAGTCTAAGCGGGCTATAGATGCTGAGAGATGACTCTAGGATTCCAAATCCTTGCAGTTCTGAGTCACCCACAAGGTAGCAGGCCTGTGTGCTGACCAACTGGGGGAGGGTTGGCAGGGCATCTGCAATCTATCTTGGAAAAAATAAAGAGAAAAGTAGGGTGGTATGAATTACAACCGTGAGATGGGGGCCAAAAAGCTTTAATAGAGAGTTTAGCCTCTGGGTTTCTAGAAGGGGATTGAGCAGGCTACCTAAGGCTGATGTCTACACCTTATACTCTACTTCTTTTTGCCCACCAAGAGGCAGGCTGGGAGGGCAGAGAGAACCTGGGGGCTTTGCTGAGCTTGAGTTTCTTCTTGCAGAGCTGGTTACCAGGGCAACAGAGAGCAATGGGATCTAACTGCAGGACTGGGGAAGCAAGAGGCAGGGGTGAGGGGGAAGCATCTCAACATTCTTGTTCCTCCTACCAGTAACCCACCCCCAAGGCTGGTTGGCATTCTTTGCATGACCCCAGGGACAAGGCCTATAGATATGATCATGTGGGGGAGAAAGAAAGCAAAATGACATGGGATGGGGTCAGGAAATTCATGGTTATCTGGCTGTAGCAGCAGCACCAAGAGGTGTGGGGGAACTTCCATCTGTCGTTTTAAGATACATCCATATCCCCAGTGTAAGCCTTTTTGGAACTCAAGGACTGAAGCTGCCAGCTCTACAACAAATTCAATTGTTCTCCCAAACAGCAAACTTCCACTCCATCCAGGACCTGGAGGAAACAAGTCAATTCAAAGCTGGGAATTACTCTGTGTGCACCAAGGGTCTAGGTAAAGGGCAACATGAGCCACAGTTTGTGGTGTTTCTGAGTTTCCCTTCTCTTACCCATACTGAGGTTGACTGGAACCTCTCCCTTACACTGTGGTCCATAATTCTTGAGTGCCAGTATCTTTACTTTTCAAGAAAGATAGCTATCTTCCAGAAAGATATGCCTCCTTCTTGTCCAGGACCTAGTACAGTTATACTGACATTTGATGGTACATTACAAGGAGAAACTTACTTGCCAAATACAAAGGATGGCATAGGGGATACAAGGTGTTCACATTGGTAAGTTTTACTGTTCCTGATGCTTCTAATCTAAGGGACTGTATGATATCCTGGTACCTATGTGGTAATGGGGGTTTAGGAAGTCCTCTTCCTTTCCTCTCAAATCAAGACTCATGCAAAACACTGTCAAGGGAGCCAAGTTTATAGTCTAAATTTTATTATCTCCAAGTCATAATGTTGATCACAAATGTGTACCCTTTAAAACAGTAACAAAAAAAAAAAAACAGCAACAACACACATGGAGAAATCCTTGCAACTAAACACAGTGGACAGACAGACAACTGTCACAGTGTCTTAAGGTCTGGGAATCTGGGCATGCTGCCCACAGGCTTGAGGAGACATCTTCAGGTTTAAGGCAAAGGGAAGCCTACAAAGGCACAACCGCCGGCTACCCCTGGAAGAACCTCTTAGTTATTTCCTCCTTGGGGGTTACAGCTTAAATGCCTCTCCTCCTTCCTTATCCCACACCATGACTCAGTGGTTAGGCCAGCTGCTGGAGGGAAGGAGTAAGAACAGACAGTGACATTACTAGGGGAACCTTCTCCCTCAGGTTCTGTAGAAGGACAAGGATCGTGGCCAAGTTCCCCCTGGCAGACACGAGTGCTGCAATAACAGGAAGCTATCCCGCAGAGGCAGCAGGTTGGTGCCATGGCCAGGGAGGACAGAGGGAGAGCCCTTGCCCAGAAGGTGACTGGCTTCCTTAGGCCTTAAGGCCAGGTGCCATATCTTCTGTTTGCAAGAACAGAACAATTGGGGAAAATAAGGTAATAACACCTAAAAATTTGTAGCAGGAAAACTGTGGAGAACAGCGACTGCAAAGGACAAGGTAGACTGCTTGCTGGATAGTACTTGCTTCTAGAAAGATGCATTGGTCCACAGCAACTGAGAAGGGAGTGGGGTAGGGATGGAAAGAAGTGAAGCAGAGTCCTTTAATTCCACTAACCTCAAAGCCTGAGTCCTGAGGACTGTGTGAATACATTCCCCTAAGGTGCAAAGGCTCTCACTCCACCCTCTTTCCTCACAAAAGTATCTGGTTTGCCATTTCTCCCCACAGTAGACTCTGCCCTCAGTAGAGGACTGAAGCCCACCAGAGTACCGTTGGAAGTTCAGACTTGTAAACCCTAAATCAAAAAGAGCTCCTACTCACCCACTCTGAGCTTTTCTCCACAAAGGGACACTGTGTGCAGACGCTTTGTTTCCACAGGGTTAGAGGAGTTAAGAGAATTCAAGTATACAAGAGAATAACAAAGGCCCACCAAAAGTGAAAGGCCAGCTCTTTTTACACTTGGTTGATACATTCTCAATTATCTGGGATGCAGGGAAGAGTCAAAAGGGAGCCCAGAGGGGCTAGCAAACCAGAATGAACTTATTTCATTTAAAGGCAGAGAGAGAGAAAGAGAGAGAAACAGAAAAACTAAGAATATTAATTTAAAAATAGCAAGCCAGGCTTTAAAAAACAAACATTTTAGGAAACAAAACAAACAGGCAGGAACTTCCCTGGGAGAAGACACTTAAATTTCCCAGGAGAAAGTGAAGAAGAGCAAAACTTGGGCTTCTGAATCTATCCTCAGAAGCCTGGGCTGTCTGGGTCTCTGCTCCCGAGCACAGACAGCTCAAGTGAAGAGTAGAGGTGCGAGGAGGTCACCTGTTTCTCCTCTCTCCAGCAGAGCCTGTCCTCAGAGGAAGAGGATTCTTCCTCCTTCAGGAGCTTGCTGGTAGGGTCATCCTATATCTTTGAAGCCCTCAGGGTGGTAGATAGCCAGTTGAATTTCTCTTCTCTCCTGAGATCTCACCTCCGCTGTTCTGACAAGGGTTGGGGAAAAGGAAGAACCACCAAAGTGTTAGTGGACCTCTGGACACTTACAAACTGTTCTCATAAAGCCACATTCTAAATAATGTGGTTTTGTTCTGTTTTGTGGCACTAAGGATGAAGCCCAAGGCCTTGCACATGCTAAGCAATGCTCTATCACTATGAGTTACACTCCCAGACCCTAAATGTTTTAATGATCTTAAAACAACAGTTTTTTCTCCTTTGTGATCTTTAGAACTAGCTCCTTCTGTTGTACTGCCTTCAATTCTGATTTCCCTTTTCCTTAGTGAACTTTCTAAGACCATGTTCCTGTATTTTTCCTTATAAGTTCCCAAATGGAACTGTCTAGTTAACAATGGGTTCTATTTCAACCCTGACCAATGAATTTGCAAAACAAAGGACCGGCAACTTCTGGGAGTCCTTTAAAGCTCAAGAGATATCCCATGATTATAACATAAAGCTTTAATTAGGTGATTTTGGTTGTTAAGTAAGCAAGTACAAGCATTAGTTTTAAGAACAGAAGTCACAGTAAATTGTTCACTTACTTCTCTATGATGTTAGAGTTAAAATATTCAGAAAGTCATTTTAACTGGAACCCCTGCTTACAACCTGAAATAAAGTTCAAATTTCCTATCAGTCATACCAAAAAAGACTGTATTCCACAGAAAAAATCCTGAAAAGCAGAGATTCTCTGCAAAATGGAAAGCCCACTGATGTAAGCAAATGCCATAAATATGGGTAGGAGCTCATACCTCAGGTGGAGGGGGGCTTGATGGTGACTGGCTGGGGAGTCCTCCGGGGTGGGGAGGGCTTTGGCTGCACCTGCTGCTGGGCAGGGTTATAGTAGGTCACTCCTCCATATACCTGTGATGGCGCCTGAGACCCCCGCAAGCCAAGAGAAGAAAAAGCTAAGAATTAATTCATCCAGCCTTAAATGAAGAGGAAACATTATCTAGCCACAAAAAATAAGATTACTGCAGAATTTCTATAATGTTTAAAAGTTTTAAGTTGCTCCCTTTAAAATAATGTGACTATTCATTTCTGCCTTAATATGTCACTATTATGTTCTGGTTCCTACCTCCAAAATATTGCCCAGCTCTCTCCAGTTTCTACCATATGCTGACAAATGGCAAAGGCTGAGCGCAATGGTGACAATCCAGATACAGATGGTATCAAGGGAGTTAAGTAGGACAGAGTAGGGTAAGTTGTTGAGGAGAATTTCCTTTTGCGTGTGTGTGTTAGGGGGAGGGACTGGGGATTGACTGCAGGGACTTGTATAAAGTCTTGCTAATTAAGTTCCCTAGGCTGTCTGCAAACTTGTGGTCCTCTGGTCTCAGCATTCCTAACAGCTGGGGGGTTATAGGTGTTCACCACCACAACTGGCTAGAATGCAGTTCCTTTGTGCTGTTGAGTAAACAGCAGAAGATATGGTGTACCCAAAAAACATTCAATGAAATACCATTAAAGAAACTGAAGTGAATAAACTGATCGGCATTACATAAGCTGCATTTCTACCACCTGACCAGCTGGAGGCATCCTGGCCCCACACCAAGATCAGTAGCATTGAAAATTCTCAAATTCCTTTAGCATTCTTCTCATAGCACAGTCTTGTCTGATTTAAAAGATATGTTGCTACAAAAATCTGCTTATTAGCCATCTCACCTGTGTATTAGGATATAGATGAGGAGGTGGTGGGGGAGGTAGTGCTCCTGGAGCATAAGGGTAACTGGGATTACCAAAGTTCATGACTCCTGGAGCAGAAAAGTAAGTAGGAGCAAGCAACTGCTGGGGTGGTGGCTGTCCCGGAGACATGGACACTGGTGGTGGGTAGAGGCCTGGATTGGGCAGAGGTGCCGGTGTCTGGTGGGGATGTAAACCTGGATAAGGAGAAGAAAACAAAAACTGAAAAAGATACTACTATTTTCACAGGATGGTCTGGCTGGACTGCAACACAAAGGAGCTCAGGATGGAAATCCTCAGAATGGACCCAAGCAGCCAGGATGGCCAGCTTCACAGGCTAGCAGCAAAGAGCTCAAGCGTGTTGAGGTTTATGGAATCCCCAAACCACATCCTCACATACTAGAAGCATACAGACAGAAGTACAAAAGCTTACCTGGGTGGGGAAGGTGCATTTCCGGCTGTACAATCATGCCCTGTGGGGGCAGTGGGGCAGGACTGTCACCATGGGTATATATTGGTCCCTGGAACTGCACTGTAAGATATCACATTGGGACTCATAAACCCTCACTCTTCATATCAAAAGGAAATATCTTCTTGTCTCCCAAACCCTTTAAAAGATGTGAAAAAAATGGCAACTAGGCAATATGTGAGAACAGTGTGAGAGGAAAGAAGGGAAATTAAGAGATGGGAGGCTGGCCTGTTAATTCACTTCATCTTGCCAAGAAAAGTACCCAAACAGTAACAAACAACTCACATGGATCATAGTAATGTCCCTCCATGATACTGATGTGCACAGGAGGGGCAGGAGGCTCTGGCACAGGTCTCTGCCGCTGGGATGAATAGCGTTTGGCTCGACCACCCTGGACACCCTGAGATAGAGAGAGAGACCTGAACAAGACTTCCAGTGGGCTGACTCTCATACAAAGTCCTACCTGTTTTTTAGAGGTTAGAAAACACTTGGTACGTGGCAGCTTTTAGTATTTGCAAAATAAATGGGAAATCAATGAAAAGAATCAATATTCCAACCTAAACCTTCTATCCTACATTTCTGAGACCTAAATTAAAAGAAGCATAGGTAATCAATGGGAAAATTAGCATTAAGACCTTATATTGGTTTAAACAGTAAACAAGTTATAATATGCAGCTCTTCCCCAACTACTACTCTTCCCTTTTTTGTACCATTTCTTCCATCCGGTTAAACTGAGGTGGAGGTCCTGCTCCCATGTGTATGTGGTTCGGCACACCTGTAGTAGATCAAAAAAAAGTGACTGTCGTGAGTGGGACTCAAGGGCCATCAAGAAATGACAAATTGAACATGGGGAAAAGTTTTCTTCTTTTATTTTTATTTTTATTATTATTATTATTTTTTGGTGGTGCTGGGGATTGAACCCACGACCTTGTGCTTGCAAGACCAGCACTCTATACCAACTGAGCTACATCCCCAGCCCCCCTTCTTTTATTTAAAAAAAAAATTTTTTAGTTGGCAATGAACACTTTTAAAATTCATTTATATGTGGTGCTGAGAATCGAACCCAATGCTTCGCATGTGCTAGGCAAGCGCTCTGCCGCTGAGCCACAACCCCAGCTTCTTCTTACTTTATATTATTATTATTAGTAGGAGTAGCAGTAATGGTACTGGGGATTGAACCATGCCAGCTGGATTTCTTCTTCTTTTTTGGGGTAGGGGGCTGCCAGAGATTGAACGTAGGGGCACTTAACCACTGAGCAACACCCCCAGTCCTTTTTTTATTTTTAGATAAGGTCTAAGTTGTTTAGGGCCTCACTAAATTGCTGAGGCTGGTTTTGAATTTGCAATTCTCCTGCCTCAGCCTCCTGATTACAAGCACTGGGATTACAAGCAAGCACCACCTGTTGGCTTTCTTCTTTTAAACTATCTCCTTATTGTCAACACTAGCATTTGAAAATTTGCTCCTACTGCCTGTCATCTTAACATAGTAACAAAGTCCTTGAATATAAAAAAAATGACTTTGGTGAAGAAACATGTTCAGTTGGGTGCAGTGGCACACACCTGTAATCCCAGCTAGGAGGCTGAGGCAGAAGGATCACAAGTTTGAGGCCAACCTGAGCAACTTAGTGAGAACCTGTCTCAGAAATGTAAAAAAAACTCGTCTGGGTAAGGTAGTACACACCTGTAATCCAGCAACTCAGGAATGAAGTAGGAGGACTAAAAAGTTCAAGGCCAACCTCTGCAATTTAGGGGAACCTTGTCTCAAAAGAAAAAAGGACTGGGATGTGTGTAGCTCAGTGGTAAAACACCCGTGGGTACATCCCCCAGCACCAAAAAACAAAACCAAACAAATGAATAAACACAATCAACCAATAAACAAAAACCCCTCATGTTCAAGTCTTTCCTACTAAACACTTCCCTGAATAGAGGGAAGATTATAATTAGCACATTATCAAACATATTGTAAAATCTAACCCAGAAGTTTCAGAGCAGCAACTGACCAGCAGTAGGATATTCTGTTAAATCTTCCTAATTATACTGTTGGCATAGGTCTGGACATTTGGGAAGATTCCACATTGGCTGAAAATTACTCAGAATAAAAAGGAACCAGAGACTGTCTTACAATGATAATAAAATATCAGTAAGAAGCTGGGTGTGGTGGGACATGACTGTAATTCCAGCAATTTGGGGGGCTAAGGCAGGAGGATCACAAGTTCAAGACCTGTCTCAGCAACTGAGTGAGACTCTAAGAAATTTATAGAGACCCTGTCTCAAAACATAAAAAGAGCTGGGGTAATGTAGCTCAGTGGTCAAGTGCCCCTGAGATCAATTCCCAGAATCTCCCCACCCTGCAAAAAAATCAGTAGGAGTATCTACTCCTCTCAGAGATCAACTCTAGGTTCAGTGTGGACTACACTGATTTGAGGTGTTTAAAAATCACATATGCCAGAGGAGGGTGCTGCACTCCCAGTTCAAAGGAGGACTTCCTATCTTTAAGTTCCCACCAGACTTGAGAAACTAAGAAGATAGACAAAGCAGAATGGGCAAAAGGGACAATAGGATCTACTCTCTAGAACTATGTCATCCAATATGATACTCACTAGCCACATGTGGCTATTTAAATTTTAAATAATTAAAAGTTCACTTCCTCCCTCTGGTCACATTTCAAGTATTCAAAAGCACCAGGATTACATAAAAGTTCTACTAGGCAGTCTGTGGGCTAAGGATATTTGAGAGAGATTCCTTCAAAGACAGAAGATCCTGATCCTGAGTCAAAAAAGTATTTCTGCCTTCAAACATTTAACCATTAGCTCAAACAAAAAGAACACTGTCACCTTTTTCCACCTTTTTTTTTTTTTCTTTCTTCCACATTTTTGTACAGAGAATAGAAAAGAATTCTGATTCAGAGGCTCAACAATCATCAGTTAATAGTACATAGAGTAGTGGAACATTTGGGAGGCTAAGGCAAGAGGATCACAAGTTCCACACAAGTCTGGACAATTTAGTGAAGCCCTGTCTCAAAATAAAATAAGTGCTGGGTATGTAGCCCAGTAAAGCATTTGCCCACCATGCACAAGACCCTGGGTTCAACCCCCAGTACAAGAAAAGGAGAAAAAAAAAAAAAAAAAGATAGTGAGATAGCCTTGGGTAAGAGACAAAACTGCTCTGAGAACTGGACAAATGAACCAATGAACCCATGCTTTTACCTCAAATATGAAATGATGAGAGACCTAAGTCCTAGTCCCTAAGCCCAGTGATACAGAGGGCAAAGAGCTAGCTATCAACACTATAATACCTACCTCGAAGCTCCCGTGGTTGTAGGAATGAAGGTTGTCCTGGACTCCAATTCTGTTCTGCTATACTTAGTTGTGCCACATCTTGCTCAAGTCCACCTGTAGCAGAATCTACTGAAGCCTCCCAGTTCCCAGTCTTAGTAGATGGAGGAGGGGTGGTTTCTGAGACTGGAGGTGCTGAGGTCAGCCCTTCAGGTGGAGGGGGCACCTCCTCAGCAGTTTTGACTGCATCTCCAACTTTGGTTCGGGTTCTTCTCGCCCGGGAGTAAGATTTCTTCTCAATAGGCCTGTCAGGGGCTGGTGGTGCAGTGTCAGGAGCAACAGCTGGTGTCTCTACAACTGCTTCTTCTTTCTCAGGACTGCCAAGCACTGGAACATCTGCTTCTGGGGATGGATCCCTCACAGAAGTCTGCTCCAGGCGCCGTGACCGGTAACTAGTCTCATGCTTAACAGTCTCACCAGACCGGCCACCATGCTGCCCACCAGCCTCCACAGGTCTAAAACCAGTACGACCTTCCTTGAAGCCCCCAGATCGAGAGTAATTCCTAGGTGCAGACATGCGGCCAGTACCTGCTGCATTCCTGTTAATAAATGTCCTTGGTGGTAGGGTACCCCCAGGACCCTGGTGGCGATGGGGCTTGTTTGGACGCTCACCAATCCAGTTTGGATCTCTTTGTGGAGGACTCCCAAATCTAAAAACATGAAATGGAGAAACTTAAGAAAAATAACAAAAGGGACCATGATAGATATAAATTGAATCAGGGAGACAGCCTATATTCCTTACCCACTCACTTACTGGCTACAAAGGTATTTAGAAAAGCAGAGAAGTTCTTTCTAAAAATATCAACAATCCAAAATTTCCTTACCGGGGTTTCCGAATTCTTCGGGGTTTGATGTCATCAGGATTGTGAGCTGAGCGGATATCATAGCCATAAAGAGCAATAAGCTCCTGTCGGGACTTGGGAGCCTGCTCATCTTCGCGGAACTTGTCATGCTCCCAACGACCCTCATCCTTCCATAGCTTTCGCTGTCGCCCCTTGGGTCTGGACAAAATCAAGGAAATGTGTCTTGAGCCACTTTATACTTCGAAACATCTCTTCTTTCTTAAAAGGCAGGCTATGCAAGTATGTCATAGCTCAGAGGCCTCCTATTAAGGAAGGCAGAATTGTGATTCCTAAGAGATGTTTCGGAAACTGACTACCCTGGGTCTAGATCCTAGTTCCCCTACCAAAAATTACCAAACATTCTATGCTTTATTGTTGTGACTAGTAAATGAGATAATACAGATAAAGCACTTGATAAAGTGTCCTGACATACAGTGAAAGCACTAAATACATGCTAGAAAGCAACAGCACCTGATTTCTTCCTCCTGAGTTTGACCTCGAAGATCATGCTCAAAAAAAAGCCCCTTCCGGGGTATGTATGCTGGATTCTTCCGATCTTCATCATCATCCAAATGCTTAGGGCCCTTTTTACCCACTTTGTTCTCCACAGGCTCTGTGCTCTCCTGAAAGAAAGATAAAGGGCTCCTTACTCCTCCAAGATTGCGATTCCCTAGTCAAGCCCCTGAAGAGGACTGTGCAGTGTACTGACCTGTCCATCCCCACTTTGCCTCTCACCAGTCACGGTGCCTTTGGTGTCAGGCTTTTCTTCTCCCTTCTCTTCTTTTGCTGAAGAATTAGCAGCATCATTACCCTCTGATTTCAGTTCCACTTTGGAGTTTTCCTCTTCACTGTATTCCCCTTCTTCAGCCTGAAAAAAAGTTTCTCTGTCAGCTGGGGAGATAAGATCTGAATGATGCCACTTTATAATTTATTTTCCTTTTTTTTTAAGATTTTAATTTTTTTCCCATTTTTTTTTTTTTGGTACCAGGGATTAAACCCAGGGGTGCTTAACCACTAAGCCACATCCCTAACCTTTTTTTGTATTTTATTTAGAGATAGGGCCTCACTAAGCTGCTGAGGCTGGCCTCATTCATGATCCTCCTGCCTCAGCCTCCTGAGCTGGATTACAGGCATGGGTCACTGAGCCCAGTCTTTCCTATATTATTTTATTGGTGCATTATAGTTTATCTACTGATAGGATTTGTTATTACATGTTTTGTACATGTACACAATACACAAGTAACAATATTTTCTATTCTTTAGGAAAACATTTTCTCACATTTACTAAAACATATATCTAGACTGAAAAAAAATACAGTTACAAACAACTGCTGCACATTCAACATTTTTAAATAAACTCACATTTTATTAGTTTACATATCTTCAAAAATAGTGTAGTCAGGTGTGGTAGTGCACACCTACAATCCCAGCAGCTCAGGAGGCTGAGACAGGAGGATGGCAAGTTCAAGGCCAGTCTCAGCAACTGAGGCCCTAAGCAACTTAGCATCTGAGTTTAATTCCTAATACCTAAATAAATAATAATAATAGTATATAAAGGCAGGATATATATTTAGTCCATAATAACAGATGAACTGAGTGAATTTGCAAACTGCTTGTAATGACGCCAAGATTTCTCAAGGTACTATTTTCCTCTTCTTTTTTTTTTAGAAAGGATAAAATTCAGGGCCTTCCATGAGCTAAGTCGCCAACCACTTCTCAAGGCACTGTTACCTCCAAATTGGGAAATACTGACATTTTTCTTTTTCCGGTGCTACAGAATGAACCCAAGGCCTCACATGCACGCACTTTACCCTGAATCACACCCACAGCCCCATGACTTAACATTTTTGCTGTCTATAATATGGGTGCCAAGTTTTCTTTCTTTGTTTTTTGGGGAAGGGTACTAAGTTTTCTGCAGCATGAGATTCCCAGAACCAAGAACGTGGTCCAGAATCACATTATAAAATTTTGACCTGGAAAATCTTAGAGAACAACTTGTCTTTGATATTGGGGGGTGAGGGGAGGACACAACACACAGACAAGCTTGTGTTCTCTTTCCTATATTTTTTTCCCTCTTCCCACATCAAGATTGGATAACTCTGCTCCTAACAAAAAGTGTTGAAGCTGGGCTCAGTGGCACACGTCTATAATCGCAGCAGCTTGGGAGGCTAGGTAGGTGGATCACAATTTTAAAGCCAACTTCAGCAAAAGAGAGGTGCTAAGCAACTCAGTGAGACCCTGTCTCTAAATAAAATACAAAATAGGGTTGGGGATGTGGCTCAGTGGTCAAGTGCCCTGAGTTCAATCCCCAGTTCAACCACACCACCAAAAAAAGTATTGAGTCTCTCCACATAAGGGAGGGTTATTAGGCCATCTCCTTAAATAGGTGCCACTAGAATAGGTCAGAAAATGGAAGTGTAGCTAACCGTAGGTAGGGAAAAGCAGCAGCTAAGGCTCATGAGAAGGGGAATGGCTTTAGAACAGGGTTACTACTCTCCTTTCCTTGTCCTCCCTGGATTTTAACCTAAGGAGGCAGGTTAGGGAGGTAAATGGTTACAATAACTCAAAAGAAATGGGTTCATGGGAAAGTGGTCTAGTCCCCACTGGTGGTTCACCTCTGCCATCTGGCAAATACGTGTACATGGGTCTTTTGTTCTACAGGAACTGACACTTGACCTGAACCACAATTGTCTCTCTATACCCAAGTTGGCCCCAGGAATCTGGTCAAAGCGACTCAACTAATAGTCCTGATTAAGTGAGAAGCTCTCAAACTATACATTCTGTCCTTTCTTCAAATAGAGCTAGATCTGTCTGATTGGCCCAGACAAGCTAATTAATCCCTCTTCCTCACTGTTCCCTGCTCAACATCTGGGTATTATGGCCTCTGAGTGTCTTGAGCTAGGATTCCCAGAAAAATGACAGAGCACTAAGGGAGACTGTTTGACTATACCTTTATTTATTTGATACCAGGAAGTGAACCCAGTAGCACTTAACCACTCATTGCCAGTCCTTTTTTAAAAATTTTGAGACAGAGTCTCACTAAGTTGTTTAGGGACTTGTTGCTGAAACTGGCTTTGAACTGGTGATCCTCCTGACTCAGCCTTCTAAATTGCTGGGATTACAGGCCTGAGTCACCACACCCAGCTTGACTATACCTTTACTAAGAGAATCAAGCCTTTATCTACAGAATTTTAACCATCAAACACCCTTGATTCTTCTCATATTCTTCAATTACATGAAATCTCTCTTCTTTATATGAGGACAGGTGGATGTTAATCATTCAGTTTTTTCCTTGATCCTAATTTCCCCACAGGTTTTGGAGTGAAAATGCAATAACTTGCTTGATGTGCATATATGATATATGACTTTATTACTTCCCACCCCAAACAAAATAGTATAAAAGCATGATCAGTTAGGGAACTCTGTTTTATGCTCCATCCTCTCTAAACTGTACAACAATGTCAAATGAGGCAATTCTTTTATTCTGAACAAGAAGCTAATTTTGTTTCCAAGGAAGAAAGAAAGGAAACAAATTGCTGAGACTACAAATGAGAGTCAAAGCCTGGTCTAACTCAAGCCAAGGGAGATCATCAAAGTCCTTTGCTAGGGCTGGGATTTTAGCTTAGTATTCATCTACAACTGAAAAACAAAGTCCTTTGCTAAAGGAGACAAACTCCTCTACATCTTTCACTACGAACTGACCTCTTTTCAGCTCTCACTAATCCTGAAATAATTGCTTCCAGTAAAGAATTACTATTAGGGTTTTCTTTGTTCTACCCACCACCCCACATCGTTCAGATTTAAGAGGTAGGGTAGGTGTCCTCCCCATTCTTAATGCCTCTTCTAGATTCAACTCCTTATCCATTTTATTTGTGTATATATGTGTATGTATGTATATATGTATCATCTACCTATATCACACATTTTGAGGCAGGGTATTGCTGTGTTGCTTAGGCTGATCTTGAACTAGTGGGCTCAAGTGATCCTCCTCTCTCAGTCTCCTGTGTAGCTATGAATATACATGGCTAGCTTCTCATCCTCAGTTTAAATCCCTGCTTGAAGCTCCTATCATCTATGCTTCTGCCACAACCTGTCATTTACTTGAAGACTAGCTCAGAGGTCAGTCTTCCCCTTCACTCCAGTCACCCATTTTCATGCCTGGGCAACTCAAAATTTAAAAAAAAAAAAAAAAAAAGAATTTTTAAAGGATCATGAATATAGCTTAGCAGCCACTGAACACTGGGTTTAATCTCCATAAAAAAATAAATGAAAGCTTTGTACCTGAAAGAAAACCATTACAGAAAGTAAAAAAAAAGACATCTATCTACAGAATGAGGAGTAAAAAACTTACATATCACATATGATGATAAAGGACTTACAAAATAACTCAATAACAAAAAGACAACTCAACTAAAAGATAGGCAAAATATCTGAAGAGTCATCAGGGAAATGCAAATCAAACAGGTTTCACATTACTAGGATGGCTAGAATTAATACAAAAAAGTCAGGAAATAACAATTGCTGCCAAGGAAGTAGAGAAATGGAAACATACATGGCTGTTGGAAATGTAAAATGGCGTGAACACTTTGGAAAACAATCTGGCAGTTTCTCAAACAATTAAACAGTTATCATATGACTCAGCAATTCCATTCCTAGGTACATACTCAGGAAAAGTGAAAACATCATTCTGTATAATTACCATATAATTATAACATACCAATAGCAAATATGGGGGGGGAATGGATACATATGTCCACACAAAAACTTGTATACTAATGTTTACGGTAGCATTTTTCATAATAAACAAAAAGATGAAAGAAGCTATGGCAATAGGCAGGCATGGTGGCATTTGCCTGTAATACTAATGACTTGGGAGGCTGAGGCAGAAAAATCATAGGTTTGAGGCTAATCCCTGGGCAACTTAGTGAGACCTTGTCTCAAAATAAAACTTTAAAAAGGGCGGAGGAAAAAAATAAATAGAAACAAAAAAATATTAAAAAATGAAAAGTGGTGGGGGGTATAGTTAGTTGGTAAAGCACTTCCCTAGCATGTACAAGGTGGCTGGGTCAATCTCCAGAACCACGAAGGAGGAGGTGGGGAAAAAAGAAAACTAAAAAAGGGAAAAGACCAAGAACCCAAGTGCTCACTAATGGATAAAAGGATAAAGAAAATGTGGTATATACATATAATAAAGTATTGTTCACACCTTAAAAAAAAAGAAAAGAAAAAAAGAGGAAATCTTGCCACCTGAGACAACATGCATAAACCCAGAGGACATTATGCTAACTGACATAAACCAGACACAAAACATGGTGTGATCTCACTTATAAGTGGAATCGGCAGAAAGCTGGTTGCCAGGCTTGAGGGTAGAGAAAATGGGGGTATCTGAGCCAAATGATATAAAACTGCAGTTATGGCAACATTTTTTTTTTTCTTTTTGGTACTGGGGATTGAACCCAGGGATTGTGGCTTTATCACTGAGCCACAATCCTAGGCCCGCCTCCCAACTTTTTTGAGACAGAATCTAGCTAAGTTGTTGAGGCTGGCTTTGCACTTCCAATCCTCCTGCCTCAGCTTCCTACATCACTGGGATTACAGGCATGAGCCACCACACCTGGCTAAAATGGTAATTATTGTTAATAATAACATACTACATATGTGAAATTTGCTAAGGCAGATCTTAAGTTTTTTCACCACAAAATTAACTATATGCCACAAAATAAAATTAACTACTTGAGGTGATAGATATAATCATTAACATATATCAAAACATCACAATGATTTCCTCCTGGCTGTAGGGGGGTTTAAAAAAAAAAAAAAAAAAAAACACATTACAGACCTTTCATATATGTAATTTTTATTCATCAAATATACCATAATAGAGAGCCGGGGGGAAAACAGAAACAACCTGAATTTCCATCGATGGATGAATGGATTAACAAATTATAATATTTCCATATAACTGATTATTATTCAGTCATAAAAAGTAACAAAGTACTGATATTCACTACAACTTTCAAAACATTATGTTAAATGAAATAAGTTGTCACAAAAGCCTATATATTACATGATTCCAATTATATGAAAGGCCAGAAAAGGAAAATCTACAGAAAGTACATTTCTGGCCTGGGGGAAGAAGTCAGAGAAGTGGGATTGATAGCTAAAGGTTACATGTTTCTTTTTGAAGTGATAAAAAGTTTTCTGAAACTGATACAGTAGTGGTTGTACCTATCAGAATTAAACTGTTACCTTTAAATGAATAAAATTTATAGTAGGCAATCAGTAACAGTTTGTTTTAAACCTACTTTTTTGGCACATGCCTCTAATGCCAACTACTTGGGGAGCTAAGGCAGAAAAACTGCATGTTCAAGGCCAGCCTGGGCAACTTAGCAAGTCCCTATTTCAAAATTTAAAAAGGGCTGGAGATGTAACTCAGTGCTAGATCAATTGCCTAGCATTTGTGAGGTCCTCCGATCCATCCCCAGTATGGGGGAGGAATGGGCTGCTTTTTATTCCTGTTTAGTTATTCCCTTACCCTCTCATCTCCAACTTTTTAAAGGTAGCTACTTCCTTGATCCTTCAACTTTCTATCAATCAGCCCTTTCTCACATTTACTTTTCTCCCCTTAAGACTCCATGGCTCATTCATTTCTATGACTACTAGTAACACCTTCTATTCCTTTGTCAGTCCCCAATGCCTGGGAGCACATCAATTCAACTGTTTGCTTTCTCTAGCCCTACAATAAACTACCCCATCCATGAAGGGGGTTACACACTCACAACAAATTACCCCATCAATGAAGGAGATTACACTTATACTTTCAAACCTTCAGTCTCACAATTCCTACCATGCCCTACCACCAAACCCAACATCATCATCTTTTTTGTTTTGGTAATGCTAGGAACTGAACACCTGACTTGGCACATGGTAGACAAGTGTTCTACCACTGAACTATACTTTCTATTTTAATTTGAGACAGGGTCTCACTAAGTTGCTGAGGCTGGCCTTGAACTTGTGACCCTTCTGCCCTAGTCTCTGGAGTAGTTGAGATTACAGGCCAGTGTCACCACATCTGGCTCAACCTCATTTCTTGAAGCAGATGCCTTTCCTTCTGTCTCACAAAGAAAAAACAAACACCAGTTTCCTCTGCATATACTTTTCCTCCTCACTTCTCTACAATTACAATGGAAAATAGTTCTCTTATCTAGTTCCTACTTTTCACATACTCAGTCAAGAATACCAATACATATTATCTACTCCCTTTCTTTTCTTTCCCTCTGAACTTGTTCCTTCAATCTTTAACCAAACTCAAGATCCTCCCAACTTTTAAAAACCACCACCTAACTATCTTCTGGCATCAAAGAATTCTCTTCAGTTACCATCTCTCTAGGTTCCCTTCAGTCAAGCTTCTTTAAAAGTTTTCTTGAAGATTTTGGGAAAATGGAAGCAACACAGGTTGATCTCTCTTCAAATCTCCACATGGAATGACAGAACTTCTGGACAGCAAAACTGAAACCCTCTGGACAACATTTATAAGGTATCTCCTGTACTCAAAATCATTAAGTGCATAATAAGAGAGCATCAACAGCCACAGGATCTACATAGTATTGGTGCTGGTGTTAGAGAAAGCAGAGAGAAGTAAATGGAACTAAGAACCAGAGAACCCTGCCATAATGAACAGGTGGACAATGAAAAGCACAGCAGGCCAAACAACTACAGCTGGAACTAGGAGGGGTTTTGCCATGTGAATGTTAAGAATTCGTGGTAAGATCAAACTGATGTAGTTACCAGGGTTCCCTTCTAGGATAGGGTTTCTCAGTGAAAAAAACTACTAAGCAGGCTGGGGTTGTGGCTCAGTGGTAGAATGCTTGCCTAGCATGTGTGAGGAACCAGGTTTGATTCTTAGCACCACATATAGATAAATGAATAAAATAAAGGTCCATCTACCACTAAAAAAAAAAAAAAAAAAAAAATTTAAATTTAAGTTAAAAAACAAAACAAAACAAAAAAAAAACTACTAAACAGCACAGAGAGGATCCAGAACAAGTTGGGGAGGGGAATAAAAGCAATAAGTCTCAGAAATCAAGTGACCATATTTTTTAACACCACAGAAAAACAATAAAAGAGCAACTTCTGCGAAGTTAGGAAAAGTTTCCTTGGAACCATGCTTTCTTCTAAAGATTTAGGAAAACTAAATTTCCATTAAAGTGAACAGAGAAAAAAAATACCAAAGTTAAACCCCATATAAACTTGTTATAAGGACACAAATTAGAATAGCATTCCTGTAGACAATAAAGCAGGCCAATATGATATGTGCATATCAAAATTGTAACTTCTACTTCGAAATAAGCTAAAAAGACATCAAGAAAATTATGTAAGGCATGAAAAAAATATTAATCAGAATTTTAAAAATAATGAAGCAGGGTGGTGGCACATGCCTCTAATCCCAGCAACTAAAAGGCTGAGGCAAAAGGATCCCAAGTTCAATGCCAGCCTCAACATTAGTAAGACCCTGCCTCAAAATAAAAAATGAAGAGGGTTAGGATGTGACTCCATGGTAAAGTACCCCTGGGTTCAATCTGCAGTACCAAAATAAAATAAAATAAAGACAGATTAAATAATGAAAACTCAGGATTAGGAAAGTATGAGAAATTAGTTAGAAATCACATATTAGTTGTTATACTGTATGCATGCATAAATATGTAACAACAAATATCCCTATTATGTGTAACTATAATGTACCAATAAAAAAAGGTAGGAATTTGAACAGTTACAGGAAGAGCACTGTGTGAAAATAGAAGCAGAGACTGACTGGAATGATGTATCCACAAACCAATGGAAAGGATTGCCAGAAACACCAGAAGCTAAGAGAGAGTCACAGAAAGACTTTCTTACAGCCTCCAGAAAGAGACAGCCTGGCCAACACCTTGGTTTTAAACTTTCAGCCTCCAGAACTGTGAGACAAATTTGTTATTTTAAGCAATATGCTTTATGGTAATTTGTTACTGCAGTCCTAGGAAAGTAATGTATATTCCTTTCATATATTAAAAAAAATTACCTAAGAAAAATAAAATCAGAACTTAGTAAAATCTATTAGTCAGGTGTCTGTGTTGGAAACAGTAGAAACTGATGTTGTCCATTTTTAAGTAGAAATAAAATTTATTCAGATGAGGGAAAAAAAAAAAAAAAAAAGAACTGAACTCATGTATTAGCTAGGCATGAGATAGTGCAAGCCTTTAATTCCAGCCACTTGGAAGGCTGAGGAAGGAAGATTGCTAGTTCAAGACCGCTTTGGCAACCTAGTGAGACCCTGTCTCAAAAAAGGGCCAGGGATATAGCTCAACGGGACAGCATTTGCTTAGCATGCATGAGGTCAAGTTCAAAGTTCCACAGGTTCTCAACCTCAAAACATGTAAAATTTGGTTGTGAGTGTAGCTCACTAGCAGAACACTAGTCTAGCGTATGCAAGGTCATAAGTTCAATTCATAGCACTGCAAAACAAACAAAAAACATCTAAAACCTAGCCTGTGGCTGGGCAGTGGTAGCCCACACCTGTTGTCCCAGCAACTCTGGAGGCTGAGGCAGGAGCATAGCAAGTTCAAGGCCAGACTCAGCAACTTAGTGAGACCCTCAGCAACTTAGCAAAATACTGTATCAATCCCCAGTACCAAAACCTTAATCCACCATGGTCCTTCACAAAATCTCTTCATTCCATAGTCCCTTTCTTAGTAATTAATTAGAACTATTCATCAACTTGGGACATTCCTTTGACTCCTTAATTCATTTAATGAAGGATTCCATTAGTACCACCAAAATCTCTCCAATCTGTCCAAGTATTATTAAGTCCCACTGGCATTTTACACTTCTTTAGTGCACCACTATCTGATTCTTGGACTATCCTAACAAACGAACAGTTCTCTTGCCCTGCTGGCAATTCATGCTGCAGTTTCATTTTTCTCCTTGCCATCAGACAACATCCAAACTCCTTTATATATGGAATGGTGAGCCATTATAAATTCAGAATCACCAAACCTCACTAAACATTCCAACTGCCAAGCAGTTTTTCCAATGCTTCCATGCTCTAATGACTACTGCAAAATATTCCTCATCCCAAACCTCTTATAACTTTCAATTCTGTAAACTTCTATTTTCACAGCCACTATTCTACTCCATGCCACACCCACTGCTTGCCTACATTTCTGTAATAGCTTCCTTAACTGGTTCCTCTGACAAATCTTATTACCTATAGATCAATTCTCCCCACTACAGATAAAAAACCTGTTGCAATTCTTTCTCAAATTTTACTGTGCAAAAGCATCAACCTGGGATTTTGCAAACATAAATATCTGAGTGTTCCAAGCCCCTCCAAGATTTTGTTTCAGTAAGGACTGGCCAACTGGATTTTCTGAAGGAAATATTCTCTGAATCTGACAAACACTACTTTAATTTTTTCCCCCTTCTTTAGAATAGAATCCAAATACTTTTTCTTTTTTCAGTCCCAGGGTTTGAACCCAGGGGCGCTTAACCACTTAGCCATATCCCCAGTTCTTTTTTACATTTTATTTAGAGACATGGTCCTGCTGAGGCCAGTTAGGGCCTTGCTAAGTTGTTGAGGTTGGCTTTGAACTTAATCTGCCTGCCTCAGCCTCCTAAGCTGCTGGGATTACAGGCATGCACCAACTATTTTTATTTTGAGACAGGGCCTTCCTAAGTTGCTGAGGTTGGCCTTGAACTTGTAAGCCTCCTGCCTCAACCTCCCGAGTTGCTGGGATTACAGGCATTTGCTACTGAACTCAGTCCTTGCTTTGCTGTTTTTAGTTATACTAAATATTTCATATTCTCCAATTCATTGTGCAATCCATCATTATAGATCTTCTTTTCAGTGTTCCCTCTGCTTAGAATATTCTGCCTACAACAGGGATAGTGGCGCAGGTATGTATCCCAGCAACTCAGGAGGCTGAGGCAGGACAATCCCAAATTCAAGGCCAGCCTCCCCAAATTTAGTGAAGCCCTAAGCTACTGAACAAGACCCTGTCTCAAAATTGAAAAATAAAAAAGGGCTGGTGATGCAGCTCAGGGGTAAAGCACCCCTAGATTCAATCCTCAGTGCCAAAAAACCCAAAAACCTCTCTGCCTGGCTAACTCTAAACACCCCATTCTCTGTTTCCAAATACCTTAAAACTAATCACTTGCCCCTGCAATGTGCTCCCAACACATCTTACGCTTCCAATATCATGGCATTTATCAAACATTATAATTCTTGCTTAAATGTCTCCCTGCTTTGATCCAGAAGGTAAACTCCACAAGGGAAGAACTGTCTTTTACCTAGTGCCTAATACAGTCCTAGCACACAGCAGGTACTCAACAACAACAACAACAACAAAAGCGGGGGGGGGGGGGGGGGTGTCAAGTAAGCCCCTTCATGATCCAGCCCCTGCTCATCAACCTTATATTTCTATTACCCATACTGTCCAACAATGCCCTAACTACTCCAAACTATTTCAAGTTCCCAAATATTCCACCTTCTCTCCTGCCCCTGGGCTTTCTTCCCTGTTTCTGTCTTTGCCTAGTACATGTTTTATCTCGCTAACTATAACTTATTCTTTCCTGAATGCCTAAGAGAGATTCAATGTCCAGTCATAACAATACTCTTCTTAACCCTATCCCAAGAGCTGTCATCAAGTGACAACTCTTTCAATTAGGCAAGACTGCCTGAATGTTTGCTGACTTCCTTATGTTGTAAGATCCCAAAGACAGAAATTATGTTAGGTGTTCACTGTTGCATCTCCACAGGCCTAACAGTATTCAAGATGTAGTCACAGTTTCATAAAATTTATAGAATAAATCTTTGATTCACAATTTGATTCTTCCTGCACATAATCACTTCCTTAAATCCAGAACTCAGGATTATTCAACAACTCTAAGGCAAACAGTCATTCAGAGGGCAACTGTAATTATTTATTTCAATCAAAACAAATAAGCTTTCTGAGAAACTTTCCCCAACATACATAAAGTCTTATCTACAACATGAAAGATGCTTTTGACACAGACCACTTAGTATCCTGTCCTTTCAAAGTCTTCAGATACATATGGGAGGAAAAAAAAAAAAAAAAAAAAAGATCCAACTGGTTAGCTTCTCAACCTAAGTATAAAACCAACTGTCAATACTGTACTTCAATTTTACCTTAATAAAACTATTTTTAAAAAAACAACTGTCAACCATCTTTTGAAAGACTTGAAAGTTCTACTATTTTCACACTGGGCATGTTGGTGTAGGCATCTATAGTTCCAGCTCCTCAGGAGGCTAAAGTAGAAAAAGCCCAGTCAACATAGGGAGACCCATCTCAAAAACAAAAACTTACTTTTTTCAAATATAGAGAAACCAGCTACTAACAACGTGGCACCTGAAGCTTGAAGAGGATTGCCCCAAGTTTCTACCCCTAATTGAACAGTACTTCCCTTAAGTTTTTAAAAAGCATAAATGAAGAATTCAGAAGAGAAGCAGGGTCATGGTATTTTTGCAGATGTTTTCAAAATGTTTATGACTTACACCACAGGGAAAAAACCTATTACACTCACTTCTGAGTCTTCTGCACTTTCATAGTCCGAGAGAACAGCTGAAAGAAAACATAAATATGTGAAGAAAAAGCAACAGAAACTATAATTACATTCCTAACTTTTTATTGTGAGCTAGGCTAATACTCTCAATTCTTACATCAACTTGTGAGGTAGATAAAAGTAAGGCAAACTGGCTGAGACTGATTTACCCAAGACCACACTCCCAGAACTTATGCTTTTTTCCCCTTTGGGTGGAGAGAGGGGTGCTGAGGATTGTTTCCCATACCCCACTGTGCCTGGCCAAAAGCTATGCTCTTAACCACTATATTCCAAAAAGCCACTCTGCAGCACCCTCCCTCAACGGTCTGAGAGGATATCCATTGTTGGAAATAGGTGACCTGAGTTTATGTACACAAATACTCCTGTCGTAATGAGGTAAAAAATAGTGCTCACCATCACCTTCCATGCCATCTTCACTCTCCTGAGGGGAAGAAGACAGAGTTAGCTCTGTGATTTCCAAAAGTGGGAAGCCCAATAAAGAAATGTAGGTGGACAGCTGAAAACTCAACACAAAATGGTCAAAAAGAGAGGGAGAAAAGTAAATCTTTAACAAGTAGCATCTGAGGGAGGCGGGTCTCTTCATATCCTGTCCCAATTTCTGAATACACATCCGCTTTCCATCCGCAGCGGCTCTTCTCCGCCCCCAGAACCCCCCAACCTCTCCTTCCCTTGGGATTCCGGATGTGGATGCAAACTCGCGCTGGGATAACTCTCCTTTTCGACAAAATACGTCCCAGCATCTCGCATCACCTACACCCCGCCCCCGGCCCGCACGCCGCCCCGCCCGCGCGCACTCACACACTCAGACTCCTCAGCGCTCTTGGCGCCCCCGCTCTCCACCCGCCGCAGATGGAGGGCCCCGCCGCGGCCACCGCGCTGGGAAGGCAGAGAGCCGCTGCCGCCGCCTCCAGCGCTCCCACTGCAGCTCCCGCCGCCCCGCGCCAGGGAGCCGCCACTGTCGGAGCCCGAAGCACCAGATTCTTCGTCTTCCGTATCCTGCGAAGCGCGCTGCCGCCGCCGGTCCGCCATCTTACGGAGAACGGACACCGCCGGCCAGCTCCTTACGCACCACGCCCGTCGCAGAGGCTACTGGGAAGCTCGCGAGCTAATCCCGGCATGCTTCACGTCCAGCGTTTGGTCGCCCCGCTTTTCGAGGGGCGGGGCCTGCGCCCTGCGGCACGTTTTCGGGCAAACGGGTTTACGTATTCGGTGACGTAAGGGGGCGTGATACAACCCCTGACTTCCCTAGGGCTGGCGCAGGGTGCCGGGAGCTGGACTTCGCTGTCTCTCGGGTCTCGCACCCGGCCATCTTGGGTTTTCTTAGTAGTGGAAGGCGTAGATTTGTCATTGCTCCACTGCAGCATTCATGTGGACTGTTTTATGGTTTTCTTTCCCCATTTCTCGTTTCTGCCTACGTTTGAGGCAGAGCATTTTACTGCATTCGTTTTCTTGGTCAAATCACGAATCAAGGTAAACCTCTAAAGCTGTAGTATTGCGTCAGATTTGCCGCATCAACCTAGTTTAAGCTAAGGGATGAAGGAGAAACTAATTATCTGCAGTGGAGTCAGAGGATTTAGTTGTCTGTCCTCCTTTCCTTTTCTTTTCATGCGACTTCCTACCCCAGCCATCACCTCTCCCAAAGTGATGCTAATCTCATCAAGATTTTAGAACCAATTTAAAGAGATAAGTAGAAACTAGTGTTGGTTCAAAATCCTGACCTGATTTCCTTCTAGTTAAGGGTTACCAGACAGGAAATGCTTTGATTTTAGCAAGCCATTTATCAGCAGTGAAAAAAATTAGTATATTTTATTTGGACCAATAAAGATATACAAGATGCAGAAGCTAAGTTATTGGTGTACCTAGGGAAATGCACATTAAGAATATATATCAAACAGATAAAGTCACTGATATATCACAGAATTCTTTGCCAATGTATTTATAAATGATACTTAAGGATCCTGATGATTACCAAATTTATAGACAGCATGAAAATAGAAGGAATTATGAATGTCTTCTGAGAATTAGGATGCAAACAATCTTAACTGGTGGCCAAAAAAACGATCTTAATCCACCTGTCTAGGTGGCCAAATGTTAACAATTTGTAAATCCAACTCTAAAAGTCCAACTGCCCGAGCTTAACATGAAGGATGTATGACTTAAAAAGTTACAGAAAAAAAATCTGAAGAATTCTATTAATCATAAGCTAAATTAATGCAAATAAGGCTTCAAAGTTTAATGTCTAAATAAAGAAAGGGAAGTCTGCCATTTTGTTAAGTTGTTTGGTCCGAATTTAACTTTTAAATAAATATGGGTAAATTGATCACTCATCCAGAAGGAAAATTCAGAATTCTTTCTTTTGAGGAACAATTTAAAGATCTCTCAATGTTTAGCACGAAGAGAAGACTTAGGATAGTCATAGCCATTCTCACTATTAGATGGACTCTAAGGAAAAGAAGGGATTAGCCTTTTTAATCACCCTGAAAGGCAAAGCAAGAACCAGTGGGTTCAAGTAACAGGAAGTTAGGTGATAGTTTTGCTTTTAGCAAATAAAAGTAGGATTTATTCAAGTGAGAAGAAAAGAACTCTGCAGGAATAGAGGGGAACCAATGGGGGTTGCCCAGGAAAGACATTTGGTTGATGCAGAGCTGGACTTCATTTGTCTGGAATGTTGTCCAAGAGAAAGCATGTTATCAAGGGTCAGACTAGACTACCTCTAAAATCTTTCCAATTATGAGATTTATTAATTTAGACACCAGGCACCAAATATCCTGCAATCTTGTTTTTAAAATTGCCAGGTACGTGTAAGGAAGCACTCTATACAAATGGAAGGGAGTATGTTATGTAAAAAGGAAAATTGTTATTCTATTTTGTTGTGGAAATGGATTTCTTTTTCCAACCTTTTAATTATACAAGCAGAATTGTTTGATGTTTCCAGCAAATCTAATAAATTGAAGCAGAAGTTCAAAAATTAACAGCCACAATAGTTTATTTACAATTGAACTCTTTATAAGATATTTACAAGACAACCAATTTTACACATCAGAAATGGTATCAAAAGTATGAATTACAACACAGACAACAATATGAAATGGGCATAAAATAAAGCTGAAGTGGACAGACAAGCAATTTCTTTTTAATTTATTAACGCTAGCTTAAACCTCGTTAAAGAAACAAAAAACTATGTTTTAGGAGAATTGCAGGGCCTTCGGTTGAAGATTGAATTTCACAGTGTTGTGTCCCATGTAGGGAAAAATAAGACAAATTTTCCCCTCACATTCTTAACACACTGTAATTTCACTCTTGGAACTTTGCTCCAACCTCCTTCTCAAGGAACCTCAACATACTCAAAGGAGAATTGATCTAGAAGAGGGGACAATAAGATAATAGGTCCTCAGAGAAAGGGAGAACCAAGGAAATAGAATATACTTAAATCTGGCCAGATAGCACCTCATCGATTCCTCTCAGTCAAGCAAAAGTTCAGTATCTGAGGAGGGCAGAAATATAAAGGTTAAATCTGCTAACCCATCCCCCAAATTAGGAATCTGACATGCTGAAATCAAGAAGAAACTGAGAGGGATCAAGGAACAAAGTAAAGAGACACTGATTGGGGTATTTTTTCCTTTGGGGCACATTATAAAGGAACATAACAGGTCAGAGGAGGACCACTAAACAGCTTGCCACATTAAAATAATGGAGAACAAAGAAAAGCTGGCCCAATTTTTCTAGAAATATCCTTTTCCTTAAGGTGTGATGTGAGATGAGAGCCCCTAGTGGAGTAAGTCCTATTTCTCTCTACATCTTGCTGCAATGAAGTTTGCAGCAGGTTCCCTTATAGAGAGCCCACACTCCTAAGCAGATGGAGTTACAAATGAAAACCCATAGTGCCACACACACACACACACACACACACACACACACACACACAGAAGGAGAAATAAGAGCAGCAAGATCATCCAAGAACACTACATGTGCTGCCGGAATAATCCTTTCAAAGTCAAACCCAGGGAGCACTGATCAACATCTCACAAAAAGCTTTAGCAGTGGGAGGCCCCTGAGGAACTTTTCTTCTCTTCCCACAATGGTATCCTGTTCTCTCTCATGCTCCACTAATGGGCCGGCCACACACCCTACATACCTTGGCTTCTCCTCTAAAAGTGCTAATAATCTGGGGACATATTCTTTTCATGGATAAAAGCCCCTAACTTCTAGGAGATTAGACCCCTACCTGCTTTCACACAACAGTCCTGAAGACTAAGGAAAGGCAATTCCTATATATATTTAAGACTAGAGGTCTTCACTCTATTTTTCTTCCAGATAGTTAACAGGGATCTTACACTGAGACCAAAGTGGCCTGGGAGTGCTGTCCTGAAATATTTCTAACAAAATGGAGGCAGGGAAGGGGACCAAGATGGTACACATACAAATGTATTTTTACAAAGTGAATGGAGAAGCTCATTAGGTACATCTGTTTGTTTCAAGATGTAGACATTTGCCAGCCAAAGGAAGCACACATTTCCATACCCTCCCCCCACCCTCCCTAAATCTCTACCCCACCATCAAGAGCTCAGCTAAAAGGATAAAGCCCAACTAAGGAATACTTGAGAAGTGATGTGACACAAGGACATCTATACAGGTTCTGGCATGCCATCCTCAAATGACAAATGCTTTTGTTTAGCACCGCAACTTGTCTGAAACTAACATTCCCATTCTCTTTTCCAAAGATTTTATTTTTTTTGAGGGGTGGGGGAAGAACTTCAGTTACCCATTAATTAAGAAAATAATCACAGTCACATATCCCTTCCCACATGGCTATATCACAGAATAGTTTTAAGAGAACAACTGTCTTTTCAGATATTTACCTACCAAATCTCCAATTTTTTTCCTACTCTGTGAAGATGACTTGGCTTCATCACTTCACTTGTTATTCCTCATCTGGTCCTAAAGCTCATGGTGAGGTTTTTGTTTTATTTTAGGGTAAAAACCACTATACCCAAGCTATACAGAGTATACGAGGGCAAGAAGAGTGCCAGGCAGACAGCTCCTAAAAGGCAGGGGTTGCTTCATCTTACACATGTCTAATGAAGAGAGCCCTTGTACCCCTTTAACATAGGCAAATGTGTAGAAGCAGACCCATCCTTCAGATTTAGCTTGAGAACTCATTTCCCCAAAAAGGGAAAAGAAATCCCAATCACCCTCCATAATTCACAATTAGCCCAATGAAAGAGAGTTTTTATGAAATCAAAGTGATGAAAACAAAACTAAAATCAAGGGAGTATGAAAGGGCATTATCAAAGAATGATAACATACATGAGGACATAGGTCACATATACAGGTCTCTGCCACTCTCTGGGAATGGCATGCTACAACTATCTGAAGACAGAGGGTTCTTGTCTGCACAGCTATTTCCTACACGTCCGGTGAGGTGTTTGCTTCTTCTGGATCTCCAACCTGCATCGGCTACGCTCATCCAACCAGGGCAGCTCAAAATTCCTGGCAAAAAGGGATAAGGAAATCAACTTTCAGGACTAGAAAGGACTCAGTGTGGACACCAAATTAATTCCAAAAAATTCATGTCTCTCAACACTTCTGGCCCTGACTTGAGTACGAAGTTTGGAGTGTCTTTCTTGCCTCAAAGCCACAGCAACAGTCAGGATACCATTAAAGTGACAGAATAATCTTATTTCTAAAACTCGAAAAGCAATCCTCCTATTCCCGGCTTGGGAATTTTATCCCTGTAAAAGCTAATTGCCCAGGTAGCCTTATTTCTATCAAAGAATCATGGCTATCTCTAAGCCAGCTGGTTCTGCCTTCTATCTAGGTTTCTATGTATCTGAAAAGGAGCAGGCTACCTGTGAGGGGAGGGAGAAAAGATCTTTATACTTACTGTGGAGTTAATTTTGGTAATGGTCGTCCAAATGCTACAACAGGCAAGAAGGGGGTAATCATCAAACTTTCAACTATGAAAAGAAGTCAAATGGGACCTTGTTAGTGACAAAGATGCCAAGTGTCTAACAACCATACTTGGCTCCAAAATATAGTACAGAACGTGATAGCATGGAGCCTAGCACCCTTTTTTTCTCCTTTAAAAAACCTACTTTTTTAAGATAGGCAAAACTTACCATCATCTGGTTCAGGGAAAAATGAGGTAACCTCAGGCTCAGATTCCTGAATTCCTTTCTTTTTATACATTCTGAGCTGCAGTCGCTGTAAAATTCTTTGTTCCCTGATCCTCTGAATATCCCATCTGGGGAAAACCAGACAAACAAAAGAAAGAAACAAACCCAATATTACTGCTTACCCAAAATTTGCTCTAGAAAAGCAACTCACACAATCCAGATGCTAGGAGAATCCTTGATGACTCTTGTGGGTGAGGTAAAGAGAACTGACTGCCTGGTTAGGGAAGAGCTGTTTAGGTTTGGGAGTCCAGACCATGTGGTGGTGTTCCACACAACTGAGTAAGGGCATACATGAATAAGGGCATAAATGAAGAAAAAGAAGCCAAACTTGTTTGCCTACAGCTACCACTTTCAACTAAAATACTCAACCATCTGGGAAGCTGGTAATTTAATAGTGTTAAAGAGCCCCAGGACTCTCCACAGCATGGAAGTGGGAGGTCAGTGTCCTAGAGCTCAACTGTTCACAGGGTGTGTTTCTGGCCTTACCTTTTCCTTCTCTTTTCATCCAGCTCCAGTTTTGCATGCCGTTTAGAAAACACACTGTCGTCCAGGTTCTGTGTAAGGAACAACAGTGATAAACTATTTATCACCATGTCACCCTTCTATACAAACTAATGTCCAGCTTCCAAGAATGTAAAATCTTTTTTACCTTCAGGTTCTGAGTCTGTGAGTTCTATGGATATCATGTGAATCTCTTGGTAACAGATCAATTAAACATGTACTCTTCTCTCCACCCCTACCCTTTCGGAATCTCTAAACTTAAAAATCATTCCCATAATTTTCCAAGGTAGAACTGAAACACCCCTGAGACTTCCACAAACCTCCATACTTTTTAAGAATCTAAGTTTAAAACACTAAAATTGTAAGAGTCAAATGAGCTTGGAATATATAATTTTGTTGCTATATTGAATATGCTAACTTTTCTATTTAGCATGAAATCTACCTTTGTTTTGAACACTACCTAGCTACTTATTTTTTAATAATCACTTTACTACTCTGGATTTCAGTTTTCTCATGTATAAAATGAAGGAGTTAGACTTTATAAACTCTCAAGTTTCTTTCTGGCCTTAAAGTTCTATTTAATCCATCCATAGTACTATGACATATTCAAGTTACACTTCCTTTGTGTGTGTGTGGTGGGTGGGGGACACCTGCAAATTTAACACAGTGGTACTCTACATTTCCAGCTCTTTTTATTTTTTAGTCTGAGACAGGGTCTCACTAAATTGCTGAGGTTAGCCTTGAATTTGTGACCCTCCCAGCCTCGGCCTCTGAGTCACTGGGATTACAGGCATGCTGCATGCTGCTGCCCATCTTTTTTTTTTGAAGATAGGGTCTTCCTATGTTGCTCATGCTACACTCAAACTTCTGGATTTAAGCAATCCTCCTGCCTCAGTTTCGTGAGTAGCTGGGATGACAGGTACATGCTACTATGCCCAGCTAAATACTCCTACATTCTATTGAGTCTTACTCCCTCCCATTGATAGCTCTTAGGTACTTACCTCCAGAAGGTCTGAAGGATTTGGGTCCCTTAGAGGCTCTACAGAATGGTCCCTCCAAGAAGGAACTGAAAAAAAGGAAAAAGAAAAAGAAAGAGAGGAGGGGTGGAACCACCCTTAAATCCAAAGTCATACAACCCTCCAACTATTCACTAGGACAAGAGGTCTCTCCCCAGATAAGACAAGGTTACCAAGTGATAGGAATCCATTCTATGGCCTCACCTGAAGCCATATTCAGTGTCCTCGCTATGGTATAAAAGAACCTAAAATGCCATTGCAGTCTGCCAAACTCAGGATCACAAAAAACCCTAAGCCAATACCTGACAATTCATATAATGGATGCTATTGCAGTTCCTGAAAAACAACTGAAATTTGTTGTCATTTTGAAGTCTATGGTAGTGAATCAATCAAACACCAAGGAATCTCACTCTCCCACATCCAAACGATGGGGAATGCAGCTCCCAACCATCCACCATCCCACCAACCCCCACCCCAGGCCCAGCCAGCACAATTCCTATTCTACTCACCAGCCAAGACTGAAGTTTCTCCTGCAACACTTGATGGCATCAGACACCCTAAATAATGCAGGAAAGAAGAATCATCTCAGTGTAAAAAGAAAAAAAGCCCATACCCAAAATGGAGGAAAGGATCATCACTGAAGTTCTCACTAGGAAGCCATTTTGTTTTTTGAGTTGCTCTTTTGAGAATTTCTCTCTGGGGGAGGGGAAAAGGGAACAACAGACAAAAGAAAAGAAAATAAGCCCACCACTTTTTTTTTTACACTGAGACGACTTCTTTTCTTCATTATTTAGGGTGGTTTCCCTGCAACAGTTGATGGCCAAGGATATCAAACCTTAAACTCAGAACATGGCAGGTGAGTAAAAGTTGACCCTATTTTTCAAATAAAAGATCAATGTTCTCAAAACTTACATATATAGTCTTCTTCAACAGCTCCCTCCTCCCTCCAAACAAACTACCTTGCTGGTCCAGCCTCAACAACATGTACAAAGACTTTGGCTTCCTTAGAACAAGCCATTGAGACTTCCTCTTGAGATAGGGGCATCAAGAGTAAGGATTCACACATTTACTCATAACTCAGGGTCCTCAAGGAACTGGGATCTCCTCAATCATACTCCTTCATATTGTTAATGCCCACAATCTCAGAGGTGTTTGGAAATTGCTGTACTAGGGCAGACAAGGTTTTCAAAAAACAACCAGCCACACAGAATAGCTCTGGACCAAGCCATTTCCCAATTCCGGATGGGAAATTGCTTCATGGTTTCTCTTAAGTTGTTACACAGCATTGCCATGACAGCAAAAAGGTTAGCATTAAGGATAAACCCGTTCAACTGACTGAACCAACAAAAAAAAAAAAAAAAAAAAAAAAAAAAAAAAATCTAAATCTAGATCAGGATCCTACTCTATCTCAGGTACTCAAGTGTGAGACCTAATGAATGTTAGGTAATTAATCTACCTTCCCCACTTAATTTTGTCACCAGAGCAGCCAAACAAAGCCTGGAGAATGCTCTCAACTTATTGGAATGGATTCCCATCCCCATCTCTGCTAGGGAAAGGCACAGTAGTAGAAACTCAGGGCTGAGGCTCTATCCAAGAAGGCTTTTCCCACCATTACCCCAAAGCACCCACAGTGACTGTCAGGCTAATATAACATGATTGAAGACACATTTCAGTTACTGGTTGATGTAGAAGTTAGGGGAGCATCTCTGTGTGGAAGCCATAAGAAAACAATACAAAACAAAAAAAAGGGAATGAAGACCAAAGTCCCACACCCCACACCCTCCCCAAGCAGCTCAGATATCCCAAGATAGTCCTTATTGTTTGAAAAATAGTTTGTAGACCATTTTATTTAAATATATGAACAACCAATGGGCTACTGCAATCCAAGTAAACTCTTCACATTTTAGAACCTTTGTGAAGTATAGTAAGATAAAGTGAGACTGTTGGTCTTTGGCAGATTCCTCCTGCCCCCCAGACCGGGACATAGAGATACAGATAAATGCTTATATAGTTAGAGCGGAGGCCCAGGTGAAATTCCCCACCCCAAGCTGGCTCCCCAACCAAAAATTACCATTGGCCCCTGAGAACACCCAAAGACCACCCTCCCAGGTTTCACACAATATCAATTGCAGGAACAGTCGTGCATGGCAAAGTATAAGTTCTATGCATTTCACAGCACAGAAAACCCTTCTTTCAGAGGGCATGCAAGTTGCCGGAGATTACACCCCCAAGTCTGGTGCTCTTGTGATGAGCAACTTACTGGCAAACACATCTCCCAGTGTTGTAAGCAGGCAAATACATTGAGCACATTTTGCTGTAATTCCATCTATTTGCAATGCCTGCACAGTGTCTGTCTCTGGCTGTTAACTTACTCATTCTTGACAGAACTCTGCTTTATTGATTGCACTTTTTAAAAAATGCCAAAGGCATTTTCACACTTGTTAGCTTGACCGCCACCACTAGGGTATAAGAGCAAGTGTTCTCTATGCCTTACTTGCTACAGTCTCCTCCTTCTTTGGAGAGGATTCCCGTAATGGTAACGGTGATGGGGGAGGCTGGTGCCAACGACACAAATACATTTCTGTGGTAGAAAGGTACGGCAAATCTTCTATCTCACTTGAGAAGGCTTTCTCCTTAGGGTGGGTGCTGGGTCCCTTTTGGGGAGTGGAGAGTCTCGGTGGGGTGTCCACTGAAGACCGGGGCTTTTCTGGGGTTTCTTGGCTCCTCAATTCACGTTTACAAACAGTTTCAGATAAGGAACCGCAGGGTTCCTCTTTAATGGGAGAGTGCTTAGGAGTTTTTGTTTTGACTTTTGAAAATTCAGGAGCCAGCTTTTTAACAGGAGTCTTTCTTTCTGTACTTCCAAATGGGGTTTTCCTAATAGATAGGGAAGAAAATGTGATAAAATTTATTGACTCTTGAATAAAATCTGATCTGAATACATTTTGGAACAAGAGAACTAGTTTCTTCTTTTGTCCCAGAATAAGTACCATCATGTACCTAGCTCATTTGGAAGTCATGAGCAGAAATGGTCTCATACTTAAACAGTACAGAAAATAGGCCCTTAATAAATTTGTTGAACAAGTTAGTTTCCATACTTAAGAATCTAATAGAACCCTTTTTCCTGCTAATTTTCACCCCCAGGTACTAGGGAATTAAACTCAGGGGCACTCTACTACTTAGCTACATTCCCTGCCCTTTTTATTTTCTTCTTTTGAGACAGAGACTTACTAAGTTGCTGAGGCTGGTTTGTGATCTTCCTGTCTCAGCCTCCCAAGCTGCTGAGATTATAGGCATGTGCCATTGCACCTGGCAGGGCTTACTACATTAAAACACATTTCTATTTTATTCAAAGTTCTGTAGCAAAAGTTTGGTGCCACTACTTTGTGCCAGCTATTTCATTCCCGCCAACCACAGACCAGTCTCTATTTTAACTCCCGGCTGGATGTGGTGGCACATGCCTGTAATTCTAGCAACTCAGGATGCCTTTAATGCAGAAGGATGGCAAGTCTGAGGCCAGCCTGGACAACTTAGTGAGACTTTGTCACAAAATAAAATAAAGAACTGGGGATGTAGCTCAGTAGTAAAGTACTCCTGGGTTCAATTCTTGTACAAAAAATAAAGAATTATTTTATGCCCCAATCCTATACCATGTGGATTACAATCTCTTATTTTTTTCTTTGCTGTCTGCTGGCTTTCTTTCTCCTACCTCTCTCTCCCTCCCTGCATATCTCCAGAATGCCATCTCTTTTTCTCTTTGCCAACCTAAATTTTATACTTCTTTTTTAAGATCCATATGCTTCTTAAAGTTTCACAATTCTAAGTGAGAATAATCTTTAATATCCCTGAATCTTACAAAAATTAGTTTGTATCAGTGTTGTAAATCTGCATATTTTATCACATTTAAATTCTGAGTTTTCAAAATTTTTTGCCTGTCCTTACAGTCTGATTAATTTCTTTAAGTCCAAAGACAATTATGCTTTAATATTTTATGTCTACTAGTCTCTAACACAATGGAGGTGTTAATACTTCCTAACCTGAATTGAACAACTATAGTTTTAAGAAACTCAGTCGTCACATTTGTTGCACATTCTCTTTATGATGTACTCTGCATTCTGTAATAACTACTGTGACCAAAATGTTCCTAACAGACCTTTATAGCCTTCACAAGAATGTTTCAAAACAGTTTCTCGGTATATTAGACTTCATAATTCAGGCTATGGTTGCTAAAACCAATTCATAAATCCCAATCCCTTACTCTCAGTCACTCAAGGTAACAAGTGTCCTCATCAGGTCCAAAGAGTAGAACAAAGTTATCAGCACACCTTTTGTGTCCCTTTCCACTCCGCCCACATGAGAAAGGCTTGGGAGGCAGAGTCTGGGATGTCTCTGAAAGCTCCGGCTGGCACTCCAGTTTAATTTTCTCAGAAAGCTCTGTTTCCTCTCTCTCTTCAGTTTCATAGCCCTGAAACAGCTTGTGCCTTTCTTTCTCGTTATCCTTCTTTACCAGCTGCATCCGCCTTTCCATACGTTCAATCCGAGCAAGGAGCTAAAAGAGAGTGGCAAAATGGAGACTTAACACACACAAAAAATTAAACACAGGCACTCTGGCCCATTGGGAGTCAGCATAGTCTTCTGCATTTCTATGGACCCCATGGATTCAACTGGGTCATTTTTGGCAGTGCTGGGGATGGAACCCAGGCCCTGAGTGAACCAGGCAAGTGCTCTACCACTAAGCTACATCCCAGCCCTATTCAACTTATTTTTAATTGGCAGACATTAATCTGAATAGTTTTCCTTAAATACAATAAAGAAGACAAGTTATGCTGTTTAATTTTAGGGGCTGATCTAGATGGGAAGAAGTATGGGGAAATTTGAAAGAAGATCCTTTCCACTGGGAGAGGCCACAGAATGACTTTTAATGGCACAGTCTTTGTACTGCTATCCTTGTGGCTCCTGGTCAGTTTTGGAGTTTCCAGAATTAACTTTATATATGTTCTCTACCTTCTTTCCCTATGGTACTGGGGATTGAACTCATGGCCTTGCATACATTAAGGAAGCACTCTAGTGCTGGGGTTGTGGCTCAGTGGTAAAGTGCTTGCCTGGCATGCATGAGGCACTGGGTTTGATTCTCACATAAAAATGAATAAATAAAAGGGTTATGTTCATCTACAACTAAAAAAAAAAATTTTAAAGAAAAAAAGGAAGCACTCTTACCACTAAGCTACACCACCTGCCCTTAAGAGGTTCTAAGGTCTAAACCCTATCCTCTCTACTTCCACTCCATAATGGTGATGGTCCAAATAGTACACTGAGAAGGAATTAAGAGCTCACACAATGACACTAGGGATGGAAATGCTATTTGTAAGTGGTATGTTTATGCATCCGGGGGATACTTCTAAAACTATGAACACTCCACTCAGTAATTCAAATTTGACATATACATATTGCTTTTCATCTTAAATAACAGAAAACAGATTATACCTACTTATCTAATATTTATTAAAATCAGAATCCTTTAATTCTAAGTAAAAGGAAGGACCACATACACAGAAAATGGAAGTCTATTGTCATTAAAAACTTCACATTAACTCAGTTTTAAGAAAAGGTGCCCATTGTGCTACTTACACCCTGTTACAAGAATTATGCCTGGGTTAGACAGTGATATTAATGCTGCCTTCATTACATCCGTTACACAGATTTCAATAAAGGCCAAACAACTAAAATAAGAGAAAAAAAGCTTAAACAATGCTCAGACTGCAATACACAACAGAAACCGCCAATGCCAAGTTCAGATTGACACTATCCTTAACTCACCCCCTACTTCCCCTGCTTAGGAAAGCCTGCAAAGGGGCTATTACCTCAGGAACTGAGCAGAGACCTCAACAATCTGCAGAGAGCCCCCCTGTCAGCCATACTCTCATTTCTTCTCCTTAGATCTGTTTTGATTCACAGCCTTAGCATTACCTAACCATAGTTTGTTGGTGACATTTCCTTGATTTCTTCTTCACTGGCCCTTCTCTTTCCAACCCCTCCCCACATAAGGATATGATGTGTTGTAATTACAGTACCATCACACCCCTGGACTGCAGTACAGTAGCTGAGCAGTGCCACCTCCATGTTGAGTAACTTCCACAAATCAACACCATGAGATATTTTAATGAGACCTGCCCCAGCTCTCATTCTACCTTGCAGAATGCATTCTCCAATAAAACAGCCGCCTGATGCGATTCATTTGAAAAGCAAACAAAATGAATAGCCCTCTCCTCCCTTGCTCAGCCCTTGGCGCACACAACGCCAGAGAGAGGAGAGAAAACTGCTGCAGCCTGAACACAATTGTAGAAACCATGTTTATTTTTAGGCAGCTAAAGGTATGTTAACACAGTAATACCCCACCACCCCAGCTCCCCTGATATCTGAAGGAGTATGTTTATTGCCAAGGTGTCCTTAACTAACTGCAGCAGTAAAAACAAGCCTATGTAGTCACGCTCCTCAGAAGCACAAAGAAATAATAAACGACTTCCCTACTACCTTAAGATTCTAAAACAGGGATTTTTTGCAGAAAGAGGGTGTTTACTTAATACACTGAACAAGCTCACTTTTCCCTGATGTCTTAAAACCTTCCAGCTTCAAACACCATGCTTGTACAAGAGATCTGGTCAATGGGTCATGTTTCATAACTCAGATTCCTATTAAAAACTGTCTGAAATCAAGGGCAGGGATTCTCCTAACATCATTGAAGAATGCTAAAATAGGATTCCATGTAAATCACCTCTATCCCTCTGCTCGGTGAAAGGCCATTGACCCTCCTGTCTAAAGATGCTGCAGCAGTGGTTAGAGCAACAGCTGCTATGTCCCTCTCCTCCACAATTTCCAACGCAATAGCTCTTTAATTTAACCCTTTCCATACAGACATCACATTTGCACCCCACCCTTTCATTTTTAACCCCTCACAATTCAGGTGTTTTCCCACCTCAAATGCCTTTCCCACAAGTTTGGGGCTGTCATTTTAAATTAACCCTTTGGCACCCAAAACCTTCCCTCCCCCTCCCCCTGGGAGGTTGCCCTTTAACCCTTCTCTCCGACCCAACGTGTCTGTAAGCCTGACTCCCAAGGACCCGGCACCTAAGATACTCCTTTGCTGGTGGCCAACCTCCTCTACCCTTAACCCAGGGGACCTTAGCCTCCTACAGCACCCCTTCCCCTGAGCATGCGCACAAGTTGCTCCTCGTCCCGAACGCAGATTAACCCCTCCCGTACCGTGTCTCTCTCTGACTTCAGCTCCTCGATCTCCTTTTCCTTGGCCTGCAGCTGCTGCTGCTGCTGTTCGATGAGGTCCAATTGCAGCAGAAGGATCTGTTTGAGGCAGGCGGCCTGACTGGAGGCTCCCGAGCCGCCGCCACCCCCGAGAGGGCTCTTCCTCATACTCTTCCATCTGCCCTCGCTGGCCGCCAGGGTCCCGGCGGTGGCGGTGGGCGCGAGGGGTGGCGGCCCGGGCAGAGGTAGTGGTGGGGGTCCCGCCGGGTCCGAAGCGGTGGCAGCTGGGGGAGCCGCCCCACCCTTGTCCCCAGCCCAGGGCGTAGGCTCTTTGGCCGCCGCCACGAGAGAGCCCGTCTGAATGGGCAGCACTGCCTGATACTTGGGCCGGGGGCTGCAGCCAGCGCCGGCTGCGGCTGGCTCCCCCCCAATGCCGGCTTGTTTGGTGGCCGGGGGCGGACAGGGCAAGGGCACCGAACCGCCCCAGCTCTCTTCCTGCTGCCCGGGGGCCGCCCCGGCCGGGAGTAACAAGCCCCGGCCCTTGCCGCCGCAGCCGGCCGGGGAGGGCGCGGGGCTCCCGCCCTGGGAGGAGGCCAGCGGGGGTCCCGGCTCCTTGAGCTTACGGTGCCGGGGGAGGAAGTGGGCTTCGGCCGCCCCGGGCTCGTCCTCCGGCCCGCCCAGCGCCGCAGCCCGCTCGTAGTCCAGTCGCTGCTCAGGGTTGCCGCCGGCAGGGGCCGCGGCCGCCTTGAACACTGCGGATCTCATGGTCATAGTGGTCCGGAGCAGCGCCGGGGACCAAGACGGAGGAGGGGGTGGGGAAGGGGCGAGGTGCGGGGGGTCGAGGACGGAGGAGGGGGAGGGGAGTTTGGCGGGCTCGCCTCAGCAGCGCGGCAGCAGGCCCCTGCTAGCGCGGCTCCTCCGGGGCCCGGGCGCCATCCCGCCGGCGTGCGGAGAAGTGGAGGCCGCAGCTGAGGCCCGCCGCCGGCCCATAGGGGCCTCGCCGCCGCCTCTGCTGCCGCCGCCGCCTTCGCCTCAGAGGCAGGAGCTCGCACCCAGCCGCCCCCGAGCTCATCCCCGGAGCTCGCTTCGGCCCCCCCTGGCCCGGCCGGGCCCGCCTCGTCTCCCCACCCCACACCCCCCTTCCCCGCCCCGGCCCCCCGCCCCGGAGCTCGCCTCAGCCGCCCCGAGCCTCCATTTCCCCCCCCTCCTCCTCAGGAGGGGGTGGGAGGGATGGGTCCGCCCAAAGCCCTCCTACTCCGGGAGGGGGTCTGCCGCCTCCCCCGGGGGTCTCCGCAGCTCCGGGTCCCCCTCCCCCACAGTCACCCCCGGCGCCTCAGCGTTTCCCTTTAAAAAAACGGAGCCGCTGGTAGCCGCCGCAGCCGCAGCCGCCGCCGAACGGAGGGCGCATGCGCGGGGAGGGCAGCGGGCGGGAGCGAACCGGGAGCCGAGAGGAGGGAGGCGGGCAGCGCTATTGTGAAAGGGACCGCGGCCGCCGCGAAGGGGGTGGGGAGGGGGCCCCTGGCGCGGGGGCCCGCGAGGGGAGGCCGGGGATGAGGGGCGAGGACCGAGGAGCGTGCGGAGGAGCGGGCGAAGGTGGGCTGCCGAAGGAGGGGCGGGCCGGGGGAGGGTCAGGAGGAGGAAAAAAGGGCGAGCGCGGCCTCGGGTAGCTGGGTGGGGAATGCCGAGGCTCCCCGGGAAAACGGGGCGCGAAGGAACTGAGTTGGGAGGAAGGAAGGAGGCTTCGGGAGGCGGGTCGCCCGCCCTTCGTGGCAGCGTACCGAGGTCTCCGCGGAGCCGGCCTGCGCTGGGTGGCCCTTCCCCGCGCACCTTGGCAACGCGCCTGGCCCACGCTGGGGCGGCCCCGCGCCCCTCCTGGTCCGGTCAGGATCCAGGCCCCTCTTGCAACCTGTGGGTCTTTCACGGGGTAGAATTCTAAACCCTCTACCTCGTACGCTCCCCAGCAGTCCCACACTGGCATGGGAGAGAATGAAGTTCTTTGTCTCTAAGGGATCCAGACCAGAAACGGAGGAACCGCTGGGTCCCAGAGGCAGGAAAATCCATGATGCCTGCTGCCCGAGGGAGTTGTTGCCACAACCTCTTTGGGATGAAGTTACTGCCAACTACCAACAGTTGTTTCCCAACGGCCATCTCCCCGGCCGCCTTAAGCCGCTCCTAACATCTCGTGGAGGAGGCTCAGGAAGGAAATCTCTGAAGGGATTTGTACCTGTGTGGGGAATAGGGGTGCTTTAGGGTCTTCCTGTTGGAGCACTTCTTCCTATCTCTCCAGATTCATTTTGTATGTGTGCCGCGCCTTCATTTCCAAACAATTTACGCCAACAAGTCCTCATAGAGTTCCCTGTGGAAAAATTTAAATAGTCTTAACCGGTTGTTTTTCTTTTCTGTCCGAGGTGTGCCTTTTAAAATCTGTATGAAGATGGAGAAGACAAACATTCTTTGGTCTAATTGTGAAAGCCTCTAATTAAAACTGTTTCTGCCTTGAGGGCCCCAGGCATCAAGCCTTGGAAATTTTAAGCAAATGGGTATCAATGTGTTAAGAAGCCAAGGGAGCCTCAGCCCTCTTCCACCAGACTGAATGGCCTCAGATGTGCAAGGGAAGTATTAGCCTTAAGGATCCCAAGGATTCTAGGGTCTGGAGGGTGGGCAGCTTGCAGAACACAATCTCTTTCAGTGTCAGGACATTCCATAACATCTCTATACTGACAACTCCCACATTTATTTCTTCCTGAACTCATTTCCTTACTTCAAAATCACATTATATGTCCAGCAGAGTCTGGTGTGTGTGTGTGTGTGTGGGTGTTTTGCTGGGGATCAAGCCCAGGGCCTTGTGCATTCTAAACCATCTAAAATCAAGCTTCTGAATATCCCCAACTCATATCCTGCTTCCCCTACACTTCCTCTTTGTCACCCCATATTTGATAAATCAGCCATTCCTCTTGCCTTTCAAGACATACATCCAAAGTCCCTACACCTTCTCAGCACATCTACACCTTACGCCTTGGTCTAAGTCACAATCTCATATCTATCTTTCTCTCTCTCTCTCTCTCTCTTTTCTCCCCACCCCCCCCATTGCAGTAACTTTGTAATTGGTCTCTCCTTTCAACCTTTGCCTTCCCCCAATTAGGTCTCCTTTCATCAGCCATAGTGATCCTGAAAAGATACTGATTTACTTGCTCTACTCAAAACTCTCAGAACCTCCCATCTCACTTGGACTAAAAGCAAAATCATCATAATGGCCTGTAGGGTCTGACTCCTTGGTACTCCTCTCTGACTTCAACTCTTGTGCTCCCCCTTATTTATTCCTCTCTTGCCACACTTACCTCTGCAGTCCCTCAAACATCCAGCATGTATCTGTTTAGGTCCTTATACCTGCTGTTCCCTCTACATACAGTACTCTTCAGATATTCACGTAATTCCTCCCTTTTTTCAGCTCTTTATTAAGTGTTTTCAGTGGTACCTTCTCTGGCCACTCTAAACTCACAACCCTCTCCAAATTTGCCCTATTTTCTGCTTTATTTTTCTTTATTACCCTCTAATATGTAACTTATCTTGTTCATTATCTTCCCCCATTAAAATATGAACTGCATGTATTATTCCCTGCTGTGTCCTAAACACCTAGAATCATACTTGGCACAAAGTAAGCATTTAATAAATATTGATTGAATGAGTTAACTGTTTAGATACATGTATTAAGAGAAGATATCTGCCCTTGACCTTTACATTGGTTGAGAGTAACAGTCATATAACATTAATTGTGTTTTGGGCTGGGCATTGTGGTGCATGCCGGTAATCTCAGTGACTCAGGAGGCTGAGGCAGGAGGATTGCAAGTTCAAAGTCAGCCTCAGCAACTTATTGAGACTGTCTCAAAAAATAAAAAGGATTGGGAATGTAGCTCAGGAGTTGTGTTCCTTATTGTCTTTTTAAAAATGGACCTAGAGGAGAATAAAGTTGTCTAAAAGCTCATAGTATGATGAGGAAAACATCATACTATCTGAAAGGAATTGAGGAGGTGACAAGGTGGGTCTTGAAGGTTTAGATCACAAGAGGGCATTTTCAGGCAGAGGTAAGAACTTTGCAAAAGCATGGGAAAAAAGGATATATCAGAGAAGTTGACTAGCGTATAGCTTGGATATAGAAGGCAGATACATTGGGTTGGTGAATTAAGAAGGTCTGAAGTCCCAACTAAGAAATGTATAACTTGGCTGGGTATAGTGGCCACATGCCTATAATCCCAGTGGCTTAGGAAAATCGCCTCAGCAACTTAGACCCTGTCTCTAAATAAAATATAAAAAACGGCTGGGATGTTGCTCAGTGGTTAAGCATCCCTACATTCAATCCCCAGTACCAAAAAAAAAAAATATATATATATATATAATATATATATATATATGTAATTTCCAGCCATCCAGCCATGTGAACCATAGAAAGATTTCCTTTCAGCAAAGTATGAAATGAAATGATTAGATTTGTATTTGTGAAAGCCGTGATATCTGGGTTTCTGCAGGAAAAGCAGAGGCCAACTAGAAGGCTGTTAGTCCAGGTATGAGATAACAAGTGATTAATGTAAGGTGCTGGTGGCAATAGATAGTGGCAATAGAATGGCAGGTGGGAGACAAAGCTGTTAAGAGCAAAGATGTGAAATCACAAGAAGCAATCACAATTCCTACATTTATTGGCTGTGTTTTACTCAACTTCTCTACCTTAGTTTCCCTATCTGTAAAATGACTATAATAGTACTTTGCCTTAGAGGGTTATTTTGAAAATTAAATGAAATATGTATAGTTGTTTGGTTTTTCTGGTACTGGGGATTAAATTCAGGAAGGTTCTTCTTTTGAGCTACATCCCCAGTGCTTTTTTATTTTATTTTTATTTTTTAGTGCTTTTGGTACTCAGAATTGAATCCAGGGACACTTTGCTGCAAAGTTACATCCCCATTCTTTTTTCTTTAAGAGAGAGTCTTGCTAAATTGCTGAGGCTGGCCTTGAACTTGTAACTCTCCAGTCTTAGCCTCCTGAGTTACTAGGATTATAGGCATGTGTCATCATGCCCAGGTCTATTCTATCTTAGGGTCTTGCTAAATTGCCCAGGCCAGCCTCTACTTTGTGATCCTCATCCCTCGGCCTCCTAAATCACTGGCATCATAGGCATGTGTCATTGCACCCTGCTCCTACCTATCCTTTTTTTTTTTTTTGGTACTGGGGATTGAACCTAGGAGCACTTAACCACTGAGTCACATCCCCATCCCCAGCCCTTTTTATTTTTTATTTTGAGATCCTGAGGATGGCCTTGAATTTGCAATCCTGCGTCAGCCTCCTGAGTCACTGGGATTACAGGCATGTGGCTTCCTACCTACCTATTCTCGAAGGACCAGACTATTTTAGGCTTTGACTGCTAGAGGGTCTTTTTTTTCATTCCTCCATTCTGCTACTGTAGTTGGAAAGCAGCCTCAGAAAATGATATGAATATGACCATGTTACAATGAAACTTTACTATATAAAACTTGAATTTGATGTAATTTTCATGTCATTAATTATTTTAAAATTTTCAAATGCTTAAAAATTCTTAAACTGAGCATGGTGGTGCACATCAGTAATCCCAGCTACTCAGGAAGCTGAGGCAGGAGAATCACATGTTCAAGGCTACCCTGGGCAATTTAGCCAGAGAGACCCTGACTCAATAAGATAACAAGGACTGGGGATGAAGCTCAGTGGTAGAGCATTTGCCTTGCATTGCAAGGACCTGGGTTCAATCCCTAGTACCAACAACAACAAAACCTGAAAATGTTCATGAAAAAGTTCTTAGCTTGCGGGACAAAAAAAAAGCAGAGCCAGATGTGACCTTCTGGCTGCCCACACCTGATTTAGACACAACAGGAGCCAGTCTGACAAAATGGGGGGGGGGGGGGGGGAGCAATATTTAGTACCCATTATGGATCAATGTAGGGTGAATGAGCTGTTGAGATGATAAACTTTGTTTTTTGTGTTAAAATGTACTTCCTTTTGTGAAAGGATGATAGTAAACAGCAGTTGATGGTGGTAGTTTTTTGTTAGTTTTGTTTTTTGCAGTACTGGGGATTGAACCTGGAGACCTCTACCACTGAGCTGCACTCTGCTTTATTTATTTATTTATTTATTTATTTATTTATTTATTTATTTATTTATTTATTTATTTATTTATTGTTTTTTGTACTGGAGATTGAACCCAGTAGCACTTTACCACAGCCATATCCCTCGCCCCTTTATATAATTTTATTTAGAGATAGGGTCTCACTGAGTTGCTTAGGGCCTCACTAAATTGCGAGACTGGCCTTGAATTCACTATCCTTCTGTCCCCCAAATAGTTGGGATTACAAGCATGCGCCACTGCTCCCCACTTCTTTATTGACAATGAGGAAGTGAGGTCTCTAAAAGTAAAGGCTAAGAGGGAGAAAGTGGAGTGGCTGTTAGCCTAAGAAAACGGTTTAGGACCCATAAATCAAGTCCCTAAATAGTCTTCTATTTTATCTCTAATGGGATAATGAACCCTCGTTTTGCCCTCTGGCCAATAGTATGGAGAGAGTTAAACCAACTTTTTAACCACCCTTCCTAGGCTTATGTAGAATGGCAGGATTCCATTTGATTAACTCCATTCTTTGAAAAAAATACCTATGGTATGGAAAGAGCATGCAGAGCGCCCTTTTACCTGCCTGGGCCTTGGTTTTCCCAGACTAAAAAGAAAATTTAAATAGATCACCTTTATAGTCTTTCCCAGCTTTATGACTATAAAGCGGCATTTTCCTACCAACAGTGGGGCAGAACTAGGTATTAAAAAGCGGAGACTTGTTTTGGCTCCATCCCAGGGAGAGAGGATTCATCTGGGCGGCTTCCTGAGGTTCTCGGAAAGGTAAATAAAGACTGGAGTTGTGGGGCTGGGCTAATGCCAGCCACGCACGAAAAGAGACCACAGCCAGAGAGGCCACCTTTCCCTTCTCTGGGAGAGTGGGGGATGGAAAACCAGTATGGAGCCACACTGGCTTCCGGCTCCAAATCCTGGCCGGGCTCAGAGCTCTTTCTGGCAGAAACTCTGCTCTTCGTTCCAGCAGGTCTCCGCAATCACGATGCTCGTGTGCTTCTCCCCTTCCCCTCCGTGAGGGCCTCTCCGAGGGGGAAGCACACCCTCCCTGCTGCCTTTTTTTTTTTTTAATAAAATCAACTCAAATTTGGTTATTTTTCTCCGTCTGCAGCCCCGCCAAAACTTTCAGCGCGCTCCGCCCACTCCACGTGGACCTCCCTTCCCTGTCCCAGCAGCCCCTGCGAGAGCCCCCACCACCCCCCAACACGTGATCAATTGTTATGTTTCCTTCCTGGGGCCTCCTTTTAGCTGGCACCAGCTAACAACCGAACAAAAGTGCCCCCTTCAGGATGATTATGGGGCAGCATCCTGTGGGGGTTGTCGAGGGCTCTAGTACAATAGGGGAACGAAACTTCTGCTTAAAGATTTCATATCCTTATAGTTCCCTGGCCAATCACTTTAAGAATTACACAACTAAAAGATGGGACAGACTATGGATGTCTCTCAATAGTAGTAAGCAGCTCGAAGTCCTGGGTTCTATCCCCACAATTCCTCCTCCCCACCCCAACCCCCAGAAAAAAAGAGAAATTCAAGAGAAGAGATAACAACAACAAAAAGATGTAGTTGGGGAAAGTTTTTAATTCTCTAGCTGCAAGTTGGTTACTTCTCTAACTCCATTTCCCCTAGAGTTCTTCGTGATGTTGGCAGAAAGCTCAGATCCTCTCATACCAGACAAGGGTCAAGAGTTCCGTAATTATGGGCTGGGTGATACAGGGCCTCTCCTAGGGTGGGTAAGCTGGTCCTGGCCTCTTCCACCACCCCCTTCCCTAAATAGTTCTCTCCGTGTGGATGACAGATTACTTCTAAAACAGTCTCTCCCTCTTCCAGCACTTGGGGAACATTTGCTCTGGAAGGAAAGAGGCTGCAGGAGATAGTGTGTGTTAGAGGAAGAAGGAGGAGTGAACAGCCTAGTAAAAAAAATTAGTCCAGAGGGAAGTGTTAGTGTACAGAATAAGGGAGCTAACCAGGAAAATAGGTCAAGTGAAGCCAAAAAGAGAGAATGAGTTTTCTTGGGAAAAATTCTGACAAAGACTTTGTCCAGTTTTCACCCTACATGAGATGTGGAGTTAAAGAGTTGTATAGGGAATTGGGGGTTATGGAGCATAGGGGAAGGAGTTGTAAGCGATGCTCAGAGGGGAAAAGGTAGGGCTAAGTAGTGTTGGGAGAGAAGAACAAATTTAAACTCAGAATTATCGTGGGGCCATTTGTCCACCAAGGTCACAGGGGTTATGAATAGCAGATGGCTGAAGAGCTACAAGCCTTGGAGCCCAAGAAAGGGTAGACAAACAGCACACTAACCAGGGGCATGTTAAGGAGCAAGGCATGGAAGGAATGGGAGGATTCCCAAGGCACCTACTTTCATGGGAGCCAGCCCCAAAACGATCAAGCTAGAAGATTGAGGACTCTGACCCGGACACTTGCTCTCCTATAACTCAGCATCTGTCAGCGCTCCCATTACCAGGTGCTATTTCCAGAGTTTGGAGCTTAGGGGGAGGAAAAGGGAGGGGCGAGGTGGAGCGGCAACGGGAGACTGGATGGGTTCCTCCCCTAGCCCAGGTGCAGTGCCAGATTTTAGCCACTCGGGGGCTCCCGAGCTCAACCAGAGCCCCAGAGTAAAGAAATGAGAAAGCAAGCAAGCTACAGAGCCTCTAGAGGACAACTTGGGACGTCAGGGATGACCCTGAGCAGAGAGGTGACCCAGGGGTCACCTGCTGTAAGACTACAGACCCTTTGCATGGTCAATGAAAGGCATCCAGTCTCAACCCTCCCCTCTAAAAGGAACGCATGACACTCGGAACTAACTCCCCACCTCTCAGCTTTGTGGTCATTTCCTCTCCTGCTAGTTTCCTTCCCTCTCCCATCCTCACTGTGGGAACCATCCCCCAGCCTGTCAGTGTCCTGAGGAATGCTCTCCCAGGCCGGGTGCCAAGCCGTGAACTTCCTGGGCTTTTGGGAGTGGCTTGGCCAAGGGAAAGCCCTTTGAACAGGAGAGTCACCCAGTGCTACACAGCCTGCCCACTCCCCCACCCCCACCAAGCTAAATGCTCATCTGTCATACTCTGTCATCACCAGCACCACCTACTTCCCCCTCACCACCATAGGATTTCCTTGCCAGGACAAAACATCCACAACCTGGCAGTAGTGGCCATTCTGAACATCGCGGCTTATAGTGAGCTGGAGGGAAGGCACCTGTTTCAAAACCTGCCTTCCCCATTCTGGAGGCCTGTAGCTGGAAGGAGGGATTCAGTTGCCAAAGTCCTGGGTTATAAATGATGATTCATCCCTGGAGCTCCTTCTGGATCCTTTTTCAGAAGCTTTGAGTTTAAAGAAGTACCTGGTCTCTGTACAGGTAAGCCCAAGAGTGAGCAAATCTGATCTCCACTCAGCCTCCATTTCCATTAAATAAATCAACTGAGATCTCATCACGACTGAGAAAATCTTTCTGTTAAGCAAACGAGTGGGTTCAGCAAGAATGGGGAGCAGACAGAAAATTCTCAGATCTCATGAATAGAGACCAAGCCTGAAGGGGTCCTCTAGCTCCTATCTAAAGGGTCACTGCTCAGATATGTTTTTTCACTTGGGAGGAGAAGACTCTTAAGGTATTATTCACAAAGCCCCTTAGATAACAAAGTGAGAAATCAGTCCTGTGGCGCCCTCTGCCTCACAGTCCCTCACTGCCACTTTTGCAGCCTATCTGCCTGACGTCATCATCTGTAGACCTGTGCCAGATTCCCAAGTTCCTATCTTGAAACCTCAGCCCCCACACCCAGGGCCTAGGGGAGAACCAATGTAGGTCACTGCAGCTGAGCCTGCAGGGCTGTCTGCTCCCTGAGCCCAGAGCCTGTCAGGCATAGAGAGAAAACCTTGCAGAGAAGCAAAAGAAAGAGCTCTATGAGAATCAGAAGAAAAGATATTCCTGAGAAAATGAAGGAGGGAGAAACCAGGAGTCAACTGGTCTGGTCGGAGCTGAGACAGTAACAGGAGCTCTGCACTTGAGTGTTGTCTGTGACAGAGAGAAGGCCAGAGGAGAGGGGCTGGATGTAGCTCCCATCCCTGACTCTTGCCCACTTCTCCCCTGCTCTGTTTGCCTGTGTAAGGGGACCCTTTGAATCTGATGTCTATTCCCCCTTTCTCCAGTCACTTTCCAGACTCAGGTTTCATTCTTAGGAGCTTTTGTGACTTGCCTCAGAGACCCTCTGCTTCCTCTGGTCACAGTTTCTGGGTCTCAGGAAGCTGGAGTAGGCCAGAGTTGTCCCCACCCTCTTCTATTGAAAGACTTTTCCTGCTTATTATCTGTTAAACTCATTTTGCTGATGGAACTTCCAACCCTGTGGGACCTCATTCCTTTTCTTGATTCTCCCTAACATTGCCTCTGAGATCCCAAAGAGTATGTGTTTGTGTATTCATATGTGCACGGCCCTCATCCTTTTAGTTACCCATGGAAAGTCAAGTGTCTATGGCTACAACTAGCTCAGCAACCCCATGACTAGCAAAAATAGACAAGAAAACAATTTATACCTTCAGCCTCAAAGCTATTTAAAACACAATTAGTTGTTCTAAAGAAGACACAGAACAGGAAGAAAAATAGGTAAGATGGAAGAAGGACATAGTATTTATTCTCTTTCCCTCTTTCTTCACCCAGTATGGTCCATTCACCTCCTTACCCCACTACTGTTGTGCCATTTGCTCTCATTTATTCCTTGCACATAGGAGACATTCAATAAATGCTTTTTATGCTGAGTCAAACTAAAACTGATCATGCTTTCTGGCTGAAATTTGAGATGAAGCCATATAAAGGGGAAAGGTAGACACATCCCCGAGATCTGATCTACATTCTTCTGAAGGAAACTACACCCAGATCCCAGGTTTCCAGACCAGGGTGCATCAGAATCACGGGAAGGGCTTGCTAAAAGAGATTGCTAGGCTCTGGCCCGCAGAGTTTCTGATTCAGTAGACCTGGAACGGGGCTGAGGATTTACATCTCTTATAAGTTCCCAGGTGATGCTGGCCCCGCTACTGATGCTGAGAATTATTGTCTTAGAGAATTCCAGCCCCTCACTTCAGTGTTCACCCAAGATAGTCCCGACTTTATATAACTCAGGGAATGGGTGAGAATAGTGAGCACGTGACTCCTGCTTAGCCCTCCATCACACGGTGCTAAGAAAGAGTGAGGACAAGCATAAGTTGATCTCAGGCTGATTATCTATGTTATCTCTTTTTTAAATAGTCCATTGACTCCATCTTTACTGAAAGTCACTTCCCAAAAACATGTTTTGCAGCAGCAGCAGAGCATTAGGAATTTCCTGTGGCGAGGCAGCGCCAGTGCCGGGAGGGGTGGAGGCAGTGCTAAGCGATCGACCGCCTTCCCTTGGCTCGGGCAGGGCCACGTGCCCCACCCCCTCGCTTGCACATGTCTCCGCCGCCACCACCGCAGCAGCCGGGCTGTTTATGAGCGAGTTGTTGTGGTAGAAATGGAGCAGGCTGCACATGCCCGGGCCATGTGACCCGGGCAGCCCGCGTGAGCCTCCAGCCGGCACAAACACACACAGTCCTGTCCTCCAGCGGCCGGAGAAACGGGAGGCAAGAAGGGGAAGGAGTGAAAGGGCACTGGGCTCCCTTGTCTCCTGGCCCTATATCCTGCTTCTGTCCTTTTGTCTCTCCTGAGCCACCAGGGAGCAAACACCAGCAAGGAAACATGGTTTCCCCATGCATATTCTCCTCCCACGTTGTCCTTTGGCATTTTACATAGCCCAGAAACTTAACCCCCAAAAGAACAAAGGGCTGCCCCAAGCCAAGAGGGCAGAATCTCCCACCCCAGCCCCTTCTGCTGATGTGCTGCTGATAAAAGCCCAGAGCCAAGACTTGGTTTTCCTGCAGCCTGGGCTTCCCACATCAGGCTACCCTGTCCCCTCTTTCTAGGAAGGAGGATGCCACACATGCATGCAGCTAGTACCCACTCTAGGATTAGAACAAAGAGAATTTGGGGGTTTGTGGGATCAGGGACTTAAGCAAAGTTGCTTTCTGCAGCTGTGGTCTGTTAAGAGGACAGGAAGGGAGTGGGGAGGACCCAAAGGCAGAGGATGGGCAGGTGGGGGAGACCTAAGGGCTTTTGCACGGATTCCTGTCCAGCTGGAGAACAAATGAGGTGCAAAAGACAATTTCAACTTCTGTCCCTCACTGAGGTGCCCCCTCCCTCACACACCTGACATTCTAACTCCCAGACCCCCACTTTTAGCCCTCTGTTCCCACCCACTGCCTGTGACCCTCATTCTGAGCAGCAATGCTTCTTGCTGGGATGGGAGACTGTGCTGGAGTCAAGCGGACAGTAGGTTAGCAGGAACAAGCAAATGAAATGAGCACGACCCACATTTCCTCATCGCACCAAAACTTCGTAGATCCTGCATTGCAGAGCTAGCGCTTTTTTTTTTTTTTTTTTTTTTTTTTTTTAATCTCCGCTGGGCCCCTACACACGTCTGCATTTTTGCAACCAGCACAGATTTTTTTTCTTCCAGGGTGCAAACTGTGCATTCTAATGAGCCAAAGCTCCTTCCTGCGGCATTGAAAAATCTTTCTGGCAAATTGCTTCTTTCTCCCTCCCCCCTAATTTAGAAGAGGGAGAAGGATCCCAAATTTATGAAGTTGCATCCTCTCCTTCTCCTTCATCTGCCTCCCTCCCCCAAGATACTGCAGTCCTTCCAGCCCAACTAACAGCTGCAGATCAGGGGAGAGGGGCAGGAGGAGGGAAAGTGAGCCTTGTTCCATCTTTCCAAGCAGGCTAAGCTGGCTGGTGGGGTGGGGGTTGCTTTTTTTCCTGGGCAGCCCATTGCACACACCCCCCCATCCCAGTCAGTGTTTATGTAAGCCTCCCAGAAGCTACACATGGCCCCTAATGCCGGTCCTCGCCTCAGCTCCTCTGAGGTCCATCCTGATCACAAGGATTGTCATGACTCTCTAGCCTCCATAGGCAGCTGCGTGGAGATCTGCAGAAGCCCAAAGAACAGGGAGATGCTGGACAAGGAGAGGGTTTGATATGCATCTTGGGGTAAGAGGTGGAGACAGAGGCAGGCATACAGGTACACCATCACACATATGTATACATAGCACATGCACACAAAAACACACGCACTCCCCTCTATCTCAGTCCGCAGAGGCTCAAGGACAGCCAATAGACAGGCACAGTGACCTGGAAGATGATACCAGCAGTGGGTTCCAGTAGCAGCATAGCAGAGTGAACAGGAAGGAGACTGGCATTGCATGTGCTGGATGCCACTACCCTCTAACCAGGAAGAGGAGTTCCATGGCAGAAAATGGGTCACCTGGGGCTTAGTCCTCCAATGCCAAGGACACTCCATGCCACCTTCAGGATCTTATGATGTCTGTGGGATCCTTGACTCTGAGATGGGGGAACCCTCCTTTGGGTTCCCCAAAGAATCTGTCAGAGAAGCATCTGTCCAGGATGGTAGTTGTAGAGATGCACTTTGCTCAAGCAAGTAAATGGGGAAGTCAGAAGTTCCCTCCTTAGGGCTTTGTACACAATTTCTGTCCTTGGTGGTCTTCTATTCTTTCAATCAATTGGGTTTTTTTTTTTTTTAAATGACATTTATTTATTTATTTATTTATTTATTTATTTATTTGGTGCTGAGTATCGAACCCAGTGCCTCACAAGCATTCTACCACTAAGCCACAACCCCAGCCCCCAATCAGTTCTTAATATAGCCCTGGAAGATAGCACCATGGAACACTAAAGGGCCCTGACCTACCTTTCCATTTATTCCCCCGTCAGCTACAGACCCCAAAAGTCTGGGGCTGGAGTAAGGAAGAAAGTTCAGATGTCTGCTTTGTTACTCACCTCTAAAGCAGTCTACGTGGGAGATTTTTAGGTTGCCTGGTTGTTTTGGGTTTTGCACTCTACTGTGGCCTCTTCCCAACTTTATAACCAGACAAGATGAATGTAGGAGGGAGAAAAGGGAATGTTTAAGGGAAGAGGACATGTTGGAGTTAAAAAAAAAAAAAAGGAAGGTTCTAAGCTGGGTGTGGTGGCCCACACGTTATCCCAGCAGCTCAGGAGGCTGAGGCAGGAGGATTCCAAGTTCAAAGCCAGCTTCAGCAATTTAGGGAGCCCTCAGCAACTTAGTGAGACCCTGTCTCAAAATAAAAATAAAAAGGGCTGGGGATGTAGCTCAGTGGTTAAGTATCCCTGGGTTAAATCCACAGTACCACAGAGAGAGAGAGAGAAGGGTGCGGGGGAGGTTCTGAGCCAGGTGTGTGATGCACGCCTGTCAACCCAGCTACTCTGGAGGCTTAGGCAGGAGGATTACAAGTTGAAGGCCAGGCTGGGCAACACAGTGAGACCCTGTTTCAAAAAGCAGGTGGGGAGAGTCTAGGCATAGCTCAGTGGTAGAGCCTAGCATGAGTGAGGCCCTGGGTTGCATTCGCAGCACAACAAAAATAAATAAATAAAAGAGATTCTAGGAAGCTGAGATTCTTGTCGGGGCAGGAACAAGGGATGCTCCAGACTTCTGTTCTTGATGATACACTTCACTTCCAAGCACCATCATTACTTTGGGAAACACTAGGATCATTTTGCTGCTCAGAAGTGCCCCCTGGAGTAACTAGTCTCTCTGGGAGGGGCAGCGTTGCCAGTGGAAAGAATTTGGACTTCAGACCTGGTGTTGAATCCCCAGCACTGCCATGCTCATCATGATGTGGATAGTGGTAGTTCAAGAGGGGCTGAGGAGTATCTGGGTGCTGTGGTGCACACCTGTAATCCCAGTGGCTTGGGAGACGGAGGCAGGAGGATCGTGAGCTCAAAGCCAGCCTTAGTAAATTAGTGAGGCCCTAAGCAACTCAGTGAGATCCTACCTCTAAATAAAATATTTAAAAAGTATGGGGATGTGGCTCAGTGGTAAAGTACCCTTGGGTTCAATCCCCATACCAAAAAAAGGGGGAGGGGGTCTGGGAGTTTTAGTCTCTTGAATAATCTCCGTCAACTCAGTCATTCTTTCATATGACATCGTCTCAGTCTTAAATGCTAGGCAAACACAGCTTCAAGACTAACCACCTAGCCCCTATGGCCCCTTGCACAAGTTAGTAAACATCTGTAAATCTCAGTTTTCCATCTCTAAAATAAGAATACCACCTACAGCATAGGGTTTTTGTGAATATTAAGTGAAATAATGTGCATATTTAGCACAGCGTCTGGCATAGTTGGTACTTAATAAATTGGTACTTAATACATGTTTATTATTTCCTTTCCTTGGAAAGAGTAGTAGTTAGGTAAAGATAGAATCAGAGAGGCTGAGGCTGGGGCTGGGGCTCTGGCTCAGTAGAGCACTTGGCGAGCACTTGCCTAGCATATGTGAGGCACTGAGTTCGATCCTTAGTCACTGCATACAAAAATAAATAAAATAAAGGCATGCTGTCCATCTACAACTATAAAAAAAATTTTTTTTAAAGATATAGAGTCTGAGCTGAAATACATCCATGAAACCACCCTTGATTCATGCCTCACCTTCTCTTATACCATCTCCCCAAAGAGCAAGGTAGCTCGAATTTTGTTCCTCCTCTAGAATGTCCTGAAGTTCTCCCTAGAAACTGAAGATTTGGGTGGGGTAAAGAAAGCAAGCTGGCCTTTTAGAGATCAGGAAAAGGATCTAGGAGGGCAGGGAATGAATCCCCAATACACAGCTGGTTCCTTGATTTGGGGGCATCCCCAGGGTTTCTGTTCCAGGTTTGCATCACCTGGGCAGACAGGTTTTTACCCTGGGCAATGGTTCCTTGGTGAGAAAGGAGGGGGATGGGAAGGCATCTACTGAAGTCTGACCTGTTTTCAGCAAGGACCCACCCTCAGTCAATCAGTCAAGCAGTCAGTCCAAGATTTAGGCCACCCAAGAGTTGCATGGGGTGTTGCCCTGTTACCCAGAACAATCTACTGGCAAGGAGGAGAGATCTTGGATCAAACACACACCCACATATACTCACAGCATTCATACTCACATTCAAATGTGCAGTCTCACACTCACAATCATAGAATCACATGCAGACACACTCACCAGAACTTAAAACTCCAGATCCTTTTTCTTCCTTTATCTCTCTTGTCTTTCCCAGAATCTAGGAAAATTAAAGACATATTTGGAAACACACACATGAAGGATCCATTGCAGCCCCTAAATGGTGGGTCAGTCTCTGCAATCCCAGATTCTGAGGAATCTGAGTGGAAGTGTATGTAATATGGATCCAGGACTGTGTCTTGCTGAGCACTGTTCATTGAATGTGGCCCCTTCTTGGGCTAAATTGGGCCATGGGTGCAATGATGTATTTGTGGATGTTTGCATGGGGCGTGTGTGTGTGTGTGTGTGTGTGTGTGTGTGTGTGTGTGTGTAAATGTAGAAATGCACTGGAATGTCCAGCTGGTGGTAGGGAGAGGAATATGGTGTTGAGATATACCTGTTGTCTAAAGGCCAAGATTGAGGTCAAAGAGAGATTATGAATCTACTCCAGATTCCCAAAAGCCAGACAACCCAGCCTTCCGAACTCCAGTTTGTTGGCTCTGGGTCCCCTACTCTCTGCTCTCCCAGCAACTGCTAGTACAAAAAGTAGCCTAGTGGACACACTAGAAGCTTCTGGAGCCAAGGGATAGCCCTGCCTTTCATTCTGTATCCCTCTCACTCATTGCAGAAGGAAGACTCAGCCAGGCACCACAGTGCACACCTGTAATCCCAGCAACTTGGGGAGCTGAGGCAGGAGGATCATAATTTTGTGGCCAGCCTCAGTTATTTAATGAGACCCTGCCTCTAAATAAAAAAAAGTAAAAAGGGCTTGGGATGTGGCTCAGTGGTTAAGTGTCCCCTGGGTTCAATTCCATCTGTAGTTAAAAAAAAAAAAAAAAAAAAAAAAAAAGAAGAGGAAGAAGAAAAGGAGGAGGAGAAGGATGAGAAGGAGGACCCCAAAGTTACTCCTCTTTTTTTAAGGGGGACTAGGTATTGGACCCGGGATGCTTAACCACTGAGCCACATCCTCAGCCTTTTTATTTTTTGAGACAGGGTTTTGCTAAACCCCTTAGGCCATCCTCCTGACTCAGCCTCCCAAGTAGCTGGGACTATAGGCATGAACTACCATGCCCAGCCAAAACTTTTTTTTTTTTTTTTTTTGCCCTATCTGAAGTACAAAGGAAGGAGGGAGCAGAGGTAACCTCTCTGCTTGGTTTCCTCCCTCCCAGCCTCTGCCTTCATACCTCACACAGACTGCAAAACAACCCAGCTTCTTGCCAAGAGTAGAGTTAGGCCAACTGAATTTCAGCTCTTGCTGCCTCAGCCTCCTCCTTCTTACTGGTTGAAAATTCAGGGAGGGAATCTTGACCCCTGCCCTTCCCCTCTAGAGACAAACACTCAGTGGGCAGGACCACCACACTCACAAACAGCAGAGGGGCTTGGGAGGAGCCAAGAGTGTTTGCCAGTGGCAGTGTTAAGACCAGTGGGAAGTTGGACATCACCACAGGGACACTGATTTTGAGTTCAGCCCTGACAGATACCTGAGTTGGGGCCCTGGCCCTGGCTATGGGGTAGAGTCAGGAGGGTTGCAAAAAGCAGGCAGCCCAGTTTTCCCTCCAAAGTCCCCTGGGAGGAGGGAGAGGGGGTGGAGGCTGAGCTCAGAACCAAGTTTTCCTGAAAAGTCTCTTTCCTTATTTCTCCGAGCTCCTCCCAATTCCTCCCACGCTCAGCAGCAGCTTCCAGGTTCTGGGCCCTAGAGCCAGGGCAGGCCGGAGAAAAGTCCACTGCCTTCTCTTTTGCTTTTGTTGAAGGCAGGGGAACAAAGCGAAAGCCTAGGCTATTCCAGGGAACCAATCTTCTGCTGGGTGTCAAAGGGTCATTGGTTAAGCCAGCTACCAACCTCACTGGTCTCACTAGCCAGTGAACCCCCGCCCCACTTTTTTCTTGGTGAACCCCCGCCCCACTTTTTTCCCTTCCTCCCTCCCTTCCTTTCTTTTCTTTCTTTTTTTTTTTTTTTTTTTTTTCTTTTGAGATGGAATCTCTTTATGTTGCTCAGGTTGGTCTTGAACTCATGGGCTGAAGTGATACTCCGCCTCAGCCTCCTGAGTAGCTGGGACTACAGATGTGTACCACCACACAGAGCCCTTATTCTTTTCTCTGCCTCTTTAGTGGCTGTCATGTTTCTCAAGTATCCATCATGGCTACCCTGTGAACAAATGGAAAAGGGCTTCCTGCATGAAGAAGATCCTTCCTAGAAGTACTAGAGCAGAGGATTTGGCAGGAGCAGCAGGGGGCTCAGGTTCACCTGGTTGCTTGAGAAAGCTCCTGGTTGTCCCTTACCCAAGCCATCTGAGAGGACAGAGCTCTGCTGGAGAACTGGAGACTTTTTTTTTCTTCTTCTTCTTTTTTGGGTAGCCTTAGGGATCGAACACAAAGTTTTGTATATGCTGGGCAAGTGCTCTACCACTGAGCTACATCTCCAAACCCTGGGGACTTTTTTAACTGCTGTGGTAGTTGCTACTCTGAAGGAAGATACTGGCAGTTTCTGAGCTCTGTTCAGTGTTTCACTGGCACATCTACCCATCTCCCTGATGTACCAGGTGGGCAGATGAAGCTAGTAATGGATGCCTGATCTTGGGTTAATTTCTAAGCTTCATTTTCCTCTTTAGTAAAAGAAGGGAAGATTAAAATGATCTTCATATTCTCCTGTTACCTTTTGTGGAATCCACAGGCCACTCTCAAGCGCTGTGAGTGAAGGGTGGGGGCTATTATTCTTCCCCCAGGGCCAGGTCTCACCTCTGCTCCATTATTTGAGGACCTCAAAGCACTTTCACCATGAAGTTCCCCTGGGTTGTCCTTTTTATTTCCCAGACAAAGGGAAATGACTCACCTCGAAGTCACCTCGAGTGGGTGGGGTGGTGTCATACAAGCAAACAGGGAGTCCCTAGGGATATCCCAGCTCCATGACACTCTTTTCCCTTGGGGTGTTCTCCCTAAAAGGAGTAGAAGGGAAAAGGGGTCACATTGCCTTTCCATCTCAGGCCTCAGTCCAGCAGCAAAGGCAGCTTAAGCTCTGGACTCCAGGGAAATCTCCCTCCTCTGTCTCTCTCCCCGTGTCACCAGTAACCTCAGGGCGAGGTCAGTCCTGCAATCACGTGAAGCTCTCACGTTTGCAAAGTTTGCAGAAAGGGCTTGCTAAGCTTTGATCTCTCAGGGAGCAGCCAAGCTTGCCAGTCCCTCCCAGGGAATTCACATGCCCCTGCCATACAGGCTTTCCAAACACGCCACCCTGACTCTTCAGCGCACCCCACCCCTCTCGACTTTCAGCTCCTCCCGGCTGCCAGCAAGCACTTTTGCAAAGCAGAAAAGGGAAACACACGCAGTCCGCCCACTTTGTCAGTGGACCACAAATCCCGATAGGCTTAGCGGTGCGCAGGCGCACGGAGCTCAACGTGCCGGCTACTGGAAAAGTGTGTCACTGGGGCACGAGGCGCTCCCTAGGATCACATGGTACCTGCTCCAGTGCCGCGTGCGGCCCGGGAACCCTGGGCTGCTGGCGCCTGCGCAGAGCCTTCTGTCCCAGGGAAAGGCTCGGGCAAAAGGCGGCTGAGATTGGCAGAGTGAAATATTGCTGCCGAGGGAACGTAGCAGGGCACACGTCTCTCTTCTTTGCGCCTGGGTGCCCCGTTTCTCCCATCACCTACTTACTTCCTGGTTGCAACCTCTCTCCCTCTGGGACTTTTGCAGCGGGAGCTCCAGATTCGCTACCCTGCAGCGCTGCGGAGCCGTCAGGCAGTGGCACCCGGTGCACTGCAGAGACCCGGCCCTCCTCGCTACCTTCTAGCCAGAACTACTGCAGGCTGATTTCCCCACACACATTTTCTCTGCTTTTCCCATGCAAAGCAGACCTCCGTTGCCTCAGCGTCCTACCCTTCTGCAGGGCTGCAGTCCGGCCACCCTAAGAGATTGCTGCAGGGTGCCTCGGATCCTGAACGGGAGCAGCGGGGTCCACTCCCCGTCCTCAGCCAGTGCCCCGGGGGCAAGAGCAGCAACCGCAACCTCCAGTCTGTGTCAAGGTTCAGTTTGAATGACCGCTCTCGACCGGTGAAGACATGACGACCCTGGACTCCAATAACAACACAGGTACTGAGATTCCTTTACTACTATCATCCTAGCTTTGTCTGTTTCCCTACTTCCATCTTCCGCCTTATAACAAGAGGAACTTTCTAAGGGACTGGGGAATCTCTCTGCTCAGACATTAGCTAGCTTACTGAGGGGTCATAGAGTGGGATTGCCACAGGGAGTTGTTTGTGCTAGGAATGCGCCCTGAAGCACACCACTACCGCCAACCATCAGAGTCCCAAAGCTCCCTTGAGCCAGAAGGACTCATATCCCTGGCAAGAGGAAACGGAGAGTGGGTACGGAGTAGAGAATTGAAGAGTTTAGGGAGACTGAGAACTTTGGACCAGTGTCCTGAAATGTCCCCATTAGTCATGCCCTGCAGCTGTGGTATGCCTGGCCTCAGAAGGAGAACCACGTCTCCTCTTTTCTCCTTCCTGTAGTTCCCTCTTGCTCCAGGGAATCAGAAGCAGAGAGGCGATGGGGGCAGAAACGGCAAGGGGAATGGGTGGAATCTCAAAGGGGAATCCTCAGTGACAGTAGGGAGCGGCACTTGAGGAGTCCAGAGCGTGGTTCTCGGCCCCAGGGAGGGCACCCACAGCTCTTGGGCTCGGGGAGGGCCTCACATGTCCGCAGAGCCGGGCCCACGTGCTGCATTTGTTTTCATTCAGCAGAGGCCGTGGACGCCACCCCATTGGTTGTTGCCTTCCGGCCCCGTTACATAATGAGCTCCGCCCCTGTTGCCCCGGCAACGCGTGTCCCCTTCTCTCCTCCCCTTTGTCGACCTGGCCCTGCAAGCGTTCTGAGCCCAGCCCACGACCCAGGACTGCAGGGAAGGGCGGAGCGAGGGCGGGGCTGCTGCCTGCGACAGACGGGAAGCGGAGAGGGCGGGGCCTTGAGTTCCGGGGTTCCTCGTTGGGGAGCCACGTGCGATGAGCACACGTGGAGCCGGGACGTGAGGCCGGCTGAGGGCTGGGCTCCCGCCCCGCCCAGCCGAGATCTGGGTGAAGCTGGGCTGACTCACCGCCCCCGCCTGCCTCCTTTTCTCGTCTGCTTGCCGGGCCCCCTCCCCGATCACGGAGGCAGAGTAAGATGGAGCCACCCCTGACCTCTCCTGGCTTCGTATTTATGCTCTCCTAAGGCACCTCTCATCTGATCATCCTTCGGCTTGCTCCCCCCACGCCATTCTGTTTGCATGTACTTCACTGTACTGCGTTTAGACCCAGCTTCTTTCTCCACATTCCCAGTCCTTCCAGTACCTCAAGCATCTCTTTCCTTTATCCTCCAAGCATGGTCTTCCTCGACCTCCACAGATCTAGCTGCAGTCCACAGATCAAGCAGCAGCTGGCCTTCGAAGGACTGCCCCAAACAACTATAACCCAGAACCCTAGCTGAAAGGATGTTGCTTTTCTTTTCTTTTCCCTTTTTTTTTTTTTTTTTTTTTTTCCCTCACAGAATGGAAAACTGGGGCGGTGGGCGAGGGATTTCCTCTAGGTCACAAAGTAAGTTGGCTGGTGATAGATCTAGATCTAGAACTAGACTCTTTTGAGCCCCTCACTTCAAAGTTGAAAGTCTCTTTGGAGAAAGGTCTTGCTCTCCTTTTGGAGATGGATAAACTAGGTCAAGTTCATTTACTACCAAATAAATATCCCATCCCCCACCTTAGCCCTGAAACTGTAGGAGCTGATCTGTTGTGCAACTACTTTACAGGGAGCTGGGTTCACCCTGACCAACCTTGAGCTATTTTAAGGCCGCCCTGCCCAGCTTAGTGTGTGTCAGTGGGTGAGCAAGACATGTGCCTCAGTAGACTCGGTGGCATGGCATGTGTCAACTCACACGTGTCCTGGGATCCTCCCTTCTCCCACTCTCCGGATGGCAGGCCAGGCTAGGTGCTAGGCAGAGGTGTGGCAGGCAGGTCACCCTTTTCTCCTAAAACCGTGAGAGCAGAGCCACCTGATTGACAGTGTAATAAGAGTGCCAAGGTCCCTGAGTGGCCAGAGTGCCAAATTTGTCACCAGGCTAAGATCTGGAAGGGGGAATTCCAGAGCCCCAGGCTGGACAATTTGTACTTCACTTCCACCTCCTGCAACTCACACCGCTAAGTCCTTCCTGGACTCAGAGATATCGAGTCCCCTATGACTCATCTCTTAAAGAGGCTGGGGGAACAAGACTGAGCTGGTTTTTTTCCCTGCAGTGCCTTCTGAGAATATGTCTCCCTATTTGGTGGTAGTGGGGGGCATGATCATTTTACTTTTGTCAGACCTCTACTCTCTTCACTGTTGCCTATCCACCCCTTCTGTCCCTGAAATGGTCTTTGTGCTAGAAGTAGAATTGGCAGCTGCTTTTTGTTTTTGGAAGACCCAGCACTACGAATGGCTCTCTACTACTTGTCCCATCCCTAGTTCTGACACTGACAACTAAAGTCATTATCTATAGTTGCTATTTCCCAGTCAAGTGTCTAGGAGTCATGCTTCACACTCAAAGCAGAAGTTGATTGTATCCTGCAAAGAAAGGACAGTGCCCATTGATTGGCCATGCTATATCTAGCATGTGCTGGGGAATTACATACTGTGACAAGGTTGGCAATGTCATGTCTATGTTGGGAGTTACTAATTAACTCCAAGCTTGGGGATTCCAACTTATAAGAGGAACAGTGTTTTGGGGATGAACATAGTGATGCTCTAGGACCAAACACATGGCAGCTGACATCCCCTACCCTCGTGTTCTCCTGCCAGGTGGCGTCATCACCTACATTGGCTCCAGTGGCTCCTCCCCAAGCCGCACCAGCCCTGAGTCTCTCTACAGTGACAACTCCAATGGCAGCTTCCAGTCCCTGACCCAAGGCTGCCCTGCCTACTTCCCACCATCACCCACTGGCTCCCTTACCCAGGACCCAGCTCGCTCCTTTGGGAGCATTCCACCCAGCCTGAGTGATGACAGCTCCCCTTCTTCGTCTTCCTCATCATCATCATCCTCCTCCTTCTATAATGGGAGCCCCCCAGGGAGTCTACAAGTGGCTATGGAGGACAGCAGCCGAGTGTCCCCCAGCAAGAGCACCAGCAATATCACCAGTGAGTTAATGTCTGGATGATCTGAGGGAAGGGAAGTTGAGCCTGTGCTAGGTTGGGAGTTGGTTTTCATGTGACGGTTACTCTCAGGGCATACCCTGGCCTCAGGGATTCTCCTAAGAGTTACACCAGCCCCTGTCCAGCCCAGTCTGGTCATCTGAGAGGCCCTTAGATATTGGAGTGCTTCCTTAACTTTCCCCTCGCAAAATCTCCACACCAGAAAACCTCCACATCTCAGGCCACTCAGACAGACTGGCCTCTACTTACCCATTGCCCATCTCTTCCCACAGAGCTGAATGGCATGGTGTTACTGTGTAAAGTGTGTGGGGACGTGGCCTCAGGCTTCCACTATGGCGTGCATGCCTGTGAGGGCTGCAAGGTGAGGCAGACTGGGGGTGAGGGCAGGGGCAGGTGACCCCCAACTCCCAGAACACACAGGCCCAGCCTAGATGAAGATGCTCACTAACCGCCCCCGCCCTCCAGGGCTTTTTCCGTCGAAGCATCCAGCAGAACATCCAGTACAAACGGTGTCTGAAAAATGAGAACTGCTCCATTGTCCGCATCAATCGCAACCGCTGCCAACAATGTCGCTTCAAGAAGTGTCTCTCCGTGGGCATGTCTCGAGATGGTGAGGCAGCATCTTCATATCCTCCCCTTTCCTTCCACCCAAAGTTTCTGACTTAATCCCTCCCTTAAGAAAAATAGTCCCAAACTGAGACACATGGTCCTGTGAATCTCAGTTGTATGGAGGATGCCCATATGTTATCCTCTTGGGTAAACACATACTTCTTCCCCATTGGTCCCTCTGGAATCAGTCCCTACTTGGAAAAATCACCTTGCTGGGTTTGGTTTCCTTGTGGAACCTCAGGCCTTTTAGGGTCTGAGGAAGGAAGGAAGAAATGCAAGCGTGCGTGTAGGAGAACTTCCTGACACTGCTCTCATCCTGTCGCAGCTGTGCGTTTTGGGCGCATCCCCAAAAGAGAGAAGCAGCGGATGCTTGCTGAGATGCAGAGTGCCATGAACCTGGCCAACAATCAGTTGAGCAGCCAGTGCCCGCTGGAGACCTCACCCACCCAGCACCCCACCTCAGGCCCCATGGGACCCTCACCACCTCCTGCTACAGCCCCCTCACCCCTGGTGGGATTCTCCCAATTCCCACAACAGCTGACACCACCCAGATCCCCGAGTCCTGAGCCCACCGTGGAGGATGTGATATCTCAGGTGGCCCGGGCTCATCGAGAGATTTTCACCTATGCCCATGACAAGCTGGGCACTTCACCTGGCAACTTCAATGCTAACCATACATCCAGTAGCCCTGCAGCCACCATCCCACATCGCTGGGAGAGTCAGGGCTGCCCGTCTGCCCCCAATGACAACACTTTGGCTGCGCAGCGGCATAATGAGGCCCTGAATGGTCTACGCCAGGGGCCCTCCTCCTACCCTCCTGCCTGGCCCCCTGGTCCTGCCCACCACAGCTGCCACCAGCCCAACAGCAATGGGCACCGTCTGTGCCCCACCCATGTGTACGCAGCCCCAGAAGGCGAGACACCTGCCAACAGTCCGCGGCAAGGCAACTCCAAGAATGTTCTGCTGGTGAGGACACAGAAGGGAGTGCAGAGGGCAGGGGCCTGGAAGAACAGATTTAACATAGGGTGGCTAGATATTCCTGGAGTGTGGTGATAGCCTCTTCCCAGGTGAGGGTGTCCGGCCCTGCAGTCTGGGTTCTGCCTGGGAATCTCTGATCTCTGCCTGGCACCCATTACCCATTCTTCAGGGCCACAGCCTCTAGCCCAGGCAGAATCTGGGGCCCAGCCCTACTCAGAAACCCATCTAAGCCAACCTGGCTGACAATCCCTTCCCCACATCCCTTCCTTCCTCAGGCATGTCCCATGAACATGTACCCCCACGGACGCAGTGGCCGAACTGTGCAAGAGATCTGGGAGGATTTCTCCATGAGCTTCACACCCGCTGTGCGGGAGGTAGTTGAGTTTGCCAAGCACATCCCTGGCTTCCGTGACCTTTCTCAGCATGATCAGGTCACCCTGCTCAAGGCTGGCACCTTTGAGGTGAGTGATTCTTCATGCTCCCTGCTTGTGAGTTTGGGACACCCAGCAGAATGGATCGGTGTCTAGAGTGAGCAGGGGCTCTGAAAGGCTTTGGGATCCCAGTACCTGATGGAGGGGGCAGAACCTCTCCCAGTCCCACCTCTGGATGCTGGGACTTCTTTCATCCCAGCTGGCATCTAATTGCAACCCATTACATGAAAATAATGCTATCCCCGTTCTAGATGTGAGCACATTAACTATTCCAAAGCGAGTGGATGTCCTGTGTGTTTCCAACTGCCCCTCCTCCCCAAACTGCCCATTCAGAAATGACCCACACACACATGGCAGCACCACTAAACCCTTTGGCAAACTTTAGGGGTGATTTGTACTTGCTTCTCCCTCCTCACCCAGGATGACTGTCCTCCCTGCAGGTGCTGATGGTGCGCTTTGCATCACTGTTCAATGTGAAGGACCAGACAGTGATGTTCCTGAGCCGTACCACCTACAGCCTGCAGGAGCTTGGTGCCATGGGCATGGGAGACCTGCTCAATGCCATGTTCGACTTTAGTGAGAAGCTCAACTCCTTGGCGCTTACTGAGGAGGAGCTGGGCCTCTTCACCGCGGTGGTGCTTGTCTCTGCGGGTAGGTCAAGTTCGCCTGACCTGGGAGGAGGCAGACGCAGTTCAATTCAACACACCTTTTATGGAGTACCTACTCTATGCCAGGCCCTGCACAGGGCACTGGGAATACAGACATGATTCAGACACAGTCTAGCTTGGGAAACAGACTCATGCCCGACTAATTATAAAACAGTGAGATAAGTGTCACAGTAAAAGCATGAATCGAGGAAGCACAGACAACTATTTCTGCCTGGGGGAGCTGGGGAAAGGAGTGACACTTGAGAGGGGTCTCAAAGGACAAGTAAGATGTTGCCAGGCAGAGAAAGGGGGAAGGGCATCCCAGGCAGAGGGAACTACAGAGCAAAAAGCAAGGGAGCCTGGCCACACGTGGCCTTTTCAGGGGAGGAGAGTGGTCTTGTAGGATGGGAGGTAGCCAGCCTGCCAGCCATGCTCCCGGCATTCAGGCACCCTCTGCTCTTGTGTGCAGGCCTGGAAGGAGCTGGAAGGAGTTGTGCCGCTCCTCTCCTTCCCCATTGGCCCTCTGAGGGGCTTCAGGGAGAGGCTGCCTTGCCTGCCAGGTCCTCGCAGACCTCCGGTTCCTCGTCAGAGGAGCTCAGGGAGCCTGCCTCACTGCTGTCGTCTTCCCCACAGACCGCTCGGGCATGGAGAATTCCGCTTCGGTGGAGCAGCTCCAGGAGACGCTGCTGCGGGCTCTTCGGGCTCTGGTGCTGAAGAACCGGCCCTCGGAGACTTCCCGCTTCACCAAGCTGCTGCTCAAGCTGCCGGACCTGCGGACCCTGAACAACATGCATTCCGAGAAGCTGCTGTCCTTCCGGGTGGACGCCCAGTGACCCGCCCGGCCGGCCTTCTGCCGCTGCCCCCTTGTACAGAATCGAACTCTGCACTTCTCTCTCCTTTACGAGACGAAAAGGAAAAGCAAACCAGAATCTTATTTATATTGTTATAAAATATTCCAAGATGAGCCTCTGGCCCCCTGAGCCTTCTTGTAAATACCTGCTCCCTCCCCCATCACCACGCTTCCCATCCCCCCTATTTAAACCACTCTCACTTTCCCACCCTCTCTGGCCCCCCATTTGTTCTGTTCCTGTCTCAAATCCAATAGTTCACAGCTGAGCTGGCTTCTGTGGTGTGTGCTCGTTTGGGGGCTGGGGTGGGACTATTGCCAAGGCTGGGGGGGGGACACCTCTCCATCTGGTCAGTTTGTGGGGCGGGTACTCTGCCAGCAGATGGGAGGATATAGGGAAACAGCACACAAGTCTAAGGGGGGTGCCCAAGGGGGTTATTTTCATCATATATTTATTACATAAATATATAGTAAAATAGACGAGCAACAATTACCATAAAAATATCTTTCTTTAAAATCCTGACCCAAAACACAACGGGGTGAAAAATCGCACATAACAGACATACTGATTGTCAACGTGGGGCAGGAGTAGGAGCCCCTCAAGTCACCCCTACCGGTCCCACCCCTCCCTGGGGAAGGGACCTACCTCCTTCCCTGTTTCTGGCCACAACCCCCCTCCCCCCACCCCAGCACCAGCTTCTCATACATTCAGTAGCGCCTCTAGGCAGTGTCCCCCTCCTCCCACCCAGGAGTTCCCAGGGCAGGAAGTACTGTCCCCCTTATGGACGGTGTCTGTGTCACCCGCCCTGCCCTCTCCCAGCCCTGCAGACCTGCCACCGGGGGATAGGGGTAGGGGCTCCTCCTCCCCCACCCTCCCCAAGTCTGAGCAGGGAGGAGGCTGGATGAGGTATGTGTGTTATAAGTGATGGGAGGGGAATACTGAGATGGAGAGGCGGCGGGTGGTGGGGGTGGGGTAGTGGTCATGGCTCTGGCACCCCCTTGTCCTGGCCTGGGCCCCTCAGCCTATTCCCAGCAACCCATCCTCCCACCAATACTGCACCTGCTGCCCCACCCAGCCTGCCCTAGTGCCCCGGGCCAACACTGGAGGAGGCATGCTAAGCACCCACGTCAAGGCCATTCCCCCTCATTAGCACCAATGGCCCCCAGGAGAGGGCCCTGTCCCCGACTTCCACAGCAGGGACTGGGACAGCTGCCTCTCTAGAGCAGGTGCGTGGCACTCCTGAGTCTCCCTGGCTCCTCCCCCATCACGTGTACTCACTCACACATTCACACACACAGACACTCCACGTCACGGAGGGGAGGGGGAAGGGCCAGCGGGTGGGGGATCACAGCTCACATGATTGAGAAGGATGGGGGGATTCCCATGTGCATGTAAGAGGCTACCATGTCCATGGTTGAGAAAGGGGTTGGAAGGTCAGGGGTGGGACTGGAAGAAGTGGGGAGACAGCAGACAGGTCAGGAACTCCACTGGGCCCCCAGGTATGGGAGGAAGGTGTGAGAGGGCTTCCCCACGGGACTGGAAGAATTCAGGAATCAGTACCCCAGGAGAGAGAGAGAGGATAGAGACAAAGACAGCATGGGCAGCATGGGGGCCCAGAGGGTTGGGGCAGGCGCTCGGGCAGGCGCTCAGACAGGCGACAGTGTGCTCCTCCAGGCAGTCTACCTGGGTGGAAACACCTGAAGAGTGGGGAAGGACGCTGCCCTAGTAGGCAGCGGAGCACTGCCGTGTGTGTGTGTGTGTGTGTGTGTGTGTGTGTGTGTGTGTGTGTGTGTGTTTAGGGGGCTATGGCAGGCTGAGGGTCAGAGTGGGGTGGCAGGTTCCCCACTGCTTAAGACATTTGTGCCCCAATAGTGCAAAGCGCAGGAAGCCCTGGCACCCCTCGCCCGCCCCCTGCCCTATTCCCCATGGCTTCCGGGGGCATCTATGTCCACCCATCCATCCCTGCCGACATGCAGCCCTGAGCCCAGGGCTCTCTGGTCTGCTCTGTCTGTCCCCCTCATTTCCTCCTTCCCACCTACGGGAGGGCCACCTCCTCCCTCCCTCTCTCCCCTGAGTGGGCATTGCCAAAGGCAGGAGGAAGAGGAGGGCAGCTCACCCAAGTGCAGACCAACAGAGCACTCCTCACCAGGAGGGTGGGAGATGGCTCAAGCCAAAGTCCCTGAATAGAGAAAAGAAGAAGGGAAAGGGGACCTAGGGGCAGAGGGGTGGCCAGCCTGAAGAGCTTCAAAGAAAATAGGAGGAGCACCAATTGCCTCCTCCCCTGGGGTCCCAACCAAGTGCCATCAATGGAAACACCCCCATTATACCTGCTCACCTGCCCCAGTGCATTGAGTGGGGGTGGGGAAGGAGGGCAGAGGTCAGAGAGAGCCCAGAAGACAGACAGGAAACAGGGAGAGTCCTACAGGAGTGGAGGCTCTGGGAGACGCTCACACACAACCCCCTTCCCCGCCCCTCCCCACGCAGCATCTGGATTGTAGCTAATACTGCAGGATATGAGGAGGGAAGGAGCCTGGGCCACAGTTTTTCCTGTGTGAGTGCCAAGGTGCAGAAGGAGGGGGGACAGGGAGAGGCCCCTGGGGCTGGGCACTTGAAAGGGGAGCTGTGTGGGCAGTAGGGCAGGCTGGTGAGGGGCCAGCTGGCATCCAGCGTGAGAGGTAGATGGAACTCAGCGGGCACGAGTGGCAGAGAGCAGAGCAGAAAAAGTACTGGGGTGGGGGTGCCAAAGGGGCACAGAGGGAGGGGCAAGGCAAGGGGGTGGCCAGGACCCTGTTGTGTCAACTCACAGCTCTGATCGGCAGCCCTACCCTTGGGGATCTGCGGGGGGGGGGGGGGGGGGGGCATTTCTCTCTGATCTGGGGGGAGGAAGGGCAGCTCTCAAAGTGCATGGGGATGGGAAAGGGGGGGATCCTTCCCCTCTGGCCAGCCTTAGTTAATAACTTAATATCTCTCTCTCTATCGCTCTCTCTCTCTCTTTTTTTGTCTTTTTCTCTCTGTCTAGTTTTTCTTCATTTAACTTTTCCCCTTGCTTGGTTTCCAAAGTGCAGTTAGGATGACTATCATTTTTAACCTCCAGGGGAGGAGCCAAGCCAAGCCTTTTTTTTTTTTTTTTTTTTTGCACCCAGGCATCTTGGGAAAGTAGAGGCCCTTAGCCTGGAGGGGAAACCTAGGCCAAGGAACTGGGTGGGGGATCTCTTGTATGTGTAGGGGGTGAGTGAGGGCATCTTCCCCCATCCCACATTCTTCCTTTCCCTACAGTCAAGATGGCTTGTCCCTCTTAGTTCTCTTCCCCTACCTTCTTAGAGGATGGGGCCCCGGGAACTACAGGACACGGTCCCAGCCTCCCATACTGTCCTTTCATAGCAAGTTCATTTGTTTGCCCTGTCTCAGGGCTGGAGGTTCTGAGGGGGACCTGGGCAGTGCAGGGGTGTATGGGAGCTGCATCTATCCAAGGATGGGAGGAAGGAGAGAAGAGGTTGGGGGGTCTCCCTCAGCCCCCAGCTCTGCCCCTTCTCTCCAGACTCCTCCCCACCAGCTCCGCACACCCTCTGGCCGCCTGAGGCTTTAGACTTCCTGATCCTCAAAGACCTCGAGGAAGAGTGGGGGAAAGAGTTCGGTGGGGCACTCGACTTTCATGTGGAGGAAGCGGCTGGCGTGGCAGGCCCCGATCATGCGGAGGTCAGTCACCTTCATCAGCAGCTTGGGCCAGAAGTGCGGAATGTTGTGTTTGCGGTGGTTGACGTAGTGCTCGAACGCCAGCAGGTATGCCTCCTGACTCTTCTCGATCTTGTCCACACACAGCAGGCCCGAGCGGTCTGCAGGGAAGGAAGGGCATGATGGGTGAGTGGTGAGGGCCTGGGAGAGGCATGGGTGAAACATGGGGTAGCATATGAGCAAGGGACCAGAAGGGAGACTGAGGCAGAGAGGTTAGGAGATATCCAGAGAATAAAATTGCATTGAAGGACACATGTAGGGTCAGCCACTAGGCAGAAGGTGATGGCCAAGACTCAAGAGAAGGGCAGGGAGGGGGCTGGGGGGATGGAGCAAAATATAAGGAAGATGGGGGAACAGGGAGGGGGGCCCAGGACAGGAGGAAAGTGTGGAGAGAGGGGAAGACTGGGGGAAAGAAAGGGGTTGGTGGTCAGGGAGGGGGGTGGGAATGAGGGTAGGGAAGGGTTTGGGGGATAAGAGATAGGACTGAGAGACAGGAGTGATGGTGGACAGAGGTAGATGGGAAGAGTGTGGGAGGCGAGGAACAAAGGAGTATATTAGTGACAGGATGGGGGGCAGAGAGGAAGAATGGGGCAAAAGCCTGATAAGGAACAGAACAAGAACTGGGGGACAAGTGATAGGCCTGGGGACCAAAGGTGGGGTGGCTGACAGAGCATGGAAGAAGAGACAGAGGACAGCCTGGGTGACAGACAGGCAGCCTGTGGAAGAAGGGATAGGCCAGAGAGGTAGATTTGGGGAACAGAGTCTTTAGGAAAAAAGGAGAGCAACAAGCTCAGGGTTCAGTCAAGTCCCTGTAAACTCCTGGGCCCTCCCAGCCAACCAGCAGGTACCTGTTGACATTAGCAGCACAGCCTGCAGCAGAGCCACTTCCGTGTCATCCAGGTTAAAGGCAGAGAGTGACTTGCCCAGTTCAAAGATGGCGTCGGAGACCACTCCCAGGCCGCCATTCTTGAGCTGCTCCCGCTTGACAGCCATCTCCCCACTCAGCGTCAGGGTGTCGCTTTCGGGGTCATAGCGGACAGCCGCCCGCAGGGACATGATCTCCATGCAGCACCCCTTCAGGAGGATGATCTGGTCTTCGCAAGGCAGCTGTGGGGCGGCAGGGCCACAGGACCACAGGACCACTCAGCATGCTGTCCCCATGCTCCAGTCTCTTCTACAGTTGACCTGGTGCTGAACCATGTCTCCCCTATTTTACTTAAACCTCACAGTTATACAACTCTGAGGCAGGTCCCATTATTCTCCCCAGCCCAACACAGAAGAAAAAACAGAGGGACAGGGCATTTAGGTAAGTTGGCGAGGTCTGGCAGCTAGGAAAGCAACCTGTCTCCTGCCCACAATGAGGAGAATGCTCAGGCTGTTTGGAGGTGGGTAGGCACACAGACGAGGGGAAAGGGGCTGGGGAGGTAAGTGTGAGGAGCTAGCAATGGTTGTATGTTGGTGACTCCCTGTCCAGAGAACCTCAGAAGAGCATGCAGTGGGACTGGTTGCCCTGGGGGCTGCCCCAGGTTCCCTCCATCATGGCACTACTTCTTTCCTCCCATCTGCCACTCACCTCGGAGAACATGGGCAGTTTTTTGGCAAAGTCCACCACACGAGTGATGGCCGGGGTGATGATCTTGGTAAACTCGCTGAAGGCCTCTAGGTCTACCTTGTCTCCATCTGGCATGGAGACGATGGGTGACTGGCCAATGTCATCCGGCTAGAGGGAGAGATAGGGGTCAGTTGAGGCTGCAGACCCCTTTCAACCTCTCACTGAGACTCCCTGCCCACCAGGGGGAGCTCCAAGGCAGCCTGGGGAAGAGGGGCCAGATAGGACTAGCTGTGTCCTACCTCTGAGGTTTTAAACCAGAGGATAAACCCTAGAGGGTACTCCAAGTCTGCTAATAATAATGATGGTAAGAATGGAAGCAGGAGTCATGTAATAATCATCCCAGTTGTAATGACTGACCAAGTATTAGGCTACATGTTCTACATATCTTATTTAATCCTCACCACCATTCTTTTTTTTGTTGTTGTTTTTGTGGTGCTGGGGATCGAACCCAGGGCCTTGTGCTTGCAAGGCAAGCACTCTACCAACTGAGCTATCTCCCCAGCCCCACAATTCTATAAAGAAGATAAAATCATCACCATTTCAGAGACCAGGAAACTGAGGCCTAGTATAGTTACGTATTAGGGCCAGTCACATGACTAGATCCTGACAAACATCTGCTTAGTACTGGAGCACATGCTTTTAATTGTGCTCAGTTCTACCCCATAGCACACTCTATCAGGAACCAGGAGCCAGTTTTTGGTCTTCCCCCACCACATACAAACACCTGTCCATTTCCTGAAAAAACAATCCTCCACTTGGCACTCAGTTTTGCCAGGGCCTAACACAATGCCTGGAACGCAGCAAATGCTCAAAAATACTGTTATGTGACTATGCCTTCATGGTCCCCTCCCAGCCACTGTGGGCAGGAAAATGAGAAGGGGTCAACCCTGCACTGAAAATTTGATGAGAAAAACAAGCCCTGTCCTCATGGAGTACCCCATCAGAGGACCAAAGAGCAATGACACATACAAAGAAGTACAAAATCAGGACCACCAAGGTGTAGCTCTGGGCTGGATTACACTGAGGAGGCTTTCCAAGGGAGGCAAGCCTCAGCGCCCACTCTCCTCTCCTGCCAACTGGTTGCCGCTCTCCTGGTGCCCCTTACCAAGAATTTCCGCCTCTGCTTCCAATGGCTGCCCTGGGCATTGGTGCTGCGATGGGCTTCCGTGGCAACATGGATCAGATCCCACTCTTCGGGAGTGGGCTCTGGTCGCTGCTGCAGAGATCGGATCATCTCCTCTTTTCGCCTCCGCTCCCGGTTCTGCTCGATCAGCTTGCGCTTGGCCACTCGCTTTGAGTCATCTAGAACCACTGTCAACAGAGACACAAGACTCCTTGCAGGGCACCCTCCCCCCTCTACCCACAGTCCTCTCAGAAACTACTCTTCCTAGTGCAGAGGTTGAGCAAATCCAAGGGTCAGAGAGGTTAAGTGACCTCCAAATCACCTAGTAATTGGGTGATACAACTTGGACCATGATCGATAAAGGGGACAATGTCAACTCCAACTTGGAAGGATCCAGGGGAGTATCACGTTCTGGTCTAATGGGTTATGGTGACAATAGTTTCTAGATGATCTTGCCTCCCAGTCACCAGCCAATGAAAGATAACCCCTTACCCAGAAAGGGGGCATCTTCCCTGGGAATCAGGATTACAGGGTTTAGAGGGTGCTTAGGAGTTCTTTTTACCCAACAATGCTCTACGTCTCATACGTGGTGAAAGGCAGGTAGACATCCCAGCACATGTGCAAGACCCATAGAGAATCCTGTTCCCTTTCCCCTTATAACAAGGGCATCGGGAACCAAGACTGAACAGTCCACCATCAACCTGACCTGGATTGAACTGTTACTCTGCCCTGACGGAGATGCCATCCCTGAATCACCCCTACCCCAGCTGAGTGTCTCAACTCCCCCGGCCCGTGCCCCTTACAGTCCATGGCCATGCCCACGGCAATGCACTTCTTGAAGCGGCACAACTGGCACTGATTGCGGGTAATCTTGTCGATGACACAGCAGCTGTCATATTTGCAGGAATAGGTGGGATGGAGGTTCTTCTGGATTGTGCGGCGAAAGAAGCCCTGGGATAGGGGGAGATGGAGCAGGTTCTAATCATGACTTCCTTGGTCAACCGCACAGTTTACTGGGGGCTGGTGAGAAAGTCAAGTCAGCGAAGGAACCTGGCGTTCTCCTGACACTGCAGGCACAATGACCTGAGAAATACAGCCCCCAGGCTGCAGAGAGATGGGGAGTATCTGGGAATGGCAAAGGTAGGAATGATGGCTGCATTGGTGAGCACTGGGTCTGGGATGGTGTGAGAAGCTGTGAAACTTGAAGGAATAGCAGCTTTGGAAGCCCAATTGGTATCTTATTTTCCATCCTGTTAACCCAACACTGACCCAAATACCATTCTCATGTACAATATGTTGCCTGTTGCCCATGCAGGTGCAATTCATGAAATAGGAAGATCAAAAGTCATGAAAAGGCATTGGGTATGAACTCTAGTAGCTTGAAAAAAAATTACATGTATCAGGATTAGTCTTTGCTCTAAAGAAGAAATCTCAAGAACCAAGAGGGTGGCAATAAGAATAGCTAGAACTTAAGGGCTGGGGTTGTGGCTCAGTGGAAGAGCGCTTGCCTAGCATGTGTGAGGCACTGGGTTCGATCCTTAGCACCACATAATAAAATAAAAGTAAAAGAATAGCTAGAACTTGAATTGAATGCTTACTATGTGCCAGGCACTTAGTAAACCTACTAACCTTTTTTCCCTGCATCATTACATTTAACCGGGATGACAACCCTGTGAGGCAGAAATTGTCATTGTTTCCATTTTGCACACCAGGAAACTGAGGCTTGGAGAGATTGAGCAATTTGCCCAAAGTGAAATGGTTAACTGGGCAGCAGAGCCAGAACTCAGCCCCAAGTAGAGGACATTAAGGTATGAGATCTCAGATTCTGGGGTGCATTAAAACCATCTAGTGTAATAACCAAAGACACAGATTCCTGGTTCTCATTCTAGACCTAGAAAATCAAACTCTCTAGGAAAGGAGCCAAGACAGTTCTGCCTTTGGGGGATGTTCCCTGGGACCCAGATGTTGTGCTCTATGCTACATTACTGGTGTTGCTTCTAGGAGCACTGCTTTGGAACTTAAATCCCTAGACCACCAGATTTGGTTGACACTAAGAAAGAAACTTCAAGTTTTCACAATTTTAAAATGACCTGCTTCTTGGAAAGTCTGACATTTGCAGAAGGTGGTGATCCTGGAAAAGCCATGCAGGTTGAAACAACCAAAGTAAAATCTAATTAAGCCTCCACAAGTCTATGACCTTGTCCCCTCTGCCTCAGGAGAACCTGCGGTTCTCATCTCTTGTGTGTACCCACCATGCCCCCCAGCACTGGTTCTCACCCTTTCAGGTGCATTGGAAGCACCTGGGAAGCCTGTTTAAAGTCAGAATCCTGAGCTCCAGCACAAAATGGTTCTGACCAAGTAGGGGTGGGATGTGTGTAACCTAGGAATCTGCATTTTGGCTAGTACTACAGGTGGTTCATGGACCACATTTTGAAAAACATCAATGTCTGCTTTAAGTCTGTTCCTCTCTTGTAGGCTGTGGGGAGCTTGAGGGCAGGACATACTTTGTACTCCTCACTCTAATAACTTCATGGATGGATGACAGCTGACATTTATTCAGGGTTTCTTATATGCCTGGCACTGTTTTACACACTTCATGTGAATTATCTCATCTAATTCTCCCAACAAATCTATGAAACAGGTAGTATGATTATTCCCATTTTATACATAAAGAAACTGAGGCTCAGAAAGGTTAGGCCATTTACCTGTGAGTGGAAGAACAGGGATTATAAGTGAATGAATAAATTAATGTGTAAGAGAAGAAAAATGATGATATAGTAGGTGGGTTTTAGGTTAGATGTTTACAGAGCTTGTCTGTCATGCCAGGTGCTGAGGGACTCAAAGGGAATAAGGGGGGGCTCGGGTAGTGGGGGAGGGGCAGGAGATGGCTGGTCCATACCTTGCAGCCCTCACAAGTGATACAGCGGTAATGATAACCGGTTGCCTTGTCCCCACACACGACACACTGCTCGTCTTTGTCCAGGTAACTAGGGATATACCCTGGGAGGGAGGAAAGGATGGAGGCAGCAGGCATGGCGTGGAGCCCAGCAAAGAAGCTCCTATACTTTCCCCAGTCCCAACTTATCCTTTCTGGCCCATCTCCTTGCCCAGCCTTGCTGAAGGGATCTTTGTCTCCAGGTAGAAAGGTAGAATCCTGGAGATACATGGGAGTTAATTTTGTCCATCCCTTTTTCTACAAATATACCAGATGTCAGTTCTTTTGACTGCCCATTTAGGGTCCTCCCCCTTCTTTTCTTTTTCCTTTCTCCTTTTTTTTTTTTTTTTTTTTTTTTTTTTGAGATCAGGTCTCACTACATTGCCCCAACTGATCTCAAACTCCTTGGCTCAAGTGATCCTCCTGCCTAAGCCTCCCAAGTAGCTGGGACTACAGGAGTGCATCACGGGGACATTTTGGTATATCTAAGGCATAAAGGATGGCAGAGAGAGAAACATGAACAGGAGCAGCTCATCTCAGGAGGATACAGACTTTCCATCCTCTATTTCAAGCCCTGATTCTGGTGGGGTGTAATGTGAGATCATGGGAGAAGGGAAAAGGCCCTCCTTGTCCTAATCCCTCCTCAAGGGCTGGAGCATGTCCCATATCACCACTCTCAGGCCCAGGCAAATCCATCCCAAGCCCTGTAGGAGGCTCTCCCCAGGGACATAGGAGGTGTTATAAGGGAACCTAGCCCCCCACCAGAAGGCCCCATGTGGCCCTGATGGGGTCAGGGGTGCAGAGAAGGGGTACATGAAGCCAGGCTCACCTGACATGCTGGTTTTCAGGGAACATTGGCCGTTCTTTCTTTTTCGCTTTCCATCTGGTGACCTGGCACTGGATGGGGGTAAAGTGAGTAGAATCACCAGAGCAGTCTTTGGACAGTCCTTTCTTATCCAAGAGGCTCATCCCACCCCCCAGGACCAACTCCTCCATATAAATCCCCATTCTACCCACCCCCCATGTCAGTTGACAAAGCTTAGAAGGGTCTAGCTATGTGGTAGCTGCAGGGAAGAGACAAAGGGCTTGACTGAGACAAAAGCATGTTCTAGGACCCCGACACAAACACACACACACACACACACACACACACACACACACACACTTGCATTGTTCTAATGCCACAATGCACACCTACATACATACATGTATACCCCCACCACACACTGCAGATTTTAAGTACCCATAATCCACAGAATATCCACATATTTAAGCCTTCAACAAATGACAAATATGCAAAAAAGATACCTCAGAATATTCTTAAAGCTATGTAACCTTTAGAACATATACACTTATATATACAACGGGACATCCATGCATATGAATAACAATGCAGACTTCAGTATAAACCCAAGTATGGCAATAAAGATCTACATATCAGTGCAATTTTCAGGGCATTCTCAAGTGTGTTATGTGATTTCTAGGATATGCCTCTGGACAGGCACCTAATATTACCACCCCCCCAGTGTGAACATGTTGTTTGATTTCCAGGTCATGCACACATGCTAAATAAGCCATAATGACTGGAAATACTAGAGTCACCCTGTTCCCAGCCTCCATTTAACAGAGCAGCAAATGGTATCACTTTTGTGCTTGATGACACTGTGCACTGGAGTCAAAGCCAGGTCAAGGACCCTGAGCCCCTCCATGCAAGGTATTATTAGCAACTCAGTCACTGCACATATATGTTGCTAGGTTCTCCACATACATGTTATATAACCTCAGTGCACACAGGTTACATAAGCCCTCTACACGCATGCAAGGATTGTATAACCTTCCACACCCACCCTGCATGTGGCACGTTGCATGGCCCCTCCTCCTAGAGCCGGATGCAGCTCCCAACACACTGACATAGTGACCTTGGCCAGGGTCACAGTAACAGACAGCCCCGTGCTCCACACCCCCTGGGGATTACCCCTGTCTGGTTCCTACAGGGCTGGAGGGTCAGGCCTCCCTCCCGCCTTCCGGAGGAATAAGTGCAGAGGAACTCAGGCCACCTAGGTCCCAGTGGAGTGACCAGCTTCAGCAATTACCAGACTCATAATTGCTGTCCCAGGGACTGTCACAAGGTGGCGCAGGAACATGGGGGAGGGGCTGCAGTCCTGGGGTACAGGGAACTTACATTCCTGCCTTTGTACAAGCTCTCAGGGCAGATTCTCCCATGCCCACATAAGTCTGGGCAGGGGCTGCAATTGACAGATATACAACAACAAAACAGACTTCCTTCTCATATGTTTACTTGAATTGAGAGTTTTAGGGAGAGGGGTTACTCTAGCACCCTTCCTAAAAGACTGCAAATCCCCATCCTTTCCTCTCCTCCAGGGAACAAGTCTTGAGCCCTAGGGCTTCGCCTGGCCAGGCCTCCAGCCTTCTGGCTCAGGATCTGATCTCCTAGGCAACAGCCAGCCACACTGCTCCCCAGAGTACCCCCACCCCCCACTCTTTTCCTGGCCATAGGCACAAGCTGTACCCAGTTCCTGGGACAACATGCCAACTGGGACAGAGCTCTGTGCCACTTGGAATTGGTGGGAGACAGAAAGACCCTCTGGGTTGCTCAAGGACAGTGCATATCATAGGTAACCCATCCCTAGTTGTGTGGCAGGGCTGACACCTCACCCACGTGTAAGCAAAATCTTTATGGTTGGCCTGCACTTTCACTTCCTGGGAGGAGCCCCATGGCAGTGCTTGCCCTTAACCATGAACAAGGAAAAGCTTGTGGGGCTCCCAATAGATTCCAAATTTAAGTGTGGGCTATGACCAATAGTTATTGGTGCATGTGTCCTGAAATGTCAAATTGTATGCAGTATGGCTTACAGACGACATATTTCCTTGTGGTCAGATGGTGGAAGGGCTGATAAGGAGAGGAAGATAATGGTAATGCCTTTTGGATCACACATGCCCAGATGAGGGCAGCAACACTGGGGACATCAGAGATTGTTCAGCATAGTCCAGGAAGAGGCCATGTGCCTGCTGCCTGTAATTACTCTGCTCTGTATCACGCCCCCCTTCAAAATGGGCACCTCTCAATCAAAATCTCTAATTCCCTGTGTCATCTGAACATCCCTCATCTCCTGGATAAAGGTAAGAAGCAGCGCTGCTGGCCTCACACCCATCTCCTGAGGTGCTTAAAAGGTAGCACTACAAAAGGAGCTGAGTTTTCTTTTGACCACGCTCTGCTGCCTCAGAGTTGGCAATACCACGTTGCTGGACCCATTACCTGTTCTCCTCTGGGTCTGACCCACACTCCACCTTGCTTGGCTTCTGTTCCATTCACTTCAATTCCATCCAGGAGGCCCTCCAGCACGCCAAGAGACTGGGGTGGGCACAGTGGCCCCCCCGGTACACCCACAGGCCACCCACCCACTGCCACCCAGGCCCTAGGGCACAGCACCCATGGTACCCGCCTCAACACTTGGCCTTTCACACCATACCCTGCACCCCAAGGGGGGCAGGCGGTGGGAGGGGCCAGGGAGTGGCAGGTAGGAGAGCTGGGGGACAAGCAGGGTTTGTGGGGGATCCTGGATTAGGGGCAGGGGGAGTAGCTTCGGAGTCTTGTCCTGTCCAGAGTCCCTGTGGAGAGAAGAGAGAGGCAGGGGTAAGAAGGCACCACGGGCAGGGGGTGGGTAGGAGTCCTTTGGTGGCAATATTCAGGGCTTCTGAGACTCATAATAAGATGGCAGGGGCGTGAAGGGCAGGTGCAGGGAGAGGATCACAGTACAGCAGTGAAGACTGGAGAGCCATATCCCAAGCCCCAGACATGGAAAGGTATGGAGGGAAAGAAGGAGCTCATCCTGGGAGCAGGTAACAAATTTAATCCTTACATTTGAACAAATGTCTGGTCCTTAATGACTATCTATTAAACTTTAGCTACCATCCCTATCCAAGTTTTCCTAAGATCCATTAGTATTGTAGTGGTAAGAGGGGACCAGAGATGAGCAGGTTCCAGCATAGGCATGAGGGTACCCAGAGAGGCAGGATGGAGCAGCATGCAGGGATCATGAATGCTCACCTTACTGCCTTAACAGAGACCCTGAAAGAAATGGGGCACTGACCTCCCCTGCTGTCAGCCTGGAAAAAAACCTGCAACTCTGGCCCCTTAAGGGTTCCAGGACCTCCTACATGAGGTCCCAAATCCCACTGTCCATTTTGAGGACCAGACATCATTATTATTATTATTACTATTACTATTATTGGTTTTGAGGACTGAACCCAGGGGCCCTTTACCACTGAACTACATCCCCAACCCTTATTATTTTTTATTTTGAGACAGGGGATTGCTCAGTTGTTAATGCTGGCCTGGAACTTGCAGCCTCAGCAGATCCTCCTGCCTCAGCTTCCCAAATAGCCAGGATTACTAGGCATGTGCCACTGCACCCAGAAAGGACCAGACTTCTTAGTTGGTTTAGCTGAGCTGTCACCCACAAGGATAGCAAAGGAAAAAGGAGAGTAAACTAATATGTGCCTTCCCAAGTAGGCTTCCGAATTTTACAGATAGGAAACTGAGTCTTAGAAAGATTGACTATTCACTCAAGTCCACATAGCAAGGAAGCAGGTGGCTCAGGAGTTACAGCCTCGTAGCCTGGCTCTAATGCCAGCCTTGGTCTGCTACCGGGAGCCAGAGCAGTGCCATTCCAGGTCCACCATCCTTCTGCACTGCACCTCTGGCCCTGGCTGCAGACTTGTGGCAGGTGCAGGCATATGGGAGGGAGGGGGACAAAGGGTACAGCTCCCCACATACAACCTCCATCACGTGGCTGCTGTACCAGATACCTTGCCCTGGGCCCCCTGGCCCCACCCCCAGGAACTGATAAGGCACCAGGGTAAGAGGAGGGGGCAGAGATAAGTCAGGGCACTGAGCAGGGCCTCTGCACCCAGACAGTCGCTGGGTGTGGAGCATGGAAGGAGCACAGAAAATCAGCCCATTCTGCCTCTGACATCCGCCCCCCCAGGCCAGGACTGGGCAGTGGGGGCTGGACAGGAGACTGGGGGGGTGGGGGGGAAAGCAGGGAGCTTTAGCCCAGGGAGCCATCAAGAAAGTAGGTCAAGTTTTTCTTGGCTTGTGGAGAAATTCCTGTTATAAATTTATAATGGCGTAGCCAGCCCTTGGGGTGGAGGTTGGGGGAAGGAGGAGTGGGTGGGGATGCCCAGGGGTTGGGCAGTGGGGCCTGCTACTCTCAGTCAGAACAGAGAGGGGGTAGGGGGCAAGAAGAGCTGTGGGGGTTGGGTTGGACAATAGAGGCTATTCTGTTCCCACTTCTATCTGAGCCCAGAGGCTTCATTTGGTCTGTCTGCCTCTAAATGTCTCTGTCTCTGTCTCTCTCTCTCTCTCTGGGTGTCTCCCTGTCTCCCCCCAGGCTGTGCCTCGGTGCTTGGCACACCCTGGCTGCGGTGCTGCCCCCGCCTGTCTCCTGCCCGCCTGGCACACTGCCACCACTTGTTTACAGAAGCTGGAAAAATCCACTCGCCAGCCGGAGGCCCAAGCGCCCCCAGGGAGGGGAGGAGGCAGGCCCAGGAGTGGGCAAGCTAAGAGAGGGGTAGCCCTGGGGAGCAGGCCCTCCGGGCAGGCGAAGAGGTCCAAGGCTATAGGAATGGGCATTAGCAGCTGTCAGTCAGGCTGGGCAGGGAACCCCAGCAACAGCCACAGGGCACAGGCGGCTCCTGCCCCCAGGCCTTAGCTCTGGAAGACCCCTCCCCCACACCCCAACACTACCAGTTGCTACAGGGCTGACCTGGGGCAATGCCAACCTAAGCCACCCTGTTTATTTTCCCTTCCCCCTCCCCAGCCCAGCTTTAATTCCAAATGTATCTGGGCACTGCCAAGGGCTTGCACGTGCCTACTGGGGGGAGGGGCAGGGTCCTTCTCTGCCCTACCTCTGTGCAGAGCTGTACCTTGGTGCCACTCAGTGCAGCACACTTCCTGGCACTGGGCAGAGGATCAAGGTACTGCCCTTATTGCCTAGGGCACCCTTGCCAGGCACCTACCAGGAGTCTAGAATCCAGGGGGGCTCCTTGAAATCTCTCCAGTGACGTATCTGGGCCTCTGAGGCAACACAGTGCCCATGTAGAATGTAAGGGGCATGTAAGGAGGCACAAACCATGAGAGCCTGCGTTAGTTGGAGCAGAAGAGGTCAGTGGGGAACGGGACTGGGGCAGGGATACCCACCCTGAAGGGCAACCCCTCTCCCCTTCTCCTGGAGTCCAGCTTAATATTCCTAAACTCCTTCCTGGAACATCCCTTGCAGAGGCACAGGCTCAGTCTCAAGGAAGCAGAGAGGGTGGAGCTACAGGACTCAGACTGCTGTCTGCTGGACAGCAGGACAGTAAGACCCACCTGTCGGCTGCCCTGGCTACCCACTCCCTCTTTGTCAGATAAGAGCTGCCTAGTGGCAGTGTGGGCAAGGTGCCCGCAGAGGGGGAAGCATTTCATTAAGCTTAAGTGCTTCTGTGATGGGGGTACAGGGATGAGAAGCCAATGCGGCATCCGTGGGCACCATGCCAGGTTCCCACTGCTGTCAGTCCCACTCCACAATCCTGCGGATCTGAGGGACACCCCCAGAGGACTTCTGGGGCTCACAGCTGGGACTATCTGCACCTAGGGTCTAGCCTCAAACACTGCACACCACGCTGCCACCTGGTAGCTCTTATTCTGAGCTTGGCTTTGGCCCCACCTTTCTGGGGCCCCTGAACTTTGCCCTTAATGTTCTGAAGAAAGCCCTGCCCTCCTTCTTGACAAGCCCAGAGACACACACGCAGGGCAGGGGGGTAGCTGAGAAAAAGGCAGAAAGAGGAGGAAGAAAAGGGCAAAAGAGGTGATAGGGAAAGGGGAAGAAAAATAGGAAGAGGAAAGAACAAAGAGACAGGGCAGGGACGGGAAGGTAGAGCTAGGGATGTCAATGTAGTAAAGGGAAAGGAAGAAAAGGGAAGGATGGGAAGGGGGTGGGAGAGGAGGTGAGGTGGGAAAGAGGACAGATAAGGGGAGGAGAGACAGATGAAGGAGGGGAGACAAAGGGAGAAAGGTAACAAAGAAAGATGGGTGGGGGGTGCTTTGTGCCCCGCCTAAGTTCCTCCCCATGGAGGCTGGGGAAGGGGGAGTAGGAATGGTTTCCACGGTGACAGCTGGTTCTTGGTGGCCTGGCATGTAGGCTATTAATAGTGCTGTGGGTAGGTTCACACCTCCCTCTCCCCTTCCCCTCGGCTTGCTGCTAGGGTTGGGGGAGATCCCTCCCCCACCACCTACTCCCAATCATTCAGCATGGATGCCCTGACTCCACACCACCAGGGCCAACAAGGGCAATGCTAAGGGACCTGGGCAGTCACTGTGGTCCAAACACACATGGCATGCACAGGTAGACAGACAGGTATGTTTGTGCAGATGCTGCCCCTGTGTCAAAGTGGGCTCCCACAGGCAGCCACCAACCCACTGCAGAGCTGCAGCAGCAACACACGCCCCACATTAAGGGTCAGACATTTCCCTGGGGCTGGAACCTATTTCTTTACCCAGACCCCCTTTCCTTCTATTTTCAGGTATAGATTAGGCAGGGCTGCCCCACCCAACTTTGTTATCCTAGTGCCAGGAAAGGGGAGTGAAGGCAGGAAGGCAGGTACAATTTGGCAGGTGTGATGTGGCAGAGAAGTAGAGACTTGGGCACAGCTTAGCAGGCATGGAGGGCAGGGAGGGAGAGAGGCAACACCCTTGGACGGGCTCTCATTGGGTCCCCAGAAGATGAAATTCTGGAGCTTAAGAACAGAAACTCATGTCCCAACTATTATGGGGCCTCAGAGGCTAGAAAATGGGAGATAGGGGTGGGGGATGTACATAAAGGTGGGGGGACTGGTTAATTAAACAAAGGATTCTCCCTGCCCGCCCCCCCCCCCCCAAAGAATATAACAGGAAACTCTCCCCTGCAGGTCAGAGACAGAAAGACATAAACAGCAGCCCTGTCTTGGGCCAGATGCCCAGTACTAACATCAAAGACAGCGCTTCCCCTCCCACTCCCCCATAACCTCGCCCACCTGCTTCTCCTTTCCCCCCCTCCTCCAGCCCAGACCAGCTCCAGTCAGGTATTAAGGTGGGCATCCAGGACTAGGGGGTTACCCCTCTGGTTATGTTCAGTCCCCATGCCCACTGATGGACGACTGGGCCTATCCCCAGGCTCAAGAGTTCAGCCCCTTCCTTACCAGCCCACAGAACTTCAGGCCCCCTGCCCTAATTCCCCTCAGGAATGGAAGCAGGAGATCCAAAGGCCAAGAAGGCAGAATCAGGAGCACCCCCAAGTTGGGCATGGCACACTCTCCCCACCCTCCCCCCAGCAGCCAGTGGGTAATTGGAGCTGGGAGCTGGGGCAGCTGAACGCTGGAGGCATGAATGTCACAGGGCCAAGGCGTTTGCTGCAGATGGCATCATGGGCACAAGGCTTGGGGTACTCCCTCTACACTCTTCTAAGGCAAAAGTTGCCTGCCAGCCCCAGGAGTCTGGCCTAGTGGGGGAGGGAATGGTGGAAGGGAAAAGAAAGGCAGAGATGTTCTCCCAGGCACCCCAGGGAGGCAGGAGCTAGCCCCCACCCAAGGAGAACTGGCAGAGGCAGAGGGAGGGAGAGGAAGAGAAGGAGAAACAGAGGGGAAGAGAGGGAGGGAGTAGAAAGGAGGGAGGGAGATGAAAGGGGAGGGGGATTGGGAAGTTTGTGTGCATGTATGTGTGTGTGTGAGAGGAGAGAGGCAGAGAGAAGAGAGAGAAAGGGAGAGAGGGAGGGAGGGAAGGAGGGGAAGGGAGAGGAGAGGGAGAGGGGGAGAGAGAGAGGAGTGAGAGAGAGAAAGCAAGAGTGCACAAGCAAATGCAGCTGAGTCTCCGGCACACACACAGACACGTGCAGACACACACACTCACCCCGCATGCGCAGACCCGCAGGGCTCCAGCACCGTTCCAGGAGATATTCAGGAGCCCTCCCCAGCCCACACATGCACAAAAACACTCTCACATGGATGCGTGCACAACACACCCACTCACTGATGTGTACGAAAATGCTGATAGCCACCAAGCCCATTCCCTCCTCCTCCCCAGCCCTGGAAAAAGAGAAAATGAAACAGGCAGCTAGCACTCAGACAGCCAAGAGCCCATCTCTTCTGAGGAGGAGGAGGAGGAGGAGGAGGAGGAGGAGAGGAGGAGGAAGAGGTGGAGGAGAGGAGGAGGAGGATGCAGTGTCTGGGGGCTTGGCCCAATCACGTAGCTCTTTGCCACTGCTGGGGGTTTGGCTGTGCCTTTGGCACAAACTTTTAACCTCAGTCCCTGCTCTCCAGACGGAGTGCCCACTTCCCAAAGCAGGGGAGCAAGGACAGCATTTCCTAGACACAATAGCATCCATATGGCTCCCCTGGTCTACCTAGTGAACTTCTGACCCTCCCTCTGGATTACCTCATACCAACCAGGAGGGAGGTTGCCTTTAGAACCCTAGCTTTAGCCTGCCAGGTGACACTAAGGTGAAAACACATGTCCCCACTACTGAGAACAGTCTTAGTTGTTCCTAGTGGCATGCATGTTCTCAGCCTAGTGTGTGCCAGTTCTGGGAAGAGAGGAAGATCCTCAGGCACTGCTTACCACACCAGGCAGCAATGGATTGAATGAGGAATCATCCCATCTTATGGGGGTTTTGTTGGTTGGTTGGTTGGTTTTTCAGTGCTGGGGATGGAACCCAGGGCCTTGCATGTACTAGCAAAGACTCTACTACTGAGCTACACCCCAGCCTCAACTACCTTATGTTCTACTTTTTTAAAAAAATTATTTGTTCTAATTAGTTCTAATTAGTTATACATGACAGCAGAATGCATTTCAACTGACTGTACATAAATGGAGTGCTACTTGTTACCTTGTGTTCTTTATCTTCACTCTGAGTAGGAAAGACATTGTTTCCAGATAAAAACCCAGGCCCAAAGTCCCACCACTGGTGAATGGCAAAGTCCTAGCATCCCAACTCCCAGGCAGAGTTCTTTCCACACAGTGACACCTGCCTACCCCTACCCCAAGAGGCACCAAAGTTCCCCAAGCAGTTGTGAGAACTGGAATTGAGATGCATTTCTGCTCCAAAGCTTCCCAGTCACCTCACCATGGGGCATCTACCATTGTCCTTGCTTCACCTTGGAGGGCAGAGGCTGAATAAAAGGGGCCTGGGGGAGAGGGGATCCTGATCATCAGACTTACAAAAGGAAAGAGGCACCCCAGGACAGACCCAGGATCTCCAAGTACCATGCCCACCAGGCTGATCCTTCATCAGGGTCTCAGTTTCTCTCTGCCATTACCCGTCACACTAAAGCCTGCTCTGTGCAGGAAGAGGAATTTGGCATCTGTCAGTCAGGACTGGGTTCTGGTAGGTGAATGGTAGGAAGCTGGGGCCCTGGGCCCCTAAGAGAGAGGAAGAGTGCTGCCTCCTCCCTGAGCTCTGTGCTGCATCTACACATAAAAAGGGAGAGGACGTGGGGAGAAGTGAGGACTTTGTTATCTCTCTGCCCCTTCACTCAGACTTGTCCCAAGAGAGATGTAGTGATGCACAAAGATTCATGCATGTGCCCTTAGCTGAGGAGGTGTGTCCCAGGGGTTGAGATGTCAAGGACTTCTTTTAAGCTAAAAAGAGCGGGTCAAGGAGGGTGGGCAAGGGGGCCTACCTTGGCCTCTTTCCATATACTTGTTCAGGGTTGCAAAAAATGCATAGGAAAAACAGACTTGATGTGAAGGGTGAGGAAGCTAGAAACTGGAGACCCACTGTCCCCCACCCCAGTTCCATTCCTTTTCCTGTGATGTTTAGGAGACCCAATTTTCTACCAAACTTCTCTAAGAAATCTTGGGAACCCCAGGATCAGAGGTTTCTTCATCTACTGTAACAGTTAACACATATAACTTGGTATGAGTTAGGTACTTTTCTTTCCCTTTTTTTTTGGTACTGGGGTGGTTGAAACCAGGAATGCTGTACTATTGAACTAAATCTCCAGTCCTTTTTTAACTTTATTTTTTATTTTTGAGGCAGGGTCTTGCTAAGTTGCTCAAGCAGGCCTCAAACTTGAGATCCTCCTGCCTCAGCCTCCAGAGTCCCTACAAATACAAGAGTGTACCACCATGCCTGGCTTGACCTAGGCACTTTTTACGTCATTTTATACATTTTAACTTCTCTAAAGTTCAAAAAGCTAAATGAGTTAGAGATTACCATCCCCAATTTACAGACAAGGCAAGAGGGAAGTTGATTATTCAAGGTCACACAACCAGCAAGAGGCAGAGGTGGGATTCAAACCTAGGAAGTCTCAAAAAGACAAAAAACAAAACAAACAAACAAAAAACCCCATATAGATAGATAGATAGATAGATAGATAGATAGATAGATAGATAGATAGATATATCCCTGCTCTTAACCATGATAGCATATGATCTACTGGGGAAAGGACACCTTGTTCTTTCATCTAGCTATGTGTCCCCTGTGACCAAGCCTCAGTTTTCCCTTCTGTGACAGCCTAAGGATTCTCATCCAAGTAGGCCAAGGCTAGAAGGAAGCATGACTAAAAATGTTTTGTGCTCCCTGGACTTTGGGTCTCCTACCCTAGTGCCCACTGCTCAAATTCTCCTGCCCTTTCTGCCCTCTCTGGGCTGGAACCTGCACTTGTGGGTGACAGGGCCCTTACTAAGCTTCACAGATTCTGAACAGCTGTATCCTCAAAACAGGCTTGAGGCTAGGCAGAAAGAACACAGCTGTTGGGCATCTCTGAGGTGGGTCTCAGCTGCCAGGGGTATAGAGAAAGGCCATTACAAGTCCTGATGTGGACCCAACTGAGCTGGTCCTGCCAACTCCAGCCACTACCCATGAGGGCCATTCTTTTCTAGCTTGGGTCAGTGAGGAGGCCTCGCTGGCTTGTTTAGGAGCTGCAGCCTGCACAGCAAGGGTTCCCACAGAACTGGTGTCCCCTGGCTGGACCTGCCAGCCTAAGGGGTCAACATGGACAGTAACTGACCCCTCTGACAGTAGATGACCCCCACCCTTCCCCCATTCCCAGCCCCCAAAACTTGCTGGCCAGCTGCAGCTGCAGCACTAAGGAAGTGCAGGATGTCCTGAGCAGCCAGCTGAGCCCCCCAGCCCCCACCCCCACCCCAACCTCCCGCTGACCCCAGAGGCTGGGCGGGCAGGGCAGAGGGCCACTGTTTGAGTATTAACAACTGGAAAAGTATGAAGAACAGTCGCTGCCAGTTCCCAGCTTGAGAAAAGAGGCTGAGGCAGAAACAGACAAGGACAGGGTGAGAGAGTTTACAGACTGGCAGAAGAACAAGAGAAGGAGAATCAGACACCCCAAGACACAGCAACAGAGACAGCATTAGAGAGAAATTCCAAGTCAAAAATACACATCACTCACGCAGACACTCGCCAGCCTACAGCCTCCCAAGGAAAGCTTCCAAGTTTGGACAGGAGAGCTGAGGTGGGAAAAGGGGCGGACTCCTGGTGGGAGGCAGGCATTCAGCTCGGGGCGACAGAGGGTCCTCAGGAAAGGCCCAGGCAAATAACCCCTAGCAGGGGCAGCTAAGTCCCTTTTGGCTTTTAGGATAGGGTTTTGAGATCTGCTCCCCGGGAACCAGCTTTTCCCAAGACATCCTGTCCCCAAGCAGCCAGGACAATCCCAGCTGCTGGAAGTCACTGGACACTGTTTCAGGTCCATGATTCGGCCCTCTGGAACCCCCCTGTGCCCACTTGCTCTTGTTTCTCTGTCCCTCCAAAAGGAAAAAAAAAAAAAAAAGCCCATTGCCAACAGTGCTGAACCTAAAGGAAGCAGACAGAAAGAAGATGAAGGAAAAAGTCTATGATCCTGTGCATCTAGGTATATGCCTGGCAGCCCTGGTTGCAATGTGTGCACCGGGGGTTGTCTGGACATTGCTGGCATGGACCTGTGACTGTGTAGACTCAAGCTCTGTGCATGTGTCCTGCACCTGAGTCCGGAGGACTGTGCACAAATAAGTGCACCTGTGTCTGGAGTTCCCACAGTCAATCAATTAACAAGTGTTTACAGAGTACACCCTGTGCTAGGGTGAGAGGGATCCAGAACTCTTCCAGTGATTCTTTCAGGTCTCAAGGAGTTTGCCATCTAGTAACAGTGGTATGACAAGCAATAGTGACTGAGAATGGGTTATTGAGAATGCAAGCCTTGCACCATTATGCAGGAAAGTCTTTTCATACAATTTTTTTTTTTTTTTTTTCCAGGAGCAGGGGTTTTGTCTTCTTCAGAACCTCAACGTTCCACAGTAAGAGTCCAGAAAATACTTGTTGCTAAGTTGTATACACATGTACTGATGTGTAGCTGCATTTGTGTTGGACTGAGTGACAATGACTGTCAGGCAGGCGATGATAACTTCGTGACTGGGCACATGTGAGCACGTGTGTGCCTGTGAGTGACAGGGTCTTTTGTAATTGTGTGGCTGTGTGCAAATGCTCTGTGTGCATGCATGATGCATGCATGCAATAGTGACTTTTTTGTGTGGGTGACAGTGACTCCTCCTTGCCCCTGTGTGACAGCATCTCTGTGTGACCCTGTGCGTGGGTATGTGCATGGATCGGTCTCCCTGCTCTTGGTCTCCCGTGGGTGTGTCCCACCCTGAGCTCCACAGTGCATCAGCAGGCAGCCTCTTCCCTTGTCCCCATGTGGGTGTGTCCAGCAGCTCCTGTCCTTGAGTCTGCCGGGGTGTACCTGGGTGTGCATGTGGTTGTCTGTGTGGGCATATCTGTGTCTGCATGACACCTTTGCTCCCCTTCTTATCTTTGCAACCCCCTTCTTCCCCCCACTCCTGGGGCCAGAGCCAGTATTGAGAGGCAGGCTCCCATCTCACTGGCTTTCCTTCTGTGCGCCCACCCCTCCAATCCCTGGAATTGATGCTCTCTCCATTGCTTGTCATCCCTCCAGGCCTCCCTTTCACACTGGACAAGGGAGGGCCCTAGGCAGAGAAGGGGCACCAGAGACACGTTGCAAAGGGAGGGAAACAAGGAGGGGGCACAAGACACAGCTCTATTCCTTCCTCTCTTCCCCAGCCATGCCAGCCAGCAACTCTCCTAATCATCTAGGGACCATCAAGCACATCCCCACCACTACACGCACACACTCCCCCTACCACCCCACCAGCCTCGTTTTTTGCAATTAGGAATGTTGCAACCAGAAAGCCATGCTCAATTGGGGAGGCGGGTGAGGGGAGGGAGACTTCCCTCTCCCCCCATCCATGCAAACCTCCCCCTGCACCACTGCACTCACACTGCCCTCCGCAGCTGGAGGCAGCTTTTGCAAAGGCCACTCGGCCTCCGAGGCTAGGGGTGGGGGCTGGTGGGGGCAGTCCTCCGGCGCACCGTAAACAAACCGCGGCGCGGCGGGCGGGGGAGCTCCAGCAGCGGGGCCCGGCCTGGGAATGCGCAGCAGACCGGCCGGACAGAGGCCGGGCGGGCCCTCGAGGGGGAGGCCCAGACGCCATCTCCTTCGGCGAATCCCGGGGCCCACCGACCTCCTAGCAGTACCTCCCTTCCCCAGGGCGTAAGTTGCAAGCTCCCAGGCTGTGACAGGGTCACCAGGGCACCTGGAAATGCTGAAGCTGGCAGCGGGTACCCCCTAGGCGCCCCCAGCCCGCCTGCGAGCTGGCCACAGAGACCCGCGGCTTTGCATAATCAATCGCGAGACATTTGCATATTAATGCCCCCTCGCTCCCTCCTCCTTACCTCGGCGTGGCGCGCTGGACCGGGCTGGGCAACGACGCTGGGGTCTCAGCGCCCCGTGCCGGGGGCGTCCATGGGGGGCCGGTGGGGCCCGGGCCGCCCGCCTCCAGCGCCCGGGTGTGAGAGCTAGTGAGCGCGGGGGGGGGCGGGGGGCGAGTGTGGCGGCCCCGCGGCTCCTCCGGCAGAGGCGGCGGCCGCTCTGGCTCCTCCCTCCTCCGCCCCGCTCGGGCTGGGGCTCAGGCTCTGGCTCTGCGCGCCAGGCCGGCTCGCGGCTGCTCCCTGCAGGCCGCCTTGCCGCCGCCGGCCCCCGCCCCCCGCCCCCCGCCGCGCCCCGGGACCCCGGCCAGCGGCTCGGCTGCCCCTCTGCCGCCCCGGCCCCTACCGAGCTCGGACTCGCCTTCCCGCCCCGACGCCTCCGGCAGGAGTGATACTTGGTGACATGTTTTGAAAAAGATATCATTTAAAAAATAGCCTTTGCTTTTTGAGGGAATTCGGGGTTTTCGGGTTTGCACCTCGGGGTGGGGAAGTATCCAAGAGCTGCTTCCACCTAATAAATTGGGAAAGAAGTCCAAATATAAAATGTTTAGAGGTGTAGAGTATGTTTCGGAGTTCGGGTCCCTTATCTATCAGTAACTCACTTGTATGACCTTGAACAAATCACCACTGCCGACGGGGGTAGAGTTTCCTCCAGCTTAAAATAAGAGGGTTGTGCAGGTGACTCCTGAGTTCCTCTTAACTTCAAACATCCTACGATTTTAATCCTTTGTGGGGGATCATTCCCCTTAACCATGTTCCCTCATTTCTAACATTAATACTCATCCACTGCCTCTCCTCATTTCTAACATTTACACTCATCCACTGCCTCCCCTTTCAAACTACACCCTTCTCAGTAGGGGCTCTTTGTATTCACGGCCACCTGCCATTTCCGTAACAATCTGCTCCCACTGCTGCGCTTCTAAGGGGTCAAGACTTGCCATAACCCCGCATCTCCCAGCTTTACTGACATGGTCTATCCTCCCATGTTTGCCCCACCAAAATCTAAATGATACCAGGGCCAACCTAAGCAGGAGGGAGGGCTGCGTACAAATAGTTCCCCTTACCGGAAGGAGAGGTCTCCACTGCAGCCCCACCCCCCCTACACACACACACACACACACACACACACACACACACACACACACACACACACACACACACACACACCTGCATTCATGAACATAAAACCATGCCAGTGACGCCAGAGCCCCTTTCATCTCGGGATCTCCTAGCGCCAGGCAGAGGTCTAATTACCCTAGCACCCCCCTCTGGCCCCGCCGGTTCCCCCGCTGTCATTAGCCCAGTTTTACCAGCGGGGGCCAGAGCCTTCCCACGGCTCCCAGGGCGGGGCTCTGCCTTTCACAGGCTGTTCTTGGGGAAGAGAGTGTGTTGTGTGTACGGGGTGGGGAGGGGGGTTGCGGACTGTTCTGCTAATCGCCCAGTTTATACTGGGCAAAAGCACTTGAGTTGAGGTTCTGACCAACAGCCCATCTTAGTCTTCGCCACCTACATCCTCTGATGGAGCTACTTTTCTTACAGTGGGTGTTAGAGTTTGCAATACATAGGGGAGGGGAGCATTCCTCTCTTGGAGCCCCTGGGACTATGAGGATGAGAAGGGCAGCTGAGCTGACACCCATGGGGTGTGCAGTTAAGTGGTGGTGATGAGGGCAATGCAATAGGTGACAGGAGCCTGCAGTGTGCAGTGGCAGCTGCAGAGAGGAATCAAGGTTGCAGTGTGCAAAATCAGCATGCAGTAAGTGCACCTGTGTTCTGTCTGGGCCCAGAGCGAGCATTCAACAGCTGCAGTGTGGGGAGGACGGCTGCAGTGTGAAGTCAGTGCAGTGTGTAGTGGAGCTGCATCGAGGGTGGCTGCCTGCCAGTTGATGCCAACTCATCAGTGATCAGGTTTGACTGAAACCATGGGGAGCAAGGCTGCCATGTGCATCGCTCAGGGTCCATGCTCTACCCTGCATGAAAATAGTCCCTTGGGTCCATGCTGCCCTGGGAGTTGGGAGACAACCCTGGTGCATGAGATACACATTTATATTTTGCCTCAACCAGGTAAAAATATGAGGCAACAGAGAGGCCCAGCAGTAATCTAGATCAGCCCAGAGGTGATGGAATCCAGAAGGGGAAGATGAAGGTGCTGTTGTTCTTGTTTCCCTTCCATTTCTGTCTCTCTCTACCACATCTGTCTTTGATGCAGTGTCCTAAAGATACTGGGCAGGGGAGACTTTCTGAAATCATGGATGCCCTCCTCCTCAATTAAATACTCGGGCCAGGGCTAAAGAATGAAATGCCTCATGATCTACTTCCCTCAGCCTCTGCTAGGAGCAGAGTGGGGCACCTTGATCCCTTCCATCTTCTCTTCACCTCTCCTTCCCCCAGCCCTACCCCCTCCCCCCCCCGGGTTCCCAATATGGTCTGGTAACAGACCTGGGCAAGGGCAAAATGAAGGGCACATTGCCTCCAGAGCAGGCATCTCACCAGACACCAGAATCCCACCCAGGTCTGGGCTTACAGCCCCTATCCCAGTTGCATCTGTCCCTGCTTGATCTTCCTCTTCCCACCGGTCACCCTGCCCACCTGTTTCCCGAAGCTTCTAGCTCTTCTCAGATTCAGTTCATTCCCAGCTCCTGTTCCCTCCTTGCCATGAAACCCCTCACCTAGGCTGTCCCCTCCCATTCCCAATACTCTGTTTCAGGGCATGCCCAGTACCTACAGGGAGAGCCAGAGGGTGGGGCATGAGTGTGAATGGTTAGAGACCCTCCAAGGGGGATAAATCTGACAGTCCCCCTCCCCTCCACTCCAGCTTAGATTTTGGTTGCCAAGGAGGCAGCAGGAACAGCCTGTTCTCTGGGCTCTAGTAGGAGCAGCCATGCCCAGGCCCCTCCCTCTCTCTTTCTCTTCTAATCCTCCCTTCCTCTCAGGCTGTTGCTAGGAAGCACCCCAAGATTTCTTGAGGATCTAACCCCTCTGAGCCAGGGGATCCAGATATCTTTCTGAAGAGCTTCCTCCTCTCTTTCTCAAGAGCATCCTCCACCTCTGCCAAGAAGCCTCATTCATCTCTGGCACTTTGGGGAACCGGGACAGGCCTCTACCATACCAACTAACTAGCCTGGAGCTAGCTCTGTGGCCTGGACCTTAATAATTTCCCCTCCCTATATCATTATTTATTTGTTTATTTGGTGCTGGGGGTGAAACCCAGGGCCACGCTAACACTAAGCACAAGCTCTACCATTGACTACACCACTGTCCCCCTATCACATCTTGACCTCCTGGGCTTTAGGTAATGTCGACAAGTAGTAGAGTTTCCAACAGATACCCCTTCAATCTACAAACACAGCTCTACTTATTAGGGGTACTCTGGAAAACTGAAGAAACTGTGGTACCACCAGCTAATAGAACATAAAACTTGGATGCTTTCCCCCTTTAGTGATCTCCCAAACAAGAAGAAATGATGCATCAAAAGAAAAGAAAAAAAAAAAAAAAAGAGGGCTGGGGATATAGCTTAGTTGGTAGAGTGCTTACCTTACAAACACAGGACCCTGGGTTCGACTTCCAGCACCGCAAAAAATAAATGAATAATAAATAAATAATTAAAAAAAAAGAAAGAGAATGAGAAAATAAAAGTTTGGGGGCAAACTAGGTATGGTGGCACATACCTGTAATCCCAGTGATTTGCAGAGCCTGAGGCAGGAGGATCACAAGTTCAAAGCCAGTCTCAGCAACTTAATGAGGCCCTAAGTAACTCTGCAAGACACTATCTCAAAATTAATAAAAAATAAATAAGAAAGGTTGGTGATATGGCTCAGTGGCAAAGCACCCTGGGTTCACTTGCCAGCACCAAAAACAAATATAGAACAACAACAACAAAAGAGTAAAAATGGCTACTTAATCTTCCCCTATCACCTTTGTCTCATTAAGCATCCTGGTTATGAATCACCAAAGAGAGTCAGGGGAAGAATCTTGCCTGGTGGAGTCTTTTGCTGCCAAAAGCAAGGAATGGAAAAAGAAGCTGCCATCTGTCTTTCAGGGATTCTCCTACCTTTATTTTTTAATTTGACACTTTTTTTCCCCCAGTATTGGGAGCTGACTCAGGGCCTCAAGAATACTAGGCAAGTGCTTTACTACTGAACTACAACCTCAATCCTTTTTATTTTTTATTTGTTCGGGTTTTTAATTAATTATTTTTTTTTTTATTTTTATGTGGTGCCGGGGGTTGAACACAGTGCCTCACGCATGCTAGGCAAGCAATCTACCACTGTGCTGCAACCACAGCCCCTTATTTTTTTATTTTAAGATGGTCTTACTAAGTGTCTTTCATGCAATCCTCTTGTTTCAGCCTCCCAAGTAGCTCGGATTACAGGTGTGCACCACTGTGACCAGTCCTTCCTTCCTCCCTTCCCTCCCACCATCCCTCCCTTCTCTCTCTCTCTTTCTTTCTTTCTTTCATATGTATCAGATATTGCATCCCCCAATTGTTCCCAGTCTCTGGTTTCATTTTCCCATAGAACCCCCTCATCCTTCCTTTGTCAGAAGGAGAACCAGGTGTGGTGGTGCACACCTTTATAACCCAGCGGCTTGGGAGGCTGAGGCAGGAGAATCGCAAATTCAAAGCCAGCCTCAGCAATTTAGCAAGGCCCTAAGAAAGTTAGTGAGGCCCCGTCTCAAAATAAAAAAATAGAAAATAAAAAGGGCTGGAGATGTAGGTTAGTGGTTAAGCACCCCTGGATTCAATCCCTGGTGCAAAAAAAAAAAAAAAAAAGAGAGAGAGAGAGAGAGGAGGATGAGCGGAGAAAAGAGGGGGCAATGTCCTTTACCATCAGAATTGGGGCTTACTATTCTGAAGCCCTGCTCTTCCAGTTAGAGGAGAGGTTGGGACAATCCTATGTGGAGGAATAAAATAGACTCAAAATGCAATGGTGCACAATTATAATTCCAGCTATTCTGGAAGCCAAGGCAGGAGGATTGCAAATTTGAGACCATTCTCAGCAATTTACTGAGAACTTGTCTCAAAATAAAAAATATAAGTGCTGGCAATGTGGCTTAGTAGTAAGTAGAGCATCCCAGGGTTCAATTCCCAGTACAAGGGGAAAAAACTGTCAAACAAATAAAGGTAAAAGAAACCCTGAAAGACCACCTGGAAAAGTAGAATGGCTCTCAGGGCCTGAGGGACAGGGTGCAATACAAAGGAAATGGCAGGCTGGTCTCCCTTCCCGATACTGTCCCATACCGCCAGGCTGCAGGATCACTGCACTTCTCTCCCCCGCTGTGCTGGGAGTGTGGAGAGGGAGGGTGGTATTAGAGGGTATTAGAGAGGGTGGGTTCAAATTCTGCCTTTTTCCTTCCTGGAATAGTGTGAAGACGGAGATAGGGATCTGAGAATGCAGGGGCTGCCCTCGGGGCTTTGCTCGAGGTATAGACACTCCATAGTCCTTTTATCTGTGATTCCTTCCTCTAGATAAACAGAAAGCAGGGTTTTTTTTGTTTTGTTTTTTGGTTTTTTTTTTTATTTTATTTTTTTTAAATACTGGGGATTGAACCCAAGGGTGCTTAACCATTGAGCCACATCCCCAGCGTCTTTTATTTTTTATTTTGTGACAGGGTCTAGTCAAAGTGCTTAGAGTCTTGCAAAATTGCTGAGGCTGACCTTGAACTTGTGATTCTCCTACCTCAGTCTCCCAAGTTTCTAGGATTCTAGGTGTGTGCCACCATACCCAGCGAAAGCAGATTTTGATCTGGGAACTGGTAGGGAAAGGAAACAGCTCGGGAGCCAGTTGTGTATGAGTATGTGGTAACAACTTTCTTTTCTCTTTCACCTGCTGCTCATATTTGGGGGACCCAGGGAAGCTTCCAAAGAAAATTGGGGAATGACTCAATTTCCCTCTGGAGAGAAAGGAAACTAAAAAGCTCTGTTTTTTAATATGCTTACTGATAATTTTAGTGATTTCGGGGTCTGGATTCTTGCCACTTTGCCTTCATTCCTCACTAGCTTAGATAAAGAATGTCCCCTTCCCCTTGAGTACCCCAAACCCTATTTTTTCCAGCCTCTTACCTGACCCTGGCCTAGTTGCTTTTCTTGCCACTGTTCTTGATGTTGCCACGTCACTATGCCTGGTTGGCTTCTGCCTGCCCCTGTCCTCCAGCTAGACCCTTTGCCCACCTGGACCAATCAACAAGGTGAAAATGTTGGGGTTCAGGGGTGGGAGAGCAGAGGTGGGAATCCAGCCTCATTGGTGCTGAAAGACAGCCGAAGACAGTGGAGAGTTAGGAGGGAACTTTGAGAGGGAGGTCAGGGGACATTTCCTTTTACATCCAAAGAGGACCTCAGCATCTCTTCTCACCCTTTGGAAGATCATTGTGGAGTCTTGTTTTTATGGTGGGCAAGGCAGAGAGCTTAAGAGGGTCCCCAGGAAGATATTATGCTGTGTGGATAGAGGTAATGTAGGGAAAGCCTGTTTCCGATATTTACATAGTAAAGAGGCGCAAAGGTCAAAGTAGAGAAATTGAAAATGGCCCTTGCCCAGAGTTAAGGGAGTCCTTGCACATAGAAATCCAGTCCTTGGGGAAATACTGCCAAGCCCAGAGAGAGGACTGCTTGTGAGAGGTGGGATGACAGGGAAGGCAGGTGACTCGACTGCAAAAGTTGCGTTCCCATCACTATGGAATGGGGAAGAAGCATCTCCTTAGAAATCTTCCAGGCTTCCTGCCAGAGGGCATGGTTTGAGCTCAGAGTATCACCATCCTCAGGGTCCAGATATTCCCTGCTCCCAGGTGGACTGATGTCAACACCCACTAACTCAGTGAGGCGAGGAGGCGCAGTCCCCAGGTTAACAGCTTCTCTCCAGGAAGGGCAGTTTGGGCTATGAGGGATGGGATAGTAGCACAGAATCCAGAAATGGCACATGGTGGGGGGCCTTAGGCTTCTGCAACAGGAAAGAAATAGTAAGACAGGACAGGCAAAGGCGGAGTGAGGGGCCCAGAGAAAAAGGCAGAGAAGTACGAGAAGTAGAGAAGTATGGCTTGTGGTGGTGTCAGGTGTGTGTGTGGGAGGGGAGCTGGGGGAGCCTGGAGGTTAAGCATGAGGAGTGTGGGTTCTCCCTCCTTCATGCTTTGAAAACTTCCGCTACACATATTTGGCAACTGTTTTGTATAAACACTGTTCCCCAATGGTATCACTTGGGCAGGCACAAAGGAAGCAGAAGGGAGGGGAGTATGGGTGGGTGGAGAGACAGGGGAAGGCCTTAGGCAGTACCAATCTTAGAGGGACTTGCTGTGGCCCTCCTGCAGTTATAGTATTCCCTTTGGACAGGATTCCTATCTCCCTGTTTAGACCACACTCCAGAAAACCAGGATCCTGTTTTTAAAAGCCCCAATAGCTACACAGATACTTTCAGGGCTTGAGTGGGCTGCTTTCCTGAATCACCATGATTTTCCTTCAAAAGGTGACCTAGGAGGAACCAGGTGTGGTGGTGCACACCTGTAATTCCATTTACTTGGAAGGTTGGGATAGAAGGATTGTGAGTTAGAGGATGGCTGGTAACATAGCCAAACTCTGTCTTTAAAAAAAAAAGGAAAAAAGATGGATATTAGACTCATGGACTGGGATATCAGGCCTCTCAGAACATGGGATTGGAGGCTACAAATGAGGAGTGGCAGGATACAGGCTGTGGGCCTCCGTGTTTATTCTTGTCCCTGGTTGTTCTTAGAACAGGTCAGGCTTTGAGAAGGGAAGCTCAGACATCAGTACCAGAGGTGGATAACATTTGGTTTTGGGCTTTCCACTGGAGGGAAACAAGCACAAGCTGTGGACATAATAATCTACAATAGGGCTGTGGAGATAGCTCAGTCAGTAGAGTGCTTGCCTTGCAAGCATAAGGCCCTGGGTTCAATCCCCAGCACCGCAAAAAAAAAAAAAAAAAAAAAAAAAATCTACAATATGGCCAGGTGCGATGGTGCGTCCTGTAATCCCAGCAGATGGGGAGGCTAAGGCAGAAGGATCCTGAGTTCAAAACCAACCTCAGCAAAAGCGAGGTGCTAATCAACTCAGTGATATCCTGTTTCTAAATAAAAATACAAAATAGAACTGGGAATGTGGCTCAGTGCCCAGGACTTCAATCCTGGGTACCTCCCCCCACCAAAAAAATAATCTGCAATATGGTTCTTAGGAATAAAGAGAGTTTAAAAAATGAACTTTAAAAAGTTCTAGATTTTTAGGGAAAAAATTGAAGATAGTAGAGGGTCTCCACATAGTTGGCTCTCTTTCTCTCTGTGCTAGGAATGGAACCTGGGGTCTTATGCAAGCTCTTATCACTGGGCTCCACTCCAGCTCCCAATTTCTTCTTTTATTAACATCCTGATATTAGTATATTACAGTTATAAACATTAACTGAAGTCCATGCTTTATTCAGATCTCCTTAGGTTTTCTTTCCTTTTTTCCCCTCACTTCCTTTTCTTTTTGCAGTACTGGGGATTGAACCCAGGACCTCAAACATGCTAGGCAAGCACTCTACCACTGAGTTACAGTCCAGCCCTTTTTATTGTTGTTTTGACCCAGGGTCTTGCTTAAGGTTGCCCAGCCTTGCCTTAAATTTCTGATCCTCTGACTTCACCCTCCCAGATCTCTGGAATTACAGGCATGTGCCTCTGTGCCCAGCTAGATTTTTTTACTTTTTTTTACTCTAATGTTCTTTTTCTGTTTCAGGATCCCATCCACAATACCACATGCCCTCATCACGTCTCCCTAAATCCTTTTGGGCAGTTTCTTAGATTTTACTTGCTCTGGTGACCTTAACCTCAGTTTCCTCCTTACTTCCCCCTGCATGCAAGCATTATGCACAGTCCGGAGATTCTGGAAGAACTGTTAGATTTTTGGATTGAGGTAGTGATATGTGTGCAACTAACCACGCCTCAGTGTCACTTCCGAAATACAGGTGTGGAAGTGAGAAGAACTCTGGTGGTACCAGAGGCTTTGGAGTGGGTGGGTGAGTTGGGGGAAGCCGGGAAAGAACGTATTACTGAGCATAACATGCTAGCTGTGCCTACTAACTAGAGGATAAGGAAAGAGTATCAGAATGCAGTTGAAGATCGGGTAGACAATGACGTCACTGGACAACGTCTGGTCGCTTCCCTAGCCTCTGAATCTCTGAAGCCTCAGCTTCAGAGATGTTCTCCCTCAAAGGAGAGAAACAAGGCGGGCCCACTAGATTAACGCCGTAGTTTCCCCGCTAGCTTAGACAAACGCGACCAGGGTCGAACGAACTACAATTCCCAGAAGACACTGCGGCGGGACCTGTCTCTTGCTACATTCTCATTGGTTCATGTCTGGCATCCCCAGCCAATAGAGAAAGAGCTCCTTTGTGGGTGCTAAAATGGCGCTGCCTGGGATCTAGAACTCGATGGTCCGGTAGGCTTAAATTCGGGGTGGTAGTGAACGAAATGGAAATGGGGAATTATAATTTCAGGAGAAGGTGGGGGAAAAGGGGACAGTCAGGATTTGGGGTGGTAGTGGTTGAGGGACACAGAGAGAGCTAAAGGCGTTATGAGGCAACCGGAGTTGGCTTAACCCCTTCCTGCCCTCTTTAGTTTTTGTATGAGCCCCTTTGACGCCCTCATTTTTATTTTTCTACATTTTTTTTTTAACTGATGGATTATAGTTGTACATAATGTGACACCCTCTTTTAGTGCCCCAGTTTAAGGAAGGATGGTTCAGGAGGGATCTTGACAGGATCTCTGCCTTGCACCCTTTCTTTTTTTCCGTCCAGTTCTTCTGCCTTGCTTTATCTTCCGGAATCTCCATTCTGTTTAACTCTGCCTTCCCTGTTTTTGTCCTCAGCACCCCATCTCTTCTCTGGTTCCATTTCTGTCACCGCAAAGCTGGCTACCGTCGGCCTTGGCTCCTCAGACTGAAGTCATGAAGGTGGTGAACCTGAAGCAAGCCATTTTGCAAGCCTGGAAGGAGCGATGGAGTGACTATCAATGGGCAATCAACATGAAGAAATTCTTTCCCAAAGGGGCCACCTGGGACATTCTCAACCTGGCAGGTCTCAAGTGAGAGGGAAGGATGGATGGGAGGAATAAACCTCAAAAAGCAACCACTTAGTCTTACTTTTTTATTCCCCTTGCAGAAGCACTTCTGGAGCAGGCCATGATTGGACCTTCCCCCAATCCTCTCATCCTGTCTTACCTGAAGTATGCCATTAGTTCCCAGGTAAACTGCCCCCATCTCCCAAAGAGTGAGGGTTTTAAAGGTAAAGCACTTGGAATGCAGTTGTCAGTTTACACTTTTTAGGTTAATTTATTTGAACAGATCACTTCTCTGAGCTTCACTTTTCTTGTAAACATAATACTTTATCTTGTTGAATATTACATTCATTTAATTTACCAATAAGTGTTTACCAATGCTGCTGGGCATGGTAGTGCAAGCTTGTAATCCCAGCAGCTCAGGAGGCTGAGGCAGGAGGATCATGAGTTCAAGGTCAGCCTCAACAATTTAGTGAGGCCCTAAGCAATTTAGGGAGACCCTTGCTCAAAATAAAAAGGGCTGGGGATGTGGCTCAGTGGTTCAATCCTGGTACCAAAAAAAAAAAAAAAAAAAAAAAAGTGTTTACAAATGCTTATATTTGCCAGACAGTGCTAGGTCCTGGGGACGTAAGTGTGAACAAGAGCTGATCCCAGTACACAGGAATGTAGTGGGTAATAACAGATGTCTAATCAGTTACAGGATATGTTTATGATAAAGGTTAGAACAGAGTTTAGGTACTGTCAGAATACACAGGAAGGTTACCTATTTCAGTCTTAGCAGTCAGGGAGGGATTTCTAAAAGAAGTGATGTTTATTTAAAAAAAAAAAAAGTGATGTTTAAGCCGTTTTAAACCATTCAGGTTTAAGACCTGAATGTTGAGTAAGAGCCAGGCAGATTGATGAAAGTGCAAATCAGAGAGAAAAATGTATGCGAGGTCTGGGAGGCAGAAATCATATGATGTTGTTTAAGAACTGAAATAATCTGGTATGACTAGGGCAGCATTTTTGCTTTCAGGACCCCCTTTGCATTCTTAAAAGTTTTTAAGACTCACACAGAACTTTTGTTTATGTTCATCATATCTATTCATATTATCTGAGAAATTAAAACTGAGAAACTTAAGAAATATTTATGAAGTCACTTAAAAGTGAAAAAAAACCTTTTATATATTTTCTCCCATTATATGTTAATATAAATAACATTATAGTGAAAAATAACCATGTTTTTCAAAATGAAAAATATTAATAAGGAAAAGGCATTGTTGCCAGCATGGTGGCACACACCATGTGTAATTCCAGCTAGTCTTGGAAGGTTGAGGCAGGAAGCTCACAAGTTTGGACCAGCCTCAGTAATTTAGTGAGCCCCTGTCTCAAAAAATAAAAAGGTTTTCAAATACAGCTCAGTGGTAGAGCACCCCTGGGTTCAAAAAAAGAAAAGAAAAAGAAAATGGCATTGTTTTATTGTTTTACTTTTTTTTTTTTTGCAAATTCTTTTTTTTTTTTTTTTGGGTGCTGGGGATCAAACCCAGGGCCTTGTGCTTACAAGGCAAGCACTCTACCGACTGAGCTATCTCCCCAGCCCCTTTTTTTAAGCAAATCTAATGTTTGGTTAAATAGACATGTGAATTCTCACAACTGCTTCTGTGCTTTTGCATTCTTTTTTTTTTTTTTTTTTTTTTTTTTTTGTCATACTGCAGATTAAACCCAAGAACACTTTGCCACTGAGCTGCATACCCAGCCATTTTTATTTCTTATTTTACTTTGAGATAGGAGCTTGCTAAATTGCTGAGGCTAGCCTAGAATTTGCCATTCTACTGCCTCATTCTCCTGAGTTGCTAAGATTACAGGTGTGCACCATAATGCCCAACTCTGCATTCAGTTGTCACAATAAGCTGTTTGGCTTAAAGTATATGAAGGAAATCTGATCTTACACATCAGATCTTTAATTTGTAAAGAAAAAAATTTAATAAGTTGAAAGAAATGCATGTTTTTCCTTGATACTGTAATAAAATTTGGCAGGTAATTTGAAGTCCTATCAATGAACATTTTACATGCTGTTACATAAGAATCTATTTGTCTCTCTCTTGCACTTGAAATAGATCTTTTGTCCATGCATGATTTTTGCAAAATCACAGATTGATCTTTTGGAAAGTATCTATGACTGATTTATATAGATACTCCAATTGTTGACACATTTAATTATACAATATCATTATACATCATGGAGTCTTTGGGACACACTGCTGTATCATTGTGAAAGAATGAAAGTGAAAAGGTACATAATATCTTAGTAGTATTTTAAAAATAGTTTTGAGGAGCTGGGGTTGTGGCTCAGTGGCCTAGCATGTGTGAGGACCCGGGTTCCATACTCAGCACCACATAAACATAAAATAAAGGTATTGTGTTCACCTACAACTAAAAAGATATTTTAAAAAAATAGTTTTGACTTTGCAGACCCCCTAAAAAAGTCTTAAGGACCCCTATAAATCATACCTTGAGATTTGCAAGTCTAGTACTTCAAAGAGTTCAGAGATTAGATCATATGGGACCTATGGGTAATGCCCGGAACTTGGACTTTACCTAGGATGACTAGTAATCACTTAGAGGATTTTCTTTTCTTTTCTTTTCTTTTCTTTCTTTCTTTCTTTCTTTCTTTCTTTCTTTCTTTCTTTCTTTCTTTCTTCTCTCTCTCTCTCTCTCTCTCTCTCTCTTTCTTTCTTTCCTTTTTTTTTTTTTTTTTTGGTGGTGCTGGGTGGGGATTGAGTCCCAGGACACTCTAACACTGAGCTATATCGTTCACCCTTTTGAGTTTTTGAAAAATTTTGATGGGGTCTTGCTGAATTGCCAGGGTTGGTCTCAGGCCTGTGATCCTCCTTCCTCAGCCTCCCAAGTTGCTGGGGTTATAGGCCTTCACCACTGCACTTGGCTAACTTTGAGGATTTTAACTGGAGGGATAATGGGAGAGGATTTATTTACCAAAAACAACAACAACAAATATATGTGTATATATATACACACCACACATACACACACACACACACACACATACATACATTTTTAGATTTATGTTTACATATACACACTCATATATAAACTAGATCTAGCTACTTGGGAGACTGAGGCAGGAGGATCACAAGTTTGAGGCCAGCCTCAGCAACTTAGTGAGATTCTGTCTCAAAGTAAAAAAAGAAAGGCCGGGGATGTAGCTCAGTGATGAAGTACTCCTAAGTCAATCCCCATACAAAAAAATTCCCCCCAAAACAAAAAACAAAACAGAATGAAACACACAGATGTGTGTGTATGTGTGGGGAATAATGGGGATTGAACTCAGGGCCTTGTGTATGCTGAACTAGTGTTCTACCACTGAGCTACATCCCCAACCCTAAAATGCTCAGATTTTATGATCAATTTAGTGAATTTTAGCAATTGTATATACCTATGACACCGGCATCCAAAATAAGATATAGCATTGGTTGTTTCCAACATAGAATTTTTCTTTTAAAGATTTCAGTGACTGTGACCGTGGCTTGGGAGGCTGAGGCAGTAGGATTGAAAGTTCAAAGCCAGCTTCCACAACTTAGCAAAGCCCTAAGCAATTTAGCAAGACCCAGTCTCAAAATAAAAAATAAAAAGAACTGGGGATGAGACTCAGTGGTTAAGCACCTCTGGGTTCAAATTCTGGTATTTAAAAAAAAAAAAAATTCAATTTTCTACCAAAAGTACAGATAAGTTAAAGAGTAGCAAATTTGTTATTGAATATAATGCTAGGAATCAAAAGACTTAGTCCTTGTTTTCCTTTGGCTTTAATAAGAAAATACAGCTTTGAGTAATAACAGAGCTATTTTCTCAGATATAAACCATAACAGCATCTTGCTCAGTGCTTTAGTGTCTGCTCTGACTGCCTCAATTGCTCAAAAAAGTTTTTAGAATTGAAATGTTTCCTTTGGAACATTGAAGTTACAGTATATGACATTGCCCATGCCTTTGTGGTCTTATCAGTGTGTAAAAGTGGAATTGTTATACCCATTTTCTTGTTTTTTTTTTTTTTTTTTTTTTTAGTTGTAGGTAGATATAACACCTCAAATTCATTTATTTATTTATTTATTTATTTATTTATTTATTTATTTATATGTGGTGCTGAGAATTGAACCCAGCACCTCACACACACTAGGTAAGCGCTTTACCACTGAGTCACAACCCCAGCCCCTTGTTATGCCCATGCTCTTATTTTTTTGAGGGGAGAGGTTACTGGGGATTGAATTTAGGGGCACTCGACCACTGAACCACATCCCCAGCCCTATTTTGTATTTTATTTAGAGACTGAGTCTCACTGAGTTGCTTAGCGCCTCACTTTTGTGGAGGCTGGTTTTGAAATTGAGATCCTCCTGCCTCAGCCTCTGGAACTGATGGGATTACAAAAGTGTGCCACCATGCCCTGCTATGCCCATATTCTTCATTATTGATTCAGCTAGTATTTCAGAGATCAGGTGTGTGTGTGCACACCTGTGCATATGAGGGGTAGGCATGAGATGGGGGAGAAAGAGCTATTAAACTGTTAGGCCAGGCTTTAAAAATTTCAACTTTGTTATTCCAGCTGATTTTTTTTTTTTTTTTTTAAGATACGGGACATTTTCATTCTTTCAGAAAGTTCTCTTTTGCTCCTTTCCATTCCATCCCATCTCCCAAAACTACTAAATGATTTCTGTTGCCAAATATTGCCTATATTTGGAGTTCATGAAAATGGAATCAAATAGTTATATACTCTGTACACTGCCTTCTTTTGTTTAACATATTTCTTTTCTGTAAATTTGTCTATGTTGATCTTACATATCTCAGTAGTTCATTTTTTTTTTTTTTTTTAAACTGAGAATAGTATTCCTTAGTTGAAAAAGTACTGCCTTTTTCCTCTTGGTATTATGTCTGCTTTCCATGTTAGCACGTATTGATTTACTTTATTCTTTTTAACTGCTTCATAATGTTCCATGTGTACTGTAATTATTTCTAATTTCTTTTTTGTGTGGGGGGGTGGATATTGGGGATTTAACCTAGAGTGCTTTACCACTGAGCTACATCTCCAGGCTTTTTAAGTTTTTACTTAGAGACAGGGTTTCATGAACTTGCTAGGGTTCTTTCTCAGTTGCTGAGGTTGGTCTTGAACTTGTGATCCTCCTGCCTAAGCCTACTGAGCTGCTGGGATTACAGGTGTACACCACTGTCCCTGGCTATTTCTAATTTCTTACTATAAAGAAAGTGTTTCCTGAACATCCTTATACCTACTTGTCTGCTTACCTGGGGATATTTCTCTAGGATAGATACTCAGGAATGAAATTGCTGGCTTGAAGAATATACGCCTATTAAGTTACAGAAGATCCCACAAGAGCTGGGGATATAGCTCAGTTGGCAGAGTGCTTGCCTTGTAGGCACAAGGCCCTGGGTTCAATCCCCAGCACCACAAAAAAAAAAAAAAAAAAAGAAAAGAAAAGTAAAGAAGATCCCACAAATTGTTTTTTAAACAGAACTGTATCAATTCACACCCCCTCCATAGTGGATTTTTTTTTTTTTTTTTTTATAATAGAGCTGGGTACAGAACCCAGGGCCTCATACATGCTAGGCAAGCACTTTTACTCTGAGTTATATCCCATCTCTAACCTTTTCCTTGTCAGACTTATTCTTTTTTTTTGGTACTGAATCACATCCCCACTGAGTCACATCCCCAGCCCTATTTTTTGTATTTCAGTTAGAGATAGGGTCTCACTGAGTGTCTTAGCGCCTCGCTTTTGTAATCCTTCTGCTTCAGCCTCCTAAGCCTCTGGGATTACAGGTGTGTGCCACCGTGCCTGGCTGTATTCTCTAATTTTTGATAACACTTGATTTTATTTTTTGTATTTATTTTGTTTAACCCATTTAGAATTTATTATGCTGTAAAAGTGGGATTTAAATTTATCTATTTTTTCCAAATAGATGGACATTTGCCTCAAATATCTTTATTAAAAAGACCACTCTTTGGCCTATTTTAAAATCTCTTATAGACCAGGGCCTTTCTTGACACTTCACTATATTTCATTGATTTAATTTTTTTTTAACCAGTACTTTACTGTTTTGATCGCTATAACTTTATGGTCTGTTTTGATAGATGATTGGTCAAGTCTTCCCTTAATTGTTTTATTTTTCAAAAATTTCTTGCAGTTTTCAGGTATGTCATTTTTTAGACAAATTTAGAATCAATATGTGAAGTTTCTTTAAAAGCATTATTTTTTAAAAAATTAGTTTAAGCATTTAAATGTTGCTCATTTCTTGCCTAGAATGTGTGAGGCCCTGGGTTCAGTCCCCAGTAATGAAAAAGAAGAGGATTTATTGATTAACTGGAGAGAGGTGAAGGAGAGGAGTGACTTGGACACTCGATAACTGATTGGATCATGAGGCGACAGCAGAGGCAGAGGAGCACTGTTAGTGTTGGGATGTGGGTGAGGATGGCATGCTTGATTCTGTGCTTCTGTGGGCTGTCAAGGAGAAAGATACTCAGTTGGCAAATAATATATTGTCTGGGACTCAGAAAAAGAGGTCTAGACTGGAGCTCTGGTTTAGAAGTCATCAGTTTCAGATGGTTATCAAAGCTATGGGTGTGAATGAGATTAACCAGCAAGAGTGTGAGCCAGGAAAAATTCCTGAGGGACCAATCACATTTAAAGTGTATGCATAGGAAAAAAAATTCCTCATAGGTGTCTGAAAAGAAGAGCCCAGAGAGAATAGCAGAAAAGCAGGAGGGAGAGACAGAGAGAGAGACAGATAGACAGACAGACATACATAAAGAGAGAGAACATGGTATCAAGAATAACCAAGGAGCGGGTACAGTGGTACACACCTGTAATCTCAGTGGCTCAGGAGGCTGAGGCAGGAGGATCATGAGTTTAGAGTCAGTATCAGCAACTTAGTGAGGCCCTAAGCATCTCAGCAAGACGCTGTCTCCAAATAAAATATAAAAAAGGGCTAGGGATGTGACTCAGTGGTTAAATGCCCCTGAGATCAATCCCTCACACCAAAAAAAAAAAAAAAAAAAAAAAAAAAAAAAAAAGAATAAAAAGAATAGCCAATAGCCAAGGGAGGGGCTGGGGATGTAGCTCAGAGGAAGAACTCTTGGCTACCATCATATATGAGGGCCTGAGTTCAATTCCAAGCACTGCAAGGGAAAGGAAGTTCGTAAAACGAGGGAGTTGAAAAACCAGGTATGATCAGAACAGAGCAGTGGGTTTAACATCATAAGTTTGTTGATGACTCTAATGAGGTTTCAGAGTGGTCAGGACAGAAGTGATTGGAGTGGGTTGAAGAGCATGCAGAAGAGGGTGGGTAGAGACAGTGAGTGGCTAAGTGGAAATGTGGGGTCTGCGGGAAGCTCTTTCAAAAGTAGAAGAATCTTGAGATGTGTAAACACTGATGAGAAAAGCAAGAAGGAGAAAGAGGCTGAAGAGAGTAAGAGAGAAATAAATATACATGAAAGACCTTCATGACCTGTCAAGTGCTATGCAAAATCAGTAATTCATTCTTCCTTCAGAGTCAAGAGGCTCTTTGGTCCAGTGTTGTGCCTGGAGAGGGCACTTAGGAGTAGTTGGGGTGTTGAATATGAAGAAGAGCAGAGAGGATTAGAGAGCAGCTGCAGGGTCAGACTGGGCAAGCCACGTGTGCAGCTGGCCATGCCACTGCCCTCCAGCCTCAGGGGTTTGTGGTGGTTTAGAGCTTCCATGTTGATGGGAGTTAATAAGAGTGGAATAGGTTAAATCCTGCTGCAAGAAATAGTTTACCATGTGGAAAGTATTTTCAGGACTCTGGAGCAGTGTTTTATTGATATACTTAGCAAAAATTTGATGAACACACAGAATTCACAATTTGAAGACCATAAATTCATTTCGTCTAACAGCATTCCTCAAAATATACAGAATTGGGGGTTTCTTTCCTTGCAGTGTGGAGTCCATTTTAAGTGGAAACAGCCAGCTCCCCCTAGAGGTTGGTATCCAACAAAGTTCAGTTCTTTGCCAAGCTCTTGCTATGGGGACATCAGTTGTAAATAAACAAACACTAGCCTGGAAGGTTATGGTCATTCTGCCCAGGCAGGCTCCCAGCTTCCTGATCACTGTCAGACACTAGCTTTGGCTTCACAATGTGTCTCGCTGATGGTAGTTCTGAACACTGATTTAAGCCCTCTGTGTTTTGCTCCTGTTCAAGAATTCTAGTTAAAGATGTCTGAACAGAGAGCAGTCTGTCTAAGTGATGGAGAATTTTTTTTATATGCAGGGAAAATTCACCACATTTAGGTCATTGAGGCTCATGTAGCTTTCTTCTCAAATCTTTGGAGGCTTCTACTCCTTAAGCAGAGACAGACAGCCCAGGAGGTGGGTGATTATTCTGGTAGTTTCTATCATTGTATTCTGCTTTTTATTTTTTTATTTTTATTTTTATTTTTATTTTTTAGTGCCAGGGATTGAGCCCAGTTCACTTAACCACTGAGCCACATCCCAAGCCCATTTTTTTAATTTTGAGACAAACTTGTGCCAAGGCTGATCTTGAACTTCTGATCCTCCTACCTCAGCCTCCTGTGTCTCTGGGATTATAGGTGTGTGTATCAGATTATAATTATGTTTTAAATATATGACAACTTGAAAGATTTTCTGTATGGATTAAATTTATTCAGTACAAATTCTTTGTCTCTCTCTCTCTCTCCCTCTTTCTCTCTAATTTTTTTGAGATGGGGATTAAACCCAGGCCTTTGTGTATGCTAGGTAAGCACTCCATAATTGAATTATACCCCTAACCCCAAGGATAAATTATTATATATTATAAACTGGATATCCTCCATTTTACAGAGATGAATAGATTTTACTAAAAAATTTTTAAGGTAAAATTTTTTTCAGAATGCATCTAATTGGGCTAGGGATATAGCTCAGTTGGTAGAGTGCTTGGCTCGCAATCACGAGGCCCAGGGTTCAATTCCCCAGCACTGCAAAAAAACAAAAACAAAAACAGAATGCATCTAATTAATTAATAGAATTCAATTATTTAAAACAGTGAAAACTTTGCTAGGAATAGGCCCAGTCCTAGATGCTAGAGAAACAAATATAAATTCAATACTCTCTGTCCTCAGGGAACTTTCTGTTCAGGTAGAATATTCCAAAATGTATTTTGGAAATACTAGTAAAATGAGATCCCTTGGTCAAAAACGTCTGAAGAATATTGCTTATTTTATCTCCAGTCATCTTAGAGATTCTCATTGTATATAAACATATTATAGTTCTGAGAAGTCTTACAATAAAGAAAGTTCTATGTAAGTTGGCTATGGTGGCACACACCTGTAATGCCCACAACTCTGGAGGCTGAGGCAGGAGAATTGCTAGTCTGAGGTCAATCTTGGCAATTTAGACCCTGTCTCAAAAATAAAAAATGAAGGGGTAGTGCTGTAGCTCAATGGAATAGCACATGCTTAGCATGTATAAGGCCCAGTATTACAAAAAAGAAAAGTTAAAAAAAGAAAAAAGAAAACTCAATGAATATATGTTTAATCCCTGATTCCCAAATTTATATCACTTAGAAGCCATATATTAACCAGGCATGATGGCATATGCCTGTAATCCCAGTGGCTCCGGAGACTGAGGCAGGAGGATCACAAGTTCAAAGCCAGCCTCAGCAATGGCTAGGGGCTAAGCAACTCAGTGATACCCTGTCTCTAAGTAAAATACAAAATAGGGCTGGGGATGTGGCTCAATGGTCAAGTGCCCCTGAGTCCAATCTCCAGTACCCCCCACATAAAAAAGTTGTGTATTTGTGTAATATTGGGGTTTTTTTGGGAGGGTAGTGGAGAGTGGGGATCAAACTGTAGGCCTGTGGATTATAGGCACATAATCCTGAGCTGCTGGGATTACAGGGGTGCACCACTGTGACCACCTAAGGATATGTTTTAGTTTATTCATTTTGTAAAGATCAAGATTGTGGTAGTTGACTGGGTGCAGTGGCGCATGCCCGTAATCCCAAAGTTTTGGGAGGCTGAGGCATGAGGATCACAAATTCAAAGCCAACCTCATTAATTTAGCAAAGCCCTAAGCAACTCAGTGAGACCCTGTCTCAAAACTTAAAGAAAGAAAGGAAGGAAGGGAGGGAGGAATGGAGGGAGGGAAGGAAGACTTGGGATGTGTGTCAGTGGTTAAGGGTCCCTGCATTCAATCCCCTAGTACTAAAAAAAAAAAAAAAAAAAAAAAGATGATGGTAGTCATTGAATAAGAGTGTCCTTGTCTTCAAGGAGCTCCTTGATTGTAGGAGCAGCATGTACCCACTGTGTAATAATGGTTGTAAGGGAATTACTTGTAACATAGAGGAAAAATTTCAACTTTGGAAGCTCACTCCCTATTTCAAAGTGTGGGTAACCCCTGTTCATCATAGATGTTTGTTTGTCTGTAGTTCTTGCCTAAATAAGATTATTCTTGCTCTCTCTATCTCTCTCTCTCTCTTTTGATGGGGGTCTTCACTGTGTTGCCTAGACTGGTCCCAAACTTCTGGCAGGATCACTCTTTTTTTTCAGTGGTACTGCAGATTGAATTTAGGGCCTCATGCATGCTAGGCAAGCATTCTACCACTGAGCTGTACCTGGAATCAAGATCACATTTTTTTTCTTCCCAGTACCTGGGAACTCAAGGGTCTCTACTGTTAAGTTTTGCTCTCAGCCCTTTTTATTTTATTTTGAGGCAGGGTCTCACTAAGTTGCTGAGGCTGGCCTCCAACTTGCTACCTTCCTGCCTCAGCCTCCTGGGTCTCTGGGATTACAGGTGTGTGCCACCACACCCAGCTCCAAAATCATTCTTCATGAAAGAAGTTATAGGATTAGGGTTGGGGGGAGGTATAGCCTGGTAGAATGTATGCTTAGTATATATACCAGGTCCTGAATTCAATCCCCAGCACCACCCCCCCCAAAAAAAAAAAAAAAAAAAAAAAAAAGAGAGAGAGAGAGAGAGAGAGAGAGAAAGAAAAAAGTTATAGGAATAAAATAGCATAACCTCCACTTTTGCTGGTTCTTCTACTCACTGGTGGTCAATTAAACCTTGCTTATTCGGATAAGTAGCATGTGAACATGAAACATGGCACCTTTGAGTACCCCCAAATTCATTTCCCTCTTTTTTTTTTTTTAAACTCAGGGGCACTTAACCACCAAGCCACATCCCCAGCCCTTTTTTATATTTTATTGGAGACAGGGTCTCACTGAGTTGCTCAGGGCCTCACTAAGTCATTGAGGCTGGGTTTGAATTCAGGATCCTCCTGCCTCAGCCTCCCAAGTCCCTGGGATTTTAGGTGTACACCACCAGGCCTGTTCCCAAACTCATCTCAGTGGACTTACACTAATGGTATCATTTGCAGTGAGCCTGATAGAAGCAGGAATAGGGACCATGTATGGCATTATTACATATTGTTTAATGGATCGAGGCAACCTCTTGAAGGGGTCAGGGTCTCAGAGCTGCAGCAACTTTAAGCATTGTTCCTTTCAAGTAGTTGACTAGTAATCTGAATATTATCTTTCTTCCTTCCCTCTAGATGGTGTCCTACTCTTCTGTTCTCACAGCTATCAGTAAGGTATGAACATAACCACTCACCAGCCAGGTAGGGGCCAGGGGTCAGGGATTTATGATAGTGACAGACAAAGCCCACCTCACATGACCTGTGAACTTGGACGTGTAGCTCTTGATGCCTGGCATTGCTGCCCTTACCATCGGGAGGAAGTCCTGGGAAGTGGGGGCTAGCAATTAGAAGCCAATTTTTAATATTAGAAGGCTGCTGAATCTGAAACCTGAGATTGGAGGAAAGAGAAGCAGGGGCCCTCCCTGTGCCATCTGCTCTGTGTGTGAGATCCAGGGGTTGACTGGGGCATTCTTTAGCTTCTGTTTTTTCTACAGTTTGATGACTTTTCCCGAGATCTGTGTGTTCAGGCTTTGCTGGATATCATGGACATGTTTTGTGACCGACTGAGGTAAGGTCTGGGTGACAAGATTCTCATCTAGTATTCTCTCAATGCAAAGGAGAATCTCCTAGCACATAGTCAGATCAGTTCTGTGGGTTCCCACTTTTTTTCTCCCCACCTGCCAATCCCCATCTTTCCTATTTATTCCCTTAGGACGAAATGCCTCTTTACTTGGAATAGCTCATTTGAAATCTTGTCTGGTGGAAGGCAGCCAAGTTCGGTGTCTTCCCTGGGACTTTGCTAGCTTTCCAACTCTATTCCCTAGTAGGGGAGTGCCAGAGGCTCTGGGGAACATTGGTGTGGGTCAGATTTCAGCCTTTGGAGCAGAGACAGATTTTGCATCCTTTCCTGGTAGCTGTCACGGCAAAGCAGAGGAGTGCATCGGGCTGTGCCGAGCCCTTCTCAGCGCCCTCCACTGGCTGCTGCGCTGCACCGCGGCCTCTGCAGAGCGGCTCCAGGAAGGAGTGGAGGCCGGTCCTCCAGCCACTGGGGAGAAGCAGCTTGCCATGTGCCTGCAGCGCCTGGAGAATACTCTCAGCAGCACCAAGAATCGGGCCCTGCTGCACATCGCCAAACTAGAGGAGGCCTGTATGTCCCCTGATTCCCTGTGCCACTATTCTTGTAGCTGTTCCTTTTAATTGAGAGGGGAGAGGCAGGATGCCATCCCACTTCTTTCCAGGAGGATCTGAAACCATCCCACTTCCTTTTTTCTCTCCCCATAAGCATTGCATACATCCCAGGGACTTGGGCAGGGTGGCATCCGAGCCAATCAACCAACAGGTATTTACTGAGCATTGTCGTCTGCCCAGCACTATGCCAGTGCTGGGGGAGGGGGGAGGGGGGCTCCCAAAGGAGCATGTGGCAGGGTCCCTGCCCTCAACAAACTTACACACTAGTGGGGAGCAAGACTAGTACGTCAAGACAACTACACTGACTGTTCTTGTTTGTCTCCATTTTACTCATCTTCTAGAAGCAAATAACTCTTGAATTTGCATATGACCTGAAATATCCCTTTAAAACTCAGTGCCTGTCAGGCCTGTGTACCATCCATCTCTTGATTCAAGTTCAGATACTAAATGTTGGAAGTTTCCAGAGCCTGAGAATAGGCAGATTTGTGGGAGGAAAGCCTTCCATTATTCCTGGGGGGTCTTGAGGCCACAGTCTTGCTTGGACTGTGGTGACTCAGAACCACCTAAGTGCTATCTAGCACTCCTGATAAGGGCGCTAGAGTGGGTGACACCCAGTGTCCTGGGTTGGAGAGCTTAGTCTATTTATTACTTCTCTAAATATGTTTTATTGTCTGGGAATGCAAAGTCCAGAAAGAGAATCACTGTGTCAAAATAGACTATTTTGACAGTTTCTTACCTACTTTGAGCATGTGATGTTTACTGGCTAGAAAGTGAATGAATATTTATTTTTAATGGATCTCAGGTCTTCTTTTCCCCCTATACTACACCATAGTTAGTGGACTAGTTGGTGCCATTATTTATCATTTGATTCTCTGGAATTGTAAGTAGGATAAGTGACTTATAACTAAGTGATAAGTATGCAGTACAGACCATGAGTGCAGGCATTTAGGAGAGAGGCTGGTGGGTTAGACCAGTTGGGCAAGTTGTTCAGGGAACAGAGCCATGAAGGATGTATAGCTGAGGCATTTTAGAAGGGGAGAGCCCCAATCGCCTAGCCCAGATGAAGGGTGGGTAGCGTGTAGGATCCCAGCTTGCCCACAGTGGAGGTGATGGCCACTACGAGGCTGGCCTTTCTAATTGGCTGCTTCTGATGCAATTTGTGGTCACTCTCCTCTTTGTGCCTCTGGACTCTAGCCTCCTCACTTTTCTCTTTCACTGCCTACATGTGCCTGCCTGGTATATAAAGTCAGTTGTGTGTGGCCCCAGGAAGTCAGGACTTGGGAATGGTTTTAAGGGGCTCTGGCCTTTGGTGCTCACTCCCTTCTAGTGCATGCTGCCCTCATGGCCCAGACCTTTATGTCATCCTCAGGGAAAGCCTCCCTGTGTGGTTTTGTGGGCCCAGGAAGTGCCATAATTGAGGAGTTTGAGAGCAGTCTCTACTTCTCCTTTGTTTCCCATCATGTTTCTGCATTTCTTTTTCTCTGCCAGCCTCCTGGACTGCCATTGAGCATTCTCTCTTGAAGCTTGGGGAGATCCTGGCCAATCTCAGCAACCCCCAGCTCCGGAGCCAGGCTGAACAGTGTGGCACACTCATTAGGAGGTACCCAACTTCCAGGGTGAAGGTGGTGAAGGGAGGGAGAGGAAGTACCCTGGGGTGTCATGGGAAGCTGTGGTACCCGGTCTGTCTGTCCTCTTGCTCTCACCTTCAGTCCCCAACACCACCGTGTGTCTGTTCCCCTCAGCATCCCCACCATGCTGTCTGTGCACTCAGAACAGCTGCACAAGACTGGCTTTCCCACTGTGCACGCGGTGGTCTTGCTCGAGGGCACCATGAACCTGACTGGTGAGACGCAGCCCCTGGTGGAGCAGCTGATGATGGTGAAGCGCATGCAGGTGGGAGAGGCTGAGTAGCTCCCCTTTTCCTAAGCTGAGCTGGCCCTCTGGGGAAGGAGGGAGGATTCTTCTGATTTTCATGGAAGGAATAGGTTTTCTCTTGGTCCCTGATGCTACATGAATGCCAGACAGGCACAGACCTATCATTTAACCTTAGGTCCCTTGTTCTCAGCACTAGAACTGGGGAGTGGCCCTTCTGTGCAGTCACCGATCCAGCCTCATCCCCAGAGCCTGCAGAAGAACAAAGGTACAGGGCACCCAATCTTATACTTTACCCTTGGATCTTCTACAGCATATTCCCACCCCACTTTTTGTCCTGGAGATCTGGAAAGCCTGCTTTGTGGGACTTATTGAGTCCCCTGAGGGCACGGAGGAGCTCAAGTGGACAGCTTTCACCTACCTCAAGGTACCTGAGACAGCCGAGTAACAGAATCCAGTCTAGGGATAGATCTATAGGAGAAGCAATGAAATGCTGGATCTTTGTGCTGTGTGCCTCCTGCTAGCATCTGACCCAGACTGCTAAGTCCCCAGCACAAGTTCCAGTTGATTATTTTCTCTGAAAGTTCTGGGCCTGTTTTTAGCCCACTTGACAGGACTCTGTTTTTTTCTTGCCACGAGGTGCTGTTTAGGTTGTCATTGGTCACAGTGCAGGGCGGCTGAAAGAGTCAGAGAAAGCAGTCCTGATCCCTCTTGAAACTTGGGTTCCACTTTGCAAATAGCATTTCTTTGTTGAGTCAGCAGAAGTGAGCGATCCCCAGGTCCTTTTTGCTGAGGGGAATCAGGTGCTTGGGTGCCCATGGACTTGAACATGGGTCTTTTTCTTTTTTTTTCTGTGGTGCTGAGGATTGAACCCAGGGCTTTGTGCTTGTGAGGCAAGCGCTCTGCCAACTGAGCTATATCCCCAGCCCCAGACGGATCTTTAAGAGTGCTTTCATATCAGGGCATTAATGTTCCTGTCACTGTGTCCAGGGCAGGGAATGGGGGGCCTTCAGTGGTGGGTGAAAGAGAAAAGAAATTGATTTTCCTTTTTTTCTTCCCATCTCACTCCTTAGATTCCACAGGTTTTGGTGAAGTTGAAGAAATACTGTCATGGGGACAAGGTGAGTTGGAGAAATGAGATGGGAAGATGGGAGCAGCTAAGGGTATTTCTTCCCCAGAGAAATAAGGGCAAGAGGAGGGTCCTTTAGACCCTGGCTGGGCAGTAGAGTGTTTTGTGCTGGGGAGAAGCCTAGAATCCCATGGACGTGCTGAAGCACCTGTGTGCATCCTTGCACACACACCCAGGTTCTAGACGGGAGGCGTCTCAGTCTGGTCCCTGCATCAGCAAGGTTGCCCACAATGGTTGGGCCAGAGTGGACACATGGGAAACAGTGATACCTTCAACATTTCCCCACCCAGCTACTGGGGATAGTGGTGGGCACAGCCTATTTGAGGCTGTCATACCCAGCATGGTGTCCTTGTGAGCCTGCACTGTAGGCTGCAGGAGACATGGAGGACCTGGAATCCAGTGGAAGTTTCTGACTCTTTGCAGGACTTCACTGAGGATGTCAACTGTGCTTTTGAGTTCCTGCTGAAGCTCACTCCCTTGTTGGACAAAGCTGACCAGCGCTGCAAGTACGAACTCCTCTGCTTACCTCTGTGCTGCTAGAGGATGCCTGGGCCCTTCCCTTGCTCTCCATGCCAGATAAATTTCAGGGGATTCTGTTTCATTGTTGGTAGGGGCAGGAGGCTGTAGCCCTATTTTTGTCAAGTACCCACAGTCCCTCTGCCTTCCTTGGGCACTCCAAATTGTCTTCATTCTGAAGGAGGGAAGAGATAGGGCAGGAACCCCTTCCTCAAAAGCCCCAGCTCTGTGCCCATTTCCCTCATTTGTTTTCCCTCACAGCTGTGACTGTACAAACTTCCTCCTCCAAGAATGCAATAAGCAGGGCCTTCTGTCTGAAACCAATTTCGCCAATCTTGTGGCCAAGCGGTAAGTGCGAGTCCATTTGGGCTGCCTCAAGGGCCCCATGACATCCCTCTCTCATGCCAGACTGACTGCTGGTACCTTTCCTTCTTCTGTTTGAACACTGGGTTGCAGGTGACTGGCACCATACCTTGTAGCACAGGGAACTAGGGGGGCAGAGAAGATGCTGACTTCAGCCCAGAGTATTTATACTCTCAATTGCTGCTCTTCAACTCACCCTCTTTTGTGATCAAAGAAAAATTTCAAATTTTCAAATTCAAATCTTAAATGAAAATAGATATAATGACTCATAACAAATTGAAGTGATTGCAATATCGAATACCCTTTCATAAATGTCACCCCAGCCCCAAAGTTGTTTTTTTCTTTTCTTTTGGCGGTGCTGAGGATAGAACCCAGGACCTTGTACGTACAAGGCAGACGATATACTACTGAGCTACACCCCAGGTCCCAAAAATTTCTGTTTCCCATCTCCTCTGTGCCTCTGCTTCTGAGCTTGGACTAGGAAGTGTATCAAGAATTTCTCTTGCTTCCTGTCTCCTACTCTTGCCAACTGGTCATGGCCATAGCTCAGCAGATCGGGAGCATGCACCCCAGCAGAAGTCATCAGAAAATGCCAACATCCAACCGAATCCTGGGCTCATCCTCCGAGCAGAGCCCACTGTCACAAACATTCTCAAGGTGAGTGCACCCTTCCCTTGCCACCAGGGTCTTCTCTTTCTTCCTTCCAGTTTTCCTCCGTTTTCAAATAAATAAACGGGTCTCATGAACCTCTCTTGTCTGACTTCCAGTCATAGTTACTTTAGAAGTTTAGAAAGGGGGAAGGCAAGGGCAGTTACCACTGCAAGCTTCGCCTATAGGTGTTTCACAGATGCCATCTCACAAGGACATAGTAGCCAGATGCAAGGGTGCAGGCCTGGGATCCCAGTGACTTGGGAGACTGAGGCAGTAGAATTACAAGTTCAAGGCCAGTCTCAGCAACTTAGTAGGACCCTGCTCAAAATAAAAAATAAAAAGAACTGGGAAGTAACTTGGTGGTAAAACACCTCTGGGTTCAATCCTTAGTACTGTGGGGATGGGGACAAGGACACAATAGTCAAGCTCCCAGGAGTGACCTGATCTGTCCCCCCACCATCATGAGAGTATAGTTGGGAGGGATGGATTGTGAGCAGGGTTAGATTCTGGGAAAGGTTTCTAGCTTGGAGGCAGAAAGATTAAATTGCAGAGTGTGGTATGCCAGCTATTGGAGACATATGAAGAGAGGAAATGTGCCTGGGTGTATCTGGGGGGGTCTTCAGTATTCTTCAGGACTTGACTTCCTGTCCTGTCCACAGACGATGGATGCAGACCATTCCAAGTCCCCAGAGGGGCTGCTGGGGGTCCTGGGACACATGCTGTCTGGAAAGAGCCTGGACTTGTTGCTGGCTGCTGCTGCTGCCACTGGGAAGCTTAAATCCTTTGCCCGAAAATTCATCAAGTGAGGAGGATTGAGCCCTTGACCTTGGAGGGGAGGACATTCTAAAGGGAGGAAGAAGCAGAGTAGGAGTGTGGCACCTGGGTCTGGGTCTCCCTTGAGATGCACAGGCCAGAGCAGGACATCCTAGCCAGAGACCGTGACAGAAGAGCCAGTTCTTTTGACTCAAAGAGCTTCCTTGCTCAGTTATTAATAAAGAACTCCATAGTTCTGTTGCCTTTTTGAGTTTTCCTGGAACTTGAAATACTGAACATTGTTCCATTCAGTGAGCTATACTAGGCCTTAAAAATCTTTTAATAATAGAAATAACTCTTTTTTTCTGTCATGATTGTGTTCATTCTAAGCTTAACCTATCGATTCTAGTGACTGCCTCTCTGAGCATGCAGCCCTCAGTGCCTGGCTGTTGCTCAGTTCTTACCCTGGCCATTTCTTCCACAGTTTGAATGAGTTCACCACTCATGGCAGTGGAGAGAGCAGTAAGTCAACTTTGCAAGACCTCAGTGGCAGTAAGGAGGGTGTGGAGGGAGGGGCTGCCTTTGCTCCTCCTGTGGCGGCTGGGTTCCCTCCTATGAGCCATGACTGACTAAAGCTTTGGGGAGCTTTGAGTGAAGGTGATGCTGGGAACAAGATCTTCTAATACCATCCCCTCGCTTTTCTCCCACCTGCACCCCTAATGCTTTGTTTGTGTATTGGAGGATACACAAGGATTCCAAGGAAGGGATGATGTTCTAATTGAGACTCAAGAAAAGGATTCTGAGCCTTAAAGCTTTGAAGGAACCACATGGTCCCTGACCTTCCTTAAGACAAATCCTGGGCTAGTGATGTGGCTTAGTGGGAGAGTGTTTGCCTAGCATGCACAGGACCCTGGCTGGGTTCAGTGCCTAGCCCCACTAAAACAGAACAAAGCAGCAACAACACAGTTCTGTTCTCCTGATCCAGACACGGGCTTTGGGTCTTTGCCCTGGGCTGAGGGGCTGGCCTTCTTCTCCTTTCCACAGCCAAAACAGCTTCAGTTCGTGCTTTGCTCTTTGATATCTCCTTCCTCATGCTGTGCCATGTGGCCCAGACCTATGGCTCAGAGGTGAGTGAGAAGAGAGCAGGTGGGTTAGGGGATAACAAGTGGGTAGGGCAAAGGTGAAGCAACCAGTCAGTAACTTCCCCCACCCCATAAGTCTCCAGCCACTTTGAGGGGTGGGGTTTGTTTGCCATTGATCAGAATTTTTATTCTGATTCAACTAATTGATAATATAGCTTCTTTAATGTTATTTTTGTTAAAACCTGAAAAATGCATTTGTATTATGTTGGACAAATTCTTTGAACTCTTAGGGCTTTAGTTTATGTGTGAGGTAGAAAGTGTTATTCTGGATTATATTGCAGTTTCTTTTTAAGTTTTTTATTGGTGTATTGTAATTACACATAATAGTGGGATTTGTTATGTTTTCTCACATACATAAAGTATAACAATATAATTTGGTCAGTTCGTTCCTCACCAAGCCAGTTGGTGTTACTGGACTCAGAAATCAGGTGCCCACCCCTGGGGGAAGTCAATAGATGCCCCTAGTCACACCCCACATCCTTCAGTGCTGCAGTCACACCAGCCACTAGGTGGCAGCATAGGCCCTGTCTGCATCCTTTGAGATCAGGACACCCGCCCCTCCCAACCTTCTTCAGGCTGGGAAGGAAATACAGGGGGCAGGAAACAAATTCATTACCAGGCTCACCCTTCCCACTTAGCTAGTGCCTCTCCTTTCACTCTTGTCCAGGTGATTCTGTCAGAGTCGAGCACAGGAGCAGAAGTACCCTTCTTTGAGACCTGGATGCAGACCTGCATGCCTGAGGAGGGCAAGATCCTGAACCCTGACCACCCCTGCTTCCGGCCTGACTCCACCAAAGTGGAATCCTTGGTGGCCCTGCTCAACAACTCCTCAGAGATGAAGCTGGTGTTAGTGGTTTGGGTGCCTGCTCCGAGGGCAGTGGTGGGGGTGGGGCTGAGACCCTTTCTTCTAAGCTCATCCATATTCCCCTGTGGCAATTTTCCTTCTACCACCAACCCTCTATAGGCAGATGAAATGGCATGAAGCCTGTCTCAGCATTTCAGCTGCCATCTTGGAAATCCTCAATGCCTGGGAGAATGGGGTACTGGCCTTCGAGTCCATCCAGGTAGCCCCGCCTTTCCAGGAGCTTTTCTCTTCCCTGAGACATTGATAGCTTATTGTATTTCCTAAGCACTAGAATACCTTTAATTCAGAGCTCATGGTTTGGTTTCAGTCTGCCCTAGAATGGTAGTCTTAGCCACTTCCTCTCACCCAGGTAGCTCTGGGAAAGTCAAACTTGTGGTAGAGAGGTGTAGATTGTGACCTAAGACTATACTTGCTGCACCCAGCTGCCCAGGGGAAGTGATGGCCAGGGAAGGGGAGAGAGTAGCCCCAGTCACACTTTTTCTCTCACCTTAGAAAATCACTGATAATATCAAGGGAAAGGTATGCAGTCTGGCTGTGTGTGCTGTGGCTTGGCTTGTGGCCCACGTCCGGATGCTGGGGCTGGATGAGCGTGAGAAGTCACTACAGATGATCCGCCAGCTGGCAGGACCATTGTATAGTGAGAATACCCTGCAGTTCTACAATGAGAGGTCAGTAACCTGTCCCTGCCCTTCTCAAACTCTGCAGGTGTGTTGTGAAAAGTCAGCATCTATAGTAACCGACCTCCTTCTCTTCTCTCACCTTCCCAAATATGCTGCTCATTCATGCCCTCACTTGCTTGTGTTCTCACTCACGTCCTCCCATCCAAGTACTGGCCAACCCGACCCCATTTAGCTTCTGAGATCAGGCAAATTCAGGGTAGCATGGCTGTAGACTTGCTCACATTCTTTTTTGTTCTTCCCTATCCCTCCCCCCCATTCTTATTCACACATTCATTTAGCTGACTCAGCAAACATTGAATGTGTATCTCTATGCCAGGAGTGTTTTAATCCAGCACATCTGTGCCTCAGAAATGGAGACCCCAAACAGCTTCAATTCATTCCCTCAGAGGGCTCAAGTTCTAGAGAACTGACTGAGTAGAAAAGCAAAGGGCTTATCTGACTGTGTCGCTCTCGAGGAACTATGAGCCATCTGTGGATTTGACAGCCCTCCCCAACTGATCTTTGCAACCATTTGCAGTCATATCCTGACTCTTGCAGGACCTCCCTGGTGACTTCTGCTGTGTTGAAATCAGTTATACTGGTTCCATGTGCTTGACCTGTCAGTTGTTTGGTTTTTTTTTTTTTTGAACTGTGACAAGAAGCCAATAACAGAAAATTGACCATCTTAACAATGTTTAGGGGCTGGAGGAGCAGGGGTTGTGGCTCAGTGGTAGAGTCCTTGCCTAGCGTGTGTGAGGCACTGAGTTCAATTCTCAGCACCACATATAAATAAATAAAATACGGTCCATTGACAACTAAGAAAATATTTTTTTAAAAAGTGTACGATTCAGTAGTATTGTCTATGCACATTGTTGTGCAACAGAGTACAGAAGTTTTTCATCTTGCAAATCTGAAACTCTGTTCCCACTGTCGTCTGTTGTACCCAACAACAACTTCCCTCCTCTAGCCCCTGGCAACCACCATTCTACTTTCTGTCTCTGTGAACTTGATGACTTTAGATACCTCATATCTGGAGTTAGGCAATATTTGCCTTTTCATAACTAACTTATTTCACTCAGCATAATTTCCTCAAAATTCATCCATGTTGTAGCATGTGACAGGATCTCCTTCCTTTTTAAGAATGAGTAATATCCCATTATACGTATATACTGTATCTTAGTTACCCATTCATCCCTCTGTGGACACTTGGGTTACTTCTGCATCTTGCTGCTGTGAACATGTGTCTAGTGACAACTCACAAGGCAGCTGTCGAGGATATTTTATAAGAGAGATGTGGAGACGTGGCTGACGTGAGGTTCAAGGGACTCTGAAGTCACTCCTGCTTTCCCTTGCTCCCTTCTTTTTTCCCCTCTTCTCTCATTTTCCCTCAACAAATCATGGAATATTAGCTCTGATGTCACCCATCCTAAGCACCTTAAGACCTGTTGGGCAAGGAACAGTGAGAATCTGTGGCTCCATTGTGCGGGTGAAAAAAGTGACTCTGAAAGCTGAAAGTGATAGACCTTCCCTGAGCTGCACAGCATTCCCAGAACAGTTAGAACTCAGACCCCTGTCATATACACAGCTGAAGTTTCTCATAACAGGATCTGAGATATATGCATGTACTTGCCAGCTCTCAGGGCCGGGAAGATTCCTGTGGGGCAGCCCTTGGGCCCTCTCCTGGAAGTGACAGTTTACTTTGGGAGGAGGCCAAGGCTGGGTGAGGATGCCCCCCCACCAACGAAGCACTCAGCCCAGGGGGAAGTGATTGTATTTATTTATTTCAGAGAGTTGGCAAGATCCAGTCCTGGGGGATGGGGAGTGTTGAAGAGGGAGAGGTTAGAGAAAATATAAATACATTGCTAGATCCACTTGTGGATCCAGCACTTGCCTGCTGTCTTTACTAGGCTTTAGGCTCAGCAGGTGAGAGCCCAGCCAATTCTAGGGTTGTGGGGTTTTCTCCTCCCCCAGCACAGAGTGATGTTGATTCCCCATAACCCAAGTCCAAGGGAAAGTCTGGCCTGCATGTGTCTTCCTGGCTCCTGCAGGGTGGTGATTATGAACTCAATCCTGGAGCACATGTGTGCAGATGTGCTACAGCAGACAGCCACTCAGATCAAGTTCCCATCCACCGGGGTGGACACAATGCCCTACTGGAACCTGCTGCCCCCCAAGCGGCCTATCAAGGAGGTATTGACAGACATCTTTGCCAAGGTGCTGGAAAAGGGCTGGGTGGACAGCCGCTCCATCCACATCTTTGACACCCTGCTGCACATGGGAGGTGTCTACTGGTTCTGCAACAACCTGATTAAGGTACTTGGGCTGGGTGTCTGTGGGCTGGACACATGGGCTGGGGCGGGCAGGTGTCCTCAGGCTTGGACCCAGCCTCTAACCTGGCTGGCCAGGATTCTCTGTAAGAGGCTGCTGTGAGCTGAGCAGCCTCCGGGGAATACAGAGTATGGATGGGGGTAAGGGGACGTAGCACCCGTGGCACCCTACCCCTGCCCTGTGAGCCTACAGGAGCGGCAGGGTGCTGAGGAGCAGCTGGCCCTCAGCTCCTCAGAAGTCCGGCTCTCTGCCCATCAGGAGCTGTTGAAGGAGACGCGGAAGGAGCACACGCTGCGGGCAGTGGAGCTCCTCTACTCCATCTTTTGTCTGGACATGCAGCAAGTGACTCTGGTCCTGCTGGGCCACATCCTGCCTGGCTTGCTCACTGACTCCTCCAAGTGGCACAGCCTCATGGACCCCCCCGGCACTGCACTGGCCAAGTAGGATTCTCTTCAGAGCCTGCCTGGCTCCCACACCCTGGGTTCCAGCCCCTCCCACCAAAAGTTAGGCACCCCAACCTGTACCACCTTGGGAGCTTGTGTGCTGTGGGCGAGTCCTGTCAGGAGGGGCTTGGTCAGTGTGGACACAGATACATTGTTCTGGGCCTCTCTAACTGTACCTCCTTTTCCTGGAACCCTTTGTCAGACTAGCTGTATGGTGTGCCCTGAGTTCCTACTCTTCCCACAAGGGACAGGCGTCCTCCCGGCAAAAGAAGAGACACCGGGAAGACATTGAGGTAGGAGCCTCTCTGCTTACTTATTAATTTGTTTATTCACATTTTCTGAGTGTTTGCTGGTAAGAGAGGCCTTCTTAGGAAGTTGGCAGGGGCGGGGGAGTCAGACATGGGCGTTGCCTCTGCCTCAGCTGACTGGGCCTGGTTGGTTGAGAACTGGAGAGATGGCTTATGGTGGGCCCCCAACTGCCCTTGGCCAGGGTCCTGTACGCTCACTGGGTCTGTGGTAGGGGTGAGGCAAGGGACCAGTATGCTGGCAATGCTGATACAACGGAGGGCTGTGGGCTCAGACTTGAGCTTCAGTCCTCTTTGCTGATAACTGGAGGATTCAGAGGTATGTGTTAGTGACTCTTGCTCTCCAGGATTACATCAGCCTCTTTCCCTTGGACGACATGCAACCATCAAAGCTGATGCGACTGCTGAGCTCCAATGAGGACGACGCCAACATCCTCTCGAGTCCCAGTGAGTGTGTGGGAGGGCTGCACGGGCCCCTCCTTGTGTGGGAACTCACTCCCCCGGGAAAGCTGCTCAGCTCTGATCCCTGCCATGGGCCTCAGCGCTGCGCCTCAGCTACAGCCTCACTCGCCTGCGTCTGTGCTGGCTGGTCAGTGTGTGGCAGGGGCTTGTCATTTTGTCCCCTAGGGGGTGATCTGTTGCTTACCCCTGTAGACAAGGTCGCTGTTGGCTACTGAAGAAGCTCTCTTCCCCAGGTCCTCCCAGCTCCACAGCTGCCCCTCCCCCGCCCGCCTCAGCACAGGGTTAAGGGGTGTCCCTGCACCAAGTGAGTTCACCACCTCGGCACAGCCTGTGCCATTGACTCACCAGCTCTGGCCTTCCTTCCTTCCCCCTGAAACATGCCCTGTGGCCTGGAGCAGGCCCAGGCTGAGACTTGAGGCTACTTCCCGCTCCTCCTGCCTGAAGAGCAGCACTCCCCAGCCCGCTTCCCTGGATGTCATTACCTTCTCACTGTCCTCCCCTCATTGTGAGGCTTCCTGCCAGTGGCTTCTTCAGTGGTGTTTAATTTCTCCTGTTCCCAGAGGTTTCTCCTAAACCTAGAAATTTCTTTGGGACGTTTTAGACATTGGGGAACCAACCACAGGCTTGAAAGATACTGGGTCTGCCACCTTTAAACCTGTGGCAAGTTACTTTGCAAATCTGAGTCTCAGTTTCTCATTTGTAAGATGGGCATTGAGAGGGTTAGCGGTGTAAGCCATGTGAAGTGCCAGCATCGGCCCTGGTGGTGCTCGTTAGTTCTTCTCACTCATCTCCTGTATTTGGGGCTCTACTTTGACTCTTGGTCTAAAGACCTTAGCACAGCACACACAAGACCCTCCGTGGGTAGAGGACGGCTGAGGGCTGCCCCCAGGAGAGCCAGTTTTGAGTGCAGTGCCCCCTCTGCTCTGTCCCACAGCTGACCGGTCCATGAATAGCTCCCTCTCGGCCTCTCAGCTCCACACAGTCAACATGCGGGACCCTCTGAACCGAGTCCTGGGTGAGTCTTCCCAACTGCGCCTGAACCTGGGGGCTGAGCTGAAAAGAGCTCCCTTTCCTCACGGGAGGCCAGGAGGCCTTGTCATCTGGAAGAGGGTCCCTCACGCCCTTCACTGCATGTCCCCGTCCCTCCCCTCCCATCTCCCCTAGTTACTAGCTCTCTTGTCTCCCCAACTCCCATTTGCCCCTCTTCCTCCTGTTGTTTTCCTTTTTTACTTTCTCTCTTTGATATGCCCATTTGGAGTACTTCTAGCACTTGTTTCTTTTCCTTTTTCAGTCCCACCTTCTCCCCAAGTCTGACCTGTTCTCAGATCCTCTCATGAATTCTCTTGCTCTCTCCCTCCGCACAGCCAACCTGTTTCTGCTCATTTCCTCCATCCTGGGTTCGCGCACTGCTGGCCCCCACACCCAGTTCGTGCAGTGGTTCATGGAGGAGTGTGTGGACTGCCTGGAGCAAGGCAGTCGAGGCAGCATCCTGCAGTTCATGCCCTTCACCACTGTGAGTACCAGGTGTAGATGAGGTGGTGGCAGGCCTTAAAGGTCAGGGTTCAGGGGCCAGCCCTCAGAGAGGGAAGGGCCTTCTTCCTCCTGGGACGTCACACCTGCGTGAGCTACACCAGCGAGCAGCTGTTTGTCCATGTTTCTTTACAGGTTTCAGAACTGGTGAAGGTATCAGCCATGTCCAGCCCCAAGGTGGTTCTGGCCATCACAGACCTCAGCCTGCCTCTGGGCCGCCAGGTGGCTGCCAAAGCCATTGCTGCACTCTGAGGGACTTAGAGTGGCCACAGTGAGTGGCTTGGGATGGTCCCAGCCCAAGAGCCTTGGATGGGAACAGTGAGGAAGATGAGTCATCGTTGCTCAAGTCTACATGCTATGAGAACCCTTCGTCAAGTTTCCAGATTTTTGCTCCTCTCCTGACTCCTAAACACCTCCTGGTTTCTTTTGTAATTTCCTCTCCCTTATGCCAATGCCTGAAGAGCATGAGCATCCTGGATCCCCAGCCCTAGCTGGTCACCCACATACCAGAAGTAGACTTACCTCTGAGAAACTTTATTGATATGTATGTGTATATAAATATATTTTTGTAATAAATGAGGGGAAACTCACTTGTAAAATAAAAGTCCTTATGGGTCCTTTAAGTGCCTCCAAGTGCCTGTGCTGCCTGGTCAGGGTGGTGACTTCTCCTTGCACTCCCCGCTGCTGTGCTTTGGCTGGGAGGAGCTCAATCCTGTGGTGAGGAGGGAGGAGAAGGAAGAGGTGCAGAGGCAGGTAGGACTCTGGTTCCCGGTTGTCTACTCAGGAGGGCAGGGCAGGGCAGGGGGTGAGAACAGCTGCTTTCCCCAGACCCCACTGGGCTGGAAAGGAGAGGCAGCACCTCCCAGCCCTGAGCCATACCGTGAGAAGGGGGGTTCTGGCAGAAGGCCCAAGATGCTGGGGCAGGGTGTCCTGCTCTCCTGTCATACCCCGCCAAGTCTGATTGACCCACAGATTGATCTACCCCCTCTAACAAAGGAGGTGATAAGAGCAGGAACCTCTTAACCCTTCTTTGTCCACAGCCCACTCTCCAAGCCCTGAGGCAGAGGGCCCTTAGCCATCCTGCAGGGCGCTGACCCTGCCTAAGGACCAGGTGGGGAAGGGAATAGAGGTGACTGAGGAGCCACAGCTGGGAGGGATTGGGAGGATGGTGGCTCCGCTTGGTGTGGGGAGGGGCACCCTTGAACCGTGCAGGGACTCTTTAGCTAGAGGTGTGCCTCACACGTGTAAGGAGGCAAGGACCCTGGCCTCCAATGGCCACATCCCACCCCACCTCCAGGCCGCCCTGGGACTCCTTCAAGCCACAGGCTGAGCCAGGCAGGAAAGGGCCAGCTGGATGTGCGCTCTGTGAGGAAGAGATAACCAGGCCTGGAATTTGAGTTCTGACCCAAGTGGTCACCAAACGCTCAGCTTCCTCATCGGTAAAAGACACCTCATCTTCTCTCCTTTTGGGCAACTTTGTGAATGGGCTCAAGTTTATGGCAGCTGGTGAAGTAACCAGCCCTGTGCACATGTTCAAGACACCCCGGCTGCAGCCCAGTCTGCCTGTGTCCGGCCTGCTGAGCCCACCCCCAGCCCCAGGCCCCATCAGTCCATCTGCCTCTGTCTTCCCCGCAGTCTGTGGCTCCACAAGGACAGGCAACAAGTGACTTTTTATTGATCTGTCCCTAGCACAGCACAGCATCTGCACAGAGTAGGCATCCAGGTGGCTCATGCTGAGGGAGAGAGGGCTGGGTGAGCTAGAGGACCTGCCTCCTCCCCAGCTTCCTCCCCACTCCCTCTGGCTTCTCCCACCATTCACCAGCCCCTGGCCAGGCACCAGCTGGATTGAAGGAGGAGGAAGGACATTTACTGGAGACAAACACTTTATTATCCTCAGGTTACAATGAAGAGTGGGGGCAGGGTGGAGGGTGAGCAGTTGGGCTTCCTTTCACACCACACTCCCCTCACCATACCCCTCTTGTCTTCTCCCTTCCACATTCTTAATCCCAGTCCAGACCTAAAGGGGAATCCCACCCTGGTTGGGGCAGGGGCAAGAAAAGAGGACGCTGATGCCTGAGCTCCCTGTGCTGGGAATCAAAACATGCCCCCCAAAATCACAGAAAAATATTAGACTCTTCAGGGCCAAGACTCCTAGTCCCAGCTGCCTCTGTTTCTCCAGGGATTTAATAATGCCTATGGGGATGGGGCTGTGAGGGGACGCAGGACCTGGCTGACCAGAACGAGGGATACAGGATCTACTGCTGTTTAAATATTAAACAGGGATGGCTTGTCTCCCACATGGGAGATGATGCTTCCCAGGTCCCCAAGGTAGATACCTCAGGGTGTCTGTGGCTCTTCTTAGTGCTCACCACAGAGCCAGGGCCAGGAAGCAGCTTCAGGAATAAATACTTGGTATTTACCTATCTACCTCCCATTCCAGGGGACAGGAGGACAGGAGACTTTCCTCACTGCTACAGGCAGGAGAATGAAGCTCAGAATTGAAGGGAAGGACACAGAATTCTGGGGCTCTGTTCTCTCTTCCCTGTCTTTAAATATTAGGCTTAAATAAGCATAAATATTAAATAGAGATAAATACACTGGATGGGGAGGGCTCTGCTCAGGGCTCAGCAAGGTGGCGCAGAACACGGTACACCAGCTCCAGGAACCTGTGCAGGTGGGAAGCAACCAGGACACCTCCTGCCCGGCGCTGGAAGGCAGAGGTGAAGGCTGGCATGGTGCCCTGGGTGGGCTGCACGGCAGGGGCCACCTCCAGGTCTTCCATCTGTAGGGGAAAGAAGAGATCAGGGATCAGGCTTTGCTGAGCAGGAGTTACTACAGGTAGGAAATGCTGGGAGCTGTCGCACAGGTCGGTGGTGGAACTGAGACTGTCTAGATCCATCAAGACCCTGAGACCTGACTCCTTGCCCTGGGCTGGAGGGACTGCAGGTAGGCCAGAAGGAGAGTCCTGGAAACGGGGGTGCGGCTGACTGCACAAGGCCCCCAGAGCATGCTTCCTTGGCTCTAGCGAGCTTCCGGGATGCAGTGTGGGCATGCCAGCGTGACCTGGTCTCCACCCCTATCACGTGCCTTTCCCTACAGGGCTCACCTGCTGCCAGACAGTGGTGGCAAAGTTGGCAACATCCAGCTGTAGCGTGTCCACGGTGGGAGATAACTCAGGGGATATCCCTGCCAGGGCCTGCAAGAGGCCCTGGTAGAGGAAGAGGCCACTCTGGAGTTGGTTCAGGCAGCCTGTCTGGGGGGTAAAGTAGGAGAGTTTGGCGCCTTGTGGGGTGGGACATGCCCTCTTCTCAGGCGCCCTGGCATAGGGGTGTGGCCCCTCCCCCTGCCCCTCCTCTGTCCCCTGTCCCCTCCAGGTACTCACCAGCTGCAGGGCCTGGCTGGAGCAGCTGCTTAGGGGAGCCTGAGGAATGCCCAGAGAGTGGCCGAGCAGTGCCAGTTCCTCAGGATGGCACAGCTGGTAGGTGGCACACTGGGAATGGAAGGATGTTGAGGAACGTGTGCCAGGGCCAGGTTGCAGGCTGCTCCTTCCTAAGTCTCTCATCTCTTGGGACTTCCCTTCCCTCCGCGCTGTGCCCAGTTTCTCAGCCCCATTCCACTCTGATCCCCAATTCTGACTGCCCCGGGCCCTCCCCTTCCCCCAAGTGCGTGGCCTCCATCTTTATCCCGTCTGTCCTGGCCAGCACCAGCACCCCCAGCACTGCCTCAGCTCCACTCCTCTAATTTTCTTCCATGTCCCCATGTGTCTCACTCTCTGGGCCCCTTCCTGATGACATCTTCCCAGTTCCCTTCTTGTTGGCTCCCATCCCCTCCCCTCTCCCTCTAGCCCTCCCTTGGGTCTTCTTTCCTCCACACCCTCTGCTTCCCTCTCTCCACTGTCTCTTGCTCACCAGTTTCTCTTGTAGCACCGAGCCTTCCGCCTGGATTTTCCTCACTTGCTCTGAGCACTTGAGCACAAAGCTCTGGGGCAGGGGCAGGGAACTGGCGGGGTCTAGGGGCGCAGCCTCTTGTCCCGTCCAGCATGCACTGTGCCACAGCAGTAGCTGCAGGGCTGAAGCAGACCCGGCTCAGGAGATGCTGCCCACTCCCACCTGGGTCCCTCCCGGGGACAACACTGAGTGTCTCCAATCCCCATGCCCAGAATGGGAATCCCAGCCCTTCTGCCACTCCAGACTCCCTCCCATACCAAGTGGATAGGTAGTCAGGACACTCACCCATCAGCCTCACAGGGCTCCGGGCAGCAGGTTCAGCCATGGTTTTGTGGGGTCTGGGCTGCAGACTCTGGGCTCTGTCAGGAGCCAACTCCAGAGGGCCTTTATACATAGCCCCATGGAGGCCTGGGAGGAAATTACCTGGGGTTGCGACTAATAATGCTTAGTAATAACTTCCCAGGATTTATGCAAATTTGGTGTCCAGGACAATGCAGAGGGGTTGGGACAAAAAGCTGTTTGCGAAAGTTTTGTGAAATTGTGGAATCTCTGATCCTTCTTTGACGTCGAGTCCCCCTCAAACTCTCTTCCTCCCCTCCAGCCCCACCCAGGCCTAAACTGCCCCCAGGGTGTTTGAACAGAACAGCGTCCAGAGGCTGAGCCGCAGATCAGAGCCCAGGAGGCAAGAGTCTGATCAGACTGACAGGGAGGAGGCAGACCTGAGGACGCTGCCTCTCTCCCTCTGGCAGATGTGCTGGGCTAGCTCCCTTTGCCCCTCTCCTTGGGATTCTCATGACACTTTTACCCTTTTTTTTACACTTTTATTTTAGTAAAAATTCTAAAAGAGAAGGCAGAGCTAGTTGTTCCCCCCCCCCCTTTTTTTGTCACTGGAGATTGAACTCGGGGGCACTGGACCACTGAGCCACATCCCCAGCCCTGTTTTGTATTTTATTTAGAGACAGGGTTTCACTGAGTTGTTTAGCGCCTCATGAGCCACAGGGATTACAGGCGTGCACCACTGCGCACAGTTACTTGTCCCCATTCTTATCCCCAAACTCCTGCAGGGACAGGGACCTGAGATAGGACATTGGAGTCTGGCCTCCTGTGCCCACCTGAAACTTGGATATGCACCATCACTCGTTTCAGGCTGTCCTGTCCCGAGCTGATTAGTTGGGAACTCCCCAATAACCCCCACCCATGACTCATTCCATTAAGCCCCCGGAATCCCGGCAGAGGCTAGAGGAAACAGGATGCCCATCCTGAATGAAGTAAGACCATTTGGGGCTCTTGGCTCACCTGACCTTGCCCTTCTACCTCCCTGCACACTACCCGGGTGCACTACCCCTTGGATAGAAGAGTTCCTGGGCTTTGGAATTGGGGGGGCGGCTGAGACATGTGACTTCCCTGATAATCCATTGCCCCAGGGAAGAGGCTGCCAGCCAGAGTGTGCTGGCCTGAGGTGGACATGGGCAAGGAGTGAGAAAGAAGAAAGCGCCTGTCTCTGTACCTAGAACCCTGCAGTGTTAGCAAGGGAAATGATCTGGGATTCATTCCAACTGGGCCAGAGAGGGAAGTGTCTTGCCCACAAATAGCAGAGCTGGAATTACAACCTGGACTCTGCCTCGGTCCTGAGATTTTCCCACAAGGTATGGGACCTACCTGGTCTGACTGACTGCACCCAGGCTGTCACTTTCTGAACTAATTTACCCTTCATCTGTCAAGTCAAGGAACATATAGAATGCGGAGAGCTGGTGTCTGATTGGGCAGGGCCATCTCTGGGGCAGGAGGGCCCTCTGGTGGACATAGCTGGCAGGGACATCACCTGACAATCTGTTCACATCTTGCTTTCCTGTCCCTCTGTGCTCCTTGCTCATTAGCTATGTAGTTCACCTTCACACACGGATGGCATTTCCATCTGTGCTCAACTCCTCAGGAGTCAAGGGTGGGTTCAACAGAACTATGGAGGGCAGGAAGGCAGCGTTCTTATTTTCTTTCTCTCTTTTTTTTTTTTTGGTACTGGCGATTGAACCCAGGGACAATGAACCAATGAGCTATACACCCAGCCTTTCTTTTTACTTTTTTTTTTTTTTTTTTTTATTTTGAGACAGGTTCTCACTGAATTGCTTATGGCCTCACTAAGTTGCTAAGTCTGGCCTTGAACTTGAGAGCCTCCTGCTCGGTCTCCAGAGTTGCTGGGATCACAGGCATGTGCCACTACACCTGGTCAGGGCGGCATTCTTAAACATGTTGGCCAGCACTTCTGAGCACCTCTTACACGTAGGCACCTTTCATTATGCTTTTGTCATTTCATTCTGCCAGCTGATTGGCATGTTATAGATGAGAAAGGGCCTGGAGAGGTGAAAACACTTGACCAAGGTCGCAGAGCTAGTCTGCGAAAGAGTTGGAGAGGGTAGGTGCTCTTCCCCAAGTCCCTGCCGTCTCCCCATATGCTGCCTTCCTATCCAGATAGTGTACATTTTGGATAATGGCTCAATCCAGATTTCAGCCCCACCCAGGGGGGTTATCCACCAGGGGAGGATAACAACCAGAGAGCAAGGGCTTGTTACCACCAGCCACGATGCACAGGGACTAGCTCTATTAGAAGCTCAAAGGCCAAAGTGATCTGACTCTAGACACCCCTGTCATTCATCCTTTTAATAATCCTTCTATCTTCTCCTAGGCGTTTCTTTCTGCCTTTGAGTGTTGTGTGTGTGGTGCTAGTGATGGAACCGAGGGTCTTGTGCATGCCAGGTGAGCACTCTATCACTGAGCTACACTCCTCCCACTCCCAGGTAGTTCTCTTTTTTTCTCTCTCTTTCTCTTTCTGTTTCTCTCTTTCTGTCTCTCTCTCTCTCTTTTTTTTTTAGTGGTCTGGGGATTGAACCCAGGGTCTTGTGTTTGCGAGGCTCCTTTTTTTGTATGTGTGGTACTGGGGATGGAATCCAGAGGCACTTTACTACATCCCAACACCTTTTAAAATTAAAAAAAAAAAAAAAAATTGAGACAGGGTCTCACTAGGTTGCCCAGGCTGGCTTCAAACTTCTATCTGCCTTGGCTTCTTGAGTAGCTGGGATTAGACATGTGCTACTGCTTCTGGCTCCCCAGGTATTTTTTAATGGCCAGAACTCCTGGCAACTTCCTCTCACACTTTCTGTTTTCATCTGGTGCTGGGATCAGCATCTTTATAAGGGCTCTGGGGTAACACTCATTCGTTGCTGGGGGGAGTATAATTGTAAAACCTCCTTGGAGGGCACCATCATCGTGTCTAGTCAAGGCAGAAACGTGCATGTCCTGTGACCAAGCAGTTGTACCTCTTAGGCATGCCTTAGAGCAGGATAGATAGACTAAGCCTTTGGGCTGATGAGGCCTGTGCATCCTGAGTTAGGAATGGCCTATAGATTTTTAAATGGTTAGAGAAAAAAAATCAAAAGAATATTTTATAACACACAAAAATCATTTGAAATTCAAATCCCCAAAATGATTCATTTACATATTGTTTATAGCTGCTTTTGTGCTAGAAAGGCAGAATTGATGAGTTGTGATAGAGACCATATGGTCGCAAGCCTATAAAATTTGCTATCTGTCCCTTTGAATTTGCAAACTATGTACAGTTCTCTCAGTATCCTGATCTTTGCATCTGTAGATTTAACCCACCTTAGATTAAAAATATTCAGAAAAAGTAAACATGTACAGACTTTTTTCCCCAAACAATATAGTGTAACAACTATTTGCGTAGCAGTTACATACTACTAGGTATTATAAGGCATCAAAAGATGATTTAAAGTATATAGAAGGATGGGTGGAGGTCTTATGAAAATACTATGGCATTTTATATAAGGGACTTGAGTATACTCTGATTTTGGTGCCCATGGGGTCTCAGAACCAATAACCCCCTGGATATAGAGGAATGATTATATACAGTAAATATGTACAAGGGGACACATACAGAGTTCTTTGCAGCATTGTTTGTAATAGTGAACGAACGGAAACATGTTTTAAATGCTGCTTAGCAGGGAAGTGGCTAAAACACACCATATAAACCTCCCTGCCCGCCCAAAATGGAACTTCCACGGGGAAGGGGCAGGGCTGTACAGTCTGAGCACACACAGGCCTCCACACATAACGAGGAATCAAAAAAATATTGAGTGAAAACTGAGCAAGTTACTTCCTTGTGATATACCACTTACAGAAAATTTAAAACTCAATATGATATTTTATAGTTAAAATATAAAAGGATATACTGGAAAGCTAACCACAGGATTAATGGGAGTGGCTACCTCTGGGGCAGGAGCAAGATGAACTTCCAAATTACCTGCAGCTGGGTGCAGTGATATATACCTATAATCCCAGCAACTGAGGAGGCTGAGACAGGAGGATTACAAGTTTGAGGCAAGCCTCAGCAATTTAGCAAAACCCTAAGCAATTTAGCAAGACTGTCTCAAAATTAAAAATAAAAAGGGCTTGAGATGTACCTCAGTGGTTTTATTCTGGGCGAAATCCCCAATTCCAAAGAATAAACAAAGCCATGTAACCTGTTTTATTTCTTTGTTGATTAAAACACTTCACACAAGAATGAAATGTTAACATTGATTAAACTTGGGTAGAAAGAGTATGGCTATTTTTTTTTGTTTGTTTGTTTGTTTGTTTTGTTTGCATTCCTATGTAATTTTCAAATTAAAGAACAAAATTAGGAAGTAGAGAATATAGCGAACTCTCCGAGCATGAAAGTGACACTAAGCTTCTCCAGGGAGTAAAAAGCCAAGCCAATGGGCAGGAATTATAGGAAACTTCTAGACAATGAGTAGAAGGGGGAAAAAAGAGGGCAAGAACCAGGAAATCATGGCAAATGAACCCAACTCCCCCTAAGAGACTGACATGATAAGTTCACCAATCCCTTCCCAACCAAGAGAGGGTCTGAGTTGGGTCAGTACTGACTTTTAAGATTCATAACCTCATAGAGATGGACATTGCCGGCAAGAACATTATTTATAACTAGAAACCTCAAGCAGACTAGAAAGAGCTGCAGGCCCCTGCTACTTCCTGTGTGTACTAGCCTTCTGACCACAGGCTCAGAAAGCCAGCTTTTAAGGTCAGAAGAACGGAGATCCAGAACCAGACAGAAACCAACCAGAAAACAGAACCCCAGACAGGCTGGAAGGAGGCAGTGCAGCCTGACAGTGGTGCCCTGGGCTTCAGTTTGGGGCCATTTCTCTGCTCTGCCCCCCACACATCTGGCATGCAGGAACTGCCCCAGCATCATTAAAGGATACAGAAGGTGCTCTGCATCAGCGCCCCACCTCACCCTTGGTCAGCAAAATCAAAGGACAAAATAGGGAAAGGATTGGAATCCTTAAAACAAATGAAGGGGCTGGAGAAGTAGCTCAGTGAGAGAGCGCTCGCCCAGCAATGCACAGGCCCTGGGTACGCCCCCAGCACCACAACAATGAAAAATTAAGAATTTGGACACTAGGATAAAATCATCTTCCTCAGACTGAGGAGTTGATATAGAAAGCTCCATCCTTGTCCTGATGCCAATCCAATAATGAGGACAAGGTTTTGAGAACAAGGAAGACAGTAGCTCAGTGGTGTTCTTTGCTAGAAAACTAAAACTTTTCCTTTTTAAAAAAAATTAAATATATATTTTAGTTGCCAATGGATCTTTCATTTTATTTATTTATATGTGGTGCTCTACCAGAGCCACAACTCCAGCCTCTTTTTCCTTTCTTTTTTTGGTACTGTAGGTTGAACCCAGGGGGTCTTTTCCACTGAGTTACATTCCAAGTTCTTTTCTTTTTCTTAAACATATTTTTTTTAGTTGCAGATGGACACAATATCTTTACTTATTTTTATGCGGTGCTGAGGATCAAACCCAGTGCCTCACACATGGGAGGCAAGCACTCTACCACTGAGCCACAACCCCAGCCCCTCTTTTCTTTTTCTTTCAATTTTTAATGTTGAGTTAGGGTCTCAGTGAATTGCTGAGCCTGGCTTCAACCTTTTGATCCTTCTGCCTCAGCCTCCTGAGTCAGTGCAATTACAGGTATGTGCCACCGCCTAGCTGGAACAGAGGTCTTTTAAAAGGGGAAAACTCTAGGTGTGCCCTTTGAGGAGTCATAATTCATTTGTAGCCTCGAGAGTGGCATTTTTTAGATCTGCAGGTGCCAACTCCGAAGTCTGGATTCCTTCATTCCTGCCGTAGGTAAGCAGAAAAACGAAACTCAACCTAAGATGGGAAGGTTAATCTTGCTTCCCCCATGGTGAGGGAGGGGGAGAGGAAGAAAAGGAATAGAAAATTCTTACATATCAGTTTTAAAATGAGCTGCCAGTCCCAGTGCCATTTTAAAATAATCTGCAAGCCTTATATTCAAAGCCAGAAGTGGGGGTTATGTCTGGAAATGTGGGGAAGTCTCCGTGCTATAAAGGTACTAGGAATGGACACCCAAGACATTCAACACCCAAAGCAGAAGCCAATGATATATATGTGGAGAATGTCACATAAAATAAAATCCAGGGATCCAGTCAGATGCAGAGAATGTGGGATAAAGAATAATGTACAAGAAAAGAACCAAAAGATTGGTGGTTTTTTTTTTTTTTTAATTTATTAGTTGTTGATGAACCTTTAATTTGTATGGGGTGCTGAGAATCGAACCCAGTGCTTCACACGATACTCAAGTCCTCTACCACTGAACCACAATCCCAGTCACTTGATGAAACCTGGGAATTCAATGTCTTCCTTTGTACTTGGATTTAACCCTTTAATGTTTCTCACTATTGTATGGCTTTTCATTTAGCACATTTAACTTATGATGCTATATACATGATTTCATTTTTCAAACCAAATTGTTTAGGTATAAATAATTTGTATAAAGATTTTTTTTTATTTAATTGAATGACTTAATTATATTGTGATCTGACATAAAATGAACGTTAAAATTGCTTCCCCAAATCACACTTTTAATCAAAGTCTTGTTAGAAATACGGGGTTCTAGAGATCTGTAAAATTCTGATTCAGTAAGTTCTTGGGGGAGGGAGCAAGAAGTGGACCCATTACAGGGTGAATTACAGGGGAAACAGGAGGTAGTGCCATTTCAACATAGCCAACTTTATGACACGAAGGTGGCATTAGCTTAAAGGATGTGGCCATGCCAGATCACTGACCAGGGTAGGGATTGGGAACAAAAGCAAGGTTGGGTCAAAACATGTGTAATCAATCTGTACCTGGAGAGGAACACATGGTTCATGAACACCTGAGGCCAGGGAGGACAGAGCCCAGCTCTAGAAGAGCTCACCAACAGGCTGGGAAGACAAGGCTTTCCCAGCAACCAAGCAACCACCTCCTAAAAAAAGGTGACTGAGTGGCCCCTAATCTACGCATTCTGGAGAGAGGCAGCCTGGAGGGTCTGTAGAATTCAGCAAGGTAGCGAGAGAGGGAGTGAAGGCGGAAGTAGAAGCCCACAGTTTTCTGGAGAGCCTGGCAGGAACAAAAGGACAGGCACAGCAAGGGAATAGGAATAAATCCTATTGACTTGTTATAGGAAGCTTGGTCATGAGTGGCTGGAAGAGTTGGACACAGGCAGATGTTTTCGTCACTATTGGATCTGGAATTGCCTGGGTGACAGCCCAGCAGCCCCTGCTGACCCAACTCTGCTCAAGGTGCAGCTCACCCACACTCCAAAGGGCCAAAGTTGGCCGGTTACAACCCACCCATATTCTGCTCTCCTGTGCACCCTACTGGAGGGTCAGATGCTTGACCTTTATTGAGCATCTCCATGTCTAGGTTTCTGACATTAAAAGCCAAGAGCCATTCAGTCTGATTCTTGGACAAATGTGGGAAAAGAACCTGAGAGGTTTTGTGATTTGTCCTATATTGGAGTCAGGTTAAAGTAAACCCCAGCCCTCCCGACCCCAGCCCAGCCTCTTTACCCTCCTCTGCTTCCCATTCTACAGATACACTGGGTCCTAAGATCTTTGGCTAGGACTCCAAGACTAAGGGAAAACAAAACAAAACAAACAAACAAAAAAACCAGGCTGATCAATATTGCAGCAAGAGTAAAGCAGTTACTAATGAGACTTTTGGAGAACTTTTTATTGTTTTAAAAATCATAATTGAAGTTTCAAAAAACATACAACCCAACACATGTTCCAACTCCAGGCCTAACTGCCTAGAAAAGAGCATGGGGCTGTCCCTCCCCTCCTATTGCCCACACCACTAGCCAGGACCCTGCCCTGGGGAGACTGCTTGCCTGCCCTCCTCCCCACTGTGTGCTAAGTCACCACTGGAGAGGGGCCTGGGGTGAGGCAGGGGTGGCTGGCTCCCAGCACCCCTCACCCCCTGCACATATGCAGCCTGTGAGCTGTGTATGGGAAAAGAGGGCCAGTTCCCTGGGCAGGGGACCCCCTAGGGGGAAAGATAAAGAGCCAGTCCCCACTTGCCCCCCCACCCTGTCCCCCACTCAAGGGAAACTGTCGTCATCATCTTCTGCCATCTCTTTGGCAAACTCCAAGTCCTGCTGCTCTCGCTCACGCCGCTCCTGGGGAGAGATGGGTGAGGACTGGTTGGGCTCTTTCCCCAGGTGCTTCACTGGAGGCCAGGAACTGCCCAAGCTGCAGAGCAGCTCCTGGCTCTCCAGACACTTCCCTCCTCCCTTTCTGAATGGAGAGCTGACCTTACAGTCTAGCCAAGAGAAGGAAGCTCACCTCTGCAGACTCCAAATCCTTGTTGTATGATTTGGGAGGAAACCGCATGGCCTGGTAGAGCAGAAAGAACAGCAGGATGAAGGAACAGCAGGGGAGGCGGTCACTTAATACAACCCCTCTAAGGTCCCCATGCCAAGATGTGAACACCAAGGATCACTCTCTCCTTTAGCTGAGTGGGAGCTGGGTGCAACAATGAATTGTTATTTTTTGTAGTACTGGGGACTGAACTCAGGGGTGCTCTACAACTGAGCTGAACCCTTGGTCCTTTTTGAAAAACTTTTAATGCAGGGTCTAAGTTACCCAGGCTAACTTTGAACTTGGCATTCTCCTGCCTCAGCCTCCTGAATTTCTGGGGTTAAAGGTGGGTGTGGTAGTGCCCAGAAGAGAAATAAATTTCTATTAATACTGGATGGTAAATGCTTAAAAAGGGAGACTGGAAGGATCTGAAGGGAAGGATGACTGACCTGCTGATTGGGTGGGGAGAAGGAAAGGGAAGAAGGTGGCACCAGTTATTGAGATAGGGGTGAAGCCTTCTAGGTGGAGGGCTCACGAGTGAAAGAGCCTGGCCTGAGGTGTAGCCTAGTTGGGGGTGGAAGGAGTGGGAGGAGGGAAGGTGAGGCGAGAAGGAATTAGATCACAAAGGATCCTGCATGTCTCACTGACTATGGCTTTGGCATATTTTAAGCAAGGCAGCAATATCCCTGGTTTCCTGGGAGAAGACTGGGGAAAAAAACATGGTAGACACAAAATAACAACATCAAACTCAATGCCTGACAGAGGATAAGGGCTTACTGTCCCTGTGAAATCAGACCCCAGTCTTACATTTCAAATGGTTTAGATTTGGCCATGTGCCTGAATTTACACAGTGATGTCATTTACTCAGCAACCCTGCAAAGCAGGCAGGGCAGGTAGTACCTCATCATCAGCCTCACAGATGGAGGTAGAGTCTCACAGAACATGGACCAACAGACCTGCACCCAGTATCCCTGTCTGGTCCCTGCCAGCACCCACATCCCTACGGAGCAGCAGAAGGCAGCACAGTCCCGCAGGCTAGTGGTCATGGGACCTTGGTAGAGTCCTTCCCCCCTCTGCTTGCCCACTTCAGTGGTTTCAGAGGCGGGTGAAGACTGGGCCACAGCCATGAGAAATCTAGAGATATGCAGGCATGGGCACATGGCTGCCCAGTCTGAGGCCACAGTCGAGGGCTTCGCACCTTGACGGACATGTTGTGGATGTCCAGGCAGAAGGAGATGCGCTGGTGGAAGGCCAGTTGGGGTTCCCGGGTGGAGTAGATATCAGTCATCTCCTTTGACTGGACGTAGCCCTTCTCATGGTTGATGCTGGCCTCAATGACACCATCCCGGATGGCCTGCAAACCCCGCAAAGAAGGAAAGGTCACCAGAAAGCCTACCTGAGAAGCTTTTGTCCCATCCTACTGTCCTGTCATCATTACACTCTCAAAAACTCACACCCATACTCTTTCTGGCAACTTCCTGGCTTCTCTGCAAATGACTGGCATTCCTGAAGAGACTGAGCCACTGCTTTAGTTATTCCCCTCTGGCCAATCTCTTCCCACTCTGACCCTGAAACAAGCAGGAAGGCGGGAGCCTGGGGTAACAGCTCCTGACCCAGTCCCACCTTGGCAACAATAAACTCTGCGTCTTCTGGGCTATCCAGCTGCAGCTTCTGGGCGATGTCGGCCAGGGAGATGCGGGAGTAGGAGAGGCTGATCATGCGCACACCTGGGAAGAAGGCACACTGGGGTGAGCAGGGTGGGTGTGGGCCCTGTCCCTTGGAGAAACCCTGCCTGAGACCCAGATCCAGACCCATACCTGTCTTAATCACATTGTGTCGCAGTCGGATGATTAGGGTGTAGGTCCCATCTGCTTGGAACTTCTCCCCAAACTGATCCAGGACCTGGTTGAACTTGGCTAGATTTCCTGTCCTGACAGCTGCAGGGGGAACAGGAATGGGTTAGATAATGCAAATGAACACGTGCATCAGAGAGGCCAAAGAAGAAGGGCTCTGGCAGGCTCTGGGAGGGGACCAGCCTTACCTTGGGTGAGAAGGAAGTAGGGCATGAGTGAGCGCTTGAGGGAGGGCTGACGGAACTGCAGCCGGTCCGGGATCTCCCCTAGCAACAGTTCCACCACAATCAGAAGCTTGTGCACCTGGACAGGGCATGACACAGGAGCACAGTGGGCAGGGAGTCCCACCAGTGGAAGAAGAAAATGAAATGGGGCTTCAACTGGTCAGACATACAAGGGGGGAAGCCTTTTGATGAGGCTCCCAAGGAAGGAAAAATCCTTGAGGAACCATGCTGGGTAGGGAATCAAAACCCCACCTTCACAGCCAGGTACTGAGAACAGCTGACCCTTGGACCACACAGAGTCCTCAGCTTTAGTTTTATCTGGGCAATCAGAACATACACTGCTCTGCAAAGGCAACACTCTGAAGCACAGGCCAGATGGCTCAGCAGCCTTGGGAAAGAGCGTATCCTCTGGAGAGGCTGATGGGGTGGACTGTTTATTACTGGAGGAGAGGAGGGGGACAACGTGTAGAGCTACTTATCTAGCTAGAGGCAGAAGCACAGGGAGGGCCTGGCAGACCTCAGTGAGTGAGCAGGGTATGGACACAGAAGGCTGGCTGGAAAATGGGCCTTTCCTTCTCCACAGGACTGTGAAGTGTTTCTGAATGGTGCCTGTTGTGGGTTTAGTACTGTGGAACGAAAACTATAGTGGAGGGATGACCTCCAACAATTAAGGAGTTGCCTACCAAGCAGGAGGCACAGGGACATAGACAGACAGTGTCCTTGCAGACGGGAGAGGTGAGGGTGAAAATGGTAGTGTGTGATTATGCTTATAGTCGGGCAAAGATTCTTCACCCCCCACATACATCCATGAAGTTGCCCTGTTGCTTGGAATAATCTATGTGTGAGGGGAAATCCATGGCAATGGAAGAATTTAGTAAGTGCCTTAAGGATTCTGACAAAGAGAAAAAGGAGGGAGTCTGTTTGAGTTAAGGAAGCAAGTTAAAGAGGCAGGAAAGTGTGCAGGAGCCATCAGCAGAAATGTGCCACTTTGAACAAGAGGCTGAGCAGTTCAAAATGTGCACCTGGATATGGGAGGTCCAATCTCTAATCAGTAGCCAGGAAGCACGGAGATACTAGGTCCTTAGCTTCCTCACCCCTCAAAAGAACATAAAAATAATAACACCTTGCCTGCCTGCCTCATGAGAGTGTTACAACATTCCAGTGGGTGGATGATGGGGAGCAAAGGGGGCTTCCTGAGCAAAGGAAAGGCAGGCATAAGCTCTGCTTACTTAGCAACTGCCTGGAGGCTGAGTTGGCAGAGGGGAAGATGATGACCTGCCCTAAGTGTCCAGAATGTTAGTGGCTCAAATGAGGGGTTGGCGACATGAAAAAGCAGGCAAATACCAAAGTCATGAGACAACGCAGCAATCCACTCAGTGACAGGGAAAAGGAGGGGGAGGTCAGAGATGACCCTGAGGTTCCCACTTGGATTTGTAGAGCATAAGGAAAGACTGAAAGCATCAAGAGGAGTTAGTTAGGGAAAGGGTACATTTGAGGAGTTGCGGGTGTTTAAAGAGATGAGGGGGTTGTATTTCTGGGTCTGGTATTCACAAGAGGGGTCAGAGTTAATGTTATGGGTTGATTTATGACCATTCAGCATCAAAATTAGATGCTGAATGAAGACTACCCCCAGGACTTCAGAATGTGACTGTATTTGGAGAAAAGGACTTTAAAGAGATACTTAAGGTAAAAATGAAGTCACATGGATAAGGTGTAATCCAGTATGACTAGCATCCTTTTAACAGGGTACACACCTGCACAGAAGGAAAATCATGTGAAAATATGGGAAAAAGATGGCTATCCACAAACAAATGGGAGGCCCTCAGAAGAAGGCAACCATGCTGACACCCTGATCTTGCATTTCTGGTCTCTAGAATTAGGACAAAATGAATTTGTTTAAGCTCCAAGGCTGTGGTGCCCTGTTCTGGGCAGCCCTAGCAAAGTCAGTTAGTCATGGACTAGAGTGAAATTCAACGAAGGTGAGGGTTGAAGTTATGAATGCACGAGATTACGGGAGGAGAGAATGTGGATGTTAAAATGACCAGGTAAGCTTTTAAAGTGTTCTGGTGGGGACTGGGGAGGTAAGAAGTAGAGGGAAAGACATGACTGATGAGGTGCGTGGCCAGTGGACCACTGGTGAGGGGCCAGGAAAGTGCTGGTGTAGCTGCCTGATGGGGAAGCAGCAGGAACTTCTTTCCTGGAGAGACTTTAAGCAAATAGGTGACAGGCCAAGACCTTAGAAGACAGGAAGGAACAGGATCAAGAATACAGGTAGGAAAGCTACCTTTAAGTAAAAACAGGAGGGAAAAGAATGAGTAAAGTAAGGACACTATCAAGTGAGGACACGATGAGAAGCGAGTAGTGTGCAACTTGGAAAAGGGCCCTCACCAGAGCTCAGTTGTGTGAGTTCTGTGATCTCAGACTTTCAGTCTCCAAAACTGGGAGAAATGAACTTCTGTTTTTTTTATGTACCACCCTGACTCTGGTTCTTTGTTTGAGTAGCCCGGGTGGATGAAGACACAGAGGGAACCCAAGGCAAGGGTCTCTAAAAGTGGAAAAGGAGGCAGAAGTGCAGTCAGAGTCCAAGAAGGAAGCAGAGGTTGGAGCAATGCAATGTGACGAGGACTCAGTTCATCGGAAACCACGTGCCAAGATAAGCCAGTGGTCTCCAGAAGCTGAAAAAAAAAAAAAAAAAAAAAAAAAAAAAAAAAAATAGATTCTCCCTGAGAGCCTCCATAAAGCAGCACAGCCCTGCCCATATCTTGATGTTAGTACAGTGAGACCCTTGTCAGTCTTCTCATGTGAGCACTCTAAATTTTTTTTTTTGGTACTGGAAATTGAACACAGGTGTACTTTACTACTGAGCTGTATTCCCAGTCTTTTATCTGACAGGGTCTCACTAAGGTGCTTAGGGCCTGGATAAGCTGCTGAGGCTGGCCTCAACTTGTGATACTCCTGCCTCAGCCTCTTGAGTAGCTGGGATTACAGGCATGTGTCACCATGCCCAGCTAAGAAAATAAATTTGGGTATTTTAAACAAAACAAAACAAAACAAAACAAAAAAAACCAAACAAACCAGTAAGGTGAGACATCAGATTTGGAGAGAAGGTAGCTGGGTTAACAAATGCTAAATGGCCTTCCAACTCAGTGTGGCTCATGTACCAGCAGCACTGGCACCACTTGGCAGGCTGTTAAGAAATGCAGCCCTTCAATATGAACCCCAGGAGTCTTGTATTCAATAAGCTGGGGCGCTAGGGAAGAGCATGGGGAGGCAGGCTTTTTCACAAACATGCATGCACTCCCTTTCATATTCCCAGGCTTCCTCACTAACTGTACACACTGGCCAGCTCTCTGCTCCTTCTTGCCACTTGGCTCCACCACAGGACAAATGGAAACCTTATGCCTTATTTGAAAATACTGCTTTGCCCATAAAGCCTCTCCTCTGGTACAAGACATTCTGTGAGTTTATTATCTGTATTTCGTTTGTTTGTTTTCAGTGCTGGGGATTGAACCCAGGGCCTTGTGCATGCTTGGCAAGTACTGTACCACTGAACTACATCTCCAGCCCAATTATCTGTATTTTCACAGATCCTTCTGCCTTTTTTTTTTTTTTTTTTTTTTAAGTACTAGGGATGGAACCCAGGATCTTAAGCACGCTAGGTAAGCACTCTATCACTGAGCTACATTTTATTTTTAATTTTAACCAAGTGTTTCAATAATTTGTTAAGGCTGGCCTTGAACATGCAATCCTCCTGCCAAAGTTTCCCAAGCTACTGGGAGTACAAGCATGCACCCAGCTTTTAAAAAGACATCTCAGTGTGATCTGTTTTAAGTAATCTAATCATTCACTCATATGCCAATGTGTCTGGAAAATAATTTCTCTCTATGAAAATCCTATTCATCTTCCAAAAATAAATCAGTTCAAATTTAAACTTTATGACCACTTTAATTATTAGACCAAAAATAAATTTCTTTCTCTGACTTTGTGAAGAGAAACAAAAGGAATTTCCTCTACACTGATCCAGTCATTAAGCATGTCCACCCTGCTCTCTGTCAAGGACATTGAGGAGGTAAATGTCATGGGTAAGGCAAAAGCAGAGGTCTTTAGTGGGGAAAAAAGGGTTCAAATCCCAGCTACTGGGCTCTGTGACTTTACACAGGCCTGCAGTCCCAAGTCAACATCCTTTATCTCTTCAAAATGCTATCCCTACCAATGCCATTTCCTGTCCCTCACAGTGTCTAATACCAAGTCAAAGCTCAAAACCTCCTTAGTGACTGACAGCTTTTAAGGGGCCAAGGTTTATCTCCACCAGAGCCCATCAGCTTCAAGATTTTGGGGTTCCCTGGCCACAGACAATGTTGATCTCAGATGGACATTGAGGGACCAGATAAAATAGAGCCTGGGGCTTATTAACACAATCCATGCTCGTATCTAGAATGACTGACAGGAGTACCTGGGAATCAAGAATATTCTAAAACCTATCTCCCAAGGAGAATATCCTGAACACGAGCTGCTAGAGGCATAGGTTTACTGTGCTTTGATAAATAGTACCCATAAATAAGACTTTGATAAATAATGCCCATAAATAAGACAGCTGAAGCAACCTCTGGGATAATAAAGATTAAGGAAGCCAGGCTGGGAATATAGCTCAGTTGGTAGAGCGCTTGCCTTGCATGCACAAGCACAAGGCCGGGAAGCCGTCCCTGGCACCCTGTACAGCAAAGCAGAACTGAAGTGGTATCAGATAAGTTAAGGTGAAGGGATGATGGCAACTACTGCTCACCGTCTGTTTGAAGCCGACAGCTGTGTGCTGAGGGGCCTTGCGAAGGGCGTTGGTCATTGTTCTCCGGGCCTCTGAGTACTCCAGCTGAATGGCTTTGATTCGCCCTGGGGGTGGAGGAAAGAATGGGTCAAGAGAGTGGTGCCATCACCAGAGAGCCACATGGACCAAACCTTAGAAAGTCTGCACTAAGTGAGCACGAGATCTCTTCTGACTTGTGGTCAGGCTCCTCTACTCACCTGTGTAGTAGAGGTACCTGGCCCACTCATTGTTGTTGGCCTGCTCAGGGAATACGGACTTGGACACCAGCTTTTCAGCCTGGTCGTACAAGCTGTAGTGTAGGTAATTCCGTAGCAGGAGGTTCAGCAGGGTGGCCTGCCCATCTGCATCGTGCCGGAGGGTGGCTGTCCGGAGTCGGGCATGCAAGAAGCTTCAAGAAAAAAAGTAAAAGGATGTCAAAGGTCCTAAGCCACAACTCTGAACTGCCTCTGACTCTACATTCTCTCTCAATTCCTAAAAAAGTGATGTAAACTGGGGCTGGGATTGTAGCTCAGAGGTAGATCGCTTGCCTAGCATGTGTGAGGCACTGGATTCAATTCTCAGTACCCATACAAATAAATAAAATAAAGGTCCATCAACAACTAAAATATATAGATATATATAAAAAAAATGATACAAACTGCTTTTCTGGCTATTCAGTGAATATTCAATTACAGACTGGCAGTTGTGTGAAGTGCCATGCTAGCTACACAAAAAGGATTAAAACCCTGCTCTTAGGGAACCTAGTGGCGAGACAGCCGATGCTCATGTTGATACGTAGCACAACAGATGGTGGTGGTGGTGGGGTGGTGGTAGGGGCTGAGAGGAAATCAGGGTAAGTGCAATGGGGACTGCAGGAGGCGAGGATGTAACTGTGATTTCAAATAGATTGATACTGCAGGACTCACTGTGAACGTTACAATTAAGTGAAGCCTTGAAGAAGTCAGGGAGAAGAGGGGAGAGCCAGTGCAAAGGCTCTGAGGACGAGTGTGCCTGGCCTACCCAAGGAAGAGCAGGAGGCTAATGGGGCTGAGGGAACTGAGTGTGCTGGGCAGAAAGAGGTGAATGGAGGTGGTAAAGGGCAGGACATGTCAGCTTTATGAGTTATTGTGAGGATTCTGGTTTCTCTCTGAGAGAAATGGGGAGCCACTGCAGGTTTTGAGCAGAAGAGGAAAACATTTTCCAGTTTTTCCTTTCAGCCCTGACCCACTACTCAGTCCTCCCTTGATGTGGAGTGAAAAAAAGAGCTATAGGACAGCTCCTTTTTTTTTTTTTTATACTCAGAACTGAACCCAGGGGCACTTTACCACTGGGCTACTTTTTTATTTTGAGACAGGGTTTCACTAAGTTGCTTAGGGCCTCACTGAATTGCTGAGGCTAGCCTTAAACTTGTGATCCTTCTACCTCAGCCTCTTGAGTCACTGGGATTACAGACACAAGCCACCACGCCCAGGACAATTCTTAACAACCTAGTGATTATCTCCATTCCTTTGTCCAAGATCACCGCTCACATAGCTTAGGGCACGTAAACTACTCTTCCCACTACCTGCTGGGTACCTTACACCCACCAGCTCATTGCTCTCTGCACGCCCACAGCTCCACAGTAGTGATGACCAAGGGCCACCAAGGGAGACCTTGGCCACCTGTACCTGCGCACCACATCCAGCTTGTCCAGGAACTCATAGACCCGGGCGTGATAATAGTAACACTTTGCAGCCACAAGGTCCAGGGCCCGGCGGTTCTGAGTACTGATCTTCTGCATGAGGTCATCAGAGATTTTCTGTGCCTAAGGAAGAAGTCAAAAGAATCAAGTGGCAGTTCTTCAATAGGTTAAACGCAGAGCTACCATATGAGCCAGCTGATTCCCCTTCTAGGCATATACCAAAGAGAACTGGAAGCATGTTCACTCAATAGACTGTACAGAAATGTTCATAATCACATTATTCAGAATAAAACAGAAGTTCTTTGGTGAAGAATGGATAAACAAAATGTGGTATGTTCATATAATGGAATATTATTCAGTCGTATGAAGGAATAAAGGACTGATTGATATACACTAGATATGGATAAATCTTTAAAACCTTATGTTAAGTGAAAGAAGCCAGATGCAAAGTCCATATATTATAATTCCACTTATATTAAATGTTTTGAGAATAGGCAAATTTTCCATAGATACAGAAAGCAGATTAGTGGTTGCTGGAGGCTAGGGTGAGGGGAGGATGGGGAGTACCTGCAGCAGGTCTGGTGTTTCTGAGGTGATGAACTATCCTGGAACTAGGGGTGACAACTGTGCCACCCTGTGAGTATAGTAAAAACCACTGAACTGTACACATCAAAGGGGTGAATTTTATCTCAAAAATAAGCAAACAAAACAGTGATGAGGAAAGGAAAAAACAAAATAAGGAGTTGAAGAGTAATACCTGTCATTTCTTGAGCATCCTCCTATGATAGTGGTTATGATTTACAAGGAAGCTGGCCCTAGGTGGGGGTGGTGGTGGTAGAAGTATGATTGATACAGGTTGAATATTCTTTACTAGAAATGCTTGGAACCCGAAGTATTTTGGATTTAGGATTTTTTTTGGATTCTGGAATATCTGCATATACATAAAGAGACATCTTAGGGATGGGACCCAAATCTAACATGGAATTTACTTGTTTCCTAGTTACCTTACACACCATAGCCTGTGGTATTTTACACATTACGTTTTGTGCACATGTCTGTTGACTAAGACCTGTCATATAAGGTCAGGTGTGGTATTTTCCTCTAGTGGCACCATGTTGATGCTCCAAAAATTTCAGATTTTGGAGTATTTGGATTAAGGATATTCAACCTGTATCCAAAATGGAGCTCTTTAGTTTCATAAAATAGTTGCCATTTATTAAAACACTGTGAAAGTTTACTTTGTGCAGATTGTGGTGGTAAGCATTTTTAAATGTTATTTTATGTAATTCTGATAATAACAATTTTGTAAGGTACACAGTTATTCCCATTTTTACATATAACTAGGAGAAATTAATTTGTCTATGGTATAGCTAGGATCAGAACCCAGGTCTTTCTGTCTTCAAGTCTCCTACTTTTTCCAAAAGAATCCATTATATTATGTGGTATCATACCAAAGACAGACAGAATGACTATGGCCAGCCCTGCCCTGTGGTGCCCAGAACGGGAGTGAAGGGAGTCTCCCTAGTTATGGGGTCAAACACATACCCACATGAAGAAGTCTGGAAGATGGTTCTTTTTTTTTTTTTGGCGGTACTGGGGATCAAACTCAGGGTCTTGTGCTTGTGAGACAAGCACTCTACCAGCTGAGCTATCTCCCCAGCCCAGGAAGATGGTTCTTAAAAAGCAATGAAAACCTCCCCCACAAACCCCTCTTACTGCTTGGGGCTCATTACACTCTCACTGCGTCCTGGATACCTCTTTGTAGCGCTTGCTGTTCATCAGGAAGATGACCATGAGGAGCTGGAGATAGGCTTCTACTTCAGGCAGGAGAGGGGCTGATGCAGCTTTTCCTGTGCGGGGACGGAACTGTAAATCAGCTTCTGTGTCCATGGGCTGGGAAAGGAGAAAGTTACCATGGAAAAGCTCAGTCAGATCAATCAACCAAGAATTTACTGAGCACCCACATTGTGTTTCAACATGTTTCCTGAATACCTATTATGTTCCAAGATTTTGCTAGGTGTTAAGAGACCAAAAAAAGAAAGAAAAATAAATAAATACAGTTTTTCCTGAGGGAGTCAATGAGACTGGCTATATGATAAATACAAAAAAGGGATAAAGAAGTATCACAGTCTTCTTTATGGAATACAATGGGACCATAAAGAACAATGTGAGGAATTCTCAAAGAGCCTATAACCTAAGTAGAGATTAAAGTGCTCTACCTGGAACCACTGTAAATCTTACCAAACAGGGTTTAATGAGTAATATAATTCTGAAGATGAAATCAAGAATAACGACATAAGTGGAGAACAGTGGAACACACCTGTAATCCCAGCTACTCAGGAGGCTGAGGCAGGAGAATGCAAGATCAAAGCCAACCTGGGCAACTCAGGGAGACCCTGACTCAAAAAAATAAAAAGGGTTGGGCAAGTCATTCTAGGAGCCTCTTATTAAAGGGCAGAATATGCAGTCACCTCTTTTTTTGTGCTTGCAACACAAACACTCTACCAACTGAGTTATATCCCCAGCCCAGTTGCAATCACCTCTTTTGCCCTAATATGGTTAAGCAATATTTATAGATTCCATATACTCATTTTTAGACATAACCAAGAGAAAAGGAAAAATACAGATGCGTAGAGGATGACAGAAAGAGAAGGAAGGAAAAAACAGCAAGAAAAAAAAAAATCAGATTTCAAAAAGGGTTGGGGTATAGCTCAGTGGTAGAGGGCCCTTGGGCTCACTTCCTAGTTAGGGCAAGGGAGGAAAAAAATGGAAAAATGAGACTAAGAAAAAGTTGTTTTGTTTTGGTTTTTGTTTTGGGTGAGAACAAAGGAAAGAAAGTTGACATATATGTAGTCCTTATTTTTGATCTAGTCATTGACATCTGATCCAGTCATGAAGACATAATGCATAAGTCAGTCCCCAAAATAATCACGTCGTGACTTTAGAGATGAGAAGGTTAAAAACCATCAAAGGTGGGGTTAGGGAGGGTGTATTTTCCCTCTTTCCCAGGTAATAAACTCTTCATTGTTCTGCCTCCAGGGATTTTCTGGCTTTTCACCACTACGGACTGTTGAGTGCACAGGATCTTAGGGAGATGCCAGTGGCTGGAAAGTCTGGGAGGTTTGGGAAGGCTAAGACTGGACTATATCATGAACAATGAAGGAATTTCATAACTACAAAAGAGAGGTCTCTCTTGGCATGGGGAACACAGCCACCCATTAAAGTCTGCATTAGCATCTATGACATGCCTAGCTCTGGTTTAAGAGTTTTCTCTACTAGCAACTCCTGACCCCCAATCTACTCATCACATCTAACAAATGAAGAAAATAAGGCACAGGGAGGCTAAGTCACTGTTCAAGTTCCATAGGTACAAAATGGTAGTCTGGATTTCAATTCAATTCTGCCTCCAAAACCTGTGTTCTTAACCAATGTTCTTATTTCCTCCATGGTGAAGTTTTGAAGGAAGAAAGACACCTTATCCTAGGACAACAGAGATGTCACACAATCTGAGAAGGTATGTATTGTGGGGTAGTGGCAGATGAGTTTAACTGGGAGGGGCTGGATTCCCTGATTTGGAAGAACGACACTATAGGAGAGAAGGATGGGTCCCTTGCTGTTGGGCAAAGAGTGTTAAATGTGCTGCTCTGGTTTCACTCCTCATGCCCTAACAGATTATAAGACAGGTCTTCAATTCTATCCTGGGGGTCTGAGGCCAAGTCCACATCCTTTAAGTTGGCCTGATCCACTTACCTCTTCTAGGAAGGATAGTAAGAAGTCTCGAGTGGCATTATTAGAGGTGAAGAAGCCATGTACAGCCTTATACAGAACATAGTGGTTGAGGCGGCGTGACGTGGAAGGCAGCATCCTCAGGGCCCTCAGCACAAATCTTGGCTCCTTGCCTGAAACAGCCTTCTCCAGCTGTTTCACGTGCTCTTTGATGTCTGTAAAGGACAGAGACAAAAAAGTTGTTACTTGCAACTCCTCTTATTCCCTCCCTCACCACTCTGGGCAAGAAGTTCTAGGGAGCCTCTTGTTAAAGGGCAGAATATGTAATCATCTCTTTTGCCCTAATATGGTTAAGCAATACTTATAGATTCCATAGACTCATTTTCAGACATAAACAAGAGAAAAGGAAAAATACAGAGGAGAGGATGACAGAAAGAGAAGAAAGGAAAAAAACAGAAACAAAGCAAAAAAAAAAAAAAAAAAAAAAGGAAATTTATCAGATTTCAAAATAGGAAACTTTCTAACCATGCACAAAGGAGCAAATACATGTGTGTACATGCAATGGAAGTACCTGACTTTGCAAAAGAAAAAAAAAATTTTTTTTTTTTTTTGGGTGCTGGGGATTGAATCCAGGGCCTTGTGCCTGCAAGCAGGCACTCTACCAACTGAGCTAGGCCCCCAGCCCCAAGAAATATATTTTAAAAAAATGTGACCAAAGATTCATACTTTTTTCTATAAAAAGTTTGTATAAATGGTTTTGAGAAACTCCATTGCCAGAATTTCAAAATAAAAATGGTCATGAACCAGAAGAGGCAATTAGCAAAGAGACACACAAAAATGTTTTGCTAATATGTGAATAATTACAAATGTTAACATGTTTATACTACTATATTAGCAATATTAAAAAAATAACCACATTGTAACATAAAGTATATTTCTGCTGGTATAATGTAAATCAGCAGTTTTTCTAGACAGTATCTATCAACTTTAGAAATGCCTACCCTTTTTTACATGGGACTATAAATTCTGGGAACCTATTCTTAAAGAAATTTAAAAAAAATTTTTTTTTGCAGTACTGGAGATCAGACCCAGGGCTTTGCTCATGTTAGGCAAGTGTCCGACCACTGAGCCACATACCCAGCACAAGAAATAATTATAAAAAGATTTAAAAACTTGAGCACACCAGGTATGGTGGTACACAACTGTAATCCCAGCAGCTTGGGAGGCTGAGGCAAGAGGACTGCAAGTTCAAAGTTAGGCCCAGCAAATTAGCAAGACCCTGTCTCAAAATAAAAAATAAAAAGGGCTGAGGATGTGGCTCAGTGGTTAAGTACCCCTGGGGTCAATTCCTGGAACTAAAACAAAATACAACACAACAAACTGGTCACAAAGAAGATCAATATAAAGCTATTTATAAAAGAATGAAACCAAAAATAATTGTTTTTGGAATTGGGGACTGAACCTAAGGTCCTGTGCAGGATAAGCAAGCACTTTATCACTAAGCTATACCTTCAACCCCTATAAATACTTTAGATGTGCAGCAATAGGAATACAATCCATTGGCAGTTTTTAGACACCTTTGAATATTCAGTAATTAGCACAGGGTGTCTGGGACACATTAATGATACACTAACAGTTAATAGGTCCTATCCCTCTCACCTATACAGATGAGGAAACTAATTCCAAAGCTTGTACTCTTAACCAATATACCAGGTATCTGATACATGCTTCTGGAAATGAGAAAAAGAAAAAACAGGAAATTATTTGTACTTAGTTACACCATGACCCAAACTATATATTTCAATTATGGGAGACTACACCAAAAATTCATAGGAAGAAAAAAATATTAACTGCGGCTGGATGTTTTCCCTGTTACTTTAGACTTCTTATATTTTCCAATATTTCCATAAGGAACACAAGCTACTTTAAAACAAGAAAATCAAAGTGCCTATAATAAATACATGTATAGACCCAACTATCCCACAGGTAATGCTGAGTGGCACCTTTGCCACTAGCTATAGTTATTTTACATAAAAGGACCTTTATATGATCTTCTTGCCCAACTGCAGAGCAGGAGCTGATGCAGTCAATACTATTACATCCTCAAACGCATCACCCAGGAGCTTAGCTTTACTTATCTTAATGCTTTATGATAGTTTCTCATGCAGTTAAGTAAAAATAAAACCCATTCAATAGTCTACTCCCACTTGATCCAGAACCCAGAAAACAGCATCAGGGTCACATGGGAAGCTTTCACTGTAACCACTCCAAATGTGCACAGGATGCTCTAAATGGTAAGTGTGAAAACAGATGCTTAGAGAAACAAGACCATGAGAAATGGCACCTAGGAGAAAAGAAATGGGTACTGGGCAGAAATGGTACTGGAGTTGAGTTCAAAGTAAGAATTAGGAACTCAAAAAATGCCAAAAGTTCAAACAAAGATGAAAGTGTGTATGTGTTTAAACACTTAGAATACCAACCAAGTGAGAGTAAGGACCTGAAAGAAGAGGCAATAGGATCGTTTGGGCGCTTCAACTAATAGACATAAGTAAGCAATAAAATAGGTTTAAATGGCGCTGTTAGGGCAGTTTACTAAGGGCAGGTAGGACAACAGAAATCCTTTGTACACTCTTTAAGGTGACAATATAATAATCTGTATTATCCATGCACCCTTTACACACGCACACACAATTGATTCTAGAGAGATCAATCATACGTTGGGGGTGCTAGAATCATTTGGGTGGGATGTAAACGGAAGAGGTCAGAAGAGAGTGTCAGGGTAGTGGGGGCAAGCACTTCTGACCCCAGCCCCAATGACAGAACCCAAGGAATCGAGGGTGCTGGAGGCTGAGCTGGTGTTCCAGGGAGAATCCCCATCACCGGGGTCGCTGTCACCCTTGATTTGGTATTTCCCCGACCCGGGCTCGCGTACCCTCCAAGGTGACGGTGTCCAGCTCTCGCTGGGAGTGTTCAGCCGCTGCCGCCGCGGTCTTGCCATCGGCCTCCGCGGCTGACCCGCTACCCGCCGCCGCCTCCTCTTTCATCTCCACATCCTGGGGGGCCGGGGGCGGTGGTGGTTCTTGTTCCCCTCCGCCCGGCGGCGGCTTCGCCTTGTCCGCGCCGCGGCGCCGCGCCGAGCCCTCCTGCTTCATGGCGCCCGGGGTCGCGGCCTAGTCCGGGGACCGAGGCCGGGGCCTCCCGTGAATCCTGGTACCAGGAACCAGGAACCCAGCCGGGCCTGCACACAAGCGCGGGCTCGCGTTGGGCCGCACGATGACGGAGCAGCTGCAAACCCCTTTCCGGCGCTAGGTCTTCTGGGAAACGCCAGGCCCCGTGGGTTGATGGCCGAATCAACTAAGGGGAAAGAAATCAACAGCCGAAGTGCAGGATGGAGGCGGATCTTGGGGGAAGGACGGGAGGAGCCTGTGTGAGTCTGTGGGGTTTTCTTTGAAGTGCTCATGTGTTGACTTAACTTCCTCTCGAGTGCATTTCTGTGGATGTCCACGAGAGGTCCCCTCAGACTCCAAGCTGGGCTACAACGGACTCTACACCAACTAGAGTGGAGTGGGTAGGGCCTATCGAGCGTAGGGAGAGATGACGTCAGGAGTTGCCGGGCGGGATTTGCGCCCAAGCTCTTGGGATTTGCCGGGTCCCGACTTGCCTTTGAGACCCGCCAGGCTCGTGCTCAACGGCTACCCGGTGCATCCAGCGCGAGGCAAGAAAAGAAGGCTGCGGAGGAGGGCTAGGCTGTTGGGTTTTAAATAAACGGAATTGGGGAGTAGGAAGAAACCAATGGCATCCGGACTTCCTTGTCAGATTTTAGTTTACCGCTGAAAATAAGGCATAAGATATCTGCAGCCTAGCCTGGCGGTGGCAGGCATGTACATGCCTGTTATCCCAGGGACTCAGGAGGCCGAGGCAGGAGGAGCTCACATTCAAGGCCAATTTGGGCAATTTAGCGAGACCCTGTCCCAAAACTTAAAAACAAAGGGCTGGGGGTGTAACTTAGTAGTAAAGTGCTCCTGGGTTCAATCAATCCCCAGTACTCCCACCCGCACCGCCAAAGCCAGCCTGGTAGTGTGGATGGGGGAGAGTGCGTTTGTGTAGAATCACTGCAGTTTAATAAAAGATAGGGGTCCACTTTATGTATGGTCAGGTATGGATGTGGAAAATTGCTCAAGAATGTAGTACAGTAGGTGGGGCGAGACAGTGGACATTCAGCCCTGGCCTGCAGTAGATTTGTGAGGGTGAAAAGTCTCCACTGGCAGAGGCTTCAGAGAGCCGGTTCAGGGGATCTAAATTGGACCAGAAACCCTGCCCACTTATATTTCAAAGAATTCCCCCAGTGGTTCTGTGGAGTAGTGAAACCGGGGGGATACTGGTCCCAGTTTGTTAAGATACAAAGCAGTAACTTCCTATCTTGGATCTTTGATTTCTTCCATAAATGGAAGTTCAGAGTTTTAGACCTTGGATGGACCCTTCACACAAATCTAGCCCTGTTGTAAGAACCTAGAGGCAGAGAATATGTTTTGACTATATTCTAGTGCACATTCATATGAATGTATGTGATAACATATCTTTTGTATTTCTCCTTTCATAGTATTGCTACAAATAATTGTCTGCATTAAACTTTGCTAAATGAAAAAAAAAAAATGTGCTCCAGTTTTAGAGAACATGCTTTGACCAAGTCCTTCCTAACTGTCCTCTCACCTCCCAGGGCTCGAGTTTGGATAACATTCTTTTGAATCATCACTGGAGTAAACACATTAAAGTGTCTTCTTTGCAACACTATCTCTGTAACCAAGGTGGGTGAGAATGGTAAAGGAAGAACACAGACTTGCTGTGTTGTTCATCCTTACAATCCAAGTTACCCTTCTGGATAGTCAGGATGTTAACTCACCTCTCTATTAAGTTTACATCACGGGGAAAAACAACCAAGTCAGATAGCAACTCAGGATGTCCATGAGCAATTAGTGAGGCTTTGGAAGATGTCCAGAAGTGGGAGGTGGCTTAACACAAAGCTTTTGGCACTTGGTCATGAATTCTTAGTGAGTGAGGAATTAGCTGGGGCATGTCGTGGCTAAAAAGGGGAAGAATTTTTGATTCCTAGGGTCAAAAACCTTGGAGAGATTATCCCACCCATAAAACTACTTCAAAAGAGATTGGTGGGGTTGGTGTTGTGGCTCAGTGGTAATGCACCCGCTTTGCACATGTGAGGCAATGGGTTTGATTCTCAGCACCATGTAAAGGCATTGTGTCCATCTACACCTAAAAAAAAAAAAAAAAAAAAAGAGTGGGGTTGTGGCTCAGTGGTAGAGTGCTTGCCTAGCATGTGTGAGGCACTGGGTTCGATTCTCAGCACCACATACAAATAAAATAAAGGTCTATTGACAACTAAAAAAAAAAAAATACTTTAAAAAAAGTGAAATTGGTGGAGCCAGATGCAGTGGTGCACAGTGACTCAGGACCCTGAGGCAGGAGGATCACAAGTTCAAAGCCAGCCTCAGCAAATTAGCAAGGCCCTAAACAATTTAGCAAGAACCTGCCTCAAAATAAAAAAGAGCTGGAGATGTCCATGTTTAGAGTCTCACTAAGTTGCTGAAGCTGTCCTTGAACTTGTGTTCCTCTATCTCGGCCTCCGGAGTTGCTGGGATTACAGGTGTGCACCACCACACCTGGCAGAAATAACACAATTAAAAAATTTTGGGGGGGTCAATCTTATTTTTGGGTTCCATTTTTTTAAAGATCCATTTGCATATTTTATTCAACAAACTTGAAAGTTGTCTTCTTTTTCTTGTGGACTTGTACTGTCTATCTCTATATTTTTTCCCTCCTAATCCCTCAACCTGGGGTTAGAAGACTCCAAATGTTTTTATTTGAAGACATGGTGCCTTGATGATCTTGTCACTCTAGATTCTACTTTCTATACCCTTAAAATGTTCTCTGAGCATTTTCCAACTGGCCTGAGGACAGTAGAGTAGTATCTTGTACATATGATTCATAGGTAGTAGAATAATGTTTTTTTCTTTTTTTTGGCACAAAGTAAAGAATTTCCTTGACAAATTATTATTTATTTATTAATTTTTATTAGAGCTTTATGGTTATACATAGCTGATTGGTTCATCCCATGACAAATTCTTGAAAGAAAAACACCAAAAAAACATTATCCTAATTTTCTCTAATTTGTAAAGCTTGTTTCTTTTTCTTTTTTTACTAAGCACAGTAGGAGAGATTAGGGTTAGGGAATTAATCTGTCTCTCTTTTTTTTTTTTTTTTTCAGTTGTGCTGAAATGGCTCACAGTTTAAAGGTTGAGTGCTTGTGTTTCCACAGGATTTAAGTATCGGCAGACCGGCTTAGTGGGTTGTGGAAGGAGAGGGCACGGGGAGATACAAAGTGGGGCAGGTGGAAATTGGTTATCATGGGTGATCAGCTAGGATTTCAGTCGTCCTTGACCTGGTAGCTCTGAAATGCCCTTGGGTATTAAGGACACAGCACTGTGAGGCTGGGCAGGCATTAGGGATGCAGGGAGTAGACAGAGTCTCATTAGGAAGCCTTGGTCAGCAGGTGAAGGAGGGAGAGGCCAGCGTAAAGGGCACAGAGGTGGGGGAGGGTGTCTGGGTCCCATGTGTACTGGGGGCCTGATCGCTGCACTTCCAGGCCACTCAGCCCCACCAGAGCTTCTGTGAGGGTCAGTTCCTCTTCCCCAAGGGAGGAGAGCAGCTCCGGTTGCAGGGGGAAAATGCCTTCTTTATCCTGCAGGAAATTCTGTTCCATCGTGCTCTCCACCTGCAAGGAACCAAAATAGCATGGAAAAGAAGACCTAGCAGGCTCTCTTCCTCTTCCCTACTTTGTAAAAATCCTAAGGTTTTATTCCCCTTATCATAACTCCTTATCTTACCTATTACTGCTCCATGTGGGTCTTTTAACAGCCCTATACAATGGGCAGTACATTTATTTTTGGTCCCATTTTACAGAGTAATAAATTGAGACTGACTCAGAGATATTAAAAGACTAGCTTACATCACTCAGAAATAAGCAATGCCAGAGTTTTCTGTCTCTTCTCCCAAGAACAGGCTGATAAACCCAGAGTATGACCAGAAATTCACTCTTCTACCCCTTGTTGTGAAATAACAAAAAGGAAGAAAAATGGAAAGAAAAGTGGGCATGAGCTCTTGGAATAAGGGAGAGGCCTTCCAGACTCTTCTGTCATGAGGCTAAATCTATACCTTCCCATTGGTTCTAGTTACTTCATCCTGAACTCCACCTGACCCTCTGCGCTCTCTCTCGCTCGCTCCCCACTCCCCCGCGTGCATGCGGGCGTGCGTGTGTGCGCGTATATTTTTTACCAGTTTTAGTTGCACTGGCAAGATCTTTTTCTCCATAGATTTTACCAAAAGCTTCTGTTGGGCTTCACTCAGCACTGGAGAAAAAAAGAGAAAGAGATACGTATTGCTGGTTCAGAGAGGACTGCAGACTCCAAGTAGTGTACTTCCGGAACTCCAGCATGCATTGATTGATTCATTCATTTATTCGTTCATGGTTGAATGCCTGCACTCTGCCAGGCACCTTTGCCAGGTGTTATATAAAAATCGTATTCCCTTCACTCAAGGAACTTGCAGTCTTGTAGAGAAGACAGAGGAACATAGAATTAAAGTTTGGGGTGTTAAGGGAGCCATGGCTGAGGGGTCTACTTTGGTCCTGGCTTTTGATAGGTTTTTTAAGGGAACAGACATCTCAGCTTATATCTAAAGGATCAGATAACTTTTCTTTTTTCTTGTTTCCTCCCCTCCTTTGCCACCCACCCCCTGACTCCAACCACCAGAGTTTTCTAAGTGGGAGAATGTTTCATGTAGAGGGAAGGAGAGAATGTAGAGACAAGATTATATGACGTTACCTTCTGAAATGAAAGCTAATAGGTAGGTATCAATATAGAAGTGTGTGACTTTAGCTATGTGCAGAAAGTTTACATATGTGATTGAAAAAAGTAGGGTTATTTTCCAACTCTGTAAGAAAGAAAGACTGTCTTCTCAGGTTACCCAAAGAGATCAAGTGAGCTGGGCGGGGTGGCTCAGGAGGCTGAGGCAGGAGGATCTTGAGTTCAAAGCCAGCCTCACCAATTTAATGAAGCCCTAAGGAACTCAGTGAGACCCTGTCTCTCAATAAAATATAAAAAAGGGCTGGTGATGTGGCTCAGTGGTTAAATGCCCCTGGATTCAATCTCTGGTACCAAAAATAACAACAAAATACAAACAACAACAACAACAACAACAAGAAGATCAAGCGAATCCCTAGGAATAGAACCACTTTTTAAAAATGTAGATATAAACTACATAAATGTAGTATAATTTCCTGGTATTCACTCATTTTGAAATTCACTCAGGTGATTCATTTTGGGGGGGAGTACTGGGGATTGAACCCAGGGCTGTGTGCTTGTGAGACAAGCATTCTACCAACTGAGCTACATCTCCAGCCTCACAGGTAATTCATTTTTATCACTGAAAAAGTGAAGACCGTATTCCCTACTTACCGGTTAGGGCTCCAAGGAAATAGAGGACAGCACCCGTAGCCTCCTTTGATAGTAGGACATCTTTTGGGAGTGCCTCCAGGGTTACTTTATGTCCCTTATCTAGAGCCCCTTCAAGCTGTGGGAAAGGTAGGTGGCATTTAAGATTGCACAGGAAAGCTGAGTGTGGTGGCGCACGCTTATAATCCTGGGGGCTTGGGAGGCTGAAGCAGAAGGATAATGAGTTCAAAGCCAGCCTCAGCAGCAAGACCCTAAGCAACTCATGGAGACCCTGTCTTTAAATAGAACATTAAAAAAGGGCTGGGGATGTGACTTGGTGGGAAGTGTCCCTGGGTTCATTCTCAGGTACCAAAACAAACAAACAAAAAGATTGGAAAGTGTTAGACTCCTGGGTTCCTTGGTTACTGGGTTTTGGACTCTGAAAGATTCTGCCTCCTTTCCAGTAGTGACACTTTTGGTTTACTGTCTACCCTCCGTCCATCAAAGAGAGCGTGTGTCTTAGGGAAACCTGTGTAGTTTGGCCTTTTTCAGGGGCCAGGAAGGGTAGTGGTAACCTGGTAGCCTGGGAGCACTTGGCCAGCCTTGGGGAAGTTATTTCCCTGGTCACTGGCCACTTTTTGCCTCTGTCAGATATCCCCACCAAGAGCAGTGCCCCAAATGCCACAGAAACCCCTCCTTCTCCCACACCTTCCATTCTCCCACTGGGGACTTACTGCGAGCTCAAGGTCTTGGAGTTCTTTTTTCTTCCCTAGAAGTTTGCTAAGGGAGCTGAGCAGGGACCTTTGCCCCACGTGACTCAGCTTCTCCACTTCTTGGGTCTCTCTTTGAACCTCTTCTTTTAGTGTCCTGAAATCCTCATGTATCTCCCCTATGGGGACAGTAAATATAAAAACCAGTCCTCCACCTGTAGCCTCTCCTCCTGTTCAGAAGGTGTTCTCCTGGTAGGCCTCTTCACTCGCCCTCCTCAGGGGCCTGTGCCCTGCTTCCAGCTTGAGACGGCTTTTTTTTTCTTTACCAAGGAACATGGTTATGAAGTTATTCTCCAGCCCTGACAGAAGGGGTGGGGCAAGGCGGTGGGCAAAGCACCATATTATCATCTAACCCAACAGTTAATCATCCTTGAGACCCCAGGCTTCATCCTGTGTCAGTATACAAATGACTTCGTGTTCTCAGAGAGGCCAGCTAAAAGTTGAAAGAGAAGGTCTAATGCCCCTTCTCAAGAGTCTAGTGGACAAGGAAGAATGACTTTGGTGACCTGGTAAAGGCCAAGATGGGGCTCCTCCTGAGAGCTGTGGGTCTGTATCCAGAGAAAGCATGAACCAGAACCTGGCCCTCGAGGGGCCTGGCATCCTGAGAATATACTGATTCTGCACTAGAAAGAGTGGCTCCCCGGAAGGGGCGCCTAGAACCTGGCACTCAGCCCTTGCCTGGCCGTCCCTCCACCCTGATGCTTCTCCCGCCACCTTCATGGTAAAATCTTGGAAGAAACTCAAAAAATTCCTTACCAACATCAGATGCCTGGATAACTGAGAACAAAAGAAAAACAAACAAAATGGATAAGAATGCAGTCCTTCAGATTGGCAGCCGCCCCCAGCGGGTGAGACACTAATCAGGGTGAGGTAACAGGTCCTGTCTGTCTCCTGGGAGATCCCAACTGTCTTAAAGGAACTCTTGCACCATTCCTGGGAATCAGGGCCAGGTCAGGAGAAGAGCTGATGCAATGTGAAAAGGGGCACCTGGATGGAGTTGGCATCACTGTGACTCAGTTTCTGTCCCAGGTGCTGGGTGGCAGAGTGGCACATGTGTGGAACAGGTTGTAGCTACCAAGGACTTTGGGGATAAAGGTCTCAGGTGTCAGACCACCGGGGCATCTTGTCCAAAGTTCTCCCCCTTCCACTGTTTTTCGTAAGCTAGTGGAATTTCTGCCGCATGTCAGGGACAGTTGCTTACCGAGACCTGCTCTGCCATCTTCCCTGTCAGTCCCACACAAGAGGGGAAAGGATCAGTGTTTTAAACTTGAGTCAAGAAAGTTGAAGTGACAGGATCACTTACGTGCGCATTTCCCCTCTCCTGGCTTTTCTGAAGATAGAAACAATGCACATCTGTCAGTATAAAACTCATTTCTGCTTCTTTTGTCTAAAGCATTTGTCAAGGTATCTCCATGGCGATGATTATAAAAACACGTGGAGATCCTGTTAGCTCATCCACCCCCACAATTTGGCAACACACACTGACTCCAAGTCTTTCTGCTTCCGATTGTGCCTCTGGTCTCTGTCCTTCTGTCTCTCTGTCCCTTATTTATATGCCACTTTCTGTCTTTCCTGAAGTTGAGGATATTCTAGGGACACAGGAAACAAAAGTAGGGGATCCCAGAGGGATTACAGAATCTGCTATTAGAGGGTTGAGCGGGAGCTGTGGAGAGCCAGTTCACTTACCTCCTGGAGGGAAGGTTTGCATGCTGTCATTGTAGATGTGGGGAATATCTGTAAGGAGCAAGAGAAGGAGACCAGGAGGACACTTACCCTTCTTTCTCCAGTCTCAAACCCAAGGGACCCCTGCTCAGAGCTAGATCCTATCCCTTAAATGCCTCATTGAATTCTCCATTTGACCTCTACTACAGGAAGTTTTAAGTTCTCTCCTAGAAAGCCCTGTTTCCACCTGACTTTCCAGTATTGGCATTAGTGTGTTTCCTCCTTTGGTTTCTTGAGTGGAGGCTGATTTGTTCACTTTATGTCCCTGGTCCCAGCTTCCATGATGCCTAGTACCCAGGAGATGCTCAGTACCCAGGAGCCCCTTCCCCCTCCCTCTAGAGCAGCCCCTGTGGCTTGGTCCCCAGCCTTGGATGATACACTGCACTCCTTCTGCCATACCCTGACATCACCACAAGAGGGGACCAGGATACCTCCATAGAGTAATTCTCATCTTAGGGAAAGATCTTGCAGGTCTCTGCTCACCCCATTCATCTTTGCCATTGACCATCAGCTGTCTCACTCGAAAGGCTAGGACACAGCCCTTGGGGATGGTTACAGCCTCCTTGTGGTTTACAGATCCCTAGGGTTAGACGATGAGGATTTGTGAATCTGCAGAAATCCTAAGTTTGAAATATTGGGAATCGGGGTAGGGGCAGGTGGAAAGCCTGAGAGTCTTTGGGGAGATAGGAAGTTGGGGACCCTTCAGTGGTGTCCTAGGTCATCTTTCTACCCAGGTTGAACTCGTGGAATGGGCTTTGAAGCTCTCCCACTCATTTCCAGTGACCATCCTCTGACCATCTAGGTTTCTTCCTGGTTCAGACATGTGAAAGGAACTGGGCAGACCTGCTCCATCACGTGCCTGTGCACCACCCTATCCCACCTCCACGCTTCCATCCAGGCCCTGGGTCCTTCTTTCTTTCACCATTTGTCCCTTGCTCACCTAATTCAGAGGCCTTTCATGACTAATCTCTCTTCCTGGCCCCAAGTGCCAAGTCATCCCTTGAATATTTACACTCCCTAGGTATAGCTATGAGAGCCTTGCTTATTGCCACTGAATTTTCCAAGACTGTGTTCTCTGGGCTTTAATCAACACATCTTGTCTTAGAGCCTGAGAACTTGCTGTGAGCAAGGAGCTCTGTTCTGTAGCTTGGGAGCACCATAAGGGAAAACTCATGAGCATGTTTCCCCTTCCCGATATTCTCTGTAGCATCTGGCACAGGAATCTGCTCACACTGGGCACCATCAACTGGAGAAGGGGGTTGTGTCTGGCCAACTAGAGTTTAGATCTTGAGGACCAGGGAGAAGGGGTAAGTCCTCTTCAGTATTCTGAGTGGGCACCTGTCCAGCAAAGTTAATAAAACCTCTGAGAAGGGGCTGTGTGTGTGTGTGTGTGTGTGTGTGTGTGTGTGTGTGTGTGTTTGAACCAAACCTGTAGCCCCAGTGGGGCAAAGAATGGGAGGGAGAAGCAGCCCTCTGCCTTGCCAGCTCTCTCCAGAGTGACCTCCTGCACCGTCTCCACCACCTCCATTACCACGTACAGGTTCTCATCTCGATCTCGCATCTCCTTCAGGAACGGGTGATCTGCTGCCAGCTTCCTGTGGCAGGAGAAGCATAAGGGGAGCTTTCAGAGCTTCTCCTGGCCTGGACCATGCCCTTCTCTTTTCTACAGTCATTTGTAGGAACTGGACATTGTGGTGTCAGGGAAGGAGAGAGGACTCTGGGATCAGTCTGAGGTGGAAACCCAGATCACCCACAGCTTCTCCGAGGTTTAGTTGCTCATTTATAAAAGGAGGACAAAGATGCTTTCCTCCAGTGTGGAGATAAACCAGGTCATCATTTGGCACAGAACCTGGCCCAGAAGGGCCTCAAGTTTACCTCCTTTCCCTTCTCCTTCTGCCCAGCCATGATTCTCTTTCCTTGCCTCCCACTTCATCTCTTCTGAATTCTTTCCCTCCATCTCTTGTCACCTCATTTGCCATTAACACCAGTCACTCCTCTCTATTTGCTCCTTCTGTATACTTCCAGATATAAACATGTCCCTAATCCTAAAAATTCACTTTCTTTGATCCTTTACTCCCTTAAATAACCATCCTCTTTCTTTCCTTCACCTTATTGGCAAATATCTCAAAAGATATAACCATACCAGTTCACTTTCTACTTCCTCACCACCCTGAATTCTGAGTTCTCTATAACTTAGCTTCTATTTCCACTACTCAACTGAAATCGCAATGACCTCTTGTCCATCAAAATCAATGACATCGCACCTGCTGTCCATGGCAACTCTGTCTTCTCTTGGCTTCTGAGCACCCTGTACCATGCTTGTTCTGCCTGTCTTTCTGGCTCCTAAATCTCATTCATTCTGTCTGTATCCCCTTTTCCTGTTTGTTTGGCTCCCTAAGATGCTATATTGCTCTGAGATTCTGTTCTTACTCTTCTGCTCTTTGAACTCCTTCCAACTTTCCCCCCAGTTTCTACAGTACTATTTTGCTGTTGAACACATATGTACCTTTACTCAGGGGCCCAAAGCACCCTTCCTCTCCTGAGCTCCAGGCCCCTAATTCCAACCACCTGTTAAACATTCTCAGCAGATGCCAAAGCAGAACCACACATTCAAAATGTCTAAGAGAAACTCACAATCTTTCTGTACAGATTCCCTTCTCACCTTCGTCTTCCTGTTACCTGTAATGTCACCTTTAATGTCTTATAATGTCACAATCTGGGTCAAAACTCAGGGTCATCGTTGACAAAACCTTTGTCCTATCCCTGCAATCACCTGCCGAGTCCATTCTATTGCCTTTATTATTATTATTAGTAGTAGTAATAGTAGTACCAGAGATTGAACCCTAGGGCACTTAACCACTGAGTCACATCCCTGGCTCTTTCTGTATTTTATATTGAGACAGGGTCTTGCTAAGTTACTTAAGGCCTCGCTAAGTTGCTGAGGCTGGCCTCAAACTTGCATCCTCCTGTCTCAGCCTCCCAAGTTGCTGGGATTATAGACATGTACCACTGTAGCTGGCCATTCTATTGCCCTTTGCATAGAATAGGCTCTGCATCTGTTCCTCCCTCTTCATCCCAACTGCTCTTGCCCAGTTCTTGTTCTCATTTTACACCTCTGATGGATAGTAGAACAATATCTTTCCTGGTCCTCAAACCCCTGTCCCTTTTCCTCTATCCACCTTGCATTGAGACACATCAGAGCATTGCCAGGGTCTCACATCAGAGCCTACACATCCACCTCCTTTCCCTGGCTCAGCTTCTTCATGAGCTGGGTTCACCCTATGTCTTCCTGTTGTTTCACTGGTACCTCTTCTGCACCTGCCAGATGGGCTGTTTGTGACCCTTTATTGGTTTTGAGAGGTCTTACTATGTGTGCCTTCTCCCAGCCCTGTGTGTGTAATTTCTCTTCCTCTTTCAAGCCCTAGATTATGGGCCACCACCTCTGTTGGGTCTTACCTCCCTTCCCCAGTCAAAAGTTCCTCTGACCCTCCACAAGTCTCAGCCAAACCATTCCTCTGGCACTGACCACTTCTCGCCTTGCATTTTACTGTTACATGTTAGTTTTCACCTTCCTGGGTCACAAGGTTCTTGGACAAAGATGTTCTAGCCATATCCCAGCACATAACAGGATGCTTTGCATTCAACCAGAGCTATGCAAATGTTTCCTGCATAACTTCCCAACACTGCAGCCCTTCCAGCTGGACTCCCCAGTCCTTACCTCTTCTTCTAACCACTACTTAACTACTTGAAAGTCAGTTCCCTCATCAAGCCAAACATGCCCGGAGCCTAGCATCAACTTGGCATCTGCCACACCCCTCGTGCTGCTGGGGCAGCATTCCCAAAGGTGTGCTCGGTGTGTGTATGGGGCCAGGCAGAAAGCTTCATTTATGGGAGGGGAACACTGTGCTCTCGCTTCAGTAGGGAGCAGTTAAGATCGATCTCTCCCGTTTTAGCCCATTTAATAGTCTTAGAGTTGGAAGGAGCCTTAGAGATGATCATTTAACTCCATCATTCAGAAAACTGAAGTTTTGAGAGAAGAGAGTTTTCCAAGGTCACGTGAATGTGGACGCATTCATCCCCAGGTGTGCATCACACTGAGGGCAGTGAAGGACAGGAAGGAGTGCTTAGGAAATGGCCTGAAGACACTCCTGGTGGTGACCACACTGGTGAAGGTCAGTGTGAAGGTCTCACCCTTTCACTCAGGGCCCAATGCACCCTCCCCATGCACTGCCTGCCCCCTGTAGCCCCTCAGCCCTGTCCATGCTCACCTCTCCTTGTGCAAGGACTCCAGGGCCTTGGGAGCCACGCTGAGTGTCTGGACCTCCAGCGTGCTGTTTCGGGAGAGCCCTGCAGTCCCCCTCACCTTCACTGTCTTTGGCACATCCACCTCTCCCTCTACTCGGGCGTCCAGCATATTCTTAAAGCCAAAGTTCCCAGAGTCTGTTGGATCTGCAGGAAGGAAGAGATAGAAGGGTCTGTGTGAGAGGCATTCTCCTCCCCTGGCCACTTCAGCTCCCAATGAGTATGTGGAGCTAGATGACACCGAACCATGTCAGAAAGGAGCTTCTGAGTCCTCCTCGTGGGGCAGGTGCCTGACTCCTACCCAGCAGCATCCCTCAGAATCCAGCCCCACAGCTGAGCTCACCTGAGGGTGAGTTGCCTGGCTCAAGCACATCCAGGAGGGTGTAGTCGGTGCGGACGTAGCGGGCCCCCCAGAACAGAGTGCTCTTTCTTTTCCTCAGCACCAGGCAGAAGGGGTGGAAGTGCTTGAAATCAATGAGGCTGTCCAGGGGTGTTAGGTCCCCTCGAGGGTTTAGCTGTCTGGCCAAGGCCCTGGTGACATTTTCAAACATGGTCATTGTTCCTGTGAGGAGAGAGATGAGACTGTCAAGATGGCAGCCAGGGACCTGGTAAGGCCCCTGCAGCAGGGCACCACCCTGCTCTGGAACAGGGGGAGCTCTTAAAGATGGCTGGATTCTCAAATGTTAGAGCTGGAAAGAACCCAAGAAGTTTCATTTTATGGTGAGGAAACTCAAGTTCCAGAGCTTACACGGCAGGCCAGAGAAGCCAGGCCTCCCCTTCTCTGTCAAAGGGCTCTTTCCTCAGTCCACATTCATTTTTTTTCTACAGTCACAGAGCCCGGATGAAGCATTTCATCAGCACTAGAAGCAAAGCTTTTTCTCACAGCAGGGAGCAGGGAAGCAGTCACCCCTGGGGCCGAGGGCCTGGGCAGGCAGAGCTGGGCACTGCACCAGCTGCCCTTCCTTGGTCCCCACCAAGGGGCTTGCCTCCCTCCACCCTGTACTTCCTTTGTGTCTGCCTCACCGCTGCCCATGGGGCTGCCCCACAGCTCCAGGCATGTTGCTGCTCTTTACCTTTGTTCTCTCTGCTTTTAATGCCCTCTTCCCAATCTAAAGAATTCCTATTCATTCTTTAAGACTCAATTTAGGTCATTCCCTGGTGACACCTCCCCTCACTCCTTCAGGCATCTGGTGACTACACAGCAAAGTGCTGTGTACATGTCCCGAAACACCTGCCACTTCATGTTGTTATGATCTGTTCACCTGACTCACCTATTCTACTGCGACTTCCCAGGTGGCTGGAAATTGGTCTTATTCACCTCTATAGCATCAGCACCAAGGCAGTGCCTGGTACAGAGTTGGAGCTTGGCAAATGTGTGTGGAAAAGAAAAAAAGAATGAACAAATGAATGAAAGCAGCCCTGGGACACACAGGCTGAGGTAAGAGGGCCTCGGAGAACGTGGGGCCTGCGAGGGCCTGAGGTTCGCCATCTTAGCTCTCTCTCTTTGATGTTCAAATCCAGGTGCTCGGCTGGGCTGCTGGAGGCACACCCAGATTATCCCTGTGGGTGGAAGAGGACCTACCAGCTGGCCTGGAAGTGCCTCACTTTCTTGTGGTACTTCACAGAGGCAGGGAAGTAGAGGCACAGTCACAGATGTGTGGGGCCATTCTTCCTGCTCCAATGTGGTTTTTCACCCCTTATTCCTGGGAACCCCATGATAGGACAGGACAACCTCTTGGGTTGTCCACTGGAGGTACCTGGGAAGGGCTCCTCACCAGAGAGGGACTCACTGGGCTGCCTCCCCTTCTGTTCCCAAGATCTACCAGAATATCTACTCCACTGCCCTCTGGACCCACTCAGCTTCTTAGATCACCAGATTGCCCCTGCCTCCTCTCCTGTCACCAAATTCTTACCAAGAAATGATGCTCTGGGTCCTGTCAGGAATCCTGGTGTGGAGTGAGGGCCCAGGGTTTGCTCTGCCTGTAGGTTGAGAGAATGACTGTCCTTTGCCAGGAGAGGCTGCTTTATGCCTCTGTGGGGGCAGGGATATAGGCTTCAAGGGACCCCGCCTGCCCCAGTGACCCCACCCCCTCCTGCTCCACTTCCGGGAGAACAGCATCAACCTGTTCCAGGTGTGCCTTGCCCCAGGCCCCCAGGCCCTGGCCTCCAAAGCGCTGAGGGGGTGGATGAGGCGCTGCCAGGCAGGTGCTAGTATAGGTAGGGGCAGCCGGGCTGAGAGGGAGGTGGCAGGTGAAGGTTAGTTTGTGGACATCTTTGGGGGCTAGAGAGAGGCAGTGGGAGTGTGTGTGTGTGTGTGTGTGTGTGTGTGTGTGTGTGTGTGTGTATGTGTGTGTGTGTGTGAACAAAAAGGGATGGCATCTCTGTTGTGATGTGAACATGGTCTATCAGGAAGCATCTGGCAGGCCTTGCAAGTATGATAAGGGAATAAGAAATTCGGTGTTTGCGGAGATTCCAAGAGACAGCAGAGTCGCTGAGAAGTCGTTCTTCATCTTTCTGTAGGTCAGCCAGCCAATTCCTATGGCACTGCATTTGTTTTAGCCACATATACATATTTCTGGTGCCAGGTCTGAGTAGGCAGAGATGGAGCTAGACCAGAGGTTTTCTGTTGCCTAGTGTTCCGGGTCTCTCCCTCTCATGGAATACTGAAGGTACACATGTCTATCAACAGAGGCAGAGGCGTAGCAGCAACATTAGGGGAAAAGCCCAAGATGCCTGTTGTGTGGAGTCAGATGTCTCACTGTAGGTTACTCAGGTCCTGCTCTTGTCTTTTATATCTGCCTAGAAGGAATTTTAAAGGGGGCTTGACACCCCTGAGTAGGGCTGTAGATGACAAGTGAAGGGATTTAGAAGCAAGGCCTTGTAGTATGGGGATACATGGTCATGTATGTGTGCACGTGGATTCTGAACACTCTGAGCTGTTGTGTTCCCTGTGAGGCGTTCCTCAGCATTGGTCATGGGAAAAGTAATGCAACCTTGAAGGATGTGAAGAGCACATACAATCTTTCCTGGAGATTTTCTTGAGGAGTTGGTGGTGAATGGGAAGATTAGACTACCCCAGACTCAGTAAAACTCCCTAAAAATTTCATTACTCTACTTTGGTCCTCAAGGTCTCATTCAGCCTTGCAGATGCTCCCATATGGCTCTTCCCTATGTTTTAAAACAAAACAAAGAACACCTTGCCCTTGCCTCTCTGCTCCCCCGCCCCTTATTGTGTTGCTTGCTTCCCTTCCCATCCATCCCATGCCCTTTTCGTGTATCCATCAAACATTTCCTCCTTCGACAGCTCTAACCATTACAAATGTCCCTCCTCCTTAGAAGAGGCAAACATGGGAAGGTGGGTATGTGGGAAGGTTGTCATCGGTCTTTGGTCCCTGACACAAGTGTGCATGTACATAGAAATGCGTCGTATGGTGGTCAGGGTGTGGCTCAGTGGTACAGCACTTGCCTAGCACATTCGAGGCACTGGGTTCGATCCTCAGCACCACATAAAAAATAAATAAATAAAGTTATTGTGTCCATCTACAACTAAAATAATTTTTTTAAGTTAAAAAAAGAAATATGTTGTATGTTATCCTGAGTGTGCTATGCCATTAACATAGGTGAAACACCTTTGTGTCTTGCCACAATGTCAGAATTTATTGAATAACAATAAGTTCACAGGCCATACCAGTTTTAGCAGTGGCAGTTTATTGAACACTTGTGGATCCTCTGGTAGGCATAAGTTGGGCAATCACAGATTTTTTAAAAATTTTAATCTTAATTTTTAATGTCTATAATACTCAAGTTACAAATTCCACTATATGTGTGTGTGTGTGTGGTGTTACTGAAAGGTTAGGAAACAGTTAAGGCAGCCACAGGGGTTTAGAAGGCTGAACTGAGAGTAAAGACAGTATCTGAATGTAGATGATCAGCCAAAGAACTTGTTCAGGGCTCAGAGTTGTTAAAACACAGGAACTTATTTTAGGCCAAGGTTCAGAGGGACGGCAGTTTCACAGTGTCAGCTTAGAGTGTCAGTTTGAGATGTCAGCATGGAGTGGGACTTGTGTGGTCATCATGAGCAGGAGAAACTGCATTCTGCTAAGGCCTAAGGACAGAGATTTGGATGTTTGTCACTTTGACAATTTTCCTGGAGAAGGCTGGTGACCAGAGAATGGGGTTAAGTTGCCACCGTATCTACTCTTGGGGTGCTTCTCCTTTTATGGGCCTTGAATGAGGCAGTTGTTTCATTTGGTCATGAGTTTCAATAAACTCATGGACCTAGTTTCTCTGATATGAGTTTGATACATCCATGCATCCACGTGCTTTTGATTAATTCGATAAGCTCACAGGTGGTCATTCTTATTAGCATGATTAATTTATTTATCTATTTATGCCTTCTGGTTGTGCCAGGCAGATGGTGGTTGTTTATTTGTACAGACAAGATATAGAGACATTTCACCTCAGCACTTAAACTCAAAATGGAGTAGCTTATGGCAAACTACTGCTTTACACAATGGAGTACAAAGGTTTAGGTACAGCCTGAAAACTGCTGTTCCGTACATCATGGATTAACTCAGAGCAGAGCACAGCCCGCTCTCCACATATGTGTTATATTCTTTCCATCTGTTTCTCTATTAACCTGGTTCTTCCTGGACTTCTGTCTCTTCCTGTCTCTTTGAATCACTGCATCGATAAGACACCTGCAATCCAGCGTAAAGCCCTGGGGCTGTGCAGTCTTCTGTCCTGTAATCGGCCCTAGGGAAGGAGGCTCTACTCCCTGCTCTCTCACAACCCATTATTGCCTCTGCCAGACTTTTGGCATTTTCTTCCTAGTGTCTATCCCCCTCCCAGTGACTGAAGGTCAAGGTCTAGCACATCCTCTAAAGATTTGAAGAACACTGGCTCGGGAAAGTCATGTGTGTTTCTGCTTTGAGGACTCAAAAAGTCCATCTAGCTGACTTTTCTCCTTGGACCCGCCAGTCTTGCTCCTTTCATATCTCTTGGCTTCTTTGTTCACTCTGATCTCTCCAACCTGTCCGCATTCTCCTTGTCCCACCTCCACCTCAACTCCACCCCATTGCACCATTTCCTGAAACCGCCTGATGGGGTTCTAAGCATAGGTTTAGAAAGTTCAAGGAAGAGAGAAGATATAAAGGCTTGTAGGGTCAGCCGACCTGAATGAAATGAAAATATCCATGTTGGGGCCTGTTCCTGCATTGTTTCTTTCTCCGACCTAGGATGCCTTTCTTTCTCTTTCCCTCCTTCTCTCTCTCTCCTGGAGATGGAACCCAGGGCCTCCTGCAGACCAGGCAAATGCTCTACCACTAAAATACATTCCCAGTGCTTATAGTTTAAATTTCATTGGAAGAGATTTAAGTTTGATGAACCTAGTACTGGAGATGCAAGGTCCTAGGTTCAATCCCCAGTATAAAAAAATGACAAATCTATAAGAACTCTTTAGGTCAATTAAAAGTGACTAACGCTCAAACTGGCAGTTGGTGGTGGGGTGGTGGTGGGGGTGGAGATGCATGGTGCTGATGCAGGTGGCAGGCTTGGTTTTGCTCTCTATCTCCCTCTGGTGGTCAATCAAAGTAAATGATAGGAGAGAATCACCCCTAATCAGAGGACTCAGTTTATGATTTGTGTGGGGTTGCTGGAGATGGGACTCTGAAAGGAAATAATTGCCTTAAAGGATAGTATTGCCTTAAATAGTAGGTGACTTAATTGCCCAGTCACCTACTATTTTTGAAACTTGATGTCTCTCTTGACCCATAAGGTGCTCTGCAAACAGACCTTGGGACAGGACATTATTTCCTAACTCATTTTTCTTTTTATTGTGGTTGATTTTTTCTTACAGAAGGGGCCAAAGAGGAAAGAGAGAAGGATAGACTGTGATAGAATGGTGGAAGCCACTGACATGGGCAAGAATGGGAAGAAGCTGCAACTCTGGGGATTAGGGGGAGAGTAGAATCAGGAAGACACTTGTAAGATATGGGCCCCCCTTGTATGAGATGGAATGCCTGGAGAAGTTAGAGCAGTGACCCCTCATATGTATCTATTTCCTGACCTTCTCTGAAGTGGGAAAGTTGGAGATGAAGGTGGGTTAGGATGGGGATGTGACCATCTGGTGGAGGGGTAGGAAGAATGCTCCCAGGGTGTTGTGTTTTCTATCTCACACGGGAGGCTGGAACTTTTGGTGTGCAGATCACAGATTGTGAGCTATATTTCCACAAATGTTCCAATCTGAACAGAGCAAAACTCCCACACTGTTTTCTTTGTTCTTCTTTTTGCAGCACTGGGGATCAAGCCTGGGCCTTGTGCAAGCACACAATCACTGAGCTGCAAACCCAGCTCCTCACATTCTTTCCTTATCCCCTAAAAATGTTGAGGTTTCTTCCCAAATCACTAAACCAACTTTGGAGCTCAAGATACCCCCAAACTCCTGGTTGAGTAGACACTAATGTTCAGTTTGATATGCACCAAATTCAGTGTCAAACTTCAAGGTGTCAGCCCTGTCTGCAGCCTCCCACAGTCAATTTCTCTGCCCATTTGGCTCATTCAGCCAAGGATCACACTGCCAGCAGCAGCCTAAACCCAGAGAAGCTTCCTCTGTCAGCTGATCATCCAGCGCTCAACTCTTCCTGAGCCTCTGATGATGTGGCAAGGGTAGGTGTTTGAGCTCTCATCTGTCTTGGAGCCCTCCTGATGGGAATCAACTCCCGACCCTTGCTAAAAAGAGACTGGATCGTAGATGGAGACTTCAAAGTTAAGGCAAGTTTGGAGTCAAAGTTCTTCTCTATTTTTACCCGCTCCCCAGGCCTGTCTTGAGCCCCATTCTATTTTTCCTAGCCAGGCTGGGCCAGTGTTGGGGATCCTTGGTGGAAAAAATGTTTGGAGAGCTAGGAGTTGTTGACCAGCACCAGTTCCATCAGGGCTTGGTCCTCACTCCAGAAGACCATGAGCAGCTTAAAGTGAAGATAGAAGGGACCTGCCTCCCTTTGGAAGAAATACTGGAACAGGATGGCTTTCATCTTCGTTATAGGGAAAAATATCACAAGATGCTTTGCATTGGGGGAGCAGAGGAAGTCTGCAGTAAAAATTTAAATTTCAGCCTCTATCTCCATGCCTGCCACTTTCTCCCTTGCCCCCAGCCTGATAGGGCTGGAGTTGAGCAGAAATGGACAAGGATTACGAATCTGGGTACCTTTGTTCTGTAGAGAGCTCTGCTAGGAGCCTGCAGTGTGACCCTGAAGTCCTTCATGCTCTTAAGCCTCAGAGTGCTCATCCATGAGTGTGGGGGTGAAACTAGATGAGATCAAACTCAATTTTGTCCTAGGTGCCATCCCCAGGTCCATCCTTGCAACCCCAGTTGTCACACCAGCTGCCTGTTGGGGAATGGTCTCTTCGTTCACAGACATGGCCAACAGCTGCTGGTGTGAGGACAGGTGCATGCTGTCTCTCCAGGAGGCAGGGGATTGTAAGATGGTTTAGGGAGCTGGGCCCTATGTACCTGTATGTAGGTGACAGTAGGGAGCTGATTCACCCTTTATCTTCCAGCAAAGGATGATAGAGATTCCTGAAGAGGTATCTTGTGAAAAATGAGGGGGATGAAGGGGAGACATGTGGGTTTGCACCTTTCACCTTTCCCTTGGAGAAGAGGATAATCCTGTCACTTGGTACCAGGGTCCACTTCATGGGCTAGCAACTTAAGCAGTGGCACAGGACCTCATGCTGGCTTTAATGCCTTGCTGCTGCCATCTTGACTATTTGAGGGGTGGTGCTGGGGATTGAACCCAGGGGAATTTTACCACTGAGTTACATCCCCAGACTTTTTTTTTTTTTTTTAAACTACTATCCATATTAGAAGCACTCTTTTTAAAAATACTTTTATTTTAAAATTTTTATATGGTGCTGAGGATCGAACCCAGTGCTTCACATGTGTGAGGCAAGTGCTCCACTGCTGAGCCCCCCCCCCCCTTTTTTTTTAATTCTTGCTAAATTGCTTAGGGCCTCACCAAGTTGCTAAGGCTGACTTTGAACTTGTGATCCTCCTGCTTCAGCCTCCAGAGTTGCTTGGATTAAAGGCCTGCACCAGGTTGAATAATTCTTAATGATTATTTAACAACGAGCTCTCCATTTTTATTTTGTCCTGGGACTCATACATTATGTGATAAGTTCTGCTTGGTACCATCCTGTCTAATGGTAAACCAGACACATCAGAGACTGCTCTCACTGGATCCTCACCACGCTGTGCCTCACCAGCATGGAGTTGAGTTTGCTACAAGTCTGCAGCTGTTTGAGTTCTGTTTCGGCTTCCCACACCCAGAACCACTGTCTCCTTAAGACCCAGGGCCCGATCACCTGGCAGAGAGATAGTATGTGATGAGTTATGTATGATACTCGAGCAGTTAGAGACAGGGAGCTTCCTAAGGGAGGGAAGTGGGCATTCCTTCAGGGTAAGGGCCCAGTATTTTCCTCAGGTTAAAGAAGCCTCCTCTGGTGTGTGAGTGGGCTGAGATACCCAAGGTGAGCGAGGCCGGCCCATTCGGTCCTCCACTGACCCCGCCTCTGGAGATCAGCCCCTCCCCCAGCTATGGTAAGCCCCGCCTTGCGCCCCCGGTAGTCCTGCCGTCAGCCCTCAGCTCCGCCTCCCGAAAGCTTCACCTCGCAGGCCTGGATGCTGGAGTACAGTTCAGCTCTGCTCTCAGTTTACCAGCTTTGCCGGGGGCGATGCAGCGCCGCCCCCAGCCTCTTAAGCCCCGCCCGTAACCTCTTAAGCTCCGCCTCCCGTCTCCTTAGCCCTGACTCCACAACCTAGCCCCGTCCCCAGCCTTTTTATGCCCTTCCTCGCGCTCCCATTGTCTTGCCGGCACCGTCGAGCCCCTCCTCCAGTCATTTTACGCCCCGCTTCGGGCTCTCCTAGTCCTGCCTTCCCCACTCTGTCGCGCCCCTCAGAAGTCTTAAGCCCCGCCTCCCGTCTCCTTAGCTCTGCAGTCACCTCCCAGCTCCGCTCCCGGCTACAGTCAACACCCTGGCCCTGTTAACCGCAACCCCCCTACTCATCCAGACCTTTTGCGCACCGCTCCCTCCAGCTCCTGCAGCCGGGTGCCAGGAGCAGCAGTAAGTCCTTCCTTCATCAGGCGGTCCACCGCCGGGGTCTACCCTTCTGCCTAGCAGCTGGTCCTCGACTTCAACCTGCAGCGCTTGAAAGACTGAGCTTTGGATACAAGACAGTGTTGATCGGGACTCTACCCGCTCTCCATTGCCTCAATATGTCTTTACCCTGCAGTTCCCTCGCTCCTAGGCACGGAGACCCCTTTTGGGGGTTTGACGTCCTGCTTCCTTCCTCAGACTCCCCTGGCTAGAGCAGGGTCTGGCGTGGAGTGCAGCACTCAACTCCTTATAAGGTTTTCTGATGGGCATTGAGGATTCTGTAGAGGGAGAGAAGCACACCCTGTCACCAGGAGTCACTGCCATGGATAGAAGGACAGACGCACAAGCTCTGAGAGCCGCAGGAAAGAGGCATACTCCTGTACCCCAGTGCAGCCTGGGTTTAGCTTTCAACTTTCCTAGAGCAGAGTGGTGAGTGGGGAGGGGGTGGGGAGAACAGGCTGCATCAAAAAGGGCTCAGGAAACTTGTGGCTAGGATTCCAGTCATCATCATGGCCCTGCCAGTCTGAGGGACCTTCTGCATCCCACCCACCATTACCCCAAGGTCTTGAGAAAGGGCTCTGGGGCTGGGGAGATAGCTCAGTTAGTAGAGTGCTTGCCTTGCAAGCACAAGGCCCTGGGTTCGATCCCCAGTACAAAAAAGAAAGGGCTCTGAACTTCAGATCCGGATTTGACAAGTGTGTTTGCTTAGGAAGGGGATCTTTGTGTCCCTCTAACATTCTAAGTGTTGGTCTATTCTTTCCGGTCCCCATCACACTATGACATGGGGGAGGGGAGAAGAGCCCTTCAGCTTCTCTCTTCTTCTGAGGGGAACGTTTTCAGCTTCTTGTCCTCTAATGACACAGCAGGGGTTGTGGAGTAGCAGGTGCCAGGAACCCAGGAGGGGGTGGGAGAGTCACCAGCTTGTTTTGGGGGCAGAATCCGAAATGGAATGGAAGGCCATAAACTTCCTTATTCTAGCACCTTGTTCTCCCCAGTGATTGCAGCTAGTGGGGAAAGGCCAAAAGGGCTCCCAAGGCAGGTTGGTGGTGGTGAAACAGAGCCCCGGAGGAAGGCAGCAGCCAACCAAATGAACAGGGAGAGGAAGGTAGAGTTGGAGGAGAGAACCCTGGGGGAGCAGCGGGGAACTCTGGTGGCAGCAGAGCTGCAAGGAGAGAGTGCCAGCTAGGAGTCTAGAAACCCAGCATGGTCCAGTATGGCTCACAGACTCCTCAACCAGCCACTGGGGACCTTGACTGAGCAGTTGGACTTTTCCAAATATAGTTTCCTAAACACTCTGAAATGAGGATTGCATAGAAACTTAACCTTCCTCACAGGGTTCTTGTGAAACAATAGATGGAAAATCCCTTAGAAAAGAAAAGTGCTATTATGGAGGAATGCAGGAGAGGGTGTGGGGTGTGAGGGAAGGAGTGGGGCAGGCACACAGGTGGGGTGGGCAGAGAAGCCCCTTCCAGCCTTGCCCTCTTCTCCAACCTGGCTTCCTTCATTATCTCCACAGCCTCGGTCACCACTGCCAGGCTGCAAGGTGTTGCCCCAGCCTCTTGAGCTTCCTGTGGTGGGAGGCAAAGGGCTGGACTAAGAGATTTGGAGTGGGTAGGGCCCTCCTCTCATCTCAGCTGCACCGTAGGCCACACCCTTGTCTCTTCCTACCATCTTCCTCATCCCAGTGCCTTGCAGAGAGCACGAGTGTGCTCCAGAGGATCAGGGGCTTTGGGAGTTCTATTCTTGGTTCTTTCTGATGCCCTGCATGTCCTTGGCTGCAGACCCTCAGCCCAAGGGTACTGGGCTTACTCTCTACCATTTCCCTTCATAGCTAACAAGGCTTTATAAGTGCTTATTCAGTCTCAAGTCTGAGGAATATCTTGATCTTCTCAAGTTCAGGATTGATTTCACTCCCCCTCAGACCCTGGTGGGGGGAGTTTCTGAGGGTGGGGTGGGCTACATGCTTCAGCTACATAGGGGATAAAGAAGCTGGCATCAGAGGCCTGCCAGGGAGGGCCCTCTCCTCTCCTTCCAGCCCTGTCCACAGCCCACTGGCTCCAGGATGCTGCTTGTTCATGCTTGTTCCAAGCTGCCTCATTCTTGCTTCACAGCAGGGCTTGGGCAGCTGGCTGAGTTCTTGGTACCTGGTAGCTTTGTTCTGGGATTCAGTACCTCCCTGTGGGAGAGGTTAGTCTTGACAGAGCACACTCTACCAGGCAGAAGGGCCAGAATTGAACAACATCAATGAGGCCATCCAGGCTCACTGAGGCCCAGTGGCGTCTCAGAGTCCTGTTAGACAGGAGGATGGGGGTAAAGCCAGTTATGCCACGCCTTCCTGTCTGACCAATCAGAGGCCAGGAGTTGAGGGAGGGGCCTGGGGCTCAGTTACTGTTGTTCCAGTCAAGTGCCTCTCTACCCAGTCTCCGGTGATAGGCTGAACTGAAGTTACAGTTTCTGGCATCTTCTTCCTTCAAAGTTTTGATTCATGGTTCCCAACTGGCTGAGTGAAAGGGTCTTCTCCTGGGGAGGGGAGCCAAGGAAGCATCTCTCTCTCCACCTCCCTAGCCCCCGTCTCTGCTTCCCTATACTCCCTTTGCCATTCCTGCTGCCCTAACTCTAGAGAAGGAAAGGAGCTGAAACTGGAGGGAGAGGTGTGTGTTGGGGGGATTGGTGGAACACTTATCCGGGGCTCAGGGTGCCTGGCTCTAAGATCCCTCTTGAGCTGGGCTGTAGGTCAAGCCCCCGTCCCTGAATCCTTTCCTACCCTGATAACAGGGGCTAGGTGTCAGGGTAGGGGAGCCCAAGCTGGCTCTCTGCAGTTCAGCCTTGGAGTGGTTGCGATGGGGGAGTCTCAGTGGTCTAGAGAGGAGGGATCGAAAGGTAGGGGAGGGCTAGCGCAGTGCCATGTGCCTGCAATCCCAAATCCCAGTTACTTGGAAGATTGAGGTAAGAGGATGGAATTTTTTTTTTTTTTTTTTATTAGCGCTTTATGGTTATACATAGTAGTTGGGTCTATCCTGACAAAGTCATACATACATGGAAACGAAATATGTTTTAATAATGAGGATTTACTGTTTGGTGTTTTCTTTCTCAGTTTCTAAACCTTTGCATCTCTTTTTCCACCTCTTTCAGGAAAAACAAATAACCTTTCTTCTCTCTCTGGCTATGGCCCATCTCAACCCTATTTCCTATAATATTTCACACTTTCATTTCCACCATTCTTCTCAAAATCTAATGTTCCTCATTTCCTAATTTTCCTTTCATGTTTTGGTTCACCCCCGTTTGGATTGTGGCTCCACCCTTCTGCTGCATTTCCACTGGCTAAGATCACCAATGGTTTCCTATGGTTTGACTTCACTTCTTAGTTCTTTTTGTTTGTTTTCAAAAATCAAATGTATTTCTTTTTACCAACAAGAAACAATTAGATAATGAAAGAGGGAAGTACTATTTGCAGTAGCTTAAAAATGGAAACAAAATAATTATAGAGGAATTAAACAAAATGTGAAGGATTTGGAGAGGATGGAAATTTTGAGGCCAGCCTGGGCAACTTAGCAAGACCCTGTCTCAAATAAAATTGAAGAAGACTGGGAATGTGGCTCAATCTGGGTTCAATCCTATGAACTAAAAATAAACAAATAAGTAATATATAAATTGGAAAAGGGCTAGAAAGGAGACAGAGAAGTCAGGATGGGGCAGTGGGATCAGTGGAGGCGATGGATTTCTGTCTGCCACTCTTTGACTACCTGCTGCCACAGTGTCTGGGGAATCCTGTTCAGCGATTCTTATCTTCACTTTCTATTTATACTCCCATGAGCTTCCAAAATAGCTCTCTTCCAGGGAGTCCACATGGGCAGATAATCCTGAAGGGAGGCAGGAGACAGTGTGTTGACCCTCTTGGGTTTCTTGGTATTGGGGATTTATCATTTGCTCCTTCCTTTTCCCAACTTGGTTGCCCCCTGCCCCCTCCATCTCACCAAGGAGTTCTTCCATGGACTTTGCACATACCAGGTTTCTCTCTGCATTCTGGTCACACTCCAACTGAGAGAAAAGACAGATTACCAAGAAGGTAACAGCCCCCCTGAACCCCTCCTGGCCCTAGGGAAGCTGGTTGGGTCAGCAAGTCAGAGACTGCCCATTGATAACTGGTGCCTGGGCCCTGTCCTCTCTCACTCCTCCCTACTGGTCCTCCTTGGAGGCTCTCTCTCATCCACTACTCTTCTAGTTCCATCATCATTCATTTATATGCCCTGGCTTCCCTGCAGTTAGACTCCAATGTCAGGAGCTGAGAGGGAGGCAGGAGGGGAGAAAGGAAGCTGGCATTCAGCACGACCACAGCACCCCCACCACAGGGGAGGGGTGTTGAGCTTTTCTTCAACACCCCTCCCCTTCCTCATTCCTCACTGCTAGGTCACACAATTCAATAAAATGAACAATAAAGAACCAGGCACAATGGCACATGCTTGTAATTCCAGCTATTCAGGAGGCCGAGGCGGGAGGATTGTGATTTAGAGGCCTGTCTGGGTAACTTAGCCAGACCCTGTCTCAATATAAAAAAATAAAGGGATGGGGTGTAGCTCAGTGGTAGAGTGCCCCTGGGCTCAGTTCCCAGTACCATGAAAATAAGTAATTATATAAACAAATAAAAACAATAAGAAAGAGATTGGGACATTCATAAAAGGGACTTTATTGAGGTGCCCAGTGATGTTCTGGGATCTCCTCCTTGCTCCTAGCTCTCCAGTCACCCACCCTCACCTAGAGGAGACCACGTTTCCCCATGAGGGAAAGGGCTCAGGGAACACATCAGTGTATAAATATAGAGGAAGGGGCAGAGCGATGGGAGTCTCTGGAAAAGGAAGTAGGGGACTCTTGAGTCGTGAAGTCCCCAATAGAGTGTGCGAGGAAAGGAGACCAGAAACAAGAGAGGCAAGAAGCAAGAGGCGGTTTCTCAGTAGAGGCAGAGGGAGCAGAGAGGAGGAGCCCATAGGGAGGGTCCGTAAATCAGTTGCACCCCTTCTTTCTGTTCTCCCCTCCAGTTTGGTCCCACTGTCCATTCACCCCTCTTTGTACCCTCTCTCCCAGCCCCAGGTAGGGGTTGCTGCTGCCTGGATATTCCGGTTGTTTCACATCTTCCTTGCCTTTGTACATGACCTTTTACCAAGGCCCCTCCCTCTTTTTGCCCAAACTCCTCCTCATTCTCTAACTATCAGTTCACACATCTCTATAGCGACACCTCTGAGGTGACCCAGAGCCAGGCCCAGGTTCCCTCTTCTATGCTCCCACTGGTGCCTGCTCCTACTGCTGAGTTAGCAGAGACCACCTGGGGTCATGCTCTGTTCTGTCAGCCCCAATCTCCAACATAGACTTGGGAGCTTTGGGTTCTCAGAGTCTAGCACAATCCAGGCACCAAGTATGGCAGTGGTAGGGAGGGAAGGAGGGAGGGAAGAGGAGAGAGAGAGAGAGAGAGAGAGAGAGAGAGAGATATCAGGTATTGCGGGCATGGGACTGAGATTGTGGGTGCTTCTGGTTATCAGACCACTGTGCTGAGGGTGGAGGAGTCCTCAGAGCGCACTTGCAGCACAGGGACTCGCTTGAGGGGGCGCCGGTTCTCATCCCGGTTCTGCCACACATAGTGGATCAGATAAGCCACCACCAGTGTCAGCCAGCCCCCCATGGTGACCAGCAGGGCCACATCAGTGCTCCTCCGAGCCCCACCCCGCCCTGTCCCACACAGCTCTTCTTCCCCAGCCAACAGCAGGAACTCCTGCCCCACAAGGTCTGGTCGGGCTCCTGGGCCACACACGATGCCTGTCCCAGTGCCTGGCACCAGCCTCACCTGCCTGAGCACTTCCTGGAGGGCACAGTCACAGCGCCATGGGTTGGCAGACAGGTTCACTTGGATCTGCAGCCCCGCAAAGGCCTCCACGGGCACCGAGGCCAGCTGGTTGGCAGAGAGGTCAAGGTGGCGTAGAGTGCCTGCCAGACCCTGGAAAGCTGCCCCTGAGAGGTGGGCAAGGGCATTATGGGACAGATCCAACTCTTCCAGGATGGGCAGGTGCTGGAAGGCACCGGCTGGCAACGATGCCAGCTGGTTGGCATCCAGGAAGAGCTTGCGGGTATCATTGGGGATGCCGGTGGGCACAGCACTCAAGCCTGCCTGGCTGCAGCGGAATGTCCTCTCACCGGCTTCCTCTGCCACGTAGCAGCCCTGGGGAGGTGCCCGGGGGCTGGGCACAGGCCCCCCTATGCCTATCACCAGTAGGAGGGGCAGGAGGCGAGCAGCTGGAGGGAGCATGGCCACAGATTGGCATAGTCCTGGAGTAGAGTAGGATCTGGGGAAGAAAAGATCACATGAAGGAAAGCAAAGAAAATTCCATCCCCACCGCCAGCTCTTTCTTCCTGGTGTCCCTCTGTGGAATGTCTTTGCACTGGGGTCACTTTTGGGAGCTCTCTCAACCTGGGTGACTTTTTTACTTCTTCCTTAGGGTCTCTCTTGATCTAGGGCATCTTAATAGGGCTCTTTGGATAGAGACCTTAGGGTTTGTTGACTCTGGAAGGGTTAATCTCTGAGGTCTTTTGATCCAAGGTCCTGTTGGTGTGAGTCTGGGGGTGTCTAAGTTTCTTCCTCTGCCTGGGTATTGGCTTTCATGTTGGAATTATGACTTTTCCCTTACCTACCTGGGTGACAGGTAGGTGGGCCAGGTAGGCATCAGAGGGTCTGGTTGGCATCCGTGTTAAGGAAGCAAGGAGGACAGATGAATGATAGGACTTCAGGGCATGCAGCTAGACCCGATGACTAGGTAAGCTAGGCTTGATGACTACTCTGGCCCCACCTTCTATGCCCATCAAACCCTTTTCCAGAAGCATCCACCCCTCTTCTGGCCTCAGCTCTGTGCTTGCTGCTGTTTGTCCTCCCTCCACCTCACCCTCCTCCTCCCTGCCTCTCACCCTTGTTGGTGGCAGAGTCCTTCCTGTGCTGTCTTCTTCCCGGAAGTAGCCTCCCTGCTGCTGGGCTCTGGAGACCTGCTTCCTCCTTCAGAAGACCTGTTTGCTCATAGCAGCTGGATGCTGGGGCCTGGGGCCCAAGTGTATTGGGTTTCCTTGCATGTGACTCTGGGCCACAGGTGTCGGATACCTGAGCCATGACCTGGCCAGGTGATGCCAAGAGAGAGCAGATCCTGAACCCTGGTGAACTCATCTGTGGGAGACCAGGCTTCAAGTTCACTCCCTGCCTTGGGCCCCCTTCCCAAGGCCCTATCATTGCCATCTTCCATCACTGCTCTCCCAGGCAGTGCTAAGACTGCCTTCCAGAACGTTCTTTCCTTGACCTGAGCCTGGCCAGGCAGAAGGACTGCTTGCTTGGCAGTCCAGAAGTGGATGGGCCCCATCTCACATTCATTGCCTCCAGCAACCTGTATCCTCCAACTCCATCTCTGTCACTGCTCTTTTCTATACCTTGTGGACATCCTTCCACAGACTTTAATGGTAAACAAACTTTCCTATACCTTTTCTTTGGAAAGCACCTCTCTGTAGAGGACCTTAACTGGCTTCTCACACTGCTAACCCTCTTGCCTGCCAGGGGGCGCTGTGGTTCAATTTTAGTTTGTTCTTGTGGTAGGTGGTGGTCTGATCCCTCTAGGAGTTGGAGGGAATTCTTTTTTTTTGGTGCTACTGGGAATTGAACCCAGGGCCTCACTAAGTTGTTCAGCCTGTCCTCCAACTTGAAATCCTCCTCCCCCAGCCTCCAGAGTATCTGAGATTAGAGGCAGGCACCACCATGTTAGCTGGAAGGTTTTTGTTTTTGTGGTACTAGGGATTGAACTTGGGGACACTTGACCACTGAGTCATATCCCCAGCCCTTTTATGTATTTTATTGAGAGGCAGGGTCTCTTTGAGTTGCTAAGTGCATCACTTTTGCTGAGGCTGGCTTTGAACTCGAAATCCTCCTGCCCCAGCCTCTGGGGTTGCTAGAATTTCAGGCATGAGGGACCACGCCTGGCTGGAAGGGGTTCTTAAAAGGTGCCTGAAGTCTGATAGGGTGGTCCAAGAGCTTTTCTGCTGACTTTATGTTCTAGATTGGAACAGACTCAAGTTTTTCTCCATGTGCTGGGTCCTGGACTCCCTGGTTGGCACTTTGAACTCTTCTTCATGCCTGAGAACCAAAGACAGTTTGGACAACTTATTCCTCTGGGCCTCTTGATTCCATCTCATGCAGCCCACTTGACCCCATTTCTCTATCCCCTCCTAATGTCCACTGGATGCTGGGAAGGAAGGATTTGAAACCAGAAGACATGTTTTGTGTGTGTGTTGGGCACAGCATCTCTCCAAGTCCTCATATCTGCCTTTGCAAATGAGAATACTGCTGCAGGGCGAGAGAATCCACCAGGATGGAGTGGACATGAGGGAGCTCTAGGAAGCACTGTGCAAATGCTAGTTGTTATGATCACTGTTCTCCAGAACACACTATGGCCTTCCTTCATGATTTTAGCACCCAGGACAAATTTCCCCTCTCTACCTCATCTCTTGTATTCTGCAGGGGCAAAAGTGACAGGAGGTCATGGAGATGAATGTGCATGTGAATGACCCATCTAATACCTTAGCTCATGGTGGTTTTTCTTCTGTATTTCTTCTGTATTCCCTTGACCCTCAGGTCTAATGGCATCACCTGTCCTGGCCACTCCGTAGTGGTACCATTCTACCCATGCCATCTCCAGTTTGGTGCTGGATTTAGAGCTCCACAGAGCTCAAAGGAAGGGTCCATCCAGTTGAGCCCCCTTAGATTGCAGATGAGTTAACTGAAACCCAGAATGTGACCAGAGTCTCACAGTAGGTCGGTGGCCTTACAAAGACCACAGTCAAGTTTCCTGATTCATTTTCCAACCACTTCCCATTCCACTGGCACCTCTCTTACCTCTGTGCTGCACTTGCCAACACCCTGTGCCTTTGTCTTTTGGTCTCTGATGATACCTGAAGGACATATGGAACCCTGGCTCTCCCACTAGGTCTGAAAGGTGGAAGAGAACAGTAGAGTGGGGTGTCACAAAGGCTAGGAAGGGGGGTCTTGCACAAAGGAGGATGAAGTCATATGCTATGCAGACCTTTGAGGAGGAAAACTTTGTTGGATTTTGAGAGAGATTGTGGGTGACCAGGGCCATGCACTGTGCAAAATGAAAATATGGGGCCCTTTATTCAATAACTTAAGAATTTCAAGAAAGTGAGAGCAAAGTGTCAAACCAAGTGTGGGGCCTTCTGAGCACAGGACAGGGCCTCCTGCCACTTCATAGGTTGCCTGCTCATGAATGAAGTTAACCCTGTGGGTTAACCTTTTTTTGTGTGTGTGTCTTTTAATTTTACCATACACCAAATTACATATTGAGATCAAACTGCATATTCACCATTTTGTTTTGCTATCTTAAAATTTAACATTGTACTTTCAGCATTTCCCACCTTATTAAAAATTCTTTATAAACATCACTTTTGTGCTTCATTTTTCTAATACAGAAGTATATTAATATGCTAATATTTTGAATACTGTTTCATAGGAATTATATTTCTAACTAAAATATCAGTAAATGTTTTACATTTTTAATCACACAATTAAAAATATATCAAAGGCCAGGTGTGGTGGTGCATGCCTGTAATCCCAGTGGCTCAGGAGGCTGAGGCAGGATGATGGCAAGTTTAAAGTCAACCTTGACAAATTAGTGAGACCCTATCTCTAAAACAAAACAAAGCAAAACAAAAAATAGCCAAAAAGGATTGGAGATGTGGCTCTGTCGCTAATCACCTCTGGGTTCAATCCCTGGTACCCCCCAAATATATCAAAGAATATAAAATGTATGATATACACATTAGTTGTATATGTCAACTAATATGTATATGACATATATATATATATACATATATATGTGTCATATGAGAGAGTAAAGGTAAAAGAAATACCATCTGTAATTTAGGGGATTTTAAGATTAAGAGACATTTTCATTTCTCCTTAGCAGTCCCAAATCCATTTGAAAGTAACAGATGAAATAATTTAGTTTTATTCTGATGAGTTCTCAGTAGAAAGGTTGAAAAGTCAATAACTCTCTGAAAGGTAATAGCTGTTTTGTTTGTGAAATGACTTCCATTCCAGAGTAGTACTTTATTTTGCACATGTTATCAGGGCACTATTAGGGATTCAGCAATCCACTTGATTTTGTCTGGTTCATTTCTTCAAGTGGAATGACATACCCATAAAGAAAGTTATTTTTCAATGATTTCTACTTATCCAGTCATGAGTAGTATCCAGCTTCTCCTGAGTTCTGTAGCTGTTTGTGAGTAGGACCTACCATCCCATCTGTCTCAGGCTAGGATTCTCTTTCATTAGGGAATTCCCTACATGAACTCTGTCCTGTTCTATTGTCAGGAGTGTCCCCTCTTATCTGGACACAACATGGTTTCAGAGGTTCCGTCCATCGTTGATCCACTCCATTGCTTTGGGTCTGAGGTGAGGCAGAATATCATGGCAGAACGGTGTGACAGAGGAAAGCTTCTAAATATGTATCAGTATTCCAAGAATTAGGAACAACTTCCCTGCTTCGTTGCTTCTTCCATGCTAGTCAGAGCTCTCTTCATCTTTTACCTGGTCTACTCTGGGCCCAGGGTGAGGCAGAACATTATGGGTAAAAGGTGTGGTGGAGGAAAGCAGTTCAAGACATGACAACCAGGCAGTGGAGAGAGACCCCTGTGGGTTAATTTTGGACGACCAGTTTCAGAAGCATGACGGGGTCAGAATCAGAATCAGATGGTAGGCTACCACATGATGTCACCTCTGGGGATATACTCACCCCTAACTCATTGTTGTGGAATCAACGGAGGCATCTCTCAGGGTCACACTCATCCAAGGAATCAGATAAAAATACATTTTCTACATTTGGGCAGGAGAAGCAAACATTTTCTCTGTAAGGCTTCTTGTTAGTTAAGCTGAGCATCCTGCCACTGAATACTTGGGTGTCCATTTTGGGATTGTGGCTAAATGTGGAATAGGAAGCTGTGAAACCCTCCTCCTCCTGCTGCTCTCTCACACCGGGCAGAGGGGTTAGCTAAGGCATAACAACAGACCCTGGTCATTTGTGGAGAGTTATCTCCTTCTCAGACTAGGAGAGCTGCCAGGCAAGAGTGGGACTGGGCTACCCTGCACAGCAGCTGGAGGAGAGGCAGGCAGTACATGCACGTGGGAGGGGCTACGTGGGCCTGTGGATATGGTACATTAAGGGAGGCTGAGTCAGGGCTCAATAAACAGGGGAGATCTGGTATACACTGAAAGCTGGGGCTTGGCAGAATTTTTTCTCTGCCATTCATTCTTTCGTTCACTCCTTCAGCAAGGAGTTCCTGGGAGTCCTGTGTTCCAAGTACTTTGCTAGTCAAAAAGGGTAAAGACGTGTTCTCAAGGTGTTGGATCTGTAGCAGAGGTTCTCAAAACTCATCCTGCACCCTAGAATCACTCAGTTATGCTGGGGATTCATCTGGGCCAATTAAATTACAATCTCCGTGGGTGGTCTGGGCACTAGTCTCTTTCCACAGCTCCCCAAGTATTTTTAATGTAGTCTGAGTTGAGAACTGTTGGTCTAGAGGAGATGTAGACATGCCAACACATGTCTCCATGCATTGACGCATGGCCAGAACTGATGTGCATACAAGGAGCTTTGAAGCATACAGAGAGAGTAATGTGGCAGAACCTGCTGGATGCCCACGTGGTATTAATTCTTTACCTTCTTCTGTGGTAACACACATGATTTGGGAGGAGCTACGTATTCAGTCCCTGATGATTGAAACTGATTGGTTCTTCAGGTATCATGGATCCTGTTACAGCCCACTTTTCTAGCTTCATTGACAGCTGGAGGTGACCCAATTCTGGTCATTGCATGTAAGTAGGAGTTTGGTTGAAGGGTTCTCTTTGATTTACTCATAAGAGAGAACAGGGCTAGAACCTGCTCTTTTCCCTACTTTCTCCATTTTTTAACACAGAAGGTCAATTCTAGCCATCTCGTGATCACGAGGCAATAAAACAGGAAGGAAGAGTCAAGAATATTACTGAAATGTTGGCCTGAACATCACTGAAACGACACCCACCATGGCCTACCTTTCGATTCATTATGTGAGAAAGGTTAAGTCCCTACTTCAACTTGGTTGCTCATTAGAATACAGGAGGCTTTGAAAGTGATGCCTGGGTCCATCCACAGGGATGCATCTGAGGTCTGGCATGTGCCTGGTGACAGGAATTTTAAGAAACTCTTTAGGTAGTTCATTAGATTTAACCTGGGGGAAGAATCATTGCTTTGCTTGGGTTTTCCTCATTGGTACACTAGCTTTTCCAGGGTATAAGGCAAAACTCCAAAAAGAGTGACCTTCAAGCTGGTCTTCAAGGCTAGGTTCATGAAGTGGGGAAGCACAGAAACAGCTTAACTTCCAGACTGTAGAGTGGTTGGAGCAGCTGGTGGCAAAGGCTATGGTTAAAGAAGTGGAAATGGACCAGATCTTTGTGGGCTTGTGTACCAAGTAAGAATTGGGACATTGGCCCAACCTGATGGAAGGATGGGTTTTGAATCAGATTTGATATTTGGGTCACTTTGCTGGTTGTGTGTAGGACATGTTGGTGGAAGGAAGAACAGAGACAGTAACAGTCCAGGTAGAAGATGAGTGGAAGCCATGGCATGGGACTGGAGGAGCCATTAGTGTGGCATTCTATACCTGGTAGTGGCCTGTGCCATGTAAAGGAACACCCTTGGGAAGGCCAAGACCACCTGATATTTATACTACTGGGCACAACCTTCTCCAGTCCCCTTGGGCCTTCAGTTCTCCGGACCTCACATATTCTGAGATCCCTTCTAGCCTAATACTCAAGGCGTCCACGATGGTGGGGAGAGGAGTGGCTGAGGCACGGCAGGGCTATAGCTCCCAAGTTCAGGACCCAGGAAAGTAATCCTCTCAGTCTTCTGTCCCACTGATGTTGGAGACCTTCAGGTCCAGCGTGCATGGAAGGGGTGATTGAAAGGGAAGGAGGAGGGTAGTTACTTTCCCTAACATGACCCATCTAATGCCAGGCTACTGGTCGGTTTCAGGGAGATGGGCAGTAAGGTCTCTGCTATTCTTGTTCCCTGTGGAAAAGGACAAAGTGTAGACATCTCAAGCTCCCATCCTTCAGTGTACTTTCTCATTCACTCAACACATATCTGAGCACTAGGGTCTCTCAGGCACTGGGATGCAGAGAGAATTAAATATCTTCCATACAATAGGGATGGACTAGTGTGTGTACAAATACCTGATAGGTGAGGTCCAGCTGGTGTGTTTGCAAGTATCCCAGGAGCCCAGAGAGGAAGCAGTGAGCTCTGCCTGGGCATTGGAGAAGGTAACAGCTAAGCTAGGCTTTGAAGGATGAATAGGGGGCTACTAGCTGGAAAGGGCAAGAGGAAAACATTACAGGCTGAGGCAACTCCGAGAGAGAGCAAGGTGAGTAGCTCCAAGTGGCTACAGTCTGGGGTGTACGTTCAGAAACACACTTCAGCTAACATTGGCTAAAGATCTGCTCAGTGCAGGAAATGCAAATATGAGAAAGACCCAGATGGAGCAGCTAGAGGGGAAGTTGGTCTGTAACAGAGTTTGTACATATAAAGTGTTTTACCCTGTGCCAGGAGCACATCAAACACTTAATAATATTAGTTACGATTATTTCTGTAGGATGAGATGGTTTTCGTCAGGGGAAGAAGGTGGTCTGAATTTCCAGATAGGTGAGACCTACTAGGAGTAGAAACTCAATTGGAAGAGCACTAGAGGGTCTTGTCTTAAATCTATTGACTTTATATTCATTGTATTTTTTTTTTTCCTTTGGGTATTGGGAATTGAAGCCAGTGGCCACATACCCAGCCCTTTTTATATTTTATTTAGAGATGGGGGTCTCGCTAAGTTGCTTAGGGCCTTGCTATGTTGCTGAGGCTGGCTTTGAACTTGTGACCTTCCTGCCTCAGCCTCCCAGTCGCCGGGATCACAGGAGTGCGCTACCAGGCCCGTCATTGCATTGTACTTTTGCTCTGTAATAGTTTGTTTTCTTTTTCTTTTCTTTTCTTTTTTTTTTTTTTTTTATTGCAATACTGGATTGCAATGACAGGATCTTGCACATACTAGCCAAGAGCTCTACCAGTGAACTATATCCCCAATACTTTTCATTTTATTTTGAGACAGGGTCTCACTAAGTTTCAAAGGCTGGCCTCAAACTTGCAGTCCTCCTGCCTCAGCCTCCCTAGTAGCTGGGATTACAGGTTTGTGCTATCATACTTGGCATATTTCCAGTTTTCTGAACTATTTTTATTTCTGAAAGAAAACATCAATTCTCCCTATCAAGGAATATGCAGATTGAAGAGTTTCTGAAGAACCTCCCCACACTTCGTTCACAGAGAGGGGAGGTTCTGGTTCCCAAGTGTTGGCTCCGTCCTTTTCCTCTTATGCCTCCAAACAGCCAAAGGGCTGGGTGAGGGAGGCAGGATGGAATGCCCCCTGGAGACGAGACCTGTGCTTGCACCTCTTCTGGTTTCTCCCCTGCTTGGTAGCCCTCAGGAGGGTCACTCAATCCTTCCTGTTATCCTTGGCATCCATCCTCCCATCCTCCCATATGTTTGGGGGTGCCCCTGCCCCAAATCCCACAACACAACTGTCAGTGAAACCAACAACTCTTTCCTGCTTTGCACTTGCTCTGGGTGGACCTCAACACCTCCCCTTCAGGAAGCAGTGGAGAGGAGGTTGAGAAGCAGTAGGTGGTAGGAGGGGAGGAGTGGTATTCTCTCTCCCAGGGGTTGGGGCAAGACATTCCTCTTCTTGATGTCCTGCCTCTGGCTTCTGCCACTGCCTTCTTTCAGAGAATGTACTCCCTGTTTATCATGCTGTCTGCCTGCAAGAGCCACCTCTACTCATTGGGGGTTGTCTAGCCACCCCTACTCGCTCAGATGGAAACACCCTGAAGGCTGGGTAATGTGTTTACCTCTGCACACTAAGCAGCTCCCAGAGGGCTGGGAGAGCCTGTAACTGCAGCTGGCTCTGTTTTAAAAACGCATTTTATAAAAAATTTAAAAGTAATATCACATTACACAAAGTTTGAAACTAGAGAATGAAAAAGATCGCTCCAAATCCCTTCATCCTAATACAAGGTCTGTTTTTATTTTGTTGAATTTCCATAGCCTAGTAGAGGTTGCAAAATCATTCAAATGTGGAATGAATTGATAAAAGGCAACACTTATCAAGCATTTAACTATGTGCCAGGAATTGTTCTCAGCGTTTCACATTTATTGATCCTTTTAATCTTTACAACATGAAGTGGGTATTATGATTGTCACCATCTCCATTTAGAAATGAGGTAACCAAAGCCCAGACAGGTTTAGTAAGTTGCCTCAGATCACACAGCTGTTAACTAGAGGAGCTGGGAGTTGATCTTGGTGCCAGGATCTTACCAGTACCACTCTAGCTTTGCTTATTTTTTAAAAAAGATTATGTTTTTTATATTTTTTATTTTTATGTGGTGCTGAGGATCAAACCCAGTGCCTCACATGTGCTAGGCACGCGCTCTACCACTGAGCCACAACCTCAGCCCCATTTTTGCTTATCTTAATCATTAATGTATATGTATGTTTAGAAAATAAAAAATAGAGAAAATAATATAAGGAACCTCATGTATCCATCACCTAGCTTCAGTAATTATCACCTTATGATCCATTTGTTTATTGCCCTAGTCCAGATTATTCTGGAGCAAATCCAGTTATTCCATCATTTCAACCACAAATAATTTAGTGTGTATCTCTAAAATATAACATGGATTTTTTTAAAGTAAAAAACACCTTGCTGCAGTACCATATCATGCCCTAAAATGTATAATTCCTCATCAAATATCTAGTCAGCATTCAAATTTCCCTGATAATTTAATAAAATCTTTTCTAAAAGTTCTTTTGTTTGAATCAGGATCCAAATAAGGCTTTTGGTTTATATACTGTTTATTTTAATCGATAAGCCCCCCCCCCCCCTTTTTTTTTTTTTACTTCCAATCTTATTTAAGAGAGTTAAGCATTTGTCTTTATTTTCCTTCCCTGATTACATCCCTGGGAAATGCTTATGATATTCTGTATCCTTATCTTTTTTTTTGCGGGGGGTGGGTAACGGGGATTGATTTCATGGGCACTCTACCACTGAGCCACATCCCCAGCTCTTTTTTGTATTTTATTTGGAGACAGGGCCTCACTGAGTGGCTTAGCGCCTCACTAAATTGCTGAGGATGGCTTTGAACTCACGATCCTTCTTCAGCCTCCCAAGCTGCTGGGATTACAGGTGTGCCCAACCGCCACACCTGGCCCTTATCTTTAATCTAGCAAACATTTTCTCATACTGCCAGAGTTTTCACAATCGTTTACTAAATAGCTTCATATCCATATAGTAGATATACCATGTCTTTTTTTTTTTTTTCAGTGCTGGGGATTGAACTCATAACTTGCACTTGCCAGGTGAGCACTCCACCACCTAGTTACATCTCCAGCCTGACCATAACTTTTTCTGGGCCCTTAGGCTGCTTCCAGTCTCCCACTACTATAAATATTTCTGGAATGGACATCTTCACACATTGCAGCTTTTCCTGTACATGCGATGGCTTCCTTAGAATGTGTTATCAGAAGTGTGAATGCTTTTTCTGAGGCACGAACAATTTTTCAGTTTCTTGGCATGAAGAGCTAATTGTTTGTCCAAGGATTTATGTGTTCCCTGGCACTACATACTGGCACTCATTCTTGAATGGTGCTCGGGATGTTTGGTGAAGACACAGTAATTATAAGGGCAAAGAGTTAGAGGAGAAAGATGATGACAGGACTCTGGCTAAATAAAGCAGAAAGTGATCCACAATATAGCACAAACCCAGAGTGAGTCAGAATTCTCCTCATTCCCATTGTGAAAAAAAAAAAAAAAAACAACCCTTGATAACAGAAGTTATTAATAGGCTATGACATGTGCAGTGATCTTTCCGTTGACTCTGCATTAGTCAGAGCCTTACTGGAGATAGGGACCCTGTATGGTCATTGAACTTCACAGAGATGCGAGGAAACTAGCAAAGATCCACAGCTGGGTAGACTTGATGGAGGGTGGATGAAACCAGAAAAAAGTCAAGCAGGCTCACTATGGACAGAACAGAGACATTGATCTTGCCTCAGTGCCAGGCAGGTTTCTGTGAGGACAACTGTCTGCAGAGGGTTGAATGTAAGGAAAGGGCCTCCACCAACCAGGAGGCATGTCTGGGGACACAAAACAGGGTTTTTTAGGCTCTGGGTTGATTATTTAGATCCTGGGATGAGCACTCTTGCGACTTTAACCCTGGAAACATTTGGGAACTGCCAGATCTGCTGCTCTGGGTGGTTCAAATACCTACCTGCCTGATACCAGCTTAGGTGCCTCTGGGGGTCCCACTCCAGCTTTGTGACAATTGCTTCCTAGCAGTCCCCTGAGAAAGGGTTGGTGGATCTGAAGAAAGTGCTACCCAGCTTTCCTGGGCCAACCCTCTTCCTGTCCCCACACATTCAGTTCAGGATGCATTTCTAGCCAGCCAGGTTGGCATGCCATGACATCATCTGATCCTGCTCTTCCAGCCCTGCTGAGCAGGGTGAACTTAGAGAGGAGCTGGGTGGGGGAGTGGAAACTACCCAGACAAGGTCCTCTTGTTGCATGGAGAATGGGAGTGACCCAGGTTACCTTAAGAGCCTTTTAGTTCAGCTTCCTACAATGTGATAGGTGCTTTACACACATTCTTTTGAATTCACACAACAATGTTGGAGTTAAGGTTTCATAAGTGTGGAAATGGAGTTGAAGACAAGTTAAGTAATTTGCCCAGGGTCACACTGCTGATAAAGGAATGCCTACACCGTGTTTACCTAGCTGTAAAATCTGAAAATCTGAGCCCTTGCCTTTAGAGCATGCATGCAGACATGAAAATTGCAGACCAGAGCTTCCCACCCAAAGCCACACATGCTGACTTGAGACAATAACTCAGGCTCCTAACTATTCATCAAGAAATCTTTCTATGACACATGGCTTATTCTGATGCCTGAAGTGACCCAGGATGCTGCAGGGCCCAGGCCAGCCTGGATCAAGTGTAACTGAGAAGTTGGCAGAGTTTGGACAGACTGTTTTCTGCCCCACAGACCCTTAACCCAGGAAACGTCGTGAAAATCCTATCCCAGGAGGATCCAGCAGGGCAAAGGCCGGGCTAGTCAGTTTCTGGAGGGGCCATTCTGGGGCCAGGGCACAGGCAATGAGATGTAGTGGGAAAACCTGCACGTGGGTCAGAATATCCCAATGGGGATCTACTGCAAGTTACTTAAAGCTCCAAGTTTCTTCGTCAGAAAAACTAGGGTAGGGAGCTGGACGTGTTGGCGCACAACTGCAATCCCAGTTACTCGGGAGCCTGAGGCTGGAGGACAGTAAGTTTAAGGCCAGTCTGGGCAACTTGGGAAGACCCTGTTTCAAAAATAAATAAGTAAATAAAATAATAATAATAATAATAAAAATGGCTGGGAGGGGGGACTGGGGATATAGCTCAGTTGGTAGAGTGCTTGCTTTGCATACACAAGGCCCTGGGTTCAATCCCCAGCACCACAAAAAAAAAAAAAAAAAAAAAAAGAAAAGAAAAAAAAAAAAAAAAAGGCTGGGGATGTAGCTTAGCGGTAGGGCGCCCGAGTTCAATTTCCAGTTTTGTCAAAACGAAAAAACAAGACAAGGGCAAATCACGCTTGAAGGGCGCAGGCGCAAAAGCTGTAATCGTTACGCACCAAACTAATACTATCTGATCTCACTGTACCGTCACCGGGAAACATTCGGGGCTGTGCGGCCCTAGCGAGACCGGAGCGGGAACAGGAACGGGAGTCGGAGAAAAACTACAATACCCAGGAGGCACTGGGCGACCGGCGCGCGGCGGTGACGTCGCGGAGGCCGGCGCGAGGCGCTGCTTCGGCCGGAGCTGCCAGCGGGGTGCTGCCGCCGCTGGTTGTTACAGCTGCTGAAGCAGCTACGGCCCCTGCTCCCGGGCACCCCTCCCGGGCCCTCGACCTCCGGCTCCGCACGTGAGTCCGAATCGGTAACTTCGGAGTAGCGGAACCCGGAGGCCCGGGGCTAGAGGAGGGGCGGGAAAGAAAGTGGGGGTTGTTGGAGGGGCGCCGCAGACCTGGGGAGACCTGGGCAGGGTGATTGGGGATGAAGGGGGTTGCTGCATCACCCTGGGAGGGGCCCGTAGAGGAAAGTGGGAGTAGGAGGCCAGGGGTGGGACTTCGGGGAGGAGTGTTTCGACTGGGGTGGGGGGCGGGGAGAGGCTGGACTTAGGGGATAAAGGTTTTGGCTGGGTGAACGCGTGGAAATGGGGGTGGGGCCCCGGACCCAGCCGGGCTCGAGTGTCAGGTCCCAAGCTGGAAAGCAAAGCTGGAGGCCCTCGGGCCAGAAGTCCCACTCAGAAAACCCCAACAATAGTTAGGATTCCGCCTCTTCGCTCCTCCCTGCCCCCGGGTTAGAGAGGGTTCCCTTTCTTTCTACTCCCACCGACCTCCAGAGTTCGGGAGGCTGGGCCACAGCCAAGAGGTGAGCCACTTTGGTCCTGCAGGTTGGGGGTGGGCGGAGCGATAGTGTCATTGTGGCGTGCTGCCACGGGCTCCCTTTTGGGGTCTTCGGGGTACAGTCCTGGATGTTTGGGCTCGTCATCCACAAGGCAGGAAGCTTACTGTTTAAAGGTTTGCTTTTACCTGGGGGAGGGAATGGGAAACACTCACCTAGTGGCTGCCCTGGGGCGCACTCTGGCCTTGACGTGAGTGTCTGACGGACTGGTTGGGCCGGGATGTTCGTGTGTGGAGCCAAGGGGGAGGGGAAAAGACCTACTAGCAAAAAAGTGGTTAACAGAACAGAGTTGCTGCAGGCTCTGGTTTGAGGCAGGTTATGAAACCGAATCAGGGGCTGGTGCAGGCAGCCACCTGCCAGCTATGGCAGTGAAACTTTGCAGTGTGAGCTTCTGGGGACCTATCTGCATTTGCCAGCCTCTTCTCCCTATTTCTCCACTTCTGGGAGAAGGGTCAGTTGATTACTAATGGAAGCGACATGTACCGCAGTTACCAAAATCCCAAGAGTGCTTTCTATCTGCCAGTGTTTTTTTCTTTCTTAGTTTATGAATCTCTAAGGTCTTTTTTGGGGGCGTGGGGTAGGGCAGTGGTCTCCTAGGGCTTCCTGCTCTAATCTTCAGGCTTCAGGAAGAAGCTTCCTAGAGTGTTATCTAGGGCCTAGATCCAGGCTCTTCCTAGACTCATCAGGCTTTGTTGGATTCCCTGTTAGACAGAAGGGGGTGTAGAATCTTATGATCTGGGATTCAGCAAGGCTTTTCTCACTCCTGGACAAAATGCTAGGGAGGGCTAGGAGTCTTTCTGCATCTGCAGCCCTGATTTAGGAAGGGAGGGGCAACAGTTTCTGGTGACACTTGGGGAGCTTTGCCCCTCTCCTTAGTGGTAAGTTCTTCAGAGCCCTCACCTCTCAGACAGACACAGCCTCTGTCCCAGGTGGAGCCTTTTGTGTAGTAGGTGTCCCCAGGGCTCTGTTAGGGTAACTGAAGTCCCAAGGCTCTGGGAAGGTAAACAACTGATTTTCTAGTTCCTTTTGTTTCTGTTAGGCTCAATTATCCAGCTTAATGAGCTGGGCCAATGGGCCCCAGGAGCATCACTTCCACCAGGGTGCACCCCAGGCCAGCTCATGTATGTTTGCTTGTTGGGAAACTTTGTTGTGGGTCTCATTTCCCTGAGGCCTGTAAGGTTTGAGTTTCTAAGGAGAGGAAATTTGCTTCCATTGTTCTGTAAGTAAGGAACTGACCCATGAGGATTCTGGGTCCTATGCAGACTTGGCTAGGATCCTGCCAGGAGAGTTAGTATCTGAGTCTAAGGGGATTGGCCCAATGGGTTGATAGAGGTGGTCTTCTGGGCACTTCCAGGGTATCTCTGTCTGGGATTCCTTTCTACGATTCCAGGAAAGATGGGGCTGTTACCATGGTGATGACTTTGGGGTCTTTAGCAGACTGGACCCTACTACCTCAGGTCAGGAGGTGAGCCAGAACACAGGTGTCATCTGTTCCCATCTTCTACTGGTCACAGGACCCTCAGGGGTCTGGGGACAGCCAAGCTCTGGACAAGGGGCAAATCTTTCCCTTCCTGCCTTCTGTGCTCCCCTCTGCCCACTCTAGATATGTTGAGGGATTGCTATTTCCTGGGCATCAAAGGTGGCCTTCTGGTTCCTCCTGCTGACAGGGCTTCTACCACTGGAATTGGGCAGGGGAAGGGACAGTGTTAACATCTGGAAACAGGTGCTGGGAGGGGAGGCTGAGGTGAGGATGGATGGGGAGAGAAGGAAGGAGAGAGAAGGGAGGTCACAGATATAATTTTGTGTCCTTGGGAGGGTGGCTTTCAGCTGCCTTTGGGAATTATAGATGTTGGTCATGTTCTGTATCTTCCCCTCCCCTCTTTCTCCTCTGTCAATCCTCCTGGACTAAAGTTTGGATCCAGGTTTGGAGAATTAGGGGTGGATAGAAAGAGTACTTCATTCACTGCTGCCTGTGCCCACAGGGCTCGCCTTCTTTTACTCCTGTGGGAAAGGTTTAGGGTAGGAGAGGTCTCCTCAGGCCCTCAGAGTCAGCAGGAATTATGCTGAGGGAGAATTCTGGAGGGGTAAAGGCCCTGGAGATTTGACACCAGAATGACTGGCATCCCAAGGGTTAGTCTGAGTGTCTGCCAAATGGATACAATGTCTGGGTGGGTGCTTTTGTGTCACCTTCCAGATCTGAGCAAAGGCCCTCAAGTGAGACAGAGTCAGCGGGAATTATACTGAGGGAGAATTCTAGGAGTCAGACCTCTTCTCTCCCCCCAGTAGGAAGGGGGCCCTCATAGAAATGCAATAGCAGGTGACCTTGGGGGATGGGCATTAATTTCTCTGCTCTGGACCTGGATACCTTTTGATGATCTGTCCTCCTAGGCACTTACAGGGCACTATCCTGATGGGATGATGCATAGGACAGCCAAGTGTTAATTCCACCTCAGCAGTAGGAAATGACTAGAGACAAGTCCATATGGACTTTTTTCCAGCTCCAGTCTTGTGAAAAAAAGCAGTGAGACTCTATGGAGTTCTCAGGGAAGAAAGATCCTGCCATTCTGCTGGATCCAGAGGGTGTAAGGGGGCAGGGGAAGTGGTGTGACCTGTCTCACCTATGCTGCTTGTTTTCAGAGCAGCAGCGGAGAGGGGTGACAGGATGAATGTGGGCACAGCACACAGCGAAGTGAACCCCAATACACGGGTGATGAATAGCCGCGGCATCTGGCTCTCCTATGTGCTCGCCATCGGGCTTCTCCATGTCGTGCTGCTGAGCATCCCCTTCGTGAGTGTCCCTGTCGTCTGGACCCTCACCAACCTCATCCACAACATGGTGAGAGCCTGCCCACTACATCTGACCACATGCACTGCTCTTTGATGGGGCTGAGAAATGGGAGGAATCTGCCAAACGTGGGCCAGGTAGCAGGGAGACAACCTGACTTATGTTGCCAGAACCCAGGCCTACCTCTTACCTTTCCATCCCACTCTTCCTCCTGGGTTCTAGCCCTGTGAACACCTATAAGAAGAGTCAAATCTGCAGACTTGTCTACATCTTCAGGATGGGGTGGCTTGTGGATTTGGAAACCAAGGGCTCTGAAGTATCCCCAGGACCCAGGAATCCTAGTGCCTAGCCTGGAGCAGAAAGGCTCTTTTCCCAAGTTAGGATCTCATGCCATCCTTCACTCTGGTCATCCTTTCCTCCTTAGCACCCATTGCCTCTGACTCCTTTGGTGGGCAGGCAGCAGTCTAATCCCCCTCAGTTTGCTCCTTCTTGCTGGCTCATGGAGGCGCAAACTGGGCTAGAGGGCAGCATCTCTGTTCCTTTTCTGCAGCTAACTCTTCTTCCTTTCAGTCTCCTCATGCCAGGTGTGCCCTCTCTCCCTGGAGTCCTCTTGTTTTCCTGCCAATCTCCCAGCTGCTCCATCTTGGCCTCCAGCCCATATCCCCCTGCCCAACAGGGGGAGGCTGCAGATCACCTGGAACTACTTCTGTGACTGGGTTGAGGAGCTAAGCTGGGGACTCTTTTGCCTTTTGTATCCTCTAACGAAGGCACCCCTCTCCAGGGCATGTACATCTTCCTGCACACAGTGAAAGGGACACCCTTCGAGACCCCAGACCAGGGCAAAGCGAGGTTGCTGACACACTGGGAGCAGATGGACTACGGGGTCCAGTTCACGGCTTCTCGGAAGTTCTTGACCATCACGCCCATTGTGCTGTGAGTGCCTTTGCTAATGAGGATACCAGTAGGCAGGCCTGGAGTGCAGGAGGGGGCTGAGCTAAGAGGGCCCTTGGTACCCTGGGAGATCTTCATTCCACTTCTGGTGTGGAGACGTCTCCTATAATTCCTTAGTGGTCAGAATTCTGAGGGAGGAGGGGACCTCTGGTCTTTCATCTCTCTCCCCAACCTTTCCCTCCAGGTACTTCCTAACCAGCTTCTACACCAAGTACGACCAGATTCATTTCATCCTCAACACTGTGTCTCTGATGAGCGTTCTCATCCCTAAGCTGCCCCAGCTCCATGGAGTCCGCATTTTTGGCATCAATAAGTACTGAGGGTGCAGCCCCTTCCCCAGCCTGGGGTGGCAGGGGAGGAGTGGAAGGCGTATGCTGTGATGCTGAAGACAAGGAGCCTCTGGACACTGCCGGAGATGGGGATCATGCCTCTGGGCTTAGGTCCCCCTTGCTTCCCCAGTAGCCGACTTGGAGTAGCTTGTAGTGGGGTTGGGGTGGGCCCCTGAGCTCTAACCCATTCTGATTTTTTTGATCTTTTCCTTTTGCCTTTTGAATTGACTCCATGGGGGTGGTCATAGAAGGGGCTGGGCTCCTGGGCTGAACGTGGACCTGAATCTCCAGGGTCGGGACAGGAGGTGAGGGAGAAAGCCCTGCTTGCTTGTTTACCCTCAGGCAGCCAAAGCACTTTAACCCCTGTGAGGGAGCAGAGGAAGGTACGGCTTCTGGATTGTTTCCTTTTGGTTCTCCAGGCTATAGGGCAACAGTGTTTTTTTGTACCTATGGAAGCAAGTGTGTGACAGTACCTCACCCCTCTGGGTAGAGAGCTGTCTGATTATAGGTCCCAGGCTTTTGGTGGCTCCCCTGCACCCTACTCTGGGTGCTGGGTAGGAGTGGGGAGGGTGAGGAGAGGGGAGGTGGTGGGGGGCATACATGGCCTGGTTCCAGAGGTAAAGGGCCAGGGCTCTGCCATCCTGGTCCTGGTAGAGGTTGGGAGAGGACAGTGGTGGGTAAGGGTGGGGTAGTGAGCTGAGTCTTAGAAGAGTGGGCCTCAGCAGTAGCGGAAGTGTATTGTAAGGGGGGTGGGCGGAAGCTAGACCCACCTCCTCCTGGGATGCCAGCTTTCAGGGTTTCCTCACCCACAGAATGGTCTTGGGGAGAGGTAAGGGAAGTGGCTGTGGATTTGAAATTCCTGGGGTGGCATGAGGGGTGGACATGGGTGGAGGAGGCCATGTCATTGTAAGCACAGGTACAGTTTGACACTGTCCTCTGTGTGGTGCGAGGGTGTGGGGAAGCTGCAACAGAAACAGTAAACAATGGGGCCCTTCCGTAGCCCCTCACCTTGTGACCTCCCTCTTCAGACTGGTGCCAGGCAGGGCCTCTTGAGGGACATGTACACGTGGGGCTCTGAAACCACCTCCCCAAGAGCTTGGTGGACCGAAGGGTCCTGTAGGATTGTGGCAGGGGTGGAGGGAGTTGTGGTGGAAGGAGCGAGGAGTGGCTGTAGGCACTGTCTCAGCCCAAGGAGGGAGACAGGTGGGGCTGGAGAGGAGGTGCCTTCTCCCCTCCTAGTCCTGCTGGGAGCGTGTTACACTGACAAGGTGTGGGTGCCTGAACCCTCTCCTGGGGGGCCTGAGGGAGGAGGGGAGGTCACTTATCCTATTTTCTGCCTCCTACCCCCCACCCCCACCCCATGTATCACAGGGAACTTTCACCTTAAATCTTTCTAAGCAAAGTGTGAATAGGATTTTTACTCCCTTTGTACAGTATTCTGAGAAACGCAAATAAAGGGCAATGTGTTCCTGTTTCCCCTGCGTCTGGCCTCTGTTTCCTGGAGGGCCCTGGGGGAGGGGGCAGCAGCTCCTGCTGATGCAGTGGAGGGGACTCTGGGACTGCTGGCTTCTCAGGCCCCATTAGGCCATGCACCTCTGGCTTCATAGGCAGTGGGCCCTTCAGTGGCCAGGGAGAGGGTCCGTCCAGCCATGGTTTTACAAATGGAGTGGTGGGGGTGGGAGGGCAGTCCTTCCCTCTGAAACTCACTTTTTCTCACTTCTCGCAAGGTTGTTCCTAGTCACTAAGGAATTTTCATGCTTCCTCCTCCTTCCATGAGCATAAGTGGGAAGGGAAGAGGTAACCCCAGGACTTCTTGAGTCTCACACAGCCTAGAGAGGGAGGAGTTCTTATCTCCTGGGGACATGGCTTTTCAGGGTGTCTGTGCAGTATTATCTCCTACTCCTGGGACAGGTGCAAAGTCCCAGACAGGAGGGAGGACCTCCCCTTGGCAGCCTGGCTCCTCCAAGCTTGGTCCAGCTTCATGGCATCCTTGAAGTGGGTCTGGAGGAGTGCAAGATCTTTGCTGAAGTCCACACCCGCCCCCACCGACTCCCCAAGTGGGGCCACAGAGCAGTGAGAGGAGAAATGCCGCCCCTGGGTCCAGTCCTGGGAGTGGGACTGCCCAGGTTGCTTCCATGGCTGGTAGGAGTGCAATTAGGGCAAGGTTCAGGGCGCATCAACAGTGATCTCTGTTCCAGTCCCCAAGCTGTCACTTACTAGCTGTATGGCCTCATCCAGGTACTTTTCTGAGTTTCAGTTTTTTCCTCTGCTATATGTATAGTACTTCTTAGGACTGTTGTGAGCATTTGTTCAGTGCCTGTGAACGCTTAATATTTGGTGATTAGTTGCCACCATCACCATTTTCTTTAAATGTTCTTTTAGAAATGAGGGATGCAGAGACCAGAATACAGTCTGGGCTCACATAGGTGGTTATCTCTGAGAGAGGACACAGGGCCAGAGACCTCTCCCTGGAGAAGGAAGTTGATGAAGAGGATAGGTAGCATCCAGAAAGGAGGACCTACATCTCCCTGAGAGGGTCCACAGGGGTATGTGATGGGCAGGGAGGCTGAGTCCTACTGGCTCAGCCTGTTCTTTGCAGGCATTGACTGCAATTGTTTGGAGTCTTCATTGCTGCCCATCATAGTGTGGCATTTGGGTAGCTGGCTCCAAGGTCACTGTCCTGTCCCTGACAGCATGCATTGCTTGCTGACACTTGGTTGATACCCACCCATATTCCATTTCTCTACTCTAACTCACAGGATAGCACAGCCCAGGCTGCCCTGTTCTGTACCATTCTCTGGCTCAAACTCACCTGGGATATCTATCAGGATCTTCCATCTATTTCTTGGGTCCAAAAGAAAGGAAGGGGTTCTGGTCTAATTTGCCTCCAGCCCAGCTACGGCATATGAGGCTTATCTAAAGACCTGGGAGGTGGGGCACGTAGCCCTTCCCAGCCTTCCCAGAAGTGCTCCACCTGGGAACTTTGAAATACTTTATATCTTCCTGAGACTCAGAGGCCAGGAATTGTGCAGAGATCTGACAGGGGATTCTGATAATTTCCATTTTTGGTGAGCAGCAGAGGACAAGACAGAAGGTAGGTAGTCTTTGAGAAAGGTTTGTGGTCCTGGTCACTCTTTCCAAACACCTAGAAGAATTCCCAGCTTGGGAGAAAGTTGAGAGTTGGCTGCCACAATGGGGGCAGGGGCAGAAAAGGAGCAGTGGGTGAGCAAGTGCCTGGGTCAGGAGCAGAGACTGAGGAGAAGGTGGCCAGAGGTAGGATGGGAAGCAAATCTCGGGAAGCTTTGTTTCCTTCTGAGATCAACTTCATCACTACCACCAGTTGGAAATGGTAAGGAGGTACCCATCCAACCGCCTTGTAGAATACAGCAAGGGAGAGAGGCCCAGGAATCAGAGCCAAGGGAAGAAATAGCCAGTTGGGGCTGGTCATGTGAAGTCTAGATGCTGTGCCCCACCTCTTCCTGGTTCCTATGTCACATTGGTGACAGTCTGGCTGGGAGATGAAGGGGCCTGCTTCATGCCCTTGGAACAGGGGGCAGCTCTACTATGAGTGATGCAGAAAATGGGTCTCACTTTGCTTGTTTGGGGTAATCCCTACTCCATCCTTCCTTCATATGGGTTCCATGAAGGGCAGAGGCGAATCTGAAATCTGTAGTGTTTACTCTTATTTATCATGCCTCACTTTTTAAAAATGAGGAAGGTAAACCATTCCAGGTTCTAGTTGTCCTGGAATCTTTGGCTCTTCCTTGATCCTAATCTGCCAAAGGTAGATTTAAATACCTGAACCGTACCCTCCTCCCCCAAACTGAAATTAGCTTCCTTTAGCCAGTTAGTCCAGACAATGCTTATTATATTTGAGGAAGTCACAAGAAATGTGACTGGATGAAGTGGATGCTGGAGAGGATATGATTGCTGTCAGAAGCATCCTTAATACTGGCAGATTCCACTGCTTCTCTGGTGATGGGGAAGAGGAGCCCCCTGGGGATGGTGCTGCTACAGAATAGACCTCATCTTGCAGGACATACTGCAGGAGGGTGAAGTGTGATGAGCTGGACACTGAGCTTCCAGGTCAGTAGGAGGTGAATGAGGCACAGAGGCCTCCCCTGCCCTACTCCATTCTATACTCAATTCCCTACTGCCATCAGTCAAGCCAGCCAACTGATTTGTACATCATGTCTGCACACCACAATTTACGAAATTCACCTAAGAGCTGCATAGGGGAGGGGAGAAGGGGAAGTAGAGATTTCTTTTAAATTAGCTGAGCTCTCCTCATGCTTTTTGTTTTGTTTTGGTACTGCGATGGAACCCAGATGCACATTACCACTGAACTACATTCCATCTCTTTTTATTTTGAGACTGAGTCTTGCTTCAAGGAGCCTATATGGTGCACTTTCTCTGGAGATGGCTTGCGTTCTCCCTTGAATATCTCTGCTCTCCTAAATAAATCTTTATGTCTCTGAAAACAAAACAAAACAAACAAAAAACAAAATGAGAACAAAAAAAGGAAAAGCCTATCTGTTTGCATACAAAATTCAGGGGCAGAGGTGAAACAAAACCGAAAAAATCCTTGCAATGAAGTGAATTGGTAATATGAATTTATTTCCAGCAACTTGGTTTGCTCTCTTTTCAAAAAGATTTTTATATTTTTTAAAAAAATTTGAGGCAGGATCTTGCTCAGTTACTTAGGGCCTTCGATAAGTTGCCAAGACTGGTCTTGAACTTGCCATCCTCCTACCTCAGTCTGTCACTGGATTTACAGGTGTGCACCTTTGTGAGCAGCACTTTGACTCCTCTTTGACTCTGACAGTTTCTCAAAATTTCCTTGTTTTTGATGACCCTCACAGTTTTGAGTAGTACTGGTTGGATGCATTGTAAGGTGTCCCTTTATTGGAATTTTTCTCATTTTTTCTTCATGTTCGACTGCAGGTATGGATTTGAGGAGGAAGACCATGGTAAAGTACTGTTTTTATCACATTATATCAAGGGTACACAGTATCAACAGGCCTTATCAATGTTAATGTTGACCTTGATTCCCTGGCAGAAGTAGTGTTGGTCAGGTTTTTACTCTTCCCTGCTCCACTTCTCCATACTGTATTCTTTGGGCACATAAAATTTTATTACTTTTTCTCTCTGACAAAGTACATGCAAATTTTTACATCATTCAAGAAACAAATGGGCCCTGAGACATTATTGTGTCACATGTGTAGGGTTGATTTCAGGCACTGTTTCTGTGTGTTTCCACCAGTTCCAAATGCATTTTCTTCTGGAAATCTAGCCCTCTCCTCCAAATGCATCAGCTAGGGCTCTTCTTCCTATGCAGGTTTGTACTTGGGAGGCCTGAGAGAATGGCTCCTTCACTAACCCTGACAGGGCTGCTGACTCAGCTTAGGGCCCTGATTAGCACTGATCAGTTGGGGTGGAATCGATGCAGGTGGGCAACTTTCCAGAGTTGCTTCACTTTCCATCTGCATGGTTCATAGAAGCACCTGGAATTTAATTCTGCCTAATTTTTGTTTTCCAATTGGTAGGGGCTCCTACTGCTTTAGCTCTACTTTTCCTTGTCTCATTTTAGCCTCTCAAATACGACAAGCTCCCACTTATTGAGCACTGGAATGTGTGCCAGGCACTTTGTTAAGGGCTATCTGCATTATTTAATTTCCCCAAGCAGAGGAAGTATGTACTGTTAATATTCATCTATAGATGAGGAAGCAAATTTGAAAAGGTCAGGTAATTTACTCAAGATCATTTGGTAAGAAGGTGGGCCAAATCCGGCACTGTGTGAGGGTGTTTTAGAGAAAGTTTTTTTGGGGTCAGCTTCAGTATGACTTTTGCCCTTGTCTTTCCAGGTCAAAAGGTTGAGTTACAAGTAATGGACAACAAGGACTTGAAGTTGACAGAGAAATTATCCAAAGAAGAAATAATTGCAGGTGGCTTCTGGGGGGCCTCACAAACAGAAAACCAAGATGGTGAAGAAGTGTATACACCAGAAATCTCTGGAGTCTCTTGAGAACAAGTGAGGCTGGAGTTGGACAGCAATGGGGAGGGAAAAGGGAGAAGCCCAGCCTAGGCATCACGGGCAGCCATGGCAGTACCCTGGCTGATGCAGCCTGTCACACCCCATCCTGGCACTTACCAACCCACTCCTCACTCAAACCCACTTCCTCCTCTCTGCTCATTTCTCCAGTAGCAATCTCTAGGCAATCTTTTTCCGGTGCCCCCAATTCTCTTCCATCTCTGCTACCCTCAGGGGTGATAAATTCCTCTGGCTTCGACACACCAGCTGATACCAAGAGGTCACTCCTTGCTCTCTTGTACTGAGTGGCAGAGCCAGCATTTTGTGCTTGATTTGCTCTGTCTTTTGAGCAAGCCCATGGTTCCATGTCCTTCTTCCCCACTGCACCAGGAGCAACTCATGACAAAGGACTGACTTTACTCACCTCTTGGTGTTGACCCCCAGCACACAGTAGGTGCTCAACAAAGGAGCCGAAGTGAAGCATATAGTGAAATTGAAACACCCCTTGCAGAACATTTCTTGCACAGAAAGTACCACCACCCTACCCACTAGGTGGCACCAGTCAAATGCCCTGGAGGTTCTGTTATCTGAAGGGCATATATTTCTAGCTTAAGGGGACATCACTAGCTTCGCCCCTGCTGCTGGTGTTGGTCTTTTCTTTCCCAGCTGGAATTGCTAGAGGTAGAGGAGTAACTCAGGGGAAGGAGCCCCACAGTTCTCTAGGATAGCTCTCCCTGAGCAAGTAGGTGCTTTTCTGCCTTTTTTTAGGGACCTCAGTGAGGTTTTTATTGGTCCATTGAACTCCCCCTGCTTTCCATAACAATGCTGGGGGCAGGCTCCAGGATTTTTCTAAGGGAGCTCAGCTTTTTTTCTGGAATATCTGTTGTTTTTAGGGTGAGGGTGTATGGTCTTTATACATAGGGACAGTAGATAGGGGTGTTCAGAGGCAGCAATGCATGGCTTCCTTTGAGGGTCTTTTGGTTGCAAATAACAAGCTCCATCAGGCTATTTTAAGTCACCATGTGAATTTCCTTATGAAATCACAGATGCCTCACCAGCCCAAGGACAGCCAGTGCAGCCAGTGGGCTCCACCACCAATGGAAGGAGCTGGAAGCCCTTCTCAGAGAAGGGGGTGCTAGACTCACCAGACACCCATCTCAGTGTCATGGGAAAGGCATGTGCTTTGGACTCACATAGACCTGGGTTTGAATCCCAGCTCTACACTTACTGTGTGTGACCCTGAACCATCCATAACCTGTCACTAAGCCTCAGTTTCTTCATATGAAAAATGCATGTGATTCTGCCCACACCATAGGGGTGTATGAGGGTTAAATGTGCTTCCTGGAATTTCTCACCTTCAGTGATGTGCCACACCCACTGTCAACACTAGTGTGTTCTCTTCCCACTTTGCATTCCCACTCCCCACTCCCAGTGGCTAAGCCAGCTATCTGTGTTCCAGTTTTCCAGCTTCAGAAGCACCTCCTCTCAAATAGGAAGTAGCTGATGGATGGGGAGAGGTGTCAGTGGGAGGTGGGGCCTGAGATCATGAGCTCTCCCCACTACTCCCTCCAGGAAGCTGAAGGAGAAACTATGCCTCTTGTTCCAAAAAATTAACGGAAAAGATGCGTTTCTGAAGACAGGAACTCGAGATGGAAGAGAAGGGAAAACCTTCAAAGGAGAACAGCTGTATAACATTTGGAGTCAGCTCTGAAAATTCTTTTTCAGCTATGAAAACAAGGCTAGGGTCCTGGAAGAGGGGGTGAAAGAGCCAGTTGTGGCCCACCCACTGCAGGTCAAGGGGACACTGGCTGGTCCCCTTGCTGGTTCTCAGTTCTTGCTTCAGGTCTCCCTGAGCATTCTAGGTGCTCTTTGACCTTCTTGCCTCAAGAAAGGGGTCAAGTACTCTCGCCTCACTAGGGATGGCCTCTTTTTCCATAGCATTCTCCACAGTTCTTAGTTACACAGGTGTTTTGTTTCTTGCTCCTTGTCTTTCTTCCTTTCCTGGAGGCAGGAGGGCAAGAGCCACAGTCCCCAGAACAAAGCATTTGTTGAATGGACAGAAGAAACAGCATAAGTTTGGTGTTAAACACAGGGTCAACTTCAGCTCTGCCGCTCTTTTTAGCTGTGACACTGGCTCACATACTTGTCTCTCAGAGCCTCAGTCCTCTCATATGTAAAATGGTGACAAAAATGTCTACCTCACAGGGTTTTTTTGAAGACCAGGCAAGATAACTGTAGAACACCCAGGGATTCATCAGTGTGATTTCCTTTTCCCCAGCGCTTAAGGGAAATGACTGTCCTCTGGGAGCAGATCCTGGACTATGGAGTAAAACAGCTCATCTTTGTGGATAAGGAGAGAATGAGTAAGCATGGCCTGGTGGGAGCAGGATGGGGACCCTGAACACCCCGGTAGTGTGGGGGTAGATTCAATTAGGCTCTGTATCAGCCTGGGCTGGGCATCTGGTGAGGCTGGAGATGCGGGGACAGCTCCAGGGAAGAGGAACCCTTGGCTGAAGGTCTGAGATTCCACATGGACTCTGACCCTGCTGACCCAGCATTTGCCTTATCACACCACCAACCTTTTCCTAGACGTTGTAGCTCCCAGCTCAGTCTCCCAGTAGGAGTGGGGTTTATCCTATTCTTTTTTTTTTTTGGGGGGGGGGCTGAGGTTTAGGGGCAGGGTGTGGGGACTGGGAGAACCTGAAAAGAGGGAATTTACAGGGAGATAACTGGTCTCCCCTGCCACCTCTCTCTCTCTCTCTCTCTCTCTCTCTCTTTCTCTCTCTCTCTCTCTGCCTCTCTTGTTCTGGATTAGCTATTAATTTCTGGGGAAAAATGAACAAAGTCCTTTACAGGGGTGAGTGAGAAGCTGGGCCTCTTGTTCATTTCAGAATGGGCAAGGGCAAGAATATAACTTTTAAACAGAGGGCAAGAAATAGCCAGGAATTGTACAGTTGTTAGGGCTGAGAATGTAGAATGTATCCAGAGGTGGGAACCATAGTAAAGGGGAAAATCTGCCGTTGGAGAAGCAATCTGGATGGAATGTTGCCTTGGGTTTCCAGACTGCGGCCAGGACAACCTGACTTGCTAAGTACTCGCTGAAGGCCTGCTGGCCCAGGGAGCACAGCTGAGTTACCTGGCTAGTTCATACATGCCAGTACTGGCTGTGAAGAGGGCACAGGCCTGGAGTTGGCTCACTAGTCCTGCTCTGCCTTCCCCTAGCTCCACAACCTCCCAAGTTACGGTTTTCCTGACTTTAGAATCAAGGGGCTAGACCAGAAGATTCCTGTGATTCTGAATGTGCTTCCTCTGGAATTTCTGGGGTTTTTCCTGGAACCCAGCAGGGTTGTTGTATTGCCAAAGAAGTCTTGGTAAGAGATAAAGACAGAGGTCTGGGTGAGCAAGGACACACTGCCCCCTCTTTGGGCTTTGGCTGCTTCTCCAATCATCTGGGCATAATCCTATGGTCAGCTATCTCTGAGGATGTGGAAGGGATCTGCAAATACAGCTCAGCTATTTACACACAATGGTGGGAATGCAGGCTCGCTGGCATGGACAGTGAGGGCTCCTGCTGCAGGAGTAAAAATTTTCATCAGTGGGAAAAGAATGTCTACAATAGGGTGCTAGAGGTGAATGGAAGCATCTCTAAAATTCTTCCTTAAGGTAGAGAAGGATGGTGGTTCATCAAGTTTAGGTAAGCATGCTAGTGAGTTCAAGGTGGTTGTACCCTTCCACCCTCAGGTCCACTGATCAAGACTTCCAATCAATTGGGTGGGGTCTACTGAGTGGTGGCATGGGGATTTGGATTTAGGTTTAATGCTAGTGTGGAGGTTGCATGTGTCTCCTCTAAACATAGTGGTTCTCATTGGTTGTTTTTTTTTTTTTTTTTTTTTTTTTTTTTTTGGTACCAGGAATTGAACCCAGGGGCACTTAACAACTGAGCCACATCCTCAGCCCTTTTTATTTTATTTTATTTATTTTTTGAGACAAGGTCTACTAAGTTGCTTGGGGCCTTGCTAAATTGCTGAAACTGGTCTTGAATTTGCAGATCTGCTTCAGCCTCTCAAGCCTCTGGGATTACAGGTGTGCACCACTATACCTGGCTTATTGGTTGCATCTTGAAAGAACCTGGGGGAACTTTAAAACTAGTGATGTCTGAGTATTATCTCCATTAATTCTGACTTGACTGGTCTGGGGTGTGGCTTGGGAATCAGGGTTTTTTTTTTTTTTTTGCGGTGCTGGGGATCGAACCCAGGACCTTGTGCTTGCAAGGCAAGCATTCTACCGACTGAGCTATCTCCCCAGCCCTGGAATCAGGGTTTTTAATAACTTCTCCAGGGCTCATGTAGAAAGTTGAGAGCCACTGTTTTAACTTTCTTTTTAATTTATTTTTGTGGTACTGGAGATTGAACCAAGGGGCACTCTACCCCTGAGCTACAGCCCCAGTCCTTGTTTTTAAATTTTGAGTCAGGGTCTCGCTTAGTTGTTTAGGCTGGCCTTGAACTTGTGAACCTCCTGCCTCAGCCTCATGAGCAGCTGGGATTGTAAACATGTGCCAAGGTGGCCAGCTAACTTCCTTGATAATTTTAAATCCTCCATATTCCTAGTGTATCTGAGGACTGCATTTTGATGGCAAGACTAAAGAACCAAGTTTTGGTTTCCTGGAAGCAGAGAATTTGGGGTTGGGACTAAACTGGGGGCAAACTGGGGAGATGGAAGCCAGGTAAGTGGAAAGCAATGATGTTGGTTATCTGGAAAGAAGGATGATTCATTTTAACAGGAAAAGACTAGAAGAAAGGAAAATACAGAGAGGTGGTCTCCAAAGAAAAGGCAAATGATAATGAGGTCTCGTGGGGCCTTAGGAAGGAAGTCAGGCTGGGTGGACCAGGTTCCTAATTTCTGCCTCTACAGGAAAGAACTTGAGTTTGTAAGATTCTAGGAACATGAAGGAGAAGGTGTAGGCCATGATGGTTCACTGTCTGCTATGGGTTTAGGATTAAGGGACGTGGTCAGGTCTTTGCCATTTCTGGTATATTTTATTGTCACCAGTTTTTGGTTTGGTGGATTTTCTTCCAGGTGGAGTCTAGCCTGAAGAAGAACTGGGTTGAGATTTTCAGCAATCCCCAGGACTTGGGCTGTAACCCCAAGGCATGAAACCTCTGTGTATCCTATGTTGCTGTCTTCATCTTGCTACATCCTAACTACAAGAACCATTTAACCAATCTCCCCACAAGTTCCCCAGTACCAAGAAAAAGGAAAAGAGCACAAATTAACAAAATAGGTAACACTTAGAGGATCAATAAAGATAGACACTGGATCTTTGAAATGACTAATTAAACTGACAGATCTCTGATAAGAATGACAGAGAAAGAAACGGAGAGATAGCACACATATCATCAATTTCAAGAATGAAACGGGAACAGTCCTATAGATACTATATGCATTTAAAAGATAGAAGAATATTAGCAATAGCTTAATGCCAAGAAATTTGCAATTTTGGGCTGGGGTTATGACTCAGTGGCAGAGCGCTTGCCTGGCATGTACGAGGCACTGAGTTCAATTCTTAGCACTACATAAAAATAAATAAATAAAATAAAGGTATTGTGTCCATATACAACTAAAAAATATTTAAAAAAAAGGAATTTAGAATTCTAGATCAAATGGGCACTATCCTAGAAAAATGTCATTTCCCAAAACTGACCCAAAAAGAAATAGAAAGCATGAATATTCCTATATTCATAAAATAAAAAGAAAAAAGAAAAAGATTACATTAATTGCAGTTGATTTAATGTGTACATCGAAAATCCAGATTTACAGATAAATTGTGAAAATAATTTAATTTAGTAATTTGCTGAAATCGTATAGATGAACCAATCATATTCCTATATAGACCTGCTACAAAAACAAAATGAAATTGAGAAGTACCAATTGTAATAGCACCAAAAGTATAAAACACCTAGGAAAATATTGAACAAAAGGTTTGATAGAACTCTAACACATTGTTATGAGAGACCTCTGAGCATAGTGGTAATCCTAACTGCTCAGGAGGGTGAGGCAGTAGGGTCATGAATTCAAGGCCAGTCTTAACAACTTAGTCAAACTCTGTCTCAAAATAAAAATAAAAAGGGCTGGGGATATAACTCAGTGGCAAGAGCCTGTGGGTTCAATCCCCAGTACCTAAATAAATAAATAAATATATACCTACATACATAAATAATAAAATATGAGAGACCTTACAAAAGGCTTAAACAAAAGAATAAATATGATCCTGATAGATCAGAAGACACAAGAGTGTAAAAATACCAACTCTTCTGAGACTAATTTATGGATTCAGTGTAATTCAATCAAAATCCCAGTAGGTGTGTGTGTGAGTGTGTGTGTGTGTGTGTGATTAATAAGCTGATTGTAAAATGCAAAGGGTCAAAAATAACCAAGGTATTCTTGAAAAAGGACAAGGTAGAAAGACTTGCTCTACTGGAATCAAGATGGATTATAGCAGCTATAATATTTTCGTGTGTTTTAGAGCAGGGATAGACAAATAGAAAAACATAATGAACAAGATCTCAGAAATATGATATATGAGAGCATAATCCTGAAGATTAGTGGGGAAAGGATAGACTTTTCAATAAATGGTGCCAGGACAACTAGGCAGCTACAGAGGTAAAAAATGAAATTGGATCCTTGTCACACCATATACAAAAATATTAACTCCTGATGGATTTTAGATCTAACTGTGAAAGGCAAAACTATAACTTTATTAATTTTAAAAACCATGTTCATCAAAATATGTCATAATGAGGGTAAAAAGACAAACAACAGGTGGGAGAAGATATTTAGAACACATGAACCTTTCAAAGGACTATGATCCAAAATATTAAGGAGCTTATACAAATCAATAAAGAAAAGGTTACTCATTAGAAAAATATGTAAGACATTTGAATAGTACTGTTTTAGTCCATTTTGTGATCCTGTAACAATACCACAGACTGGGCAACTTATAAGGAAAATAAACTTATTTCTCATAGTTCTAGAAGCTGAGAAGTCCAATATCAAAGCACTAACATCTGACAGAGTCTTCTGCTGCATCCTCCCACGGTGGAAGATGGAAGGCGAAGAGAATGTGTGAGACAGCAAGAGATGAAACTCACAGCCTTAAGCCCTTTTATAGTAAGCATTAATCCATTTGTGAAGATGAAGCCTTTATGGCCCAATCATCTGTCAAAAGTCTTACTCTTAATACTGTTGCACTGGGTATTAAGTTTCTAATACCTGCCTTTTGGGGAATAGATTCAAACTATAGCAAGCACTTTCCAAAAAAGAAAATCCAAATGGCTAACAAACATATGAACTGGGTTAGGGTTGTAGCTCAGTGATGGAGTGCTTGCTTAGTATCTGTAAGGCTCTGAATTCCATCCTCAGAACTGCAAAAAGAAAAACAAAACAAAAACATGCTCAACCTCATTACTAATCAGAGAAATACAAATCAATGCCCCTATGAGATGCCATTGCTCCCTCATCAGATTGGTGAAATTTAAAAGTCTGATGGTATCACATGTTGGCGAGTACCTGGATCAATGGAAACTTGCAAATGATATAAATTAGTACGACCACTTTGAATAACAGTTTAGCATTACAAACTGGAAGATTTACCTTGAATTTTGACTTCCAGGTATAAACTCTGGAGAAACTTCAACATGTGCATCAGATGGAATATGCTAAAAGAATTTTCTTTACTAGGATGTCTTAACAGCCCCAAGCTGGAAATAACTTGAATGTTTGCTAACAGTAGAATGGGTTAACTGGCATATTCTACAATGGAATACTATACAACAAAAAATTTAAATGAACCGAAGTTAAATGAGATTAATCTTTGGAAATAATGAAAGCACAAAAGAATATATCCAATCTGATTTTCTTCACATAATGTTCAAAAACAGAGAAAACCATATTGTTTAGGGAGCCACACTTTGGTGGTTAAATTCCTAGAAAAGTGAGGAAGTGCCTTTTAGAAAACATCCTCTTGGAGGAGGGTTGATATGATTAGGAAGAAGCACATCTGAAAGCAGGGTAACAAAGATGCTTGAGCTATTTTACTTCTTCACCTGGGTGGTGGGTAACTCAGGTGTCTATGTGAAAATTTGTTAAGCTATACTCCTATGTTGAATGCACTCTGGATCCATGATGTATTTTGCAATAAAAGAGGTTAAAAAGTGGCAATGCTTAACTGTTATATTTGAAAGTTTTGTGTCTTGTGGCAATGTAAACTCCTCCTCCATCTGCCTTCTGAAATCTTCCCTTCAGTCTACTATCTGGGTCTCCAAGGCTCGGAGTCCTAAGTTGCCATCTAGGTTACAATGATACTTGATTAAACAGATAATACTGTGCTGTATGGACAGCAGAGACGAGAAAATAGTCAAAGATATACTAGTGAATTCTTTTTGTACGGAGGATTGACCCCAGGGCCTCGCACATGCTAGGTAAGTACTCTACCACTCAGCTACCTCCCATGCCCCCAAAGATATACTAGAAAACGATGGGGCCAGGACTGGAATCAGAAAGCCCAGGTACTTCCAGGTACTTCTCTTCCAGATTGAAAATCTTTTTCTTGTTTGCTTTCTGTCATTCAAGAGAGAGATGCCTTTGAAGATGCTTTAAAAAACTACTGGATAAGCCAGGTGTGGCGGTGCATGCTTATAGCCTTAGCTACTGGGGAGGCAGAGGTAGGAGAATCATGAGTTGTAGGCGAATCCCAGCAACATAGCAAGAGCCTGTCTCAAGTGAACAAATGGAAACATTGGATTACCTGGGCGCAGTGATGTGTCCCTGTAGTCCCTGTTAGGCTGAATCAGGTGGATGACTTGAACCCAGGAGTTGGATGCCAGCCTGGGCAACAGAGTGACATCCTGTCTCAAATAGCAACCACCAAAACTGAGCCTTAAGGAAGAAAGAGGGAGACACATGCACATATCTCTAGTCTTTCCTCTGTGTTCTAAAATTTGGTCGACTCCGTTGCAGTGTGCCAGACTCTAGGAAAATTCAGAAAAAGGTAAGGTCCAGGAGTTTGAACTAGAGCCCTTCAGTCAGAAGGACCTGAAGGCCATATGGACGAGGTGTGCATTTGCTACTTTCCACACTGTTTGCAACCATTTCTGTTCAGTGGTTGGTGTTAAACATCCCTATCCCCCAGTTTTTGCTTCCTGTTCCCTTATCTATTCTGTTTTCCAAACACCTTCATAGCTTCCAGATTCTGATACCAGATATTGATGTGTTGCCCTGGGATCATCCAAAATGATAGCATAGCATCTGTTTGTCCTAATTCTCCCTCATAATTGAGCCCATTTCTAGTAGTTGTCATAATAAACATGAGGCTACTTTAGAAGTGTATTTTGACACCAACCATGTTCCTGGGACTTCATGGGTCTTCCGACCTACATTCATTACTGTGTAATAGCTGTCTCAAATTATATTGCTTCCTGGCAGCTACAATTCTGTGTCAGTGAGAAACATGAAAGTTCTTTGACTACTTAATTTTCAATTCTGTGGAACTGGTTCCTGGTGAAATAAACAGCTTGCTGCAGTGAGACCTAGAATATAATTTCCTCTCTAGGCCACTACATCTGTACAAACTGCCAGTGATATGTAAATGCTTTTCTCCATTATTGTTACCTTAACAGAATTTTTTCTTGAGATCAGGTTTTGACTATTAAGGTTTTTTCCACCCAGAGATAAAGGTAATCATACTAATCTGTCGGTTTATCTGTGTTCTTCCTTCCAAAGAACCAAAGAAACTTATGAAACACAGAAGGAGGAAGAAGACAAGAAGTTCCCCGAGAAACGTTCATCAGATGCATGTGCTGTGGGGTAGGGGACGCTGGTCAAGGGTGAGTGCACTTAACATGCAAATGTGGCCATAATCTAAAGGGAAAGGAAACTGGAGGAAGAGAAATAAGACACAAAAGGTGAAATAGCTTCCTGACTTAGGAAAAAAGTGTAGGAAGGGCAGTGCTTCTATTCTGTGGGGGTTTTCTAAGGAGAGGGAAAGAAAAGTCAAAGCAATCTTGTGAGACACAATCAACCTAGTCCACTCTTTGACCTGTAGTGTTAGTGTCCCCTTGCTGTGGTTGGTTAAACTTTGAATTGTGTGGTATCTTATTGGCTCTATAGACATTGCTTTATTTGTAGAGCTCACGTAAAATGTTAGGAATAATTATTACTTGTAAAGATAAAACCATGAAAGACAGACTAGTTAAAAACTTAGACTCTGGGGACATTCGGTGCCAACTCTACCACTTAGTAGCTGTATGTTTTTGGACAAATTACTTAACTATGTGTCTCTGTTTCCCCATCTGTAGAATGTAAGTGAGTAGCTACCTCCTGTGCTGACTATGAGAACTATTGAATAGTATACTGAATCCAGAACAGTTCCTGGCATGTGGTGCTCTGTCTGTATGTGTCAGTTTTTATTTGGGAGCATGTGCAACTTTTCCATTTGAATTTCCTAGGCACCCATTTCTCTAGGGCGGTTCTCATGTTAGTTCTACCTTCAAGAAGAAAACATTTAGTTTTTAAGGGGATAGAAGTTTCCCTTACAATTCTATCATTAAATGGTTCTCTTGTCTTTATAAAATTCTGCTGTTTCAAATTGAGACATGTGCTTATAAATCAAAAGGAATAATGCATTCAGGATAATTTCCTCCTTGCCTCCCTCCTTTGTTTTTTTTCCTCTTAAACTGGGGATTGAACCCAGGAGTGCTTTACCACTGAATTACATCCCCAGTCCCCTTTTTAAAAAATATTTTGAGACAGGGTCTCACTAAATTGCTGAGGCTGGCCTTGAACTTGTGATCCTCCTGCCTCAGCCTCCTGGGTCCCTGGGATTACAGGCATGGACCACAGTATCTGGCTGATAACTTTCTATTCATTAACTTGTGCGCCTAAGTTTTTTTTTTTTTTTTTTTTTTTTTTCTTGGTGCTGGGGATTGAACCCAGGGCCTTGTGGTTGACAGGCAAGCACTCTAGGAACGGAGCTATATCCCCAGCCCTGTGTGCCTAAGTTTTTAAAAGCTGACAAAATAAAACTGTCCAAACAACAGAGATTCACCTTCACTGGAATAGACACATGTTCTGGCTGTGGATTTGCCTTCTCTGCTGGGAATGTGTCAGCCAGCTCTGTCACCTGTGGACCCTACCATCATGGCAGTGTATACACAGCCTTGAGTTCAGTTAAGGAACTTACTCTGTAGCAATGGAAGTGAAGTCTTGGGATCATGACCATGGAATTAGTGAGTCTTAGCATGTATACCCCATCACCCAGAAGCAACTGGCCTACTGAAAGGTGAAATGACTCAACTCTCACAGTGTCAGTTGGGAGACAAAACCCTGAAAAGAAAAGATTCTGTTTGACAGGACGCAGTATATTCTTTGAATCATGGACTAGCATGTAGTGCTGCCTCTCTCAGAGCCAGAATGGTCCAGGAATCAAAGCGTGGACATGGGAGTGGTTCCTCTCGCTATTACACCTAATAACCCACCTGTGAAAGTTTTGATTCCTACCCTGACAACTGCTGATTTGGAAATCTTTTGTTCCCAAGGGAAGGGGATCCTTTTACCAGGGGATACAACAATGGTTCTCTCCTGATTTGGAAGATGAGACTACCACCTGGAACTTTTGGACTCCATATGCCACTCCAACAAGCAGGGGGAAAAATGTAAGGGGTGTAGAAAGGGTGTTCACTGACTGGAGTGATACATCCTGACTACAAAGGGAAAATTGGGTTGCTAACAAGAGACGAAAGAAGGACCATGTTTGAAAGCCAGGAGGTTTTCTAGAGTACCTCTTAGTTCTTCCATAACCCATAGTAAAGGTTAATGGAAAACTGCACAGCAAGCCCAGAAAAGTGGGAGGTGGGCAAGCAGAGCAATAAGGACTCAGACCTTTTGGGAATTAAGATTTCAGTCATTCCACTACATAAAAAACCCAGAGCAGCTGAAAATATGAAACAAGTAGCTGAAGAGGGAAGTCATAGCTATGAACTACAATCTCATGACCAATCATAGAAACAGAGAAGCTTTGCATATTTTCTGTTATAGTTATACCTTTAATATACTCCCCATCCTCTTTTCTCTCCTTTCCTGTTTTATTTTAAATACAAATTGTATAAATGTCTTTGGGTAATGGAACATTAAGTGGTACTGTGACTGAATTTGAGGAGTCATTGATATAGCCAGTCATAGAAACAATGACTGTTGGGACTATGTATCTTGTTTTTGGGAAATGAAGAGTATTTGCAAGATGGATACTATGTGACTTCTTAGGTAGAAATATAAAATTGTTTTATCTACATGTAAGAGTTGAATTGTGTATGGAAAGGTGTATGTGGAAGTTGACTAGGATTGGACTGTGCCAATTATAAATTTATTACCAGCTCCAAATTCATCCTTTATACCTTCTTTGTGAAAATGGATCTGGGCCTTTTAAATAAATTTTCTTTGCCAGTTGGCACAATGATAAGCTTTGTCAGAAGAGGATGCTGGAGAGCCATTGCAGGGGGTGGAGGGAGTTTTCTTCCTGGTTCCGTTTGTTGCCTTGGCAGACTGGCAGTATGTTCAGCTTCTTTGGGTCTTGTGGTCAGCAGCTTCATTGTGTGAAGCTCCTTGTGTGGTTTTGTAATAGAGTGTCTCTGGTGACAAACTTCCCCATGAACAGCTTTCCTTGGCAAACTAAGAATGGGGTCTCTGACCAGTTCCAGGACTTTTAGCACCACAGTGACTTTTCTTCCATCTAGTGACCTATGACTGTGCTCTTCCCAAGTGGGATCTCAGGCCTGGGGTGGGTCTGATAACTCTTGTTTAGACATTCTAATTTAGGCCTAGTGGCAGTATTTGCTTATCCTATCTGTTATTCCTATATTCCTTTTTTTAAAAATTTTGTTTTAGTTATAGGTGGGCACAATACCTTTATTTTATTTTTATGTGGTGCTGAGGATGGAACCCAGGGCTTCATGCATGCTAGGCAAGCACTCCACCACTGAGCCCCAGCCCAAGCCCTCTATATTCTTTTTTAAAAAACAAATAATCCAATCAGCAAATGGGCTAAGGAAATGAACAGACACTTCACAGAAGAAGATGTACAAGCAATCAACAGATACATGGAAAAATGTTCAACATCTCTAGTAATAAGAGAAATGCAAATAAAAACTACCCTAAGATTCCATCTCACCCCAATTAGAATGGCGATTATCAAGAACACAAGCAACAATAGGTGTTGGCGAGGATGTGGGGAAAAAGGTACACTCATACATTGCTGGTGGGGTTGCAAATTAGTGCAGCCGCTCTGGAAAGCAGTATGGAGATTCCTCAGAAAGCTTGGAATGGAACCACCATTTGACCCAGCTATCCCACTCCTTGGCCTATACCCAAAGGACTTAAAATCAGCATACTACAGAGATACAGCCACATCAATGTTCATAGCTGCTCAATTCACTATAGCCAGATTGTGGAACCAACCTAGATGTCCTTCAATTGATGAATGGATAAATAAACTGTGATATATATATATATATATATATATACACACACACATACAATGGAATCTTACTCAGTCATAAAGAATGATAAAATTATGGCATTCGCAGGCAAATGGATGAAACTGGAGAATATCATGCTAAATGAGATAAGCCAATCTCAAAAAAACAAAGGAGGAATGATCTTGCTGATAAGCGGATGACGACACATAATGGGGGCTGGGTGGGAGGGATTAGTGTTAGGGTTAGGGAGGGGAGCAAGAATGGAGAAAGGAAGGACTGTACAGAGGGAAAAGAGGGGTGGGAGGGGTGGGGGGAAGGGAAAATAGAATGAATCAAACAACATTACTCTATGTAAATTTATGATTACACAAATGGTATGTCTTTACTCCATGTACAGAGAAACAACATGTATCCCATTTGTTTACAATAAAAAAATCTGAAAACAATATTTTTATTAGTTGTTGATGGACCTTTATTTTATTTACTTATTTGTATGTGGTGCTGAGAATTGAACCCAGTGCCTCACACATGCTAGGCAAGTGCTTTACCACTGAGTCACAACCCCAGCCCTATTCCTATATTTTTTAGAGTTCTCTTTAACTAAATGTTTAAAAAAATTTTTTTTAGTTGTAGATAGTCGCGGTACCTTTATTTATTTTTATGTGTGCTGAGGATCAAACCCAGTGCCTCACTAAGCAAGTACTCTACCACTGAGCTACACCCCTAGCCTCTATTTAACTAAATCTTGCTAGCTAAATTCCTTGTTATTTCAATTCCTTGTATTTTAACAATTCCTTATATTAAACTCCATCTGGTTAAATTACTGTTTCCTGTCTCTAGAGTGGACCCAATTGGTGCACAAACCTATAATGTCAACAAATGATGGGAAATAATAAATTTTTGCCATATTAATTAAATGGAGTAGAAGAGGAATGGAGCTAAATCTAAATGTATTAACACAGAAAATTTTTTAAAATATTGAATAAGGAGGTTAGATGTGGTAGCGATCACTTATAATCCCAGAGGCTTGAGAGGCTGAGACAGGAGGATAGTGAGTTTAAAGCTATCCTCAGCAACTTAACAAGACCTGTCTCCAAATAAATATAAAAAAAAGGTTAGGGATATGGCTCAGTGATTAAGCACCTTAGCTTCAATCACCAGTACCAAAACAAACAAACAAAAAAATAAATAAGGGCTGGGGTGAAGGTGAAGCTCAGTGATAGAATGCTTGCTTAGCATGCATGAGGCCCTAGGTTTGATTCCCAGCAGTGCACAAACAAAAAATGAAAAAACTGGGTAAAAAAGAAAGTTGCAAAAAGGTACACATTACACCTTTAATGGAAAAATTAAATGATTAAAAAACTTGGAATGGAAGGATACCCACTGATTTCAGAGTAGTCATTTTTTTCTTGGAGAATGGAGAGAAAATGGTAATACAGTAGAATTATAGAGGCTTTAAACAATTTATAATGTTTTATTTTTTAAAATCTTAATAAAAAGCCCTAAGAATATAATAAAAAGGAAATGCAAAAGCCCATAATCAGCAGCTGAAGCAACTCTGCAGAAAAACAATAGCTTAAGTTGTATTTGAACATCTTTTCTTCTAGACATTCTGAGTAGGTTTATACACAGGTAAAATAGGTAGGCACATTTTGGTAAAAATTTATGAATAGTCCACCTAATAATTGATAAGCCTAATATCAGCATGTCCAGTGCCTACAGAGAATCTCATAAGAAATCTTATTTATCATTGATTAGAAAGGTAATAAACATAGAAGAAAGTTATATTATTATATTTTATACATGTATATATTATATATGTATATATAACATATAAATTATTCCCAAATAATAATATCACTGATAAGATTAGATAGGATAAATGTTTAGGAAATTATGTTCTTGAATGTTTAAGAGATCAATATACAACCACAAGAATGGAATAATTAGAATAAAGCCATACTCCATGCATGTATAATATGTCAAAATATTCTCTACTGTCATATCTAAAAAGAATAAACAAAAATTTTAAAAATGCAGCTCAAATCTATTATCAAAACACAAAAGAAATTTTTTTACCATAAAAAAGTGTATGTGATCAGGGATTTTTTTTTTTACTTTAATAAGTTAGTATTTCTCATATGACCAGAAAATTTTTTACCGAATGTATTATCTGAACTAAGTAAATTTACTAATATTTTTAGCTGCTTCAAAGAGAAGCATCCTCAATATGTATGGCACTTGCAATTCAAAGCATAATGCTATTAACATATCATACATGCCAAAATGGTGGTTAAACCAAATATTCCTGTTTATTATTAATAATTAACCAGAGTTGGAAAATACAGTATAAAGAATAAAATTCTATTTAATTGTGACTCTTCTGGTAGGTACTGTCATCTGAAGGGTGAGTTCTGAGTGCTACAAATTCATACTCATAGAATCAAGATCAAGAGTGGTATGGGACCTTTTCAGCAGCAAATCATGGTGATACTATTACAACTTCCATTTGTTTCCATTGAATAAGTCAGAAGACAACTTGTTGACATTTCAGGGCTTTTCTGCCCTAATGAGACAAATTTATTACTAATGAAGTTACCCATCAGTAGTTCAGCACTTGTATTTTATTCTGCTGTTATGGTATTTAAACAGATTTCTTTGGATTAGGGTCAGGGGAGGAGAAAAGAGTGTGAATCAATGCATTAGGGTGTATACATTCTCAGGGTTCAAAATAAATAGCAAGAAGGGTGTAACCAAAAGTTTACCCCTAAATGCAGTCTCAAATTAATTACTTTGACTAATTATTGTACTATTTTGTGCATAGTAATGTAAGGGGAGGTGTTCAAAGATAATATGAGGAAGTTCCTGCTCATACGAGTTTATTATCTAATGGTGGAGCAAGGGAGAAGATACAGAAGATAGACAAGAATGCAAACCTAGATCAAGGCTGGAAGAGATATTATGGATTATTTAATACAATTTCTTCATTTTACAAATGAAAGAAGTTTTAAAATATCAATAGTAACAAAAGAGTGTATGCTAAAATCAGCAGTGAGGTACCACAAATTTAAGGAAGAAAGTGATCCATGTGGGCAGAAATGCTTTGAATAAAGTAGAATCAAAGAAGGAACTTATTCATGTGAGGAATAAGCACAGTCTGTCTAGGAGGCAGCACGATGAGTCTGGTTAGAGGAACATGTTTAAACTGAGAAAAACTCTTAAAGGTAGAAGAGATCTTAAGAGATCTAGTCCAATCTTTCTGCCAAGGTGGAAATGAAGGCGTCAACTGAGGTCAACTGGAACCAGACTGTAGATGGTCTTGGATACCAATTTTGGAATTTAATATTTTTATGTGTCTCTCAACCTTTTTATTCCCTTTGTTCCCCTTTAGGGCCTTTTTGGACATTTCCCCCCAATTGTCTCCCCATGAAATCTTAATACCAGAGATATACTGTGTATGTGCTTATACAGTGTGACTCTTTGGAGAGCCATTTTGTAATATCTACGATCCCCTGCCTTGAATCAATTATTGCTGCCTTGGGAACAATATCTTTTCTTGAAAATATGTGCTTGATTTTATAAGCAAAGGGTAGTTGCTAAGATAAATATTTAGGGGGCCTGAGTTTTTCATCTTTGTTTCTTTGTCACTCTCCCTTTTTCTTTTTCCTTTTCACTTTATTTCTTCTAAGCCTCTACTTTCCTCTCAACAGCCATAACAGATACAACCGAATTATGTTTTCTAAAGCAAGTAAAACAAAGTAAGACCACATTGCACACTTTTCTTAAAAAAAAAAAAAAAAAAAGAAAAAAAGAAAAGGAAGAAAAGAAATTTAAATGAAACAAAACAAGCCTGGCATGGTGGTGCTTGCCTATAATCCCAGAAAGGAGGCTAAGGTAGAAGGATCAAAAGTTCAAAGCCAGGGCTGGGATTGTGGCTCAGTGGTAGAGTGTTTGCCTAGCATGTGTGAGGCACTAGGTTCAATTCTTAGCACTGTATATAAATAAAAGAATAAAACAAAGGGCCATCAACAACTAAGAAATATATATATATATAAATTTTTTTTTAAAGTTCAAAACCAGCCTTAGCAACTTAGCAAGGCTCTAAGCAACTTAGTGAGACCCTGTTTCAAAATAAAAAGAGCTGGTGATGTAGCTCAGCGGTTATGTGCCCCTGTACCAAAAAAAAAAAAAAAAAAAGAAATGATCTCAAAGCAAGATTCCCCCACACTCTACTACCCCCAGTGTTGGTCTGAGGGCTCAGTGAATCTGAGTAGAAAAAAGTCTCTCATTTTTTTATGTTATTAATGCTTTAAAAAATATTTTTAGTTGTAGATAGGCACAATTCCTTTATTTATTTGCTTTTATGTGGTGCTGAGGATCAAACCCAGTGTCTCACACATGCTTGGTGAGCGCTCTACCACTGAGCCACAACCTTGGCCCCTATTAAATTTTTTTGTTCCTTCAGTACCAGAAGTTTATTTTCTGAGAAAAATCTACCATAGAAGAACAGCTATTAACATTACTATAGTGCCTGAATTTACTAATAAACACTTATGAAAGGAACTAAAAAATGTGATTCAAAAGTAAGATACAATTATTTTATGAATAAAGGTGTTGAGATTTTATATGAAGATACAAATGCACATGTGTGATTTTATACTTTTTACATTAAAAAACCTGGAAGTTTTAGAGGAAAAACACACAAAAGATAATACTGATCATTTAACAAGAAACTTTGTCTAGTTTAGAGCTTAAAGTACCATCTCATAAAATAAGATCTATGCTTAAGATGTAGGCAGAGTCAGTCTGTGAACAATTTTGTAAAGATTATTTACAAAGCAACCATAAATCTAAGTACCATAAATCTAAGTGAGATGCTACTTAATCATCAGAACTACCTCAAATAGTAGATTTTGCATTTTTCAACTGCATTTTAAAAAACCTATTTCAGTACATATCATGACCCCAAAATGACTGAATTAATTTGCTTGGAATTAAGAAAGCTATGACCATCTTGAAACCATATATACGTCTCCTTCACTGAGGCTTTCCTCAGTGAATTTAAAATTATGCATAAAAGTAGCATCAACACACCATTAGAAGTAGAAAACATCTCTAAGCTAGAATAAAACTGTCTAATTTAAGCAGCAAAATTGTAAATACATAACATACTCAGAAAACCACTGGGGGACACAAAGGAGGACTGGTAAAATTTAGTCCCTAATATATGGTGGAGTTAAAACTATTGGAGAAAGTGATCAAATATATTTATCACTATTAATTACCAATCTGTTACAGTCATGCAGGGAACAAAGCCTGTTCAGAAAGAAAATAAATCAAAGAATTACTACCTTGGATAGAAGTTGTCATTCAGAACAGCTGATTTTGTAGCATATGGGTATCATTTTAGGTAAAACTAAAGGACAGAAAAAGATGTACCAAACTAATAATAGACAAAGGAAAGATGGAGTAGTTAATTATTTTAAACAAAGAATACTCGAACTAGGAAAATTATCAAGGATAATGAAGGGTATTACTGCAATGATAAAGAAAGAGATCAATACTCCAAGAAGGCAAAAGAATTTTTAATGTGTAGACACCTATTGACAGTGTCAAAATTTGTGAGGCAAAGAGGAATAGAACTGTAAAGAGAAACAGAAGAATCCACTACTATACTTGGAGATGTCAACACCTGTCTATTAGTACTGGACATATCCAGCAGGTGAAAATCAGTAAGGATACAGGTGAACTGAAAAGTACAATCCATCAACTGAATCTAATTTACATTTACAAATATCCACCCGACAGCAAAATACACATTCCCCTCAAGCTCACACAGATCATTCACCAGGAAAGACCACATTCTGGAACACAAATCTGAAAAAATCTATAAGAATAGAAATCATATAAAGTTTGCTATCAGACAAATGGCATTTCACTAAACATAAAAGAAATGTGACACTTGGGTCAAAGACGTCTCAAGAGAAATTTTGAAATATTTTTAACCAAATAAAGATGAAACTACAACTTATAAAAACTTGTAGTATTCAGCAAATATAGTGCTTACAGCATTGAATGCATAACCTTCCAAGGCAGAAAGCATTCAGGCTCAGATAGTTTCTTTATCTTTTTGATATAGTGTGGAGCATTCTACCACTGAGCTACAACTCCAATCTAGGCCTGGATAGTTTTAATGGTGAATTTCATCAAACATTTAAGGGAGAAATGATACTAATGCTTTATAATCTTTTTCCAAAAAGCAAAGTGAACACTTTCTAACTTATCCTGAGGCTAGTATAATACTCAACTACAGATCAGTATATCTCATGATCATAAATGCAAAAATAAATTTTTTTTTACAGTATTGGGAATTGAACCAAGGAGCATTTTACCACTGAGCTACATCTCTGGCCCATTTTATTTTTGATTTTGATACAGGGTCTTGCTAAATTGCTGAGGCTGACCTTGAACTTGTGATCTTCCTGCCTCAGCCTCCCAAACTGCTGGGATTACAGGGATGTGCTACCACTCCTGGCTTAGGCAACTGATTTTTGACAAGGGAGCAAAGACAAGTCAATGGAGGAAGGAGAGAGTCTATTCAACAAGTAGGGCTGGAACAAGTGAATTTCCATATGCAAAAAAATGCATCTAGATGCAAAACTTACACAATTCACAAAAATCAACTCAAAATTGAATATCCACTACTGAATATTCAAGTAGACATAAATAATTAGACATAAATAAAAATGTAAAACTTTGTAACTTCTAGAGGATAATAGGAGAAAATTTAGATGACCTTGAGTTTGGTGATTGAGTTCCTGATATGACCATCAAAAGTCCAAGCCAATTTGGAAAAAAAATAATAATGAAAAGTTTTAAAACTTGTTCTGTGAAAGACACCATTAAAGGGAAAAAGAGGTCACAGAATGGGAGAAAATTTTTGTAAAAAATTTTTGTAAACACATACGTAATAAAATAAAACTTGCATCTAAAATATATAAAGAACTCTTAGAACTCAACAATAAGAGTATTAACTACCCAATTAAAAAATGGGTAAAAAATCTAATTAGACACCTAACCAAAGAAAATATACATATGGCAACTAACCATATGAAAAGATTCTTGACACCAGATGTCATTAGAGAATTTGGAAATTAAACCAACAATGAAATACCACTGTACTCATTATTAGAACGTCCAAAATAAAAACAAACAAGCAAACAAACAAAAAACTAACAATACCAAATGCTTGTAAGGAGGAATGTCAGGAACACTTATTCATTGCTGGTGGGAATGCAAAATGGTAAACTACTTTGGGAGAGGGTCAGGCAGTTTCTTACAAAACTAAACACAGTCATATGAGCCAGTAATCATACTCCTAGGTATTAACCCAGGAGTTGAAATGTATGTCCACACTGAAACCTGCACACAAATGTTTATAATAGCTTTATTCATAGTTACCAAAAATTGGAAGCAGCCAAGGTTGTCTTCATGGGTGACTGGATAAACACCCTATGATATATCCCATACAGTAGAATGTTATTCAGCAACAAAAAGGAGCTATCGAATCATGAAAAGACGGGGGGGGGGGGGACCTTAAATGCATGTTGCTAACTGAAAGAAGTCAATCTGAAAAGTCTACACACTGTGTATTCCAACTAGGTGACATTTTGGGAAAGGCAAAACTATAGAGACAGTAAAAGGATCAATAGTTGCCAAGGATTGAGGGAGGGAGGGATAAAGAGGTAAAGTATAGTGGATTTTAAGGATGGTGAAACTATTCTGTATGAAACTGTAATGCTGGATACATCATTATGCATTATGCATGTAGGAAAACCTACAACACAAAGATTAATACTTTAATGTAAACCACTGACTATAGTTAATAATAATGTGTTGATATTGGCTCATCAGTTGCAACAAATGTGCTACATAAATGCAGTACGTTGATAACAGGTGAAACTGTGAGGATGTGGGACGGTAATAAGGAACTCTATGCTCAATTATTCTATAAATCAAAGCCTATACTAAAAAATTAAAGTCTATTAATTATTTAAAATTAAAAGCAAAAAAGACTAAAATAAGTAACTTTTTTTGCTCTAATTACAAAGGCTATATACATGCCTTTACATAAGAGTGATTTCAAACAAATTAATATATGGACAATATAAAAATTTTATTATATTATACTTTGCTACTCTTCTTGACCTTAATACAGTCTTAGGTACAGAGCAACAGATTGTAAACACCAAAACATATTTCATTAAAAATCATCCACTAATACTTGAAGAGATACTGGATTAAATGGCTTCTTAGAAATGCCATGCCAATTATTTTTTTTTTTTGTTTCTAAAATGTATGTTATCCAATGTTTTGATCTTACTGATCTTATTTTATGGAGTTATCTATGATGCTCTGTGATGTGAACAAATCATCTTATGTCCCCCATCCACAAGCAAGTAACAGAGCTTCCACCTCTAATCTTCGCCCTGCTGGTTTTTGTTTAAGTTTATGGGCAAGACTTAGCTCCATATACATGGGCAGAAGCACACGTCTGACAAGTAACATCAACATCAGGACTAAAAGTTCCAGGACTACAAACCACTGCAAAAGAAAACACATGGAAGAAAGCATTATAATTTGTAAGTATTTTATATCAATAATATAAAATCTGCCTTCAATATCACTGCATTCTTACACCTATATTACATGTTCAGCCAATTAAGTTGTAATGTGATGATCTTAAAGATAAGAGAATCTTATTTTTTCCTTTACTAGAAATTTTACAGTATTTTCTCTAGATATCTATCCCATTTATGAGTATCCTCTCCCATTTATGAGTTCCTGTTTCCAGTTTTCTTGTTCCTATTTCCTATTTCTATGTTTTCTATATTTAGAACCATGTGGTTTTCTTTCATAGCATAGTAACTTAAGTTAGAACACTACAGAAATGTTTTGTAATACAAGAGTACATTAGGAAGAATTAATATACATTAAAATAATTATATTTAGAAATTTGGGCTTTGACTTTTTACTTCCCTTTAGCTAAAATGTTTTTGCAAGAGAATCAGTGTATATTCAGATCAGCTGGGCATGGTGGTCCACACCTGTAATCCCAGCGACTTTGGAGGCTGAGTCAGTCAGGAGGATCACAAGTTTGAGGTCAGCCTCAGCAATTTATTGAGGCATTAAGCAACTTAATGAGACCCTATCTTCAAAATAAAAAATAAAAAGGCCTGAAGATGTGGCTCAGTGGTGAAGCACCCCTGGGTTCAATTCCTGCTACCAAAAAAAAAAAAAAAAAAGATTCATATCAATTATCCTAATATAATTACTCATCTATTCTTCTGATTCTATTACCTAGATATGTAGATATTTATATTTTATAATTACCACAACAGCTGGCACAATTGCTGTGTAGACCTTCATCTTTTCCAAAGCCTGGTTGACAACTATCCATACGTACTACTTGAAAACTGTGGTCCACAAAATGCATAGCTGGTACAGTGTTATTAAGGCGATGATAGAAAGTATATGCTTGGCTCCGAAAAAATTCTTCTATCCTGTCTCTTGCCTAAGATTTAAAAGTATAAGAGAAAAATACAATTACTACACCTTGAGCAAATTTGTTCTCCTGTATCAGAAGCAATGAAAAGTAGCATAAACATGCCATGCTTTATACAACAGGTGAAGTCCTAAAACGTTGTGTAAGACTAAAAAGTCTAAAATTAGTTTAGCCTTAGCCTTATCAACTATTGTTAATTCATGTGTAAAATGGTTAAGAAAAAATAAAGTTAAACAACAAACTTAAATTAGCCAGGAACCTGTTGGCACACACCTGTAATACCAGCAATTCAGGAGACTGAGGGAGGATGATTGAAAGTTCAAGTCCAGTATGGGCAATTTAGTAAGAATCTGTTTCAAAATAAAAAAATGAGGGCTGGAAATGAAGCTCAGTGGTAGAGTGCCCTGGGTTCAATACCCAGTACTGCAAAAACAACAAATTTCCTTGTTTTGAATTATTTGTAATATATCTATTCCTTATGTAGATAACTGGGAGTTCATTATTTCTAATTCTATCTGATCATCAAAAAACAAAACAAAAAACCCAGTGATGTAAAATGGAAACAAAGACTTTTCTCTAACCAGCATTACAAACGAATGATGTAAATTTTGTTTTATTTTTTGAGTACAGAGTTTAATAATAATTAATATTAATGGAGTTATAGCCCATAAATCATGCACACATTAACCATGTAGGCTTAGGAGCTAGACCAGGAGAATGGGATTTTAAAGACTATGTCCTTAGCCTTTGAGGATAGCAGAGGAGATGGCAACTGTTGTAACTAGTACAGGTACAATTTTGGAAGAACTATTGGTTTAACCTAGATGACGTGATTGTGAGGTTATTCTTCAAGTTGCTGTTTAATTATCTTCTTGGGGAAAAAAGACCAGGGGTCCATCTTTCTATTATAAATAAAATACATAATATTAACCTGGAAACTACATACTATTCCAGATGTACCACCCTAAAATAATACTTCTTGAAATAGCTAAGAATCTCACAATCTCAGTTTAAAAAACTGAAACCAAAAGTCAATACTACTTTATATTTGCTTTTTTTTTTTTTTTTTTTGTAGGTGGATTGAATCCAGGGGCACTTAACGACTGAGCTACACCACCAACCCCTTTTTATTTTTTATTTTGAGACAGGGTCTCACTAAGGGTCTCCCTAAATTGTTGAGGCTGGCCCTGAACTTGCAATCATCCTGCCTCAGCCTTCTGAGTTGCTGGGATTATAGGCATGTGGCACTGTGTCTGGATGGTGTATTTGGTTTTGGTTTTTGTTTTGGTGGTAGGGATTGAACTGAGGGGCACTTCACCACTGAGTTATATCTGTGGTCTTTTTTATTTTTTGCTCTTTTAAAAAATGCTATTTGTTTATTTATTTGGTACTGCGGTTATAACTCAGGGGCTCTTTACCCCTGAGCTACACCCCCAGCCCTTTTTATTTTTTGAGAAAGGATCTCACGAAGTTGCTTAGGGCCTCACTAAATTCCTGAGGCTGGTCTCAAACTTGCCATCTTCCTGCCTCAGTCTCCCAAATTGCTGGGATTATAGGCATGAGCCACCACACCCAGCTACATATATATTTTAAAATAAAGATTTAAATATACTCCTTAGAAATGTTTTTACTAATGATAAATATTAACATGAAGAAATATATATATATATATATATATATACACATATAGGTGTGTATACATATATATATATTTTTTTCAGGTACTAGGGCTTGAACCCAGAGGCACTCTACCACTAAACTACCTCCTTGTCTTCTGTTTGCTTGTTTTTGAGATAGGGTCTCAGTAAGTTGCCAAAGCTGGTCTTCAACTTGAGATCCTCTTGCCTCAGTCTCCCAAGTAACTGGGATTACCAGCATGGACCACTGTGCCAGGTTTACAAAAGTTATAAATAGCTTTACTGACTATTCAAGTTCTTTCTCCTTATGATGAAATTCTCACCTTGAGGATATTATGATTAGTGATATCTTCACAGTCAACACTATCATTGCATGCACTTTTCCACCCTGGTGCAAAAGGATCAACTAGGGAGGAAAACATGATAGGTTCACAAAAGGATCTAAACAGTTCCATACATTTCAATAGAGCCCCAAGTATTTTATTTAATATGCAAGCACATGTTCACTTAATCTGGCTATCTAGTCCTGGTAGTAAAGTAAGATGTACAATTTGAATAATTTATACATTATGACTTTACTCCATCTGGGGGCTAATGGAAGTAACTACAAGGTTTTAAATTAGGGGAAAAAAATGCCTGTGTTTGGTACTCCCTGTTATTAATGCTCAAAATACAATTTAAAGTTCTATAAGAAGTTACAAATAAAATATTAGTTATTTAGTAAAAGGCTATAATAATTAATTGATGTTGTCTTCTAAATGATAAGCAACAATATATCATATTTGACAGTAAATAACTATATGCTAATTTTTAAAACCACAACCAGGTAACAATATATTTTAGTGCTTAACAAATATTTAACACCCATTATAAGATATTTCATATTCATATGGTAATTAATTTTGCCATCTAACATTCAGGACTAAACTCAGAAAATTAAAAATTGTCTTTACCTCGAAAAGCTATGAACAGCTCATGTATGAGGCTACGTTCTGGAAGTTTAACAAAATGGCATTTATATGATGGTTCTACAACATGGCACAACAAATCAGAGATCAAATTATCCAAGATTTTCCTCAGGACTCGAAAGAGCAAGTCATTATATTTTCCTACACAAGACTTTGTAGTAAAACGTACAGCCATCTGATATGAATAATCAGGTTCCCGATAGGCTTTGAAAAAAGATAAGAATAAAAATAATTGTGCCTAGCATTAATTTTTTTCTACCAATTTTCAAATAACATGTAATATTAAATCCCATCAATACTGCAAATCAGCATAGAAACTTAATTAGTAAAATGCTTTACCACTTTGTCCTTGCAAAACATAAAATTAATAAATTTAGTGAAAAATTATTACTTTCATCTGATATATTATCTACTTAGAATAAAAGGAAAGGATTCTGTGGGTTGCATATAAAGATAAGAGCATCAAGAAAAAAAAACAAGATTGCTTTTGGGGAGGGTCTTCATTTGCAGAAAGTATCATTGCTGTTGACTCAGACCAGTGATAGGATTGCTAATTTGCTTTTATAGAATTGAATATCAGTTTTTAAATTATCTGGAAAAATACCTCGATAAAGTAGTTTGTGCTTATATACCTAGGCAGTAGAAAGTAGGGGGCTAAATGGGGTTATTTAGGACAAACTTGTTAATTTGAGTTTACCTAATTAAATACACCTCAAAATACTTCGTAAGTCATAATGATTACCTATACCAGACTCATTTTCACTAAATGAAGAAGTCTTATACTTAATTCTGATTCAAACTAAATGTATAAATTATAACATGCTTATATTCTCACCAAAGATCATAAATTCATATCTCCTCTTTACTGTAGTTTCTTCTTGGGTTTCTGCTTTGACAGTCTTATAAGAAAGAGTACATGTATAAAGTCCAGACAAAGGCTCCAGAAAATCTCTCACCATTAGCTTTCCTGTTTCTGTTATACTTATTCGACTATTTTCTACACAGAAATAGTAAATTATTTGGTTATTTGACAGATAACAATTCAAATGTTATTTAGTAAACTTGGGTTACAAATAGACACAAACATTTAAAAAATTAATAGGTTATTTCAACTTCAAGAAACCAACAAAATCTTAATTCTGTCATATTACTCTATGAAAAGCCACATAAGTACACTTTTGAAATGTATGTTTTCTTTGATTCACTTCTTGGCATCTAGTTTCAATTGGATTATGCCAGTAATTCAGCAAATGAGATATAATGTCTTCACATAAAACAAATTAATGAATAATGCTTATATCCCAAGGTACTCTTCTAACATCATGAAAAATTACCTTATTAGATATTTCATCTCATATTACTGGTGGTACAAGGATAAAATAAAGACACTTGAACTAACACAGGTCAAAAGGAGGATATAAAAGTATCTGCTTCAAGGGCTGAGGATGAAGCTCATTGGAAGAGCACTTCCCTACCATGTATGAGGCCCTGGGTTCAATTTCCAGCACCATAAAAAAATAAGAAAAAAGAAAAAAAATTACTGCTTCAGTTTTTGGAGCAATTAAGGCATAGACTGAGATATAACACTATTCAAGTGTAGAGCTAGGTAAAACTGCAGTTAAAATTAAATTTGTTCTTTCAATAAATGACAGTGCTTTTTAAAAACAATGTTCACATAATCAAAAATACATTAAAATCACATATTTTACCTGTTAATGTCTTTTCCTTAGGCCCAATCCATAAATAGGTGGGGTCTACTGTTTCTGTGTTAGCACGGTTCAAATCCATGCAGATAAGGACTGGGCTATTGTGATGTAATTTTACATATATTTTCACTGTAACAAAATACAATAATGTATAACATTATAGAGCAAAACTATATAACTATATAACATTATATAGCAAAACTAAGAAATACACTAATACCAACGATACTGATTCATTCTTTTTGAGTTTCTGTCCCCTCCCTCCTTTTTTGGGTACTGGGGGTGCTTAAGTCACATCCCTCACTCTTTTTATTTTTTATTTTGAGACAGTGTTGCCCTAAGTGCTTAGGGCCTCACTAAATTGCTTAGGCTGGCTTTGAACTGGCCACCCTCCTGCCTCACCCTCCTGAGCTGCTGGGATCAGGTGTGACCTCCATGCCTGGTGGTTTTAGACTTTTAAAAAATCAATGATTATAAAGCTGTGCACAATGGCAGCACACCTGTAATCTCAACAACTCAGGAGGGTGAGGCAGGAAGACTGCAAGTTCAAAACCAGCCTCAGCAACTTAGGGAGGCTCCCGGCAACTGGGTGGGACCCTGTCCCTAAATAAAATATAAAAGGGCTGGGGATGTGGCTCAGTGGTTAAGCACCCCTGGGTTCAATTCCCAGTACAATAAATAAATAAATAAATAAATAAATAAATAAATGATTATAACTTTTAGGATGCTAGTCTGAATTTCTTTTTGCTTCTCCTGGTAAGTTTTAACAACTCTATAGACTGGTAGGGCCATGATATTCTTTTTTTGTGATATTATAGTTTACTAAAATGTTCTTAAGACATCTAGAAGATCATTTTGATGTACAAGTTCAGAACTCACTGAAATCATAAATTTTTGGAGCACTAGGGATTGAACTCAGGGGCCCTCTACCACTGAACTACATCCCCAATCCTTTTTACTTTTTATTTGGAGAGAGGGTCTTGCTAAATTGCCCAGGCTTGACTTGAACTTGTAACCCTCCTGCCTCAGTTTCTTCAGTCACTGGGTTTACAGGTGTGCATCACTACACAGACTACTCAAATAATTTTTTCAGGGGTGGGTACAGTACCAGGGATTGAACCCAGAGGCACTTAAACACTGAGCATATCCCCAGCCCAATTTTTTTTTAAATTTTGAGACAGTGTCTCACTAAGTTGCTTAGGATCTTGCTAAGTTGTTGAGACTGGCTTTGAATTTGCCATCTTTCTGCCTCAGCCTCCCAAACCACTGGGATTAGAGGTGGTGCACAACAAGCTGGGCTCAAATCATAATTTTTTAAGGGATAACGGAATCAATCTAAAGTCCAGAGAAAGCCTTGAGTACACTGCAAAGCTACTTTAAAGATAATTATTTCTAAGGGACACCTGGCATTTCACTGTGAATTTCCTTTGTTGGGCCCATTAAACCCATATGAGGCATTCTAGGATTGTATTCTGCAATTACTTTTTTTTTTTTTTTTTTTGGTACCAGGGATTGAACCTGGGTGCACTTAACCACTGAGCCACATCCCCAGTCCCATTTATATTTTATTTAGAGACAGGGTCTCGCTGAGTTGCTGAGGTTGGCTTTGAACTCATGATCCTCCTGCCTTTGCCTCCCGATTACTGGCATGAGCCACCTGGCCAGGCTACAATTACGTATTCTGATTCAGATAGTATGACAGTATGCTTGGAAGATACTAATTCAGTTCCAGAAGATATTAATTTTAAAACCTATTGAATGCCAGGTCCTGAGTATACAAAGACATTATCCTACGATTTGGTGGTAGTGGTGGTGTTGAGGGAGAGACTTCAAAACATGACAATACTGTGAACTGGTCCAGTTATCTAAAAGTAGCTGGGTGACTAGGCTTTCCTTGAGGAGTGTGGGAAAGTTACACCACAGTGAATAATATGTGAGTTGACTCTTCTTAATGGATGAATAGGAGAGCTACTTAACAAGGGGAGAGATGACAGACTTTCAAACAGAGGGACTTCCAGCAGTGGAAATCACTCCTCTGAGGGGGCTCCCACGTTGCAAACCAGCAGAACCATTTGGAAGTGAGAAGACTCAGAGCAAGAGATCTGCGTTGAATCCTGGCTCCTTAAAAGCTGTGAGGATCTAGGCAAGGCGGTACAACTAGCTAGGGTGGCTGTTCAGGATGAAAAGATGCAATCTTCACGAACTGCAGGGCACAGAGTAGATGCACAGTGCACGCTGGCTCCCTTTTCCTCTGCGGGAATAACCTTAGCAGGTTCACGGCACCCCCAACTTTTCTGAAAGGCCGTCCTTGCGAAGAGATCCTTATTACCTGGGTGTCCTATCTTGCCAAAAACGAAGCCTTTCTTATTGAGTAAGGATGAACGCTGGCATCCAACTGCGGAGGAAAGAAACCACTGACTTTTTAGTTAGAAGAAGAGCCAGGGCTCAGAGTGGGATAGGGCAGGGCGAAGCCGAGGAGGCAGGACCGGGAACCTCGGGCAGAGGAGACTCGGGGGCCTTGTGGGACAATCCACACCTCCTGCTAGGTACCAGAGCACCGCGGAGAGGAGGGCCCACGCTCGCATCACGGCTCAGGGGCTAACGTGGCGGGAGGCGTCGACGGCTGGGCTCCTTCCTACCTCTGGCCCTGCCCAGTACCTTCCCATCGCTCCGCGACACAGCGGAGCAAACCGCCGGGGTCGAGGACTCTACCCGTCCGTCGCGACCGCGGGGGCGGTCCCGCCGGAGGGCGCGTGCGTGCTCCGATCGCGTGCGCAGGGCGGGGCGGGGCGAGTACGCGGGAGGAGAGCGCCCCGCCCCTGGCGCACGCGCGGCCGCGGTCATGCGGTCCTTCGCGCCTCGCGTCGGCGCCATTTTCCCGCGCTCTCAGCGGCCCAGATCTGTGAGCGGCGCCTAAGCAAAGGAGATAGCGAGGAAAACGAACTCAAGACTTTTGCGTGCTGGGGATTTTCTTAGTCAAAGGACTGAGCTGTTGTCCAAGAGAACCCACCGTGGGCCCAAGGACCATCACATGAGGGCTGGAGGAAGGGAGAAGCTTGTGAGAATTTCCTCCTCACAGGAAAGCACAGTGGCCCGCGTGGGGAATTTCCTGTGCCCTTTTCCTCAAGAACTGCGTCTGAAACTGGGTGCCCAGTCTCTTTCAAACTCACTTCCAATTTTTACCTGTTTTCTGCCCACAAAACCAAAACCTTGAAGAACCACCAGCGCACCAAAGCGCCTCCAGGCCTTTCCATGCGTAGGAACATGGACTTCAATTTAAGCTTCAAGTAGGAGATGCTGTGGGGAACACCCCCTCTGCCTCCTGCGCATTAATTTAGGAGTAACTGTAGAAAATGGGCCCGATTGAAAGGCAAGAGCTCAAGCCACGCTTTTCCCCGGGGGATGGATGATAAGTCAATACCACTCGCCCCACCACAGATGGTGCTCGAATCTTCCAGGGTTCCTCCTTGCCTTCTTGGTTGGCGTCCTGAAAGGTCCTTTGTGTTGTCTATTTCTTAGCAGCGGGACGCCACCCTCAGTAGTGGTTTTGAGTAGGCTGGTAGGCAGAGAGCCCAAGGTTCAGACAGGGTGCAGAATGGTTATTTTGGTTGAGACCAAGAGTTTTCAGTTTTATTTCCCTAGAGTCGAGTCAGTATTTGGACTATCTCAGATGGTCCGGGAGCAACCTTTGTCAGTAATCTCATTTTTAGTCACTGTTAATTTTGCCTACATAGACTGAACCGTGAAATGTGATTCAATGAGTCAGATCCACCCAGTGTCAGTTGCCAGTGTCTAGATTCATGGTTTAGTCTCAACTGTTCCCTTTTTTGAGGTGGTGATGATGAAGACACATTTATTCGGTCTCCGATTCCCTGTAAGTTTGTCATTGCAGTTTTAATCAAACATTATATACCTACAGTGTTTCTCTGACTTCCCACTTACCATAAAGTAATTGATCCTTGTGACACCCATGCAATACATTTTGGCTCTGATGAGATGAGTCTTCATCAATAGTGTAGTAGTTGTCTGTTCAAAGTACCCATCCACTCTTTAAATAAATTTATTTTAGAGGTTTTCCATTTACAGAAAAATTGCAAAGACCGTGTAGAATTCTCATGTATCCTCCCCCAGTTTTTCCTGTTATTTGACATCTTCCATTAGTATGGTATGTTTCACACAATTAGGAAATCAATACATTACTATTAAATGAAGTCCATACTTTATTCAGATTTTGGTAGTTTTCACCTTAGTTTTTCTGCTCCAGGGGCCCATTCAGTTTCTTACGCTAAATTTGTCAATCCCCCTTGGCTGTGACAGTGTCTCATATTTTCTTGTTTTTGATGATCTTGACCTGGGCTTAAGTGATCAGTATTTTTTAAGAAAGCCTCGGTTGGAAATTATCTGATGTTTTTCTTGTTATTAGTCTAGAACTGTGGAGTTTTGAGAGGAAGACCTCCAAGGTAAAATTATGTGACATTCTCATTACATCTTATCAAGAGTACATACTGTCAACCTGTCTTTCAACTGTTGATGTTAACCTTGAATGCCTGGCAAAGGTAGGGTTTTGTCAGTTTTTTCCATTAAAAAGTTACTCCCTTTCCCCTTCCAGTAATTTTTGGAAGGAAGACACTATGTGCAGGCTACACTTAGAGTGGGATTTATACTCCACCTTGAGGATGTAGTAGCTACATAAATTATTTTATTCTTTTTTTTATCCTTTAAGATATCACTGTAGAGTCTAAAATACTCAATACTTAACTAAATATTTACAGAGTAGCCATGCAGTCCATTGTTAGTTGTTATGGCAGATAATAGAAGTTTCTTTGTAACTTTTTAATAACCAAATAAGGATTCATCCTCACACCATCCCTGTGAAAGTTTATAGTTCCTCTTCTGCTACTTTTGATGTTCTATTTTTTGCTTTTAGAAACAAACAACAGATTTCCCCTTTCAGTACTAAAATTAAACCTAGTGTTTATAGAGTATTTCTCTGAAATTGATATTATCCTGGAGTTCTGCAGGAACTGTTGGGGTTCTCCCAACTCATAGCTGTAGAGATGCTACTGTGGTATTTGATCCTAAAGCAAGTACAAGTTAGACAGTTTAAAAAATTAAAAAAATATAAATAGCACAGATCACCTATATACCAAGGTGGTATTTAAACTTCATAAGCATACACTGTGTATGTTTTAACTCCTAAACAGTTTCTTTTGATATGGTTTGCTGATGTAAAAGTCCTCAACTTTAAGTATCAAATATATTTGTACACACCAACAATATGATTTTCTAACAAAGATGGCAGTGGAATCGTTTGTATACTGTCCACTCAACACATTGGGCATCATTGGAAGGACTCACCTAAATTATGTCCCTTAAGATCTTGTGTGAGATAAGGTTACCTTTTATTTTAAAACTTTTATTATCTTCCATAACAACGTTCTTAATATGCAACAGTGGACTGCATTACTACTCTCTAAGGAAGAGGAAAAGGAAAAAGGGAACTTCCCTTTTCTTCTCCCTCCAATCAGATATATGCTTTACATCTATAAAGAGGGGAGGATGTTGGGGAAAATACTGACCAGTCCCTCTCTGTGAACTAACATCTTTCAGTCAGTTTTACTATCTCATCCCTCCTCTCTCCACTTTCTTTACTTGGTTTTCTAATACATTATATATGTGTATTTGTAAGTGTACTATTTAGGAGGAGAAGGGGTAGTAGAAAATAAACATGCATAAAGAGAGTTGAATTTTATGAGTTGTGGCAAACAAACCAACTAGTTCCCAGAAGGGAAAACAAAAATGAAATAATTGCTCTCCCAAATTAAAAAAAAGTTCAGTGGATAAAAGTCCTAACATACTTTTGAACGATCTGAAAACTTGGACAAGAGCTTTTATCAAATGAAGTAAAAAACTGAGGAAGGAAAAAACCCCACAATGAGTACCTTCCATGAGGTGAGTTCTCAGTGATTGGTTTTCAAGGCTATGGTCTCTGCAGTTAGACAAAAATAAATAAATAAATTTAGGTCTTTCCATTTAAGACACACCTCTGTGAACTTGAGCTGGCTGAGAAAGCAATACAGACACCCTCTCTATGTGACATTACTCTCTCATCCCTTATCCTTCAAAATAGAGTTCTGAGACAATTCATTGATGCGCTCCTTCCATACTACCTGGGTTCCTCGGGTTTGAGGTTCAAAACCGGCTGAAGGTGCCGAAACCTGCGGCGCTCGGCGGTGAGCATGAGCGTCCTTTAAAGCCGCCGCCAGCCAGCGCCGCTGTAACCCCGCTCACCGCCGGGTCGCCGGCTCCGGGGGCCCCTTCAATCTGCGCCGACGCGCGGCCAGATCCCGGGGACTCCCCGAGTCGGGAATCTCCCGCCAGCTGCGCGCTGCGTCCTGGCGACGGCAGGAGCACGTGGAGCGGCAGGGCAGCCAGAGCGGCGGCTCCAGACCTGCGGAGCCCGGCGGCGACATGGAAGGTGAGCCTCCAGCACTTTTCTTGAAGGGTCTTTGAGGAGCTCTGCCAGTACACGCGGCAGAGTTCCTTCTGAATCTCGGTTTTGCCTCTAGTTATTTCTTTTGTCAAAAGTAAATGCGAAGTATTTCAGAGGGCAGATCATGTAGGTTCTCATACATTCCCTTCACCAACTTTAAAAAGTTATAACTTCTCCGCATTTGTTTCTTATGGGTTGTCAGACACGAGGGGTCGGTGCGAAGTCTGCAGAGGAAGAGTATTTATGGGTCGTTCCTGAATTAGCAACAAACCTGGGGTAAAACAGTGCTTTGTGATGTTTGGGATCACAGCATCCATTGGAATTAGGCTGGGCGGAGTGATTTGTTCTGAATAAAGTGACTACTTTTTTCTTCTAAGAGTCAATGCCATCATATGGGAAAGGTCCATTTTAAAGTTGTTGCCACTTGCAGTTTCTTTGGAATTCTGTCTTCTAATGAACTCTTATTTCCCCCAAAGCACAATTCAGGTTACATTAAGAGTTTCATTTGAATTAACTTGGAAGTCATAAAAATATCCTTTCTTCTAAAAAAAAAAAAAAATAACGTATTTTCATGGGGTACCAAACTACACTGCTATTGTAGAATCTTCAATAGTCTTTTCATCAAAAGTTTGAAAATGGCAGATGTGTCTCAACTGGGAAGAAGAGGCGGTATTTAGAAAATGAGAATTTAAAAAACATTCTGTTTAAAAGTGAAATACTGACACAACTACTTGAAAGATTTTTTTTTTGGTAGCTATGAGCAAATTTTTCTTCACAATAATTGAAGTATCTCTTATTGACAATGAACCTTGATCTTTGGCAGTTTTAGTTCTAGAGCATGTGAAGTTATGAAAATATGAATAAATACTTTGGGATACAGATAAATATGGTAAGGCTTTTGTTTCACTATATGATTAAGTGTAATAATACAGTCCTAAATCCTCAATTTCTACATGGATTTGCTTACAACATTATTTTTACTGCCTTGGTCCACATAAACATTTCATTTTTCTAAATAAAATGCCAAATGATATAATTCAATGAGCAGTATTATTTATTAAATAGGAACTTTTAAATGACCATTATTGAATAATGCTTCAAATGTTTTGTGAAAATATCCTTATGTTTTTAATTTTTTGATTATCAGGGTTTAGAAAATTACTTAGAACGTTTTGCACTTTGAACATTTCAGTAATGGTTTATGAAGTGTTATTTTCAACATAAATGTTTTATTGGCCAAGAACAGGAAAAAAAAAAACAACTTGGGTTGCTGTATATTATGGGAAAAATAATTTTCAAAAGCGCTAATACTTTAATTACTGCAAGTAATTAATTTGTTTTTGTGAAGTTATAAATCAATATTCCACCATTATTTTTTCCTAGTTTTAATAATATCACTTATCAAGAATAATGTATGAAATTGGTGTAAATCCATAGAAACTGGAGTATTTCTCTATAAACGTTATTACTGAATTCATTTATTCAATGTGAAATAAAGAAATTAAACTACATGGTGTGTTTTAGGATATTGGTGTCCTAACATACTTTTAGGTAATCCTGATAAAGAGACTATGAAGAGGAAAGGGATGAAAACTTGTATAAAATTTAATTCAGGATATATAGACTGTAAGTGAAAAAGAGAGAATACAGATCAGTGATTTTAGAAGGTTATGAGCTTAGATGACTTTAAATTTATTGGTCCATAGAGATATATGGTGTATAGTATGCTTAATGCAAAAACTTAAACATTTAAAGGAAAAAATAAGATATGATGAACATCAGGTCCTGAGGACAGAGTAGTTGATGTAGTAAAGCATCTAATTCTTTATAGTCATGCACGATTGACTAATCTGGGTTTTGTTTTTGACATTTAAAATATTTTTATTATCATTTTGATAGTTTGGGTTCAATCTAAGAATAGCATTTTTGACCTACAGCACATACCTTTCTTGGCAATGTAAGAAAGTAGATTATTTTATGGATTACCTTTATTTTCTGCTTAATTTGGGGGTCAAATCAATATACTGTAGTCTGTTCTAAAGTGTAAGACTGTATTGTCCATCCTTTCAATATATAAAATAGTTCTTCATTCATTTATATTTCCCTTCATTAATGGACATTTATTTATTTATTATTTTTTTGTGGTGTTGGGGATCAAACTCACGGCCTTGTGCTTGCTAGGCAAGCATTCTACCAACTGAGCTATATCCCCAGCCCCAGGACATTTATTTTTATTGAGACTTTTCATGTTTGAAGATATTGGATGAAATAAGCTTTTGAAATAGAAATCTTGTCATGTAAAAATGAAGAGTTAATGCATATAATAAGCCAAACTTGATAACCTTTTTCTTTTCTCACAATATGTGACCCTAAATTTTTTTTTTTTTTTTTGGGTGCTGAGATGACCCTAAATATTTTCTATCCAAAGACTCTTTATGTATCTCTAAATTTTATTATTTGCATTATAATCTCTTCTATTTAGTATGATTGGGAAATGAGGTGGTCCACAAAATGACTTTCACAGGTAATGATTGGTAGTTTTCTTGTAGGTAATGATTGATAGCTTTGATGTTCTTCTTAGGATGACTTCCCCCTGTACCTTCTGGTGATAACCCCTATCCAGTCCCTGTCTCCCTCCACCTAGGTTAAGAGCCTGTCCCTTCTGTGTCTACTTCTACCACAGTGTATTAAAATTATTTATTGACTTAAACATTTATTCCTCCTCTGGTCTTTAGACTTTTGGAGGGCAGAGACTCTTTTATTTTTGTATGCTAAGTGTCAGGGGCAGTTGCTGGTTCATAGCAGGCCCCTCAGAGTTTGTTGCATTCAATTAGGAAAAATAATGCTGAAAAATAATTTTCATTGTGTTAATCATGATGCATTTTATTTAAACAATTTTTTGTGAGTAGGATATTAGTGCTAGAGATTCTTTGTTACATACTCAAGTAATTTTTTAAAGTACTTAAATGATATAAATGTACAAAGTTTAAACAATAAAATTGTTACTGATTTTTTTTTGCTAGATTGTCACTTAAAACCAAATATCAACTATTAACTTTATATAAGTAGATTTAAGGATCACATATTAGTTCATTAAAATAAATTAGTAAGATATAGATAGTGCCACAAAATCAGCATCACTGGAAGTGATACTTTTAAAATACCAATTGAGCATCTCTAATCCAAAATCTGAAACTTTTTGTGACTAGGGATTAAATCTAGGGGTGCTTAGCTACTGAGCCATGTCCCCAGCCCTTTTTATTTTTTATTTTGAGACAGGGTCTCACTAAGTTGCTTAGGGCCTTGTTAAGGTGCTGAGACTGGCTTTGAACTTGTGATCCTCTTGTATCAGCCTCCTGAGTTGCTGGGATTATAGGCATGCACCACTACACCCAGCATAAAATCTGAAACTTTTTGAGTGCTGACATGATGCCCCAAGTGGAAAATTTACCTCTAACCTCATGTGACTTGTTGAAGTAAAAATGCAAGAGCACTTAAAATGTTGTGTAAAACTAAAGTTAGGCTATGTGTATAAGTATATGTGAAACATAAATGAATTTCATGTTTAGATTTGGGTCCCATCCCTAGGATATCTCATTATGTATGTGTTATATTCCAAGATGAAAAATCCAAAATCTGAAACATTTCAGGTCCCAAACACTTCAGATAAGGATTACTCAATGTATAGTGATATTGAAACAGGTTAATTTTGCTGGTTAACTTGTCAGAGGTGCTATTGAAGTCCTAGCAGAAGAGACTGGATTTGGCTAAATCCAATATGATAAATACTACCATCGTTTTCTAATCCAGTATTGGTTCTGCTCTAGAAAACAAAAACAAAAACAAAATAGTGCCTTGTAGCTTTTGGATTTGTCTAAAAATGTTGATACATTTTTATTTCAGTGATATATTGCAATTTCCACAGTAAGCCATTTTTCACAACAAATGTTTAGATTCTTTTTAAAAATATTTCTTAGTTATTGATGGACTTTATTTTATTTGTTTATGTGTGGTTCTAAGACTCAAACCCAGTGCCTCACACATGTTAGGCAAGTGCTCTTCTACTGAGCTAGGCCTTAGATTTTTTAAAGTTGTTGAGAAAAACTTGTTTCATTTGAGTTTTCTGTCACAGCAATAGCAGTTCATGTGAGAAGTAATGTCTATTTGAGAGATTATCACTTTACCAGACTATTTGGTACATCAAAATAATTTTTTGTCAAAGTAGACATACAGAATCTGTAGAAATGAATAAAATATTACCCTTACCAACCTATAAACATTGTTTATAGATATGAATTACATCATAACTAATGGAAATTAATTTCTTCCAGTCTGAAAACTAAAATAAATTAATTTTGATAATATTTAACAATTAATCCTTTCTGCTGTCATTTGCCTTTATTTCTGCAATTAAGAATCAGTTGACCTCAACTTCTTACACTCCTTAATAGTTGATTATATGCTTGTATACAGGGTAGCCAGTCTCACAAATATGCTTCAGAGCCTAACTTGATTTAAATTTTCATTTGATTTTCACATGACATTCCAAATTTAAAAAAAAATTTTTTTAGTTGTCAATGGACCTTTATTTTATTTATTTATATGTGGTGCTGAGAACTGAACCCAGTGCCTCATGCACGCTAGGCAAACACTCTACAACCCCAGCCCCAACATTCCAAATTTTAATGCATTGAAAATTATCAATATATAAATTTATCCCCCGAACTCAAAATAGAACTTTTTTTTTGCCATCTCTGGAAAGAGTAAAATTTTATAAATGTGACTTGAGTAAGATTGTGGATTCTTACTGATCTCTTCTCTCTTGTATTTATTTGCTCACATAAAATAATTTAACTAAGAATACTACTAATTCTCTTATTCCCTATACATAATAATCTAGTGTCTAATAAAGACTCAATTCAGGTGCTTAGAACATGCTTTTGTTATCAGTATAACAAACAAGAACATCCTGATTATATATTATAAATCTTTTAAATATTTATTATAAGGTTGAGTTCTTGACTGATTTTTATGTTCAGTATTCATTCAGAATTATGAATATTAAATATCTTCAGTGATTCCACTTTCAAAGTTTGCTTACTTTATTTTCCAAATGTTTGAGAATTATTTAATTAAACATTATTCTGGGCCTGGGATATAGCTTAGTTTCAGAGCACATGCCCAGCATGTGTGAGGCCCCAGGTTTGATCCCCAGTACCACACACACAAAAGAATTCTGAAATAAGAAGGTGAAGCACTTTTTTAAGAAAAATATTTTTTTAAGTTGTCAATGGACCTTTATTTTGTTTATATGCGGTGCTGAGAATTGGATCCAGTGCCTCACACATGCTAGGCAAGAGCTCTACCACTGCTCTACAACCCCAACCCAGGTGAAGCACTTTTAAGTGGTAATAGTTTTTACATGTGTGCATCTTCAATTTGTTCCATATTGGCAAATAAGACAAAATACAGAACTGATAAATGTGTTGAAACTGACAGATAAACCTAAACCTTTTTGTGTGGTGCTGGGGATTGAACTTAGGGCCTCATGCATGCTAGGCAAGTACTCTGATGCTGAGCTATACCCCATCCCTGAAATTGATGGATAAATCTGCAGTTTTCATCCACAACTCAAAAGTTTTTAGTTTTGTTTATTAAAAGTCTTCTTGTTCTCATGGTTTGACTTTTTAATAGTTATTACATATTTGGAATTATTATTATACATTACTAAGACAACCCTTTATCTGTTTTATATATATGGTAAATCCATTTAAGATTTCATTTGAAAAAACAAAATGCCTCTTTTATAAAGGTTTAAAACTAGTAGTATCAAAACAGTCACTTTCCTACTAAATAGCCTCTGGGAGCCAGCATGACTAAGATTCAGCAAGTTCAATAGAATGCATGACTGAATGAAGTTAAACCTCTGGACCCTAGAGCTAAACAACTTCTTCTGTTACAAGAAACATCCTAGCTCCATTTTGGTACTGTAGGTATTATGCTACACCTTTCAGACTTTGAGAAATAGATGGACCAATAACTTACAAAAAATATTTGTCTAAAGTAATGAATGATGTGCCAATAGATTCAAGGGGGGCTAGGAAAGAGAAATTATTCATAACTGCTGTAAAGTACTGGTTCTATACTTCTTTTGGTTTCCAAGCCATTTTAGCAGAACAAAAGGATTTATGAACCATCCTAACCAACACACTTCTGCTTGCTACTCTAAAGCAAAATCTCCCAGAATGAATGATATTTTTGTGAGTAGATGAAAGAATTAAGAAGAGATAGCATTTTAACATTTTCATGCATTATAGAAGTAATATTGACAAGTAAACTTGACAAACAAGAATTTACTATAAAATAGACCCTTGGCACTTATGAATGTAACCAGTTTTTGACTCTTTGTGAATCACCCTGAAAGAACATAATAATACTTGACAATTTGTAAATGTTATACCTTCTATAAAGATTTAAGTGGGATAATGTATATAAAACTCAAATTAGTAGAATTAGGAAACAAAAATGCACAAGCAAATAAATAGCTTCTAACTGTGCCAAGCCAATTGCTTGGCATGCACATTTCATTGAAAGAAATTTGGAGTTTCTTAAAGGACTCCACAGATCACCATTGCAAAAATCAGTGGCATAATGTCCTAATTGCCCCAAACCTAAATAGAAATTTTAAATCTAATTTGGGGAGGGAGATATAATCTATATAGTAGGACAAATAATGATTGAACAAGTTGATATTAAAAAATCATCTAGTGCCTATAGATCTTATGGCTTCTACTCTATTCCATGACACTTGTTGATTGGATGATGGCCTTGAGACCATCATAGTTCAACAAGAATTAGACACAAAAACAAAACAAAACAAAACAAAAAACCTTGTTTTTAACAAAGAAACACCCTCTTATACCAGATTCTTATGTGGGACAGATGCATGTGTGGTGCTCCAGATGAGAGAGGGGGGAGGAAGCAAGAGACTACTGTGAGGCTTGCATTTCCTCTGCCAAAGATCAGCACCTTTGGTGGCCCTCTGGAATCCCAGAGTTCCATAGAACAAACACATCTTGGAAACTGCTGATTCGGACCATTGCATGCCCCCTGTCGCCCACTGGTAACCTTATCTCAGCTTGCTTCTCTTGATTGGTGCCAGAATGATCTACATAAATATCAAATTAATCCCCTACTCAAAACCCATTTTAAGTATTTCTTAGTTGGGCATTTTAGATGCTCCACAGTGTAGCCTTCACAAACCTTTCCAGCTGAATCCCCTGTCCTCAGTGTTATTCTAAAGTGGTTACTGTTCCCTGAACACTGACTGCATTTTTCTAATCCTGTTTTTCCATTTTAAGAAGTACAAAAATGAACTAATTTCCACTCCAAATCTATCTAATCTCCTGGCTTCCCAATGTTAATAGTCAATTGAAATCTTCACTTGTTGATAACGGACCATCCCAAATGCCATCTCCTTTAGAAAGCCACCCCTTATTCTAGGAAGATTTTGTTCCTTTGTTGACACTTTGTGACATTTTGAGTCTGATGACTACTAGACTCTTACTCCATTTTTTGTTTAAACATGAAGTCTTTTTTCTTTTGTAGTTCTGGGGATCGAACCTAGGTCCTCATGCATGCCAGCAAGCAGTCTACCATTGAGCCACACCCCCAACCCCTAAACATGAAGTATTTTTGCATGGTTTTAGTTCACTCTAATTTGTTTAGGATTTCAACTACCGGGTAAATTGAGGGAGGGTGACTTTTTTGTTTGGTTCAGAACCAATACTCTATGAATAATTTTTATTATTATTATTTTTGGTAATGGGGATTGAAACCTAGAGTCCATTTTCACTGAACTACATCTCCAACCCTTCTTATTTTTTTATTTTGAGAAAGGGTCTTGCTAAGTTGTTTAAGGCCTTCTTAACTTGCTGAGGCTGAACTCAAACTTGCAATACTCCTTCCTCAGCCTCTCAAGTCCCTGGGATTACAAGTGGACCATTCCCAGCCAGAACGAATAATTTTACCACTGTTGATGATACTTTTGTATCCTTCTGCATTTGGGTGTTTCATTCACAGTGATTCAACAAATACATTCGACTGTCTTCTTATTCTGCCTTCTAAAATAATTGTGCTGGTAAATTTATATTTTGAAATATAGATTATATGTTTTATTATTATTTGATTTTCATTCATTTCATGTTTACAATTGGGGCCTTATTTTTTAAAAAAGAAAATGGACGTGTTGATAGGCAATATTTAATTCACATTAGTAAAAGATATTATAAGATACTGTTGTCTAAACGAGGGCACTAGGTCTTGGTAAGATTGAGAACTACTCTTTTGGGTAAATAAGAGTTTCCTATACCACAAGAGGCCAGTCACCATTTAAGTAAGATAATGTGTATGAAATCACCTTGCATAATACTAGACACAAAATTAGGGTTCAGCAAATATTCAGTTTAGTGCAGAAGTCCTTTGAGGGTATTCTTTAGAGCCTTGCTAATCTAAATATGGCCTGTGGACAGCAGCATGAGCATCAATTGTAACCCTAACAATTGCTGCAAATGTAGAAACTCAGGCAAGACTTACTGAATCAGGAGCTGCATTTAAAAAAAAATCCCTAGGGAATTTTTGTGCACATTAAAGTTTGACAAGCATTGCCCAGGGTTTGCACAGATCAGTGAAACCTATTGACACTCAGCACATGTTGCATCAGTGATGGATCATCTTTATATGTAGATTTAGTGTATGTTTTTTATTGTTTGTATTTTTAAAGGTAGTTGAACAATGAAAGCTTTAAAATATTTAATTTTGGCTAATTTTGTAATACGACATTTATTACACAATGTAATTCAAAAGGTCAGAAAGCTTTATGCATTCTTTATTTTTTTAATTTTTATTTTTTTCCATCCCTTGGTGCTGGGGATTCAAACCCTGGTCCTTCTGCATGCTAGGCAAGTTCCCTACGAGGTGGGCTGTATCGTCAGCACCACATTCTTTATTTAAAAATTTATTGAATGCCTTTTTTTGTGCCATGTATGCAAAATATAGGAAATGCAGTGATGAAAAACTATTGACCCTAGTGGAATTTAGTTGGGTAAGGAAAATAGACACATAAAATTTTTCTAAGTTCTATGAAGGAAATAAAAAGAACACTAATATGGGAACTAATGGTAGAGGGAAGAATTGGTGACTTCTAAAGGAGAGAGATTAGATATGGGAATTTGGTCATCCTATCATTTATGTAAATGATATTTAAAGCCAAGAGAATGAATGTGGAATCACTTGAAAAGAGAGTGTACTTAAAGAAGGGGGCTCAAGATAGAGCCCTAAGAAATTCCACATTTGGTCATGTAGAGGAGGCAGGGCAGCAAAAGAGAAAGCAACCAGTGAGACAGGAGGAAAACCAGGGGAGTGTGGTGTAACAGGATTAAAGATAGGATACTCATTAAGAAGTGAATGCTCAGTTATGTTGAACATGACTGAGAAATTAAGCAAGATGAGGACCAAAAGTGTGGACTGGTTTTGGTCACATAAGACTTTGTAGAGACCTTGACAAAAATGGTTTCTGTGGAGAGATGGTTAAGAAACCAAATCAAAGTGGTTAAAACAGAAATAGGAATACAGGAAGTAGAAATGTTGATAACAGACTGTTTCTTCCCCCCAGAAACTTAGCTACAAGGTGAAGAAATTAATGGGGCTGCTGCTGGAGGGAAATGTGGATAAAGAGGTTTTTTTGTTTGTTTATTTATTTTTGTTTTTTCTATAGATAAGTGGTATACATATAATCTGTAGCCTAAGTGTATTAGGGAAAAAAAGAGTAAAATAAAAACAGATTTTGAAATCCCAGTTCTCAGGGAGATTCTGGAATTAACTATCACTGAAAATATCTTTACATTTAATTGTCACACAACACATGTAAATCAATTTTGTGTTACTATAATGAAATACATATCTACTTTATGAAGAAAAGAGGTTTATTTAGCACACAGTTCGGAGGTTTAAAGTTCAGGATTATGCAGCCCCATTGGTTAAGCCTCTGGGGAGATGGTAGGTGGTATCACATCATGTTAGGAGTACATGTAAGAGCAAGTGAACACATCTCAAATCAGGAAGCAGAAAAGAGGGAGAGGCCAGACTTGCTGTTTGTATAATCCTCCCTCCAGAACTACCAAAAGTGGGACAGAGGGTATGGATAGAGCTACCTGGGACTTGCACTAGAACTTCTTTAATCCCCTTTTCAGGATAGTGCCCTTGATCACCTAAGGACCTTCTACTAGGTTCCACCATCTCCCAGTACCACTTCCTTGAGCACCAAGTTTCCAACACACATACCCTTGGGAGAAACTCAAACCTATCAAATCATAGCATATAAATCACGGTCCTTAAAACTGAGAATTTTTAAGCTACATGGAGCCCATTCAGTGGGTGATTAATATAGATATAGTAAAGATTCTATGATAGATCCATTAGAAACTCTTCCTCACAGTGGGAAGATATTGCTACAATTGCATCTCTAAGATTTAGGATATTAGATGCCTGATGAAAGTTTGTGCTTGATAAATTTTTTTAAATTAAGAAATAACATATACAATAAAGTATATGTCTTAACATATATAGTTTGATTGTTTTTAACTTATATACAACCTTCCAGATTAAGGTATGGACTATTCCTCCGGAAGGATTCCTTGTGTCTATTTATTATTTATATCTCCTTTTGTCCCCAATTAAACACTTCGACTTCTGTCATCATAGATTAGTTTTCCTGTTCTTGAATTCCATATAAATGGAATTAGACAAGTTGTGATTTTTTTCTAACATCTGGCTTCTTTTCCTTAACATATTTTGAGATGCATCTGTATTGTCATTGAATAATATGAATGTACCACAGTTTATTTATTCATCTACTGTTGAACATTTGATTGTTTCTAGTATTTAGCTATGTTATGAACATTCTTATATGTGTCTTTTGGTGAACATATACATTCATGCCTCTTGAATCTATCTAGGACTTAGCATTTCTGGGTCAAAATATAGGCGTATGTTCAACTTTGATACATATTGCTGTAGTTTCCAAAGTGGTTGGACCACTTTACCCTACACTGTCAATGTATGAGTGTTTCATATGTTCCACATCTTGTCAACACTTACTATTGTCAGTCTTTTTAATTTTAACCATTGTGATGGGTGTGTAGTAGTATTTCCTTGTGATTTTAATTTGCATTTTCTGATGAGTAAAGACATTAAGTATCTTTCCTATGTTTATTGGCCATTTGGATATATTCTTTCCTGGTTATTTAAGTTTTTTTTGTTGTTGTTGTTGTTGTTTTGATTGATTTTCTCTTTTCTTACTGATTTTGTAAGCATTTAAAAAACATTTTGGAGGGCTGGGGAGATAGCTCAGTCGGTAGAGTGCTTGCCTTGCAAGCACAAGGCCCTGGGGGTTCTATCCCAACCACCAAAAAAAAAAAAAAAAAAAACATTTTGGAGACATATATTTTGTCAGATGTGTATTGAAAGTATTTTCACCCAGTCTATGACTTGTTTATTAGTCTACTTGATGAATAGAATTCCAAATTTTAATGACTAATTTATCAATTGTCTTTCTTTTGTGATGAGGTGCTTTTATGTCCTGTTTAAGAAATCTTTGCCTTCCCTAAGACCATGAAAATAGCCTCTTAGTTATTCCTCTAGAAATTTGATTGTTTAAATTTTCACATTTAGGTCAATTACACACTTTAAATTATAAATTCTATTTTGACCCTAATTATTTTATAACAAATACTAGGCATTTTAAAGTTGTAAAATAAAGTCTCAATTTGAATTTGATGGATTCAGTCATTTTAGCACATTTTCTTTTAAGTAGCACTGACATGAAATATCCATTCTTCCTTTTCTTTCTACACGATATATTTTATACACACACACACACACACACACACACACACACACAAATAACAATTTTACAACTTTAGTGTAACTGATTTCTCAAGGAAAATAACACTAGATATTGAATTTGTTGTTTTAGCTATAGTTGACAACAATTCATCTATGCTTTACAGTCTATAATTTCCTCATTAGACACTTAATCCAGGGGAAAATGGAATGCTTTATATACAAGGGTAGGGTAGGAAGAACAGAAATGCTAATGTGGGCTGTTTGACCTGGTGCCCTTAGACAAATAATCTTAATGTTTCTTAATGTTTTACCTTAGTCCAGGGAAGTAGGGAAGGAAGTATTTTTGTGGCTGGAGAGATTACTCTCACTGTAAGCCATGCTCTTCATTTAAAAAAAAAATCTTTTCCCTTCAATCAACAGTAATACACAAAATTAGTCAACTGAGATATTTGAAATTAATTGAACCTAAAATATCTTCAGTTTTGACTTTCTAAGACCTACAATTTGTGTAGGAAGGCATTTAAAACATAATTATATTCTCTGCAACAATGAAACTCAAGAGAGGAATCCCATTCCTATATAATTACTTGATTTTCCCCTTTTTTTAAAATATGGTCATTCTGTGTGTCTTAGATCTTTTCTTAAAAATGGGAACTAATAAATGCCATTACATTTGGTTTTCTTTTAGCAATGCTATGAGATTAAAAAAAAAATCTCATTGCACTACTGGGTTGAGTACTTGATGACAAGTTTTGTTTTTTGTGGTGCTGGGGATTGAACCCAGGGTCTCGTACATGTGAGGCAAGTACTCTATCAACTGAGCTATATCCCCAACCCAGTGCCACGTTTTTGAAGGACCACATGCAAACAAAAACATGTTCAAAAGAAAACCCTCAATATGGTTAGGGAGCCGAGAGGTGGCATCAGTAATATGTGTTTCCAGAAAGCTGAACTAGGTCCTGAAGTGGACATTTCAGGAAATTGAGTTCAGCTACATTTAAAGAACTTTAAAATTAAAAAAAAAATACTCTTGAGTTGCCCTGAAATGGAAAAGAATAACTTCTGTATTGGAAATGTCTAAGCAGAGGTTGTACAGTAGGAGAATATTAAAGGAAACGTAAGCATGAGGTGGCAGGAGAAGGAGTGGAAAACTAGTTAAGATATGCATTCCAATTCTAATATTCTGATGTCATCAGTTATAAGGATCAATTTTCATCTTGTTCTTATGGTATTAGAATTCCAGGAATGATGGTATGTGTTGGTGATAAAGAGAACAGGCAAAGGGCTTTTCAGAAATGGTAGCTGACACTCTTCTGCCATGTTTGTAGTCCCAGGTATTAATATTGCAATAGTGAAAACATACTTGTCAGTGCCTCAGTTTCCAAATGTTTAGTGAAGAAACAAAAGTGGACATTTTACATTAGAGAAACTTTTTTTAAAAAAGAGACATTGAGATTAGGGTGTCAGTTTACTGTTGTGAAGATAAAAAGGAAATATCAGCATTTAGAGATAGCTTCCTGGCACCTGTCAGGCTTGAGCACTACCTGCAGTTGGCAAATTCAGTACAGGATTCTCTTTGAAATTTGTCTTTTGCTTTCCTTTAGAGTCTATGAGGAAAACATACCAGTGAGTAGAAATATGATTTCTGAAGCAAAGAGAATTTTGTTAACTAATATTTATAATAATTGTTATTTAATAGTATCAGAAATAAAGGCAAATTTGTAGCTACTTGAGTAAAAAATGTGGTTGCAAATGTTGCTGCTAATGTAAATATTTGATTTTATTAATAGATAATTTATACTGGAGCTAAGAGTAAACATTCACATGAGCTTTGACAAAATCTCAACTGGTCTACTGCTGGTTCCAAGTTTAAATTTTATTTGCAAATTGTCTCTTTTAATTCTGTAGCACATGAAATGTTAGAATCTCTGGCATCTTTAAATTTCTAACAAGTGAAAATTTTAGATGGTATCTCTATCAGTTAAAAGAGAATGTGAAGGAATGAAAACAAATTTGAAATTTCATCTGTCAGTAAGAATGTGACAAAGGCTTCTTTTCAATACTAGTAGAAACCAATTTGAGATCCCTAGTACAGCTAGGAATAGCTAATAATAGTAGAATGCTACGAAATAAATAGCTTTTTAAAAATGTTTTTTAGTTGTTGATGGACCTTTATTTTATTCATTTATGTATATGTGGTGCTGAGAATCGAACCCAGTGCCTCACACATTTGAGGCAAGTGCTCTACCACTGAGCCATAACCCCCAGCCCCAATAAATAACTTTTAACATTTACTATCCAATGTATCCAGATGTATCACCTATCTCAATAATAGAATAATTATGTCCTTTACGAGGAGGTGAAGTATTAATGGAAAATACTTATGGTTTAAGTAGACTTTAAATACTCTCATGAGAAGTGCAGAAAGGTAAAAGATATTTTATGAATGAGTGTTAACTAGGATTTACAATCTGCTGTATTATAATTTTGGCTTTTACTTTTTTCTTTCTTTCTTTTTTTTTTTTTTTTTTTTTTTTTGGTACTGGGGATGGAACCCTGGGGCACTCGACCACTGAGCCACATCCCAGCCCTATTTTGAATTCTATTTAGAGACAGGGTCTCACCGAGTTACTTAGCGCCTTGCTTTTGCTGAGTCTGGTTTTTAACATGCAATCCTCCTGCCTCAGTCGCCTGAGCCACTGGGATTACAGGCAAGCACCACCACATCTGGCCCAATTTTGTCTTTTAAATGAGGTAAGAAATGGTTATATCTAATAATACCAAAAAGTCCTGATGAAAACATGATGTTAGGTATATACTCATACACATACATGTAAGTACATTTGAAAATATTTTATCCACATTTGGCATCGTGTGGTAGATTGCCATATCAGCCAACCAACCTTTCTGTTTTTTTCTTTCCCTTCTTTCTCCCTCTCTCTTTTCCCCTCCCTCTTCCTTTCTTTCCTTGGGAATGAATCCAGGGCTTCATAACATGCTAGGCAAGTGCTCTACCACTGAGCTACATTCCCAGCCTGCACATTAACTTTTAAATCAGTGAAATTTGTAAAGTGCTTGGTATGAAAAGTGTTGTCTAAATGCTTTATTTCTTTGGTTACTATGTTAATGAAAAATCACAACTTTTTCCTGAAAACTTCAATTACAGGGTTTTGGAATTAAGAATAGAAAATGGTCATTGTTAAGCTGTTTCCAGTATAGATTTTGATGTTTTGTTTGATATTTAACTTTTACACGTAGTTTGATTTTCTTCTTTTGGCTCTATCCAGAATTGTTAGCTTTTTTTTTTTTAACTTTCTAGTTTCTAGCTTGTTTTTATTAGTATTATATTTGGCAGATTAGAATTTTATACATCTGTGGGGTACAGTATGTTGTTTCAACACATGTATACAATGTGGTATGATTAAATCAAGATAATTAGCATATCATTACTTCGCCTCCTTATTTTTATTATGAAACATTTGAAATTTACTCTTAGCATTTCTAATATATTATTAACTATAGTTACCTGCTATACAATAGGTCTCAACAATTTATTCCTTCAGTCAAACTGAAACTGTATCTTTGTCCAACATCTCCCTATCTTTACCCACTCCCCAGCCTCTGGAAACCGCCAGTCTTTTTCTATGAGTTTGATTCTACCTGTAAGTGAAGTGAGATCATGCAGTATTTACTGTGTCTGGCTTATTTCACTTAACATAATATCCTCTGGGTTCATCCATGTTGTCACAATTGACAGAATTCCTTTTTAAGGCTGAATAGTATTCCCAAGACCTTATTACATTTATTTATTAATTCTAATAGAGACTTTTTGATGGTGCTGGGGATGGAACCCAGGGCTTTATGCATGATAGGCAAGCAAGCACCCTACCACTTGAGCCACATCCCCAGCAAGGCTGAATAGTACTCCTTTGTGTATATTACCACATTTTCTTTATCCATTTATTCAATGATGGATGCTTAGGATAATTCCATATCTTGACTCTTGTGAATCATGCTGCAATGACTCAGAGTTTTAAATGTTTGTCTTAAGTAACTTTGCAGTGGTTTCCCAAGCAGCATCAAGAAGTTCCAGAATTTAGAGCAGTGCTGTTCAGAAGAACTTTGTGTGATGATGGAAAAGTTGTTTATAGGTACTATATAGTTCAGTGCCCATTGGAGTTCTGCTGAGTGCTTGAAATGTGACTGGTGAGACTGAAACATCAAATTTTAAATTTAAGTCAATTTAAAATTAAACTTAAATAGGCTCATGTAGCTAATGGCTACTGTACTGGACAGTATAGTATTATTAGTAGTAACAAATTTAGAGTAAGACTCTGCACATTTTTTCTGTACAGGACCAAAATAGTCAATATTTCAGGCTTTGCAGGTTACATAGCCTCTGTTTCAACTACTCAACTCTGCTGTTGTACAAAAACAGTTATAGACAGTATGAAAATGAATGACTTTGGCTGTGTTTCAATAAAACTTTGATGGACATTGAAATTGAAATTTCATGTAATATTCAAGTATCATGAACTATACATTTTTCTGATTATTTTAAACCATTTAAAAATATAAAAACCATTCTTATTTCACAGGATGTACAAAAACAGGTGCAAGCCATAGTTTGCCAAACCTTGATCCAGAGCATTCACAGGGATCACAGTAAAGATGTAAAAAATCATGCATTCATTTAACAGATGTTATTGAGTGCCCATCATGAGTGGACACTCTTTTGAGGGCTGAAGATACAGTTATAACAGACAACATCTCTGTTCATAGGGAATTTACATTCTAGTAGGGAAAGACATTGAAAAATAAACAATGGTCAGGCATTGTGGTATAGGCCTATGATTCCAGTGACTCAGGAGTCTGAGGCAAGAGGATTGCAGGTTCAAGGCCATTCTGGACAAATGTGTGAGAACCTGTCTCAAAAAAAAGTGATAATTAAGAAATTTTAAAATAAGGTAAGGGGAAAGAGAGGGGCAGAGAAGGATGACTTTAGGATAGGATGTCTAGGGTAGAGGATAGTATGGTAAAGTTGGTTGGATAATGTGACTTTTGAGCAGACACCTGTTTGAACAGAGAAGTGACTTTTTGGTTGTTGTTGTTGGGCACTGGTATGGGGGACAGCATTATAGCCAGAGGTAAAGGTAAATGGCAAAGGCAGGAACATGCTTTACCTGTTTAAGTAATAAGAGAAATGTAGAAGATCAATGAGATTTATATTTTGACAAAATTAACCCACGTGTACCAAGTATGTATAAACATCGGTCCTGGAAACTTTATTTCTGTTAGTAGCTCTATAAGGATCCTGTTGTTTATTTGTTTTAAATATTTTAAAGATGTTGATAGATCTTTATTTTATTCATTTATTTATATGTGGTGCTGAGAATTGAACCTAGTGCCTCACACATGCTAGGCAAGCACTCTATCACTGAGCTACAATCCCATCCCCTTGTTGTTTGTTTTGTGACAGTTTTATTGAGATATAACTCACATACTATACAATTCACTCATTTAAAGTATATAATTCAACGAATCTTAACATTCACAGATTTTACAGTCATCACTAACAAATAATTTTGGAACATTTTCACTACGCCCCCCCAAAAAATCCCATACCGATAGCAATCATCCTACTTCCTCTCCATCCACAATGTAATCTTCTTTGTGAATATGAGGATCCTTTCTACTTGAGCTTTCTAGAGTATTCTTTTGGAAAATATTTTAAAACTATGCTGATTGCCAACACATTAAAAAGACCCCAGTAGACCCCATCAAATGGAAATATTTTGTGGGTTTTTGATTTTTGGGTTAAGTTCAAGGAAATTTCACAATGAATTAAAAATTAAGAATATTCAACAGTTCTTAAGAATGTTCAACAATTTTCTTGCCTTCATTTGGGAATTCCTTCACCATCTATCCACTATTGTCTTTGGATGAGCTTTGTGTTCTTATAAAGACCTTTAATTTTAAGGGGGAAATGGACCTCAGTCTATTTTGTCCATGTGTTTTAAGTGTTTTTCAATACCTAAGAAAGACATTTATGTGGCCTGATTTAGAGAGTTTCAATGTCTCTTTGAAGTTATGAATGTAAAGCTAGTCAGAATCTCCTTTTTCTCTTAGAATCTGTACTCTGTTCCTTCTGATGTTATTTACAGTACACACAGGGCACTTAAAAAATATTATCGAGAGCTATTTAAATGTCATTGTCAGTTTAAAAGGTTCAGAAGACCAGTACCTTGTTGCCTGTAGGTCCTCATCTCAAAAGCTGTCTTGCTATGTTTAACCAAAAGATGTTCCCACATGACGGTTGCTCATGTGAAACCTTTGAACTAGTTTTCTTTCTTTCTTTCTTTGTTTTCCTGTTAAGAATCCTTTCAGTGTGCAGTTGAAAGTTTCACAGTTAGCTTTTTTCAACTTAAAAACACTATCAAACTTACAGAAAAGTTGCAGATTAGTACAAAAAAAAAAAAAACAACACGTATTTTTTTCCGGAAATTTTGAGAGTAATTTGCTGACATGATCCCTATCACTTTCAAATACTTGAGAGTATATGCTCTGTCTTCTCCTGCATAACCACAGTAAAACCATCAAACCCAGGAAATCAACACTGATGCATTACTGTCATTCAATCCCCAACCCAACCCAGTCTTCTCCGGTTGTTTCTGTAATGTTCCATACTGCAAGACAGTTCAGTTCAGAATCACACATTGTATTTGGTTGGCATATCTCTTTGCTATCCTTCAACCTGGAACTGTTCCTCAATCTTTCGTGACCTTGACACTTGAGGATTACAGGTCAGTTGCTGTGTAAACTCTCTCTTGATTGGAGTTTGTCTGTTTCCTCATGGCTTGATTCATGTGGCAGGAATATCACAAATGTAACTCTGTTCTGCTCGTCATCAGGCAGCATATCATTTTCATTTGTCCCATTATTAGATGATCTCATGTAACTTCACTCAGTTAGTCTTGTCAACCAGTCTTCTCCATTGTATGGTTACTCTTTTACTTTTGTAATTAATAGGCATTTGGGTGGGGGACAAGAACTCTGAAACTATATAAATGTCCCATTTGTCATCAGGCTTTCAATTTTTTCACCTACTTATTCATATTAGAATGGACTCATGAATTCATTTTTTTCAATGGATTGTAACCCAATACTATCATAATGATTTTAGTGCTCCCTTATCCCAGATTTGGCCAGTAGAAACCTTTTCATGATGACTTATATAGACTCCTAAGATATTTTTTTCATTCCGTGAACTCCTCCTTGCTTTCTGGCACAGAAAAATGTTATATTCATCTTGTACTTTCTATGTCCCAACCCTGGAACTCCCTGGAACTAGCCATTTCTCCAAGGAGCCTGGCTTCCTTAAGAATGATATTTAAAAGTTAGTATCTGGGGGCTGGGGTAAAGTGCTTACCTTGCACATGTGAGGAACTGGGTTTGATTCTTAGGGCCACATAAAAATAAATAAAGAAAATAAAGGTATTGTGTCCATCTACAACTAAAATATTTGAAAAAGTATATGGGTGTTAGAAGCTGTAGGAGTGTGTCACTGCTCTCAGGTGCTCCCAGGGAACAGGGTGAGGGACTGTATTGATGTATATGCATATACATACATTTACATCTATATTTTATATCTCTTTATGCCAATACTGCCAACTCTAGTATAGTACTACAGTTTTCAACATTTGTAACTTTTTTCTCTGATAAAGGGAAAAACCTGACTCTTGTTGTTTGTATTATGTTTGACCCATCTGCCTTTATACAGCACATCATCCATTGCTACTACCATCTCCTCAGTACCAGTGTTCTTCTTGTCTAATTTGGGTCTGATATCTCACACCATGACCACCACTCTGCGGACACTGTTTTGGCTCTGACATCCACATGCAAGACTAACTCTGAACTATGGATGCCCTCTTCACCCCACTCAAAGTCTGACACTTCTCATTGGAGCACTTCCATACATGGAAGTTCTCTTCACTCCATTTGGGCTTCATGCTGCTAGTCATCACCCTTGGGAGTAGGTACCCAGCTCAGTCTGTTTAGTTCCTAAAACCCCACACCAGACTGTCCAACAGCACAGATGTCCTTGCTGTACTCATCTTCTGATACTCCATGGTAGGCTGTCCCTTAACTTGGATATTCTCTCCACCCTTCTCAGACTCCAGCACTACAAATCAGGCAGTTCCCCTGCCTGAAGGCCCTGCTTTACCCCATTGGGGCTCTGACATACCTTGCTGTCTGTCCCCACATGTGGAAATCCTCTCTGACTTATTCAGACTGCCCACCCTGCAGGGACACCCTCTTCATGCTGACCATCTTCAGCAGTCTGCTCTGAAGACTCTGATTTTCTAAAACTGGATAGAAAATCTACAGTCTTACTGGCTTAAAAAACTGGCAACCACAACATTGAGAAGTGAGGGGGGAATTCTGAAATGGAGAAAGCTAGATAGAACTTTTTTGTATATGAATTATCTGACTGATCTTGGAACTACATATTTGTAGGGTCACACTTTAAGTAGCCCATCTGAGGCTAAAATGACTAAATAGAAATTAATGTTTCTGCAAGTGACCAACTCATCCCAGTTGCCTCAAGACTATCACAGTTCTATATTATGGAGAACTCAATACTGGTATAATGGGACATTTGGTCACCCTAACTGCCACTTACCATAGATGAGACAGAATTTGAGTTTGATACCAGGCAAGTTAACCACATGCTTAGAAAAGTAAAACAAACAAATAAAAACTCCCAAATCAGGCAATGTATTGCACACTTGTAATCCCAGTGACTCTGGATGCTGAGGTAAGAGGATCACAAATTTGAGGCCAGCCTGGGCAACTTAGTGAGAACCCTGTCTCAAAATAAAAAATAAACAGGACTGGGGATTTAGCTCACTGGTAGAATGTCCTTAGGTTCAATCTTCATTACTGACACACACACATGAAAGAAAAGAAAAAAAAAAACAAAAGAAAAGAAAAGCAAAACTCCTATACAGTTCAGAGGAACATAAAAGAATTCAGAATTTCTATAACATATCATTCATAATATCCAGGATATGATCCAAAATTATTAGGTCATATGAAGAAGCAGGAAAATGTGACCCTTCCTCTAGAGAGAAGGAATTCAATGATGAGTGACCTCATGATGACATACATATTGAAATGGCAGTAATATTCAAAGCTGTAAAGAAAAATGTGTTTATAATGAATTAACAAATAGGAAATCTCAGCAGAAAAACCATAACAAAAATTATAGAATTAAAATTACAGTATCTGAAAATTCATCATATAGCTTTAACAGCAAATTAAAATGACAGAAGAAAGAATAAGTGAAATTGAAGCTATAATAATAGAAATTATTCAAACTGAAAAACAAAAAACACTGGTGGGGGAATGAACAGTCCCAAGGAAGTGTGGAAAAATATGAAAAGATCTAATATACATTCACTGAAGTTATAGAAGGGAAGGAGTGACAGGATGAGCAGAAAAAGTACTAGAAGAACTAATGACCGATGATTTCCAAAATTTGATGAAAAACCTAACTTTATAAATTTAAGAAGTTCAGTGAACCCAGAATAAATGCAAATAAAAATATACTTAATTGTATCATAGTTAAATGACTGAAGACCAAAAATAAAAAGAAAATCTCAAAAGCATTCAGAAAAAAAGAATTAATTGTGAATTAAGAAAACAACACTTCAACACATCAGTGACTTCTCATCAGAAACAAAGAGGTTAGAATTCAGTGAAATGACATCTTCAAAGAGCTTGAAGAAACAATACAAAGCAAAATAAAAAAAAGGTGCCAACCCAGAGTTCTTTATCTAGCAAAATTGACCTGTAAGACTGAAAGCAAAATAAAGACATCTCCAAATAAATGAAAACTAAAAAACAGTTGTCCTTCCTACCAGGTGCTGTGTTGCACACCTGTAATACCAGCTACTCAAGAGGCTGAAGCATAAGGATCAGTAGTTTGAGACCAGCATGAGCAATTTAGCAATTTTAGCTTTCTCAAAATAAAATGTAAGAAGGGCTCAAAGTGTAGCTCAGTGGTAAAGCAACCCTGGGTTCAATCCTTAGTACTGAAATAGTAATAATATTAATAGTAATAATAATAAGAAGAAGAAGAAGAAGAAGAAGAGGAAGAAGGAAGAGGAAAGAGGGCAGGGATAAAATCATTTACAAAAGTTTTCATCTTAAGATGCTGGAAAAGGAAGGGTAAATTAAACCCAAAATAAGTAGAAGGAAGAAAATAACTATAAAAGAAGAAATTAAAAGCGAGTCATTCCTAAATATAAAGGTATTATGGATATTGACAAAAAAAAAAAAAAAGAAATCAACAACAACAACAAAAAACCTAGAAAATTAACTGACTCAGAAATTGTTTCTTAGAAGAGATTTTTTAAAAATTTGAGAAACTTCTAGCTACACTGACAAGGAAAAGAGACTACAAATTATCAATGTCAAAAATGAAAAAGAAAACATAACTACAAATCTTACAGATATTAAAAGGATAACAAGGAAATGTCACAATCTTATGCAAATAAATTTGACAATTTAGGCAAGAAGATAAATTCTTTGAAAAATAAAACTTGCTGAAACTAATGCAAAATGGCATTTAAAAATATGAATTGATTTGTACAATTCAAGAAATTGAAATTATTATCAAAAGAAAACTCTAGGTGGGTATGGTTGTCCAGACTTGTTATGTCAGCTACTTGGGAGGTGGAGGCAGGAGGTTCAAGGCTGGAGTTGGCAGAGTTAGCAAGATCCTGTCTTTAAAAAAAAAAAAAAGAAAAGAAATAAAATAAAAAAAGAAAATTCAACACCTAGGGCTGGGGTTGTGGCTCAGTGGTAGAACACTAGGCTGGATCCTCAGCACCACATAAAAATAAATAAATAAAATAAAGATTGTGTTCGTCTACAACTAAAAGAACATTAAACAAAACAAAAACTCCAGGCCCAAATGGTATCACAATTAAACAGTTAAATTTTACCAAATATTTAAGGAGGAAATAAATCTTACACAACTCTTTCATAAAATAAAGGAGGAGAGAATGATAAAAAAATTCTGATACCAAAATGTAATGAACACCTTAAAGAAATAAAATTACAAATCCAAGTCATTCATGAATATAATGCACAAATCCTTAATAAACTGTTAATAAGTCCTTAATAGGCTAATACACAAAGCAGAAACTGTGTCAGGGGTTTGTCTCAGTAGTACAAAGGATGTAATCCCAGGAGTTTATATCAGGGTTTGTAATTCATTCAAATTGACAGAATAGATGCAGAAAAAACATACTAATAGCTTCAGAAAAAGTATTTGACAAATTTCAATATTTGTTCATTATAAAGACAAAACAAAAAGCCCTCTTAGCAAATTTAGATGGGAACTTCTTGAGCTCTGCAAAACTTACAGTTAAAATAATTTATGATGAAATACTGAACATTTCCTCCATAAAATTGGAAACAGGGAAAGGATGACCCCTCTTATCACTTCTGTTCAATTTTGCCAAGAATTCTAGCCAATGCAATAATGCTAGAGAAGAAATTAAATATGTAAAAATTGGAAAGGAAGATGTAAAACTGATTATTTATATTGAAGATACCAAACAACCACTAAAACTAAGTTAATTTAGTAAGATATTAGCATATGAGATCATTAGACAAAAACCATTATATTTTTATATACTACCTGAAAACAATTGGAAAATAAAATTTTAAAATATGATTTAAAATAGTATCATAAAATACATAGTATTTAGGAATAACTTTAACAAAAGATATGCAAGACTGTTATATGAAAATCAAAATATTGCTGAAGAAAATTAAATAAGCCCTAAATAACTGGTATCATGTTGATGCATTAAAAGATTCAATATTATTAAAACTCAAACTGATCTATAGATACAGTTCAATTCCAATCATAATGCCTCTAAGATTTTTAAGTGAGCAAATTATCTTATTTTAAAATTTATATGGGAATGCAAAGGACATAACAAAGCTAAAGCAATTTTAAAAAGGAAAACACAATTGGAGGATTTTTACTACCTGACTTCTTTATAACTTCTTTAAAACATCAAGACATCATGGCACTGGTATAATGACAGTCAGTACATCACTGGATCACAATAAAAAGCTATGAAATACACCTATACTCTTAAAGTCACTTGATTTTTGACAAAGGCATCAAAGCAATCCAATGGAGAAAAAAACGTGAAGCCCAAACTATGATGCTTATAGAAGAAAATAGAATGTCTTCGTAAGTTTGGGATAACAGAGTTTTCTTAAGCAAGAAACAGAAAGCAATATCCACTTTAAAATGGATACATTAGACTTCAAATTTTCAGACTTCTGAATATCAAAAGATCTATTAAGGGAGTTGGGGCTGTGGTGAGTGCTTGCCAAGCATTTCCGAGGCCCTGGGTTTGATTCCCAACACCAGGAAAAAAAATACCATTAAAATAATGAATAAGCAATTCACAGAACAGAAGAAAATAGTGCCAAATCATATATCTGACAAAGGATTGGTATTGGTTAAATGCAAATAACTCCTATAAAAATAAAGACTAATAAAAATGAGCAAGAGACTTGAACAGATACTTCCAAAGAAAAATATATGAATAAGCACAAAAAAAGATGCTCAATATTATTGGTTCTTCAGGGAGATATAAATTTAAATCAAAATGAGATGCCAATATACATCTACCAGAATGACTCTAATTTAAAAGTCTGATGATACCAAATATTGGTGAGGATGCAGAGCAACTGGAAGAACTCTTATGTTGCTGATGTTACAACCACTTTTAAACAAGTCTAGCAGTTTCTATTAAAACTAAATATGCCTGCTCTATGACCCAGTAATTCCGTACCTGAATATTTACTCAAGAGATAGGAAAGCATATGGCCACATAAAGACTTTAACAAGGATGAACATACCCCAATCTAATCATGAGAAGAGCAAACAAATCCCAGTTGAGGCACATTCTACAAAATACCTGCGCAGTATTCCCCAAAACTGTCAAGGTCAGCAAAACAAGGAAGTCTGAGAAGCTGAACAACCAAGAGGAGCCAAAGACACAATGACTAATGTAATGTGGGATCCTGGGACAGGAAAAGAACTTTAGATGAAAACTAAGGATATCTGAATACATAGATAATAACAAGGTATTGGTATTTGTTCATTAGTTGTAACAAATGTACCATACTAATATAAGATGTAATATGATGATAGAAGAAACTGAGTATGAAGTATATGGGAATTCTGCACCATCTTTATAATTTTTCTGTATTCTAAATTTATTCTAAATTTATTTTAAATTTTAAATTTATTATTTTAAAAAAAGAGAGTAGTTTTACTCATAATAGCCAAAACTGGAAACACTCTAAGTGTCCTTCAACAGGAGAGTGGGTAAACAAACTGGTATATTCATTTAGTGGAATACTACTTAATAATAAAAAGAGTGAACTACTGATAAACACCCCAGAAGGAATGTATCTCAGAAACATTATGTTGAGTGAAAGAAGCCTTGGGCAAAATAATTTATACCATGTGTCTGTATGATTCCATTTTTATAAATTTCTGGAATAAACTATAGTCTACAATGGAAAAAAAAACAGTAGCTGTCTCGAGTATGTGGGTGGGGACTAGGAAGGGACATGGGATGATGGTAATGTTCTATATCTTGACTGGGATTTGCATTACACAAGAATATGCCTTTTTAAAAAGTCACTGAATGGTATACTTAAGATCTATGCATTTTGCTGTACATAACTTTTTTTCTTTTTGTACCAGGGATTGAACCCAGGGTTGCTTAACCACTAAGCCACATTCCCAGTCTTTTTATTTTTTTATTTTGAGACAGGGTCTCACTAAGTTACTTAAGGCCTCATTAAGTTGTTGAGGCTGGCGTTGAACTTGTGATCCTCCTGCCTTAGCCTCCTGAGTCACTAGGATAATAGGCATGTGCTACCACACCCAGCTGTATGTAACTTTTACCTTAAGAAATCTTATAAACAAATATGGAACTCTAGTTAATAATATACATGCTGAAGTTTTTGAGGTGAAGTATGCTGATATCTACAACTTCTTTTGGAATGCTTCAAATAAGTAAGATGGATTGATGGACGGGTAGAATGATGGATAGGTGAAAATATTTTTGAAAAAGCAAAAATAGCATAATGTAATTATAAAATCTAGTCCATGGGTCATGCATATTCACCTTGTGATTATTTTAACTTTTCTATCTATATGTTTGAAAATATTTATAATAAAATATTGGGAGGAACAATACAGGATATCTGAGATTCTTTCTTTTGGGCCCCATGTTTTGCTCACTGTTCTTGGTATAAGTAAACCTCTAGGGGAAAGTTCTCAGAATAACATTACTGCATCAATAATTCCTTTCATTCTCCTTGAGGCACTTTTAGGGAGATCATAGAGGAAGTGTAGTCCTGCTCTGAAAGAGGAATTCTGTTGCTAAGTTTCCAAAATGCAATCCTTATTAAATTTGGAATGCTGAAATCTGTCATTGTATCCTATCCATTTATTTTATAATCTCTTTCTTTTTAGATATACAACCAAATGTTGAACTGAAAAGCACTCAGGAGCAGCCTGTGTCTGCAGGTAACTTGGATCTTTCCTTTCTAGAAACATACCTTTGCTGAAAATACCAAAGAAAGAAGAGTGTTCTTATTCTGGTTGCAGTAAAAATGCTATGTTTTTAAAAAAAATACTGTTGTCAGTGTGGCATGATGGTTCACGGGTTAGAGAAGCTGAAACAGGAGGATTACAAGTTCAAAACCGGCCTCAGGAACTTCGTGAGGCCCTAAGGAACTTGGTGAGACCCTGCCTGAAAATAAAAAATAAAAAGGACTGGGGTTGTGGCTCAGTGATTAAGTGTCCCTGGGTTCAATCCCTAGTACAAAAGTGGCACCACCACCAACAACAACTGTTACTTTTGCTAATTAAAAAAAATAACTCCCTCATTTGGATCATATGAATTCTTTTGCAATATAGGGCCTCACAGCATTCTGCCCAATGTTGATTTCTGGGTTTTTCTTTTCCTTTAAAAAATTTTTCAAATCATTGGTCTTGATAAAGACAAATTTTGTTAAATATTATGGTAGCTTAACTTTGAATGACTTGTGCTTTACTGTAGAACAGCTTTTTTTTTTTTTTTTTTTTTTTTTTGTAAAGGGCTAGATTGTAAATATTTTAGACTTTGCAGGCCATTTGTAGTCTGTCCCATATTCTTTGTATTTTTACTACCCTTTAAAAATGTAAAAACCATTCCTGCTTCCTGGGCTCATACAGAAACACGCCAGTCAGACTTGGCCTTCAAGCCATAGTTCATTGACCCCTTCTCTAGGATAAACTATAAACATTTAAAATAATTTATTTCCTAAAAATAATGTCTATGATTTCTCCATCAGTTAACTCACTTTGCTTGAATCAAAACTTATTTCATATTATAAAATGTATTACTTAAGTGCTTTTTTGTATTATTGAGCTGAACCTCATCTTTAATTGAACCTGAACCTCACATTAATTGATCAGGTGTGCACTATAACCTAACCCTAACCCTCTGTGTAGTTTCTACACTTGAAGAGTTTTCATACATATCCCTTTTAGGTATATGTGAGGGTAATACTGTATTACTAAAGGATTCTGTAAAGCTGATCATTAAATGGCATGTACTTAATACATATTTATAAAAATCCTTTAACATTGATTGCATACTTAGAACTCTTTTTGTCTTTTAGAAAGTCCAACAGTTTTGAGTGACTACAATTTAACCAAACCTCATGAAATAGAAAATGTGGACAGTGTAGAAGCCCCAGCCAATGAAGATGAAGATACAGGAGGTGAGTCATAGTGTACAGATTTAAATCTAATGGTTATAGTATAGTCACAGGTTAGTGTGAAGGAGAAATTAGTCCTCCAAGGGAAACTTTCTTTTGTGGGTTTCTGATTTGTTTTTTCAAAAGTATTTATATTTAATAGTATGTTACAGGATATCAGCAAGTTATATTAACTTCACTTAAAAAATGTTTATTGTACTCTTTTCCATTATAAAAGTAGCACATAGTTATTTGAGAAAGTCTGTGAGGATGTTTTCCAATACCATCAGCCAATTCTCCTATTCTCTAGACAATTACTGGATGTCCAACAATTCAATTCAATTCAATTCAATTCTGGTACTAACTCCCAGAGTTAGCACAGGTCCTACAGGTTAAGGGCTCAGTCCCACAAGACTGATCCCACTTGGACACCAGTTTCAAGTACCAGGTCCCCAGGTGTTACTTACACTTCTGTCTGATTTATCTGCAAACTTAAGGGCTCCCACTGCCCCCATCCCCAGGCTCAATAATTTGCTAGGATGACTCAAAGAACTTGCTACATAACCCATTTGTTCATTCCTTTACCCTCAGCTACTATTTCTCCTTCTTTCTGTCATAATGATTTCCATAAGGCTATACCCCACACAGGAATTCCTTTACTAAGCCAAGTTCCCATTGCCCTTTTGCTTTACCATATGACCAGACACTGACCATCACCCATGAATCAGTAGAAACAGAGGCACTTATATAGTTCAGTTCTTCCATGACTGCTAAACAAACATCAGGTAATTCAGCCCGCTAAACTGATTTGCTATCACCTTGTTCAAGCAGAGAAGTGTCTTCCAAAGATGATGTTGTCCCTTTGCCTTAGAACTGCCATCTAAAACCAAGCAGCAATTTGTTGATCAGTCAAGGGCTACTTTATAGGGCACTGTGTCGATAGAATCTGACAGCTTCTTACATAATTCTAAACTGGCGAAGAAGCTCGATGCTTGTGAATCTCTTCCTTCAGTCCCCAGGTAGAAACCATTTCCATTTCATGATGGAACTCTTCTGTGCATGGCCCTCCCCATTGGAGTATTTCCCTGACATCACCCAAGACATCATGGGTATCTTGGGGTTTAAGATTATTTTTTGTCCTTCAAACATAGTGGCAGTTTCCATCCATGTCTGGAGAATTTCCTTTTTCATCTAAATCTCTACCTTAACCCTCTCAACTCTCATATTTCTGTATTCTCTAATCTAATGTAAAGCTGTGTTAGGGCTTTGCCAGCAACTTTTGGTACCATAGTATATGAAGCTTCCATGTCAAGGAGTCCCCAAAACAACTTTTCCACCTCTAGACCATTTTATCTTCTCATATGTAAAAGGGCTTTTGGGTCCCTAGAGTGCAGTTAGGTCTCTTTTTTTCATTTTTGGAACTGGGGATTGAATTCAGGGATGCTTTACTACTGAGCTAATTCCCCATCCCTTTTTGTTTTTTCACTTTGAGACTGGGTCTTACTAATTTGCTGAGGCTGGCTTTTAACTTGTCATCCTCCTGCCTCAGCCTCCCAAGTTGCTGGGACTATAGGCGTTGGAATCTATTTTAGGGCTCTTTTTAAATATTTATCATGATTAATCTGCCTGTTGCCCTAAGCAATTAACATTAGATTTCTCATTACCATCTTTGCCTTCTGGCTTTAAAATTTTTTCCCAACTGGAGTAAATAGAGTGAATTTGTTTGGGGCTCTTCAATGCAGGAGGACCAACAAGGGTTCCCCTTTGTCCACCCAACCTTAAATAGTCTCTATTGAGACCTTTGTTTCAATCCCATCAATGTTTTATTTAACCCATTTCTTAATAACACCCTGCTAGGAATGAGTCCCTTGATTCTCCCCCTTTTATTTTCCTCTTTGTTTCACCCTGTGAAGATTTCCTTAGTTCAGCTTACCTCTTAATAACCATTTAAAAATGTCCACCTTGATGGGATGAGTCCTTTGGCTCTCCCTTCTTCTCCCCCCATTTTCTTGTTAATCAATCTAACATTCTTGTTGGTATCTGTAAGACCTATGAGGGGAACCTAAGACAGCAAATTCAATAAGGCTTCTTGGACTGTGGCTCAGTTTTGCAGCAGTAAATTAACCTGGGGTGTCCCCTTGTACCAACCACATTTTCTTGGCATCTGTATTTGTCTACTTGGCATGCATTCATAGAGGTCAATTATACTCTATTTTCTTATTATTTGTATTCTTGATGCTTTGGCATTTGAGGCATTATAGACCCAAAGAGAGACTGTTCCTCACAGGGATAGGCAATTCTTAGATATAGTAAAGGTCTCATCTGGGAGCATACTTTTCATATAAAAACCAACCAGTCCTGAATCTATAACCAAAGTTATCTCCTTATCTACATCTCACACACCAAGCCAATATTTCTCCTGACCTAACTCATTTTAAGACCTGGTATCAGCCAATTACAGACCATCCCTATCATCCCAAGCCTGACAAGATTATTCAAAATAGCCTATCCTAGCCAGGTGTGGTGACCCATGTCTGTAATCCCAGTGTTCCTGAGGCTGAGGCAGGAGATCGAAAGTTCAAGGCCAACTTGGGCAATTTAGTAAGACCCTGCCTCAAAATAAAAAATGCAAGGACTGGGGTTGTAACTCAGTGATAAAGCACCCTTAGGTTTAATTCCTAGCAACACACACATACACACACACATACACACATACATACACACAGCCTATCTAAGCTGCTTACCCTGTCCTGCCTTGCCTTTGCTACAGAAACCTCAATAAAATCTGTGGCCTAATTCTTTCTCTCTTCTTTTTTCTTCCTGACTACACTGGTGCTACACCCTGCATAGCACAGTGAATATAATAAACTTCTTCCTTCCAAAGCTTATCCTCATTTTCTCTGTGACTACACTAATTTTACCATACCATATCCAATATGTGCATTCTTGGATACCACCTTAACCCTGGCATTTACCATGACCTGGGAATGGACATATTCAGAAAGTAAATATCCTGATTATCATAAAGTCAATTCCACAAATGTGAAGCATATCAGCTTCTTCATCTGAGGTGTTCCACTTGACATTTGTAGGGGGAGTTGAACACACTTCTTGGGGTTAAATAGACCTTACAGTGGCTTTCACTAGCACCTGAGTTTATGTGAATGAGGTAACTTTATTGAAAACCAGGCAGGTGGTTCCCTCAGGAGTAATGTTTTCTAGACCATGTGTTGCCATCTGTGATTGTTCCACAGTGAGCTGGGGTGCTACATCAACCTAAACATGCTTTTCCACTCTGTAGCATTTAAAAACCAAGATACAGAGCTGCGGGTGTAGCTCAACATTAAAGCACATGCTTGGCAAACACCAGGACCTAGGTTCAATCCCCAGCACCACAAAGAAAAAAAGAAAAGAAAAACAAAAACAAAAACCAACATACTGCCAGTAAATTTGTTTTTCTCACAATACATTTTTGTAAGGGTTCTGGAGGAAGCTAATGATACTGATTTATAAAATAAAATAATTATTTTATACCATATCCCCTGGTTTCAGTAGTTTCTTGGTTTTTCCCTCCCTTACCTGGACCACCATCTTTGGTCCAGAGACCTTATAGTTTTTCTGTTGTTCCCACATAATATTCCCCTTTAGGGGCAGCTTTGAATTGAATCCAAAGCTCAGGGCAACTGAACCCTGAGTTTTGTCTAGTGTCAAAATCTGACCCAGTGCTTTTTCTTCCATTGTAGCTATTACAGATAACAGTTAAGAAAGGATTACATATTTCACTTTTTCCCTATCAGTTGGCATTTCTAATGCATCCAGTGAACCAGTTCCTCAAGAGTTGGGTCCATTTCTAAATTCCCTTGGTAATTTTTACCCTTAGTAGCTGCTGCTCCATACCATGAGTGACCATATGGCCATCCAAGGATCAATGTTTCTGTATCACTATCCTTTTTCATTCCAAACCACATTTCTATGCACCAACCGTGGGCTAACAAATTCCACTCCTGACCCCAATTCTGGGATGTTTTCCAACTTGAACAACCAGTTAGTTCTTCAGACAACAATTTAGTTGATGGGTGTCCCACAATTCAATTCAAATCTAATATTAATTCCCAGACTTAGGGCAAACCCCACAAGTTAAGGGCTAAATCCCATACAATTACCCCTATTTCAAACATTGATTTTAAGTACCAAGTCCCTAGGTTACCCATACCTCTGGTAAAACCTAGGCAAATTTAGGGGCTCCCACAATGCCCAGGAATGATGATTTGCTTGAATGACTGGCAGAACTCAGGAAATCACTTTACTTACTATTACTGGTTTATTATAAATAATACAACTCATAAACAGCCAAATGGAAGAGCTGCATAAGACAAGGTAGGTGGGGCAGTTGTACCCTCTCCAGGCATATCACCTTCCCAGCACCTCAATGGGTTCCTCAACCTGGAAGCTCTCTTTGTTGTTCAGAATTTTTATAGAATTCAATCTCCAGGCCCTTTCTGCCTTTCTAGAACTTTCAGCTCCAACCATCTAATCACTTATTTTTCTGTTTACCAGTTCCATCCTGAAGCTTTCTAGGGACCCCAACTTAAGTTACTCATTAGCATAAACTCAGGTGCTATTGAAAGAGGCTTGTTAGGATTAACAATGATACTTCTATAACAAAGTAAATTGCAAGAGACTTAGGAGCTCTGTGCCCAGAACTGGGAACAGGAACAAAGACCAAATATGCTTTCGTATTAATACTGAAGTTTGTAAAGTTCATTTAAGTAGAAAGAAAAAAATCTTTATCCTACCACCCAAGGCATTGTGGAATACTTACTCTTAGGCTTTTTGTGTGAACTTTAAGCACTGTTTATGTTTATGTTGCTCACATTTTATGCTGGTAATTGGGTCATAAATGTTTCTTTATAAATGTCACTCAGACCTCATTTTAAATATCATTTCTTCAGAGAGGGCTCCTGTTATAACCCAGTTATTATTTTAACCCAGTACCCTATTTTAATTCTCTACATGACACTTATCATAGATTTATTTGCTCATTTATTAAGTGAGATAGAAGAAATATATCTCCTTCCACCTTTTATTGACCTTGAATTCTGGACTGTCTTTTTCACTGCCAGGTACTTGCAACACCAAGAACAGTACTTGGTCCATAGGTAGATGTGCAATAAATATTTGATGAGTAATTGACTAAATGAAAGTCCTGGGTTAATTATATTTGCATATATATGTGTGTTTCTTGGAGAAAGAAAATATCTTCTCAGTCTTTTCATTTTGTCTTTGATTGCTTAAGACCAAGAAATGGCATTCTTTGTCTAAAACTTCTGAGATTCAAATCACAGCTTCAACTAACATTCCAGCTCTGCCGAGCTATACATTAATTTGTACCAGTTTTTAACCACAGAGACAGAAAAATGCTGCCTGGCACAGGATGTGGTCATTTGTGCTGAGGAAAGGCATATGATGTATCAGTTTCATGCAGCTTCTTGAAGGTGACATCCATGGAGTCACACTCAGAATGAGGCAAAGGGTAGCTGTGCCTTTGACTTCCATTTTTCTGAGTTAGTGCTTCTGAGTTCTGGTAGGCAACACCATTAAGTTTGTATTTGAAATAGTGATCCCTATACAACCATTGCTCTGGGAAGTAATCATTTGTGTTAGACTTTGCTCTGAGTGCAGAAGTAGCCTATAGATTTTGTATTTTCAAGTAGTTGGGGGTAGGGGAGATTGAATACCCCAACATAAATAAGAAACCAATTAATTTTCATTCAACAGTAGGATTTAGAATAAATATTATAAAATATGTTCTATTTTGTTACTAAGGAGAAGAATAAGAGGGCAATTCAGTTTCTGTGGTCCATTTAGTGTGGGTTCTCTTTGACTATTATAGCAGCCTATGCCATTTCTGTCACCTTACTTCCAACAACTTGTCAATGTCTTAATAGGACATCTGTGTGTAGAAATTATTTTTTCCAGTTGCTAAGGATCTGGAAGTGTCATGCTGTTCTTGGGAGACACTAGAAAACATGATCAATCATCCCAAATAATTTGGGGAAGAGAGAAGAAACAGTTCTTTCCTCTAAGACTCACTCAGAAAGAAACAAATAAGTTAATTTTAGTCTAGTCTGATTATTGAGATGGATTATTCTATTCTTTTTTTTTTTACACCTTTATTTTTTATTTACTTATTTTTATGTGGTGGTGAGGATTGAACCCAGTGCCTCACACGTGCTAGGCAAGTGCTGTACCACTGAGCCACAACCCCAGCCCCTATTCCATTCTTTCATAATTAACTTCCAAACTTATTACTACTGTTAATGTTGACTCTTAATTTGAACTATATAACTTTGGAAAAAGTGATTACAGGGTCCTGCTTTTAAAACAGATGCAATATGATCAATATGTTCAAATTATATGTACTAAATTATGGAAGCAAAAGAATTGAAAAGTAGCATTGCCTGGTAGAAGATACACCTACTGCATAATAAGATACTTCTGCCACATGCAGCACAAGGGCACATAAAGACTGGAGTTAGGCTGGGTGTGGTGGCCACACCTGTAATCCCAGCGACTCTGGAGGCTGAGACAGGAAGATGGAAAGTTCAAGGACAGCTCAGCAATTTAGTAAGACCCTAGGCAACTTAGGGAGAGCCTGTCTCCAAATAAAAAGGCCTGGGGATGTGGCTTAGTGTGTCCTTAACTTTGGTACTGGGTTTAACCCCCCAGTATAAAAAACAAAAAACAAAAAACCAAGTGTTAGGATTTTACTTTTAAAAGTAATTAGGGAAATTTAGCTAAAATGTAATAACAATTATAAAAAGCATACTTTAGAAAATCCTGTTCTATTTTAAGTTTAAAGGAAGCCTTTTTTAAGATGTCCTTTGAAAGGTTTTAGAAACTAACCTGTCTAGGGTGCTTTAAATTCTGAATAATTGTAATGTTTAATTTACATCTTAAAAAAATTAAATGTTATGTACCTGTTTACAAGTTTCCAGCTCTTAGTAAGTTGCTTTATAGAAAATTTCAGGCCCTGATGGGCACACTCTATTTCTTCTTTTTTGGAAAGACAGACTAATTTTTAGGGGGAAAAGTCTTTATTGAATTAGAATTGGTTGAAAAACAAAATAAAAATATTTGGAAAAATTTCATAGATGTTAATATGTAGCTCAAATTCACTTGTTTCTCACTCCACAAATATTATTTTATATTTCTTAAAGTATATTCCTAGGAACCTTGTATAGAGGTTGGCAATTTTTTTTCAGTAAAGGGACAGATAGTAAATATCTTAGAATGTGTGAATCACACAATCTCTATTACAGCTCTTTAGTTCTACCATTATAGTGTAAAGCAACCAGAGAAGATACATAAAATGAATGGACATAGTGGTGTACTAATAAAGTTGTTTTTACAAAAGCAGTGAGCCAACCTGCAGGCCATAATCTTATTACTTCTGGCCTAGTGTATACTTCTATTGTTTGATGAGTTAAGAAAGCTTTTAGTCCTTGAAAGAAACAACATTCATATAAACATCTTAAAAAGGCATTAGTGGGGACTCTAAAACTATTATTTTAAAAATTATATATAGGGGTTGGGGTTGTGGCTCAGTGGTAGAGCCTAGCATGCATGAGGCTCTGGGTTCGATCCTCAGCACCACACAAAAATAAAATAAAGGTACTGTGCCCACCTACAACTAAAACAAAATATTTTTTAAAATTATATATATATGTGTGTATATATATATATATATATATAAACTATTAACAGCTCTATTCATCACATGCACATGTAGTTGAGTTGTCTTCTACTGCAGTTTAGACTAATTAGGAAAAAAACTACATGTGGATTAAATGTTGTGTTACTATTAGTTGGTTCCTTCTTTCTTCTTGAAAATTTAAGTTCATCAGGTGATAGTTACATCAACTCAACTTTGTTTCTTCATGAGGCCTTCTTACATCATTCCAGCTCACCCAGTGTAGTCTCAGAGCTGAGTTTTTGGAATATGTTCTACTAGTACTTGTTTACATGCCTAATTTTCTGGTATTGTTTGTATATGACAAGATTTTACTCCATTATGTTATAAACTTTGGAAAAAAGTACCTTAATGTCCCACATTTACATCTTTCTGAAATGCTTTCCAGTGAAGTAGTATAATTCAACTGGATTGAAAAGCACTGGGAATGAAGAGGTTCAGAGTTATTTTTTCAGCTTTGTCATTGACACCTATGAACAACTATTGCTTCTCTTCTTAGTTTCCAACTGTAACTATCTTCAGACTGATCATAAGCAGTAGTAAATGGCCTTGAGTTCCCCAATTCTTTATTTTTGTTTAGTATCCAGTGAGTGTGGGAGTATCATTGGCACTTCACTGAATACAAAGGATATTAGGACCCTCTTCTTGAATCTAAAATGTCAGCAGGATACTGTGATGTCAAAAACAGAAGCTAAAGCAATATTAAAACATGTCATGAGAAAGAATATCCCTATGGCTTACATGTAGCCTGTGATCTCAGAAGAACACAGTTAAAAAAAAAAAAAAAAGCCTTTGAAGGTCAGGACTAGAGGTGAGATGTGTTTAACACTAGTGTACCCAGGGATATCAGCAGTAGAGATGAGGTGCAAGGTGGTGGAGTGCCAGGCCAGCAAGACCCTGAAGAAAAGACATGGAGTTAAGAGTGGAAGACTGAGGTAGAATTCTTACAGCTTTCTCTTTCAGTCTTTCCTCCTCTCACACTGGATTCCCATCTTTGCCATTCTTTGCCATTTCCCACTTAGAAAATGAATGGAGGGGGACTGGGGTTGTGGCTCAGTGGCAGCGCGTTTGCCTAGCATGTGTGAGGCACCAGGTTCGATTCTCGGCACTGCATATAAATAAATAAAATAAAGGTCCATTGACAACTAAAATATATATATATATATATATATTTTTTTTTTTTTTTAAAGAAAATGAATGGAAAGGTCCTGTCATGAGCATGTATGCTATGAGGCTGTGAGTCTATGTGCATTTGCCAATGGCACTGATTTCCCTCCGTGAAGATTTAGGGACTATAAGTTTGGGTGCCAACTCCCTGCATTTAACATTCTACTGACCCAATTTTTCTGCAGTCCTCATCTCTTCCTACTTAGACTAGCCATTCATTCTTAGAGTTGCTCTTGGGACAGAAGGTATACAATATCCTTCTGTACCCATTGACAACAGTCATTTACTCTGCCTATGTTACACATTTACCTTTTGTGTTAGTTTCCCAGAGCTTCCATAACAAATTACCACACACCAAATAGCTTAAAGCAACATGAATTTCTTCTCTCTCCATTCTGGGGAGCCATGCTCCCTCTGAAGGCTCCAGGGAAGCCTTTCTAGCTTTTGGCAGTCCTTGATGTTGATTGCTTTTGGGAGCCTCACTCTAATCTCTGCCTCTGTTGGCACAAGACCCTCTTCCCTGAGTTTTCTCTGTATGTCCTCTTCTCTTATAAAGATGACAGCCATTGGATTTAGGGCCCAGCCTAATCCAGTGTGACCTCATCTTAACTAATGACCCTGTTTCTGAATATAGTCACATTCTGAGATTTCCAGGCAGACATGATTTTTGGCAGGACACTATCATCACACCAAACCCTTCGTCTCCTGACTTTATAACTGAATCTCAAACATATCTGATGCCCATCATGAAAGAGATTTCCTTTTAATTAATTATACAGTGGTATTCAGTGTTTTTGTTTGATTATTTCTGTCCTGTTAGGGTTATGGATCTTGCCAGATTCCATAAGAAAAGTCAAATTTGATAATTTATTGAAAGGCCTTAATAAAATTTCTCTACTGTGACACCTTGTGCTGTAGAGATATTTGGATTGAAGAACTGAAAATATTATCCTTCCCACGTGGGAAACAGCTCTCATCTTCAGTAGCTTCCCATGGCACAACTTCCATCCCTTTTGAGGTGTACAACTGTTTTGTGCTTATAAGAAATACCAACTACTTTGATGCAGCTGAAAGGGGAGGGAAAAAAAAAAAAAAAACGAGCCACATTGGTTCATGAATGCTAATTGCTGCTGCAAGAGATGTGTGAAGGAGGGTGGCTGGAGCGAGCTGGGAGAGACCGAGTCAGCCTTGCCTGTAGCATACTGAGGTCCCAGCGGTATGGTTCAGCACACGCAAATACATGCTTCAAAAGGAAGTGCCATTTTTTATCAAAATATTACATCTCTCAAGCCCAGATCAAGCCTGTTGCTCATGGGATGCAGGGGTTATCTTACAAAATCAGCAGCGCATTGCTGCACAAGTTCACTCACAGGGGATTTCTCTGTGTTCACACTGGGCAGAGTGTTACAGCTTCCACTATGTCACACAGCAGTTTTGCTGGTGATAAAACCAAGATGTGTCTCCTTGAAACTTTTTAACAAAGAACATCTCTGGACATATTTATTTTAAAAAAACAGGCTGTGTAGCACAGCGAACTAAGAGGAACGTGTTGACATACATTTGGTGTCTGTAAAAGAAAAATGGACAATTGAAATAATTAAAGGAAAATCCACTGTCCTTCATGGATCCTTTGGAAGTTTCCCCTTCGCCCTTTTCTTCTTCCGTGGAGCTGTTTGGTGCCTCTTTCCAGTAGGGCTAACAGACACATGAAACACCCAGAGGAGCATGCTGACTCTCATAGCAGCTGCTCTTGCCAAGTGGGTTCTGGGCTCACACAAGTTTTGGCACCAGCCATGTTGACTGGGCCATCATGGACCCTGGTGCAGTTTGAAAGCCACATGAAGTCACCCTGCAGAGGGAAAAGAATAGTTCCTATGGTGTGCCAGAGTCAACTCACAGTCACTTGTTAAATTTTCAGAATTTACTGGGCTTGATGGTGCATGTCTGTAATCCCAGCAACTCAGGAGGCTGAGGCAGGAGTATTGGGTGTTCAAAACCAGCCTCAGCAACTTAGTGAGGCTCTGAGCAACTCAGCAAGACTCTGTTTCTAAATAAAATATTTAAAAAGGTCTAGGAATGTGGCTCAGTGGTTAAGTGCCCCTGAGTTTAATCCCTGATACAAATAAATAAATAAACAAATTTATGTATTTTCAGGAATTTTGTGAGCTGGCTGGCTTGACACTGATAGCTTGAAATTGGCCATGATGGACTTTTTTTTACAACTGAAATCAGCAAAATCCTTCCCCACCTCACTGTGTTGGTGTTAAGCATTTACCAGCACACCACTGACCTGAGGACTGAACAAAAACCTGCCCTGACTCACAAGTTTTTTTTGTTTGTTTTTCCTAGTAATTTGTAAACCCAGAAGGGACTTTTGTTGGGCTAGGGTAATCAGCATGAAGAATAGTGTTTGGGATGACAAGAATACATGAGATCTCCCTGATCTCCCTATAATATAGTAGCTAGGATCCAGAAATTTTATCTTATAAAATATGGGGGTCATATTATTGTAAAGTTAATGAAATGTAGTCATTTTGAACATATGTTGTTAGAAAAAGCAAAAACAACAACTGTTGAAGTGAAGACTGGACACAGTTGACATGCATTAAACTTTAAAAATTCCAAAGGATCATGAAGCTGTTACTTCCTGCCCACTTCTCATCCCACAGGATGAGAACTTTAGCTTCCTCTTACCTGAGAAGGAAATCAGGTGGATAACTGGAGGCAGTCACCAATCTTGTTATAACCAAATTTGTACATTTGTGTTGTGACAGGGTCTGATTGTACTTTATTGTATCTCAAAGACATGACAAGGACAATATTTCTTAGTACTCACTAAACAATTGTCAATTAATCAAAGTGAAGGAGAGCATGTAAGTACATTTCAGTAATGGAATCTTTTTTTTTTTTTTTAACTGTGTTCTTTACACACTGGGAAGGTTTTCCAAGGATTAAATGGATGTGGATGGTTTTAAGAGAATTAAATTCCAGGTTCTCAACTGCATATGTTCTTTTCCTAAAACTGATCTGCCCTAGAAGCTGCTGCCATTTTTTCCTATCTCCTCTTTTGCAATGATCCTTTTCTGTTTCATTAAAGAAAGGCATATCCCTCACCTATCTCTAAGGTACAAGTACTTTCAGGATGCCAAACAAAGGGTCAGCTCAATAATTTCTTTAATCAAACTTTTGCAAATTATTTTCCCTTTATCCTTCTCATTAAAAGGTACATTCCCCCAAAACTTTACTTTTTATATTTGATGATTATTGATCAAGAATTATAATATACCAAAATTGTTTTAAACAGTTGGTGCTAAAAATTTGATCTGGAAGGAATTTTTTTGACATATTGTACTTCTTGGTAACAAAAATAACCTTTCTCTCTCTCTTTCTCTCTCTCTCTCCCTCTTCTCTCTCTCTTTTTAATGTTGGAGAAACATAATAGGCTGAGCAACAGAAGACCTGAGAATGTAAGAGTAGCGTACTGGGATAAGACTCTGTGGGTAAAGTGAACTAGAAATAGAAGTTGAAGGAGAAAATTGATTAGTTTTAAAAAAGCTTATTATGTATTTGTTAATTTATGATGGGGTAAAACAATTTGCAGTTATTATGTTTCATCAGGTATATCTGAAGGTGTGCAGTAATAGTTTCAAACCATCATTATTTACAATAAACAACTATTTTTAAGAGTAAAACATGATGAAAAATGGAAATGTCACCTTAATATCTCTTTTTTGTGTGTGGTGTTTTTATCATCTTTATTCAAGTATTTCACAGCAGTTATATTACAAATTACAGGTAAATGTTCAAATTCAAATGGGATACATGTTGTTTCTCTGTACATGGTGTAAAGGCATACATTTGTGTAATCATAAATTTACATAGGGTATATTGTTTGATTCACTCTGTTATTTTTTTCCCTTCCCCCCACGCCTCCCACCCCCTCTTTCCCTCTATACATGTCCTTCCTTCCTCCATTCTTGCCCCCCTCCCTAACCCTAACTCTAACCCTAACACTAACCCCTCCCTCCCCCCATTATGTGTCATCATCCACTATTAGCGATATCATTCGTCCTTTGGTTTTTGAGATTGGCTTATCTCACTTAGCATGATATTCTCCAATTCATCTATTTGCCTGCAAATGCCATAATTTTATCATTCTTTATGGCTTGAGTAATATTCCATTGTTATATATACCACAGTTTCTTTATCCATTCATCAGTTGAAGGACATCTAGGTTGGTTCCCAAATCTGGCTATTGTGGAATTGAGCAGCTATGAACATTGATGGACTGTATCTCTGTAGTATGCTGATTTTAAGTCCTTTGGGTGTAGGCCAAGGAGCGGGATAGCTGGGTCAAATGGTGGTTCCATTCCAAGTTTTCTAAGGAATCTCTACACTGCTTTCCAGAGTGGCTGCACTAATTTGCAGCCCCACCAGCAATGTATAAGTGTACCTTTCTTCCCACATCCTCGCCAACACTGTTGTTTGCTTGTATTCTTGATAATCGCCATTCTAATTGGGGTGAGATGGAATCTTAGGGTGGTTTTGATTTGCATTTCTCTTATTACTAGAGATGTTGAACATTTTTCCATATGTTTGTTGATTGCTTGTAGATCTTCTGTGAAGTGTCTATGCATTTCCTTAGCCCATTTGTCGATTGGATTATTTGTATTCTTGGTGTAAAGTTTTTTGAGTTCTTTATAGATTCTGGAGATTAGTGCTCTATCTGAAGTATGATTGGCAAAGATTTTCTCCCACTCTGTAGGCTCTTTCTTCACATTGCTGATAGTTTCCTTTGCTGAGAGAAAGCTTTTTAGTTTGAATCTATCCCAGTTATTGATTCTTGCTTTTATTTCTTGTGCTATGGGAATCCTGTTGAGGAAGTCTGGTCCTAAGCCGACATGTTGAAGATCTGGACCTACTTTTTCTTCTATAATCTGCAGGGTCTCTGGTCTGATTCCAAGGTCCTTAATCCACTTTGAGTTTAGTTTCGTGCATGGTGAGAGATATGGGTTTAGTTTCATTCTGTTGCATATGGATTTCCAATTCTCCCAGCACCATTTGTTGAAGAGGCTATCTTTTCACCATTGCATATTTTTGGCCCCTTTGTCTAGTATGAGAAAATTGTATTTATTTGGGTTTGTGTCCATGTCCTCTATTCTGTACCATTGATCTACCTTTCTATTTTGGTACCAATACCATGCCGTTTTTGTTACTATTGCTTTGTAGTAGAGTTGAAGATCTGGTATTGCGATACCCCCTGTTTCACTCTTCCTGCTAAGGATTGCTTTAGCTATTCTGGGTTTCTTATTCTTCCAGATGAATTTCATAATTGCTTGCTCTATTTCTGTAAGGTACGTCATTGGGATTTTAATTGGAATTGCATTGAATCTGTTTAGCACTTTAGGTAGTATGGCCATTTTGACAATATTAATTCTTCCTATCCAAGAACATGGGAGATCTTTCCATCTTCTAAGGTTTTCTTCAATTTCTTTCTTTAGTGTTCTGTAGTTTTCATTGTAGAGGTCTTTCACCTCTTTTGTGAGATTGATTCCCAAGTATTTTATTGTGAGGCTATTGTGAATGGGATAGTTTTCCTAATTATTCTTTCCAAAGATTCATCACTTATGTATAAAAATGCATTAGATTTATGTGCATTGATCTTATATCCCGCTACTTTACTGAATTCACTTATGAGTTCTAAAAGTTTTCTGGTGGAATTTCCTGGTTCCTCTAAGTATATAATCATATCATCAGCAAATAGGTATAGTTTGAGTTCTTCTTTTCCTATTCGTATCCCTTTAATTTCTTTGGTCTGTCTAATTGCTCTGGCTAGAGTTTCAAGGACGATATTGAATAGAATTAATATCTTCTTAATGTCCTTTGTATGTAAGGGAGAAATATAAAACTTCAAATTTTTTTTGAGGATACTTAAGCAAAAGGTTTGAATGCCAATTATCATCATATAGTACACAAAGAATAGCCTAGAGGTACCTTCAGTTTAAGCCAGAGCTTATTTAAAGGCCTAGGGCAATGATTTTCAACCTTCTATCTCAGGGGTTTGAGAAATCTCTCTGATAGTATGTGAAATTTTGTTTGTAAGCATGTGCACATTTTTCTGGTCCAAGAATATAGTTTTCCCAGAAGTGTACAACCCAGAAGAGATTAAAAGATCTAACCAAAGCATATAAGGTCTTAAGGCTTTTGACTTCACTCTTTTCATGATGGTTTTGTATTTATTGGCCTGTGGAACTGCTTCCAACATAAACAATTTTGGTTTAGTTTTGTATGTTTATAGAATAATATACACTAATTATAAAAAAAAATAAGATAGACCCATTCCCCTTTCTTTATCACCATCCTGAAAGCTGTCCTAGGGCAATCTTTTAATTTAATTCTTTAAATTTTATTCATTTTTTAGTGGTATTAGGGATCAAACCCAGAGCCTCACACATGCTAAGCAAGTGCTATAGTGCTGAGCCATATCCCCAACCTTTTTGTTTTGAGACAGGTCTCACTAAGTTTGCCCATGCTGGCCTATAACTTGGAATCCACCTACTTCAGCCTCCTAAGTAGCTGATATTATAGGCATGCACTACTGTGCCAGGCTCTTTTTTCTTAATTTGGATGGGGAAAGTTACACGTGCCTTCATCCATAGAAAAATGCTAGATGGAAATTTGAAACAGGATTTTTTGTTGTTGTTTGGTTGGGTTTTGTTTTTAAATTTTAGTGCTGGTTATTGAACCCAGGGCCTCAGGTTTGCTAGGCAAGTGCTCTACCACTGAGCTGCATCCCACGTCTCTGAAAACAGTTTTTAAAAGAATAGATGTGTGCCCTTGAGAGTTCTACTATGTGGTTTCATCCCACATTTAATCAGAAGTCCAGCAATTGGTTGACAGAATATTTGGGCTCACAGTTAGGAAAATTATATTTGGAAGTCACTAACAATACAGTAGTTTTAAGACTTTGGGTTTTCAAAGTGTCACACACACACAGCAGATGAATGAAGATATCAAAGCCAGGCCTAAAAGAGGACCCTGGTAATCCAGCCCTTGGTGTATAACCTTCAAACACCAATAAACGAGATTATCTGGATTTAACATGTGACCTTTCTCAGTTTGACTGGTAGGTCCAGATGTTTTTCATTTAGCCGCCTGGTTGAAATCTGCTTTAACTGACTGCAGTTGGATCTAGATTTGAGGTTGCAGGAATGACAATCTTAAAGACTGTATTCTGCAGTGGGTGATGCTGTCTAAACAGTAACATATGGAGACCCATGGTTTAATAATTAAAAATAATTTGTGACCTTACCCTTAATAGATTTGTTAATTATGTCAACTGAAAAAGTAAAAATGGAATTGTGACAGATATTTCACTATATTCATCAGTCTGGTGGCATTAAAGACATTGACAAGATTTGTTAGAATCAGGCTTTCTGCACCTGCGTCTACAGAAACAGAAATCCCAGATATGCCTTTTGTTTTCCTTTGTTACCCCTTGAGTAAATTCAGAGCAGCCCTAGAGAAAATATGAAAGGCTTTTGATGAATTTAAGTCAGTCCAGACTTGTAACCATACTTCCTACCCACCCAAATTTGGAAACAACTTAATGGTCTTTTATTACCTCCTTTATTGCTTGGAACCCAAAGCCATCTCTGGCATTTTTATATGACCTATCCCTTAGTCACCATCAGCTTGATTTTCTCGTCCTTCAAGTTGTGCTAGTTCTTTCTCTGAGACCATATTGAAAAGATAATTCTTTATTTTCTTCCTTTGATTTATGAGAAAAGTAAGCTTTCACATCCTTGAATGAACCTTCAGAGGACTTCCTCATGTACATTTATACCACTGCTGACTTGCAAGTTAGGGATGCATCCATTTACTAATCAATAATTATAGCCCAGCAAAGTTGACTGTTAATAAAAGAATAAACATTGAGACAGTATACTCAATAAAGCATAAAATATGGCAAAACAAGTAACCTACAGTTTGAAAATTTGTATCCTTATGGATTACAGCACAATTTAGAAAAAGCAAAAATTAGTAGTTAGGTATGTGTCTGAAATTGATAATTAAATAACTAAGTACAAGAGATGTCCTGTCCTGTCAGTCCAACTATTTTATAATTGGGTTTTGTTTTGTTTTTTTGGCTCCTTTCCCACTGCCAAGAAGGAGATGCTTTTTCTATTTTTAACCATTTATTCTTGTTAATTTCATTTAAAAGAACATTAAATCATCTGCATAAGAACAAAGAGGAGTTAGTCTTTTTTTGTGCGTGTGACACTTGAGATCAAACCCAGTGCCTCTCATGTACTAAGTGCTCTATCACTGAGCCATATCCCAGCCCCTAAATACCTAAGATAGTCTTTTAAAGGATTCGTGGGTTTGTTCATAGCTTAAAAAGAAATACATTTGTCATGTTGCTTTTTGTAGTAGCTGATAAATGAGTAGTTGAAAAACTTCCCCTTTGAGGAAGAGTCAGAGAGTAGCTAGCTATCAGTTTATTTTTATTTTTTAAATCTATATAGATTTCTTCTTTTTAAAAAAGGATTCATCTTGTTATAATTTTCATATCTTGCTTAATTGCTCAGTTTAGTGACTTTTTGGTAAACTTACAGAGTTGTGCAACAACCATCATGTTTCAGAACATTTCCATCACCCTGAAAACCTCTTGTACCTGTTTGTGGTCAATTCCCATTCTTACCTGCAGCCCCAGACAATCATTAATTTTATTTTTGTCTCTATAGATTTTAATTTCTGGATATTTTATATAAATATACAAAACCTTTTGCTTCAGGTTTCTTTTGCTTAGTTTTTGAAGTTCATCCATGTTGCTGTGTATATCAGGAGTTTGTTTCTTTTTATTTCTGAGTAATATTCCATTGTATTGATATAGTACATTTTATTTATCAGTTGGCTGGCTGATGGACATTCAGATTGTTTACATTTTTCAACTTTTATGAGTAATGCTGCGGTGATTATTTATATACAAGTCTGTGTATGAACATATGTTTTCTTTTTCTTTTTCTTAATTTTTTTGAGTAGATACCTCAGAGAGGAATTTCAGGGTTGTACAGTAAATTTGTTTAATTTTATAAGAAACTGCCTGTATTAGTTATCAATTGGTGTGTAAGAAATTACTCCAGTTCTTAGTAGCTTATTTAAAAAAATATTTTTAGATGTTGATAGACCTTTATTTTATTAATTTACTTATATGTGGTGCTGAGAATCAAACCCAGTGCCTCACACATGCTAGGCAAGTGCTGTACCACTGAGCCACAACCCTAACCCCTCCTTAGCAGCTTAAAACAATATAAGTGTATTATCTCAGGAATACAGGCACATTGTCTCTGGTCCCCTGCTTCATAGTCCCTCCCAAGTCTGCAGTTAAGGGACTGACCCTAACTGTGGGCTCATACAAGGACTTGACTAGGGAAGGATCAGCTCCTAACTCACTCATGATCATTGCCAGGATTCAGTCCTGAGGGTTGTGAGACTGAAAACCTCGTTTCTGTGCTGGAGGTTGGCCAAGCATTTCCTCCCATTTTTGCCATGTAGGCTGTCCAGCTTAATTCTCAGATAAGCACACAAGGAGAGAGAGATTTATGAACAAGATCCAACTCACAGTCTTTTATAGCCTAATCACAGAAGTGGTACCTCCCATCACTTTTTGCCATCAGAAGCAAACACCTAGGTCCAGGCCAAACTCAAGGGAAGATTATACCAGGGTATGGATATGAGGAAGCAGAGATCACTGTAAACCATTTAGAAGACTGCCTACTACTTGCCAAACTGTTTTCCAAATGGCTGCACCATTTTATATCACCCCAACAACATATGAGGGTACCATTTTCTCCACATCCTTGCCAACACTCATTGTGTGTCTTTTTGGTAATAACCAAAATTCTAGTGGGTGTGAAGTGATATCTCATTGTGGTTTTAATTTGCATTTCTCTAATGACTGATGATGTCAAGTATCTTTTCATTGACCTATTGTCCAGATGTATAATTTCTTTGGTGAAATGTCAGTTCAAATATTTTGTGTTTTTAATTGGGTTATTTATCTTATTATTGACTTGTAAGATAAATCATGCTTTCGGTGTCATATCTAAGAAATCTTAGACCTTGACTAACTCAAGGTCATAAACATTATGTGTCAGCTACTATGCCAGTACCTTTACATACATTATTTTGCTTAATTTCATTATGTGACAATCCTGTGAGACACAGATATTATCTTTGCACAAATGAGGAAATTCATAGAAGTCAAGTGACCTGTTCAGGTCACCTAGCTAGTTACTGCAAAGCATTCAAATGTATTTCCAGTAGGAAAAAAAAGAGTTAAATTCCATATTGTCCCTTCCCTGATTATCAGTACCTACTCCATTATTTGAATGATTAGTAGAAACCTATCTGTGATCATTTGGAATTGCCATTTGAAATAGAAGGGACATGTTTTCCAGTTTCTTGGCTAGATTCCATTCTAGTTTTATTTTGCTAGACAATATTTCCTCCACAGTTTCTGGGTGATCTAGGATGCAGTTTTGCTTGCAGCCTTTAAGTGTGTAACTGGGCAGCTGTTAAGCAGTTGCTGTCTTCACCCCCAGGGATGAACATGTTCCAGTGACAAGATAGCTTATTCTCTTGTGTGCCCTTAATGTTATACATTCACCTAGAAGAAGACAGTATTGAGTCTCTCCAATATTTCTTGGTGCTCTAATCCCATTATTTGAAAACCAGTGGAGAAGAGGAAGCAGAGAGGACCAGAAGTCCAAATAATTCATTACAGATGGTAATTTTAAAATTATTTTTGGTATACTTTATTTTAATTTAATTTAACATTAAAAAGAACAAGAATCTTCTAATTTTTAATCGTTATACTCATTTCCCGCTCCTTTAAGAACTCTTTATACTTTTTGGGTCTGACTGGTATACCTTTAGTTAGAAATATAATTTACGGTTCCCTCTACTCTGAGCTAATGTGCTAGCTTTAGGCAAAATTGCAATCTGTGTGATTTTTAAAAATACTGTCAACCCTAAGTTTGTACTTGAGGCAAAGAACAAAGTCATTGTTCATTGCTTCCTTCCTTCCTTCTCATTTTTTCCCCTTCCTTCCTTCTACTTGGTAAGCAGTCACTGAGCTTTATACCAAGCACAGTATTAAATGTTGAGGATACAAGCAGAACAAAATACAGACACTGACATTGAATAGCACTGTGTGGATGGGAAACGGGCATGTTGTAGGAGGAGTAGTTTGGGAAAGGAAGAAGAAAAATAATGGGCTAGTTTGCAACTTGTTGGAGCGTGAACCAAGTGTAGGAAATCCAGGAAGTGATTGGAAGTATACGCCTGGGGCTTAGAAGGAAGATCTTTTGGAAATACAGATTTGGCAATCATCAGCAATAAAACATGGATCAGGAGAGATGGTAAAGTGAAGAGGCAAAAGTTTCAAGAAACAGACCCCTGGAGATCATTCACATCTAGGAAACAGAGGAGTAAATAGAGGAAATAAATAAATGAGGAAGGAACCAGTGAAGAATGGAGCTAAGGGAAGAGGATCAAGAAGCAGGGCATATTGTTGCAAAGGGATGGAGTAGGAGGGGCAGGAGACAGGCCACAGAGAGCAAAGACTTCAGCTGGAAAACTGGTCATCACCATGGGGCTTGGGCCTCTTCTGATGTATTCTCAAGGAGAAAATCTACATGCTACATATGAGCTTCAGATTGTTGTAGACCAATAGGGGCTGTATTGTCCTCATTCATTTGCTACTTCTTCCTTCCCTGGCCTGGTTATTATCAGTAAGTTGGTTCAGGTTGTCCAAAAACTTCATTCATTAGTTCATTCAATTCCTAAAGTAACTAATCCCTCGGATAGGTTCTGGGGACACAAATATCATTAAAAACCCATGGATTAAAGATACTTCTAGATTTAATTATGGGGAATATGCATGTTAGGTATCACATAACACACACTAGCTATACCAAGACCTTCTTAGGCTCTGAATATGGAACGCATTTTCATTCCTTCCCTTTACCTGTGGTCCTGAGTTTGATATGGTGACAGAATGTTTTTAGTCAATTTAATTGTAGTGGATGACAATTTTTCAATTTTTCTAAAATTATATTTTAAAATGCTTTAATTTTTAAATTAATTTTTAAAAGATAGAGTCAATAGTTAATGTAAGAGAATTTTAAATGCAAAGTAAGTTTTTTTCTTCTGAATTTATGAATGAGATTTCTACCAGGTGCATACTTTAGTCTATCTTTACTGTTTAGGCAACATCTGAAACCTCAGCTTCTTTAACTGTATTTCATCAACTATTTTTGATGAATAGTATTTTTTTTCAGAAATATAAATACAAAATCATATAATTCATAGTAAAGTAGTAGAAAAAGGAAATTTCTATAATTGACAACATGAGCTTTATATTTGTAGACTGCTTTATGGTTTGGAAAGGACTTTCATACATCATGTTTCCAGTTCCTCCAATAGTTTTAGTTAAAGAATTGCACCTGTTCCCATGACATTTAAGGAGTTTAGCCCAACTGAGCAACAGGAACCTTACCTATTGCTGATGAGCAGTATATTTCTGTTGTTACAAGTGGTGAATCTCCTTTTGTTCTAATGGGGAAGCAAAGAATTGCTTATTGAACAAAATTATTTATATTATGCCAATGAATGACCTATTTGATAATCAGATAATAAGACAAAGATTAGTGTCAGTAAAATTGAGGGGACTCCTCTGCAACTGAAACTTTTTTCATGTTTTTATGCTAATGCTCTTGCATTTGAAGTGACATGATTTACTGATTACCAGTATAGATTCGGTAGGGGGAAATTTAAAAGTTTGATGAGAACATGTTTCAATGAGAACTTAAACCAACCAAATATTACTCAAATCTATGATTTCTTTGCTATTGAAATATTAATATCTCTTGTTAGTCTGAATCGCCTTTTCCAGTTTGTCCTAATTTTAAGACACATTTTTTTAAAGTTAGTAACTGCCCATCATTTTAAGCTTTAGAGAAGAGAAAGAATAAAGCATAATGGATCCTGTAAATCTATAATCAAAAGTTTAGTTTGTGGCTGCATGCATGCCTGTAATCCCAGCAACTCAGGAGACTGAGGCAGGAGGATGGTAAGTTCAAAACCAGTCTCAGCAAAAGTGAGGCCCTAAGCAACTCACTGAGACCCTGTCTCTAAATAAAATACAAAATAGGGCAGGGGATGTGATTCAGTGGTCGAGTGCTCCTGAGTTCGATCCAGGGTAGCCTCCAAAAATACTGCAGGTTTTTGTCTCTCATTACTTTAGCCATAAAAGTGTGAATTAGAAAATGAAAATGACCCCTGATTTCAGTGTTCCCATTTCTAATACAAAGAGGCCATTGTGGGAAAGAAGTACAGATATTAATTTTATAAGGGAATCTGTTGTAGTTCATCTGTTTGTGCTGGAGTGGGTGATAGCAACAAACTCTGTAGGCTAAATACCTACAATACATATATCTCCCATTTTGCTCTTTAGTGCTTCAAGCTTCTAAATCCTATTAACAGCTGTCAAAACCTGGTAAACTATTTAGATGCTTTCACAATTTGTTTAATTGGATAGTTAGAAAATGGCATGCTCGAAAAGCCCACCCCCCTTTCTTTTAGCCTAGCTGAACATCTGTAGCATTAGGGCCTCATTATCTCTGAATTGGCATAGCAAATCAGTGGCATCATTAAAATGCCACATTAAGATGATTAAGCTTCTTTGTTATCCAGTTGACTTTTGCATGTGCTGAGGATTTCATGGTTATGACCCCCGATCCTTGTAAAACACTTAAACAACATCACCCTTTTGTGTCTTCACTGACAGCCTCTGACTTGTTCTGTGCCTCCTTGCAGTGTCACTGACAAACTTGAGACTATTACTTTGAACTCAGTCCTTCTCAGAGTCAGATTCCAAGATACTGTAGTTTAGGATGGAAATTTAGAACCTCCTTTTTAACGTGAGGAAGTTCCTGGTAACAACATGCTTTCCAAGGCACCCAAGTTGCCTGTTCTGTTTGTGACTTTGATAGGTTCTTCTCTCCAACCGAGCATTTTATGTGCCTGTAAAAACAAACTGAGGCACAGTTGGCTGAGACTGCTATTGCCCCTGAAGGATTTAGATGTTGGATCCTTTCCAGGACCCATTGTTTTTGCAGTGTCTCAGGTGAAACCAAAAATGTCTACTCTGGAGTGCAAGCCTTTCATGTGATAACCATCACCCCAGGAAATGAAACCATGTGCATCAGCCCCCACGAGCCAGACCTTTGTTCTCTTCAGCCTACAAAATTCTCTCTGGGGTGTGTGTGTGTGTTAGTGTGTGTCATCTTCCTAAGAGGCCTCCTGAACATAGGCAAAGATGGGAACGATTGTACCCCAGAGCAGCTCCTTTAGAAAGAAGTTTAGCTTAATTTAATTTCCTATGGGTTAGATTCAATTTAGACATCTTTTCCCTCCTCTGGGACTGTATAGCAATTACCTTTATCAGCAATTTGTGGTTTGCTATGTTCTTTTCCCCACAAGTTCAATTATAAAAAATTTACTTAGAAAGCCTTTAACATTTTTATTATGAAATAGATCATATACAAAAAGACACATATAATTACATGTACAGTTTATAGAATAATAACAAAACAGGCATCCATGGAACCATCACCTGATTTAAGAAATAAAATTTTGCTAGTGTCTTTGAAGATTCTTGAAGGTCTTTTTAAAGTGTCAATTTCAATCGTATGTCTAAGAAGCCTGATACATATAATAAGAAGATTAGAATTTGCAAAAACAAAATGGGGGATTATTCACATTATGAAAGGTCCATTCACTTTATGAAAGACTTAAGTATACATTGAGTATTCATTGCCAGATCTTTATGATTTTCTGTCTTTATTAAATAGTTCAGGAGCTGCCAGTCCCTGACAACTGAAAATCAGTGAAAAATGATGATAAACATCTCTGAGCATGCAATGTTAATCAGGGGACAATGTTATTGGGTTTACATGTAACATGTTATGAACATGCCTACTATACAAAGATAGATATGTAGAGGTTAATTGTATCATGCTTAATTTAAAGCTGAATGAAACAGGTATATGAAACAAAGAAAAATTTTCTTCTGGTCAAGGGTATCAAGGAAGATTGCACAGAGGAAGTGGCTTTTAAGTTGCATCTGGGAGTGTGAATCGATCAGTGGTGTGGAGGAAGGACATCTGAGGTGTGGGAAGGGCTGGAGAACAGGCTTGGTACCATGATTAGTTAGATTGCTGTTGTCCTTCTCAAACTATACAGAAGAACCCTTAAGGATCTTGTTAAACTGCAAATTCTGATCTAGTAGGTCTGGACTGAGCATCTGCATTTCTAACAACCTCCCAAGGGATGCTGAATCCAAGAACTTCTAAGTAGCAAGGTTCAAGTGTAAAGAGAAAGGTGATTCCAGAAGGCTGAGAAATGAGAGGATCAGGTAGGTGTGGGGCAGGTTCTGGACAAGTCTTGCTAAGGAGTTTGGACTTTATTTTGTAAACAAGTCGAAATCATTAAAAATTTCTAAGACGGGTTTCTTTGCCACAAGATGATTAATCTGGCAATAGGATACAGTTTAACAGAGGTCGCATACTCTGTAGGCCAATTAGGAGGATAATGTAATGATATATTTAGGTACCAAGAATTTATTGGATGTCTATAGGGCACTGGGTCAAACTCCAGAACAACAGTACTCAAACTTCTTTGTACACAGGTTTACCTGGAAAATGTGTTTTTAAATGCATGCTTCCAGGGCTGGGGTTGTGGCTCAGTGGTAGAGTGTTCACCTGGCACATGTGAGGCCCTGGGTTCAATCCTCAGCACCACATAAAAATAAAGGTACTGTGTCCACCTACAACCAAAAATATATATATAAAATACATATTTCCAGTTACCTCACCCAGATTTATAGATCTATGATAGATGCCCCAAATTTTCTGTTTTAAAACTATATAACGTCTGGTATTTTGTTTATTTATTTATTTGTTTTGAGTTGGGGTCTCACTATGTTGCCCAGGCTGACCTCAAACGCCTAGGCTCAAGTGATCCTCCAGGTTCAACCTCCCAAGTAACTGGGACCACCACACTAGGCAACCTTTGCTTTTAATAGGTACAGGTTAAGCAATGTCATAGGGAAAACTGAGGTACACATACATGCCCGGTATAGCTTCTGCCCTTAGGAAGTTTACATGTCAATAGGAGAGATGAGGTGGTTATATAAGTAACTTAGAGGAGGAAGAAACCTGTTATTTGTCAGGTGAGAGGATTGGAAAAGACATACTGAGAAGGGAGAGTTTGGCCTTAGAAGATGTGTGGGACTTGGACCTGTGGCAATGTTAGAGAGTGAAAATAATATAAACAAAATGAAGAATACTTACAGGTTGTTTAGTTTGGTTAAAACATGTTAAATTTTGACAGGGTTGAATATGACCAGAGCTATAGTTTTAGGAAGGGCAACCTTGTGGTAATATACGAGGTGAACTAGAAAGGAAAAAGGAGAGCAATGTGGAGACCATGGGCTGCAGGAAAGGCAATAGAGTCTGAGAATTATTATTATAGCACAGGGAACAGTGAATGGGGCACAAATTGGACTTTGGGTACAAAGAGAGAACCAATGAGTGACTGAAAGTGGGGAAAAAAAAACAAGAAAAAAGGAAGGATGACTCTAAAGATTGTAGCCTGAAAAAATGGGAAGATAACTTTGGAAGAATGTGGAAATAGAGGACTGAAGATAGGGAGCATTTATACCCAGAGATATATATTTGGGAACTAATTATTTAAGATGCTAGTTGGAGGGCTGGGATTGGGGCTGAGTGGTAGAATGCTCACCTGGCACATATGAGGCAGTGGGTTTAATCCTCAGCACCACATAAACGTAAATAAAGGCATTGTGTCCATCTACAACTAAAACAATGTTTTTAAAGTTTCTAATTGGAGCCTTATGAATTGATGAAATTAGCACAGGAGGGAAGAAAACAGAAGATTAAGGAAGTAGGTAGGAGGCAGAGGGAGGAAAATGAGGTAGAAAGAAGCAATCAGGAAGCAAAGGGAGGTATGATTTCATTGAAGAAATTGGAATATAGAAGAACAAGAAATGGTGGCCAGTGGTGTCAAGGACTACCAAGAAGTCAGGAGGAATGGCATAGGAAAAAGCATTGGATTTAAAAATCAGGAGATTATCGGTGATCTTTAGGGAAGCAGATTCAGCGAATTATGGTGGCAGAAGCCAGATTACAGGGGATATTGTCAGTTTTGAGGCCACAGAGGCAGTAAGCATAAATAACCTTGTAGTAAATCTGACTAGAAAGGAATGTCGAGGGCTGGGGTTGAGGCTCAGTGGTATAGCACTTGCCTAGCACGCGTGAGGCACTGGGTTCGATCCTCAGCACCACATAAAAATAAATAAATAAAGGTATTGTGTCCATCTACAACTAAAAAAAAAATATATATATATATATATATATGTATTTTTTTTTTAAAGAAAGAAAGGAATGTGTTGAGAGAGGACGAGTTTGGGCATGATGTGATGGGAGGCTAAACTAAATTGCAAACAGAATGAAAAGGGGAGGTGGCACCTAGAGAGCCTGAGGACATAGAGTTGACAGATCTTCAAGAGTGACTTGATATAGAGGGAAAGGGAAAGGATTCCATAGTTTGAGGACTTGGAGATGAAAAGAAGGGAGATGCCATTTGTAAAAATAAGTCAGTCACAAATCAGAAGGAAGTTTGGAGTCGAAGATAACAAGTTTGACTTTAGACATGTTCATCAGCATTTTCTAGGAAAACTTGGTAGAGTTTCCTTCTTTCCTTTGCTCAACAAGTCTTCCTCCCAGGGAATGGAGTGATTCTCTTTATTAGAGCAGTCTAGTGTCTTTCCTGGATGTTTCAGTGGATATATTTGGAGGCTGAGTGCTAAGCCCAGTAATCTCTCAGAAATCCTGTGCATACCTTAGATTCTCATTTGTTCTAACATGCAACTGTTTACCTTCACCTGCAGAGAGGTCAAGCAGGTCATTTATATAAAACTGGTCGAGGAGCAACTATACCAGGAACTTTTTTGGTCCAGTACTCCAAAGGATTTCCCTAATGTCTTGACCATGTGACTCTTATGCTTTCCCTATGGTCCTGGTCTCAAATACTGTCTTCCTTGCTCTACAGCTAAGTCCGAAAGGACATTAAAGCTAAGATCTGACCTTGAACCAAGTTGGAGTAGTATTGAGTTCTACGTCAGACTGACCAAAACCCTGAGGAAAGGAGCAGCTCCTTTTCTGTTTTCAGAAAGATCACCCCTTGATCTATTTTTTAATATTCACTGACCATGGGTGGCCTGAGTGTGGTCATAGTCACATTTTCTAACCAAGATGAAAAGGATCCTTCTCTGCTGGTCCTTTCACTCTGCTGTTTTTGGTTTTTAGTAGCTGAAGTTTTCCGTTGAGGTTCTTTTAAACGCCTACATGCAAACTGAAGAGCACTCAAGCTTTGGTGGGATATCACCCACAGCTGGAGTGATGGAGGAAGAAAGGAGGGTATAAGTCTCAGGTGCATCCTTCTCTTTAAAAATAATTTTTTTTAAAACAAAACCACTTAAGGAAACATACTCCATCTGAAAGCAGGCAAGACCCGTCCAGAGAAAGAAGAAAATGAACCTCTTTCCCAGTAGGACATAGGTGTCAGTTCAAACGTAACCCAGATCATGGGACAGGCAAATATGGAACATGGCCCACTTATCCTGCAGCCTTGTATCTCTGCCAAAGAGGGAGAGCTGTGAACCGTGGACTGTGGTGAGCAGTGAAACAAGCCTGCAGCCAGGGCTCCGCTGCTGGTGGTTAGGCCCTGTCTTGCTCTATTAAGCAAACACAGTTAATATAGATGAAAGGTAACCTTGATAGAAGTGAAAATTGAAACTTGGGTAGAAGGTAACAAGTCAGGCCCAGCTGCAGCTGTACTTCCTCCTGTGTGGCAACAGGAGCAACACTTACTGATGTGTTTTGGAAGGGATGTACTTTTCAAAAATATCTTTTTTTTTTTTTTTGAAGTGTTTGAGTTTAACATCTACCCCAGTGAAGGGAGGGCATGAAATAGTTGGTAGGATACCACTTAGACCTTTTATATCTAGTGTGTGAGGTCAAATCCAAGTAATTGATAGGTCTGGACTAAGTTTAGTATTTCAATCACATGTCTGCTACTATCTGGCTGTGTGAGCCCAGACAGATTGCTGAAAACTTCTGCCCCCAGATGTCCTAATCTGAGAAACAAGAGGGGCAGTTTAGATGATCTCTAAATTCCCTTTTAGCCTTAAATTCCATTGACTTGTGATTCTTCACAGGGAAGTACAACTTCTAATTTCTAAGAGACATGTTTAAAACAGTATTTTAGCATACTTTACACATGAAAAATCCCTTTCAAGCATGTGTTATCTTGTCAGGTAAATGTTTAGGTTTTGTTGGTGCTGGTTTCTTATGTTCTTCACTTTAAGAGTATGATAACCCTTTTTAAGGTGGTAGTTGGTCAGCCAGCTCACTGGAACCAGATCCTCCTCTCCTCTCCAATTCTTGAGCCTAGTCCTTCTTGCTTGGGTCTAGGTGTCTCTTCCCTTGCTTAATTAAGTCTCATATACTTACATCAAAGGAAGGGGCTCCTTAGGTTGTATTTAAGAACTGCTTCTCCTTTTATCTTTCTCAACACTATTTCACTAGCACTGACAGCTTTCTTTACTCTTAGTGTTTTGTCTTCGTCAGTTCAAGAGAGATAGGGAGATAAGATGTGTTTTAGCAGTACATATGTATGGAAAGGGATGCGTGGCTCAAAAGCTGAAAAACAGTGGTAATTATTCAATTCTCAGTCTTAGTGGCCTAAATTGGATGTGTCTGAAGGATAAAAATGATATTTTCCCCTTGAAACCTAAGAGCACATCACCTTGACTTTTTAACTACAGCCACCAAAAAAGGTACTAGATCTGAGAACTTTTCTTCTCCCCTAGTTTTGGAGATAGGTTGCTTAAAATGTTCATTTTGTGGTCCCTTAGAGCAGTTGTAGCTAAAACCTATTATCTCTAATTTTCTGGATAGCAAAAACATTGTCATCTATTTTTGTGTATGTGAATATGTGTGTTTTCCTAAGAATGTGGTTCTGAATTGCAATGAGTGATCATCCTAATGGCATTTGTAGATGTACAATGTTATGTTAGCTCTGTTTGGTATTTAATTGTCACTTGTGGGTCTCTGCTTTCTGAACTGCTTTCACAGCTTCAAATGCAGTCATTGTTCATGTCTTGCATTTTCTCCCCTGCAGATGATTCTATGAAAGTGAAAGATGAATACAGTGAAAGAGATGAGAATGTTTTAAAGCCAGAGCCCTTGGGAAATGCAGAAGAGCCTGAAATTCCTTACAATTATGCAAGAGAATATAATGAGTATGAAAATATTAAGCTGGAAAGACATGTTGTGTCGTATGATAGCGGCAGGCCAACCAGTGGAAAGATGAACTGTGATGTGTGTGGATTGTCCTGCATTAGCTTCAATGTCTTAATGGTTCATAAGCGGAGCCATACTGGTAAATAGTCCCCTTTTTGCATTCTTCTGAAAACTGTTCTAACACAGCCACTTAAGGAATGAAGTGGTTGGATTTAGGGATTTGGATTGTTCCAGTGGTATTTGCTGTAATTTTGATGTATCTCCCCTCCTGCTTCACTGTGCATTTGGCAAACATATTACAAATCCTCGAATACAAAAAAAAAGGGAGGAGGGGGACTTTAGAGAGCACAGTGTTGCACGGTGTTCTAGGTCAGCCAAATGGTTTTTCTTCCATTAGTAAGTAGGATTTGAATTGTGTGATTTGTTTCTTAGACATCTTCTGTATATTTTTTGCATAGCACTTTAATAAAAGCAGATCTTACTGTTTCGGGTTCAAATATGGCAGATGAAAGGATATAGTTTTTATTTATTTATTTATTTAATGTGGTACTGAGGATCGAACCCAGTGCCCCACATATGCTAGGCAAGTGATCTACCACTGAGCCACAACCCCAGCCCAGGACATAGTTTTTATTACTAGTTTTAAAGAACGTTTCTTCGGACAATAAACAGTCTATAGGAAAGCTTGCAACTGACAGTCCCATTGAGCCAATAGATTTCATCTGACATCTGATATGAATACTCTAAAAGAGAAAGCTCTTTGACCCCCAACACCTTATTGGGGCTTGAGTCTGTGAGTCTTTTTTCAAAAGAAATTATATTAAAAGGATTGCTAAGTAATATAAAAATTTACATCTAGAAAGCTCTGCAAGCTACCCTTGTTTCTTTGCTCTAATTCAAGACAAGATAGTACCTAGAATAATCATCCTAGATGGGTGCTTTTTCTTTTCTGGAGGGGAGATTTTACAAGTAATCTTGCTTGTCTGGAAATGCAGCTCCCAAGTGATTCCAGTGTAAACAGAACTGTCTAGAAGATGAGTTTTTGCCATAGGCATTTAATCTGTGCATGTGCTTTTCCACTTGCCTGGTGAGCAGATTTTTTTTTTTTTTTTTGTCCCCTTTAAAGGTGAACGCCCGTTCCAGTGTAATCAGTGTGGGGCATCTTTTACTCAGAAAGGTAACCTCCTCCGCCACATTAAACTGCACACAGGGGAAAAACCTTTTAAGTGTCACCTCTGCAACTACGCATGCCAAAGAAGAGATGCGCTCACAGGGCATCTTAGGACACATTCTGGTAAGTGAGAGAAATGAACATTCCATGTCTAGTAACTGTGTGGAAGCTAGAAAGAGTTAAGTGTGGAGGCTTTAATCCGTCATTCCAGTTCTGAAGGGTTACAACAGCAGACCTCTAGGGCTAATTGCACTTCCATTAAGGCATTAATTGCTCTCCGTATGCCTTAGTAGAGATGATCTCCTCAACATCCTCACACCCCTGGAGAACAACATTCAGACAGGAAGAACCTGCCCTGGAAAAATGCCTTAATTTCTGTGAGAAATTTAGAGCCATCAGTATTTTCTTATGGTAAACTTCATTAAAAGATTATTTTCCTCACCACACACACACACACACACACACACACACACACATACTCACTCATGTTCCCTTCAGAAAACTGGACAAATGATGTACAGGTTTTTTTTTTAGTTTGTAGTTATAGATGGACACAATACTTGTTTTTTAATTTATTTATGTGGCTCTGAGGATCGAATCTGGTGCCCATGCATGTGAGGCAAGTGTTTTAGCACTGAGCCACAACCCCAGCCCTACAGTTTTTAAAGTATAAAAAAAAAATTTTTTTAAAGGAAAAAAAACCTGTAAACCAGGTGTCAATCATTGTTGAGGGGTCCTTTTTGGCCATTCTTGGCTAAGTTTCTTAAACCCAACTTTCCCCCTTATTCAGCCTACTTATTTCCAATTTCTAAAAAATGGATAGCAATAAGAATTCATAAAAGGCCATCCACTCTCTTAAATGTTTTTACTCCTTATTTTGACCAGGAAAAATAATACATCTTTTTCACCTTCAGAATTTTCCTCTTAGAAAAATAAGACAAGGTTTATTTTCAAATTTGGGACCTGATGTTCTTGATGTTATCTGACAAAATTTTAATTGAAAAAAAAAAGTTTGTTTTTATGTCAATCCACATCTACTGCTTTAAAACCCAGCCCCAACCTTGAAACTTGTCACAATTCAGAGACTGTGATTAAACAAGTCAACCCAACAAAACCCTTCATGAGAGATCATAGGTGGCAGAGAGGGTTTCTTTCTTATACAGCTTATTTTTCAAAGTAATTAAGGGTGAGGTTCATCCAAAAAATTTTTAAAAATTTTTGTTGCCTTTTCCAAGTAAGAAACAACAATAATAGACATTTGTAAGACAGATTGTAGAGGTCCTCCATTTATGCAAAAGCTTAAGTTTTTAGCTTTTGCAAATCTGCATTTTATTTTAGTTTGGGATTTCATAAAGATCTTATAGCACTTTAAATCCTAATACTTCTGCTTTAAGCAGAGGAAGAGGAGCTAAAAAAAAAATTTTAGGGTCGGGAGTGTAAGTCAGAGGTAGAGCACTTACCTAACACACATAAGCTCCTGAGTTCAAGCCCCAACACCAGGAATGGAAAGCAAATTAAATTCTCAGTTCCTAAAACTGACAAATTCTTCAGGCATATTTTATGGACAATTCAGAAAAGCCAGGCTTGCACAGAGAGTTAGAGTTATTACTTACATATGTCAAGCAATAAAGTATTTGGGGGGAGTTGGAAGGATAAAGATTACCTAAATTATATGTAGGTGAACTTTTGAGGTAACTTCTGCTTCATCTTAAAAATTTTAATGAGATTATTTTTATAATTCATTCTCAATTCTATTAGTCAAAATTATCCTTAGTTAATTGACTCAGTTTGTATTGGTTAAGCCCAGACTTTGCTATAGCTACTTGACAAGGATGAAATTAATTTATCCAAATATGATGATGATCTAGAGTTTCTAGCCAAATGGCTAACTCCCACAAGCTATCACAGCCAGATGGACATCACAAAATAAGGAATTCCTTCCTATTTCATTCTTACACCACACTAAACTTCTTGAAGAATAGAAGGGCCCTATTTTGGTTAAACAAGAAGAGTGCTATTTAACTTGGAGCCAAACACTATGCTACATGGTAGTCATGAAATCCAGATCCTTTTTTCTGGGACAGGAGAGGATCTTTTTGAAGAGTACTTTGACATAGAATCAATCATAGTCCAAAACCTTATTACGGCTTGCTGAATGTAAAACTAATAATAATGATTCAAAAGTACCCAATACACTGACTTTGTTTAGCACTCTCATTTTAAAGTGAAGCTTTCATAGTATGCCATCTGTAGGGAGCCCCTGAAACTCCTGAGGGTCACTGATTGCCCTTGTGCTCTCCTTCCAGTGGAGAAACCCTACAAATGTGAGTTTTGTGGTAGAAGTTACAAGCAGAGAAGTTCCCTCGAGGAGCACAAGGAGCGCTGCCGTACATTTCTTCAGAGCTCTGACCTGGGTGACACTGGTGAGTTCCACAATGCTCACTCTGCACACATTTAGTGAGCATCTGACCTTTTAGGTAGTGGGATGTGATAGTAAATAAAATGACAAAAACACTCTGCCCTCATGGAGTTTGTCTTTGGATGGAAACAAACAGATTATGAATAAAGTAAGCAAACTATATATTAGAAGGTTGAAAGGTAATAAGTGCTATTGAAGAAAATTAAGGAATGAGTGGGGACAGTAAGTCAGGGAAGACTTCAACAAGATAACATTTTAATAGGCTTAAAGGCATGAGAAGTGAGCCCTGTAGATAACTTGGGAATGGCCAGTGCAAAGGCCCTGGGGCTCAAATTTGATGTGCAAATAGTCTTATATGACTTGCATAGAATGAGTAATGTGACATGAAGCCAGAGAGGAAATGGGAAGCCAAATCCAATCAGGTCTCATAGGCCACTCTAAGGGCTTTGATTTTTACTATTCGTGAAATCTCTAAAGGGTTTTGAATCCAGAGAGGTGACATCATTGGACTTCTCATTTGAAAAGGATCACTGTAACTCCTCATTGAGAATAGATTGTATTTGGGGCAAGATTAGAAATTGGAGAGTACAGTTGCAAGAATTCAAATCAAGAAAATTGTGTCTTCCTAGTGATAGAATTGATGAGAAGTGTGTATGTTTGTTTGTTTGTTTGTTTGTTTGTTTGTTTATTTAAAAGGTAGACCTAACAGGATTTCCTAACAGGTTGATGAAGAATGGAGTTGTCACTAACTGAAATGACAATTGATGGTAGAGCAGCTTAGGGAGTGGCTAAGAGTTGGTTAAAACTGCAAGGATTTTCTTTGCATAGGGCCCAAAAGTCACATCCTTGTCTGCTCATATGATTTATCATGATGTTTATATTTGGATTTGGGGATTTCCTATTTTATTCAGTGATTTGAGTTAAATGTTTACTGGCCATTAGTTGAAACACTAGATGTCTTTCCATATGTCAGTTGTGGTTGCATTTCCTTCTTATTCTTTGGTTGAAACAGCTGAAGATTTGTGTGTGTGTGTGTGTGTGTGTGTGTGTGTGTGTGTGTGTGTGTTCTCTGAAGCTGTCCTTGTCCCATCCAGTTCACTCTTAGCCTGGTTCTCCAACTTGGGGTAAAGATATTTTATTGGGTTATGTGAACCAATTGCTTGTTCAGGAAAGGTACAAATCGTCATGGGATTTGGTGTTTGACAACAGTAGTTGCTGTTGAACAAATCTGAACAAATAAGTTTGAACAAATAATTTGAACAAACTAAAGCAGAAAGATTATAAAAATATAGCAAAAATAAATGCAAAACTCAGGAACAATGGAGTGGAAATCATGAGTATTTAAACTGCCCTTGTAGAGTGAGAGGAAACTCTTAGATAAAGCCTGTTTTATGTTATAAGGAGCTAGCCAACTGAATTTGGTTGGTTTGCACTGCTTCTGCTTTTTATCCTGATGCCATCTTCGGTAGTATCAAGGAGTTGGATTTCCTCCTTATTTCTGAAGAGAAATGTTTACTCCCTTAAAAAAAAAAATGAAACTCAGATTAAGCAACATACTTAATGTTAGGCAGTATTTGCCCAAGGACAGAATGTAGGCAATCATCACTTGCACTTCTATATTTCAGACAATGGACAAAGCACTTACTGTGAGAAATTCTCAAGTTAAAAGAAATCCAAACTGAATCTATAGTATTTACAGTTAGAAGGACAAAAGAGAACATCTAATCCTCATTTTAGAGGTGACAAAATTGAGTCTTGTCAAAATTCAGTGAATAACTTAAAAATCACTAGAGCCTCAGTTGCTATTGTGATTGGCTGTGTTTATTTTTTTAATTTGAGGTACAGGTCACATATCATAAAATTCAGCTTTTTAAATTAAACAATTCAGTAGCTTTCAGTATATTTACAAAGGGGTATAACTATCAGCCCAATTCCAGAACAGTTCATCATCCTCAGAAGAAACCCTGTACTCACTAGCAGTCACTTCCTACCCCTTCTGGCAACAATGATCTACTTTCCACTTCTCTGAATTTGCCTATTCGGAACATGTCATATAAATGGAATCATACAATATGTGCCCCTTTAGGTCTGGCTTCTTTCACTTAGTGTGACATTTTTGAGGCTCATCCATGGTGTGGTGGGTACTAGTGCTTCATTTCTTTGTTATGGTTCAAAATTATTCCATGCATGGATTTACCCACATTCTGTTTATCCATTCATTATTTAATGACATTTTGGGGGTTTCCATTTTTTGGTTTGATTTTTCTTTATTTTTAAAAGGTTATATATTATTGGGTTAGCCAAAGAAACACAGTAACACATACTAATAGACACACACATATATATGTACATATCTTGATTCTTCTGGAATCAAGGAGGAAAAATCAGTAAATTATGCTCTACATACAATAACTTCAAAATTATTGGTTTTACAGTAAGGCCACTACCTTATTTCCCATCCTCACAACTAGAAATTTGAAATTAGGAAAAGTCTCAAAAGAAATATTTTATTTATGTTCAGTGGTATTTGGTCATTCAGGAAATGTTGAAATGCAGACGTTAATTTACATTTCATAGAGTGGTTTGATGGATGCGTGCAACATACTTTTAAGTCTCAGCAAAAAAATAAAAGGTTAACCAAGTCAGCAAGTTTTAACTTTTTTTTTAAACAAATATGTTGTAAAGGTAGTTTCAGGTAACAAAATGTATAAAGTCACAGCTTAAGTATAAATACTGAATATCAGTAATATATTACTCTATCTTTTATGTTTTAAATAGTTTCCATGATTTTTTCTGAGATTCAAAATAATAAAGAATGTTTCATCCAGAACAAGCCAGTCCTTAATTGTTGACAGCACTCCCTATATGGTTTCCATTTCTGTTCATGTCTTAAAATTGGGAGCCTGGTGTAGACAGAGTATTCCATTTTGAGCCTGACCAATGCTGTACATCTTAAGCCTCATCCCTCACCTCTAAAGTGATGATGTTTCGTGGCTACTATGGATATAACACTCATGCATCAAGTGCTTATTTAAATTAAAGTGCCCTGGTCAGGCACAGCGGCGCACATCTGTCATCTCAGCCACTTGAGAGGCTGATGCAGAAAGATCACAAGTTCAAGGTCAGCCTGGGTTTTTAGCATGACCTAGTCTCAAAATAAAAAAGACTGGAGATGTAGCTCAGTGGGAAAGCACTTGTCTAGCACGTGTGAGGCCCTGGGTTCCATGCCCCGTACTATAAATAAATAAGTAAAGAAATAAATATGGAAGTGCAGTATAGTAGGAAAGCTAAGCCTGGGGACAAAGTTCTCTCTACAAGGAAGCAGGCCTTTCTGGAAGCAGATAAATAGAAAAGCCATGGAGTCAAAACAAAGTGCCAAAAGATGTTGGGCAACAGAACTGGCCTTACTAATAATTTTATTTTATCCAGACAGCATTTGTTTAGTGTCAGAACTATTTGTAAGATTGAGTAAAAGCTGAGCTCCTACTCTTGAAGAATTCACAACCCAATAAGATACTGACCTATTGATACAATGCAGAGACCTGATAGAGACACCTAAGTTATTGCTACTTCAGCCCAAGTTTCTATACTGGACATCAGAGTGACACATCAAAATAATCCATTTTTTATTGTCTTAATGGAGTATGGATGGCCAGAAGAAAAAAGAATCTAGTAGACCATAGACTTGATTTTCTCATTAGCTTGATTTCTATTTCAAGGGACCAACAGTTGGTATGGAAATTCAAATGAATCTCCATTCCACACAAATTATGAATAGTTGGACTCATACATATTTTTGTGTAACAATGAGTTCTAATAGTAATAAGATTTTTAAAGTAATCAAATAATTATATTTATTGATGAATCCTAAGTCAAAACTTTCCATCTTCATTCTCCTTGTTCCAAAAGAACTAGTGCAAACATGAGGGTTTCAGAATAAACATATTTTTACCACTCTAGCAGACCAAAGAAAAAGTTCTTAAAAACTTGTTTATTTTTCCAATTGATATCTCATGAGTTGAATTCATTTTCCTACTCAAAAAGGCAAGTTTTATGTAACACTTTGTGTTAGAACCTGCCTCAGTCTTTGATAGTAATCTCTTGTTAAACACTTCTTATTGCACAATAGCACCCCTTTGTTCACTCTCTATGAGCTACTGACTGACCACACCATAGAAGAGACAGGAAGCAGTGCCTCTTATTTAAGCTCCATTTAACACTTCAAGACCTAATGACTGATTTTGAACAAAAACAAAAACACAACACCTTTATAGAGTTAAATCTCTAATCACTTTGAGATAGAAATTGCACCATGGAAACAGTTAACTAACAACCAAACTATTAAAGCTTATGCAGGGAGTAAAGGTAGTGATTTTTATATTACATTTTACTATTTGTTTTTCAACATGTATTTAAAATCACTTTGCTAATGAAAATTGTTATATCCATTATATAATAGGCAAGTGACATAAAGGGAAATTGATCCGGAGTTATTGTTCTACTCCTATGCTCATTTGAAAGCAAACTGTTCCTTGCTAACATCCCATTTTCTCCACACCCACCACTTGCAACATTAAACCACCAAACACCACCCAGGAACGGATTTCCTATTTCATCATTTTAAAACCATTATCTTATTCCCTTACTTTCTTGCCAAACTGGTTTCCCTTCACTTAAATTTCTGAGAGGTGATATGGTAAGATAGCAGGTCTAGACTATATAAATAGTTGGGTCCTGAAGTTAGAGCAGAGGACTAAAAGCCAATGGCCCTCTTTTGTTTGTATTTTCAGTACACTGCCTTAAACCCTGTGCAATCCCAAAGAGATTGTCCAGCTCCAAAGTATTTCTTTGTGTTTGTAAAGGGTGTTCATGTGGTGGTTCTGTGCATCAGCTGTCTGACAATTTCAAGGCAAAGACTTGTAGCTTAGGAAAGAAAATGAGAGCACATCTTATTCAGTTGAAAATGAGCCATTGCCTAACCTGCCAGTTAGAAAACAGTTAACTCTGTGAAGATGAACTGGATCCCTATCATGTGTTCCCATATATAATGAGGGTTGGGATCTTGGAGGTGCTGTCTTAAGTGAGCAATTCAGGGAGAGGGTACCAGTGAATGGGGTGAGGATTAGTTTCAGAGGATTTCTTTTAGAGTTGTGGAAATGAGGAAGTCTCCACCCATGCTTCAAATTATCTATCCACCCATGAACACTCCAGAATTTAATTTTCTTAAATGTCAGGCATTTGGTCACCAATTTACAGAGTAAGATTTATCTGTAAATGACTGTTAAGAGCTGCTTGATGGGTAACCGGGAATATAAGGCGATGTTATCTCAGGGGGTTGCCATTTAGTGACATGCCCTAATTACAGTTATTTAGGTCAATGTGTCCACATTTCAGCATCCTCCCATATGTAGAGGATGTTGATTACGTGTCCTCAGAAAGTTGCTTGTTGTCATTGATGGTGACTGGTAAAATGTAGGCATTGACAACTGAGAGGCAAATAAGGAGATGAGGCAGGCAAAATAGTGCTTGGGGTAATTCCTAGGTAGGGCTCTAGCCTACAGACTAATAAGAACAGTGGTACAGTGGGGTTATAGGTGAACATTCCTGAAATACTATTCTGCATTCTCATTTCATTTTTTATAACAAATACAGGGTAGGGAATGACTTTATTTGGATTTAATCCTCTCAGAATTGCTCAAACCAGAATGAAGGTTCCTAGTCAAAGTACAAACTGAGGAGCTTCTCCCCTGCTTCTAAGGAAACACCTCCTTGTGACAGCCACAGGGACTTACTTCAAATTCCAGGCTTTGGCTTTCATCTCTCTGCTCTTGGGGCTTTGGGTGCTGCCACATCTGGTGGTGGTTTGTGTGAAAGGAAATAATATATATAATAGTTTCCTGTTTGGTCATTTAAACTTATCCCTGGACCAGACAGAATTTGACCCACTTCACTCAACAGCAGTGTCCTGTCCCCAAGTGCCAGAGACCAACTACTCTGCCACTAATCCAGAAGCCAACTGCCCAGGCCCCTTATTCTGACCCTTATTGTTTTCATTTACATACACAATTGTTAATAGCATAGGCTGGATGCTATGATTTATTTCTTTAGAGCCTTGAATTATTTTTTACAAGAAACTCACAAAGCCCAGTTGAATATTGTCATTGCCACCAGTCTCTTCCTTTATTCATTTTTGGAGCCAGATTTCCTTTTATTCCTGAATTAAAAAGAAAAAAAAACCACTGAACTTTATAATGTCTTGTGTAATGACTGGCATGGAGTTTATTTTTAAGCCAATAATAAAATGAACAATACTTAATACTTGGAGTTATCTTTTTCTAATGTGGTTTAGGTTCTTACTCTAACCAGGCTTGACAGTCTGGACCTGAAGGTCTTTCCTTGTCATTCATTGACTGCAAAGGGAGCCAGTGTTCTCTCTGGGCATGTTCATTTGTGGTCCCAAATGTCTGACAGACCATGGAGTTGGTGACATTATTTCTGTGTATGGGAATCTCTTTACATGGCAAATACATTGTACTCTTCAACTACTGAATAGGCCTGATGGTTCCTGAATCTCTGTATATATGGGTTGGGGTGGGGTGGGGGATTCCATTCTGCAGTCATCACTTATTTTTACTGTAGTCCCTTAAACTAATTTCAATTTCATCTTCTTTAGATACATTAGAAATGTATGAATACTTCTTTTTAGTTTGGACTTCCTGAAATACTTAGGTAAAATGGAGAGAAATCCTTATAATACATTTGTGTAGGGCAGGGGTGGGCAAGCTATGGCCCTCTGGCCAAATGCAGCCAGAAACCTGTTTTCATACAGGGATTTTGCATATTTAAAAGGACATGGGGCAGAAACACACAAGAATATAGAATAAGGACAATTTTTAAAATATCTACTGTCTAGCCTTTTACTGCTATAGTGTGCTACTCTTTGGCTCAGGCTAGCATCATGGGCTAAAGTTTTAAGCCTTAAATTTAAAGACTCTAGTATCTCTTTGAACCTTAGACATGAGGTCTTATCGGTTAATCCTGCTATACCAAGGTAAATCATATTTGTTCCAATTTGCTGTTTTAGTAAATTAGATATAGGTACTATTTATATACTCTCTGGTGGTTTGCAATTCTGGCTGCATTTTAAAATCACCTGGGAAGCTTTGAAAATGCTGTTGCCTAGACCCCTCTGCCAGGAGCCTGATTGAGTTAATCTGGGTAGGGTAGGGGTCAATATAGATATTTCTTACCTGCTCTTCAGGTGATCATGCTGTCCAGCCAGAGCTGGAAATGCAGGTCTGTATCATTCAAATGTCTATTTGTGGATGGGCAATTATCCCACATTCTTTGCAGTTTTTATTTACATTTTTCATTAGAAATATAATAGAAATGCATCATACAATTTTTTAATTTAATTTCAAGAAAGCAGTGGGGCTCAGAAAAATTTTAACTTGAGACAGTTTTAAAATGGGAAGAGCATTTGAAACAGATCATGCAGAGCCCAGAGAAATAGAATTCGAAAGATAGAAACCGAGAGGAGCATGCTGAGAGAAAAAAAGAGAGAGAAAAAAAAAAAAAAAACTCAATTTCAATACACAAATCACTGAGTAGATTTCTTGCTATCTGGGTGAGTGTATCTATTTTCACAAGTGCTGTTAACATAGCTGTTAACAGAGCAGTAAATCTGGGGCACCATGTTTTTTTTTTTTTTTTTTTTTCTAAGTTGTTAAGAAGAATTATATCAGTGTGCAGGTGTCACACGCAGTTACTCAGAATCAGAAAGAAGACTGATGGGGGTTAAAAGATCTCCATCTATCTATCTTTTTGCAACCAACCACGTCCAGGCTGTTTCTTAAATAACTTCCTCTTGCTAATGAAGATACTGGTTGGGCATGGGTCGGGCTTTCCCATCTCAGCATAAGACTGAAAAATTTGAATGTGCCCTGGTGGCAGCCTCACTGACCACGCCAAGTACCCCAGGCAGAAATCTGAGCAGTAATAACAGGTAATGACAACAGACCATGGACACCAGCTGATTTTGTTTTCTCTCCATTTACAACGTGTTCTTTTCCCTCTTCTTTTATTTTTCTCCAAACCAGCAAGTGCGGAGGCAAGACACATCAAAGCAGAGATGGGAAGTGAAAGAGCTCTCGTTCTGGACAGATTAGCAAGCAATGTGGCAAAACGAAAAAGCTCAATGCCTCAGAAATTCATTGGTAAGAATACAAACCTTTTTCCTGCTGCTGTTAGCAGATAGTTTGGATGAGATAACATATGAATGCTTACTAATACCGGCCCTTCCTACCTTAACCTCTGTTAAAACAAGGTACTTGGTTTCCATTGTACACTTTTATTTGGTGTGATTCATTGTGATGGCTCTAGAAAATAGAATAAAAGATATTAACTGAAGAATCTTAACAACAGAAGATGGGAGCATTTGGTATCCAATTTCCTAAATGGAGGTGGTGTTTAAAATGCTGTCCCTTCCTCTTCACTCTGAATGACATATGTTGCATGAGTTTATGCAACTTAAACCAGCAAGATGTTCAAGATAGCATTTTTGTAATTATATAAGTTGGTTTTGCTCGCATGCTCAAACTTTGTTCATTCTCTAAAACATATTGTCATATTTTCTTGAATTTGATGGAAAATTGGTTTTAAGGGAAAGTGGCTGGGCAAACAGATTTAAATAACGTGGTTTGATTTAATCATTTGTCTTACTGAAATTAATTTTTATCCCATTGGTTTTCACATTGTCAAAAACTATAGCAGAACAAAATGACTGAGAAATAATTCTGTTCATTAAAGTGTTAGAACTTCCAAATGGCAGGGATATTTTGCTGGACTGTCCCAGATGTTTTCGTACATGTGATCATGATATTTAAAATAGATATGTAGTTGGGAAGTAGATGGTTGGATTGAATATATCAGTTTTGTTACAAATTGAAAGTTGGTGATATTGAACAAAAATAGTTATCACATGAAAATAGACCTTCCTCAACACAACAATATTTTAGAAACCTGCCAATATCTTCTTCAAAGCTGCTTGGTGATATTGATATCCTACTTCAGTCCTTTTGTGTTTATTCTTTTCAGTAACTTTTATGGATAGAAGTGCCTGCCTGGTTTTTCAATCTGGCTAAATTTTATTCTGATATAGATAATATTTTTACAAGCAGACATTCTATGTGATTTGTAGAATATATTGAAAGAACCCATATATTTCAAAATTACCTAACTCAGTGTTGTGCTTATTTTATTTTTATTAGTTAAAAGGTTTTGTACACTTTCAGTCACTTTGAGACTAAATTGTCACATTAAAGTTGGTGTATTCCAGCTTAGGGAGATTCCCTCCTCCTTACTGTCTTCTCTCTTCTTGGTAAGAAATGTCAGGGGAAATTCAGTTGGGAGTCCAAGTCATTGTCTTAAATCATTGCCTGTTTGTCTTTTGACCTTATGTGAGGAGATTCCGACTGACATAAAAGAAAGCTTGAATTGTTATTCTATGGCATGAATGTATTTTAATTTGGGGAAAGTTTTTGGCTCTACAGATGGCCGAAGCTGGTATGGAGAGGGGCTTAGGGGAGAGGTAGGCAAGGAAACCCCGCGTAGAGTGTCTTAATTTTAATCCAGTTTTGGCCAATGCCCGTTGGTCTAAGAGAACTAAAATTTGAGAGAGGGCACCTAGTTCTCACAGCTGCCCTAAATGTATAGTTGAGCTAAACCCTTACTTACTAAAATAAAAGTTGCTTTGGTATTTTCATGGGTTAAAAAACACAACTTGTTTCCTGTGTCAAAGCCCACATGGTTCTGCTCGTCATCTCAAGGATCCATCCCTTTTGTCACCATTCTTTTTTTACTTGTATATGGACACAATACATTTATTTTTTTATTTTATTTTTTATTTTTTGTGGTGCTGAGGATTGAACCCAGTACCTCACACATGCTAGGCAAGTGCTCTACCACTAAGCCACAATCCCAGCCCTGTTTGTCACCATTTTGTTCCTCCACCTCCAGACTCTGACCCTAAAGGTACTGATTTCTGCTCAGTGCTAGAATCAGAAACTGAGTAGAGTGAGCTGTTGGTTCAGCTGAGGTGACAACTTCAGGGCTTCAGGTCCCAGAATAACTGGGGACATGGTTGGCTGGTTGGTAAGCTGTGATACAGCTCAATCAGAAGAGCCAGATTAGAAGTCAGAAGACTAGGCTCCATTCTAGCCCTGTCATTTCTTTACTATGTGTGTTTAGACAAATCACATAACCTTGCTGGGCCTCTATTCACTCATCTGTGAAATGGGAAAACTGAATAGGTAATGAAATGACCATGAAGGCCTCTGTCATCTACAAGTCTATAGTATGACTTAGAGGAGAAATCTGAGGCAAAAATTAGGAATACCACTTTGCGTTATAGAGGCCGTGTGTAACTTGGGGGTTCATGTCATAAACCATATCTCATGTTTGAATGTGTTTTGTTGGGTTTTTGTTGTTGTTAATGTTGTTGTGTTTTTTGTAGTGCTGGGGATTGAACATGCTAGCATGCTAGGTAAATGCTCTATCCCAGAGTTACACCCCCAGCCTTTAAGGTTTTAAAAAAAAATTTAGGAAGGTATTATTTAATCTGAGAATCTAAAAAAAAAGAAAAGAAAAGCAGTTTCACTAGCTCACCATTCATATATTTTACTCAGGGCCGCTATGTGCCTCTTGTTCGTTTGCTCTTGCGTTCTTTATTCTTCAGACTCCTATCAGATACATGGTGTTCTTGTTCCTGAGCACTGTTATAATCTTCTAGTATTAATTTATTTCCTAAACTATTGTTTGAGAGATATTTTTTCTAGGGACCCCCTGAATCATTTAACTGAAATAGCCTTTGTGACAGAAAATAGTGATGTCACAGGAAGGGAAAAGAACATATCTGTGGCCCTGTGTAGTGTTGGAGATGAAGTGGCACAGAACACGTGGGACTAATCTTTCCACTCTTCCCTCTCCTACATTTCCTCTCCAAGCCACCATTTTCTGAAAAGGCTCAGCTGCCAGGGAAATGGCAATGGGGAGGTGTGAAGCCAGAATGAGTCACCCCTTTTAATCCTTGCTGACTGCTGCACTGCACTCAGACCAACCTTGACCTCTTGAACTGTGAGGGTAAAGGTGAAATTATACCATCAGGTCAGCCTGCAACTTTCCTGGCAGGTAGCATTTTTTTATCTATTAATATATGAACTGAAGAAGAGGGACCTATTGGATTAAGTCATTAATGCATTTGGAAACATGAAAATTCTATTATTAACAGGTAAGAGTAAAATCAAATTGCCCAATCAAGAGAAAATTAAAACTTAAAAAAAATCCTCAAGAAATCTTGTATCACTTTGTGTCTAGTAGGAAGTACATTGACACACATTCTTCAGAAATCAGCATCTTTATGGCATCAGTACAGATTAGTTCTTTTCAAATGACATGAAGAGCTTACTTGTAGCCTCCTAACCCTTCCAGGGGATTGCCTTTCTCTCACTGTTGTTGTACTATTATGAATTTGCTTGGCTAGACTCCAAATTAAGCTAATCTTAAATACTTGGCTCAAAATGGAGGCAAGATTTCTATCCTGGAGGGAGGAGGAAAATGACTATATGTCTGCATTTCCTTCTTTCTTGTTTTCATTCTTTCACCCAAAATAGATGCGTGATTCAGACTATAGTTATTACCACAGCATCTCCTTATTTAAAAAAAAAAGTTTTATGTGTTAGTTTATTAAAGAAAGTTTTTATGTCGAAAAGAGCATGGATGAAGCTCTCTCTTACCCATGGTAAACATGTGAGTGAGGTTTTGACACTTCAGCAAACACCACTGATTCTCCCTATGAAATGACTAATGAGAAATTACCTGCTTTGGTTAACAGAGCAACAGGAAGCAGTTTTAATACCTGTGTCTAAGAGTAGAAACCCCTTCCACTCCTTCCCAAAAGCTTGATGTCCATAGTTCTGTAAGCTTTACAGTGTCATCTCCTTTTAGAAGTATTAGGAACCTGGTGTTTGACCAAGGAGGGAAGGGGGTACCAAAGAGCTGGGGAAACACAGCTGGTGGTAGCACAGCAGGGCCAAATCTAAGTCTATGAGCTGTCACACCCATGGCCTTCCTTGGGAGGGTCACAGAGCAGAGTATGTCTTGTGCCAGTGGGGTCTTAGTGAGCCTGGTCATTGAAAACTGGTGAAAGGAAACCCCTAGAAGATGGCAGTTGATCTGTCCTGACAAAGTGGTCTGCTAGAGAAAAGGACTATCTGCCCCCATGACTGTCAGAACAGATGACATCCAGCTAGCACCTCGTGGTGTCTCATGAAGGACAAAGACTTCTACAGCAACAAAATGTGGTCTCCAGCTCAGGTCTCCTCATGGCCACCCCCGCACTCTCTCTGTTCTTGCTCCTCTTTCCTGCTGCTACTCGTTCTGTTCTCCTCCTGGAAGAGAATTGGTAATTTTAGTCTCATTTATGTTGAGACCAGAACTGTCATGACTATTGGGATATTCCATTTCCTCTACTTAACTGACTTTTGGCTTTTTTATTTATTTATTTATTTAATATGTGCTTGCAGTAACAATGAATGATAACACGTGGGAAATTATATGCAATAACAGCAAACACATTTAAGTGACTTGAGAAATTTTAAAGACTTAAAGGAAACCTGAGGGCTGGCGGTATAGCTCAGTGGTAGGGTGCTTGCCTAGCATGCATGAAGACCTGGGTTCAATCTCCAGTACTGAAAAAAGAAAAAGAAAAAGAAAAGAAAAAAGAAAATCTGAGTATTTCCCATTACCCCATGATAGTGACTATATTGGACTTGTATTTTTCTGAAGTTCAAGTCATTTTGCCTCTCTCTTCAAAAATACCTCTCAATGCTCCAACGGTGAAATAAGGCCTTCCACAAACTGAGCCTACTACAATCTGTCTCCACTTCACCCTTTCTAATCTCTTCATTTCAGCTAACTACTAGGCCTTTGCTTTAGCCACAGTGACATACCCCTCTCTCTTCTCTGTTCTCTTTTTTTCCCCTTCTTCTTTCTTCTTCTTCTTCTTCTTCTTCTTTTTTTTTTTTTTTTTCAGTCCCAGGGATCAAACCTGGGGGCTGTCTACCATTGAGCTGCACCTCTGGCCCCTTCTAAAAATTGTTTTTGAATTTTGAGACAGTCCTGCTAAATTGCTGAGGCTGACCTCAAACTTGCACTCCTCCTACCTCAGCATCCTGAATTGCTGGGATTACAGGTGTGTACCACCACACCCTGCTTCTTTTCCCACCGTGTCTATTCATTCTTTCCCAGTTCTTGTTCTGGATGCCCTGCCTGGATGCTCATTGTTGGGGATGGGGATGTGGTTCAGTGGTAGAGGGTTTGCCTGGCATGTGTGAGACCCTGGGTTTGATCCACAGCATGTACACACACACACACACACACACAGACACACACACACACACACACACACACACAAGTATACATTGTCAAGCTGGGTGTGGTGGCACTTACCCGTAATCCCAGCAATTTGAGAAACTGAGGCAGGAGGAGATCCTGTCTCCAAATAAAAAAATAAAAAGGGCTGAGGATGTAAAGCATCCCTGGACTCAATCCCCAGTATTAAAAAAAAAAAAAAAAGCATGCATTGCCCACACACTGCCAGCCCTGGCCTCCCTCTGCCCACTCTCCTGTGCACCAGGTGCATATAGTAGTCTGCTTCTTATTATAGAGAGATGGTCTCCAACACCATCACCACCACTGCCTCTGTTACAAAGTATAAAGAAAAGAATGGGTTGATATTTTCCTCATGTTGTATGTAGTATATTTGAAAAGCAGTCTATAGTTTTCTCTCTCCACTGTCTTGGCCACCTTCTACTTTTGTCTACCACTTGGCTAGCATTAAGAATGCTGACTTGTAATGAAATTGTATAAATGCTGCATCCCCTCTATTGGGTTGCAATTGTATTTGTATTCCTCAAAGTACCAACATGGCACTAAGCAAATAATAATAGCAACAACAATAATAATAGGTCTGTCACTTTTTGAGTGCTTATGTATACCAGGCACTCCATTAAGTATTTGATGGACATCACGACTTTGTGCATCTCAGAAACGCTGTGGGAACCACCCCAGCAGAGTATCTGAAGTTGCTGTCAGTGATGTGCCTGAGCCGCATGGGCAAGGTAGCTGCAGGGAAACAGCAGTTAATGCTCCAACACATGCTGAGACATGTGAGCTCTTGGATTGTATCCCAGTTCTCTGTTCACCAAAACTGGGCAGCCTTGAAAACTGAATCAACTTGTTCATGCCTTTGGTTCTTCATCTGACTAAAAGATGATAATCCACATCTTGAAAGGTATCAACCTCTAAAAGGTGATAAAATGAGAGTGCAGAGAATCTGTGTATACAATAGGACCTTAATTAAAAGTAGCTATTGTTATTGTATTCATATATATAAGGTGTCCTGTTGGGTTCTGTGGAGTATAAGGGCCAGAAGTCAATGGCCAATGGATTAGGTAATGGAATTTGACCATCAACTCTGAAGACAGAGGTCTGAATCCACATGCTCAAGATGGCAGTTAGAAGCCAACAACATATGCCCTCACTACATTGCATCATTTCAGGTCTGGTGGTTGCTCAGTTTAGACTTACCAAAGCCTGAATACTAGAGCTCTACACCTTTAGAATGAATCACAGGGGCAAGGTGTGGTGACTCACTCCTGTAATCCCAGCAACTAGGAAGACCGAGACAGGAGGATGTCAAGTTTGAAGCCAGCATGGGCAACTTAGCAAGACCCTGTCTCAAAAGAAAAAAATAAAAAGGGCTGGGGATGTAGGTCTGTGGGGGAGCACTTGCCTAGTATGTGCTAGGCCCTACGCTTAATCTTCAGTACTAAAGAAAAAAAAGAATCATAGGGAGGAAATGGCCCAACCAGGCAGCCTGGGTTTCTAAACTTAGGACTCAATGTTACCCTTTGTATTTTCATTGGAAGAAAACCTCTATTCAGTCTGAAGCTGGTATCATGAATCATTCAAAGGTGTGGTGTGATTTTGACTAGAAGCTGGACCAGAGGCTCTGAGCAGCTTTGGAAGCAGTTATCCTCTTGTGGTTTGACTAACCTTTTTTATGAGTGTGTTACTAAAGAAACGTGAGCTGTTGGCTTTTCAATTACTGTAGCTTACCCCTTCAGAGTTTCATACACATTGAGTCATCGTGTCTACAGGTGACTGATAATCATCTGCACTGCTCAAGTTACCGTAACTCATAGATGAGGGGATCTGATGGTTGCAAGCTGCACGTGAAGATCTGAGTCCTCCCCTCTTAACAATGAACAATGGTCTGCGTTAACCACAGAACTCAGTCACATATTTTCCCTCATCCAGGGGGTTATTTTCCTCTTAATGTTTTGCCTCTTACAGGTTCAGTGCTCACCTCTTGTGTTCTGACATATGCTGCAGGTGGTATAGACTGTGAAATTATAGACCCGGGCAAGGAAAGCAGACTCCTGGGAGAAAGGATGAAAGTAGTTTGTGATATACCTGCCCTACCCCTGGAAACTTTCTGGAGCCTCTCTATTAGATGAAAAAAAAATAAAGAGATTCAAGAGGACTCCTGGTATTTAGGGAGTTTGGCAGAGCCCGCCACACTGGGAGATCATCAAAACTCCGAAAAGCCTAGAAACCAAAGTTCATCACTCCTGTGTCACCTTCACGAGAATGAATGTTTGTGATCTCAGCTGGCTTTCGTGCTCGCAGTGTCTTTCTTTCAGTCAGCCTTCAACAAAGATACATCCAGTCTGGGAGTTGAAAATAGGAACTATTATTTATTTTGGCAAAGGCATAATTTTCTGTTGCTTCTTATTGCGTTGTCAAGGTAGGGTATTTTTCTTCACATTTTTTTTTTCCTTTTAGGTTTTTGTCTGGAAACTATCACCTTGACCTTAAGGTAGTGAGGATGCAGATCCATCTGGTTAGATTAGGTCTTTTAGTTGGCCTTTCTGGTTTCAATTTCTGGTCTGTCTCTCACATTGCCCTAACACTGACCGAAGCCTCTCTTCCTCAAGGACACGTAGCCATTTGCTGTTTGTTCACATCCATGCCCTATGGTTGGTCACCAGAACACCTGTCATTTGGTCCCACAATGTTCTGTTTTGTTGTTGTTTTTCAGTGATTCCCAAAATATACAATGTAAACTGACAAGAAGGACACAAGGGATTTTAAAACCTTGATTGAGGAAATAATTCTCTTTTTAGATTTCTTTCAGTCTCCAAGGAGATTGTTTATACCAAGGAGAACTATTTAGATTTAGTTGGCTGCTAGTTGTCTTTAATACTAATCTCTCACTTGGTAATCTCTGGGTTTTTTGGTGTGTTTTGTTTTTTACCAGGGATTGAATCTAGGGGTATTTTACCACTGAGCCACATCCCCAGACTTTTTTATTTTTTATTTAGATACAAGGCCTTGCTAAGTTGCTGAGGCTGGCTTTGAACTCCTGATTCTTCTGCCTCAGCCTCTAAACTGCATGTGCCAACACACCCAGTCAGTAATCTCTGTTTTTAACCAAGAGAAGGGATCTTAGTATCCAAGTATTCGCCAAGCTATCTAATCAAAATTTAATAAATTGATCTGTTACATTGTCTCTGTTTTTCAGTTACACCTGCTATTTGCAGCAAGTGATTCTAGTTTTCCATTTATATTAGTAATATAAAGTTCTCTTTAAGTTTTTTATAGTAGAAAAAATGAAGGAAAACACAAACTGATTCAAACTTAAAGAAAAGGAAAAAGTAAAATTTAAAAACTCCGGCATTTACGAATGTCTTTTATGTGCTGGCTGCTGTTCTCAGCACTTTCCAGTGACCTCCGCAAGGTAGTTATAATCGCTGTGTCCATTTCACATGAGATGATGCAAATAGCAACTGATGGAGTCAGTGTCAAACAGTTCATGCTACTCTCTGCAGTGTGTGAGGGAAAGTGCGTTTGAAGTGCACTTCTTTAGCCAGACTCTCTCACTCTTCCCTGGTCATGTCCTGCACAAGGCCACCTTCCTGCCTTCATTTCTTGTTGTCCCCCAACTAGGATGTCCTCCCTTATCCCCCAGATAATCTAAATCCTACCAATTCATCAAGACCCTTCTTAAAATTCAGATTTTCCGAGAATGCCTTTCTTTCTCTCCCACAAGTACTTTGGAAGTTCTTATTGTCTTGACTTTGCCTGTATGTTGCCTTTTAATCCTTGTCACAGAAGACATGTTATTCCCTTGCTTAAATGCTTCAACGGTGGCATTTAAAATAAAATCAAAGGTTTCCTAGAGCAAAGTAGCCCTTTCACAGATTTTATCCTATAACATCTCCAATTCAGTATATACAAGTCTCATTTCTCTCCCGCTACATTGGAAATGCCTCAAGAACAGAAACTGTTTCTCCTGATTTTTTTTCTTCTGGTATTATTGTCTTTCTTTCAATACTTAAGCCTTTTCTGTGTGGCAGTGACAAATTTTGGAACCCCATCATGCCTAGAAAATGGTACAGAAGAGAAGGATAGGGCTCAACAAATCTCTCCAGAGCCCAAGGTCAACAGAGTGGCCTGAGCCTCACCTCCACGCATCCTCCACACTCTCTCTTCCCTTGGCCGCTCACACCAAGCACATCTGCCACTGCTGCAGACATGGTCCCTGCCTCCTCTGTGGCCAGAGAACTTCTCTCTGTTTTCTAACACACAACACCCACATGCCCTGCTGGCAGCTAACTCCGTTTTCAGAATTTCTCAGCAGTTTGACATGAGAAGTGGGAGAAGGTGACCACAACAAATAAATGTCTTCAGTTAAGTGTGAAATAGGCCCTAAGGATCCCACATGTATCTAGGATACACCTTTCAAGTGAAGAGCAGCACACTTTAGGAAAGGGGCAAAGATGCAGATGGCGCCTTAAGAATGCCTTTGTAGAACTGCCTCCATTTAAAGCTCTTTTACTTCAATCTGAGTCCAGCAGGTGGTAGGTGAGCTGGGGAGTGGGAAGTTGGAGTGTTAGGGGCTATTTTCTCTACCCTTGTAGCTAATTTTAAAGCTGCTGAGGCTGATCACTGAGCATCCCCTAACATTACAAATAGAAAAATAGCTAAATGAGAGTTTGGAAGTTTACTGGGTCTTAAAACTTCACACAATGGAGGTGCAGAGGTCTGAGCCCCTGCTCACTGGTCGCTATCTTCCCTCTAAGCCTATCACAGAGTCTTCAGCCTCCTTTCCTCCTTTTCTTTCCAGTGGGCACCTCTGTCTGGTGATATCTCTGGCCCCTCCCTTTGCTTGCTGGCTTTATTTTGACTGTCGAAATGTGTGGCTAGAAAATAGCGTCCCTTGAGACTTCCGCTCCTGTGGAACCATGCCACCAGGGCTAGGTGTTCTTGAACTTACCTTTTCTCACTTTTTGAGGAAAATAATTTCATGCACTCTCTGCTTTAGTTACATGCTCTTCCTCTCCTTTGTTCCAGGCGAGAAGCGCCACTGTTTTGACGTCAATTATAATTCCAGCTACATGTATGAGAAGGAGAATGAAATGATACAGACCCGGATGATGGACCAAGCGATCAACAATGCCATCAGCTATCTTGGGGCTGAAGCCCTGCGCCCCTTAGTCCAGACACCACCTGCCCCCACCTCTGAGATGGTTCCAGTTATCAGCAGCATGTACCCCATAGCCCTTACCCGGGCCGAGATGCCAAATGGTGGCCCCCAAGAGCTGGAAAAGAAGAACATCCACCTGCCAGAGAAGAGCCTGCCCTCTGAAAGAGGCCTCTCCCCCAACAATAGTGGCCATGACTCCACGGACACTGACAGCAACCATGAGGAACGCCAAAATCACATCTATCAACAAAATCACATGGTCCTTCCCCGGACCCGCAATGGGATGCCACTGCTGAAGGAGGTCCCCCACTCTTATGAACTCCTCAAGCCCCCTCCCATCTGCCCAAGAGACTCCATCAAAGTGATCAACAAAGAAGGGGAGGTGATGGATGTGTTTCGGTGTGATCACTGCCGTGTCCTCTTCCTGGATTATGTAATGTTCACCATTCACATGGGTTGCCATGGTTTCCGTGACCCTTTTGAGTGTAACATGTGTGGATATCGAAGCCATGATCGATACGAGTTCTCATCTCATATAGCCAGAGGAGAACACAGAGCCATGTTAAAATGAACATCAATCTCAGAGATTGTGCTAAGGATTCAACCTCATTTTTAAAAACTGGCGACTCTACCTTAACAGATTGCTCTCAAATCCACACTCCTTTCCACGCCATTTTTAGTAGGGTCATGTTCCCATGGATAGTCAGAAAAACACTGTTTTCATTAAGACATTGTCTGCAGATCTTCTTGTTACTTCTGTGAAACCTTTGTTTTACCATCAGTTGAATTTTTATGGAATTTAAAAGCCAAAAAAGTAACTTGTCATTATATTTTGCAGCAATAAAACAGGCCAGCCATTGAAATCTGTTGCCAGTAGGAACAGTCCCCCAGTTGTGCTGCATGAGATTCTTTCTGAGATACATCAGTCATATGCGGAAAAGCCTCTTGGTCCTATGCCTAAGTCTGTGAAGAGGAGGAACTGACCAGCTGGCCTTGCCGTTTTGCTCTTAACACAAGATTGAAGGGTTAGTATATAATCTCCCCATCTCAAGTGATAATCCAAGAGTAAGTAAAAGAACCCTTACCAGTAACTGAAGACCCTGTTCTCAGAGCATCGGATGCACTTCCTATCACACAAGCAAATCATCATTTGTTGACACTTTTGCTTCTTCCCTTTCCCCTTTCGTCACTAGTGAAAAGCTGAGCCACTTTGGTCTAATCCAGTTGTCTACAGGAGAAATTCTGTACCAGAAGAACTGATGGTTTTAAATATAATCATCATTTAAACTCCAGCAGGTTGTCCACTGAGGACGATGGCATCCATTTCCATTGATCAAGATTGGGACCAGCAGGGTCTGAAGTAGAAATGGTTTAGCAGCCCCACAGGGGAAAAGAACCCAGCAGCTACTAAAAGTTCATGTCTCCTTCATGGAGTATTGGAGGACAAACCCAAAGCAAACTTGAAAATGATTTTTTTTTTCACACACACAAAAAACAAAGGATCCAAAACAAGGCTTAGCTTCCTCCTCCCTTCAGGAGGGGAGGCAGGGATGGACACCACGTTGGTCGTTTAGATCAGAGCTGAGCTTGGAGATGGGGTGAGAAGGGTGCACCTCCCCTGACAGGTTCTCTTTGATTAGGCCAGTGTGGGCTCTCTTTTCCCCTTTTTAAATGGAGCAGCTGGCATTCCATGAAAATTCCTAAAAGTCTGATCTAGCTTCTCCAGATGTGTCAGTCATCTTGTCATGATTACCGAGCATCTAGCTATCAAAGAGAAGTGCTGTGATAATTTGTAAAACCAGCACTGGAATAGAGAACACAAAACCTGTTTGCTAATCCTGTGTTTGCCCTTACTTAGTTTGTGACTTTGAACAAATCATTTAACTTTTAAAACTAAGTTTCCTCAACTATAAAATGAGTTGGATTTAGACCTTCTTGATGGTCCCTTCCAGCTTAATTTATACGTTATTATGCAGTAACCACAACTTATTATTTAAACTTCTTAATGTATGGGTATTAAGCAGAAGAGTCTGTATATGAAAATGTGTTTCACATTTCTTGGGTGTGAAAATGTTAGTGCGTTAACTTTTTCCTTTAACCACCAAGTTGTGAATGTTAACAAGATGGTGAGGAGAAACAAAAAACAGGAAGGTATTTTGATCTTGCCCAAAGTATATACACAAATTGGCACCTGCAGCTTCTTGCCAAAGCCTTTTTTTTTCTTTCTGTCTTTTTTTTTTTTCTTCCTTTTTCTTTTTTAAGAACTTGTGTAAGGGAAAATAAATTCTGCTTCCAGGGACAACTTCATGGAGCCTATTTACAAATTAAGAGCCAGCTTTATGAACATTTCTATCAGAGCCAAGAATTCCGAATTCCTGGTAGATTAGTGTTTTAATTTCTAAAGGGCTTATGCATTCAGCTCTAATTCAACTCATTTATGTGCTGCCAGTAATTAAAATGTTCCACCTCAGACTGCACAAATGGCTTATCCTTCTTTGTAGCATGGCGTCTGTCTCAGGGAAAAAAAGGGGGGAGGGGGTTATAAAATTCCATGGCAACAGTCCCAATATGTTTGAGCTTTCAGCTAAAGGGCTAGGTGTATTTTGGTGTGTAGTCTTCAGTACATCACTGTATTTCTGCAATACTCAGCTCTGAGCTCTGCCAGATCGCATACACTCATTGTGATAGAGGAGCTGCTTATTATATGCTTGAAATATCACACATCCTGTTGACTCTTTGGGGGACAAGAGAATTGGGAAGCAGGGACTAGGAGGAGAGAAAGCTGGGGAAGGAGAGAATTCCCACCAGATGACTGTTCAATTCTGCTGAAGAGACAACTTTTGCATCTCAGGATGGTAAACTAAGGCCCATTCTACCAATCCGGGGTCTCTTTATGGGTCCGACCCTCCTTTGTCCTGTGACTAACAGACTTGCTGAATGACTTGCATTCTTCCGAGGTCTGTTTTCTGAGTAGGGCAATACTCAGAAAGCCTGCACCTTCAAGGTAGTATTCTGAGCCTCAGTGGGTGCCCATCAACTCCAGAGAAAATGTGTATGTGGAGTTGCATGTTCTTAAGTCTTGCAGGTGAAACCAGTGGTACTCAGTGGTAACCACCACACACGGAAACACTTCCTTCTGCACAACCACTCCTTGTACTAACACCACCCTTGCTGGGGTGGAGGCTGAGGGGAGATGCCTGGAGAGAAGAGTCAGGATTGCTTCCACCACTGTTGGGCACCGAAGTCCTGGGGCAGTTCAGGAAGCACATTGGCTTTCTCAAGCAGAGGTCCTGAGCATGAGCTTGGTCTCTCTCCTTCCTTTCCTACCAGCCTCCTATAGGCAGGCTCCCACCACACACCAAGGAGGCCACAATCTGGAGACCATCCAAACTCACAAAAAGCCCCCTTTGTAGCCAAGGCACAGAGCTGGGGTGAGGATAGAAAAAGAATAGACTCAGCTCTCCAAATGCTAACACAATTTGAAGTGTTGCATAGGCCCTTTATCCTGGCAGAGACGAAACAGAAGTGTCTTTCCCATCACCCTTCACCACCACCACCAGAGAGAGAGAGGTACCGATAAATCCACCTGTCTGTAGCCACCTTAAGTCACTCTTTCAAGAAGACATTGCATGGCATTGATAAGCCAGCTAATCTTAGGCTTTGGTACCCATTCTTAGCTGTTCCTGACTCAGCTTCTGACTTTGCCAATGACAAAATTTCTTACCTTATAAATACAGCACTTAACGTTTTTCTAGGCCCATATTCACAGGGTCCCAGAAAGAAAATGATCTCAGATTTCTTTTGCAAAGGAGAATGTTTGGAAACACAAAATATTAACTCAGTTGAAACACTGTATTATTAACAGTTTCCAAAATAGCATCTGTATGGCTATTCTCATTCCCCTCTGCTTTTTTGTCCCCTCTGTTGAAGGTGAGTCAGAAGGTTTCAGGGGAAAAGGGATTCTTCTGGCCTGGGATGTAGCACAGTGATAGACCACTTGCCTAGCATGTACAAGGCCCTGGATTCCATCCCCAGCACAAAAATAGATAAAGCAAGCAGTATTTCTGAGACATATCCCAGGGCAAGCAGTCAGACCATCATGACAATGTTTCTCCGAAGTCCTAACTTTAAACTGCACCCCACTGAGAGAAAGTATGTGGGTCTCTAGTAGAGCTTTGGAAATTCAGGGACACTTAAGATTTGTGAAAGAGCTTGGACATCTTTGAGGACTCAAAGACTCAGAATGAGAACTTGTGAGCTCAAGAAAAGAAAGGGGAGTGGTGAAAATTCTCTCCTTAAAAAAACAGCATCGAGAGCAGAAAAACGTAAGTACTATAGAGTACTATCTCTCATCCCTCAAAGAACTGGAAACTATTTTTATGCTCATACAGAAAATACAGTTCAGGAAATATCTATAGACATAAGTAGGATAAGCAGGAATGACTTGGGATTTAAGTGCCTAAAATAAGGACAAAGGCTAGACCTGAAACTAAGGACTAAACCACTCTAGGAAACAGACTGTTTTATAATGCAACAAGACTGAGTAGTCCTGTGTAGGAACGATGAACCCAGAGTTGAGTACTCCTGACTCTAAGGACTTGGACTCAGAAGAGCCTAGAAGTTCTATTTCCAGAACTTGTGTGAACTCATAAAGTAACACAAGCTGTAAATAGTCTATACCCAGCCATGCTACCAATATGATAAGCAGGTTTTTGCACTTTGATGCAAGTTCCCTCCGAATATTACAATAATGAACTATCTTATACATTGGTATTGATCATGTTGTTATCTGAAATTGGAAATTAATGTTTTAATTAAAAATGTAAGGATACCACAATATCTACCTTCCAAGGATGTTGTGAGGTTTGATGTAACTTTTGTCTATGGGTTAGTGTTACTTTTTTGTTTTGTTTTGTTTGGGGCAGAGGGTTGGGGATGGGTTATGTTGGATGATTGCAAATCTTCTGCTATATGTACTGAGTCTGGATTTAGAGACATGAAAAATATCCCAAGACCCTACTAGAGCCATAATAGTGATCCCATCACAAATGAAGGCAACTGATGTGTAACACTGGTTCCTTCACATTGTTCTAGTGCATCAGGGTAGAAAACATGCAGAACCTTGGAACTAGTGTCAGTTAACCACAAGCTACCCAGGGAACTAGAATAGCTTTGCTCCCTTGTTGTCTCTGAGCATCAACCATTAGCCCCCAAGTTTTCTCAAAGGATTCTTATCTCTTCACTGACCCCACTCCAGGAATCCTGCCAACCTCATTCCAAGCCCTTGCAACACATCCACAGGGCCTGTTTCATATTCTGAAATAAGTGTGGTTTTACTGCTTTCCCTCCTGAAGAGACTGAGAACACACATTTTAACATGTTAGGAAAATGGGGCAGCCTTAAAATGACTGATCCCATTGCTAGTGACTCATTTTTAAAAGGACTTTTCCAGGTTAGCAGACAAGGCCCTACTTGGTGGGCCAGCTTCTGTGGGTTCACAGAAACCAAAGTACTGTGGGTTGCAAAGAATTAGCAGGTCATTTAAAAAGTAGACATGTCTTCACCCAGACTGTGGTTTTGCATGCTCAGGTTCTCAGTCTATGAGCTTTGGGGAAGGATCATTTTGGCTACTGGAAAAACCATAGCTTATTTTAAACGTCTGGTTGCCAAAGCCACCACACGTGTGGTCTGTGGATGACCCTTGTCTGCAGAATGACGAGGGAGGCACAGAGGAGGTTTGGGGCTCAGAGTGGCTTTACCACCAGGAGCATGACTGGGAGCCCTCGCCTAGCAGTTTCCACTCAGCCTGTGCTCAGAGCCTCTCCCTCCCATCTTTGCTTCTCAGAAATGCCCCCTAACCAGTAGCATCTTTTTTCCCCTCCTCTGGAGTTTTGCTTGGAATCCTCCAACCATATGGAGCACTGTAAAGTGTCCCCTCCTCCGGAAAGAGTGCCAAAGCCTGCTTTGAGCTAGCCGTGCTGACCTCACCAGAACATGATGAGCGCATCCTCGCATGTGAAACAGCCCTGCTGATACTGTCAATGTCTCCTTACCGTGTTCAATTTTTACACTGAAAAAAATAAAAAAATCCTGGTGTGTTTAAAATTAGTCCTGGTGCGTGCCTATCATTTGTAGTTGCTGCTGTCAGAAAATGGAAGGATTTCATTCTGCCCCAAAGAATATTTCCTTAATTTAGTCCTTCTGGCTATTTCTTTCTCTCCCCCGCCCCGCCCCCGCACCTTTTTTTTTTTTTTTTTTTTGGCCATGATGGGAATCAAACACAGGGTCTCACACATGCTCGGCAAAAGCTCTAACCACTGGGCTATATCCTGAACCCTCCACTGGCTGTTTCTTAAAGTCCAAATATCAAGACAAATGAAATTATCACTTAAATAAAGCATCTCCCCTAAGGCTTTGTTGAGCCTGCCCTTGGTGTCCTGCTTCTGGCCCGAGGCCCCCACGGTAGAGTTCTGGTTCTCCTGGTCCTTAGCTGGGGAAGGGAACTCAAGGAGGCTGAGAGGGCCTAGACTTGGCAGGATCAATACACTGATAGCATAGTTTCTTCCTACTCGATGCCCCTCCTTGCTCTCCCTCAACAGTCTTCCTAAACACTAGCCAAGACCTAGCTTTTTCATCTGTGAGTTCTCATAAACATTCTCATTGGGAAATTCAAGTTGTAATCATTAAACTCAGCCCCATTAAATACAGTCCGTAAGCTGGGGATGGTGTGCATGCCTGTAGTCCCAGCTACCTGGGAGACGAAAGCAGGAGAATTGCTTGAGCCCAGGAGTTCCAGATCAGCCTGGGCAACACAGTGAAAAGGACCCGTCTCAAAAACTGATATAATACAGTCTGTAGGTACTTGGAGAACCAAACCTAAGGTGTTGGGAAAAAACTCCTGGGAGAGTGGCACAGGATCAGGCAACTCTTCCTGTCTTGTCATCTTAGACAATGTTAAGAATGGTTTGAGAGATGATCCAGTCTTCTACCTAGCCTCATCTAAACCATCCCCACCCACCTTGCCCTCATCTGTGGAAGAGACAGGAGACTTCTGGAGCTTGGGATCTTCTGGAGTTTGGGGTCAGCAAGCCAGGTTGATGGCAGTGTGCCCTGGCTCTGTGTGGAGCACCATCTCCCTCCCTTCTGCTTTGAGGAACTCCAGCAGGTTTCCCGTTCCCCTCCACACCAAGGGCAGGGAGAAAGAAATGGCAGAGCAGCCTGCCTTTGTATTTTAACATTAAATAATTCAAATCGGCCTCTCCCTTGCTGATCATCAGCCTCAGAGAGAATGGTATGTGGACTTCCCCAGCCCCACTCCCTTCCCCAGGCAGAAGCAGTTCAGGGAGAAAAGACAGGGAGGGAGGCCTTGATCCCTTTTGCCAAGGAACAGGGGAGAGATCCTACTTCCTTCCAGCCGGAGGATAGTTTTCTTTCCTAATTCTTGGGAACCAACTTGTTGGTTTAGGAGGTGGTGAGCCTCCTGGAGGGGAAGCCACTCCACACCTGCAGCCTCCTTCTCTTCCTCCCCCATCCCTCAACACCCCAGGTCATTCATGCTGCCAGGGCCAAACCTCCACCTGCAGGCAACTGACACCCAAGGACAGGCAGGGCAAAGGACTAAGCTCCCTACCCTTTTCCCCATTTCTTAGAATCCAAGGTCTGAGGAGGAGTGGAGGCCAGAGCTTTGGAGAAGCCAGAGCTCTGCAAAGGCCAGAGCATGGGACCTTCTGGAGTTGGAGGATGGGCACACTCAGCCCAGGCCAGAGGTTCTAGCTGTGGAGCATTCCCAATTCAGACAGTTGTTTGCATAAAAGCCAAAAGCCACTGCACCTGGGGTGGGGAGGCCCTCTGGGGAGGTACTCCCTGACTTGGGGGAGAGTGGAAGGAAGGTGTCATGGAAAGTCCCTGAAGGACATGGGGTGTTGAGTTTGCTGCGGTTTTTTTTTTTTTTTTTTTTAACTCTATCTTGACCTGTGAAGTAGGCAGCTGCCTCCCTGCCCCCAAAATAACAGACCTTCCCCCAGAATAACATGCACATACCCAAGGAGAGAGCACTACAGTGGAAATATTGGAGGTTAGAGGGCCTATGGGTGATGTAACCTGCCCCCCCTGCCCCCCTCTCAGAGTGAGGGGACAGGAAGCCCCAGAACAGCCCTTTCCCATCACCTTACCTCCCTGCTCAGCCCACCAGCCCCCCAGACCAGAAGAGCTGCCTAGTCAAATAAACCACAGCCCTGGGGGTGGCTGTTAGATGGGAACTAGGGGGGCAGGTGCCACCTCCTCCCCAGGCTTGTCCTGCCAGTAGCACAATTCCAATCCCACCCCCACTGGAATTACATTCTCAGCCTCCCCACTCACAGACTCTTGGGAAGGGGTAAAAAAGTGAATCCACCAACACTCTTAAGTCCCAGCAAGACAGCCTGGAGCAGGCTCCTCGGAGCACCCCAACTACTGGGTTCCAGTCTCAGCATTGCTGCTCGCTGGTTACCAGCCAACACTTTACTTGTCCTCTCTGGGCCTCCCTGGAGTCAGAGGTCTTTTAAAGTCCTTCCAAATGGGGCTCTAAACTCAGCCTCAACCTCATTGCTCTACCAGGCTCCAGAACTTCCTGCGAACTCCAGAAATCAGACCAGGGTGCCTGAGGACTTATTCCCTGTGTCCCCTCAGGACCTGGGAGAGAGGGGCCACGATGTTGCTGGTGGTGGCGGTCTGTGATTTTCTTAAAAGGTCACTTTCTCAACTGTTCTATGAAATTTCAATCCTGCCCATAGGGGTGGGGGACAGAGAGGTGCCAGACTCCTGTCCCCTCACCTGTGGAACTGTAGGAGGCTCTGCAGAGTCAAGCACCCTTTCCAGGACTCTTTTGATTCCGCATGGACCAGACGCAGATTCCCGGGTTGGGGGCCTGGGAGAAGCAAGCACCGCGGGGGCCAAGAGGGGAAGGGGTGCGAGGAGAGGTGGGAGCCGAGGGGGTGTGAGGGGCGGGGCAGCTGCACTTCTGAGAAACAGCTCGGCGTCTCAGCAGCCCGCAGCCTAACCCCCCGCCTGCGGCTTCACAGCTCGCTCCTGCCGCCGCCCACGCCGCTCGGGGCCTCTCCGGGGGTCGGTAGCCCCGGTGGGGGCGGCGGTTGCAAGGGAGGAGCTGCAGCTCAGGGGGACAGCGGGGCGGAACCCAAGGCGGGTGGAAAACCGAGGAAGGCGTGGGTCGCGTGACATCCCGGGGGTCCCGAGCCCTGGACCTGGCCTGCCCGCGTGTCCCCCCGCCGCCCCCGCCCAGGTACCCTCCCATCACCGCCGGAGCGGGATCCAGAAGTGAAACCGCTCCGGGTCACAGCCCAGCGCCGCCGCTGCGCCCCGCCCCGCCCTTCCGGGCACTGCAGCCGGGCAGGATCTCCCGGCGCTCGGGCGAGAGCAAAGGAGGAAACGGGGGAGGGGAAGGGGAAGTGACCCGCGGGCAGCCGCTGCAGAGCGCGGCCTCTCCTGGGGGTGCCCGCTCCTAACCACCACCGGGAACCTCGCGAGGCGCGGCCCCAGCGCCGGGAGCCGAGGGCGCCGCGCCCGCACTTCCCCAGACCGCCGCTGGGTGTCACTGCAGCCGCGCGGCTGGGCTGGCTCTGAAGCCGTCGAGGGCTGGGCGCGGTGATCTGCCTGGCGGTGCGGTGGGTGGTGCTCACACTTCCCTCCACTGCCTGGTGTCTAGAGGCCCGGACCTAGCCCACCATCTCGCGAAGAAAAAGACTGGCTTCCGCATGGCGATAGGTTCGTGGCTGTGGCCCACGCGAGCCCCTCACGCGGTCCAAGGACAGACGGAGCGACATGGAATCTTGCTGGGCAGAGCTCTAAACAGCGCGGGGTGTGAGCCGTAGTAGCTTCCCAGTGCAGACCCGGTTTGGGGGAGAAGAAGGTGGGCGTAGATTGCTTTGCACACATGCTCAGACAACTGGTGGGATGCGTGCCCAGGTGCATCCTCCCTCCTACTGCAGCCTCACCTGATGGGTCACGCGTTACTCACCCCTCCAGCCCCCTACTCACCAAGCTTATCCCTTAGATTTGTGGGACCGGTAGCTCAGCTTGGGAGGACGGAACTCAAAGATGGGGGACCTGTATAGGGACTGATGCGTGTAAGAAGGCGGGGTTGGGCAAAGGCTAAGGAAAGAGGAGATCCCTGGAATCCTTTGAAGCTTTGGAATAGGGCCCAATAGGAATGCCCACTTCTATGTCCTGGAGGATCTGACCCAGGCCATGGAAATTGGGTTAAGTGTAGATGTACACTGCCATTGGCCACCCATATGTGGAGTGCAGGCAACCTACTATATTCCTGCATACAACTTCCTCCCAGACTTCATGGTCACAGGGCCCATTTTCACTACTGACACCCTAAGGGGATCCATGGTGGGCCCTAACGGGGTGGATTCAGTCTTCCCCAGACCATCCCAGATAAACCCAATCCAAGTAAAAACAACTGCGAACTACCTGCCACAAAAACACATGTCCAGTTCTACAGTTCCCCGGGTACCCAACAAAGAATAACTTGTTCCTTTGCAATAACCCTGCAAGGTGCCACCATTAGGCTCTGGTGGAGCACGAGCCTATTGAGCCCAGATGGCACCCTCACTTTCCCAAACCCACTTCCTGTATGGAGCTTCTGAGCCCACAAGAGGACTAGCCTCAGCCCCAGGATCACCCATTCCCTGAGCTGTAGAGTCTGGTCTGCATCACTCAAAGCCCCCTCAAGATCCACTTCCCTTGTTTACCTCCTCTCCTAAATCCCCACCTCAGCTGGGCGGTTGGGCCACTCTGCAGGGCCCCAGAGCTGAGATTCTGCAGACAGCACAGGACAGGGAAGCAATCTTTGTCCCAGACCCCTGCCCAGTGCACCCCTGATCTTCCTTGAACTTCCTTTTTCTGCCTGTTGTGTTGATTTCATTAAATGGCATGTGGTATCTGGGGAGGAGAGAGAGCAGGAACTGGTCAAAGCTTTTTCTGAATGGCCTGCCCGGGGAGGTGGGCTCCCCTAGAATTCCATTCCAGAGCCCAGAAAGTAGACACTAGGCCTCCCTGCCCTCCACACTTGACCAAGTAGAGTGAGTGAATGACCCGGATGTAGTCACAGAAGAAGTTAGAGTCACCCACGCCCTCCAGATAGGACCTCTACCTGGGTAGAGGCCCATGGTGCTGCCAGGGATGGCATGTCCCTGGCTCTAGGCTCACATGAACCACACTGGTCCCAAGAAGCTGGCGTCTAGGAGGCATTAAAGGCCACTTAGGGCCAGCTCCCTGGATATGGGCCCTGCATCAAACCTCTTTCAATGCCTGGGTCCTCCAAGCATGGGGAGATGTTGGGGACCTTACATTTTTTTCCCCAAATTCTTTTTATGATCTCTAAAATGTTATTTAATAAGCATGTACATTTTTTATAATCAACTCAATTAATTTTGAAAAGACAGAATTTGAGGTCCAAGCCTCTGCTTTCTCCACTAGGGAAAAAAAAAAAAAAAAAACCCTGCTTTCTTCCCTCCCGTCCAGATGTCCTCAGAACAAGCTTTCACTCTCCAGCACTGCCTCTGCCCTTGACAGTCCCTTCTGCTGTCCAGCCTCTGTAGGTCTCGCTGCAGGCTCTTTGGCGGAAGAGAGCAGCCCACATCCTCAGAACTAGTGTTTCTCACCTAGGGTCCTTCTGTGAGCTGGTTCAGTCCCCTACTTTTTCAGTTGCTGCATGTCCTCCAAGAAGCCAGAATTCCTAGCCACTCACCCAGGATGTCTAGCTGCCAGTCTCCAATATCCAGCTCTGCGCCAAATGCCACCACTTCTAAGGACTCCCAGCAGCCCAGGGCCCTCATAATGGCCAGTGTGAGAAGGGAGGAGGCCCCAACAGCTGCAATTCAGGCTGACTCTGTCCCTAACTTCTTCTGTGACTGCAGAGGGGTCACTCTCTTCAAGCCTCAGTTTTTCGCATTTGATATGCTTCCACATATCAGTCTCACAGAGACTGCGATTAACAATTGACTTAGAAGGACTTTGTCCCCTTCACAGTTCCTTGGGCAGTTAAGGGGCACTGGATCCTCTTTTTGAGCAGCCTAAACCTCTGGATGAACTTAAGAGCTGACTCACTTTGACTGTTACCCCAGCCTGGAACCCTGACACCCTAACCCTACCCCTCAGAAGTGGCCCTGAACATCCAAACTCTTTAATGCCCCAGGAGCAGCTAGTGATGGGGGAATCATGGCAGGTGGAAGGTGGCAATGGTCCCTGTCTCGAATCCAGGTAAAAAAGAAGCAAAATCTGCCCGCACTTGATAGATCTCCAGTAGGTTACAGGTGGAGTGTGAAAGGGGCCTCTCTGCCCCTGTCTGTCTGCCAGGCCTGGCTCCAAGCTCCCGGGCTTGGGATTAGCCAAGGATGGGGGTGCCTTGGTCACAAGTGGCTGCCAGAGCTCCAAGCCTGGCCCAGAGGCCCATTACCATGGCTGACCCTTCTCAAGTTCACCTCAGGACAGCCTGACTTCAGAGACTAGGCCTGCAGAGAAGGAAGGGGCTCTCCAGGGAGGACTGCCCTGCAGGCCACAAATACTCCCACTGTGGCTTAGAGGTTCCACCTGCAGGTCAACCAGATAGGGGGCAGCGTGTGCCCAGAATCCCAGAGACAGCCAGGACTTCAACCAGGACAAGGAGGTGACAGGGCTAGGAAGGGACTGTCCTTGCCTGTAAAAGGGGGTCTTCCTGTCTAGGACCTAACCAGTCTCAAAGGCTTGGGGAGAAGCTCTCCATTTAAAAAGAATTACAGATTTCTTTTTCTCTCTCTCTCTCTCTCTCTCTCTCTCTCTCTCTCTCTCTCTCTCTCTCTCTCTCTCTCTCTCTCTCTCTCTCTCTCCTTTCTTTCTTTTTCTTTGGTGATACTGGGGATTGGAGCCAGGGCCTCACACATGCAGGAAAGCACCCTACCACTGAATTACATCCCTAGCCCCACAATTATGGAAAAGTACAGGGAATAATTTAACAAATCCCATGTACTATCAGCCAGCTCTCAGGGACAACCCATAGCTATACCCACATCCACTCCCCTCACCTCTGGATTATTTTAAAAACAAAGCATCAGGTCATTTCACCTTTAATACTTCACAATGAGTCTCTTAAAGACTGAAAGAAAGAAAGAAAGAAAGAAAAAAAAAAAAAAACCCACAGCACCATTATCACACCTCAAAAATTAACCTTATTCCTTAATATCATCAAGTATCTCAGCAGAGTTCAAATTTCCCCCAAATTGCTTATGAATGATTTGCAGTTAGTTTAGATTTGAATCAAATAAGGTCAACACATCACATTTGGTTGACATGTATCTGAATTTCTTGGAATCTAGAGATTCCCCATCTTTACTTTTCTTGTAATTTTTTCTTTTGCTGTTGTTGTTGTCAAAGAAGAAATTGGGTTATCTGTTCTGTAGAGTGTCCCCATCCAGATTTTGGTAATTCTATCCCATGTGTCATCTCACATGTTCCTCTTTGCATTTCTTGTAAACTAGTAGCTGGATCCAAGAAATCCGATTCAGAGTTGACTTTCTGGCAGGAAGAATGCCTGCTTGGGGCTCCATGTCTAGAAGGGTGTGGCTGTGATTTGAGCAGCAGGTTCAGGTATTGTCAGTCGGATATGCTCATTACGAAGTTCCCATCAGGTGAGAGCTCTGGCTAGAAAACTCTTGCCCAAACACCTGAACTGGCTGCACAGCTGGCAGGTTTACATTTTGGAATGATCACTCTGGGTGTTGAGGGATGGGCTGGAGAAGGGAGCCAGACTCAGGGCTGGGTGCTGTGGGACTGCACGTCTGTGGCTTTCTGGAGGAGGTGGAATTGTAAGGACAAAGCAGATCTGGGGTTGGGTGGGGGTTGCGGGAGAGGCAGTGGCAGCAGAAGGAAGTCATGGAGCCATTGTCTTGGCCTTAGTGCTGGAGAAACAGCCGTGTCTCAAAATGTCCTACCAGCCGAAGACAAGGGTACTATGGACTCATTTCCAGTTCCCAGGCCCAGTTAGGGTCACTTGTGTAGTTCTACGCTGTCAGGATATCTAACCTGGACGATAGTCCCTCCCTTGTTATCCATTCATTAACTTGACAAGCAATTATTAGGCACCCAGAGTATGCCAGGCTCCCTGATGAGCACAGAGACTCTCAGATAATCATGACCCACCCCTGCCCCTGCCCTCCCTCAAGAAACATCCAGACAGGCCAGGATGTGGCCTCTGCCCATCTGACCCCTTCACCAAGGTCATCGCCGGTGTCTGCCTCTTCTGGGCCCCTTCATGACACTAACTAGCCAGATCTTGCCAAACGGAACTCATGGGTGTATCAAAAAATAACCTTTATTGTCACAAGTATAAAACACAGAAGACTGACTGGCCTCTCAGTCTGTATGAGGTGCAGGGCATGAGACCAGCTGGGCTCTCCCCACTTTTCTCAGAATGCCCTGCCCCGGAGCAGTGCCCCAGGAGCTCCAGAAGGGGAGAGGGCCTCCAAGTGCTTCCCCTTGGGGAAAAGGGTGGAGGGTGTATAGGGCAGGGGCATCTTCTGCCTGAGGGAGGTAAAGAAACGGGAAAGCTGGAGTGGGGAAGTCCCTCGATTGTCCATCACCCCACCTCACCTTCCGCACCCCCCGAGTCCACTTGGTTGGTATGGCGGGTCGCCTGATGCCGAGCTGAGACGGGCCTGGGCGAGGGTGGCCATCAGAAGGCCACGCGGGTGCAGCAGAGGCGCAGCAGGCATGGCAGGATGCCGCGGTTCAGCTGGTGGAACTCCACGAGCTGCAGCAGGTCGGTGAAGCGGGTCTGGCCGTCGTCCATGCTGAAGTACAGGCAGCCCTCGTCCTCGCTCTGGGCACGGCACAGAGGCAAAAGGTCAGGGAGGGCACCGGGTCAGGAGCTGCCTCCTGGGCCAGGGCTGAGGCCCCTGATTTTTTGTGCAGGGAGAAAGGAGACAGACTGGGGACTGGGGAACTCCTTATGGGACACTGATGAGGAAAACGGGCCGCTGGGAGTCCTATGTTCCCCACTGCAGGAATCCAGGAACAACGGGGGCTACTCACTGGCAGGATAAGATAGTGCTTAACTTTCTGCAGGTGGCACAAGGAGAGGACAAAGCCCTGTGGGTTTCGCTGACTCTCCCGGACCAGGAACAGGCTGCGGGGAAATAGGGCAGCATTACTGAGGATTCGTGGTTGCCGCCTTGCCCCAGGGTCTGTGATCCCAGGGTCTCTGGTCCCTGAGGGTCTGAGCCCCACCCAACCCTGCCCTTACCCATCCACCAGGCCCTGCTGCCCAATGAGCCGCTGGCTCTCCTCACGGGAAATGCGTCCATGGAACCAGGGCTGGGTGCGGTGGATGGCTGGAGTGGGGGGAAGTGGATGGGCTGTCACTCAGGGGAGGGGATCCCCATTCCACCAGGAATGCTCAGAGAAGCTTCGGCAGCCCCCCCACCCCCGCCCATCCCTAGGGCTCTGGGTCATCACCCACCTGCACTGAGGCTTGTGCCTGAGCTCGGGGTGGGCAGGCTGAGGCGGTGGTTCGTCTTCTTCTGCAGTGGAGGGGACATGGGGAGTTGGGGCATGGTTGGGAGCGTAACCTGGCAACCCCCAGCTGGGGGACCTTCCCCAGCCCCTCTCTTCTTTCTTCTCACTCCATGAAAACCCCTATGGAGAAGGGTCCCCACACAAACATGCAGATGGATGCAGGCCCCTCACCCTCCAGGCCTGGGCCTCCTCCAGAGCCGCACTCAGAGCTTCCCGGGGGTTCTCGATGACTCGCCCAGCATGGCCCGAGAAGTCCATGGCCACCAGGGTATTATCTGAGACACTCCTCTGGAGATGGAACAGGATGGGGAGGGGAGGGGATGGGTCAGAACAACTGCTCTGAACCAGGGCCTGGGTGTCCACCCCCACCCCCACCCAACACCCTTGGGTACACTCACCAAGGGCGGGGAACCCAGGTAGGATGGACGAAGGTGGCGCGACTGGGCCTGCTGATAATTCTTATACAGCTGCACCCCGTACTAAGGGCAGGGAAAGAAAGAGGGCTGAGGTCAAGAGGGTCTGAGAACTGGCACCTCCCAAACCAGGGCTCCTCAGGAGCAGGGTTGTTTCTGCTCTTGGCTAGAAGCCTCCTAAAGCCAGACTCAGGTTCTCAAAGAGCAAGGTGGTGATGCCCTCCTCATCCAGGAGACTTCCAGAGGGCTCCCCCATACTAGGGACCCCTCAGGCAGGATCTGCACTCCCTACACTCTCAGGGCCTCACCTTGAAGAGACGGAAGGCAGACAGCCAGCAGGTACGGCTCTGCTCATCCTCACTGCAGAAGATGCGAAGCCCCTTGTGGCCATTTCGAAGCTTGTTGGGCTGCGGAGAGAGAAAATGGACTGGTCCCGTATCTGCCGCTGGAACCAGATACCTGTCCTCGGATGTCCCATGGAGACCCAAGGAGTCTCCAGCAGTGCAGATTATGGAGAGAATTGTGTGGGTACCCAAGATGGAGCTCAGAGGCCCTAGGTAGGGCCCTGATGTCAAAGTAGATCCTGACCACCCCTGCCCCCACACCCCAGGACCAGGCCAGGGTCATCACCTTGACACAGAAGCCAAAGTCCGTGGGCATCCCGTAGAGTTTTCGGCCCTGGGTCACCACATACACATTGGATTCATTCACATCTGCCACATACTGTAGGTGCCTTGGATCCTGAGCATGAATAAGCAGGACTTGGTAGAGGCAGATCACGTCTCCCTATTACTGTCTCCAAGCCGGATGAGATTTCAGGACCAGAGAAGGGCAGGGAAGTACCCGAGGTCACACAGCAAATAGAGGCAAAGCCTAACTTGAGGGTCCAGGGCCTGGGTAGGAGGAGGGTCCAGGAGTTCCAACAGGGAATGGGTAGTTGAGGGGCTGGGACTGGCACCCTCATGACCTCACCTTGGAGGTACCCTTGGTGGAGTAATAGAGGCCAGACCGGCGCAGGAAGCAGAAGAAGCGTTTCCACAGCTTGCGACCTGAGCCCCTCAGCTGCAGGAAGCCTTGGATCTCGGGGAAGCTGCCTGCATTCAGGAAGTTCTGAGGAGAGAGCACAGGGTGAGAGGCCTCGTCCTCTTCCCTCCCCTCCGGCCCTGTGGGGAGGTGCTCAGTCTGCACCTATCGTCCCATTCAGTAGATGAGAAACTGATGCTCAGGTAAGGACGGTGACTTGTCCACAGTCACATAAAGGGGAGGCACAGGCTTCAGGCAGGGAAACCCTGGGTGATTTGGGAGAGTTGGGAATACGTGGCAAAGTGGGCGATCCTCTCACCTGAATGAGGTCTTCGTGGGATACACCTGTGTGTGCGTCCAAACAGCTGGACACCATCTTTTCTGGGAACAGGGAGTGCTAGGGGAGAAAGGGAGCAGGGGTCAGGGCTCAGGGGTCCAGGCTGAGGATCGGGGTGCTCCAGCGCCCAGAGTCCCCTCTCATACACTCACTGGGGAGCTCTTGAATAGTTCGTACTTGGCGAAGTTTTTCCGGAAGACGAAGCGGCTGTCTCCACCAACGGGCCAGGCTGCCTGCACTTCCACCACGGACTCATGGTCCTCCAGACCTCGCTCTGGGGTCAAGGGCAAAAAGCAGTGGTTAGCGGAGATTAACCAGGCCTCCCAGGTGAGCCAAGCCTGGCCCAAAATGTGAGGCCTCGCATCCTGGCTTGTGCGGCTCCCACGCCCCAACTCACCCAGTGCCAGGCAGGGGTGGCACTCCACCAGCCCCCAGTGCTCGTCGCTCAGGCCGTGTGCTCGCTGCACCAGCATCTCGCACACGTGGCGAGCCGTGGCGCCCGCCACCACCTCCACAGAGCGGCAGGCCCCATCCTCGCTGTACACCTTCACCACCTGCACCCCAGGAACTGCGGATGACTTGAGGCAGGGCAAAGGGTGGGACCCCTGGCCGAGGTGCCCAGCTCCACCCTGGGTCCAGGGCACCCCCATCCCTGCCTTTCCTTTCCCAGAACTCACATGAGGACAGCTGGCATCTCGAGGTAGCAGACCCCTTGCACTGGAGGGCACTCCAAGAAGGGGGGTCTGTGAGGGAGGGCTACAGAGCTCAGGGAAGGGGTTTGGGATGGAGGGTAGAGAGGTCGCCTGCCGCTCCTCCTCTGGGAGTTTCCTGCGGCAAGAGGAGGGCAAGGAGCCCCCGTGTACTATCAGGTGCTGATGTCCCCAGCAGGCCCTCCCCAGCCCCTTCCCTCCACTGTACCTGCTGGTCGGGATGGGCAGAGGCTGGGACCTCTTCACCTCCCCAGGCAAAGGGGCCTCAGGGGGTGGGGGAGTTCCAGGGGGGGTGCCCGGGGCTGGGCACAGTTCTTCTGGGGAGCTGCTGAGATGAGGTGGAGAGAGATCCAGCTCCATGACATCTGAGTGACAGGGTCTGAATGCAGCTGCTTGTGTGCCTTGTCCTGGGGAGAGGGGCCAAGAGAACTAAGGCCTGCTGACCTCACAGAGCTGGCAGGGTCCCCTTCTAAATGGAGTTCCCCAGAGCCCTGAGGACAGAATGAGCCCCATTTTCTAAAAGGGGGCCCTGAGGCCCAGAGAAGGAGGCCTTCATGCCCCTAAGGACAGGTGTTTGGACTCTGAGTCCAGTGCTCTTCCAGCCAAAGTCATTCAGTGGAAGAGCTAAGAGGGTCCCACTGAAACAACAGCGACCGACTCCACACCCCACAGACTGTCAGGGACTCAGTGCAGAGTCAGGGCAAAGGCCACCCCTACACCTCCAAGTGTGGGACACTCACTCTGCACGGCTCTGCCCCGGGTTTTTCCAGCACTTCCCTGCCAGACCCAGTTGCCAAGCCTGTTGTGGCAACACCAAGTGATGAGTGATACACAGAAGGGGAGAAGTTGGAAAAGGACAGGAACCGGAGGGCAGGAGGGTGGTTCAGCTGTGGTGGGAGGGGAAGGTCTAGCTGGGGGCCCTCGTCCCAGCACTCCCTAAACCTGTGTGCCCTCCCCAGACCCCTCGACCTGCCCAACTCTTTCCAGTATCCTCAGTGCTAGAGCCACGTCCTCTGAGAAGTCTTCCTGGATTTTCCACACTCAGACTGAATGGCTCCCTCTCAGGGCTGTGCTAGGGCCTCTGCACAGTTAGTGTGCACCTGTCTTACCCACACTGGTCTGAGGGCATGGAGCATCGCGCTTCCCAGGCTGAGCCAGTCTCATCCGTCTTAGCACCCTCAGGTGTTAAGGATAGGAAAGGGGCAAAGATGCCCCTGGTGGCAGAGGCAGTACTGCCGGCCTTTCTGCAGAAACCAAGCAGAGCCTTGGGCTGCGTGGAGACCTGAGAGGACTAGGAGAATGCTCTCCAGACACTGGACCAGTACTATGATGCTTTGGGGGGCACTCAGGGTTGCCACCTCCCATAGGGCAGGCACCTGGCCGTTCAGTGAGGGCACGAGGGACTTTGGGGGACAGGTGAGTCAGGGTGGGGCGGGACAGCACTGCTGGAGGCTCTACATTCAACCTTGACTCATCCACACAACTTCCTGGCTTAAGAGAAACACAAACAACCCTGCCCCCTGCCATCCCCAATCTACAGGTAGCCTGGGAGGATGGGGGAGGCCCTGGAAGGAACAGGATGGGGAGAAGGAGGATGCCGGCCTGAGGCTTCTCTGACATCACCTCCTCCTCCCCACCCTTGGCCTACATCCAGTCCAGGTGGGACCGCAGCAATCTGCCCACCTCCCAGTCCCCAGCCACCACCCAGCCACAAGCCCACTTGCCCAGGAAGGTGAGAGGAAATGCCCGGCCTGGATTACAGAGGCCTGTCTGGAATGGAGCTCATCTCCTCGTGTAGCCCCTCTACCTCCACCCAGAGGGGCGCCCAGATTTTCCTACCATGGGTCTGGGGCCCAGCAGGCTCCCATTTCACAGTGGATAACCCATAGGGCTGAGGAGGTCATATCCGGCCCAGGGGCTTTTCTGCATCACCCTGGGCATGAGGTTCCTCCTAACACGTTCTAAGTGTCCTGACCAGCAGTTACCACAGGAGCAGGACTGAAAAGTCAAAATACCCAAGTGGGCAGATTGGCAGGCGGGGTGAAAGGTCCCAGGGAGCCTGGGAGAGTTGGTGCAGTACGGGTCCTACCAGGACCAGCAAGGGTAAGAAACACCACCATCCAGGTCACCAGACACTAGCACTCGAACACCAACGCTCAGGGCCCCATCCCCTGCGGCGGCTGCTCCTTCCCCAAAGAGGGACCAACAGTGGCGAGCGGGGAAGTAGATTCAAGGCGGGGGCCGGGCGACCTCCAGGAGGGGATCCCTCCACCCAGCCTGCCCTTCAGACCCTCCCAAGGATGGGGAGAATGGGACAGTACTGATCAAAGAGAAGAGGTGGGAGGAGGCGACCCCTCCCAAGAGGTCTGAAGCTTTCTGACTGGGGTCTCAGCAAAGCTTGCTGGAGAGACCGGTCCCCAAAATCAATTTGTCCCCCCATCACCGCAATTACAAACCAGGGCTTCCCCAACTGCCTCTCCTGCCCCAGCGGCTCCAACCCCACCCTCCTCCCTACCCTCGCAGCCGCCGTGTTTACTTCCTGAATCCTGCCCCACCTGGCGGGCCCCAAGGGCGGGTGGCGAGGCCCAGTGTTTAGGGCAAACAGAAAACAGGGCCACCGTCCCAGGGTGTGGGGAGGGGCTGGCAGGGCCAGGCCTGTGCTGGGACCTGAGGGGCAGGAGGTCGGGGTCGGGCCCAGGACTGCAGGCCAGCCCCTCGGGGATTTACTGGAGGCGGGGCTTGGCGGGGGGGGGGGCGGTGCAGGGTCCAGGTGAGGAGGTGGGAAACCCCTAGATGACCCGCAGTCGAGGGCGGGCCCAGGACACCGAGGCCCCGCCCACTGACTCTCTGGAAAAAACACCCAATGGGAGAGAGGGGGGCAGCTCTTTTAAAGTTTAATTTGGGAAGAATGCTAAAGCGTCCCCTGTGGAGTTAATCATTATTTTGCCTTCAGGGAGGTTCTCCCCCCTCCAACACGCACACAACAGGACCTCTGGGGAAAAAGGTAGCGCAGAGTCCAGGCCTGGCAAGCCGGGGGCATTTCTGGAGGACAGAGGGATTGGGGGACCCTACTACCTAGTCCACAGGTGCATTCTGTGTCCCCAACCCGCCAGCCTCAGACCCCAAGCTGGGTCTTTTCCCACTCTCATCAAACAAAACCACCTGCCCCCCACTCACACACCCTCCACGGGCCCCACTGCACTGTAACCCCCAGCATCCATCTCTTCATTCAGAAGCCAGGCGGGACCCCGGGCCCGGTCCCACGTTTCCATCGCGGGCAGTACGCTGTGTTCCCGACCGGGGAATACAATGAGGAGAGATGGCGCTTCAGTGATTTGGAAAATCCCTCTCCTTTGCTGCCCTCCAAATTCGAAGGTGCCCCCCACCCCGCCCGCTGAGGCATCTTAGTAGAGACTTGGGGTAACACAAACTGAGGTCAGTTGGACTGAGCAAGGGAGGGAGGGCCATCTCGGTATCTGGACCCCTTTCCAGCTCTTTCTCGGTAGGTGGGGAAGGGCTCGTTTCCGCGGGAAAACGAGCCTCCTAGAGGAACCACTCCGAGATCTCACATCCCATCTGCATCGACTGGCTTGTGTGTGTCCGGCGGGGAGGGAAGGAGGGAATGCGGAGGGCGGGAAATGAAAAGGGGGGGGGGGGGGGGACGAATGGGAGATGGGAGGAAAAGAGAAATTGGGAGGCCGCAGGGTAACACAGCAGGAGAAAGAATCTTCCCATGCGGAGCCCAGACCTGCCCTGCATCCCGTCCCCAAGATGAAGTGCCCACTTTGGTCCTTACCTGGACCCTGGGCGTCGGAATACCTGGCTGGAGCCACCGGTTTGGGGAGGAAGACGTCAGGCCCTTAACTACCTGTCCTTCCCCCTCACCCCCGCCCCTGGCCTGACATCACCAAGCGGGGAAGGAGAGGGGGAGAGCCAGGCGGCCGTCTGTCCACCCACCTGGGCAGCCGGCCAGCTCCGACTGAAAAGGGCACAGCCTGGGGCCCTAGTGCTGCAGGGTTGGGGGGTAGGAGCAGGCTGTCCTGAGACAGATCTCGATCCGCTTACCTGAACGAGCCCCAGCAGTAGCAGGACACCGGGTCACAGTCTGGCTCTGTCTAGGGACCCCAGGTACCTGAATTTGATTACAAAAACACTCCGGCTTCTCTACGGGTGGTCGGATAGTGTCCCGACTTTGGACGTAGAAGTCGGGGGAGGAGGCGGGAGCTCTGCGTGTCCAGATTCCAGGCCCAGGGAAACTAAAATTATCTTGGGCAGGTGGGGGCGGGGCCTAGGGAGGCGCCCGGGAGGAGGAAGCAAAGGAGGAGGGGCGGGGACTCCAGACACTACGCGACTGGGATTGTTTTTGCCCTTCCTAGCCTGGCAGCAGGTGCCAGGGGAGGGTCAAGTACCTGGGGAGAGGCGGGGAAGACGGTCGAACAAAACAGCCTGGAGAGCGAAGTTCAAGAGACGTGACTACCTGGTTTTAGGGACTTGAAGATAAGGGGAAACGGCCCTGCTCACTCTTCCCCACGCCCCTTCCCAATGCTGGTCAGTTCATTGGCCTTGCTAGGGGGCCCGTCGGCAGCTTTGGGTTCCACCCCTTAGGGCAAAGGGCACTCAGAAAAAGAGACACCAAAGGGGTGTCCAGCAACCGGTCCTGCCCCTTGACCTCCAATTACATTTTGGCCACCCAGGCTGCACCCCGGCCCCTTAGAGGCACCCAAGGTTTGCCCTCCCTCTGAGCAAAGTCCAGGTCTCACCTTTTATTTATTTATTTATTTTTATTTTTAATCGAAAGGGTCAGGCAGGTCGCACAGCGGGAGGGGCCACGGCGATCTGTAGAAAGCTCTGGCCCGGCCGCAGGCAACTCCTGTTAGAGTAATACTCTAGCTTTTTCATTCAGCCTTAGATAAAAACACAGGGGAGAGGGGCCGGGTAGCCATGATCCAAGGCAGGGGCCACCTCCCAGCTCGTTGTTGGTTACAGTTGAGAAAACAAACAATCCATGGGGTGATAAGAGGTCTGCCCTGGGGGAGCACGGGGAAGTGGCTCCAGCCTCGAGTTTCTCCAAAATGAATTTTCCTTGAAAAAGTTGTGTGAGTGGGCCAAGAAAAGCAGTGGGGGAGCAGCAAGAGCACCCAGGCCACAGAGCAGCTTGATCAGAGGTAGAGCAGACAATTCACTCACTCATGTAGTCAGCTGTTTTAAGTACCTACCATAAGCCAGCCCCATGCTTGGTACATGCAACAAAAACAAACCCCACCCTTAGGTGCAACCCAGTTAGGGAGACCTACCAAACAGTCTCACAAATAAGAAATGAAAGGTGACAACTATGCTGAGACTGGTTCACACAGGGACTTAGGGAAGCCCTCTCTGTGGAAATGACAATTGAGCAGAGAAGTGCCAATGCCCTTGGCAGGAGGGGACACAACCTGCAAAAACTGACATGGTGGGGAGAGAGGGGAAAGAGGCCACACAGGTTAGCCTGAGCAGGTGTGGAGAAAAGCAACTGTGCTTCTGAAAGGGTAGCCTGGGACCACGGGTCTTCATGGCTCCTAGGCTTCTGAGAAAAACAGATCATTGGGCCTCCCCAGCTACTAAATCTCCATCTCTGGGGCAGAGTCCCAGGAATGCGTGGTATTGACAAGCCCTCAGGTGGCTGTTCTACAAACCGGGTCTGAGAGCTATCTGTCCTGTTTGTCCAGATTGACAGGAGTGGTGGGCAGAGGCCAGACCCTGCAGGTTCCATCTGGGCCTAAGTAGAGGACAAAGCAGTGGTCAGGTTTACATTTTGTAAAGATCACTCTGGATGTTGAAAGATGGGTTGAAGAAGGGAGCCAGGGCTGAGTGCTGTAGGACTGCACTTCTGTGGCTTTTTGGAGGAGATGGAACTATAAGGACAAAGCAGATCTGGGGTTGTGGAGGAGGGAGAGGTGTTGGTAGTTGGTGACACAGGGACTTGGGTGAGGTCATGGAGCTATGATGGTGGATGCACAATTGTGGGTTTATCACAGAAAGATCCACTCAAAGGATGTATAAATTATATCTGAATTTTTTAAATAAAAGAAAAAAAAACAAAAAGATAGATTTGCAAATGCTTCTTAACTTATGAGGGGGTTTCGTCCCAATAAACCCAACATAAATTGAAAGTATCTTGAGTTGAAAATGCATTTAATACACCTACCCTACCAAGCATGGGTCAAGTTTCTACTGAATCCTTATCACATTCACCACATTGTAAAGTCAAAAAATCATAAATCAAATAGTGGTAAGTCAGGAACCGTCTGCATAGGTCAATGGAACAAAAGAATTGAGAGTTTAAATATAAACCCTTACAATTCTAGTCAATAAATTATTTATTAATTAATTTATTTATTTATTTTAGTATTGGGGATTGAGCTTAGGGACACTTTACCACTGAGTCATATCCCCAACCCTCTTTATTTTTTCTTTTGAGACAGGGTCTCACTAAATTACTGAGGACCTTGCTAAGCCACTGAGATTGGTCTTGAACTTCCAATCCTCCTGCTTCAGAGTCCCATGTTACAGGTGTGTGCCACAGTGTGTGCCTGACCAATTGATATTTGGCAAAAGTGTCAAGACAATTTGATAGGGGAAAAGATAGTCTTTGGGGGAGGAAAATGAGGGGGCTGGAACCCAGGGCCTGCTGATGCTCAGCAACTGCTCTATCACCGAGCTACTCTGCTCCAGACCCCTCCCTTTTTTTTTTTTTTTTTTGAGACTTAGTCTTGCTGTATTGCCCAGGTTGATCTTGAACTCAAGGAATCCTCCTGCCTTAGCCTCCTAAGTGGCTGGGACTACAGGCACATGCCACTGGCTATAAAAGATAGTCTTTTCAATAAATAGTGCTGTGGCAATTGAATACCCACATACCAAAAGATGAATGAGATACTTACCTCAGAGGATACACAAATATTAACTCTAAATATATCATGCACCTAAATGTAAGAGCTGAAGCCATGAAGCCATTTTTTCTAGATAAAATCACGGGAAGAAATTAAAAAGGATTAAAAAATAAAAAGCCACAAGAAGAAATCTTTGTGACCTTGGGTTAAGAAAAAAAAAAAATGTCTAAAACAACAGCAAAAACACAATTGTCATAGAAAATTATATATTAGACTTCATCAAAATTTAAAATTTGAGGAGCTTGGACTACAACTCAGTGACAGAGCACTTACATACCATGTGTGAGGCTCTGGGTACAATTTCCAACACTGCCAAAAATAAATTAAAAATTAAAAATTTTGCACTTTAGGTGGGTGTAGTGGCATACTTGTAATCCCAGTGACATGGGAGACTGAGGCAGAAGGATTTCAAGATCAAGGCAAGCCTCAGCAACCTAGTGAGAAGCTGTCTCAAAAAAGGTGGGGGACCTGGGGATGTAGCTTAGTGTTGTGTGCCCCTGGGTTCCATCCCCCAGTACCCCCAAAAAGTGCATTTTAAAAAACATCATTATGGAAAAAAAGAAAAGAAAAAAATCATTATGTGGGGTAAAAAGGGCTGGGTATAGCTCAGTTGTACAGTGCTTGTGTAGCATAAGTGAGGTCCTGAGTTTAATCCCCAGTGTAAGGATGAGACAGGGAAGCTAGTCAAAGACTTGGAGAAACTACCTGAACATCATGTATCTCATTACAGGCTTTGTATCAAGAATATATAAAGAAGTGGGTGAGGTGGTTCAAGTCTGCAATTCCAGCGGCTGGGGAAGCTAAAGCAGGAGGATCACAAATTCAAGACCTGTCTCAAAATAAAAATTAAAAAGGGCTTGGATGTACCTCAGTGGTTAAGGGCCCCTGAGTTCAATCCCTGGTACCCACTCCTCCCTCCCAAAAAAGTGTGTGTGTGTGTATATATATATTTTTTAATATATACATATATAATATATAAATATCTCTTACATATGGACAATAAAGAGATAAGTAACCCAATTTAAAATAGGTGAAATAGCTGGGAGAGGTGGCACATGCCTGTAATCTCAGTGGCTAGGGAGGTTGAGACAGGAGGATCTTGAGTTCAAAGCCAGCTTCATTAACTTAGTGAGGCACTAAAGCAACTCAGTGAGACCCTGTCTCTAAATAAAATACAAAAAAGAGCTGGGGATGTGGCTAACTAAGTGTCCCTGAGTTCAGTCTTTGGTACAAAAAAAAAAAAACAAAGGCAAAGATCTGAATAGATGTTTCTTCCAGTAATATATATGCATGGCTAATGACTACATGAAAAGACGTTCAAAATCATTAGTGATTAGAAATGCAAATTAAAACCACAGTAATATACCACCTTTCACTCACTAGAATAGTTATCATCAAAGAGACAGACAAGTATTGATGAGGATAGAGAGGGAAAAAATATCCTTGTATATTGTATTGCTGGTGGGAATGTAACATGGTTGAAAAAGGGTTTGGTGGGACTGGGGTTGTGGCTCAGTAGTAGGGCACTTGCCTAACGTGTGAGGCACTGGGTTTGATTCTCAGCACTGCATATAAATAAGAGAATAAAATAAAGATCTATCAACATCTAAAAATATTTTTAAAAAGAAAGAAAAACGGTTTGGCAATTTCTTAAAAAATTTAAACATAATCTTAACCATAGAATCCAGTAATACTACTCATAGGAAATGAAATGAAATGAAAATACACATCGATACAAACACGCCTGCATGATATTTATAGCAGTATTATTCAAAACAGACTGGAAATGTCCATCAACTGGGAAATAGATAAATAAAATGTTTTTATCCATAGAATGGAATACCACTCCGCAATGGAAAAGGAACTACTGCTTGTAGGACGATGATCCTCTACAAATATTATACGAAGTGAAAGAAATCAGAAGCAAAAGACCACATATTGTATGATTCCATTCATAAGAAATATCCAGGAAAGGGAAGCTTATAAAGACAGAAAGCAGTTTAGTGGTTGCCTATGACTGGAGTTGGGACCTGAAAGGATGACAAACAGGCAGAAGGGACCTTATTAGGCTGTGTTTTGTAACTGGATTGTGATGACAGTTGCACAACCATACAGATCACTGAATTATTTAAAAAAAAAAAAAAGTGTGGGAGGGGCAGTTTAAAGGGACACTGCAGTGGGTGACTTATTAGGATACTATCACGATGCTCCAGAGAGGGAAGAGGCAGCGAGGACTTAGGCAGCCTCTGCTTCCCAAGTTGCAAAATGGTAATGCTCATGCCAGTCCTCTAGTGAGAAGTCGAGATGAGACAGGGGATGTGCAGGAACTGTGTGCAAGTGATGGGGACCCCGAAGTGCACCAAGAGGCAGTCGCAAAATATTGGAAAAGGAACGGCGTTGGGGCTTCGGAGTCCAAAGAACTTGAACGTAGGACCCTGGGGTGTTTTAAAATACTAGGAGCATACCAGCGAAAAATGGCAACTATTACAAACCATCAGTCACTCCATCCCTATCCCTAGAATGCTTGCCCACCACTTTCTCTCCCTTTTATAAACTGGAAAGCCCTTTGCAGCCTAAGTTCATCAGCTTAAGCAGGGCCACGAAGTCCGGCGGACCCTAGGTGCGGGGCAAGACACCCGCTCTGAGACTCGGGGACAGGAAAGGTGTGGACGCGCGGGCCCAGCCGGCTCGTGGACTCTGGTTCTGCGAGCTGCGGTACAGGACCAATACGTAGCACTAGCAGCAGCCTGCAAGGGGCGCCCAGACGCTGCGCGCGGTCCCGCCACGCCCCGCGGCCACGCCCCGTCACGTGCTCGCGGCATCGCGTCACACCCGGAAGCAGCGGCCGGAGCAGAGCCGGCAGCGATGAGCGGGGATTCGGGGCAAGTGTCTGTAGCGCCTCCTCCCGGGGAGGTCGAGCCGGGCAGTGGGGTCCGCATCGTGGTGGAATACTGGTGAGCAGTCTGGCTGAAAGGGCCCCTCACTGTCCCGGATGGAGGTGGGTCCACGGGAGGCCCCTCCCCCGAAACCCCAGCGCACCCTGTCTCTTCTCCCTAGTGAACCCTGCGGCTTCGAAGCGACCTACCTGGAGCTAGCGAGTGCTGTGAAGGAGGAGTATCCGGGCATTGAGATCGAGTCGCGATTGGGGGGGACAGGTGAGGTCCACAGAACACCTGCTGAGTCAGTCTGTGTTCTAAAATCAGCTCTCCTACTTTCTAGGTCTGATATTGGCTGCTTTATACAAAGTGCCCAGCAGTGTTTTGCACATAGTAAAAATGCCCAGCCACCGTACGTCCCCTTGCATAGGTCAGGGAGCAACGGATAAGGCCAATAAGGAGTAACCTGTTAGACGTAATAGGGTGGGTTTGGAGTGTAGGGAGCCCTTCATTAAATGACAAAGGGACACCTAGTTGAGGCCTCCTCTGTGTCCCATTGAGTTGACACTCAGCTGAGGAATAGCTGAAGGAGCTACAGATGTCTCTGATGGGGCTGATGGGGTAACATGAAGGAGCCTGTGAGGAGCCTAAGGAATGTGGAGGGCCTCCCCTGAATTTTGCCTGTTCTCCGCATACTATTCCTTCATGCCTTTATTTCATACTAGGAGCCTTTGAGATTGAGATCAACGGACAGCTGGTATTCTCCAAGCTGGAGAATGGGGGCTTTCCTTATGAGAAAGATGTGAGTATTTGCAGCCTTGGGGGGACCCTGGGACATCCTGCCCTAGCAGTGCATCATCCCATTCCACATCTCTACCCTCTAGCTCATCGAGGCCATCCGAAGAGCCAGTAATGGAGAACCCCTAGAAAAGATCACCAACAGTCGTCCTCCCTGTGTCATCCTGTGACTGCACACAGTTCTGGGTTCCTGCTCTGTTCTGGGATCCAGACCTTGGTTTCCCCTGGTCCTGCTGGGAACAACCCTGCCTCTTCCCCTCACTTAGCTCCTGGTAGCTAAGAGATCCTGCCTCCACTTTGCCCCTTTGGGCAATAGAAGGGAACAGAAGCTTCTGTGGTCTTGAGGGTAAGAAAGTGATGCTCTCTGTGGACATTTCACATCCACCTTAATACCCACTTCTCAGAATCAGTGCCCACAAAAGCCCACTCCCCTCCCCAACTTGGCAATACCTGTCAAATGCCACAGATTTAATTTATTCCCGAGCCCTGGGCAGTGTCAGCAGTTGGCAATAAAGAGGCACTATGAACATTTGTGCCAACTAATGTGTATTTGTGTCCATTCTAGGATTGGGGATGGGGGGCACAGAGGTCAGCCTGGCCTTGACACTACCTGGTGGGTGGGCTTTTGCTGTACAACTGCTGCTTAGTTCAGTGAGTCCCTTTCTTAGCTAAGGCAAGGAAAATGAGCCACATAATAGACACTCTCGCTTCTTTCCCCTTTCTACCCCCATAGGGAGGAAATGACCCTAGTCTAGTTGGTGGTCTTAGGAATGAATTTGTTTAAGCAGGAATGATCTGGTTGTCAAAAGGCTCCCAGATCAGATTCCTAACTTCCCAATACCCCCAACCCAAACCCAAGCCATTCAAGCTCGGGGAAGATTCTTCCCACTCACTCTGTAAAGTGAAGTGAACACTTCGGAAGTGTTTACCTATAAGGTGAACAGTAGAGTCTAGCATAGATTCACCCCCAGATATAGGCTGGGGCTCAGCTCTTTTCCAAAATCTATTTGCAAATGAAATGGAGAAAATGGGTGTAGAGAAGGGACATCTCTCCCCACCCTAGGGACACCTCCCTCCCCTTTCCACACAACACCCACTCTCCCTCTGGGTCCTTAATTCTTCTTTAAAAAACAAGTAAAAACAAGGGCTGGGGTGTAGGTCAGTGGTAGAGTGCTTGCCTAGCATGTGCTAGGCCCTGCATTGGATTCTTGGTACTGAGGCAAGAAAAAAACAAGTAAAAACAAAACAAAAAAGCACTCTGTACAAGGATTGGTCTGGATGCTAGTACAGCTCCCTTACTTCTGGAGAGCGGCACTTGGTCTCAGGGACAGGCTCCCAGTGTCTTGTTCTCAGAAACTCCCTTGGGGCCTCTTTCCTCCTAGATCCAGCTTCTCTCTTGCTCTTGATTCTTCAGTAGGAAGGATCTGGAAGAGGGCCAGGCTGGGTCATAGCCGCAGGTGAGGAGACTGTGGCCTTGGCATCCATTTGACCCTAAAGTCTAGTGGGGCAGGGCTCCAAAATCCACCCAGACACACCAGTGCTGCCTCCATGTCCCACCAGGCTGAGTCCCTCTCAGCTGCCTGGGAATTCAAGCAGGAAGGAAGATTCCTTAGGCACATTCCTGGCATGGCAGTTTCCCCTAGACATGGTCAGAGGGTTTCACGATGACGTGGCCACAAGTCAGGCCTTCCCACTCCCTGAGAGCACAGCAGGGCCTCAGCAGACTTGGCCTCTGGCTCACACTGGCACATCCAGGCCCAGGTACTCGGGGTTCTCTGCTGTTGGGGTCCCTTCAAAGGTGCTGGGTGGAGATCCCCGCTCTGATGGGTCCTGGTCCCAGTAATAGAGGTTGTCAAAGGCTGGGCTGAAGGCAGGAGGAGGGTGGGGCTGAGGGGCAGCACCTCCCCTGGGTGCCAAGTACTCAGGGTTCTCCACAGTACCCCCAAAGGCAAAAACGTCTTTGACAACCCCATTCTTCCCAGGGGAGAGAGTCTTGGGTCTTTCCAGAGTGGTACCAGCAGGGCGGACAGTAGGCAGAGGACCCTCCAAGGGTGAAGGTGGCTGTGGCCGAACCTCTGGCTGGTTCACATATTCTGAAAGGGAAGAGGACTTGTTAAAGAAAGAACCAGGTGTCCCAGCCCCTATTACTGCCCCCACAGCCAGCCCCAACTCCCCCACTTCCACATCTCCCAGCTTGGGCTTGGATTCCATACCGGGCTGGGGGCTGCAGGTCAAGGGGGCAACGTAGCCATCAGTCTCAGGGGGCAGGGGCACTGTGGGGTCCTCGCTGTACCGCTGTAGAGGGTTGGGGTCATGTGTGGGGAGGCTCTGCAGCCCCTTGGCTGCCCCTATTCCCAGGTCACCATCAAACACATCAGAGCCAGCCCCTTCTGAGGGGGCCAGAGGAGACCTTGGGGGCTCTTCTTCAGAGGGCTCCAGCCCCAGTGTCAGCTCACCAGCACCACTCTGGGGACAAAAGAGAAAATTATGATGGGGGTCACTTCTGGGTCTAGGAGGGGGACTCTATGGAAGGTGACAGTATCACAGGAGAAAAACAGGTCACCTTTGGGGTATGACAGTCACGGTGGAAAGAATGGGATGGGATGCAGCAAGAATCTTCCCTAGGGACAGTGAAGAGGTGAAGGTTGGGAAACATCAGAGAAAAGGACCCTCGTCCATTGGGGCGGGGGAGGTAAGCAAACGACCACCAGTGGGACCAAAGGCACTGACCCTGGTGGATGAGCTGCGGTGCCTGCGGTGGGCTGTGCCCCCAGCACCTGGGGCAGGGTCTGGGCAGAAGAAGCCCTGTTGGGGTACCAGATACTCCTCAGCATCCACCAAATCCCCCATGTCATCATCCTCCAGCAGTGAGCGGTAGAAGGTGCTGTCCAAGGGGCTGGCTGGACCCAAGTCCTCATTCTAGGGAGGAAGGAGAGAGGGGGGCAGCTCCTCACCAACCCAGAGCATGGCCTCCCAGGAAAGCCTGGCGCCCCGGCATCCTCTGCCTTTCCCACCCTCTGAGAAGGAGGGTGCGCTTAGTCAGAGGTAGTGAGAGGCAGGAACACCCAGTACCTGGATGACTACAAAGCGCTGGGGATCCCTGGCCATGCGAGAGAATTCAGCCACCAACTCCCGGAATCTTGGCCGACATTCGGAGTCTATCATCCAACCTGGGGTGTGAGGGAGCTCAGCATGCAGCCTGGGTGCTAGCTGCCTCTCCTCCCCCACCCCCTCTCCTGTCTGACCTAGACAACTCCCAGTGAGGCCCAAAGCCTCTCACGTGGTAGAGAAGCAGAACTGGACTCTGGGGTTTTGAACTAGAACCTTGGGGCATTTCTATTGGTTTCCTTTTGCATGAAAGTCTTTGGCTAGTTCTTCCTCTACAGCACCTCAGGACTTCCACTGTGAATAGGATATGAGATGGTTTTGAGGCTCCTTCAAGTATACCAGGGCCCCTAGGTCCATTCACATTCTGCTTTTTGTCCCCGCCAAGTACCTTGTTGGGCCCCTCCACCCAGCACTTGCCACCCTTCCTCCATGCAGCCAGCACAGCCCCGCCACACACATTTAACCATGATCATGTAGACATCGATGGTACAGATGGGAGGCTGGGGCAGTCGCTCCCCCTTCTCCAGCAGGTCAGGGATCTCCCGGGCTGGGATCCCATCATAGGGTTTGGCCCCAAAAGTCATCAGCTCCCACACAGTGACACCTAGGACAGAGACGGGCATCAGGAGGAGGGGAACCAGAGGCTCTGCCCAGGAGCCTGGTGTCCTGGCAGAGAGAGGGAGACATACTGTCAACAGACAGGATCTACCCAGTCTTTCCACAAACCCCTGGATGAGCACAGAGCCTGCAGGGCGAGGCACAGGTAGCTCTTCTCCCTCCCTCCCTCCTCCAACCGTGTTCTCATCCTTCCACCAGCCTTCCCCACCCCACCATGGCCCCTCATCCCGCCCTGCCGCTGGCCCCATAACGCACCATAGCTCCACACATCACTCTGATGGGTGAACCGCCGACGAAGAATGGACTCCAACGCCATCCACTTGATGGGCACCTGGGAGAGCAGAGGAGGAAGTCCTCCAACTGGACGTGGTGGGGAGGTAGCCCTTCTCAGAGTTCTTGGGGGGGCAGCATCCCACTCTGCCCTGTCTAGCTCTGCTCCCGCCTCTGACCTTGCCGCCATCTGCATGGTACTCTGTCTCATCAATGTCCAGCAGCCGAGCCAGGCCGAAGTCTGTAATCTTCACATGGTTGGGACTCTTGACCAGCACATTCCGGGCAGCTAGGTCCCTGTGCACGAGCCGCACATCCTCCAGGTAGCTCATCCCCTGGAATGGGAGATACCAGGGTGGATCTTGGAGTCAGGCCTCACCCTGGCCATGCTGCCAGGAAACATCCCATCCTAGCTCTGTGTGGCAAGAAGGGCTTGCTCCCAAGGGGCAGCAGAGCCAGGCTCCCAAGTGCATACCTTAGCAATCTGCACACACCAATTTAGCAGGTCCTGGGAGCCCAGGCGGCCACGGTGTTCTCGGACGTGGTCCAGGAGGCAGCCATAGGGCATAAGCTGTGTCACCAGTTGCACCGTGGATGTCAGGCAGATGCCCAGGAGTCGGGACACATATGGGGAGCCCACACCAGCCATCACATATGCTTCCTGGGGACACGGGCACACCAAGAGAACATGGGAGACCAAAAACCCCCAGCTACCACCCTTCCCTCCCAAGGGGTGAGGGTGTGGTTAGGGACCCTCGCCCTGCCCCAGCTGACTCTGTCCATCACACACCACAGCTGGGCTCTACAGACGGGTTAGTCAAGGTTTAGAGGCTCCACCAACTTCAACCCCAGTGAAGAGAGAACAGCCCCCAAGCCCTGCAGCCAGGAGGTCCCTCATTAGATTCTCGAGGGGCTTACATCCAAGATTTCCTTGTTGGCTTTGGGGGACGTGTTTTCCCTCAACACTTTGATGGCCACAGGGATTTTCACATTCTCCCCGTCAGGAATCCAGATGCCCTGAGCAGAAAGAGGGGTGTATGAGTGAGGATTGTGGGCCAGCTCCCGCTGGCCTCAAGAGGTCAGTCCCTGTGCTCTGAACACCTTCTCTGCCTGCCAGCTTGGCCCACTCCCCCTCCCAAACAGCACTGCCCATGCTCTTGGCTGTCACCCCCACTCCATATCAGAACTCCTGACCACCCCCCGTCCCTAGGCACCCACCCAGAGCCTGGCTGCCCCTGACCTTGTAGACTGTGCCAAAAGCTCCGGATCCAAGAACTTTCACCTTCCTTAGCTCTGTCTCTTTCAGGATTCGCATCTGAGCCTGGTTGGGCATTGCGCCGCTGGGCGTCAGTGGCTCTACCAGCTGAGTGAGGGAGCAGTGGGTCAGTGCTGGGATTGGGCTACAGACCCCAAGCTGGCTGAGAGGTCCTCGGCCTGCCTCACCTCGGTTTCCTGCAGCAGCCTCCGCATTGTGTACTTCCGAATCTTCTGTCGCCTTCGCTTGATTAGGATCCCAAAGACCAGCCCCATGACCACAAACAGCAGAATGCCCACCACAGCAGCAATGATAGATGTCACAGGGCTGGAGACAGAAGCCAGGGTCAGGGATTGGGGGACAGTCTGGGGCTGGGGCTTTGAAGGAACCCCATGGAAAGACATAAAGGTCTCTGGCACTTGGAAAGGTGACCCACAGGTTCTGACCCTTTCTTTCCTAGTGTATAACCTGTCTTGGCTCCCTATTGCCTTCATAATAAAGACTAAACTCCTGTGAACACTTGCAGACATTCCCATCTCCCTACCATCTGTGCTCTTGCCCTTGGCTCTAACTCAGGGCTCTAAAACTTCATGGCAAAAACCTCACCAAGGGGGAGTATTCACAGTTCTGGAGTCCTACTCCCAGAGATTCTGACTGCTGCCTGGGGTGGGGCCAGGAATGTGTGCCCAGTGATTCCAATGTTATAGCCAGTTTTTTCACCCCAGGTCATAATTTTCTACACCCCCAGCCTTTCACATGATATTCCTACTGCCAGGATCACCATTTCTCCACGGGGTCATCTCTTAAGACTCAATGTTTGCTTCATGGACAAATGATTGCCTAGGACATATTTCAGTCTGGTTTTCTCCTTTCCAAAGCTCCCCACTGCCCAGACAACCAAGTTCTGTGGCTTGGTGGTCAAGGCACCTGCCCTCCAGATCTGGCCCTAACGTGACCACAACACCAGAACCTTTGATCAACCCTAGATTTCCCTGACTCTGCTTCCCCATGCTTTCCACCTGAATGCAAGGGAAATGCCTGCCACTCTTTCAAGGTCGGGTTCAAATGCCATCTCCTTCTGGAAGCCTCCCACTGCCCCCAGTGAAGAATTCACTAATTCCTCCTCAATCTACCTTGAATTCCAGGGAGTTGAACTTGGCCTGTGGCCCCCAAAATATCAAGCTACTCCAGGGTGGGAGATACTGGGTGTATTAGCCCCCTTTCCCTGCAACCCCCATACCCAGCATCCTGAACAGGTCCTCCATCCACTTGTTGAAGCGAATTGAAAGGAGGATCAACAGTGGAAGAATGCCCTGGGAAAGGTCGCATGTCAGGCAATCCCTCTCTACAGCAGTGACCCCCCCGGGGGGGCAACATGGGTACCTCTTAGGCCCTAGGCCCACCTGGCTCTCTGCTCGGCTGGGCAGCCCTTGTCATCCAGGTCCACGCAGCTGCGGGAAAGAGAGTCCCATCAACAACTCAGGGAACCAGCCTCCTTGGGTGAGTGTGGCTGGGTTATTCTCCCCATTTTGACAAAGACAGAAACTGGGCTCAAGGTCACCAGTGTTCTTTCTATCACTCCACAAGGTAATTCCTTCTCCAGACCAGGAGCCCACATGCCTGGCTCCCCTGTACCTCCCTGTGGTGGGTAGGGGTGGGGAGCACCCAGAGAAGCATTGGGCCTGGAAGCTCAATTATTCCTTCCATGAAAGACTCCCAGGGTAAACTGCATAACTTCTGACACTAATCTGGAAATGCCTATGAAACAACATGGAACTGAGAATGTAGCTCAGTGGTAAAGCACATGCTTAGCCTGTGCAAGGTCCTGGGTTCAATCCCCAACACCAGGCAATCAATCAGCAGTGCGACCTGTCAGTATGCACCCTAAAAATGCCAATGGCAGCGTGCTAGGAGGCATGCGCAGGATGTTCCTCTGCACATGGAGCTGAATTGCAATAAACTGTTAAAAAAAAAAAGAAGAAGAAGAAGTAAGCCCAATAGCCTTCAAATAAGGACCGGGTTAAATTATATCCATGCTACAGAGTGAGTAGCTTTAAAAAAGAAGATAAATCTATATGGACTCACAAGAAAGGATACATGAAATAAAGAGAGAAAGCAAAGTTCAGAATAATATGCAGAGCATGGTCCATTTACATTAAGAAATGCACACAAGATAAACAGAAAAGTTGAACTATATGAAATTGACCATTTTGGACTGACACAAACAGCAATCTTTTTTTTTTTTTGGTGTTGGGGATCGAGCTACACCCTAGCCCCACAAAGAACAATTTTATATGATTCAAGCTAATATAAGTGAAATACATGTATATGTAAGAATGTAAAAAGTCTGGAAGGATATACACACAGAAGTTAATCCAGTGGTTCCCCGCAGGGAGCAGAGCTCGCTAGAGGAGTCAAGTGAAAGTGCATATTTAGAACATAGGAAGACATTGTGAGATTCTGTTTAAAAAAAAAAAAAAATTGGAAATGATATGTATGGTCTATGATTCCATTTTGAAAAAGAAATATGTAAGAATGTACACAGATAAGTAGGCTGGGAGTGTAGCTCACAGGTAGAACATAGGCGTAGCATGCATATGCTGGGTTTGAGCCCCAGCATGGGGAAAAAAAATAGAGGAAAAGTATTCCGAATCGCCATGATCATCATCATCATCATCATCATCATTACTCTGGTACCAGGGACTGAACCCAGGGGTGTTTAACCACTGAGTCACATTCCCAGCCCCTTCTCTTTTTAACCTTTATTTTACTTACTCATATGTGGATCAAACCCAGTGCCTCACACTGCTAGGCGAGCACTCTACTGCTGAGCCACAACCCCAGCCCACCCCAGCCCTTTTTATTTTTTATTTTGAGACAGGGTCTCCCTAAGTTGCTTAGGGCCTCGCTAAGTTGCTGAGGCTAATCTCAAACTTGTGATCCTCCTGCCTCAGTCTTCTCAGTTGCTGGGATTACAGGTGTGCTCTATTGTGCTCGGCTCCAAATTATTAACCGAGGATAGATCTACTAGCAACCTTCATTTATAGTTCGAGTGTTGGTTTAAATTTTGTTATCATGCTACTTTTGTGAATAGAAAAAAAAAAAAGATATGAAAAATTAAGTCTTTGAGTACGTGAAGGTAGAGTTGTCCCCCTTTTCCAGAGAGGCTCCTGTGAGGAAAGCCCTTCTTTCACCAGAAGAGGCCCCCAGACTCACGAGTGGGTGCAGTTGATTGGGCAGGGCTGGCACATGCCCTCCTCATCCGGGAACTTCCAGATGGGCATGTAGGAGACATCGGCTTTAACACCACTGGGGCAGCGAGCCACACAGGAGGGAGGGTCCTTGTAGTGTGCACAGGCCACACACTGGTCAGCCTTCTGGATGGGGAGAAAAGGTTTGTGGGCAGCAGGATCAGGCCCATAGGCCCCCTTTGTGCCCTGCTCCTGGTCACTCAGCAGGATTTGTCTTCCTACTCTTCACCCAATCTGGTGTACCCTCCCTCAGCACCCCTCCTCCAAAACTTGATCCCAAGCAGGGGTTTCAGAGGAGAAACTGAAGGTGCCCAGAGAGGGCTATGTATTACCCAAGGCGTAACAGCGAGTAATGCCAATCACTGTTACATAGAAAGCCTCTCCAGTGTCTAGGTGCTGTGCCAAACTCTATTTAATTTTGTTCTTACCACACCCCCACGAGGTAAGTACCATTACAACATTCACTTTATAAATGAGAAAACCAAGGTTGGAAGCAGGGCCTGGATTTGAACCCAGAGAATCTGATGCCAGAGTGCACAGGTCTGATCTCCTTAGCTCAGCCACAGCCAAGAACACAGACCTCCTGGGGACCTTGTCACAGTCTGAAAGGTACTAGGCTCCCAGTCTGAAGGGGCAGCCCTAGGCTGGCAGTCCCCACATTCCAGCTTCCCTGCCCTTCTGCCCTCTGCCGTCCAGGTCTGAGTCCTGAGCACTCTCCAGACACCTCTCACCAATCTGCCAGGTTCCTGCCGGTCCCCCTTCTGTGTACCCCTCCCCGCAGCTCTGAGCACACCAGCACCTCACCGATCCAAAGCAGGTCACGGAGCCATTCTGGGGCTGACACTCGGGGTGGCATGGCAGACAGTGCCTGTCACTCACATACTCCCTGGGGAGCCTGGGAGAAGGGATGCGTGGTGAAGGGGCCTGAGCAGAACCTGCACACCCCTCCAGCTCCCTGCTCCTCTGCCCCACATACCCCTGCAGCGCTCGGCATTCCTCCACGCACTCTTGGCCCCGAAGGAACTGGCTGCAGTTGACACACTGGGTGGGCCCTGGCCCCCAGCAGTGTCCATTGGCACACAGCGGGTAGCAGGCCAGTCCCTCACCCGCTGCAGTTAGGAGAAAGGGGTCAGAGGGCACTCTTAGGGGAAACTGTGGGTCCGCATGAGTCAGGGGAAGGGGCTATGGGCCAAGTCAAGAATGGGGCTCCAGGGCCTGGCAGTCTGTGCAGAGACGGGAAGCTGCTGCCAGGGGCCCCCAGTGCTGGGCTCCCAGTCTCACCGCACTCATCCTCCGGCCGGTTGCCACTGTGGAGCAGGGCCTGGTGGGGGTTCCGGAAGAGCTGGTCCCAGGGCACCGTGTGCACGAAGCAGAGACGGGTGTTGCGGTGAATGAGGGCCAGCCCGCTGCCCAGCTCCCTCAGTGAACGCAGTCCCAGCCAGCTGATGTTCAGCCCTTGCAGGGTCAATGAGTAGGCGCCACTGTGGGAGGAGGGGCACTCAGACACAGGGGCACTGACCCCCAGCCCTTCCAGGTCAGCAAGAGCTGCCCTTGCTTTCCTCCTGTCCCCAGCACACCCTGCGAACTCCTGTGGAAAGGTTACTGCAGGGTCCCTGGGGAACAGGGGTACCCACCCACACTCAGAGCTTCTCCCAGAGAGCCCTCCCCACTTTCCGGTGCTCACTCATGCAGAACTCGACCCCGGATGACTCGCAGGTTCTGGAAGACACTGAGATCAGGCAGGCTGTCTGGCCACGCTGAGATGTACAGGTAACCTGCAGGCAGAGCGTGAGGTCAGAGGTGTGGAAACAGGGTGACAGCCCGTCCGGCCCCCACAGACCAGGATGCAGACATCCGGAGCCCACCTGTGATCTCCTCCAGGGTCTCAAACACTTTGAGCTGCTCAGGCTGTAGAGGGGCCGTGTTAGAGGCAGGATCCCTGGAAGGATCAGGAGGAATCAGCAGGACCAGGAAGCAGGACCAGGGCATGATCCCATACAGAGAGGGCCCTGCCACCCCACTCTCCACTGCCCCATAAGGCCCTCACTTAACCCCTTTGACCACTGAACCCAGCTGTTCCCATTCTGAGCTTCAAAGCTCAGGCCCTAGTTTGGCAGCATCTATCAAAACAATATTTGTATCCTTTGATCTAGAAATCTTTACTTCTAGGAATGTGGCCCAGAGACGCTGGCCTCTGTTGCCAGAGGCATTTACAAGGCAGAACTGTTTGAGTGAGCAAAAACTGAAAATGACCTCAGTGTCCACCAATGAAGAGGGGTGCTGTTAAATAAACCCTGATGTACACAGACTGTAGAATGAAAACCTAGCAGTGTTCAGCATCTATTGGCTCTGTTCTGGGTATAACCAATTTTAACCCAGACTTCATTTTATTTTATTTTTTGTGGTGCTGGGGATTGAACCCAGGGCCTTGTGCATGTGAGGCAAGCACTCTACCAACTGAGCTATATCCCGAACCCTTAACTCAGACTTTATAACCACCTTATGACATCAGGACTATTGTTGACCCCATTTTACAGATGAGGAAACTGAGACAGAGCAACAGGACTCATAAGTGGTAGAGCCTGGTTTCAAACCAAGTCTGGGCTCTCAGCTGCCTGTCTTTGCTGCCACCTGCTCAGCAGTTGTTAAAAGAGTCGGGCAGTACAATACCAACCAAGCAGTTCTCCAAAGCAAGGGCACATGGTTACTCACAACACACTTCTGTTTAAATAATCCATCCTCCCAGCCCAACCATGAAAACTGCTTCTCTGTATATATGTCTACAAATGTACACAAGTGATAGTGGTTCCCTTTGGGTTGGGGAATAAAAGTGAAGGAAGTGTTGAAGGGAATTTCTTCTTTTTGAGTATTATTTTTAGTCAAAGCATAATTGACATACAATAAAATGCAGATTTTTAGTGTACAGTGTGATGACTGTTGACAATTGCATTCACTCATATATCCACCCATCAATAACGCAGTACATTTCCACCTCCTCAGAAATACCCTATTGTCCCTCTCCAGGCCTCTGCCTGGGGCAACCATTGATCTTCCCACAACAGTGTTTTGTTTCCCGCCAGGTACTGGGGATTGAACTGAAAGGGCACTTTACCACTGAGCCACATCCCTAGCCCTCTTTTGAGACAGTCTTGCTAAATTGCTTAGGGTCTTGCCAAGTTGCTGAGGCTGGCCTTGAACTTGAGATCCTCCTTCCTCAGCCTCCCAAGCTGCTGGGATTACAGGCATGTGCCATCCCAGCTCACCAAAGAGTGGTTTTATCTGTTCATTAAAGAGAATCACACGGTGTAGAACCTGTATGATTCTGGCCTCTTCTGCTTAACATAATGTTTTTTGAGATCCATTCCCAGTGTGTGTACGGGCGGTTCATTTCTTTTTGCTGTGTGCAGGACTGCACTCTCTGAATGTATCACCGTTGGCTTATTCGTTCACCAACTGATACTCATTTGGATCATTTCCAATTTGAGGCTATTTATGAATAAAGCTGCTATAAACTTAGGGACTTTTACTTATCTGAATGGCTTGATATCCATACAAGACCATGTTCATGGATAACATGTCATTTGCAAAAATTCCCCTCTACTTCCCGGCTCCTGCTGGTCCTCCACCTGTCCCCTTTGCATTCCTGACTTCCTACCTCTCTCTCCCTCTGTCCCCCAGAGATGCTGCTGCTATGACTAGGCCTTCAGAATGTGGTATCTGCCCTGACACTGCCTCAGGCCATCGCCCACCCTTACCCATCAAAGCTCTCTGGCAAAAACGCCAGGCTCCCAAAGATCTTCTTGCAGCCAACAAACTCCTGGATATTGGTGCTGGTCACTGCCCTCGCCGCCCGCAGGTGTTCCATGCCCAGACCATAGCACACTGCAGGAGTAGGGGCCAGGGGTGAAGGAGCTGTGTCAGCCCCATGTGGAGCACCAGGGTCCTGTCTGCAGTCCACACCAGGGCCCCAGATCCTTTCCCCACACAGGCAGGACACACAGGGATACTGGGGGGACTGATCTGGGGAGGGACAGGAGCAGAGACAGTGGGAGAAAAGGACCAGGTTCCAGAAGGGTTCAAGGAATGGTAGAACAGAGTGGCCTGAACCAGGCTGGGTATGCACAGGGACAGGAAATGCAGTTGGCCTGGGAGCAGGGCTTGGGTACCTCGGGCACAGGGCTTGCTGCATTTCTCACACCGCTGTGTTCCGTCCTCTGCTGTCACCTCTTGGTTATGCAGAGGGCAGACCAGGGTGCAGGATCCCACATCCGTAGATAGGTAGTTGTCTGCAGAGATAAGAAACGTGTATCCATGTGCTCTTCTCCTTTGTACCTCTTCATGAGCAGTGTCACCACGCCCAGGTACAAGAAGAGTACTATCAACCAACACTTGAATGCCCTTACTGTGTCTGAGCACTTGACATTCATTAACTCTTGCGACAACTGAATGTGATCAGCTCTGTTATATTTTCATTTTGCCAAAAAGGAAACCAAAGCACAGAGTTATGTAAATTATTCAAGGTCATTATGTTAGTAAGTGGAAGAGCCAGGAGTGGGTCTGGCTGTGCACCTTGTCCTCTCACCCACCAAAAGGAGGTGCAGGCTGGACCACTACAGTCTCCCACAAGATAAGGAAAGAGATTCCCCAGGTCCAAGCCCAGTCCCTAAATGTCCATCAGTGAATAGAGGTGCATTAAATAAAACCCAGATCTCTGCAGACCATAAAATAAAAACTATTCTTTAGAAATGCTTAAACTAGCTTTTAGGCAGTGTTCTAAAAGCTTGACAAATAGTAACTCATGCAAACTTTATAATCCCCTTATGAGGTTAGAACTATTATTGTCCCATTTTACAGATGAGACAACTGAGGCCAAGCCAGGCTACATGCCTAGTAAGCGGTAGGGCCAGATTAAAACCCAGCAGTCTGGCTCCCAGTCTGGGCTCTCAGCTGCCTATCTTTACTATCACCTCCTCCTTAGCTGTTAAAAGAACCCGGTGAACAGCCCTCCAAAGCAAGGGCACACAGTATCACAACACACCGCCACCTACACACACGGTCCTCCAGACAAAGGATTAAAACCATGCTTTTCTCCCCAGCACTCACAGGGGCAGGTGGTCACACAGCTGGCACCGAAGGTATAACGGCCCTCAGGGTTGGGCATGGACTCAAAGGTGTCCGTGTTGTAAGTGACCAGGGCTGGGCAATGCAGCTCACAGATGCCACTATGGTTGAAGTGGAGGCAAGCCTGATGGGGACAAGCAGCTGGATGTCACCGAGCTGTTTTCCCCTGGTGTCCCAGGGGCAACAGGGCATACCAGGCCAAGCGTCTACCTGCTTGCACCTTGGTGGGGAGGCCCAGTGGGCAGAGAGGCACATACCAGACAGTCGGAATGCTTGGGGCCCGTGCAGCCAGCGGCACACTGCTCATGGCAGCAGTCAGTGGGCAGCGTGCCCTTGCAGCGGGCACAGCCACTGGCACAAATGGTGCGCGTCACTGTTGGGCAAAAGACAGGCTGAGGGCCATGGAGCGGCCCAGGCTCTGATCCTCACCAGCATCCGCTTCTGGCTTCCTGCTCCAGGGAAGTCACCCCAGACCTGTTATCCCACCCCTCCCACGTCACCCGTTTTTGCACCCCGCCCTAGATGCTGGACCTCCCTGAGACTCACGGCTCTGACAGTCCTCGGAACCTTCTCCCCAGCAGTGGTTGGCTCTACAGGCTGGAGAACACGGTGGGCCTAGGGGAGAAGCAGGGAGAGGCGGCAGGAGATGGAGTGCGGTGAGAGGGCGGGCTGACCAGAGACACACAGCACAAAGCGGGAGGCAGACGCCACAGGAGACCCAGAAGAGGCCTCTAGCGGCGCTGGAAGCAGAGGGACAAACACAGAGACAAGAGACACAGGAACAGCAGGAGGGACTGAGAAAGGGGAAGTGGGAGGTTGTGGCAGGAGTGTGGCTGTAGGTCAGGAGTTGGGTTGGGTGGGCTGTCAGAGAAGAGGCCACACGCAGGGAAGGACACAGGCAGGGAGGGACGTGGCTTACAGGCCCGTGAGCGGTTGGTGTCTATCACAGTAAGAGCCAGCTGGTTGTTCTTGTGGAAGATGTCCTTCCACAAAACCATGTCCTGGTAGCAGAGCTGGGGGTTCCGCTGGATCAAGACGCCTCCCTTCAGGATCTCTGCGGGGTAGGCAGTAATCGGTGGATCCTATTCTCATGGGTCCACTGTCCTCCCTTGGGGCCTCCTGCCTTCTGCAGGGAGCAGGCCTCCTAAACAACCCCCTGGCTCCCCAAAAAGCAGAAAGACATCTTTCAAATCTTTCAACCCTGCTGACACCCATCCGCCCCGCCATCTCCGCCCACCACACGCACAGGGACAACCTGAGACCAGGCAGGAGTGAACGGACACTCCAGGTGTTCCTATGGGTATGGATGCTCTCCTTCTCTTTCCCCTCACCCTTGCACACTGCTTGGTGGTAAAAAAGGGTCACTGGGGCTGGAGGTGCAGCTCCGTGGTAGAAAAACAACTCAGCACGTGCGAGAGCCTGGGTCTGATCCCCAGCACCACAAAAAACAAGAGGCTCTAAAGCCTGGAACCCAGATTAACCCGTCACTTGCTGTATAACCCTGGGCAAGTCACGTATCCTCTGTAAGCCTCGGTTTACTCATCTGTAAAATGAGAATAACTCAGCTGGATTAGGAGCAGGGTTCACAGGATTATTGTATCCTGCATGAAGAGCACCTGGCATGCACAGGTTGGGACACTGTCACCTCCAGGGCCGTCACCTAGAATTCCATAAGTGGTTGACTGCATACTTGGACTCAGTCAAGTGGGGGCAAACACCCAGGCTGCATTCTAATGATTAAATCGCGCATGCCCGCACAGGCCGCGACTTAGTGGAGAGAAAGGAGACCTGTTTGTTGTTGTGTGTGTGAGGGGCTGGGCATGCAACCGGAGCCTGGCGGGTTCTAGACAAGCGCTCTCCCACTAACCGCACTGCAGCCCTCTTTCTGATCTTCACAGGGCTCCTTCCAGACCCTGCCGCTTCTACCCAGCGGGGACACTGATTATAATTCGCACCAACCTCCTCTGCGGCTAGGAGCGCCCGCTCAGCTCCCAATAACCCGGGGAAGGCTTCAATGATGCTGAGGGCTACCTGTGAGGCTTCGAAGCTGCAGCTCCCGCAGCCCTCCCGGGGCAGCCCCCGGGGCAGGGGTGGCACCATCCCGAGGGTCTCCATTGTCTAGCACAGCCAAGGCATAGCTGTCCTCGAAGAGCTGGGTGCCTCGTACAATCCGCAGCCTCTGCAGGGGGACTCGCCTCACTTGGTTGTGAGCGATGAGCATGTAGCCCTGCACCTCCTGGATGTCCTGGGAGGGAACAGGGCAGGCTGGGGGCTGAGGCGGGTCTGGGCCCTGGACCACTACCATCCCCCTGGGCCTCCTGGGGCTGCTCGGGGATCTTTGGTAAGGCCCCCAGCCACTGAGCAGGCCTACCCCCTCAGGCATGAAACAGAGATGGAGGCCGTTCCCCATCTGGCCTCACCAGATTCTTGGATGATCAAGAAAGATAATGCTGGGGCTGATGGGTGGGGTGGGAGCGCTTTGTAAGCTGCGAGCAAGTATCTGCATACTTGCTCTGCATCTCAGGATCTTCTTCTATAAAAGGGAAGACCCAGGTAAGATGACATCTGCCACCTAGTGCACATGCAGCCCCACTCCAGGACACAGCAGGCTGGTCTCTCTTCTGCTCCTAACCTTTCCACAGGTATTTCTCTGTAACCTTCACAGTGGGTTCCCCAGGATGCCTATTGGTCCCAATAGACAGATAGGGAAACTGAGACCTGGTGAAGCTAAGGAGCCTAGACCACACTCACATCCCTGGTCAGTGGCAGAACTGGACCCGGAGCCCATATCTCCCACCAACCCTTTCTACCACTCTAGGTGGGAGAGGGATAACGACGGTTAGAGGGACAGATGGAGAGGGGAATTGATCATGCTGGCGAGATATAGTACAAAATTTAGCAGGAACAGAAATGCATCCCACTCAGAGATGTCCATGGCCAGTCACATTACAGAGGGAGTCAACCAATTTTGCAGAAGGAATGGGGGTTAGACATCAGAAAGGACTTCCTGGTTGAGGAACTACAAGAGAGGGAAATATAGGGAAAGAGTCCCTTCTTCTACCACCCACCAATAAGCAGAGAGCTCAGCCCCACCGGGTGGCCTGGCTAGCTTGCCCATGGGCCTCACCTGCAGGAAGGAGAGGCTGGCATTAGCAGGCAGGTAGGTCAGTTCCAAGTTACCCTGCACCACCTGACAGCCCTGGTAGAGGTGGCGGAGCATGTCCAGATGGGTCTCTGGACTGGCCGGGAGCCGCAGCTTCATGTCTGTGCCCGTGCACACTGGTGGAAGAGAGCAGATGGGTCAGGACACTGCCCAGTGACCTCTGCTGGCCCCCTCCTCCACACCACTCCTGGGAGTCATGCCATTTGTGACAGGAAGAAAGCATGGTTGCCGGCCCCCTCCTCCCAGGTCCTTGCACCTACGGGATCAACAGCAGAAGAAAGCTTTTGTGTTTGGGATGATCAGGGAAATTTGGGACAACGGTCCTTCTGGCTGGGCCACCCTGAGCATTCAGAGGGGCCCCAGTGTGTCAGCCCTGTAGGGCTTGCTGCCAATACAGGGTGTCAGCTGGCAAAGAAAGCCTTCCTTTGTCCCAAAGGCACAACCCAGGGCCAAGCGGTAAAAATCCCCCAAGAAGTGACGATGAATCACGGACCCTCTAGATACCCCCTGCGCCTCTCCAAGCCAACTCAGGGCATGCCCCAACACACCCACGTGCCCACCTCCTGGCAAGGGATACGGGCCGCCACAATGGGACCCATCAAGTGGGAAAGGAGAGTAAACTGGAGTCATAGCTGCAGCGTGGGGCACCCAGGGGCTGGTCATCACTGCAGGACCTCTGGAATTCCCCCATGCAGAGGAAGGGAGTTTCAGAGCCCAGTTAAGAGACCCCAGCTGCAGATCACGGGCCAGGGAGAAGCGTGCTCTACAGCTTCTGACGCCAGCACCCTCACCCTTGCCACCTCCTCGGGGCAAAGCTCCAGAACCAGTTGGCACAATCTACGCCACGAAACTCCTGCCACCGGGGCACTACGTCAGCTCTGTGTACCTGCCCAGCACCAACCGTCCGCCAAGGGGCATCAGGATGAACTGCCACACCTTCCCCACCTGCATCTCAGCCTGGTGTCCTTGAGATCAGAAGCACCCACTAAGCCCAGGTGTACTGGAAGGGTAAACTACCCTGGGAGGGGGCTCTGGGCAGCAGTTAGGACCAGGCCTGCCGGCAGGGGGGAGATTAAAGTGCCCAGTTCAACTTGTTTTTCTGCTCTGGTGAGAAGATGAATCACCTGGTGCGTCTTGCCCAGGAGGCTGGGGAGCGGAAGGGGGAGGGCACCCTTGGACACACAGGCCCACAGGTGCCTGATGCCCAGAATTCCTGGCAATTGCTGCTCTACCTCCCAGGGACTAGTGCAGATTCAAAGGACAGCCCAATACCCAGCTACCGGAGCTGACGCCAGGGGACCTGCTCTCCCAGGGACTTGGAGCCTAAGGTCAAATACTAGGGGGTGAAAAGATTTCCACCTGCCTCCAGAGAGCAGGGGAGGTTGGAGGGCAAGTCCCTGGGATTCCCACCTGCCAATGGCCACAGGCTGGTAGCCTCTCAGTGACACCCACAGTGATCTCTACTGGCACTTCTCTGGGCAGATAGAAAAGGAGGCAAAGAGGAAGGAGGGGGAGGGTCCCAAAATAGAGCTCCAGGGTCCATCTCCCATATGAAGAGAGAGACTGTCAGGCCTCCCCACTCCATGCCACACCCACTTGCACCCACTCCCCTTTCTCAGGCCCTCCTCCCAAGAGAAACAGGAGCTGGGGGCGGCAGGCCAGGCCCAAAATAACGTGCTGCTGCCAGGACCTCCCCCGGCCTCGGCCTCCCAGCTTCAGCTGCTTTACAGACACAGCTGTCTCTAGGCCCAGACCCCAGGCCCTGGCCAAGCTGGGGACAGGGACCCACCCCCTGAGACAGTCCACCCCTTAGGCCTTCTGCAGCCTCCAAGGGACACCAGCTGTGGCAGCCAAGCAACAGAAAACAACAGTGACAACCACCACCAGCAACGGAGCTGAGGTCCTACTGTGTGTTCAGTAGAAACTCAGTGGAGCCTCCTCATCCTCCAGAGACTCGGGCTACCACCTCTATTTTGCAAAGAAGAAAACAGGCGGACAGGGATTAGATCCTCCCAAGGTCAGGTCATAAAGCTTGTGAGTGACAGAGGTTGGCTTCGAACTCAGGTCTGTCTGACTTAGATCTCACGTTCTTGCCATTAAGCCTAACTGCACACACAAATAACATGCCACTCCCCGCACAAACGTAAACACACACCAACTCTCCCAATGCGCCAATCAACACACAAAGCAGGGCACGGTGGCTGGGCTGGGCAGCAGGTCAGAAAGAACGGGGCCCCGCCTCACTAGAGATTTTGTTAACCTGATTTGTGGCTGATTTGAGTAAGACTTAAAAAGCATTGGTAGACAGGTGGTAAAATTGGTACCCTGAGACCTATGCAGAGGGAGCTGGAGGTTAACACGCCCACCAAGCCCCACACTGAGCTGAAGAGGAGAGGTCAAAAAGGCCTCCTGGACACCTTTTGCCTGACTCCCCACCCCCAGACCAGTCTGCCCCTCCCCAGTCTTCACCAAGGTTCCCATGGCCATTCTGCCTTCATTGATTTTCTTGGGGGGCCAGATGGTCCAAATCCAGACAGGGTGCTCTTTGTCCCTAGGGCACCTGCCTCTCAGGAGCCCCATCCTCCAACTTTCTGGGGCAAACACTGAGGCAGGACCAGTCCAAAGCCAGGGCAGGGCCCATAAATGAGTGCTGCCAAATGAATGAATGAATGAATATGTCCAGGTGGGCAAACCAAAAGGGACCATCTGAGGTCACAGTATCCATCCCTCTGCCTGAGCTGGTTACAGTCCATGTCCCTTCTGCTGGACTTTGGTGGCCCCAGCCCTAGGAGTTCTCAAGTGAATTCTCCTCCCCGTGGCCTTCAGCCACAGCTGCTTCTCTTGCTTACAGCATAAAAGCAACAGTGTCCTTCCATCTCCATTGACACTACCAGGAAACCACAGGCATTGCCAAAGCACGCTGCTCCCCAACCCATAAGGCCAGAGCTCACCTGCCACACACACCTGGAGTATGGAGCCTGGTATCAGACCAGGGCCTGGGCTCAGGGTCTTTGGAGCAAAATGCTTGCTCAGCCACTCACTGTGTGACCTTGAGCACATCCCTAGACATCCAGGGCAGAAGCCAAATCAGTCATCTCTACACCCAGCAGTGCCTCAATTTAGTCGCCACTCAGAGAATATTTACGGACCTAAACTTGGCCCTAACAACTCTTACTCCCTCAGAGAAGGTCCATGAGATTAAAAGAGAGGATGAATCCAGAGCAGTCTGTAAACATGACAAGGCCTTGTAAACAGAACTGGGGCAACACAAACATGAGCTATAATAATTCTCCCACTCCTCGTGTGAGCACACAGCCCCTGCCCCTACTTGGGCTCTCTTCCAGGGCTAGGGATAATGGGTGACCTAGCAAAACATGGAAGTGTCACTCCAGAAGGGTTTTCCACAGGTGGAGGCAGGGAGGGGATCTCTTCCCAGGTCATTCCATTGCCTTGGAGCAGGCACACCTACCCTGGACCCCATAACAGATCCCCAGTCCAGCCTCGAACTGGCCCCTCATACTTCCACTCCAGCTGCCTCCCTGGCCCACAGGCATGTGTGTCCCCCTGGCCTCTGCCCTCTACTGACCTCCATCCCTGGCCATACTGGGAGGACCCAAGAGGAAAGCAGGTATGGGCCAGACAGGAAGGGAGAAGACTCCTCAGGCCCTCAGCCCACCTTCTGCAGCCTGGGTAAGCGGGTGGGAAGGCCGTGCTTCTGAGTAACATGGTAGCTCTCTTCTCCCCTGTGCTACCTGGCTGCCCCAAGACTTGGTTCAAGTCATTCCCCGTTGAATGAAATAAGACTTTAACCAACACTTGATGCCTCCTCATTAGAGTCCCCAAATCCCCAGAACATTATTGGATAACTGGGGAGCCTTTGATGAGTCTCCTCTTTTCTCTGAACTCCACTTTTCTCATCTGTGCACCTACTTCACAGTATGTTGTCGAGATCAAGTGAAACCACCTCTGGATTAGATCTGGCATATGGGAAGCATACTGTACATATTTTAAAAGTTAAGGTGAGAGAGGATCATACAGCAGGGTGGGTAATCCCAAACCAAAATAAGAAGTGCTTTCTGTTTGACTTCAGAATGCAATATATTTTATCTTTTTTATATTTTATCTTCTCTTTTCAATTATTTTTCTTGAATATCAAAAAATGAGTACTTTCCTACGTAAGGTAAAAAGAAGGAAGGAGGCTGTTAGAAGAAGCATACTGGAATTAAGATATAAATGAGCTCTACAAGATTAAAAGGGTGTTTTTGCTGCAATTTCTAAAACTTTGATCTCAAAGAAAGGCTCTCAGCAAAATCCCAAACTTCTGGGCCTTCCCCTTTCCCACACCCCTTCTGTCTCCCTTTTCCCACACCCCTGCCCTAGCCCCCAGTCCTGGGATATAATCTGGATGCTCCACCTGCACATCACACTCGGTGACTCTGCGCCCATGTTGAGGGGTGCAAGACAGGAGGAGGCCCCAGTGGAGAGAACCCACCCCTCAGATCCCAGTTCTGCAGCACCAGGCCACTCCCTGCCAGCTCCACTCCCAGGCCAAGGTGAGGAGGGCACAGCCCAGCCTGGCCTCACCCTTCTCATCAGAAGGTCAGAGGTGAAGATGCCGCCTGGGAAACAGCGAGGAGAAGGATGGGCTCCCTGGAGAGGAGCCTTCTTCCTAGGCAAGGAGGCAAGGGCCACCTCCCATTGTTTACAGCAGATCTGGCCCAACACCTTGAGGGAGTTCCTGGAGAGGGCAGAGTTCAGCTTGTGTCCCCAAGTCAGCAGGGAGACTACTGTTTGGCAACACAAAGCCAGACACACAAACATAGAGACCACACAACTCAGGGTAGACACACAGCCTCGGACACACACATGGGCACCCACAGATAGTACAGAGATGCACTGACAGGGCCACCGGGGCAACACCACACTCCAGGATACCCACCGCCTCCCCAGATTCTCTGATCTATGGAGACTACCCACTGCTCCCAGAACACCCTATCTTTTTTCTTTCCCATAAACCAGTGATGCAGAGAGTGGTGTCCCCCATTGTTCCAGGTGGATTAATATTGTGATGTGGTATGTGTGGTTACACTGCCCAGAGTCCAATCTGAGCCTCCCCTTCCCCACCCCCAGCACCACCACTGGTTGCTACTTAACCTCTCTCAGCCCAGGTTTTCACCTGAAAAATGGGATGCTAATAGGACTTCTACTCTAAAGTTGTTCCCAGGATTAAAGGAGGGAATGCACACAACACACCATGGTGCCTGGCAGCGTAGACCCAGCCCCGAGTGCATGTCAGCTTTTATCATTACTGGTACAGATGGACAGATGGGTGAGGATATACACCGTGGGGGTCATCCCCCTACACACAAGCAGCATGAAGGAAGAGGCTGCAGAACAACCCAGCCCTCTCTTCACCCCCTTCCGGCCTTATTTCTTTTAGCTTCCCTTCCCTCAACCACCCCTTCTTGGAACTCTCCCACTGTACTAAGCTAGAAACCAGAAAACCCACCACCAACCTCCATGGCCCACACTCTCCAAAAGTCCCAAAGCACACAGTGCCTAAGCTGGCCCTAGAGCGTTTGCCTAGCATGCTGGAGGCTCTGGGTACCATCCCCGGCACAGGAGCGGGGGTGGGGAGTTGTTCAAAACAAATGCCTGCCCCTCCCCCCAACCCAGACCCCAGCATGAGGCTACTCTGCAACGTACCGGCCACCCCTCCTCCGCGCTCGGCAGGACAGGTTCCTTTCCCCACTGCCCCCCTCCTCCCCACCCGGCCTGAAGCTGGAGTAACTAAACCCAATCTGCTGAAGGGGGGCGGGGAGGGGGAGGGGCAGGGCGGAGGGGACCCCCGAGGAATCCAGCCCAGTCCAGTCCCGAGGCGAGGCTGCCAACTGGAAAAGCTTTGAGAAAGGGTCGGGAGGCTCAGAAGGGGGAACACACGCACGCTCACTCACACACTCTCTCTCTCTCTCTTTCTCACACACACACCCCACGCAAACACCCTCCGGAGGAAAACTTTCTGAACAATCTCAGAGAACTTTCCTGACAAGTTCCTGGCGCCCTCTCCGAGTCGCGAAAGCTCGGCTCCCTACAATGGGCTGTCCGGCGCCGCTTCAGCGTGATCGCCCCCCGCCCCACCTTCTCCGCCCCCTCTCGGCCGTGGGCCCCGCGGCCCCGAGTCCCCGGACTGTCGCACAGTCGCCGGGCGGCTCTGCCCGCCCCGGCTGTCGCGGGGACTCTGGCTGCAGGGCCGGTCGCCGCTCCGTCCCCTCACCACACCGGACCCACCTTGGGTGCCCGCGGCTCCGAGGGGCAAGAGGGCGAGGAGGAGCCCCCAGCGGCACCAGGCCGCCAGCTCCATGGTGCTCACTGCGGCTCCGGCCCCATGGCTCGGGCTGCACCGGGCTGCGCGTGCGGGGCGCGGCGGGGGCAAGGGCCGGGCGCGCGGCCCGGAAAGGCGGCCTGGGCAGGGGCGCGCGGCTGCCCGCGGGGCTCTCCGGCTCTAGGGTCCCGGTGGAGGGGAATCTCAGCTCCACAACTTCATGCTGTACTTCCTCAAGCAGCCCTCCTCCTCCACCTCCTCCGCCGCCCGTGATTGGGAGCAGCGCGCTCCCGGCTCGCCCCCCCACCCCTCCAACTGCATTCCAACAAGTCTGGGAGTGGCAACTCCCAGCTTCACTTTCTCCCTCTCGGCGCAGGCCTGGGTGCGTCCCTCCCAGCGCCCGGTCGCCTGGGTTGCCTGCCGTTCTCACCCATTTCCGTGGAGAAACCCTAAAAGCAGACGAGGGTGAGCCTCCTCTCAGGGAGTCTGGCTCAAATTCTCTAGGCTGCCATCCTTGACCCTTTGAAACCTCAAGTTTTTATCTTAAACTTTCCTGGGGAGTTTGCAACCTACTCCATCACAACCCTATTTGTTTTAATATCAAATGATGGTTTCTCCGCTACATTCTCAAGTAAAATCGACAGTCAAGGAGGGGAATGTGTGGTGTCTAACTTGTGACTTCCAGGATTCCTTGAAATATCTTCTCGAATCTTTTGGGTATCACCAGTCAAAAAAGCATGATCTTAAGGGGTTCTTCAAATCTGGGAGGAGACAGTCAGATTGAAGGGACTTCTGTCTCCATCCTGCCAAGAACATCTTTCCTGTTTCTTTTGGGGGACACTAGACACCCAATTCATTCAAAGTTTCTTCTCAGTTCCTTGCCTTTTATTAGCTTGTTAAGTCCACCTGGAATCCCTGACCCTCTTCCTAAGACTTGGTGGTAGGGTGGGGATGGAAAGAAGGCATAATTTTGTTGAAAATTCCAACAACATATTGCATGGGACATATTTATACTAACAAATTACTCATTGTTTATCTGAAATTCAAATTTAACTGGGCATCCTTATTTTTATTTGCTAAATCTGGCAATGCTAGTTGAAATGCTATAGCCAAGAACACACCTGCACTGGATAAGAGGGGATAATAGGAACCTATTGGGGGCAAGAAAACAAAGGATACTAGAGTTTCTTAATTTGTTTCATTGTTGAGCACAGTTCTGAGGATTAAACCCAGGGGCACCTAATCACTGAGCCACACCCCCAGACCTTTTTGTATTTTATTCAGAGACAGGGTCTCACTGAGTTGCTTAGGGCATCACTAATTGCTGAGTCTGGCTTTGAACTCACAATCCTCCTGCCGGAGCCTTCCCAGCCGCTGGGATTACAGGCATTCACCATCACCTGGCCTTGCTGAGCACAGTTCTATGCAGGCACTTCCACAGTAGGGGAGTTGAGAATGGGGGTTCCGGTATCCTGATGACCTGGGTTCAAGTCTTGAGTACATCACTTGGCAGCTGGTGACCTGGGCAAGTTATTGAGCTTCTCTGGATCTCAGTTTGCTTATCTGTAAAATAGGATCTGGCTTACTGTCCTAGGGGTTAAAGGTGATAATGCTGCGGAAATGCTCAGCACAGAACTTGGCACACAATAATTGCTCAGTATATGATCCCATATTTATATACTGGAGTAGATCCAGGTTTTGTGGAGCCTGAAATTTATAGAATTTGAGGGACTCTATTTAAGAAAAGGAATACAAAGTTAGGCACATATATGCAAATCAGGGCTCAAAGTTTACCCTTTCTTACCATTTTAGATTATAAGTTGAGGTTTTTTTTTTTTTTCTTTTTAAAGAAACAGAATGGGATATAGGGTTGTAGGTCCATGGTAGATCACTTGTCTAGCATGTGCAAGATCCTGCATTTGGTCTCCAACATTGCAAAAAGAAAAACAAGAAAAGGAAAAAAAAAGAATGGAATAGAAAAGATCCAAACATATCTGTGGTAACATCAGGTGTAATTTTGTATATATGTATGTGTGATGTTAAAAAATGGATTTATTCCCTGATTATTGTCAAGAACATTCAAGAAATACAGTGGTCCCTCAGGACGGCCATCAATATTCCCATTCTCTCTTGGGGTAGTTTGGGATTGGGGTTAAGCAATTTGTCTAGGATATCTTAGGACCAACAGAAGTTAAGCATCCAGCAAAACCCAGCCCTCACCCTCACCCCATCATCCTGCCCAGGTCCTAGCCCATAGGTCTTCAGGACCTGCAACTTCTAAGTCCTTCAGGGAGAGGATACACTGACCTTATTTCCGTATTCACTAGCTGGCGATTTACTGGAGGGCTTGTGCCTGGGCAAGTGTGTCTATGGCCTTAGAGAAACTATCAGGAGGTTAAGGTCAAAATTAGAGGTGTCTCTTATCCTCCAGACCCCACCCCTCCCATGCCCTCTGATTGGGAAGGGCTCATCCTGCTGGGAAAGCTGCTGTGGATGCTGTCCTTATTGGCCTCTACTTTGTGCCACTCTGTCCTGGAGCCACATCCCTCATTTCACTGGATCTTTGAAGTTCCAGAGGAGACAGGTATCATCCTTTCCCACTTGGCAGAAGAGGAGCCCTGAGATTCCGAGAGGTAAAGGAACTTTTTTCCAAGCCGAGCTGGGAACTGAGCCACGGAAGCTTTGGCTTCCAACCATTATCCTCTCGAGCCAAGAATCAGGGGTACCACAAGCCCACTCTTTCCCCAGGCCGTTGTAAGACAGTAAGAGGTGGCTCGTTCCAAAAGCCACCAGGGCCCCTCCATCGAAAAACATCCCTCCTCCCCCCTCCCTTCACTCCCTGACCCACGCCGAGGAGCGTCCACCCTCAGCATCCCAGATCCCAGGAAGAACGGGCGCTGGCGGACAAGGCTCCATCCTAGTGGGCTGCGGGAGGGCGGGGCGGAGCGCGGGGGCGGGGCAGGGGGGCGGGGCTGGGGTCAGAACTCACGCCCCGGGGAGGAGGCTGGGGAGGAGGCTCGGGAGGGCCGGGCCTCCCAGAGAGAAAGCGCATTCAGAGCCGGGAAGGAAGAGGGAAAAACCTTGTCTGGTGTTTGACAAGAGGAGAGGAAGGGGGGCAGGGTGGGCGCTGCTGATTTGATTCTTTCCTCAACGGTCCGTCCAGCCGGGCCTGGCAGGAGAGCCAAGGAAAGAGGATGTCTGAAGGACAAAGACCGAGGGGGGAGCCTCGGGGAGAAAAGGGGGATTGTTGGAACTGCAGAGTTGTGTGAGAAGAACCCAGCGAGGGGCCTGAGAGACTGGGAGACTGGGCTACAGAGGGAGGGGTGGCCGCGGGACAGGGGGCCTCAAACCCAGGCTTAGCTCTAGGCACAGGTACCAGGCCAGCAAGCAGTGGAGGTGGCCACTGACACCAAAGAGGCAGCAAGGGGCTGTGGTTTCTGGAGGTGACCTCTAAGGGTTACCAGGCTAGGGTCTGAAACCAGCGGCCTGTAAAATGTCAGTCAATCATTGACCAGTCTCTGAGACTGGGGGACACAGGAGACCTGTGTGTGTGTGTGTGTGTGTGTGTGTGTGTGTGTGTGTGTGTGTGTGTGAAGTCTCCTCCCCTCTGCCTACCTTACCAGCCAGCCTGGGGTCAGAGGACTACAAACAAACAGAAAAAGGGAGGAGATGGTTCAGTCCACAGTCCGAGGTACAGGCTACAAACTGGGGCCTACCCCACAGACCTTGAGACTGGGGGTGTGTGTATGGATTATTTACTTGGAAGGAGTCCCCCAGGATAGGCATAAGGCCTCCCCGGGACCAAAGGGGAGTCATTGAGAAGTTAATGATCAGAACAACGGTCCAAGCTGGGCATGGTGGCACATGCCTGTAATCCCAGCTACTTGCGACTGAGGCAGGATTATGGCAAGTTTGAGGCCAGTCTCACCAATTTAGCAAGACTATGTTCCCTAACCATTGCCCTCACACTGAAGTATTTAAAAGATGTAGGTCATTAGTGAGAAGTGATATTTCCCTAATGAGATGTGGGTGGTACGTGGATCCTGGGCTCAGCTCCCCACTGAAATTGGAGAGGTCTAGTCCTAGCAGACAATACAGCTTCTGCAGTCACAGACAAGTGTCACTCACCCACTTGCATTCTCTTCCCTTCTCTAGCATGAGCAGGACCAGACACTGTGACTGCAGTGTCTTAAAATAAAAATAAAAAGTGCTGGGGAGTTAGCTCAGTGGTGAAGTGGCTCTGGGTACAATCCTAATACCTTTAAAAACATAACAAAACAAAACAGTGACCCTTTCTAAAAGCAGCCTTTCATGAATACCCGTAATATGTAGTCTAACCACTGGAAGGCTGTTCCCTGGCCCAGGGTTGACCTCACTCGGCAGGACAGCAGAAGGACAGAGCCCATTTGCCAACTGCACTGCCCCCGGGCCTGCTTAGGTCAACAGCAAGCCCCTCTTTACCAGTGTCTCAGGAATGCAAAACCAAGGGTCCCAGTTTGCCTTTGTCTCTCAAGGCTGCTTCGAAGGAACAAAGAGTGCTCCTCTGTCCTTGGACTCACCGAGTTTTTATGCGTGTTCAAGGTGGCACTTCCATCATATCCCCTGCCTGCAAGGCTGTCAGTGTGTTTGTGCTGGCCACTGAATATGTGCCCTTAGTTTGCCCATGGGTCATTCCTTAGATGATAGCTCTGCTTCTGTACTTTGCCATCTGAAATACAAGAGACTTGGGCAGAGTGATTCCTGGTCAATGGTTTGTTGTTTTTTTTGTTTGTTTTTGTTTTTTGTTTTTGAGACAGGGTCACACTCTTTTGCCCAGACTGATCTCAAACTCATGGACTCGAGAAACCCTCCTGCTTCAGTTGTTTTGAGAAAGGGTTTCACTGTTTCCCAGATTGGTCACAAACTCCTGAACTCAGAGCAATCCTCTTGCCTCAGTCTCCTGAGTAGATGGAACTTGCCACTCCTGAGTACAAGTGCTTGCTACTGCTCACAGTTTCTGGTTAATGCTTTAGGATTTCGTTTGAGGGTAGTAACCCCTTAAACCTCCCTACTCATCCCTTGATAGATTCATTGAGCCATCCCTTTCTAGATTCCAGATTCCTTGTTCCATGGGCTCTGAGTCTTCCTGCTCCTCTAGGCCCTTCAGGACCCCAAGTTCATCTTCCCTGTTTCTGGGGGTTTCCTGGGGTATGAATGAGGACACGCTCACCTCTGGCTTTTGGTGTTACAAAGACAAGACTAAGAAACTTTCAGAAACATACAGCTATGGCAATCCCAAAGTCCTTCTTGGGGGACAATTCCAGTTTCAGATGATTGCACTCACTAAACTACCTCGTTGATCCTGTTCTTTCCTTGCCCTGTATACCCAATCATTCCTAGAGATCTATCGACTCCTCTTCCAATACACTGATGCTTTTTCTACCACTGGGCAGTCTAAGCCTCTTATCATTTCTCCTTTGGGCTAAAATACCACTTTTTTGGCCCCTTTCCCACAGCAGCCAAATAAATATTTTGAACTTAAACCAGATCATGTAATTCCCCCTGGCTGAAATACCCCTCAAATGGTCTTTCATTGCCTACAATTTCCACAAGACTCATGAGACCGGAAAGGGCCTGGCCCCTGGCTGCTGCTTCAGTCTCACAGCATGACAGCCACAGAGGCTTCTTTTCTGTTTTTTAAAGATGCCAAGCTTGTTTCTGCCTGAGGGCCTTTGCACTGACCCTTCCCTCAACTAACAGGTAACCGCCCCGGGGCTTTGCTGGGCTAGTTCTTTCTGGTCATGCAGGTTTCAGCTTAAAAGACCTTCTATGATCACCCAATTCAAAATAGTCTTCCCTTCCCTGCCTGCTGTCACTATTCCATTAACCATCATCTGTCATCCAACACTTGTCCATCCACAAAACTGTTCTTTTTACATCCCCCCCCCCCCCCCCCCCCCCCCCCCCCCCCGTGCTGGGGATGGAGCCCAGGGTCTTGCACATTCTGGGCAGGCACTCTATCACTGAGCTACATCCCCAGCCCTCTTTTCTTTCTTTTTTTCTTTCTTTCTGTATGTATTGGTATTGGGGATTAAACCTGGGGCACTCAACCACTGAGCCACATCACCAGCCCTTTTTTGTATTTTATTTAGAGACGGGGTCTCACTGAGTTGCTTAGGGCCTCACTAAATTGCCAAGTCTGGCGTCAAACTCACAATCCTCCTGCCTCAGCCTCCCAAATCTCTGGAATTACAAGCTGTGCCACTGGGCTCGGCTCTTTATTTTTAACTGAGGATATATGCAGATCACTGATACAAAATTTAGTAGTACAAGGATAAAAAGTATCCTTCACTCCCTGTTGCCCAAACACACAGTTCCACTTTTCCCCAAAGACAATAACTATTTCCACTTTCTTATATATCTTTCTAAATATATTCCCTAAAATAACAACTATATATTTCGCTTTTCTTCATGAGTAACATATGTATGTGACTGTGTGCATGTATGTATGTATGTGTGTATATGTGTGTATGTGTGTGTGTGTGTGTGTATAAAGCACCCCTGAGTTCAATCCCCAGTGTGTGTGTGTGAAGATCTTTCCATGCCAGTATATTACAAATCTGCCCCATTCCTATTGATTTCTATTCATCATTAATTGAAGGAAATTCATACCCTATTAATGAGCATTTCATTATTATTATTTTTTGTTATTCAAAAATGACGAATGCTGCCACAAATAGCTTTGTACTTACACCATTTGCACTCATGTAGGTATACCTGGGAACGAAATTGCTGAGTTAGAGAGTGTTCATATTTTCCAGTCTGAGTGCCATGCTATCCTATGGAGTGGCCCTACTAATGGATATGGAGAATAAGAAATTCCGAAAATAATGAGGCCTGAGAAAAAGAAAAGGGAGTAAAAATGAAGGCCATGTATTGACAGCTTTCATCTCCCAAGAAGAATGTTTTCCAGATGCTGGCTGCAGGCACAGAGGATGTTCTATCATCCTCAAAAGAAAACAGTCTCTAGGAGGCGTTATCTCCTCCAAAGCAAAATCCTTTTTTGGGCACTGTCCACAGACCTTGACCCAAAGGCACACATTCCTGACTAAGCAAAACTGACATATGTTCACTAGACCACCCCTCAAAATAACCTGCATAAACCCAGTCCCTTTCTTTGTTCAGCAGCTCATTTTCCACCAGGAGTATGGAACCATGGGCACCATTTCATCCCCCTGAATAAAGAGCTGAGTGACGCATGAGGTTCGCATCCTGCCCCGGCTTTTTGTGCTAACACCTACAATGTGTCCTTCCCTTAGCAGTGGCATTATCTTGGTCTTTTGTCTGATACCTGTGTCCCTCCTCTGACTGTGAGAAGGAACAGTGCCTTGTTCATGGTTCTGTCTCCAAAGTGTTGCACAGTGCAAACCTTAATAAATATTTGATGTATATGTATCCCTCACGGTAGACAATCACCAGTGTTTGTTCTTTTGCTCTAAGGAAATGGTCACCTTGCCATTGAACCCTTACCATAGTGTATGATTTGCTTTGTCTATACTAGGAACTATTTCTTTTTTTTTTTTTTTTTTTTTTTTTTGTACCAAGGATTGAACCCAAGGGCACTTAACCAATGAGTTACATCCCCAGCTCTATTTATGTATTTATTTATTTTGAGGCAGGGTTTAATTAGGTTACTTGCAGCCTCTCTAAGTTGCTGAGGTTGACTTTGAACCTGCAATCCTCCTGCCTCAGCCTCCGGAGCTGCTGGGACTACAGGCATGTGCCACCACGCCTGGGTTTCATTCATGATTGATGATTGGAGCAGCCTCCTGTCTACAAAATAGAAGGCTTCCACTGGGTAATGGCAGGAGAGTGGGTTTTGTAAGGCAAGAACAAGAGAACAGAACAATAGGGAAAAAGCCAATTGGTTAACATCAGATTTGTGTGTGTGTGTGTGCTGGGAATTGAATTCAGCTAGGGTTCACGCAGGCTACGCAAATGCTTTACCACTGAGTTATATACCCCCAGCTTGTATCAGGTTACTTTTTGGTAAGGATTAAAGCAGTGGGGAATTCCTTACTACACTCACTCAGAAATCTGTTCTGGGGCTGGGGTTGTGACTCAGTGGTAGAACGCTTGCCTAGCATGAGTGAGGCACTGGGTTTGAGTCTCAGCACCACATATAAATAAATGAATGAATTAAAGATTCATCAGCAACTAAAAAATATTTTTTTAATCTGTTCTCAAAAACAGCTGATCTGTTTTGGGATCTATTTGCTTCTGTAATGATTATGTGGCATTTAGCACACACACACACACATCTATATTTAGTTACATATGGACATGATATCTTTATTTATTTATCTTTATGTGCTACTGAGGATTGAACCTCACACATACAAGGCAAGTGCTCTACCACTGAGCTACAATCCCAGCACCAAGGAACTCCATTTCGCTCTTGTCTGCTGGGGTCCAGTGCAGGAGCTCAGTCCAAACAATGGCCTCCCACAATTTTGTTTAACAACTCTATCTCCCAACAGGATAACAGTACAGATGTCTTTAAGAGGATTGTGTTCTCTGTCAAGCATGTAGGCATATAGGTACTCAGGGGTCTATGAAGTACTTGAATCGTGAACAAATTTTCATAAATGTAACAATATTTAAGTTATTAACAGCAACTCAATTCAACTATATTTATAATTTTATTTAATATGTGATACTGCTACATTTCAATATAAGATGAGACCTTCAAAATTGAAACCTGAGGAGCTGGGGATGTAGCTCAGTTGTAGAGAACCTGCCTAGCATGTGCAAGCTTCTGGGTTTGAAAAAAAAGTTGAAACTTAAAAGTTTTGAAAGAGTCATATCTGTACCTAGAAGTTCTCTCAAAGGAAGAATACTTATTTGACAGGACTTCATCCTCTTTGATCCCAGATGTCCTCATCTTTAAATGGGGTTCTTTATAAAAAGATTTGTCTCGATGGGTGTGGTGGTGCACACCTGTCATCCCAGCTTCTCAGGAGACTGAGGCAGGAGAATGGTGAGTTCAAAGCCACCCTGGCAAAAGTGAGGTACTAAGCAACTCCTTGAGACCCTATCTCTAAATAAAATACAAAATAGGGCTGGGGATGTGGCTCAGTGGTCGAGTGCCCCTGAGTTCAATCCCTAGTATAACACCCCCCCCCCCCAAAAAAAAAAAAAAAAGATCCATCCCAACACAGTAAGGACAAAAAAAAAGTGTTATGAAAGGACTAATAGGTCAAAGGCAAAGAAGTATTGGCACTTGACTGTTTCCAACCAGCTGCTGAAGGGCTGAGCAGTTTATTCATTTCAGCTTCCCAGTGAGCATCAACTAGGCACTTAACTCCAGGGCACATTATTCATGTCATATTTAACTTGAATAAGTGTTATCCACAGAAAATAAAATGTGAATCATGTGTCCTGGCCTTGCTTAGTAGCATAGTGCTAAAGCTAAGGGCTCAGAAAATGTTTGCTAGGTGAGTGAATGAATGGAGGCAAATGTTAACTTCTTGCTTATTCCACCACCTCCCCAACCCTAATTTCCCTTCCAGGATACAAAAGAAAAATTTGACAAGGAGTGAGGAGAGTTGGGGAGGAGGAAAGGCAATCATTAGCTACATGACGTCAATGCTTTAGTGAGTTTTGTGTGGGATGCTGATGGTCGTTGTGGGAGGTGTGGAGAATTACTAAAGCAAGCATCTGAATTTCAATGGTCCCCATAATTTTTTCCTGAAAATATTACAGTTTTTTTAATCTCACTGTGTAAGTGTGCTGGTGATTTTACAGTCCCAGATTAAGTAATGAGTGAGCTTTATGTTGAATTATATTGTTCAGTCATTAAAAGAAGAACGTGCACTTTGCTCCCACCTTAAGGCTAGTTTTATGCTAGTGCTGGAAGTAGAGTAGTGAGCCAAACAGGAAAAGTACCCTATCCGACCCTCATGAGGAAAAATACCATCACCCTCCAGATGTTAACAATCACCCTAGGAGCTGGTGTTTACATCAATAATGGAAGAATAAGCAATAGTGAGAGAGTGATACCAATAAGACAAAGACAGACTTGAGGGACATGGCCCTTTGAAGGATCTGGAGCAAGAGAGTGAAGATGACCAGAGGGCAGGAGCCAGATTACGCAAGGCTTGTGGAGTTTGTATTCTATCCTGAAGGCATTTATTGGGACCTAGTAAAGAACTCTAAGAAGGAAAGTGATGTGGTCATGTTTGAGTTTTGGAAATGGATCCCGGACTGGAGGGTGCAAAAGTAGAAGCAAGGAAACCCTCTGAGAGGCTACTGCAGTTGTCTCACCGACAAATGATGTCTTTAACCAAAGTGATGCCAGAAGAGATGGAGAGAAGTAAGTAGACTGTGCCAGGTACATTTGGGAATTGAAGTCCAACAGGGCAGGTGACAAAAACAGCCCTACTTCAAACAAAAGAACCCCTAGAGAAGAAGGAAAAAATTCACTTTCTTCTCCTGAACCCACCAGGTGTCCCCTTTCCCTTAACTTTCAACTCTATATATGGAGATGGCAGTGGAATGAGGGGCGGGGCAGGCGAGAAAAATCCGGGAACCTTTATTTAAAGTAGGTGGACGTCAGCGGAGAGTACAACGATGAACACAGGTACTTCCGGTTACTCCGGAAGGGGAGGCTTCATATGCTCCTAAGTTCCTCCCTCGGAGGCCAGCTAGAGTGACGGTATGGCGGGCCGAGCGGCGCGGCTGGTGCTGCTAGCCGGGGCAGCCGCGCTAGCAAGCGGCTCTCAGGGCGACCGCGAGCCGGTGTACCGCGACTGCGTGCTTCAGTGCGAGGAGCGGAACTGCTCAGGGAGCGCACTGAGACACTTCCGCTCCCGCCAGCCAATCTACATGAGTCTGACAGGTAAGCCCCGCCCACTAGAAACCCCGCCCATTTGGCTGTGGCCCCGCCCATTACACCCTAGGTGCTCTGCAGTCTCTGACTCTTAGTTTACCCTCCAGGTCCCCTGTGTGAGTAACTCCAGGGTTATGGGGGTCTCATCAGCTGTCTGACTTTCCCAGAAGCTTTTACTTTCTATTTAGTCAGTCATGTCGGTTACTTATTAAGTACTTTCTGCATACAAGGCCCTGGATTGACACAGTAATCAGAACAGGGTCTTTTACCTTGGGAGCTTATTAAGTACATCCTGCATACAAGGCCCTGGATTGACATAGTAATCAGACAAGGGTCTTTTACGTTGGGAGCTTTCAGTCTCCACGGAGGACAGTAGTCTTCCCAAACAAAGAATGATTTGAGTCCTAAAGGACCTTTAGATTAAGCACTAGATGCATTTGGGAGAGGAAGGAAGGAATTCTGACTCTGATGGGGGTGGGGCAGGGATCATTTGGGAATATTTGTGAAGGAGGGTCTTCCAGATAGTTAACCTTAAATTTGGACCCGTGACCATATTGGGCAAGGAACCAACAAACTGAGTATCTACCGTGTGACAGGTGTCACAATAGGTTAGTTAACTTTCACCACAATGCTTTGAGGTAGTTTCTCTATCTTAGAAGAAGAAGTTAAATACCCTGCCTGAGGTCATATGGGTGGTAAATAGTTACCAGTTTGACCACAAGCTTGCCCTCTTTTTCTAGAGAAAGTGGAGGTCCTGGGCAGACCTGGGCACACCTAGCAGCTTGGTTTACCCAGGGACCAAGGAGCATGAAAAGGAATAGTGGCGGTGAAGGTGGAAAGGTGATTTAGAAACTCAAAAGTCAGGGTGAAGAATTTGGGTTCATTTTCATAGCAGGGACAAGACAGCAAGGACTCTTCCTGGTAAGTAAAAGTAAATCCTGTGTTCAGGTAGGACAAACATAAACCCAGTTCTCAATAGATAAGGCCATCAAATGCCAGCATCTCCATCTTGGACCAAAGGAGATGAAACATCTGTATTTGCTCACTACATATCTACCTCTAAAATATAGTTACATATATACACATCCCTGGCCATTGTGTCCACTGTCTCTCTTCTGTCCAAGTGGGAAGCTAAAATTTTGAGATTTCTTCTGGTTCTCTCCAACTTGCACGCCCTCTTGGCCTGCATTTGTGCTTGGACTGCATTCACAACCCCTCTGTGCCTCTCTTGGCTGGAGAGTACACAGGCCAAATTTGTCTATTTCAGGCTGGACTTGTCGTGACGACTGTAAGTATGAGTGTATGTGGGTCACTGTTGACCTGTACCTCCAGGAAGGTCACAGAGTGCCTCAGTTCCATGGCAAGGTGAGTCAGAGGGTAAGGGAAGAACATGTTGGTAGTATGGTGGGAGTTAGATGCCCTGCAGTTGGCCCACACTGTCCAAGCTATTTGAGGTATGGGGTGACAGATGTGTATTTAAGTCAGGTACCTATTCTTCTCAGAATCTGCTGGTTTTCATATAATTTGATGATGTCCTGCTTCTAAATATGGAGTAATGAGTTCTGAGAAGCTTTGGAGTCTCCTCAGAGAGTGGTCCCGAACTTCCTGGGGTGCCCATCCTGCTTCAGCAACAAATTCCCTGACCACTATGACATGTTTTCTGTTGCTTCTCCAGTACATATCTGGATCAATAGTAATATCCCTCAGATTTCCCAGTGAGGCCACTTTTCTTGTGCTTTTTGATCCAGTATTACCTTGTTCTAACTCATTGAGGTTAACAGAAACTGTTGTCCCCAGTTTGCCACGAAGTGAGCTGACGCTCAGAGTACTGGGTCAGTAGCAGAAGAGGGATTGGGATTGGTTTCTGGATGGCAGGCCTGTGCTGTTTCCACCATGCCATAAGCCATCTCCACGGCCCCACTGGTATTCCCAGAGACAGGACTGACATGTTTTCCAGAATGGGGGATCCTGTTCTTAGCCAGGGACTGGAGAGAAGAATTGACCTGGAGAGAACCTGAGGCTTTGGCAAAGTTCAGAACTGAGACCTATAGATGCAGCATGTTCAGAAAAGGTTGATTGAGGCCTGGTACAGTGGCACTTACCTGTAATCCCAGTGACTCAGGAGGCTGAGTCAGGAGAATTGCATGTACAAGGCCAGCCTCAGCAACTTAGTGAGAACCTGTCTCAAAAGTCCCACTGAGGGCTGGGGATATAGCTCAGATGGTACAGTGCTTGCCTCAAAAGCACAAGACTCTGGGTTCAACCCCAGCACCGCAAAAAAAAAAAAAAAAAAAAAAAAAAAAAAAAAAAAAAAAAAATCCCACTGAGGTTGCACTTTGTGGTAAAGTGCCTATGGGTTTGATCCAGAGTACCAAAAAAGGTAAAAGAGAAAAGGGCTGGGGATATAGCTCAGCAGTAGTGCACTTGCCTAGCATGTATGAGCCCTGAATTCCATCCCCAGAACCTCCCCCGACAAATAAAAAGATTGGGCCTCTTAGGGGTTGCCTGTCCCTCAGGTCCCCTCCATCTGCTCCTTTTTCAGTGGCCTTTCTCCCGGTTCCTGTTCTTCCAAGAGCCAGCTTCTGCCATGGCCTCTTTCCTCAATGGCTTGGCTAGCCTGATGATGCTTTGCCGCTACCGCACTTCTGTGCCAGCCTCCTCTCCTATGTACCACACCTGTGTGGCCTTCGCCTGGGTAGGTAACCTGGCAGGATGCCTGCTGTGTGCTTCATCTAGGAAGGAGGAACTCTTAGATTCCCACTGACACCCAACTGGACTTCCACCCAGCCAGCTTCTCCTCTGTTTCCAGGGCTAAAGTAGCAGCTGTGGGCGGTCAGGCCTGGAGAGAAGACAGGGAGGGTGCTGAATCAAGCTTTACCTTTCTAGAACAGTCTAGAAGTTTGTTTGGGAAGTAAGGAGGAAAGAAACATTGTTATTGTCCTCAGAGCTACTAAAAGACCCGGTGGGGTAGTTTATAAGCACAGAAGTGAAATGGATAAAAGGGAGCAGACTGGGACCATGGGCTTTGGAAAGGTTCACTCTGGAGGACTTGGAGTGATCCCAATTCCAGCCCAGGCCTGTAGACAGCAGCAGCTACAGCACTCTTTCTTGAGCTCAGCCTGTCTTAGCGTATCCCAGGGGAAGCCAAGGTGGGTGCCATCCAAGTACAAAAAGGCTGTCAGCCTCCTGGTGAGGCTGGTCTTTGAACAACCAGTTTCCAGGGCCTGGAATTGTGTGAAAAATGTGAACTAAAGCACAGACAGGAACTGTGACAATGTTGGGGAGGGGTGGAAAGTAAGAGATTGCAATGACTGTCTCTAGATCAGAGCCACCCTGCTAGACCTTAGGGCAAAAGTCCACACTCACCTTCCTGCCATCAGAGCCACCACTCATTCACATATTTAGCTTGTACTATATGCCAGGCACTTTGTGGGGTGCTGGGCATCCAGAAGTATATAAAAACAGATAGATTCCTGCCCTCTGGTACTATTCACACATTCATACAGTCGAATGTAAAAGTACAGCTATGGAAAGGTGCCGTGGAAGCTGGGCATAGTGGTGCACGCCTGTAATCCCGGCTACTCGGGAGGCTGAAGCAAGAGCATCACAAGTTCAAGGCCAACCTGGGCAACTTAGAAAGACCTTGTCTCAAAAGAAATGGGGATGTAGCTCAGTGGTAGAGTGCCCCTGGGTTCAGTCCCTATTATCAAGAAAGAAAAAAAGAAGGAAAAGATGCAGTGGAAGAGAGTTGCTGTAGGGTATGTGAAGGGGCAGGACCAGTACAGGGCAGTCAGGGGAGGCTTCCCTGAGGAAGCGGCGCGGTAGGTAAGATGGGAATGATGAGTGAAAGTTACTGGTACATTTGAACAGAAGACAGAATGTGCACAGGCAGGAGAGGATGAGGGTCGTTGGAGGGCCTGAAAGACCAGGAGACCTGACAGACAGGAAGTCAGGCATCTAGTGGAAGACAGGTGGGCGGGTGGGCGGTGGCCAAGCCAGCCCCTGGAGAGCCTAACACTTCAGATCTTAACTCTCAGAGTGTCAAGAAGCACCAAGAGAGTCTTATTCCATTTATTCATTCATTTAGTTTTGGTGTTGGAGATTGAAGTAAGGAGTGATTTACCACTGAGCCAGAGCCCCAGCCCTTTTCATTTTTGTTTTTGTCTTGAGTCATTCAGTGTCTCCCTAAATTACTAAAGCTGGCCTCAAACTTCTTTTTTTTTTTTTGCGGTGCTGGGGATTGAACCCAGGGCTTTGTGCTTACAAAGCAAGCACTCTACCCACTGAACTATATTCCCAGTCCCTAAAGAACTTGTTTTTTGTTTGTTTGTTTGTTTGTTTTGTGGTGCTGGGGATCAAACCCAGAGCCTTGTGCTTGCAAGGCAAGCACTCTACCAACTGAGCTATCTCCCAGCCCCTGCCTCAAACTTCTGATCCTCCTACCTCAACCTCCCAAGTCCCTGGGCTTACAGATGTGCTTCACTGTGCCTGGCTTGCTGAGGGATTTTAAGTGAGGGTGGGGAGAGAAATGGTGTCAGAATAGTTTTGCCCTTTGGAAACCTTGTTTTTCCCTTGGAAACCTTGTTTTGCCTACTGTGTGGAGGAATGGTTGGAGGGCAGGATGGATGTTGGGGGGCCCGTGGTAGCATTAGCATATGCCCAGCCACTGGACTAAAGGGGTGTTCTGGGTCTTAGGCATTAAAGAGAAGTACATTTTATCTGTGTTTTGGAGATGACATTAAAACTTTTTAAAATTTTGTTTAACAAACACACACATAGCTCTTACTGTATGCCAGGCACCATTCTAGCCATTTTATAAATATTAACCGTATTCATCCCATAACAAATTTTAAAGGTATAGATGCTATTATTATCCCCAGTTTGCAGATGAGGAAAACAAGGGCTGCAGAGGTTAAGGAGCCTGCACTAGGTCATGAGCCAGGGTGGGTCAGTGTCTCCTCCAGAACCCGCACTCTCGCCTTCTTGGCTGCAGATCAGCCTGGGTAATGGTCAGGTGAGGAGAGGCAGGGAGTTGAGATTGACTCTCTGCTGCTTCAGTGACAGAGGCTATTGAGTGCAGGCGAGGCCACAAAGGGGAACTGAGACAGTGAGAAAGAAGGGGTCTAAGGCAGAGTCCTGAGGAGCCCAGAACTTAATGGCTGGATAGAGGAGAATGAGCCAGCAAATGGAGTAAGGGGTGGCCAGAGGGACAGGTGGAAAACTTGGAGATTGTGGGCTTGGGGAGCCCCAGGACAAGACAGAAAGGAAAGAGTAGTCTTCTCTCCTGAATGGTGCTGGACAGACAGGTGAGAACTGAAGGGTACCCTGGATCTGGTGGCCTAAGGACCTGAGGATAGTGTGGGCATGGTGAGAAGTTCAGGCTGAGCCCAGGACTTGGGAGATGGGCAGGGAAAGAGGCTGTTAAACTTCTGGGAAGTGCTGGACCTCCCTCATACTTCCTGGTCAACAAATATTAATAATAATCATTAAGGATCATGGAGCCCAAGTCCTGTGTTCCATAAGCACTTCATACACATTTCCTTCTGTGGTCCTTGTAATGCACATAAGAGCTCTGAGTGACTCTCTGAGGCGGGAAGGGCGTGCCTGAGTGAACAGCTACCAAGTCAGTGGCAACGTTTAACCTCCAGCACTGTCTGACTGCAGGGCCTGAGGGCTCAGCCCCTCTCCTTGGTTGCCTCCATGTCCTGTGAAGAATGTTGATTGAGCTCTCGCTGAGGGCAGAGGCCCCTGCCCCAGGGAGCTGAACATAGTGCGAGGTGCAGGTCCTGCCAGTTTTGGCGGCAGGACACAGGCTGAACCCAGGAGGCAGAGAGACCCCATCCTCTGTCTGAGGTACTGTGCCAGGGAAGCCCAGGGAGGAGGTGAGGTGTCACTGGGAATTTGCAAGCCTGGCAGGGCTTAGACACAGGCATGCTGGGGGAGAGGAGACAGGATTCAGGCATTCCCAGCATTCCCAGCTAGGGGCTCAGGAATGACACATGGAACCTCGAAGACAAGCTTGGGATGTGCAGCCTGGCTGCAGTGTGACTCTGTGAAGAGAACAGAGGGAGAAGAGAGGAGCAGAAAGGGCCAAATGCCTGGTGGGAGTAGGGATTTTGCTTTAGGCAAGAGCTTGGCATCAGCCCACATGGTTATGGGCATGAGTGAGACAGAGCCACCACTTCCTGTGTGGCCCTGTCACAGGGAAGGGAATTTGGTCCTGGCCAAGAAAGTAGGAAACTGAGGAGGTCACACCTGTCCCCTTTGGGACTCTTCAGGGACGCTGCTTGTCTGGGCACACTGCACGCTCCCCTTTGCCTCTCTTTCTCTTGGAGGACAGGGGACAGCCCTGCTGGATGCTCTGAACAAAGCCTGCGTGGTAGGGCTCAGGTCTGAGGGGCCTTCAGAGGGTCCCCACCCTTCCCTGACTGACATGTGCTAGAAACCAGTGGTCACGTCACAACTCGGGTCGTGATCTCCTTGTTTCTTGGGTCTTTCGTCTCAGTGGTATCAGCAGCTCAACTTCCATCTTGGCAAGGGGTCACCCCTCCCAGGGATACCTGCAGTCCGTTGTGACCAAGGACCCTTAGGGAAGGGCCCAGGGATGTTGAGGTTGGAGAGGGCACCCTATGGGACATGGGATTCTGGGTTGTGGGACCCCCTCATGTCACCCCCAGGTCCTCAAGGGACACAACCTCAGAGCCCACACCTCTTTGATGACCTAGTTTGGATTTTATACTTGATCTTGAGTCTGTGTGTGTTTCTGCAGGAGGGAGGGATCCTAAGTCATCCAGAGGGCGTGACAGTGGACTTTGTCCTGGGCTGGGTCTTCTGGAGCGAGCAGGGCCCCTGATTTCTGTTGGCCGCAGGTGGGAAGGCCACCCCAGGCTAGTCTTGGAGGAAGGGTGTCTCAGGCTTTTTCTCTGGGAGATAAGGAAACTCTTGTGCCAATGTTCAATCAGGGAGCCCCTGGGCTGGGGACAAGCCCCTGGGCTCAGTGGTAGAGCGCTTGCCTCGCATGTGTGAGGCCCTGGGTTTGATCCTCAGCACCGCATAAAAATAAATAAATAAAATAAAGGTATTTTGTCTATCTGCAACTAAAAAAGACGTATATTTAAAAAAAGAGAAGGCAGCCCCTGCCTTTCCCTATGGGCTTGTGTGTTGGCTAGGCAGCAACCAGGCAGAGAGGAGGCAAAGCTCTGAAGTCCTTGGACTTCACAGAGCAGGGGGCCCTGGCTCTCTGCCAAACCCAGACAGGTAAACCAGTTCCTCATCCTTTTATCTAGTGGGGAAAGGTTCTCGGGAATAAGAGTGAAAGGAAGGATGGCAGGGAATCTAAACTGTCTCTGTTATTATGATTTATGGAGCTGGGGACTGATTGTCATATCTGTTGAAGAAACTACAAGAAAAGATAGGCTGAGGCTACAGCAGAATGATGGCTAGACTTCAGGAAGGACTTCCTGACCATCAGATAAGTCAGGGAACAGAAAATCAAGGAATTCTTTTCAGGGATGGAGAAAGCCTCCATCTCTCAGGAGTGAGCTGGGACAGGCTTGTCTTGCCTGAGGCATAGAGCGAGACACTGTGGCCTCGGTGGTGGGAGCAGCAGGCATCATATTTAACATTCTACCTCCCCCACTTCTGAGACACCGAGCTATTTAAAGACTCACTTGTCCCCACCACTACGGTGTCAATGACAGCCCCGAGCACTGGGGCTTAGCACTGGGGTCGAATTCCTGACAGATCTGGCTCACTTGGCATCCAACCAGTTTCACGGCTGTGATATTTTTGTCTCAATTTTCTTATTTTCCAGCAGACTGAAACAGCCTCCTGCTCCCCCCACCAGCTTTTCCTGTCCCCTCAGCCCCACCCACACTGGTTCCCTGTCCCGGGCCTCCCCCCTTTTCTCAGTGTTTGCACAGAGTTCTTGGTGCCTCGGGCCCAGCCATCGCCCTCTGGCCCGTTACCCTGTCTGCCCACTCCCATCCCATTAGTGCCTGACCAAGAAGACTGGGTGCAGTGGTACATTTGCATCTTGGGCTCTCCCTTCCACATCTCGCTGTCCCTTTTGCTTGTGTCTTGATTACAAACTCTGAAGAGAAACAGGATCTGTTGGGTCCATAGAGGTGGGATTATGGCTCAGGAGCAGGGAGCATGGGGCTCCTCCCATAGCTGAGGCATCTACAATCTGGGACCCAGTGACCCTGGGGCCCCATCGTTTGATCTTGAACCTGGTGACTCTTGAGGAAAGGAAAGTGGGAAGCCAGGTGAAGGGAAGTTGTGGGGGTCAGCCATACATGATGCAGAACATGGACACCTATGGAGCCCCCATTTCTAACCCCGTCTTACAGGTGAACAAGGAGCTGTAGCTCAGTTACTTGTTCAAGAACACATAGGTAAGCTGGGCAGGACGCCACACACCTGTCGTCCAAGCTACCAGGGAAGCCGAGGCTGGAGGGTCACTTGAGCCCAGGAGTTCGAGACCAGTCTGGGCAACATAGTGAGTCCCTATCCCAAAAAACAAAAACAGCACAGAACAAAACAAAACAAAAGAACACACAGTTATTTAGGGGCTGGAGCAGTACTTGAACTCAGGGTCCGTCTCATTGTAAAGACTCAGGACATTTCTGTCCCAGCCTGGACCTGAGGGGGTGAGCTAGCAGCAGGGGGAGACCAACTTTTCAGCCTAGACCTCCTTAGCCTGGTGGGAGATTGAGAGGCAGACTTGTTCTCTTTAGACTTTGGGCTGTGGGAGAGCCGTGAGGGCTCCATGTTGGTGCACAGGTAGAGAAAATAGCAACTAAGGCTTTACCCCATCCTGGACACCATGCTGTATGCTGTATATGTACCGGCATGCACCAAATCCTGATCAACACTGATATTGTTCCCATTTTACAGATGAGACAACTGAGGCACAGCAAGGCTAAATAACTTGCCCAAGGACACACAGAAAATGCAGAGCCAGGATTTGAGCCCTGGCAGTCTGGCTCTAGGGCCTGCATTGTTAATGACACAACTTCTCAAGTCTGAGGGAAGGGGCAGAAGAGGAGCCCCCATAATGGGACACTCCCCAGGGGAAAGGGGCCTTCTCAGGGGTGCAGAGTGCAGGCTTCAGGTGGGTCTCTGTAAGTGGAAGGCACCCTGGGGAGGCGGTTGGACAGGGGACCCAGCAGCCCTACCCTGCCTGTGAAGCCGAGGCCTGGCCTCACTTCCACCCCTGCTTTCGGTGTTGCAGCCACCACTTAGCTCAGTCCTCTTATCACCTCCCCCTTCCTGTCTTGGGCGACAAGGAGGCCTGGCTGGCTGCCAGTCCTTGCTGTCCTCCCCTCCTCCTTTCCACACTGGCTCCAGGGCCACTGTCCTCTCTAAGGATGTCCCTGTGCTTGGTCTGCATGTCTGCATGGGCCTTGTCTTCAGCCCCGGGTCTGCTCCTGTCCCCATGCTGACCATACACTTCAAGGACTTGTTGGGGCAGTGTCCAAAGAAGCCACTAGGGGTAGCCTTACTTCCTAGCCTCCAGTCTATGCCTCCATGACTGTCTGTGGGGAAGGGGCAGCAGCAGGGAGGAGCCTTGAGGCTGGTGGAAGGGGCAGAGTGGCCATCCTCAAAGGAGGAAGCCACTGCCCTCAGGGCGGGGAAGGACCTGGAGACCACTCAGGCCAGCTGATGATATGTCCCAAGGGAAATGCTGGGCTGAGGCGGGCAGGGCTTTTCTCCAGGGGAAAGGAGCAGGGGATGGTTGCCTTGGGCCTTCGGCAGCCCGGCAGCGCGAGGCTGCCTGACTGGCTTTGCCACAGAGCCCTGCCGCCTCCACCCTTGCTCCCTCCACTCTCTCCCGCTCCCCAGGCCTGTCAGGGTGCTCATCCTGCCTTCCCCCCCGACCCTGCTGCAGGTCTACAGAGTCTTCTTTCCCTGCCCCCTCTGCCCTCTGCCTGGACAGTTGTCCTGGCACCCAAGTGGGCAGCTCTTGACCTTTTCTGTCTCCAGCAGGCCTGGCCCACCCTAGACACCCCTCCCCACCTCCAGGGCATGCCAGGCCTGGCCCCTGCTCTTTCTTCCTGGGACTGCCTGTCCCTGGCTTCCCTGCCTGCTATTTGTAGCTTCTCAGCCCACCCTTCCCTAAAGAAAGTGCCAGCAACAACTCCCAGAAGACCTGGGGCTCATTTACAAGATGGTTCTTACTCTCTCAATGCATTTAATTTCCAGGAAGAAGGCCTCAGATATTCCCCTGGGCCCTTGCCCACTACAGCCCCTTCATTCCTGCCCTGCTCCTCCCAGGTCTTAGGAGCAGCTCTAGTCTGGCAAGTCAGGCCGGCCCAGCCAGGAGGAAGCTGGGCTAGGTTGCCACTGGAGTCCTTGTCCTAGGACTGGGCCCCAGTGGGATCTGCTTGATCTCCCTCCCTTGCTTGCTTGTGGGACACACCCCAACCTGGCTCAAGCCTCTCCACTCCACCCACCTCATTCCCGCCCCCAGAGACTGAGGTCACCAGCTCCCCTGGGCCCGGGTGGGGCTGTCATCACCTGGCAATTGGGGGAGGAGGTGAGGCCCCTGGGGGCTGTTGTCTTAGCGATTGAGTAACCAAGGATCTTGGCTCTGCCAGAACTGGTTCCCAGGCCAGGCTAGAACCTGGGGAGGCTGCAGCAACCGCCCCCCCTCCATGGCCTGAGGGGCTTGGGATGATGGGAAGTTGACCTGAGGGGACTGCCCTGGGCCTGGGTGAGGGACTCAGGTATGTCTGGGGTGGGGGTGCTCCAGGGGCATGGGAAAGCACATTTCTTGCCCCCCAAAGCCCCTCCCTAAAGATGAGGTAGATGGGGGCCCTGGGGTCTCCCCAGCCTTGGAGCAGCATGTTCATTAACCTTCCCTCTTCAGGTATCCCTCAATGCTTGGTTCTGGTCTACAGTCTTCCACACCAGGGACACCGACCTCACAGAGGTGAGAGTCCCCATCTTCCTGTCCTACATGGGGCTGTCCCAGAGAGCCCAGGAGGGTAGCACAGCAGGGCTGTGCAGTACAGCTGCAGCTCCGCTAGGGACCGTTTCCTCCTGGTGCTGGGCATTCTAGTAATGCACCTGAACTTCCAAAACCTGACAAGGTAGGTTTGATTTTTGGCTCTAACTGAGCTAAAGGCAGCTGAGCCTTGGGGAAGTGAAATCATTTGCTCAGGGTCACCCAGCCAGTAAAGGGGTGCAGTCAGGATAGCACACCGCTAACGAACTCCAGGCAACGGGACTCCCTTGGTCTGCTCTCCTGTCCCACAGCCTAAGGCAGAGCCCTCCGCTGCTGGAGCCCCTGCTGAGCAGTTATAAACCACTGTAGGATGTGAGTGAAGGGTTAGTCTGTTCAGCTCAACAGCAAAATAGCAATAGGCAGAGAGCGGGAGAAGAGACCCTTCCGACTACAAGGTCAAGCCTGTCCTCCCTGCCTCCACCCTGTGGCTCCTCTGGGCCCTGCCCTCCACAAAGCTGTTCAGTCTCTTCAGCACTCATGAGCTTCCCTTGTCCCCAGAAAATGGACTACTTCTGTGCCTCCACCGTCATCCTCCACTCAGTCTATCTGTGCTGTGTCAGGTATGCCTATATTGGTGGCTGCAGGGACAGACTCAGGGCCTGGGGTCAGAAAGGGTCACCCCACCCTCTCCCGAGGGGTGCTACCCAGGGCCTTCTTTGGTCTCCCGCACATCCCTGCTGTCCTGGATGGGGGCTTTGCAGAGGACTGGGTGCTCTGGCTCTTCACAGGGAGCTGTAGCACTTGCCCAGGCCCCTCGGGGTCCGGGTGGAGGCCTGCCTCACTGGCCTGTTTTGGTGGGGGAAAGGGCAGTGGCTTTAGTGAGCCCACTGATGTTGGGGGAAGAGATACTTTAGGGAGTGCTGCTCTGGGGACGAGCCACCTGCCGCCACCTGAGCAACTTTGGGTGGTGGGCAGGACCGTGGGTTTGCAGTACCCAGCTGTGGCCAGCACCTTCCGGGCCCTTCTGCTGCTGCTGCTGACTGCACACGTCACCTACCTGAGCCTCGTGCACTTTGACTATGGCTACAACCTGGCGGCCAACGTGGCTATCGGTGAGGCAGAACTGAGGCATCGGGTTGGGCCATCTGCAGAACTTTGGGGTGGGCATGGAGGGTGACCCTTCTCTCCTCAGAGAGAAGGTTCTAGAGAGCCTTGCAGGGAATATGGGGAAGAATTTGAGGAGAGAGGGAAGGCTGGGAGGAGACTGAGGAGGTCCCAGGGACAGAAAGCATGGGAGGGGTGACCTGTGTGGGAGCCCAGGAGTGAGCTCTCCTGCCTGCGGCGCCCAGGTCTGGTGAACGTGGTGTGGTGGCTGGCCTGGTGCCTACAGAACCTCCGGAGGCTCCCACACGTGTGGAAGTGCATGGTGGTGGTCTTGCTGCTGCAGGGACTGTCCCTGCTGGAACTGCTCGACTTCCCGCCCTTCTTCTGGGTCCTGGACGCCCACGCCATCTGGCACATCAGCACCATTCCTGTTCACATCCTCTTTTTCAGGTCGGTGCCGTCCCTTGCCCAGTGTTTGCCTTCTTTGTGCCTTTCCTTGGCGGCTCCTAGGAGCCTGGGGACCCTGTGTACCCACTCGCCTCTCCCAGCTTGCCTGCACTCCCCCCACTTGCCCAGAGAGCTGTAGGGCTGGGTGTCTTAGTGGGCTCCTCCCTTGGCCCACAGCTTCCTGGAAGACGACAGCCTGTACCTCCTGAAGGGATCGGAAGCCAAGTTCAAGCTGGACTGAAGACACTGGGAGCCATCTCCTCCCTTCCTGTCAGCTTCTCCTTCCCCCTCCCACCTTGAGATGGTTTATTTTCTCCTTTTAGTTTCTTGAACTTGGACAGGAGGCGTGTGGGCCCAGAATCATGTAGCTGCCCACCCTTTGCTGGCCTTCACAGGGCTTGGAGCCTGCCCTAGGGATGTCCTCAACCCAGCATCTGGGGTTGCAGAATGGGCAGCCACTCTGGTTCCTGGAGCTGAACTGAGATAGAACTGTGTTCTTAGTTCTACCTGGAGGAAGACCCTTAGGAATACAAAGGGATCCCCTTCTATTACTGGCACCCTGCTTCAGGGCACCACTAGGTGGCGCTGGAGCCCTGCTCTTTGGCTAAGGCCAGTCTCATGCTCCTGGTTGGGATGCAGAGGGACCAAGCTGCTGGGATAGGGACTGGGGAGGGGTTTCACCCTGGCTTTTCCCCAGCCAGACTCCCAGGAGGCCTCACCACTCTTCCTTTCCGGGCTGGGACTCCACAGGGCCCCGGACAAGAATTCAATGTGGTTTTGGTTGGGAGCCTACATGTGAATGTGTAGGAGAGCATGGACCAGGCCAAGTACAGAGGGGACTGGGTGGTGAGCATGGTTCTATGTGTGTATGCAAGAGACAAAATGCGTGTGCACAAGCTAGTGCACTCGGACCCAAGTGTGCAGTATACAGAGGGTTTGTGTGTGTTCAAGGGGCAGCTGGTGAGTGTGGGTTTGGAGAGTGAGCATAGACTGTAAGTGTACTTGTGGGCGTGTCTGAGATGGGTGTAGATGCAGGTGAATGTGCCAGAAAGGGGAATTTAGAGCAGGATGGGAATCAAGTCACCACCAATCACCTGCTCTGCCCACCGCCTAAGCCAAGATACGCACATGCTCAGAGTGAGGTCTGGGGGTCCAGGCTGTGTGCATGCCTGTCCAGTGCCCCCTTTGCCATCCCCCTCCAAGCCTCACAGGGCCCCCACATATTTAAGATCAGTACTAGCTCCTTGGGGCAGGGTGAAGAAGGAAAAGGGGACTCCCAGGGCCTTCTCCAGCCTCCCTGTCTCCTCACCTAGCATGTTTGGCCTCCCCTCCCCAGTTCCCTGCTCTAGCCTCTTTGCCACAGCCTGGACGTTGGGGGGTGCATCAAGCAGTCTGGGGGCAAGGGGAGAGGACCTGTGGCTGAGTCTGGTTTCTGCCATCCCCAGAGGGACTCCTATTCCACAGTGACTCCAGGAAGTCAGGAACCACACTATGCCTGTGTCCTGATAAAGGTGACCCCCTGGCATTTGCCAGCAGCCCTGGCTCTCTCTTGCCCTACAAGGATAGAGTATGTGGCTCCAGAAACTCCATCCCAAAGGCAGTCTGCAACTGAAGCAAGTATTCTGTATTTATGCTCTATCCTGGCCCCTTTGTCCTCTTTAGAGGCAAGGGAGCTATGCTAGGACTGTAACCTCAGGAAATTAGGAGGCCCATGTGAGGTTCTTTTGATACTAAAATAAGGCAGGATGGTAGCAAGGAGCATGCTTAATAAACCAATTCCCCAGCCTCCCCTTTTCAGTTCATTTGTGTGCGTAGGGTAGGCTGGAAGGAAGGAAGAGACAGCTGGCTGGAGGCAGCAGACAGAGGTAGGATCTCTGCCTAGACATTGGGGGTGGGAATGGCAGGGACCAGATGCAGAGCCGGGCAGAACTTAAGTCCAGCCTTGGGGAGGGAGCTGGCAATGGTTTTTTCCCTCTCACTTCCCAGCCCTGGATTGTAATATAACCCCCCCCCACACACACACACCCAACACCCTGCAATCTAATCTCCCTATTTTCAGCTTTGGGTCTGAACCAGGCTCCACTACTGCTTGTTACTTAACCTCTCTGAGCTTCACCTGGAAATAGGCTAACAGGACCCACACTGAGTGACATGATAGATATAAGTGCCCATCACAAGAGCCTGGCACCCAACAGGTACCAAATGAGCTCCCCTGACCTAGGCCTTTCTTAGTTTGGAAAGAATGAGGAGTACAGAAAGCTACCCTCACGGAACTTCTGGAAAAGAAGAAAGGCTAAGGTCAATGTCTCCCACACCCCTATACTCAAAAGAGAACTCTGCACCCTCGTTGCCTCCCAGGAAAGCCACGGATGGTGCTGACACTTGACTGTGGGGAACGACTTCTTTATTAGGTGCCATGTGGTGATAGGGAATCTGGTAGGTGAGGCCCATAGGGCTTTGGGCACACTGGATCCTCACACCTCCACCCCCACCTTCTTCTGGGCCCAGGCAAAGAAGATGCCCTTGACGTCATCCACGCCTGTCCGGAGGTGGGCAGGCATGGTGTAGGTGCGAAGGTCCCGTACCTCATAGCCACTCAGCACCAGGGCCTCCCTCACTTCCTCCTCACGCATGGGCACCACTGCCAGCCGGGCCTCCCCAGCCAGGTACCATGACTCCTCCAAGGCCCCGATGAGGAGGAGGTGTCCCCCAGGCCTCAGGAGAGTGGTGATGTGGTCCAGGGCCCGCTGAAAGCTGGTAAGGTCTGGGCTCACAGCTTCCAGGCAGAAGGCAGAGACCAGGGCATCAGCAGGCAGAGGTGCCAGGCTGGCAATGCCCAGGGGCTGGGGTTGGTGCACATCAATGGGCAGGACCCGCTTCACCCTGGCTCGTAGCTGGTGCTCCTTCTCCTGCCAGGACTCACTGTTCAGGGGGCACAAGCAAGGCTCAGGACTGACCCACACTCAGTCCCCTGCTGCTCCCTTCCAGCCATTCCACGGGGAGTCCCTCTGCCCGGCCCCCACCTCCAGCCCTTACCCCTTGCCCTCGATGAGGCAGACGTGCTGGCTGTACACGCTCCAGTTGAACGCCCCCGGCTCCTCACGCAGCCAGAGCCCCAGCTCTTGGCGGTTGACCTCCAGGAAATCCGTCATGGTAATGTCTTCAAAATGGGCACAGGCACTGAGCAGCTGGTATATTGTGGGGCCTGAACCAATGTCAATGAGGGTGCGTCCAGACACCTCACCTGGGAGGGCAGTAGAGGAAAAAGGTCCTGGCACCCTGTGCTTTAGACAACCCTCTCCTGCTTCTCCTTCCCTCTCCTGAGCTCTTCTGCCTGGGTAAGAGGGTCTCTGTGAAAGAAGCATTGCCTCTGCAGTTAGGCTGAACAGGGCAGTAGTGGGTCCAAGCACTCACTGATTTACCTTGGAAAAGGAACTTGGCTTCTCTGAGACTCAGGTTCCATATTTAGAAACCTACATCCTCAGTGAGGATTACCTGGGGCAATCCTAAGGCATTGGCCTGGCTTTTCTCTCTTTCCAATCACTTCCTCTTTTTTTTTTTTTTTTCTTCATACCAGGGGCTAAAACCAAGAGGTGCTTAACCACTGAGCCACATCCTGACCCTTTAAAAACAAAATATTTAGAGACACAGCCTCACTAAGTTGCTGAGACTGGCTTTGAACTTGCGATCCTTCTGCCTCAGCCTCCCAAGCCGCTGGGATTACAGGCCAGCGCCAGGCATTTCCTCCATTTTTTTTTTTTTTTTTTTTTTTTTTTTCCTGCATCTGCCTTCATCTCAATCTCTCTCCTATATTCCCCAACTGCCCTCTCAATTCTGAGCATTTTCACCCCCACCTTTTCTTTCCACCTCTCTTCTCTCCTGTAGCACTTCTCTTTCTCTTCTCTCCGCCCTTGTTAAAAAATAAAGAAAGAAAGAACGAGTTCTCACTATGCTGTCTAGTTCTCCTGGGCAGGGTTCCTCCTGCCTCAGTCTCCCCAGTAACTAGGACTACAGGCATGGCCACCGCGCCTTGGTAACTCTTTCTCTACTTGCACCTGTTACATATCTTCTTGGTCCCTATTTGGTGGTTCTCTTCCTCCCTCTTTCCCCTTTCCGTTTCCTGATGACATGTCCCCAGGACCTCAGTGTCCTGGGTGCCTCAGTGTCTCGGCACTCACCGGTGGCGAAGGTTTGCGCCAAGCAGCGCAGCTTCCAAGGCCCGACGCCGTCGGGGCTACTCAGGTCCCCTCGAGGGGGCGCATAGTTGTTGCGCAGGTAAGCTCCGGGCTCGAAGCGCTGGTAGGCGGAGGCGACCGCAGCCCTGCCTGGGTCCGAGTCCCGAGCCGCACCCGCAGCGTGGCTCTGGTCTGCTTGGCTCATGCTGCTGGTTTGAATTAGCCCCTGTCCGCACTGCCCGCCTTGTCCCCCACTGGTATGGCGGCCCGTTTATCTACCGCCGGACCCCCTCCCCAACCCCTCCGCTGCGGGGGCGGGGGCTGAAGGATGAGCCGCCTGGGGCCATGCGCGCCGGGTGGTGGCCACCCCATCCATCTCAGTTAGTGTCGAAGCAGCAGACACGCCGGTGGTGTGGGGGCGACCGCTGGAACATCAGTTCCTGCCCCACCCTCGCTCCGCACTTGTTCCCGCAGCACTCCACCCTTGGCCTCACCTGCCCGGGTCGCCGTGCTGCATCACGCACCCTATCTCAGCTTCCGATCCCCTGCTCCACAGCCCCGTCTCCTCTCTTCCCCAGCTCCCTGCAGCCATTCACCCCTTTGCTCGGCATCCCATCCCTTCTCTTTTCTAAGGTTTGGATCAGCTTCTGCCCCCAGTCCCCACCTCTACCAAGGTCCCCTTCCTCTGGGAGACCCCCTCTAATCCCCACCCTTTCCTTACTAATGTCACCCCTCCTCCAGGCCTCTATTCCACCCCTGTTCTCCAGCGCCCCTCCCCACACCTAGAAAGGACAGTCCGTTCCAGTCTCTGCCTCGGTTGCCCGAGGGCCCCAGAGTCAGGTTCTGCCCTTCCCGTCCGATGGCAGTAGCGATAGGGGAGGCGAGCAGGGCTAATGCACTTAGCAGGCGAAACAGTCGGGCCTCAGGGATCCCAGTTGCTTATCTGGGGGCTGCGAAGGGCGAAAGGTTCGGGATGTTCCCGCCACTTCCCGGGATACTGGACACCGGTGAGTGTCCTGACACGTGGAGAGGCTCCCGGCCATCTGGCCACTAGGGGGCGCAGCCCGCATATTTAATTTCCTGTGGGTCTGGGGTCTGGACCCCTCTCCCAGCCCCCACTCTAGCTCCTTCTGGGATGCTGACCAGGCCAGGCCTGCAGGTCCTATTTGGTGCTCCGGGTATCCGGCCGCAAAGATGCTACAGTCTTCCCTCCTACCTGGCAAGTGGGAAGCCATTCTGCCCTCAGCAGGTGCATGGTCTTTCTGATATGGGACTTCTCTGGATCAGTAAGGTGCCCTCTGCTCAGGGTAGGCTACTAGTCTCTGCCAAGATCAGCCCTTGGCCTCCCTTGATTCAGGCCTCTTCTGTGCCCCCTCCTTGTCCCAAGGGGTAAGTCTCCTTGTTGGGTCAGACAGCTGGGATAGGACATGAGTCATCACAACAGCTGCAGGGGTCACAGACACCAACCCGACCCCTGTAACCCCTCCCACACAGCCCACTCAGGCCAGAGAGGGTAGCACACCTGACCCCAGGCAGGATTGATTCTGTCTGAATTTGCAGCTGAGTGGCCTTGGGGTCACTGACCCCATCCACACCCTGAGGCACAGCCAAGGACAGTCCTGGTGCCAGCCTCTCCATATTCTCCATGAGATATCATTTAAACAAACCCTGATGCCAGCTGGCGTGCTGGGCACTGCCCAGTGCCAGGGACTGAATTTGGAAGCCAGGACTGGGCAGTGGAGTTAGGGCACAGGAAGGGGACTGAACAGACTGCAGCCCTGTTTACAGTTCTGCCCTGAACCCCACCCTCAAGTGTGGGGTGTACCCACGGGCTTTACCATATTTAGTTCAGATGCAGGGCCGGTTCCCAGACAGAGGGTGTGAGTGGGGACATCAATGGGCTGACCCCAACAACCACAAGGAAAGAGATGAGACTGGAACATGGTTGAGCATTTATTGCGCGCTAACAGAGGGTGCTGGGGGTCCTGCCCTGCCTCTGCCCTCTTCACGTTCCCCTCCTTCCAGTCTTCTCTGTCTCCTTCCCAGAGCATTCCAGATCACTTGTGCTTGTCCTAGTCCTCCTCTGAAGCTGAAACCTGGACCAGGGTACTTCTTCCAGGGACCTCTTGCCCTCACCAGCATCCTTTGTCCCTTTTCCTGGTGCTGAGGGTGCTAGACTGTGCTGGCGCCCAGCTCTCCACCCCTAGTGCCCACTGTCTTTGCTCCCCTCCCTTTGGGAACTCAGGGGACCCAGGCATCCAGGCCTCTGGCTCCCTCTTCCCACAGCCCCCAACTCTGGGCAAACTACAAAGCATCCGTGGCCAGCAGCTCCCCTCCATGGTCCTAGCCAGGAAAGGCCCAGTCCAGGGTGGGCACAGTGGAGTCTGAGTCACAGTCCCTCTCAGCCTCTCTGTGCTTCCTGGGACATGGAGCGGGACAGGGTGCGGCGAAGGGTCCCAGGCTTGCTGACGGGCACCACAGGGGGCAGCTGCTTGGTGATCTCTGCCACATCCTGGCGCTCCATGCACTGGCCACCCAGGGCTGTTTCCAGTGCCAGCAGCTCCCGAAGCTGCACTGGAGTTTCCTCGCGCTCCTCCTTGGCAGCCCCCACCTTGGTGGGGGTGAAGATGGGCAGCGGCAGCACCCGCTGGTAGGGCAGCTGGTACTCCTGCAGCCCGCGACCCAGGATGCCCATACGCATCACCAGCCAAGGGGAACGCTGCACCAGCGCCTGGCACTGCCCCTGCCGGTGGTAGGTCTCATGCCGCTGGGTATCCTCCTCATGCAGGGAGCAACTGGAAGCAGAGGGGAGGGACAGTGAGCTCCTGAAGGAGGCTGTGTAGGGGGCTCCCTGGGGCTGTCAGGACCTAGTGGCAGGAGGGGTGATACCACTCTACTCTTCCCAGTAGGCACTCTTCTTGCCCCACCCCCAGAAATTTCAGGGGCTTGTGCTTTGGCCTCATAGGGTTTGGGGAGGAGGCTTTGGGGCGCAGAGGCAAGACTCCCGGCTGACCCACACTCACCCCTCCTCAGGTCGTGTGGACAGAGTCAGGTCCTTCCATTCAGCCCAGAAGGCCTCTCGGCGCTCGCGGTTCTCTTCAGACACCTGGCAGCACAGCTCTGAAGTGGCCATGATCACTTGTTGCTCCCTATGCACTGCCCCGTGCCTCCCAGGTCCTTTAAATAGTCTCCTTCTCCCCTTCTCTGGGGGCTATTTTTGGCCCCTCTGGCGTCAGATGCTATAAGCAGAGCCAAGGCTCACTGATGGGGGTGGGGGGCTCTGAGTCTAGGATGGGGTTGGGGCTTCTGGACTCCGGCTGCCCCCAGGTCAGAGGTCAGCTTGTGAAGGCAGCAAGGCGCTCCAGTGGGCACAGGGGTCTTCAGATCAGCACCTCCAAGCACCCGACACTCTGTGGACACTGTCTCAGACCAGGCACGTGCCCAGCCTCGTGCTACCTTGGCACTGCCCTCTGCCCCGCCCATTCCCCTTGCCCAGGGAGGACAGCACTTGTCGGTAAACAGCAGGAGACAGCAGGGACTGATGCCCCTCGCGCCGTTCCAAGACTGCCAGGTCCCCCACCCCCACCTTCTCCTCTCCTGGGCTCAAGGGCACATCCTCAGCTGGGCCCCTCGACCAGAAGGAACAGTGCAACGTCCTCAGGCATCTGCACCCAAGGCCTGGTTCCCAACCACCGTGTCATCAGTAGGGGTGCCCCCCCCCCACCTGGGCTCCTGCAGCAGGAACCTGTCAGGGTTTTCCTTCCCTGTGGCCAGTGGCTAGAGAATGGTCGCCCTAGGCAGATCCAATCAGGGTGGAGGGGGCTTGCAGCTGGGTGGCCCTCAGTTGTCACTGACACCCCATGCGAGGAGAAATGGGGTGAAGTGGGAACATAGGGGCGCTGATGAGGGGCAGGGAGAAGACCTGGCTCCTGTCCCAAGTCAGTCATAAATAGGCTGTGTGACATGGTTCAGTCCCTGTCCTCTCTGGGCCTCACGTTCCCTGCTTTCTGGCTACAATAGGATGACCAAAAGAGCTCTGGGGACGGGACCGGCAGCCATGCATGGGAGCAGGGGCAAAACTGCTGCCCGGCAGCCCAGGGAGCAACTTGTAGTACCAGAAGCTGGTGTCCAAGGGGTGGGCACGGAGGGATGAAGAATGAGGGATCAGGGCACTGGAAAAGGCAGTGACAGGAGCTGAGGATGGGGACCTGTGGGGACAGTGGAGCTCCGAGCTGCTCTGGGCACAGACCCACAAGCCGACTGCTGGGGTGCTACGCCCCATTGTGCACATCTCATCTCACAATCCTGGCGCTGCTCTCTTACTGTGAAGTAGGAAGTGGAGGTTCAGAGGTAGATTTGCCTGGGTTACACACCTGGCTCTCAGCAAAATGAATCCTCCAGAAGACAGCAGGGGGGTAGGTGGGGAGGTGGCCAGGAGGAGGGCAGGGCCCAGCTCCAAGCTGTCCCTAATGTGTGTGTGGAGGGGGAAGAGTGTAGTCTGAGGGGCCCAGGGTCCTGGGATCCCAGAGGTGTCTCAGGGATCCTGAAGCCCAGTCCCCACCTCCAGGACCCCCTGGTCTCAGGACCCAGGACAATCGAGGCCTGCTGTGGTGATGAGGGTGGCTCCTCCACCTCCTGCCCTGGGCCCAGGGGACCAGGGCTCTCCCACAGTGTACACGGTTCAGCTGGGGTCATGAGGGGTGGTGTTTCTGCATCCTAGTGACCAACTTCTTCCCCATCCAAGGGCTACTCTTTGAGGTAATCATGAGTGAGGAGACCCAGGGCCAGGAAAAGCAGCAGGAAGCAGGAAGAGTTGTTTTTGTTTTAAATTCTTGTGTTTAATTGGCTCAAATTACAAAGGTCCCCAAGGAGGCCCTGGGAGAGGGGGACAACTTGGGAGAGGCAGAAAGTCACTACCAGCACCCACTGCCCCTTCACTTGCCCCCACGCCTCCCCAAGTGCGTATGGAAAAAGGTCCCAGACCCTTTAAATAACCCTAAAAAACCGTGATAATAAAGCAGGCAGATGAAGGCTCCTTCACCTTAACACTGGTGACCGGCTGCTCTGCCTTGCTCTGTCCTGCCCAGGGACCTGGCCCTCTGTAACTTCATCTGAGCTTCCATCCCAGCTCTGTCCCTGGCAACGTAGGGGACGGCAACTTCTTCAGAAGGTAGGGACGTCATGTAAACATCAGCAGGACAGACCCCACTTCTTCAGCCAGCAGCCCCCAGAGTCCAAACGCTCAACCCCACACCTGCTCAGGACGGAGGCCCCAGGCACTGTGACTCAGGGGAGGGCAGCAGCTTGGGACCAAAGTGCTGCCCAGTGCTTGGGGCCAGGTTCTCTGTGGGCCACGGGAAGCCCAACCAGCGCCCCTTTCTAGCTCTGAAGGCTGCGGCAACAGGACCCCGACCTGCAGGGTGGAAGAAGGGCGTGTTCACACCCGGGCCCCCAACTCTCCAATGCGCTGCCGCAGGTGAAAGGCGAATTCAAACATGGTCGCCGCGAGGCTCTGGTGGATGAGGTACCGGGGCAGGCGGCCCTGGGGGAGGCAGGAAGAAGTTATACCACAGCTTACCCTCAGCAGGGCCTCCCCCTCGTGGCTGGTGCCAGGAGAAGTGCTCTGGGCCAGAATGCAGGTGCAGCTTTGGAATCCTGCCTGGGCCCCCTCTCCCTGCACTCCCCGGCGGGAAGAACACGCTGTGCCTGGGGCTTGGCAGCAGCCACACAAACAGACCCGGTGGGTCTGGGCTGGCAGCCAGCCACCCCTCTCCAGGGCCTTGGATCAGAGGTAAGATGGGGGAGGCCTGTGCCCTCCTGCAACTCGGGGCTACAACACCATCTGGACCCTGCCCCCGATCCTCAAGTCAGAAAGGAGGCTGAGTAGGGGGCCCTGAGCACAGCAGAGAACCCCTGAGGTCACTGAGCACCAAGCCAGGAGCAGAGTCCCCTCCACCCCACAGGGCCCGCCTCACGGCCCCAGGTGTCCACCTTGAGATCTGTGTTAAGAATCCAGACAAAGGTGCAGACTCGGGGGTTGCTGGCCGACTTGAGCACGACGAAGCCCCCGGGACCATTTTCTCCCCTGAGGACGGAGTGTCACTGAGGGAGGGGCACACTGGAGCCAGCAAGGCCCCTGCCCACCCACTCCCTGCTCTGGGCCCAGTTTGCATTGGGGTGGAAGAGGGAGTGCAGACGCTGGTCCAGGAACTGCCCCTGTCTCCGCAGGCTCAGACCTGGTGTCCAGAGGCTGGGGGATCAGCCCTTGGTGCTGCCCACTCAGTGACCCTCCTCTGGCTGCTGCAGGTGCTTGTGCACCCCCAGTGGCAGAGAGCTTGCTACCTCTTCAGCCCTCACCACTCTGCCCAGAGATGTGAGGTCGACTCGGGCTGTGAAAGGCTGTCCCCCACCTCTGCCCAACTCAGGGAGCAAGTAGTGCCGTCAGGCTCCAGAAGAGGGCACCTTCCCAAGAGGCCCTCAGGGCTGGGGCGCAGGGTTCACCTCCCGTGGCCTCTTCACTCTCCCACAGGTCCACTGAGCATGCTTAGGCCCACTCCAGAGATAAGGAAGCTGGCACGCAGAGTGGAAACCAGTCTGCCCTTCGCCCAGCAAGTCCCTCGCAGGCCAAGAAGAGCCCCAATCTCACATTCCCAGAAGAGTGTCCTGCTGGGAAGCGCTGGGCCCACAGGAGGCCCTCAGCTCTGCAGTCAGGATTAGACGGTAGGGAGAACCAGAAGGAAGCCTGGGGCAGGCATGGGAAGACCTAACTCCTCTCCTCTGAGGGCAACTCCTGCACAGTCCAGGAGAAAGGTGGGGCAGCAGGGACAGGGGAGGAGGAGGAGGAGGAAAGGGGACCTGCAGGGGACCTGAGTCTCCTGAGGCAAGAAGACCAGTGACCTCATGGCTCCCAGCCCCGCTTCCTGGACTAGTTCCCACCCCCGTCTATCCCAGCCAGCGGCCCACCGCACATGTCCCTCCAGCCCTGGTGGCCTGGTTCCAGTCAGCGAGATTAGCAGGATTAGGGGCTGGGAGGGGCAAGGCCCCACAGGACAGGGAGCAGGAACACAAGCTCAGCAGGAGAAGGCGCCCAGCTGCACACACTGTACCCTGGGCTGCTCCCTGCTCCCAGCAGAGGGGCTGGCCAGGATGACCCCAGGCAAGGCTGGGCTCACCTGACGTATTTGTGCGTTGGAGGCTTGGCGCAGTGTGTGGTGGCAATGCCTGATGACAGGTACCGGTCTCTGCGCCGCTCTATGCGCCGAACGTTCACGAAGTCCCTGGGGGAGGGAGGGTTAGAACTGGGGGCACAGAGCCCAAAGAGACCTAACTGGAAGCAGGAGAGGGGAGACACTCACCTGGGAGAGACCACGCCACCTGCCGCCCCTGCAGACACGTCATAGGAAATGAGGGTGTTATCTTCCACCCGCTGCAGGATCTGAGGGCCCATCAGGGAGACGTGAGGTGTAGCCAACCCCAGGAAAGCCCCAGGGAGAGTTCAGCATGTCAGACACCTCCCAAACCAGCCTCCTCCCTGCCTGGGACCCAGGAATAAATCACCCGGGCTGGGGTCGTGGCTCAGTGTAGAGTGCTCACCTAGCAAGCATGAGGCCCTGGGCTCAATTCCCAGCACCCCATAAAAATAAATAAATAAATAAAAGCCATCACCCTTTCTGGGCCCTGGGCTGGGCACTCCCTGAGCACATTCCTCCTTCCCACCCTCCTGCCCTGGCTCAGGGGACACCAAGACCATCACCCCATTTTATAGAGAGGGAAGCAAGGTACAGGGTGGCTTGGCAATGTGGCCACATTCCCTTGTCATAACTGGCCACTCTGGGACGTGCCTGCCCTAGCACACACAGTGAGGCAGGGCTTACCTGGCAGGCGGTCACTGTCTTGTTCCACAGCACCATCCTCTCAGGCTGCAGGATCACCTCTTGGTACACCAGCTCCGCAGGGCAGGGCAGGAAGGTCTGGGCAGGACAGGGGGAGGCTGGGTGGTGTCAGAGGGGCTCGGGCACATCAGCCCTTCCCTCTGGTGGTAGGGTGCTGCCGAGGGTCCCTCAGCCCCTTCCTAAAGCCCCAGATGAAACAGGAGGCTCCAGCATCCTCCTCCCTTCACTCACCTTCAGGATGAAGGTCTTGCCATGAAAGGGAACCTCAATGCTGTACACAGTGTCCCCATACTCCTGCGGCAGGGACAGAAGCTTGGTAGGGAGGAGTTTGGGGTTGGGCTGAGGGCACAGGAACAAGTGACAAGCAGGACAAGTTTCCCAGAGCTTGGGGTAGAAAACTCCAGGATTTTAGGGCTATGTGAGCAGCCATTAAACAATGGCGGTTCTGAGGAGAGCATCTGATCTTGAGTTGAAAAAGAGGAGTCCAGCTACAGCTGCGGCCAGGAAGAACCACGTCTCCAAGTTGACAGGGGCCGCCAGAGGCGCTGGCTAGAGAGAGGGACTGGGGCCTGTTTCCTCTTTTCTATGCTCTCTGCAATCTTTTTAGATAATGTTGTTTTGATCATGAAACAAAACACCGGACACAGGGCAGGGCCTGGCTTCCCCTTCAAAGTCGGAGCCCAGGCAGAGCGGCAGGGAGGTGAGGTAAGGCTGAGGCTAGGAGTGGGGGAGACAGGAAGTGTTCAGTCTAGCCCAGCCTCCTGCGGGCCCCCTCTCCTGGGGCAGGAATACAACTCCAACCACACAGTCCTCACGTGTATGCCTGGGGCTTTAGGAAAGGAGTAAAAACTCCCAACCTACGTAGGAGGGGCAGGTGGGAAAGGGGCTTCTTACGTTATTCTTCTCAAACTTCCAGTTCTCCTCCTGGGCCAGGATCTGGTCCACCACGGCAGTGGCCTCCTTCCCCTGGCGGAGGTACTCTCGCTCCTGGTCAGGGGGTGGGAGGCAGGAAGGGGTTAACTTGGGAGCCTGAACTCGCCTTGCTCACAACCTGTTGTCTCTCCAGACACTCCATGCTCCTCCTAGAGGGGCCTGATCCAGTCAGACACAGGGTCTGGGCTGGTCTCCCGGGGTCCTGTGGGCTTCCTGAGGCCTGAGGCTGTGCCAGCAACTCCTGTGACCCCAGGCATGGGGTACACCAGGGGCTTGTCTGGCCCAAGGAGCAGCAGACACTCAGATGGGTACTGACAGGCACTTGGGCAGCCTGAGGTCCACCCTGGCTGAGGCCAGTGCCGGCCCTCTCTGGTGCACACTGAGGATGGCTTGGGTGAGGATGGCAGCCAAGTACCTGGGCAGAGAAACTTTTCTTCCCAGTGACTTCCTCCTCTGATTCGTTGTCAGACCCTGTGGAAAACAAGCACCGATGACAATGGCAGGGGGTGGGGAGTGTGGGAGGGGGTGGGGCTCAGGGACACGGTGCAGGGATGTGGGGGAGAGGGTTGCTGGCTTTCCCCAGGGAGCCTGAGGGAAGAACAGAAAAGAACAGACCCAGCCCACCCCGCTCCTCACACAGCCCTCCCTGTAAGCTCCCCACCCACCAGCCCTCACCTGCAAAGGATTCTGGGGGTGAGTAGAACTGGCCCTCGGACAGAGCACCAGAGAACAGCAGGGGTCCACGTGCAACAGCAGCCTGGGCAGCAAGATACCCTGGGGGAGCAGACATGGGCAGCCGTCATCAAGATCAAGGACAGTCATGCCTTGATCAGCCTGGGGTCCCACTCGCCACCTCAGGCTCTGGGAGCTGCTCAGAGGAGGCGGGATGGCTCAGCACTCACTCCCATGCCTGAAACTCTCCTCTCTCAGGGCTGGGCTGACCCTTACTGTCCCCCTCTGTCCCCAGGACTCACATCGCTCCTCCTCAGCCTCCTGGGGTAGGACTTTGAAGTCAAGGAACCAGGTCTCCAACCAGGCAAGGACAAAGGAGACGATGGGAAGCAGGTAGCCAAATGCACCTTTGCTGAGCAGCTAAGATAGAAGGAGGGGGCTGAGTTCCATGTCAGGGGGTCACCCCAAACCCAGCACCCATTCCTGGGGCTACCAACTCTGGTGTCGTACACCCCATTCCCGGTACTATCTGCTTGGACACCTTCTGTGGCACATGCCTCTGAAGCGGATTAACTGAGTCTGCAGCAGGGTACACCAGGGTTAGGCTGAAGGAAGAATTTTGGTTTCCCGGGTGGTAGGGGGATAAGTTCAGGAGGCAGGAGTTGGAAATATCAAAAGACAGGAGTCCCCCTCATTGCAACCCTGACAACAGGAGCAGACACCTAAAACCAGAGAAAGGGCCCTTTCTTAGGAGAAGCCTAGACCCCGAGTCACTGACCTCAGACAGGATGACCTTGACAATGAGGAACGCACTGGATACTAGTGTAGTGACCTGCCCGGGGAGAGGGAAGGAAGCCAAGAGGGAAGGCAGAGGCTGGGGAGTGAGTCTGCCTCCATCCCACGCCCTGCGCTGCTTCCCCGCCACCCCCAGCTGGTGGCAAAGTGGCATCTTACCGCAATCACCCACCAGTGGCGAAGCCGCAGCACAGCATAGCCCAGGAGTAGCCCAGAGAAACGGAAGAAGGCCAGGACCTGACAGGAGGGCATCAAACCATCAGAGGCAAGCTGCGTCCCAGCTCAGCTGCAGGGTGACCTGCCCCAGCCTGCTCTTCCAGGATTCCCTACGTGGTGAGTCCTCAGAAGGTGCTCAGCATTTCCTTGAGACAATTTGGATTGACTTTGGATAGAGGTCTTGTCCCTCCATTCCACTTGGGGCTCTCTGAATGTGGGGCCCCACTGAGGATCTTTTGGAAGATCGAGGATGGGAGCCAAGACCCATGTGAGACTGGATGTGTAGCAGAAAGAAGGGAACCAGCCAAAGGCACCTCACCACTCCGTCTGTCCCCAGGGCCCTAGGGTCTTCCAAAGTCACTCACAAAGATGTCAAAGAAGGAGGTTTTGAAGTTGTAGTGGATGATCTCCTGTTCCAGGTTCTTGCGGATGCCTGTGTTGGTCTGGGAGAGGAAGAACAGAGAGAACTCTGCAGGGAGGCAAGCCCCTGGGGCTGCCCCTCACCTCCAGAATGGGGAGGTAAGAAGGGCAGGGGAACCTGGAGGAGAGGCCATAAAGGCTAAGCCACCACCCAAAGCACCCAGAGAACTCAGGCAGAGGTACCAAAACTATTCCTCCAGGAGCCAGACAGCCCAGATGGGCAGGGCTGGGTTCAAGTGCTCTGACGCAGAAGGGGCAGGCCTGGTGGCCATGGGCAATGCAGGAGAGGTGATGGGCCTACGCGGGCTGGCACACAGGTGCTGGGAGCCTGCCTCTCACATGATTCTATTTTCCTCCCAGCACTGTTGCTCAATCTTCCAGCCAACAATCCATCTGGGGTGATGGGGTGCGGGGTGGGTGGTGGTGTCAGACAGAGCCCCAGGAAGCAAATCAATTAATTAGGTTTAGGCTTAATGGGCAAAATCTATCACCCTGCTGGAGAAGATGGGAGTTAGTAGACCCGTCCTCCTCCTGTGTCTACCCCAGCCCACCGCACATTTTCACCAGGATCCCTGAGACTCCAATGTCCCGGGGATGGAAGATGAGCAGCTGTGTGGACACTGGGAGCCAGACTGAGGCATGACTTCTCAGAAGGGATGGGGGTGCCAGCACCCCTGGAGAAAAGGGGGTATGAGGTGACCCCTAGAAATGGAGCCCAGGAACCCCACTGAGGGGTAGATTGTAGATTGGGGCTCCTGGCCTCTGGCAGGTCATCTGGATTTGGGGGAACTTATTAAAGACACTGATAATCAGGTCACTGAGTGTGAATCTGAGGCTGAATATCAGAAATCTTTATAAAGCTTCCAGGAAATTCTGATGCTAGGAATTCTGGGCAGCAGTCTCGATGCTGATGGACACTCACTGACACTTGATGCCCCTTCATGTCCCCACCATGTGGTTTGACCTCAAGACCACCCAGGGCCTCACGAAATCTGACACCTCTCCTTTGGCCTGTCTGGAAGGTCCCAGTCTGGCACCCCACCCGGCCCTCCTCATGCTATCCTTGGGCTCCACAGCGCCTCCCTGTGGCTCTAAGTGCCAAGCCAGGCTCCTCTGTCACAGCATGCAGACCCACCAGGACCACCAGGATCAGGACTCAATAGAGTCCTATTTCAGCCCTGCTTTGCCAGTGTCTCTGCTGGTCACACAACTGAACTGGGGTCCTTGTGCCCACTGGATAACACAGTCTGCCAGAGAACTGAAAATACACACAGTCCAAAATACAAAGATGAATACGAAAATGAAAATTAATAAAATTTTCATTTAAGTATCTGCGAAGGGAAACATCACAGATTCTATGAATAGTTAAATCCAGGATTCTGAAATTTTCATGACATTTAAAAACAATTTGTAGTTAGATTCTCTTTGCAGGAATCTCAAGCACACATGAGGACTGCTAAGCCTTCTCACCTGACAGCCAAATAATCTCAAAAGGAAAATTATCAAACAATTTTTTCAGCCCTTCTCTGGTTAAAAAATCTGGATTGAATGTGGGCTGTGGGCGAATTTCACTCTTTGTTTTGTATTAGTTTGAACCTTCGAAAGGAAGGATTCTGAGACCTCAGAAGCTCTGCAAAAGGCCCTGAACCTTGCTGGGTCTCAGTTTTTTCACTGGTAAGATGCCCCGGGGCCCTCCATGGCAGCCATTCCAGCTCACTGATGGTGCCACCTTCTCTCCAGTGCACAAAGGACAGTCTGGGCCCTGCCTTTCCTTTCAGCTCAATATGCCCAGAATAAAACTTGTCGTCTCTGCCCTACACCAGCCCCTTCCCCAAACTCCACTTCCATAAAGAAGGCATTGTCAGCCATTGTGGCGGTGTGCGCCCACCTCCCAGCGACTCAGGAGGCTGAGGCAGGAGGACCACTTGAGCCCACAAGCTCAAGGCCAGCCTGGGCAACACAGTGAGACCAAGGAAGAAAGGAAGGAAGGGAGGGAGGGAAGAAGGAAGGAAGAAAAGGGGAAAGAAGAGAAGGACAGAAAGAAAGAAGAGTAAGAAAAAGAGAGAGGTACTGTTTTCCTGTCACCCAAGCTGAGACCTGGCCACTGCCATTCAGAACTGTGATGGAGAGCCAGAGCTGTGAAGGAAAGCAAAGGGGGCTCCAAGGGGCTGAGGTCACGGTTAACAGAGAAGGAGCTGGGGTGAGACCAGGCCGGGGACTGCTCTCAGGGCTCTTGCCTCTGTGGGTGCTGAAGTCAGCCAGCTAGACTGTGTTCCTTCCTGCGGGAAGCACCGTGTGGGGGGCGGTCAGGCAGTTCTGTCTCCCAGTCGCGTGGCAGCATCTCACCAAAACCAGAGCACCAGGAACTGAGAGTTTCTACTGTTTTCTTCCCCACTGTCCCTCTGCTTTGAGCACAATGCCTGGTCAGAGCAGGAGCTCAAGAACTGTTCTCGGAATGAATGAATGAATTTAGAGCCAGACAATAAAGCAGGGCAGAAAGAAGACCAGATAGTTTCACCAGCTCAGCCAGCTCCAGTTGTCCTCCGCCTCCACTAGGGGGCAGCAGGCACGGAGGCAAGCGCCCCGCTCTGCACCCAGAGGCCGGTTCAAACCCCTCCTTCACATCCTTGTTGAGGAGCTGGGGCCAAAGCACTCAGACCGCCGTAGCCCCGCATTCTTCATGCAGATGACGACAGCTGCTCTCGTCTCCTATTCTTTACTTTACCCAGATAATCAACCCCATGGAACAGACAATCCCCCCGGTGTGGTAGATGGACGAACTGAGGCCCAGGTAACTCCCCAACAGTTTGTCCCCCAAGACTTGCCCCTACTCACATTAAGCTCAATGATCCACAGCAGGGATATAAAGAGCAGGTCGAAGGTGACAAAGAGGCAGAAGGTGCGACGGACATCAGAGATGGCCCTGCGCTTCTCTGGAGGTGGTGGGAGGAAGTGTGATGAGAGGCTTTGGCTATGGGACAATGAGGAGCCCAGGGACGCCACGGCTGGCAGGCTGCGCTCCAAGTCGCAGGTCAGCTCCCCGGGCAGTTTGCTCATCCTGGTGGACCCCCACGTCGCGGTGGGGAAGGCAGGGCCTCAGCAGCAGGGCTGCGAGAGAGGGAAATAGCTGTCAGGGTCCTGAGGACTGCATACATCCCCCTGGGCCCTCATTGGCTCCAAAAACATCTGGTGCCCCATGCTATCCCAACCCCACAGCCCAGGGCGATCTCTGCCCAGATTCCCTCCGTGGACCAAGCTTCCCAGGCTGAAGAGGGCAACAAACATCCCTCTCACTCTCTGCCCTTCTTTGCCCTCCCTGCCAAGAGCCCAGCAGCCCCATGGTTCACCCTGGAGGGCCCTGGGACTCCTCAGCTGGGCACCTACCCGCTCCCAGATGCTCAGGGGCACAGCCTGTTCCTGCCAAGCCCTGCCCTGTGGTCAGCCTCTGGCCCTGTCAACAGCCTCTTGGCCTGCCCCACCCCCAGGAGAAGAGGCCCCAGGCTCTGTTCTTTGTTTTCCCAGCACAAAGCCACTTTCCCTCCCAGCAGCCAGCCCTCCCCTCCACCCGTAATCCATGGCAACTGGGAGGGACTCAGCAGTGTCCGTGCGCTCTGCAATATCTTGGACCTTCTCTCTAGCTCCACAACCCCACCCCATCCCCGGCCCAAGTGCCATCACCTCCAGCCTGCATGCTGCTCGTGGAGCTCCAGGCCACCCCCAGCACCTTCAACCACTCCTTGCCCACACTGTGGCCAGAGGAAGTTTTGCAAAGCAGAAACCAGATCCTGCCATTCCCTCACTTAGCACCCCTGGGCTCCTGCCACTCAGGAGGCCACAGGCCCTCTGGGAGTGGCCTCTGCCCAGCTTACTAGGGAGCCCCATCTCGCTACCACCACCACATGGGCCTTCTCTCAAGTCCCTCAATGTGGCAGCCCTGATCTGCCCTCTGGTCCCCAGACCTGATTCTCCCTGTTGCCTGGAATGTTCTTCCACAGCTCTTCCAATTGGCAGTTCAAAAGCCACAGAGCACAGTATATCACTCTGCTTTGACTCCTGTAGCCAACGCCTCATTGTCTGAAATCTCTTCTTTACTGTTCTACTTTATGGTCCATCCTTTCTCTTAGTAGACCTGCAAACTCCGTGGGTGGGTGACATGGTCAGTTCGGTCTCCTTGGTGCTCAGCACAATGCATGGTTCATAACTGACTGTTGCATAAACAAGCACTCCAGAGGGTCTCCTGGCCCTCAGCTCCAAGCTATGCATCAGAAAAGAACAGAGCAAATTCTAGAGGGAGTGATAGCCTGCCATTGCCAAGGCTAGTCCAGTGCTCTGCTGCCCAGAGCCTAAACTTCCACCATCACGTCCATGTCCATGCAGGGAAGGATGGTTCCTTCTATTTTGCAGATAAGACCACCAAAGCCCAGAGGGATTCCTTAACATCCCTAGGGCTCTCACAAACCCTTAAGACAAAAGGAACACCAACGCACTCCCTCCCCACTGTGTGGCCCTGGGCCTAGGGTTCCTGGTCCACCAATCTGCTGGTAGTCCATGTCTATATCCCAACGACTCTGGAGGGTAAGGCAGGAGGACCACAAATTTGAGATCAGCCTCAGCAATTTGGCAAGAACCTCAGCAACTTAGCAAGACTCTGTCTCAGGATAAATAAAAATAAAAAGGACTAGAGAGGTAGTTCAGTGGTAAAACACCATGGGCTCAACTGTCAATACCAAAAAGAAAGAAAAAAAAATATTTTCTTTCTCACAGTTCCAGAAGCTAAAGTCTAAAATCAGGCCAGAGCCATGCTCCCTCTGAACCTTTTTGCCTCTTCCTGGGGTCTAGCTTTCACCAGCAATCTCTGGCGTTCCCCGCCTTGCAGCTGTATAACTCTGGGCTGCTGTCACATGATGCTTTTCCTGTGCTGTCTTCACATGACTGTCTTCTTATAGGGACACCAGTGTACTGGATTAGGGGCCCACCATGCTCCAGCATGACCTCAGCTTAACTGGTAAATCTCCAATGAACCCATTTCCAGATAAGGTCACCTTCTGAGGTTCTGGGGGCAGCACTTCAATGTATCCTTTTTTGCAGGGGTGGAGGTGGGGGGAGGGGACAGAACTCAAACATAATTGTAATGTATCTTTTAGTGTCTTGATTTACACTCCTGTATTTCTTTGTACCAAAAAATACTCACATATATAAGGATATCTTGTATCCTTTCTTTCTCATATGTAGCCTATTACAGATGCTCCTTTGGAGGTTATTCTTTTCACTTAAAGTATCTTAGAAATCACTCCCTATCACATCTCCCTATAGAAATCTTCCTCATCTTCCCCATTCATTTACAAGGTTGTTAAGCACCTTTTTTTTTTTTTTTTTTTTTTTTCTTTTTGGTGCTGGAGCATGGCCTTGCACATACTGAGCTACTTCCCAGCCCCAGTACTTCATTCGTGATAAGCCACAGTTGAGCCAATCCACCTCCTATAAACCAATATTTAGATTTGTAACCATTAGAAACGCTACAGTGAAAAACAGTCTGTAGTTACTTTCGTGTTGCTGGAAGTGTATCTTCAGGCAGATTTCCTAGAAGTGGACTTGCTGGGTCAGCTGCATGTGTGGTCTTGTCAGACGCTGCCAAATTCCCTTTGCAGCATGCATTCCCACCAGGAATGGATGAGGGTGCCCAGAGCCCACAGATGGGACTGTCCTGCATGTCCGTCTGCGCCTTCCTCTTGACCTCTCTACCCTTAGGAGTGGTTCTCCCGCCCCGTCATCGCTCTCTGTGCCCTTCCCCCTCCCCCCTTCCTCACCAGCTTCTGTGCTGTGGCTTCCCTGCTCCTGGGCTCCCTCTGGTTTCCTCCTCCCTCCCTGGGCACAGGACTTGGGTGGAAGCAGCTTGGGTGTGAGACACACTTGGAGAGGCAACTGCACTGACACTCACCGCCCAGATATCCCTGTTGAAGCGAGAGACAGAGACACGATGGGGCTGAGAGCAGAGGTGTTGGGCACCCAAGAGCACTGAAGACGCTAGGGGCACAGGAGCCAAGCCCAGGGGCTCCAGCAGGAGGGGGAGTGACCAAAGTCAGAGGAAGCAGTTCCACATCAGCTTCCCCACCAAGCAGCTCCAAGTCCATAGAGAGCTTGTGAGTAGTCAGGCATGGGTCCTGAATTAAGAGACCTGCACCTGATCTTGGGCAGTCACTGATTCTGAGTGGCTTTTTAAAACTCAGAACCTCAGTACATAAAACATAAAAACCTGACTGCTGCGGGTGTAGCTCAGTGCTAGAGCATGTGTTTAGCATGTGCAAGGCCCTCGGTTCAATCACCAGCACCAAAAATAAAGAAACAAAAAAATGGACTTCTATGGGTGACGGTGGCTGCAGGGTCCCCAGGTTGCAGTGTGAAAGTGTGGCTTGTTTGCATGACTTCAAAAAGCCTTTGAGCTCCACCAGGCTATAAAGTGAAAACAGCCTTGGCCTGGAAGTAGCCCATCAGTTCCCCAAGCACTGGTTCTCTGGCTGCTTCCAGACCCCGGCCCAGGCTGGCAGCCGCCTCCAGGACAGCAGTGGAGGTTCGGCTGGAGGGCACACCCTGGCCATGCAGGGAGGCATAAGTGAGGACGGAGACAGCAGGGCTGTCACCCAGGCCCTGGAGCAGCACTCCCCTGCCAAGCCCACTGCCTGCTGTCACCTTCAGAGGTGTCAGGAGGGGAACAGCACTTGTGGCGTGAAGCAGTCCCTGGGACAGCTGCAGACTTGACACTGTGCGTGTGGAAGCTGAGCTGTTAGGCGTGGGGAGGCAGGCAGGGAGGAATCAGAGTTCCTGCTGCCCTAGACTGGGCGGGGTGGGGCGGGCAAGTCAGGTGTCTGGGAGTTATTCAGGTTCCTGCAGCTCCTGAGGCAAAGGGAAGGGATGGCCACGGGCCTCAAGCCCCTCCCCAGGCCTTCTCTTACTGGCCCCCAGGACACACTAGTACCAGTTTGGCTCACGACAGGGTTTTTGGGTGGGGCAATGGACTCAGGCAGCAACAGATACCTTGGAAAAAGAAATGGACTGGGCCTGGGGATATAATTAGTGGTAGAGTACTTGTGTAGTACACTCAAGGCCCTAGGTCCCATCCCCAGCACCAGAGAGAGAGAGAGAGAGAGAGAGAGAGAGAGAGAGAGAAAGAATGGACCCTGAAGTCAGGGTTCAAACCTAGACTTCCCCCTTCCTAAACGTGTGACCCTTCTGAGGCTGTTTCCTTGTATGTCTTGTATATGTGTGTCCGTATGTGCGTGCATGCACGTATGTGTGTGTTTTGCTGAAGATGGAGCCCAGGGCCTCAAGCATGCTAAGCCCCTACTCTACTGCTGTGACTTACACCCTCAGTCTTTCAGCTGCATTTTTTTTATTATTTTTATTTTGCAGTACTGGGAATTGAACCCAGGGATACTCTGTCATTGAGCTACATCCCCAGCCCTTTTTATTTTTCTTTATTTTAAGATAGAGTCTCACTAAATTGCTGAGGGTCTTGCTGAGTTACCCGGGCTGACCCCAAACTTGTGATTCTCTTGCCTCAGCCTCTGAAACTTCTGGGGTTACAAGTGTGCACCACTGCCACCATGTCTAACTTAGCTGTATTTTTATTTATTTTATTTTATTTTATTGCAGCGCTGGGGATTGAACCTGGGGCCTTGCCCCCCCCCTTTTTTTGCCCATTTTTAAAAGGCAACAATACTCTTAATGCTCCTGATGTATATTAGAAGACTGTTACATCGGTAAATTTCATGTTCTCTATTTTCCTCTCTTCTGCCTGCCTTCTTCCCTCTTTCCCCAAGCCTCAGCAGCTCAGCTTCCACAAACATACCACTCAAGAATTCCAATTTATCATTCCAGAAAAGAATGAAAAGTCAACAATTAAATGACCTAACATTACAGCTCAAAGCCCTAGAAAAAGAAGAACAGAATAACAGCAAAAGTAGTAGAAGACAGGAAATAATTAAAATCAGAGCTGAAATCAATGAAATTGAAACAAAAGAAACTATTCAAAAAATTGACATAACAAAAAATTTGGTTCTTTGAGAAAGTAAACAAAATAGACAAACCCTTCGCCACACTAACAAAGAGAAGGAGAGAGAAGACTCAAATTACTAAAATACATGATGCAAAAGGAAATATCACAACAGACACCACTGAGATACAGAACATAATGAGAAGCTACTTTGAAAATCTGTATTCCAACAAAATAGAAAGTACCGAAGACATTGACAAATTTCTAGAGACATATGCTCCTCCCAAACTGAACCAGGAGGACATACACGATTTAAACAGATCAATATCAAGCAATGAAATAGAAGAAGCCATTAAAAATCTACCATCCAAGAAAAGCCCAGGACCAGATGGATTCTCAGCCGAGTTCTACAAGACCTTCAAATACTTCCAATACTTCTCAAAGTATTCCAGGAAATAGAAAAGGAGGGTACCCTACCGAACTCATTCTATGAAGCTAATATCACCCTCATACCCAAACCAGGAAAAGACACATCAAGGAAAGAAAAATTTAGACCAATATCCTTGATGAATATAGATGCTAAGATCCTTAACAAAATATTTGCAAACTGTATCCAAAAACATATTAAGAAAATTGTGCACCACGATCAAGTGGGGTTCATTCCTGGAATGCAAGGATGGTTTAACATCTGTAAATCAATCAACATAATCCATCATGTCAATAGACTGAAGGATAAGAATCACATGGTTATTTCAATTGATGCAGAAAAAGCATTTGACAATATACAACACCCCTTCATGCTGAAAACACTAGAAAAAATAGGGATAGTAGGAACATACCTCAACATTGTAAAGGTTATTTTTGCTAAGCCCATGGCCAACATCATTCTTAATGGAGAAAAACTGAAAGCATTCCCTTTAAAAACGGGAACAAGACAGGGATGTCCTCTTTCACCACTTCTATTCAACCTTGTCCTCGAAACTCTAGCCAGAGCAATTAGGCAGACTAAAGAAATTAAAGGGATACGAATAGGAAAAGAGGAACTTAAGCTGTCACTATTTGCGGATAACATGATTCTATATTTAGAGGATCCAAAAACCTCCTCCAGAAAACTTCTAGACCTCATCAATGAATTCAGCAAAATAGCAGGCTATAAAATCAACACGCATAAATCTACAGCATTTTTATACGCAAGCGATGAAACAGCTGAAAGGGAAATGAGGAAAACAACTCCATTTGCAATAGCCTCAAAAAAAATAAAATACTTGGGTATCAATCTAACCAAAGAGGTAAAAGATCTCTACAATGAAAACTACAAAACACTGAAGAAAGAAATTAAGGAAGACCTTAGAAGATGGAAAGATCTCCCGTGTTCTTGGATAGGCAGAATTAATATTGTCAAAATGGTAAAGTGCTATACAGATTCAATGCAATTCCAATTAAAATCCCAATGATGTACCTCACAGAAATAGAGCAAGCAATCATGAAATTCATCTGGAAGAATAAGAAACCCAGAATAGCTAAAGCAATCCTTAGCAGGAAGAATGAAACAGGGGGTATCGCAATACCAGATCTTCAACTCTACTACAAAGCAATAGTAACAAAAACAGCATGGTATTGGCACCAAAATAGACAGGTAGATCAATGGTACAGAATAGAGGACACGGACACAAACCCAAATAAATACAATTTTCTAATACTAGACAAAGGTGCCAAAAATATGCAATGGAGAAAAGATAGCCTCTTCAACAAATGGTGCTGGGAAAACTGGAAATCCATATGCAACAGAATGAAACTAAACCCCTATCTCTCACCCTGCACAAAACTCAACTCACAATGGATCAAGGACCTTGAAATCAGACCAGAGACCCTGCATCTTATAGAAGAAAAAGTAGGTCCAAATCTTCACCTTGTTGGCTTAGGATCAGACTTCCTTAACAGGACCCCCATAGCACAAGAAATAAAAGCAAGAATCAATAACTGGGATAGATTCAAACTAAACAGCTTTCTCTCAGCAAAGGAAACTATCAGCGATGCGAAGAGAGAGCCTACAGAGTGGGAGAATATTTTTGCCTCTCATACTTCAGATAGAGCACTAACTTCCAGAATATATAAAGAACTCAAAAAACTCTACACTAAGAATACAAATAACCCAATCAACAAATGGGCTAAGGAAATGAATAGACACTTCACAGAAGAAGATGTAAAAGCAATCAACAGATATATGAAAAAATGTTCAACATCTTTAGTAATAAGAGAAATGCAAATCAAAACTACACTAAGATTCCATCTCACCCCAATTAGAATGGTGATTATCAAGAACACAAGCAACAATAGGTGTTGGAGAGGATGTGGGGAAAAAGGTACACTCATACATTGCTGGTGGGACTGCAAATTAGTGCAGCCACTCTGGAAAGCAGTGTGGAGATTCCTTAGAAAACTTGGAATGGACCTACCATTTGACCCAGTTATCCCACTCCTAGGCCTATACCCAAAGGACTTAAAATCAGCACACTACAGAGATACAGCCACATCAATGTTCATAGTGGCTCAATTCACAATAGCCAGACTATGGAACCAATCTAGATGCCCTTCAGTTGATGAATGGATAAAGAAACTGTGGTATATATAAACATTGGAATATTACTCAGCTATAAAGAATAATAAAATTATGGCATTTGCAGGCAAATGGATGAAATTGGAGAACATCATGTTAAGTGAAATAAGCCAATCTCAAAAATCCAAAAGAGGAATGATCTCACTGATAAGCGGATGATGACACTTAATGGGGGGTGGGAGTGGGACAAGAATGGAGGAAGGAGGGACTGTATAGAGGGAAAAGAGAGGTGGGAGGGGTGGGGGGGAAGGAAAAAAATAATGGAATGAATCAAACATCATTACTCTATGTAAATTTATGAATATGCAAATGGTATGCTGTTACTCCATGTACAAACAGAAACAATATGTATCCTATTTGTTTACAATAAAAATAAATTAAAAAAAAAAAAAGAATTCCAATTTATGTTCAGCAGTAAGGATGGAGAAGGCTTGGTCAGTGGTGGCTGAGATACACAAGTAGCTGGCAAGACCCGTCAGGCAAGAGGAAAATGGCAGAAGCAGGTGGGATACACGACAGGAATGTGTGATAAGAACCACCTGATCAGCCTAAGTCAAATCTGAACTCTAAGCTGCGGGCCGTGGCGCACACCTGTAGTCCCAGCAACTATGCAGACTGAGGCAGGAGGATCACCAGTTCAAAGCCGCTCTCAGTAACTTAGTGAGGCCCTAAGCAACTTAGTGAGACCCTCTTTCAAATATAAGAAGGGCTGGTGATGCAGCTCAGGGGTTAAGCAGCCCTGGATTTGATCCCCAGTACAAAAAACAAAAAACAAAAGAAAACAAAAAGCCTGAACTCTACCATTCACCAGCTGTGTGAGCCGGGGCAAGTTCTCCAACCCCTCAGTCTGGTTCCCTCCTCATATGGAAGCCAGGTTAATCCATCTCCAGGCAAAGGTGGATTCCTACATTGGGGTAGGGGCAGAATTCTTTACTGTGAGGCAGGAGACTGTCCTAGCTCCCTACAGAGGACTCTGGGAATGGGGGATGTGCCAGGACTGATCTCCCACTCTACCCACTCTGTCCGCCACCTCTCCATGAAGCAGGGGAGGGTACCATGACGGCAGAGCCCTCTTTCCACCCCACATGCCAGTTCCTCATTTCCACAAGTTTTAGGTGGCGAGGGCACAAATGAGGTCCTAGCCAGTCCTCTGGCCATAGACCAGAGGTCCTGGCCACCTATCTGTAGCCTGACAGACAGCAGCTCCCAATGGGCATTTCCTGGTCAAGGCAAATCTGTGACATGATGAATGCCACTTACTTGTTGGCAGCTGCAGCTGCCACACCTGCAAGGTGGGGAAAACTCTCCAGATCCTGGGCTGCTGGACATCCAGGAAGACATCAAGGCCTGAGTGCCTAAAATAGCACCCAGCAGCACAGGCTGGGTCCCCACAGATGCCCACTCTACCACCTGTGTCTTCTCATCCTTTCCCTTTCTGGCCCCCAACCTTATTCAGAGGGCTGGGCCAAAGTGTCCAAGAGCCAGAGCTGGTCCCATTAGTGTGACCTGAGTAGGGGCCAATCTCAGGTCCATCTCACCCACATTTCTGGGCAGTGTGGATTCTCCAAGTCCTCTCAGAGCTCACAGGAAGAGCAGAAGCAGCTATCCATGGTGGGTGGCTCTGAATTCCTTCAGAAACAACCACAGTGTGTACGGTGGGGATGCCCAAGGGGTCCCTAACCCAGTACGAAATGGGGGAAATCAGTGAAGCCAAGTGAGTACTGGACTTCAAGCCAAGAGAAGGGTCAAACTTTGAATTCCCATCTTCCTGGCCACTTAATCTCTCTGTGCCTCAGTTTCCTTCGCTATAAAATGAGGTTAACAACAGTACCTAACTCTTTACTGTAAAGAGTAAATGACCCACTCAGTGCAATGGCTGAGAGCATCCCTGACATAGTCACTGTGTGAGGGTCAGCAGTCCCTACCGCCCTGCCTGGTCTCTAAAGGAAGACAGTCTTGAGTGCCCATTACCCCAGAGATGGCTGCAGGCTGGGGGTGGGGGTGGGGTTCTCAGCCAAGCAGTCGCTGTTGATGCCAAGGTTAATGGAGGGTACACAAAGGTAGAAAGCAAGGCTCTGCAGTGAAGGAGGTTGGTTTTGGCCCATGTCCTGCTATTGGCGAGCCCAGCAGGGAGCTGGCAGCAGCCCATGGTGGCACCCTACAGACATCATTTCCTTTAATCCTCACATGTCCTGCCAGGAGCTGCAGGGATGACCCCATAGAAAGACTACAGCTCTGAGAGCTCTGCCCACAATCCCCCTCCAAGGATGCATGGGCTTCCCCCAGGGCTGGGCTGGGCCCTGTCAAATGCAAATATAGCTGCTACCAGGGCCTTTGGCTGTGGGGAGGGTGTTATGAGACCCCAAAGAGCTAAGGAACCATCCAGCCAATGACTATGGACAGCTCGGCCTCCATCCCCGACATTCAAACCATCAACAAATTTGTGGGTGCTTCCTTCCAAATCCAGCCAGTATCCACCTGCCTACCTACCTAGGTCCTACCTACCTCTAGGTCCCCTGTCCAAGCCATAATCTCTCCCCAGCTGCAGTCCTGACCTCCTCCTGTCCTGGTCCCAAGTCTATTCTCTCAACACAACTGTCTCAGGGATCCTGTTAAAAGTCTGACTGCATCTCCCCAATGCTCCAAACCTTCAGTGGCTTTCGGCTCACCCAGAGTAAGGGTCAAATCCCCACCCTTGGCCCACAGGTCCTCCTCTGCCCTTGTGTGAACCCTCCACTTCAACCACACTGGTCTTTTGTTGTCCTTGGACACATCAAGCACACTCCAATCCCAGGGCCCTTGCACTGTTGGTCTCTCACTCCTCCATTCTGGTCTCTATGCAAACATCCCTATGAAGAGACCTTTCCTGACCCCACATCCCTTCCCCTGCTTTCCTTTTCACAGCATTTGATGCTCCTGATGTATGAAGTCTTCACTGGTCTGCGTCTTTTGGTTGGTTTTTGTTTCTGCAGTGCTGGGGACGGAACCCATGCCTTGCACATGCTGGGCATACCCACGACTACCCCCAGTCTACTGGTCTGTGTTTACCACCCGTTTTCTCCCACTGTAATGAAGGCACACCGCCCCGCCCCCCCATCTTTGCTCACTGCTGAGTGCCCAGTACCAGATGCATACCAGGCTCACAGAAGAAGTTCCGGATGTGAACCAGGATGTACACCCTTCCCTCCAGGGGCAGGTGCACAGGTGCACACGGACACTCACACCTGGCTCCTCCCTGTCCTGACAGCCTCTCCCGCAGCTGGACTTTGCCCTCATCTGGTGTCCTGCCCTGCCCAGAACCCACGCAGCCCCTCCACAGCAGACAAGGGGAACAGGTTCTCTGGGTACTCAGAGGCAGGATGGCTGCTCCTCTCCCTCCCCTGGGTCCTCACATGCAAGGAGAGTCAAGCTGAGTTAAATTCCTTTGATGATGAGCGGCAAGGAGGAGGGAAGCAGGCTCAACCTCGGCAGGACCTCAGCACTCCTCCATACTTTCCTGACCACTGGCTGCTCCCAGGACACACCACAGCAGTCCTCCCTGCTGCTCCCTCATTCTGGACAGACCTCCTTCTACTAGGGGACAACTCAGCCCCTTCAGAGACTAGTTCAGGGTTGGGGAGATAGCTCAGTTGGTAGAGGGCTTGCCTCGCAAGCATGAGGCCCTGGGTTCAATCCCCAGCACCGCAAAAAACAAAAAAAAAAAGAGAGAGAGAAAAAGAGACTAGTTCAAATGACACCTCCTGGGCAAAGCTTTCCCTACCACCCAGGCTTCCCCAACCTCTCAGGACTCTGGGTCAGCACTTCCCTTATCCACAGCCACACCTGATCCAAAAAGCCATCTTTCTTCAAGCCCTTGAAGCCTAGGTCACAGTGCGTGGCCACAGCACATGTCTGGTAAGTTAGCTGGTGTGTGTCATAATGTCCACCCTGGAACAGGAGAGGGTGCAAGTCTAGGGGTCAGCACCAGACCTGGAATCCAAAGCCCAAGCTCATTCCTTATTAGGCTATGTGCCCTTGATAAGATCACTGAGGTTCTCTGCACCTCTGTGTCCTTATCTGTAAAAAGGGGATAAGATAGTGCCCAATTCACAGAGCTTGAAAGAATTAGAAATTGCACATGCACAGCGTCTGTGCTTAATTATGGGTAGTTACCAGTATTACTGCCCTCCATGGATATGAAGTGAGAAGCAGGGCCCTGGATCAGGCATGACCAGCAGAGCACTTTGCCCAAACTAAGGATCCACCAATCTTGCTGAAGGAAAGGAAGGGCCCCAGCCTCAGCAGCTGGCCAGGGATGGCACGTTTTGAGTCTTCCTGTAATTCAGGGTTCAGTGGCTCCTGCCCTCAGCCTGGGGACAGCTGGTCTACTAGCCCCTACCTGCTCTCCCATACAGGGTTTTAAAAGTTCCCAGAAAAGTGGAAGTTTAAGGAGAGGAGGGCATGGCAGCAATAATAAATAAGACCACAAAGCTAAGGTCTGGCTCTGTTTCTTCTTCCTTCTGAGAAAGCGGAAGAAGAGTCAAGTAGAAACAGAAGCCAGATTCTTCACCGGACACCCCTCATCCCTGGGCAGCGAGGTTCTGACAGAGCCATTCACTGAAAAATCCCAACAAGCAGATCTGCTCAGCCCTCCCACCTACTCCCATGCCAGGCCCTGCTGAATGTTGGGGATGCCCCCAGCTCAGTGACCCCATGACCCTGGGCCTACTCAGGGGCCAGTGAGTCAGGTCCAGTCTCACTCATAGTGCTGTTGGGTAAATCTGGGGCTGAGGAGGTCAATTTCCCAACATCAGTCTGGAAAGAGCCGGTCATTCAGAGGGCAGAGCTCTCAGTCCTCTCAAGCAAAGGTTGGTGGCAGGGGCCCTCTGGTCAGCACAGACACCTCTCAGCACAAAACACAGGATTAACCTCTTCCCAGCCAGTGAGGAAGTTCAGAAGGACACACAACTGGCCATGTGGGATAGCCGCCTTATCCTTTGTTCCACGGACATGGCAGCTGCCCCCTTCAATAGTGGGACCTGAGGCAGTTTCTGGGAGATGGACATGGACCTGGAGTTAGGAGACAGTTCTTCAAATCCCTGCTGAGTGACCCTTACCTTATGTCCCCTGATTCCCAGCATTTTCATCTGTAAAATGGAGCCAATAAGCTCTACCACTCAACTGAACCAGGGGGAGCTGCCAAAGGTGAAGGATTTGTGGTCTCACCCACACTACCCTACAAACAAGACTAGGTGTGTGGGCTCAAGTGAACGCAACCCCCGCGTATGGAGAACCTACAGTGTGCTAGACACTGGGCCAGTCTCTGGGGCACAGACTGTCAGGGGCTCTAATTTGGTGAAGAAGACTGACAGATAAATGTATGGTACCACACTGCGATCAGCATTTTCAGGGAGGAATGAACAAAGGACTGTGGGATTCCAGGGCTGGAGTGGGGGAGGTCAGGAGAGCCACAGGGAAGAGAGGACATCTGACCCAGGCCTTAAGAATCAGCAGCTATCAGCCAGATTCGAGGAGGAGAGGCATCCCAGGCAGGAACAAAAGCCCTGACACTGGCCTAGACAAGACACAGCCCAGAGGCAGGCAAAGTGACCCCACCCCATGAGGCCTGTCTTCAAATACCAGCTACTCCAGATTTCCCCAGGGTATGGTGCCCCTGGATCCTAAGCCAGGGGATACTTCCTCACAGCAAAGTGAGGAAAGGACTCACTCAGCAGAGGATGTACCTTTGTCTTCCTCAGCTTAACTCCCATCTCCCCTCACCCTATAGCACCCACTGGAGCTCTGTTCAAGGACCCAGCTCTCCCTTCTCTGAGCATGTTCCAGCCTATGCCTTTCTTGTAAACTCATACTCTCACTTTAAGGATCCCTGCTAACTGCCAGCTCCTCTGGGAAGCTGCATCTGGCCTTTCTCTCCCTTGCTCCATAAGCATTTCTGTAGGATTAATGCTTACCACATAACGTTCTCCCTTTCCAGGTTTGTGTTCCTGAGCAGTCTGATGTCAAGTCTAGGTCTTTTTCACCACTGAATCCTCACTTGATAAATCCAGATCCTGCCCCCAGTGCCCTCCACCCCAGCATTTTACTTATTGACAAACAGCCAGGCTTTATGGCCCTGGGAAAGAATGAGAAGCAAGTCACATCAATTGTCCTCAAACTGCTTATGAAATTAAAAATCAGAGTCAGTGAACTAGACTTGTACTAAATTTTTTTTTTTTTTTTTTTTTTGAACAGTACTGGTGATTGAACTCAAGGCCTCCCACATGCTAGGGAAGTGCTCTGAGCTACATTCCCAGTCATTTTTATTTTATTTTGATACAGGGTCTCACTAAGTTGCCCAGACTGGCCTCAAACTTGCAGATCCTCCTGCCTCAGCCTCTGAAATCACTGGGATTACAGGCACGTGCCAACACAACTGGAGAGATTGTTCTTATGTAAGTCATAATAACTAACATTTACTTATTTAGCACTAATGTGTCTGGCAGTTTCAAGCCCTACACATACACTTCCAATCAATCCTCACAACAACTCTATGACGAAGACACATGTACTTTACTAATGAGGAAACTGAGGCACTGACTTCAACAAGGTCACAAAACAGTATCAGAAAAAAAAAAAAAAAAACAGTATCAGAACCAAGCAGTCTGATTTACGAGTCTGTAATTCTCAACCACGGTGCTACTATGGCCAGTGTGCTAAGGGGACTCATCTTACTGAGTGGAGGCAGCAGAGATCCAGAAATGGCACTCTCTGAGCAAGTCACTAAAGGACAAGTAGAGTAGTGTGCAACTGCTGGTGTGTGCAATGACAGAGAAACATAAATAGCAAGGAGTGAGCAAGGCACATCCAGTAGCACCATGTTACTGAACCCTGGGATGCACACAGGAGATTACTAGTGAAGAGGTCAGATTATAAAGAACTCTTTTTTAAAATTTTTTTAGTTGTCAATGGGCCTTTATTTATTTATATTATATGTGCTGAGGCTTGAACCCAGTGCCTCACACATGCCAGGCAAGTGCTCTACCACTGAGCCACAACCCCAGCCCCCTATAAAGAACTCTTAATTGTGCTAGGGATTCAGTCTTTTTCCACAGGCAGTGGGAAGCCATAAAAGAGTTATGAGCAAGGAAGCAACACAATCAGACTTGTGTTCTAAAAGGTTTGCAAATTTGGAGACTGGGTTGCAAGTAGCCATGACTGGAAGCTTCTGGGAAGCTAATGCAGTCAACTTGGTGAGAAATAAATCAACAAGGGTGGCGACAGTGGAGATGGAGGAGTAGGAGGTTCAGGAAATTAGCTGTATCAGGTCATTTCTTAGATGCAGGAATTCAAAGAAAAGAGGAAATGAAAGATAATCCCCAGGTTTCTTGCTAGGATAGGATAGCAGAGAAAGAATGAATCCGTAGGGAAAAGATCAGTTCAAAGTTTAGAGCCAGTGAGCTCCATCTGAAGCAGAGATGTCCTGCCGGCAACTGGATAGCCAAGTCTGGAGCTCCATAGAGGTGCTGTCCCAGTGATTTAAGTACTGAGCTAGTGTAAAGATCATGCTATAGGAGTACAAGAGACCAACCAGAAGAAGTGCATAGAGAGAGAGGGGCTGGGCAAGAGAGAACAAGAAGCAGTATTTCTGACCTCATGTTAGAGGGATAGAAGGAAAAAATGAAATGCGCGGGAAGCCAAAAGTGCGGGGGAGGGACACTTGCCAATTAGGAACGCTTGTCAACGATATTGTGACCCCTAAGAACTCAAGAAAGATACTTTAAAGGGCCCTTTAATACAGGAAGTTATTCACGGCTGTTTCCAAAGGAAGTTCGGGAGACAGCGGAAGACAGTGAGACGCAGACCGCAGACTTAACGGAATATGTAGGTTTTTCTACCGATTCTCCCCCTCTCTTCCCCCCCATACCCAGATACAGTCCCCTCGCCTCTTCCCTCACAGTTAAGAGAGACGCTTTGGAAGGCGATCCAGAAGGCGACCCGAAGGCATTCAGGGACGCCCTCCCGGGTCCCTCTCCTGGCCTTCACGGGTAGGCGTGTCTGCCGAAGGTCAAAGCCCAAGACCCCAAACCCTGCGCGGGGAGAAGCGGAGCCGAAGGCAAGAAGGGGGCGGAACCTGGAGCGCGGGGGGCGTGGGAAAGGTCGGACGGAACCAAAGAACGGACACCGGATAGCGAAGCGGTATCCGCCAGCAAGAGACAGCCCCTCGTACCACCACCTGGACCCAGTGACCTCTGCAGGACCCACCTGCTCCATGTCAGCACAGCTTCACTCTCCAGCCCAATTGTAGTCCAGCTCCGGGGCCACCGCCGCGCCTCAGAGCGGAAGGAGATCCCCAGTCGCGCCACTTCCGCTGCTGAGCCGGCCCCCAAGAGCAAACTGGGAATTGTGTTCGGCTGCAGCCCCGCCCCCGAGCCCCGCCCCCGAGCCCGCGGTCCACAGGGAGAAGGGCCGGAAGTGGGGTTGCAGTCTGTTAGATTTCAAGACGGTCTTCCAACCCGGCGAGGTGACCCACACCGGTAATCCCAGCGACTCTGGAGGCCGAGGCAGAATGACTGCAAATATGAAACCAACCTAGACAACTTAGACCGTATCTCAAAATAAAACAATAAGGGACGGGGATGTAGCTGTGTTAGAGCACCCCTGGGTTCAATCCCCAGTACCAAAAAATAAAAAGGACTGGGGACATAGGATCCTCTCCCCCGCCACCTCGACTCAGTCCCCAGTAATGGGGGTGGGGGTCGGTGAGGAGTCTCCCTAAGGCTGGGAGCATGGGAAATACCATCGGTATTGGACCACAGCTCTAGCACTGTGGAACTGCCTGTGGGGAGATCTGTGAGGATGAAGAGCCAGTCCCTTCGAGAAAGCCACAGTTACTCTTGATGGACTTCTATTCTCCTCCACCCCACCTCTTTCAGCCATCATAGCAGGAGTTAGAACTTCTGTGGGCCGTCCTGAGTGGCTCAGCCTGCCAGAAAACTCCCAGAGGACTGGACACTAGAGTGAAGGTCCTGACCCTTGGACGACTACCAACCTTCTATATCAGAATACCCCATTACTTCCCTTCTTCTGCTCCCTCCCCTGAAAGAGGAGTCTCAGCACAGTTATTTACAAAGATTTATTACAGCATTGGGGAGATTCAGGTCTAGAGTCAGGGAAGAAGGAGAAAAGGGACAGAACAGCTGGAGGACAAGGAAATCCTGGCTCCCCCCAACATGTGCCCCTCTAAGGACATATACTAGGTGGCATTCCTGGCATCAAAGCACAAACAAAATGCAACAAAGCAGCCTCTGCCAGTCCATCTTCCAGGCACCCAGGAGGAGCAGGGGTGACAAAAGGAAAAGTTCCAAAATGTAGAGGCTGTGGAGAAAGATGTCTTGTCCTGGGCCCTGGTAGAAGCCAGTGAGAGGAGTAGTGACTTGAAGTTCCCCATAGAAGAGGGGATGGAGAAAGATCTAAGGGCACCTGCAAGGTTCTTAGTACCTCCTTTCCCCAGATCCTAGGGTCCTGCCCTGTGGGTCTCCTGTGCCCAGGGGAGAGGATCTGAGGAGTGGAATTGTGAAGGGGTCCTTGTTTTTGGTTCCTGATTTTTCCAGTGTGGGCTCACTCATATCCCACCTCCCACTGGGTGAATGGAGGAACAACTGGCAGGGGGTAGGCATCAGGGACTCTGGGCATTAGCCAAGGGCGGGCAAACAAGCAAACACAGACTAGCCTTAGTCTTCTAGAAGTTAGAAGCCGCAGCCCTAGCAGGTGAGGGGAAGGGTAGAAAATAGGATGAGGACAGAGTGGGCTTTTAGGCAACAGCGTTGCCCCCTCCACTTCCTCCTGGGAGATGCGGGATTGGGAGCTTATGTGCCAGGTTCAGAAGGGCTGGGGCGCTGAGGCATCTCCCCCGGCTCTGCAAAGCAAATAGAGAAGAAATCAGGGTCTGGCCACGCCCACTGAATTCTCAACCCCGCCTCCTCGTCCCACACTCCAAGTCTCACCATTTAGTGCTGTGTCTTCCACTTGATCCTCGGAGCTTCCATCTCTCTGGGGCTCATCCAGAGGGGGTGGGCGCTCCCAGGGCCCCTCCAGACCCTGGCCATAGGTTATCTTCTGCCCAGCTAGGGTTGGAAGACAGGGAATGAAAACACAAGCTTTGATGAGCTGGGGGTGTAACTCCTTAGTAGAGCGCATGCCTAGCATATGTGAGACCCTGGGTTGAATTCCCTCACCACAAACCTACCAGTGCAGGCTTTGAGTGTCTGTCTGACTGTCGTGGAGAAGGAGCTACTCTAATGACTGAGGCTAAGCTTTCTGAGTCATCATGGCATAGTGGAGAGAGCACAGGACTAGGACAACTCTTCAGTGACTCAACATATGAGTTAGTCAGTTGGTACCTTTCTGAAGGAGATGTTGTGTATGAGGGACATTATGTAGATTACCTCAAATAAGACAACGAGATAATGCCTGCAGAGCCCAGTGCCAGCACAGAGGAGTGCTGGGGGTGAATGTTGTTCCTTGGTAGTCTTGTTATGTGACCTGATGCCCTCCTACTTGTCCTGGGAAACTGGTCCCCCTCACCTCCTTTTACCTGCTCTTGGGGTCTCAGTTGGAACTGAGTTCATAATTCCAGCCCTCTGGTGCCCTCTCTGCCAGAAATGCAGACAGGTTACCTATCTTGTTTGGGTGTAAGGGTTGAAGGCTTCAAGCAGGGCTGGTTCACTGTAATTCCCATCAATAATGGTACCACAAAGTTTAGTGTGAGCTAGGAAGAACCTGGCATGGCCAGGCCTGGGAGACATAACCATGGGAGGGACTAAATCTTTCTGCCCAGAATTCTCTGGGATTTGGCACCTTCTGTGGAGATTTTTGGTCCCAAGGCCTCTGGCTTGAGACTCCTCCTATGGAGGTTTTAAGTCTCTCCTTTTTCCCCAGGCAGCTGAGCTTAGAGGTGCAGAGGACCAGGTTGGTTCTTAAATCCTAGATTCTCCATCTGGACACTAGAGGGCACCCTCCCACCCCATCCTAGGAAAGAAAAGGGATGAACAGTCACTGACTTGGTCCTGGAGAGGGCAAATCAGCCAGTCCCCTGCATCCGAGCAGAGACCACATCCCAGATTCAGAAATGCAGGCATTCTCAGGCTCCCTCAGTCTGCTATCCCTGAATCTCCTCACACCCTCTCATTGCTATGTGTGGAAAGTCCTTTTTTAGTTCTAACCTCAAACCCTCATGTGGTGTTGGCTTAATTCTTAGGGAACAGAGGAATTATTAAGGAAAATCTGATTGAGAGAGGGAAAAGCCAAGCCTGGAGGAAACCAATGTCTTCGGTGAGGTTGAATGTAAGGAATCCATCCTACAGGGTGGGAGGATGGGAGGCCGCTGTGGTGGTGTTGCTGTGTACCTGTAGGAGAAACTGAACTGGGAAAGGTGTTCCAAGACAATCGAGGAGAACTCACACCTAACGCATGGTGGTGGGACCCTGGCAACACTGTCGCTTCAGCTTACCAGACCCCCTGCTGATCTTGAGGACTTCTGCCTGGCTGTCTTCTTCTTCTTCCTCCTCTTCATCCTCCTCCTCGTCCTCATCCTCCTCCCTTGGGTAACCCAGCTCCCGCAGTTCTCCCAGCTCATCCTCCTCCTCTGAGGCCTGGTTCTCACTCAAATTGCTGATAGTCTGCAGGTGGGACTCAGCAATGCGCTGCACAGCTGGCACAGAGGGGACCCCAGAAGGCAAGGGTGAGTCAGGCCCAAGATACAGCCCACAGAGCTCCTCCCCATGACTCTGAGGTAGGGGTAACTTTCTCAGGAGTCTCAGTTCAAGGGCCAAAGGCTACAGGCCAGCCTGCTGGGGGCCAGGTCAAGGCAGAAGCAGCAGGGGGTAAATTTGATCATGTTTGGTTCATAAGTTGTTCCAAGATATTGGCCCCCCAGAGACTGGCCCTACAAAGCAGTCCCACACCATAGGGTGCCAGGTTGGGCAAGACCAGACCAAAGGGCACAGAAGCAGCTTACCATCCCCTGGTTGGGGAGCTGGCCTTGCCAACTAGCCAGTACTAGAGACAGTATCCACCAGGCAGAAGCTGCTGTCGGTGGGCTGAGGCCTGGGGCCTTGCTCCTTTCCATTTCTGGGAGAGAACCTGGCCTGCTTAGGGCTCACAGCTCACCTCAGTCCTGCCCCTCATGCAGTACCCCGCCGCCACTGTACCACCCAGTCTTAGATGTCAATCCACATGCCCCTGCCCCAGGCTCCAAGGGTAGGAATGATTGATTCTGGGATTGAAGATACAATGGTCTGAAGCCAATGTAGTCCATGCCTGGGGAAGTGGCCTGTTCAGATGCGGCCCCCACAATCTTGACCCACATCCCCAAGCTCCCAGCTCCCTCTACAGTGACCTAGAAAGCAGCAAACACACCCCATCACCACCAAGACCTGCTTGCATAGGGCCTGGGAAGGGAACAATGTGGGTGGCTGGAGGAAAGTTTCGAAAAGATGGAAAGGATCAGGGGGCTGGGAGAAAGGGGCCAGGCTGAAGGTTCTGAAGAGTGACAGGGATTGAGGAAACAGCGTGAGCTGAGACTTGGCAGAGTCGGCAGGGTTCAAAGGCTAGTGGGATTTTAAAGCACATGGGACACTCAGTTCAAGGCCCCCAGGCCAGCCGCTGCCCAGCAAGGCAGAGCTGAGCAGCTCCTTGGTCTGCCCGCCGCCCCTCCCCTCAGAAAGTCCAGGGGGTAGATCCTGGCTGGAAACCTCCGGTGCAGTGAGCAGGGCCCCGCACTCCTGCCAACTCAGGGACAGGCACAGAGGGTGCATTGTGTGCCCGCTGCCCCACCCTGCCCCCAGCAACCAACCCAGCGCCTCCCACTGACTCTGGGCAAGCTCCCCAGGCAATAAAAGCACAATAAATCATAAATCGCCCTGCCCTGGCCTTGGGGACTCAGCAAAGCTACTTCTTGAACCAAGTGTGAGAGTTCTGACCTTAGAGCGCCCCCACCAAGACAGTGTTGCCCACCTCCTGTAAGGCTTTTGACTCCTTCCCTACAAACCCCCATGCCTGCCAGGCCCTTTCCTTTGCCCAGAAAGGGGCAGGAACCTACCAAACAGTGCCTTTTGGGAACTGCAGGGCCCCTGAGGGAGTGGAGAGAGAGAAGGTGGCAGCTGGGGCAGCTTCCTTTCCCCAGCCGGGGGAGGAGATTCCAGTTCGTGAGCTGCATCGAAATAGGTGTGTGCAGCACCTGTGCTGGCTCCCGTGGGCTCCCTCGTGCCTCACCTCGCCTGCCTCCCTCTTCCTTATGCCTGCCTCCTCTAGCATCTCCATTTCTGGGACCCTGAACTCCCCCCACCCAGCAAGTCTCCCTTTTTTAGCTGCAAGAACCCCAACACAGTCCCAGGGATGCCCACCTCTCTCCTGACCCCTTTTCCCTGCCTCTCCCCACCTAGACTCTTCGAGATGTGACCCAAAAGGGAGTGGGGGTGGAGACACATTTTTGGCCACTGCCAGGTGCATGGGAAACACCCTGGCCTCAGTCTCCTCACCCCACTTCCCCACGCTCACCATGAGGGCCCAGGCTGGGATGTGGCTAGGAAGTATAGTACGTGTTCAGCATGCAGGAGGCCCTGGGTTCAATCTCCAGCACACCTCCCACCAAAAAGAGCCCAGGGGACAGTTCCCCCTCCCCCCTCACTTCCTGGAGGAGGCAGATTCTTATATTCTTTGCTGGGAAGATGCCACCTCTCCCTCATGCCTGCTTTGTGGCCCTTCCACATGACCCTATGAGTGGGGAAGCCCTTCCACACCCGCTTGCCACAGCTCTGTCCCTTCATCTTCCTGTCCTAAAGGAAGAGGAAGAACCTCTGCCCTTCTCCTGTACTCCCAGCCCTGGCTCAGGCAGGCTGGCAGGTGTACCTGTTGTCCTTGGCTGGTGCCTGGGCATGTATTAAACCCACCTTAGAGGGCTCTCAGCACACCTTTCTGGACTCCCTCCCTCTCTTCAGAGGAGGAGGGGGCTGACCAGGCAGGAAGAGCCTCTGGCTGGAGTGGAGGTGGGGGTGAGTGGGCGCCTGGCCCTTAGCTAGGAAGAGCCCTTTGTACTCCTTCTCCTTCAAGTGCATCTCGCACAGCTCCCTGGACAGAATTCCAGTCTCCAGCTGGCCCAAGGCTCCCCTGTGATGCACACCTCCTGCCCTTCGAAAGCTTCTTCCCTCTTGCCTGCCTTGCTGGCCTGTTGGATTCTATATCCTTCCAGTCCCAGGCCATGCACCCTGCCCTCTTCAAACTCTCGCTGACCTTGGATGCAAAGGACCCAGGATAGCGGGGACCAAATCTTACTCATTTGTTTCCAGTGCTGGGGATGGAACCCAAGGCCTCTGCATGGTAAGCACGCACTCTACCACTGAGCCACACCCTAGCCCCCAAACCTTACTCATTTTGCCCAGTGCCCACCAGCAAAGCCTGGCACACACTAAGGGTTCAGTGTATGCTACAGGAATGACTTGCCTATTAATATGGAAAGGAAAAGCAGGAGGAGGAAGAGTCCTGGATGCAGATATGTTCAAATGGGAGGGGAAAGGGAGGGGAGAACAGGGGACCCACGGGAGAAGGCGCCCTTCGATGGGGGGTGCAGCCCATGCTTGCACAGCAGAGATGCTGAGTCTCTTTTATTGCGACATCCACTTGTCATTTTGGGCCAACCATCACTTCTTTTGACCCCCCTACAACCTGTTTTTAAGGGCTGCAGCTGCCCTTTCCAGCCTCTGGTCGCCTTGTGTTTTGAAAGGAAGAACCGGTCTCCAAGTCGGGTTGTGATGCAGGAAGCAATCCCTCCTGCTTGACAAAAGCTGACATTTCCCCTCCCTCCCCCAGTGCCAGCCCAGTTCCAGGGCTCAAGGCACAGCCAGGCGACAGGAAGGACAGGTGGGGGATAGTACCTTTCAGCGAGGGGGGTGTGTAGGCACAAGGGTTGGTTCTCTTCGACTTGAGGTGGTGTCCCTCTCCTGAGGCTCTCTGCAGGGGAAGAGTCAGCTTAAGTGGACTCCTCAGAGGCCCCTTCCCCTCACCTTCCCTCCATGTCACCCCACCTTGGCGACCCTGACAGACTGATCTAGGCTCGGTCAGTGAATTCTGCGCCGAGGCAGAGCCTTGCTTGCCCTCTCTGCTGCCTTTTTTTTTTTTTTTTTTTTTTTTGGGGGGGGGGGTGGGGACTTTCCAGAAGCTCTGGCCCAGCTTAGGACCTTAGGTCTTGAGGATCCCACCCTGAGTCTGAGCAGCAGAGGATCTGTTGGGGCACCCGGCACCAGGACCTCTCAGAGGAGGTACCCATTACATGCCAGTGTTCCTGGGAGGCACCCTCTCTTAGTTGACTGGCAGTGCAAGCGCAGGTCCACTCCACTCTGAAGGGCCCAGGCACCCTCCTTCCAGCTGCCCCAGGAAACTCACCTGGTGCGGGGAGGCCTCTTCCTCTGAGGAAGCCACCAAAGGGCACCAGCATCAACAGAGGAGGAAGAGAGAAGAGGGGGAGAGAGAGAGAAAGAATCCCAGTTACTTTTTCCAAAGTCTCAGTCTCTGGGGAGAGGGAGGTGTGCCCTCCCTCCTGGGGTCGGGAGGTGCCCTGCTAACAACTGAGTTGGGCCGCAGAGTTGGGCTCCCAGACATTATCTGTTCCCAAGTCTTCACTCGCTCTCCTGTCACCGGACTTTGGCAGGGCCCTCAGGAAGGCCTCAGAGTTAGGGTGGGGCTGGGATGGGGAGGGAGAGGGGGCCTACCTGGCGAGGAGTGCTCTGAGAGCCGGAACAGCATGGCAGGGGTTGGTCTCCTGCGCCGGATCTGAGGAGATGGAGGAAGGAGGGGCAGGATAGACACCTGCAGGATAGACACCCTAGGTCCCACCCCACCCCCACCCCCAGGCAGCAGGGAACAATGCTTTGGACTCCCCAGGGAGCCTTTGAATCAAAGACAGTCCTCACTAAAAGGAACTCTGTAGCTCACCCAATCCCTTCGTTTTGCAGAGATGAAAACTCTGAGGTTCAGAGAGGTTCAGCAATGTGCTCAAGGTAACACAGCACACAAGTCCAAAGAACTAGTGAAAAACTAGTCACTGACTCCCAGCTCAGGCCTCTCCCACCCAAGGCTACTCCAGAGCTAATACTTCCCTTATTATCTTCTCTCTCTCCCTGAGGCCCTTCCTCTCCCCAGTTTCTGAAGACCTTGGGAGAGTAAGCTGTCTGAGATTCCTGATGTCAGGGATGGTCCCTCTGGGGGAGATGCCCATGGGCCATGGCATCTCCCACATGGCTCTGTCCACCTAAGAACAGCTCAAGGCCTCCAAGAAACTGGATCCAGTTACAGAGGGAGACTGAGCTAACGTACTGCGGACTTCTTGACCTTATGCTGAGGCTCAGGTGTGAGTCCAAGCCCCAGATGCCCAGAGGCCTGGGGGTATCTCTGGAGGCAGGGAGGGGTCTGGGCTTCTCTGGCGATCTTTCTCAGGCTGTAGAACAATTCATCCAGTCCCCGTGAGAAATGAGAAGTTGCCCTCCTTGCTACACCAGCCAAGCTGTATCATGAGGGTGGGGGAATGAGCACTTCCAGCAACTGCCCCCCCCCCACTGGCTTGGCAATCAGACCAACTGTCAGTTAATTAGGTCCCCTTTGAGCTCCAGGGAAATGCACAAAGAGAACCAGGTGAGTTAAGCTGAAACTGTCACTTTCCCCTGCCAAGCTCCCAGCACTGCCCTCCAGACCTCAACCCCCAATGTCCCCCCAAAATGACTTGGCCCCCCCGCACTGCTCTGTTGGAAACCAGTGGCGTCTCATCAACAAGTACCCCCTGCTAGGCTATGGGCATCGACCTCTCTCAACGCCCTCCCCCGACATACACACATTCACATTTGGAGGCCTCACAGCTGTCAGGAGGGAGTGACTGGTCACCTCTCCCACCTTGAAGTTAGGGCTCCAAGACCTGACAGCAGAAAGAGTCATAACAAGGTGCTGGTGAGCCCAGGTCAGGCATGCAGAGCGGGACTGGAGGCCAGCAGGGCAGTGGGGTACCAAGGCTCAGACTCCTGCGCTGTGTAATAGGGTCAATATTTGATGTACGAGCTTTCTCACGTGACCAGCTCTGGAGCTGGAATCGGGACCGAGTGGTCGGGGTGGTAGCCTAGGGAAAGGGACTAGTCTAGGGCAACTGTGCAGGGCCGAAAGGACAGTCTCCCAGGAACCAGGCTGCCTGGACGCTCACTGCCAGAATTCTCAGGCCCTGAATGGGCAGCCGGGAAAAAGTTGCCGAGTCTCCAGCGAACTTCACGCGCTGCCCGGCGCCCCCGCCTTGGCTGAGGCTGAGTCTGGCTCTCCGGGCACCCCATCCCCAGGCGGACCCGGCAGCGCCCGGGGAGTGTGCCGGGGGCAATGCCGGGGTGGGGCGCGGCCCCCTTACCATCTCCACCTGGCGGGGGTCGAGTTGGCTGGGGGGTGCGGGCACCGAGAACTGGATCTTCTTGCGGTCCTTGGGGTCCATGGCGGGCGCCTCAGGATCTCGGGCTGCCGTCCCTGCTCGGCTCCCCTGTGCTGCTCGGGCCGCGGAGCTGCCAGCGAGCGCGTGCGGCGAGGAGAAGGAGGAGGAGGAGGAGGAAGGGGACACAGAGGAGGAGGAGGAGGAGGAGAAGGAGGAGGAGGAGGAGGAAAAAGAGGAGGAGGAGGACGAGGAGGAGGCTGCTCCCGCACAGATAAAAATACCGCGCCCGGCGAGGGGAGGGCGAGCGAGCGCCAGGAGGGCTCGGCCGCCGGGCTCGCCTACCGCGCCGGGCTCGGCGCGCCCCCCACTCCCGGGTCCGCCGCCGCGCTCCTGCTGGGGGTCACCGCCTGGGTCCCCGCGCTCCCCCGCAGGCTGCGCGCCTCGGGCTCTGCCTCCTTCCTCGCGCTGCCCGTGTCTGCCTGCTCGCGGGTCTTCGCGTCTCTTGACCTGCCTCTACCTCCCTCCCTCTGCCTCTCTTCGTCTCCGGGTCTCCCAGTCTCTGTTGGGCTCCTTCCTCTGGTCCCAGCTCTGGGGTCCCGGCCCGTCCCCTCCGCCTGGGACTGGCGCGGGGCGCTGAGAGGGAGGGTCTAGGAGAAAGTAGCCAATGAGCATCGAGAACCGTGCTCTCCTGGGGCTGGGAGGAGGGTGTGGAGTGCGAGCCAGGGCCCGGGGAGCGGGCCGGGGGCCCCCTGCCGTCTCCCCAGAACTCCGAGCTGCATTATTGATGGAGTCCAGCCGGGAGGATAAAGTGAGGAGGGAGAGGGGAAAGGGACAGCGGGAAAACAGGGACTCGGGCTTTAACCACTTAGTGGCCCTGGTACTTGGAGTTTCATGGAAGGTCTGCGAGACCGAGGAGAGAGTACCAGCGTGTCACGCTGTGAATGGGGGTGTCCTAGAAAGCGAGTGCGTGTGAACGAGGTGTGCGTGGGAGGACACGTGTCAGTCACATCGTGGCAGGGAGTATGTGCAAGTGAGTGCCAGGGGCCTGTGGTGCTGCAGCTCAGGAATGGGGGGGCAGTGTGGTGTGAGTGTGTGAGTCTACGTGAGTAAGTGTGTCAGAGTGTTAAAGATTAGGGTGTGAGTGGCAGGGCGTGGGAGGGCTGCGTGTGTGCGGGGGAGGGTGTGGGTGTGGGGGCGGACGTCAGAGGCTGTCAAGGTGATGGGCAGGGGGGTGCCTGCTTGGGGGTGGGAGCAGTGTGTCCACAGGGCCGGTCCTGTAGAGAGGTTCCAGGCTGTGAATATGAGCATATTCCCTGGGGGAGAGGGGGATGTGTCCTTACCATGATGTACCCAGCATTCACGTGTCTCCTGCCTTTTCTCCCCAGATCTAATGGGGGAGGGGAGAGAGTCAGCCCAGGGGGCAGGTGGGGGGCTGCCTTACCAGTACACGTGCCATCACATGTGAGAGCTTGGTGCATTCAGCAACAGAGCTGGGGAGAAAGGTGCTTATGCTCCTGAGGTGTGAGCCTCCTTTCTACAGAGGTGCTTGTGTTCTTCTCTGGAGGGGAGCGATTGTGGGGGGGCCACCCTGTGGACTGGAGAGTCCCTGTTTCTCTGTCCAAGCCATTGGGTCTTTGCAAGAGCTGGCTTTCCCTCTTCAGGGCTGTTCACCAGGGTGGGCCTGCCTCTCTATAGTGCCCAAAAGGTGTGTGTGTGTGTGCACAGGCGTGTGTCTTCCTGAGGCCCTGTTTGTGTTGGCTGTCTTCTCTCCCGGTCACTCTTGGGCCTGGAACAGCCAGGAGCCCTCCCTACCCCTCAACCCACCAGCAACTTTTCCATTGCCAGCCCCAGCCTGCTAGCTTTTTGGCCCAGTGAGAGGCCAGAGCGGTCTTATGGAAATGGGGTCAGGGGCATGATGTTCTGTCTCAGAGTCAGTGTCCACTCTGGGGCTGAGAGTGGCTGCAGGGGCAGAGCTCTGTTCATGGGAATAGGATGTCCTGGCTGCTCAGCTCCACATCCTTCAACCCCAGGCCTGGCTCAAGTCCCGGTGTGTTTGTTGACTTATGTACTTGTTGGGAAACAGCCGGATACCAGGTTGCTGGCCCAGGGGTGTGGACATCTCTGGCAGCCCCTGGCTTGGCCCAGAACCCCTCTTCCAGACCGGGTGGGGTAGGGAGTGGTAAAGACAGGGTTCACGGCGCCTTAGGAGGGTAAACAAGGAGGACCTGAAGTAAGAAGGGCACAGACCAGGCATAACAGCTATGGGGCCAATGTGGGGGCAAGGGGCCTGTGGCTTCCAGTGCTGGATGCATGGGAAAGGATCACAGGGTAGGATAACAGGGTCAGGAGACAGCGGGGTGGGTGGTGAGAGGGCAGGGATGGGGCACAACCACCAGCGGCTCCTCAGTGCCCATGAGGGCTGGGAAGGACTGGGGAGCACACTGTGAACCTTGCTTGAACCAGCAGGGCTTGTGCCTGGAGGATCTGCTCTGGGAGACCCCAAGTCAGGAAGAATCCCCTGAACCCAGGCTGCACCTGGGAAGGGAGGTGAGAGCAGAGAAGCTATTAGCCAGGCCTGGAAGATGGGGTCTTTTGGGGTAGAAGGGAGCTCTTTGCCCAGCTTTTTTTTGGGGGGGGCGGAGGGTACTGGGGATTGAACTCAGGGACACTCGCCCACTGAGCCATATCCCCAGCCCTATTTTGTATTTTATTTAGAGACAGGGTCTCACTGAGTTGCTTAGTGCCTCACTTTTGCTGAGGCTGGCTTTGAACTCCCCATCCTCCTGCCTCAGCCTCCCGAGCCACTGGGATTACAGGCGTGGGCCACTGCGCACCGCTTTTACCCAGCTTTTGCTAGGCACCTGAGCCTCTGACTACAGAACCCTGGGGCCTTGAGAGGTGGGGAGGACAGGCTGACAGAGGCACAGACATGAAGGACAGATAGGAAAGGGAGGGAGGATAGGGACACAGCTAGGAAGTAAGGGAGAAAGGGGAGGAGGTAGGAGAAAGCAAGAAGAAAGAGACAGAAAACCCATGTGAGAGATGGAGAGACAAAGGAAGGCAGAGAGGAGAAAGCGTCACGACAGAGAGGCAGGAGACAGAGATGGAGAGAGAGTAAAAATAGCTCAGCATTAAGATAATTGCAGCTCACAGCTCTGCCCTCCGTTAGGAATTAAATGAGGTTTTATTACTTTGATTTTTCTCTCCTGGATCCTACGCGACTTCTCAAGAACTTGGGGAAAAGTTTTTCCAGTGGGCGGCCAGGTGGCGGGGGCTGTGTGGGTGACAGAGGAGGAAGGGAACTGCACTTCTGGGAGCTGGGGGAGGGGCGGGCAGGGGTAAGGGGTGTGACTGGGCTGGTGGAGGCGGTGAAGCCCAGCAGGGGCTGGAGGAGGGGACCAGGGCCAGGCACAGGTGGTGGTGGGGCTGAGAAGCTAGGGGCCGCACAGTGACCTCCATTCGCTTTGACTTGGGATTAATCATATGCAAATAAGATGTAAAAATAATATGCCACTCCCCAGTTATTATTCTTGAGTTAGAAGCACGGGTGGTTAGGTCCAAGGAACAAATTCAAGACCTTGTTTGACTTAACTCTCATTGAACTATGGGTGTTCTGCTTGAACTGGTTAAAAAAAAAAGTTTACAGTAGGTGTCTATTATTGCATCAGAGGTCTGAGTGCGGTGTTTTGAGGCCTGTTCTTCCCCCACTTACCTTCTCATCATCGCCCAGTACCTGCCACAGAGCCTGGCACGCAGCAGATACTACACTCACCTTCTTTGGTAGGTGACTTATGGAAGGTGCTGTGAGATCTCTGCCCTTCTTCTTTGGGGAAGGTAGAGGGGACAATCCTGAATATTCCTTCCTGCTCCCCAAGTAAGATGTAGTCACATGAACAGAAAGCTGGAGAATAGGAATCTCAGATTTATAGTTTACTGTGTGAATATGGATAAATTCCTTAGCTTCTATGTGCCCCCACTCTCTTACATTTCAAAGCCCAGTTTGCAGGTGACTGTGATGATTCAATAACATAAAACTTAAGCCCCTAGTCTTGTTCTGGGATAGTCCTCAAAGATTCCGTCTCTCCAGCAGGTATAGGGGTGCAGTTATGAAAATGGCCAGCAGGTGGCAGAATCAGCCAGGGTTTGGGCGTTGAGCTGTTGGCACTACCGGTCTGTAGTTGGGCAGCATACCCGTGACCTTGGCACCACTGAAGTGAACTGGAGCTGGCAGAGTTGACATGTGGCAGCTGGAAAGCAGGCCCCGGGAAGTTCCTGGAAGCAGCCTTGGAGGAGCTGGGAAGCGCTGGCTAGGCACTCAGGGGCACCTTTCCTTGCCCTCAAGGAGAAGCTGGTGGGGTCCAGGAATGGAGAAAGGAATTCCAAGGCCCATCTCTGGGGAAACCCACAGACAAGGGAAAGGAGAAGGCAAGGGTACCATCAGCCAGGACAATGGTGCTACTAGGACAGGTGGACAATCATCTGAGATAATCATTCATTCATTCATTCGTCATCTGTCCCTTTGCCCATTCAATATATTCATATTGGGTGCTTAGGTGCTATTTTATTTTGTTTTAGTGGCACTGGGGATTTAATCCAGGGGTACTCTACAGCACTGAGCTACATCCCCAGTCCTTTTTATTGTCCATTTTGATAGAGGGTTTTGTTAAGTTGCCCAAGCTGGCCTCAAACTTGCGATCCTCCTGCATCAGTCTGGAGTAACTGGATTGCCGTCATGCACCACCAGACCTGGCTAGATGCTTTAAAAAAAAAAATCAAGCTTGTAGGGGAAGGATCGGATAACATAAAGATGTAGGGAAAATCAGTGGAGTAGAGGAGATTGAGAGGGAGGGAGGAGGGACAGGAAACAGGAGGAAATGTGGAATCGATATAGCAAAATCACTCTATGTGCATGTATAAATATACCCCGGTGAATTCCACCTTTATACACACACATGTGATACATATATATATCACCAATCAAAAATAAATAAAACGAGTGAAAGGAACACCAGTAGAATAGAGGAAGGAGAATAGGGGAAGGCAGGAGGGAAGGAAAAGGGGGGGCACATTAGGGATTGAAATGAAGTAAATCAAATTCCATGCACATATGATTCATCAAAATGAACCCAACTATTCTGTGTAACTATAATGCACTAATTTTAAAAAGAAAAGCAATCATCTTTGTTCAGTTGGGGTTTACATACAACAAAATGTACCAATTTTAAGTACACATTTTGTAGTATGCGACCATCACAACACAGATGCAGAATATTTCCATCACCCTAAAACGTTCTTTTTGTCAACTCCAACCCCCACACTGGATATATCATAACTCTTAGCATGCCATCTTGAAACACGTCCTTCCCACCATTTACCTTTACACTCTAAATATAGTAGGCACTACATAGACAGGATGGATTGAGGAATGAATGAGTGGAGGAACAAATACTTCGTAGAAATTGACAACAGGTGACATATATAAAGCATTTACTCTGTGCTGGGCACTGAACTAAGATCTTTAATACATGATCTCATTTAATCCTCACAAGTATCATTCCATTCTACAGATGAGGCAAGTGAGGTTCAAAGGACTTCAGCAGCTTTTGCCTCGAGCCTGGGTTCAAATGCAGTCTGACTTCACAGCCCTCATTCTTTACTGCTGACTTTCACACATTCGGGATGAAAGAGTGGAAGATCATTAACATGCACGTGAGCGGACTTGGGCTCGGCTTTGGATCTTGTCTCCCTCTCCCGCCTAGCCCAGTTTGGATCGATAGCTGGAGAAGCAGAAATCGATGTGCCGAGGCTGCCCTCTGGTGGCAGGAACGAGTACAATAGTATCTGAGCCCTCTGGCGCCCCCAGGTGGAAGCTGGGATGTTGTTGCGAAGACAGCAAGCTGCAGCCCACAGCGGGGGCAGTCTCAGCCCTGGGCACCTGGAGACCCCCTGCTCTGGCCACTGCCTGGTGCCCCCCGAGGTGCCAGCTGAGGCTGCCCCCGAAGAATGCCAGCTGCCTGATCTCTCCGCCTCCCACTCCCTCCACCAGCTTCACACACACTCCAATCCCGGTCCAGTCGGCTGCTTCCATTCCCTGAAGAAGAGGCCCTAAAGTTAAAACAGCTGTTAATTTATAAACCAATTTTTCCGTGACTGCTTAATAAATCGCCAGCAGCTGCTCTGCCCCCTCCTCCTGCCCAGGCACCCGGCCCCGGGGGCTGCATGGAGAAGCTCAAAGCAGCCAGCCTGCCCCTTCTGCCTCCTTCCCCCAGCCCCCACAACCTACCCCCATTCTCCCAGAAACTGGGCTTGTTTTGGGGAACCCCGAATGAACCCAGCATCTCTGGACTTCAGTGGAGTACTGAGATGAAAATGGGTTTTCTTTCCTAGTAAGCTGCAGCCCAAAGGCCACTCCTCCAATGCCCCCCAACCCACACCCCAGACTCCCAAGCCCAGAAGGTGCATGGCAAAGATTTCCCTAGTTCTGAGAACACAGGGGTGTCCAGATTCCCTGGGGAAGATCCCCTGAGCCCCTGGGAGGTAAGGCGATCTTGGTCTGGCCCAGGGCTCATCCCTGAGAGCGCAGGAATCTCAATTTCCCCTATCAGGGTGGTCCCCCTGACAGATGCTAACCGACTCCCTGACCCTGCTGTGTTCTCAGGGGTGGGCTGGGAGGGGCAAGGGATGCTGGGATAGCATCCCACTCTAGGGAAATGCCCACACACACCACCCTCAGGATAGTGGAAGGGAGGGATTTGGGCCTCCTGAACATTTACTTTGTCCAGCTTCTGCTAACATATAAAAGGCAATGTGAAAATCCACGTGGAAATGGGGTCCGTGTGAACGGCAGGCATGAGACATGTTCTGCACTCAGGGTGCAGATCTGCTGCTACTGTGATCCCTGACTGCTGGACATGGGAGTCAATCTAGCCAGACCATAAGTTCAGTAAAATAGGGGAACCAGGCAGGGGTGTCAAGCACACCAGTTCAGGAGTTCAAATCCTGGCACTTCCACTTTACCAGCTGTGTGACCTTGTGTAATTCAAACCCGTCTTTCTTCCTTAGGGTCTTCACTTACAAAATGCGTGTAACAGAATTGTGAAAATGAAATGAGTTGATGCACATGAGCACATAGGGAAAAAAGTGATTATAAAATGGTACTTAGGGGCTCCAGGTGTGTGTCAGTGATAGAGTGCTTGCCCTGGGTTCCATCCCCAGCACGCCAAAAAAAAGTGATGTTTATTTTCAACTCCCCTGCTGGAAGAGCCCTCTGGAGTTCCTGGTTCCCCCTAAGCAGCAAATCTTGGGGGACAAAAGGGCCTGACTATTTTCTAAGGGGAATGGGGGGAAGAAGTAGGGATGCTGGGGACAAAATTAAGTAAAAAACACAACCAGGATCTCTGGGTTATATGGTCTTGCCTGAGCTTTCTTCTGGGCTCTTCCATTTCCCCCCATCCCTCTGCCCTACCCCTGTCTCCAAGCCAGCAGCTAAGACCCTTCCCCAACCTGCTTCTGAACACTAAAGGAAAAAGCTCCACCCCACCCCTGCTCCTCGTTCTCCTTCCTGTCTAATTGAAAGCCCTTCCATTTCATCTCCTGTTTTCTGGTCAGCAAGGGTTGTCATGACCCCCTCCTTTCCCAAGCCCAAAAGAAGGGTGCATCAGAAAGCCTGGTGAACTCTGCTGTCCCACTGACCCTGGTCTTACTATATCCTTCCTATGTGACCCAGAGCAACTTAGTCAACCTCTCTGAGCCTTGGGTTCCACATGTCTAAAATGGTGATTCTCCCGGAACCTAGCTCCTGGGTCATTGTGAGTGGAATGGGGTACTGCTGATGAAGTTCTTAGCACAGTGCCTGCCTCACAGCCGGAGCTGCAGACATGGTGATGGAGAGAAGAGACAGAGTGTGAGTGGTAGAATGAACCCAGATGCCAGAGGCAAACTGCCTGGGTTCAAATCCCACTCCACAACTCACGGTGAGGTGCTTTTGAGCCAGGCTCTTAGCCTCCCTGTGCCATTTCTCCATCCAAAAAATGGGGACAGTAACAAAACCTATGTCACCTGGTGATTGTGAATGACAGTTCTTCAGCTATACAAATGTTCCCTGAGTTGTTCTTATTGGCCTCATTAGAGACTGACCTTCTGCGCCTTTGCCCCACCCCAAGGCATTTTGGTGGCAGGAGGTTGGAAGGGGAGCGCTATAAGACTAGAGACCCTGGCATCAGGGTCCAGCTCAAAACAAGCCCTCAGTCCCCCTCTGCACTGTGCCCAACTCTGACATCCCCTTTGACCCACTGGCTTTGGCAGTGGGTTCCCTCTGCCTCCCCTGGTCAACTGCCCTGTGAAGCAGCCAGCCCCATCCCTGTGCCTGGGTCCTGAATACCTCCTGGAAATAAAGCAGGGTCCCAGGGGCCCACTCAAGCCCAGGACTGCTCTGCCAGGGTGCCAGCTGGTGCCCACGGGGGCGGGGCAGTGGTTGATCATGTGTAAAGGGAAGGCTGGAGGCACCCCCAACCTTGGTGGCCCCCACGAGAGACAAGAAAAGGCACCCAGGACATCCCCCGGGGAATAGGAAAAGGTGAGAGCTAAAATTGACCTGCCCGGGGCTTCAGTTTGCCAGGTCATCTCGGGGATGGAGTCTTCATTCCGCTCTCCAGGACTCCCTGGGGCCCCAAAGACCTTGGCATTGGCCTCCCAGAGATCCTTGCCCTCTTTCCTTTCTTAAAGAAACGGAGCTCAGCCTCTTCCTCCCCGCCCAGATTCTCTCCTTAGAATCTACCCACGGGGACACTTAGCCTCAAAGGGAAGGGAAAAGCCGACCGCACGCTCAAGACAGCCCCTGCGAGGCGTGGGGCTGCCTCTTCAAGCCCGCCTAGGGCGCTGGTCTCTGCCAGGGTCACCCGGCGCTTGCAGCCCCTGCCCCTTCCCGCCTCCACTGGCCCTTTAAGAGCCTCTCCGCGCACTGCCGTCCCGGATCAGCCAGAGAGACCATTAAAATTTTATGCAGAATGAAAATGGGCCAGGTCTCCAGCTTCCTCGCTCCCATCCAATGATTTATTACTCGCAAATACCACAGAACTAATTAGTATAGTAATTAATTAATACGCATTTGCATATTTGCATGTGCAATTAGTGCAGTGGAGTGATTACTGGGAGAATGAGGGGCCCCGGATTGTCAGATGTGAGGGGGAAGTGGCCTGGAAAAGAGTTAGTGGGAATGAACTTTGTAGGGAGCGCGAAGGCGGGAGGGCGCGAGGCGAGCGGGCGGGCCGGGGCGGGCGCGCGGCGGCCGCGCGGGGGAGCGCCGGGCCCGGGACCCCCGCGGCCCGGGGACTGCGGTCTGGGGTCGCGACCCGCGCCCCCGCCCCGCCCCGCGCGGCCCGCGCCTCGCCCCGCCCCCGCCGCGTGGCACGGCTCCAAGCGCGCGCCTGATTGTTATGCATTGTGTTTCTTGTTGCGAGCGGAGCCGGGCGGAATGGGGCTGGCACAAGCTGTTTCCCTGCCACGCGGCGGTGGCACCTTAAAGGCGCAGCGTCCCCTTCCCGCCGCCTGCCGCCGGTCCGCTCCTGCCGACCCCAACGGCGGAGCCGCGGCCACCCACGCCCGAGTCCGGCTCCCAGCGGGAGGCCGCCCAGGAGGGGCGCGGTCCCCGGGGGCGAGAGGCACGTGCCGAGGGAGCCCGGCGGGCACGAAATCAGGGCTGCCAGCGGGATTGGGCGGCTGGGGCGCGCCGGGCGCAGCGCCAGGCTCGGGGCGGGGGTGGGCAGGAGAGACCTGGAGCAAGCCAGAAGAAGGACAAGGAGGAGAAAAAGCAAGCGGCAGGGGCCACGGGCGCAGGTGTTTCCTCATAGGACACCGCTCTTAATCGCGCAAGGACTCAGTGAGTGAGGATCCCTTATTCCCATTTTACAGACTGAGGCGCTAGCAAGCAAGTGGTAACTCGGGGTTCTTGGAATCTATCCATACATTCCCAGTGTCAACATGTGCCAAGGGCCAGAGGGAGCCGTATTTCCTGAAAGGAAATCAGGGAGGACTTTCCGGTGGAGGAAGCACCTCGCCAAACCTGTAGGGACGAGGAGGGTATCTTCTGAAGGAGCTGAAGAAAGAGGAAGGCAGCGTAAATCAACCCCGTGTTTAATGGCGCTGCCTCTGCCATTGCGGGAAGCCCTCACTAACCACCTGCCCCTAAGAACTTGATAATCCCAGAGCCCTGGCTTCTGTGACTTGGGAGGCTGGACAGAGCACAAACCTTAGACACACATTTTTTCCAGGATACCCTGCTTTCCTTCCTGATTGCAAAGTCTGCTGGTCTTACAGCGTGGAGATCACTGGAATTCAAAAAAGGAACACAGTGACCAAGGGCCTGATTCAGGTGTCAGACAGCTTTGTTGGAATCTGGGCTCTGCCACTTGCTGGTGACCTTGGCGCATCACCCCTGACACCAACCTTTCTGTGCTTCAGCATGTCGGATTAGAAGTGGTGGTACCAGTCCACCCTTTCTCTGGTGTCCTGAGAATGAAGCAAGATGATTTCTGTGAAGTCCAGTGTCTTGGGCACAGATTACGCCCACCACGTCAAGATTACATCACTACATTGCCACAGAGAGTGCTGAAGTCCCAGGACAGGAGGACAGCTAAGTAGAAATCAGGGTACTGGTTTCTAGTTCAGCTCTGCCACTCATTCACTGTGTGAGACCGGAAAAGCCACTCCCCCTCTCTGTGCTATTTTGTTCTCTGTAAAATGGAGGGTTGGTCCCTGAAACTCCTACCCCCACGCTGTTCCCTCCCCTCCCCAGAGGCCCCACTTACTAAGCTCCTACCCTGTGAGGGCAGGCAGTCCCTCCTCTGCTCACCCTGGCCCCTCAGGGTAGTGAAATGGAAGGAGCAATGGTTAGGTCTGATTCATGCTGTCCTGGGCTTTAGCCTCCCTGGACTGAGCCAAGAGGCCTCTGGATAAATTGTGACCTCCTGCCCTGACAGTGCCTTTCACATACACACTGCCCAGGTGGCCCTTTGAGCCTGTGAGCACCAGTACTGATGCAGTGTGGGTCATCTGTGCCTATTACCAGCCCCAGTGACCCCAGCACCCATGTCAGGCTCAAGGACACATCAGAGAACTGTTCAGTATCTGGTCCCCAGAACTTCCCAGACCTCAGGCTCTACTTTCTAAGGGAGGCAACTGGGAAATGCCCAGTTCACAGGAAGTTTGCAGCAGAGCTCACCCCCCAGCTCTTCCCATTGCCCAGCAAGGGGCCCAGCCTCCATCTTTCCATGTTTGGCCACTCCAGAGTGCACCTCATGACCTGCTGTCTTTTGGTCCTCCTGTCAGGGCTGAGGCATAGCTGGACAGGTGGACAGGTGACACTGTTCACATTTTACAGATGAGGAAGCAGAGGGTTACATGATTTGCCCAAGGTCAAGATAGTACTAGGCCAGGGGCTCTGTTGCTACCTGGAACCCTCCGTTGCCTTCCTCAGTGGACCCTGGAGTGGGGTTGGGAAAGGGGTGAAGCAAGACATACCACCTGCTTGTGTGGAAGCCTGACAAGAAGCAGAACAAAGATACGGCAATGAAGATAGCTCAGGAACCCAAATATTTAAAAACCAAAGTTGATCAAGGACTCGAGGAAAGATCAGCTACATCTGGATGGGGCTGCAGGCACATCTGGATGGGGCTGCAGGCTGAAGCAGCGCTCATCTGTTAGCTCACTTGAAGCTCATTACTGTCCTAGCAAGCAGGTCTTATTGTAATTATCATCCCATTTTACAGATGGGAAGGTTGAGTTTCTGCATAGCTGGGCTTGGTGCATGGGCTGCAGAGAAAGCAGAGATTTTGAGGGGGTAGCTGTGAGTGGGTGGGTGTCTTGCCCTGGCTGCAATCCCCAGTTCTGGGGTATAACTGCAGCTCTTCCAGAAGCAGGCCAGGCCTTTGGTGCCACAGCTGCATATTGAGACTGTTCTGAGTCAAAGTCACGCCCAGTTCTTGCCTTCATGAAGCATGGAACATGGAGTTCAGTGCCAGAGGGGCTTCTGGGAGGAAGTAGCACTTAGGCTGAAAGGGTAGGAGAGAGATAGGGCACAGCCTGAGCAAAGGGTCCTGGGGTTGAGGCTTATGAGGGCAGAAGTAGTTAAGAAGGGCAGAGTTAACGGATTGGGCAGCAGCCAGATCAGGGGTGTCACTAGAGAGTGTGACCTGAACCTAGGGACAATGGGGAGCCATCAAAGGCACCTAAGCAGGCAAATACCATGCCCAGCCTTGAAATTCAGATAAGATGGGCAGTGTCGGCAGCTGGGTCCTGCAAGGGAAGCCAGAGAAGGAGAGTCCAGGCCAGGTTCATTGGACAGAAGGGTGCTGAGAACATTGGGGGTCATTGACAGCAAAGATGAGAAGCAGCAGGGCTAAGCCACAGCCCTGGACCTCGCCTCCCCTAAGGGAGTCACATTTCCCACATACAGGCAATGAGTGGGGCTTTGAGCATGCTGAGAGGCCCTGCCCTGGTGACAGCAGGTACTGTGGGGCCTTGTGGGGCCTCAGAACCAGAGCCCAGGACACAAGCAGTAGGATCTGGCACCCTGTCTTCTAAACCAAGCCTTCACTCTGAGGGCCGCTTCCCCTTACCCCGAGTCCCCCTCTCCACGCTGAAGTTGGCGCAAAGGGCAAGGAGAGGGGTCTGTGGCACGGGGCTTGATGGGGGGCCCTGGCCTCACTGCCTCAGGAGGCTCTCCGAAAAGGCAGGGTGCTCAGGGCCCTCTCTGCAGCCAGGCCAACACAGCGAACATGTATGGGGCTGATTCCGGGAGACCTGGGCGGAGCTGCAAACTGAAGAGACCACAAAAGTAGCCCCCTGGGGCCAGTCAGGGAGGCAGGTGGGAGAGTGGCTCCTCCTAACCCTGCAGGGGAGCCACCCTTCCTGCGAAATAAGGAAGGCTCCCAGGAGGTGCCCAGACAGCATCTTGGTGAAGGATGAGTTGGACCAAGGGAGGCTCAGGGACTGGCGCCCATCAGGGAAGGGGCCCTTCTCACAAGAACAAGACTCAGAGGCCAAGAGCCAAAGGTCATAAGGGCAAAGGTTGCTCCACTTTTGGAGCAAGGACACAATCCTGAGGGGACTGGTTTTGCTGGAGGACTGACTTGTCTTCTGTAGGTCCTTTGTCCTGGGTTGTGGGGAGAGCAAAGAGGCAGCAGTGGTCTGACCCAGGACCCTCAGCTCCTGCAGGGCCCACCCACCTCTGGAGTAGGATCCAGGCCTAGAGTGGGAGCCCAGGATGCAGGCAAAGCAAGTTGAGGAGAGTTGGGAGGTGATCTGGGAGGTCAGGACAGGAGGTCAGCACCAAGGAAGGGGGCCACACCTCAGCGGCCCTCCCCTCCCCCTCCCTGGTGGCACCACAAGGCACGCAGCCGCATATCACCCGTGCCAGCCCTCACCTCCCGGCAACGTCGCCGCATTCTCAGCCACGCCATCTGGCGTGCCCGCCGCTCCCCAGCACACTGCGGCGGGCGGGGGAGGGGGCAGCAGGGCAGGTGCCCACCCTGGAGCTGGGAGGAAAGCTGCAGGTCCCCCACCCCCAGCATCCTCTGCACTTGAAGTGGGGCAAGGGGCTGGGAAGGGGGTGGCAAGGGCTCTTAGGCTTGGGGAGGAAGCTTCGAGCATCCCCAACTGCTGGAACAGGCGCCTTCTGGGCAGTGCCAGCCACCCCTCCCCTCCTCCTCCCCCACTGCACAGCTAATGCCAGGATCCAGGACCTTCCAGGGTCCCCAACCTCCTGCCCTTCCCCCACATCTAAGCGGGGGTGCAGACAGCCCCTCCTCACCAGGCTCCCAGCTCGCTGCCTTCTCACCTGCCTGCTCCCCTCAGCCAGGGAGGCCTCAGGAGATGGATGTCTGCTGTAGCCAGGGAGTGGACACCTGGGTCTGACCCACCTGCTCCCCATGGCCAGGCACTGTGGTGGGAACTCAAGTCTCCTTCAGCGCATTTGCCTCTACCAATTTTATTTAGGGGGTGGCAGCTGGCTAGCGATCCTTCTGGGTGTCAGAATGGAAAGGAGTGGTTACAGACTCCTGTGTGAGTGTATTTATTTGGGGGGAACAGGGGTGACATGAGAGCAGTTTTCTAGAACATCCTTCCTGTCTCCTGAGCAAGATTCCCTTAGACTGCTCAGGAATGACCTGTCTCCTCCCTCCTGCCCTCTCTACTCCCCCACCACATTCTCAGCCCCCCTCACCCCTGCCCCTCAGGACTCCAGCCTGTACAAAATGGCTGCCACCCTCTGAGGCAGCCATTTTAGGTGCCCAGGCTGTGGCCTCCCTTGGGATGGGGCTATGTCTCCATGGGAACCTCCAGCCCCCAGCTCTCTGCTCCCTCCTGAGGAGTGGGCAGCAGAAACGGGGGTCTTCTGAGCCTGGCTGAGTTACCCACCATTCTCCTTTTCCTCTCTGAGACCTGAAGGGGACCAGGCCCCTCACCAACTCCCTTCCCCCAATGCCACAGGGAGGAACAGATGGCATCTCTGGGTGTCCTTCTCCTTTCGTCTCCTTCCTTCCATTTCTGGCTCTTTCTGTCTCTCCGTCACTGCATCTCGACATCTCTGGGTGTACAGAGAGGAGCCTGCATGTCCTTGTGTGCTCATGCTTGCCCGTGTGTATATGGACACACGTGTTGTACCTCTTTCAAACCCATGTCTAGGCAGGCCCATCCCACACCTCCCTCTGTTCCAATTTTCCCCTGGTTTTTATTGTATCTTCTAAAAAAAAGTTGAAATGTGTCGAGTGAGAAAAACTTGTTCCATTTTTCTGGAGGAAGAAAAGACAGGAGCAGGAACAGGCCAAAAGGGATGAAGTTCCTCCTAGCCTCAGGTATGGCCCTCCCACCTCAGGCCTTCTCCTGTGGATCTTCTCAGACTTGGGAAGCTGAAGTCATTCCTGACAGAAAACAGGAGGAATGGGAGACCCTCCTAAGGGCTCCTTACACTGAGCAAGGTCCTGCCTCCTGCCTGCAAGAACCTGTGAGACCCCTGGTGGGCTAACCCAACCCTCCCTCAGTGTCCAAGGGAAAAGGTGGGGGATGTCTTTCCTCCCCAAGGAAGCATTTGTTTTTTTATTCATCCATATACTCACCCATTAATTTCATAAAAATTCAGTTTCTATATAGACAAAGAACACTGAATGTGCATGGGGGAGTATTACAAGAAATTAATACTGTAAAGCATGTTACAGTTTATAAAGTGTCTTAATAAAACTAAGAGTTGGCATTTATTGAAGGCTTATATTAATGCTAAGCTCATAACAAGTATTATCCCACTTAGTGCTCACAACAGCTCTGTAAGGGTGTATTATCCCCATTTTACAGATGGGGAAATCAAGGCTGAGAAAGGTTATGGAACTTGCTGAAGACTTTCAGGGGCTGGGGTTGTGGCTCAGTGCTACCGCACTTGCCTCGTACACATGGGGCACTGGATTTGATCCTCAGCACCACATAATAAATAAAATAAAGACATTGTATCCATCTACAACTAAATTAAAAAAAAAAAAAAAAAAGATGTTCAGGTTTGTTTGTTTGGTATTAGGAATTGAACTCAGGGTCACTTTACCGCTAAGCTACATCCCCAGTCCTTTCTATTTTTTCATTTGAGACAGGGTCTCCCTAAGTTGCTGAAGGTCTAAGATGCTGAGGCTGACCTAAAACTTGTGATCCTCCTGCCTCAGTCTTCTGAGTCACTGGGATTACAGGCATATGCCACCTTGCCCCACATAGCACTCAGGATTTTTAAAAAACATTGGTGAATAGGGTTGGCTGAGAATCAGAAGCCCTGAGCAAGTGCAGGTAACCAAAATACCATACAGCTAGGGGCTCAGGAGGAGGGCTGCTCATCAGGATGGATGATACACTGAAGAGACAGTAAAACCTTCAAGGCTGTGCCCAAAATTGGAAGGTGGCCTTGACCAGTCCTCCTGAGTCTCTGACCCATCTGAGGCCTATCCTTTGACCTCTTCTTCTGTCCTGAAGCTTCAGACTATCTATCATAGGTGGGATCTACCTCCCCAGACACAGGACCTCAGAATGACTTCTCATGCTTGGATACCACAGAAGTGGATTGTGGGGTCATTGGAAGGGCATTAGACTGAGAGACACGTACCTGGGTTCTAGACCCAGCCTACTCTCCACCTGTGTGCTTTTAGGCAAAGATTTTTCCACTCTGTGACCTCTGCAGAAGGAGGAGCTGGGACTGGGCATTCTGAGCTCCTTTCAGCTCCTGGCCTAGCACTTTTGAGAGCCCCAGACAACATCGGCACCCCAAAGCCTTCCTGAGCCATGGTGTGTGTCTCTACATAGAATCTAGTTCAATCTGTGCAGCATCCAATCCATGGCTTACCAGTCCCAAGCCCGCTCTGGAGGTTCCCATGGGGAGGGAGTGCACACTCCTGGATTGAGGCTGAAGCCCTTCTTGCTCATCTTTGCGCCACTGCAGTGCCTGACACATGGCTGACCTCTGTATGCGTGTGCTGAAAGTATAATTGAAGTTGGAGGTGCAGAAGTAGGCTAAGGGTGAGGAGGGGCAGAAAACACAGTTGGGAACACAAATGCCTGACTCAGTGTGGCCACAAAGGTCTCTCTACACCTGACTGTGATTACCTGCTCACACGCATGTGCCTGTCTGAGTAGGTGTGTGTATCCATTTTCTGCACCACAGGGTGAGGAACAGGTGTGTGTGTGTGTGTGTGTGTGTGTGTGTGTGTGTGTGTGTGTATCTAAAGCTACCTTTCTCAACCTGTGCCATTTGCATCTGCGTCTGGCCCAGTGAGAGGGTTGAAAGGTGAGCCCTAAGATGACACAGCCATTTCTACCTCCTGATCAAGACACCTTTCTGACCTACCTCCCCTCCGCTGCTCTTGGGACTGCTGGGGTTAGGTCCAGTGTCTTCAGTATTTTTTTTTCCCCAGGGGGAGGAGAATGCTTGAGTTTCATCCAGGAACTCTAGGCAGTTTCCAGCTCAGTCCCCTCCTCCTCCCTCAACCAAGTCAGAAGGCCAAGACAGAGAGCCACTGGTGGGATGGTCACCTATCTGGCAAAGAGAAGGAATGGTGACGAGGGAGAGGTTTCTGGGTTAGAAATCCAGATTTAGACCTGATTCCTCTATCCCTAGACAGGGGCTTTGCATAGGCTCACCTCGTGGGTTCTTCCCCACCCCATCCCAAATACATATGCCCCTGATGCCCAAGGAAACATCTCCCGCCCACCAAACTCCACAGACACACACGCATGAACCCGCAGACACACACGCCCTTGCAGAGGCACAGACATCCAGGCAAATCTTTCCCTTTCTCTGTCTTTCCCTTGGTTTGAATTTCGTTCAGCCACATATGTTGTGTGTGCGTGAGGGTGGGTGGGGGAGGGGCAGACAGGGATGAGGGATGGCATAGTGCCAACATCTACCTATGGGGCTTGGGCCAGGGACACCCCCCACGCCCACCCTTGAAGGGGGCCTCAGCTGTCCCTTTGTGGTGGAGGGGACTCTCCTGGGGAGTGGGGGCAAGCACCGAGGTCCCTTCTCCATACCCCAAGGTCTGGTCCTGACCCACCTTGGGGACCTGCAGGAGAGGAAATGGACAGAGCAAGACCCTAGAGGGAGCACAGAATTGTCGGTCACCACAAACGCCCAATTTCCAGGCTTGCCCCCCATTGTTCCCATGTGGGGGTCTCTATATCTGAGGGGGGCAACTCCTCCCACCTCCCTCTCAATCCCTGCTTTCCCTGCGTTGGGCGGGGAGGGGAGGGCGGCAGAGATATTTATTTATTTCCTTTATTTATTTAATTTTTTTTTTTTTTTTTTTTTTTTTTTTTTTTTTTTTTGGAGTAGAGAGTGACAGATGGCGGCGGGTCCCGGGGGAGCCGGCTCTCCCCCAATGCAGACGCATGCCAATCACCGTCTCTCATGTGATAGCTGCTGCCCGTGACGTGCCAAGCCCATATGGCCTGGCATAGAGGCTGGTACCCCGCCTGGTAGAGATGCCACACTCGCTCCGCGGTTCGCATGGCGCTCTGAAGACGCCGGCGCCCGCCGCCTTGAGGAGCCGCTGCCCCCGCTCCCTGAAGATGGGGGAACAATGAAATAAGCGAGAAGATTCCTCTTCTCCCCCCTCTCTCTCTTACCCCCTCCCCCCCTCCCCTCCCCTCTCCCCTTGACTCCTCTCCGAGGTAAGTTGTCCGAGAGGGAGCTGGATCTGACCCGCCGACTGGGAGGGGGGAGGGCGGCTGCTTCGGCCGACATGAGAGTCCCCAAATCCCCCCTTCCTGGGATGATACCCCCTCATCGGGTGGGCATCGGAGGCGCCTCCGGTTCTTTCTCCCCTAGGGGCTGCAGCTCAGGGGGCTGCGGAGGGAGGCGTTTCTGTCTGCGATGGGCTTGGTGGGGGGAAAAGGCAGGATCATGGGAGGCACGAAGAGGCCGAGTTGAGAAGACCCCCGGTGGTTGTCCCAAAGGAACCTGCGACCTTTCCCCACCACCCCAAAAAGAGAAGCAAACAAACAAATTTGGATTTTTTCCCATCGATCCCGAAATACAACGAGATCTGGAGAGCTGTGTGGGAGGGAGGCGGTTTGAAGGGGGGAAGGGGGTCCCTGACCGCGGGGGAGACGGACGGGGCTCTCTTCTCTGTCTCCTCGCCACGCTGGGGTTCTTCAGTCCTCGCCGCCCAGAGCCGGCTCCAGGAGCTGGGGACGCTACGGCTAGAGGAGACGATCCTCCCGCCTCTGGAATTGGGGCTTCGGGGATGGGGGCCGAACCGGGGGCGGCGCGCGGCCAACTTGCAAATTGGATTAGGGAGCGTGGGGGTGAGAGGCACGGGAGGGGTGGGGAGCCAGGCCGGGGCCCCGGCCGCGGGACCGAGGAGAGGGGCAGCTGTCCCCACCCGCGGCCGCCCAGACACTCTCCACCGCCGGGAGAGAACAGGCTTTCAGGGGGAGCGTGCCGCCTCCCCTGAAGAAGATATTTGGTCCCTTAAGCCCGTACCGGATCCCCCTCTCTGACCCTGGGAAGAACCCGGCGCGGGGAACTGCCCCCCATGCAAGAGAGGGGCGGAGCCGGGGCCCAGTGCTGGGAAGAGGGCCTGGGCCGACATCCCCCGCCGGCGACCGGGCAGGGCTGGGCCGGCTCTGGGCGGGGCAGGTGGAGGAAGTAGGCATCCAGGCCCTCTGGGCAAGAACCTGCAGGAGACTTGGGGGTGGAGGCGGTTGGGGGGCCGTCGTGACCCCAGCGCGCCCCTCACTCTGTGCTGTCTGTCTCCCCTTCCCGCCCCCGGGGCGCCCTCAGGCACCATGCTGACCCGCCTGTTCAGCGAGCCCGGCCTCCTCTCGGACGTGCCCAAATTCGCCAGCTGGGGCGACGGCGACGACGACGAGCCGAGGAGCGACAAGGGCGACGCGCCGCCGCAACCCCCGCCTGCGCCTGGGCCGGGGGCTCCCGGGCCCGCCCGGGCCGCCAAACCAGTCCCCCTGCGTGGAGAAGAGGTACCAGAGGCCACGTTGGCGGAGGTCAAGGAGGAAGGCGAGCTGGGGGGCGAGGAGGAGGAGGAAGAGGAGGAGGAAGAAGGACTGGACGAAACGGAGGGCGAACGGCCCAAGAAGCGCGGGCCCAAGAAACGCAAGATGACCAAGGCGCGCCTGGAGCGTTCCAAGCTGCGGCGGCAGAAGGCGAACGCGCGGGAGCGCAACCGCATGCACGACCTGAACGCAGCGCTGGACAACCTGCGGAAGGTGGTGCCCTGCTACTCCAAGACGCAAAAGCTGTCCAAGATCGAGACGCTCCGCCTAGCCAAGAACTATATCTGGGCGCTCTCCGAGATCCTGCGCTCCGGAAAGCGGCCCGACCTGGTGTCCTACGTGCAGACTCTGTGCAAGGGTCTGTCGCAGCCCACCACCAATCTGGTAGCTGGCTGCCTGCAGCTCAACTCACGCAACTTCCTCACGGAGCAGGGCGCCGACGGCGCGGGCCGCTTCCACGGCTCCGGCGGCCCGTTCGCCATGCACCCCTACCCTTACCCGTGCTCGCGCCTGGCGGGCGCACAGTGCCAGGCAGCCGGCGGCCTGGGCGGCGGCGCGGCGCACGCCCTGCGGACCCACGGCTACTGCGCCGCCTATGAGACGCTGTATGCAGCGGCCGGAGGTGGTGGCGCGAGCCCGGACTACAACAGCTCCGAATACGAGGGCCCGCTCAGTCCCCCGCTCTGTCTCAATGGCAACTTCTCACTCAAGCAGGACTCGTCGCCCGACCACGAGAAGAGCTACCACTACTCTATGCACTACTCGGCGCTGCCCGGCTCGCGGCCCACTGGCCACGGGCTGGTCTTTGGCTCGTCGGCTGTGCGCGGGGGCGTACACTCGGAGAATCTCTTGTCTTACGATATGCACCTTCACCACGACCGGGGCCCCATGTATGAGGAGCTCAATGCGTTTTTCCATAACTGAGACCTCGCGCCAGTTCTTTTCTTTTTCTTTTGCCTTTGCCCGTCCCCCTGCCCCAGCCCCCCTCCGACCGCAGGGGCACCCCCATCAACCCGGGCGGCACCGGGCGCAGGGAGCGGGCCGCCGGTCCTGCCGCTCTTCTGGGCAGAGCCGTCTCTTGCCTATAGTTGGCCCGTCCCAGGGGCCTCGCTTCCCCCAGGGGACTCGCCTTCTCTCTCCCCAAAGGGTTCCCTCCTTCTCTCTCCTAGGGAGGGCTTCTCCAGGGACCTCTCTCCGGGCCCTCCCTGGAGATCCCCCCACTCCCAATAACTTCACTTAGGTTTTCTCCTCCCCTCCTCCCTGCAGGCCCAAAGGCGTTGGTAAGGGGGCAGCTGAGCTGTGGGACGCGGTTTTCCCCTGTCATCATTATTATTTTAAAAACAGACACCAAGATGCCGAGGCCCGAAAGGAGCTGGGCGCCCCCTCTTTCTTGAAGAGGGCAGAAGTCAGGGCGCCTTCACCTCCAACCCCGAGTTTTGTAATTTTAATTTTGGCGGGAGGGGATGTGGATTGAGAGGAAAGAGAGGCCAAGACAATTTGTAACTAGAATCCATTTTTCCCTTTTCCTTTTTTTTAAACAAAACAAACATACAAAAAAATTTTTAAAAATTAAAAAAAAAAAAAAAAAAAAAAAAAAAAAAGAGGCGACGGAGGCCGAACGCAGAGTCCGGATCGGAGAGAAAAAGCAGTAAGAACTTTTAGAAGCAATAAAAGGCAAAAAAATACTACTACCAATAATAAAAAGACACAAATATCTATGCAAGGAGGTTCTGACTGAGCCTAGCGGCCCGGCCCGGTCCCGGGATGCCCCTCCCTGTCGGTTGGCCGCCCCGCCCAAGCGCGGATCTGTGCACTTTGGTGAAATGGGGGCCCGCGCCGCCCCCTCCCCCTCCCCAGGTTCTTACAATCAGTGACTCGGAGATTTGGGGCCCCAGTGCCACTGCCCTCCCCCGCCCCGTCCCCGTTGTGCGTCATACTGTTTTTTAAAAACCTGTTTCCAAATTTGTATGGAATGGCAAACTGTTGGGGGGTCGGTTTGGGGAGGGAGGGTTTGCATGAGAGACACACACACGCACACCACACCGCACGCACACGCAGGCCCAGCGCGGGCGTCCGGGGACAAGGAGGTGAGCTTGTTGGCTCCTCCTCCCCGCAGGCACTTCCGTCCGCTCTTGGGGTTAGGCGGAGGGGACGGAGACTGGGGGTAGCCCCCGCCCTGTCCTGACAGTGCCTCAGTGGGCGCCGAGCGCCCGGCGAAATCCGGTGGCTGGAGAGGGTTTTTTGTTTTGTTTTGTTTTGTTTTGTTTGTCCTAGGCGTCCTCCTGGCTTTTGCAGGCGGGTGGGCGGGGAGGTTTGAGGGCTCCTACTTGGAGGTTTCCCCCAAAAGGGGCAAAAGGTGAACCTCTCCCCACCAGAGGCAGGGGATCAGGCATCCAAACACACGATGCAAAAATGCAAACCCACAGGCGACACACCCACACACTCACCCACACACTTACACGCAATTTTACCTTCCTCTTGTAGCGAAGATGAAACTCCCGTCGGACACCCGAAGTGCATTGCGTGTTTCTGTTCAGTTTAATGACGATTAATAAATATTTATGTAAATGAGATGCAAAGATGGACCCGGTTTCTCACGGTGGCCTCCTTTTATGGGGAGAGGGGAATTTGAACTGGGGCTGGGATGACGGAGGCAGTGTCAAGTGACAATGCAGAAACCAGAGAGAGGGGACCCTGGACGTATCTGGGTGGAATTTCCGCACTACAGTCCCACACATACATTTAAAGAGCACAGAAACAGCTATTTTGGCTGCCCCTTGCAGCCCCACCCGACCCAGACTCACAGCGGTCAGGCACAAAACACCGGGCGATCTGACTTAGACTTTTTGATCCCAGAATACCCACACGTACCTCCTTGGGAAAAAAAAAAATTTTTTTTCATCACTGAAAAATGATCAAGGTAGGAAATGACAGTCATTTTACAATCCTGAGCTCACTGTTGCAAAAACAAGTGCATACAGATAAAGGGGAACCAACCATTTGAGCCTATCAGGGATACTTTTAAGTTAAAAAAATTATAAGGTCATGAGGATAAAATTTAATGAGGAAATCCCTTTTCTACCTTAAATCTGTGTTTCAGTGCATTCAGAGGAATCTACTGTTTTGACTTCAGGAATGTTGACATTTTGTGGGGAGTAGAGGAAATTGGAGGGACACTCCAGAAGTCTGTGAGGTGACTGAAGTCACCTGGGAAAATGGAGCTTCACTTAACCAAGAGCTCCCTGGAACAGGGCGACAGAACTTTCTCACACACACAACTGAGGAGCCTCCTTCCTCCAGTTTTAGTTCTGGACAGTTCTCAATGGGTTGAGGGTTGATGGAGGGCACTGGGGAACACCTTCTCCTGCTCAGACAGAGTGGTCTCACGGTTCTCTTTCTCAGAGCCTCAGACAAACGCACAGGCACCTCTGCACCGACTTCCTGAAAGAATCTCTTCCCCTCCTCTTCCCCTTCCTCAGACTCCAGTGCCCACCAGAGCCCTGAAATATTCAGAGAGGAGTCTGAGTTCCAAAAACACCCATCCTAAAGCCAGAGTACACTTAGTAGTCCCTCAAAGGAGTTGTTTTATTTTTCCAAAAGCATGTCACTCTTTTTAGGACTGAAATGAGGTTGTAATGTTGTTGAGGATGGAGTTCAGTTATGCTAAAGCCTTTTAACGGTTAGGTCCCAGAATGAGGTCTCCTTGACAGAAGCAGGAGAGGAAAAGGTAGATGAAGAAAGCTCTAATGTCAAAGGGTGGGTCTGATTATGCTGAACTGGGGCTCAGAGCCTCCCCTAAATGTCCATCCTCAACCTCTTAGTTTTCAGAGGAGAGATGATGCTCTCCTGGTGATCTCCAGGCAGCTGTCCAGGAAGCAAGAGGGGGGCAGGAGCTGTCCAGTTTAGAGTGCTGGCCCTTGTCTAGCATCTCTCCTGGTGACCAAGGGAGGCCCGTGCCTGGTCCTGGGGAGCCTCACTGCATGTGGCCCTTCCCAGGGCTGGACCAGAATTCTCCCCCCAGTTTTCAGAGACTTTCAAGGAATTCTTTCAAAATTTCATCATCTTCTCTGAAATTATTTCTGCAGCAACTCTCCAGAGTGAGATTGCAGGTTGGGCCTTTGTCAGCAGGTTTTGTTCCCATTGATGGCTAACAGAATTTTACAAACCTCTGGATCATCCCCATTCTTGGGAGAAAGGAGTTGGTCCATCTTCCTTCTCCTCCACTTGTAGTGAGGAGTGTGGAGCAAGTTGCATATCCCAGACCCTAATCTGAAGTAGTCCGGTCTGCGCATGACATACGGCATAGCCTGGCAGGGGCAAGTGGAAAGAAAATGAACTCGGCCCCCTTCCCAAGGCCTGAGTCTTATCTTGCCCTGGAAACAAGGTTAATTGGGCTTCTGTCCCACTCAGCTGGTTTCCCAGAACTCACTCTGAACTCTGGGGCTGGGCAGGATCCAGGTGGCTTGGGGCTGGAAGCAAAGAATCCCTCCACGTGTCTCCCCTGGCCAGACCTCAGACTTCTGCTCTTCCAGCTACTCCACACTGCTCAGTTCTGTTTTTGAAGTCAAATTTCAGCCCCTTTGGAGGGGTGTTAGTGTCTCCTGGGCCACTGTGACTCTAGGACTCCAGTTGCACTGGGTAGGGGCACAGGGGCCCCTTTTGTGGCAAGGATCCTGAGTTCCTTACTTCTTGTGAATCTGTTGTCCACACCAGCTGCCCCTTTCTTGATTCCTGACCCTTCCCCCCACACTCCTTGTACTCTGGCTGAGCTCCATCCTCCCATCACCCCCCCTCCCCAACACTTAACTTCCCTGGTGAGATGGTGAGATGAGCAGGAGAAGAAGATGTGCACGGACACACAGCCCCAAATGCCCCTTGCATATCTCTTTCTCTTGCTAGCTCTCCCGCTTGCCCGCACACACCCAGAGAAGCTCCATGAATAGAAGGAGGGGGGAGGTAGAAAGGGGTTTTCATGGTGTGTGGGGGGGGGGGGGGGCGGCAGGAGAAGAAGGCACCAGGAGGACGCCCTTCTTGCCCTAGCCTGAGCAGCAGGATCTCCTAGCAGTCACCATCCAGCTAAGCTCAAGCCCTGGGCTATGAACCCACGGCTGGAGCCAGGTTCAATCAGGAGGGCATCTTCCCCTTGGTTTTCCAGCCCCCATCCCATGTCCAGTATTTGGAAAATGACAGAGAAATAGATATCTCTCAGTCCAAGCCATTTGCCCATCTGGCAGGAAAAGGAAGGAAAGTCATTGCTGCCTCTCCCCTCACCGTTTTATTCCATTCCAGCCATGACCAGGACAGTGAGCCACCGTTACACAGTGAAACTCTGATCCGATTTCATCACCCGCGGAAACAACCTGCTAAAATCCCGGGAGAAGCCGAGCCCTAAGAGGGTCAGCAACAGGGAAGCCAGGTACTCCACCAGGTTGTGCTTGCTTCTGTTTTTCCCTTTCATGCGCAAATCCACAAGCCAGTAAATTCGGGCAGAGGTCAGATATTTCGTTCTCTTTTGCACAACCTTTGCTTCTTCCACTTCTCCAGAATCTTTAACAGGAAGTCACCTGCTCCTAGGGGATTCCATTGATTTCAGGGGGCATCATGACTAAGGATGATTGTAGGTTTCCCAATTTAGTTCTGAAGGAAGATAGAAAGAGGCAGCACAGATCCACTCTTATCCTTGACCTCCACACCCAAGCTTCCATGTGACAATAGAGAAGCAACCCAGGACTCCACTCTGATCTACTCAATGTGCCCAGAGGAGGAAGCTGCTTCTTTGAGGGAAATGGGAGGGAGCAGAAGAGCCTCCACTGTCTGAACAGGCTTCCCAGCTCACAGCCCGACTAATTTTTACTTCCCTCTGGGCTGGAGCACCCAGGTGCCCGCTATAGGCCCAAAGTGGAGGTGACACCTGAATTATGAGAAACCTTGAAATCCTGCCCTGGTTCCAAATCCTGAAGTGGTTTCTACCTTTCTCTCCTGCATCTTTAAAAAATCCATCACAAAGTTTTCCTAGTGAGAAGTGGTAAGAATGGATGCAGCCACCTTGGGGCCTGGGAAGGTGTTCTGCTCTTGAAACTTTCTCCACCTAATGCACTGGGGTAGCAGCACTGGCCCTGGAAACATAGGTGGGAGAAGGTGGCCAATCCAGGGCTGGGTTCACCAGTAGGAGGGCATCGGGTATTTTCGGGGGGAGATGCCAGAGTTGGGTTATCCTAGCCCCCTAGTTCTGGGAGGAGAAGCTAAGTTGCATTGAAGGGAAAGAACAGGGTATCCCTAGTTGCCAACCTGGCCAAGGGAGCTGAGACACAGCACTGAGTGGAGAATGCCCAGATGTGCGCCCAGGTATGGTTCTGGTGCTGCCAACTCTCTTGTAAGCTCCAACTCAGGAGTGCAATGCGGGCTCTCCTCGGGCTGACTGGGGCTATGGAGTTCCACACTAGGAGTGTGTGCCTGGTGTTCGGTTATTCCTTCCTTTCCTTCCCTCTGCCCCGCTCCCGCCCTATTCCTCTTTTTGGAATTAATTGAATTAGGGACGGGTCTTTCTGGGGCGCTCCCGCCTCCTGCCTGAGGCTGCGCTGGCCAGGAGGCCAAGGCTCAGAGGTCAAGTCCCGCCCGGGATGCAGGAGCCCCCAAGCCCCTTTGGGGACCCGCGTGCCAGTTCCTACCCTCAGCCAAGTCTTTGCCAAGGGCACAGCTGGGCGGGGTCTGGGCAGTCCGCCCGGCTTGGGACATCTGTTCTCGACAGAGTCGTATTAAAGGCGAGGGGTGGGGGTAGGGGGCTCAGAACCAACTCCTCAAGTCCAGGCCTATGCCCACTTTCTCGACCGCAGGCAGAGGCAGGAAAGGACACCGGTCTTACATAGTTTTGGTTTTGTTTTTTTTTTCTTCTCCCTGGGGAACAGCGCAAGAATTGGGGTGGGGGGCGGTGGGGCTTTCTCTTTCCCTTCATCTCAACCTTTTCCAATCAGATGCCACATCGGGCCTCACTCCTGCAGGACAGCAGGGTACTCCTGCCCCTCCCGAGCTGTCGGGTAGCCCCTGGAGGCTCCCGCGCCGGGAATTCGGCAGAGGCTGCCCGCCGGCCGGGAGCGAAACAGATCCCGTTTGCTGCGAACTCGCGTTGGGCTGGGCTCCGAGGCCGAAGCTGGTGCGCCGGGCAGGGGGAGGGTTAAAAACAACCCAATTAAAACATCGAAAACATTTGGGTTTATATGGTGGGGAGGGCAGTGTTTTTTTAAAAAATCAGAAGAACTACAAAGCCCCTAAGCAAAATCAAACCCAAATCCTTAACTACTGATCATTTATAGAAAAAGAGAAAAATCCCTCAGACACTTCTCCCCTGGTGTCGCCACGGAAAAGCTCCCGCCTAGCCAAGCCCCGCGCCCGGATGCACCTTCACCACCCCAGCGCCCTGGCGCTGAGCCCAGGTCGCCCCCTGCCCACCCTTCGCTCGCGTGTTGGTGCCAGTCTGTGCCACTCAGCCGGTGCCCGGTGCCCGGTGCCAGGCGCGGGGGGAAGGCGGGGAGGAGCTGAGGCTCCAGCTTAAATTCCATGGCATCTGTTCATTATTATACAGTGAGGATTTTTATATGGACAGCTAAATTAAAGACAGATTTTTGCCAGAATTGCAGATCCCATAAAAATGATGACACAGGATGGGGGCTTTTTCTTAAAAAAAAAAAAAAAAAAAAAAAAAAAAAGGGGGAAGAAAGAAAAAAAAAAAAAGATTTAAAAACACAACCCAACAAACCACAACCCCAAAACCTCTGTGCCCCTCTCCTCTGTTGTTAGTGAGTTTCTTTGCCCCCCTCTCCACTTGCCCACTTTCTTCTTCCACTAGCTCTGTCTGCCTAGGGAGAACCAAACCCCAGCGGCTCTCCATGCCCAGCCTGTTGACAGATGCCCAGTGACCAACCAGCTCTCTCCCACCGTGGCTGGCAGGATCAGAGGCAAAAGAGCCAGGTCATACATGTAGGGTAAGGTGGGGACAGTAGCAGGAATGGTGTCTAGTCTGGAAGGCAGAGCCAGAAAGGGACAAGAGCCAGAAAGGGACAGAAAGGGCTTGACCTTTCTGTGTTCCTATTTCAAAGGGCAGGCTGTTTTTGGCTGGAGGACAAGGTTCTGGAAGCTGTAGTGAGGACCAGGTGTGAGGCCATCTACTCAGACACAGGACAGCACCCACTTCCCCCTCACCCATGGAAAGGATATAGAATTGGGCACCCAGCATGATTTGTAGTTGTGCAAGTTCTGGTATTTCAAATTTCAAAGAGTCTAGAATGCTGGTAACTGCACCTGGGTGGTGTTCTAGAACTTGTAGAGATGCCACATTTCTAGAATTCCGAAAGGTTCCTCTGTGAAGGAGCTTGGGTTGTTCTGCTTGCCTCCACTCAACTTTGAAGCTCCTGGGAGATGTCCTGGAGCCCTCAGGGCTCCCGAAAATGTTGGGCAGGTAACACCAGGAGGACAGAAAGTCAGGACCATTCATAGGGATTCTGGAAGTGTTCCCCAAATTCAGTAGACGTCCTCTTATTCTTTTCTTTTTTAAATAAATCATTTTCAGGGAAGAAAAATATCTGCAGAGTCCTGTGTCCTCCAGACAATCGTTCTGTGTCTGTGTCTGTCTGTGACTCTGTCTGTGTAGCTGTCTGCTTGTCTCTCTCCGATTCGGAGCTGACAGAATTCATATCAGAAGAGTGAACGCAGGGACATCTGTGTGTGGAATGACTGTGCCTACTCCAACCTGCCAATCGCTCCTGGCACGAGCTGGGTAACAAATGCCTGTTACCTCGGAATGCTGGCGGGTGGGGGGGTGGGGGAGGGCGCCTGGCACCACCCGGGCTGCCAAGCCCTGCCAAGGCCCCCTCCTGCCCGCTGCAGGTCCCGCCCCCTTCCCTGAGTTAGGGGTCCACGGAATTGGATTATTCATTAATTAGCAGTGATTAGAAAATTAGGGTGTCTCTCAACCGGGGCCAAACCCATCTCCCTAATCTTGATCCCCACTCCCCTCTCGCTCTCCCTCTAAATTTTCCGGATTAACTCCGGGTTTCTACTGGGAAGGCAGCGGGCCAATAGTTGGTGTGTGTGTGTGTGTGTGTGTGTGTGTGTGTGTGTGTGTGTGTGTGTGTTGCGGGGTGGCGGGGAGCTCACGGAATGCAGGGAAAGGGGGTCTCTAGAGGGAAGAATTCCACCAAAGTTGCCAGGAGGAGTTTCTCTCGCGAAGTGTGAGTCTGCGTAGATGCTGTTGTCGGGATGGACTGGGGACTGGAGCAGAGACCGAAAGGGCAGACGGTGGAGAGATGGGGCTGAGGAGATGTGGAGGAAAGGAAGGAACTAGAGAAGGAGGCAAGAGGCCTGGGCAGCCGCGAACCGGTTCTCGGCGCCAGAAGCCGGCGACACCACCCAGAGGGCCTTCGGGCCTTCCGCAAAGGCCTCGGTCCCGCGGTGCTCCCGGACCCCTCCGCTGGTTCTGCTATGGGGTGGAGAGAGGAGGAGGGCGCCACTGTCACAGCAGTTGCCAGCTGGGGGTGGGGTTATTGCGAGGAGGGCGGAGAGCACATCTAAAATTCCGAGACATCTGTTCACCCATGGAGGAGACACCGCTCACAAGAAGGCAGGGTGCCCTCGCCCCACCCGCTCTGCAGTCATCCCCGCCAGGGCTGCCCCCCACCCGCATACCGCACCCCAGGTCACCAACACGGGCCTGAGGGGGGAGGGGGAGGGCAAGCATGAGATCGGTAGGGGGAAGTACAGGAACTGCTGCCCTACTGATGGGTCCTCAGAATGGGAGAATCAGGGCTTAGAAAAGGGTTGTATAGGGCAGAAATCCGGAAAGGGTGTGTTTAGAAGGTGTGGAGGAACTTCCGCTGGAATAGATTCCCCCACCCCCAGCACCCACAGGAACACACACACACACACACACACACACACACACACACACACACACACACACACACGGGTCTCATCAGATATAAATTCTCCTGTTTCTGGGAACACACAAAAGTCTACCTAACTGGTCTCTTGTGCATTCAATCATTTAAGTGTTCAAGCAACTTTACTGGGTGTCTTGTCTGTAGTGGGCCTGGGCTGGGAATCAGAGAGAACTTCCTGTTCCAGGAGCTGTCATTTTGGCAAGCACACTCAGGTACCCAACTGCATAGACCCACAGGCTGCCCTTGCACCCACACAGCTGCTCTCTTCTTGGTGGAGAGCTGGGAGCTGGAGGGAGGGATTTCCAGCAGCAGTGCCCCCTCCCTTATCTGTGAGCAGCTTTCCCATGGAAATTCAGGACAAGGTCTGGGAGCCCCAGGAGGGAATCCTGGACCCACTGGCAACCACTTGTCACTCTCCTACCTGCTCCCTGTTGGCAGAAACCTCTGCCCCAGGTTGTGCCTGAACAAGTTCCAATCCCACTTCCCACCAAGCCTTGATGGCTACCTCTCTCTCTTCAGTGCCCTGGCCTGGCACCTGCCCCTCCACCAGGGCTGCCCTAGCTGGGCCGACAGAGGCCAGGCCTCTCAGCTGGGAAATGTCCATGTGGTTGCTACTTAAAAACTGATTTATGAGGCCGTGGCGGCTGCGGAGGCTTGGCCTGCGGTCCTAGTAGTAATCAAGGGCATATGCCCATCTCGCCTGGCACTGCCCAGCTTGTGAGCCCAGCCCTGGCCTCTGCTCTCCTGCTGGGAAGAGAGAGGCATAAAGCACTGTGTCTTCTTTCTCTCCAAGCCATCTCTCTCCTCCTCCACCCTCCTCCCCTTCCTCCTCCTTCTCTTCTTTCCTTTCCTCGCTCCCTCCTTCTTTTATCCCTCCTCCTTCCCTCCCTCCCTTTCTCTTCCTTCTCTCCCAAGTGGCACGGACCAGCCTGTGTGCCGGGCTGGCGCTCACAGCTGCAGCCCATCTGCTATGATTGAATGGTGACAGTGATGAGACAGGAGCTGGGGGGAATGGGGGACATGGGGGCTGCCCTGCTACCCCTGGTCCCTCCTGTGCCAGCTCCCACATGCTTCTTTGACCTCCACAATGAGACCATCCCTTTCGTTGGTGCAGGGTGGGGGAATTCCATCCTTCTAAGTAGTGAGGGAATTCCTTTCCCTTCAACGAGATTCCTGAGAAGAAAAAAGGAACAAGAAAGAAAGGAAAAGAATGGATAGAAAAGGGGAAAAAGGGAAAGGATTTGGGGTCTGGAAGAAAAGACACATACCCACACAGGCCTGGGTGGGCTGAGGCCCCACTGCTGAGTAAGGAGCATGGCAAAGCTCCATGTTGGGCAGGGAGGCACTGACGTAGGTCCAGGAACCAACTTCTTCACAAATTCAGGAAAACATCTTTGAGAATCCCTACTGGAAAAACTCAGTGTCCTGTGCTCTAGGATCCTATTACCGTCTTTATTGTGGGATCTCCCCCTCTGCACACTAGAAAATCTCTTGGCTCCCTCTCTCCAAGGGTAAATTTGTAGACCTTGGAAATCCCAGTTCCCCATTGTGTCCAAAGAGAGACCTAAGGTCAGACATGGGGTGTTAGCCAGAAGTTCCACTTAAACATGAAGAAGGATCCCAACTGATCCATAGCAAGGCCAGCATGTAATAATAACAGCATGGAAGCTAACATACATTTTCAAATATTATATATCAGTAATTGACTTGGAGCTGATCATCATTCCAACAATCCTATGAAGCTGGCACTCTCCTTATACCTTTCTACGGGTAAGGACACTGAGGCACCAGGCTTGTAGTCTAGACCTTGTTTTTTCTCTCTTAAGAAAAAGAGAGAGAGAAACAGTAAGTCCAAAACTTTTTGGAAGAAAATCCAGTACCCTTTCTTTTCCATGTACTCTTCTTCTTCTACCTCTCTTCTTCCTCTTCCTCTGTCTGCTCAGTCAACTTTAGTCAACCCAGTACCCACTCTCAAGTGAATGCCCACATATGTAGCTTTTGCCTCTGGCCACTGTCCATGTAGTAGATGGAACCACCCCCTCTCTCCACCACCCCCTCAAGGAAAGCATACACATGCCTTTGACCACATATGACCTCACCTTCCTTGCTGGAGCTGCAGCTCCTCACATTCACAGTCCTGACCCATGGGGTCTCTGCCCAGAGCTCTGGGGGAGGATGCCCTTGTGAACAGCTACAGGGCCAGGCTTGAATTCCAGTCTGATTTGGGTCCCTGGGAAGCTTTAAGGGACAGGTGCTCCACCTGGAACACTTTTCCTCCCTTTTCCCCTGGACATTGGAGCCTGTTGGTCTCCCATACCCTCTCTTTTTGTTGGCTTTTCATCTCCACTCTCCTGTGTCCTCTTTCTCCAGCCTCTTTCCTCCCTTCTTTCATTATTTTATCTATTCTTGCACATTCTTTTTTCCTTTCCTTTCCTCTTTTTTCTCTCCCCCACTTTCCCTCATCTTCTCTCACTTTGTTGTATGATAACTCCTTTAGTCCTGAAAATATCTGTCTTCAAGGAGAGTGGACATTCCTCATGTACCATAAATATCACAACTAAGGAGCTGCTGGTGGGAGAGCCATCCCTGGTAAGCAATCTCATTGGAGGGGAGTTTTTATCTCAAGAGAGGGAGAGAGGAACCCCTAATCCAATCTTATGGATAAGCATTAAGCAGTCACTAAATCCCTGCAATCCCCCGAACAAATCCAGATCAGCATTGTTGTCCATTTGCCCAACACAAATTGGGATAAGAAATCAGGTGGTGAGCTAACTGCAGGCCATTATAGAGCTTCCCAGTGTATCCTTCTCCTACAAGTTTCAGCTTTTCCAGAGCAAGGTGGCTCCTGGAGGCCATAGAAGTCACACAACAGGCTCTCTCACCCTGCAACAGTATTCTTACTAAATTCTCTCCATTTTTGGTCTTCAATGGCAAGGAAGGAGAAATCCTTGAATCTGGGCCTACACTGGGGCAGGGGTTGGGGGCTGAGATCACCTCCCCTCTCAGTTCCAGGATTTAGACATTCCTTGGTTGTCTCTTTTCTCCCTCATCTCTGGGTTTTTCTCTCCTTTCTCTTTCCAATTCCTTCTTTCTTGCCCACCAACCATTCCCAGATCATTCTCCCATTCGTTTCCTGTCACGAACGGTTTAATGTTCTAGTTTCAGCACCACGGACAGAGGCTAGTCAGCTCCTGCCGGGATCTGTACAAGTGGTGCCTGCCGGTGAATATGGGCGGGTGAGAGAGAGAGAGAGAGAGAGATATGGGCGGGTGAGAGAGAGAGAGAGAGAGAGAGAGAGAGAGAGAGAGAGAGAGAGAGAGAGAGAGAGAGAGAGAGAGAGAGAGAGAGAGAGAGAGAACCCAAGTCTGTGTGAACGACTGTGTCTGTGCCTCTCAGGGGCACACGCCTGTGGGCGTCTCTGGGTGCATCTGCGTGTTTGTATCTGTCTGTGCCGTGTCCCCGCCTGCTCCCCAGTCCCTGGCTGCGAAAGGGGACAGGATGGGGACGCTCCGTTCTGGAGGTGGGGGAGGCAGCGGGTGGCTTGATATCCCAGCCGGTCCTGGGGGCGTCATCCTTGCCCAGACGCGCGCCAGGCACCATGTGGCATGTTTGCCAGCCGGCACAGGCTGAGGGCATCCTGCCCGGCTTGAGGGGAGGTAGAGGAGGCAGGGAGCGGGAAGAGGTGGAGAGCTGAGCTCAGAATTCAACTCTGGGGCCAGAACCTTTCCATCTTCCTAGAACTCCACCCATAGGCACACGCATGAGGAAATTTACAAGTTACCTGTCTTTGCAAGGGCCCAGATGACCCAATAATCATTCTTTCAAATACAAGTATCCTGAGGGAAATGTACAGGATGCAGGGCTGTTCTGACTTACATGCATGTGTGCAAATCACCTGCCCTTTGCACATCAATGCCTGCACAAATACACATACACAAATATCTAAGCCATTCTCAGAGGATGGAAGTTGCAAGAATCATTCTTTTGTATCACAGAGCAGGATCCTGCACTACACAGGTAGGCATCTACCTCCTGTGAGACCAGGTAACCACTCTAAGGATCTGGTAGCTCCTATGATGGCTGCAACCTCCCAAGATATGGACACATTTCCCTAGCACTATGCAAGCTCTAGGATGTCACCAGGGGTTCCTGCCCTCTGCATTCAGGGCAGTCTGGGATAATAGTGCTGCTTCTGTCCTTTCTTTGAGAAAGAATAAGTGAGGGGGAGGAGAAAGGCATCAAAATTGCTCCTCCCTCCCTTCACCCATGCAACCAAAGTCCTCATCCCCCCAGAGTCTGGTGCACTGGAGACAATCCTAGATTTTCTCATCCCAACCCCAGTTCCAACTCTCTGTGTGACCCTCTGCAGATTATTTCACCACGAGATTTTAAAATGACCAATCGTGTAAAGGAATTAGCTCAAGGGAATTGTCATTAAGTGGTTAGTATTTATTATTATTATTATTATTATATTTTTGATGTGATGGAAAGAGTGGTTGGCAGGATTGAATAAGATAGTATAGCTAAAGCCTCTAGCACAGTGTTTGACTGATAATTGGTACTCAATGACTTCAAGTACAGCATGAATTTAATGATAGAATTTTGGGAACTTTAGTAGTTAAAGGGAGCTAAGAATGACAGAATTCTTGCTCCAAACTAGAGGCATGTACTCCTAAGCAGAGTGGGAGGAATGAACGTGAAATGTGCAAAGATGCTGAAGGACAGCTGGGACCACAGAGTAGGGTTGTGAGGGGAAATGCCCTGGGGTTGGGGCATCTGGACCTCTGTCCCTCAGGGCCTGGAAGCCTCAAGAGGGTCTCCATTCCATGCCTGAACTCTATCCACATGTCTTCCCACCTGTTTCTTCTCCAGACTTCCCCATTTCAATAAATGGCAGCACCCAATTCGTTGCTCAAGGCAGAAATCTGGGAATTGTCCTTGAGTTCTCCTTGTCCTCACTCTCCATATGGACTTTTACCAGGAATCATTGATTTTTGCTCCAAAATGAACCCCAAATCCTGGTTCTTCTCGCCTTCCTCAATACTTCCCCACACGCCAACTCACTTCACCTCTCCCCTGGGTCGCTCATCTAATCCCCCACCTTGTCCCCAATTGATCCATTGTCCCATAGCAACTGGGGTAATCTTTTAAAAATGCAAACTGGGACCAGGAGTGTGGTGACACATGCCTGTAATCCCAGTCATTCTGGAAGTTGAGAAGGAGGATCACAAGTTCAAGGTCAGCCTGGGCAATTTAGCAAGACCAAGTCTCAAAATAAAATAAAAAGAGCTGGGTCTATAATTTAGTGGTAGAGCACCCCTGGGTTTAATCCCAAGTACTGCAAAAAAAAAAAATTTTTTTTAAAGGTAATTTCTTTCTTTTTCTTTTTCTCCTTCTCCACCTGCCCCGCAACCCCATGGTACTGGGAATTGAACCCACAGGTATTTTAGCACTGAGTTACCCCTCCAGCCATTTACTTATTTATTCATTTATCTATCTATCTATTTATTTATTTATTTTTGTTTATAGACAGGGTCTTTCTAAGTTGTCCAGACTGATCTCAAATTTGTGGTTTTCCTGACTCAGCCTCCTAAGTCACTGGGGTCACAGTCATGTGCCACCGCACCAACAAACTAGGTCATCTCACTCCCTGGCTTAAAACTCTCCAGTGGCCTCCTTGGCCTATAAAAATCATTCTGGTTGCTTAGGGCTTGGGGGTTTGGAGGGAAATGGAGAGTGAGTGATAAGGGTTTTAGGTTTCTTTTTGGGGTGATGACAATAGGGGAAACTGATTGTGGTGATGGCTCGTGCCTCCCTTTCCAGTGTCACTTTTGGCCTTTTTCCATCCTCTTCTTCTCCAAACTCCATCTTGCAGGTGGGGTGTCTTTCCTTTCTGCAACCACCTTCCAGGGCTGTTTTCTCAGACCACCCAATCCCCTCAGCTCCCTCCCACTCTTTGCTTGGCTGATTCATTTTCATGCTTCAGGTCTCAGTTTGTGCCCCATCCCCCAAACCATTTCTTTTTCTCAATTTTTTTTAGTTGTTGATAGACCTTTATTTTTATTTCTTTATATGTGCTGCTGAGAATCGAACTCAGTGCCTCACACATGCTAGGCGAGTGCTCTACCACTGAGCCACAAACCTAGCACCCCCTCAACCCATTTCTTATTCCTTTACCCAAAGCAGTTCTCCCCCTTACTTTGGAGTTCAACATTCTGTTATTTCCTTTAACTGATTAGCCTTTGTTGGTTTTGTCTGCCTCCTCTCCTGGCCCATTGCTCTCGGAGGGCGAGGACCAAAGTATTTCTTCTATTCCCATCGTACACGCTGGCCCATCATGGAGAAGGCACTTAAAAACGTGTGTTGAATGGCAGAATTGATTAATGCTTTGCCATCATTGAAGAGGGGTGGGGAGGGTGAGCTGGTCCTGTAGCCAGGGCTCCATCCTCCCTCGTTAGGGGCTGGGCTCACCCTCTTTCTTCCTCTCAGGAGATCCGTCTGCTGGCAGCCTCCTAATTATATTTTACTTGACTATAAATCTTTTTGTTAAATGTAATTGAGTAATACACCTTTCGAATCATCACATTAACCTAGCATCCGCTCGAAGGTGGTAATTAAAGGCTTCCTAGAATCTCCCACTAGTCTGAAGAGGATTGGCTCTACACTAATCCTCTGCCAACACCAAATGTGTAGACCCTGTGCTCCTTCTGCCCCTAGAGAAAGTGGAGGTACAGGAGCCAGCCAGGCTGCCATGGGTCCCCCTCCTTGCATCCCAACACAGGAATCAGATGCCTGAGAGCAATGCCTCAGCTCCCAGACCAGCACTCCCTCTGGGATGTGGGGTCTTTGGAATTTCTCCTTTTCATTTTCTCCTGGGCCCCAGAAGAAATCTCAGTGCAATCTCTGAGGGAAGGTCAGAAAGGAGGAAGATGAGAAAGAGCAAATGCTCTTGTAGCGCCTGTTGTCAGTTAGGCAGGTCCCCATCGGTCTTTGCCGCTGTCTGAGCACAGGCTAAAGGAACTGACGCCCAGAGAGGTTCTGCAATATGGCGGGATAGAATTCAATTAAAAGTACAGGGACTTAGAACCCAAGTTCTGAGGGCAGGCCCAGCACTGCTCTTGGCTGCCCCTACCCTCAAACCAGCCCCTCCCTCTTTCCAGGACTCCAGTTCCTCACTTCTGATTTCCCAAGCCCCAAACCCTAGAATCGTCCTTGACATGGCTGTTTTACACCCCACACCAGATTTATCAGTGAATCTGTCTGCTCTACCCTCAAATAAATCCCAAAGCTGAGTACATCTCACCAGTTCACTGCCACCTTCTGATGCAGGGCCCCCTTCCCTCTCCCCTGGAGGACCACAGCTCCTATTTTTCATCCCTGCTATCCCAGTCCAGTCTACTTTCAGCGCAGCAGAGTGATTTTGTAAAATTTTTTAGTACCAGAGAGTGAACCCAAGGGCACTTTTCTCTTGAGCTACACCCTTTCATTTTTTTTTTTTTTTTTTTTTTTTTTTTTTTTTGTGGTGCTGGGGATTGAATTCAGGGCCTTGTGCATGCAAGGCAAGCACTTTACCAACTGAGTCACATCCCCAGCCCCATTTTTAAATTTTGACACAAGTTCTCACTCAGTTGCTGAGTGTCTCACTATATTCCTGAGGCTGGCCTTGAATTTGTGATTCTCCTGCCTCAGCCTCCTGAGTCACTGGAATTTCTGGTCTATGCCACTGCCCCTGGTTCAAAGTAATTTTTTTTATTTTAAGTAACAGCTTTATTGAGATAAAATCCACCCATGTAAAGTGTACAAAACAATGTTTTTAGTAAATTCATAGACTTGTGTGGCCATCACCATAATCAATATTGAACATTTTCATCATCCCCAAAAGAAAACATACACCCATTATTAGCAGTCACCGCCCCCAAGTCCTCAGTCCTAAACAACGAGAATGCTTTATAAATACTAAGTCAGATAATATCATCCCCCACCCTACTTAGGATTCAGAGTCCTTAAGGTATACCTTTTTAAATATTTTTTAGTTGTAGATGGACATAATACCTTTATATTTTTGTTTATTTATTTATTTATTTTCTTCATGTGGTGATGGGGATTGAACCCAGGGTCTCACGAATGCTAGGTAAGCACTCTACCACTGAGCCACAACCTCAGCCCAGGGTACACCTTTTCGCTCAAAATAAAACCCTGAAACATCCTAGACAATTTGACCTCCAGATTCTTCTCTAGCCTCATCTCTTTCAGTCCTCCCCTTGGTCCTTCTCTCCCCCAAGCTCTCTGGGAAAGCTACTGCTCAGTCTCACTCTCTATCTCTATCTCCTAGTTCAGGGGTGGAACCCAGGGCCTTGAGCATGCTCAAGCACTCTACCACTCCAGTCCTTTAAAAAAAATATTATACTTTGAGACAGAATCTCACTAAATTGCCCAAGTTGGCCTGGAACTTGTGATCCTCCTGCCTCAGCCTCCTGAGTAGCTGGGATTACAGGTATGTGCTACAATGCCCAGTCTCAGGGTCTTGGTACTGGCTATTCTTATTGCTAGGAAAGCTCCTTACCAGATATTTGACCTCTTTCAGGTCTCTACTAAAATATCCCCTTCTCTAAGAGACTTTTCCTGGCTACTCCATCCAAAACCATCCCTCCTTTCCCTCTCCTTCTTCCTTGCTTTTTAAAATTTCTTCTTTAAGACATATCACCATCTAATATACTGTGCATTTTACACATTTATTATGTTCATGGTCTATCTCCCCATCCCCACCTTCATATACAGCTAGCTCCCTGGGAAGTAGTTGTTTTAGTAGGGGGACCCTATACATATTAGGTGCACAATAAATAAAATGTTGAGTGAACAAATGAATGAATGCACTCAATAAATATGTGGGGATCAGGGATCTCAAAAGTAGCATCCTTGGGCTGGGGATGTAGCTCCATGATAGATAATGTGCATACTTAGCATATGGGAAAAAAAAGTTGCATCCACTCCTAGGGGCAAGCAATGAAGACCCACCCCCGGGTGCAGCTCCTGGGTACCTGGCTTTCTGTCTCCTCCCTTTCTTCCCTCTTGGACTTCTTTCTTATCCAAGACACACTCCCACCCCTATACCCTGAGCAGTGCTCAACACCAGTCCTCTCACCGGTAGTTATATGCTTCCTCCTTTGCTCCTTCTTTCCCAACCAGATCCTGGTTTTCAGACTCAACCCTGAAGAACTTCAAATGGATGGTCTTTCACAGGCTATTGGGAAGATGATCAGTCTCACCTCTTGCAGTCTCCAACAATGACGCTGCGCACTTACTGGGTACACTAACTTGGGTCAGGTCCTGAGCTCAGTGCTTTAGACCATCCCTGTCTGATAGAACTTTCTGTGAAGATGGAAACGCTCAATTTCTGTTCTGTCTAGTCCTATAGCCACTAGTCCACGTGAGGTTATTAAGCATTTGAAATGTGGCTAATGTGACTGAGGAAATTAATTTCAAATTTTATTTAATTTAAACTAATTCAAATTTAAATAGCCACATGTGGCCAGTAGCCTCCAATTGGGCAATAGAGCTTCAGACATGTTATTTTAATCTTTATAATTACCCCGGGAGTATTATTATCCCCATTTTACAGATGAAGAAGAGTGACTAATCGGGATAAGAATCCCGTTGTCTGTTTCTAGAACCCTCTGACAAGCTGTTTCAGGGCTTGGGGCCAGGGAGATACCACAAATCCTTTATTGGATTCCTTCTGCATGCTCTTTCACAAAGCACCTATTGAATCGGACACATTTTTATCCACATTTGACAGATGAGAAAACTCCTCCCTTGCCTCTCCCCTACCCAGTTCCCCAATCAGCCCACCCTTCCCGGAGGAGTTTCAGTGATCCTTTTCAAACCTGTGTCTGATCATGTTTTCCCTCTGCTCAAAATTTGTCCAGCACTCCCCATTTTGCTCACAGAGAAAAACAAAGTCCATATGAAGGACTGTTGGCCGCTGGAGCCCCTTTGCCTCCAAGGCTGAGTTCTTCTCTCATAGTCACTCTCTCTTATGCAACTCCCTCCCCAAGTTCTCTTTTTGAAGGTGACCTTGGGCTGACCCAGGAGTTCTCTGCTTATTCATTCTCTAATATGATGCTGAGAAATTTTGCTAAAAACTCAGAGATCCTTCTCCCTTCAATGCAGTAGCCTGAGTCTGTGTGGCACGCTGTGGCCCCAGTAGGGCTCTTCCTCCCTCCTGCTTCTTCCCCCTCGAACACTCTATGCCTCCCCTTTCTGCTGAGGAGGGGATGGGCAAGGGTTTGTCTTCTCCTCTTTTAGGTGGGATACTCTGAGAACCTAGCTATGACCACCCCACCCCATCTGGGTATGCAGTGATACAAAGAGAACAGAATATTCCCCACCCCATAAGAAAGGATGAAGAGTTGTGTCCTCGTGGTGGGGAGCAAGGGCAGGAACTTTTCCTTGAAGCTGGCAACTGGGGTTGTTCATGACCCCATTAGGAAGGATGGGAGTTAAGTGGCAGGAAGGACTTCCCAAAGTTAAGAATCTGAGTAATCCAGTTGTGGTGATGCATACCTATAATCCCAGCAACACAGGAGGCTGAGGTAGGAGGATCTCAAGTTTGAGGCCAGCCTCAGTAACTGAGTGAGACCCTGTGTCAAAATAAAAAATAAAAAGGGCTGGTATGTAGCTTGGTGACAGAGCACCCCTGGATTCAATCCCCAGTACTGCAAAAATAATTAAATTAACAATAAAAAATTTAAAACCAAGTAAAGTAATGAGGGGTCTTCTCTTCTTAAGGGTTAAGAGAGCCAGCTGCATGCATCTTCTTTTATTTCCTCCTGTACATCTTCTAGAATAGTCAGCAACTGTCTTTGGACTTCATTCATCTCTAACATCCCCTCTCCACTCTCCCTCATCCCTTTTCCCTCCTCCCTCAGCTGAAGGCCATGTGCTGGGTCAAAACAGAGGGCCAGCTCCCAATGTATCCTGGGAATACCGATCCAGATCAGGAGGACAGAGGTGATCTGGGATGCATGGCCCAACCATCTTCTGGCAGCTGAGTGGGAGGGAAAGGTTGGGGCTTCAGGCCAGATCAGGCTCTGGCCTATCGTAGTTGTGTGGTCCAGAGAAGTTGGTCAACCTCTCTGAGCCTCAACTTTCTCATCTGTTAAATGGAGCTAACAATATCTGTGCTGCACCTTTATGCAAGTCAGAGATGGCTCATAGATAGTTCCTCATAGAAACTGTCATCTGGACCAGTAATGGTTTTCTTACTGGCTTGCTTCCCTTCCTCCAGCCTCACTCTGCTCCAATTTGACCTCTAAACCCTGCCAGAAGTCTTTTTCTAAAACTCAATCCACTGCCAAAAATTCCTCCAATGTTACCCATTTCCTACCAGGACACAGCAAGCACAGTGATTAAGAGCTCCGGTTCTGGGATCAGACCTGGCTTTGAAGCTTGGCTCTGTCATTGTCTAGCAGTGTGTTTTGGGCCAAGTTATTTAACATCTTTCAGCCTCAGGTTACTCATCTGAAAAATGGGATAACAGTGTCTGCTTCACATGGTTGTTGCAATGAAGAAACAAGGCAATTAATATGAAGCCTTTGGCACAGGGGAGATGCTAGCTGTACCTTTTTTTGGGGGTGGGGGAACTGGGGATTGAACTCAGGGACACTCGACCACTGAGCCACATCACCAGCCCTATTTTGTATTTTATTCAGAGACAGGGTCTCACTGAGTTGCTTGGCTCCTCACTTTTACTGAGGCTGACTTTAAACTCTCCATCCTCCCGCATCGGCCTCCCAGAGTCACTGGGATTACAGGCATGTGCCACTGCATCCCACAGCTAAACATATTTTTATTTTTATTTTTGTGATGCTGGGGATCAAACCCAGGACCTTGCATATATTAGGCGAGTGCTCTACCATTGGGCTATATCTCCAATTCTATGCCTATTATTAAACATCAGGATAAAGCAGTAGCTCCCAGGCATGGCATTTAGAGCTATCTGCAGGAGTTAGACCATAGGAAGGACTTTCCAACTTTTAAAGCAGGATTGTCAGAATGAAGCTCCTGGCCTGCCCATCCAGCCTTGTTTTCTGTAATCCTCCACATGAACACTGCAACAGTGCGTCAACAGCGCGTCACTCACTGGCCTCCATGCTGAGGCTTCTTTCCATGCCTCTGTACATGATGCTCTTGCTGCCCAGAATGCTCTTTCTCTCCTTGCTCACCTGGCAAACTCCTACTCATTAGTTAAGACCTGATTCAAGCTTCCTTGTACTCCACCATCCGTTGGGGTAAGAGTCACAGGCCTTAGAACCAGGCTGCCTGAATTGTAATCCCAGTTCTACTGCCTCCTAGCTGGGTGACCTTGGCAAGGTTACTTCACCTCTCTGAGCCTCAGTTTCCTGATGTGGAAAATGGAAGTGCAGATAAAGTTGTGTGAGGAGTAAATGAGTTATGATGTGTAGAATTTCCTCCCACATTTGACACAGAGTAAACACCTGAAAAGGGTAAGCTACCATAATTATTATCTGAGACTCTTTTGCTTTTCAGGGCAGGGCTTTGTCTCTGCCATCAGAATGTGAACTTGCATAAGACAGAGGGGACATGTGGCCCCTCTGCCTGGAGGGACAGTCATGAAAGATCTCTTTATCAAGAGCTTCCTAGCTGGGTGTGGTGGCATAAGTCAGTAACTCAGAAGGCAGGAGGACTCACAAGTTCAAGACTGGCTTCATGGGGCTGGAGTTGTGGCTCAGTGGTAAAGGACTTACCTGGCATGTGTGAGGCTGGGTTCGATACTCAGCACCGCATATAAATAAAAGATCCATTGACAACTAATATATATAGTTTATATATATTAAAGACTGGCCTCAGCAACTTAGCAAGACCCAGTCTGAAAATAAAAAACATTGGGGATATAGCTCAGTGGCACAGCACCTCTGGGTTCAATCCCTAGTGCCAAAAAAAAAAAGCTTCCTGATGGGTCAGGCTCACCTTCCCATTTCATCTTCTTCCCATTTTACAGATGAGGAAATCAAGGCCCAGAAGTGTCTTCAAACCCAAGTAAGCAAGTAAGTGTGGAGTCAAGGTCCAACCTGGGGTTCTGCTGACTCCAATCAGCCTCAAACTGAGCCTCAGTTTCCTCATGCCTAAAATGGGATGACAGCTGTTCTTCCCACCTCTCAGGTTTACTTCAGTGTGAGACCCATCAAGAATGAGGTTTGTGTTCCCCTTATGAACTGGGTAACGCTTTGTTTAGGATGGAAACAACTTTTCTGGGGACTAAACCCGGGAGTGGCTGAGACTCAAATTGCCCAGGGCCCCAGGTCTCCTCTCTCCCTAGGGTTTGTCTGGAGCCTGGGGCCAATGCAGCAACCTTCCCCTTTCCTGGGCCCATTGCCAGGCCCTCCACCCCTCCCCCCCCCCCCCACCGCTGGAAGACAATGGTGGGCAGGCCCGGCCTTTGTGAGAGGGGTCAGGCCAGTTAATCTGGAGCTGGGTTGGGGAGGGGCACGTGGGGGCCAGGGAAGGGAGTGGGGGCTGCCTGTGGGGAACAGACAACAGCGGGCTGTTGAGAGTCAGAGGACGTTGGAGGCAGGGGGCCTGAGAAGTAAAAGCCTGAAACAGGCTTTGGGGAGCGTTTCCTCCGAATGTAGATTTGAGCTCCTATTAAACTTGCCAAAAATTTGTGTTAGCTAATGGATTCTTAATTCTGTCTAAAATGAGAGAGGGAAAATTATGCCATTCATCTTGTATTGGTTTGAAATTACATCTGACACCTAATCGATCATACTGTGGAACATTAACTCTTTGGAAGAGACCCAACTTTTTCTCTCTCCCTTGCTTTCCAGGGCCCTGGAGCCACCCCCACCCCTGATTCCTTCCTTTGTATTTCATTAACTAAGCAAAGCTCTGGCTGTCTCTGAGGGTGAGGGGGTGAGGGTTGGGGGAAGGGTTTCTTTGAATCCAGAGAGATAACAAGGGCCCCCAATCCTTCGTCCATAACCAGAGCCCCCACTTCCAACCTTCGAGTGACCTCCTCTCTCATCCTGCTTTCCCAGGCATTCTGAGATGTGTGCAGGAACACAGAAAGGAAGGCGTTGGGGGGTGACCTCAGAACCACCTTGGGGGCACCAGGGAAAGGCGGGGAGCCAGGCAAAGCTGAGCTGGCACCTGGGGTTGGGGCAGGGGCCATGGCAGGGGGCTCACCTGCGACTTGCCTGGCAGATGGGTGAGGAGGAGGAGGAGGGCAGATGACAATAGATTTGCCTCTGGGGATCCTGATGAGCTCTGACTGAAAACCCCAACCCCAGACCTGCTTTTCTGGGAGGAAGACTTTCTGGCAGCAGGGAGAATCCACTGGAGGCCGCCAAGCCCGGGCTGGGAGCCTGGCTTCACTCCTGACAAGCTGTGTGACCTTGGGCAAATTATATAATATCTCTGAGTCTCAGTTTCCTTCTCCGTCAGAGCAGAATAACACCACCAAGGCACAGGGCTGGGTAAGGGCTAGATGCAGGTAAAACAGCCCAATTCCTGGCCACAGCAAGTGCCCAATAAAGGTGACAAATGAGAATACAGGTCTCTGCTCCCTCGCCTGCTACTGCTTCCCCTTTCTTCCTCACTCCCTGCCCACCTGAGGGCAGAGCTAGGGCTGAGCAGCCACAAAGTTACAAGGTCAGGCAAGCCTGTGTTTCCTCCTAAGAGGGCACCTTGAGGAGACCTGGGACCAGGGTCTCTATAGGACCCCTGGCCCTCTTCCTTCCTGGAGATCCTGTCTCCCCACAAAATCACAAAAATTGTTCTCCTACGAGAACTCACTCAGAACCCCCTACCCTACCTGGAAGGTGGAGTCTCTTGAAGGAGAGCTTTAGGAGGTAGGGCCAGGAGGAGCAGATACTTCAGTTGGAATAGACTCACTTGCTTTTACGTGGAAGACTTTGATCTCTGCCTGTGGATTCTAAAGGGCTCCTGTCCCCAATTTGGTTATCTCTTAACTTTGGCTGGGAGTGGATTGGACTCAGTTAAGGGTGGGAGGCGGCAGGCACACCACCCCTGTTCCTGGCTTCTCCCTTAGCTTGGCTTTCCACACTACCAAAAGGTCCCAGGACCCTCCAGCTCCTCATGAATGGAATCATGATCGAAGGCACTTGGCATGCAGCTGGGCTCTGGACAGCAAGGGAGAGGTTAGGTACCTCTTTCATGGAAATTCAGGTAGCCTCTGGACATTCTCAGTGTAGACTTCACTCTCAGAAAGCACCCTCAAATACCCAAATGCAACGAAGAGCCTAGGATGGTTTAAGCAACCAATTGTCACCCATGGAATCAGGAGCTCCTATCAGATATCTGTCCCTGGTGCAGGAAACAATGGCCTAGAATGACCTTTCTTGGGCCTGTGGAGGAGGTTCAGTGCTGTAACTAAGAATAATGGGGGGATACATTTTACAGAGGAACCTAGGGCTGGAAAAGGGGGGTATAATAGGCCAGGGTCCCAGGTAAGGCACAGAAGCCAAGAACTCAGGCCTCTCATGCACCTGTATTTGGCCAACTTCCTGTCCCAACAGAGCCTGTCTGAAGCTAGAGTCCAGTGAGGCAGTGACAGCTGCTGAGGGAGCCTTCCCCTGAAGAGAGAGAACAGAGGGGGCTGGGGAGGCCTCTTGTTTTTTGGGTTTTTTTTTGGTACTGGGGATCGAACCCAGGGCCTTGTGCTTGCAAGGCAAGCACTCTGCCGACTGAGCTATCTCCCCAGCCCTGGGGAGGCTTCTTAACTTCTTCTCCCACCCCAACATACAGACAAACACACAACGGCTGGAATTTTATTTCCAAAAGTCCCTTCTCTGGGGAGCTCACTGTTTCCCAGGAGACACTTTGTGGAGATGCCCCTTCCTGCCAGTCTTCCTGGCAGCCACAAGGGGGCCGAAGCTTCCTCTTCTGCCTAGAGATGCCATAGCCAGGGTCCCACATGGTTTCTATTAATAGGAAGTAGAACTGAGGGATATAGGTGCTGAAGATGGGACCGGCCAGTCAGGCCAGTAGGGAGATGAGGCAGCTGCACACAGGGCTACAATGATTGAGGATCCCGGCCAGCATGGCAGGCCTAGACACATGTATGACCTGCCTCTGGTTACAGAGGAAAAATCCTCCCTGGCATCTTTTTTCCCCCAAAATTGGGAATGCTTTTATTTTGTTTTTCCCTTGAAAATAAAGTAATGCACGATTGTTGTAAAAACAGATAATCCCAACAAAAGCCCCAGACTCCAATTTTAGGATATTTTCCCATAGGAAAGTAGTTAGTGTCTGACTGAAAAGTTCAGAGCAAGAGTGTTGTATCCAGGAAGGAGGGGGAGCATCATGATATTGTGGAATGTTCTAGAACCTGGGAGGTCCTTCTGCAGCAAACACCCTGCATTAGAGAGTTTGCTGTGTGCAGCTGGTTGTTACCCCCAGAAGGTCAGTGGTTTCAGAGTGGAGTTCTTCCCACTCCAGCTGAGTTCATTCCTGCTGGGTGCACCATGCTGCCCCAGTGTGGTCACCCAGTAAATACAGGTTGCAAATGAACTCAGAGAAGAGGAAACAGGCCCACGGAGCAAGAGTGACCTCAATCATGTTCACAAACAAAAATTGCCACAGGTCTGGAAAAAATAGCCTCAAATTCTCCACCAACTCCCTCCTTTCTAGGGCGGAGGGGGACTAAACTTTGGAATTACTCAAGAAAGCAAATCCATATGGCCCTTGGACAGGACAGGGCTGAGGCACTAGGGGGAGACTGTCAGGGCTTGTAGGCAGAGAGGCAACATGAACAGAGGGATGGGAATAGTGGAGAGTCTGATGTGAACTTTATATAAACTCCAAGCAATGCCAGTGAGATGGAGAGCAGTTTTCTCCTTCTAATCTGAAAATAAGGCAGCTTTAGCTGGAAGGTTCAAGGTCCTCTTCCAGTTAAGAGGGATTTAAACATATGGAGGAAAGTCAACTCCCTCAAGGAATTGACCCCAAACAGCACAGGGATTGAGGCCAACCCCTCAATTCCTTTCTTCTTGCCAGAGAATTTAGGTAGGGTGCTAAAGCAACACATTACATATTATTATTCAATTTAATCATTGACAAATAGGACATTCTTTGTTAGTACTGGGGACTGAACAGAGGGGTGCTTTATATTTTTTATATTTATATTTATATAAAATATTATATTTATATTTATATAAAATACCTTTATATTTTTTGAGACAGGGTCTTGCTAAATTGCTCAGGCAGGCCTCCAACCTGTAATCCTCCTGCCTCAGCCTCCTGTACCCAACAAATGGAATAAACTAAGGCTAAAACATAATAATAATAAAATGACTTTCCAAAGTCACAAACCAAGTGGCAAAACTAAAAAGACATTCCCATCTCAAGCCTGGCCCCCAGAAGCCTTCCACCAAGATCTTGGCCCTTGGTTGGGGTGGGGGAAGCTCCTGAAAGAGTCTGGGAACTGGTCCACCCCTTCACAGAGATTCCGGATCTCCCTTTGAGCTCAGATCTATGCCAGGTGTCCATAGTTTTTTGGACAGACCTTATCTTTGCCTCCCCTGAGAACCCTACTTAAGGTGCCCAGAGAGGACCATTAATAAGACAGGTGTCACCCATCCTTGGCCCCATGACCGATGCTCCACGTGGATGTCACCTTTCCCATTTTGCCAGGATGTTCTTCTCCTGAAGTTCTCAGTCCATCACCGAAGTTCTAAGTCCATCACCATGCTTCTGCTTCACCCCAACCCTTCCATATCTTCCTGGAGAAGATGTAAAACCTTTGTTGAGGGCGAGCCCTTTGGCAGGAGCGTGGAGCCAGACACTGCTCGGTTCCTTCTTGGAGCCCTCCCGGTCCACGACCGGGCAGAGGCCAGGCAGGTCCTCCCTTCCCGCCGCAGGGCACCGAGAGGCCGGCAGACTGAGCAGCGACCGGGGGCGAGAGCCAGGGAAGGGACCCGCAGATGCCACCTCCGCCCCCCTTCCTTGGCCGGGGCCCCCACGGTGTCGGGGAGCAGGAGGAATCAATCAGGATAATGAAGCCGCAGCCTGCCACGCACCGCGGGGGCACTGAGGAGCGGGGGCCGGTGCCAAGTCCGCCAGACGGTTCGGAGGAGCCGAGCCCGGCGCGGCCCGGCGACAGCAACGGCGACGGCGGCGGCGGCGGCGGAAACCCGGTGCAGGCGCGCGAAGGCCGGACGCCGCTTGCGCAGGCCCCTGGCAACCGCGCCTTGGCAACCGGACGCCCAAGAGAAATCTTAAAGCTGCAGCGCCTACTTTCCCTGCCTCTGCCTTCGCCGCCTGTACCCCAGGGGAAAAGGTCCTACTGAGGAAGGTTAGTGGTGGGGGTTAGGACTTGGTGTTTGATTCATACCTTCACTTGTTTATTTATCAAATGTATATTGAGCTTGCGTGCCCAAGCTCGGGCTAGACACCGGGGAGGGGAACGGGCTGTGATTAAAAAATGAACAAGATCCTGCCAACAGGAGTTCACAGTCTAGAGCGCAAGGCAGACCAGACTGGCTGAGGTGAACAGGAGCTTGTGTTATTCAGGATGAAGGGACTTTGGCTGGAGGGCCAAAGAGCTGTTACAAAATATTCCCAGAGTACCTGCTTTGCTCCAAGCTGTGGGTCAGGCTCTTCTTTTCTGGGCTGTGTTATTATCCCCCCCCCAACAGCCCTGTGAGATGGGCATTCTCATTATAATCATTATCCACCCCATTTTAAAGATGAAGAATTAGAGGACCAGAGAGGTGAAGGGAATTAGCCCGAAATCTCATTTTGCTTTTTGTAGAATCCAAGACTCAGTCATAGGACTTCTGACTCTAGCCAGCTTTCATTATGCCTATCTGGAAGGTTAGACCTAAGTGAGGACTTCCCAATATAAATTGTGTCAAAAGTGATAAAGGAGAAAGGGTAACTGAAAGAAAAAATGGCTACATCACCCTCCTGTCATCTACTAACCTGACCCTGTCTGTGCCTGTCCTCATAAGTAGGCCTGGATGTGGGTAGAGGGCGAGATGCTGACCTCCAGATGTCCCTCTAGTTCTGTGATTTGATAGCTCTTGCCTGAAGTCCAGGCACTGTGCCACCCTTCTGGGCAGCAGTAGTTGGCAGGGGGCTGCAAACTGTGGGGGATTCCAGGCTTCCGAAAAAAGGGGCCAGGGTTGGTGGGGACATATTAGAGGGATGGTAAGGGGGCTTTGACAAAAGAAAGCTTGAGTCAATATCACCAGGAAGGCTGGGCCTCATCTTCCCTTCCCTTGTCCACATATCTTTCTTTTTTCGCATCTTCATTCAGACAAGAAATCTGTGCCAGAACCTGGGGTAGGCTCAGAAGCTGTTGGTGAGGCAACAATCATGCTGGCTTTGGAACCAAGCTCTGTCATTTACCAACTATGTGCCTTTGGGTAGGTGAATCAATCTCCCTGAGCCTCAGTTTCCTTATCTATACAATAGATGCATATACCTTTCAGCAGTTATTGTGAGACTTAAATGAAGTGAGAGAAATGTATTTATCGTATTTGACACATGATAGATGCTTACCAACTGGTAACACTTTAAATGTCCTTGATTATTTTAGTAGTCTAATAATAATCCTAAAGATTTGTCTGTGTCCTAGTTCCCAGAACCTATGAATGTTATCTTATCCGGGAAAAGGGTCTTTGCAGATGTGATTAAGAATCTTGAGGCCCAGCTCAGGAGGGCTCTCCTGGACCCAGGAGTGCACACTGGTTGCAGTGAAGCCAGATGGGATGCAGTGGTGGCTCATTGGAGCTGTGACCCAGCACTTTGAGATGTGGGGCTTCAAGCTGGTTGACACTAAGATGCTGCAAGCACCTGAGAGTATCCTTGCTGAGCACTACCAGGACCTACAGAGAAAGCCCTTCTATCCAACCCTCATCAGCTACATGAGCTGTGGGCCTGTGGTAGCCATGGTCGGAGAAGGGTACAAAGCAGTTCACGCCATCACAGGACACACTGACTCCACTGAGGCTGCCCCTGGGACCATTCAGGGGGACTTCAGCATCCACAACAGCAGGATCATCATCCATGCCAGTGACTCAGTGGAAGGGGCCCAGGGAGAGATCCAGCTGTGGTTCCAGAGCAGTGAGCTGGTGAACTAGGCAGACAGGGACCACCACAGCAGCAGCTACCAAGCCTGAGGGCTTGTGCTGTCCTCAGTGCTCCCACAACCACCCAGGATCAAATACTTTGGTCAACAACTCAAGCCTACACCCATACTCTCTCCCCCAAACTACTTTTTTGTTTACTTTCTGCGCCACCTCAGCCCAAAGGAGTTCAAGGCCCAACTTTATGTGCCTTTCTATATCCTAAGTCAGCACAAGATTGGACCAAATCCTTCTGTATCAAAGCGCCAGACTTTTTGTGTCTTGGGTGACCTTACCTGTTCCAAAGGAAAGACATTAAAAATCCACTGCTTATAAAAAAAATAAAGAAAGAAATAAAGAAAGAAAGAAAGAAAGAAAGAAAGAAAGAAAGAAAGAAAGAAAGAAAGAAAGAAAGAAAGAAACTAGAGAAGGGAATATTATTCTGAAGCATCTGGGTGGGCTCTAAATGCCACCATAGGTGTCCTTATAAGAGATTATGAGGCAAAGGGGCAAAGGGAGATTATACACACAGAGATTTGAAGATGGAAGCAGAAATGGAGTGATGGGTTCACAAGTAAAGGGATGCTAGCAGCCACTAGAAGCAGAAAGAGGCAAAGAACAGATTCTCCCCTATAGCCTGTAGAAAGAGCATAGTCCTGCTGACATCTTGGTTTGGGCCCAGAGAAATTGATGTTGAAGCCCTGACCTCCAGAAGTATGAGAAGATAAATTTATGTTATTTTAAGCCACCAAGGTTGTAGTTGATTTTGTTACAGCAGCTTTGGGAAACTAATACACTTATGCTGGAGATTCAGTCTTCAATAAAACCCAGGAATTCATGGTCTATTGGGAAAAGAGAGAAGCAAACAGTGCATAGGAGCATTCAGAAGGGAGGCATCTTACCAGGGAGTGGAGGGAAAGGTAGGTAAGGCTGTTGGGAGTTGTTTAGCCAGGTGAGGGGCCAAAGCAGGAAGGGCATTCCTGGCAGAGAGATTGGTATGGGTAAAGACATGGTGTGGGAGGGAACACTGCCTTCAGAAAAATGCCTGAGGGATGGCAGGTGTGTGGGGGTATGGAGGGTGGGTTGCAGAGGCAAAAAAGCCAAGGGCCTTGGCTTCTACCCTAGAATAGAATCAACCCCTCCAACCTGGACTGGCACTGAGCCCCAGATCAGAGAACCCCAGACTGTGAGCACTATAAAGCCTTACACACCATCCAGTATAGCCTTGCACATAGTCATATATAGGGAAACTGAGGCCCACAGAAAATAAGCTAGGACCGGAAGGCCACACTCTGGCCTCTCTCCTGAGAGATATGGGTGTCCTGTGTCTGGGGGTATCAGAGGTGCTGCCTGGAGGTCCCTTTGCAATCCACTTAAAAGTACAGAGACCTTGTGGTCTCTAAACAAAGACAGTGTTATTTGCATATTATTTGCATGTTGTTAATTAGATGAGAGAGACAGATTCATTCAGCCTCTCCCCTTCATGTCTCCCTCTCCTCCCTCTCTCACATTGAGTTGTTGTTATTAATTTATTTCTTGACCTCAACTACTTCTCCCAGAACTCCAGGCCAGGCCTCATCTCTCAAGTTTCCTTCCTAGCCCCAGCTCAACCTCTTGTATTAAGTCTTAGGTCCTGCCTGTAAAAGTTGTCTGGTGGTCTTTAGTGTGTCTAGTCTGGGTGGAGGATCTTGGAGCAGCTTACAATGGAAAGGGAAGAGATGGGCTCTCCAGCTCAAAGTTTTCTCTGGGAATGGGAAGCAGTGAGTTCTGTCTCCCTGTAGTCCAGGAGCCATCTAAATGGGGTGATGGGAGTGGAGGAGGAGGGTGTTCCTTGGGGATCTGGTGGGCAGGTGCCAGCTGCATGCCCCAGGCCTGCCCCAAGCCTCTTGGCTGGCAGCCATACTAGGCCCAGGAGGAACCAGCTCTTTCTTTGAGGGAGGAGGAATCTTGGAAAAGGTCTAGGAGCACCCCTTGGCCTGGCATCCTAGGGTCAGGTTGAGGTCATCATACAAGTTACTATGGATCCTCTGATTGGGACAGCACATCCAGATTCTTGAGGCTGCCATCAATGCAGAAAATTGTGAAGCATTGTTCTAAAGTAAGATGGTATATTCTCGAGGACAGGTACTAATGAATGTTTCTGATAACGTGGGGTCACCTGTCTCTTGGAGACAAATAAGGACAGGGAATCACAGATCTGCCTCTCTCATTTCCCATTAGCTCCCTCTTCCTTCTGAAACCAAGGCTGTGCCCAACACCCCTCCCAGGTGAGATGTCTGAGCCTGTCATCTGGTGATCACCAGAGAAGGCACCACACTGTGGCCAAGACAGGTGCAAAGGATGACCTCAGGTGCCCCCTGCCCCCATCCTGGCAGAGGAGCTGCGGGGCTCCATCACCATGACCGACTTAAGTTAGCTGCCAGGAGCTGGGAAATTAGGATCCACAGAAAAACCTGGGGCACAGTTCAGGTTAGCAATTTGCAGAAACCAGCTTGCTCTGCATTAGGATAGTGGCCTGCATGTGGAAAGAGATTGCCCTGAGTGGAAATGGTTTCTCTCATGCATGAGTGATGTGTGAGCTATGTGGACACATGCTACAGGGGCCTCAGCAAGCATTTCAACCAGCACGCACAGCTGTGTGCATGCATCCAAGTGTGCATGAATGTATGTTATGTATGTCTGCATTCTACCTTCCCTCTTTTCTGCAGAGCTGGACTTATCTTGTTTCCTGATAAGACAGGAAGTGAGGGACCTCAGTTTCATTGCCCCAGCCCTGCTCCTTTGTGAGCAGGTCCTGCCTCCATTTGCCCATGACAGCAAGCAGTAGATCCTGGCCCTTTATTAGAGACTTGCACAGGTTCTTCTGTCCTGGTAAATCCCTCTTCCCTAGTGTGTTTCATGCCACTACCTCATCTAATGTCCAAATCAAAGGGAGAGATGGGAGGAACTTGGGGTGATGCTGTTGATGTGGGAGGAGAAAGGGTGGATCAGATACTGTTCGATTTTGCCTGGGTCCCCTTGGAGCACTGCTGCTCATTTAAAATTCCGATTTAAAGCCGAGCGGCTCTTTAAATTTCCACATTAGCATGCCGCCCTGATGCCAGGCCAAGATGTTGGGATGGATTTGGCAGGAACGCCTCCAACAGTGGCAAGCAGCAGCATTTGCCAGCAATAAAACAACGCATGAATAAAAGAAGGCCGCTTGGCAGCAGCAGCAGCCCAGGTAGCTGGGCAAGCCCAGGAGGTGCTCTCCTGTGTGGTAGTTCAGAGGCATGAAGGCCTATGCAAGGCCATGTATGAGTGTAGGCCTCTGTGGCTATTTGGACTCTCACCCCAATCTATGCCTGCAATGGAATCTGGGGTGAGGGCCCAGGCAAGATGGGGGTTTCTCCCTTGTGTCTGCCATCCCCCCTCCCCCCAGAGTTATCTTCTTGGAGGGGACAGATGTTGCCTTTGATGAGGACACAAGGACTTGGCCTGCAGCCTGAGTTGTCGTGCTTTATTGGTGCTTAGAGAACAGGTGGGGTCAGAGAAAGCAACATTGCCTGGAATGACTTCCAGATCCATGACCTCAGATATCTGGGTGCTGAGAGGTACTATCAGGATAAGGGGACTGGATGAGAAGCTGTCATAAGGACTGGGTCATGGCACTGAACTTGGAAAGCTGCTCTGGGCTGGAAGGTTGGCAATTATCTGTACAAGGAAAGCAAGGAGTTCCTAGGCCTGGCCTAACTTTTACTCTCCACAGACTTGAGAATGTTGTTGGAGGACAGTCGGCAAGGGCAGCAAAGAGTTGGATAAAGCCCTGGCCCGGAGGCTGGATACCTCCTAGCAGTGTCCCCACTGATTCCTAGGGTCTGAAGAAAGCAGCCCCAAAGGATCGGCCGTTCTGCGATGCTCCTCTGCTCTATCCACCTGGCTGAGGATTGGCACTCAACTCCCCATGCATCCGAAGGAGCAAGCAGCCTGTCCTGCTTTGGGTAAACTCTCTATCCCTCCTACTTTGTTTAACCATCTCCTTCTCTGAAGCTCAGGGAAAGGGGACAAAAATGAACAGGGATGGTGGCAGATGGTCTCTGTAGCCTCAGCTAAGGCAGAAAAGAGGGGGTGCTTTACCACTGAGCTATAGCCCCAGCCCTTTTTAAATTTTTAATTTTGAGACAAGGTCTAGCTAAGTTGCTAAGGTTAGCTTCAAATCTGCAATCCTCCTGCTTCAGCCTCCTGAGTTGCTGGGATTACAGACATGTGCCACCGCATGCAGCTACATTTTCTTCAGAGCACCCTTCACTGACAGAACTCCTTTCCCTTTCAGCTCATGAGTGATTTCAGGTCTCTACATGGGGAGAAGTAGGAAAACAAACAGGCAGGACAAAGCTGTGGCAGAGCAGGGCCCCATATTCTGGAAGTATCCCTGGTCTGGTCCTGAAGTTTTCTCCAGGAAGAATGAGATGGCTTGACCTTCCTGTTTCTTGGTCCACATATTGGAATGGGTCATCTCTGGGGTGAGGGAATGGCCAAGAAGCTCAGTGTAGTTCAGAGATCCCCTTATTATTTATTCATTCATTCATTCAACAAATATTTACCAAACAACTGCTTTATGCTAGGAACTATGCTGGGCATTGGGAGCACTCTGGTGAACACAGACAGAAATGGTCACTGCCCTCATAGAACTTTCTATCCAGGCAAGCAAAGGCCGTCATTCAAATGAATGCACAGCAAGTGTGAAATAACTATGCTAAGAGATCAGAAAGGACACAAGGTACCATGAAAATGTGTAACTGGGGACTTGACTAAGTTTAATGAGGAGAGGATGAAGCTGGGTGTGGTGGTGTGTGCCTGTAATCCCAGTACTCAGGAGGCTGAGGCAGGAGGATCATGAGTTTGAGGACAGACAGCCTCAGCAATTTAGTGAGACCCCCTTTCTCAAAATAAAAAGGACTAATGATGTAGCTCAGTGGTAGAGCACCCATGGTTCAATTCCCAGTATTGGGGGTAGGAGAAGGAGTAGAGGATTAGCTTGCAAAGGGGACAGAATAGAAGCAGCCTGAGGGTAGGAGAACTGGCAGTGGCATCATAGGTGTGATGATGCTGAGGGTTCCTGAGACACCTGTTTGCCCTGACTTCTCAACTGTTGGTTGGGAGTACAGGTATGGAAAGGCTCTGGCATTGTGCCTAACTCACAGTGCTCTGTAATGTTAGCTTCCCTCTAGGGACCCCAGATTTCTGGAACAAAGAAGCTGCACTGGCTTTGCCAGACAATCAGATTCTCTTAAGCAACTCAAATCTCCAAACTTCAGCCATCAAGTCCTCAATGAAAGGCCACAGACTCTCCCTGTCTCTCCAACTTAGAATTACCACACGCAACCCTAACCTACTTCCTCCTTTGCATTGACCTTCTATGAAGAGGGCTAGGGTCTGTGTCTCAGAGAAAGATGCCATTCTGACTCTGCTTCTGGAACTGAGCCTGAGAAGAGAGTTGGACTCCTCAGCCGCTCTAAGGGCTGCCTGGGGTGAATCCGAGTGTCTTAGGTGGGGAGAGGGAGCAGTGGGAGTTGAGGAGGGGGGCTGCCCACCCAAGGCGGCGTAGAGCCCAGAGCCTTTTCCATCACAGACACCCCATCTGTCTCCCACAGAAGGCTCGGGTTGGAAGAGGTTCGGAGAAGGGGGGCATGGTGGGTGAAATTGTACATGTGTGAGCTAGCACAATAACAGTGCAGGTGCTGGTCAGGGAAAGGGGTAGGAGGGTCAGTTGGGGTGGATGTCAGCACTGCTGCTATCTTGGCCACTGAGAACTAGAGGTCTGAGGTTAGGACTGGTGGTGAGGAGGATGATAGGGACACTGACACATGACTCACCTGAGACAGCTTTGTATTTGACTTGGATTTATAACTCCCAGCTCCACGGATCAGAGGGCAAGGAGTCATACCCCTACACCACAAAGTAATGGAAGATGAGCAATGGGGAGAGCTGTGGAAAGGGGCACTCCTAAGCCCAGGGCTGGGCTAAATTCATGATGCTTCTCTTTCTGCCCAGCAATCAGAACCTTTTTAGACCTTAAAACAATATTTGAGCTCTCAGCTTCCTGGTGGCCATGTTTTGAGCTGCCTTCCTCCACCACACTTTTCTGCCATGATGTTCTGCCACACCTTTGGCCTAGAGCAATGGAATCAGTTGTCTATGGACTGAGACCTCTGAAACCATGAGCCCCCAAATAAACTTTTCCTTCTCCAAAAAAAATACTTGACCCCAAAATCCCCAAAAATAAATAAATTAATTAAATATTTGAGTTAAATGTGAGTTACATAATATTTGAGTCTTCAGAGTATTTTCTTTTTGTGTGTGTGTGGGGGGGTAATGGTCTAGAGGTTGAACTTAGGGCCTGGCACAAGCTAGGAAAGTACTCTACTTTTGAGCCACATTCCTAATGGCCCTTTATTTAAATTTCATTTTTAAACAGGGTCTCACTAAATTGCCCATGCTGACCTTGCAGTTCGGCTTCAGCCTCTGCAGTAGCTGAGATTATAGGCATGCACCACCACTCCCAACCAAAGTATTTTCTTTCATGTATCACATAAACTGATCCTGCTGAAGTCCAGCAAGGTAAACATTACTGCTATACTACGTCTACAGATTCAGCAACAAGGGCTTAAGAGATTAAGTAGATAATTACAGGACAAAGGAGAGTAAGGAGCGGGAACAGTCTCTCACTCTGCTTATAGGTACCAGACTGCCATAGACCTTCCCAGGGCTTCACTTCTGGTGATACTGTATAGCCCCTCCTACTAGATCAGGTGATGGATTTTCTTGTGGAGACCTCAGAAAATTCATCCTAGTAACCACAAAACTTTGGGAGACACACAGGCCCTGAGGAACCTACTTCAGCACAGCTCCCACCCCCTGAACCAACATCCAGACACTAGGAAAGGGAACCTCTATCATATAGAAATATGAAAGGGATCCAGACTGGGACTGGCCAGGCGACAGGAGGAGGGAGGAGTGTGGGGAGTGGAGTGCTAGCCTGAGAAGCAGCTGTTAGGGTCCCCCAGGTCCTGGAACTGACCCTAGGAATCCCTGTGGATACTTCCTTCCCACATGTTACATTCTAAATACTTTTTTTCATTCTCTACCTTTGCTTAAGAGAATCTGATTCCATAGCTTTCCTTGATCCCCTTCCCACTCATCTTCTCCCACTCTTCCTGTTCAGAAGATTTTTCCTCAGGTCTAACCTTCTTTCTTCAGGCTGTGGATTAATCCCTCCAAGAGCCTGCTAAAGCAGGTGTCAAGGGAACCCAAGACAGGGCTTCAGTTATTAAATATAAATAGACAGGGGAAGGGAACTGAATATAGAGACAGATATTATATCTCTCAGTCCCTGTGAGTTATTAGGAAGAAGGCACTAGTGGTTGCTAAGCAACAGGTCTCCATAGAGGACATGGCACCAAAGGAAAAAGCCTCCTTTGACTGAACACTGGGGTGGGAGAGTAGGAAAGGTGGGTGTCAAAGGGCTCTGGACTGGCAGGACAGGATGTGGGGAATAGCTGGTTTGTCCTACAAGACCAGTCCCTTCCCTAGGACTAAGCAAGCTCCACCTGCTTGTACAACCTTCAGGATTGGTGGAAGGAGGAAGGCCTCAGGCACTCCTCCCTTCCTGCCAGGAGGAGCAAACCTGGTTTCCATAGCAACCCTGAAACAATCCTGGCCTCATTTTGCTTATGGCTTCTTTGTAAACCGCTGCCCCCACCCCCCCGCAACTCTGCAGAGCACCCACTATCATAGACTCCCTTTTCTGATCCCAACTTCTGAAAAGGGGCGTGCTCATAGAAAGATTAGGTGTGGGCATGCCACAGCGCTGGTATCACTTGGTCCTAAAGTGACCTGTTAAGACTACAGGAGGTGGGAGAGAGTGTGTGTGTAGGGGGGTACTTTTAGTGGAAAGTGCTTCCAGGTGACCTCTGGGCTCTGCGCCTCCTAAGGTTGCAAAATGCAGGACCAGTTGTATCAGTTGGAAAAGGCATCAGTTGCAAACTGGGCCCAAGATTTGCTTACTAAAGGTGCAAGAAGAGGCTGGAATGAGAGGTCAGGTGAGAACTAGAGGACAATCTCTTTTGTGCCCCTTGGCCACCCAGATGCCCATCTCCTCGACCTCAAGTCCACCATTGTCAAGACCCAAGAATGGCGATAGAGAACATTAACGTATGTCAAGTATAAGTGAGTGGCACCGAGGGGCATAATCTGTTTTTCTAATATGACCACAAGCAGAGTGTTAGAAGAATTAGGCCGACAGCTGCTGGTTTTCCCCCCCTTTCTCTCCCCCCCTCCTCACTCTCCCTCTCCCTTCCTCCTCGGCGTTTGCACACACCAATGGCAGCCGAGCCCTGCTCGCGATTTCTCTTAATCTTCCTCCGCCATCCTGCGCTCTTTCCGCAGGCGGTGCTGCGAAGCCGGCAGAGCCCCGCGTCACACCTTACTGCTCTCTGAGATTGCTCCACAGAGAGCTCAAGGAGATGGCAATTCGGCGCTGATGCCGGCTGGCAGCAGTTGGGAAAGGGGAAGGAGAAGAGAGAGGGAGGAGGGGAGGGGGGAAAAGTTGGCACAGATACCAAGTTTTTCCCTAGAGAGATATGGAGGGGGGAGTAAGAGAAGAGGGAAAATGACACAGAAAGAAGGAAAAAGAAGGAGAGAAAGAGGGAGGGTGGGGGGCAGAGAGAGTGAGGGAGAGGAAGAGAATGAATGAGAATGAAGTTCTCTCAGACATCCACATGTGGGCATGCCAAGCCCACCTGACTCATGACCCTCTAAAGATCACACCACCCAGTTGGGGTTCCACCTACCACACACACACTCACTCCCAGCCAACCTGGAAGTCAAGAGCAACCCAGGCATGTTGTGTGTATTTGTGAGTGTGGTGTGTATGTGTGTGTGCGCGTGTGTATACGCCTGTATGTTGTCTCTGTTTTGGATCGCAGTAGAATGCAGTATGTAAATGAGATGGTTATTACCGCAATGTTCATCAAGCTGAGCCGAGAAGACATTAATAGCCTGATGAATATGCATGTGAATTTGTTAATTAAGTTAATTATTCTGCTGAAAATGCATTCGTCTTCCAAGGACATTTTCCCAATGATTTTTACATGCTCTAGCCATTAGTCATGCTATATTTTATCAGGGAAATGAGTTTGCTTAAGTTGTAAAAAAAAAAAAAAAAAAAAAAAGGAAAAGAGAGGAAAAAAGATGGAGAGAAAGGAGGGGGGAAAAATGAAAGAGGAAAATGCACTGAAGTTGAGAAGGGGAAGGCATCTGAGGCTGGCCTGGAGTTGGAGGCCCAGCTGGGCTTTTGAAGCCTGCCCTCGATTTTTATGGGTACCTCACTCTACAATTTTTTGCCCTTTTTTTGATGACAAACTTTTTTTTTCCAGTGCCAAATTTCCAACACATTAATTAATTGTTGTAGCCAATTAACTGTAGTTGTGCAAATGAGTTTAGCACTAATTACCATGCAGTGCCTGTAATCACATAAAAAACTTGCTGAGAGAGAGAAGAGAAAGGAGGAATGGAAGGGAGTAGTGCCAGGAGAGGAGGATCCTGGAATAGAGAAGCAGCCAAGGAGAGGGGACAAGCGGGATCCCAGGATCTCCCAGTTAGGAACCATCCTGGCTCCAAGGAAAGGGACTAATTTTTTTTTTTTTTTTTTTTTTTTTAGATGTTGATAGACCTTTATTTTATTCATTTATTTATATGTGGTGCTGAGAATCAAACCCAGTGCCTCATACATGCTAGGCAAGTGTCTTACCACTGAGTCACAACCCCAGCCTGGGAAGGGACTATTTTACCAGTCATTTTCTGGACTTCTGAGAGTCAGGAAATCTCAGTGCAGGGAGGAGGAGAAAGAGCCAATAAAGAGTGGTCTCCTTTTGTCTAAGAACTTCCAACCAAAAGTCTGGGAATGGACAGCTCCAGTGTTTCAGTGATGCAGTGAGTCCCCTATATAATCTCCATAATCCTCATCCCAGCTCCCAGCCTCAGTGTTTGTCTCCCCTAAGGCTGGAATTTCAAAGTAGTGATGGGGGCCACAGGGAGAAATGCTATTAATGATGGGCCTATGTAATCTCAGAATGGTTCTAGTGCTGTAAGTCGGGGAAACTGTTATGGGTCCACAGCTATGGGGAAAGGCCAAAAGAGCAATGGAAACATCGACTATAAAAAAAGCCATCCCTAGTAGGAAGTGGAGGTAGCAGTCTTCGGGTAATACAGCTCCCAGGAGAGGAGCCAAACCTCCTCTCCAGAGGTTTGTCCCAGAGATTGAGGAACATCATCAAACAATTTCTCCAACTTCTCCTGATCTAGCTGTACATGATGATGTCAGTTGGAAGAAAAGAGCAGGAGTCATGACTAAGCACTGGACTGGCATTTTTGCTTCCACTCTGCTTGTCTTGCCTCTACCATGACCCAGACACTGAGTCTGCCCAAGGTGTGTGTGTGTGTGTGTGTGTGTGTGTGTGTGTGTGTATGAAGGAACTGTAGCTCCCATTACTGAAAACAACAACAAAGTGCTGTTTACATCTTCATTACCCCTCTAGAATAGAGGGCTTGCTTGTCATGGACCTCAGTTTCCTCAGACCTCAGAGACATACTCAACTTCACATTTATGAGAAGAACCTTGATCACTCATCCTCTGACAAATATCCAAAGGCTGGATCCTTTCTTCCTCATTCATGTGTGTGGGGAGATTGTTCAAGGCTCAAGTCACTTCAGACTTGTTCTTATCTGCCTAAAAGGACAATTTTGAGGGCACATATCATAGTGTCCCTTGCCCTATGACAGTGCTGCTCTTTTAATCTATGAACCAAAGTCGGCTGTGAGGACCTAAGTTGACTCAGGTTGCTCTGGTGCTCTCCTTGCCTCTCATATCTCTGCTAGTTCTGCCGACACTCTTTCCAGCAACATTTTTCAAGTGTAGAAAAGTCTCCTGCATGAGAAAGTCTGGTGTGGTGGAAAGAGACCTACTATTTTGGGTTCCAAAGTCTTCTTTGCCACTTAACAGCAGGTGATATTGAGGAAATACCATGATTCTCAAGTTTCTTCATCTACAAAATGGAGATAATAGTAGTGCCATTCTCAAGGGATTAAGAAGTTTAATGATTATGAATATAAAACATTCAACAAGTTGGGCATGGTGGTACCTGCTTATAATCCCAGCTATTTGGGAGCCTGAGGCAGGAGGAGCTCAAGTTCTAGACCAGCCTGGGCGAGTTAGGGAAACCCTGTCTCAAAATAAAAATATAAAGGGCTAGAGATGCGGCTCAGTGATTAAGTGCCCCTGGGTTCAATCCCTGTTACCCAAAAAAAAAAAAAAAAAAAAAAAAAAAGACTGAAGATGCTGCTCAGGGGTAAAGTACCCCTGGGTTTGATCCCCAGTACCAAACAAGGCTGGGAATGTAGCTCAGTGGTAGAGTGCCCCTGGGTTTGATCCTCAGTACTGCAATAAAAACAAAACAAAACCCTCAGCAAACCAAGTGAAATGAGCTATTTCATTCATTGTTAGTAAGTACAAAGTGAGAGAACTTTGCTGATGAGCAACTTAGTAATGGTAAAAAGTGTTTATATTCACACAAAAATCTGTAAATGAATGTTTGTAACAGCTTTATTTGTAATAGCCAAAACCAAATCAGCCCAGATGTCCTTCAATAGGTAAAAGGTTAAACAATGGTACATCCACACCATGGAATAAATAAAAGGAATGAACTACTGATATACACAAAAACTTGGATGGCTCTCTAGGGAATTATGCTACATGAAAAGAGTCAATTAAAAATTGGATACTGATGATTTCATTTTTTATAACTTTATTTGTTTATTGTTTTTTATTAGTGCTGAGGGTTGAAACTAGTGCCTCACATGTGCTAGGCAAGTGCTCTATCACTAAGCCACAATCCCAGCCCAGATGATTCCATTTTTGAAATGACAAAATTTAGAAGAGAACAGATCAGTGGTGCAAGGGTTAAGGAGGTGGGTGGGATAGGGAAATAGGTGTAATAAAAAAAACAACATGAGGAATTCTTGTGATGCTGAAACTATTCAGCATCTTGACTGTAGTGAAAGATACATGATTTTACACAGGTAATAAAACTGTATAGCACTTAATATGCACACACACACACACACACACAGAGGAGTAAAACCAGAGAAATTTTTACAAGACTGGTGGATTGCATCAAGGTCAATGTTCTGATTGTGATATTATACTATAGTTTTGCAAAATGTTACCATTCAGTGTAAGTGGGAAAAATGTACAAGGGCTTTCTCTGTATTTCTTACAACTGCATGTGAATCTACAATTATCTCAATTTTTTTAAAAAAGCTATGATAAATTGTTAATGCTTCTGCTAGAGATTGGAGGCAGAAGGGGCAGCCCTTGTTTCCATTGTGAAATTCCAAAGGGGAAGTTTAATAAATGTTATTCTCATTAGGGTACATCAATAAAATGATCATAACCATGGGGGGGGATATTTGTATCTGTTGACCCAGTAATTCCACTTCTTGGAATTTACCATTAAAAATACATGAAGTTTTATGTGCTCAGATATTCATTGTGGTATTATTTATAACAGTAAAAATATCTAAATGATTTAAAACAGGGGATAAGTTTTATAAATTATGGCGTATCTAGGTGATAAAATACTCTATAAACTTCAAACATATTTAAAAATATATCCAATACAATGCTTGGTGCATAGCAGTAACTCAATAAATGGAGTCTGCTTTTCTTTTTTGGGTTATTCTGGATATTTAAAGAGCTAATGTAGGCATGTACTTGACAAACTTTGCCTGACAAATGCTAGTTGTTGCTATCCTTCTAATGGCTATATCTCCCAGTTCCATCCTGGATGAAGCTACACTTTTAGGCAGAACAATGGCTAAGCAACAGGTGAGAGTGGCCTCTCTCTTGGTTAGCAAGGCATCGAAATGAGGGAACTGATTTCTTGGGGAATCTGAGTCAAGAAATTGGGGCTACTTCCTTTCCAGGGGACTATATTCCTACTCTACATCATGAAGAAAAATGTGGACATTCTCCCAAGCACATGCATGTGCATATGCACACACACACACACACACACACACACACACACACACATATGGCAGTAATCTCAGGGGAAACATGGAGTCTTTGAAGCAATGTCATCCCTGCTGACATAAAAGTAACAGTGTTCTACTGCATCAAACATTGCTGACTGGGCACATATTGAGTACCAGGTACTGTCCTAGGTTCTTTACAACACAGTTTTGCAAAATTTTCACAGCAACCTTAGTGGATAGATGTTTATCTGCATTTCACAGATAAGGAAACTGGGCCTCAAAAGATGTTAATTGACTTACCAAGGCAGCTGGTAAGTGGCAGAGATGGCACTGGAACCTAGGGCTGTCTGCCTCTAAAACTTGTGATCTAACTCCACAAACTACATTTGAAGGACTGAAGAAGGGTGCACTGTGTGGAAATCGTGCTGAGGCTGTTGGGAGGAGAGCTGGAACAGTATCCTTGTTCTTCCAATGTTCCTTGGATAGATACGAACTTAACTCTCTGAAGAGAGAAGCAGACCCATTCTAAATCTTTCATCCCATTAGTAAGTTTTTCTGTTTAACCTGTATCCTTTCTGTTAAAATTCAATCCCATTTCCTCTCTTCTGTTTCCAGTAAGGATGGTGAATAAATGACACAGTACTCCTCCATGAAAGGTCCTAGGTCAGGAGGGCTTCTCTTTTCCTAGCTCTGTTGAGGCCATGCCTAGGATGCTTCAGTCTTCTGGGTCTTTTGGATCTGTCCCAAGGTATTAAACTAAAAGACAAGCAGGAAGAACAAGCAAAAAGCAGTAGCCCAGCCAGACCAAGGCCAGTTTGGAAAATGGTCCTGGAGTCTCTTGGGACCTTATTGCTGGGCTCAGGGTGAAGTTAAGGTGGGTAGTTTTTCCCAACAGGCTTAGCAGTGGGCTTCATGTTTGACATCTGCCCAGCTATAGAGGTCTGGCCAGCATCTCTACAACCAGAGCCTCTTGTCTATCTCAATATGACATCTCTATAGCTACCTTTCTCTAAGACAGAAAGGAATGGACTGGGGATTCTCCCTCTGTACATTTCCCTTCCTTTTCACTATCACCTCACTGTATTTGGTCCAGGTATAGGCAACCCAACTGGGTGCTTAGAGATGCTCATGGAAAGGAATAATTTTGTCAGGAGGATGCTGAGATCCCAACGCTAGGTCCAAAGGAGCTCTTCCAGGATTTCAAAGCCAGATTGAAGCTCTTTTCTGTTTTTTCTCCACGTGACAGCCAGGAGGGCAACTGGGGCCTGAGACTAGACACAGAGAATGGAGGGGTATGTGTTATTCCTCCTACTCTCCTCCTGATTATTAGTCTACCCTGCTGGGGCCCAAGTGTGCTCACTGCTCACTTTGGCTCCTCTTGGTCCATCTACCCTATGGACAGGAGAGAGTTAAAGGCATGGTATGGGCAAGCTATAAATTTCCCATCAGTGTAGGGAGAGCAGGATTGTTGGCAGGGAGGGGGGTTGGGCTGGGGGGGGGAGGGGGAGCTGGGAAAAAGCCAGGAGGTTGTCTCTAGGTAACAATAAACACTGCAAGCAAGGAGCAGCTGTTACACTTACTCTCTCTGCATCACAATGCTGAAATAACACTAATAAACCAGTGTGCCCAATGCACAGGCAGACATGCATTTAGGGCTAGGACCCCAGTGTACACCTAGGGCTGCCCTCTGTTCCAAGGCCAGGCCCTTAATGCCAGTGGATATATCAGTCCTGGCCTGGGTATACTTGTGGAAGGATGAGGACTGATGAGTCCTTCCCACCTCAATGGTATTTTCAGGATCAGGGTAGGATAGCAGAGGCTAAGGATCCTGGGTTCAGATCCTGGAGGCATTCACTGGTGGAAAGAATTCAAATGCTGGTAGTTCTCAGTTGGGAGCTGGGAAGAGAGGAAGAGAGTGAGAGAGATAAAAGTATAGGGAACATACAACTATTTATCATATTCTTTCAGACTGGAGGGGATGAGGTGACCAGAAATGGAGATAACTAATGGGAGGTCAAAGAAAAAGAAGCACAAAAAGATGTTTCAGAAAGAGGAGGACTGCTGGGTGCCGTGGTGCACACTTGTAATCCCAGTGACTCAGGAGTCTGAGGCAGGAGGATCACAAGTTCAAGGCCAGTCTCAGCAACTTAGTAAGGTCCTAAGCAACTTGACAAGACCCTGTCTCAAAATAAAAAAAATAAAAAGGGTTGGGGATGTGGCTTAGGGTTATGTGCTGCTGGGTTCAATCTCCGGTACTAATCAATCAATCAATCAATCAATCAATCAATAATAAAGAGGAGGGATAAGCAGCATGTGGTATAGAGGAGTGATTCTTATATCTCTTCTGGGAATGACTCCCTCCACCTACCTACACCCTACCTGATACACCCAGACTTCCCCTCACAGTGCTACTTTTATACCTAGGGCCAGGTAATATGTTGACAGTTCAGGACTGAGCTTTATTATTGGGTCCCTCAGCTTCTTGTGGTCCAGAGAGAGGAATGAGTAGAGTCTCCCTGCACAAAAAGTGATTGGTCTGTCTCTTTCTCCAAACACAGCCATCTCTGGATCACCAGGAGCAGTTGGGCAGAGGGCCTTTACCCTGGATGAAAAGCAGAGTCACCAGTAATGGAAGCAACATAACAGGCAAATGAAAACAGGCTCAGTCTTAGAACTCCTCTCTTCTTAGCCCATCCTTCTTTAAATTTAGAGGTCAGGGTGTTTATCATCACATGTCGGTACACCAGCATCCAATATCACTGGTTTTTCCCTTTGCCAGTTCCAGTCATAGGACCCCAGGACTAGGGTCACAGGCATGGATAGTTGTCCCAGTCTACCTTCTGATCTCTTTCTATGTGATATGCAGCACAGCACCCTATCATCCCAATTCAGAAAGGATAGAAATGTATACTGCCACCTGGCCTGTGAGGGAAGAGGGCATCAGCACTTTAAAAGACCCGTGTTTCTGCACCCCTCCCCACTCTGTACTGACAGCTTGTTCTGCCAACCTAAGTGCCCCTAGCTGCTCCTCTCTGGTCCTAGGTGTCTCTCTCTAGGGAGAGAAGAATTCTGAGAACAGGTGATAATCCTTTTATGTTCTGATCTCGTAGTAGTGTTGTTTTTTTTTTTTTTTTTAATAATTTTTGAAAATGTAGAGTCAGCTGGGTACACAGTTCACAGGTGAGGCAGGCAAGTGAGGGCAGGGAGAAGTAGTTGTATACACTTGGAAAGCCTCTCTTCTGGAAGGAACCCAGAGATACTGGGATGCCCTAGCACACATGGATGCCTAGTATTCCCTGTGCAATCCATAGAGACAGTGGGGCAAGAACAACTGGCCTCTCCTAGCATTTCCTTATGGGAAGCTGCTCCTCTGAGAATGTTCAGCTTTTCCTGCACTCTTCTCCCACTTCCCTCTTTTTTCATAGTTTTTTTTTGGGGGGGTCTCTCCTAATCCAGATGAGAGGTTTTCATCCACAGAGTTCAGAGTGGGGAGAAGGAGCAAAGAGAATTCTAACAGGCCTGGGCTCTCTTCCCCTCTGTTGTTTTTATGAGCCACCCCCACTGCTGTGAATCACTAGAACCTCAGGCTCTGCTGAGCTTCCAGCAAACTTCTCCCTCCCACCTCCTTCAGGCAGGCAAAATGCACCCAATGGGCCCCAGAGTCCACCATCTTCTTGCCCATAGGACCACAGTCCTCTTTCATCCCTAGTAATAGTAATCTGTAACACACTGAGAAGAGTGAGCAAAGGAGTGTGAGAGACCACAGCATGTGCTCTATGCTGGGGCAGAGTGCTGGCTGCCAGCTCCATGGAGCAGGATCACCAGCCAGGAGAGCTGGCACACTCAGGCATACAGCCCCATAGGCATGCAAGGGGAAGCAGGAGAGGATGGGGTAAGTATGCTGTTTCAGGAGCAGGCATCTCCTTCTAACTTCCTCTCTGGCCAGTTTCTTCTCCTTGGCCTTTCTCCTTGAGTGCCAATGGACACCATAGCATAGCCACCTCTGTCTACCCCTTTTCCTTCCTTCCCCTCCTCCATAGTTTTGGGAGTTACAGAGAGGAGACCTGAATATCAGCCTTCCAGGTGTCAAGGTGAGAGGTTCAGATTTCGAGGTCCTTCCCACCAAATCAATGGGAAAACTGGGAGGAGGAGAGTGGTCCCCCTAGAGTAAAAGTTAAACTCTAGGCCAATGCTGAGCACTGTGACTAGTCCCTTTTTCCCAGAAGGCAGAGAATTCTGGGTACTGCTATCTTTGCCTTCCAAACATTTCACATCCACTCCTCTTCCCCACAAAAGGCTCTGGGCTTCTTCTGGACTCCAGGTTGTTGATCTGGAACCCTTGGCTAGACCTTAGGAATATGAAGTAAACCTGGTAGGGCTGGAAGAAGAGAAGCACCCAGAACCTAGAGCGAGTGCTTTAAGGACCTTTCTGCCCCTTCAGTATGCCCCCAATATGTTGGAGTAGAGATGAACAAAGGGTAACAATCAGCAAGAGAAAGGGTGGCTAACTTTTAGAGCCTGCCACCATCTATCCTCCCTTACTGCATGCTCTTCTCCATTGCTCTCCTTTCCAGAGTAGAAACAGCAGCCACCTAAAAAATCCCCCAAACAATACATACTATGACTGTCCTGCCTTACATTCAGCAGTCAGTTCCACAAGTGGGACTACAGGTCTCAGTTTTCAAATGTTACCTCTCTATCTTGTATCTTTGCAGCCTTCCACCTTATCTCCCCCAACAGAAGACCCTTCCTTTACAGTCCCTGTCACAGTTCTCCCTCTACCAATAACCCTGAGACCCTTGGAAGCAGGCAGGGGTCCTAGAAGAATTCTTTCTAGTTTATCTTGGTGGAATCTGAGGGCCTTCTCATCTTGCCTGCAGTGGAGAAGGCAAAGGATTAGATAACTGAGGGGCAGATTCTGAGGGTCTAAAGGCAGATAAGGGTGAGGCTGGGGGCCACTTACAGAGGCAGATCCTGCTCTTCCCCTGGGGCCTGGGTACTCAGCTAGAGGAGAAGACAGTTCTGGAGGGTGGGAGAAAAGATGTGGACAGCATGGAGAGTGTGGCAAAGTTTCTACTGGCACTGCCTTTCAAACTTTGTGTCTATCCTTACCCTTACCCCAAGGCAGCCTCATGAAGCACAGAACAAAGAATATCAAATATTTTCAGAAAAGATGGATGCCAAGAAATTTCAACTTTGGCAACCTGGTGGGAAATCCCCCATTCGCCTTCATTCTTCCCTCTTTAACCCTAGATCATGAATAGTGATGGAAGCAAGCCGGTAGGAATGGGGGTGGTTGGAAACTTGCTTTTCTTTCCAGGGTACATCAACTATGTGAACCAGATGGGACTTAACCAAGAGCCCTAGGGTCAGGGCACTACATGAATTCAGGGGCATTTCTAATTCAGCCTTCAGGGCCTTGAATTTGAATTCTAGCTCTGTTCTAGACATTGGACAAGAGGTATAAGACCACCCCTTACTATACTTTTTGGCATAACTTTGTCCAGTGGTTTATGTTATAGCAGGGAAACTTGTGATAAGATTTCTAAACAAGTTCCATATTTATTCTTGATTGAAGGATTTATCTGTAGATTAAAGAGTTGGAAAAATTGGTTCATTTCCTTAGAAGTTATGGTAAAATTCTGGAATGGGGACTAAAGGAAGTCTGACTGATGGAAGCAGGGAATGGACCTGTGGAACAGGCTTTATGAAGGAAATGTCCCCCAGTAATGCTCCATAGAAGATGTACCTGCCTGACTCCCTAAGTTGCTTCCCAGACTCAGGGGACAAAAACATGAGGCTTCAGGCAATGGAATATAATGTCCTGCTAACTCTTCATTTGACTTCCCTCCCTCCATACCTACCTTTCCTTTCCCGGTGTTCCCAGGAAATTTCTAAACCCAGGAACACAAAGCAGCTCCAAGACAGGATTCAAATGAATTCCCCTCTCTGGGTCTTGGTTTCCACATCTGTAAAACAAAGGGGTGAGGCAAGAGAAGCTCCAAGTTCCTTTCCTCACAACAGAAAAGATTCTCTGATTCAGACCCTAAAAGGTACCAGACTTAGTTTGCATGCCATTTTGCATGTAACTTTGATGGCACTATTTCAAGTCAAATGTAGAAAGGCTGGGGATGTAGCTCAGTAGTAGAGCTTGCCTAGCATGTGTGAGGCCCTGAGTTCAACCCCAAGTATGGCGGGGAGGGGAAGACATATAGAAATATCTCTGAACTCTGCATTTCTTTTCCCTCTCACCACAGGAGTCTGGTTCCATGGTCCCTAGCTCTTGTACTTTCTCTTTAGGGACCTCAAACCTCTGTCCCCACATTCTGTTCACAATTTTACAGCACTCCTTGGGATAAAAACCCAACTAGACAAAACCCCAGGGGCAAGAAACAACCTTACCTATTATTCTGGCTATAATTTTGGGCTCCAGATTTGAGTCAACCAGCATAGTTCCATCCCTTTTGGAGGTCCTGGCAGTTGGGGGGAAATCCTGGCACCTCTCCCCAGCGCCTCCCCTCCTCCTCCACCTTGCTATTCTCCATGCCAGAACGCAAAGTGGCCAGTGATTGATGGGCCCGGGTTCCCGGTAACCGCACCCAGTGGCCCAATCCTCCTCCCTTACCCAATCCCTCCCCTGTCCCTATTCAGAGATCAGATTGTCTCATGTTGGTCCCTGAGGTCCCATTAATTAAAAATACATCCAATTAAATGGCAGGTGAAAACGTGCTATTGGAGCTCTACACCCCCTTGCCCCAGCTTGGTCTCTTCACCCCCCAACCCCCCTTCTAAGGCTCAGCTGTGCTTTGAGCTGAGAAAAAAGTGTGTGTGGGGGGGGAGAGAGTAGAGGAAGACATAGGGGTGGGGGGTGTGATGGGGGGGCTACTTGAACCTCTGCCAGGGTAGCATGTGCCAGCCTGGGAGGGTGGCACCGTGCCCTGGTGTCTAATTTCTGGAGGTGTGAGTAGGTTCAGTCAGCTGGGTACCCACCTTCATTTCCCTTAAAGGGACAGAGGGCAGTCAGAAGGTGTGGTTAGCTGTGCTGCACTGCTTCTGGGCTTGGTAGGTGAAGGATAGAGTGTAAATGATAGAGGGGCCTTAGAATGGTGTGTAATATTAGGGGTTGGGAGGATCTGAGACTTCCATTCTTTGCATATCTCTGCTTATTCCCAAACTAGGAAGAAGATAACAAGGAGTGAGGAGCCGAATGGGACCCAGGTGGCAGGGCATGGCGATGCTCCTGAGTCTAGCTGTGCCTTTCCTGCAGGAAAGCTGAAAGAGGGAGGGAGAGGGTGGGAGGAAGAAGCCATAATTTGGGTGGGAGCAGATGGGTCAGATAGGATCAAATATACAGAGATGGATGTTCATGTGGGCACCATGTCCCTATGTACTTAATGGGAAAGAGGGTTTAGAGGGATCTATTCTGTTTACCCTTTCTTTAGTGGTAGTGGGACGTCACCTTGGCCTGGCTGCCTGGCAGGCTGTGATCAGGGCATCTCCCTAGACAAGCTCTGACCACTCATGCTCCTCCATTCTTAAGAGCCCCAGCATTTTGCCAGGTTATACACCTGCCCCACCCCACCCCAAGCCCTCTAGCCCCAAGTGATACAAGGCTAATGGGCACTTAGCACTGTCGAAGAGGAGTTAGAGAAGAAGGGGTGATGAAGAGTGGCACTCAGAATCCAGGCAGGAGTGGGGTGCCGACCTAGGGCCCCCGCCTGGCCTCCTTGGCAGCCTCAGCACCTCCTCACTTCACTTTAACGCTAATTGGAGATTTTAATCTGCGCTGCTGCTCTGCTCGGGGTGCTGGGGGGAGTGCCAGCTGTGCAGTAATTCCAGCAGCACCGACTGTTTAATCAAGCTGTCCTCCTGGGGAGGGGCCCTCAGGCATTGGGGGAGGAGAAAGAGGAGGACCTCTGTCATCTCCCTGAGCCTATTCAGACTGGAAGAGCTTCATGGAGACCGAGGGTCAATTGTGGGGTCCTCACTTCTATAGAAGCCTGGGGGCCATTTGGCATTGCTAGCAGAGGTATGACTTTGCATAGGGTGGGTATGAAGCACATGGACCAAAGCAGCCCCTTTTCTCATCCTGTTTTCTGACACCTTTTCTGGCTCAGAGCCTAGAGGTATCCTGAGTATACTCCAGTCACTCAGGCTGCACACATCTACTAGACTGTCATTAGTTCTTCAGGTCTGTGCTGGAGATGATGGGGTGACTCACTTTCAGTCTCCAGCCCCCCCAACACTTTCTCACTAACAAAGACACTTAGAACACTTGTAGGAGATTTTTTTTCCCCCTGAAAACCATAGACACTCGACCCTCTGGGCCAGAACGCAATTGTCAGGAGTCAAGGGAACAATGGGGTGGACAGCTGGAGCCTGTTACATCCTAAAGGAGAGAGCACCTGTGTGAAGTGCTCAGTGCCTGGAGATAGGGCTTTCCAAGCACAACTGGGAATGCACTGAGATAGCAGGCCACTAAGGCAGTGTTTAGGGTCTCAAGCCATTTTAAAGGAATAACATGTGGTTCCAGCTATTCTTCTGGCTCCTTGGCCCTTAGCTCTCAGGCTCTCTGTGGGTGTCTCTGACAGGTCAAGGGTAAAGAGTGCCCTCACCCAAACTGTCTGCTAAGGTGTGAGTTTTAATTGGTCAGCAGTGCCCTCGTGTGGCAAAAACCAAGATTGCAGCTGCCCAACTGGTAGGGTTGCTTTGAGGAATAGTATATCCTGGTTGACAAGGTTGAGTTGTAAATATTGGTACTCTCTGTGCCATCAAGGTAGCCCAAACATATGTACTACATGACTACTTCCAGGGACATTTCCTGCTTTCTAACATCTGCTTTAGCCCTCTTATCCACCCTGTTTCACTTGCTCCACTTCTAACTCATAAAGCATCTGCCCCAGGGGAAGCAGCACCTTCCTCAGCAAAGGTGCTTGTTTGGGAGTGCTGTTTGAGCTATCTGGGTTGCAGGTATAAGAGGGGCATTGCTGAGAGAGGAGGCCAAGGGTCAAGAGGAAAAGATGATGCCATCTCCAATGCCTAGTAGGCAGGAAGATGCTCTGACACCCCCTGACATTCTCTAAAAGCCCCAGAGGGGAGCTGACACCCGAATTCCAGAATAGCAATATCCAATGGCTGATTCTTCCCTACAGTCATCCATTATCCATTTCCAAGGGAGATCTGGGAATAAGTAGAGACAGAAAGACTCTGGGAGCCTAAGATCTTAATCCTGGGAAAGAGACACCAAATAAAACACCTTTCCCTGAAAAGATACAGGTACTCTCTTAATATGTACATCTTGGGCTTCAGACTTCCAGCTCTCAAGAAAAGGATGTTCTATCATTAGACCCTTCCCCTCCAGTATCATCTGTTTACTAGTCCTTTTCCATACCCACCAAATGGGGGGAAATGTTCTGAACTACAGAAAAAGAAATGGACATTTGATAGTAGGAGGGACTCTGAATTGAAGGGCTTGGAAGTTATCAAGATAAGGAATTAAGTCTTCTTGTTGGAGGTAATAAAAAACAAAAATACCCCCAGATAAGCCAGACACACTGGCACATGTCTGTAGTTCCAGCTACTTGGCAGGCTACTTAGCAAAGATTGCTTGAGCCTAGAGGTTGGGAGCCAGGCTGGGCAACATACTGGGGCCTAGTGTCAAAAAAAAAAAAAAAAAAAAAAAAAAAAAGGAATTACTCTCAGAAAGAAATATGGCCCTATTTGGGATTAGGGGGCGGAGGGGGAGCAGCACACCTACCACCGGGAAGGAGGATAGGGGTGGGCACTGGAGCTAGGTGACCCACCTGCTTTGGGCATTGGGGATGGAGGAAGCAGGCTGCAGGCATCTACTTCTGGCATCTCACACAGTGTTTGGACAGGTGCAATCTCCCACTGAACCTAGAAAGGAGGTGAAAAAGCTGGTTAGAGGAAGGGAGAGGGACAGCACTGCTCTATCTTGACTTGAAGGAATAGAAAATAGCTTTAGGGGAGAGAAGAAGTATTGTGTGTATGATGGGGTGGTGGGTGAGTGGGGCAGTCATTCTAGAGAAGAGGGCTGAAAGTGAGTAACAATTTCAGTATGGAGGAATATCCATTAATGTAGCTGGCCAGGAGGAAACAACAGGAATGAAATGACTGCTAGTGCCAAGAAAGGGAGTCACTCATTCTAGCTAGAAGGAAGAATTTGTTACCCAGAATGTGGTCAAATTAAAAAGCTAAGGAAACTCCTCTGGAGATCTCTGGGGCTGAGAAACTTCGCTAAGACCAGGGTGCAGTGAAACTGGGGTAATCCATTTAAAAGCAGATAGTGGCCTCTGATTGGCCTGATGTCCCTACCTGGCATTTAGTTCTGTGGAAGAGACTGAATTTGCCAGGTTCTGAATGCAAGGTGTCTGATGGACGTCACTGAATTCCTCAGGGGCCACCCCTAGTGCTGTCACCTGTAAAGGAAAATGACATGCTACATTAGACATGACACAAGGGACTAGACACCAAAGAGGGTCTTTGGTCTTTAACCTAGGGAGCATGGGGTTGGTAGATAACAGAGATAGTGGTGGTTGCCATTTCTCCAATTTCTTCAAACCTGAATTCCCCATGAGGTCTTAGATGAACCTTAAGAATGTTCCCAGAGAGTTGCAACGTTTCCAGATTTGTCTCCCCAGAACAGGCTACCAGATTGATATATAATCATAGTCCCTGTATTCAGAGATAGGAAACTCAACAGAAATAGAAGTCAGGAAAACCAGAATTATAAAAGACAATGGAGGTTAATGGCTCATATAAAGTTTAAGCAAGAAGGTAACTTGGAGGAGATCACCCAATTTTAGATCAGATCACCAGCTTGGATTTGAGACCCTCTTGTCCATCACAGTTTCTTTGAGAAGGACTCTGAGGCACAAAAGGGTCTTGACTATAAAGCAGAAAGGCTTACAGGACAACAGACTTGATACAATTTGGGCAAGTAGGTCTATCACACATTTCCCTGGCAGAAACAAATTTGCATGGGAACCAACACCATATTTCCCCTATACTATCAACTAGGGCATGATGGACAAAATGTAAAGAATATGTACTGGGATCTGTCTGTCATCCTCATTCATTTTGCAGATCCCCTGCACCCCCTGCCAACCTAGATCCATAACTCCAAGCTGTCCAATCGTGCCTTTCTCCCTTCGGCATTGTCCTCTCTGCTCATTGGTGGCTCCCAATTTCATATGCTCAGAGAAAGCAAGTGATGGAACTGTGGATATATCTAGGAGGGTTCCAAGAGGGGAAGTGAGTCTCAGTCCCAGAGCAAGATGACTTACAGAACCTGCCCTGCAGATTAGACAACTGAGCATACTATTTTCGGGTTAGCCCACCATGAGGCACTACCTTCCAAACAACTCAACACAAAAAAAAAAAAAAAAATTAAAAAAGTAAGGAGAGGGGACGAGCCCCCTCTCCACCCACCATGACTTTCCTGTAATCTCAGAGAGTATCTTGAGTTCTCTAATTTAGTGTCATTCAGAGACCCCCGCTTCTACCTTAGTTTTCTAGCAGATTAAATATGTTTTCTTTCTTCCTTCCTTTTTACTAATTTCCCCCATTATTTTTGGAAAAAAATAAATGCCACGAACCTGTGGTAACTTTTCTGACACCTCCTGCTTAAAACCTAAAAGGTCAGAAGGATTCTTTTCAATATAGCTATATCATAATGCAAAGGAGTCTGAGTTGAGATTTAGGGTGAATTCCTCTTGTTGCCTTTGAGATTCTATTCCACCATTCTACAGAGATGATGGCTAAGCACTCTGAAATTTGGAAGGATTCTGAGGGCATCAGGGTCTTTGGCTGTGGCTTCCACTTGCTTCCCAATGAAAAGGAACTCTAATAAAAAGTACTTGTACAATTTACATGTCATTGAGATATTATCCTTTAAGATATAAATACAAAAAAGTCTCAGTTTTCTATTAATGACTTTTAAGTCTACTTTCCCCCTCAATCTCTGTCCCTTCCCCCTTGAAAAATCTCACAGCTTTCCTTTTCTGAGGATGCTCAGGGTCCTCAGGACTAAGTGATCTTAAAGTTGGAGGCTCTATATTCATATAGGTTACGATTCTGGTCTCTTGGATCTAGTACAAGTTGGTTATACTAACTGAGATTGTGGGTGAGGCACTGTGCCATCCTTAAATCTGTTTCCTGTCCTGTAAACTGAGAGGTTGGATTACATGACCTCTTTTCTAGCTCTGGCAATCTGATTCTCTAAGAGAGAAGGCACAAGTATCCATGCATCCGAAAGTGAAATATTCCTGCCCTTCACACCTCTCTGGACCACGGTAGAGAGAAGGTCCCCTGTAGATGCCTGCCTTTCTCCTGCAGGATTAACTGAAGGGAGTGAGACCCAGTAGGAGGCCTTCCTTTAAGTGCCAAATCCTTTCTATTAAGAGGAAATTAAGTTTAAGTAAGGAGAGGCTCTAACTCTGACCCTGAATCTTGATAAACAAAAGACAGAAGGCAGGTATGGGGCAGGGAGGAATATGATAAGCATGTCCCCACTTCAGATAGGGCACACTTTCAGCTTTGCCCTAGGGAGTCCCATGTAAGTAGTAGCTTCTAATCTAACATAACTATGTAAATGGGAAGAATAGAGCAAAGGACATGTAAATATTCCACAGCATTGACATCAATGTCCAATCAATACCCACACACTACTGTTTCATCCTACTTTAAGTCTATAGGTACCTATAAGAAGCCATGGTGGCAAGGGACACACCATTCCTGACTTCCTCCTCCCCAAAGTCGAAAAGAAGAGACAGTGAGACAGGAGCTACTTGGCTTCCTATAAATTGTTTTGTCCTTCCTCACAGCTGCAATCAGAAGCTAAGGGCTCCCGCAGGCCTTGTTCTGATCTGCTGCAGGCGATGGAGGGTTTTTGAAACGGAGAGGACTTGGCTGCAGCTCCATTTCAGCTGCCGCTGGGGCTGGCTAATGGGCTCATTCGGGAAGACCCCCGCCTGCCGCACTAAAGAGTCCCCTGCCGACCCCCTCCCCAGTCCCAACCCAATTAATAAATGGGGGCTCCCACTTTATGGCTCTAGGAGCAGGAACCAGAGATGCAAATGACCCCCAGGGAGGGACAGGAAAAGGCCTTCCAAGAATCAAGCCAGAGAATTGTGCATCCACAGGCACATGCTGCCACAGGCTAGTCATATCCCATTTTCAAGGCATTAAAGGGGAAGAAATTGACAAACCAAAACCAAAAAGTAAATTTTCTTTCCCAGATCCAGAGTAGACTAGCCTTCTTGAAGTTTGTGGGCACACCTCAGCAATGGAACTCTCTTGCCTGGTTCTCTAACATGAAATGGGTGGGGTGCAGGTTACCATCTGGACACACTGCATGCTCCACTGTTCTCCAGGGACAGCGCCTCCTGCTAGACTGCAATACTGAACGCAGGCACACCCATCAGTTGGCTAATAAATGCTTATTCCTTAAAAACAAAGCTGCCTCTTGCCAAACTTTCCTCATCAGCAGCAGCACAAATGTGTCCTGGGATCATCATCTGGAGGCCATCTTTGTCTTTCCCCTCACATCCAAACTGTGAGCAAGCCTAATTTCTATGGACCCCCTTCTTCTGATTTCCCTTTTCTTAGTCTAGTGCAGGCCTTACTACCTCAGATCCGGGCAAGAACAACATTCTACAGAACTCTGCAGTGGCATAGTCCTTGGCATAAGTTTCATCTCTTCAAGCTCAATTCTCTGTTACTGTTTACCAAACCAAATTTCAACTCCTCATTCAGAGGGACTGGAGATGTGGTTCAGTGATAGAGCATTTGCCTGGCATCTATCAGGCCCTAGATCCCCCACACCACAAAATAAACAACAACAAAAATCCCAAACAGAAAAACCCACATAGCTCCAATTCCTCAATTCAGGCCAAAAGATTGCACCTCCAATATCATTTCCTAACACCCCTTTCCCATACCATCTTAGACAGTCAAATCATTTCCCTGTGCACAAAATACATTTCCATGTCTCCTTGCTCTGTTCACCTTTCTTTCACTTTAAAAGAATTGTTTCCAATTAACTCCACTTTTTCTAATTATTTGCTTTGGCTTCCTCTTGTTAGTATACTCTTACTTTATAACTTGCCTTAATATGCTGACTTAAAAATATGGCTCCCCATTCCCCACCCAAGCATAAGACTCGTCTCTCACACTAGGCTCAGAAGCTTCCTAAAAGTGGGACCTCCCTTCAACCTCTTCCTACTCTCAGATCTACTATACTCAGAACATAACTCTGCTAATGATTTTACCCCTCCTCACTGAAGCAGTCTTCATGGTATAACTCCTGGGATTTTATCCCAAACAACCAAGAGGAATACAATCTTAACCTGTCCATTTTCAGACTCCTACCTGCCCAAACTTAACACTCTTCAAAATCACAAATTCAGTTTCATGATTTTAAGATGTTATGAATAAACAAAAATCTGAAAAAAAAAAAAAAAGTACAGTCACCAAAGAAATTTATCTCCTTGATTCATAGTGTAAACGCTATTTTCTCTGAGGACACCTTAGGATGAAAAGGTCTTATTTTGTTCTCTTAAGATTAATCCTATATTCTTGGTTCATGACTTGACTTTCTAGAATGAAAATCAATCTCAGTGCCAAGAGTAAGTTTGCTCCCTATAAGACCTGTCTCTGATCATCGTTTTATGAAGTCTCTAGGAATGGAGAAGTTAATCACCTTTCAATTTTCTGGTTCCTTAGATTAACCTGAATCTCAAATGCTGACTTCTTCATTTCCTCTAGGTTAGTCCTGTGTGGTAAGAAAGGAAAAAGTGGTCTACCACTTCTCTTTATCTTCTATATATTGCTCAGAACAATAAAAGGGATGTCTTTTCTTTCCAGCCCTTGGCCTCAAGATGCCTAAGAATCAAGACACTAAAAGTAAAGCCCTTAATACAGTGCCTGACACATAGTAATACTTAAGGTTAATTCACTTTTTCTTCTTTCTCCCAACACCAGTTTGTCCACCTTTCTAAAATTCTTTTTATACTGGCCAAAGATGGCATTGAACTAAACAAACTAATGTCCTTTTGTAGCACAAACATTCTGGAACTCTGTTTTGTCTGCTTTTCTATGCACTGCCCTCATTCATCAAAAATAAGGGGAAGAGGAATAACATTAGTTTCCAGGTTGACCTAAAATATATAAAGCCACTTGGAGAGTCTTAAAACTTGAAAAATACAATTTTACCATGATGACCTTTTCTTACTCCTGAATTATCCTCTTCAACTAGGTAGCTAACAGTGCTAAGCAAATGTCTCATAAGTTATTTGCTTAATATTGTTTATATTCTTTATTTTCTGTAGAAAAAATGTCTTTAAACTATGGCCCAGCTTAAGGGTTCTAGGCCCATCCTCCAACCCTAAAGGTAATACTCCTGTGAATCAAGGGTAACTCTTTACTCACAGAGGTACCTTAGTGGAACCTCACTGGAGTAAACTGTGAACCTCTAGAGCAATCACCCCCTAAATTTCACTAGCCCAACCATAATTTTTCTTTCCATCCCATATCCCTCTCTTTCTGCAGACCAGCTACCAGACTGATCTATTTCTCCCTTCTTACCCTTATTTCTGCCTCCTTATATTGCTTCATTTTATATGTGACCTTGGTCCTTTAAAAGAAATTGCAATTAGTGCAAAGTCAAACTTAGAAGTTCCTGAATTAATTAAAGAGACCAGGCTCTTAAGTTTTCTCTAAGTTTAAAATTTTATCCTGTTTTCCCCAGGCAGGAATGCATTTAAAATTGCATTAGTATGGTGCAGTTTTTTGTCTGTAAGCTGATCCTCACCAAGGATGTAGATCATTAGGTATTGTTGAAGTTCTGAGACAGAAGGGAGAAGGATCTCCTCCCAGAGACAATCTGTCAGATAGGCCCCTCAGGTAGAGAAGACATGATCCAAGATCCAGACTTTGTTCTTCACTTAGCTTACAACTAAGAGTTTGTGATCTTTTTAAAGGCTTTTTCATGCTGCCTTCCTCAAGGATGGTATAGCATGGATAAAATATCCCTATTGCTTTGGAACTATCAATTCTCTCTTTAGTTTACAACTATGCCAGAGCAAGACATAAAAAAACTACTTCCAGATCCAAGGGAACCTATTTCTAAATTAACTGACTTCATGGCTATATCCTCTCATTCCAAATAAGTATTTTATAAAGCTGAGGACTACATGATGAGAAAACTTCACTAACAATTACCCATCTAGAGGGTATTAAGGACTAAATCCACTTTAGCCTCTTCATTGCAAACTCGGATGCCTAACTTTTGAGATAAGAGATATGAGAGCAATCCAGTGGTCAAAGCATTTTAGCACCCAAAGTGATTAATCACCAGGGCAAAACCCCCCGCAGGCCTTATCTGTTTTCTCTTGGATACCAGTCTTTTTTTCATCAAGCTTTAGTTCCCACAGACACCATCTGCAACTGAACTTAGAAATGTTACAAGCAGAAGCAACAATTTCAGCATAAGGGAGAACATGATAAAGAGGTGAAGGTTCAAAGAGGGGAAACAGGAAAACTGAAAGGACTCCCTGGCTTCCATGACCAGAAAAAGAATCTCTTGTGCCCCACATAACATGAATTAAAAGCTCCTTTCATAGCTCTTGGCTATGAAAGATAGTATGGTTATTTTGCTCTTTTCTACCAACCCATAAGTTGAGGATCTGAATAGACATTTGTCTTCTGAATCACCTCTAAAAGGTGCTTCAAAATGATGAAACAAAGGAGGCACGGTGGCAAACTCCTGTAATCCCAGGTACTCAGGAGGCTGAGGTAGGAAGATGGCAAGTTTGAGGCCAGCCTGGGCAACTTAGCAAGAACTTGTCTCAAAAAAGGAGGGGAGGCGGGGCTGTGGATATAGCTAAGTGGTAGAGCACCCAATCCCCAGTATCACCAAAAAGCCAAAACCCAAAACTAAGACAGCCATCATTAAATACCCAGCAGGATTAAGTAATCAATACCTATGGTAGTGGTTCATCACTCTAGTTGGATGGTGAGTAGAGCAAAAACAAGAAAAAAGTGGGTGAATAGGTGAGAGATAGCTACCTACAATTAGAAGTGTAGGTATTGTACTCCCCCAAAGTCTTCCAACCCTGGCTGGCATACTCTCTCACCTAGAGTATTCACAAGGCTGTAGAAACACATCTGGAGTTCCTCCAGATGAAAAATGCCATATGCTGGACAAGAAAATCTACCAAAGTGCCCAGGAATGCTCACCTTGCCTCTCAGAACAATCAGAACACTTGGCAGTCCCTCTCCCTTGGAATGGTAGCATATTTCCTCACTGACGGATTCCCCCTTGCATTCCACTTAGCCCTTGCAAATAACTATACTGTGAAGTCACTCAAAAGCTAAAAAAAAGTCAAGTTATAGGGTAATCTTTAATAATAAAGATTCCAGTTTAATAACAAAAATTCCAGTTTAGCACTAAGAGCATTCACTGTTAACTTCTTTGAGGCAGTGGCCTTACCGTACTAAGGATGCTTATCTGGGAGAACAGTGCCTAAGAAATTTAGGTACTGAAAAGTATGGTTTCCTAATCAGAAATGGCCTTGGGCATGATAAAGAAAAATGTCCAGGATAGTTAGGTTCTCAGTCTTTAAGCCCAGATTTGAAAAGACAGCCACCACTATGAGAACAACGTGAGCTCACATCCCTAATCATGAACTTGTAACATATAGATATAAAACTGGGCTGGGGCTGTAGCTCATGGCAAAGCACTTGCCTAGCATGTGTAGGCACTGGGTTCCATCCTTAGCACCACATAAAAATAAACAAAATAAAGGCATTCTATTTACAACTACAAAAAATATTGATGTAAAACTAATTATTTTTTTTCTGGAGACTAACCAGAACACCTGATTCCAGGAACAGGAACAATCTTGAGCTTTCCATTCTCCTGGGTAAAGAGGACATGACTTAACCCAAAGGCAAGGCAACACCAAAAACTGAAGATTCAAAAACAAGCTGGCAAACCCAATCAGCAATTTTTAAATTCAACTTCCTCCTAATTCCCCTTATTCTCGTGTACCCCTTGAACTTGTACAAATTGTTTGCCCCACTTACAACTTCCAGATACTTATCCTCCTATTCCTTTCTCCTGATGGATTTTATTTGTCCATCGCCTATTTGTCATAACTACCAGGATTGTAGTACAGAAGAAAATTTATCCTCAGTGTTCTAAACCATTAAAGGGTAGGGAAAATAATTCTCTGCTCAGGTGGAGATAGAAAAGATTTTAGAAATAAAGTTTTGCTTTTTTGGTATTGGGGATTGAACCCAGGCGCACGTAACCACTGAGCCACATCCCCAGACTTTTTTTGAGCCAGGGCATTGCTAAGTTGCTTAGGGTCTAAGTTGCTGAGGCTGACCTTGAACTTGAGATCCTCCTGCCTCAACCTCCTGAGTTGCTGGGATTACAGGTGTGTGCCACTTGATTTTAGAAACAATAGGGACTTTAACCTTTAAACAACACTGATTCACTTCCGAGATTGGCAGTGTATCAGGAAATCTCAAGAGCTACTAGGTACACTAATGCCCATGCTGACCCTGCTGTATAACACCATGGGAACTGGGTTGGGGTGGGATGGTGGGGAACCTGGTTTAAGAGACTATTCTTTGGATCTAAAAAGCTTCTTACCAACTTCCCTTGAAGACTGTTGAGCTCAAACCCACTTACCTCTCCTGTCAGGAGGAGTTAGGGTACATGAAGCTCAACTCTTTTGATGGCTTAGTGCCACCAATATTTGTGTAACTGTTTAGTTCTATTTAAAAAAAAAAAAATCATGTTTTATGAATTTCCCTAACTCTTTTTATTTTTATGTTTTATTCTCTAGTTTCTAGTCTAGTTTTTTCAAGCACCTCTTTAAAAACCCTGGGAAAGTTTTTTGGTAGTTTGAGTCTATAGCGATTTTGAGACAGAGAACCCCTAAGATAAAGTGGAGGAAAAATGTCCTTTATACACAATTAGATATGCTCAGAAGGTACAGAAATTAGAAGTAAATGCAATGGAGCAAAAGTGGTATAGTAACAGGAAATATTTAATTTTCCAATCTCCACTTTCCATTTTTATAAACTGAAAGAAAAAAATTTAATATATTACAAAATATCTGTACATAGACAAGGTACACCCAATGGGGGGGGGGGCAAAAACAAGAGAGAGAAAGGAATACAGTGTCAGGAACCTATAAATCAGGGAGAATGAGGTGGCAACTGACACTTTACTGATGCAGCATTCTCTCTCAAAACCTGCTGGTAACCATTTTAGCACTGTAACTATATATGCATATTATATACACACACACATACAAGTGGTTGGGTGATGTCTATGGCATAAGCTAACAGAAGTCCTACTTACAAATTTGTGCTAACTGCCCTGCTTTAAACATTTAGATCTGATGTTGTTTTCAAATCCTTATGGTTCCTATGGACAGTTGAAGAAAATACTAAAGAAACTGGGTCAAGCAAATTTGTTTTCAAAATCATGGTCAAACCAGTTTTGCCTCTCATTCATGAACAGAATCAGATTTCTCATCTGTTCAAAGTAATGTATTTAATAGACTTAATATCTTCCATGGTACAATAGTTAAGACAAAATCAAAACCACTTTAGAATGGAATTAATCGGATTTGTAGCTTTTCAATAGTCAAGTTGAAATTCAGCCAAACCTTTACTTCCATCATGTTTATAGATAACATAAGCTGAAAAATTATGAAATACCTTTTCTTCCTCCACACAGATTCCAGGATATTTAAATGAGATCTTTTTCCCCTCTGCTTTCAGAACTAGTCAAAAATTCCCAAACTTTTTTTTTTTTTTCCCCATTTTAGAGATTAGACTCCCAAAATGGGGGTGGGGGTGAGATGGGACCATACATACACATGCACACATTCACACACACACACACACACACACACACACACACACCCTTCCCTATCAGGGATGGGGGAATGGAAGCTTAAGTATATTATTTAGAATATTTGGCATAATTAAAAATAAGGAGTGGGAGAGGGGAGGGAAAAACATTATTGGTGACTGCTGATAACCAAAATACAATGAAAAATATAGAGAATTTTATTCATATTTGATGGGAAAACAATTCTTTTTTTCACTGAACAGATACTTTAAAAAGTATCCTGGGCTCAGCTTCTTTAATCAAAAACAGGGGAGGGGTGCCCAATACCTCAAATTCAAATATTGTAAAATACAAAGGCCCACGTCTGAGGACTAAGTCAACAGACAAGAGGTTTAGATGAATTTTAATGCAATTTACTGATAGTATATCAGTGTGCCTATCAAATCTAATTTGACACACTGGTTTAAAAAGTCATTAAGCCAAAATGGCTAGAAGGTTCTCTTATTAATCAATGTTTGGCCCTGAGGGCAAGGCCAGACCAAAAACCAGAGAATAATAAACAAATACACACACCAATATCTACCTATTTCAGTAACAGGGGAAAATAATCTTCATGTAAGTATCTGAAGAGGGTTCTTTTTTCATTTAAGTTTTTTTTTTTTTTAATTAATGCACCTTTCTGTCATAAGTAGATTTTATTTTTTAATATAAGAACTTGGCATTGAAACATGAAACTTCACTTTAGCTTTGAAAACTATTCTCCAGATTCTAAAGAATGTTTGCCTTTTCTTTGTAAAAGGGGGCTAACCTACATTTCACAAAGGTCTAAGTCTGTGCAGATAAATTATGACATGTATCTGTTTTTAAAATACTTCATATGCTGGTACTCTTAGAAATGGAAGCCAGAATGAGAAGCCTCCCAAGTTATCCAATCCTGAGAGTTTTTCTCTTTTCCATTTCCTGCTTATGATAAGGCAAAGTTCTTGCCAGAATGTCATATTTTAACCCTTTTACCAAAACCAAAACCAAAAACCAAATCTCTCTGGAGGAAAATCCCTAAATAATTGAAAGGCTATACATGCTGGGATGTGTACATGTCAATACTGTTTTTTCTTTTTCTTTTTTTTCACAGTATGCTGTTTTTAAATTATTTTTTAAAAAAGGTATCAGGTGTTGATGTATCTTCAAAAAAATACCACCCTAAACTAGGTTACATTTCCATGTATTTTCAGGATTTTTTTCCTCTTTGACAATATCACAATGCTCTGTTTGAAACTTTTTTTTTCCTTTTTTGACATAAAAATATATGTGTAAACAATACGCTAACTGCTCTTATTAGCCCTCTAGGTATATGGAGGCATCATCTTTATAACCATAGCTCAGCAGCAAAGTCCTAGGCTGTCCACATTTACAAATCAATTTCCCCATCAGAACATGGTTTTTAAAAAACAAAACATTTTAGAATTGAAGAGTTACAGAGAACAATGTAGGAGTTTGAATTTCCTTTCCTTTATTAAAAAAAAAAAAATTATACCAGGTTCTTGGGCATCTCAACCATTTTTTTCCAAACAAATGCCTCAAAAACAGAGAGAGGGGGAAAGAGGGAATGAGGTAGAGGAGGAGGGGCCAGAGGTAAAAAGAGAGACAGCTGGGGGGGGGACATGAGATGGAGGGAAAGAAAATGGGCAAAAGGAAAATAACTGGGCAAGTTTACCTACTTGCCCAAGAATGCCACTTTCTACAACCTGCTTTACGTGCAGGGAGAGGGGCATATCTTTTGTCAAAGTGGAGTAAACTTTAAGGATGAGTAATTTATTTGGAAAAAAGTTACAGTCAAGATGCTCAATTGGGGGAGGGGTGTTCACTTAAAAGCAAAAATAGTGAGATGGTGGAGAGGAAGGAAATTTTTATTTAAATCAGCCAGGCCACTGTTTTCCTTCAAGCAAAAGCCTAAGAGCAGTTCAAATTTTGTGAACACTATTCTCTTTATAGGGGAAAATTCTAATTAAAATTCAAAAGAAACCATTTAAAAAAAAACAAAAACAAAAACAAAACCAACCGAAAACCCAAAAACTTTAAAAAACCAAAGAGAGCCTCTCCTGAGCCATCTCAAAACAAACTGTTCTCTATTCTGCTCAAGAAGTGCAGGCAATAAGCTAATATAACCTTTACTTTTCATTTAATGACCCTCTTCCATTTTCTCTATTATATATCCTAGGCAGAGTTGAAGTACATGTTCCGGTTATAGCCCATCCAGGGGGAACTGGTGCCCACATCATTATTTTCTAAGTCGCCTGCTAGTAGCAAGTGAGCAAGGAATACAACGGACAGCTTTGCAGTAGCCAAATGCAGATGATTACCTCGCTCTGGCAAGTGATTTCATTAAAGGTTCAGAGGACTGGATGAAAAGATGGATAGGGAAGGAATCTTTCAAAACACTGAAGTTTCTGGGTTAGTAAGGAACTCCTCTCCCTCTTCCCCCTCTTGGTGGGACTCTTGTAGGCCCCCGATAGAGTTTTCCATAAGTAGAAGACTGAGTTGGGGCCCCCCAGGGAAGGCTTGCTCCTGAGCTGCTGGCCCCAGTGGTTCCTGGCCCCAGCTCCCCATAGTTTTGTAATTTGGTCTCTGCATGTACCACAGAGTTGCTGCTTCCCTCAGCCTTCAGGAATGGTTGCCCGACCACCGAGTGTAATGCTATGGGAACCCTGGCAAAACGGAGGTCCTGGTCCCCTGGGAACTGCACTGACCCTGTGCCCTGGTAACTGCTGGACTCCCCAAGGTGGCTCACAGAGCCTGAGAAGGTCCTGTTCTTCACCAGGGTCTGGACCAAGGATTCTGTCAAGGCTGGACCAGAGTTGCGTTCATCAGTGTCAGTGGCACTGAACCCTGTTTCAGGCCCATCAGTGTTTCCATAAGTCCTGTTTGGATGGGGTCGGGTGGAGTACTCCATTGGTCTCAAGGCCTGGTGCTCATGTGGCAGGTGGCCAGGAGGCTCTGCTTCAGGCTGGGATAAAAGTTGCAGCAAGGCGGCTGTCACGGCGGGGTTCAACTCCTGGGGGGCGCTGGAAAGATCGCCTTCAACCAGAGGGGGTGGAGGTGGCGGCGGTGGAGGTCCAGGGGGTTCAGGGGGCCTCTTCTCTGGTGGAAGAATGTGAGGAGGACATGCTGTGGAAGGGTTACTTCTTTTAAACACCATCTTAAAAATCACATGTGATTATAAACACAAACACACACTCAAGCACACAGACACACACTGCCCAACATAAACAAATATCAATACAAGTAATCAGATATATATAGAATAAAATCTTGGGATCAGGGAATTGTAATTTATAAATAAAACCAAGTGATTAAAAGTAAGACAGATGCATTCTGGCCTAAACAGTTGGTGATCAAGTTTCAAACGATTGTCCTGATTTTTGTCTGAGATTTCCTCCATGTCCTTAAAGAACTGTTCTAATATATAAGACTGTTGGCAACCTCCCCATCCCTTTTTGCTGTTGGAGCAAAACATTATTGAAAATAAAGCAGTAAGAAAGATGAGAGGGAACAATATACATGCTGTGGTCACATTTCTAGGACATAATCTTGCTGTACAACAGACACCTTGCATGGACTTGGCTAACACAATTTACAAAACATTTGATGATATAAGGTTAACCTGAAATAGAACTTAAAGAATATACAGGAAAATGAGATAAAGTGAAACTTCTCATTATCATCATGTATAAAAATACACTTGCTTCTTGAAACTTCAGTTACCTCTCCCCAAACTCATATCCTCAAGAAATGGATATTAACCACCACACTGTCATTCAGTTTACTTACTATGTTATAGCTATTATAAAGACTAAAGTACTCTTATATCAAAATTTTCTATTTTGTTTTCCTACCTTCAACATTTTTTCCACGCTATGAAAAAAATCACATAGTGGTGTCATGCAGAATGGGTTGCTAATAAACATCTGTTTATCCTGGAGACAGTCAAGAACTTAGTCCTCAGAAATGTATTGAATTGATACTACAATCTGCCTTTAGAAAGGTTTTTGTCTTTCTTGAATCACTTCCCCAGACCTCGTTTTTTCTACTGCTGCCTAAATTTGCATAAGTTTGGCAATCTTTTGGCTGATAATGATCTCCTGCCAAAGGCAGGAGAGGAGACAAGTAAAATGGTATGAGTTTGAGGACATAAAACCACTAAGAGAAGTACAGTCAGAACAATGCCTTTAGAGAATGGGGAGTCACTCTGCTGAAGAAAAGGCTTAATATTTTGGATATCTCCCAAATGATCAATTTTTCTTTTCCCCATGAAAGCATATTTTAAAATAAACATAACGTGATTCATTCATTATCTGACCTAGGGATATAAAGTCATTCATTAGACTATTCAAAAAGTTTTTAGTTATAAGTAGATATATTTTCGTAGCATATTTACCTTGATTATATTTTGTAAATACAATCAGCAAACAAGTCTGTATTCTGTAAGCATGCAGATAAAAGCACTCTGAAAACACTACAAAATTTTTAAAGTTGTGCAGTATTAGGATGAATCAGGTGCTATATGTAACATACAAGCACGATGACCAATCGTCCCAGTTTTCCTGGGATTGAGGGGGTTTCCACTTTAAGTGTTAAAAAGAAGACAGAACAGGGATGAGATGTTCACCTCATATGTAGCACCCAAAGAGCTATTTGTTGACTGACTGGCTGGTTGACTAGGTGGCAGGGGAAAATGAATCTGAAGAAAATAATAGCCATGGAAAATCCACAAATTACAAAGCAGATATCCTGAAAAAAGATGGGCTAAATGCAGTATAAGCATCCATGATTTTAGAGCCTTTTTTCTTATTAAGTTGTTGAGGCTGATCTTGAATTAGTAACCCTCCTGCCTTAGCCTCTTGAGTCAGTTCCTGGGATTATAGTTGTGTGCCACCATGCCAAGCAGTACCTATTGGTATTAAAAGTATTTCGGGGCCTGGGAATATAGCTCAGTTGGTAGAGTGCGTGCCTTGAATGCACAAGGCCCTGGGTTCAATTCCCAGCACCACAATAAATAAATAAATAAATAAAATCTCTAGATTCTGAAAATAATGACTATAGCAAACACATTTTTTAAAAATGAAAGTATTTTGGGACTCTACATAGACTGGAACACTTTTTTTTTTTTTTAAATACTGAGGGTAAGCAACTTGAAAAATGCGTAATTGCAAAAGTGGGTAAATCTAAACTTATATTCTTTCAGCTATTCAATTTTTCATATTTCAACTTTGCCTTTTATATAGATGTCTGTTTCTCAATAGAACTAATTCGGGGGAATCAAATTCTTTCACACATATAAAATGAAAATTCTATTTCAAAGTAACAAAGCAGATGGATTGTGAAGAACTATTTAATCAAATTTCTTAAAGGAATTAAAAATAAAGTACGAATTACAAATCATATTGCTCTTAAAGTGTTCATGCTGCCAATCCTTAACAGTTCCATGCTAATGGAGGGAGGTATTAAGTAAATATAAAAAATAACTTCAAAACTTTTGACTCATTAAATTTTAACCATCACCCTTTCCCAACAAGTACAGAATAACTAAACAGTAACCAAACTGATAGGTGTCACCTTCTCTGGTTTACACAGTCTGCCCTCTGGTGGAAGTGCTAATGAACAGTGAAATGGCCAAATAAAAGGCATCAGGAGAAATAAGAACATGGGAGACACTGTAGAGACAACTGGATAATCAAGGGGTGACTACAATAATTATTTGTGGCACTTTTCTACTCTATGAGATGTAAATCCAGTGATTTCTAGTCATAGGCCAGGTTTTAATCTTAGTTCAATTTCATCATGTGGTTGATAGTATGTTGGCTCAATTCTGGGTAAATTTCTTTCAGTCATTATATTTAATTTGACCCACTTCTTTCAGGTATTTTGATTAGAGCTGAGTTTTAGGAGGGTGCAGTGGGGGCAGGGGTGTCAGAACCTTAGAGATGAGACAAACAAGACTATTTTTTTTTGTACTGTGGACTGAACTCAGGGGTACTTAACCATTGAACGACATCCCCAGCCCTTTTATCTTTTATTTAGAGACAGGGTCTCGTTGAGTTGCTTAGGGCATAAGTTGCTGAGGCTGGCTCTGAACTTGCAATCCTCCCGCTGCAGCCTCCTGACCCTGTTTTAATTCTACATAGCTTTATCCAGTTACTCCATGTACTGGAGTCTCTTAAATTAAACAATTGGAATACAAAACAAAACAAAAAAATTTGAATCGTGACAGAGTGGCAAAGTGATAAAGAGAAGTATAAGTACATGAGTTTTAGTTTTTGGCTCTCCTAATATTCAGAAAAGGTACCATAGGTGGGTTTTTTAAAACTCCCTGGACTGCAGTTTTCCTATCTGTAAAGTAAGGGGTTAATTTTATTATCTTCCAGTTTTAAAAATCTTTACATATGAAAAATAGTTTTATGTATTTGATCTCATAACCAGTGAAAATAAAGAATATACTTTCTGCACCATCCTATATGAAATGTGAATGCAGGACCCTAAAGTTGAACGTTAGTATATCTCTTCAGCCCTTGTGCCTCTTCTTATTCCCCAATTCATGGGGTCTTCATGGACAGTGAAAATTTCCAAAAAGTTGAAAACACTTTCAGAGAAGTAAGATTTTGCAAATAGACTGTAAATCAGAATTGATTAGAGAATTTAAATATCTTTTCCCTCTAATAAATTGCATGTTATGGTCATGTGACATCAAAGTAAAACATTCCCTTTTTCACCCCACCCCCTCCCCTATAATGCTTACTTCCTGAACTGGGGTCCATTCCACTGTCTCTTTCAGGAACATAGATTTAAAGGAATCATTCTTATATGCTATTTTGGGGGGAAAGGAAATGTATGGTATTAATGATCTACTTAGAATCATTCCCAACTTATTCTTCAGGAAATTAAAATGATATTTTATTAGGGTTTTCTTGTCTGTATCTTCCAGGTAAGACTTGTATCAGCATCCACTCCACTAGAAGTAAAGAAGTACAATCTGATAATGGTTTGTTTGGAAGTGAGATTTTCTAGCACAAGTGGCCACCATATACAGTGGTTCAAGATCCATCACTAGCTATGGTTGTGGTTTTCTTGGGAGGAACACGGGGATTTTACTTACCTACATTCTACGAAGTAGAAACAATAAATGAAAGGTGCTTTGTGAAGTTTTGAAACTTAAATAAAAGAAGCTGGATAAGAAATACATCATTTGATGCTATGTTCTCCTGTAGACTAGGTTACAGAAAAACTGCCTTTGATGTGAAAAAGAAAATGTTAGAGATTTTAAGAGGATCAACAGCACCTGAACTCAATGAGATTCATGACCGGTCTGTTTACCTGCTGCCTCCTCCTGTGGCATTGTGGGAGTTCTTCGGGGCCCCTGTGGCCCACTATTCTTGTCACTGTTGTTTTCCTCCAGGTTGCCTGCTGGCTCCTGGGTTTTCATCAGCTGACTCAAGAGAACTGCCAACATATTCTGCATGTCAGCTGGTGTGCTTGAAGCTTCAGGGGTTGTCTGTTCTGCTGAAGGCAGGACCACAGGAGCAGGAGGTGCCTCTTTCAAAGACTCCTCTGGGGCTATGGACTCTGAGTCTTGCTGCTGGGAAGTTGCTTCTGTCAGGGCACTGATAGATTGGTTCAGGGCTTCCAGCTGCTGTTGCATCTCTGGGTTGGAGTGGATGTTAAGCAGCTGTGCCATCTGAGGGATGCTCAGGTCAGTTTGGCTCTGTAGCAGGTTCAATAACACTGCCAATTCACTTTGATTCAGCTGTTGTGTGATGTCACCTAGGCCTGTGGGGATAAAGTGGAGCCAATGTAAGAGAAGGCAAGGGTCAGTGAAAGGCAGACAAGGGCCCTCTGCCTTCTTCAACTAGCAAAGTGACTATAATATTTAAGGAATAAAGTTTTATTTTGACTATCTCATTTTTCATGCCTTGAACTATCATGATACCATGTCTTTCTTTATAATTTTGCTTAAATATATAAGGATTAACTAAAACATCTCTGTATTGTGCATAAAAGTGATTTCATTTTAAGGGCTGGGCATGTGGGACTGGGGATATGGCTCAGTGGTAGAGTGCTTGCCTAATATGTGAGGTCTTGGGTTCAGTCCCCAGTACCCAAAACAAACCAACAAACCAACCAAATATATATATATATATATATTTCATCTGTATATATATATATTTCATTTGAATATATATATTTAATCTGTATTCTCTTTTTTTTATCTGTATTCCCCTTTATTTGGTGATACTGGAGGACTGAACTCAGGGCCTCATGTTTGCTAGGCTAGGCAAGAGCTCCACCAAAGGGTTATATTCCTAGGCCACTTATCTATATTTTTCAAGATCAGTGATTTTCAACTTTTACTATACATAAGAATTTCTAGGAAAGATTTTAAAGTTCAGATGCTTCAAGCTTTATCACTAGAGATCTAGCAACTATTTGAGGGTATTTATTTTTAAAGCTTCCTGGATGATTCTAATGTGTAGCCAATGTTGAGAACCACTGTTGGAGGTGAATGAGGAAGGGAAAGTGAATCAGAAAAAGATCTATGGTTCAGAGAAATTGATGGTACTACAGAAAAACTATTTTGTTATGATATTTCAACAGCTTTAGATAGATCAAATAACTATCTACAGAACTAAATACATTCAGCAATTGTGATATAACAATTAGATTCTAAGGTCTTATCAAATCTAATGTAGATGGGATTCTAAATCACATGTGTTATAAAGTCATGGATGAATCCTAAATTTTGCTTATCTAATTCACTGGTTTATATCACACATCTAATTAAGATATAACATTCCTTATTTCAAGGAAGAAAAATGGTACATCCTAGACTTTCTGAACCAAATATATAAAATTTGTCGTATATTCTTTCCAGAAATGAGAATATCAACCTCTGTTCTATTGCCTCACTTGACAAAAACTAAAAAGACACAGAAATATAAACTCCATTCTCCTTGCACATGACCTTCAAAATCTGCCAAAATGTGCTTAACTAAAGCACAAAGATCCCATTCCAGCACTGACCTATTGCATCCCCAGCCCCAGGCTCCACCTTGCCAGGAGCAGGCTGAGGTGGTGCTGGGCTACTGTTCTTCACAGGCTCAGCACTTGTCCCTGAGGTAGTTTCTTTCCGAGAGGCTTTGGATGGAGGTGGCTCTTCTACCACAACACCACTTTGTCGCTGCCTTCGCCGTTTCTTACTCCACAATTCATGGCAATCCTGCCAGTGAGGGAGACTGGAAAAGGACAAAGCAAAGGGAAACACAGTAGTGAGTGAATGAAGGAATAAAGGATTAAAATGGGAAAGCAAAGGGCATAGGAAGTGGGAAGAATAAGGAAAACATAGAAATTAGTAGACAGTAGCAATATATAAAGAACCATGGCAGATGACAGTCTGAGGAAATAAAAGTCCAAAACCCCAAAAGATTTTATACAGTGGGAAATGAGAATCTTGCTAATACTAGGGATACACCTGCTATATAAACTTCCATGTTCTATATATTGCTCTTCCTTGACATAACAGGAATAAAGGAGAACATTATTGGTCAAGTTTCAGCTGGGAATAAATAGAAGGACCAAGATTACTGGCTTCCTAATATCTGTAAGTCTAAGAAAGGTGGTGGTTTAAATCTTGAAACCATGTAAATACATCATGATTAAATTACTCTGTGCAAAATCAATTTGTCATTTGGTCTGTGTGAACCGAAGACAGTTCCCTCCTCTTCCTGTCCACTAAATTTCCATACCTAGACATCAACTTTTTCATATGTAGGGTTTAATACTATGTATTATTTGATGTATTTCCAGACCCCCCCATACTCAATAATGTAAACAGTACAAGTATGTCAAATCTTACTAGCAATCCCTATAACAGGAGTTCCCAAATTTCAATAAAAAGCTTAGGTGTTTCAGTCACATTCAGTGCATTGAAATTCTAGTCCCATAGATGAAGCTAGACATTTTTTTAGAGCAATTGGATTTTATTACTACCTAACTCATGTACTAAAATATTATCCATTTCATTAAGACATGCAATCTTTTTTAAGGTAAGAAAATACCCAAAAAAATCTGACACAAAATCTGTAACACTGTCAGTGATAAATTCAGAGATAAAAGACTTCTTTGTCTGTAGAGCCAGGATCCAACCCAGGTCTTTGCACATACAAGAGAAATGTTCTACCTCTGAGCTACATCCCCAGGCCTAATAAGATTTTTTTTTATGTGCCAGAATGTGGGAGATGAGTACAGAATCCCTGGAAATCCCACAAAATATAGAAAGTTCATAGGATTATGATGACAGAAAGACACAAAGACCTTATTTTTTAATCAATATGCCATGACCTGACAGTGATGCAAACTATTTGAAATTAGGACTATTCTTCCAAGTATGAGAAATACATGCTCACCATAGATATAGGTGATTCCAGAAGATAGAATGGTTAAGAACAAAGCTAAAAGAAATACTTTTAAAATATGGAATGCTTTACGAATTTGCCTGTCATTCTTGTGAGGGGGCCATGCTAATCCCTGTTTCTTTCCAATTTTAGTATATGTACTGCTGAAGTAAGCACTAGAAATACTTTCAAAGAGATTGTAAAGGGCAATATGCTGGGGATCCAGAGACAAAAAAGATCTTGAATCAAATCTAGAACAAATATGGTAGCTAAACCTATTCTTTGGTGGGTTTTTTTTTTTGGGGGGGGGGGGGTGAGGGGGACTGGGAGTTAAACCCAAGGCACTTTACAGTTAAGTGACAGCCCCAGTCCTTTTTATTTTGAGACAGGGTCTTGCTAAGTTGCTGAAGCTGGCCTTGAACTAGTCCTGCTTTAGCTTCCCAAGTAGCTAGGATTACTGGCATGTGACACCATGCCCAGCTCTATTCCTTGTTAAAAACAGCAAAACAATCTTCCTTATCAACCATAAAACTCAAGGATTCCTCTATATGTGAAACTTACTTAGCCATTTCCAGTTCTTTTTAAAATCCTATTATTTTGAGTTTCTCATATTCTGAGGTCTAGGGGAGGCTTAGGGTCGCTACACAGTTACCAGCACTTACTCTGGAGGAGCCATTTTGCTGAGCTCAACATCTTTAAGGAAGTCACTTTGCAGGGTCTGTTCAGCTGTGCAACGCTTGCTAGGATCTAGTGTCAGCATGTGGTCCAATAAATCAAGTGCTGCTGAAGGAATGCTGTGGAAAGAAAAAAAGAAAGGGTTAAGTCTGCAATGATCCTACTGTTCTCAGACCTTTTTGTCAAAAGGTCTCTGAATTTCCAGCTTCATGTAAAACTGAGGAAAGGGAGGTAAAAGTTGGCTAATGCAAGCAAACAGATTTGCTCTCACACAGGATTTAAGAGATGCTACAATCCAGGTAAAAAAAAAAAAAAAATAACAATGCCTTTCTCTCATTCCTTGAAGATCAAAAGGACGATGAAAAAATTTATTATTTGAAACAAAGTAGTTTTCTATTATCTAAAGCCTTTAAAAAATATGAGGGCTATGATAAAACTGACATACTGTTTAAAAATAAAATGTTTGCCAGAGTAAACTGGGACAACGATAACTCCATTGGCCAGGAAAAAGCCAAGTCTTAACACAAGCCAAACCAAAATTGAGATGTACATTTTTGCCAAACTCACAAAGAAAATTCTTCTCGCAAACGCCTTCTATATTGCTTCTTCGGTTTCATGGTGTTGAAGTAGGGTAGCTTGATAACATCAGGCCACACAGCTGGACAAGGGCTACCACAGAGACGGCTGAAAATGAAACAAAACAAAAAAAAAAAAGTAAAGAAATGAATCAACATCATGTATTCTGGAGGGTCTACAAACAGAAATTATTACTTTCTAAAGTGTGAAAACTCTGCTTATTATATTAGAGGGTACGCAGAAAGGTAAAATATGACCTTACTGCTTTAAGGACAGAAAGAATCGGTTATAAGACGAAATAAAATAATGGCATAATAATCCAAAATAATCCACATATTTGGTTTTAAAAAAATAAGAAATTTCCAGTACTGAGAATTGAATCCAAGGGTGCTTTACCACTGAGCTACATTCCTAATTCCCAAGTTTTGTTTTGTTTTGTTTTGTTGGTGGTGCTGGTGGTGCTAGGAATTGAACCCAGGGCCTAAGGTCCTATGCATGTCAGGCAAACACCCTCCTGCTGAGACACATTCCCAGCTCTTCCTTTTTCCATTTTATATTTTGAGACAGGGTCTTCCTAAATTGTTCAGGCTAGCCTTGAACTTGCAATCCTTCTGCCTTAGCCTCCCAAGTCACTGAAATCACATGTGTGACACTGCACCCGGAATAAAACATTTTTCTAATCCCTCACACAATTTTCACTACCAATTTCATTCTATTCGGTTAGTATTAAGTTGAAATACCAGAAATAGAGTTAATCTTATATATTGCCTACAGGAAAAGAAAGAGAACACAGCCTACAAGTGAAAAATTTGATAGATAATTGGGAGTTTACTACATAATAATGAGCTATATATTAACTATAAAATGTCTACATTTGCCTGTTGAATTCCTCCTTTCAATTTTATTAAGGGGGGGAAAAAGACTCAAATTTCATTCTAACCCCAGGCCTTCCCTAAATCTTCTATTATAGGTTCTATTTTAGAACTCTTTATATGTCATAAACTTTACTAAACTGAGGTTTTTGAAGGTAGGGACTTATTTGATTTATCTGAGTCCAAAAGTTTAATAGAAAGAGCAATTGACCGCATAACAGGCTCAATGTTTCTTTTCATTTCTTTTTTTGGTGCTGGGTATTGAATCCAGAACCTTGCACATGCTCGATCACTGAACCACCCCCCCACAGCCCACAAATTTAATGTTAATTTAACCTAACAATCAAACAAACATCCTGAAAATAGCATGCTTTTCTTTTTTCTTTTTTGGTTTGAGATGAAGTCTCACTATGTTCCAGGCTGGCCTGACCTCCCAGGATCAAGAGATCCTCGCACTTCCTGAGAGGGTGGGACGATAGGTGCCCGGTTAAAAAAACACTTTTATATTATGAAGAACTAATAAAAATATGCAAGATAAGCTGGGCCTGGTGGTGCACACCTGTAATTCCTGCAACTCTGGAAGTTAAAGCAGGACGATTGCAAGTTTGAGGTCAGCCTCAGCAACTCAGTGAGGTTCTAAGCAACTTAGTGAGACCTTGACTCAAAATAAAAAATAAAATAATAAAAAGGGTTGGATATGTAGCACAGTGGTAATGCACCTCTAGGTTCAATTTCCGGTACCCCACTCCACCAAACAAAGAAAAGGAAAAGTTAAAACTTAAAAATTAAGTGAAGGGACTAGGGATATAGCTCAATAGTAGGATGCATGCTTAGCATGAACAAGGTCCTAGATTCAATTTCCAGTGCCATAAAAAGAAAAAAGAAATAAAGCTTCCATAGATAATTTCTCTAAGTGAAATACAGTTTCTTTACATACATGGCCTAGAACAAAATAGAAGGTAAATTTGAGCAAAGAGAAAACTTTTACAATCATTTAGTAGGATGAATGGAAAGTGTTAGAAATTAAGAGGATTAGATTACCTATCACACCTGGGTACTCAATAGCACATGCACAGCTGTACCTGATCAGTTCTAGCTGAGCCAGTTCCAGATTGGCTTGAAATATAGGCTTCTTTGTGAACAGTTCCCCAAGGATGCACCTATAAGGAGTAAAATTGACAGGTCAGAAGAGAAATCCCTGGAGCCTATTTAAAGTGTGTCTCAATAAACGTTTATAGTATTGAACTGTATCTAGTATACTATGTTGTAAACTAGCCCAGAACTTCAGTGTCTGTGTTTCCTAAAACAATACAAAAAAAAAAAAAAAAAAAAAAAAAAAAAAAAAAATATATATATATATATATATATATTTTCTTACAGTGAAAACAGACAATATTAAGATTTTTAATTTGCCAGCAGATCAAACTTCCATTTGTAAAGGACAGTTCATAAACACAGAAAGGGGGGACAATAGTTTTTATTCCTATTATGCCACTGTAAATTATTAACTAAAGATAATTTTACAAGGATGCTCAGCAGTTTCTACAAGGGAAGTTAGTTTTTGTCATTAATCTGCTCTGTATAATATGTACTATACTATAGTCCCCTTGGCACTGTACTTGCAAAAAAACAATAATAATTATCAGTTAGAATCAGTTTTAATATGATTTTCAAGTAGATTATGCTTACACAAATACTTTGCCATTTTGAAAAGGACATTCAAGACTATATGAATATATTTACATAGTCTCAAAGCATCTCCCTAAAAATTATTAACTATAAGAGGAAAACCAGTAAGTTTAGTGGGGGGAAAAGACAACATCTTAATCAAGTGACAAAAATTAATATCACTACTAAAAGCAAACAAAATCCATGTAAATACACACATGATACCCTAAGAGAAGTATAATATTGCTTATGGTCAGGCACAGTATTACACACCTATAATCCCAGTGACTTGGGAGCAATTTAGCAGGACCTTGAGCAACTTAGTGAAACTCAAAATAAAATAAAAATGAAAAATAAAAAAAGGGCTCAGTGGTAAAGCACCCCAGGGTTCAAACCCCAGCATAACAACAACAAAAAATTGCTTATGAAACATTACATTCAAAAATGGGTAACCTAGGCTGGGGATGTGGCTAAGTGGTAGAATGCCTGCTGGCATGCTTGAGGCCCTGGGTTCAATTCCCGGCATTGAGGAAGGAAAAAAAAAAAAAAAAAGTGTGTAACCTGAATCTATATAGTAGAAGATTTATATTCACCTATAATGCAAATGCCATGAAAAACAAAGAAAGGTTACAAAACTGTTGCAGAATAAAGAGTTTTAAAAATGACAACTAGCCAGGTGTGGTGGCTCACATCTGTAGTGTGAGGAGGCTAAGCTGAGAGGATCACTTGGACCCATGAATTTGAGACCAATCTGAACAATACAGCAAAACTCCATTTAAAACAAAACAAAACAAAACGAAAAAACTAAAAAAACCAAGACAACTAAGTATAATTCATGAACTTAAATTGGCATATTCACCTTCCCTGCAGGTGCTAGGGATTGAACTCAGAGCCTCAAGCTTGACAAGTGAACACTCTATCACCAGCCCTCATGATCCTAGACAGGACACTGAATTGGGGGTATTGTTTCTAAGATATTACTAGGGTACTAATAAAACTGAAATATGAAATGTACAGTATTAAATAAAAATAGCTTATCAATGTCATATTTTCTGGATTTGATCATTGTACTGTAGTTATACAAGAGGGTTCCTTTGTTTTTAAGGGCTATACATTAAATATTAAGAGGGAAAGGGCAAGATATATGGAACTTACTTCAAAGAAGTCTGGAAAAAATATGATAAAAAATATAAATTCTATGTATATTTGTGTTACATGATATATACCTGTGTGCAAATGTAGCAAGATGTTAAAAATTAGTGTTTCTAGTCAGGCTTGGTGGTGCATATCTATAATCCCAGCTACTTGGGAGGATGAAGCAGAAGGATCACTTGATCCCATGAACTGGGACAACAAGGTAAGTTTCTGACTCAAAAACAAACAGCCATCACAGAGGCTCAAGCCTGTAATTCCAGTGACATGGGAAGCTGATCTCAGGTTTGAGGCCAGTCTCAGCAACTTAGTGAGACCCTGTCTCAAAATAAAAAATTAAAAAGGACTGGGGATGAAGATTAGTACTATAGCAACCCTGGGTTAGACCTCCACTACCCAAATGAACAAACACAACAACAAAATAAGTGACTCTAGGATGAATGAATCTCAATTGATGTTGAGTAAAAATTGCCATATGGGGGTGTATATATTGATTCCACTTACATAAAACTTCAGAAATAGAAATTAGTGGCAGAAAACAAAATAGTTTGCCTGGAATGGGATGACATAGGTACAAGAGAAGGATTATAAAAGGGTATGAAGAAACTTTTTAGGGATGATCATTATTTTGACTGTGGTGATGGTTTCACTGATGGGTACATTAGATAAAAAACTTTTCAATTGTATAATTTAAACATATGCTGTTTATTGTATACGTCAATAAAAAGCTTTAAAAATTTTAGTCTGGGATGTAGCTTAGTGGTAGAGTGCCTGCCTACCATGTGTGAGGTCCTGTGTTCAATTCCTAGTGCTGCCAAAATAATTTAGTGAATCTGGGCAGGTGTAGGGGGCATATATCTGTAATCCCATCTCCACAGGAAGAGGAAGGAAGATTACAAATTCAAGGCCAGCCTGAGCAATTTAGCAAAAACCTGCCCCAAAATAAAATTTTATTAAAATGGCTGGGGTGTGCTTGCTTTTGCAGCACATATACTAAAATTGGAAAAATCAAGAGATTTTTATTTTGTAGCCCTGCACAAGGATGACATGCAAATTTGTGAAGCAATTCTTTTTACTTTTTCTTTCTTTTTTTTTTTTTTTTTTAAAGCACTGGGGACTGAACCCAGGGGCACTTTATAACTGAGTTATACCCTCAGCCCTTTTTTTCAATTTTGAGACAGGGTCTCACAAAGTTGCTTAGAGACTTGATAAACTGCTGAAGCTGGCTTTGAACTTGCGATCCTCCTGCCTGAACCACCTGAGTCACTGGGATTACAAGTGTGTGCCACTATGCCCAGCATAGCAATTAAAAGAAGGAGAGTGGGCCTGGGAAAGCAGCTCAGAGGGAGAGTGCTTGCCTAGCATGCAGTCTACTCTGGATTCAACCCTTAGTACTGGCAGTGAGGGGAAACACATCTAGATAAAGGCTATGTAAAAGTTCTATGTAGTAGAACTTACAACTTTTTAACAAGTTTGAAATTATTTCAAAGTAAAATTAGAGGAAAAAAATATACTTTCTGTGTGCCTGGAATGTTTCATTTTTTAAAACAGCATGTGGAAAAAAAAAAAAAGGCCAATGAATCTCTTCTGACCTGTGTTTGTGTGTGTGTGTGTGTTTAGGAGGCATTGGGGACTACTCTACCCCTGAGCTACATCCCAGGCCTTTTTATTTTTTATTTTGAGACAGGGTCTCATTAAGTTGCTCAGTCTGGCCTCAAACTTGTAATTCTCCTGCCTCAGTCTCCCAAAAGCTGAAATTATAGCTGTGTGTCACCATCCTGTCTGGTTTGATTTATGCTTTTTTTTTTTTTTTTTTTTTTTTTTGCAGTGCTGGGGATCGAACCCAGGGCCTTGTGCTTGCAAGGCGAGCAGTCTACCGACTAAGCTATCTCCCCAGCCCTGATTTATACTTTTGAAATGAGATTTATTTACAAATATTCACAGACCCAAATTTTATAGATTTATTTTCAAATTCTTTAGCTTGGCTTAATCTGAGAAAGAATAACAAACATAGCTTTTTAAGAAATTAGCACGTATTACCATTTATTAATTTCAAATGAGAAAAGATAACTTTTTTCTTCCAATACTCTCTCAAACTTTAGAGATGGAAACAGTAAAATTTAATTCTATTTCCAACAGAACTAAACATTAATTGCCAAATCAAGTTTCAGTGTTGTAGGGAGGCTGAGGCAGGAGGATTCCAAGTTCAAGGTCAGTCTCAGGAACTTAACAAGTCCCTAAAGTAACTTAACAAGTCCCTAAAGTAACTTAGCAAGACTTGTGTAAAGCACCCTTGGATTAAATCCCTAGTACCAAATAAAAAAAGAAAAGAAGAAAAAAAAGTTTCAGTGTACAACAATTGGAAATAAGAGACAGGATAAAATAAATAGGAGACAAGATAAAAGAAATACACAAAAAAATAGCAAGGTTCCGATTAACATAATTTGTTGTACTAGTTTCTCCCCTGATTTGTACACTGACCTGCTATACTAATTTTTTGTAAAGAACATCCTTTCATAAATTTTTTCAGAGAAACTACCATGGAACATCAAAGTAGTAACTTCACTTCAAAAGTTAAGCATAATCTTGCAATTTGAACTTTAAAGAAAGACTTGTTTTCTACAGTTTCAATTTCTAATTGTGTTTTGTGTTTTCTTTTATTTTAGTTTCCAATCTTTGGGTGGGGAAGATATTCATTATGTGATCAACTCTTTGCTACTGCAGAGGTGACAGGTTGCACAGAATAAAATAATAGTACCAACAAAGCTATGAACTTTCCCCATGCATCTTAATGGGGTGTTAATTTTAGAGCCTAGTTGTGACAATTTAAATGCTAATACTTGCTAAAGCAAATAGTCCAGAACACAAACATACCCAGCTTGAGTCAGTAAAACTTAACTAAAGCTTCTTTGGATTTGGGTAAGCTGCCATGAAATTATGCTTTTTTTCTACTATTCTTTTCAATTTTTAAAAATAAAACCCCTATCGTGCTGACACTAACAGAGGAAGGGAAAGATTGGGATATGCTATGTTATGAAGTTTACATGTCAAAACCATAAAGCATGGAGGTCAAGGACAGTGCATCATACAATATAAGAAAAAACTAACAAACATGACCCATTTAAAGATGCTTGTTTCCTAACACACAAATTGTGGTCTCTATCATTTTCCATGAAGGAATGAGGACTTTTTAGAGAAATGGCTGATATCAAGTACTGGGGCACAAAATGAACAGGATAAGCCCAGTCAGACAATAAGGCAGGTTATCAAAGACTACTATGAAGCCAGATCCAATAGTGTATGCCTATAATCCCAGACACTTGGGAGGCTTAGGCAGGAGGATTGTATGTGTAAGGCCAACCTCAGCAATTTAGTGAGGCCCTAAGCAACTTGACAAGACCCTAACTCAAAATAAAAAATGTAGCTCAGTGATAAAGAGCCCCTGGGTTCCATCTCCAATATCCAACAAACAAACAAACACACAAACAAAAAACCCCACTATGATTATCAGGAAAACTCAAGAAATAACCTGACAAAGCTCCCACTGGTCAAAGACTAGATAGTTAGAACAGGAATAAGGATAGTAAATCAATTAAAACACATCAAATATGTTTAAATCCAGGAATTTGTAAAATGAAAGTAAAAAATAAAACAAAAATGCCTCTCACTGGTTATCTCTGGAGAAGGTAGGAAACTACATCATTATTTTGAAAACTCGTAAATAAGAAGAATTAACCTAAATTTTTCTATGTGGTTTGTACCTGGGGTATTATCTTTATATAAGTATTCTAGTAAAGAATGGTATGATGAGGATATTATCATCATAAAATGACCACAAATGAATTAAGGGGTGTGGGCAATGATCACAATAGTTAATAATATCACAAAAAGAGACAATTATAAAAAAATAAACAAAGGCCACAATAAATAAAGAGACTTTATAAAGTGGGGTATGTGTGTAAATTTGCACAGATAAGGATTAATATTTTATGAAGCACTGTTTATAGCTGTCCCCATAATGCCATAATCAAAAGCTACTGATTTGTAATGAATTGTTTCATTATTTTTAAATTATCCACAGATAACACACCACTCATTCATTGCTGGTTCTCTTATCAGAGGTTCCTATCACTTGCTACCCTCAATTCTGATCTACCACTGATACAAAACTTCTGTTAGAAATACTCAAAACCACCTGTAAAGTAGTTTAAAAGAGTCAGTGGGTGGTTCAGAATCAATCCTGAATCCACCTACGATTTACAGAAAATAAAAGGGATAAAGAACATGAGAGAGGCTGGGGCTGTAGCTCAGTGGCAGCGTGCTTGCCTAGCATATGTGAGGCACTGGGTTTGATCCTTAGCACCACATTAAAAATAAATGAAATAAAGGTATTCTGTCCACCTACAACTACGAAAAAAAAAAAAAGAACATGAGAGAGCCGAGAGTAGTGGCACACACCAATAATCCTAGCAGCTCAGCAGGCTGAGGCAAGAGGATCTCAAGTTCAAAGTCAGCCTCAGCAACTTAGAGAGGCTCTAAGCAACCCAATGAGACCCTGTCTCTAAATAAAATATATAAAAGGGTTGGATATATGGTTCAGTAGTTAAGCACCCTTGGATTCAATACCCTATATGGGAGTGGGGTTGGGGGAAGCATGAAAGAGAAAAACAAAACATCTAAAAGGATATAATCAGCAAAATTCAGGGTGTGAGAAGTCTATAGAACCAATTACCTAGTTTCCTGTAAGGAAATTTTAAGGAAACAAAACAAAGAGAGATGGAAGGAAGATGCCTAATTAAAAGACTTGAGATAATCAAGTATAACCTGTGGATCTTTATCATTTGAATCCTAAAAAGACAACTGAGGAAATGTTTAAAGAAAAGGTATATAACTGATATTAATACTCGGCAGAAAAACTTTAGAAGAATAGCTAAAAGCCAATGTAGAGAGAAAACAGTACAGATCAATATGTGAGTTACAAAGTATGAACAGAACCTTACCCACAGCTCCAGACATCGATGGCTGGTGTATAGCGCTCTTCTCCCAGTAGCAGCTCAGGAGGTCGGTACCATAGAGTAATGACTTTGTTTGTGTAAGGGCGACTGCAATGTAAAACCATCATTATGTAAATTCACATAAGTTTTTGATGATAAATACTTCCATAACTAAATGCAAATAGAAATAGCTGTCAATTGAAGATGAAAATTTTAAAACATCACAACCTAAAAGTCTAAAAGTAAACTGGATAGAAGTGGGAGATGAAGAAATAACTTTTATTTCAATTTAAGTTGACTTATTTCAGTCAAGGGATAATCCAAGAATTGAGGCAAAATTGACTATAAAAACTGAGACAATACATTTAGGTAATTAGGGAACTCTTGACAATTATATCGCAATCTACAGAATAGCCAAGAATAAAAAGGATTCTTTTCTATTTGCCACAAATAATTTTGCTATTTTTATTTTTTGAGGCATAGTCTAAGTTGATCAGGATGGCCTTGAACTCAAAGAGATTCTTCCCACATGTAGTTTTTTTTGGGGCGTTTACTGGGGATTGAACCCAGGGGTGCTTAACCACTGAGCCAGCCCCTTTTTATTTTTTAATTTTGAGACAGGGTCTCCCTAAATTGCTTGGGGCCTCCCCTAAGTTGTTGAGATTACAGGCATGTGCCACCGTGCCCAGTACCGCGTGAAATTTTGATGACTGTCTCACCTCTCTTCAGAGTTATAGAGCCGAGCAAGTCCAAAATCTGCTAGTTTGATTTGCCCACTGTAAAACAAAAAACAATTATTTTTGTAAGCAATTGGCAGTAATCCCCAAACTATACTTGAAAAGTCAAGTGCCAATAACAGTATTAAAAGAATTACAAAACTTTTTTTTTTTTTTTTTTTTACAAAAATGAATTTTAATCTCTGTTCTCTCATTTGTATTCTTATCTGTCACTCTCCCCGGATCAAGCTAGTTTATAATACCTCAGGCTTATGTTTTTAATTTTTTACAATTATTACTGCATTTTTGGATTTATTTCTTAATTTTTTTTTTTTTTTTTTTTTTTTTGTAGCAGGAATTGAACTCAGGGGGCACTCAACCACTGAGCTACATCCCCAGTCCTTTTTTGTATTTTATTTAGAGACAGAATCTCCTGAGTTGCTTAGGGCCTCACTAAGTTGCTGAGGCTGGGTTTGAACTCATGATCCTCCTTGCCTCGGCCTCCCGAGACACTGGGATTATACACATGTGCCACTGCACTTGGCTTTAGTTAATTCTTAGTCAAGGTTGTTTTTTGTTTGTTTTTTTTTTTTAGACATGCACTACAGTAGAATGTATTTTGGCATATTATACATATATGGAGTATAACTTATTCTAATTAGGATCCTATTCTTGTGGTTGTATGTGATGTGGAATTACCCTGGTCATGTATTCAAATATAAGGATAGGAAAATTACGTCCCATTAATTCTACTGTCCTTCCTATTCTCCTCTCCCACCCACCTCCCTTCATTCCCCTATCTAATCAAGTGGACTTCTATTCTTCCTCTCCCCACCCTCCCAAGTTTTTTGTTTGTTTTAAATATCTGGATAGACCACAGTGCCTAAACCTGCTAGATTAAATAGTTAGTATTGAAAAACAGAATGGGTTGTTCTAGATTTTTAAAAATTTAAGGTTGGAGCCTTAAATTCAATATAATTCTTAACTGATTCTGGCTTGAACAAACTAGCTACAAAACACATTTTTGAGATAACTGAAAAAATATAAAATATGAACTGGTTATTAGAAGATACTAGGAAATTTGTCAGGGTATTTAGTATCAAATATAATGGTGTCTATAATTCACTTTAAAAGAGCAAGTAGAAAGATAAACAAATATGGTAAAATACTCATGGTATAAGTATTAATTATTAACTATTTATTAGTCTCAATTTTCTTATAACTTTGATATTTTTCATAATAAAAAGTAAACCACAGGGGGTGAGGGTAAGAATAGAAATGCAGTAGATTAGACAATGAAGAAAGAAAGGAAGGGAGGGAAGATAGGAAAAGAAAGACAGTGGAACGAATCTGACATAATTTTCCCATGTACATATATGAAAACAACACAGTGAATCCCACCATCATTAACATCCATAAGAATGGGATTCTATCCCAGCAGCCGGGAAGGCAGAGGCAAGAGGATCAAAGCCAGCCTCAACAAAAGAAAGGCACTAAGCAACTTGTGAAACTCTCTCTAAATAAAATACAAAACAGGGCTGGGGATGTGGCTCAGTGGTCAAGTGCCCCTGGTTTCAATCCCCTATATCCACCCAACCAAAAAAGAATGAGATTGTAACTAGAATAAGACATATTCTATGCTGGTATAATTATATCAGAATGGATTCTGCTGTCATGTGCAACCAAAATAACCAATAAATAAATATATGTAGGGAAAAAAAAATAAATCACAAAATACTGTAGACATAATGGATTTTTAAAATGAATTAGAGCTATGGCCTGAGCAAACATTTTTATAATGCATGAAGCACCTTCTACCAACATATTGCCAAAGATATACTATCATTTCAGAGGGGTTCTCAAACATTCACCTGGAGAACTTGTTACAAGTTCTAGTCCCCATTCTCACAGAAGCTGATTTAGCAGGTCATGGTTCATGAATCTGCATTTCTCTCTTTCTCTTTTTGGTAGTGCTAGAGATTGAACCTAGAATGTCATGCATGCTAGGTAAGCGCTGTACCGCTGAGCTATACTCCCAGCCCCAGTTCACACTTTTCTAAGCGGCAGAAAAAAGGTTATGCTAGGAGGTGCTCCCCCAAAGTATGAAAGTCTACATTAAATAAACCCTTACCATTCTTAGTAAAGATTATGGACACCTCACCCCAAATATCATTACATCATTATATTTCTAAGTTCAATTTATAAGCAAATTCTGAGAAAAGAAAAAAGTAAAGAGGTAGGGCTGGGGAGATAGCTCAGCTGGTAGAGTGCTTGCACAAGAGCCTGAGTTCGATTCCCAGTGCCGGAAAAAAAAAAAAAAAAAAAGTAAAGAGTTATATTAAAACAAAGAGGGAGGCTGGGCATGGTGATTCTGTAATCCCAGCGATTTAAGAGGTTAAGGTAGGAAGATCACTAAGTTGGAGGCCAGGATTAGCAACATAGTGAGCCCTAAACAACTTAGCAAAACCTGCAAAATTAAAAAGGACTAGGGATGTAGCTCTGTGGTAAAGCATCTCTGGGTTTAATATCCTTACTCCCTTACTCTTGATTCACAAATCAAGGCATACAGAAAGACTGAAAGTTAAAATGCCAACAAATATTTAGTAATGGAAATTAGACCAAACCTAAATCTCATGAGCAGCTAGCATATTTCCTGCTTAGCCCATATTAAGTATTAAATAAATGTTTTGTGAATGAAATTAATCTGTTACACAATATTGTGACAGCATATTTACTATTGCTTTTTTCTTCCAACTAAACTATTAGGGTAATATACAAAATAAGAAAGTATTGATAAACTTTGGCAATATAAAACAGAAAAGAAATAGGCTATTTATGTCACGAATCACAGGAAAAAGATGCATAACAAGATACAGAATAAATTCTTCTGAGACCATGGTTTGTTTATTTGTTTGAGGAGGGTATACTAGGGACTGAACCCAGGGACGTTTTACTTCTGAGCTAAATCCCCATCCCTTTTTGTGATCCTCCTGCTTCAGCCTCCTGAGTTGCTGAAGGGAAGGCATGCACTACTATGCCTGGTGAGGGTTTTAAACTGCCCTGACAATACCTTCAAGTACTGGATGTTTCCATTTCCTCCAAATTCAGCCCTATCTCCCATTATACTTCCTTCCCTAACTAGTCTGGAACATTAATCAATTAGCCAAACTATCTTCATAGTTCCTTCACTTGTGACCTTTTTATATATGTAATCCTTAAGTACCTAATGCTAGATCAATGGATAATTTGCCTTCCCTACTCTAACCTAGAGAACTAAACTAAAACTTAATATAAAAAGCACACGATCTTATATCATTGGTGCCATTCCAAATTGTGTATTTTCCCCTCTCAGTTAAGTCCTGAATGCTGCTGGTTTAGTCCTTTTACTTGATGATTTCAGTCAGCAACCTCTTCTATTTTGCTTGGCTGTCATTATAAATCTTTGGCATTCTCCTCAGTGCCTGAATTCATCCCCTACCCTCTCACAGTCAATAACTGTCATCGGAAAAAAAAAGTCATTAGAGCCAGGTGTGATGGTGCACACTTGTGATCATAGCATCTTCAGAGGCTGAGGAAGAAGAATTCCAAGTTCAAATCCAGCCTCAGCAACTTAACAAGGCCCTAAGCAACTTAGTAAGACCCTAACTTAATGGTTATGTGCCCCTGGGTTCAATGACTGATACCAAAAAAAAAAAAAAAAAGTCATCAGGTGGGACACCTGTGGCCATGATTCCACGTCTCCTAGAATCTTGCCCTTTTAAAATTATTTTAGTTCTTTCTAAATCTTCAACTGCTCCCTTTCTACTGATTTTCTTTATTCTAGCATTTACACGTTCAAAGTTCTGCTATCCTTAAAATAAAAAATTTAAAAAATTAAGACATTCCTACTACTTCCTTCCCATCATGTTACACATTCACTTACCTCTCCCCCTACACTAATGTCACCTCTGGCCCTTTAATTTGCAAATGCTCTTCTTAGGTCTTAATTAGTCTATATTATCTGATATCCATGACCAGTCCTTTCTTAAATTCGACTATCTTGTACTGATGGCATTTTCTCTTATCCTTCCTCTTTATTTCTCTTAGGTTCCACTTCTGACTTTTTTTATATACTAACTTCCAAATCTATATTGATAGCTTCAAGTTCCCACATGACCATATGCCTATTAGCTATCACTATCCTGAATACACAATAGAATCCAGAAGAGGTTCACTTTTCATCCTCATCTATCCTGCTCTTTCTTTTGTACTAGTGACTGGTAGTACCATCCATCTAGCTGGTTTCTTAAAAGTTAAGAAATCTTTGAGTTATCTTACTTTCTCATATTCAATATTCATTCCCCATCTTTTACTCATTCACCCAAGACTACTTACTCATCTATCAAACCCATTCTGTCTACATCTATTAGCAAGGCCTTGGTTAGTTCAAGCACTGACCATTTTTTATGGTGTTCTTGATAGGTCTTCCTGCCTCTAATCTATGCCTCACCTCTATCTAAAACAATTTGATTTTATTTATATACTTGGGTAATAAAAATAAAAATGAAGAGCACAAGCTCAGTCCTAGTCTTCTCTGTCAACTGCTCTCTTCTCCTTGCCCTGCTGATAACCCTCTCACCATTTCCCCTGACCATTTCACCCAAAAGTCTCAGAGTTGACAGAATTAAGTGAGCAAGATTATGGGATTCATATGCCCTGTAGAGCAACCTGAACAGGCAGTTCAATTTAGCTTGAAACCTCCTAAGTGTCTACGCTATGGGAAGTAGGGGACTGGGAGAGGGTCCAACAAGAAAGGATACCAAGCAGAACTGCAATTACTTCTTGTGCTGAAACATCCCCCATGAAGGAGGAGTAAGGGGAACATAAGGAAATACACTAATACTATAGGCCAAAAAGCTGCAAACTGATATCAGAAAAAAAAACTTTTTTTTTTTGGTACCAGGGATTGAACCCAGGGGAACTTAATCCCTAGCCACATTCCCATTCCTTTTTATTTTTATTTTGAAACAGGATCTTGCTAAATTTCAAAATAAAACTAAATTAGTATTTAGTTTTATTAGTAAGTCTGGCCTTGAAGTTGTGATCCTCCTGCCTCAGCCTCCCAAACTGCTGGAATTACAGACATGTGCCACCATGCCTGGTCATCATCAAGTTCTTTTTTTTTCAGTAGCCAATGGATCTTTTATTTTATTTATTTATATGTGGTGCTGAGTGTGGAACCCAGGGCCTCGCACATGCCAGGCAAGTGCTCTATCACTGAGCCACAACTCCAGCCCCCATTATCAAGTTCTTAATGAATCATTTACTATGGATGTACAGTCACCAACCTTTACCTTTAATGGGAATTGTGAGCCACAGAAATAGAAAAAGAGAGTACTTATTTATTTTATTTTATTTTCTAAGGTGGGGTCTTGCTATGTTGCCTAGACTGGCCTCAAGCTTCTAAGCAGCTGGGATTATAAGTGTATGCCACTGAGTCTGGCTTATGGACTAATCTTTTAACATGTTTAGTCTCATAATAAAAATATATAATTATAATTTAAAATAATGCATTACTCATAAAAAAAAAAAAAAATGAAACCAACACCTTTCAATGATCCCCCTGTAGGGTCCTTAGAAGGGTATACAATAACTTAAATTGGCTCCTAGTAACCTTCCACCTTCATCTCCTGCTGTTATGTGTTTCACTCTTCTTATTCTAGTTAATATTGACCTTTTTATAGTTTTCTAGACATAAAATGCTGTTTTCATGTTCAACTGTTTTTGTGTATACAGTTTCATCTGTCTAGAAATTTGATACCCACCCCATTATCATTATTTCTAATAAATTCCAATTTCTTGAGGCTGCATCTTTTCAGGTTCTCCCCATCTTAAGGGGAAAAAATGGGCTTAATAAATAGTTACTTGAATAATTTATTTATCTAGCTCCCCTAGTAAACTCTGAGCTACATAGTGTCCAACTATTTCATATGAGATTTTAGTGCAAAATCAGGAGAGTCTCCATTAATCCTGTGTGTTTAGTTATTCCATTTCACAAAAACAGGAAATGCTGGGAGCCAGGAATATGGCTGAGTGGTACAGAACTTGCCTAGCAAGTACAAGGCCCAGGGTTCTATCCCCAGCATTACAAACTAACAAAAAAAGAAAAGAAAAGAAAAAAAAAAAAAACAGAAAATACATCATAGTCATGTCATACTTTTATCTAGGTAATATTTGTTAGCATTTAACAAAAAAGTAAAAACATGATTAATTCAAAATGGACTCAAAATCCCAGCTGTCTAAAGAACCAAACAATGCCCTGATTTCAGTGGTACCAGACTTGGTCTTCGCCCCTCAATAGGTAGGGATATTACTAAAGGTTAGTGAGTATAATATATCTGATATCACCAATACAGTGTGGGCAAATAATCAGAAAGGAAGAAAGCAGATAAAATCTTCTAGAGAATAGCTGTTCATTACCAGATTCCAGACTGTTTAGACCATTAAAACCTAGGAGAAGTAATGGCCAGAGAGGCCAAAAACCAACTAAATCTCTGTTTTCTTGGAAAGGCAGAAACCTCTAAGGGCTTATGAACAGTTAAAGAAGCAGGCACGTTTTTCTTCACTAAACAAGGGGACTATCACTAAGAACCCAATGTGTATTTAAGTTCACTTAAGGTCACAACATTATTTACTGACTATGGCAAAGAGCTCTCTGAATATTCCTATAGGATCTGAGTCATTCCCTATAATGCTTATAAGAAATATCTTTATAATCCTACTTCTGTTAATTCCTTACCAATATTGAGTCTGGTGGCTCTGCTGTTCACAGTATCCCTATCATAAGAAGTTGTTCCTAATATACAAACATCACAAGTATGTAAAAGGAAAAAATTGTATTACTGGACCTATTTATAATCCCAATTAGCTGGCTGAGAGAAAGTGCTTGACCTTATTTGGTTACTATGTTACCTGTTGTTCAGCAAAATGTTAGAACACTTAATATCCCGATGCAGGAAATTCTTCTTGTGACAGTAATCCAATCCTTCCATTAGCTGTTTCATGAACGACTTGATGTGGTCCTCAGAAAAGTGCACCAAACCAGATTCTAGTAATCCCATTAAGTCATGGTCCATATACTCAAATACAAGGTAAAAGGCACCTACATAACAAGAAAAAAATTAAAAATTAGAAGAAAATAAAAGATGAAAATAATACCTCAAATTTTAACATAATTTTGGAGTTGATCATAAGGGTCTCTGGAACAACCTCTTAATTGTATAGATGAAGAAATTAAAACTTAGCTAAATAATTTGTATTTTCAATAATAAATTAACAGAAGTACTAGAAGTACTTTTTGAATTTGATCTGATTTCACTGCTCTCTGCCTATTTAACTCTTTAAGGGACAACTATCATAATAAGATTGTATTGAGAGACTTTATATGACCTAAATCACTTAGGAAATCACAGACCCAAATCCAGTCTGTTGCATGTTATAAATAAAGTTTTATTTGTAATTTAACCCTGCCTGTTTGTTATATATTGTCTAAGATCACTTTTTAAAAGGTCTTTACCTTAGTTAATAGGCAGCATCGGGGGCAGTACAGTGTATTTAGTATAAATTATTAGCGAAAGTCAAAGTACTTAAGAATCAAAAGCAAGTTCAATCACCTAATTCAACTTCCTAAATTCAGAAGGAGATTTAATTAATTCATTAATTAATTTTTTTGGGGGGGTACTGGGAATTGAATCCCAGTGCACTTAATCACTGAACCACATCTCTAAGTCCTTTTATTTTTTGAGACTAGGTCTCATTAAATTGCTAAGGCTGGCTTCAAATTGTGATCCCCCTGCCTCAGCTTCCAGAACTGCTCGGATTATAGGCATGCACCAATGCCTGGCCAAAAGTAGATTTTAAAAGGAGTAAGAAATACACTAAGAGAATACTTATAAACAATTTGAAGCCCACACTATCTTTTCACCCTTGGCAGGGGACATTAAAGAGGCAAATATTGCAACAAAAGAAATACTAGAAATAGATAATGCTCTATCCAGTCTAAAATACTTTTTACTAAGGACATAAAGGTATGGGTTTTGTTTTTGTTTTTGCTTTTCAGGGATCAAACCCAGGGTCTCATGAATGCTACTAGCCAAGCACTCCAACTACTGAGCGTACATCCCCAGCTCAAGCAGGAACTCAATATGGGGGTAGGCTTTAAGAACTCTTTAAACTTTATGAAACAGGATGAAATATTTTAAACATTTTGTTTTTTACTGGGGATACAGGCCAGGGGTACTTTACAAATGAACTATACCCCCATCCCTTGAGGGTTTTGCTAAGTTGCTGAGGCTGGACTTGCACTAGCCACCCTCCTGCCTCAACCACTTGAATGAATAGCCAGGACTAGAAGTAAGTACCATCATGCCAGGTTTGTAATATTTTTAAAAACTGGTAATTAAAGGCTCAACAGGGACTGGCAAATGTGATTTCATGCATCTTTATGCCATATTTAATGATATGGAAAATTGCTTATGTTAGGTTATATAACATTACACTTGGATCTCAGTTATGTTAAAATAAATATAGTATGTATAATGTGAAGTACTAGAAACAAATATACCAAAACATTAATACTATAGTGATTTTCTAAGGATGATGCTGTTAGGATGGAGTTAAAGAAAAGTGATTGTCATTTTTTTTTCTTACTGTTCCAGATTTTCAATATTTTTACAATCAAATTTTCCATGTATCACATCCATTCATTCATTTTTCAAAATGAATTTAGGTAGTATATAGTAATGACTTAAATAGTACAGAGTAGTATGAATGAAAGTATGCGCCTCTCCAGAAACAACCAATTAAACCAATTAACATTTTCTTCTGCATTCTTTTTTTTTTTTTAATATTTTTTAGTTGTAGACGGACACAATATCTCTATTTTATTTATTTATTTTTATGTGGTGCTGAGGATCGAACCCAGTGCCTCACACATGCCAGGCAAGCACTCTACCACTGAGCCACAATCCCAGCCCCTTCTGCATTCTTATGGAAACTAGCTATATAATATTTGTATAATCATGAAAAGTTAAAATTTACCCAGAAGTACACCTAATATTCTTAATTCTATTCAGATCTAACCTTTACTAATTAACCTATATATTGTTGCATAAACAGCATTTCCTTTTATTTGCTTTCAAACTACTACCAAACTCAAGGATTGTTCCTCCCCTAGTGCCAATATCCTGTAAGGCTCTGTATACAGGTCAGGCTTAACTTTTTATCTATTACCTTTCTAGTTTTATATACTTCAATCATCTTCTAACATTCCAGAGAATATTCACAGATGCCATTTCTTCACTTGACTCTATTTTCAATTGCCCATCTCTAAGTCTTCTTCAGATTTGTTGTAAAAAAAAATAGGTTGGATGATGTCATGTGTAAACTACTTAAACATAGGTATGAGAACAATGAATAATTTTCTCAAACACAGACAAAAGTTACAACTCCAATTATTATGATCTGATGAAAAGATTTTTAGAAAATACCTGCACTGAGTAGAGAAATGAGAATAGGGGGAGGGAAGAGGGAAGAGAAGGCAGTGGGGACGAGGATTGAAATTGAAATTAAATCCCATGCATGTATGATTTTGTCAAAATGAACACAACTACAATGAATAATTATTGTGCTCTAAAATTAAAAACAAAAAACAAAAACCCTACTTTGAATTTCTAAACCACATCAATGCAAAATGATGATAAAAATATGGATGCGAAGACAATAGCAAAAAGTGATGATGTAAGTAAGAGAGTAACAGATAAATCTGGTTCTGTTTTTTGTTTGTTTTGCAGTAGTGAGTAAAAGGGGCATTCTACTACTGAACTACAGACTATTTTTTGAGTCAAGGACTTGCTAAGTTGCCCAGGCTGGCAAACTGCCTTAGCCTCCCAAGTTTCTGGGATTAGGTGTATGCCACCATGTCTGGATAATTGGAGTTTTAATGTCAGTTACTGTTTTAAACTTTGTAAAAACAAAACAAAACAAAAAACCCACAAAACTTTAAAAAGTTGGGAGAGCTGAGGATTTAGTTCAGTGACAGAGCATGTGCTTAGATATATGAAGCCCTGGGATTGAGCCCCAGAGCCATATATAAAAAACAAAAGTCTGGAAAAGTTAGTTGGAAGATGATCTTATACTGTTTCTCTGCTGGCTTTATTACATGTTACAGCAGACACTACATACCTAAATGCACATTTTAATACTGACAATGATGCTTAAAAGTACACAGAATATACTGATGAAAAATAGACACTATAAACAATCAACACCGTTTGGCACAAACTGCCAACATCTAAATTCTGGAATGGATTAAAGAAAAAAGCTAGACTTTAGTACAACCTGTTAAAAAATTCATACAGGCAAACTAGCTGCGAGGAAAATAAAACTGTCAATCTATCCTGTAGAAACATTATTCTTTGCTAGTACCTTTGTCCTTCTTGAAATCCAGTGCATCTTGTTTATCTGTAACAATTTCCTTCATGTTAACAACACTTCGGTGGATTAACTGACGAAGAATTTTGATCTCTCGAATGGCTGTGATTGGGAATCCCTCTTTCTCATTGTCTAGTCGCACCTTTTTAAGAGCTACTAGTTCTCCTGCCAAAACAAATTTAACATTTTTTATCAACAATCATGAACCAGTATCATCTGACCTTGTTCTGAAAGATACTTAATACCTATTTTTGTTTCCTTAAAAAAAAAAAAAAAAAATTCTGCCAGGTGCAGTGACACATGCCTATAATCCCAGTGACTTGAGAGGCTGAGGCAAGAATACTGCAAGTTTGAGGCCAGTCTCAGCAATTTAGTGAGGCCCTCAGCAATTTGGAGAAACTCTGTCTCAAAATAAAAAATAAACCAGACAGGATGGCACATGCCTGTACTCCCAGCCTCTGGGGAGGCTGAGGCTGGAGGATCTCAAGTTCAAAGCCACTCAGCAACAGCAAGGCACTAAGCAATTCAGTGAGACCCTGTCTCTTAAAAAAACAAAAAAAAAAGGGGCTGAGGGGAAAAAGGGCCTGGGGATGTAGCTCAGTGGTTGAGTATCCATGAGTTCAATCCCTGGTACCCCCCCAAAAATAAATAAATAATAAATAAAAAAGGGCTGGAATGTAGCTCAGTGGTACAGCTGGTTCTGAATTAAAGCCCTAGTAACAAAAACAAAAACTGTTTCCCATTCCTTTTCTTTTTTGGTGTTAGGGATTGAATTTACCCTAAGAATATACCCTACCACTGAACTACATCCCAAGTCCTATTTTGTATTTTATTTAGAGACAGGGTCTCACTGAGTTGCTTAGCACCTCACTGTTGCTGAGGCTGGCTTTGAACTCACAATCCTCCTGCCTCAACCTCATGAGCTGATGGGATTACAGACATGTGCCACTGTGCCCAGCTCCCTATGTTCTTTGTTCTTTTCTTTCTTTTTCTTTTGACAGGGGATTGAATCCAGGAGCACTTTGCCACTGAGCTGAATCCCACTCCTTTCTGTTTTTATTTTGAGACGGGTCTCACTAAACTGCTGAGGGCTCACTAAATTGCTAAGGTTGGCCTCAAATTTGCAATCTCCCTACCTCAATCTCCTATGGGAACTATATTCTTTTCTTGTCAAAGATTTTTTTTTTTTTGCAGTACTGGGGATTGAACCCATGGCCTTGTGCTTGCAAGGCAAGCACTCTACCAACTGAGCCATATCTCTAGCCCTCAAAGACGTTTTTTTTTAAAAGACTTGGAGTTGTTAGTTCAAAAATCAGTTAGGCCTCAAAGTTTGAATTATTAAAATATACCAAAAATTAAATATTTCATTTTATATTTCAAGGATTTCTTCCTTTCACTAATAAATACCACCCTACAACTTTTATTTTTCCCCTTTGAAAATTTCCAGGAAGCAACCAGATGTGGTGATGCATACCTATAATCCCAGTGATTTGGGAAGCCAAGGAAGGAAGATTCCGGGCTAGGTATAGAGCTCAGTTGGTAGAGTGCTTGTCTTGTATGTACAAGGCCCTGGGTTCAAACCCCAGCACCCAAAAAACAAAAAAAAAGGAAGGAAGATTCCAAGTTTGAGGACAGCCTCAGCAATTCAACAAGACTCTGTCTCACAGTAGAAAATAAAAAGGACCAGTTATGGTAGTACACGCCTATAATCCCAGCAGCTTGGGAGGCTGAGGCAAAAGGTTTGTAAGTTCAAAGTCAGCCTTAGTAACTCAGTAAGGCCCTAAGCAACTTAAGTGAGATGAAATATAAAAATGGCTAGGGAATGTGGCTCAGTGGTCAAATTCCCCAGGGTTCAATACCTGGTATCAAAAAAATAAAATAAATAAAAAGGACTATGGATATAGCTCAGTGGTACAGTGCTCAAATTAAATTTCTAGGAAGCAACATAATGTTTAGTATAAACCATAAAAAGTGGACTTTTTTTTTTTTTTTTTTTTTTTTTTTAATGGTACTGGGGATTGAACCTGGGACGGTCTACCAATGAGCTACATTCTTATTCTCTCTTTTTTTTTTTTTTTTTTTTTTTTGAGTCAGGTCAGGGAGGGGGTCTGAACTCAGTGGCACTCGACCATTGAGTCACAGCCCAGTCCTTTTTTGTATTTTATTTAGAGACATGGTCTCACTGAGTTGCTTAGCAGCTCGCCATTGCTGAGGTTGGCTTTGAACTTGTGATCCTCCCCCCAAGCCACTGGGACTACATGCCTGTGCAACCAGCCCCAACTCTTTATTTTTTACTTTGAGACAGGGTCCTGCTCAGTTGCTTAGGGACATGCTATGTTGCTGTGGTTGGCCTAAAACTTGAGATCCTCCTACTTAGCCTCCTGATTTGCAAGGATTACAGGCACATACCTGTGAGCCTGTCAAGAGAAAAAGAATCATTATTATATAGTTGGCCCTCTATATCCGTAGGTTCTACATACATGGATTCAACCAACTGTGGATTAATCCTATTGGGGGGAAATATTATGCCTGTACTGAATATATACAGTATATACTAAATAAGAAATTTTTCTTGTTGTTATTCTCTAAACTCCTAATTATAGTAGCCCTTTATATAACATTTACCTTGAATTAGGTATTATAAGTACTCTATGGATGATTTAAAGTATACAAAAGATGTGCACAGGCATAAAAGCAAATACCATGCCATTTAACATAAGGGACTTGAGTATTTGCAGATTTTGGTATGGAGAGGTCCTAAAACCAATCCCCCACATCTTCCAGTACTGGGGATTAAACCCAGGGTCTCACATATGGTAGGCAAGTGCTCTACCACTAAGCCAAATCCCTAGCCCCACCTTCCCTGCTTTTTCAAAATTTTGAGACATGGTCTTGCTAAAGTGCCTAAGGTGCCTTCAAAGTTACCTTCAAATTTACAATCCTCCTGCCTCAGCCTCCTGAGTAGCTGGTATTACAGGCATGCATCATGGTGCCTGGCTGTAGTTCTCTTTAGAAAAATGTTATTCTATTTAATAACTTTTGGCAATAAAATTAAAAGACAAAATTTACTTTTGCTAAGTCCTCTTAAGACAATTAGATGTGTTAAACTGTTAACCTGACATCAAAACTTTTGTGGCAATATTTACCTGTGTCTTTGTCCTTGGCTTTATATACTTGGCCATAGGTTCCTTCTCCAATAATCCCAATAATATCAAACTTGTCCACACATCGTTTCCCCCAGTCACTTTCTGTTTGTCTTCTTTCTCCATAACGAGGACAACAAATTCTGAAAATAAAAATAGTAAAAAAAGTTATTTTTTACTGTTTTTTTAAGGATGACTCCCCTGGCTCCTGTATCATCATCATCACCATCTTCTGTTTGATAGAAAAATCTTTAATAAAACATGATATTTTTACAAAATTAAATGTGTGCATAGCTCCTGTATTGTCTATAAATTTTTTATCAAAAAGGTCGAAGTCAAAAGATATAAAAAAAAAACAGCTTAAAAAAATCTCTCACAGTGGCTAAGAGAAAATTCTGATTTCAGGAAGACAGGGGATCAAATAATAAGTTTGGTGCTTACTTTCTGATCTCTCTTGAATACTGGCTTCAATTATAAAATGGGAATAGAATCCCTACATCCTAAGCCTACTATGAAAATAAAATACAAAACTTTGGCAGGAACATATGCTCAATGTGATAACTATTTTTTTTTTTTGGGTGCTGGGGATCGAACCCAGGGCCTTGTGCTTGCAAGGCAAGCACTCTACCGACTGAGTTATCTCCCCAGCCCCGTGATAACTATTTTTTTGATAACTATTTTCATTAACAGAGAAATGGTATCACTAAGAAAAGACATAGTTTACACTGTATTTACAGTGTGACAATTTATATACTTTTGGGGGGAAAACACACTTATTAATATTTTCATTAACGTGTGCATGAGTGGCACCCTGAATTAAACACTGTTAAGTATTAGGAACTCAAAAGACACAATGGGATCATTCTATATATGGATTTGGGAATTTATTACTTTTTTAAAAATACAGCAAGGTATCTGTGGCAGCAGATGCACAGGTTTTCCTAAACAGACTTTTGTCGGTAAAAATAAGTTAATATACTTCAGGACCAAGCGTCGTCATCTTTTTTTTTTTTTTTGGGAGGGGGGACAGGGGGGTTACTGGGGATGGAACCTGGGGGTGCTTTATCAGTGAACTACACCCTAGTCCTTTTAATTTCTTCTTTTGAGACAGGGTCTCCCTAAATTGCTGAGGGCCTCGCTAAGTTGCTGAAGTTGCCCTCAAAATTGTGATCTTCCTGCCTCAGACTCCCAAGTTGCTAGGATTACAGGCTTGAGCCACTGCACCCTGCTGGAACCAAAACTTCTACAATCTTACTCTGTGTGCTGTGGAAGAAATGTTTAAGATTTAGGTACAAAAGTAAGAAAGACAACTATTAAAGACAGATTACTCTAAAAACTCACTTTGGTCTCTTTTTGTATGGTTGCTGAGGTGGTGTAATTGCTTTTGGCTCTGGAGAGTCTGGGGGAGATGGATCCCCACCAGGGAGCTCAGGAGGGAGAGGGAGGTCGGTGAGTAAGTGACGCGTCCTCTGTTCCTTCTCTTTCTTTACAGGTTTTGAAGGAAGAATTTCTTTTGGACTAAAGAACAGAGAGGAAGAAAAAGATGGCCAATTATTTAAAGGATATGCAAATAAAACTTCACAAATAAGGTAATAATGCCTATCTATTAAAATATATCAAAGATTTTACTTTTAAGGAAAAAAACCCTGCAATGTAACACAAAGAAAAAATTTATCACAGCTAAATTTGAATTTTGCAAAAAGATACACCTACGGCATATTAAAGAAACAATAAAAAAGTTGATGTATTATTTATACTTTAGCAAATTCTTTCCTCAATATCTTAATTTTATTTAGATTTTTATGGAGATAAAATAAAATACAAGAAATAACCTCTGATAGTCATGAAGTACCAAATCTCACAGAATTTACCAAATCTACTCTATACTTTACCAACAAAGATTTGGTAAATGAGAGCTCAATGATTTAAAAACTACTTTATTACTAAAGATATAGAAAGAACTTGGAAAAAAGGAAGTATTTTACAGTGTTTTATAAGAAATATAAGTTGGAAATCAAAACTAGTGGAAAATATATGAATTATTAAATTTGTCTGGAAACAGAAAGCAGCAACCATCTCTTACCAGACAAAATAACAAATAACTTGCAGACTAAAAATCTGAGAAAGAATCCAAGCAACTATTTCCTGGAATAAATAGTCAGGGGACCCAATATTTTTCAAACCATCTAAATTTACTTATGAGATTAATTTTGTGCCATCCATACCCTAGAAAAGATAGAGATCTACAGCGCAGCACACTAATTCATGCCTACAAATAAACTGGGCTAGCTATCAATTCTTTACTATTCCTTCAAATTATTAGAAAGTTGAAAAGAATTTGATAAACCTAACAACTCCCCAAGATTCTCTATTTTTCTCATCATGAATACTTTCTAGACCATAAAAAACTGGCATATCCCCTGTAATATACCGTTCTTCTTTCTTTCTTTTTTGGTACTGGGGATTTAACTCAGGAGCACTTTACAACTGAGCTACATCCACAGTTCTTTTTATTTTTTATGCTGAGACAAGGTATTACTAAATTGCTGGGGTTGGCCTCAAACTTATTATTCTTCTGTCTCAGCCTCCTAAATCACTGGGATTATAGGTACATGCCACTGCATCTGGCCCTCATCATAAATCTTTAAAAAGCATATGACTGCTCTTTGTGTGTAAAATTCTCTTTTCCACAAAAGATTATTTATTCAAAATACAAGAACACAATTTCAAGAGCTATTAATTTTTACTAATTTCTATCATTTTAATCCCTTGTAAAGTGGACAGAACAATAGAATGTAAGTCAGTTTGTACCACATCAACTACAACTGTGGTAGTTAACAGAATACAGAATGATCATCTGAAACATTATTAATTACTAGTAGAGATGAACACACATCATAATCTATACGCAGACTTTTCAACCATGATGACAAAGTCCATTACTAGAAAACTCTTGAGTAAGGTATTCAATGTAGATTTTTATTTTTTTATATTGGTGATTGAACCCAGGGGACCTTTATCATTGAGCTACATCCTCAATCCTTTTTCATTTTATGAGTGTCTCACTAAGTTACTGAGGGTCTAAGGTGCCCAGGCTAGCCTTGAACTTGCAATCCTCTTGCCTCAGCCTCCAAAGCTGCTGAGATAAAGGTATGTTCCAGGGCGCCCACTATTGCAATCAGAGCTTTAAAAAATTTCTTCTTGTCTAGCTGGGCATGGTGGCTCGGGAGGCTGAGGTAGGAGGATCACAGGTTTGAAGCCAGCCTCAGCAACACAATCTAGTGAGACCAACTCAAACTAAAAAATAAAAAGGGCTGGGGATGTCAATCAGTGGTTAAGTATCCCTGGGTTCAATCCCTGGTACCAAAAAAAAAAAAAAAAGATATTTAAAAATTTTTCTTCTACAGCTAAGATACCTAGGAAGGAAAATTCATAATTTCTATTTATGTATTTATTTAGGAACCAGGGATTGAACCCAGGGGCACTTAACCACTCAGCCACATCTCTAGTCCTTTTCCATACATTATTTTGAGACACGGCTTCTTCCTAAGTTGCTTAGGGCCTACTTAAGTTGCTAACTTTGAACTTGTGATCCTACTGCCTCAGCCTCCCAAGCTGCTGGAATTACAGGCATGTGCCGCCATGTGCAGTATCAGAAATTCTTTATAAATCTTAAGTCCTCATGATTTTTTGGTTCTGATTCACTAGAAGAAAGATAAACATCAATGGAACTGTGAATTGTCTCACCATTGTTATTGAAGTAAGTTTAGTACATGTTTTATACATAGGCTTTATTTTCTCCAAAGTTTAATTTATGGGTTCATATAATGAAGTCACTATGAAAAATGTACATTCCTTCTAAAAAACTACAAGTTTTGCATGTTTATTTCAAGAAGGAATGAGTGTTTGATAGGGCAAACAATATAAATAAAGGTGAAATCCTGTTTCAACAAATTCCAATGTACTAAAAATGTTGGAAGTTTAGTAATAGATCTTCAACTACAATACTTAACAACATTATAGCTTTTAGTGTAGAACACTAAGTAACAAGTAGTTTTATAAAATGCAGAAGAAATGATAGAAATAGAGGGTATCTAATACCCAAAGTGGTTACTTGAAGTCAGTCACAGTGGTTTGTGTCTATAATCCTATCTACTTAGAAGGTTGAAGCAGAAGGACAGCAAGTTCAGGGTCAGTCTGGGAAAAGTAGTGAGACCCTGCCTCAAAATGAAAAAGGGCTGGGCCTGTAGCTCACTGGTAAGGTGCCCCTACACTCAATCCCCAGTACTGCAAAAAATATAAAAATAAAATAAAATAAAATCAATCCTTCAAAGCCAGAAGAGTGGTGGCAGAATGGTGGTACAAAACTAGATCCCAGCTACTCAGGAAATTAAAGCAGAAGAATCACAAGTTTGAGGTTACCTGGGCAATTTAGCAAATTCCTGTTTTGTTTTGTTTTGGGGTATTGGGAATTGAACTCAGGGACACTCAGCCACTGAGCCATATCCCCAGTCCTGTTTTTTATTTTATTTGGAGACAGGGTCTGAGTTGCTTAGGGCCTCAATTTCGCTGAGGATGGCTTTAAACTGGTGATTCTCCTGCCTCAACCTCCTGAGCCTCTGGGACTCAGGTGTACGCCACCACACCCAACTACAAATCCCTATTTTAAAATAAAAAATAACAAGGGTTGTACATGTCCCTCAGAGGTAGAACATGTGCCACCAGTATCACAAAATAAATAAATAAATAAATAACAAAGGCCCTGGATTCAATACCCAGTCCAACATACAAAAAGGTCATTACTTGACCCAGGTGCAATGGTACATGCCTGTATTCCAGCACTTCAGAGGCTGAAGCAGGAGGGTCAAGTTCAAGGCCAACCTGAGCAATTTAGCAAAACCCTGTTTCAAAAAAGGGCTGGGGTCAGGCACAGTGGCTCACTACTGTAATCCCGGCGGCTCCAGAGGCTGAGGCAGGAGGATCACCAATTCAAAGCCAGTCTCAGCAACTTAGGGAGGCACTTAGAAACTCAGCAAGACCCTGTGTCTCTAAATAAAATATAAAAAAAGGGCTGGGGACGTGGCTCAGTGACAGTGTTTGCCTAGCATATGTGAGGCACTGGGTTCAATTCTAGGCACCACATAAAAATAAATAAAAATAAAGGTCCACTGACAACTAAAAAAAATATTTTTAAAAAAGGGCTGGGGATGTGGATGTGGCTCAGTGGTTAAGCACCCTGGGTTAAATCCCTGGTACACTTCTCCCCACCAAAAAAAGTCATTAGTTGAAGATTCAGTACTAGCAAATGCTGATGTATATCAACAGTAGTAGCTCCTGGTTTCCCACTTACACCTCTACACTGGTTCACTTGTGATTATGCTGCATAACACTTGTGTACAAAAAAAAAAAAAAAGTGTTGGGGCTGAATTGTAGCTCGGTGGTAGAGTGCTTGCCTAGCATGTGGAAAGCATGGGTTCAATCCTCAGCACATTAAAAATAAGTAAATAAAATATTGTGTCCATCTACAACTAGAAATATTTTTTTAAAGTGTTAATTTCCTGCTCAAATTTTATAATGTGGATACTATATTGGAATTTATGATAGTGAGATTTAATCTTTAGACACTAGGTAAAAACCTATAATAATTTTTTTTGTTAATAAAGAATATGCAATTTGTGAGTTGGGGTATGGCTCAGTGGTAGAGTGCTTGCCTAGCATGCATGAGACCTTGGGTTCAATTTCCAGCACTGCAAAAAAAAATAAGAATACACAATTTACACATCAACAATTCAAAAAGAATTTAATTTCTCAACAGGGAAATTTCAGTTTTTGTTGTTGGAAACTGAACCCAGACCCAGGCCTTATGTATGCCAGGCAATTGCTCTACTACTGACTTATACCCCAAGTCCATTTTCGAGTTTAATAGTATAACCAAGTCCATTTTCAAGTTTAATAATATGAACTACTTAAAAAATGATCATTTATCACCTTCCCCTTGAAGCAGGTTATTTAATAAGTTATTTTAGCCAGGCATGGTGGTCCATGCCTATAATCCCACTGGCTCAGGAGGCTAAGGCAGGAGTATCTCAAGTTCAAAACCGGCATCAGCAACTTGGCAAGACCCTATCTCAAAATAAAAAGGGTTGGGGATATACATGGCTCAGTGGCTAAGCATCCCTAGGTTCAATGCCCAGTACAAAAGAAAAAAGTTATTTCATTAATATTTCACAAACCTGTATAAAAAATTTAGCCAGGTGCAGTGGTAAACACTTATAATGCCAGCAGCTCAGGAGGCTGAAAGCAGGAAGATCTCAAGTTCAAAACCAGCCTTAGCAAAAACGACACACTAAGCAACTCAGTGAGACCCTGTCTCTAAATAAACTACAAAACAGGGCTGGGGATGTGGCTTGGTGGTTAAGTATCCCTAAGTTCAATCCCTGTACCAAAAAAATAAATAAAAAGGTTGGGGACATGGCTCAGTGGTTAAGCACCCCTTGGGTTCAATCCCTGGTATAGGCAGGGGGGATAGAGATCCTCAAAACAAAAAAAATCAAAAAGCTGAAGATGTAGCTCAGTGGTAGAGTATCACTGAGCTCAATCTCATTACCAAAAAAGAAACAAAACAAAACAAATGAACCAAGCATATTCTAATATGAATGCTCACATAATCCTTTCCTTTTTTCCATTACTGGCAGTGGAAACCAGGGATACTTTATCACTGAACTATATCCCAAATCCTTTTAAATTTTTATTTTTTAAGACAGTTCTTGCTAAGTTGTGGAGGCTGGCTTCTATATCCTTAGGACCTAATACTTTTAGAGATAAACCCTTAAAGAATAATGCAAGTACACTGGGCATGGTGCTGCATGGCTGTAATCCCAAACTGAGGCAGGAAGCTCTCAAGGTCACTTAACAAACCCTGTCTCAAAATAAGAAATAAAAAGGGTCAGGGATGTAGCTCAGTGGTAGAGTGCTCCTGGACTTAATCCCTAGTACTAAAAAAATAAAAAATAAAATAAATTGATAATGGAAGAAATTTTCATTTCCATTTTTCTATTCTTAGTAATTTACCTATATATGAAAAACAACTAATAATAGTCATACCTTTTAAAATAATAACATTGCACTAGGAAATAAAACATATTTTCAGAATCCAGAATTGCTATAAAGTATAGTTTTGTTCACTTCATTCTCTCTCACATATACTTTAAAGACAGCTACGCACACATATAAGTAAACACTAAATGGTCCTACTTTACCCTTTTCCCAATCTGAAAAACAGAAATCCCTATATGACTTGTACCAAAACCATTTTACCTCAAGAAATCTATACTACTCTGACACGATAGGTTCAATAGCTACGTGTGGACTTGGTTAACCAAATAAACATTTTAAAATGACGATTCTTAGCCACAGATTCTAGCCACTATGTAAATTCATACTGAAATGAAGTTTTTGTGAGTAGACATAGGGTTCCTTTGAATAATGCTCAACTACTTCCTTTCCAACAAAAATGATAAAATCATGTATCTTTTAACTATGAAAAGTATACTGTGTACAACTTTTTCTACATAAAAAGGTTTTGTTTGGGAGATAGGATTGTAGCTCAGTGGTACAGGACTTGCCTAGCATGTGTGAGTCACTGGGTTCTAGCCTCAGCACCACAAAAAAAATAAAGGTACATATTTTTAAAAAAGATTTTTTTTTTAAGTTTTCAGAATGAAATAGGATTCATAAATACCTAGTAATATTAGAAAGAGGGCTGAGGATATAGCTCAAGTGGTAGAGTGCTTACCTTGCATGCACAAGGCCCTGGGTTCAATCCCCAGCACCACAAAAACAAAACAAAAATATTACAAAAAGCATGTAGAAGCCAGTGTGGTGGCACATGCTACATCAGTACTCCGAGCCACTTAGGAATCTGAGGTAGGATAGCATTACAAATTTGAGGCCACCTTGGGTCATTTTGTAAGACCTTGTCACACACACACAAAGAAGGATGGGGATGTAGCTTAGTAGTGGAGTACCTACCTAGCATGCACGATGCCCTGGGTTCAATCCCTAGCACAGAAGGAAGAAGAGGAAAGGGGGTTGCGGGAGAAGGATGGGTGTGGAACTCTTCCTTAAAATCAGATTGACAACTACATGAATACTAATAGAGCCATTTTTTTGTTTGTTTGTTTCTCCATTACTGGGACTGAACCCAGGGGCACCCTACCACTGAACTACATCCCCAGCTCTTCTGATCCTATTTTATTTCAGGGGCACTTGACCATGAGTCACATCCCCAGCCCTGTTTTGTATTTTATTTAGAGACAGGGTCTCACTGTGTTGCTTAGGGCCTCACTTTTGCTGAGGCTGGCTTTGAACTCAAGATCCTTCTGCCTCAGCCTCACTGGGATTACAGGTGTGCACCATCGTGCCCAGCTCTTCCAATCTTTTAAGATATGGATCTCACCAAGTTGAGGCTGGCCTTGAACTTGTGATCCTCTTGCCTCAGCCTCCCAGTTCTTGGATTATAGGTTTCTGCACTGTACCTAAAACTCATTTTTTATTGGGGGGGTGGGGGAGTTGGAGGGAGTTGGGGTGATATTACAGATTTAAACCAGGGGCACTTTACCACTGAGCTACATCCCCAATCCTTTATTTTTATTTTATTCTGAGACAGAGTCTTAGTAAGTTGCCCAGGATCTCCTAAATTGCTGAAGTTGGCCTTGCACTTGTGATCCTCCTGCCTCAGTCTCCCAATTCACTGGTTTACAAGCAAGTGCCACCACATCTGGTCAGTCATTCTTTAAAATGTTCTAGAGCTGTGCTTGGTGATGCATGCCTGTAGTTCCAGCTATTTGGAAGGCTGAGGTAGAAGGATCACTGAGTCTAGGAGTCTGAGGCCAGCCTGGGAAATAAAGCAAGACCCTATATCAAAAATAAAAATACCTTTTTTCTTCCTTTCCATTTACTCTACTTACAAAATCAGATTCATGTTTCATAATCATTGCAGTTCTCAGTACTCAATGATCTCATTAAAATTAAAATTCTTCTCATCATTCCATTGTGAATTATATTCTAATTAGCAAAGATTCTACACATTGTTCTTTTGCACCTTATAGGATAACTATGAAAATTTTTTAATTTTTATTTTTAGTACTGGGGATTGAACCTAGAAATGCTTTATCACTGAGCAACATACCCAGCCCTTTTTGAGACAGGGTCTTGCTGAGATGCTTAGGGCCTTGCTAAGTTGCTGAGGCACACCTCAAATTGGCAATCCTCCTGCCTCAGTCACTGGGATTACAAGCATGTCACTGCACGACGTGGCCAATGCTAAAATTTTTAAGGGTGGTGAAATATGATTATACTGGAAAACATTACTGTTAGCAGAGACATGCTGAAGTATTTAGAATACCATGATAACTACAGTTAAAATAAATGTGATAAAGGCTGGGGTTGTGGCTCAGTGACAGAATACCTGCCTAGCATGTGTGAGACACTGGGTTTGATTCTCAGCACCGCATATAAATAAATAAAATAAAGGTTTGCCGACAACTAAAAAAAATAAATAAAAATAAATGTGATAGGCTGAGCACGGTGGCACACAACACCTGTAATTCCAGGGACTTGGGAAGATGAGGCAGGAAGAGGACAGGTTCAAAGCCAGCCACAGCAACTCAGCAAGGCCCTATGCAACTAAGAGAGAACTTGCCTCAAAATGAAAACTAGGGCTGGGGATATAGCTCAGTTGATAGAGTACATGCCTTGCATGCACAAGGTCCTGGGTTCAATCCTCAGTACCACCAAAAAAAGAAAAAGAAAAAGAAAAAGAAAAAGGACTGGAAGGCAGAGGTTATAGTAGACTGCTTGCCTGTCAAGCACAAGGCCCTGGGTTCAATCCACAGTACTGCAGGAAAAAAAAAAAAAAAGGGGGGGGGGGGGTTGGAGGGGGCTGGAGATGTGGCTTGGGGTTAAGCACCTGGTACCAATACATAAGTAAATAATAAATAAAATAAAATAAATGTGCCAGAAAGTTAATAATTGGTGAACCTAGTACAGTATAGGGCTGTTAATTATATTCAGTTTAATTTTCTATAGATATTACAATTTTTTAAATAAAAATACAGAGGTGAGCTGCAGATGTGGCTCAGTAGTAGGATGTTTGCCTAGCATGCATAAGGCCCTGGATTTGATCCCAGCACTGCAAAAACAAACAAAAACAGGAAAACAGTGTTGATACTTTAAAAAATCTGAATCAAAATTAGCCTTATCAATAAACCTATAAAAATGGGTGTACTAGGCCTCAACTTCTAATTCTTTATTCCCAAGAAATTATGTCTTAAATATGAACTTTTCCACTGAAAATCAAACCTCAAACGCACTTCCTATTCATAAGAGCAATCTGAAGAGCCATGCATTTGTGGTTTTTTTTGGTTTTTTTGTGGGTACTGGGAATTGAATCCAGGGGTGCTTTTCCACTGAGTTACATCCCCAGAATACTTAAATTTTGAGATAGGGTCTTGCTAAGTTACCGCAGGCCTTGCTAATTTGCTGCAGCTGATCACAAACTTGTGTGATTCTCTTGCCTCAACTTGCCAAGACACCTGCTCAGTCCCATGCACTATTATTATTATTATTTTTGGTACTAGGGATTGAACCTAGGGGCACTTCACCACTAAGCCACATTCTTAGTTCTTTTTATTTATTTTTCATTTTAAAACAGGGTCTTGCTAAGTCGCTTAGGGCATTGCTAAGGCCGGCTTTGAACTTGCAATCCTCCTGCCTCAGCCTCCTGAGCCAAAGGGCATTAGTTTTGACAAAGTTTAAAAACAAAAAAAAATTACTCTTAGATCAAGAGGACTAATTTTTTTCCAGTTAACTCTGGGACTTACCTATCGATATCATCATCTCCAGGTAACAAGGGTGGGAGGGGCAGAGGAGGCAACGTTGAAGTTTTCAAGTGTGGAATAGCAGCTGTTACAGATACTTGAGTCTTCACAGAAACCTGTACAGGGGGCTGAGAATTTGCCTGAGAGGACAAAGTAGATGTCCTTGGATGAGTAGAAGGGGGAAAAGTTGAACCACTAGGAGCAGGAACCTGACTAAATGTTGGTTGGGGAGGAGGCAGAGGTGGTTGTTGTGGAATAGTTGGTAGTGGAGGCAAAGGTGGCAAAGGGGGTGTCTGAGGTGGAGGGGTAGTAGTTGGTAAAGGAGGTGGAGGAGAAGTAACTATGGGGAGAGGTGGAGGAGTCTCCTTTTCTGATGTCTCTGTCTCCTTTGGAGTAACAATCTCCTCTTTCAATGCTATGGGTTTAGAGTCTCTTGTTCCCTGTGCTTTCAAATCTTTAACAGGATGCTTCTCAGAGTTCTCATCCAACTTTACCTTCCCTGTATCTACAGAATTTTTGACCTCTGTATTTGAATGTGTTACATTCACCAGTTCAGTATCTGGGGCACATTTTTCCAATTTTACACCTCTGGATAACTTTTTAGACTCCAAGCCTGAATCCTTAGCTTCCACTGAACTGTTCTCTTTTCTAGGTAAAAATATAGGTGAACCCTTCGATTCCTTTCCATCCATTTTTGCTGCAGCTGCAGCAGCTGCTCTCTCCTTCTTTTTTCTACTGAGTTCAGCTCCCAGGCTGGAATTCAGTGGAAGCCTGACAGGTGAGATACTGGAATGACGACTTCGTGACCCGGATCTCTTCTTTTTACTATGAGAAGATGAGTGTCTTGAATATGCAGGACTTCTGCTTCTGGACTTCATGGATTTCCTACTGGAAAAGAAAAAGGCAGTTTAAAATGGATAGACTATTGCAATAGACTGGGGAAAGCAGAAAAGCGAAGCTATGGAGAAGTTTAGCTTTTACTTTTTCCCCCTTGGTACTGGGGATTGAGCCCAGCGCACCTTACCACTGAGCTACATCCCCAGCCCTTTTTTAATTGAAATACAGTCTCACTAAGTCACTTAGGGCCTTGCTAAATTGCCCAGACTGGCCTCAAACTTGCAATACTCCGTTCTCAGCTTCCCGAGTCACTGGGCGCACAGCAGAACTATAGTTTTAAACCCATTTTGAGTAAATCCATCTAAAAATAAATTAGATGCCAGTAAAATTAAAAAGTTTCAGAAACCAGTCCAACTAAAAGGAGCCTAAGGGCCGGGTGAGGTGACATGCCTGTAATCCCAGTGGCTCAGGAGGCTGAGGCAGAAGAAAACTTAAGACCAGCCTGGACAACTTAGCAAGACCCTGTCTCAAAATAAAAAGGACTGGGGATGAAGCTCAGTCGTAAAGAACCCCTGGGTTCAATCTGGAGTATCAAAAAAATGTTTCTCTATAAATCTAAAACTATCCTAAAATACGAAGTTCATTTAAAAAATGGTTAAGAGGAACTAAGTCCTATGAAAACATTTTAGTCATATAACACTAAATTATCCACTATCTATTCAATTGAAAGAAAAAAAAAAAACGATATGCATCTTTCCCACATTGGAAAAGAAATAGCCATATTCACAAATGCTTACTTTCAGAATTTTGGCTTCAATCTTTAATAAAATGAAAACAGGATAAAATCATACTCTATAATAAAGGCAGGTTATATCAATCAGGCAGTTAAAATTAACTAGCATGCTTCACCAAAATTTAACTTTTCAAACTAAGGAGCTATTTAATTGGCAGATCCCAGGAAAATATGTTGTTCTTTATACTCTTAGTTTATGACAAAGTTGTGTCCATAGTAAACAAACCCCCAATGTTCAAGTTAGGATTTATAAGTAGACAAATTATAGAAAATGTTTTAGCAAAATAATTCATTAGAAGTTTTCAAAACTATGACAGTTCCAGGTTCTTTTCATATAAAACGACTTCCAATCAACTTTTTAGGAACTCAAAAGGCAAGTTATTATATTACTAAATGTTCAATTAATTTACTTTTTTTTTTTTTAAAGGACGACTTTCTCTCTGGGTTCCTTCTTCCCCCTTTCCTTGGTGGCAGCAACAGTCTTCTATTTTTTTTTTTTAATTTGTCAATGAACCTTTATTTAATTAATTATTTATATGCGGTGCTGAGGATTGAACCCAAGTCCTCATGCATGCCAGACAAGCCACTGAGCCACAACCCCACCCAGCAATTTACTTCTTAAGGAAGGATGGGGAATAAAATCTGGGACTGTATGGTGCAAAGTATTTCAAGTTGAAATCCCAGTCTCATTAATTCTTTTTGCTTTTTACCAAAGCCTAACCTGCTCAAGCATCAATGTGAGACAAGCAAACAGGGGTCTGAAGATATGGCTCAATGGCACAGCACTTGCCTAGAAAGCAGGAGAACCTGGGTTCAATTCACAGCACCGCAAAAAAAAAGAAAAAAGGAAAAAAAAGTACTGTACAAACATAATTGCCCATTAGTCTAAAACAAATTGCTCCCATTCCAGATCATCAATATCTCTCTTTATCTGTGATCGCTAGTAAAATTAACATGAATCAAAATGAACAGCATATATGTGTAAGGGAAACAACTCACATGACAGCAGCCATGGTTTTCTTTTAGCTATACTCCTTTTAGAAGTTCACTTCAAAAATCAGTTAAAATATAAAATTATTATTGGAATAAATAGTACTAAAAAACAATGACCACATATACATGAACATAAAAAATATCGAAAGTAATTACATGGCTGGGCTTGGTGTGTGGTGCACACCTGTAATCCCAGCAAGCTGAGAGTGGAGACTGAGGCAGGAGGATCCAAGTTCAAAGTCAGCATCAGCAATTTAGCAAGGCCCCAAGCAACTTAGGGAGACCCTGTCTCTAAATAAAAAATAAAGCCAGGCGCATTGGCACATGACTGTAAATCCCAGTGGCTCAGGAGGCTGAGGCAGGAGGATCACAAGTTCAAAGCCCACCTCAGCAAAAGCAACTCAGTGAGACAGTCTCTAAAAAATACAAAACAGGGATGAGGATGTGATGTGGCTCAGTGGTCAAGTACCCCTGGGTTCAATCCCCGACACCAAAAAATATTAAAAGGTTGGGAAAGTGGCTCAGTGGCTAAGCATCCCTGGTTCAACTCCTGATACTAAATAATTGAATTTAAAAAAAGGCTGGAGATATTGTTCAGTGGTTAAGCCATATCCCTGGTGCTAAAAAAAAAAAAAAAAGTTATATCGAGAATCTACTCACTGTTAAGAAAACTAATACTCCTCTTTGTAAATATTTGAGTGTATTTTCTACTTAAAGTATACTTGAGATAAAACATTTCTATCCTGGAGAAAATGTCTAAAACCCTAAATGTTAAGTAATGCTAGATACCATACACAAAATTTAGTCTTGGGCTCAGGATGTAGCTGAGAGTTTGCCTAGCACATGCAAAGCACTGAGTTCAACCTCTAGTACCACAAAACAGTAATTTTAGTTTTTCAATATGACAATCTTGCTAAGGAACCCTGCTACACATCCTTCAGTTTTGGAACAGAAACCTATTTTTTTTTTTGTACTGGGGATTGAACACCGGGTGCTTTATCACGGAGCTACATCCCCAGCCCTTTTTTTGAGATAGGATCTTGCTAAATTGCTGAGGCTGGCCTTCAACTAGATCCTCCAATCTCAGTCTCTCTATTCACTGGGATTATAGACCACCATGCTGGAAGAAGCCTATAGGACAGCTGGTTGGCCATTCGGTTAGTTTAGTAATACGAACACTAGAGTTAAGTTCTAAGTCTATCCAAAGAAAAAAGGGGGAGAAGGGACAGTAAATAAGCAAACTATAGGAGCAAAATATAGCATACAAAACCACATGTACTTTGCCCCTGAATTGTTAGATTTCACTCATTTTAAATGATATCACTACTATTAATTATTGCTGATTTAGTGTATGCAAAGACACTGAATTTATGCTAAAGCACTTTCAGTATTTTTAAATGACACTGTTGTATTGTTTTTCAAAGAATACGACAGAAGGGATTTGTACATTCCTCTAACTATATAAAAAAGCTGTACTTACTATTGAGAATTTCAATGAATGAGGAAAAACTTGTAGTGCATACATCAAATATATTTACAAATCAACAAAAAATGTGCATATATTTCTGAATAAATTAATAATGTAATATTTATATTTGCATCCTCTACTATCATACTGTCTTCAATTCTTTCTATATTTATATTTGCCTTTACTGCACTAGTTTCCATTAGTTAGGAGAACTTCCTCAACTCAAGAGAAATTAAGATATGCTGTTTTCTCTAATCCAAAAGGAATCACTTCATGGAAGCAGTTTCTACTGGTACTCATTTTAGCATAATATTTTTATTTAATTTTATCAGTACTGGGAATTAAACCCAGGGGTGCTCAATCACTAGGCTGTATTTCCAGTCCCTGTTTCCCCTTTCATTTGGTACTGGGGATTGAACCCAGGGACACTTAACCCCTGAGTCACATCCCCGCTCCTTTTTATTTTTTGAGACAGGGTCTCACTAAATTGCTAAGGCTGACTTTGAACTCAAGATCCTCCTGCTTCAGCCTCCTAAACTGCTGTGATTCAGGCACATACAGCCACCCCCCAAATTCATTATATATTCCAAGTCCTATAACAGTGAAAATTCATTGAAGTCTTAAAAGAAATACTCTCTCTCAAAAAAAAAAAAAAAAAAAAAAAAAACATGTTCTGAGAATTATTTCTTAGACTTCCTTTTAAAACTATGCATGTTAAGTGGGCACAGTGGTGCATGCCTGTAATCCCAATGACTGGAAGGCTGAGACAAGAGGATTGCAAGTTCAAGTCCAGCTTCAGCAACTTAGAGAGTCTCTAAGCAACCTAGTCTCAAAATAAAGACTTAAAAAAAAAAAAAGAAGTTATAGCTCATTGGGAAAGTGTCCCTGGGTTCAATCACCAGTACCAAAAAAAAATCTAAGCATGCTACTTTACAAATGTACACTTAAGACTTACTCATTTTGTTGTATATAAATTTTACCCCCTCACTCCTCCAAAAAGCACTGAGTTCTAGGAAATGGCATACATGCTGAAGTCTTTAAACTGAAGTGTACTGATGCCTGCAACTTACTTTAAGATGAATCAAAAGATGGACTGGTGAAGAGATCAATAGTTATGTGGTAAAATATATGGCAAATACTAAGTGTACAATCTAGGTGTTAAACGTGAAGAAATCAAATTATGTGGTAAAATATATGGCAAATACTAAGTGTACAATCTAGGTGTTAATCGTGAAGAAATCAATAGTTATGTGGTAAAATATATGGCAAATACTAAGTGTAGAATCTAGGTGTTAAACATATAGGTGTTCCCTATAATTCTTTCAACCTGTGTTTAAATTTTTTTAATAGTAAGCTGGGCACAGTATTTCATGCCTGTAATTCCAGCAACTCAGGAGACTTGAGACAGGAGGATCAGAGGTTCAAGGCCAGCCTCAGCAATTCAGCAAGATCCTGACTCAAAATAAAAAATAAAGGGTTGAGGAATGTAGCTCAATAGTGAAGCATCCCTGGGTTCAATCCCTAGGGCCCTCCCATAACAAAATTATAATAAACTGGGGAGAAAATACTAAGGAACTTCAACACTTGACAGACAGGAACTCTGCAATTTGATGAATTCACTAGTTTTTGAATAATTATAACTTTAAGTCAGCAAAAGTTACACTGACATACAAAATACATGAATGAATTTTTCAAATTAGCATAATTTCTTTTCTAGTATTCAACGACATTATCCTCATTCATAGAATTTACTGAGTGGGTACAATGTATGATATGCACTTCATATTTATTAATTTAATTCTCACAACAACTCTAGAAATAGGTAATTATTATTTCCATTTTACACATGAAGAAACTTAGTCATGGAGAAATTAAATCCTTTGCCAAAGGTCACAAAGCAGTACTGGGATTCCACTCAGTTTCAACTAAAGTCATGTTTTGCTTTTGTAGCTACAAATGAGTTCACAAATAAGGTACATTTCATTGCCTAGGAACCAGAAGAATTTTCCACAGACAATACATTCTAAGGCTGAAATTTCAAACTAACATGACTTTCTTACGAAAATATTTGTGAAGACATTATTACCATATTTTTAGAGAAAATTTTTGAAAACTGTCAGTGGTCACAAGGTAGGTCAATAGTGAAGCTTGTAAAGAAAACCAAACTGGGCTGAGCATGGTGGCACATGCCTGTAATCCCAGCTACTCAGGAGGCTGAGGCAGGAGGATGGAGGATTCAAAGTCAGCCTCAGCAATTTAGCAAGGCCCTAAGCAACTTAGTGAGACCCTGTCTCGAAATTAAAAATAAAAAGGACTGGGGATGTTGCTCAGTGGTTAAGTGCCCCTAGATTCAACCCCTGGTATTAAAAAAAAAAAAAAAGAAGAAGAAGAAAGAAAGAAAGAAAAGAAAGAAGGAAATAAAACAAATCATCCTGGGACCAATTACTTCTAGACTATTTATTTAATGTCAAAAGGAAACTACCTGGGACTGGGGTTGTGGCTCAGTGATAAAGTGCTTACCTAGAACGCACAAGGCACTGAGTTCAAGCCCCAGCATCACATTAAAAAAAAAAAAAAAAAGATAAATAAACAAAATAAAGGTATTGTGTCCATCTATAACTAAAAATAAAAAAAGAAAAAGAAAACTAATCAGTTGAATTTCCTCTCAAATATCCATTAAAAGATAAGACTCTTACTGTCAATTAGGCAACAAATTAACTTACAGGTTTGGAGATTCAGTAGACAGCACAAATGGTAGGAAAGAGCCTCAAGATAATACAAATGAAAAGTTGTAATCACTCAAATCTCTAGTCAGATCCAAGAAAGCTTAAGTACTAATACTAAGGGGATTTTTTTTTTTTTTAAGTCAAGGCAAAGCAACAGAAATAGATAAGCTCTAAGAACTAATATCAATGCTATGCACTCACCAGACAGAGGCCCATTTTTCTCACACAGCTGAAGATCCCACTACTGGAAGTACCTACCTTTAAAAGCTGCAGGCATGTGAAATCTTTACTTCTCAAATTCTGGGATAAGGGGAGACCAGACTCATCTACTTCAATGACTTGCCAATGGCAAAACGTCTTAAGCACAAACACTTTTGGCTTCAACAAAAGGTTATCGTGACTAATTGACAGTCCCTCACAACCCACCCTACCTCAGGAAGGACTGTTAGACAAAAAGCTCACCTGGGGAGTGGACTCCGACTCAGAGACCGCTTGCTCATGAAAGGGCTGCTTGAGCGCCTTCGACCGTAGGGACTAGGAGATCTACCGCTGTAAGACCCACTCCTTTCATAGCTGGACGACCGTCTCCGGCTATAGGGACTCACAGACCTTTGTCGTCTACTGTAGGGGCTGGGAGACCGGGTGCTGGACTGATAGGCAGAAGGCTCCTTGTAAGGTGGGCTGATGGACTGCCTTCTTGAGGTACTTCCAGGACTCTTCTTGTAGGAGTCATAATTGCTAGAGGTATGAGATCTCGGGGGGCTAACATCATAATCTTGGCCATAAGAAGCTCCTGAGGGGCTGTCATCCTGTTTGGAGCTGTCAGACCATTTCCTGTGGGGACTCCTGGATCTCCGTTTGGGGCTGTCCACTGTTTTGTAACTTTTGGGTGTTTCCCTTTTCCGATGACTTTTACTCCGGTCTTTGTGTCCAGACTTTAGCTCACGTTCTTTCCGGGTCTTCTCCTTATGGAGTTTGGATGACCTGGATTCCTTGCTACTGCTTTTGGATATCTGTGCCTTCCCATAGTCATCATTCTCCTCATTTGAACGCTTTGAACTTCCTGATACTCGGTCCTTCATCGATCCTGACTTGCTGGAGACTTCCTGGTTTTTTTCTTTTTCGGTCTGTTTAGTTTTTAGCAAGTCCCGGGAACGCCTGTGCTGGTGGTGACGATGTTTGTGCAGGCGGTCACTCCGATCCGTTCCACGACGTTCATCATTCTCCCTCCTATCTAATTTGAAGGCCATGTCGTCAGAGAAGGTGTCTGAATCAGAGCTGATGTCATCATACTCCACCAAAGGTTTGATAACTGTACCCAAGGATGCTTCGGGGGTCACCAACCCCATGTCTTTGGAGTGCTTGGACTTATGCCGCTTGTGCTTCGACACCAAGCGGTGACGCTCTCTGCTGTTGGAGCTGCCACCTCCCGATGACGGCTGCAAAGTTCCAGAAGCTCCTCCACTCCCGTCCTTCTTGCCCCCATGTCTCTCTGAATTGGGCATTCCCTTTCCCCTGGCCTTAAGAAGGGGAAAAAGTTCCCCGGCACTCCAAGAGGTAACCCCCACCCACCCCCCCAACCCTAACTCCACGCCCACCAAAGTGCCCCTAGAAGGTGGTGGGGAGGGAAAGGACTGTAGGCCAGGCTCCTCCTCCCTCCCGATTCCTCAGCACCCTCCTACATGAGGTGGGGGGTGAAGGAGCGAGGGAAGAAATGAGAGTTCCTCAGCAGTGGAGTTGAGAGACAACGGGTAGCTCCTCAAGTCTGCACCCCCCAACCCCGCGGAACCAGTCCTCAGGCCCCCGCGCCGGGAGGTCGAGGAAGTAGGTAGCCGACGGCCCGGGGATGCGGGGCCGACTCGGGCTCTGGGGCCCTGTGAGGACTGCGCGGGCCCTTCCCCTACCCGGTAGCCCGGCTCGGGGCGGCTTCCTGTCGCCCGGGTCCCGCGGACTAGATACCTCACGCCCCCTTTGTCCCTCTCTCCTGAGGGAAGCCCCTTTTCTAGCCTTCGCCTCGCCTCAATACCTCACACACACACTCACTCCCTCACACAGACTCAGTCACACACTAGATTAAACCGAAACGGCACTTGGAGGAGGGGGGAGGGGCAATCTCAGGAAGCATCGCGAGAGCGCAACTCTCGCGATACTTCGAGCTTCCCTTTTGCCTCTCCCCACTATTTGGTCAAACAACGCGAGAATAGGACCCAAGCTAGAGACGCGTCCCGCAGATTCTCGCGATAAGCTTCCCTCCCCATTTGAAGAGAGCTTTACGGACAGAGCTAGCAAAAAAAAAAAAAAAAAAAAAAAAAAATTTATAAATCTGAACCGTATTGGTAACTCATTGAGCCAATACCCCCAAGTTCTTGATGCAAAAGCACTTACCATACTTTAAAGCAAGCCTTTAGCTATCAGGATACGAATGTTTTTTAACAGGATAAGAGGCGAACGTGGAGCCATTTCAAGTCTGAGTGTTTAAATAAGCTTCCCACTTTTTAATTAATTTATTTTTTGCGGTACTGGGATTAAACTCAGAGGGGCTTTACCACTGAGCGACATCCCATCCCTTTTTATTATTTTTTCTTCTTGTAGTATTGGGGATTTAACCTAGGGGTGCTTTACCACTAAGCCACTTCCGAGTTCTTATTTTTTACAGTGTGAGAGTGGGCCTCGAAATTGGGATCCTTCTTCCTCAGCCTCCGTAGTAGCTGGGATTCATTCCTAGTGTGCACCACCATTCCTGACGAAGCCATTTAATTTTGAGACAGGTTCTCACCAAATTTCTGAGGATTACCAGGAAGGAGCGCAACTACCCTCCTGCTGAGCTCCCCCAGCTCTTTTTATTTTGAGACAGGGTCTTGCTAAATTTCTGCGTTATCCTTCTGCCTCACCCTCCAGAGTCGCCGGGTCACAGGCATGCGCCATCTTGCCAGTCTTGGACCGGAACCCTCCATCCTCCTGACTCAGCCTCCTGAGGCCTTCCGAGGCCTCCTGAGTAGTTGGGATTAGGGTCATGCGTAGTCGCACCGGGTTTGCTTCCCATATTTATAGTGTATGCTACATGCCAAGCATTTTACTTATGTTATCTCTAATCCTCAGAACTGCCCTGCAGGACATGACATCCTCATCAATTTTACAAATAATGCAATCCCGTATTCAGGGAATTTAAATAATTTAGGGTAACAGGAAGTCCAGCAAATGCTGCGGCCAATAATCAGTCATGTCTCTGATACTAAAGCACAAGCACTTCTATTGTAAGGCACTACCTCTCTGCACTCTTCAAATCCAACAGTCTTAAAGTTTGTCCACTTTTAAAATAGTCCCAAGGCTCTTATGGATAATTCAGCCTTTCTTTTCTTTTTTTTTTTTTTGTGCTGGGGATTGAACCCAGGGCCTTGTGCTCACAAGGCAAGCACTCTACCAACTGAACTATATCCCCAGCCCTAATTTAGCCTTTTATGCTCATGCAAAATATTGTAATTATGAATAAGAAAAGAAAATACCTTACACTGGTCTCTAACTTTTCAAAACTTCACCACTCAGTAACCCATTCCTTCTTTGCAATGCTAAAATAGGGCTGTGTAAGTGATAAGACGAATGCACAGAGAGGTGGCTTGACCCAAGCTTCTTCATTCTTTCCTTTGACAAATTTATATATGAAGAGCTGGGGATGCAGCCCCAGTGGTAGACTGCATATCTACCATACCTGAAACCCTGGGTTCTATCACCAGCACCAGAACAACAAAATAAATAAGCAGAGTGTGGTGACACACACATGTAATCCCAGTGGCTTGTGAGGCTGAGGCAGGAGGATTTCAAGTTAGAAGACAGCCTCAACAACTTAGTGTGGCTGTAAGCAACCTAGCGAGCTCCCGTCTCAAAAAAAAAAAAAAAAAAAGTCTCAAAAAAAAAAAAAAGGGGGGTGGGGGCTTGGGATGTGACTCAGTAGTTAAGCACCCTTAGGTTCAATCCCTGGTACCAAAAAAATAAGTAAATAAATAAATATTTAATATTTGAAACTTTAAGACCCTTCTCCTTAAATAGGCCTTCAAGTAGAATATAGACAGTATATTGTCTCATAAGATAGAAGGTAAATGGGAAATGGGCTGGGGCAATAGCTCAGTGGCAGTGTGCGTGCTGAGCATGTGTAAGGCACCAGATTCGATCCTTAGGACCACATTAAAAATAAACAAATGCATTCTATCTACAACTAATCTACAACTACAAAAAAAAAGATATAAGGTTAATAAATGCTGTAAGAATGACATGGAGCACTGGATGCTCAGAAGTGGTTGGGAGAGAAAGCTTTTGGGGGCCAGGAGTGTGATTCAGTGGTAGAGGCTTGTCTAACATGCTGGAGGCCCTGGGTTCCAACCCCAGTACATTAAAAAAAGAAAGAAAGTAGGGGCAATTTATGTAAGCAATTCCAGTAACTGGGAGGGAAGGGGAACCCTGAGACAGGAAGATAGCAAATTCAAGGACAGCCTCAGTAATTAAGAGAGACACTTAAAAAAAAAAAAAAAAAAAAAAAAGGACTGGGGATTAGCTCCCTGGTCAAGTGCCCCCAGGTTCAATCCTCATTACCAAAAAACAACTTTTTCATGTACCTTATTTTGTATTCATAAGTTCTTTTCTTTTGGGGTGCTGGGGAATCAAACCCAGGGCCTTATGCTTACAAGGCAAGCACTCTACCGACTGATCTATCTCCCCAACCCCTATTTATAAGTTCTTTTGAGTTTAAACATGACAGTAGAGTTTATGCATTTACATTATTTAATATTTTATTTACCTATTATATAAATATGGAGTATGTCTTATTCTAATTAGGATCCCTGTCTTACGGATGTACACGATGTTGAGATTCACTGTGGTGTATTCATCTATGTACATAGGACAGTCACGTTAGATTCACTCCATTGTCTTTCCTATCGCTATCCCTCCTGCTTCCCTTCATTCCCCTTTGTCTAATGCACTGAACTTCTATTCTTCTCCTCCCTGCCTTGTTGTGTGTTAGCATCCACAGATCAGAGAGAACATTCAACCTACCAAAACATAAACTAATTTGAAAAATTAAAAAGGAGGGGCATTTGAGTGGGGCCAGGAAAACTGATTAGATTTTTACATGCACTGGGTCTCCATCCCAACTGCCATAAACTGAGCAACTCTCCTCTACCGTGCCCTTCTGCCATGACGTTCTGTCTCACCTCAGGTTCAGAGCAATGCAGTCAGCTGGTTATGAACAAAAAGACTAAGACCTCTGATACCATGAGCTCCAAATAAACCCTTTAAAAAGAAAATCAGTTAATCAGAGACCAGAAAAATGTTAGAATCCATTCTCAAATCATTCCCTAAGAATGTTCTTTTAGCTTTTGCTCTCACTGGTATGAAAAATATTTTAATCTAAATGTTTGAGTCCATAAATTTTTTAAAATATTGTTTTAGTTGTAGATGAACGCAATACCTTTATTTACTTTTATGTGGTGCTGAGGATCAAACCCAGTGCCTCACACATGTGTCCCTTGAGTCCATAAATAAAGACTGAAATTTTTTGTTGTTGTTGTTGTTACTGGCAACTGAACCTAAGGGTACTTAACTACTGAGCCATATCCCTCGTCCTTTTTATTTTTTATTTTTGAGACAGGCCCTTGCTAAATTGCTGAGGCTGACCTTGAACTTGGAAGCCTCCTGCCTCCTGCCTTAGCCTCCTAATCCCTGGGATTACAGGTTACGGGCATGCACCACCACGCCTGGCATTAGACTGTAAATCTTTTTAAATATTTTGTTTTTTAGTTGTAGGTGGACACAATACCTTTATTTTATTTTATGTGGTGCTAAGGATTGAACCCAGGGCCTCATGCATGCCAGGTGAGCACTCTACCACTGAACCACAAACAGCCCTGGTTGTAAATTTAAAAGATTATTTTCTATGATTTATTTTCTTTTTGCCATGCTGAGGATGAATCTAGGGTCTTGACAATGCCAGGTAAGTGCTCCGGTTCCTCATGACCATTGTTTTTTTTTTTTTTTTTTTGTGGTGCTGGGGATTGAACCCAGGGCCTACTGTGCTTACAAGGCAGGCACTCTACCCACTGAGCTACATCCCCAGCCTCCTCATGACTACTTTTTAATCTGTAGAAGTAAAATAAATGCTTAAAAAAAAAAAAAAAAAAAAAAAAAAAAAGAATGGGGAAAAAAAGGATAGAATTAAGCACTGGAACTCACATATGATAATCCCTTTTTCATTGCAGGAGAGCTTGGGTATAAAGGTCCTCACCAATGGTTTGGGTTTTCGTTTGTTTTTATTTATGTGGTAGTGGGGACTTTACCACTGAGCAATATTCCCAGCCTTTTTAATTTTGAGACAGAATCTTGATAAATTGCTAGTCAGGGTTTATGGGACTACAGGTGTAAATCACCATGCCCAGATGTATTTTATATTTTTAACATCCTCCATTTTCCAAAATTAGTGTAGATTTTACATTTCAAGAATCCTCTAGAGCCTCCCTCAGAGGTTAGTTGCTTACAATTTATCCATTATACCCATTTTGAAGATTGTTCTGTCTTTTTATTTTCCTTTTTTGTACCAGGGGTTGAACCCAAGAGTGCTTTATCACTGAGATACATCCCCAGCCCTTTTTTTAATTAATTAATTAATTAATTTTAATTTAGAGACAAGGTCTCATTAAGTTGCTTAAGGTCTCATTAAGTAGCTGAGGCTGGCTTCAAACTTGAAATCCTCCTCAGCTGCTAGGAAGCTTCTCTCTCTCTTTCTCTCTCTCTCTCTCTCTCTCTCTCTCTCTCTCTCTCTTTTTTCTTTTACTTCTTTCTTCCTTTCTTTCTTTGCGTTGCTGGAGATTAAATCCAGGGCCTTTCAGCACACTAGATAAGTGCTCTTTCATTGAGCTACATCCATAGCTGTGAAAACCTCCCACGTTGAGTGATATTTCTCTCTTATCTTTCCTTCTATGATACAAAAATAGAAAAACAAAACAAAAACCCTGAACTAGGGATTAATCCCAGGGGGAGCTATAACCCAGTTATTTTGAGACAGGGTCTCCGTACATTGCTGAGGCTGGTCAAATTTACAATCCTCCTGCCTCAGTTTCCAGAGTAGCTGGGATTAAAGGTGTGTGCCACTGCAATACAAATTTTTCACTGGTGTCCGCTTATCTGCATTTTACAATGAGAAATAACTTCTCATTCTATTCTGTAACCAAAATTTGGTTTGCTCTACTTATAAGCTTTGTAATTTTAAATTGTCTCAGCTAAACTTAGTACAGACATTATTGATTTGTATAAAGAATGTCATTGGATAGCTGAGGTGGTGCATGTTTGTAATCTCAGCTAATTAGGAAGCTGATGCAGGAGGACCACAAGTTCAGGGCCAGTCTAGGCAACTTAGCCAGGCCGTGTCTCAAAATAAGAACACAGGGTGAGGGTATTGCTTAGTGGTAGACCATTTGCCTAGCATGTGACAAGCCCTGTGTTCCATGCCCAGTACCGCAAAAGAAAAAAAAAATTTCCATTAGAAAATAAAGCATAGCTGTGTATCTAATTGACACTGGCACTTTGCGCATAACAATTAAAAACAAAAATTTGAGTTAATATGATTATGTTGACCAATCATATTTTCAAAACTGAATGAGGTGAGTCCACTGAGGCTTAGGGCTATTTTTTATGTTTATATTATCAGTTCCCAACACATACATAGTTAGGACTTCATAGATGTTTCATAGTGAATGAGAACATTTTGACAATTAAGAAAGGTACAGTATTTTAAATATTAACCATCTTTGAAAATTCTTGCTTGGATAAATGCTCTCTGTATGTCTAAGAGTTGTCAGATTCATATTATATAATATTTATGTTATATAATATCTGGGACATACTTTTATACTAAAAATATTCAATTATCTGAAATTCAAATTTAAGTTAATGTCTAAATTTAAGTTAATGTCTATTTTATCTGACATCCCCATCAATTTATTCCAACACCATGCATTAAGTTCATGACAGGTGCCAGGAGCTGTACTGGGCACTGGGGAGATAGCAGTGATAGATCAAGTGCAGCCTGACACTCCAGCAGGGAAGAGAGACATGAAACAAATCAACACATACTGATGATGAAATTACTATTAAGTTTGGGGAACCGGGGTTGTGGCAGAGTGCTGGCCTAGCATGCGTGGGGTACTGGGTTTGATCCTCAGCACCACATAAAAAATAAATAAAGGTATTGTGTCCATCTACAATTAAAAAATAAAATATTAAAAAAAAAAAAAAGAAATCTGGGAAGTTGGGGGAGTGGCACACATCTGAAATCCCAGCAGCTTAGGAGGCTGAGGCAGGAGATAGCTAGTTCCAAGCCAGCCTCAACAAAAGTGAGGCCCTAAACAACTCAGACCCTGTCTCTAAATAAAATATAAAATAAGGCTGGGGATGTGGCTCAGTGATTGAGTTCCTCTGAGTTCAATCCCTGGTACCCCAAAAAATAAACAAAAAAGAAGTTTGGGGGAAGAAAAGTTTGAAGTAATTTAACAGAAGAACTCAGAGATCAGAGAAGTCTTGTTTCTCTTGTCTAGAGGAAGGGATATTTATTCTAAATTGCTGAGGCCAGTCTTGAAATGGCAAGGATCCTCATGCCTCAGCCTCTTGAATAGCTGGAATTATAGGTGTGCACCACCTTGCCTGTCTAGAGGAAGGGATATTTAAATTGAGAACTAAGAAGGCTTGGCTGGGGATGTAACTCAGTGATAAGAGTACATGCCTAACATTTTAGCAAGGGCCTGGGTTAAATCCCCAGCACCATATGTAAAAAATGAAGGCATTAGTGAAGTGAGGCAGGTGGAGTAGAGACTTCCTAGCAGCTAGAAAGGCTTGTTGAAGGATCTTAGAAGAGGAAGGAATACAGGTATTTTCTTTAAGAGAGAAAAAGCCAATGTGGTTGGGAATTGGCAAAGGAGAGAAGTTGGGTCTAACAGAGTGTTTATGCCCAGGAAAAGATTTGCCCAGTAGGTCCAGGTATAGTACTAGGTATTGGGGATTCAGAAACAATGGGTAATTTCTGTCACAGACAATTCACTGTTCAGTGGCCCTAAGGAATGAGAATAAGGAATAGGCAACTGATAAAAATTTGCATTGTACTTTCAAGGGGCATGTCATAATATATTTGTGGCAGTAAACAATTTTCCAGGTAGTCCCAAAGAGTTATTAAATTTATACTGCTGTACCTGTTCACCTGGACTGCGGTATCTGCTGGATTGCTTTGGAGATGTTTGAAATGTGGGAAAAATCTGAGATAGTAATTTACTGCAGAAAATTCTTGGAGCAAGGGTGTGGTAGTGCAGGCCTGCAATCCCAGCAACGAGGCAAGGGGATCGCAAGTTCAATGCCAGCCTCAGTAACTTAGGCCACAAGCAACTGAGTGAGACCATGCCTCAAAATAAAAAAATAAAATGGGTTAGGTATATGGGTCAGTAGTTAAACACCCTTGGGTTCAATACCTGGTATCAAGAAAAAAATCTTGGAGGAAACTAGGTAAAATTCAACTTTTCAGCAGTAATTATTTTAAAAGATGTATATCAGTAAAGTAAACCTAAAAGTAGCCTTAAGAAGATTCACCTCACCAGGCACAGTGGTGCATACCTGTAATTCCAGCGGCTTGGGAGGCTGAGGCATGAAGATCACTAGTTCAAAGCCAGCCTCAGCAACTTAGCAAGGCCCTAAGGTAGCAGGTGAGACCCTGTGTCTAAATAAAATACAAAAAAGGGCTGGAGATGCAGCTCAGTGGTTAAGCACCCCTTGCTAGCACTGTTGTATTTTAGTCTGGTTCTTCAGTTCCAATGGTGAGGAACTTCTCAGCATTACTCTGAATTTCCCTTTGTGAGAATTTATGGACACAGTGATAATCACACATTATTTTTAATTTCCAGTATAGTGAAAAAGTGAAGCTGCTTTTCGTCACTAGGATCATAAAAAAGGAACACAATGATAAATAATAAGTATTAACTGATCGCATTAGTTGCATTGACTGCTACATATTAGCAGTTTTACCTTAATCCAAAATCTCACAGAACTTCAAGAATATTACTGAAGAAATATCATTAAAAAAAAAAAAGGTGTTAGGTCAGCTTTGACAGTCATGTTATAAAACACCATTATCTTTTTCACAATATAATTATTGCTCATGGAAACTTTTTCCCTTTCTTTTTCTTTTTTTCTTCCTCCCTCCCTTCCTTCTTCTTCTTCTTCTTTTTTTTGTGGAGTAAACCCTTCACCAATGAGGTACACCCCCAGCCCAAATTTACTATCTTATTTTTTTTCAAAAACAAGTCTTGCTGGGCACTGTGGGGCTCGCCTGTAATCCTAGCGGCTCAGGAGGCTGAAAGAGGAAGCTCAGGAGGTCAGCCTCAGCTACTTAGCAAGCGCTCGTCAGCTTAGCAGGCGCTTGTAACAAAATAAAAATACTTTATGAAAATAAAAAGGGCTAGGAATGTGGTTCAATGGTTAAGCATTCCTGGGTTCAATCCCCAGTACAAAATAAAAACAAAAACAAGTCTTTCAGTAAAGAGAGCCAGAGGTTTTTTCTTTTTCTTTTTTTTTTTTCTTTCTTTTTTTTTTTTTTGATACTAGGGATTAAACCCAGGGGCCGTTTACCACTAGACTACATCCTCATTTTTATTTTTAATCAGAGTCTCGTTAAGTTGCTGAGGGTCAGAGTTACATATTTTTATTTGAAAATGCAGGTTTAGGCACAGAGACCTAACCCCACCTGCCCGCAAGTTCAATACTGAGCAGTGTGAGAACTGAAACAACTGGCAGCTAAGGGAAGGATGGGTTGGTAGAGATCTCGCGTGATGATATACACCTTAACTAATTTTCGCGAGATTTTGTATCCTTCACTCTTCCTCTATCTCGTAGGATCCTGGCTAATCTCGCGATTCTTGGGAAGTTCCGTTGGGGAAGATGGCGGCGGCCGCGAGCACCCTTCTCTTCTTGCCGCCGGGGACTTCAGACTGAGCATTCCCGGGAAGAGTAGGGACTATTGGCTCCCTGCGTCCCGGGAGCTCGAGTCAGCTTGGTTCCCCTGTTGGTGGTGGGGAAAAGCTTATCTTCTTGTGGCAGACCCAGGCCCTCACCGCCGTCAGGATGAAGGCTCAGGGGGAAACCGAGGGTGAGTGAGAGCAAAAGGAGGGGGCGGAAACAACTGGTGGAGCCAAAGTGTAAGAGATGGTGGGTGCCGATGTCCCACGAGGGCCACTTTCTAGAGGGCAGAACGTCCAGGAGGCGGAATGTGCTTTTTAGGTTATGATCATGTCGTGTTTAATGAATATAGAGCCCCGACTTTGGGTGATGGGGACTCCGAACTTTTGTGAAGGTTTTCTGCACAATTAGGGACAATCAGTTTGGCCTGAGGGCAATTTTGATCTAAAGTGGTGGGAGAGAGGGCCAGTGAATCTAAAACCTTCTATCCGGAAGAGACGTCTAAATAACGTAGAAACAATAATACAAACGATGTGTAAAGTTACTGGAGAATATTTTGGTGTGAGTGAAATGATATTAAAAGCTAGCAGTTCCCTAGAATGTCATAGTACTCAGATCTTATGCTACTGTATATTTGAAAACTGCGCTGGATTTTGTCCTTTCCATCGGAGTAAGTCAGAACTGCTGAAAAATAACTTTCCTTTGGAACTTTACTCAGATTCTCTAAATTTCCACGTTCCCGTGTAAATGCTTTCTTAGCATTTGGGGCATACTTAATGCTATAGCTCACTTTTTTCCTCCCTTTGGTACCAGGCATTGAGCCTGTGTTTAAGGGGCTCTTAAACAGTGAGCTACACCTCCAACCCTTTTAATTTTTTATTTTGAGACAGGGTTTCACTAAGTTGCTTAGGTCCTCAGTCCCCTGAGTTCTTGGGATTCCAGACCTGCATCACCGCACCTGGCTACAGCTCACTTTATAGTTACTGTTTACTTGTTTTTCATAGTTTACTTTGAGCTGCTTAGATCAGGGACCCTGTCTTGCTCATGTATGTGTACTCTTTAGTGCATAGTAGTTGCTCAAAAAATGTTTGATTTGAGCATCGCAGATAACCAGCAGGCATTTCAAGAAAAATCAGATGTATGTTTTGAATGGGAAGAAGAAAAGTACACTTCCTAGGTGCAAGGGGATAACAAGCGTAAATGGAAACCTCAGGAGGCAGCTGTTTTTGTCAAGTTTTTTCACTGTTGTATCCCCAGCATTTATAATTGTGCCTGAGTGAATGACTTTAAAGTGAAAATTGTAGAAATGTGTTCACAACTGTACACTGACTGACACAGTCAAAACCAGTTTTCCAGAAAATGAAAGCATAGAAGGAAAGTTTGCTACCTTAATTCTAATTAATCTATTCTATTCATTTTTCAGTACCAACATTAGTTGTTTTTCTGTATTCTTCCCACCATTGACCATGAACCTTTTCTTCTTTTGATATTGAGTAGTAATGCCTTTTTTTTTTTTTTTTTTTTCCTTTCGGCAGTACTGGTGAAAGAACCTAGGGGTGCTCTACCACTGAATGAAAGTAGTGATAGAAGCATCCCTGGATTCTGGATTCAATCCCCAGTATTGCCAGATTTTATTGTAATTTATTTATTTTGGTATTGGGTATTAAACCCAGGGGTACTTTACTAGTCAGCTACATTCCCAGACCTTTTTATTTTTAAATTCAAGACATGGTCTTGCTAAGTTGCTTAGGAATGCTCTAAATTGCTGAGGCTGGACTGGAACTTATAATCCTCCTGCCCCAGCCTATGGAGTTGCTGGGATTACAGTCATGTAGCACCATGCCTCATTTATTTTATTTTAATTTTTTGATTCTGGGGATTGAACCCAGAGGTGCTTAACCACTGAGCCACATCCCCAGCACTTTTTTATTTTATTTTGAGACAGGGTCTCACTAAGTTACTTAGGACTTGCTGAGTTGCTGAGGCTCAACTTGCAATCCTCTTACCGAAACTTCCCGGATCATTGGAATTACAGATGTACATTACTCTGCCTGACTTAATGTCTCTCTTTAAGAGTATTTCTCATTTTGCATTTCACTAGTCATTTCCACATTTATTTGTCCATACCACTTCCTCACAAAAGTCATCTCAGGCATAGTATGTTTATTCATGTGATAAAATGCCACTGAGTTCAATTCCCCAGTACCAAAAAAAAAAAGATTGGAAGACTTTAGAGGTTTGTTTACATGCTTAGTTCAGTCCAGACGCCAGTCTTTTCTACCTTTCTGTCTTTCTCTTATCTCTGCTGATATCTATCCGTTGATTAGTCATTTCTTCCCTGTTCATATAATTTTATCTTTTTTTTTTCTTCCCACTACTGGGAATTGAATCCAGGGGAGCCCTACCACCGAACTATACCCCCAGCCCTTTATATATTTTTATTTTTAGGGTTTTTTTTGGGGGGTGGGGTGGTGCTAGGGATTGAACCCAGGGTCTTGTGCTTGTAAGATAAGCACTCTACCAACTGAGATATATCTCCAGCCCCTTTAGGCAAGGTTTTCGGGTTGGGCTCAAACTTGGAATCCTCCTGAGCCATGCACCACCATGTTCCCCATCCATATAATTTTAATTAGAATTCAAATAGAGCCTTTTTTTTTTTTTTTAAATCATACTTATAAACCTATCTCTTAAAATTATCACACACAAAAAATTAAGGAAGTGGCTGGGTGCAGTGGTGCACTCCTGCAATCCCAGTGGCTTGGGAGACTGACGCAGGAGGATTTCAAGTTCAAAGCCAGCCTCAGCAATTTAGTGAGAACCTGTCTCAAAACAAAAAATAAAAGGGGTTGGTGATGTGGTCAGTGGTTAATCACCCCTGGGTTCAACTCCTAGTACCCACCCCTACAAATTAAGGAAATCAGTATTTTCACATTGAAAAGTAACCAATCATAGAAAGGGTAAATTCAAATGTATGCTCAAAATATGTCATGCAAGGAATTTAATGAATATTAATATGGTTAGGGATGGGCTTTTGTTTGTTTCTTTGTTTTGCACTGGGGGTTGAACCCAGGGGTACTCTACCCCTGGGCTACCTATCACCAGCCCTTTCATTTTTTAGTTTAGATGGGATCTCTCTAAATTGCCAGTGCTGACTTTGAACCTGTGATCCTCCTGCCTCTCAAGTGGCTGGGATTATGGGTGTGTACCACTGTGCCCTGTGAGATGCTTGTGTTTTGGTTCTTATTAGAACTGTGTTCTTTGATGTTCATTATGGAAGACCTATAATGTGTCTTCTTGCTATCAAAGGTTCTTTTAATCTAGGTGAACCTGTAGTCCCAGCTACTCAGGAGGTTAAGGTAGAATGATTTTCTTGAACTGATAAGTTGAAGACCAGCCCAGTGAATATGAGTCCTGTGTCTGTCTTGTCTCTTTCTCCCTCGCTCTCTCTCTGTCTCTCTCTCTCTTTTTTTTTTTTTTTGGTGGGAGGTGGAGAGTGTACTTGGGATTGAACCCAGGGGTGCCTGGCTTTAAATTGTTGTTTTATTTTAAGAGATAGGGTCTTGCAGGTTGCAGTGGTGCGTGCCTGAAATCCCAGCTACTTAGAAGGCTGAGGCAGGACGATTGCAAGTTTGAGACCAGAATTGGCCAGCAACTTATTGAGACCCTGTCTCAAAAAGATGTGGCCCAGTGGTAGAGTACTCCTATTCAGTCCACAGTACCACAAAACAAACAAATAACTTTGTGTTTTGAAGTAAATGATAAACTGTTTTAACTGAATTCTTAGATAAAAAATGGGGGTTACATTTGTAAGAAAAATTGTGGAAGGTCTTGATAAAAGCATTTCTAATAATGTTTTCCAATTTATATTGCAGAATCAGAAAAGCTGAGTAAAATGAGTTCTCTCTTGGAACGGCTCCATGCAAAATTTAACCAAAATAGACCTTGGAGTGAGACCATTAAGCTTGTGCGTCAAGTCATGGTGAGGATTGTGGTGTTGTACTTTGATAATTACTTACGAAGCTCTGTTTGCAACATGGATTTGTTCAAACTGCTTTTAGTAGTGTGTCTTTTGTTTTATTTATCATAAATGCCAGAATACAGAGATCTTCTGAGGAAGAATGTATACATTTATTGCTTAGTATCTGTGGGGGATTAGTTCTAGAACTTCCTAGGGATACCAACATTCATGGATGCTCAGTCCCTATCATAAAATAGCGAAGTATCTGTATATAAACAATTAACGTTCTCCTGGATACTCTGAATGATCTCTTCATTACTTAATACTTAATAGGACGTAAATGCCATATAAATATTTGTTACACTATTTAGTGTTTTTTTTTTTTTTTTTTTTTTTTTAATTTTTAATTTTGTACTGTGACTTGAATCCAAGATTGCTTTACCTGGAGTTATATCCCTGGTCCTTTTCATTTTATATTTTGAGACAAGGCTTGCTAAATTGCTTAGGATCTTGCCTCAAAGTTGCGATCCTCCTGCCTCAGTTGAGAGCTGCTGGAATTACAGGCATGCACCACCACACTAGGCTTTTCCCATCTATAATTGGTTAAATGCAAGAATGTGGAGTCTGAAGATACAGAGTGCTGACTGTGTTTATAAAATTATGTTAGAATACATGGGGCTATTTCATGCAAAGGTGCTAAGAAATACACATACAAGGGACACATCTGATACACTGGGGTGTAGAAATATTCTCTCTCTCTCACTCTTTTTTTTTTGTGGTCCTAGGATTGAACCCAGGGCATTCTATCATTGAGCTACATCTTCAGCCCTTTTCATTTTATTTTGAGACACTCTCACTAAGTTGCTCAGGCTGTCTTTGAATTTGTGATTTTCATGCCTCAGCATTCTGAAACCCTGGGATTATAGGTGTGCATCACTATTGTTTGGCTAAGAGATGTTCTTTTTTTTTTTTTTTCTCCCTGATACTGAAGATTGAATCCTGGGTATTTTAACACCGACTTACATTCCCAACCAAGTCCTTTTTATTTTTTATTTTGTGAGGTCTTGCTAAGTTGCTGAGGATCTTGCTACGTTGCTGGGACTGGCTTAGAACTTGCAATCTTCCTGCCTTAGCCTCCTATGTCACTGGGATTATAGGTGTATGCCACTGCATCTGACCTAAGAGACATTCTGTCAAGCACCTTCATTATGACTTGATATTACCTTTATTGTATTTATACAGTACCAAGAATTTTTGATTCATTCTTTTTTTAATACCTTTATTTTATTTATTTTTATGTGGTGCTGAGGATCTAACCCAGCGTCTCACATGTGCTAGGTAAATGTTATACCATTGAGCTACAGTCCCAGCCCTTGATTCTTTTTTTTTGTGTGTGTGTTACTGGTGGTTGAACCCAGGGCCTTGTGCTTGCGAGGCAAGCACTCTACCAACTGAGCTATATCCCCAGCCCTTCATTCATTTTTAATACAGGAGAACTTTAGGTTTTCACCTATTTACTGTTATCATTTTTTTTTTTTTTTTAATATTTTTAGTTGTAGATGGACACAATACCTTTCTTTTGCTTATGTGGCGCTGGGGATTGAAACCAGTGCCTTATGCCTTAGGCAAGTGCTCTACCACTGAGCCACAACCCCAGTCTATAACCTCTTTCTTTACAGTGCTGTTTCTTCCTTAGTTATTCTTCATTATAGGGCTCCTTTAGCCAGTTAAGTGGAAGATGGGATAGGGGTATGTGGCGATCTGTTTCAAGGCTCAAATGTGGTGTCTTTTTTTTTTTTTTTTAATATGTTTAGTTGTAGATGGACATAATTCCTTTATTTTGTTTATTTAGGTTTTTTTTTAAATGTGGTTCTGGGAATCGAACCCAGTGCCTCATACATGCTAGGCAAGCGCTCTACCACTGAGCCGCAACACCAGCCCCTAAAGCTCAGCGTTAAAAGTTCATTTATTTGGGGAGCCCAGTGGTGCATGCCTGTAATCTCAGTGACTTGGGAGGCTGAGGCAGGAGAATTGCAAGTTTGAGGTCACCCTCAGCAGCTTAGTGAGGCCCTAAGCAACTTAGTGAGACCTGTCTTAAAAGTAAAAAATTAAAAGGGCTGGGGATGTGGCTCTGGTTAAGTGCCCCTGAGCTCAATCCCTGGTACCAAAAAAACAGTTCATTTGTATAATTGCTGTTGTAGTCACATGACATAGGAAACCTTATTCCCACTTTTTTGACCTTCGTTGTAGTTATATGGATATGATCACTTTGTGATTGCTTCCCTTGTGATTTATTAACATTTGTGTATTCTAGCTGGGCCTGGAGGTACTTGCCTGTAATCCCAGCAAAGTAGGAGGCTGAGGCAGCAGGATTGCAAGGCCAGTCTCAGCAACTTAATGAGACCCTATCTCAAAATAAAAAATAAAAAGGGCTGGGACTTAGCTCAGTGGTAAAGCACCCCACCCAGTACTGGGTTCAATCCCCAGTACCAAAACAGAAACAAAAACCAAAATAAAACTTTTCTGTATGTTATACTTCAGTGTTATTACTCTCTCCTCCCTACCAAATTTTACTTTGGTTTCAGAGTAAGTGCATTTTAGTTGATTTAGTGTTTAAAATGATCATATCAGTAGTAGCAGAAGAAATTAAATTTGTTGTCAAAAGACTTGAACTTTAGGCAGTAGGTATGTGGCTCAGTACTAGAGCACTTGCTTACTAGCATCTCTAGGCTCCAGGTTTGGTCTGTAATAATGCAAAAACAAAAAAGAAAAAAAAATATTCCCTTGGATTTGGACTTGACTCCAATACTTACTACTTGTGTGACATTGAACATATGAATATAACCTCTTTAAATTTCAGCTTCCTCATCAGAAAAATGGAAGTGCATAATGACAATTTGCTTTTCCATATAGTTTTGTTGTAAGGATCCAAAGAGATAGTGGATATCAAAATGTCACATATCTAAATGATTTCTGTAACTGTAAATAAGTGTCTTAAGTGAATTGCAGTTTTTCCAGTCTGGAAATTCAGGGGTAGTTATTTAATGCCCCAAGGCAATTATTTCTTGTTTGAAATATATTCTATAAATGATATTGTCATTAAAGTAACATGAGATAGAGGGTTTCCCGGTAGATCTTAAGGGCTTCCCTTTCCTGGGCTACAAGTTTTTTGGTTTCATAACCATGGCTTCCCTCTGTACTTTTCTCAGTTGTACAAGTTCAAAAATCTAATTATGGGTCAGGAAATGTGGCTTAGTAGTAGAGTGCTTTCCTAGTGCATGTGTGAGGCCCTAGGTTTGATCCCTAGCAACACACACACACACACACACAGAAAAGGAAAAGAAAAATAAACATAACTTTATTTGTACATAAATTTTCATCAGCTGGCATACTAACCAAATCTCAGTAGATTAACATGGAGATCAGAATGCCAATTTATTAACTTATGACAGGATTTATTTTTCTACTTTCCAAAATACTGGTATTCGTTGTCCAGAACCTCCTTCTCTATTCAAGATACAAGGGAAGCCAGATTATTAATAAATCGGGTATTTTATGAGGATGGAATTAGAGAAAAGAGAGATTTATTAGGGCATGAAAGAAAATCTGAAAATCTTTCTTTGTACTATAAAACTTCACATTTTTGGGGACTGGGATTTTTTTTTTTTTGGTAGGGGGGGTGGGGACAGGTACCAAGGATTGAACCCAGAGGTGCTTAACCTCAGCCATGTCCCCAGCCCTTTTTATTTTTTATTTTGAGACAGTCTTGCTAAGTTGCTTAGGGCCTCACTAAGTTGCTAAGACTGACCTCAAACTTGAAATTCTCCTGTCTTAGCCTCCAGAGTGTGTCATCCTGTCTATCTGGGGACTGGAATGTCTTGCAGATACTTTTTCTCTAGGTAAAGTTAAATTTTTAGCTGGTTGGAAGTCTCTCTTCTGAACTACATATTCTGTTTCCTAGAGTGAATCTAGTTTGACAAAGATTTGCTTGTATCTCTCAGGCTGCATACAGTTTACCTTGGTCTATTTGGGAATTCCCAATTCTTGTGAGCCACGTCATTTAGCTGTCTAAATCTTAAGTGGTAGTCACTCCCATTGATTTTTCCCTAAAGCTTTATTTTTCTTTAGATCTGGGAATACCATATTCTGCTGATGGATAAGACAGCAATAGTTGAGGCTGTAGATTGTATAGACTTTATGGACTATCCTAAAATATTACTATCAGGATAATATGTATGTTAACCTTAAACATGGTTGACTTCATTGATTTTTACACCAACTGTTTTCCCACTTGATACAGGAGAAGAGGGTTGTGATGAGTTCTGGAGGGCATCAACATTTGGTCAGCTGTTTGGAGACACTACAGAAGGCTCTCAAAGGTTTGTCAATACCTTTGAAATATTCTGATTAAAAAAAAAACATTTAAGAAAGTCTGTTTAATAGGAGGAATACAAATTGAGGTAGGTCAACTTTCTGTGCTATATGTATCTCTTGCTTTCATTTATGGATTTGAAATAAGCTCTTTCCTGATTTTTTTTTTTGTTTGTTTGTTTGTTTGTTTTGGTAGTGGGAATTGAACCCAGGGACATTTAACCACTGAGCCACATCCGAGCCCCTTTTTGTATTTTATTAGAGACAGGGTCTCACTGAGTTGTTGAGACTGGCTTTGAACTTGGGATTCTCTTGCCTTAGCCTCCTGAGCCACTGGGATTATAGGCATGCACCACTGCACCTGCCTCTTTTGAAACGTTTGTGTGTGATCTTATTTTGGAGGCTGATAGGGACTTAAAAGATAATTAATGAATATATAGGAAGATGAACTTAAATTTTTTTTTTAGTTGTTGATGGACATAATACCTTTATTTTATTTATTTTAATATGGTTTTGAAGATCAAACATAGTACCTCATACATGCTAGGCAAGCGGTCTACCACTGAGCTACAACCACAGCCCGGAAGATGGACTTTTTTTTTTTTTTTTCCCCCCCCCCCCCCCCCCCCGCAGTACTGGGGATCGAACTCAGGGCCTTGTACTTGCAAGGCAAGCACTCTACCAACTGAGCTATCTCCCCAGCCCAGAAGATGGACATTTTAACTGTCCAAAATGTTTATGGAAAGTTTTCAGGAAAGCATACATAAAATTTAAGTCATGAGCTTGATTATTCTTGCTTATAATGACCAATTCTGTTTTGGGGGAGACATGAAAGTGAAAACAGATTTTAAGGGGCTCTGAATGTAGCTCAGTGGTAGAGTATATGTTTAGTATGCACAAGGCCCTAAGTTTAGTCCCAAGCACCACAGATGTAGATGTACACACACACACAGATTTTGCTCTGATCCACCATAAATGAACACGATTCACCTGAATATTTTTTCTTTAATGTATGTTAAAAAATACATATAACTTAAAATTTGCCATTTTAACCATTTTTAAGTATATAATTCAGTAAGTACCTTTGTTTTTTTTCATACTGGAGATTGAACCCATGGGCACTCTGCCACTGAGCTATATTCTCCAGTCCTTTTTATTTTTTTTATGTAAGACAGGGTCTTGCTAAGTTGCCCAGGCTGGCCTCAAACTTGGGATTGTCTTGCTGCAGCCTCCCAAGTAGCCTTAATTACAAATGTGCACCACTGCACCAGGCAGTTGTTTCTTATTTTGTTTGTTTGTTTAAATATTTTTAGTTATAGATGAACACAATACCTTCTATTTAGTTTTATGTGATGCTGAGGATCAAACCCAGTGCCTCACACATGCTAGGCAAGCGCTCTACCACTGAGCCACAACCCCAGTCCTATTTGTCTTATGACTGTTGTGAATAATGCTGTGAATTTTGGGCTCAGTGGTAGAACGCTTGCCTACCAGGTGTGAAGCACTGGGTTAATTTCTCAGCACCACACATAAATAAGATAAAGTTCCATTGACAACTAAAAATATTTTAAAAAATAATGTGAATATTGAAGTTTTGTGTGTTTGTGTGTGTGTGTGTGTGTGTTGAGGGGGTACTGGTGATTGAACCCAGGACCATACACATGAGAGGTAGGTATGCTACTACGGAGCTACATACTCAGCTTTCCTTTTTTTTCTTGAGGAGCTTGGTATTGAACCCAGGGCCTATTTCATGCCTAGCCCAGGGTATTTGTTTATCCATATACCTGTATATACAGACATATGTGTGTACATGTATGTATATGCATATACCTGTATGTGTGCAGACATACACTTATTTGTATATGTATATATGTTTGTATATGTCTATATATACATATAAACACCCCACACATCCAGTGTGTACACACATGCACAATTTTTTTTTGTTTTTTTGTTTTGGTACCAGGGATTTATCCCAGCCAGGGGCACTCAATCACTGAGCCACATCTTTTTATTTTTTTATTTTGAGACAGGGTCTCGCTAAGTTTCTTGGGGCCTTGCTAAATTGCTGAGGCTAGCTTTGAACTTGGATTCTCCTGCTTAGTCTCCTAAGTTGCTGGGATTGCAGGTGTGCATCACTGAGCCCAGTTGAATTTTTGTTTGTTTTCTTTTTGGTTCTGGGAATTGAATCCAGGCTCTCATGCATGTTAAGTACACTTAAGCTCTATCCCAATCCCCTTTATATTGACTTTGGTGTTATCTTCCTTGTTCTAGCATTTGCAGGTAGGAAAAAGGCTTTTCTTTTCTTTTTTTTTTTTTTTGGTAGTTGTAGATGGACGGCATGCCTTTATTTTATTTGCTTATTTTTGTGTGTGGTGCTAAGGATTAAACCCAGTGTCTCACATATGCAAGGCAAGTGCTCAGCCACTGAGCCACAAGCCCAGCCCCCTCCCCCCGCTTTTTTTTTTTTAATAAAGAAATGCAGTATTGCTCTATTGCCCAGGCTAGCCCCAAACCCTTAGGCTTAAGCAATTCTGCCTCAGCCTTTTAAACAGCTGGAACTATAGGCATGCCACTGTGTTTCACTTTGCATTAACATCATTAACAGATAAACGTATTTTCTTTCAGTTAAAGACAACTTGTCCAAAATAAGAAGTAATCAAAAAGGGAAAAGAGGAAGATTAATAGTTTTTCACATAGGTCTTATTTTACTATTATTGCTATCTTTGCCTCACAGTGAAACATTACCAATGAACTTTGTGTAAATTACAGGTATTTGAACTATTGACTGTATTTATGGCTTCGGAATGATGTATATACTCTTTAGTATGCTTTTGCCTATGAAGAATAAGACCATTTATTTGGAACATTCTTTGTAATTTCCTTTTTTCATGTTTTCATAGTAACATCTTTACCAGCAATGACTGATCGTTTGGAATCCATAGCAAGACAGAATGGGTATGTAGCCTTATCTGTAGGCAGAAATGTTTAACTTAGTGTTAACTTTGGGTGGCTTTATTTCTGTGTCTTCTATTAATTTTTGTTTTGATTTGTTCCTGCTAGACTGGGCTCTCATCTCAGTGCCAGTGGCACTGAATGTTACATCACGTCAGATATGTTCTATGTGGAAGTGCAGTTAGATCCTGCAGGACAGCTTTGTGATGTAAAAGTGGCTCACCATGGGGAGAATCCTGTGGTATGTGTTGTTGATATTTCACTGGAATCTATGGGGTTTACATAGGAACATTGATTTAAAAATGAATTGTTGGGGTTTAGTTTGGGTATAGGTTTTTTCATGAGCCACTGTAAAGATGATGTGATGGGCTACATCAGTAGCTTTAGAATGAAATTTAGAGTAATGTGGGTCCATCTCTGACATCATCCAAGGGCTTTGAAAATAACTGGAAACACCAGAGGAACCTTTTTAATTTTATATCAACAAACATGAGCCGCAGTTGAACAATAAATAAATCATACCATCCCATCCTTAGAGATTAAAATCAAGGACAGATAATCTGAAAAATCCTGTAATAGAAATGAATGTTAAATGTGTGTAACCAGTCAGTTGGTATAAATTCCAGGGATGTCATTAAAGAGAGTTCCTAATGTTTTAAACAAGCTACTGAAAGTTGATTCCTTTATAAACTATTTCATATATTTTCATTTTTAATTTCCCGCCCCAATCCCATGGTTCACCAAGTAGGAAGAAGCTGCTTTTTGATATCTTAATATAAGGGCCTTCTGTAGTTTAATATTTGTTATACAGCATGTGCTATTAATAAAAAACTTTTGATGTTTTCAAAGTTATTTTAGTTTAATGCTTTAATGTACTTTCTTTAATTTTAGAGCTGCCCAGAGCTTGTACAACAGTTAAGGTGAGCAAATAACATTTATATTTCTTGATACTGACTGACAGCCCCAATTTTTTTTTTTTAAATAGGGTTTTACTATCATGCCTGCACTGGTGTTGAACTAGGCTCAAACTGTTCTCCTGCCTTACCTTTTCAGGTAGCTAGAACTTATAGACATTGCCACTGCTCTTCTTTATAGTTGGTTTTGAGAAAGACTAGAACTTAGTTTCTTGCTATAGAAATTTATTTTCTTGGCCAAGATTTTTCATTCTGTACCTATTTACTTTCAGAATTAAGTTAGCATGATTTTTAACCCTACTCATTCTGTCCCAGGATTTCAACCTCAATATTATTGGCATTTGGATTGGAAACTTCTTTGCTCTAGGGGCTACCTAGTGCATTGTAGGATGTTTAACAGCATCCATGGCCTCTCCTGTAGTTGCCAGTAGTATCCCCTCAGTTATGACAATCAAAAATATCTCCAGGGACTGGGGAATGGAGCATTACACTTGCCTAGCATGTGTAAGACCCAGGATTTAATCCTCAGCACTACCAAAAACAAACAAACAAATATTTATTTATTTACTTGGTACTGGGGATTGAACCCAGGGGTGCTTAACCACTGAGCCACATTCCCAGTTCTTTTTATTTTTTATTTTGAGACAGAGTCTCCCTAGGTTGCTTAGGACCTTGCTAAGTTGCTGAGGCTAATTTCAAACCTGCAATTTTCCTGCTTTAGCTTCCTCAATTGCTGGGATTACAGGCATGCGCCACTGTGCCAAGCTAAACAAACATATATTCTCAGACATTGTCAAATGTTGTGATGGATGACTAAAATCATCCTGATGGAGAGCTACTGAGCTAGCCTTAGGAATTTTATGTGGAACAAAAATAAATGGAACCTAATCATCAAGTCAGAAAAGGCTTGAGAAAATTTGAGCCTGACTCTTGAAAACAACTTTTCATTTTGATTTTGAGAAAAATTATATTACATATAAGGTAATACATATTATATATATATATAATAAAAAATTATATTACATATATAATATATATATATAAAATAATCTGTCAAGGTAAAAGTAGTAGGTTTGAAAACAGTCTTTTATCATCAGTTTGTGGCTTTTCCTGTTGACCTGTTTTTACCTTTGAATTAGGTGAAAATTTCCATGCATAAATATAAGTCCAGGTTAAAATTTTCTGGGAATTTAAGAAAACTGTTATATTAGTTTTGTTTTAAACTTGAAGTACTGGAATACCACATGGGCAATGTCTTAGAGTGTTAAGGTCAAGGAAAGGAAGTTTTGCACTAAGCCTTCTCAGTCATAAGAATAATGTGCTTATAGCCAAATTTGAACAAGTTCTTAAAAATTATAATGCACTAGAAAAATATAACCTTTTGATAATTTCATTGAATCAGTAATTCTGCCAAGGTGTAATACCATCACACTCCAGAAAGAGCCAATATTTCTGGAGTAGTAGGAGACTGTGCTAACTTATGAACTGGTGATATTCTAAAGTTATTTTATAAGCCTATTCAGAATTGGTAACCTCAGAATGAATCTTAACCTGTATGTGATGTTTTCATTCACTTAGTATATAAGTAGGGAACATATAAGGTAGGGAACATATTTTGTTGCTGCTTGTCTTTTTTTTTTTTTTATTATTTTTTTTTTTGCAGTACTGGGAATCGAACTCAGGGCCTTGTGCTTGTGAGGCAAGCACTCTACCAGCTGAGCTATCTCCCCAGCCCCCCCCCCTTTTTTTTTTTTGCAGTCTTCATAACACTGTGGATTATAAGTGATCAGTAAATGCTCAGAGCATGTCTGATAAAATGCTTGGGATTATCATGGCTATTTAGCTTTCTAGAGCTTTTTTTCCCTTTAAGTTTGAAAAGAGATGAATTATTTAAATGTGTGGGATTCGTAAACCTACCCACAAGGGCTCATTTGGCTAAGATTCCTAGTTTATGCTTCTCATCATTACTTCTACAATCAGAAACTTTATAAAAATTTATTATTTTTTTAATAATTATTTTTGTGGTACTAGAGATTGAATCCAGACACTTTGCCACTGAGTTAAATCCCCAGTCTCTCCCTGCCCCACATTTTTTTTTTTTTTTAATTTTGAGAGAAGATTTTGCTAAATTGCTGAGGCTGGCCTTGAACTTGGGATCCTCCTCTGAGTTCCTGGGATTACAGGTGTGTACTACCACACTTGGCTCAAAATTTTATTTTCTATTGGCATTCAGTCTTGGTTAAATATTCAAAGGAAAGAAAAATGATTCTCCTAAACTAGGTTTCTTTTTTTTTTTTAAACATATTTTTAGTTGTAGATGGATACAACACCTTTATTTTTATGTGTTGTTGAGGATTGAACCTAGTGCCTCATACATATGAGGCAAGTGCTCTACCACTGAGCTACAACCCCAGCCCCCTAGGTTTTGTTATTTAGGAGCTAATTAATATGTGAATTATCAGGTCTTTTGACTATTTCTTCCTTTTGACTTTTTTATAAATATATATATTTTTTAGTTGGCAATGGACCTTCATTTTATTTATTTATATGTGGTGCTAAGCATTGAACCCAGTGCTTCACATGTGCTAGGCAAGTGCTCTTCGACTGAGCCACAACCCTAGTCGTCCTTTTGACTTTTATATTGGCTTCTTTTTTTAGTACTGGGAATTGAACCCAGGGGTGCTTAACCAGTGGGCCACATTTCCGTTTTTTTTTTTTTTTTTTTTTTTTAAAGCTTTTATTTAGAAACGTGGTCTCATCGAGTTGCCTAGGGCCTTGCTAATTTGCTGAGGCTGGCTTTTTGAACTTCAGATCCTCTTGCCTCAGCCTCCCAAGCTGCTGGGATGACAGGTGTGTGCCACTGTGCCCAGCTGATTGACTTGTATCTTGCTTATTAACAGTTTCTCCAGAAAAAATGGGGCAGAAAGAGAAAGGACTCTACTTCCTCTTCTTTTAATATTATTGACTTTAAGAAACTTTGGGGTGAAAGAATTAAAGCAGATTATGAAAGTCAATTTTTGGCACTTTTTTATAAGATTGAGTAATACTTATATTTTGTATTCTCTTTCCCTTCTCCCCTAAACTCTTTTAGGGAAAAAAATTTTGATGAATTTTCTAAGCATCTTAAGGGCCTTGTTAATCTGTATAACCTTCCAGGAGACAAGTAAGTAATTTTTTTTAAAAATTTATTTACTTTTTGCATTTTGGAAGAACCAGTATATAAGTCTGTAAGTCATTGTGTGCTTAGAAATTTGCTAACTCTCCTAATATAGATCATTACTGATTTGTATGTGTAGTGCAGTCTGTAGCTCACTTTTTGACTTCTATGTCTTTTAAAGATCTTTAATATCTATATTAATAAGTTATAAAGCCAGAATACAGATTATTTTTCTATCTTTCTTTTTGGTACCAGGAATTGAACTCAGGCACTTGATCACTGAGCCATATCCCCAGCCTTTTTTATATATTTTGATACAGGGTCTCGCTAAGTTGCTTAGGGCCTCACTAAGTTTTTGAGGCTGGCTTTGAACTTGTGATCCTCCTTCAGCCTCCCAAGCTGTAGGGATTACAGGCATGCACAACCATGCCTCACTAAAATACAGTATTCTTAACATGCCTTCAGTATATTGATTTCCAGGATGAAAGGAATTAGTTATTGTGGAAATAATAACTTGTTATTTTAGAACTTTTACTTTTTTTTTTTTTTTTTTTTTTTTTTTTTTTTTTTTTGCGGTACTGGGTATTGAACCCAGGGCCTCGTGCTTGCAAGGCAAGCACTCTACCAACTGAGCTATCTCCCCAGCCCTAAAACTTTTACTCTTTTTAAAATTTTTTTGGTACTGAGGTTTTGAATCTAGGGATATTAACCACTGAGCTAAATCCCCAGCCCTATGTACTTGTTTATTTATTTATCTTGAGACAGGGTTTTGCTAAGTTGTTTATAGCCTCACTAAATTTCTGAGGTTGTCTTTGAACTTGTGATTCACCTGCCTCAGCCTCCTGAGTTGCTGGGATTACAGGTGTGTGCCACCTTGTCCTGTGTGCCCAGCTCCTTTTATTTATTTTTTTTAATTTTTAGTTTGCTCAATATTTTCTTTCTAAGTTGCTGAGGCTGGCTTGAAACTTGGGATCCTTCTGCCTTAGTTTCCCAAGTAGCTGGGATTACAGGTGTGTGCCACCAATCCAAACTTGGTTCTTTTTTTTTTTTTTAATACCTTTATTTTATTACCTTTATTTATTTATATGTGGTGCTGAGGATCAAACCCAGTGCCTCACATGCGCCAGGCAAGCACTCTACCACTGAGTCACAACCGCAGTCCCCATACTTGATTCTTTTTTTTAATAAAATGTTTTAGGGCTGTGGATGTGACTCGTGGTAGAGTGCTCGCCTAACATGCATAAGACTGTGGATTCAGTCCCCAGCACCACAAAAACAAAAACAAAAAAATCTAGTTGCTTCCAACATGCTTTTGCCCTTTAGGCCTTCTTTCTTTTCTTTTGGTACTGGGGATTGAACCCAGGGGCACTTTACCACTGACCAGCCTTTTTTATTTTTTTATTGTGAGACAGGGTCTTGATAAGTTGCTGAAGGTCATCTAGAACTTGGGATCCTGCTTCAGCCTCCTGAGTTGTTTGGGTTGTAGGGCTGTGCTTCTGTATCAGTGTGTGTTTGTGTCTACACACACACACCCTTATATATGTTCACACACACACACACATACACATACATGTACATTCAATGATTTAACTCATTTTATCCTCATCTACTCTCCAGCAAACTGAAGACTAAAATGTACTTGGCTCTCCAATCCTTAGAACAAGATCTATCTAAAATGGCAATTATGTACTGGTAAGACTGGCTAAAGAATCAATTCTATGTGACTCTTGGTTTTTCATCCAGGGGATTATCCTATTATTTATACATATCTATATGGATGTGTATTATTACATTATACATCTATATTATACATAACAAAATACTGTCCATCTTGATCATTGCTTTCCCTTTCTAAATGATGATTGTGTTCCATCTTATAAGTATCAGTATCACTAAGTTGTTGTTTGGTATTCCATATGGTTTATCTGCAAACTTATCATACTTGGACTCCTATCTGATACGTAGTAGTATAGTTGTAATTTTTATTCACCATATTACATAATGGTGTGTCCTTAGAAATAATCTCTTTTTATTTTTTTAGATTTTTAAAAATATTTTTTTAATTGTCAATGGATCTTTTATTTCATTTATTTATATGTGGTGTTGAGTATCAAACCCAGGGCTACTACTGAGCCACAATTCCAGCCCAATCCATTTATTTTGAAGGTGAAATATATTTGATATACCCCAATTAAAGGACAGAATCATTAGGGTACTATTATATGACTTTTTTTTTTTTTTTTTTTTTTCTTTTTTTCTTTTTGTGGTGCTGGGGATCAAACCCAATGTGGGGCTGGGGAGATAGCTCAGCTGGTAGAGTGCTTGCCTCACAAGCACAAGGCCCTGAGTTTGATCCCCAGTACCGAAAACAAACAAACAAACAAGAAAAACCAATGCATTTTTCATTATAAGGTCTTTTTTTTTTTTTTTTTTTTTTGATGGTACTGGGAATTGAACCCAGAAGCACTATCTCTGAGCTTCATCATAGCCCTTTTTATTTCATTTTGAGAAATGGTCTTGCTAAATTGCCCAGGCTAATCTTGAACTTGGGATTCTCCTGATTTAGCCTCCCAAGTTGTTGGGATAGTAGGCATGGGCATGTACCACTGTGCCCAGTTATATTATAAGACTTTTATTTTTTGGGGTTGGGGGCATACTGGGGATTGAACTCAGGGGCACTCGACCACTGAGCCACATCCCTAGCCCTTTGTATTTTATTTAGAGACAGGTCTCACTGAGTTGCTTAGTGCCTCTCTGTGTTGCTGAGGCTGGCTTTGAACTTGCAGTCCTCCTGCCTCAGTCTCCTGGGCTGCTAGGATTACAGGCATGCACCACTGTGCCTGGCACTTTTAAGGGCTGCTGTCAGTATCACACTATATACTAAGACTTTCTGTGCCTAAATACAAGCAAACATAGATAATTTGTTTTGCAGGAAAGCAACTAATGCTGGTCCCTTGGATAAGATTCTTCATGGAAGTGTTGGCTATCTCACTCCCAGGAGTGGGGGTAGGTTTTTCTATTAATTATTTAGAAAAATGTCCAATTTTAGTTTCAGAGTCATTACTTTTAATTTCACCTTGGGCTTATAAAGATATAAGCAGAAGGAGAAAAATATCAGTTTCTTCTATATTTTGTAATGCATTCTAAGATGTTAATACCTGCACTACCCTCCCCTCTTTTTTTTCCAATTGTGTGAAGTAAATTGTTGCTTTCAGAATTAATACTTAAACTTTTATCATATTTTGCAAGCTGCTTTGGAGCATGGCTCCTCATATCTATGAAACTATTTTCTTGTATGTAGGTTTATATACCTGTGAATTCTGTTCTTTATTTGTAATATACTAAAGATGCAGTAATGATTTTTTTTGCCATAGGTCATTTAATGAACATGAAGTATTATGCCTCTCCCTCTGACCTTCTGGATGATAAGACTGCATCTCCTATCATTTTGCATGAGAATAATGGTAAGTTTTTAGCTGTAAAATAACTGAAGATTTTGTCCAATATTTTTAAAAATACTTGTAAAATTTGAATGCCCAACCTGCTTGAAATTTTGGTTTGGTACTTAATGAATTTTCTGTCCTTACCATTTGTACCTGGTTAAACACACACCCACACACACATCTCTACACATGTGCATATATAAATATGTACACACACAAACTTATATACACACATATATAGTAAAAGCTTTACTCCTTTTTTTTTTTTTTTTTTTCCCCTTCAGTACTGGGGATTGAACTCGGGTGCATTACCATTGAGCTATATTGCCAGTCCTTTTTAATTTTTCTTTTTAAGGCAGGACCTTACTAAGTTGCTGAGGGTCTGTCTAAGTTACTGAGGCTGGCCTCACATTTAGAATCCTCTTGTCTCAGTCTTCTAGGTTGCTGGAATTATAGGTGTGTGGTACTTCTTTTTTTTCTTTTTTAATAAAATAAAGGTCGATGGACTTTTATTTGTATTTGTTTTTTTTATTTGCTTATATCTGGTGCTGAGAATTGAACCCAGTGCCTCACACGTGCTGGGGAAGTGCTCTACCACTGAGCTACAGCTCCAGCCCAGTGTGTGGTACTTCTCCCAGCCTTTACTCATTTCTTTAAAGAGGGGAACAAAGTAGTCAACTTACTAAAGAACTATAGTAATGGATGCTCTTTTCTATTTGAACTTAATATAACAAAAGATAATGAAAAATGGCCTAATACCTCATTAGGCCCCCTTGTAACTTGAATCATTGACTCTATTGCATAATTATAATCATATTTAAATGTGTTCTGAAGTTGGATAAAATAAGTGTCATTGGGGCTGGGGAGATAGCTCAGTCGGTAGAGTGCTTGCCTTGTAAGCACAATGCCCTGGGTTCGATCCCCAGCACCCAAAAAAAAATAAGTGTCATTAACAAGCCCTTTCAAAAAATTTCTTCCTGAAGCGAGGGTTGATGGTACACTCCTGTAATCCCAATAAATCGGAATTATAGTTGCTAGGATTACAGGTGTTTGCCACTGTGCCTGGCTCAAAATTTTCTTTCTATATTGTTTCTTATATTATTTACTGACAGAAATTAATAGCGATTGGCTAAAAAGATAATTTCTAGCATTATAAATTATGTAGGAGTTAGAGTATCTGATAAATTATGGCTGATATATAATTATATAATGCAGTTTTGATTTTTTTTTTTAATGTTGTGATCCACATAATTTGTGTTAGTTTGAAGAATATCTTTTTTCTTTCCTATTTCTAGTTCCTCGATCTTTGGGCATGAATGCATCAGTGACAATTGAAGGAACATCGGCTATGTATAAACTCCCAATTGCACCATTAATTATGGGGTCCCATCCAGTTGACAACAAATGGTAAGTTAAACATAATTTTAGAAAAGCAAAGTCCATTTTTTCAACTTTAATACCAGTGTGAAACAATATTTCACTTGGCTCTTACCACTTCAATTTTTAGAGCTTGGCTACTTGTTTTCTCCATTAATTTCCCTTTTGTTCAGTATCTATTTGAATATTTGTCTTCTAAGGTCTACGTATAACCAACATTCTCTGTCTTGAATAAATGTGTTGTTTTAGGTTTGAGTTTTGGTACTGGGTATTGAACCCAGCTCCTTGACTATGTTGAACACATATGCCATATCACTAAGCTACAGTCTAGCCCCAGGATAAATGTTTCTGAGTAAAAACTTTAGCACTAACAGATAATGTTTCGGAATTGTTAGAAGGGAATTCAAAGAATGACCTTTGATAGACCTTGTAAATACTTGTCTGTGATACATGTCTAACAATAGGTGTTTGGAGTTTTCATTTTCATATCAAATCAAAATCCAACTCTTCCCCCACCCTTTTTTTGAAGGACCCCTTCCTTCTCCTCCATCACCAGTGCCAACAGTGTTGATCTTCCTGCCTGTTTCTTCTTGAAATTTCCCCAACCAATCCCAGTATCTAGAACGTTTGTTCAGAAACTGCAGAACTGCACAGGTGAGTTTTGTTTTTATCATTTTTTTTAAAGTCCTTACCAAACTGCTGGTAAGTTTTGAGCAACAAGAGCTAAAACTTGGTATGAATGTGATCAGGAAAATTCAAATTCAGTTACCTTGGATAGCTTACAATCTTGTAGACCTCAAAAAAGTACCCAGGGGTATACATATTAATAGTGTTTTATAAATGCTTAATAAGTACTTTTTAAATGAAGAGGTAAATGTAAAATTTGTGAAGGGAAAATTGAACTGTGAACATTTTGATCTTAATGTGATCATTATAATAATCTTTTTCCAGGAATTCCATTATTTGAGACTCAGCCAACTTATGTACCCCTCTATGAACTGATCACTCAATTTGAGCTGTCAAAGGATCCTGACCCCATTCCTTTAAATCACAACATGCGATTTTATGCTGTAAGTAAGGCCCTGTGGAGCTAGAATGTTGTAAGTTTTGTTTAGGTCCAAAATCAGAATCTTCCTTTATAGCATTATTGAGGTCTGACAGCTTTCATTTAGATGGCTTGATTGTGATCTGTTTCCTCACTCAGGCAAAAAATTACAAAAGTCTCTGAAACATACCAAAGAAAAAGGTTATGAGCTTCCGAGTTGGGAAATAGAAATGCATATTTCTTTGTTGACATTTTTCAAAGAGATGAAAGATTTTAATGGCATTCTGAATTTTTACAAGCTTTATAACCAGATGTTAAAAATTCTTATCGTTTTCATTCTTTCAAGTGCCATGAGTTTATAATTGAAAAAATCCTTTAAGTACATAAAAGAGCAAAATGTTGGGATGACTCAGTTATGAAAGGTTCAGAACCTCATGTGGGCTTGAGTTTATTTGAATATTTGATGATATTCTAGGTGAACGGTAGTTCACAAATTCTGGGTACATTGTAATTATAAAGGATGCTTTATTAAAAATACAGATTTTGAGCTGAGTATAGTAGTGCACTCCTGTAATTCAGCTACTCGAGAGACTGAGTTAGGAGGATCACATGTTTGAGGCCAGTCTGTCTCAAAATAAAATTTTTAGAAAAAGGGCTGTGTATGTGGCTAAGTGGTAGAGTACTTGCCTAGTATGCATAAGGCCCTGTGTTCAATCCCATACCACCCACCAAAAAAAAAAAAAAAGAAGAAGAAGAAAGTAAAAGCCACAACAGCTATTGCCTTTATGGTTTAGAAACCTCTTTAGTATACATTTCTGGGAATTTTTATGTTAGCTAAGTTAGGATCCCACCAGCACAGAGCATTTCCTAAAAAGGAATCCTTTCAGTCAGATGAGTAACTGATTAACATTTACCATGTCTGCTAGTCAAAGAATTTACTGTGGAGTTGTATTACTTTCTAAGACTTCGCTATACTTTTTGGGCAGTAGACTTTCTCCAGGGTGGTTTGTCTCAGAATACAATGGATTGGTAAATAACATTCATTTACTTTATTCTTTTTACCCAGGCTCTTCCAGGTCAGCAGCACTGCTATTTCCTCAACAAGGATGCTCCTCTTCCTGATGGCAGAAGTCTACAGGGAACACTTGTTAGCAAAATCACCTTTCAGCACCCTGGTCGAGTTCCTCTTATTCTGAATATAATCAGACACCAGGTGGCCTATAACACCCTAATTGGAAGCTGTGTCAAAAGAACTATTTTAAAAGAAGGTACTGCCTTTCCTTTTGATATACTTACTGGAAGATGGGAAGTAACTATTCCTGGGGTTCTTGAATTTGGTTGCCCATCAAAACACTGTGGAGCTTTTAAAGCTACAGATGTTTTGTTTTCACACTTGGATGAATTGAATTAAACCTCAGTGGGAAGAGTTGGAAATCTAATTACAACAAATGATTTTGATGGGACCAATGTGTTCAAATTGGCATTGAAACCATTATTTTTTTTTTTTTTTTGCCATGATCTTAACTCTTTTTCTTAAACCTTGTAATGTAATTGGTTATTTTAAAGCCTGTATATTGCAGCAGGTACCTTGTAGTGAGACAATTTATTGATATCTAAATTTTAGGTTGTTAGGACAGTGTTTTCCAGTATATTTCGTATATTTTAGTATATTATCTATCTCCATTCTTTGGAGAACTTTATCATGTATGACTTTAATTATTTTATTTTTTTTGGTAGTGGAGATTGAACCCAGGGGCAATTAACCACTGAGCCACACCTCAATTTTTATTTTGAGAGGGGATCTAGCTAGTTGCTAGTTGCCTTGCTAAATTGCTGAGACTGACTTTGAACTTGAGATCCTCTGCCTCAGCCTCCTGAGTTGCTGGAATTGCAGGCATGTACCAACCAGTTATCATATGGTTTGAAAAGGGAGATCTGTACCCCTTTCTTCTCTCTCAGGATTCCAAAATTCTGATATTTTTCAAACAGTTAGCTTTTAGATGTTTTTAAAAATTTTTTAAAATATTTTTTTGTAGATGTTGAAGGGTCTTTATTTTATTCATTTATTTATATGCAGTGCTGAGAATCGAACCCATTACCTCACATGCTAGATAAGCGCTCTACTACTGAGCCACAACCCAGCCCTATTAGATGTTTCAATGTAAATTTTGGCTGCTCTAGCTGATTAATTTTTTTAACTTGGTCATAAAGTATTCCTATAAAAGTGTATCAGTGTACAAGGTAGGCAAGAAGAAACAGGGAAGGTAGATAGATATCATTTATGGGAATGAAAATTGCTTTAGAAATCAGTAAATTGCTGGGTGTGGTGGCACACACCTATAATTCAGTGACTCTTGAGAGACAGACAAGAGAATTGCAAATTTGAGGCCAGCCTCAACAGTTTAGTGAGGCTCCTAAGCAACTTAATGAGATGGTGTTTTTTTTTTTTTTTTTTTTTTTTTTTTTTTTGCGGTGCTGGGGATTGAACTCTGGGCCTTATGAGATTGTGTTTTAAAATAAAAAAAGACTTGGGGTATAGCTCAGTTGTAAAGCGCCCTAGTTAACTCCCCAGTAACAAAGAAAATTTCAAGAGTTGGAAGTAATGACATAGAGCATTTCATGTGTTTGAATCTTAGGAGAATTCTCCAAATAGCTTCAGGGTACTAAAAATGAGTTTTCACTGGAGAGTAATGGAGCTAACCTTATAGAGTTGCATGATTTTTCCTAAGAAAGTATGTGACCTTTGTGCCTGGGCTACTAGAATGTTTGGCTTAGGAAGTATATATAACTAGAGATGTAGCTCACTGGTACAGTACTCACCTATCAATCACTAGTGCTTGAAAAAAAGAAAAAAAGGTATCATATATCTTCATCTTAGAAATTTGAAAGTTTAGTTACTTTTTTGTTGCTGAGAAATTCAGCAATAAACTGGAATTTATTGGAATCTGATTCCTTCTGTCATCTGTGATTGACCTAGAAAGAGTGTGTGTGTGTGTGTGTGTGTGTGTGTGTGTGTGAGAGAGAGAGAGAGAGAGAGAGAGAGAAATTTAGTTTCCGAAAGGGAGGGAAAAAAATTTTACTCTGTATATTTAAGGATTGTTATTGGTTTCATGTCTTATATTTGGTTGTTTTATGAACTTTTTCTTTGATTTTTAGATTCTCCTGGGCTCCTCCAGTTTGAAGTGTGTCCCCTCTCAGAGTCCCGTTTCAGTGTATCTTTCCAGCACCCTGTGAATGACTCCTTGGTGTGTGGTGAGTTGTGTGGGTGGCTAACACCTCTCTTAGGGGAGCACTTTGATCCCTGTATCTTTGGAAGGTCAGAAACAAATGATCACAAATATCTCCTATATGTTTTATCTTTCAGTGGTAATGGATGTGCAGGACTCAACACATGTGAGCTGTAAACTCTACAAGGGACTCTCAGATGCACTAATCTGCACAGATGACTTCATTGCCAAAGTTGTTCAAAGGTAGCGCTGACCCTTTTCCATCAGAGTCCACTGAGAGTATGTTTTCAGTATTAAGAATGAATTGGAAATAAAGGAGAAAATCACAGTCATTCCTTTGAATTCACTCTTCTCTGTTTTTGGGTTTAAAAGTGATCTAAACTTATTTGTTTTAATTTAATGTCACAATGGAGTAATAGGAAATAAGGTAGGCAATTTTAGGTCAGGCATTAGGGTACTTAAAGGTGGGAGAGAGCTGAAGTCAGATGCACATTTCTTTTTAAAAAAAATTTTTTTAAAGTGTTGATGGACCTTTATTTTATTCATTTATTTATATGTGGTGCTGAGAATTGAACCCCGTGCCTCACACATGCTAGGCAAGTGCTTTACCACTGAGCTACAACCCTAGCCCCGAGATGCACATTTATTTCCACCTATCTTGTGCCACATTTTTTTTTTTTTTGGGGGTGCTGGGGATCGAACCCAGGGCCCTGTGCTTGCAAAGCAAGCACTCTACCCAACTGAGCTATATCCCCAGCCCCTTGTGCCACTTTTTAAGAGATATATCATACTAAATGGCAATGAGAGAATATACTTAAGCCAGTCATCTTCCCAGAAACATTAATATGTAACTTTGAGATTTTTTTCCCTAAAGCAGGAACACTGATGTTCATTTTACATGTCTATGGCAGCTCTTAAGCTAAGATGACAGAGTAGTTGGACAGAACACCTATGGCCTACAAAACCAATACTACTACAGTCCGGTGGGATAAGGAAAGTTTTCTGACTTATGTTGTAGAGTAAAATGTTTTCAAGTGTATATTTAAAAAATACTGATTTACCTGGAAAGTTAAAGGTGCTTTGCTTTAAAATAAACAAGATTTCATATCAGCTGTAGCACTTTTTACAACAGTGCAACTTTGGGATGATCTAAGCCATTAAGGTTTAGAACTTGATGGATCAAGAGACTTTTTTAGTGGTTCACTAAGAAAATGACATATCACATTAATTAATATGTAATGCCCTAAACGTAAAGTATTCTATTACTGAGTTCCATTATTATTACCAGTTTCCTTTTAGCTCAATATGGAATCTAATTATTTGGACTCTTGTTTGTGATTTGTTTTTGGTATGTTTTCATTAACAGGTTAGCAAGTGCCTACTGGGTCAGATTCTTTTTAGAATGAATATATCCAAAGCTTTGGCATTTGATAGAGCTATTCTTGCCTTACAGATTACTTGTCTTACCTGAAACTTGCTTATTGCAAACTTGTGATGGCTTATCTAAGTGTCAGGCAAAATTAGAGCCTGTTTTCCCAAATGAAAAATGACTTTCACTCAGCAGCTAGTGCAGTATTAAATGTTTTTTCCATCTTCTCTTACAGATGTATGTCCATTCCTGTGACCATGAGGGCTATTCGGAGGAAGGCTGAAACCATTCAGGCTGACACCCCAGCACTGTCCCTCATTGCAGAGACAGTTGAAGACATGGTGAAAAAGAACCTGCCCCCGGCTAGCAGCCCAGGGTATGGCATGACCACAGGCAACAACCCAATGAGTGGTACCACTACACCAACCAACACCTTTCCGGGGGGTCCCATTACCACCTTGTTTAATATGAGCATGAGCATCAAAGATCGGCATGAGTCGGTGGGCCATGGGGAGGACTTCAGCAAGGTGTCTCAGAACCCAATTCTTACCAGTTTGTTGCAAATCACAGGGAACGGGGGGTCTACCATTGGCTCGAGTCCGACCCCTCCTCATCACACGCCGCCACCTGTCTCTTCGATGGCCGGCAACACCAAGAACCACCCGATGCTCATGAACCTTCTTAAAGATAATCCTGCCCAGGATTTCTCAACCCTTTATGGAAGCAGCCCTTTAGAAAGGCAGAACTCCTCTTCTGGCTCACCCCGGATGGAAATATGCCCGGGGAGCAACAAGACCAAGAAGAAGAAGTCATCTAGATTACCACCTGACAAACCCAAGCACCAGACTGAAGATGACTTTCAGAGGGAGCTATTTTCAATGGATGTTGATTCACAGAACCCTATCTTTGATGTCAATATGACAGCTGACACATTGGATACGCCACACATTACTCCAGCTCCAAGCCAGTGTAGCACTCCTCCAACAACTTATCCACAACCAGTACCTCACCCCCAACCCAGTATTCAAAGGATGGTCCGACTATCTAGTTCGGACAGCATTGGCCCAGATGTAACTGATATCCTTTCAGACATTGCAGAAGAAGCCTCTAAGCTTCCCAGCACTAGTGATGATTGCCCACCCATTGGCACCCCTGTTCGAGATTCTTCAAGTTCTGGGCATTCTCAGAGTGCCCTCTTTGACTCTGATGTCTTTCAAACTAATAATAATGAAAATCCATACACTGATCCAGCTGACCTTATTGCAGATGCTGCTGGAAGCCCCAGTAGTGACTCTCCTACCAATCATTTTTTTCCTGATGGAGTAGATTTCAATCCTGATTTATTGAACAGTCAGAGCCAAAGTGGTTTTGGAGAAGAATATTTTGATGAAAGCAGCCAAAGTGGGGATAATGATGATTTCAAAGGATTTGCATCTCAGGCACTAAATACTTTGGGGGTGCCAATGCTTGGAGGTGATAATGGGGAAACAAAATTTAAAGGCAGTAGCCAAGCTGACACTGTTGATTTCAGTATTATATCAGTAGCTGGTAAGGCTTTGGGTCCTGCAGATCTTATGGAGCATCACAGTGGTAGTCAAAGTCCTTTGATGACCACTGGGGAATTAGGGAAAGAAAAGACTCAAAAAAGGATAAAAGAAGGCAATGGTACTGGTAATAGTAGTCTATCAGGCTCAGGAATAGACAGCAAACCAGGAAAGCGCAGCCGGACCCCTTCTAATGATGGGAAAAGCAAAGATAAGCCTCCAAAGCGGAAGAAGGCAGACACTGAGGGAAAGTCTCCATCCCACAGTTCTTCTAATCGACCTTTCACCCCACCTACCAGTACAGGTGGATCCAAATCTCCAGGCAGTTCAGGAAGATCTCAGACTCCCCCAGGTGTTTCCACACCTCCCATTCCCAAAATCACTATTCAGATTCCTAAGGGAACAGTGATGGTGGGCAAGCCTTCCTCACACAGTCAGTATTCCAGCAGTGGTTCTGTGTCTTCCTCAGGCAGCAAAAGCCACCATAGCCATTCTTCTTCCTCCTCTTCCTCATCTTCTGCTTCCACCTTAGGCAAGATGAAAAGCAGTAAATCAGAAGGCTCATCAAGTTCCAAGTTAAGTAGCAGTATGTATTCTAGCCAAGGGTCTTCTGGATCCGGTCAGTCCAAAAATTCATCTCAGTCTGGGGGAAAACCAGGTTCTTCTCCCATTACCAAGCATGGACTGAGCAGTGGCTCTAGCAGTACCAAGATGAAACCTCAAGGCAAGCCATCATCACTTATGAATCCTTCTTTAAGTAAACCAAACATATCCCCTTCTCATTCAAGGCCTCCTGGAGGGTCTGATAAGCTTGCCTCTCCAATGAAGCCTGTTCCTGGGACTCCTCCATCCTCTAAAGCCAAGTCCCCTATCAGTTCAGGTTCTGGTGGTTCTCATATGTCTGGAACTAGTTCGAGCTCTGGCATGAAGTCATCTTCAGGGTTAGGATCCTCAGGCTCATTATCTCAGAAAACTCCTCCATCATCAAATTCTTGTACAGCATCTTCCTCCTCATTTTCCTCAAGTGGCTCTTCCATGTCATCTCAGAACCAGCATGGGAGTTCCAAAGGGAAATCTCCCAGCAGAAATAAGAAGCCATCTTTGACAGCTGTCATAGATAAATTGAAGCATGGGGTTGTCACCAGTGGACCTGGGGGTGAAGATCCAATGGATGGTCAGATGGGGGTGAGCACAAATTCTTCTAGCCATCCCATGTCCTCAAAACATAATATGTCAGGAGGAGAGTTCCAGGGCAAACGTGAGAAAAGTGATAAAGACAAATCAAAGGTTTCCACTTCTGGGGGCTCAGTGGATTCTTCTAAGAAGACCTCAGAGTCAAAAAATGTGGGAAGCACCGGTGTGGCAAAAATTATCATCAGCAAGCATGATGGAGGCTCCCCCAGTATTAAAGCCAAAGTGACTTTGCAGAAACCTGGGGAAAGTAGTGGAGAAGGCCTTAGACCACAGATGGCCTCTTCTAAAAACTATGGCTCTCCACTAATCAGTGGTTCTACTCCAAAGCATGAACGTGGCTCTCCCAGCCATAGTAAGTCACCAGCATATACCCCCCAGAATCTGGACAGTGAAAGTGAGTCAGGCTCCTCCATAGCAGAGAAATCTTACCAGAACAGCCCTAGCTCAGATGATGGTATCCGACCACTTCCAGAATATAGCACAGAGAAGCATAAGAAGCACAAAAAGGAAAAGAAGAAAGTAAAAGACAAAGATAGAGACCGAGACCGGGACAAAGACAGAGACAGAGACAAGAAAAAATCTCATAGCATCAAGCCAGAGAGTTGGTCTAAATCACCCATCTCTTCAGACCAGTCCTTGTCTATGACAAGTAACACAATCTTATCTGCAGATAGGCCCTCAAGGCTCAGTCCTGACTTTATGATTGGGGAGGAAGATGATGATCTTATGGATGTGGCCCTGATTGGCAATTAGGAACCTTGGTTTCTAAACATAGCCAGAGAATAAACTAATGATAAGTTTATATGTAAACCAACAACAAGGGATGAGTCAGACAGGTCTGATTTAAAAATCCTAGAAGTCATGGCTTTGACATCAAGCTGGGTGAATTCAGAAAGGTATATCCAGACCCAACTAAAGAGACCACAGGGTTTGATTCTGGTTATCAAGAATTCCTTATTCTTTTACCAGAAAGCAAATGTTAAAAATACGTGCATAAGAAAGGGAGGGGGGTGGGAGGGATGTAAGGAGAGGGAAGGGTGGGAAAACAGTTTTCTGGGAAATATTCATATATATTTTTTCCTCCCTTTTTCCATTTTTAGGCCATGTTTTAAACTCACTTTAGTGCATGTATTTGAAGGGCTGGGCAGAAAATGAAAAAGCAATACATTCCTTGATGCATTTGCATGAAGGTTGTTCACCTTTGGGTAGTTGTCCATTTGAGGCATGGGCAAATGAAGGACTTGGGTCATTTTGGACACTTAAGCAATGTTTGGTGTCTGTTTCTTAGGAGTGATTGGAGAGGGAAGATGATTTTAGCTATTTATTTGTAATATTTAACCCTTTGTTTTTATACAGTGTTTCTAAATCTATGAGGTTCAGGGTTCAAAATAATGGGAGGTGAAAGAGGAAGGCTTATTTCATGGTAGGGAGCTTGTAGCTTTGCTGATACTTTAGCATCAAGCCCAAGCAGAGTAATAAGTCAGAGCCTGTCTTTGGAGTTAAGTAGAAAAAACAAAATTACATTTTTATTTTAGGTGGTTTTTCATAGGGTTCAGACATCATAGGAATATTAGGAGTTACCTCCCTATGGAAGTAATGATTTATCTTTTTCCTTTAAAAAAAACTTAGGGTGGCTTTTGGGGATGTAAACATATTTTCAGATGCAGTAAGGTATAATGTGGGATAGCCTTCCTGACCCACTGGCATGAAAACCATTATAGAATTAATAGTTCTCCTATTTCCACAATGTGCCAAAAGTCCGCATTCCAGCATTTTGTTTGCAGGAGAACTGATGCCATTCCTAAGAGCTGGGCTCTTTGTTTCTCTTCATCACAAGGAGGAGTTCAGACTTTAACCACTCCACTGTATGCTCCCTGAGATAAGACAGTGAAAAATTTGCAGCCATAGTTCACTTAAAACAATTTCAAGCTCACTTGAAGTAATGGGGGCCTGGAATGCTAGGTGAGCATGAAGATAAACCCTTGCTACTATGTAGCAACACATTTGGACCTTTTTGGAGAAACAGGTCTGAATCTGGATTCTGGGGGACATCAATAAGAAGCCCTTCTCACAAATATAGAAATCCAGGAGACCGTTTTGAGTGCAACAGAAGTTCTCAGTATTTGGAGGGTTCTCTCAAAATTCTGCGGCCTTACTTTGATTTTGACACCTTGCACTGTGCCATTCCTGATGATTCCATTCAGGATCTGTATCAGCGGGGCAGGCATAATCCCCAGCACAACACTTCTGGATTTAAAAAAAAAAAAAAAAAAAAAAAAAAAGCCAGGTGATTCATGTGCGTGTGTGTGTGTGTCATAAGTGGAGTGACTTCATCAGATGTGGAAGAAGATTTCTATATTCAGCTCTTTCTGCAGGTTGGAGTTAGCATAGAATTGGAAAATCTGCTTTGGCTTTCTTTCCTGACTGTCTTTCATTTCCTCTAGTGTTCTCCCTTTACTGGTCATCAGCTCTCAACAACTCTGCCACTTTTGTACAAGTCCCAACGTAATAAGAAGTAGGAAACGAAACATTGCAAAGTGGAACAAGAAAAGTTATCGGTTACCATATCAGAGTCAAATGTCTTGGGTGACACTAAGGAGGACATGGGCAAGGTGATACCTGAGTGCTTTATCTTGTGATGCTGATACAGTAGCAGCCTCAGACATACAACAGGTTGGATTTCTCAAAAGTTTGTCACCTAGTTTTGAATCCTGTCCCGTTGGTTTCTGCAGGAAAACTAAAAAGTTACATGGTTTTTGAGTTTGTTTTGGGTGGGGAAAATCTTGTGGGGAATGTACTGCATAGTATCAGGGGCTCAGCTCCCCCAAGCAGAGCCAACAAATATCAAAATGAGTAAACTGGGAAGCTTTTTCTCTCTTTCTGTCTTCATCCCAGATCAAAGAATCCCGAGTTAGGATCTGGATGAAGGATAAGCCCCTGAATTGTCGATGATGGGCACACCCCACACACTGACCCAGCATCTGAACTTGCTTAACAGGGAGCCGGGGCTAAACTGCTTCACCCTGCCTGAGAACCAGGGAGCACTGCATTTCTCCACAGGGTGGAGGAGAAGAGGCTGAATAAACCAAGCCTGGGACAACTCCCTCCTGTCTAGGTGTACTCATTCTCCTGTTTCAAAAGACGGCAAGGACATGAAGTCAACTTCTACCTTTCTTCTGCTGCTGGTGTCTTATGTATTCTCAGTTTGACCTGATTCCTCTTCTGTCTTTTGGCTTCATGTTGGGGGTTCTTGGTCAAAATCTGCTCTGATGTACATGAAGATTTCAGATTCAAATCCAGTGTCTTAAGTATTTTTGAAGGGGGAGGGGAGAGCAAATGGGATATAATTGCCAAAACCAGGCTTGAGGTTGGTGACTTTTGAAGACTTACCCTTTTTCAGGCCTAGGTCTGAAAATCTAGGGCAGCAATATCATGAATTTTCAGAAGAAACTTTTTCAGGGAGCCAGTGAGTCATACAGTATCCACAGTTGAGTCATTTAAAGCAGATGTCAGTATAGGAAACATTCACAGTCCCTAGGCAATCTCATTTTCAGAAATTTTCCTCATTTCTGTTCTGCCCCCCATTTCTATCCTGGAGTTAGTATCTGGAGGGGCGGCAAGTATTTAATATTTCAGAAACCATGTTGGGAAACATGCTCAACTTAAGTGCTGAGTTTTAAATTTTGAGTTTAAAAATGTACATCAGGAGCAGTGGGGAGGGTCTTTTCTAAAGAAAATCTTTCAAATTTGATTTTCTGTGTGTATGGCCGTTCTGTAAATACTTTGGGGTTTTTCATTTTTTGAAAGTAGACAAAATCTGTGGGATTTTCCCCCCCAAAACATTACAAAAAACCTGTTTATTTACATGCAAATAAATTTCTTTGATAAAAAGTAATATGCCTCTGTGTGATATTTTAATCTTTGTGTAATTTTCACCTGTTCAACTTCTCAAAAAATAACCAAAGAAGTCAAAAAGTAATGTCTTCCCTAAGTACATAGGTTCACAGGCATGGATACCTCATAGACATAGGAGACGGTTTACATTGTTTGATTTGTCTCTGGGTGTCAGTTTTTCTGCTTTTTGCAGTTACTACCAAATGGATCAGTCAGTAGTTATTGCTGGGAGAAAACAGCTCTTAGATGTGACTAAATTTAAAGGCGGAAGTGAAGTAAAAACATTGAAAGTATGAGACCAGAGAGGACTATAACATCTAGGTCTGGGTTTGTGGACCCGAGGTTTTCTGAAGCTAGGGTTCCTTGCTTATTGGGATATAAACGAAAGGTTATTAAAGTGCTTTAAGAGTTGGGTAACAAGCTAGCTAAAATATGCTTATCCTTAGAGATGTGCAGCGCTTGGTGCTCTTAAATGTTCATTTCTTAATCAGATTCATAACAAGCCTGACAGTCACTAAAACTACTAATTAAAAGGGGTGTGAAGACACACTCATAACTGCTTTGGGAGCATACAATTAGAAGCAGTACTGCTGCTTCTGCCAGGACTGCTGGAGTTTGATACAGTTTCTAATATTTCATGTTTGGGACATTCTTAATTTTGTTTCTTTTTGAAGGGGCAGCTCAACTCGATTTGAGTCTCCGTTCGTGGGAAATCAGTCACAAATCCTGGCACCTTGAAGGCCGTAGTTGTTAAAATATAGAGGTATGGTGACACGGACCAACTTCTACACAATGCGCCCAAGAGTGATGAAAGTCAGTTTCAACTGGGCAAACGCTCCCGCCTGCTCGCCCTTACACGCTTGTTTCTCCCGCCAAAGTTGCGTCAGTCTCAGGTTCTCACCAACCAGAGCCCTGATTGGAGGGCTGACAGGCGCTACAGCCCATTGGGCGCCGGCAGCGCCGGAGGGGCGGGGAAGCCAAAGGTCCTTTTGCCTCGCCCGCCCCTACCCCATGGATGCGCGCCCCTCCCCCTGTCGGAGGAAGGGTAGCCTAGCTCTAGCACTGCACCCCCGGACCCTCAGGCCTGAGGTGTGGCCTCGCGGCCACCCCCGCAGTCCAGCCGGGCACTCGGCCTCCCCCTGAGCTCAATTAGGCCCTGCCTTCCCGAGCCATGCACAGGGAGACACCCGCCCCGCAGCGGCCCCCCAGGCCTCCCTGCAGCACCCCGTAATGCAATCCACTGGGGCGGGGGAGGTGGTGGCGGCGGCGGCGGCAGCAGCAGCAGCTACGGTAGCGGCGACGGCGGCGGCGACAGCACTGCCCCAATCTAGAGACATCCAGAAAGAGGAGGAAAATGGCTCCGAGCAGGGACCGCCTGCTGCACTTTGGGTTCAAGGCGACAGTGAGTGATAGGGGATGGGAGTTGGGTGGTCAGAAATGATGCGTAAGCCAGGGTTCAGAGGAAGAAGTGACAAGACTAGGGCTTGAGAGAACTAGGCCGAAAGCTCAGGTTCTGTGTGGGTTGGTGCGTGCCTGTTTGCCCGCGGAGGGGAGGGGTTCAGGGCCAAAAGAGGGGGCTCCCGTGCGGTGTGCTGTCCTGCTTTCCTGTCCCTCACGAGTCCACGAGCACGCGCGCACTCGCTCCCGCCCCACATCCCCCCTACACAAACACATAGACACTTAGGCACTTCCCTGCCTCGCCTTCTCCCGGTGGGCTGGCCTGCCTCGGAGGCGGGAGGGGGTCGGGCCGCCGCCGCCGCCGAGCTCCGGCTGCTCGCGGGCGCACTGTCAGGGGCTGCGCCCGTGGTGGGGGAGGGGCGGTCTCGCGCCGCCGCCGCGCGCTCCTCCCCCTCCCCCGGCGTTCCGAGGCCCGGGCGGCTCTGCCCAATGAGGAGCGGCGTTGCTGGCAGGTGGGGAGTGTTTTTGTTTTGGGTTGAAGTTGAGGCTGAGGAGAGAGCAGAGCTAGCGACGAGCAGTCGTCGCGGCCGTGGGAGCCGCGGGAGGTGGTGGAGGCCCGGCAGTAGCCAAGTGGTCTCTGCTGCCCGTCCGACGTCCCCTGCTTTGCCCCTCTGCCGCCGCCTCCCGGTCCCGGAACTCTCGGGCCTGCCCGGGGCCCCCTGTATTTGCACTCCGCACGCCGCAGCGCCCGGCCCGGGCCGCACCCGCCGGCCCCATGAGGAGGGACGTGAACGGAGTGACCAAGAGCAGGTTTGAGGTGTGAGCTCGGGGGGCTCGGGCGACGAGAAAGGCCAGCCCCGCTCTCCTACCCTGAAACGTTCGCTCCGCTTTGAGCCTTCTTCCGAGCCTCCTCCTTTGCCTGGCGCCGCCACCCACCACCGGCCGGGCTGCCAGCCCTCACTCCCCTTCTAACTACCCGAAAGCCAGCGCCGTCCGGTTTGCCTAGCTCTCCAGGCTGCTCGCCTGCTGCCCCTTCCCACCGGAGGGCCACGGCGGGAGATTAGCCCTGGCGCCCTAATTCCCCCCTCCCCCCAGATCACTCAGTTTTCCATTCTTTACACACCCTTGGCTTGCCTCCTTCCACCCGGCAGCAAAGGCATCGCGGCCCCGAACGGCCGGAGCGAGCTTTTTCTTCCTGCCACTTTTCGTGAATCGTTTGCCGTCGGTAGAGCGGAGAAATGACCAGTGAGGGGCCATTTCTCGCTTAAGACCTTGATTTAACTAGGGAAGTGGGGGTAGCCGACTGGGATGATGGAGGAGACTATGGGTTTTCGATCCTGTGTTGAGTTTGGGTATTGTTCTGATACTTCCTCTTCATTCCGTTTAGTCTGGATTTTTGTAGCTCATTGTTTATGGGAACCCTTAGATGTCTACGTGCTTTGAGATTGGGACGAAGATCTGAGAGACTTTAGAAAATCCTTTTCGGTCTCGTGGTCTCCTAGGAACTTTTCCTCCTCCGCTGAGCGAGGTTTATAGGCAGTCATGGACTTGGGAAATGTGGAGTCTCCATGTATCTTTAGAGACTAGTCACCGAGGGATTCCTTTGAAAGTGAAGTATTGTAACTACTGATGAATAACAATAGTATAATCATGTACAGGAAGATTCATTGAGAGGATAAGAGAGAAAGAAACTTACACAAGAAGAGTTAAATGTTATCTGGCCTTTTTCTGGCAGAGAATCAGGCTGACCTGGGATCACTCAGGGCTCAGTGTACATCTCACTTGGTGTTTTTTCTTCATTTCCACTCGAAAGATGAAATTGTAAGAGGATGAGACAAAAGCTTTAGGAAACTTCGCCAACTCCGCGGAGGTGATGAAATATCTTACTTAAGGTCTTCAGTTTAGTCTGTTCATTTCTTTAAATGCTTCTGACGAAAATATTTGAAATTATCCCGAAAGATTAGATAGGATACATTTGGAGGAAGTTTAAATCCAGAGCTACACTATTAAGTTGTGGATGAGAAATGGGGAAAATTAAGGAATTGGTCGCCTTAGAGGGTTTTGTTTTTGTTTTTGTTTTTGTTTTGTTTTTTGTTTTCGGTACTAGGGATTGAACTCAAGGGTGTTCAACCCCCGAGCCACATCCCCAGTCCCTTTTTAATATTTTAGATACAGGGTCTCACTAAGTTGCTTAGGGCCTTGCTGAATTGCTGAGGTTGGCTTTGAACTTGCCATGGTCCTGCCTCAGCCTCCCCAGTAGCTGGGATTACAGGCATGTGCCACCGCGTGCGGCTTAGAGTTTTCATATATGACTTAATCATGGGAGGAAATATTATGTGGTGTTACTTCAGTAGGATGTTGTGTTGCCCTAATGTACAAAGCTCAGTAAGATTAATTTATGGTGGTTTCATTACTGTAAAAGTCTAGAATGTCATTAAAATTACAGAATACACATTTGGCAGTTAACGGGACCCAAAAGCTCCAAATCCTGAAGATTGAGTGAGGTTTAGATAGCCTTTTGCCAGTGCAATTATTCTTTTATCATTTTGCAGTTCACTTTAGGTTGTTGAATTGTTGGAAAGAATTCTCTTGTTGGTATGTACTTTAAAATGGCATTGCTATTTCCTATTTTTATGATAGTTTTATAGTTTCATCTGTAGTGGTGGCATACTAAAAATAAGAAGAAAATTTATTGCTTTATATTTGTTTACCTTGATTACTATGTAGCAGGCAACTAAAGCTTTCTAAGTATGATCTGAGAAGGTAAAAATAAGAAGGTGAGAAACCTCCTTTTCTTTTTACTTTTGTGCATGCTAGTTAGCACTCTACCACTGAACTACATCGTCAGCCTGAACCTTTTATACTGCTTATGATTACAGTGTTTGTAAGCCAAATATTATTCAATTAGTATGTGAAGTGTTCCATGCCAGAATAAAATGAAAAATGTCTAGATTATCTGTTAAGGAGTATTTAAAATCGGTATTTCTTAAGACTATTTACCTCTTTATTTATCTAATTTATAAGTAACCCTTATTATTATTATTTTATTTTATTATTTGATGCTGGGGATTGAACCCAAGGGTACTTAACCACTGAGCTACATCCCCAGTCCTTTTTATTTTTTATTTTGAGACATGTTCTTATAGAGCTGCTTGGGGCCTCACTGACTATGGCTGACCTCAAACTTGGATCCTCCTGCCTCAGTCTCCTTAAGTTGCTGGCATTATAGGCCTCTTATAAAGTAATACATATATTGATAATTTATTGAAAATATTTCAAATATTTACTTTCAATAAAAGATGTAGGTAAATAAAATAGGCTTTTCATGTCTAAAACACGATTTTTTTTGGTATTAGGTGTGAAACTCAGGGATGCTGAACCACTGAACCATATCCCCAGCCCTAAAACGTGATTTTAAAAAAATTCTTTTTAGTTGTAGATGGACACAATATCTTTATTTTATTTATTTTTTTATGTGGTGATGAGGATTAAACCCAGTGCCTCACACATGCTATGAAAGCAGTGTACCAACTGAGTCAGAACCCCAGCCCCAAACATGATTTTTTTAACCTCAGAATTACAGACTGCTTTTTAAAGAGCTGATAATTTTATGATAGTGAATAGTTAATCTGTGAATGAGAATTTTTCTGAGTGCAGGAAATCTTATACCTCTTTAGCAAATAATAATAACTAATTTCAAATAGTAATTAGGGCTAATACAAAAAGCAAAAGTTTTGGGAAGAAGATAACTGAAACTTATGATCTATCCATAGTTGATTCATTCTAGTCATTTTATAGGAAATGTTTCATTCAGTATACTTTTGAATGTTGTAACTGAAGGCTACATGGTTTAAATCTCACACATAGGCCTAGAACTGCAGGAAAAACAATGGAAATTAAAACCAAGAGAGAAGCCAGATGTGTAGCGCTCTGTAGAATAACCAGAGTAGATGACTGTTGAATAGTTAAAGAGATCTAGAGATGTTCCTTCCTCTTTTACCTTGGCATTAAATAAATACAATAAATATCTTTAATATGTTGACAGAGTATATGTTAAATTGTGTAGTCACTTAAATGAAATTCATCATTCAAATATTTACTCTATTACCTATAATGAACTTTTTTTGCCAATTTTGATAATTTCCTTTCAAATTTAGTGATAGTTATTGAATGGGTCTCACATCCCAGGCACTGAGCAAAATGGTTTACCTCAGTTATTTCTTTTTGGTGGTGCAGGGAATTGAACACTGGGCCTCATGCATGCTAGGCAAGTGCTCTACCACAGAACCACATCCTCAGCCCCACTCAGTTCTGTTTCTCATAGTTAAATGTTTTACAGTTGAGGAAAGTGAGGGCCTGAGATATGTTCAAGTTACACAGCTCAAAAGTGGAAGAACCAAGATTCCAGTCTGTATTTTTAAAAATTCCACTCTTTTATCCTGCTCTGCATAACTCACCAAAAAGCCCATAAAATGTGTGGGAATGTGCTTTCCTAAAGTTCTTCATCCAGTATATTTTGTTTTGTAGTTACTCTAAAAAGAATAAGTCTACCCTTCATTTTAAGTGTATTAAATAACATTATATTAACACCCAGTGGGATTAGTGACAGATGTTTAAATATCTTGACTAGCCCTCAGATTCAAGTTTAGAATTTTTTCAGTTAAACTTTTTCACTTCATCATACTCTTAATAACTCCATTTTCACTCTTGAGGGGAAGTTCTGTCTTACTAGGGCTCTTTAAAAAAAAAAACTAACATTTTTTTTTTAAAGTCATAGTGGTGGACTGGGGTTGTAGCTCAGTGGTAGAGCTCTTGCCTAGCATGTGTGAGGCACTGGGTTCAATCCTCGGCACCACATAAAAAAATAAATAAAGGTAGAAAAAAAAAAGTTATAGTGGTAATATTAGCTGACATTTACATATCATTTTAAAATTTAATCAGTGCCTGGAGATGTTAAGGCTCATGTAAGTTAGGAAGCAATATGCTCCAATTTGGGCATTTTAAATCCATGTTCGTTATTGTTACCCATTACACTTTACTGCCTTTCTTGTAAATCTGTAATATCACATACATTCTGTAACACTAGGCTATCATAATTCTTTGCCAGTTCAATTTATCTAAAATAACAGAAGTCATAAAAGGTGGAATGCCAAAAGAAAAAAAATACTACGTTGGGATTTAAGAGACCTGGATATTCATTAATCGTGATTTTTGCCACCGATTAACTGGGATTTTAGTTATTTCTTTTCACTTCTCTGACTTGTTAATTTCCTTCTGCAAAACAAGGTAATTAGAATAAATCATTTAAGTCCCTTTTGTTCCAGAATCCTATAAATCGTGATTTTTTTTTTCCTGGTACTGAGAATTGAACCCAGGAGAACCCTACCACTGAGCTGCATCCCCAGTCCTCCTTTTTTTTAGGTTTATGTTTTTTTCTTTTTTGTTATTTTTTTGGTACTGGTGATTAAACTCTGGGGCACTTGATCACTGAACCACATCCCCATCCCTGTATTTGTATTTATTTAGAGACAGGGTATCACTGGGTTGCTTAGTGCCTTACTTTTGCTGAGGCCTCTTTGAATGTGTTATCCTCTTGCCTCAACCTCGCGAGATCCTGGGATTACAGACGTGCACCGCGTGTTTATGTTTTTGAGACAGGGACAGGGTCTCACTAAGTTGCCCAGGCCAACCTCAAATTTGTGATACTCCTGCCTTCTTCTGATTTAGCCTCCCAAATTGCTGGGATTAGAGGAGTGCACCACTCTGTCTGGTTTTGAGTTTGTAGAGGCTGATCTCTAGTTGTGATCCTCCTGCCTTAGATTCCCTAGTGACTGGGATTGTAGGTGTGCCCCATCTCACTGGCCTATTTTTTTTTTTTTTTTGCTGTTTTTGTGATGGGAGTCCGTATGTTACCCAAGCCAGCCTCCAACTCGTGGGCTTAAGTAATACTCTTTCCTCAGCCTCCTGAGTATCTGGGGCTATAGGCACCAACATAGCTTGGACTTGTTTCATTCTTTAAAACGCCTTGCAGTGGGAGGAGCTGTAGCTGTACCTCAGTGGCAGAGCACTTTCCTAGCCTGTGTGAGGCACTGGGTTCACTGGGTTCAATTCCTAGCACCACATAAAAATAAAATAAAGGCATTCTGTCCATCTACAACTACAAAAAAATTAGGAAAAAAAAAAAAAAAGAAAAGAAAAAAAAAAAAAAAAAGAAGGCCTTGCAGTGGGAAAGAGTACTAGTAGATTTAAGGAATTTTGTTAACAAAATTTGGTTTGAAAACAATTATCTAATAGTGTTCACTGCAAAAACTTTGCAAAATTATTCTTGATATTTAAGTTCTGCATTCTTTGATGTAATCTTTTTTGGTATTGAAGATTTTCATTCATTGAATCAGTATTTCTGTTAGAGGGTTAACACTTTGTCTTGTACTTTTATGTTTTAATTTTTAAAATCCTTCTATTTTATTTTGCATTATTAGTATTATCATCATAATCAGCAGCAGCAGCATCATAAACTGGTACCAGCGATTGAACTAGTTAGGGCTTTTTGGTGAGTTATGCAGAGCAGGATAAAAGAGTGGAATTTTTAAAAATACAGACTGGAATCTTGGTTCACCTAACTACAAAGCCACATCCCCAGCCCTTTTAATTTTTTATTTTGAGACAGGATCTCGCTAGATTGCTCAGGGCCTAACTGAATTGCTGAGGCTTGCTTTAAACTTGTGATCCTCCTGCCTCAGACTCCTGAGTTGCTGGGAAAAAATCCTTCTATTTAAACTCCATGGTTGTCTTGTTTCCAATTATGGTCTCATTTTTCCTTACAGATTAACAGGTACCTTTGTTATAGACTGAGGATTTCATTCCTTTTCCTTAGATTACTGTTTCCCAACTGGTGACAGATTGGAAACTGAGTTGACTAGTGTACTACTGTGGTTTTAGAAGGGTATTTTTAGATGTTCAAAATAAAAAAATTCCGTGACACCAGGAAAATCTAAGGGAGGGAAGGAGAAGATTGCTCTTACACTGACCAAATTTAGCTGCTTCTGTGTAATTATCATTACACTGTTTTCCTATTCGATCATTCAGACCTTAGTTAATTTTTAGATTAGACCCTCACCCAAAGGTATCCAACTGTGATTTTATAGTTTTATGTCTCAATGCATTTGAATCCATTTAATAAAATGATTTTATTTTAATTACAACTAACAATAGGCAGTGATAAGTGAATTATGCCGTAGGATTTGCGCTTGGCTTCATCTCCCTTAATTATATAACTTTAAAAACAAATAACACTTTTAGAATCTTATTTTTAAGTTTTAGGTCATTTGTCAATTTGAATTATGTATTCAAATATATTAAAATGTGATATATATGTAACAAATTTCCATTAGCTTTTGAAGACTTTCTGTTAACAGAATGACTTTGCTGGGTAGTTATTTTTTGGAAAATATCAAATAACTATTGTAATAGGCATGTGAGTTACAACTATTGGTTAAGCAACCTCTTTATTGTCTAATGTTTTTTCAGATTGATTTTATGATATTCTGTTGACCTTACTAAGCTTTATATGTGACAGTTGTAATCAGATGAAAATTTAATTAATTCGGTGCATTTTTGTTAAGTTTCTTAAGTTGCTAGAAGGTTAAAATCACCTATTAGATCAGGGGCTGGGGAGATAGCTCAGTTGGTAGAGTGCTTGCAAGCACAAGGCCCTGGGTTCGATTCCCAGCACTGCAAAAAAAAAAAAAAAAAAAAAAAAATCACCTATTAGATCAGGTAGGCAAGGACTTGGTCAAATATAAAACCACTACTGGTGATTTCTTTTTGTTTTGTCCTTAATGTCAGGAATTTTTAGTCAAAACTAAAGAAAGGAAATAGAATTCCATGAAAGTAAATAGTGAATCAATTTTAGGCATTATTTTGGTGCTAAGTCAAAAATTATATCTAAGAATATGGAGGTGGGGCTTGGCAGTATATCAGATGCTTGCCAAAACTTAATACAACCAAATGAACCAAATAAAGTACTCTGGTGTTTGTTGGTGTGAATTTCTGATCTAGTGGAGAATGCTGGCTGATACAATTTCAGTCATTTCAAAGAGAAAACTGGAAAAGCATTCTCAGTTTTACTTAAAATTTGCATTAATAATATGCCGTAGGTCTAGCTAATCTGGGTGTTCCATGTTTGCAGAGTAAGGCATTTTATGTGGCAGGAGAGGTTGGCAAAAAGAAAAGAGTAAGATTTTTAAAAGACACGTTAAATGTAGAGTTACCATTCTTATGCATATAGGACCCTTTGTTGACAGACCCAAGGAAGGTAATCATCAACTCACTGTATCTTGAATTACTGCTACCAAGAAAGAACTAGTTTTATTTTGTTTTGTTTTTCTTCCTCTTCTTCTTTAGCAATGGGTGGAGAAAAGAAAAAGGGTGAAGGCATTTGCATTTCCCACCATATGAACAAGTTAAATGTTAGCTGCAAGGATTTCCAGAGATCTGAGTTAGAATATATCTATCCTCTTTGCCAGGTGTGGTGCCTGGCATGGACTTCTAGTTTCAGCTATTCAGGAGTCTTAAGTAAGAAGATCACTAATGCCCAGGATTTCAAAACCAGCTGGTGCAACACAGAAAGACCCCATCTTAAAATAAATGAATAAATAAATAGGATTGGGGATGTAGCTCAGTGGTAGGACGCTTCTAGGTACGGTCTTCAGTACCAACAAACAAAACAAAACAAGACCTCTTTTATCTTGTTTTTTTTTTTTTTTTTTTTTTATTGTAAACAAATGGGATACATGTTGTTCCTGTTTGTACATGGAGTAACAGCATACCATTTGCATATTCATACATTTACATAGAGTAATGATGTGTGATTCATTCCGTTATTTTTTTCCTTCCCCCACCCCTCCCACCTCTCTTTTCCCTCTATACAGTCCCTCCTTCCTCCATTCTTGCCCCCCTCCCACCCCCCATTACGTGTCATCATCCGCTTATCAGTGAGATCATTCCTCTTTTGGATTTTTTAAATTGGTTTATCTCACTTAGCATGATATTCTCCAATTTCATCCATTTGCCTGCAAATGCCATAATTTTATTATTCTTTATAGCTGAGTAATATTCCATTGTATATATATACCACAGTTTCTTTATCCATTCATCAATTGAAGGGCATCTAGATTGGTTCCATAGTCTGGCTATTGTGAATTGAGCAGCTATGAACATCGATGTTGCTGTATCTCTGTAGTAAGCTGATTTTAAGTCCTTTGGGTATAGGCCGAGGAGTGGGATAGCTGGGTCAAATGGTAGGTCCATTCCAAGTTTTCTAAGGAATCTCCACACTGCTTTCCAGAGTGGCTGCACTAATTTGCAGCCCCACCAGCAATGTATGAGTGTACCTTTTTCCCCACATCCTCTCCAACACCTCTTGTTGCTTGTGTTCTTGATAATCGCCATTCTAATTGGGGTGAGATGGAATCTTAGTGTAGTTTTGATTTGCATTTCTCTTATTACTAAAGATGGTGAACATTTTTTCATATGTTTGTTGATTGCTGTACATCTTCTTCTGTGAAGTGTCTATTCATTTCCTTAGCCCATTTGTTGATTGGGTTATTTGTATTCTTGGTGTAGAGTTTTTTTGTTCTTTATATATTCTGGAAATTAGTGCTCTATCTGAAGTATGAGTGGCAAAGATATTCTCCCACTCTGTAGGCTCTCTCTTCGCATCGCTGATAGTTTCCTTTGCTGAGAGAAAGCTATTTAGTTTGAATCTATCCCAGTTGTTGATTCTTGCTTTTATTTCTTGTGCTATGGGAGTCCTGTTAAGGAAGTCTGATCCTAAGCCAACAAAGTGAAGATTTGGACCTACTTTTTCTTCTATAAGGTGCAGGGTCTCTGGTCTGATTTCAAGGTCCTTGATCCATTGTGAGTTGAGTTTTGTGCAGGGTGAGAGATAGGGGTTTAGTTTCATTCTGTTGCATATGGATTTCCAGTTTTCCCAGCACCATTTGTTGAAGAGGCTATCTTTTCTCCATTGCATATTTTTGGCACCTTTGTCTAGTATTAGAAAATTGTATTTATTTATCTTGTTTTTGAACCAGCTCGTCTGTATCTTTTTTTTTTTTTTTTTGCGGTGCTGGGGATTGAACCCAGGGCCTTGTGCTTACTAGGCGAGGACTCTACCAACTGAGCTATCTCCCCAGCCCTCGTCTATATCTTTTAATATTCTAAGTTTGAAATTAATTTTAGTGGGCTAGGGTTGTGGCTCAGTGGTAGCGTGCTCGCCTAGCATGCATGAGGCCCTGGGTTCCATCCTCAACACCATATAAAAATAAAATATTGTGTCCACCTACAACTAAAATATATCTTTAAAAAACCTAAAGACTAAAAATATATTTTAAAAAAGAAATTAATTTTAGTAAGAAGAGAAGGAAAGACCATTTCAACAGAATTTTATGAAAGGAAATAATTCATTTTTTAATTATGAAATAAAAAGTATTCTGGACAGGGTCTTGCTGTGTTGCCCATGCTGGCCTTGAATTTCTGGGCTTAAGCAATCTTCCTGTGTCCCAAATAGCTGGAATTTCAGGTGTATGCCATTGTGCCTGGCTTAAAAAGTATTCATATACATTTGTATATTTCTGTGCATATAATATGTTCTAGTGAAATTCTAGTGTTATGGTACTTATGTAACCTTAGGTTAGTTAACTCTATGGACATCCATTATCTCAATTCTAAGATTCCTTCTATTTATGAAAATTCTGTGATTCTCTAAGGAGATTAGATGGTCAATTATTACTGGTGTTCTTTTTTTTTTTTTTAAATATTATTTTTAATTATTTTTAGTTGTAAATGAACACAATACCTTTATTTATTTTTATGTGGTGCTGAGGATCAAACCCAGTACCTCACGCGTGCAAGGCAAGAGCTCAACCACTGAGCCACAACCCCAGCCCATTACTGGTGTTCTTAATGTATTTCCAACTTTTAGTAAAGAAAGCTAATTAACCTTTATAATTTTATCTTATATACCGCTTTGGATTTCTGCTTGTTTCTGCCCTGAATTCTGATAAATAAACAAAAACAAAACAAAACAAAAGGCTGACAATGGGAGAAAATCTGCAGTATAAGCAGACAATAACGGTCAATAACATCTTTGCCAAGGGAATGAGAAGTGGATGTAATGATTATGTTTTATCCTGGAGGTGTGCTATGATTTCAGTTTCTTAGAATATATGGAATTTATATTTACATGTAGAATATCTTTAAGAGCATTAGCTTTGAGCTGGGGAGATAGCTCAGTTGGTAGAGTGCTTGCCTTGCAAGCACGAGACCCTGAGTTTGATCCCCAGCACAGCAAAAAAAAAAAAAAAAAAAAAAAAAAAAGAGCATTAGCTTTGAAGTCTGGGTTTGAACCCTACTTTTGCTATTCAGTCATATATGACCTTGGACAAGTTATTTAATGTTTCAGATTTTTCAGTCTCTAAATTAGGGTATAATATCTACTAAATTCTGTGATGATTGTATAGTATTTAGTAAGTTGTCTACCATACAATAAGAGCTCAATAATTGATGCCTATTGTTATATTTGTGTAGAAACGTTTGCAAACAGACATTTTCAATATTTTAAATCTTTTAAAAGAACATGCAATTTAAATACAAAATCCTTTTACAAAGGGAGGAGTGCAGCTTATCATTTCTTTATTCATCTGAGTAATATGGTAGGTTTATTAAATAAGAACATCTTTGTGTTTTAATCAGTATAGTTGAGCAGTAATAATTTATCAGTGTTTCAATCTGAAGTTTACTGCAGCTGTTATTGTACTCATTGTTAGGCAGATATGGGTAAATGTCTCCTAAGTGGAAAATCTGGCACCAAATTGTAAATTGACATTTTAAGATACTGGATCAGCCAGCTTTTACCCCTAGAACTGATTGTTCTTTCTTCTCTGATTTGTAGAAAATAGTTATGATGTGACTGAACACAGACAAGAAGAGATGTATTTATTAAAAAGGGTGGTGTTACTAATACTCTTACTAGGTTTTTGAAAATTTAAGCATATCCTTAATGTAAGGAAGCACATGTTGAAAAAATTCATCACAACTTACTTCTGCAACCCACATATAGAAAAGAAAACTGGTATATTTGGAATTCTTCTTGGTTAATTAGAACATTTATTTAATGCTGTAACTTTCCTAGCACATTATCATTAATTGTAACTTCTGGATAAGAGGCTTCATTAATATTCAGTATTCTTAGTCACAGCTGACTCATGTTATACAAAGAAGCTTGCCAAATCTAGATATAATTTTTTAAAGCTCAACAAAAAAATTGCAACTTTACTGAGGTCAACATATTCCTTAGAAAGATTAATTATATTTATTTAATTTTTTTGTTGTTAATTTTGGGAGTATAGTACTAGGCTTCTAACCCAGGGTCTCACACATGCTTGGCAAGGACCCTAGAATAATTGTATTTAGATTATGTCTTGAAAGGTGGATTATAGGCCCTAATTGATATAAATTTCATCTGGTCTCTCTTCCAGATGAAAGAGTTTGGCCTATATTTAGGAACCAAGATTTCGGAGCCAGGCTTGTAATCCCAGTGGCCTGATAGGCTGAGGTGGAAGGGCAATTTAGCAAGACCATATCCAAAATAACAGAAAGGGCTCAGAATGTTAACTCAGGGGAGTGCCTCTAGGTCCAGTTCCCAATATAGAAAGAAAAAAATTTTTTCCCAAAGGACCTAATTTTAGCTCTACTATGAACTCACATTGAGCCTTGGGGAAAACCACTTATCACTCTCTCTTTACAGCTCTTTTTTTTTGTTTGTTTGTTTGTTTTGTTTTTGGTCCTCTCTGAGGGGCTGGGGATTCGAACCACTGACCTTGCACATGTTAGGCGTGCAGTGAGCTATTTCTCCAGCTCCTCTTTACAGCTTTAAAGGAACATTTTCAATATCTATTTCCCTATCATAATAGGAATTAGATTAATGTTAGTTAAAAATCAAACCCCAAACTCTTGCTTGTTACTAATACTCCCTGAGTTAAGGGAACATTATTAAGGAGAGATATTTAAAACCAAATTTCATTAATTATTTGTTGTGTCCGGAGCCCCTTGTAGAGATAAACTGGTAACATGGGTGACCTATAAAACTACCAGTAAGGTTTTTGCACAATTCTCATCTCTTGAAACTACCCCATCCTTAGATTAGGAGTAGATCTGGACTTGTGTGTTTCATGTAAGATCCCTAAGAGATAGTAATATCAATTTCTGTTAAAAAAATACTGGGATAGGGATAAGAAAGACTAAGGTATCTTATATTTGCATCCTGAACTCCAAGGGAACTACATTTATATACCATGCATTCTACTTTTCACAAGTTTCTGTCCTGAATATTTTAGTCCTAGGAACAAAGTACAGTATCTGATGTACCATACTCAATGTATAGGTATTTTATTTACATGATGAAATACATTCAATTTCATAAATAAAACTACCATGCCACACTAAGTTGCCGTTAAGCTACCAAGAGCAAATATGTTTGGGTTTCATAGTTTATCTGACTTTGTTTAGAACTCAGAAAATCAAAGTACAGAAAAACCAAGTTTATGCTCTCTCAGTAGGAGTTTAGTTCTGTTTATTTAGTACATACTGTGTGTAAGATTGATAGGCATTGGGTGTATAAAGGTGCTCTAAGATGTTGTCTCTACCTTGAGGTGTTTGTAATCTAGTTAGGAAGAATTATATGTAAGAAAAATAATCTAGTATTGTGGTAAATGCTGTGGTAGATGTATGTGAAAATGATAAGAACCATTTTTCATGAGAAGTCTTCGTACTTTCGTGATCCTCACATTGCTCATATGAAAAACACTTTAATGCTTTTAAAAGAAAATGAAATCCTCCTCTTGAAAAATATTAGCACTTAGTTGGGTGTTGGGATGCATGCCTTATAATCTTAGTGCCTGGGGAAGCTGAGACAGGAGGATCACAAATTTGAGACAGCCTCAGCAATTTGGCAAGAACCTGTCTCAAAATAAAATAAAAAGGGCTGGGGATATGGCTCAGTGGTAAAATGCTTCTGGGTTCATCCTCTGTACAAAAAAAAAAAAAAAGATTGGGTAAGGCGACTACAAGGCACAGAGTGCTACAGAACTGGAGGAGGCAAGGAATGGAGTCTCTTAGAACCTCCAGAGAGCTTGATTGAACTGGCTAATACCTTGATTTAGTTTTTTAAAAATATTTTCTTTTAGTTGTTGATGGACCTTTATTTTTCATTTATTTATTTATGTGTGATGCTGAGGATCGAACCCAGTGCTTCACACATGCTGGGCAAACAGTCTACCACTGAGCCACAACCCCAGCCCCCTCTATTAGTTTTTAAGACAAAAAATAAATGTCTTGTTAAAGCTATTTATGAATGATTCTGCATAATGATGTGCCTCATATATACCTCATGGAATATCTGGTGAACTCTAGTTTGAACTATCTCAAGCAACAAATAATGTAGTGTTTTACATATTAAAAAACATGTTCATGCTAAGTGAGATAAGCCAATCTCAAAAAACTAAAGGACGAATGATCTCTGATAAGCGGATGAGGACATATAATGGGGGGTAGAAGGGGTTAGCGTTAGGGTTAGGGTTAGGTTTAGGGTTAGGGATAAGGAGGGTGGTAAGAATGGAGGAAGGAAGGACTGTATAGAGCGAAAAGAGGGGTGGGGAGGGGTGGGGGGGAAGGGAAAAAAAAATAACAGAATGAATCAAACAACATTGCCCTGTGTAAGCTTAGAATGGAACCACCATTTGACGCAGCTATCCCACTCCTTGGCCTATACCCAAAGGACTTAAAATCAGCATACTACAGAGATACAGCCACATCGATGTTCATAGCTGCTCAATTTACCATAGCCAGATTGTGGAACCAACCTAGATGCCCTTCAGTTGATGAATGGATAAAGAAACTGTGGCATATATATATATACAATGGAATATTACTCCGCCATGAAGAATAATAAAATTATGGCATTTGCAGGCAAATGGATGAAATTGGAGGATATCATGCTAAGTGAGATAAACCAATCTCAAAAAACTAAAGGACGAATGATCTCGCTGATAAGTGGATGAGGACATATAATGGGGGGTAGGAGGGGTTAGCGTTAGGGTTAGGGTTAGGTTTAGGGTTAGGGATAAGGAGGGTGGTAAGAATGGAGGAAAGAAAGACTGTGTAGAGGGAAAAGAGGGGTGGGAGGGGTGGGGGGAAGGAAAAAAAATAACAATGAATCAAACAACATTGCCCTATGTAAATTTATGATTTTTAATAAAAAAAATGGGAAAAAAAACATTGCCCTATGTAAATTTATGATTTTTAATAAAAAAATATTTAGGTAACAAAAAAAGTTCACATTTATGATTTGAAATTAATAAAACTTTTATGTTAGAAGGTATTTCTTTACTATCTTACATATAAGAAAGCAGGTACTTAAAAAGGCTGTTATTTCCCCAACATTAAATAGCTAAATTTACGAGCCATAACTTTTAATCCAGTTTAATCTAGTTAGTCTGTTATATTTGTCCCTAGCATATGATGACTGAGAATGAGTTTGCTGAATTATTTGCCCCTTCTCCCTCACCTTGCCTCCCCATCTCTCTCTCTGTTAGAATGATTATCAAAGTCAGGGCCTTGTGCATGATAGGCAGGCACTTTCCAGTGAACCACTCTCCCAACTGTCCTCCTCCTCCTCTTTGTTGTTGTTGTTGTTATTATTATTATTAGATTATCAGTGATTGAACTAGGGGCCCTTAAGCACTTGCCACACTGCCAGACCTTTTTTATTTTTTATTTTGAGTCAGGGTCTCACTAAGTTGCTTAGGGCCTTGCTAAATTACTGAGACTGGTCTTGAATTTTCAATCCTCCTGCCTCAGCCTCCCAGCTTGCTGGGATTACAGGCATGCACCTTCACATCTAACTCCCTCATTCCTCTGTTGACCCATAGCAGGCATTAATAAAATATTTGGTTAGAATTGACTAACACATCAGTTTGTGACTATAGAGTTGAACAAAGTTCATGATGTTGACATTGCAAAATATAAGGCTTAGACCTATGCTTTGGCATATTAGGAATATCTTCTAGCCAGTTTAAGTAACTCACCTAAACAACCATGAACAAATATTTTGTGAAAACCATACCAAGAAGCAATTTCCTTTCAGATACCTTGCAATAAATCACAGTTGCATCAGGAACTGTAGTGTATTATCCATATCTCAAAACCCTTGAAAAAGAACAAATCCACATCAAAATCCATTGAAGGCAGGAAATAATTAAAATCAGAGCCAAAATGAATGAAATTGAGATTAAAAAACAATTTAAGAATCAAACAAGAAGTTGATTCTTTTGAGAGACTAAACAAAATTGAATAACTCTTTGCCAGGCTAACCAAAAGAAAGAAAAAAACTCAAATTATTAAAACCCATTCTAAAAGGAAATGTCACCATAGACACTACTGAAATACAGAGGATAATCGGAAACTATTTTGAAAATTTATACTTCCAATGAGATAGAAAATCTTGAAGACATCAACAAATTCCTGGAGACATATGACTTACCGAAATTGAACCAGGAGGATATAGAAAATTTAAACAGACCAATTACAAGTTAGGAAATTGAAGAAGTCATCAAAAGCATACCACAAAGAAAATTTCAGGACTGAATGAATTCTTGCAAAGTTCTGCCAGATTTTTGAAGAAGAAGTAATACCCATCCTCAAATTATTCCACAAAATAGAAAAGAAGGGAACTCTTCCAAACACATTCTACGAAGCTAGTATCACCCTGATACCAAAACCAGACAAAGACACATCAAGGAAAGAAAACTTTATACCAATATCCTTGATGAACATACATGGAAAAATAATAAAGTATTGGCAAATCACGTACAAAAACACATTAAAAAGTACGGGAAATGTAGCTCAGTGGTACAGTGCTTACCTAGCATGAGTGAGACCCTGGATTTGATCCCCAGACCACTTAAAAAATTGCATAAGTAATAGATTAATGACTTTTTACATAAAATATTGAAACATTTAAGCATGATAGAATTCCTTCTGACACCACCTCAAACTTTTCTCTATTCTGCCTCTTCTACTTAAAAAAATAAGAATTTAGCAGATTTGGAGGCACGTGCCATAAACCCAGCTATTTGGGATGCCAAGGCAGGAGATTGTGAGTTTGAGACCAGCCTGGGCAATATGGCTAGACCCTCATCTCAGAAAAGGATAAAAATTAAATCTATGAAAAACTTTTACAAACTTGGGGGTTACCCTTGCAGAGTACATGTGTTTGGGGGGTTTTGTTTTTGTTTTTGTACTGGGGATTGAACCCAGAAGTGCTTTACACTGAGTTACATCTCTCGTGCTTATTTTTTATTTTGAGGCAAGGTCTCACTAAGTTGCTTAGGGCCTCATTAAGTTGTTGAGATTGGTCTTGAACTTGTGAACAACTTCCTGCCTCAGCCTCCCAGGTTGCTGTATTACTGTGCCCAGCTCCAGCATTCTTATACTTACTATATGCTAACTCTTTTGCCTTCCTATGTGTTTGCAAAGATTATCATTTGCAGGTGCTGGGCAGATAGCTCAGTTGTTAGAGTGTCTGCCTTACAAGCACAAGACTCTGGGTTCTAAACCCCAGCACTGTGAAAAAAAAAAAAAAAATCATTTGCAAATGATTATCTGCTTGTCTCTTTTATTTTTTATTGCTTTTCTCTTTATTTTTGCCTTTTGTCTTTAAGTGTCCCCATCCCTAGATTATATATTCCTCTGTATTTTTTTATAATATTAAAAAAGTTTTGCTATTTTCTTAGTCTGTTCTTGGTCACCAAACAAAATACCACAGACTGGGTAATTCATAAACCGTAAAAATTTATTTCACACAATTCTGGAGACTGAAGTCTAAGAGCAAGGTGCATCCTGACAGGCAGAAGGGATGAAAATTCTGGGCAACTCTCTGAAGCATGTTTTATAAGGGAATTAATCCAGTTTATAAGATTGAAGTGCTCATGGCCTAATAATCTTCCAGCATTCCCCCCGACTTTTTCTTTTTTTCCTCCTACCTTTTAATACCATCCTCATGAGACTTAAGTTCCAGAATTGTGAAGGGATACAAGCATTCAGCCTACAGAATCTGTATTAATTTTTTATACCTGTTTTTAATCTACTTGGAGTTTATTATTTATTTATTTAATGGTTCTAGGGTTCAAACCCAGGGTTTTGTACATGCTAGGCAAGTGCTTCACCATTGACCTATGTCCCAAGTGACTTGGAGTTTATTTCATAAGGTAGATTTTAAACTGAACTTTCTTCTCATGTTGATGTTATAATACTTCTACAGTTCATAGTCTCTTTATTGGTTTTGAGTGCCATTTTTATCATAAAACTAATTAAAATACATTCGTGAGTGTATTTTTGAACTGGTTTCTATTCCTTCTATTGTATTGCCAATACCACAATTTTACTCAATTGGCTTTATGCATTAATCTGAGAGAACTGATATCTACACAACATTTTCTTTCCCATTCATGAATGTATCATGTTTATTTAGCTTTTATCAGCCAAAACATTTTTTTAAATTTTTAAATAAGTGATGGGGTCTTGCTATGTTACCAGGCTGAACCCATACCTCTGTGGTAGAGCATTCTTTCTGCTTGAACCTTCCCAGTAACTGGGACTATAGGCATGTGTCATTATATCCGGCTCAATCAGCAAATATTTAGTATTCTTCCTTTCAGTTCCTACACTGAGCCAGTGGTGTAACTCAGTGGGAGAGTACTTGCCTAGCATGAATGAGACGCTGGATTCAAACCTCAGTACCTACTACCTTTACCACATAAAAGATCCTGTACAGTTTTTGTTAGTTTTATTTCTACATACTTAATAATTTTTTGATTTTACAAATGAGTTTTCTTTTTCCTGTTAGATTTTCTAATCAATTTATTCAGCAAATACTTTGAGTGCTTTGTATGTACCAGGTATTGTTACAATGGTAGGTTGTAAAAGTGGACAAAATACAAACTCCTGTCCTAATGTACTTTAAAATCTAGTGAGGGGAGATTGACAGCAGATAAAAAGTATATATATATAATATGCAAGATGACAATAATTGCTATGAACAAAAATAAAGGGCATGCAAAAAGGGGGTCAGAGGTTGGGCATGGTTCATATTTTATATATAATGGTGAAGGAAGATCTCACTATTAGATAATGTTTGAGCACATTTAAAGAAATGATGAAGGAAGGCATGTATTTTCCTGAGGAGAGACCATTATTGGCAAAGTGTAGTAAATACAAAAAAATGAAGACGAGAGTGTCCTTGATGTGTTCTAGAACAGTGGTAGGTCAATGTGACCAGAGTATAGGGATGTTGGTGTATAATAGTAGGGATGAAATCAAAGAGTTATTAATGGGAATTGGAGGTGGGGATGGAGAGTAGATGGAGATTAGGGCAGATTGTGAAAGACTTTGTAGACCTTTTAAGCTCTGAATTTTATTCTTGACAAGGTAAGCTATAGGGATCTTTGAGTAGATATGGAACATGATATAACTTATATTTTGAAAGCATCAGTCTTGGGCTGGGATATCTTGGGGATGGGGCCCAACTTTAAACTTGCGATTTATTTATGTTTCATAAATACAGGTTTTTTTTTTTTTTTTTTTTTTTTTTTTTTTTTTTTTTTTGTATAGCCTGACAGCATTTTCTATAATATTTCTAATGTGCCTGCATGTTTGCATGTTGACTGTGGTCATCACATAAGGTCAGGTGTTGAATTTTTTACTTATGGGGTCTTGTTGGCATTTAAAAAGTTTTGGATTTTGGAACATTTCAGATTTTTGGTTTAGGGATACTCAGCCTGTATTTTGAAAGTATGTAAGTGATTGGATTAACCATCATTAGAAAACTATGAAATTTGTATGTAGATTTTTTTTTCTCTTACAATATTGGGGATTGAATCCAGGGCTTCATACATGCCAGGCAGGTTCTCTACCATTGAGCTACTTTCCCAGCCCTTTTCATTTTATTCCATATAGGGTCTCCCTAAGTTGCCCAGGCTGGCCTTGAACTTCTGAGCCTTCTGCTACAGCCTGTTGATTTTTATGTTCATTTTTGTATCCCGTTAGAATATTTTCACCTTTTTAGTGGTTTAATTGATACAGTGATCATTATCTCATAAGAGTTTAGAGCAGAGCTTTTCCAGAACTATAATTTACAGAGGTAGTTCTTAAACTTCAGTTAGTTTAAAGATCACCCGAAGGTTGGCAAATCACATTCTTTTTTTTTTTTTCATTAATATTTTTACTTGTAGATGAAAACAATACCTTTATTTTATTTATTTATTTTTATGTGGTGCTGAGGATCAAATCCAGTGTCTGACATGAGCTAGGCAAACGCTCTACCACTGAGCTACAGCTACAGCCCCTCACCTTGATTCTTTAATTTGCATTCTAAGAAGCTTAAAGTGTAACACCTATGCTGCTGGTCTGAGTACTACACTTTGGATAATACTGACTTGGACCATAAGAGGTGAATCCCAGCACCACATATATCCATAAGAACAGGACTCTTAACTAGAATTATCCATGCTTGTATAATTTATATCAAAATGGATTCTTTTTTAAAAATACATTTTTTTAGTTATAAGTGGACACAATAAATTTAAAAGAGAAAGCAGTGCTACATTAAAAAAATTAAAAATAAATATAAAAAATTCAAAGGATTGTATGTTTAATGTTTAAAGCAAAACTGTAGCACCAGTCCAACTGCTTGGACTCAGATCTCAGCTCCATGTTTTCCTGCCTATATTTAAAATGTTCTACAATTATAAAATTATAATTTTATTATGTTATATATGATATATGCATTTTAGCAGCTTAAATGATAATGGGGTTTTGGATTTTTTTTTGTGTGTGTGGTGCTGGGGAATGCAGGGCCTTGTGCTTGCAAGGCAAGCACTCTACCAACTGAGCTATATCCCCAGCCCTGGTTTTTGGATTTTTTAAAAATATTTTTTGTTGTGGATGGACACAATACCTTTATATTATTTATTTATTTATTATTTATTTTTAATTTAGGAATAATCCTTTATTATGCCATATATGCTGTTACATTCCATCGAAAGTATTTTACTTTTATTCAAACAGGACTAATTACTGTCAGCAGTACAATTGTCAAGACTAAAATTTGTTTTAAGTTTTAGGTCTAGGAAAAAAAAATGAAGCTTTCAAATACCTAACCAGTCAGAACTTTAATCTGTATGCACTACTGGTTTTTCTCATTATTAATTATAACTAATGAAAAAAAAAACAATTAAAATTGTTATAGGATCATCAAAGTAAAATTTTGATTACACTTTTATGACAAATAACCAAGGTGGCCCTTCCCTGGGATAAAAAACTAATAATTTAAGGGTATGAAACAAGCGGTTTTTGTTTGTTTGTTTGTTTTTGGTGTGTGTGTGTGTGCTGCTAGGGATCAAACCCAGGCGCCTCACATGGCAGGCTAGCACTCTTCCATTGAGCCATATCCTCAGACCAAAACAAGCTATCATATATAGTTCTGGACTTAAAAAAGAAAAACAAAAAACTTGGGAATTATTCAAATAAAATAAGCACACACTCAATTATCTCATTTCCTATTTCAGAGAAGATGCATTGAGCATTCATGTTGTTAGTTTATTTACAAACATATCCAGTATGCTGTGAATCCGAGTTTGGTTCATTTTTCAGAGACTGCACCTCTTAAAACATTCTTCATATCTATTAAATGGATCAATTACAACCATCCCTATTTCTTTTTTTTTTTTTTTTTTTTTTGTGGTTTCCAAGGAACTTATTTAATTAAAATTTTATAGAACTCTAGAAACCAGCATTTCTAACAAGCCTCTGATTAAAGTGTGATCTTGGGAAGCAATTTTAACTTTTTCTGTCAGATCACATAATAAAATAAAATTAAATGATTTAATTAAACAAAAATATTTATACAAATTATTGATATCTAAACACAATTTGGTTTGGAAAATGAAATGAAATAAAGTGAAAATCATATGTATATAGTTGTATTCATAAGTGTGCTAAATGAAAAGCTGTACAACAATGAGAAACATTAAAGGGTCAAATCCAAGTACAAAGGAAGACACTCCTCTGAATTCCCATGTTTCATCGAGCATCAAAAACCACCAATCTTTTGGTTCTTTTCTTGTACATTATTCTGTATCCACATTCTCTGCATCTGATTGGATCCCTAGATTTTATTTCATTTTCTGTGTGACATTCTCCACAGATATATATCATTGGCTGCTGCTTTGGGGGTTGAACGTCCTTCTGGGTGTCCATTCCTAGTACCTATACGGCAAGGAGACTTTTCCCCGCGTTTCCAAACAGAACCCCAATCGTCTAGGCCTCCATCCCTATTTCTTAAGCAGTTGGTGTCTTACTATAAAGAAAGGTGCAGCAAAACCTGATCCAAAGAATAAGGTCATCATAACCAGTAAGCGCCACTTGTTTTCCACTGAAAATGGCAAATTCTTCTCGGGGCCCTCCTTATAGTGGCTCCAACAGACCACCGAAGTAGTGAACCTCGGAATGCTCTGTCCCAACATGGCGCTGCTGGGGCAGAAGAGCGCAGAAACCGCAGGCGGAAGAAAAGCGTCACTTATTTATTTTTTATGTGGTGCTGAGGATCAAACCCAGGGCCTCACACTAGGCAAGCGTACTACCACTGAGCCACAACCCCAGCCCTGGATTTTTTTTTTTTTAAACCAAGTACATCATTAGTTTTTATAAACATTCAGTGTGTGAGAACAAGTGGGGGAAAACTGCATTACTGAAAGGGAGAGAAGTACTTAGCAAACTGAGGACCAGAATACCTTTTCTTTCCATGAGAAAATTAATCTTTTTATATGTGAATATGAAATTGTGGAGCAACAGAGGAGGAACTGCTTCAAGACCTTCAAGTAGATTGACAAAACCAACAATCAGAAAGACTGACTTTTAGGTAGAGAAGGAAAAACCTAGTGATTTTCAGCTGGTCAAGGGAAGGTGGACTTTGTAGTCATGACAGAAAACTTCAGAAGGGCTGATAATACATTTGAAAGGGACCATAAATGTTTGTCCAATAAAACATTAAGGATCTGCTATTTTCTAAATATCTTACCTTTGTAATCCCAATAACCTGGGAGGCTGAGACAGGAGAATTGCAATTTCCAGGGCAACTTCAACAATTTAGACTGTGTCTCAAAATAAAAATGAATAAATCAAAAGGACTAGGATATGTGCTTGCCTCGTATGTGTGTGAGGCCCAGCCCCACCTAGGGAAAAAAAAAAAAGAAAAAAGAAAAGCTTCTAACCCTTTTCTAATTACTAACATGCAGTACCCTGCTTAGTTGGTGTAAAGTTAATTTCTTTATTCGTTCAAATTTTGTCTGAGATCATTGCTTAAAATCTCTGTACCACAGTTTTCTTATCAAGCGGAGATAAAAATGAATCTTTCTTTTTAGGGTTGTTATGAGAGTTAAATGATGAATAAATAGTTCTACAAAAGTGCTATGTGCACAATATGTATTCAGTATGTTTAAGTTACTGCTATTGTATGATTAGCTTTCAAAAATCCTAGGAATACAAGGAACAGAAATGGTGACTTAACTCCTTTTCCTTTACAACATGTTGTAGAAGAAATTTGGCAGGAAAAATAAAATCTTCATTTCAAGATTAGTTATAATCTAGCACTAAGAATATAGGTGATTGCTGTCTATGACTTTAGAATGAGTATTACTAGAAATAAGAAACCATAAAATCTTTATTTTTAGATTAAAGAAACATTTAGCTCTTCTGTCAGTTAATCTGACAAATATTTATTGTGTGACTTGTCCTGTGTAAGGCACTATGGCTGATCTACCTTCTAAAAGCTTACAGTCTAATAGGTTAAAAGAGAATCAACACAAAAGATAGTAGAATGAATCAGATATACCTTCCCAGTTTTCATATATGAATATTTGACCAGTGTAACTCCATATCATGTACAACCACAGGAATGGGAAGTTATACTCCACGTGTGTATAATATGTCAAAATACATTCTACTGTCATGTATATCTAAAAAGAACAAATAAAAAAATTTAAAAAGAATAAACACAGAAAGATAAAAATTAATAGAACCAAAATCAAAGTGCTATGGATTATAGGGAAGTAAGAGAAAATACCCACATAGTGAATATTATGATTTCTGAAGGGGCCCAAGTGAACCTTCCCTCATTTTTGCTGAAGTTCTGGACAAATGGAGAAAGTAGGAGTGGCATATAGGGGCCAAAATATTAATTTCATTACAGTTGAAACCAGGTTGGAGGATATGGCTTTCAGTATGTGAGCCAAGTTGTGCCCGTTAACTGAAGGCTGTCAGGTAGATTGATGACCCTCACCCCAAGCAGTGCTATACTGAATCAAACTTCACTGTGTGCAAGGGAGAGTCTGACCCTGGAGAACCCTTGTTCAGAAAAGGTAGAACTACAAAGCTAAGACAAGTTATGCTTCATTCTTCTATATAGGATTTGCCAGTCAGGTCACTACATCTCAATAAATAAGTACAGAGTGTAACTCAGTAGTAGAGCATTTGCCTAGCATTTCAGTCCCCCATGCCACAAAAACAAATAACCTCTTTATTTAAAATTCCTCTTTATCTAAAACAGGAGTAAGAAAGAGACACCCTGTAAAAGAAAGGATTAGAGAATGTTTCACAGAGGATGTAACATTGGAGCTAAGTATTTAAAAAATGTATAGGTTTCTAGATAGAAGGTGTGAAGACACACAGTACAGAAGTATGTGACAAGATCTAGTGTAACTGAGCATTTGAAGTTCTCAATTTCAGTTTTGTTAACATTTGGAATTTAATTATTAAACCTGAACATTTAGTTCCTGAACAGTGATTGGCTCATTTTCAAGGATATTCCACATAAAAGGTTATCTGAATCAGCCCTTTCTGGTTTTAAGACAGCAAAGTAAAATTATTTCCAGGCTCTTTATGAAAATTACCTAAAAGCAGGGTATATAAGATCCATCTTTGAAATTATGAGAATGAACATAATCCTTCTTGTGTGGAAAGAGAAAATAAAGCATTAGTAAGTGACGTAGCTGAGGAAAGGAGGTCAAACCCAAGTTCCTATGGAAGAGATTACTGGCAAGAGACAGGTCATGATTTGTCTGAATACCACAGAAGGCTGGGATAAGATGAAGATACCAGAACAGGGTTGTTTTCTGAAAGTCTGTAATGGGAGACCTCCTCAGTACTCTCTCACTTTACCCACTCTTAGTGGTTGGGCAATAACTATCAGCTTTATGGAGTTTAGGAGATTTTTTTTTCTTTGAAAGAATTGACCCCATGTCCAGAGGAGAATGGAACTAAAATGCTGTGCTGAAAATGGGAGACAGGAACCAAATAAGTGAGAAGTCTACTCTCTTGTACAGTGGAACTTCCATTTTCCTCCCCTCATCCAGTTCCTGAATGCTGGCAGCCAGGTAAAAGATTAGAGCATTTTTTTTGCACAATAAGAGAATAAAGATAGCTGCATTTAAAAATTCTGTTTATGCATTAACAGGAATGTGCCTGTGTTTATTTTTTTAAACATATATAAACATGTTTTTGTTATATAAGCAGACTGCCTCACAAAGTTATTCATAACCAAACTATAGAACTATTCAGGTTTTAGAAAACTACAAAAGCCTGGGATTAGTGAAATGGGGGGCATACAGGGAGGGGGCTAACTAATTAAGGCTGCCAACATTTTTAAAATCATATCGTCGTGTTTATCTAGCATGCTTGAGTAACCTTGGGTTTAATCTCCAGCACTACAAAATAAAACAAAAAAAGGAATGCATGTAGATTTATGAAAAATATCTTCTGTGTGTGTGAGAAAATGAGAGAGAGACACACACTAAGGATTGAACCCACAGCCTCACACATGGTAGGCAGCAAATGCTCTACCATTGGTCATATCCCCAGCCTCTGTCTTTTTTTTTTTTTTTTTTTTTTTTTTTTTTAATTTTGAGATAGGATCTCATTAAATTGCTTAGGCTGGCCTTGAACTTGGGATCCTCCTGCCTCAGCCTCCAAAGTACCTGGGATTATAGGCATGTGCCGCCATACCTGGTGAAAAATATCATTGTCCTAGTTTTTTTCCCCTTTGTCTTGGATCACCACCGTTTACAGTTAGGCCAAAGAACAGAGTTATTAAGCCTGTGTTCTAACTCCTAATTTATTCAGACGTTCAATGATGACACTGGCCTGCTTTTTCCTGCATCTGCATGGATTTTAATTTTGATACTTTTTATGTTTAAGGAAAGTAACTGTATATAATCCCAGTGGCTTGGGAGGGTAAGGCAGGAGGGTTGTGAGTTCAAAGAAAGTCTCAGCAATGGGTAGGGCAACTCAGTGAGACCCACTGAGTTCAATCCCAGATAGGTATCTACGTTGCTTTTCTTTCTTTCTTTCTTTCTTTTTTTTTTTTTTTTTTTTTTTAAGGTACTGGGGATTAAACTCAGGGGCACTCAACCACTAAGCCACATCCCCAGCCCTATTTTATATTTTATTTAGAGACAGGGTCTCACTGAGTTGCTTAGTGCCTTGCTTTGCTGAGGCTGGCTTTGAACTCATATCCTACCACAGCCTCCTGAGCCACTGGGATTACAGGTGTGTGCCAGTAGCCCCATTAGACCTATCTTAATCCTTATGTAAATTACATTACTTATTTTTCCTGTTTCTTTTTTTGGTAAGAACCTTAAGTTTATCTAGCTCAAGCTTTTTCTTAATATAAGAATCCAGTCTATGTGAGCTGCGGTTGTGGCTCAGTGGTAGAGCACTTGCCTAGTACATGTGAGGCACTGGGTTTGATCCTCAGCACCACATAAAATAAATAAATTAATTAAATAAAGGTATTGTGTTATCTACAACTAAACAATTTTTTAAAAATTCAGTTTATGATATCCTTATTATTGAGAAAACTGTTTGACCAATAATGGAGAGAGCTTACCTCTTTACAAATTTATTAAGGCCAAATCTGTTTTAATATAAATTGTTTCAATTTCTTCTAGGTTGGTTATCAGAAGTAATAAAGAGGACAGTTCTTCAGTATGTAAAGATATTTGATAAAACCATTATTAACATTCTTCCATTCTAGAATTTTAACATCGCTAATACCTTTTTTCCCCTAAGGCTTCATTTAAGAACCTTTCACTATGCTAGAATCTGTCCTTTTTTTAAAAAAAAATACTTTTTAGTTGTTGATGGACAGTATCTTTTTTTTAAATTTTATTTTTAATGCGGTGCTGAGGATTGAACCCAATGCCTCATATATGCTAAGGCAAGTACTCTACCACTGAGCTACAACCCCAACCCAGGATCTATCTTTTCAATGATATTTAGCAGTTACTTTTCTCAAATGTGATGTTAAGAGTTACTATTGATCATCCAAAATAGGATGGTAATTACCTCTTACCTGGTCTTTGTTTCCCATTAGTGTAGCCTAAAGTTTTTTTTTTTTTTTTCTTTTAAAATTTGTTACAAGTCATATAACAAGCTCATGATAAACTAAAACTCAAGTTTTTTGTGAAACCAGGTTTTCTGTTTTGTGTTTAAGTAACTGGTAATTGTTTAAATGCAAGATTTTAAAACTTACTTGTCTTCAGTTTCCTCTTGAAACCATCCTATTGGAATATTTTGAATTCCAATCCTATTATCTGATGAATTATTTATGCTAATGAGCTTTGTAATCTCCACAAGATTAGTAATTATACTTTTATGATTTTAGCTAAGATATTTAAAACTGTTGCATGGGACTTTTAGATAAACATGGTAGTTTGACCTAATACATCTGGTTTCCTTCAACTAGTACTCAGATTATAATAAAGGAATAAAATCGCAGGGACAAAAATGAGTGGAAGAAGAAAGGATGGTAGATGAGAAAGTTGAACTATTCTTTTGAAGGTAGAAAAATGGGTAGGTCTAGGGATGTGACTTAGTGGTAGAGTACTTACCTAGTATGCTCAAGGCCCTGGGTTTGATCCCTTGTACTGTCCCTACCCCCAAAAAAATAAGGAGAAATGGGTGTTAAATGACTTATCCAATAGGAAGAAGCTATACCCTGAGTTATTTGCAGAGAGTTCTGTCAGTGAAAACAAGTATACCTAATGTAACCTCCAAAAGGACTCGGGACTCGGTCACAAAATATCTTTAAAAAATTTTTTTTTTAGTTTTCTATTAATCTTTTATTTTATTTATTTATATGTGGTGCTGAGGATCTATCTAACCCAGGGTCTCACACATGCTAGGCAAGCACTCTGCCACTGAACCATGCCCCAGCCCTCACAAAAGATCTTATGAGATAAGGATAAGCTTATATATAATGTATATAATATATAGTTTATATGTTATAAATAATCATAAATATATACATTTATATAATTTATCATAAATAACAAAATTATAAATTTTATATATAGTATATAAGCTTATATAAGACAAGGATAAGCTGGGCATGGTGACCTGTGCATGTAAATCCTAACTACTTGGCAGATTGAGGGTAGGAGGATCACTTGAATGGAGGAGTTTGAGACTGACCAGCTTGAGCAGCATAACATGAGACAAGGATGAGATTTGAGATTTAAAAGCAGGTAACAATTAGAAGTTTTTTATGAAGCGGTTAAGTCACGTGCATATTCCTACCTCTCCTATTTCCATTTTTTCCTCCGAGGAAATGAAGGTTTAGGATTCTGAATCCAGGAACATCAGATATGTGAAGAGGTTAGAGTATGGGGCCAAGGAAGCTAAGTAAAAATCTGCTTATAGACTGTGGATCATTGAAATTACAAAGAACGTTCCTTAGGGCTGGAATTGTGGCTCAGTGGTAGAGGACCTGCCTGGCATATGTGAGGCTCTGGGTTTGATACTCAGCACTGCATATAAATAAATAAATAAAATAAAAGATCCATTGACAACTATAAAAAAATTTTTAAAAGAAGGAAGTTTGTTCATTTAGTGTCTTAACACCATGAATATAGTAGACACCAAGGATAACCAGATAGTTGAGAAAAGCCTCCCAAAAAAAAGGTCAAACAAGCAAACAAAGGAAAAAGAAAAAAAATCATGGCAGGGAAAAGGTTGGGGATGGGGACGCAGTGGGGAGAACGGGTAATACTCTCCGAAAAATGAGGTATTTGCATCTTCAGAAGGACAGGGTGTTATTTTTTAGAAATCTTTGAACAGATATAAAATAACTTTTGAAAATAAAACATGTAATAACGCCCTCACCCAACAGTAAAATGTTTGAAAGTAGATACATGGAGAACCCTACTATATAGAATTCTCAAATCTCTTTGTCTTTTTATATTAAAATATTCAGTTTGGTTGTCTATTGCATGCTCTAGAGATTTCCTTCCAAATAGATATCCATTGAAATGCTGACTAATATCAAACATCTACTTACATCATACATTCTTTATTTGTTATTATTTTGTGGTGCTGGGAATTGAACCCAGGGCCTTGCACATGCTAGGCAAGTACGCTACCACTGAACCATTTTCCCAACCCTTTTTATCGTTTTGTTTCTAATAGTACAATTATCTCATTTATATGACCCAAGAGCTATAGTGTATTTACGAGGTCTATTTGATATTACTTTCCCTTTTTTCTTTCTAAGTTTTTTCTTCCCTTCTTCTTTAAAGAATATTTTTGTTTTTATTTAACTTTGTTTCTTTTGGTTCCTTTGTGAATCAAAAGTATAATTTCTGGCATTCAGTTAAGAAATCTAGGGTAGTACATACGAGTTTTTTATGTCCTCTAAAGCAGGGAAATACTTTCTCTACAAATAATAGCATTGATACATTAAAATAATGTTGCTTTGGAACTAGTTCCATAGCAGTAAGGTGATGTAGGATGTGCATTTGTGAGTGAAATATAAAATGACTATCTGACTTATGTCTTGGAAAATTCCATGGATTCTGCTAGTTTTCAATTTCTGACATACCTACTAGGATTTGTACATGAGGACATGAAATTACTTTTTCTTGATTTACCAATTCTATGGCATTTTGGAATCTGGGATTGGGTTAAATGTTTGCTGATCCTGAGTCAAATCCCATTATTGTCTTCTAGTGTCTACTTCTTGATCTTTCATATGTAATAAGACTGGGAATAGAGAGGAGATGGATATGAAATTATATTGCCACTGTGAATTTTCAGTTTTTTTTCCTTTTACTCATAACATCAAAAGTAGTTTTGTTAGGGCATGGAACATTTTCAGAATTGAGTAGCACCAGTTCAAACTGAGATCCAATTATATCCAGAAGTTCATGAAAGTTCATAGAGCTCAGAGTATGTTGTTGAGAATGCCAAATAAATAGAGGAAATGCTCAAGATAAATCAGAATAAAAGTGTATGGATAGTCAGTGAAAATTACTTCTGCACTGAGAGCAGTGAATTAGGAATGGACATAGTTTTTGGTTAAAGTAAACAAAAACAGAAGTCAGCATAAAAGAAAATTTGGGATGTTGAGTCAGATGTTAGAAGGTGCCAAAGAAGAAAGTTTGACCTATTAAGTAATATGTCTGTTTTCTAAATGTATTCGTCCCTTGATGTTTTTATCTAGAGTTGTCTTTCTTAGGAGATATATTATTTATGACATGATAATGCAGTGGTAATAGTTTGCTTTTAAAAAGCAGTGCTATTTCTATTAGAGACAACATGTTGGGTGGAGAAATTATATATTTATTTATTTATTAGATTTATTTAGCCATACAAAACTGTTTTCCTTTTTAGATTCTGGCAAGAAAATCAACCAATTGGAAAAACATCTGGTGTTGGTTGAGTAAGGGAATGGCATAATCAGTAAAAATTACTTATAAGAAAAAAATATTTAAAAAAAATTTCTGCAATTTTAATTCTGATTTTTTTAAAAATAAAAATTCTTACTTTGTCTCTCCCCAGAATTTTTCTCTTACTTGCATTTGATTTATGTTAGCTACCTTTGTATGTCACAATTTTTTTTCAAATCTGTGAAAGTGAGATTGTGAGTCATAAACTTTCAACCTACAGAACCTTTTTTTTCTTTTGGTACTGGAGATTGAACCCTGGGGCATTTAACCACTGAGCTACATCCCCAGTCCTTTGTATTTTTTAATTTTGAGACAAGGTCTCACTAAGTTGCAGAGACTGGCCTTGAACTTGTGATCCTCCTACCTCAGCCTCCCACGTAGCTATGATTACAGGTGTGCACACCATGCCCGGCAAAAAACTGTTTTTGCAGTACTTGCTGTTCCTTAACCTTAAACCCTATAATTTAGTGCCTTAAAACAATGATTAATCCTGGCAGTTCTGCTCCTCTCTCCAAAGTCATTCATGAGGTTGCAGTCATCTGGTGACTTGACTTGTGCTTAAATATCTAAGAGATCCTTTATTATAGTCCAGGGTCTCAGGGGTGCTGTCAGCTTGTTCTCTTTTTCTACATGGTCTCTCATCATTCAGGTTAGTCTAGACTTTCTTAACATGGCAACAGAAATGATTCAAGAGGGCAAACAAAGCCTTAGTGTTTCTTGAGGTCTAACTTAGAAATCACACAACATTACTTCTACCACATTCTTTTGGTCAGATCAATCATCATGGTCAACCTAGATGCAAGTAATTTGAGGAGCAGCAAGACCATATTGCAGGGGCCAGGGTAGTGCTCAGTGGTAGAGTGCTTGTCTGGCATGTGTGAGGCACTGGGTTTGATTCTCAGCACCACATAAATTTAAAGAGTAAAGGTCCATCAACAACTAAAAAAAATATATGTATTAAAAGAATTTCTTTAAAAAAAGACCATATTGCAAACGGACATTGTTACAAGAGATAGGATTTATTGTTGGCCATTATTTATTATTTTCATCAGTATGTATGTAGTTTAATTTGTAAATATATTTATAAAGAATGCAAAAGGACATTGAGTACCGTTCTGGATTATCTGTAAGTAGAATGAAATTTTCATTAAGAAAAGCTTGCTAGAGTAATTTTTAGAACAATGGAACTAGACTTATAAAAATTTCTTTTTTAATTGGAATTAATGGTTTTATTGTTGAATTAGTGTTTCTAAGCTGTGCTATGATAGATGGGGTTGTATAGAAAAATGAACCTCTTTTCTTCTGCTCTCACATAACAATCAACACAGAAGACTGCTGTGAGCTCAAAAGAGGTGAGGATTTCTCCACACTAGCCAAGTGATCACTCAGTTCTGTAGTGTATGCACTGGATGTCCTTTGATTGAATTCAGTTTTGATACTGTCTACCTGGAGATAGCATCAGATGAGGAGTGCTCAGTCTCCAAACTGTTTCCCTCTCACCCACTCTTTAGATGCTAATTGCAGGTCCTGGATTGTTTTACCTAATGCTTATGACAAACTGGCTATAAACCAGAGTTCCTAGAACCCTTCAATAATTTATTTGAGCAGCTCACAGAATTTAAGGAAATATTATTTACATTTACTAGTTTATTATAAAGGTTATTTCAAAGGATACAGATGAAGAGATGCATAGAGTGAGGTATGAGCGAAGGGATGCAGAGCTTCCATTGCTCATTTTGGTTTTGCCGCCCTCCCGGAACCTCTATATTCAGCGATGCAAGAGCTGTACAAACCCTGTCCTAGGGTTTATGAAGGCTGCATTACAAATGCATGATTGATTCAATTCTAGGATACTGGTGGTCATCTTAGCCTTCTTTCTTTCTTTTCTTTTTCTCTTTTTCTTCTTCCTTCCTTCCTTTCCTTCCTTCCTTCCTTCTTTTTTAACTGTATTGCTAATGCTGACCTCAAACTTGCGATTCTCCTGCCTCTGCTGAATTACAGACTCCACTGTGCTTGGCTCCATTTAACCTTTATCTCCTTTCCCCTCCTCACATTGTGGTGTGGGTTTGAAAGTCCCAGGCCTCTAATCCATCCTTATTTTCTCCAGTGACCACTTGCCATTCTGAAGCAACCTAGGGGCTGCCAGCCATGATATCTAACCATTAGCTTTGAAAAAGAAACTGTCATTTAGGAGATAACAAGAATTTTAGGAGTTATATACCAGGAAATGAGGAGAAAGACTAAATATTTATTTCACAATATTACATGGGTTTATTTTAGTTCCAGAGACTGAAAGCACAATGTGACTTCCTGTTATAGTTTCTCCCCATTACCAGTTTCCCCTTAACAACTACCAAGCCCATAAACTAGAACTACAGGATGCCTGGTGAGGCATAATTTAATTTTTCCAGCTTTATTGAGGTATTTTTGCCTAATAGGGGTCATTATTATAATATTCTACCACAGTGGACTTCCGGCTCAAAAGATTTAGATTCTTACTGCATGTAAAATTATCTCTTCCCATGGTCTTACCCCCAAACAGATTAGTTTGAAGACTTTTTACCTTGTTATCTTCATCAAATTTAGAGGCAGAGAATGCTCCTCAGGTGTAGTTCTTATATCCAGATATTTATAAATCATAAGGTTAGCTACCCTACACACCCAGCATACAATGGTGTGTCACCATAAGGTGGTTCAAGGTAGTCTCTCCAGAGACAGAAGAGACCGCTACTCAGACCTTCCAGGCTCTTGGCACATTACAGAAAATAATTTAAGGACTCTTCAGGTTTTAGCAAAGCAAAGTAGCTTCACTAGAAAGTCAAAGTGGAAACACACATTCTTAGAATATAATGTGAGCTATATAGAATCTGAAGCCTTTTTTTTTTCCAGGCACTGAGGATTGAACCCAGGGGTGATTTACCACTGAGCTACATCCCCACTCCTATTTATCTATCTATCTATTTATTTATTTATATTTTTTAGTTGTAGATGGACACAATATCTTTATTTTTGTGTTGGTTCTGAGGATCGTACCCAGTGCCCCACATGTGCGAGACAAGTGCTCTACCATTGAGCCCCAGCCCCCTTATTATTTATTTTGAGACAGGGTCTCTCTTAAGTTGCTGAGGACCTCACTAAGTTACTGAGGCTGGCCTCCAACTTGCAGTCCTCCTGTTCTTAGCTGGGATTATAGGTGTGCACCACTGAGCCTGGCTTGAAGCATAATATCTTTAATGGACCTTCAGGAGTTTTTATTATATAGGATTAGAAAGAAATGAACAGTGTGCCTTATACATGGAGGACATTATGGTCCAAGACCACTTGGGGGCATGCTTTCCAACTATCATTTGGGTGTAAGGGTTTTATGTAAAATATAACATGCAGTAATAAAGGTAAAAAGCGCCCAGTGGGGAGTCTTTGGACTTTCAGTTATCAGATGTCAAAGAAAACAAGCACAAGAGATGATCCTGATAAAATACAAAGTCTTTGTTAAGTCAGTTTTTGTTTTGTAAATGGTAAGAACTGAAAACCTTGTGTTAAGCATGGAGAATTAGAATCTCTGTATTTTATATTAGTGTATTAAATTTTGACCTTAGGAAAAAACCCTTTAAAATAATTTTTTGAATTATACTTAATCATATAAATTCTCCAGTATTTGTCCTTTAGAAATCTTCTGCATCCAATTATTTACATCCTTGTTTCCCTCCTCCCTTTTCCCATCTTGGAACAATCTAGTTATTTTATTTTATGACGATAATCTTACTTTATATGTAAAATCCTTTCTAATCCAAAAATATTCTTTTCTCCTTTTAACTTTCCTTTCCAAAATACATCCTCATACCTATAACTCCTTATTTATTGGTTTTCTTTTGCCTTAACATTATTTCAGTGTACTTTATTTTTTTCTTTTTTGGTACCAGGAATTGAACCCAGGGTCACTTAACCATTGAGCCACATCTCCAGCTATTTTTTTTTTTTTTTTTTGAGTGCTGGAGACTGAACTCAGGGGCAGTTGACCACTAAGCCACATCCCCAGCCCTATTTTGTATTTTTATTTAGAAATAGGGTCTCACTGAGTTACTAGCACCTCGTCCTTGCTGAGGCTGGCTTTGAACTCCCAATCCCCTTGTCTCAGCCTCTCAAGCCTCTGGGATTACAAGTGTGTGCCACTGTGCTCAGCTCCCAGCTCATTTTTAAATGTTTTATTTTGAGACATAGTCTCGCTGAATCCTTAAGTCCTCACTAGTTTGCTGAGGTTGGTCTTGAACTTGGATTCCTCCTGCCTCAGCCTCCTGAGTCCCTGGGATTACAAGTGTGCATCACCACACTGAGCTAAATTTATATTTTGAAACAATCCTTATACAGTTCTTTTAAAAAATTACTTTTTTCTTAATAATATATGCTTTTTATAGTTTTTTATAGCTTATTTTATATTCTTTGCATGTGTTAATTATAATTTTAACTCTCTGTAATCGTATTGTAATAGAGACTCAGGAAGAAAGCAGTCTTATTGTTTTCCATATGTATGAAAACACATTTGATAGACCCAAATATATGGTCTTATAGATTTCAAGAAGCTAAAAGCTTTTGAATTTATATCTAGTAGTTAATACTTTACTATTTTAACTTACTTATAAACAACTTAGATATTTTCTCTAACATAAATATTGATAGATTTTTTATCCCATTTATAACTTTTTTTACCAGACCCGATTTATAGCTTAATTTACCTATTTTAACTGTTATTTTTTAAAATTATATTTAATAGCTGTTTTTAGATAACATAAAATTAACATATTTTGTAAGATTTACCTAAGTCATGTGAACTAAAAGCATTTGGATATATGTTTTCTTATTATGAGAACTCATTTATCCATTAGCCAGTTTGGTACACTATAAACACAAATATACCTGTAGACATAACACATTATACCTGCATATACATAAGCTTACAAAAAATAGAAAACAAAGATTTTATGGCTTTCATGTAGATTCATCATTTCCCAGTTTTCAAAAAGTTAACTGTTGTGATTACCACAGCAAACCAAAATGGAGCCCACAGATTTTTAGAAACCATAGCAAAGACCTCTGTCATGGTTTGATCAGTTTGTAATCCAAATCAGTTTCCAAAATCAAAACAGTGCATGTCACAGATGTCTGTTGTGTGACTCAGTGAGCAATAAGAATAAAAGATTATAGAATAGAGGGCACACATATCGGGGAGGCCCACACAGTTGGGGATGGCCAACTTCAGTGTCATGGCTGACACTGAGGATTGTTCAGGTGGCTGCTTGTTTTCCATGAGGCAGATCAGGATCCACCACACTGCTTTTTATCCCCGTCTTTAGGACCCTCTAAAGGGGAAGTAACCCCCCTGCCCACCCACTTCAGTCTGAAGTGAGTTTAGAGTTATCCTTGTATACCTGCTTTTCAATCAGGAGTAGTTCAGTAGTTTTTTTTTTTTTTTTTTACAATAGAGGAAAAAAGAAAAAGGACGTATAGAAAACTAAAAGCCTTTATGTTAACCTTGGAACTGTAGTTTAAGAATTATCTTGAGGGGCTGGGGAGATAGCTCAGTCGGTAGAGTGCTTGCCTTGCAAGCACAAGGCTCTGGGTTCGATCCCCAGCACCCCAAAAAAAAAAAAAAAAAAAAATTATCTTGAAGCCATTTGCAAGAAATGGTCAGGCCAGGTGTGGTGATACATGCCTGTAATCCCAGCAACTTGGGAGGATAATGCAGGAGGATCTCAAGTTTGAGGCCTGCCTCTATAACTTAGATGTCCTAAGCAACTTGGTGAGACCCTGTCTCAAAAAGTAGTAAGAGTTAGGGATGCAGTTCAAAGTGTCCCTGGGTTAAATCTATAATACCAAAGAAAAAAGTTCACATTTTCTCACTTTTCAGCTTATATTGAGGCAAGTGGTATTATAAAAGAAAATCAGCCTTTTTTTACCCTTTAGGTCATCAACCTCAATGGCACTCCAGTTACTTAAAGTGCAACCCAATGGAGAACCTGCCAGAATGGGTGAGGTGTTAATTTATTTAAGTGAAAAATCTTAGCTTGTGCATGAGTTAGAACTTCAACCTTCTTATGTCTGAGAGAAAAAAGAAACAATTGCTTCCACCTCTCAGAGGGATTCTCTATCACCAGAAGCAAGAGTGCTTCTGTGGGCCAACCTCTTGGACAGTACATTGCATTAGAGGTCAGACATTTCTGGATTTGATGAACATTTTAACACCCGACTATCCTTGGGGCGCTGGATCCACTGAACTTTCTCAGTGTCCTGCAGGATCCATCAAATCATATTTTCAGGGTCCTGAAGAAAAAGATAAAAATTGTGTTTTCAAGAAGGTCTAGATTATAATTTGTGATTCTCATTTCTGGTCTCATGCAGGTAAGCACAATTACTCATATGGGTTAACACAGCAATAAAACAAATATCCTGAAGACTTTTCCCCAAATGCTATGAGGAGGGTGTTATCCATTTGGAGATGTCAGTAGCAGATGTGTCCTTCTGGTCTAGAGATAAAATAAGAAAGAGTGAAAACATACTTCATCTATCATTGGGTAGGACCTTATGGTACCTATCAAAATAAAAAGACCATAGAAGGTGGAGAGTGCTGATAACAGTGATAAAAATGATCTGCTCTCTGTTTATCATCTCAAATGACCCCGTTTAAAATGAGGCAAAGGATAACCACAAGGCATCTCCTCTGTAAGTTATTCTAAATCCTCATGTGTAGAATTTCTTAAATAAAATCTGACTAATTCCTCAGGGGCAGACATTTTTTAAACAAAAGGCAAATGACTTTCAGATATCTACTGGCCTCTGGGAAGGTAAGGCAGGAAAATTTTAAGTTCAGGGTTAGCCTGTATAACTTTTAGAGAGATCCTGTCTCAGAAACTAAAGGTCTGAGGATGTAGCTCATTGGTAGAGCTCTCTAGGTTCAATCCCCAGTATCACAAAATTAAATTAACTTAAAAGGTGGTGGAAAAAGCCAAGGGGGCCCTTAAAGTGGGATCCCTGCTGATCATGGTCTCCCAAACCTTGGAATATCTTTTTTGTAGGGGGCAATAAGTAAGGAGTGAAGAGAGGAAGCAGCAATGATGAAACTACTGCAGAAGAAGGGTAGCAGACTGCCCGAATAGAAAAGCTTGCCTGTATTTTGAAAATACACAGAGAAGGAAAAGAGGTGAGTATGAGGAACAGGATTACAAGAGAAGATTACTTGCCATTCCCCTAATTATGAAGGGACCTGTGTGTTTTGGATCATTTTGAGTGCTGGTTTTGGAAGTCATTTCTGAAGGTGTCATCATACGGCCAGTCTGTTGTGTCTAGGGTGTGTTCTGCCTGTTTGATGAAACATGAGGTTGCTTAAGACACTGGGTGATCAGCCATCATGTGTGTCTTCCCAGATGAGCTCATTGAATTCTATCTGACTGGGGAATAGGTTGTGTTCATTTTGGGACTTTTCCTATCAGGCACTTGCATGTCCTGGAGTATTCCCCCCAACTTCTGTACCTGGTCGGGTTGGAGGGAATGAGTGCTTTTTTGGTGTCTTTATAATCAACGTTTGTTGTTTCCCTAAGCTGGAAAAGAGGGAATCTGCAGGATTTTAGGAGGAGGAAGGGAAAGAGAGAGAACATGCCAGTAAACTCTTGCTTGGCTAGGAACTGTGATTCTCAGTCAAACCCCTAGGATGGCCCCATCATCCACATGGTGCTTGGATCTACTTCATATAAGCAACTGGTCCTCCACCCTCCAAGGAGGGAGAGCCAGGACCACATGGGCAGGTTGAGATTATGCTCTGTGACTCAGAAGAGGAAGAGTGCCAGAAAAAGAAGTTGTTTCTTATGAGAGTACAAGTAAGGCACCTCAGGTCACTCACCAGGAATCTACTATCCTCAGTTTACCTCCTGAGCTGACTTACCAGATAAATGTCACCATAAGGGGATTTGAGGTGCTCTCCAGAGGCTGCCCTTAAGACTGACATCACAGTCTGCATCAGGTTTTATTGAAGAATAAAAGCTTTATCAGAAAGTGAAAGTGAAGATATACATTATTAGAGCAGAATGCAGGCTATCTCCACAGTGAGACATATTTTGGGGGTCTTAGGGTTTTTGTTTGTTCGTTGTTTTTTTTTTTTTTTTGTAAGTCACACTTGCTTGGCTGGTTTTGTCAGTGACCTTAAATTTAAGTACACTGGGCTTTTCTTTTAAAGGTAACTTTGCAAGGGGTGGGTATGGGAAGGTATGTGGGAGTGACATCAACCTGATAAACTCAGTTCTTGGATCATGGATCACAAGACATTTATGACGATCTGCTCCTCTCCATGATCTTTAGGTTGAGGTTAACATTGTCTTTTCTACCTAGATAACATTTGGAATTTGCCTATATTATAGGTTTCTTAAAATACATCTCCTTTATTTTCATCTAATCTGAAAATACACTGTGTAAGCAAACAGTGCATGCAAACTTTAATCAAAATAAGGCAGTTTTTCATCATGAATAAATTTATAGAAACTCTTAAGATTTGTATATTTCTCAGAAATTTGGGAGTGACCAGCCTGGAAGAAAAACAGGGCTAGGAAATAAGTCTGATCATTGGGCTTTTTTTAGATTTACAGCTACATTCTCTTTTTCCTTCCCTTTTGTCTGCTTGCTACCCATCCTTAATTCTTGTAGTCTCTCTCACTATTATAGGCATGGAATGATGACAGTAGACATTCCCACTCAAAAAGAATAGGAAGGGGAGGCATATAGCAGTTGTTGGTACATATCAACTCTGAAATGCAAGTGGTACATGTCATTAGAATTACCTACTCCAGGAGTAAGAAATTTTCCCTCATTTGAGGTTGTCTTCTCTCAGAAATGGTTTCCTAATCCAGTGTTCTCTATAGTTTTGTCTCTGCCTTCTGAGAAGTCTTTTTTTTTTTTTTTTAAGTTTTTTTTAGTTGTTGTTAGACCTTTCTTTCTTTCTTCCTTCCTTCCTTTCTTTCTTTCTTTATTTATATGTGGCACTAACAATTGAACCCAGTGTCTCACACATGCTAGGCAAGCACTCTGCCACTGAGCCACAATCCTAGCCCTGAGAAGTCTCCTTTTATATAAGAAAAAGTCTTTTGAAACCAAACACCATTCTCGTTGTATTTACTTTTTATAGAAAGTTGGAGGTTCAGAGGCTACTTTTCATTTTGAACTGTACCTTTTAATCTAACTGGTACATATTTCTAGAAAATGTTACGGAATTTCTATGAATCTGATTTATTTTATTCCATGTCCCCAAAACTACACTATCTATAACTAATTTGTTATAATTTAGATATGAGATGTCCCCCAAAAGCTCACGTGTGAGACAGTGCAAGAAAGTTCAGAACTGTAATGATTGAGTTATGAGAACCTTAACCTAATCAATGCATCAGTCCACTTGTGGATTAACTTGGCAGGTAGGATATAGCTGGAGGAGGTTGAGGGTATACTTTTGGATGTTCTATGTTGGCCTTTGTGAGTGGAACTCCCTGCTTCCTGACAGCCATGTTTTGAGCTGCTTTCCTCCTCTATACCCTTCTGCCTCACCTTGGACCCAGAACTCTGGAGTTTCCCAACAGTGGACTAAGACTTCTGAAACTGAGTGCCAAATAAACTTTCTTCTCCAGGTGGTTCTTGTCAAGTCTGAAAAAACTTGACAGATTTCTGTGTACTTTGGGTCCTGTCAGGGTCCTGTGGCATAATTTCCTTAAGTTCTTTTGTCTGAGAAAATCAACTAGGTGAGGTCTTAAAAGGAACTTAAATACTTCTGATCAGATATTTACCCTGAGGGCATTTCTTGAGACTTAATGACTTGAGGAAAAAGAAAATGAAGGATAGTTTTGTTTTCTAGTGGAGTAAGTGCTGTGCTGTCCACATTTCTTCCAAATTCTTTGCAAACTGTGTAGTTTAATCTTTATCTTTAATATCACTTTATCATATGCGGTTGATAGAGTAATGGCCTACTGCAGACTTCTCCACAAACTCCTCATTCATAACATCCTCACCATAGCAGCTGTGTATGGTTGGCTTTTTTAATTGATTGGTTGATGGTTCCTTCTCTGATCTATTTTCTCCCTCTTCTAAACTTTACTTCTCTCGGTCCTTCCAAAATTGTGCTGTCGTCTAATTCCTATAATTATCCACTATTTCTTAATACTCAGATGGCTTTGTCGTCCAAACTAAACCTTGCTTGATATGGAAATTGGTAACTCAGAAATAGGATATTGCAATAATAAAACTCTGAAGTGTGGCATTGACTTTGGAATCAGTCACAGGTAGCAGACACAGACTGAGGTAAAGGGTGGAAGAATAGTGGGAAATGCTATTGGAATCTGAAAAAGGATAACTCACGTTATACAGCTATGAAGCAACTGGTTAAAACACTCCTTGTGGTAACAACTGGTGGTCTGGGTAAGGAGATTTATAGGCATTATTTTGAAAAGGCAAATTTGTACTTTTGTAATTTGAAAGTACTCTTAGTCTGTTTTGTGTTCTATAATAGAAGATCTGGGACTGGGTAATTCATAAAGAAAATATGTTTCTCTCACAGTTTGGGATGCTGAAAATCCAGGCTTGGGCAGCCTCTGGTAAACCTCTGATGAGTGCCTTCTGACTGTGTCATAACATGGCGAATGGCATCACATAGTGGGATCACCTAGGAAAGAGATCACATTTTGAGAGAGGAAGCAAGAGAGCAGAAAGGGGCCAGGTTTACTCTTTTATAAGTGCCCTTTCCACTCCTGCAACACCTAATTCACTCCAGGACACCAGCATTAATCTCTTCACACCAGCAGTCATAACCCAGCCTCCCTCCAGGGCCCCACCTGTTAAAGATTCCATCCCTTCAATATCACTAAATAGGCAACAAAGCTTATACACCTTTGGGGGAGACACTCAAACCATATTGAAATCATAGCAGCCTCTTAATTGTGAGATTATGGAGAGGTCTGTGGGAGACTATTGTTCTATGTAGCTTCTGTTGCTTTGATCCTCAGCATCACTCTGGGGATATTTGTTGGTCAGCAGGACCAATATTCAGAAAGAAATCTACATGTAGAGCAGAGGACAAAACAGAACTTGAAAGCCATTCCCTGCATCTGAGTATGGAAAGATTGTTAAAATGTACTCACTGGTGCCTCACTCTACCTTCTAGATCTTACTCCATTTTCGTTTAACTCCTATTCCAAATCTTATAAATGAAATTTCTGGGATATATCAGATCCGTCTTATCAAATTGATTCAGCACAGTCTACCACCAAATGACTTTAAATGTTAAAAGTTTAAACATTGAAGGTGTAAGAAATCTACCATCAGTTTTTAAAATTGTTTTTTATTTTGGCAAGGTATGTATAACATAGAAATTACAACTTCAACCAATTTTAAATGTAGAGGTTAGTGGTATTAAGTGCAATCACATTATTGTTCAGCCTTTACCACCATCTGTCTCTAGATCTTCTTTCATCTCCCAACTGAAACTCTGTAATCAGTAACTAACTTCTCATTTCCTCTAACTTAGACCCTGTCAACCACCATGTCCTTTCCTCTGTAAAAAGTTTAATCATGGGTATGGGTTTGTGGCTCAGTGGTAGAGTGTTCACCTAGCATGTGTGAGGCACTGGGTTTGATCCTCAGTACCACATAAAAATAAATAAATAAAATAAAGGTATTGTGTCCATTTACAACTAAAAAAATATTTTAAAAGAAAGTTAATTGTGAGGCTGGGTGTGGTGGTGCACACCTGTAATTCCAGTTACTCAAGAGGCTGAGACAGGAGAATCACAAGTTCAAGGCTAGCCTCAGCAACTTGGTGAGACCCTGTCTCTAAATAAAATATAAAAAGGGCTGGAGATGTGTCTCAGTGGTTGAATACCCCTGTGTTCATTTCCCTGGTACCAAAAATAAATAAATACATAATTTTAATTCTGCATATATCAGAATTTCCTTTTTAATATTCAGTATGAGTACATTGTATGTCTTTTGTTCATTTGTCTATAGATGGATACTTGGTTTACATCTACGATTTTGCTATTGTGAATAATGCTGCAATAAACAAAAGTGTATGAATACCTATTTGAATTATTTTGGTTATATACCCAGTAGAGGAATTGCTGGATTATGTGATCATTGTTTTACTCTTTTGAGGATCCACTGTACTGTTTTCCATAGCACCTGTACCATTTTGCATTCCTGCTAGCAATGCATAGAATTTCTAATTTCTCCATATCCTTATCAAGACGTGTTTATTTTCTGGTTTTTGTTGTTGCTATTGTGTGGATAATAACTTTTCTAATGAGTATGAAGTGGTACTTCTTTGTGGTTTCTGTTTGTTTGCAATGCTGGGGATTGAACTGATCGTCTCCCATTTGCTAAGCAGGCACTACCACTGAGCTACATCCCCAGCCCCTCATTGTGGTTTTGATTTGCATTTCTCTAATGATTAGTGATATTGAGCATCTTTTTATGTCTTTATTGGCCCTCGTATATTTTCTTTGGAGAAATGTCTGTTTAAGCCCTTTACTCATTTTTTAGTTAGGTTGTGGATTTTCATTTTGTGTTTTATTTCTGAGATGTGGTCTTGCTGTGTTGCCCAGGTTGATTTCAAACGTCTAAACTCAAGTGATCTCCCTTCCTTTGACTCCTGAGTAACTGGCACTATAGGCATGTACCACAAATTTGGGGGGAGTTTTGTTTTTGAATTTGTAGATTTTTTTTAATATACTCTGGATATTAACTCCTTATTGGCTATATGAAGTGCAAAATACTTTCTCCAGTTCTGTGGGTTGCCTTTTCATTTCGTTCATAGTATTTCTGCTAAAAGTTTGAAGCCTAAACTCCAGTCTACTACCAGTGATAAAGGATAGAAGCCAAGGAATCACATCTTTTCCCCAAAGAGCAATGATAAAACTGGACAAATTAAAAAATATATTTCAAGACTGGAAATTGACCAGACATTTGTCAAACTGAGAAACGTTTATGTAACAAAAACTACTGAACCGCTGGTAAGAACAGTGGGAGTCAACAGAGTTGATGCGTTTTTTGCATAGGATTGTTTTGCTTTGCATCATCCTTATCCCAAGAACAGAACAAGCCATGAAAACCAGTAGCTGTGCTGCCTGAGAGCTCACTTAATTTGAAGCAGACTGCACAAAAACTTCATATTCCTGGGCATTGTTGAACTCTCTATGACCAACAAATGGGAACGATCAGTGTTACAGCTAGTCTGAGCTTGTGATCATGGTTGAAGCAAACAACAGATTAGGTGAATAGATAGAAATCGAATTCTGAGATCCAGGGAACGCGGTAACCATTAGTTAACCTTGATGCCCATGTATCCTTGGTGGTATAGAAGACTTGAATGCACTCGGTATACACTGGAGAGGTCTCTGATTCTCTAACTGAATGTGAGACATTTTATACGGACAGAGAAGGCATAAGAAAGCCCAGAAGAGAGTAAAATCTGAGACAGATTTTTATACTGCTAAACTTTGAGGCATTCCCAGCCCCCACACAATGGCAAAAAGTGAAAGCCTTATAAACTCTAGATGCCGGAGCACAACCTCTAAACCTCTGATCAACAAGCAATGTTGACCCAGGGACAGATCCTAGGAAACCAGGAGAAAATAAAAAACAAGAATAACACCAGTAGCTGGATGCCTTTAATCCCAGGGGCTTGGGAGGCAGAGGCAGGAGAATCACATGTTCAAAGCCAGCCTCAGCAATTTAGCAAGGCCTTAAGCAACTTAGACCCTGTCTCAAAAATAAGAAATAAAAAGGACTGGGATGTGGCTCAGTGGTAAAGCACCTTTGAGTTACGTCCCCAGGAAGCCCTGACCCCCCAAAAAAGAATAACAACAACAACAACAATAAGGTGATTGATTGAGATATCATCAGTTACATAATGCAGTGGAAACAGACACCAGAAATAGTCCAGGCAAGTCAATAAGCATGAAAATCAACAAAAAACACAAATATCAGCAACCCCCTGGGAAGTGTAAATCAGAATACAGGGTTGTTACATTATCTAAAATGTCGTATCTTCAATACAAAAAGTAATAGCTATGAAAATAAATAGAAAATGTGATTCATAAGAAAGTATATGAGGGTATAGCTCATTGTTGGAGTGCTTATCTTAGCATGAGGAGGCCTTGTGTTCAATTCCCCAGTACCACAAAAGAAAAAAATAGTAAATAGAAACTCTGAGAAGGGCTGTGACATTGGACTTCACAGAAAAAGATTTTGAAGCATCTGTTTTAAATGTGTTCATAGAAATAAAACAAATAATTGAAAGAAAGCATGATGACGATGACCTCTTGCAGAGAATGTAAAATGGCATTATAAAAATAATAGAGGACTGGTTGAGTGGTTTAGTGGTAGATCATGTACTTAGCATGTACAAGGCTCTGAATTTTCAATCCCCAGCCCTGCGTTTACATAAAAAAAAAATTAAAAATAGAAATAAAATGATAATGAATGAAAAAGGACTCAGTAGTTTATTGAAGATTGCAGAGAATTGGTGAGCTTGAAGGTTAATCAATAGAAATGATCCATTTTGAAAGGAATGAAGCAAAATGAACAAAACCATTATAATTGGATGGTTTCAGGACTAAAAAAGTCAAAAAATATTTGATGAAATAATGAAATGTTCTCAAATTTAATGAAAAGCATTGGATTCACACATACTAATACCTTGATCTCCAAGGGGGATAATACAAAGATATCTACACCTGACTGCATTGTTGTCAAATTGTTTAAACTCAAATACAGAGAGAAACCCTGGAAAGCAAGAAAAAAACAATTCATGAGATTCAGTGGAACATCAATATGATTAATACCTAACTTTTTATCAGAAATAATAGAAGCCAGCAAGCAGTTGAATGATATCAAATATGTTGAAAGAAAAGGTTATCAATCAAGAATTCTGTACCCACGTAGTAACTGACACCATCAAGAAGGTGAATAGATAAAATGGAAACATGCATTTACAAATCTTGTATCTAATAAGGGTTTTGTATCCAGAATATATGAAGAATTCTTATAAGGCAATAAAACAATCCAATTGGAGACTGAGTTTGTGGCTCACTGGTAGAGCACTTGCCTGGCATGTGTGAGGCACTGGGTTCAATTCTCAGCCCCACATAAACATAAATAAATAAAATAAAGGTATTGTGTCCATCTACAAATAAAAATTATTTTTAAAAAATCAAATTTTCTGTGGTGCACACCTGTAATCCCAGCAGCTCAGGAGGCTGAGGCATGAGGATCAGGAGTGCGAAACCAGCCTCAGCAAAAGTGAGGTGCTAAGCAACTCAGTGAGACCCTGTCTCTAAATGAAATACAAAATAGGGCTGAGGATGTGGCTCAGTGGTCGAGTGTCCCTGAGTTCAATCCCTGGAACCAGCCCTCACCCTCCAAAAAAATCCAATTTTAAGAGTAAGGAATTTGCTGGGCTTGGTAGCGCAGGGGTGTAATTCCAAAAGGTCAGGAAACAAGCACAAGTATCACAAGTTGCTTTGGGCAACTTAGCAAGACTGTTTCAAAGTAAAAAGTGTTGGAGATGTAGCTTATTGGTAGAGCTCATGGGTTCAATTCTCAGTACTACAAAAAATGGTTGACATACCTGGGATTTATCTCATTAGTAGAGTGTTCCTGGTTTCAGGCCCCGATATCAGGAAGGGGTGGAGGGGACAAGTAACATATCTGAATTAGGGCTAGGAGTGTAGTTCACTGGTAGAGTGCTTATCAAGCTTGTGCAAGGCCCTGGGTCCCATCCCAAGCACCACAAGGAAAGAAAGAAGAAAAAAAAAAGATCTTAATAGATAATTCTCCAAAGAAAATGTACAAATGGCTAACTAGCACATAAGAAGATTTTCAACGTTACAAATCATTAGGAGAGTGCAAATTCAAATCACAGTGAAATGCCTCAGCACAACCACTTACGGTGGCAATCATTTAACAAAGGAAAAAAGCAAGTGTTGGTAAGGATATGGAGAAATGTGAACTCTTGTACATTGCTAATAGGAATGTAGAATGGAAAACAGTTTGGTGACTTCTTAAAAAGTTATAAAAATATATGACCATAATTCCACTCTTAGATCTGTACCAAAAGAATTTAGAACAGTATTCACATACTGTGAACGTGTATAGTAATGTTCATAGCAATAATATAAGAGCCAAAAGGTCCAAACAACCCAGGTGTCCACTGAGTTGTGAATGGGTAAACAAAATGTGGTATACATACATAAAATATTACTAAACCATAAAAATGAACAAAGTTCTGAGACCTAGAACAATGTAAATAAACTTCAAAACCATTATAAAAAGAGATAAAACTAGGTGTGGTTGTGCATACTTGTAATCCCAGCAGCTGGGAAGGCTGAGGCAGAAAGATTGTAAATTCGAGGCCAGCCCCAGCAATTTAGCAAAATACTATCTCAAAATAAAAAATACAAAGGGCTGGGTGTGTAACTACGAAGTAGCATGCCCCCCTGGGTTCCAAACCCAGTACTTCAAAAAGAAAAAGAGAGAAGCTAGTCATAAAAAGTCATATACTGAATGATTCCACTTATATGAAATATCCAGAATAGGGAAATCCTTATGCAGAAAGCAGACTAGATATTATCTTGGGATATGGAGAAATAGGGCTCAGAAGTATTTAATGGGTGCAGGGAGATGAGAAAGTTCTGAGGAGATGAGAAAGTTTTGAAGCCAGAAAGAGGTGGTAGTTGCAGAACAATATGAATGTCACTGAAGTACACATTTTAAAAATATCTTTATTTATTTATTTTTTATGTGATGCTGAGGATCAAACCCAGTGCCTCACATATGCTAGGCAAGTGCTTTATCACTGAGCTACAACTCAAGTCTGAATTACATATTTTAAAATGGTTCTTTTTGTTTATATGAATTTCTTATAAAAATGGTTTTTAAAAGAATTCTGTATCAACCGAAATGGTTAATTTTGTGTGTCAACTTTAGGGGACTAAAGGATACTCAGATAGCAGATAAATTATTTCTGGTGTGTCTGTGAGAGGTTTCTGTAAGAGGTTAGCATTTTAATAAGTAGACAAGATCTGCCCTCACCAATGTGAGTAGTCATCATCTAATCCACAGAGGACCTGTGTCAAACAAGGAAGAAGGGAGAATTCTCTCTGCTTGAGCTGAGGCATCTCTCTTTTCTTGCCCTTGGACATCAGAGCTCTTGGACTTGAACTGAATTAAGTGGCTTTCTATGAGCTAGTTCCCAGAATAAATCTCTCCCTTCTCCCCCCCCCCCCCCACCTTCTGTTGGTTCTATTTCTCTGGAGAACCCTAAAATACTCTGTTATTCAAATATTTAGGCAAAATAAAAACATTTCCAATAGGCAAAAACACTGAGATAATTTGTTGTTAGCGGATCTGCCTTGCATGAACTATGTAAGATTTTTTAAGCTGAAAGGATATGGTACCAGATGGTAACTTGAAGAAAAAACACTAAATGTTAATTACAGAGGTAAATTTAGAAGACTATAAATAAACTTCTTTTATTTTAACTATTAAAAGATTTGTATAATACAGTAATTAAAAATTATGAAGTTGTGTTTATAACTATATAATGTATAATAGCAAAAAAGGGAAGTGTAATCCTTTTGTAGCATAGTTTCTGTATTTTACAGGAATTGATTTTTTTTAGTAATCTGAAAGATTATGACAAGATACACACTGTAATTGCTAGAGCAACCATTAAGAAAATAAATACAGGCATTTAAAAAACAAAAACAGGGCTGGGGATATAGCTCAGTTGGTAGAGTGCTTGTCTTGTGTAGGAGTGTGTGCCTGCGCCTGAGCTAGCCTGGCACACACCCCTACAGTCTTGCAAGCACAAGACCCTGGGTTCAATTGGGGGGGGAAAAAAAAAACAGTGAAAGAATTATGGCACACTAGAAAATTTTTATTTAAAACACAAGGCAAGTGAAAGAGTAACAGAGGGGCTGGAGTTGTAGCTCAGTGGTAGAGTGCTTCCTAGCACATGTGAGGCACAGGGTTCAATCCTTAGCACCACATAAAAATAAGTAAATAAAATAAAGGTATTAAAAAATCCAGAACATTAAAAAAAGAGAAACAGAGTTACAAAAAATATGACATTTATAAAACAAGTAAAATGAGGGATATGTCTAACCAATTTTAAATGGGTTAAGTATTCAGTCAAAAGGCATATTTGTCAGACTAAATCAAAAAAAGATTTAACTTTGTTCTGTGTAGAGGAAATACACTTTGATTCAAAAGTATAAATAGGTTGAAAATAAAATAATAGAAAGATGAGGTATTATACTACTTATACTAGAGTTGAACGATCCTAGAGTGAAATAAAAGTTTCATTCGCAATAGCTTCAGTAGCACAAAAAGAATAAAATAGTGCCAGATGTGGTGACTGTAACTATAAAACTTGTAGAATAAGATAAGAGAGAAAATCTTTATGACCTTGGTATAAGTAAAGAATTCTTATATGTAGCATCAAGATTCATCTGGGCTCTGTGGCACACTTCTGTAATTCCAGCAACTCTGGAGGTGGAGGCAGGAGGATTGCAAGTTTGGAAGCCAACCTTAGGCTAAAGGAAAAGAAGGGTAATAACTATATGGCCACTTTGGTTGGCTTTTTTTTTTTTTTTTTTTTTTTTTTTTCCTTTTGGTACTAGGGATTGAACCCAGGGCTGCTTTACCACTGAGCTACATCTCCAGCATTTTTTATTTTGATACAGAATCTCACTAAATTACTGAGGCTGGCCTCAACCTTTCAGTCCTCCTGCTTTAGCCTCCAGGGTCACTGGGATTACAACCCTCAATTCTGTTTAATAACATTTCTAACACCCTGAAGATCTCTTATGCCATCAGTAATCAATTCCCATGCCCCTCCTCAGCCACAAGTAACCACTACTTTGCTCAGTATACCTGGTTGGTGCAGCCAATTTGGAAAATAATTGAGCAGTTTCTTCAAAAGTTTATTACAAACTTACTGTATGACCCATCAGTTCTCTACTTAAGAATCTATCCAAGAGCAGTGAAAACCATTTTTACCCAGATATTTGTTGAAGAGTGATCATAACAACATTATTCATAATAAACAAACACTGAAAGCAGTTTAAATGTCTATCAATTAGTGAACAACCAACATAGAATTATTTCATGCATTGGGATTCTATTCGGCAATCAAGTGGAACAATCTTCCCTACAACAGGGAAGAACCTCAGAAACATTATGAAGGGTAAAAGCAACCAGATACAAAAGATGGCATATTGTATAATTTCATTTTGTGGAGTTACATGGATATATGAAGAAAAAAATCTACAAAGACAGAAAGCAAAGAAGTGGTTGCTTGTGACTGGGGAGGAGCCTGGAATTGATTACAGATGGGCATAAGAGATCTTGGGAGTGATAGAATGTTATAAAACAGAATTGTGAGGATTTCAAACCTTTGTGGATATTCTAAAAATCATTAAAGTTTATGCTTAATGCCAGTGAGTTTTATGTATGTGAATTATACCCCAGTAAAACTATTTTTAAAATGTTGTATATACATGAAATTACAGGGCAGTGAAAACTTAGTAATTATTATTTTGGGAGGATTGTGCTCAGGAATGAGCCCAGTGTTTCAAGCATTACTTTTTAAAAATTAAATAAAAAATTTAATGTAACTAACATCCATTGAAATGAATGAGCCATAAACAAGGTCTCCAAACTTTTGTTTCTTCAAATAATTGTATTTTCATTTGTTTATTTCTTCAAATATTTTAATTGTTGTAATGATATTTAACCTGTTTGTGTCTGTACTACAGTCCTTCACATCTTTTTTGCCAGGTGGATAACATTCAATTAATTCAGTATTTTTATTGTAGTTTTTTGTTTTGTTTTGTTTTTTGTTTTTTGCATGACACTCTACTATAGAGATACAGAGTTAAAAAGCCACAGAAGCCTGCTGGGAATTTACAGTCAAAAAGAGGGATTAGACTACCTCCAGATTCCTACAGTATAAATAACATTCATTGATTCAGCAATCTCTAGGCACTGTTGATTGCTGACTGTATTGTGGTGAACTAAACAGACAAGGTCCCTTTCCTGTGTCTGTATCAAGGACATCATGCCAGTTCAGAACTGGTGTTTAGGAATCCAGGTAAGATTAGGAAAAGTTTCGAGAGATAGTTTCCTCCCATTGATTATATAAGTACTTATATAATCAAGTACTTTCATAAGGTTATACAACCAGTCTTCAGGACTCTTCATTTTACAAAAGAGACACGCGCCCCGCCCCCCCCCGCACCTGCACTAAGGTACCAGGGACACTTAACCACTGAGCCACATTCCCAGCCCTTTCTATTTTTTATTTTAGAGACAGTCTCACTCAGTGACTTAGGGCCTTGGTAAGTTGCTGAGGCTGCCCTTGAATCTGAGATCCTCCTGCTTCAGCCTACTGAGCGACTGAAATTACAGGAGTGCAGCACCATGCCCAGCTAAAATAAGAGACCTTTTAAAATCAAAATATTAGCTGGGTGCAGTGGCATACATGTGTAATCCCAGTGTATTGGGATTAATTAGTAGATTAAGTTGCATATGTCAGGGACTGAAATTAAAAGTAGCTTTAAAATCACAGAAATTTATTTTCTCCTATATGAAGTTCAGATATGAAGTTTTTAACTGGCAGTCATTGTAAAATGGCTTTACTGACACCCTGTAAATATCAGGGTGTTAATCTTTTAATATCCTGTTTAGGACTTCATGATTTTGAGCAGCAGGGGTCACTGTTGAACAAATATTTCTTTCTTGTTTCTGTGTTCTATCCACCCTCTTCCACCAATTCTGGCTTTAAAACCCTTGAAATTGTTCCTTGGGTCTTTGTGTGCTAAGTGTTCAAATTCGTCATGTTAATAAACTAAGCCCCAAAGTATGCTGTCAGATTTGAAAACACTGAAATGCCTAAAATAATGACAAAAAAAAAAAAAAAAGATTTCTCTCTATAAAATGATATAATACCATTTTGGGACAAGTGGTTTCAAAACTCTATTCCTCAGCTACACACTTTGTAGAAAAAATTAGAGTTTTATGTAAGTCAACAATCTATGCAAATATATGACAAATCAAATGGTTTAGACTTGATTGTGGGGTTTTTATTTTTGTTTTTTGGTACCAGAGATTGAATTCAGGGGCACTTAATCACTCAGCCACATCCTCAACCCTTTTTTGTATTTTATTTAGAGACAGGGTCTCACTGAGTTGCTTAGGGCCTCACTAAGTTGCTAAGGCTAGCTTTGAACACAGGCTAGCTTTGAACTTGTGATCGTCCTGTCTCAACCTCTCGAACCTCTGAGATTACAAGTGTGCACCACTGTGTCAGCCTGGGCAATTTAGCCAGACCCTGTTTCAAAAGAGAAAAGAAGAAAAGGGACTGGGTATGTAGCTCAGTGGTATAACTCCATCCCCAGTATGGGGTGAAGAGAGAATACTTATCTCCAGTTTCTTTTCTTTATTCTCACTGCCCCTGTAATCTTATAGAGACCAGCATCATCTTTTACTCATATTATAATTTCAGTGAATTTGTAATATATCTCCTCATTACCAGTCTGGAGTTCAGTTTAATTTCTTCAAGTTCTTCTTCCCTACTTTGTTGTTTCAAATTTGTAGCCTGGTATACAAGTTTCCTCATGATGTAGCCCCACCATGACTTACCAATTGATTCATTAGATTTACTGAGTTCCAGCAACATATCAGGCTTTGTACTCAGCTCTGGAAATAAGGCATTTGTGACAACATACTCCCTACCCTCCCAGAGCTTTCCATTTATCTGGAAGGTAGGTTATTAAAATTATTAGTAAATATTTATTATATAATTACTCTTTAAATATCTGAGATGGGGGTAGTATATTCTACTCATTGTTTCTCCTTCCCATCTGCTTCCCCTCCATTACTTTCTCTACTTTGAATCTTAATGAACTACCAGGACCTTTTTATATGACACTTTTATACCTTGTTATCTCTTGTTTGTATGTTGTTATTGCTTCCCTTTTTTTCCTAATTAGCTCAGATATTCTTTTAAGAACCAATTTAGATATATCTGCAGGCAGAATACATTGTCCCGTCCTTTATTTTGATATACATCTTGTCACTTATCTCTAATAACTAATGTTCATTACATGAAGTTGAGGAATTTTTGCAGTACTAATAGCAGGGATGGAATTTAAATTGGCTTTGGTGCCATGTGTATTAACTGATTTTATAGTACTTTTTACTGGGTATATGTATTTGCTTTTTTACATTGTCTTATTAGGCAAGCTTGGATTCATGATCACCTTTGTGGCAAAAGTACCCATTGTGAATACTTATGGCAGTGGTTATGAAGCATTATCAATTTTCTACATGTTGTATCTTAAACACAAAAGAGACTGTTCCAGGTTTCTGAATATCTCCTTGAAAAATTAAATGCAGGCCAGATATGAGCATTTTAAAATAATCACTCCGTAGTAATGTGACCTTTTGTAATTCGGTTTCCTTACCTTTATTATTTCTTAAAATTTTTTTAGTTGTTGATGGACCTTTGTTATTTACTTATTTATTTATGATAGTGAAAATGGAACCCATTGCCTCACCCATGCTAGGCAAGCATTGTACCACTGAGCCACAACCCCAGCCCCAAGTTTCCTTATCTTTAAAGTGAAGAAAATTGGGATGGCATGAAGACTAAAAACACTAATACATGAAAAACACAACAGTATCTGGCACATACTATTCTTCTATTTTTTTTCCCACTTATATTTTATTTTTCAAGTTTTACATTTTCCCCCATCTTTTATTGGTACATTATAGTTGTAAATAATGATGGGATTTGTTGTTATTTATTTGTACATCTACATAATATAACAATATAATTTGGCCGATATCACTCCCTAGCACTTTCTTCTATTAGTTCTCTATCTCAAAAGATGGAATGAAGTGCCTCAAAACTTTTTTGAAGCCCAAAGTATCTCTGAAAATACTATTTAGGCTTAAAATACCCAGTATGATTTTTTTAAACCTCTCTCCTGAGAGGATTATCTCTGAACTATTAATTGAATATAGTAAAATGTTAAGTAACACAACAAAATTGATACAGTGATTTTATTTTTGCAGATGTTCTCAAATAGTGATGAAGCTGTAATCAATAAAAAACTTCCCAAAGAACTCCTGTTACGGTAAGTCTGAATGCTAATTTTGGGGGTTTTTGGGGGGGATGATTTTTGGGGGATATATATCATTTTTGTATTAAAAATTTTTTTAGATTTGTTCAGTTTTCATTTACGTATAGTATCTGTATTACCTGGTTTGTTTCAGTCCCCAAGGGCCTCCCCTCAAACATGCTAGTCAAGTACTCTATACTGAGCTATACCTGCAGCCCTTTTTATTTTGGAACAAAGTCTTATTACATGGCCACAGCTGCCTTTGAACTTGTGATCCTCCTGTCTCAGCCTCCCTAGTAGCTAGGATTATAGGCAAGCACCCACCATTCCTGGCTTGATTTTTTTGTTTTGTTTTGTTTTGTTTTGTTTTTGTTCCAGGGATTGAAACCACGTTTGCTTAGGACTAAGCCACAAAAAAAGCCCCAGCCCTTTTTTACTTTTTAATTCTGAAACAGCATCTCACTAAGTTACTTTAGGACCTCACTAAGTTGCTAAGGCTGGTCTCAAACTTGTGATCCTCCTACCTCAGCCTTCTGAGTCATTGGTATTGCAGATGTGTGCCACCACACCCAGATGGCTTGAGTTTTTAAATTTATTGATTCTTTTTTTAAGCTATCTTATTCTATATTTTTTAGGAGTGAGTCAGGATATTTGAAAGTTTAATTTAGTAAGAGTTTTTTTTCTAGTTACACCTATATTTGATTTTGTTTACTAATTTACCTTTGCCCTATTCTTGTATATATGGTGAAATAGGTGGTATTGAGACAGGATCTTGCTAAATTGCTTAGGGTTTCACTAAATTGCCAAAGCTGACCTTAAACTTGGGATCCTTCTGCCACCAAGTGACTTGGATTATAAGCATGTGCCACCACACCCAATTTATACTTATGATTTTACCTTACTTATTTTGAACATGTAAAAACATTATATTTTGGGATTATCCATAACATAAAACCACCCCCAACTTAAAAACATTTGATTGAGGAATCACCTAAGAAGAAATTGGCTGTTAGGTTGTTTTCAGAATCCCTTCATTATTTGGGCACTTAATCATGACATTCCTTGTTCATTTATGTAGAATATCATGACTGGGAAAGAGGTATGTTCTCTTTTGCAAATGTTAAGAGTTAACAAGTTACTGTGCTCAGGGGCATCGGCTTCTTTGGAGCTATTGCAGTCTAGCCTATTACCAGCCCCATGCCTGCTTCATTGTAGAATATAATTTCTGTTCCATTGCTAGTAAAGAAGAAGCTGGGGCTGGGGCTGGGGCTCAGTGGTACAGTGTCTGCCTAGCATGTGTGAGGCACAGGGTTCAATCCTAACCACCACATAAAAATAAATAAAATAAACACTTGGTCCATCTACAACTACAACAATTTTTTTAAAAAAAGTAGAGTATTCCTGGCATTCCTAAATATTATATGTCTGAATCCTCTACTAGATTACAAGATCCTTGCAAACAGGAACTAAATCATGTAAATATTTAGTGTCTTATGAAATATCCTATAAATCTTTCACATTGGATTCACTGAGAAGAAAACAATTGAATTTAGAATAAATTTTTCATGGAAGTAATGCCTTCTTGTAGACTATTTATAGTTACATTGTATAATATTGTATCATTAGACTACTTAGAGTCTATGCAGAATGTCTTCTGCATATCTTGAGTAGTCCCAAATTTTTAGTTAAATTTTAGCCCTCTTAAATAGTTGTGTGTTTTGTTTTGTTGTTTTGCCATATTAAGGATCAAATTAAGGCCTTTGAGCATGATAGGCAAGTGCTACCACTGAACTGTACCCCCAGCCTGAGAAATACTTTTTAAATGGATTATGTTCTTTACTATACTATAAGTTGAATATACTTATTTTATACTATAGTAGTTTACTTACAACTTAAAATATTTTAAAGAAATTACTTGACTCTGGTAGCAGGCCCCACCCTGTTGTGGTTTACATCTTGATTTTATATTAATTTTAGATTTTGTTTTCACCATGAAACCCAGATTCCACACTGTGGCTTGCAAGATCCCTCATGATGTGACAATAGAATAACATAATCTGATGCATATTTTTAAAGGGTTAGTCTGACTACTATATGAAAACCAGATTCGGGGATAGGAGTGGGGAACAATAAGAAGGTTATTAAAAGTAATTTAGCCAAGATATAAGGGTACTAGAGAAAACAATTTCTGTAATTCTTTAGAGTACAGCACTGCCTTCCTCTGCTCTTTCTAGCTTTGGTTACTATTTTTGACACCTCTATAGTACCTGTTGATGAGCTATAGGTCTTTATTACCAGATAGATGAATCAGATGAAGATAAATTCCTAAATCATCTGCTTTTGTACCACCAACTCCTCTCAAATTCCAGTGACTTTTTCTCAAGGCTGAAGGCAAGTGCACAAAAAGAATAAATCTGAGCACCTAACTGATTTTAAAGCTGTGCTTCGAAGCAGGCATTGTGGCAAGTATCCGTAGTCTCAGCACTTGGGAAGCTGAGGTGGGAGCATCACTTGAGCTCCAGAGTTCAAGACCAATCTGGGTAACACAATAAGAGCTTATCTCAGAAACACCTCTGCTTAAATGTGTGGTTTATATCTCATGTTCATCTGTGTTCCATTGCCACATATCCAAGCCTAACATTGATAGAGTAGAAAAATATATAGGGGAGGGATTCTGTGAATATATATGCATTTATCATGTATACACAGATATATATGAATTTTCTAATTCTACGTGTTCTCACTCTTCAGCACTGGGCAGAATGAAGAGTTATGTAACTGTATCCTAGTACTGCTCCTGCCTCTCAGCTTAGCACACTACCAACCATGCCAGGGTTTGGGAGTGGGAAAAGTTAGAAATATCTATCCTTTCTAGGTAGTCTTTAGTTGAGTGGTTGGGAAAAGGAGATTGAAGAAAGAAGATGCGTGTTTGACTTCCTACATTGGAACACCAGAGATATTTTTTCCTCAGTAACACTTTTGTCAATGAGAATTTGGTTCTAATTTATATTTATCATACTGGTACTGACTGATGAGTGCATTATAGGTTAAATTGGCTCCTTTCTAAGCTAAGCAGGAAACCTAACTACTATTAGGATTTCTTTAGGGAAATGAGTTGAGTTCCAAACAACCAATTCTGAACTTAAAGTTGAAAAAAAGTTCCTTATTAAATTGGAGACCAGATGAAATTGATATCCTGTTAAGGAGGGAAACTGACTTAAAAACCATAAAACATACTACTTATTAGTTTACTTAAGTATATAAAACAAGTAGTTTAATATTGGTGTAAATCATGGAATCATTGAGGCCAAAGAGGAAAGAGGCTTTTTTTTTTTTTTTTTTAAGGTAGTGGGTATTGAACCCAGTAGGGTTTTTCACTGATCTATATCCCCAACCCTTTTTATTTTTTGTTTTTTTTTTTAATATTTTTTAGTTGTCAATGGACCTTTATTTTTATGTGGTGCTGAGGATTGAACCCAGTGCCTCACACATGCTAGGCAAGTGCTCTACCACTGAGCCACAACTCCAGCCCTTTGTTTTTTATTTTGAGACAGGTTTTTGCTAACTTGCCGAGGCTGACCTCACACTTTTGATCCTTATGCCTCAGCTTCCTAAGCCATGGGGATTACAGGTTTGTGCCACCATGCATGGCTGGAAAGAGGCTTTCATAATATTTTTGACATTAAACTGGATAGATAACAATTGGTCAGGGCTGAGGCTGTGGCTCAGTGGCAGAGCGCTTGCCTAGCATGTGTGAGGTACTGGGTTCGATTCTTAGCACCACGTATAAATAAGTAAATAAAATAAAGGTCCATCAACAACAAATAAAAACATTTAGAAAAAAAATTGGTGAGTGGTTATAAGTTCAGTTTGGGGCATTTGTAGTTTTAACAAATTCATTGATTTTAATATTCCCTTAAAAGTTTAAAATATTTGAGCTGGAGAGTGGCTCGGTGCATTTGCCTAGGGTAGATGAGACACTAGGTTCAGTTCCCAGTACCACACACTCACACAAAATTAAAGTATACAGTTAAAGATGAAACAGCCAGGTCCCTTGGAAGGGAAAGGAAATTGCTGGAAAACAGGCATAGAAGAAAAACTTTTTTTTTTTTTTCCGCGTGAATGGTACTGGAGATTGAACCCCAGGGGCCTCAAACTTGTGATCTTCCCACTGGGATTAAAGGTGTGTACCACTCCACCAGTGAAAAACTTACTGTGCTTTTCTCTTTCTTTTTGATGTTATTTTTGTTTTTTCATTTGAAATGCCATACTTAACAAAAGTTGCAAAAATAGGACAAAGAATTCAAGTATAGTCCATTTTTCCCAAGTCTTAGCATATTATTTTTCAATAATACAGTTATCAAAACTAGGAAATTAGCATTAACACAGAGCCTATTTACTTAAATTCCTTAACTGATCTAGTGATATCCTTTTTCTGGCTCAGTATCCAACATAGGATTACAGGTTCCATTAAATTGGTATGCCTTTTTAGTCTCCTTTAATCTGGGACAGTTCCTTAAATCTTTGCCTTTCATAATCTTGATACTTCTGAAGACTGGTCAGTTTTATTTGTTTATTTATTTATTTATTTATTTATTTATTTGGTATTGGGGATTTAACCCAGGGGTGCTTTACCACTTAGCTACATCCCCATTCCTTTTTTTTTTTTTTTTTTTTTTTAATTTATTTATTATTTTGAGAGAGGGTCTCACTAAATTGCTGAGACTGGCCTGGAACTTGCAATCCTTCTGCCTCAACCTTCCCAGTCATTGGAATTACAGGTGTGCACCCCTAGCATTTGTGTATTTTTTAACTAAAATCAATCCTTCAATCCTGTGCAGTGGCACCTGCCTGTAATCCCAGCTACTGGGGAGGTTGAGGCAGAAGGATCACAAGTCCCAGACCAGTGTAGCAACACCCTGTCTCAAAAGAAAAAATAAAAAGGACTGGGGGTGTAGCTCAGCTTAGCGATAAAAGCACCCCTGGATTCAATCCACAGTACCACTAGGAAAAAAAAATTACATTTTTGCTATTCTTTTAAAAATATCACTTCTTTGTCATATTTTAGTGGAAGTTTTGTAAGTTAATTTTAGAATATGGAATTGCTTTTATTTGAAATTTGAAAAACAGTTCTTACACAGTAGTGCTCTGAGAGGCAGCATTCTTTTTTTTTTTCAAGGCAGCATTCTTTTTCATATTTTAATAAAAATTTTTCTGGTTCTTAGGTTGCAGATAACTTATTTGAGTCCTGAGATCTCAGATCGCATTTTGCTGTGAGGTTATTTTTTAGGGGATTTTTGGGTTTGTTTAACATGAAACAGGAAGATGTTGCCAATGATCCATTTCAACATTATAGCACAGAAGATTTTTGGTTTTTGTTACTTTGTAAAATTGTAGTAAGACATTCATAACAGAAAATATAATGGCACAGAAGATTTTAGAGTTAAAGTTAAGAACTTTCCCGGAACTTGGCTTCACAAACAAGTATGTCCACTGTGGAAAACAGCTTGGCAGTTCCTCAAAAAGCTAAATGTAGAAATTCCACATAACCCAGCATTTCCACTCCTCCATTTAAGAGAATTGAAAATAAATTCACACAAAAACATGGAATGTTTGTAACAGCATTTTGCATACTAGTCAAAAGTAGAAATAACCCAGTCATCCATCAGAAGAATAGATATAATACAGTATATCCATACAATGGAATATTACTTGGCCATTGAAGGAACAAAATGTAGATATGTGCTACAACATAATTGCTAATTGAAAGAAACCAGACACAAAAGGCCTTATTCCATTTATATGTAATATCCAGAATAGATAAATCAATGAAGATAAAAAGTAGAGTAGTGATTGTTAGGAGTTGAGTGGTGGGTGGAAAGTGGGAGGGGTTCTTTTGAGGATAATAAATATGTAGATCTCAGTGGTAGAGTACTGCATAGTATGTGTGATCCCTAGCACTACAAAAAAAAATTCTGGAGTTAGTGATGATGGTTGCACAACATCGTGAATATATTTTTAAAAATCTTTGAAGGCTGAGGATGTGGCTCAGTGATGGAGTATTGTCTAGCACCTGTGAAGCCCTGGGTTTCACCCCCAGCACCAAAAAAGAAAAGAATTGTGGGGGGTGGGGGAATCAATTATGTGCTTTAGAAAATAAGTTTTAAGAGGAATACAGTGACACATGCCTATAATTCCAGTGACTCGAAGTGCAAGGCCAGTCTCAGCAAGTAAGCAAGCCCTGCAAAGCAAAAAATTGAGAAGGACTGGGGATGTAGCTCAATCACAAAACACCTGAGTTCCCTCCCCATTGCCTCCCAAAAAAGAAGTTAGGTTTTATAGTATGTAAATTCTCTGTAGGTAGATAGATGGATAGAGGTAGAGGTAGAAATGTAAATTTTACAGCAAATTCTGCCAATATATTTAAAAAAACAAAAGCCCATGATTTATGCTGATGTGGGCATGTTCAGTAATTCTTTGACCTTATCCCATCCTTCCTCCCTTCCTCCCTTCCCCTCTCCCTTTCTCCCTCTCTCCCTCCCGCCCTCCTTCCTTTATTCTTTTTTTCTATTTCTGCATATATGTAATAGAGTCTATCATAGAGAAAGGAAACAAACAAAAATAAGAAAGGCAACAAAATGGGGTTAGAGAAATGAGAAAGAAAAGAGGTGGACATAAAAAACTGAACATGGACTTCCTATCCACAGGCCTTAGGAGCCTTGATATGGATCCACCCAATTCTTTTGCATCAAGAAGCTGTTCTTTCTGGCTGGGGTTGTAGCTCAATAGTAGAGCACTTGCATGTCATGTGTGAGACTGAGTTCAATCCCTAGCACCAGGAAAAAGAGAAAAAAGTTGATCTTTTGAGCCATTACCATGTTGTAGATCCGTTGGCAGGTTTTACAGCTTTTTCTTTTGCCTGGTAGCAATGCTTGTCATAGGATCATTGCCACTTAATGTCCTCAGTGAGCCCTAGATGGCAAGGATTCTATTTAGGGTCCTGTAGCCTCTTCCACGTTCCCTTCCTGTACCATTACAGTCCTGACAGTGAACTTCAGGTGTTTTGCCAAAGTCTTGAATTAAGCCTTCACTCTGCAGGACCCTACACACTGAGGACTTGGCTGACCCAAAGCCTTATCCTACCCTTTCTGATTTAGGTTGTAGCAAAAATTTTGTGGATTTTTTTTCTTCAATGGTGATATCTCCTTTCTATGATATTACCATTCCTAAACACAACATGAAGGTAAACTCACAAGTGATTTTTTTTTTCCATTGGATGATTTGTAGTCATTAGTTTATTAACAGTGAATCCTTCCTGTGCATTTCTTTGTAGTCATTATTTAAGTTATTGCTGGTTACCTCTGATGAATGGGATTGAGGAATGAAGTCTTTCCTTGTTCCTACTTTAGGTATTATAATTGTTTGTTTAGCAAAAAACCATATTGCTAAAAGGCAAGGAAAGCAATTGGAAAGTTGTTGCAGTTTTCTTTGTGAGGGTCAATAATAGTCTGAACCCCATGGTAGTGTTACTGAATCTTGAAAGAAAATGGACCCAATTGAGAGATTTTTTTCCCCCCAATCATCCTTAGTGACTCTGGCATGCTAGGCAAGTATTCTACCAGTGAGCTATCTCCCCAGCCCCAAATGAAGAGGTTTTTAAGTGATGAGATTAGCAATGTATTTGTTGATTGTTTTGATGTGTGATTATAATGGGGATATTGGGAAGGAGTCAAGGATGATGCCCATGCTCTTTGCTTTCTAGTGAGTGGATGGTGGGAGCAGTCACTAAAATAGGGAAAATAGGAGGAAAAGATTTAATGGGAGGTCAGTAATTATACTTAATTATAATTATAACTCTTTAATAACTCTTTAAGCAGTTTTTGTAACTGCAAGTTATAAAACCTCCAACTCAAATTGGCTTAAACAATAAGAGAGATTATCTCACATAAAAGGAAATACAGAGATAAACCAAGTAATCGGGTTGATTGGTTTAGGGAATCTCAGTGTCATCATCAATTTTCTTCTTGTGTTCTGTAAAGAACAGCATCACCTTGGTCCTAAAGCTGCATTTCTTTATGGGCACAGGATAGACGCCAGCAAATAATGGATTACACGGTGGCTGGGGTTGTGGCTCAGTGATAGAGCGCTTGCCTAGCATGTGTGAGGCACTGGGTTTGATCCTCAGCACCACATAAAAATAAGTAAGCAAAATAAAGGTATTGCATCTATCTAAAACAAAATATAGTTTTAAAAAGTAATGGATTGCATGTTTCCTTTTTTGTTCTCAAGGGAGAGATGGACTATCCTTGATGCCCAAATAAAGTTTCTTCTCATATCTTAGCCAAATAGGTCTAGGTTAAATTAATCACTGCAAGAGGCTTAGGCTAATCAACTGGATGGACCTAATATTGGTGAGTTGGTCACATTGCTCACTACAGATAGAATGTAGCATACCTAAAGGAATCATGAATATTCTTCAGATAGTCTTCCATAAACATAACTTCCGGGTTTTTGTTTTTACCAGGGATTGAACCCAGGGTGCTTAACCCTGCTGAGCCACATTCCCAGTCATTTTTTTATTTTTTATTTTGTTAGTTATTATTTTGTTTTTATTTATCAGGGTCTCATTAAGTTGTTGGGGCTGGCCTTGAACTTAAAATCCTCCTGTTTTAGCCTCCCAGGTTACTAGAATTATAGGCATGTGCCTGTACCCTGCTGTCTCTTTCTTTGTAATGGCTGCTAAGTGCTGTAGACCATTAAAAGAAGAGTGTACCATAGTTTGCATTGTTTATTGATATATATTAAAGTCGTTTCTAGCTTTTTGATTTGCTTTTGTTTTTGTTTTGCTGTATTGGGGATTGAACCAGGGGGTACTTTACAATGAACTATATCTCCAGCCCTTATTATTATTATTATTTTTTTTTTTTTTGAGGCTGGGTCTTGCTAAATTGAACTTCAAATCCTCCTACTTTCACCTCCCAAACTGTAGGGATTAAAGGTATACACCACTGTACCCACCTACCCTACCGATTTTTTTTTTTTTTAATATAACAGAGATTGAACCCAGGAGCGCTTAACCACTGAGTCATATCTTTAGCCCTTATTTATTTATTTATTTATTTATTTATTTATTTATTTATTTATTTATTTATTTATTTTGAGACAGAATCTCACTAAGTTGTTTAGGGCCTTGCTTTGAACTTGTGATCCTCTTGCCCCCATCTCCTGAGTTGCTGGGATTACAGGTGTGTGCTACCATGATCAGCCCACCAATTCTTATTCTCAGATTTCTAAAAATAATTGTCTCCAGAATCGAGTAAAAAAAAAAAAAATAGAAGTCAGGGAGTTACTAAATAATAACCAATGTGGAGACAGACTGACTGCTTGAGGAGTGATAGAAGGAATTCAAGTACTGAGGCTTATTCCTAAGAGAGGCAAATTAGGACTGGAAGGACTAAGCTTTTATTAGGAATAGAGGAGCACAGTGATTATATTTGTTCTCTTCTTAAAAAAAAATAATGTCGAAGTCAAGGTGAAAAGCTAATTCTTTGGAATCTTGACATTTAGAACCCCATTCAGTATTTTGCTTTTTTTGTGGTACTGGGGATTGAACCCAGGGACACTCTACTATTGAGCTACATCCTCCACCCTATCTATCTATCTATTTATTTATGAGGCAGGCTGACCTTGAACTTGTAATCCTCCTGTCTCGGCTGCCCAAGTAGCTTATATTATAGGCGTGAGCCACCTTACCTGCTTCCTTTAGTGTATTCTAATAACAGAATTGTGATTACTGGGATGTTGTCCTTCATAGAGTATTATGGTTTGGATATGAAGTGTCCCCAAAAAACTCCTGTTAATGCAGGAATAATCAGAGGTGAGATGATTGGATTAATAGAACTCTAACCTAGCTGGGCACGGTGGTACACACCTGTAATCCCAGAGGTTTGGGAGACTAAAGCAGGAGGGTCACGAGTTCAAAGCCAGCCTCAAGCAGTTTAGCGAGGCACTAAGTAACTAAGCAAGCCCCCATCTCTAAATAAAATATAAAAAAGGACTGGGATGTGGTTCAACAGTTAAGCATCCCTGGGTTTAATCTCTGGTGGAAAGAGAGAGAGAGAGATACAGACAGACAGACAGACAGACAGACAGACAGACCGACCAAACGACCTGCTGGCTGCCATGAGGGGAGGAACTTTCCTCTGCCACTCTCAAACCTCTGTGATGTTCTTCCTCACTTTGTGCCCAGAGCAATGGCATTGGTCCACTATGGACTGAGACCTCTGATACTGTGAGCCAAAATAAATGGTTTCTAAATTGTTCTTGTGAAGCATTTTGGTCACAGCAACAGAAAAGCTGACTAAAAAGCTCCTGGGTCTGCACACATTTGACCACCAACACAATGTTTCATGTCTGTCTTTTTTGCTCTCTTTTGTGGAGAGTCTTTCTATTGAAAGGTTACAAAAGACTACTAAGGTGAATACTTGGAAAGCCTCTCACTTTGGCTCCATGTATGTTACCCCCATGTAATATTATATTTATGGTGAAAATTACTCAGGGTAAACATAGGAATATTTAGATTATAAAACTCCACATAAAGATTCTGAATAGTGAATGACAGGAAAAAGAAACAGTTCAGCAATGAAAGAATATTTGTTGTATTAGGATGATTTATTGTCTTCTGAGGTAAATAGCTTATTATTTTATTGAGGTACATAGCTTGAGAGTATATACAGTGTTTTTATTTGGGAGTAGAGTGGGTAATCAATATTTTAAAATACGGTTAATTTACATTAAGAAGTGTCATCAGAATGGTATCAAGTCTGCTTCAAGGGAACTAGAAAGGTACCCAGCTTTTCTTTTCTACCATTACCTGCCATTTAGAAACTGAAAAGGGGAAAAAAAGGAGATAATCCACAAAAACATAGGAATAATGAAGTGAAATAAGGGAGAAAAACAAAAATGGTTAAAAAAGCAAAATATAATAAAAGTGAAAATAATTAATGTAAAGCAGGTAAAGAAAAGATAAAATATTACAGCAGCTGTATGGAAAAGTTAAAGGTCTTACATCTGTAGTCTTTTGTAGATCAAACTATTTTCTTGGTATTTCTACTCGCATATAACATATCCAAAACAAAACTTTTTTTTTTCTTTCTGCAGTGCTGGGGATTTGACCCAAGGCTTTGTGAACTATATTCCTTGCCCCCAAAGTTTTGATTAACCACAGAATGTGGTGTGTTTTCAAACCCTCTCACCCAGTCCATCATTAAGTTCTACCCTATTCTCTTTATCTCCTGGGTAATAGATCTGGTCTAAGCCTCTGTCACCTAGACAATTAGTGGTGTTCTCTTAACTGATAGACTTGGTGCCACTTTTGTGCTCTGACAGTCTGATCTCCCCATAGCTGCTGTACTGATGTTTGTTTATGTCTTTTGTGGTACCAGGGATCAAACCCAGGGCCTCATGCATGCTAGGCAAGCACTTCACCACTGAGCTTCATCCCTTTCCATTTTTTAAATTTGGAGATGGTCTTGCTTAGTTGCCCCAGCTGGCTTCAAACTTGCAGTCCTCCTGCTTCAGCCTCCCAAATAGCTGAGATTACAGATATGTACCACCAGACCCACTGTATAATGATCTTTTTCTAATATAACTTAGATAATATCCCTCATTGACCTAAAACCACCTTTGGCTTCTCTTAGACTTAGAATATAATCCAAACAGTTCACTATGACCATAAAACTTTCTTAGTTTGGCCCCATCTAACTTTCTGAACTTTGCTCACTATCCTATTCCTTAAATGGGAATGGTAATAGTACCTATCTTGTAGGATTGTTGTAAGGAGTCATTGCACATGTAAAGACTTAAAATAATACCTGGCACATAACAACTCATTAAAGGACTGTGGTTCTACTACTATACTCCAACTTCACTGCTTCTTTTAACCCTCAAACAGGCTTTCATCACACATTCACTGTTTCTTTCATGTGGAATGTTCTTTTCCCTAGATCTTGACAGTTCTGTTTCCTTTGATTATTGAGGTCTAAAATAAAATATGTACTCCTAGGAAAGGCTTTCCATGACCATTTTATCATATTACTTTGCTATTTGATTTTTATCACAGTCCTTACTTCCTAAAATTTTCTCACATATTACTTACTTTATGTCTACCCGCAGCTCCTAGACCATGATCTACTTTAACTTCAGGGACCTAAAACAATGCCTATAGAAATATTTTCTGAATGAATATGTGAAACTTACCGCCCTCTAAGTATGAATCCATTATTTTCCTTCTCTTCACACATCTGGTACTCCTTAGAGAAGGCACATACTCTACATATTCTTATTTCTGTAGATTGCCTACAGATACCTTTTTAAAATTTTTCATTTTATTATTTCACCATCCTTGTTCTTTGGACTTGTTCAATGACTTTTCTGTTCCTTGCTGTTATCTTGCTGAGATCACAGGATACAAGTCAGTTACATTTACCTACTATGTTGCCCCTAGTTTAACTCTTCCAGCTCATTTATCAGTTTTAATCAGACCCTCACATGAGCTGGGGTATACTTGGAGCATATCAAAATATATCAGATTCTAAAAAAGAAGATAAATATGTAAAAAACCATAAGGGAAGTTTTTTGTAACCAATTTAGTTGCTATTCCTAGTTTTAGGTTTTTTTTTTTTTTTTTTTTTTTTTTTTTTACATCATGCAGATATTTCAATGAAAAACACCTTCTGATTCAAAACTAAAAAATATTTAAAATAGTGTGATATTGGCATAAGACATTACTGGCCAGAAGAATAGAATAGAGAACTCAGAAATAAATCCTCATACACATGATCAGATGACTTTTTCTTTTTTAGTTGTAAATGGACACAATACCTTTATTTTTTTCATTTATTTTTATGTAGTGCTGAGGATCAAACCCAGTGTCTCACACATGCTAGGCAAGCGCTCTACCACTGAGCTATAACCACAGCCCAGTCAGTTGATTTTTGATCAAGGTTCCAAGACCATTTAGTGAGGAACACACAAATGATGTTGGGAAAACTTAGTATCCCCATAACAAAAGAATGAGTTGAATTAGAGATGTAGCTTAGTAGTAGAGTGCATGCTTTAGCACGTTTGAGGCTCTGGGTTCAATCCCCCATACCACCGAAAAAAAGGGGGTTGAGGGGTAAAGTTGAACTACCTTCCACCATATACAAAAATCAGCTCAGTTGATCAAAGACCTAAACATAAGAGCTAAAGTTATAAAAATTCTTAGAAGAAAGACAGGCACACCTGTAATCCAGGGACTTGGGAAGCTGAGGGAGAAGGATCACAGGTTCAAGGCCAGTCTTAGCAATTTAGTGAGATTCTGTCAACAATATAGTGAGACCTTGTGTCTAAGTAATTAAAATGGACTAGGAATTTAGGTCAGTGGTAAAGTACCCCTGTGTTCAAACCCCAGTACCCCCCCCCAAAATTATTAGAAGACAACAGGGGAAAATCTTTCTGATAATTGAACTTAGCAATGATTTCTTGGATATGATACCAAAACTCAGAAAACAAAAGAAAAAAATAGACAAATTGAACTTATCATAATTTTAAGAATTTTGTGCATTAGAGAATTCTGCAATGAAAATATTTGCAAATCGTATGTATGATAAGGGATTATTGTCTAGAATCCATAAATAACTTTATAATACAACAACAAACAGCCTGATTTAAAAATGGGTAAATGACTCACCAGGCATGGTGTATCACTATAACCCCAGTGACTTTGTGGAGGCTAAGACTGGAGGGTTGCAAATTCGAAACTAGACTTAGCAACTTAGCAGGACCCTACATGAGAGTACAAAAAAGTAAAATAAAAACAGCTGGTGATGTAGCTGGTAAAGCACCCATGGGTTCAATTCCCACTATTGCAAAAAAAAGTGAGGAGGGAACTGAAGTAATTCTCCAAAGCAGATATATAGATGACCAAGAAGCACATGAAAACAGTACTAATCATTAGAGAAGTACAAATCAAAACCATAGTAAGATATTCACATCCATTAGTAACAGTATTTTTAAAAAGTAGTCTTGACAAATACATGGAAAATTTAAGATCATTTATATACTGCTGGTAGGAATTTAAAATGTTGCAACTTCTATATAAAATAGCCTGATAGTTCCTTTAAAAACTAAACATAATAGCCAAAAGATTAAAGCCAACCAAGTGTCCAACAATAGATATACAAAATCTATAATAGATTGTGTAGATCGTATAATAGATTGTATTCTATTGTTTTATAATAGATATACAACAATAGATATACAATGGAATAGTATTCAACCCTAAAATGGAAGTAAATTCTGATACCTGCTACAATATGGATGAATTTTGAAGACATAATGCTAAGTAAAATAAGCAAGACACAAATGATAAAACATTAAGTACCTAGAACAGTCAACTTCACAGAGCAGAAGGTTGAATGCTGGTTGCCAAAGACTGGGAGAGGGAGGTAATGGGAAGTTACTGTTATTTGGGTACAGAATTTCAGTTTGGGAAGATGAAAAATGCTTTGGATTTGGTTAGTGGGGATAGTTGTCTTAACAGTGTGAGCAAGTACTTCATGACTCTGAACTGCAGTACCACATGTGTGCTCACAGGTTTTTGTTGTTGCTGTTTTGTGGTACTAGGATTGAACAATGGCACTTAATGACAGCCACATTTCTAGCCCTTTTTATTTTTTATTGTGAGACAGGGTCTCTCACCAGGTTGTTTAGGGCTACCTAAGTTGCTGAGGGTGGTTTTGAACTTGTGATCCTCCTGTGTTGGCCTCCCAAGTCACTGTGGTTACAGCATGTGCCACCACATTTTTTTTTTAAGACTGAACATATTTATAACATGCCAGTGACTTTCTGTCTAATATAATTATTAACAGCATATTACAAGTTCCAAATATAACTGATAGCCTCTGATAACTAAACAACCAAATTTCGTTTTTTTAAGCTATCCTAGGGAGCTTTTCATACTTCAGGTAACTATGACATAGAAAATGTAGCCTCTCTTCTCCAAACTAATGCTTCATGATCTCCATTTTATAATACTCAAGGTGTCTGTATCAGTTAGAAATCATTTATCATTCCTCAATATGATTGAACTTGTATAGCATTTATGTACATTTTTAATTAAGAAATGACCTTTTTTTTCTTTTTTTTTGGTACTGGGGATTGAACTCAGGGATACTTTACCCTTTACCACTGAGCCTCAGTCCTTTTTACTAATTTTTTTGAGACAGGGTCTCACTAAGTTGCTGAGGCTCCAAATTTGTAATCCTCCTACTTAGCCTCCCAAATCATTGGGATTAGAGGCATGCATGGCCACACCCTGCTAAAAGATTACTTTCTTCTACTATTTTATATGGGCAGTATTACCATTGTAAATTGCTCACATTTTTTCTTCCTTTTTTTTTTTTAAGATTAAGTTTTTTTTTGTTTGCTTGAAAGAACTGCCTGTGTGTGTGTGTGTGTGTGTGTGTGTGTGTGTGTGTATGTAATCCGTTATTTAAAGGCTAAAATCAAGAGAAACTACTTTATCATGCAGTGAAGTTTGTCTCCCTCTCTTTTCTTTTTAGGATATTTTCTTTTCTGGATGTTGTTACCTTGTGTCGCTGTGCTCAGGTCTCCAGGGTAAGAATGATTGACATGGTTACAGAGAAACCTCTTCTGATACTAAGGATGGCAGCCTTTGAACTAGACTAATCATTTATTTTAGGTGTTACTTGTATGTTGTTATGTTTGAAAGGGTTTTGTTATTCCATCTATGCCATACCCTTCCCATGTAATTCTACAGTGGAATTCTATATATATTCTATACCTCTAACACTTCTGTAAATCTTATTTACATAACATAAACAGAATATTTTCAGTGCAGAGGCATTGAACATGCACATTAAAAGGCTACCCTTGACTCAGAATTGTAATGAAATTGTGCTTTATTGTTTTCCTTGTTCATTTGATACAAACACATATACATATAAAAGATTCTCAAGCATTTAATTCTGTTATTTTACCCCCATGTTCTTTCTTTGAAAGATGACAGAATTTTTTTTAATGGTTGCAGAACAAATCACTTTATTCCTAAAGTCGGTTTCTACATTACATTTGACTTTCCATTTTTGTCAGTTAACATTGCTGTGACAAAATGGACATACATTAATCTTATTGGCTACCACGGATATAAACGGTAGATCTCTACTGTGGAAAAATTGCTTTATGAACTACTTCTAACCACTTTAGTAATACAGATATATGATCAGTAATAAAATGAACATGTACCTACAATTGTTATCTTTTTATAAATTATACACCAGCTTTCTGTTTGTTCATTCATTTAACAAATATTTACTGAGAACCTACTGTTTACCAGGTACTGATATGTAATATGGCTGTACTATAAAGTATTATGTTTGTCTGTGTAGGTGGGCCCAGATGTCCCTTCATACCACTAGCACCAAATTAAAAAGACAACAACAGCAAGAAGTCTTAATATAGAGAATTTCCCCTTATGTTAATTTTAATTTTTGCATCCTGAAAACCACACTTAATATGCCTATCAGCCATTTTGGAAAGGACCCTGGTGTTTAGATGATTTCTTTTTTCACATTTTTATCTCCATTATTTGTGGTCCCTCTAGACATGGCCACTTACAAGTGAGTGAATTTTCCTTTCTAGTCAGAAAGGAAAGGTGAAGGTGAGGTCATCGTTGAGAAACAAAATATGCAGAACAACGTCTAAACCTGTTAGTTACACAGCCTTACCCAAGCAATGTTGACTTAGAGTTATTGTTTTCATCTGCAGGTTCCTCTCACTTCTTAATATATGTTAACATTGAGAAAAGGAAGACACAATGTCACTTTTCATTAAATCTGGAAAATCATACATTTATAGTTGTTTTATTGTTTTTTTTTTTTTCCCCATCCCTACTGTGTTTTGAACCCAAGGGTGTTTTACCACTAAATGACCTTCTCTCCCCTTTTTCTTTTATTTTGAGCAGGGTCATGCTAAATTGTCCAGGCTGACATCAAACTTGATTCTCCTACCTCAGCCTCCTGAGTCACTAGAATTAATAGGCATGTACCACCACACCTAGCATGTTCTTTTTTTTTTTTTTTTTTTTTTTTTTTTTTTGGTGCTGGGAATTGAACCCAGGGGCACTTTGCCACTGAACAACATCCTCAGCCTTTTTTCCTTTTGATTCAGGGTCTCACCAAATTGCTGAGGGTCTCACTAAATTACTGGGTCTACCTTGAATTTGTAATCCTCCTGTCTCAAACTCCCGTTTCAGGGATTACAGGGCCACTGTGCCAGGTTTATATTCCATTATTTTCTATGCTTGAACTTTTTTTCTTTAGTACATACTCTAGAGAGAAATCTGTCATTTATAGTTTTAGTCTGAATTCTGCATGTTTTCTGCTTGCTGGAGAAAGTAGTATCAGGAAATAAGAAATAGCATATCAATCAGAGATACATTTAGCCCAAGAATCTATTAAACATGTAATCTTTAAATGTTTTATTTGTTGCCTCCCATGACTAACCACTTAAACCATTGTAAAAATGAAGCAGTAAAAAGAAAAGTAACATTAAATTTCTGAGGAAACTGCAGCTATTTCTATAATTACCACTTGTTTACCTTCATACCCCTGACATCACTCTTGTTGATTGTGTGACAGTTACCCTAAGGCTTATAAGTATATCCAAAAATTATTTTTTAAATTTTCAGGGAAATAGCTATAAGTATAATCAATATTAAATCCTTTTAAAATTTGTTATGGTAAGAGATAATACTCTTAAATTTATGACTCTAATAAAGACTTTTGCTTTTTTTTTTTGCGGTACTAGGGATTGAATCCAGAGCCTTGTGCTTGCAAGGCAAGCACTCCACCAACTGAGCTATATCCCCAGCCCCAAGACTTCTTTTGCTTATTAATTTTTTTGTTTTCATTTTGCAGTGCTGGGGATCAAACCTAAGGCCTTGTACATGCTGGGCAGGTGCTCTACCACTGAACTACACCACCAGCCCAAAGCTTTTATTTTTTTAATTTAACAGGGAAAATTTTTAAAGGAAAATATAGATTTACAACAAATTAACTCCCCCTGGACTCATTTCTCCCTTTCTTGCTTTTTCTTGTTTAAGATATATGAAAATCTTAAACTTTCCACTGAAGCTGAGTGAGGTGGCCCATGCCTTAAATCACAGAGACTTGAGAGGAGTCTCAGACTGGAGGTTCACAAGTAGGGCATCCTGGGCAACTTAGTAAGACCCTGTCTCAAAATAAAAAAGTGTTGGTGTTGTGAATCAGTGGTAGTTCATCCCTGGGTTCAGTTCTCAGTATTGCAAAAATAAGTGAATAAATAGTTAAAAATAAAATAAAACTACCACTGAATCAAGTTGGAGATGGAATAATGATTGATTGAAAAACCTACCTGACTGAGCAAATTGGTAATGAGGAAAACATGAAATACAGAGAAATTATATAAAGAAATGTATAATGTTCAAGTCCCAAATCACCATATCACAGTTTCAGATCTAACCAAGTGATACTATACATAGTTGATATGTATTAAACAGAGCAGCATTCAATGTACTGTCCCCTTCCTTTGATTTCACCCTCATCTTGTTCCCAGTTTAGGGATGGAGCAAAGACTTGCTTTTTACCACTTAAAATTCTGTCTCATTTTGAGAATGGAAATTGGCATCTTGCAGTTTTAAAATATCTTGTGGCTATGATGGTTATTACAACCTGCTATTTCCTCAACTTCCCTAATTTAAGATCTTTTGTAGCTGCTAGTTTCTGTACCTGCTCATTTATGAGATAATCTCATTGGAGAGTAAAGCATGGATCCAGGATTAAGGCACATCTATTGGGAGTAATGGTAGGACCTAAGGAATTTTTTTGATCCATTTCAGTTAGTTGGTTGAATTGTGAATTTGAATATTGTTTTTTCTCTTCATTTCAAGTTTTGCTTATTCTGTTTCTTTTCTTCAAAATAGGCCTGGAATGTTCTGGCTCTGGATGGCAGTAACTGGCAGCGAATTGACCTGTTCGATTTCCAAAGGGATATTGAGGTATAATTGTGTGGTGTGTTGTCCCATTTCTCTTGCTAGTAATTATGACATGGGACAAATTAGCCTCAGCTATATAAATCTTATTTTCCCTCAAGAGAGAAACTATTGTTTTCAAACTTCATAATAGCCTCTAAAGTTCCTCATGTTTCTTGAATATTTGAGAATAAGTGGATTATTTCACTGAAGTGATACTAAATTACTTAGAACAATTTTAGTCCTGAAATAGTACTAAAAACTTTCTGGTTTTGCAGTAGAAATGTGAACTTGTGTTTTGTGTTTGCTTGTTTTAAAGAAGTCATTTTGTATTTGTTTATTGAAGAACAAGTAGAATTATAACTTATTGGGAGATGGTATTTGAATTTTTTTTTTTTTTTTTTCATTTCATTTTGTGGTACTTGGGATTAAATCTGATGCTTTACTACTGATCTACATCTCCGATCTTTTTTATTTTTTATTTTGTGATAGTGCCTTGCTAAATTTTCAAGTCTGGCCTCAGCCTCCTGAGTAGCTGGGATTTCAGGTATAGGCCACCACACCCAGCTGCACGTATTTTTCTTACTTTTTGGAGGTGGGTACTGGGGATTGAACCCTGGGACAATTTACCACCGAGCTATTTCCCCAGCCCTTTTTATTGTTTATTTTGAGACTAAGTTGCTTAAGTCCTCATTAAGTTGCTAAGATTGACCTTGAAATTTTGGTCCTCCTTCCTGTCTCAGCCTCCTGAGCTGCTGGGATTTCAGGGGTGCATCACCATGCCTAGCAGCAATTTATATATATATATATATATATATATATATATATTTTTTTTTTTTTTTTTTTTTTTTTTTTTTTTTTTTTTGTACTGGGGATTGAACCCAGGGGTACTTAATCACTGAGCCACATCCCCAGCCCTTTTTTATATTCTATTTAGAGACTTCGGGCCTCACTAAGTTGCTGAGACTGGCTTTGAACCCATGATCCTCCTGCTTCAGCTTCACAAGCTGCGGGGATTACAGGCGCATACTACCGTGCCCAGCTTTATTATTCTTAAGATGTGCCTTTTGGTTCTTGGTGAACCAAAGGTAATAGTTTTTATGGAGAATGGAAAATGAATTAAACCAATGTCATTCATTAAATTGTTTTTGCTAGAAACAGGTTTTTTTTCCTCCTCTTGCTCATCCCCTAGGTCCCCATATTTCATCTGTTAATATAACCTATTCTTTAAAATAGAAAATATGATGACTTAAGCTCAGATTACTCTAACCTGAATTTTAACTTCTGTAGTCCTTAGTTCTCTCTTCAGAAGAACAAAAATAAGAGACTCCTCATAGTGTCAAAAAGATTAAGTGAGAATATCTCTCTCTCTCTCTTTCTCTCTCTCTCTTTCTCACTCACTGCAGAAACAAATTCTCGTAAGGGTCCACTTGAGGAATTTTTATAAACCTTACATGAACCTTCCATTATTTTCACAAGGTGCTTTTAAAATAAAACCTACAAATATTATACTGAATTGTTTTTTGCAATTCTTTGATCTTCATGGATGTTTAGATACTTAAAGCAGCACAGCTCACAGAATCACTTAGCAACCTTTTAAGTGTTCTTTGAGACTCTTGCTATATGCAGAATACTATAGTAAATATTTTAGGAAGGATACAAAGATAAATGTAGTTGTTATCCTTTAATAGCTGTGATTTAACCCAAGTGGGCAATATACATGCATATAGTGCCATAAGAGAACTAGAGAATACTATTCCTGAAATATAGAATACTTTACAAATTGAACAAATAAATAAAGATATAGAGTTCAAGCATGTTTCAAGTAGCTTGGTTAATCAGGAGAGTGTTCTCAAAGAAAGTCAAAATTTTCCTACTTAATTACATCTTTGAAACAAGTAGAAACTTTTTTTCTCTTATTTATAAATTGTCAAAAATGAGCATGTATTCTTTACAAAAGCAGTCAGGATGGTCATCTTTTTGTTTACTTGTTTCTTTTTATAGGGTCGAGTAGTGGAGAATATTTCAAAACGATGTGGGGGCTTTTTACGAAAGTTAAGTCTTCGTGGGTGTCTTGGAGTAGGAGACAATGCATTAAGGTAAAAACATAACTGTTTAAAAAAAGTATGCTATTAATCTCTTTGATTCAAGTAAAGAAAAGCACAATCTTACCCAGCAAAAGCTAAAGTAGTTTTTAAATCCCTAAACTATGAAAATATATCATTTGTATATTGTTTATAGCACAGAAATATTAGGTAAGATGGGTATGGAGGCACACGCCTGTAATCCCAGTGACGGGAGGCTGAGGAAGAAGGATCACAAGTTCAAAGCCAGCCTCAGCAATTTAGTGAGGCCCTAACTAATTTAGGCCCTTTCTCAAAATAAAAAATACAAAATGGCTGGGGATGTGGCTCAGTGGTTAATTGCCCCTGGGTTCAGTTCCTGGTACCAAAACAAAATAATAGGTAATAGAAAATATTGTTTTAAGAAAAAAATGAGTACTTTCCCCCAAATGGCATATTCTCCATCATAAATGATTATTTTAGAGCCTCAAGAAAATTTATTTTGTTTTGTGAATTTTTATTTACTCAAAGATAGGATAAAATTAACTTTGGTGGCACAAAGTTCAGTGTTTAAGAATATATGGTTCAGCCAGGGGTGGTGGCATATGCCTAAACTCTTAGAGACTTGGGAGTCTGAGGCAGGAGGATCCAAGTTTGGTTTCATGCCAAACCAGCAATGTAGCAAGAACCTCAGCAATTTGTTGAGAACCTGTCTCAAAATTAAAAGGACTGGAAATGTAACTAAGTGGTAAAGTACCCCTGGGTTCAATCCCCAGTACAAAAAAAAAAAAAAAAAAAAATATATATATATATATATATATATATATATATATAGTTTGAAAAAAGCTTACCGTTGAAAATTTATTTATAATTACCAACTACTTTGTTTTATGTGTTCTTATTCACAATACTTCTGACGATAGATGTGTGGGTTTTTTCCCTCCATCCTACAACCAATTCTCTGATTCTCTAGACAACAACTGAATATCCTGTAATTCAGTTCAATGCTAACCCTAACCACCCAGAATTAGCTCAGACCCTATAAGCTAAGGACTCAGTGCAAAGAACTGCCTCTATTTCAGATAACAGTTTCAAGTCTCATATTGCTATGTACTTCTGATCCGTGGGCTATAAATCAGGAGTTACCGTGGTCCCCTCCTCATGTTTGGTAATGTGCTAGAATGGTTCATACAACTCAGGAAGGTGCTTTATTACTGTTACCATTGTAAAGAATACAGATGAATAGCCAGATGAAGAGGTTCATGGAACAAAATTTAGAAAGGTCCCAAGTACAGGAACTTCTGTCCCTATAGTTGAGACATAAACTAACATGTGATTTATGGTTGTGTTCACCAACCCAGAAATTCTCTAATCCCCATTATTTAGGGGTTTCTATGAAAACTGCATTATTGTAGGCATAGTTGGAAGACCAAATATTATAGCAAAAGATACTCCTGGGCTGGGGAGATAGCTCAGTTGGTAGTGTGCTCACCTTACAAGCACAAGGCCCTGGGTTCGATCCCCAGCACCACAAAAAAAAAAGATACTCCTGTCCTTTATCACTCAGAAAATTACAAGGGTCTTAAGAGTTCTATGCCAGGAAGAAGGGTTGAAGACCAAATATTTATTTCTCATATCACAGTATCACAGGTACTAGCAATCAGTATTACCAATAACAATATCTTTTATTTTTTTATGCTTGGCATTTTGCCCATTCATTTGAAACTTGTCATTTTTTTTTTCTTCCTGTAAAGGACCTTTGCTCAGAACTGTAGGAACATTGAAGTACTAAATCTAAATGGGTGTACAAAGACTACAGATGCGTAAGTATTACATGTTTTAGAAGGTTATGTCATTGTCCATATGTCTGGGCTATATCAACCTAACCCATCATGTCCCATCATTTCATTCATGAAACACCTAAAAAACGTAAGTTGAGCAACAAATATACCACCTATGATAACCTTAAAATAAACAAATATATTTTTTAGAGTTTTATTCTTTTGAGAAAAGTAATAGGTGAATTAGTGATACTATTCATTCGTATTAATATTATTAATGACAGTAAGTTTTGTAATAAGCTCTAGATTATTATTTACAACCTATTTTGATGCACCTATATCAATTTCATTGAAAAATTTGCAGAATTGAAAACTTGGGATTTAGTGGGTAAATGAAGATTAATATATTTAGCAACTTTCATCTTGTTTGTATAAAGGAAAGGTATTTTAAAAGAAAAAAGTGACATGAAAGTAGAAGTAGAATAATAAGCTTATCTTGAAATCCTGTCTTTGATATTTAAAATAAAACTTAAAATTTATATTTGGGCTGAGGTACGTGTAGCTCAGTATGTGGGGGCCCTAGGTTTGTTACTCAGCACCACAAAAGAAAAAATCATAATCCGTATTGATGCAGAGGGATAATAATTAAAGACCACAGTAAACAAATAATTCTATGAAAAGATTAAACTCTTCAACATAGGACTGAACAGTTTGTTAATTAGTATTGAGAGCAATTATTAAATGAAAGAAAATGAGTCACTAAATGTGCTGTGTCACAATATAAAAGAAATTAAACATGGCTGGGGATATGGCTCAGCTGGTAGAGTGCTTGCCTTGCATGCACAAGGCCCTGGGCTCAATCCCCAGCACCATAAGTAAGTAAGTAAGTAAATAAATAAATAAATAAATAAATAATAAATAAAATCCTTCTTCACTGAGATGCTTACATTCCGACATTAGATATAAAAGGTAGACATTAAAAAATTCAATGCAAGGATATACATTGGTAATAATGAATCAAATAACATGTAAATAGTGAGGAAACTTTTGCCCATTGTAGAGGAAAGTGAAGCCATTAAAGAAGCATGTTTACACAGAGAAGGATAAGGGTTGTTGATGGAGTTCTTCTTCAAAAAGTCCTCATGAAAAAGATGGGGTCTTTGGAATTACTTGAATGAAAGCAGAAGACCCAAGAACAGAGTACACATTGTTTTATTTCTTTCGTTAAAGTTACAACGAAATAGGGGGAGGATATAACTCAGTGATAGAGAACTTGCCTTATATGCATAAAGCCTGTGTTCCATCCCTAGTAAAAAAAAGAGAGAATTATTATAGTAAATATTATTTCTGTAGATTGATTTGATAACCTTTAATAGGAGAAACAATATACTAACTCCTTCCCCCACTCTTCTTTATATAATAAGATATAACTATAATATGTAATTGATACTTTTTTCCCCTAGGAATCTATCTTATCCAAAAGGCATATTGGCAGAAATATATATGTACAAGGCTATAATGAATAGAATAAAAATAATTACTGTTTGTAATAATGAATACTGCTAATTTTTTTATTTGTGTTTTCAAGGACTGGGGAAATAGCTAAGTTGGTAGAGTGCTTGCCTTGCAATCACAAACAAGGCCCTGGGTTCGATCCCCAGTACTGCAAAATAAATAGATAGATAGGCAGATAGATAGATAGATAGATAGATAGATAGATAGATAGATAGATAGATAGATAGATAGATAGATAGATAGATATAGATAGATAGATAGATAGATAGGAAATACCAACCAAAAACTAATAAAATAGAGCCAGGAGCAGTGGCACATGCCTGTAATCCCAACTGCTGGAGAGGCTGAGGCCGGAGGATCACAAGTTCAAGGCCAGACTCAGCAATTTAGTGAGACCCCCATCTCAAAATAGAAAGGGCTGAGGATGTGGCTCAGTGGTAAGCACCCCTGGGTTCAACCCCCAGTACCCAAAAAGGAAAGGAGAAAAAAAAAAAAACAAAAAACCCTCAACAGGAATGAAGGTAAAGTTTTAAAAAGTTTAAATACTTTACCCAAAAGACAGAAATTAAAAGAAATATGACAGACTATCATGAATAATAATTAGGCAGTATAGATGAAATGAACAAATTCCTGGAAGACATAATTTGCCAAAACTGGCTCAAGAAAAAAAAAATGCATATTCTGGAATAGGCTTATAACATGTAAATTCAATGAGTGATTTAAAACTGTCCTAACAAGGAAGCATACAAACCTAAGTGATTTTTACTGGTGAATTGCATCAGCTGGTTTGTGTGTGTGTGTGACAGAGAGAGAGAAAGACTGGGGTTTGAACTGGGGGCACTCTTATCACTGAGTGAGTTCTCCAACCCTTTTGTATTTTGAGATAGGGTCTCATTAAGTTGGCCAGGCTGGTCTGGAAATCACCATCCTTTACCTTAGTCTTCTGAGTTGCTGAGATTATAGCACCCAGCGTTCCTCTCTTGTTTGAATGAGTTTATTGAAGATTGGCATTTCTTCTTTAAACAACTGATGGCCTGGGCAGAGTGATACACAGAGACTGAAGTCAGGAGGATCACAAGTTCAAGTCCAGCCTCAGCAATTTAGTGAGACTCTGAGCAACTTAGTGAGACTGTCTCATAATAAAAAATTTAGAAAGTACTTGGAAATAATGTAGCTCAGTGATAAAGCACCCTTGGGTTCAATCCCTAACACCTCTCCCGCAAAAAAAGGATTTTGGATAATAACTAAGCAGAATTTATCCCAGAAATAGGACCAAATAAATATTTTAATCTTCCTGACCCATGTAATATGTTAAAACTATGTCAAATACAATTGTAAAATCAGCCATAGACAATACATAAATAAGCACAGCTGTGTGTTCCAATAAAACTATTTCTGGGTGTTTTCCTTTTTTCTTCTTTTTTTTTTTAAATATGGTTTTTTTTTTCATCTTTTCTCTTTTGGAACTGCAGATTGAATCCAAGGTTTTGTGAATGTGAAGGAAATACTTTGCTGCTAAGCTACATCCCAGCCCTTTTTCTTAGTATTTAAGATTTGGATTTCACATAATTTTCACGTATCACAAAGTGGTGTTTTCTTTCAACTTTTTTTCAACCATTTAAAAAATGTAAGAACCATTCTTGGTTTGTGAGCCATATACAAATAGGCTGCAGGAATGGTTTGGCCATAATTGAGCCATAGTTTGCTTACCTCTGAAATAAAGGACAAAAATAACATGATCATCTCAGTGTTTGATGGCCTCCAAATAATCTACACTTCTTGGTATTTAAACCCTTGTATAATCCTTTCCCCTTGAAAGTTAACTAACCATAGTGACTCATTTCTAACAATAGAATACTGCAAGAGAGATTGGATGATACTTTTGAGATTAGGTTACAAAAAGATTACCATCCTGCTCTGCTTTCTCTTGGGGTTCTGGCTATCAGGGAAGCAAGCTGCCCTGTTATGGTACCTCTGTGGAGAGGCCTATGTGACTAGGAACTAATATTTCCAGCTAATAGTTAGCAAGGACCTGAAATCTGCCAAAAATTGAGAATAAGCTGGACTGGGTCCCTGAACTCTGTTAACAAACACCTAAATGAGCTTAGAAGGGATCTAAACCCAGTTAATCTTTGAGATAATTGCATCCAATGTACAGCACCTTGATTGCAGTCTTGTCAGAAATCCTAAATCAGATGAGCCCTGCTAAATTGCCTTTATTCCTGACCATAAAAACTGAAATAACACACTTACTGTCTTAAGTGAATTGTTGTAGAATAGTTGATCACACAAAATAGGTAACTATTTATTATTACATACAGAAAGCATATCACAACACCCAACATTCATTCATGGTAAAAACAATTCCAAACCAGGCACAGTAGCACATGCCTATAATCCCAGTGGCTTGGGAGGCTGAGGCAGGAGGATGGGGAGCCAGCCTCAGCAAAAGTCAAAAGCACCAAATACAAAATAGAGCTGTGGATGTGAATTCAGTGATCCAGTGCCCCTGAGTTAATCCCCAGTACCCACCACCCCAAAAAAAAAAATCCAAGGAAATTCTCTCAACCCAGTCAAAGGAGTCTGTGAAAAACTCACTGCTAGCATCCTGCTTAATGGGTAAAAAAACTGAATGCTTTCTTACTAAAGTCAAAAATAATCACTATACTTTTTTTGGTGCTGGGGATTGAACCCAGAGCCTCTCACATTCTCTACCACTGAGTTACATCCCCAGCCCAACCATTCTTTCTGTTCAGCATTGTACTGGAGGATCTAGCCAGTACAGTAAGTTTTTTTTTTTTTTTTTTTTTTTTTTTGAATGCATATTGATAGGAAAGAAGAGTAAAGCTTTATTTATAGGTAACATAATTTATAATTCTATATGTAAAAAATTATAAGGAAACCACCAAAAGATGCTTTAATTCATAAACAAGATAATAGGCTCATTAGATACAAGATCAATATACAAAAAAAAAAAAGTTGTTTCTATACATTAGCAACAAGCAATTCAAACATGAAATAAAGAATTCCAGTTGTGGTGGCACGTGCCTATAGTCCGAGTGACTCAGGAGACTGAAGCAGGAGGATCTCAAATTTGAGACCAGCAATTTGAGACCCTGTCTCAAAATGAAAAATGAAAAAGGATGGGTATGTACTCAGTGGTAGAGCACCCCTGACTTGGATCCCAGTACCACACAAAGAAAAAGAGAAAAGTGAGCAATAAAAAAGTACTAAAGTATTTACAGGTGAAATAATATGTCTGGGATTTGCATTAAATACTGGAGCAAAAAAGGAGGGGGAGTAGATAAAATAAAAATACTGGAATTTTGTGTGTGTGTGTGTGTGTGTCTGTGTCTGTGTGTGTGTGTTGATGGGGATTGAACCCAGGGCGTTGTGCATGCGAGGCAAGCTACCAACCGAGCTTTATCCCCAGCCCTGGAATTTTTTTAATGTGAAAAAGACGTGAGGATGTAGCTTAGTGTTAGAGGGCTTGCCAAGCAGGCATGAGGCCCTGGATTCAGTCTAGCACTGCTAAATAATTTACAAAGGATAACTTCTTTTGACCTACCCAATGTAGTTCATTTTTGTATACCTTGCAAAAATCCACTTCTTTCCTTACTGCCATATCTCAGTAGATGTTTAAGTAAAAGAGCAGAGGCAAAGCTTTTGGACCTCATATTTGACCATATATAGCAGAAATTTGTTAGCATTCTGGTGTTTCTGAATCTGCAGAGTACACATAGATCTCTTACAGTTCACATAAATATTTTGCTGTTAATAGCTATTGATATTTCCAAATGTAAATGAAGCACCTTCTTCCTCTGATGCAAATTCTCATATACAACATAGTCCTTTTTTGTGAATGGTATCTGCCTCTTTTTCAGTGGGAAAGATTTCAATATTTATAGCTGCTTTTTGGAAGGTATGGAAATTTTACAGTTCTGAGATATTTTATATATCACACATACACGTGTGTGCGTGTGTATTTACTGAGAAATGCGTATGATTCAGTAAAGATGTGTTATTTTATTTATTCATTATTTTCTCTTTTTTCCATTTTCAGTACATGTACTAGCCTCAGCAAGTTCTGTTCCAAACTCAGGCACCTTGACTTGGCTTCCTGTACATCAATAACAAACATGTCTCTCAAAGCTCTGAGGTAAATTTCTTATAATAAGCATGTCCATTAAGAAATAATTTCTTGGGCTGGGGATAGAGCTCAGATGGTAGAAAGCTTGCTTTGCAAGCACAAGGCCCTAGATTCTAACCCCAGCACCACAAAAAAAAAAAAAAAAGAAAGAAAGAATTTCTTAGAAAATAACGGAGATGAAATTGGAATTGAAGGTAACTGTTTTATTCATATATACTATAGTTCCAAATAGGTCTTTTATTTTACCACTTTTCCCAAGTTTTAATTACAGGTATATTCAAGTGAAATGACTAGGGGTAGCTAGGGTTTCTGAACAGAGTAGCATAGAACAGTTTTAAAGTATTGGATTTTTATAAAGGCTTACTTTTAAAAAAAGAAAAGAAAATGGCCTATGTTATTATAGCTTAATGATTAAAATATGGTTCTAGAAATAGGATATTTACCAGGTACTTTGGGTGAACACAGTCCTTCTGAACTTTTCCTTGTTATCTCATAGCATTGTTATTAGGATTCAACAAGATATTAGGCTAAACTATAAAAAGTTGTGCCAATGATAGTCAGCAGTTTTTATTTTATAAAAATAACTTCAAGGCAATCATGGTGGTATGCACCTATAATCACAGGTACTTGGAGGAGGCTGAGGCAGGAGGGTAGCAAGTTCAAGGCCAGACTGGGCAACTTAGTGAGACCCTCTCTCAAAATAGAAAAATTAAAAGGACTAGGGGTATAGCTCTCTGGTAAAGTGCCCCTAGTTTCAGTTTCCAGTACTGCAAAAATAAAAATGTGACTCCTTTTAGATTTTTCTTGTGAATATTGAACAATATACATATCCAAGACTATTTGCCAGGTAGGGTAATGAGTATGACAATATTTATAAAATGTTTTCATATAAATGATCTCATTTACTTGAAAGCCTTGTGAAGTATATAGAACAGACATTTACAGATTAAAATATATATGTATATATATAAAGTTGACAAATGCCAAGGACTGTTAATGCAACTATGAGAGAAAACTATGAATAAGATGTTGTTGCTCAGTCAAATAGGAGATAAAGACTTCTAAATGTGTATCATATTACTATGTAATAAGTTTATGATAGGAGTGAGTACCTCAATTTTGGAAGAACATAGAAAGGACTATGGCTAATCTTGGACCAAGAGGTTGAGATAGGCTTCCTAAAGTGACTTCTGTGGAGTCAAAGTATTAATGTTGAAAAATGAACTTGAACCTGAATCTCCTGTCTTTATTTTCTGGATCTTTTTGGTAGGCAGGAATATTTAAAAGTTTGTGGATTTGGGGGTGTGACTCAATTGTAGAGCACTTATGTAGCATGCGTGAAGCCCTGGGTTCAGTCCCTAGCGCTGGTGGGGAGGGAGGACTTCTGTAAAAGTTATGCAGGGTTCAGTGTTTCCAAAGAAGATGTGCAGTTCTTTCAAGGTCCAAATGTGAAACTAAACTGATAAGGGCAGAAGAGATCAAGATGAAGCTAAAGACAGAAATTCAATACAATATACACTAACTTCAGTCTGCTGGAAAAAAAATATTGCATAAATGTCCCAGATAAGGAAATATACAGAGCCTTTGCAATTTTTTTAACTCAAAGTTTAAAAGTTCTCATTATTACTTGATGGAGAACCTGGGTTTGAATCTGAACTTTTAATTACTCTATAAACTTGAACAAATCAATTTCCATATCCTATCTATAGTCAAAAAAGAATACTGTGCTTTTGTAGTTGTTAAAGCTGGATTTGAGGTGACCTTGTTGTTGATAAAAGTTCCACATGAACATCGCAAAAATGAGACCAGTGCCTTTGGAATTGGATGTAGTGATATGCTTGTCTCATTTTGTTTTATTCTAAGTGAGGGGTGTCCACTGTTGGAGCAGTTGAACATTTCCTGGTGTGACCAAGTAACCAAGGATGGCATTCAAGCACTAGTAAGAGGCTGTGGGGGTCTCAAGGCCTTATTCTTAAAAGGCTGCACACAGGTAATATTCCATGTAATGCTTATAAAAATCAGAAGAACCATGAGCTTTTTGTAGTCATGACCAAGATGTTTGTCTTGAGGGAAATGTGGGTTGTGTGTATTTTTTAAGGTTTTTTTTTTAGTTGTTTATGGACCTTTATTTTATTTATTTTTATGTGGTGCTAAGAATTGAACCCAGTGCCTCACACATGCCAGGCAAGCACTCTACCACTGAGCTATAACCCAGCCCCATTTGTGTATATTTTTGACCCAAAGATTTTTTTTTTTTTTTTTTTGTGGTGCTGGGGATTGAACCCAGGGTCTTGTGCTTGTGAGGCAAGCACTCTACCAACTGAGATATATTCCCAGCCCCAACCCAAAGATATTTGCTTATCAAAGATAAAATATTTTCCTAAAATCAAAGAATGAGAAGAATTAACATCCGACCAAAGATAAATTGCAGCAGGGTCAGAGTCGGGTGACAAACTAACACTGAAGGTGTACCATAGACAAGAAGGGTTTCATACAATTTAATCTGTACCAGAAAGTAAGTTTCTTTACTACCTAATACTTCAAACCAGTTAGGCAAGTGAAACAGTCCTAGAAATTTTCTCTTGCTTAACCACCAGCCCATCTTTTTAAATATGCCAAGTATGTAGCAACCTGCATTTTATAGTGTTGATACTTACGCCCTCCCAGTCACATCACAAATTCAACATATTTTGTCATTAAAAATTTTATAGTTTTGAGGCTTGGAATGTTGTTCAGCAATAGCTTGCTTGCCTAGTGTGCATAAGGTCCTGTGTTCAATCCCCAGTACTACCAAAAAAAAAAAGTGCAGTCTTGCCAGGCACCGTGGCATTCACCTGTAGTCCCAGCTACTTGGAAGGCTGAGGCAGGGGAGGTTGAAAATTGAGGCCAGCCTAGGCAATTTATTGAGACTCTTTCTCAAAAGAAATAGGAAAAAGGCTAGGCAATTTATTGAGACCCTGTCTCAAAAGAAATAGGAAAAAGGCAGGATATACCTCAATGGTAGAGTGCTCCAGGGTTTGGTGCCCAGTACCACCTGTAAAAATCAAAACTTTTTTTTTTTTTTTTAAACAATCTTCGTGTTTTACAGTGAGGAAAGGAAAGGAATTGGCCAAATAGCACCTAATGATCAAGAATGGATTTAAACCTGGCATGGTGGCACATGCCTGTAATCCCAGCTGCTTGGGAGCCTGAGGCAGGAAAAGAGTCTGAGACTAGCCTGGGCAACTTAATGAGACCTTATTTCAAAAGGGAAAGAAAAAAAAAAAGTGAATTTAAATGTGACTGATAAAGTAGGACTTGTCTCTGTCTTATTTTATTAATGGTATGAAATCCATACTTTGGATTCCATTAAAAATTCCCTCATTCTTTTACCACGATAGGAGGAATTTTGTTGTTCGAAATTGAGCTTTGGATGTATGACTGCCTTAAAACAACAGCTTGAGCTTCTAGTTATTTATGGAATCCTGAAAAATATTGATTGGAATGCATCATTATGATCAATTACTTACCATCTGTTCTCAGCACTGTAAGCATGCCACTGATCTTCCAGCAACAGATAAACATGATGGATTCCTTTCTTGGCTTTCTATCCCCAAAATTTGTTTTTAAAAATCTTTATAGGTGGTATAGAAGTGTGAAAATCATTTTAGCTTGTTAATCCCTCTGCAAAGTACTATGAAGTACATTTAATTTATTAGAAGTAAAATCCATAAACACTAAGCAATTTTTATTTCATCTTTTCCTTGGTTTGATGATAATAATGTGAATTTGAGGTGGTAAGAAATAATTTTTGAAAATACTGATAACCCTACTACTAATAGGAATTACTTTGTTATGTGATTATGGTTTTATTATTTCTGGTTCATTGTTCCTTTGGAACTTGGGTCACTATATTGAGAATGTATTGATGAATGTGTACATTCTTAAATCTTTCTCCTTTGAAACAATGTTAGTAATAATTTTTTCTTGTTTTTTTTAATCTATTTAGCTAGAAGATGAAGCTCTCAAGTACATAGGTGCACACTGTCCTGAACTGGTGACTTTGAACTTACAGACATGCTTAGTAAGCATCCTTTCCTACAATGCTTCTGTGTTAGTAATTCCTTTCAGTAATATTGTTAAGAATTTCATCAATACTAGTGATTTTTCCATTACAACCCAAGGGATCCAGTAAACACAAAGATGACTTTTATCTACTTAAGAAAAACTGTTTATTATTAAAAGTAAACTTCAGTATTAAAAATTTACAGTCACACCTTATAACTAATTATTATGTATTAGTGGGTTACAAGTGTGGGAAAACACTGACCTAAAACTGACAAACAAGCTAGGTGCAGTGGCAAAGGCCTGTAATCCCAGCTACTCGGGAAACTGAGGCAGGAGGATTACAAGTTTGAGGTCAGCCTGAGCAATTTAGTGAGACCCTGTCTTAAAATAAAAAGAGCTAGAGATGTATCTCAGTGGTGAAGTGCCCCTGGGTTCAATCCCCAGTACCAGGAAAAAATAAAAAATAAAAGTTGGCAATCAGTATGTATCCTTTAAATAATTTTTAGGTAATGTCTATATTTGACACTTTGGCTTGTTCACACGATCAACCTTTTTTTTTTTTTGGGTGCTGGAGATCGAACCCAGGGCCTAGTGCTTGCAAGGCAAGCACTCTACTGACTGAGCTATCTCCCCAGCCCCATGATCAACCTTTTTGTGTCTACCCCAAAACACCTAAATTTTACTTAAATAATTGCTGAAACTATTCAGGACCTAGAACATTGACAATATACTTTAGCTTTTCTCTCTTGGCTGAAAATTTACACATGTATGTTACCTTGGAACAGAAGTCCCTCATAGCAAAGAAAGCAGTTGATAAGGGTTCTCCTTGTATGTGCTTCTGCTTGTTATATCCTCTCCTTCTTGTCTGATTACACGTGGAACTTGAAAGTGGTTGTTTATAGGTGATGTTTAAAGGACTACATTTTAAGCAGTTTAAGCTACCCACCCTTCCACCTTTGAGGAAAGGTACTGATAAGGATCTACTTTGCTCCTAGAAATTGGATTAAAAGAATGATATCCCTATCTTGTTTTGTTTTGTTGAGTGGGGTCTTACTATGTTGCCCAGGCTGGTCTTGAACTCCTGAGCCCAAGTGATCCTCCCACTTCAGCCTCCAAAATGCTCATACTAGAGGGACACACAACCATACCAGCTTTTCTTGTTTTAATTCTGACCATCTGCCTGGAATGGTGACTTGAGAAGCTGAGGCAGGAGGGTGGCAAGTTTGAAGCCAACCTCAGCAGCTTAATTCTGACCATTATTTATAGTGTGTGTGTGTGTGTGTGTGTGTGTGTGTGTGTATCATTCTGATAGCCATAGTTGCTAACTATCAGAATTTGCCTAAGTTCATTTATAAAGCTAAAATGTTTAACCTGAGAGAGTAAGCACAACAATTATAAACATGGTACTATCATTTTAGAGTTCTAGAGGAAAACTGTCCTGTTCTGCCCAAAATATGACTAAAGTACAGTCTTTGACTTTTTGCCCTTTGTTGGCTAATTTGAAAAAATAAAAGTTGGGCCAAGCATGGTGGCACAGTCCTTTAATCCCAGTGACTGGGGAAACTGAGGCAGGACGATTACAGGTTCAAAGCCTGCCTCAGCAACTTAGTGAGGTCCTAAGAAACTTGGCAAGACCTGTCTGAAAATTTTTAAAAAAGGAAAAAAGGGGTTGGGGATATAGCTTAGTGATTAAGTGCTCCTAGATTCAATCCCTAGTAATAATAATAGTAATAGCAATAATAGTTGGATAAATTTTACTATTTTATTTTATTTACTTATTGCTGGTGATTGAACCTAGGGGCGCTTAACCAGTGTTTTTAAATTTTGAGACAAGGTCTCTTTGAATTGCTTAGGGCCTCACTAAGTTGCTGAGGCTGGCTTTAAACTCACAATCCTGCCTCAGCTTCCCAAGTTACTGAGATCAGGTATGTGCCACCACACCTGGCAAATTTTACTATTTTTAAAATTTTAGTTAAAGTACAGGCAATGCAATTTTCCTCAGTACTGCCACATAGACTTTTTTCTCTTAAGAGATGGTTTTACTATGTTGCCAAGCCTGGCCCCGATTCCTTGCAGACGATTGATGCTCCTCAGACTCTTGATTAGCTGGGTCTTTGGCATAAACCACCGTGCCCAGTTAGACTTTAAAACATAGGAAGAAAGGGGCAGCACAGTCCTACAAATACTTGCTTATATTGTATGTCACAAATTTCATTGTCCTACTGAATCTACATGTTTGATTCCTGCTTGTCTAGTGATAATGATGCATCATATCATTTGTATAGCACTTTTTCAGGGACTTTCGCCTATGTATAAATCTGATTATTTTATACTGATGACAAATTGTGTATCTGCCTTGGCATCCCTTTTTTTTTTTTTTTTTTTTTTTTAACCCCAGTACTGGAGATTGAACCAAGGGATACTTTACCACTGAAATGCATCCCCAACCCTTTTATATTTTGAAACAGAATCTCATTATGTTGCTTAGGGCATGCTAACTTGCCCAGGCTAGCCTCAAACTTTCAATCCTCCTGCCCCTGTCTCCCCAGTAGCTGGAATTATAGTGTGTCCCACTACACCTAGCTCTTTTTTACTTTTTTATTTTGAGACAGTATCTCACAGAGTTGCCTAGGCTGGCCTTGAACTTGGAATCCTCTTGCCTCAGGATTTTGAGTCTCTGAGATTATAGGCATGTGCCACCAGGCCCAGCAACATCCAGATTTTTTATCTGTATTTGTTTTGTTTGCATGATATTGAGAAGATGCTTATTTAAATGGTGGATATTAAAAGTTGGGTTTTTATTTTTATTACTTTTTGCAATTGTCCTTGCTGTTTAACAACATTGCTTGATTCAATAGTGATGGCAGTGGAGCTTTATTTTTAGGCGTACACAGAATTAGGGAATCTGACAAGACAAATTGAGGTGCTGATAGACTCTATCATGTTAGGTATTTATATGTAACTTTTTTATAATAACATCCTTAAATGTGTGTTCTTTTTCATTCTAAAGTAATTTGAAATAAAATCATTTAAAAATAATATAAAATTATATCTGAGTTAAACACAACTATTTGTTTCCATAAATTAGAATGTTCTTTATATTCTAAAAAATTCAAACAGAAAAATGGATGCTGTTGTAAAATAGCAACAATCATCCACAGGTGTTTTGTTTTTGTTTGTTTGAGATTGAACCCAGGGGCATTTTACAACTGAGCTGTATCCCCAGCAATTTTACTTGGGGCCTCAATAAGTTACTGAGACTGGCCTCAAACTTGGAATCCTCCTGTGTCACTGAGATTATGGGCCTGCGCCACCACACCCAGCCACACTTATTTTTTCCTCCAGCCAGTTTCACTTTGAACTTATAAATATGTTTGTACTGTTAAAATACTGCAGTTCTTGTTTGTTTTCTAGGTTTTAAAATCACTTAATTGAATCTGCCCCATGCTGTTACTGTTCTTAATAAGTTAAAAGAATCCATTATAGCTTCTTGCCTTTGTGCCAAAAGTGAACCCAGATTCTCTTGCAACTAAATCAAAAGGAATTGAAAAAAGAAAGTGTTCATTTTGTTTTAGGTTTGCTATCTGATTAATATCATACCTGCCTAGATTTCTTTTGGTGCTTATTTTCACAGAGGTACTGGTTTTCCTTATTTTTCTTCTACTAAATTACTAATATCTGTGGATTTTTTTTTTTTTGCTCTTTTTTTTTTTTTTTAGCAAATCACAGATGAAGGTCTCATTACTATTTGCAGAGGGTGCCATAAGTTACAATCCCTTTGTGCCTCTGGCTGCTCCAACATCACAGATGCCATCCTGAATGCTCTAGGTCAGAACTGCCCTCGACTTAGGTAAACATTTCTTCTTTAGCAGCGCAAAAAAAATCAAGGAAAAGGAACAAGAGTCTACTTCACCCATATTTATTCTTTGGAACTTTGAAACTTTAAGATAGATACTTTGAAGTCACTGTTCTCTTAGATGCCCACCTTCTTGCTTTGTACCCCAATTATGTGTAATGGTCCCAAAATTCTACTACTTGCTACCCATATGAGAAAAGAAAAAAAAAAAAAAAACAAAACACCATTTATTTTCGTTACTTAAGAGTGAAATACACTGGACGCGGCAGCACATGCCTGTAATCCCATTGGCTCAGGAGGCTAAGGCAGGAGGATTGAGAGTTCAAAGCTGGTCTGAGCAACTTAGCAAGGCACTTAGCAACTCAACAAAAAAATATGTAAGAAGGGCTGGGGATGTGGCTCAGTTGTTGAGCACCCCAGGGTTCAGTCCTCCTGCCCTAGTCTCCCCAGTAGCTGGACCAAAAAAGTACCAAAAAAGAATGAAATAAAGATATTTAATTTATGCTTTCATATAATTCCTTCTCAAAGAAAATTTTAAAGACTCACCCTCAGGCCATTTATATTGTAGTTATGATGCCAGGTACATAGCAGATAGTATTCAAAAAGAAGAAACAGCTTTATAGGAGGACCTCTTTTGTGCTGATGTTCTTCTGTATTTCTCTGTGGCTTCTGCTTTTTGCTCAGATATGGGATTGGCTGGTTATCTAAGAACTCTGTATCAGTGTGTAATATACTATCAAACCTATTTTGATTTTGTAAGGAGCACGTAAGAGTCTTGTAATGAATGGGGATGATCCCCATGTACCTTTTTTTTAAAAAACATCACTTATATAAACTTAGGAGTTCAGCGTTGTTTTAGGTACTTTACAAATGTTAATTCATTTAATCTCCATAACATCATATAATCAGTGTTGTTACCATCACTTTGTAGATGAGAAAATCAAAGCACAGAAAGATGAAGTAACCTGCTCAAGGTGTCATAGCCAGTAAGTGTAGGAGCAAGAATTCAAAGCTAGGCAGTCTGGCTCCAGAGCCTATGAAACTACTTTTCTTACACATAGTCATAAAGCAATAAAATTTTCTAAAAAAAATTTAGCTGGTGATAGGCATTACCATAACTGTTGAAAGAACATTTGCCTGTGGTATCAAAATTCCTTCATAGATGATAGATTTATTTTGATCAAAATAAGAATATCAGGAGCTGGGGATATAACTCAGTTGGTAGAGTCCTTGCCTTGCATGCACAAGGTCCTGGGTTCAATCCCCAGCATATACACACACACAAAAAGGAAATATCAGAAGTCTAGAACAGAGTACTTCTGAGGAGACAGGGAAGTAACCAGACCTCTCTCTAAAATATTACACGCTATCCTTTTCTATTTTAAAGCAAGAGTTCTTCAACTCTATCCTCATGTGTGGTTCATTATATTATTAGATTGTAAAGGCTGTCAAATGTGACCATCACAAATTGTGTTTCAGTTAGTTGCTCTCTCATTGAATGCACTATTCATTTCTACTTACTTTTCAGTCGATGATTTCTTTACTTCAGATTTAATTTTTTTAACTACTATAGTAAATAATTTGTAAGCAAATAAGTTAAGTGTTACTTGGTACCATTGTATGGTACCGGTGTCACCAAACTTTTCACAGAAAAGAGCTACTTTTGATTCCCCAGTGTTTAGTTGGTATTTAGGTTGGTGAGTAGCAGTTGGTAAATAGGTGAGTGGCTACAAGCCCAGCTTCCATCTTCACTGGCTCCCCTTGGGAGCCTATGAGAGGAAGCAGAAAGCTTTCTAAGTATAGAATTTCATATTTGGGACATACCTGTAAATTAAGCAGTCCCTTCATTACATTATTTAAAAGATATTGAAATCTGAGTGAATCTACATGTAAAATGGAAAGAAAATCTTACTTCAGGAACAGATTAAATAAAATAAAATATTTATTGCCATTTCCTTTGTTTTCTAGGAGCAGGCTGCCCTCTGGGGGTAAGCAGTATGCCATCAAGAAGGCTTTTAATGCATTTTGGCATAACTACAAGCTTCAATTTTATTCCTCTGTGTTCTTTGATTGCGTCACCTTGAAATGTGGTATTTATAGGACCACTTTATGATGACTCCACAACAATAAATAGCAAGATCTGTATATAGACTTGCTTAACTATTAATATCTCTCTATATTATGAAATCCTTAGAGAATAGTAAATTGTTTTCTTAAATTTTGTTTTAATAAAACCAATTTTTAGGGACCAATAGCTTGACTTCCACTTTTTTTTTTTTTTTTTTTTTTTTTTTACAGAATATTAGAAGTGGCAAGATGTTCTCAATTAACAGATGTGGGCTTTACCACTCTGGCCAGAGTAAGTGTTTTCTCCAGGTTCCATAGGTTTATTTTCGTATGTTTTGTTGGTTATTTTTATTACAGAAGAACAAGCAGCAAGGGAAATGTAGCATAGCAGAATTGGGTGTGTGAGAAGGGGGCATTCTTCTGTAGCTAGTGTCCTGAGCATTCTCATGCTACAGCTACAGGTTTACCAATGCCAGTAAGAAGACAAACTGTTCTGGAAAGGCAAACATGCATTGGCGAGCATGACACTCCTCCATGAGACTTAAGTTCTCCATAGTTTCATAAGATGATAAATTAAGCAGGTGAAAGACCTTGTTACTTGATATGTGACTAGTGGGTGAGAGTAGAGTTCAAAGCCTGGTTTTAAATGGAGAGGCTTTAAGATATTTTCTGTATTCTGAAGATTTAAATACTTGGAATGGTTTATAAATCTGTAAAATAATAGCATTTAAAATTATACTGACTTTGACCAACATTATAAAACAGAGGGAAGGTCATTTGCTTTCAGGTAGATTAATGAAGTTGGGTGAAAGCCAGTACACCCAACTAAAGGAGGGCATAAAGCTTGCTTCCTCTCTTCCCAAGGAACAGTTTTTATTAAATTATTTATGATTGAAAGGCTCTCTGTATTGGCCCAATATTAATGATCAGCAAATTTATTCCCTCAAATGTGTTTAAGATTTTAGATATTTAAATGTGGAATAATTGAGAAATTTCACTGTGATCAAAGCATAATTGTAATTAATGTAATAAAATAGAAAGTCACACTAGAATGATACCAACCCTGAAACACTAAGATTTCATCAGTATATTTAATATAGCCTCTCAGTTTTCTGGACTTAAAAGTTTTCCCATATTTAAAATGTTTGTACTGTATTGTTTGGTTTTGTACTTTGTAGAATTGCCATGAACTTGAAAAGATGGACCTGGAAGAATGTGTTCAGGTAAGATTATGGATTTGTATTCACAAATGCAGTGTGATAGAAACTACTTACATAATACATGCACATCAGAATGTCCATTCCTTACCCTAGTGTAGGACACTGAAATACCTGGCAGCCTTGCTGATTCTTTATTTATTGAGGTGTCTTCCAGGCACACGAGGCAGACGTGCTCATGGCATAGGTGTTAAAAAAAAACTATGAAAATACATGCCATCAGTCGTGTTACCATTAGAAGGGACACCCAAGTGTTCAGACCACAAAGCTGTTAAGGTATTTTCTTTTGCCAAGTGCAGTGGTGCACTTCTATAGTTCCAGCTACTTAAGGGGCAGGAGGAGCTCTTGAGCCCAGGAGTTTGAGGTCAGCTTGGACAACATAGCCAGACCATATTTAAAAAAAAAAAAAAAAAAAAAAAACTGGACACAGCAGGGTATACCTATAATCCCATTGACTCAGGAATATGAAGCATGAGGATCCCAAGTTCAAGGGTAGCCAACCTCAGCAACAAGACCCTGTTTCAAAATAAAAAAAAAAAAAGAAAAAGAAAACTGGAATGTATCACAGTGATAAAAGTGCTCCTGGGTTCAAACCCCAGTATCCCCCAAAATAAAGAAATAAAAGAAAAAAATGAAGAAAGAAAAGTACTTCTGTAACTTTACATAAAGATCACTTTTTTTTCTTTTTATTACTGAACTACATCCCGAGCCCTTTGTTCATTTATTTTGTGTTTTGTTTTTGGAGACAGGGTCTCACTAGATTGTTGAGGCTGGCCTCAAACTGGTGATCCTCCTGCCTCAGCCCCCACAAATTACTGAGATTACAGGCCTGCGCCACCACATCTAACCTCTACTTATCACTTGTACATGCCTGAGTGTCTTCTGTGTCCTTTCCACAGTGAGTCCTGAATGGATGGCTACCTGCTCTGTCCACCATTTCTTAAAGAGTTGAAGATGAATTTGAAAAGAAGCACTGATTTGCTTTCTGTCCCGTGTATATATATACATGATATATATATATGATAACTTAAGAAAATCCCTTCTTCCTCCTGAATGTACATAGTTCACCCAGATTCTAGCAGTGCCTGTCTGCCACCCTTGGTAATATAAATGACTCCCATGTTATCAATTCTGAGTTGCAATATGCCTTACTAAAATGAGGCCAAATATCTAGCCAAATCAGGCTGCACACGCCTATAATCCCAGTGGCTTGGAAAGCTGCAGCAGGAGGCTTGCAAGTTCAAGACCAGCCTCAGTAACTTTACAAGACCCTGTCTCAAAATTTAAAATAAAAAAGAGCGAGGGATAAAGGTCAGTGGTAGAGGACCCCTGGGTTAATTCCCTAATGGTACAAAAATAAATGAATAATAAAAAATAGGCCAAATATCCAAAAATTTGAGGATGCTTTGATTTTAATTTTTTTCATGGAGCACTTTATTCTTTTTTTTTGGTACTGAGAATCAAATCCAAGGGCACTTTACCACTGACCACATCCCCGACCTTTTTATTTTTTGTGACAGGGTCTCAGGCCTCACTAAGTTGCCGAGATGCTTTGAACTTGGAATCCTCTTGCCTCAGCTGCCTCCTGAGTCACTGGGATTGTAGGCATGCACCACCACACCCAACTCAGCACTCTTCTGATTGTTTTCTTTGATGTTTCCAAGAAGGTAGAACAAGATCCAGTGAATAGAAGTAACAAGGGGACAGATTTTGATTTATTTCAAAAATAAAACAGAATTTTGAACAAGTGTCCAAAGATGAAGACTAGAACCAGATGTAGTGGAGCACGCCTGTAATCCAGGCTACTCACGAAACAGGCAGGAGGATCACAAGTTCAAAGCCAGCCTGGAAAACATAGTAAGATCTTTTCTCAAAATTTTCAAAGGACTGGGGTTGTAGCTCAGTACTGGAATGTTTGCTTAGCACGCCCAAGGCCTTAGATTCAATCTACAGTACCATCCCCCACCAAAAAAAAAAAAAAAGATGAAGGATAGATTAGAGAAACCTAAATGTGCTCAAGTCTAGCCTGGGGGAGTTCTTACAAAAGAGACTCAGGTAGCCTATTAGACTTAAACCTAAAGATTCTGTTATTTGATTATGTCTAGACTACAAATACAATCAAGAATGAGGTGTAGCCTGTGGTTTTATTTAGAATTATACCTAAAATAAACATGTGTTTCTTTCAGATAACAGATAGCACATTAATCCAACTTTCTATACATTGTCCGCGACTTCAAGTATTGGTGAGTTTGACTTTCAAGGTTTTATGTGTCTATTTGGTTTAATCAAAACATAGTACTGCCAGGTGCGATGGTGCACACCTGTAATCCCAGTGGCTTGGGGGGCTGAGACAGGAGGATTGCAAGTTCAAAGCCAGCCTCAGCCACAGCAAGGCACTAAGCAACTCAGTGAGACCCTGTCTCTAAATAAAATACAGGGAAGGGCTGGGGATGTGACGCAGTGGTTGAGTGCCCATGAATTCAATCCCCAGTACCCCCTGCCCAAAAAAAAAAAAATCCATACACACACACATAGTACTATAGTCCTGGTTAAAGTAAGATACCAGCTCTTGTTTTTCTCTTAGTGTCTGGCTACCGATTTTTGGTAAAATATGGTTCTCAAAATTGCCGACTTCTAGAGGATCTAGGGAAGACCTAAGTGAAGGGGAAAAAAGTCAGGTTTACAGGGGGAGTTACCCTAGGTACTACTTCCAGAAAGACATTTTGGTTGACGGTTCTGTATCCAGGTTCATTTGTGGTGTGTTTGGTGGCATGGTCCTATCCAAAATTGGGTCAAAGGTTCCAAGTTTCTCAAAATCAGAAATTTAAGGAAAATTGATGAAGAGTTATGTATGAGAGGTCACATCTAACAGCTGTCAAAATTGTCTTCAGCTAATTAATTGTTGGGTCATGCCCCTGCACTTGATATTCAGCATTTATTCCAAATATCAGGAAATTTTGTGCATAAAAACTTTGAGCTCTATTTGTCCCCCTAGAGAAGAATAATGTTGCTTTGGGTAGAGGGTAATTTTTAAAGTTATCTTACTTTGTTTATGAACTAGTTCATAGTCATGTGAATTTACAAAATATATTTAGAATCACACACAAAAGTATCAGTCATTGGTTGCCAAAAGCAGAACCCCAGCAACTGTATTTTGCATTCTTTATTTCATCACACATGGATCTAGTGATGGTTCCATAATCATCAAAATCAAAACAGAAAGGTCATCTTTCTGATTTTACACAAGTCTCTGGCTAACAGATTATCAGAAGATATTTCAGCATCATTTTTTGCTCTATTTGGCCACAGAGTCTATCTCACTGTGAGCTGATCACAGACGATGGAATTCGTCACCTAGGAAATGGGGCCTGTGCCCATGACCAGTTGGAGGTGATTGAGCTGGACAACTGCCCACTAATCACAGACGCATCCTTGGAGCATTTGAAGAGCTGTCACAGCCTTGAGCGGATAGAACTCTATGACTGCCAGCAAATCACACGGGCTGGAATCAAGAGACTCAGGGTAAAAATGGCTTCATCACTCTCCAGCTCTAATGTTCTTAGCACCCTTTCTTTTATTTTCCTTTGTTTTCTTTTCTTTTTGTTTTTCTTTTTCCAGATTCAGATTCCTCTGGTTTTTATATTTACTTGGACATTTAGCAAGGAGAAAAAAAATGGAGAGAAAATGTAAGGGTAGATAGTTTTTTACCTGTGGTTCCAGATGGAAATTTAGTAGAAAAATGCCCACTGAAGGAATAAAGTAGGTCTCCTCCCAGCAGTTTGTCCAGTAATGTCCAGAGCTTAATCACATCCCCCAAGTCAAAAAAAGCACATGCCATATTTTGGCTCTAAAGGAAAGAAAGAATGTTTGGTTAAATAATAGGAGCATTTTGCCTCTCAACTATATCCCCAGTTCTTTCTTTCTTTTCTTTTCTTTTTTTTTTTTTTTAACTAGGTATTGAGCCCTGGGACACTTTATTGTGGAACTATATCCTTCGCTCTTTTTATTTTTTATTATTATTATTTTTATTTTTTTGGCGGTGCTGGGGATTGAACCCAGGGCCTTGTGCTTGTGAGGCAAGTACCCTACCAACTGAGCTATATCCCCAGCCCTCTTTTTATTTTTAATTTTTAGATGGGATATTGCTAAGTGCTTAGGGCCTCACTAAGTTGCTGAGGCTGGCCTCAAGCTTGTGATCCTCCTGTCTCAGCCTCCCAAGTCTCTGGAATTACATGCATACACCACTGCCCCTGAATCCCCCAGTATTGTTACTATAAAAACAGGTAGCAAACTCAGTGGAAAGCTATCTGGTTCTGTGAAAAGTGGTACTCTGAAACCTGAGTGAGCTGTTGCCATAATACCCTTGGGGTCAGAACTTGCCAGTGGGAAATAAACGTGACCTTCATCCCCTAAGTCAGAAGGCAGGTGGGCATGGAAGTGAAGACCTGCAGCACACAGCAGGCAGTCATCCTCTCCATGACTGCTGACCAACCAAAGAGCAGAAGTGGTCGACCCATTTCCTGCTAATAAATGGTGACCATAAAACAATAAGTATGAAAGTTATGAGTTGAGCTGCGTATAGTGGTGTACACCTGTAATCCCAGCAACTCAGGATGCTGAGGCAGGAGGATTGCAAGTTCAAAGGCAGCCTCAGCAATTTAGTGAGGCCCTGAGCAACTTAGCAAGACCCTGTCTCAAAATAAAAGATAACACAGGCTGGGGATGTGGCTCAGTGATTATGTACCCCTGGGTTCAACTCCTGGTACCAAAACAAAAAAAGTTATGAGTTAACTTGATTATTTAGAACAGCATAGAAAGTAACAAAGTTTCTGCCCTGTTTTCATCTCTGTTCAGCCCCTCAGTGTTTTTTCTCAGAAGCAACATTGTTCTTTCTGTGTAAGCCCTCTATCTTAGTAATGTTTCTGTCTTGTTTCAGACCCACTTACCCAATATTAAAGTCCATGCCTACTTCGCACCTGTCACTCCACCCCCATCAGTAGGGGGCAGCAGACAGCGCTTCTGCAGATGCTGCATCATCCTATGACAATGGAGGTGGTCAACCTTGGTGAACTGAGTATTTAACTGACACTTCTAGAGTTACCGTGGAGTCTCTCCAGAGGAAGCAACCCGTGTTCTGGGCAAGGATTACAAAGTGAGGGCAGTGTTCAGATCCCCAGAGCCACACGTACATATGCATACACACCCTCACCCACATCCACTCTAGCTCTGTGACCATGGGACTAAAGTTTGTGCTGGCTTTAAGTGGATTGGTAAAACTTAACCATTCCTGTTGGACATGCCCAGAAGAAAATCATAGGCCAAGACAGAGGGAGGGGCATTCCAGCAAACCCATTGTTACTGCTACTGTGGTTTCTTTTATTTTGTTAAAGGGTTTCTTTGGGAATTTTAGAACAGTAACTGCAGTCCTCCAGAGTCAAGGGAAGCATGGAAAAACAACATATGATATATCCAGGGACCAGAAAGAAAATTTATTTGCAACCTAGAAATGGTAGCCATCCATTGTAAGATGGCTACAGAGCTTCTGTGCTTCCTGTTTCTATGCCAACATGCTGAGCATGCTCACAGAGAAGGCTTGTCCATTCCTCTTGTGTTTTAGTATTTGGCCCAGAAGTTTCTTAAATGGCTACATTGAAATCACTGTGGTCCAAACATGATTACTTATTCACCCAAATTGTCTTTATCTGTATCACACTTATGCACCTGTCTTCCTTTCTCTGTTGCTCCCTCTTAAACTTTTCTCAGTCTGTCACACCTGTTCATAGTCTGTCTACTCACACTCAACTGTTACTCTTTTGCTCTTTTGTGTTTACAGTTTGCATTTTGGATGATTAGTTGGGGTTATCAAACATTTTTGAAAAAAAAAAAACATTATCAATAAATATTTTTAATACTAAATCTTACCATTAGGGGACCCTGCCTGAATCTTTGCCAATCTGAAGGGAAATTTTAACAAAAGTAAGAAAAGTTACAAGAAGAAATCGAGCTAAAACTATTTTGATGAAAACAAACTTTGCCCTTTTGTTTCTGTTCTATCTTGTGATGATACGTGATAATTTGCATGATGTCCCCAGTATTCCCCCTGCAATTTTTTTTCTGTCAAACTCCACTAACTTATTAAAAGAGAAATACAGTTAGTGAAGAGTAGATGAGAATAGATGGTAGATTCCAAAGCAGCCTGAAAGTCCCCACCATCCAAGCTCAGACATTAATGATTAACATTATCATATGTTCACTGAATGTAGGTGTGATCACCTAACCTGTGTCTGTGAGATTATTTGGGTTAGCAGGAATGCTGCTAGAGGAGCTGTGCAGACTAGCCAGCCAATTTCTTTTTTTCCCTCATTTCAGCTCATCAGGGATACAAGAATGGCCATATAACACCTAGCCAGCTATATGTCAGTGTTAACAGTGTCATATCTAATGTTGGTGCCTCAAAGGACCTGATCTTTCAACCATATCTCTCCTCTCTCTGCTCCTGACTTCCTCTGAATAGTGTGTGAAAATAGCCAGGTGAAGGCATTGGGGCAACTAAAAGAGCACCTTGAGAGGAAATAGAGTTCAGTATCTTCCCAGCTTGGTCACTAGGCATCAGAGCTGAGGGAAGGAGTTCAGAACCCATGATTCAGAGTCCAAGAAAAAGCCTCCTCCCCCCCACCAAAAAAAAATCATTGAGAACGAGGAAAATAAAATTAGTTTCTAACACATAAGAAGATTTCTGAATCCCAAGGTTAGAAGCCTTGCGTGATTTTTTTTTTAATTGGATAATTTGGGGTAAGGTGTCTTTTAGGACATTAATGTGCAATCCACTATGATCTTAGATCATCTTTTGCATGATCCATGTTATTTAAAGGCTTTTATTTTTAATGCTGAAGGTACTAGTTCTGCCAGCATATATAAGAGAAAGTCTGCTTTATTTCTTCCATTGATGTAGAAAATGATCAAATGAAAGGGTCCTAGAAGTCTATACTACCCAATATCATTTACCACATTAAATATGTTTTAAATCCTATTTTATTATGCCTTTTTAAAAGTTCGAATCATTTTTTTTCATTCCTTCTTCCCCTTATCCTTTTTTCAAATTATAAGGAATATTTATATTTTCTCTCTCCCTCTCTCTCCCTCCCTCCCTCTCTCCCTCCCCTGCCTTCTCTCTCTCCCTCCCTCTTCCCCTTTCCTTCCCTCTCTCTCTCCCTCTTGTATTTTTGAGATGGGTTTCTCACTGTTACCCAGGCTGATTGTGAACTCCTGGGTTTAAATGATCATCCTGCTTCAGCCTCCCAAGTAGCTGGGCCTATGGGCTCATACCAATTCGTCCAGCAGGAATACATTTATTTATTTTTCTTATTATTATTTATGTGGAGATTGAACCCAGGAGATTGAACCCAGGGCACTCTACCACTCAACTATATCCTTAGTCCTCTTTTTTTTTTTTTTTTTTTTTAAAGACAATCTCACTAAGTTGCCTAGACTGGCCTTGAACTTGTGATCCTGCCTCAGCCCATTGAGTCACTGAGATTAAAGGTGTGTACTCCAGTACCTCACAGGAATATATTTTTTAGAGACTAACTCTCCTGGCTATCCTCCACACATACAAATACTTACATGCATACACTCACTTCCAGATGTGGTTGATAATATTCAGATCCTTAGGTCATTGGTTCAAACAGAACTAAAAGAGAGAACTATTTAAAGGTCATCTGCTCTAAAGTATATCTACTTTTTTAATGCCTGAGCAAATTGACAATAAAACCTAGATCGATCAGTGAATATGGATTTGAATTGCCTGAGTTGAGGCTATTAAGATACTTCTTTCTTTACTTCAAAGTTTTAGCGTCCCTATTATTCACTGATGTATCAAAAGTCTTGAAAATGCTGTTTCTCTATGCAAAGAGGGTACCCATATGCAGTTTCTTTAGGCTTACCCTGGTGTTACCTGCTATGAAGGCAAATTTCAGCCCATCTGGGCCAAGAGCAAACATCAAGTGAGAGAGAACAAAAGTCCAGGGGGATGCAAAACTGACTTATGGTCAGGTAGGAGCCTTGTTCTTTCTCAGGAAACTTCAGTCCCATCAAACTTGGAAGAAAATACATTTTTTTATGTCGACTTACACCTATACTAGCTGATGAATATGCTAGGATTACATGGTAAGTTTTGTCAGGTGGAAAGGGTTCTGATACCAGAATACATTTGTCCTCAGCCTTTGGAATACCTTTTTTTTTTCTTTTGTGGTACTGGGAGTTGAACCCAGTGCCTTATGTATGCAAGGCAAGCACTCTACTACTAAGCTACAGTACTTTTTTTGTTTGTTTTTGTACCAGGGATTGAATCCAGAGGCACTTAACCACTGTGCTACATCCCCAGCCTTTTATTTTTTGAGACAGGGTCTTGCTAAGTTGCTTAGAGCCTCACTAAGTTGCTGAGGCTAGCTTTGAACTTGTAATCCTCCTGCCTCAGCCTCTCAAGTAGCTGGGATTACAGACATGTGCCACCACATCCAGCTCTGAAATGCTTTTGAGAATTCAAAAAAGCTTCATGTAGGAAAAATTTTCCTTAGGAAAAGCTTGTTGGTCCATTTGTCTAATTTCATAGCCACTCCCAAATATGTCTTTTATGATGAAAAAATGCAGAGTAAACAGAGAGAAGAGATTTAGAATAAGTAAAAAGCTTCCCTCAAAGCTGTTGCTGTGAGCCTACAGGTGAGCAAGAAGAATTACTACACTGTCTCTGGAGAAAGTTCTTGAACATCCAGATCATTCATTTATTAAAGCCTTCTTCTAGTCTTATCCATTTCATTTTCTGTCGGAGTTTGCTACATCAGTATTTTTACATAATATTCATCAACCCCTCTGAGGTGATTCCAGCTTTTTTTTTTTTTTTTTTTTTTTTTTTTTTTGGTACTGATTCACCTTATCCTTCCTTCCCACACCCATCCTGGTCCTCTATTTAAAGCCTCCATCTGCCCCCCAATAATGCTGCTGATTTATTCTCAGATGTCTCCAGTCTAGCTGCTTCTTTGAGTTCTTGTCGTCCTGATTCAGGTAAACTATTGTGGGCAGCCTTAATTTAGTAGCTGTTAGGTGGCTTGGACCATTTTTCACTGGGTGGGTTTTGGTGTTTGCTTACTGAATTTTAATTGGGTTTAAAATCAGACTGTTGTATATGAGAAACAAGAGGATCTGACTTGATTTTTCCAATATTTGGAATGCAAAAGCACATTGTACTTTGGGTTTAAAATGTTTTCTCCTCCTTTCCAGCTTTCATCTTTACTAGATATAAAAGTATTCCAGAAATTGTTTTTGTAAATTTCCAGTCTGATTTCTACATCTATTAAGTTGCTTTAGCAGACATATAAGTCAGAAATTTCACATATCCCTTGTATCAAATATTTTAGAGGGGAACTTGGTGAATAACTTTATGATGCTTTTGTGTGTGTGTGGCTTTCTAGACTATTTGAATTTGTCAGTATAGCCATAATGCTACAGTGACCCATCTCTTATTACCTTGTAAAGTGCATTGTTATTAGTTTGATAGCCTACTGACACCATAGGGGACTAAACAACATATGCAGTGGAACCTGTCTTGGCTTGAAGTTGTTGGGAAGTGTGAGAGTGGTAACTGAAGAGGGTGACTTCTTGCCTGCCTGTGTGGACTGCATATCCTTAGGCGGCAGTGTTGTTGGGAAAAGAACACTTGTGGGTCATGATCGGTCCTTGGGACATACAATGTTTATTGCACTGAACCTCAAAGACTGCTGGTACCAATTGCCGCCAGTGAGAGAAAGGGTCTAAAGGAAAGTGCCCTTCTTATGGTGCCTCATGGCTGACAGACTCTTTAATTGGTATGCTCTTGAGTCTGGAGCATTTTACAAAAAAATTCCTCCTCTTTCTGCCTGCCAGTTCCAGGGTTTTTAACCACCTCAACCCCAGGCACTGTGAGTTAGCCAAGTCTCCTGTGAGAGGAAGTATAGAATGTTTGGTTGAAAATCTTGAGGTAGAATTCCTAACCCTCTTAGATCTTGAACCAAAGAATTCTAAAGCAGTAGGAGGTTGAGGGGAATACAAAGTTGGTCCCAGCCTCTCCTTACCTTTCTATCGTAAATTTTAATTGAAAGAGAAAGCTGATGACCTTGTCAATAGCATGTAATTGACCCAAGTAATCTGAGAATGAAATTTGACTGTAAATTGCTATATCAAATTTCCTAACTTAACGTCTTTATTCTCCAGCAAAGTGCATAGGCTACTTAAGCACCAGTTGCTCTAACCCTGCCTTCTTACTTGGGACAAACTTTCTACCTGGCAGAAAAACTACCATATAAGGCAAGTGTTTTGCATGAAGGTCTTCTGCAGCTTCCTGCTCAAGCCAAGTATACCTGTCCTACTTGTTCTGTCCTTTTTTTTTTTTTTTTTTTTTTTTTTTTTTTAAGACAGGGTCTTGCTAATTTGCCCAGACTTCCCAAGATACTTCGTTTACAGGCATGTGCCACCACACCTGGCTTCCACTTTTATTCTTAGGAACATTGAATCTGTGCCTCTGAAGCCCTTTGATTCTTAGAAAAGTCAGTATGTACCCTCTCAGCTGAGTCTGAGTGAACTTTAGGATTCCAAGAGAATTACAGTTAATTTTCAGGAGAAACAAAATTTGTTGGACAAACTCCTGTGAAATACTAGAAAATGTCCATCTCTGCCTCACATGCTTTTTGCTTAAGTCATTGTAGAGTTCAGTTCACAGATATTTAGTCTCAGTTTTTCTTTAGCCAGAGTAGTTTCTTGCCCTTTTAGGGAAAAACGGGAGTAAGCAAACCCTTTTATTTTGTGTGTTTTCCAGTGTCTTATTTTGAAAACTTGGCATGGGGAAATGGTATGAAAGGCTCAAAAGAGAGGAACAAATCAGTTCTAGAACTGGGGTACTTTGCCTCAGGATCAGTAGGTGTTCTGAGCTGCCTCACACCTGGAGGGGTTTACTTTCCTCTTTGTCTGATGAACTCCATGCCCTTGATTGGCAATGAGGGCTTCTTTCTACACCTCTAACTAGATGAAGATTGGTACCCCTGAAAGAAACACCAGGGCTTCCCAGCTGCTTCTGGACATGGCTTTAGTACCAGGACAAGAGCATGTGAGCAGTAAACTAGAATCCTAACGCTAGGAAGAGATGGCAGAAATGAGGTGTCCAAACATGTACTTCTCTTTTGCCAAGCACCCCCCCAAAACAGGGAAATCTTTAAAGTTATGTGTTTGTTTTGTTTTGTTATTTGTTGTGGAAGAAGAAAACATTGCCCCACTTAGTACTTACAGTTATTAATTCAGATCTGTGCCACACTGCTGCTCACACATATGTGTTTCTTAGCTTAACCCTTCTTAGCTCCTGAAGTTATTAATCTACTATTTTTCTCTTATGGCACAAGAGAATGAGAACCTAAAGACAGAAAATCCTAACTTGAAAAAAAGTCTAAATGGTATGGTTTGGTTAATTACTTTATCTCCCTACCCCAAGACAAATAATTTTCTTTCTTAGTGCTATATAATCTTTAATAAGTGAAACCTTTGCTGCTACTTCCCTGGGTTTACATCAAGTTCTTCCCTTCTCAAGAATAGTTTCTTTTCTGTACTTCTCTGATGACTGTTAATTTCTAATGAATACAAAAAGGGATGAGCCTGTGATTTCTTCTCCTACTCCCCATCCCACCCCCACATCACACACTAACCCTTAACTCCTGGAGCCTGTTAGCACATGTACAAGAACTGTGGGGCCAGGCTCATCAGAAGCTTACCATGTTCTTCTTCATGCTGCAGCCCCAGAGCTGGCCCCCAAGGATCTGTGACTACCCACTGCAGAGGGTTACTGTATAGGGAGAGAGGCTTCTTAATTTTGCCTTTCTCCATTCCTGTTTTATCACTCAGCCTTCAGATGCTTCCCACTCTGGCCTCCTTCCTTTTCCTCCTAGGAATTGTTTCCAGTTAACCTGCTGCGTACATTTCCCAGCTGCTCTGCTCACCTTTGCCCACCTTCCAGTGACCCTGAGAGCACAGACCTGGGTGATGTGGCCTGTGCAGAGCTCAGAGAACTGTGAGGACTACCCATGCCTGTCAGACTCTGCTTGAGAACAGAGATGGATGGGTAAATGGTGCTGTTGGAGAAATTCTTATTTTCAAACCAGGCTGCTTGATTCCTGCATCCCACTCCAACCCCTCCCCTAAGAGGTGAAATGCAGAGTGGGTCACACCACTCAATCTGCTCAGGAGTGCTTCAATGTGTGGGAACTGCTGCTTGCTTGTTTCTCCACAGAACCTGCTCCAAGGCCCAGCACAGTCCCTACATGGTGACTTAATACCGGGTTCCATTAGCTGTCAAAGTGACTGGATTTCCACCCAATATTTTTGGCACTTGAGGATGGGGGGGAGTTATTTAAAATAAATAAAATTTGAGGTGGCAGTAGAGGATTCCTTTTGCTTTAAAATCTTTGGACTAAAAAAGAAATGTTTTTATATATAAATATATAAATTGTTATGTAACTATTATTGTTTCCTGTATGTTCTAATTTTGTTTTATGATGTAATTAAAGGAAATAAGCTGTGAAGACTTTTCATTTTCCTGTGGAAATAATCTGACTTGGAGCTGTGATTACTAACTTCCTTGAACTGTAGAACTACAAAGACACCTAAGGGTGAAGGACTTCTCTTTGGCATCTAACACTTTTTAATACCCTTTACTAGCCTGCCTTTCTTTCTTTCTTTCTTTCTTTTTTCCAGGCAGGGACTAGCTAAGTTGTCCAGGCTGACCTCATACTCAGTCCTCCTGCCTCAGCCTCCCAAGTGGCTAAGATTATAGACACATGCCACCATGACCAGCTACTATCCTTTATTTAATATTTGTTGATTCATTTCATAACCTCTATTTAATACTCTTAGTAGCCATTATTTAATATCCCAAACAACTTTTGTCTTCAAAAAACATGAAAGACATAAATAGAGTTGCCTTAATTAACTGATGGTTAAAATTCAACCTGAGTCCTTTATCTCCATGCAGAGCATTCATGCTCTTATTTGGACTATAAAGGGATAAAGGTGGACTACTATAATGATTAAACACACAAGATCAGAAGTCAAATTGCCTGAGTTCAAGGCTATTCCACTTATTTCCCCTGAGAGCTCAAATAACTCCTCTGTCTCCTGTCTCAGCTTGCTCTTCATTGATAAAATGGGGATAACAATATCTACTGCATGAAGCTTTGAAGATTAAATCTCATGTTATCTACAATGACATGAAAAAAATTTTTTTTTTTTTTTTTTTTATGCTGGAGATTGAACCCAGAGGTACTTTATCACTGAGCTACATCTCTACCCCTTTTTATTTTTGTTTTGGGACAGGGTCTTGCTAAGTTGCTGAGGGCCTTGCTAAATTGCTGAGGCTGGCCTCAAACTTGATGATCCTCTTGCCTCATCCTCCTGAATTGCTGGGATTAAAGGCATGTACCACTGTGCCCAGTGACTCGGAAAACTCTTGAGGAGCCCTGTGGATCCTGCATACGTTACAAACCGTCTGGGGCCAACACAGGCCCTTTTGAGAGATGTAAGCAGAGGTCGGCTGAGCTGTCCATATTAACTGAGTCAGCCCTGAATTTTTTGGAAGGAAGTACTTTCTAGGTCTTTGAACAGGTTAAGCTGATCTCCCTTTCCCCATCCAGAGTTAATCAGTTCTGCAAGTATTTAGAGCCTTACTCCTTCTTAGCCTGTCCAGAGGCCACCTGGTTTAAGATTCACCAAAGATGATTGGTATATAACAACTGAGGTGATCAGTAAGTAATTTTGCAAGTATGTATGAGAATACCTTGGCCTGTCTTCTATTCAAGGTTCATATTAGGTTTTCCCTTTCTGTAGATTTGAAGATTTTCACTATAAGACTTGCAATAGGATGGAAAAAATATCCAATACCATTTATCTTTTTAAGAAAGCACTTATCTCCAAGCATCGTGGCACACTTCTGTAATCCCAGCAATTTGGGAGTCTGTGGAAGGAGGATTGTGAGTTCAAAGCCAGTCTCAGCAATTTAGCAAGGCCCAAAGTGACTTAGCAAGACCCTGACTCTAAATAAAATGTGTCATTGTAGCTCAGCATTAACATGCCTTTGGGTTTGTTACCCAGTATGAAAAAGAAAGGATTAGAGCTGGGCATGGTGATAGATGCTTATAATCCTAGTAACTAGAGAAGCTAAGGCAGGAGGATTGTAAATTCAAGGCCATTCTCAACAATTTAGTGAGACCCTCAGTAACTCTCAAGAGCTGGGCATGTAATTCAGTGTTAAAGCACCCCTGGGTTCAGTCCTCAGTACCTAAAATGAAAAGCGTTGGGATATAGCTTAATGGCAAAATGCCCCTGGGTTAAATCCTCAGTACCAAAAAAAATGATGAAAAGGATTAGCGAATTCAACTGCAATTTTTAAAAAGCAAAAGGTGTAGTTCAGTGATAGAAAGCTTGCTTTAGAATGTGTGAGGTCCTGGGTTCCATCCCTAGCATCATAAAAAAGATTTTTTTTTTAAAGATTTCCTAGGCCAGAATTGATGCACACGCCTATAATCCCAGGAGGCTGTGGCCGGAGAATTGCAATTTCAAAGCCAGCCTCAGCAATTTAGCTAGGTCCTATGCAACTTAGCTAGCCCCTGTCTCAAAATATTTTTTAAAAATGGCTGGGGAGGGGCTGGGGAGATAGCTCAGCTGGTAGAGTGCTTGCCTTGCAAGCACAAGGCCCTAAGCTCGATCCCCTGTACCGCAAAAAAAAAAAATTAAAAAAAAAAAAAAAAAAAAAATGGGATATGGCCCAGTGGTTAAGCATCCCTGGGTTCAAGTCCCAGTACCAAAAATAAATATTTAGTGTTAGAGGACAGTTAATGGTATTTCCCAAATCTCTAGAACTATAGTTTTAAATATACACAGTGATTTGAATGTTAAATGATTTTCTGATCTTCTGGTGCCTTTAGTATTTAGTTTTTGCCTAAACCAATTGGAGAGGAAAGGAATCCAGCTGGATTTATTTTTTCTTGGTCCTAGACCATATCCCTTGGTTTTTCCCCTCAGGGACTCCCTAAAACCAACAAAATTGAATGACATATACTTTTTTTTTTTTTTTTTTTTTGGCAGTGCTGGGGATAAAACCTAAGACCTCACACATGCCAGGCAAATGCTCTGCCACTGAGCCACATCCTTAGCCCAAATATATACCTTTGAAAATTTATTAATCTAAAGCTTTCATAAAAGAGATGAGTGAGTAAAATTTTAAACAAATTAACATAGTGTTCAGCAACCAACACTGCTCCCTGCAAAGCACCTTATGCATGTTGCCAGTTTTTTTGCTCCTCATGTGACCAGCTCAGAAGAATGGGCAAGAGAAGCTTGTCCAGGGTTCCAACCATTGCTCCTGAGGAGAAAGGAGTGAAGCTAGAAACTATATTGCCTTAGAGGTGGGAGGCTGGTAAAGGAGAAGGAGGTTTGACTTGAGTGACAGGGTATGATGCCTTTACACTAATGAAGAGACTCTATTGCCTCCTGCCAGGTGTTAAGGTACAAGATGGTTTGGCTCCTCACTGGGACCCTGGGGAATCAGCTGAACATTTTAACAAGGCTTCTGATGCACTCACAACCAGGCTGACATCAAATCTGTTCAGGTCAGAACCAAATAGTAGCCACCTGGATTCTGCACTGAAAGCAGTAAAAAGAGTACCACTGGGATGAGGCAGGTCCCCACCCTCCAAGCAGGCTGCAGTGTATCCACCATAACCAGGTGTTCTAACAATTCCACTTCAGATCCACTTCGTGGCCTCCCTTGTCTGCAGCACTGCCAAGGTAGGAAGCAAATAACACAGGCATTTGAATGACCAGACCACAAGCAGACTGGTCAGAGCTGCACTACCAGGTATGTCCAGCAAACATGCTCATCTGCCTGGTGTGGTTGTTGCGGAGAGGGGTGGAGAAAAATGGGGGCCTTATTATTCCCTCTGATCTCAACTAAGAGAATATGTGCATAACAATCTTCTTAATCTATGACAGACACTCCTCTCCCTCTTAACCTTATGTTTCTTCACTACAGCCATAAAGTATGACTCATCCTTCAGGTTCTGAACCACCTGTAAGGGAAACAGGGTCAGGAAGACACTTCTGTTCTTAGAATCAAACAGAATAAACCAGGAAAAAAATAAAAAGAAGCTGGGCCTGAGGCAGAGGTGTGAATAGGGCCACATGGGGACTTGTGAAACGACCTGCTCTTTCACCTGGTCACTGAGGAGAGTGAGGGTATCCCCAGGACCCTGGTGGAAAAAGATGGGGGATCTGAAGGGCTGGAAGGACCAAGAACTCATCAAGTTTCCCCATTAGCTCCAGAGCACTGAATTCATCCAGAGAGATCTCTTGGTAAAAGCTTGCGGAGGGGTGTTGGGGGAGGCAGGCAGCACAGAAGCAGGATCATTGGGGATGCAGGCAAGAGACCAACCTAGAGGATACTGGGCATGCCAGGAAAATGGCTACCCCTGGAGGAAGGAAGAGCTGAGGTGACAGCTTTCTGTAGTAAAGAAGAGAAAGAGTAAGGAAGAAAAAGAGCTTTCCTTTCTCGCCTTTGGGATAGCATAGACTGATAGGAGCTTCCTGTTAAAAGAGGTGTGACAAATGAGTGACTAAACCGCAGATGCTAATGGAATGACAGGAACTGAATGGGGTAGGAGTAGAACATGGTGTAATAAACCCATGGAGACATCCTGGAAGGGGAGAGAACTAATCTGGTCATGGAAGGCAGGGTAATGCCAAGAAAAGGTGATCAGACCAGAGAGGTTTCATGCAACCACACCTGGAGAGAGACTTGAACCTCACCTGGTCAGGGTTCTTAGGAACCTTGTCTTGCCTAGAGGATCCTGAGCTACATACAAAGTCATCTAGTGATGGATGGACATGGGCCTAGGCCAGGAAAACTGTATTAGCCCTTCATACTTGAACTTAATTCCCACTTCTAGCCTCCATCCTTGAGGAAGAACCCAGTCTCCTCCCAGGCCCCTAGGGAAGGAGGTCACTAAGCAGTTCTTTGGGCACTTAATGCTGACAGTGGGGGTAGGGAGAGAAAAAATTAGGAAAACCCCATTTCTGTCCTCAGAAATGGAGTGTTGCCAGTGGGATGGCCACAGAAAGGTCCCAGGAGCCTAACCTGTTTGTTGTGGGGTGCAGTGCTGGGCATTGAACCCACAGCCTTGTACACGCTACGCATGCTCTCCACCCATGAGCAACACCCCTAGCCCTAAAGCTTAACTTTTCAACCCAGCCTGACAATCTTGCTCTATGACCTTGAACTGGTCACTATCCTCCTTGGGCCTGAGATTCTCTGTAAAAAGAAAGCAGAAAAGTGGTCTTTAAGTTGCCATCAGATTCAAACACTGTATGGAACACACCTGCTAACTGAGATGGTAAGGACCACTGTAGTGGGAAAGGGTCCCTTTTTGTCAGTATCCAGCTCTAAGAGTATTGAAAAGGCAGATCTCATCAGAAGCCAGCAGATCTGGATAAGGTCCTGGCGGGTAAGCTTCAACAGATCAGTGCCTGCAGGGTCAGACTGGGCCAGATTACAGAATGAGGCCTGTGATTAAGTGTGGGAGGCAAGGAACACGGTCCATTATTCTACAAATAGCCCTAGTAGACCTAGACATAGAAGTCAGTCTTCAGTTCAAATCTCAGTTCTGCCGCTTTGCTAGCTGTATATCCCTGGGTGGTATATATTTGGGCTATTACATGCCAAGGGAGCCTAACACAGTGCCAGGAAACACTGCCTTTAATAAAAGTTAATTGAAGGACATACAGTAAGTCAAGACAAAGACAGGCCTTCTGCCTGTGTGTCCCACCCTTGATCCCTTCCAGATGCAAGCTTCACCAATGAAGTTGGCCAGCATCTGGCAATAGCTAGAGAACTGTTGCCAATGCAACCCCCTCTGTGTCTCTGAGATGGAGGCGCCAGGGTTCAGGTCCTGAGGCATAAAGAGGGCTACCCAGGTGACACCTGGAGACCCATGGCTGAAAGAAAGGTGGAGGGGAATCAGCCTTCCCCTTGGAGGCTCACAAATCAGAGGCTCCTGCCAGGTTCTATCTGGTCAATTATATCCTGTGGCCATACCAAATGAGGCCACCAGGGAGCAGAGCTATCCTGTCCTAGAGAGTGAGATGAAGCCTCAAGAGGGCTTTGCTGGGGCTGAGGTTACGGCTCAGTGGTAAAGAACATGCCTGGCATGTGTGAGGCACTGGGAAAATAAAGGTCTATCAACATCTAAACAAATCCATCTGAAAAACATCTTAGAAACAAAAAAGAGGTGGTTGGGTGTTGGAAAGGAAAGACTCCCAAGGTGCCTAGAGTGAATGGTGGTTAAAAACAATGCCTGTGAGGAACGAAGGTTCAGGGCCTTTGCAGAATAGCATGGCCAAGTGTCCCACGAGGCCTGCCTCTCATTCCTCACCAAGCATCAGTTGTACCCCCAGCCCTGCCCTCCCCCCATGCCTGACCAAAGAGTGCTTTTCTTCACACCCCACATCCCACCATACCAAGGTCAGAGTGGGAGGTTGAGGCCCTGCAGTGAACTCTGGCAAGGGTGAACACTGTGGGCACACAGAGCAAGTGGTAGCCTTTGCTCACCTCCCTTCAGGTGTCTCTTGAGAGCTAACAAGATTGAGGCAGGAGGATCACAAGTTCAAGGCCAGCCTCATCAACTTAGCAAGGGCTGGGAGTGTAGCTCAGCAGTAGTGCATTTGCCTAATATATGTGAGGTCTGGGGTTCATGCCCCAATATGAAAAAAATAAAAAACCGACAAGGGACACTTGGCTCCCGCGCTGGAGGGAGGTTCCAGCAAGTTAACTGAGAGCTTCGGCACAAAGGAAAAGTAAACCATAACCAGTCTTGGGAGGAGCTGGGCTGGAGAAACAGTCACAGGTAAGCCAGGTGCTCCCTGAGGAGGTTTGCCATGGATGGGTGGTCTGGAAGTATCAGCTCCTGGAAACCTTTTGCAGCTCCCAGGGTGGAGGCTGCCCACAGGAAACAGCAAACCCCTTGGCTGTGGAGTCCTGGAGCAGTCGCAGCCCTTGGGGCTTCAGTAGCCCCACTGTATACCCCCGTTTGCTACCCAACATGCACCTCCAAGAAGACCATGCCCTTGTGGGCTCCAGTAGTTGTCTCTCTCAGGCAGGGTTTGTTTCTCCTGGTCAGTTTTCAGTTTCTGGTCAGCTCCTTTGGGCTCCAGAAGGGTGATAAGAAAGCCTCAGAGGCCCTTTTTTCCCTGCCTACCTTAAACCCATCCCTCTGTGTACAAAAAAGGAGACAATCCCAAAGAAGAAGCATGGAATGATGACAGTCCACAGCAAGGTGGGGCCAGGGGTGGGGAAAGGGCCCAGGCTGCCCATACCTTGAACACTTTGATGAAGCAACCAGCCAAATGCAGGTGCTCTGTCAGATGCCCCTTGTCCATGGACTTGAAGCTGTTGATCTGGAGGCAGAAAGGGACACCTTTCTTCTGAGATGTGAACTCAGGACTGAGGAAATTCCCTGGGGTAGAGAAGAAAGCATGATAATTCCAGGTCCCACACATTGGAGCGCTTCCACTCTTAACCCTGAGGGTCCCCTGTCAGTCATCCCAGCAACTTCCCTTTCTCAACCAGTGGCTATTCTTAAAGCCTCACTTTATTAGGTTCTTTCCCTTGTTCAAAATCCTCCAGTGACACCCATGGTTATAGGAGGGGAAGTGAACTTCTAGTCCTGGCATTCAAGTACTTTCAGAGTCCAGTCGGGGCTTGCAAGGCAGTCGCTCCCCACCCGTTCGTGAACTCAGCCCACCTAACCAGCCTACCCATGACTCCAACACAAATTTTCTTCAAAGCACTTTATAGCAGTAATTCATTATTACTGTCCCCTCACCTCCACCTGAGCTCACCTTTTCCCACCTTTGCTGCTCCCACCCGCATCTGTACTCCCATCTCACCTCCAGCCTCCTCCCAGCCCAGTGTCGGGCTCACCTGCAGAGAGAAGCTCTCTTGGTTGGGTCCCAGTTGGGATGGCAGCACTTGGTATCACTCCCACAGACAGTGGCACATCTGCAGATGTAGGGTGGCAGGCAGCCAGCAAGATACAGGCCAAACCAGCAAGTGGTCTAAAAGGCCCCCCAGCCCCTCTCTCCTCACTGATATTCAGGATGCAGTCCCCAGGCTGGCTTTGCCTCCATGCACCCCATTGCTGCTGCTCTGGGTACTGCAGGCGCCCATCATGGAACACAAGCACCATACTCTGTGGTCACAGGAGGGTGAGGCCCACAGGTCACAGGGGGCCAGGGCATTTAGAAGCAGGTCCTCTCGCCTGGGTAGACCAACCTTCCCACTTTCATTGCCAGAAGACATTGGGACCTCAAATCCCCAGACACTCATAAACTGGGAAATCAGAAAGGTCCCTAGAGACCCTAAGCCTCTGCTTCCTTGTCTGCAAAGTGGAAGAGGTAGTGCCTTCCCACCCTTCCTAACTCTATCCCTTTCTTTGCAGAATGTATTACTGTTTGCCATTGTGTATGATGCATGTAATTTCTTGTTTATCTTAGTAGAATGCAGGCCTCCTGAGGAAGGAGCTGCCGAATCCCTAGCTCAGAACGTTGTCTGGCAGAGGATGCAGTCTAAATTGGTGAGAAAAACTCATGTGTACGGATAACACTGTAAATGTATTTCTAAATGTCAGTTTGGCTACTTACTGGCTCTGTGTCCTTCAGAAACTACTCAACCTCTCTGTGCCTGTTTCCTCAACGATTCCTACCCACTGAACCATTGTAAGGGTCAAATTAAATAATAGAGTCCAGGGTGTTCTACTCGACAACATCACAGTGACGGCACTGGCTTTCTGTTTGGAGAGACAGTCATGCCCAGCCTTTGCCAGTTCTGGGGAGGGGGCTACCTACCTTGAGCAGCCGGAGGCACTGAGCAGCATCATCCAGTTTGGGGGTATAGAACACCCACACCTCATGGGGCTGGCCTGGGGGAGATTAAGGGACTGCATGAGTCCCACTGAGGGGCAGAGTAATATCTATGCCCTCCAGCCCACACTGGGCCCTGCTTCTGGATCTTTCTTCCCCTTCCGTTCCCCTGGCCAGCATACCCTGGTCCACGTAGGTGAGGCAGTCCTCCTGCTGCTGCTTCATGGCTGCCAAGGTGGCGCACAGAGCACACACTAGAACGGGGGGGGGGTGGGGGGGGCAGGGTGGCTCCCCACTGGGCATGTTGGGAAGTTCTTCCTATTTCCAGGAAGACAAGGGCAGGGGCTCCTTGCCAAGGAGAGGAGGGCACTGCCAGCTTTCTGCCCTGTCCATCCTGACTATTGCCAGCCCTTCCCTCCAAGGAACACTGCTTCCTGCAGCAGTGCCCAAGCGGCAGCAAGGTCTGAGGGCCCTCTCCAGTGCCCTGGCCTCCAGGAGACCTCCGTGAAGATGCTAATTCCAGATGTTTCACTGAATGGCTGCTGTTAATTACTTGGTTTGCAACCCCAAGGCTTGCCTGGTACCCAGCAAATGCCTGAGAGCAACATCCTGGGTGGTCAGTGTGTTTGGGATGCCCCAGGACCTACAAAACTCCAGTGGCATTTTTTTTTTTTTTCCAGCTCTGGGGATTAAAATACCCACCCCAGCCACCCACATACTAAACAAGTGCTCTCCCACTAAGTTACATCTCCGACCCTCTTTATTTTTTATTTTGAGACAGGATCTTGCCAAGTTGCCCTAAGATGGCCTCAAACTTGTGATGCTCGTGCATCAGTCTCCTGAGTAGCTAGGATTATAGAACAAACCAATGCCAGGACATGTGACCACTTCCCTACCTCCAAAAAAGTTCAAGAGCAGGAAGACTGTTCCCCTTGGCTTGAAATGGATTGCCTTACATATCTGCCCCAATGTTTGACAAGGGACTTCAGAGGGGACAGGGATCTGTTGGAGAGTCCCAGGTACAGTTCCTGAGGACTGGGCCATAGGTACTCTGGCTGGTTGTGTCAGAACAGCATCTTAGGAAGGGAATAAGGCCAGTTGGGTAGCAGATCAGCACAGCGTTGGGCTGGACCCACTGGGCCTCAGCCTCAGCCTTTATACACAAACCCGTGAGAGGGTAGGGCACAGGCTGGGGCTATTTCCTGACTAGGCACCAGAGGTTCTGGGAAAGTCAGGGTCTGCTGGGACAGCCCAAGTTGGAGAGAATCAAGAGCTGATGTCCCCATAGCTCCCCACCACCATTAACTGAAAGAGGAGATGGTAGTACAGCAAAACAAAGTCATAAGATGGACACTTGCTCCCCTACTGTCCCCAAGAGGCCAAGAAAATGAGGGGCACCCTCAAGCTTCAAGATTGCCCCCAGATCCATAAGATACACAAGAATCCTGGAGGCTCCTGGACCTGGACCTTCACATGACCCCACAAGAGGGACCTGTCCACTCTACCAGACAGGACAAGCAATACACAGCATCATATGAACCCACTGTCCTCCCTGCTCCCCCGCTACCTGATCTCACACACACACACAGGCACAGTGGTGACAGGACATTTGTCCTTCACTGGGTACTAGAGTTTACAGAACACAGTCCAGCTCGTTGTGGAAATACTGGAAGTGGGTGCTCAGAAGAGGGGATTGCCCAGAAGCTACAGTGGGACTGGTCTCTGCTCCTTCCCTGTCCTGGGGCATGGAACCGACTGGGTTTATGGACAAATACAGCCAGCCCCTGTTCTCACTGTGCACAGACAGCCCAGCCTCCTTTGCCACCAAGGCCCTTGGGGAGAGCAGAGACAGGGCTACAAAAACATGGCCTGCTCTCATGTGACCCTAGCTATCTAAGTTCTATATTCTGGGAGCCTCTTCCCAGAAAAAGCCAAAGAGGTTACCAGACCCCTGGGCTGGCACCTCTGTCTCCTGGTACCTGGGCCCTCTCCAAAGCTTCTATATTGTCTCAGTCTCTGTGGCACCCTCCTCCCACCTGTCTCAGGGTCTCCCCATCTAGTGTCACTGCCTATTCCCAGCTCTCCTTGGCCCTCTGTCGAGGGGAAAAACCTGGGCACCAGGTAGAGGATGCTGGACTGCTTGCAGCCCCCATCCCACTCATTTTGCTCTGCACTCTGGTCAGGCACAGCATGGGGTCTAAGCACCCATCCTTCGGCCAGAGGAGGCTCAGACCCTGGAAGGGTGCAAGCAAAGTGAGGCAGGGGCACTGCCCAGACTGCCCGTCCTTCCTTCCTTCCCTCCCTCCCTTTCTTCCTCCCTCACTCCCTTCCCCCTTCCCTCCCTTCTCTCCCCCCGCCCCCTTTTTTTCTTTCCTTCCTTTCTTACTAGAAATTGGACCAAGGGACACTTAACCACTGAGCCCCATCCCCAGCCCTTTTTATCTTTTTATTTAGAGACAGGGTCTCACTAAATTGCTTAGGGCCTCCCTTAGTTGCAGAGGCCAGCCCCAAACTTTTGATCCTCCTGCCTCAGCTAGCTGAGCCACAGGTGTGTGCCACTGCACCTGGCTAACTCTTTATATTTCTGAATATAGTTTCTCACCTGTAAAACAGGGGCAAGGCCTCCATCCCTGTTCATGTGGCAGTGAGGATTCAAGAAAATCCTGTGGAGTCAAGGATACCCATGTCCTTACCAGAGCCTAATTCTGGGGTACAGACATGACAATTTCAGAAACTCCACTCACACAGATCATTTTAAGGACAATTTTTTAAAAGTTTGTTTTAGATATGGATAGATCTTTATTTTATTCATTTATTCGTATGTGGTGCTTAGAATCGAACCTAGTGCCTCACATATGCTAGGCAAGTGCTCTACCACTGGGGCACAACTCCAGCCCTAAGGATGATTTTTGATGCAATTTTTTTCTAATAAATTTTTGGGGTTATTGGGGGTTGAGCACAGGGCTATGGGCATTCTAGGCAAATACTTAACCACTGAGCTGCATCCCCAGCCCTTTTTATTTTTTATTTTTCATTTTAAGATAGGGTCTTGCCAGGTTTCTGAGGTTGGTCTTGAATTTGCAATCCTTTCACCTTGACTTTTGGAACTGCTGGGATTACAGGCATGCACCACCATGCCTGGCTCTAATTTTAATTTGGTTTGGTTTGGTTTGGTACTGGAGATTAAACCCAGGAGCACTTAACCACTGAACCACATCCTCAGTCCTTTCAAATATATTTTATTTAGATGCCAAGCATGGTAGCCCATTCCTGTAATCCCAGAGGCTCCAGAGACTGACGCAGGAGAATCATGAGTTCAAAGCCAGCCTCAGCAACTTAGTGTGGCCCTAAGTAACACAGTGAGACCCTGTCTCTAAATAAAATATAGAAAAGGCTGGGGATGTGACTGAGTGGTTGAGTGCCCTTGAGTTCAATCCCTGGTATGTAGAAATAAATAAATAAATAAATAAATAAATAAATAAATAAATAAATGATTTATTTAGAGACAGGGTCTTGTTAAATTGTTTATGGCCTCACTATGTTGCTGAGACTGGCTTTGAACTTGTAATCCTCCTGCCTCAGCCTCCCAAGCTGCTGGGATTACAAGTGTGTACCACCGTTCCTAGCTCTAATTTTAATTTTTAAGGTAAAGTTACAATTTAAAAATGTTAATGGTTGATCAGAAATTTTGGATTTATTTTAAGTCCTGCTTTTCTTTTTTAATGGACTCTAATATTCATTAGAATATTTCTAATGAAATATTCTATCATTTTCTAGGCCTTGACCTAACTCCATCCTAATGACACGCTTTTAGGGGGACCCCTAAGACTACAAAGTAACTTTTTTGGTTTTGTTTTTGGATGCTGAAAATCAAAGCCAGGGCTTCCAGCATGCTGAGAGCACACTTTACCAATAAGCTACAGCCCCAGGACCACAGTGACTTTTTTATCTGTAAAAAGTGATGAAAAATAACACTTCAACGTCCTTTTCCTCTCACCAAAGTGTTTTGTTTTGTTTTGTGTCCCAGGCAACATTCCAATCTAGAGAACCATAGAGAAAGAGGTCTACACTCACAGATAAACAGTTGAGAGCCAGGCCTGGTGGGCCACACCTGTAATTCCCGTCTCTCTGGATTCTGAGGCAAAAGGATCTCAAGTTCAAGGCCAGTCTCAGCAATTCAGCAAGGCATAAAGCAATGTAGCAAGATCCTGTCTTAAAATAAAAAAAATAAAAAGGGCTCAGAGGTAAAGTGCCCCTGGGCTCAATCCCCAGTACCAAAAACAAACAAAAAACAGGGAAGCATTTCTTATTCATCCATTCATTCAACAAAATGATCCTGAGTGCTACCGTGTGCCCAGGAGTCCTGCCCTCTCCTGAGCTCAGATACCTGTTGCTTCCCCACAATGGAGGCCAGAAGGACTGGGCTCCGAGTTCCATTCAAAATGATGAAGAAAGGAGTGGAGAAGAGCACGTGGGGAAGGATTAATTAAAAGGAAAAAAGTCACGTGGGATTTTTCGGACACAATGAGGTGGGGGAAAACACACACACACACACACACACACACACACACACACACACACACACACACACACACACATACACACGCGCGCGCGCGCGCGCTGACAATACCCTATGGCAATCACCTTGTGGTTTGCATGTCTGTGTATGCAAATGTCTGCAGCCCCTCCTCCCAGTCAGTGGTTCTGAGGCTCCCAGTGTGTGGAGATCCACAGGGCACCGTGGCGCTCACTAGCGCCCTCTGGAGGCAGACGGCGCGCGGGCCTTGCTCAAACCCTCCACCTACTCCTCGCCGCCCGGCATCCCCGGGAAGTGTCTGCTCCGGAAGGCTCCGCTCCTGTCTCTAACTTGCTGCCTACATCTCAGCCTCGTGGCGCTTGCTTTCTCCACGCCCTGTCGCTGTGCTTCATGGTAGTACCGAATCCTGTTGTGGAAGTTATAGATGTGCAGTTCATTCTGTCTGCTTTGTGTAATGTCTGTTTTCCCACCAGAGTGGGGATGCCTTGAGGGTAGGGACTAAGCTGCACCAGCGCTGGCGTTAAGCGCATGTTTTCCACGACACACGCTGTGAGTTCATGCACAACTGTGTGGGCTTGGCTTTCTGAGCCTCATGCTGTAACTATAAGAGGGACAATGTGAGCCTCTCTGCCATGGATAGAGACGTTAATGGAGCTCTCTGGAGATGCGTTATCTTTTTCCTAGCGCCTGATACATTATAGGTTATTTAACACTTAAAAGTACACGTTTTGCGGGGGTTGTGGTTGTGGCTCAGTGGTGAAGTGCTTGCCTAGCATGTGTGAGGCCCTGGGTTCTAGCCTCAACACCACATAAAATTAAATAAAATAAAGGTATTGTGTCCTTCTGCAACTAAAAAAAATTTTTTTAATTAAAAAAATAAAAATAAAAAAGTACGGGTTTGGACTGGGGGCAAGTGGGAGAGCACCTACTTAGCCACTTGGTTCAATCAGGCCTCGATTCAACCATCCCCAGTACGGAAAACAAAAAAAAAAATTTGTTGTTTCTTTTTGTGATACTGGGGACTGAACCCAGGGGCACTCTATCGCTGAGTTGTGTCCCCAGCCCTTTTATTTGATTTTATTTTGAGAAAGGATCTTACTAACTTGCCGAGGCTGGCCTCGAACTTTCAGTCTTCCGTCTTCAGCCTCCCAATTGCTGTCAGTGGCACCGGATAAAGTATAGTTTTATTTACGTAAAATAACACATGTAGAAGGTCTGTCTAGTTAATAAACAGTTCTTCAGTGCTCAGTATGACTTCAGAGTGCCTTGCAAACGTTCTATCTTGTGTGGCAAATACTATTTTTTCTTCAACCCAGTGGTGCTTTTACCACTCTGACACATCCCTGGCCTTTTTCATTTACGTATGTATTTTTATTTATTTATTTATTTATTTTTGACCCAGGGACTAGCTCAGTTGTGGAGGCTGGTCTCTATATTAAAATACTCTTGCTTCATGCTGGATTGGGTGGCTCATGCCTGGGAGGCTGAGGCAGGAGGATTACAAGTTTGAAGCCAACCACCCTGTTTCAAATCAAATCAAATAAAATAATAAGAAGGCCTGGGGATGTTGCCCGTACACCATGGGATTTTAAAACAAGTCCCAGGCAATAGTCTAATCTGAAAAGCTGGAAGGGGAGGTCTACCTCTCCTCCAAAGAAAGAGAGACTGAGAGAAAAAACATTTCTCGCTTATTCATTCACTCATTCAACAACACCCAAAGAGGCAGCCTCTGGGGCAGCTTCTTTCCTGGGTACCCCTACTTCTGGTCTCTGGGCCCTGTGGATGAGTTACATGAGAGATGTGGCTGGGCTGCTGTGGTTGTGACAGATGACATGGTAGATGGGTAGGAAACAGGATTTGTGTCTTATCCTAAAGGCCATGGACTCTGAACAGGCATCCAGCTTGAGTTGGGACTCCCTTGGGTTGAGCAGCCCGTGGAGTGTGCAGGAAGGGGGAGTCCCACAAGCAGAGGAGCCTGCCCTGAGGATTTGGGTTGAACCATCCACTGGAGGAGCTCCTGTCACACTGTACCAGGGATTGAACCCAGGGGCACTTAACCACTGAGCCACCTCCCCAGCCCTTTTTATTTTTTATTTTGAGACAGGGTCTCATGAAGTTGCTGAGGCTGGCCTTGAACTTGGGATCCTCCTGCTTCAGCCTCCTAAGTCACCGGGATTACAGGCATGCGCCACTGGGTCCAGCTCCCCACTGTACATTTTCAACTACCTTGAGAGCTAGGATAGATCTCACTTACAGATAAGGAAAGGGCTGTGTAACTTGTCCAAGGTCCCAAGCTAGCAGGGAGTGGACTGGAGCCCGAGCCACCTCACTGTCCTGCACACCTACCATCTACATAATTACCCAAGCCAAGGTACCATGCTGCATCTAATCCATCCCCATGGTGCAGCCTTGGCCACAGCAGCACTAGGAGCCTATTACTGTGTGTGCGGTGCACTGTTCTTAGGAGGCGCTGGGGTCTCCCTGAGACAGGAATGGCTGAGTCGCTCCTCTGTAGAGAGCCCTCCATGGCCCCCAATGGCTCTCAGCACCATTCTCAAACTGCGCTAAGGAAGCCCCTGAGCGAGCATGGCCTGTCTTCTAGGCCAGCAATGGCACATAATGGTTAGTGCTTAAATAATATTTTGTTAGAAAAACCAATATGGAGTCAAATGTAAGGCTTGCATAAATGTTTACTATAGAGTTATGTCTTGCTTGCTTTCTGCACTGTTGAGGGTGGAACCCAGGGCCACAAACTCATGCTAAGTAGGTGCTCTACCACTGAGCTAGAGTCATGTCTTTAAATTCCTTTCAAATTCTCAGTGAACCACTTTGCCTTCTCCCCACTCCCTAGCCCATGGTACCTCTAGATTGTTCCAGCTGGGTTCCAGTGAGTATGTTTGAGAATTCTATTTGTACAGGAAAACCCAGCTTCCTGGCCCAATGGGTGAGATCATTCATCCAGGCTCTTCCCTCTGTTCTAGAATATTCTAGTCCCCTCTTCCTTCTAGTCCATTTGACAGCCTCTTTTTTGTGGTGCTGGGGATTGAACCCAGGGCTTTATGCATGCGAGGCAAGCACTCTACCAACTGAGCTATAACCCCAGCCCCTGACAGCCACTTTTGAAGTATACCCCAGGTTGACTCAAAGAGGTTTCTATATCACAGTACTTCCTGGGTCAGGATTTACAGGAGGACCTTGAATATAGGTACCAATCATCCCTGGTGCCCAGAACCACTCCAAGTATGTGATAGGACCTCATATCTTGGATGTCTTAATGTAGACCCTCAAACGCCTGGACTCACGTGGAGGACATCTAGAGCTGATTCCTGTGTGGTCTGTAGGGGCCAGTATGGGCCCCAGGCTTGCTGAGCCACAGTTGGGCCCAGATCTTGCCAGCCAGAGACCATTTTCCAAGGAGCCAGCCCTGAGGGAGGAGGTGAAGGCAGGCCCATCCTCTACCCTGATGCCTCCCAGGATACTTGCACTTCTTCCCACAGTAAGCCAGGGACACCCTCGCCTCTTACACCAGGCCCAGCTGTGCCCACACTTCATCCACCCTCCTCACTGTCCTTCCTCGGTGGCAGCCCCACCCAGTCTGTGCCAGCCTTTTTTCCAGAAAACGATCCTCTTTGGAGACTCTGAGGACCCACAATGCTCATCTCTCCAAAATTCTGACCCCTAATCATCCCTCCTTAACTAGCTCTGTCAGCTTGCTCACCCCAAATTGATGACATAACTGTTACCTTGGTAACAAGTACTTTGTGGGTGGGTGGGGGAATGGACTAGAGAAGGAAAGAAGGGTTTTGAACACTCTCAGAGGCATGCGGGGCAGGAAGGGCAGTGAGGACCATGACCCACTGACTACTGTCAGTCCTATCCCACCTCAAGGAGAAAAAAAACAGAAAAGAGGGGACGTCATCTTCCCTGGAGAGAGAGATTTTTTTCATTGAACAGAAGGAAACATCCACGACACCATTGTTGTCTCACACAAGAAGAGGTCTCCTGGGGAGCCTGGACTTTGTGGTGGGCGTGGGGGCCGTGAGGTTCAGGGGAGGAGGGTGCACACACCAAAGTCCATGTTGTTCCCCTCCAGGAAGCCCCAGGCAGAGAGAGGGAACAGCTCACCCAGGGTGTGTCAGGGACAGTGCCACAGGCAGTAGGAGGGCGGCTGTATGCCAGCAACCTGAGTGCCAGGGGCTGGTGGCAGCAGGGGGTGGGGGCCTCCCTCCAGCCCCTGGGGACCTGGCTGTCCCAGATGCCACCGCTGGGAAGTGTGTCAGGCACTTGCGTAAGAGCCTTCTGTATTTCCATAAAATCATAATTACAGCTGCCTGCCATGGGCCTTAGCTCATTAGAGTAGTGTCTGCCTCTGGGGCCCCAGGAGGGCCAGTGGGACTGGTAGAGAAGACAGGGATGAGGCCAGGACTCTCACTGTGCCCTCTGCCTCCCGCCCTGTGAGCTCGGGAAGATGTGAACCCAGGCTCTGCTCACAGCCAGGGCTGACTACTGCACCCTGGATGCCCGGTGCTGAAGCTAGCCACTCTTCCTTCAGCTAGGGCTGACCTTGATGACCCATGGAACAGAGGTCTAGCAGGGAGCAGTTGGGCTTGGAGGAGTTTCTGGGAGAAAAGATGTCAGTCCTCAAGAGAAGGAGAAGCAGTTCTTCACGTTAGAGAATCTCAAGCACTTGGAGTAGAGGGACAGCCCCTAAAGGTCATTCAGACCAGTAGTTCTTAATCTTTTGGGGATCTCGGATTCTCTGAAAAGCAGATGAAAGCTCTGAACTCTAAGAGACAGGTAAACCACCTGCTGTCCATTTTCTGCTCTTTCTCCCAGAAAATGTTTATTATCTCCTAAAACCTTACCCAGCTTCAAGGAGTTCATGATTCCCTTAAGCTCAGCCACAAAGTTAAGCATCCCCAGAAACAGCAATAATAATATCCATTTATTGCTGGGGTTGTGGCTCAGTGGTAGAGCTCTTGCCTAGCACATGTGAGGCACAGGGTTCAATCCTTGGCAAAATAAATAAATAAATAAACAAATAAATAAATAAAAATCCATTTATTGTATTCCTACTGGGTCCAGCTGTTTACATATATTCACTCATTTGATATCAAAAGAACACTAAGAGATATACCCTTATTGCCCCCCCCCACCTCTGGAACTGGAGATTTAACCCAGGGACACTTAAGCACTGAGCTGTATCTCCAGCCCTTTTTATTTATTTATTTTGAGACAGGGTCTCATTAATTTGCTTAGGTTTTCACTAAGTTGCTGAGTCTGGCTTTGAACTTGCAATCCTCCTCTCTCAGCCTCCCAAGTCACTGGGATCACAGGCCTGCTTCACTGTGCACCAGCCCCCACCCCCAACCCCATTTTTGTTTTTGTTTTTGAAACAGGGTCTCACTATGTTGTCCAGACTGGTTTAAACCTCCTGGGTTCAAGCAGTTCTCCTGCCTGGGCCACCAGAGTAGCAGGGACTACAGGCCCACGCCACTGTGCAGCTTTGCCCCTATTTTAATCCACCTCTTATTTCCACATACTCTAATCCAGCTCTGCCAATCTGAACAGAAGAAAACCAAAGTCCCTCCAGAGATGAACACTCTGCCCAAGGTCATAAAATAGGAAAAAGAGGTGAAGAACTCAGGTGAAGACATTGTGCGGGATACTGCACCCCACTCAGCCTTGAGGTCATCTGGTCCATCCCTCTGTCTCTTGGCACCCCAAGCTCAGTGAACATTCTCACTGGCTCAGCTCTCCTAGTAAAAGGCAAATAGTCCTTTGCCCATTTCTGAGCAAGCCCTTGTGCAGTGTGACTGCCCTTTCCCCTCGTGGAGTGCCTGGTCCTCTCTTAGCCTACACCTCATTTCTACCCTCCCAACCTGAGAGAGGACGGGGTCCTCCCTCCCCAGGAGAAGCGGGCCAGACTGCTGCTGCCATCTCTGAGCCACTGCAGTGGGAGTCGTCGGCACTGAGAGCAATGACTCAGACTTAGTTCATGAAAGACTGCTCTGAAACACAAAGGCTGCAGCCAGGAAGGACATCCAGAGGTCATAGGATCCAGCCCCCTGCCTTCTCCATGTTGGCCCCACCTCAGACTTCTAATGCTCAGACCAGATGGACCCAGGGCCCACCAACTTCCCTGGCTTTCTTTGGTTGCTGTTACCCCTGGTTCCCCTGGGAATTCTGTCCATGGATAGCCTCTTCTCCATAGGTTCTTCCATGGAATGCTAGGTTCCAAATAGTCAAGAAAAGTGAGGGAAGGAAGTCATTTTTCTTCTTCCTGCCTCACAGAAAGTAATGGGAAGGTACAAATTTCCCAAAAGAAAAGGGGGAAGGAAAAAGAAAAAAAAAAAAAAAAAAAAGAACTCTCCGTGGCTGTCTTGGCTGGGCTGAGTGCCATCCTGCAAGCTGCCAGCATGCTCCAGCAACGAGGTTACAATGGTGCAGCTACCATCTTGCAGATAAAGGAATCAAGGCTCTAAAGGATTTTATTACCTGCCTCAGCACACACCCTCAGTGACTCTACAGGGATTGGATCCAGAGGAACCCCAAACCCCATCTCTTTGGGATGGGGGAGAGGGGTATCTCCACAGGAAGTCTCCAGACCAAGAAAAGCCCCTGATTGTTTCAGCCTGGGACACAGCCTGATGACCCCATCTTAGGTGCTCCAAGCACTGTAAGCTGAGCTGCCCAGGAAGGAGAAGTCAGGCTGGCCTGAGCAGGGCAAGGAGGGGTGAGATTCTTAGGAGGCTGGTACTGAGTGGGCCTCTGGGGAGACTGGTTTGAGGAATGAGCTCAGGGTTCATGGGCTCCACCCCAGCTCCTTTCAGGGAAGGTGAAAATCAGAGGGAGTCTGCAGATGCGGTGGATCTGAAGGGGGAGGGGACCAATCCCCCATAGCCGCAAACCCTCACATCCGCCCTTGTCCCACTTATGCTAAAGACAAAAAAACAAAAACCGAAAACCCCTCTATTCCTAGAGGCAGTACCCTTAGCAATACTCCAATGGTGAGCTCATCCTTGAGAGGACAGTCATCAAGCGGATGACTGAGGGTGGAGAAGCAGTCAGCACCTGTTCTTCAGGGGTTGTATAAAGGCAGGACCACTGAGTACTATCCCTCCTCTTGCCATCCTCGGCAGAAGGGGAGGCAGACTTCAACCCAGAAGCCTCTCCACCCACACCGAGGGAAGGGATACCTGCAACACCAACTGTCTCTCTCTTGGACAGGCCAAGAGATGAAGCTGGACCTATTAGTGGAAGGGGCAGAATAAAAGCAGGGCTGGAGGTGAGGGAGTACTTGGGAAGATCGTCCCGGGGAATCAGTGTACCCTGGAAACATCTTCAGACTAAGCAGGGAATGGATGCTTTGGAAAATGAAGACCACTTCCCCCATGGTCCCTATTCCTGATCTAACCCCAGTCTTGGTGGGATCTTAGGAGGATGCCCCTTAGAGAGGTTTGGGGACTTTAGGTATGAGGACTGAGAGAACCCTTCCCTGCTGAAGTCCAGACACCAAGACTGGAAAGGCTTATAGTTGTCTAGCTCTCCATCCACAAGGATTGTCTGGCCTAGCTTTTGGCCCATTAAGCGGTCTTTTCTCTGCTTCAGAAAACCTCTAGTCATGGTCCAGGGGTATGTATATTTGAAAACAGCCTCTCCAGGGGAGAGAGGGACCCAGTTAATGAGGAGGACGGATCCTCAGTCTTCCTTCACCAGTGCATCTTCTGATCTGCGCTATCAGGAAGTCCTTACTTCGATCTCATGCTCAGCCATCTTGCTGCAGCTCCAACTCATTTCTATTTCTGCAACCCCATCCAGACTACTATGATCATTCCAGACTTCCTTCAATCTTGTCACGCCCCCATCCCAGGTTTTTCAGTGTAAAACTACCTCCTGTACTTCTTTACCCTTCAAGCCCCTCCCCAGGATGTCAAGCTCCACCCCATCGTGTCGAGCCCCCCCAACACTCCACCCAGCTCGCCCTCCTGGCCACCAAGGCAACCAATAGCTGAGAAGCTTGATTTGCATAGCGGCGCGGGGGAGTGGCGGAGAGAAGGGGGAGGGACCAAGCGACCTCCTAAATCAAAGTTGGGAGGCGAGGACTGGGCGGAGGGGCCTCCGGGTGCCCGGCTGGGGCCGGCGGGGGGAGGGGTGGGGGATGGGGGGCGGGCGCATAGGACAGCGGAGCGGGCCGGACTCGGACAGCTCCATCTCTCCCTCGTTCGACTCATTCTTGCATCCCCACTTCCCTCCTCCCTTCGCTGCGAGCAGCATCCTCTGCAGACCCTCGGTCCTCGCCACTGGGGTCGTCCCGCTTCCTCTGCTGGGTGTAACTGCCTCCCCCTCCCCCGCCGCCCCGGCAACTTTCTCCGTCCGCGCCCGGGGGTGGGGGGCTGCTTTGCCTGGGAGGGTTTTTCCCGGGGTTCATTGGGGGACAGTCTCTGGAGAAGGGCTTCAGAGTCCCAGAGAGACGCCTGCCACCCACAGCCTACGCCCGGCTGGCCTGCCGTCGGGTCTCAGCACCCTCTCTGCCCCTGTCCCCTAACCATGACCGAAATGAGCGAGAAGGAGAACGAGCCGGATGACGCGGCCACCCACACCCCTGCGGGAACCGTCTCCACCCTCCAGGAAACCAAGGTAATTCAGGGGGCGCGAGGCCTGGACCCCGCCGCGGTACCCCTAGCCCGGGCGCCCTCCTCACCGCGCGCTCCTCTCCGTGGGTTCGGGCGCTTTGGGGTCAACGTAGCTACCCTGGCCCGCGTGATCCTAAGACTGCACGCCGCCACACGCGGGGAGGAGTGGGTTTGAGAAGAGGGGACTCAAGGAGTCCCCAGTCACACGACCAGGACGCGCCAGTGCGCTCGAGATGAGCGGCCGCGCTCTCGCTAGCTCCTGGGAGGTTGTAACTCGGCATTGTTGGAGGGAATCGGCGCAGCGAAGGCGCAGGGAGTGTGTAGCGGTGTGTAGCCGTGCGGCCAGTGTGCGCGCGCGTGTGTGCGTGCGAGGCGCACCCCCTCCCGTGGCGGCCAGGTCTGTCTGCAGTTCAGTCTTGTCTCTCTTTGCCCGTATCTCTCTGAAATATCTCTACAACTGTCTGTGTGTATATTGGTGTCGTCTCGGTGCGAATCTCCCGGTTTTTCTCGGTGTCCCTCTACGGGTTTATATGAGTCTCTGGGCGTCTCTCTCTGCCCCACAGCAATCTTGCATTCATTCCCCTCTCCCAGCCGGGTTAGACTCGGGGACCAGAGACCGCAACCCGGGATGCGCATCTTCCGAGACCGCGCTGGGGGCTGCGGCAGCTCAGATGTCCATTGCAGACAGGACCCCCCTGAATGTCGCGTCTCCAGGAACTGCAAGAGAAGCAACCTCACCTCCCACCCCGGGACTGGGCCTAAGGGATGGGGGCGGGCTGAAGCAAAAGAAGTCTTTGTAATTAATGAATGTCATAATTAACCCTAATTGTGTATGATTGTTACTCCTGCGAGAGTCACAATGAATAAATTATTCCCCAGTGAAGGCAGGCGGAGCCCAGATTCCTGGCACTCAAAGGGGTGGGGGAAGGCCATCCCTCACTTTCAACCTCCTCACCTCTAATCTGTCTGCTCCCTCCCCAAATTCTAGGTGCTCAAGAAATTCTGCAGGAAGCAACCTGAGCGGGCCTGGGGATGGGGAGGGAGCCAGGCGCTGTGCCCAGGGTGCCCCCTGTCCCTCCCCAGACTTCAGGTCAAGGCCTCATTCCCTCTCCCTTGCACCTGGTGTTTTGTTTCCATCCTGCTCTGGTTACCTGAGGAGAAGGGGTACAGTGAAGACCAGAAATGGGTGGGTCTTGGGCTTCCTGATATCACTAGCTAATCTGTGACTCTTCCCACTGTCCCTCTTCCTCCTCACCCCATCTTGACCACCCCTCAGAATAGGAGGTTAATTCAAGGTCAAAGTCATCAAGAGAGTGAAGGGATGATGGTGAATAGGGTGGAGTCTCACTGAGGTACCCCAGGTAGCTCCCCATCCCTGGACTAGGGGACCCAAGGGGTATCCATAGCCAAATGTTCAGATGCACACCTGACCTTCTCCTGCCTCCTGAAAATGAGCCTCTTGCCTCTGGGACCACAAAGTTAAGTCTGCCTTTGAAATCTAAGTCTATCCAGGGAAAGGAATGAGGTGGCGGGGTGGGAGAATGTTTCTTGGAATATTTGTGCCAGCTTCTGTTAGGCTGAGTCCCAGGTCAGAGCCCCACCTGAGTTCCAACTCCCCGACCTACTCAGCTGCCCTCTAATCACCCTGGCAGACATAAATGGTCCTCTGCTTGCTTCCCAGGGACCTCCCTCCCAAGGCTTCCCATGCCAAGGCCTGTCTGTCCAACCCCCACCTCAGGAGCTCCCCAGGGCAGGTCGAGCCTGGGCAGTGCTGCCTCAGCAATCCAGCATGCTGCAAGCTCAGCTGTGTGAGGAGGGGGAGGTTAGGGCCTGGCAGATCTCTACCACCCTGCCTCCCAGCCCAAGGACCCTCCAATGTCATCACCCTGGGTGTGAGCCAGGGAGGTCCAAGGGGCAGAGGAGAGAGATTCCGCATCTGACCTGGCTTTTCTGTGCCAGTTCAATTGAAGCCCTGATCTTTTCCCCTATTCAGCCTTAAGAAGGGCTCAGAAGTGGCAACAGCTGGGCTGTGAGGGATCAGGGGCTCTTCCACATGGCAGAGAGAGAACTCAGGGACCTTGCAACCTCTCTTCAACCCCTAGCTCACCTGACGCAAAGAAGTTTGTGTTTTGAGACTGTGGAGATGGGGAGATGGAAGAAAAGGGAGCTGGCAGCAGCCCACCCAATTCAGTGTGAGGCAGGTACAACAGGGGACCTGGTACTCTTCAGGCAGCGAAGCCAACATTCCAGGCTTTCTCATCAGTCTGGTGCCCCCTGGACATTTCTTGCCAGTGGAGTCCAACCTTCTGTTTACCCGAAGCCTGAGTCTCAGCCCTGTACCTATTCAGGGAGCCTCTTAAAGGGCTGACCTCCTCTCTGGGACCCCATCTCACCCTGACACACTAGGTCTGCTATTCATCCCCCTTTGGTGTGCCATCCCTGGGAGGATCCCTCTGTGCCAGCTCTGCCATCTGAACCAGCTTGTTCCGTGTCTACCATCACCCACTGCCAGCTACCTGCCTACCTTTTCAGGAAATGCTGTGAGAAATTGAGGAAAGAAGGGGCCTCAAGGAAGGGGTCAGGTGGGGAAGGAAAGAGGCAGGTCAGGCCATGACTCTGGGAGGGGGTTCAGAAGAACAGATCTTATAATTCAGACTCCAAGCCAGACAAGTCCAGATGCACTGAGTGAAAATAGAATCTGGGTGGTCCGACTTGCCAGGGTACGTGGCAACTTTCCGCATGCTGAGGAATGGGTCCCAGGGCAGTGAAACCACAAAAAAAGATAGCTATTGGGAGGCAGGCATGGTGACACTTACCTATAGTCCTGGGAACTTGGAAGGCTGAGGCAGGAGGATCACAAATTTTAGGCCAGCCTCAGTAACTTAATGAGACCTTGTCTCAAAAAGAGCTAGGGGGCTGGGGAGATAGCTCAGTTAGTAGAGTGCTTGCCTTGTAAGCACAAGGCCCTGGGTTCAATCTTGTAAGCACGAGGGCCTGGATTCAATCCCTGGTACTGCAAAAAAAAAAAAAAAAAAAAAAAAAAAAAAAAAAAAAAAAAAAGATCTAGGGATGGGACTTGGTGGTAGAGCATCCCTAGCTTCAATCCCCAGTGCCAGAGTGGGGAGAAATTGCTGATGGGAAGATGGGGCAAGGTTCTTGCAGAAGCTGGGAGTCCCAGGAGCGGGATCACCTGGTCTAGTAAAGTCAAAATGAGGTCTGAGTAGCCAAGCCAAATGTCTGGAGTAGATGGGCATCAAGCCATTTGGCAAAGGTGTCTCCATCTTGCCCTCTGGTCACAGCCTTTGGCACCTGCCAACCACCCCAGGTGGCATGTTGTTCCTTCCTACTTCTCTACCCTCCTGGGATCTGTGGCCTACAATGGTGTCAGGGAGTCAGTGGCAAAGTCCAGGCTGCCCTAGTGCTGGGGAACATTGTGTTCCAGAGGCCCCTGGTACCCTGCAGAGGTGACTGTTGGCACTGAGACTGGAGTGGGGAGTATCAGGAAAGGACACAGGCAGGAGAGTGGGAACTTGAAATCTCACCCCACAGGCTCACGGTTTTGAGAAGGGGAAAATGATCGATGACTTCATGTATCGTAAGGGCTTATGTATCTAAAAGGGAGTAGCTCTTGCTGGAGCCAAGGAAGGAGAAAGGGCTGATAGGCAGAAGTTACAGGGAGCAGGTTTCAGCTCTATATAGGGAAGCACTTTCCAGTGATTGCAGCTGCCCAAAGATGGAGCAACTGTCCCAAGAGAGGTTGTACTTCCTATCCCAGGAGGTGACCAACAGTGAGACAGTGTTCAGACAGGATGTGGCCAGAGCATTACAGTATGATGGGTGGGGACTGCTCTAGGTAGCTAGGTCTTCAGGTCCCATCTACCCCTAAATTCCTTAGTTGACCTGGTGGATAAGCCCATCGCACAGCTGAGGGCAGGTTTGGGAGCCAAGGTAGGACCCAGAGAAGCAGGATGCTCCTGGGCACTAGGGCTCTGCACAGAGCCACGGTTAGGTCCTGACTCTGCTACTCACCAGGTGAGGACTTACAGGCAAGTGATTTAACCCCATTGAGCCTTAGTTCCTTATCTGAAAGAGGGACAAAAATTGTCACTACCTCAGAGGGTAGCATCAGGATTAATGAGATGCTGCATAAATAAGTGCTACCTTGATTCCAGTGATCCGAGAGTAGCAGCCCCTTGTAGGCAAGTTTCTGGGTCAGTGGGTTGGTTTGGCCCCTGAATTTTGTATTGCCCAAAGTGTGTCTAGTCTCCTCTTGGTTGGGAAGAAACTGAGGCTCAGAGAAAGGAAGTAAAGTGACTGCCTTCAGGCAGCAGGTGTCGATTTTTTTTCCCCTGGTACCAGGGATTGAACCCAGCAGCACTTAGCCACTGACCCCCATCTGCAGCCCTTTTCCTTTTTTTATTTTGAGACAGGGTTTCACTAAGCTGCTGAGGCTGGCTTTGAACTTGCACTCCTCCTGCCGCAGCCTCCGGAGCTGCTGGTACTATGGGCATGTGCCACGCCCAGCTCTAGTTTTGTTTTATTCCCAGCACATCTCCTAGTTTTGCCTCCATGTATTCTATGCCTGAGGTCCCTGGACAGAACAGTAGAAGCTTCATCTGCTTCTTGAGGCCCATCAGGGCCAACAGAGCCACACTTAGACCCGGATGGCCCACAACCTGACCTAGGCTGTGTATTGTATTCTAATTCATTATCTCTCTGGCCTTCCACCTCTGCTCCAATGCCCAGGCACCAGGGGCCTGGGGCCGAACTTCTCATAGATGCACAAAGAAGTCCACAGTGCTGTCCAGGAAGTTAGGTTTGGAAGGAGCTAAGCAATTCAGTGTGCCAGACATCCCTGGGCTCTGGACTCCCAGCTGGCACACCAGGACCAGCCTTGTGCCCAAACATCTCCCTCTGCTTCCCACTCTGTCTTGCTGCGGGCTGGCCTCCTGGAGGATGGAGGGGCCATCACTTCCATCCCTTTGGCACAGTTGCCAGGCAGGCAGGCAGCCACAGCACACAGGCTGCCTGGCATGCCAGCTGGGAACCCTGGCCAAGTCTTCCTGTCTGGAGTCAGGCCTATGGCCCCCTTTTTCATTGCTGGTGGAAAGGATTGGGCAGTGGTAAGGTGGCTTTCAACAGGATGGGAGCAGGCAAGGCTTTGGGTAGAGAGGTCTCCAGATCTTGCTCTGGGCAGACGCAATGAAGGTGTGTTCTGTTGAGCAGGGGAAGGAACTCTGGCCTCACTGCAGAATGGACCCTGCACTACAAACATGGGCTCCACTTAAGATCCCAGTCACGGGCTGCTGGGGATATAGCTCAGTTGGTAGAGTGCTTGCCTTGCAAGCACAAGGCCCTGGGTTCAAATCCCCAGCACCACCAAAAAAAAAAAAAAAAAGATCCCAGTCACTTGCTCATCATGTATTCAAATGAGGCACACTGGCTGACCACCCACTATGTGATGAGGCCCTGCGGGGGCATTCGAGGTGACAGTGCCTGCCCTCAAGGGCTTGACCCCTGAGGGGGTGAGAACTAGGTGACAGCAACCTGACCAGAGCTGTGATGTGTCCGTACTGTCGCAGGTGCAGTGGGAATGCAATTCCTGCAGATCTGGCTTCCCCAGGAGGACAAGCGGCCTTGGAAGGGTTTTGAAAAAATAAAGAGGGTGTTAACTGGATAAGGCAGAGAAGATGACAAATACATCAAAGTCCTGAGGCCTAAAGCATGGATGAGTTTGAGAATCCTTGTACACCTGGGCTGCAGCTGGAAGGCATGGGTGGGAAGGATGGGTTTGCCCAAGTTGCAGGACAGTCTCATGGTGAAGGCTTTGGACCGCCCTGAGGGGCCATGGACAGTCTTTGTCAGGGTCAAGGATTCCCTGTACTGAGTGGGGTATGGGTGGACACAAGGCGGAGTGCTGAGGTCCTGAGCCAGACTAGAGTTGTACCTTCCCAGTCTGAACTGAGCCAGGACTGAGGCAGGGATGGGGTGGCTGAGGAATTGGCTGAAGAGATGTGTTCAAGGGAGAATCAGTCTCTCCTCTCCTCAGCCTGCTGGAGAACACAGGTGGAAAACTGAGGAACCTGTGTATTTTGCTTGACCCCCAAAGAGTTTCTTGGTTTTGTTTTTGTTTTTTAACCGGAGTAAAGGGTACATCCATGTGATAAAATATTGTGACTATTAAAAAGAACGATGAAAAGAAAAACGGAAAACTCTTTCAAATCATTTCTGTCCAATTTCACATGACAGCCTAGGTTTTTCCCAAAAAGTGGAAAATATGGCAATACTGGGCCAGCCTTATGGACTAGCCTCAGTTGGGGAGACCAGCAGTGACTCCCTGGCCATCTGATCATCTACCACTGTTCCTGATTATATACCTGCTCCGCCAGAACTCCCATAAAGCTTCATAGAGGACCCTGTCTGGCTCCTGAGGAGGACTGGAGCTCAGGAGCCTCTCTTAGTGCTTGTTTTCCATCCCTGGCCCTCAGCCTCCACTGCTGCAGCAGGAGACACCCTGAAAGGGACCCTAGCAGGGGCTGCCTCCTCCAGCCTCCCACCCACAGCTTCCTCTTTCCCAGCTCCAGCGGTTCAAGCGCTCGCTCTCCCTCAAGACCATCCTCCGAAGTAAGAGCGTGGAGAACTTCTTTCTGCGCTCCGGTTCCGAGCTCAAGTGCCCGACTGAGGTGCTGCTGACACCCCCAACCCCACTACCCCCTCCTTCCCCACCACCTGCATCCACCGACAGGGGCCTGCCCACCCCAGCACCCTCCCCGTGCCAAATCCCACGCCCCCTGGCAGCACTCAAACCAGTGAGGCTGCACAGCTTCCAGGAGCATGTCTTCAAGCGAGCCAGCCCTTGTGAGCTGTGCCATCAGCTCATCGTGGGTAGGTGCCTGGGCCCTGAAGCCGATGGGGGAGGGGCTGGGTGGGCTTAGGGGAGTGGGCCATGGAACTGCCTGCTGGTGTGCTCCAGCTGTGCGGGACTCCTGTATACTAATGCCTCTCCCTGGGCAGATGTAAGCATCCCCAGGGACAGGGCTTTAGCTCAGTGGTGGAGAGCTCCCTACAAGACAGGGGGCCCTGGGTTCCATCCCCAGGTACACACACACCGCCCCCCCCACACACACACACATACACATCCAGGTACAAAAAGAGTAACTGAAATAACCATCTCTTCTAGCTTCCAGAGGCCCCAAAATCCGTGTGGTGGGGTTGGTCGGGTACTGTCTTCACTGACACCTCCACTCCAGTGCCACTCTACACCCCAGATGCTGCGCCCTGTGGCTGCTCCCCATGCCCTGCCCCCTTGTCCATGGGAATGTCACCTCTTGACCAACTTCCCTTGCTGAACCCAAATTCTTCCTAGGAAACTCTAAGCAGGCCTTGCGATGTAAGATGTGCAAAGTCAGCGTCCACCTCTGGTGCTCTGAGGAGATCTCCCACCAGCAATGCCCAGGCAAGACGGTGAGTGGGGATCATGTGTGGTGCCCCTGGGACTGCCCTGCAGGGTGGGTGAATGAACCCCTCAAGGCTGCTTCCTTCTGTGGAAGGGTCCCTGGGCTCAGGAAGGGCCAAGTTCTCCATGGGCTGTAACCTTCCCATACCTTTTCTCTGCCTCCTCTTGGCACAGTCCACCTCCTTCCGGCGCAACTTCAGCTCCCCACTCCTGGTGCATGAGCCACCACCAGCTTGTGCCATGAGCAGAGAGTCCCCACCCACTGGTGAGTGTCCCTTCCATCCCATGGCCCCTGCCTCTAGTGGTGTGATGACAAATCCACACATCTCTCAGACGGGCACCTGAGTCACATTGGCACTGCCAATTCTTGGCACTCTTACCACTTCCTTCTCTAGATGTTCTTGTCCTGATGTAGGCTTCATTCATTCATTCATCTAGCCTTCAGTCACTTTATTGAGCAACTATTAAGTACCAGGCACTGTGTTAGACATGAGACACAGCACTGGAAAAGATAGGGTTTATGGTCTAACAAAGGAGAGAGATAGAAATTAAATAGACAGTCTCACAAATCATTAATCAGTTCCCACTTGGGTGATTGAGTATCTTAAACAAGAAGGATAGGAGCCAGTGCAGTGGTGCAGGCTTGTAATCCCAGCAACTCTGGAGGCAGGAGGATAACAAATTCAAGGCCAGTCTTGGCAACTTAACTAGACCCTATCTGAAAAGAAAAAATAAAAAGAGCGGGAAATGTATCTTAGTGGTAGAACACTTGCCTGCCCAGCATGTATGAGGTCCTGGGTTTTGATGCACAGCACTGCTAAAAGAAAAAAAGAAAAAAAAAAAAAAAAAGCCAAAACCAAGACAAGGTAACGGGGGCCAGGAGTGAGAGCAGAAGACTGGACTCTAATGAGACTATGGGTTCCGGGCCTTGAAGTCCAATTTAGAGTAGTCTTTTGGATTTCCTCTAAGAGAAATAATTAACTATTTTTTTTCAGGAACTTTCTGGCTGCTGTAAGGGTTGGAGGGGCTGGGGCGGAAGCGGGAGGCCGAGACAATTGCCAGGAGTTTAGTAGTCTGAACCAGGCTGCAGGCAGTAGAGATGGAGAGACATGGTCAGATGCTAGGGATGCTGGGAGGTGGCATGAGGTGTGAAGTGACTGCAGGGCTGCAAGGTCTGTGAACAATCAAGGAAAGTCCAGATGTCTGCATGGACCCACGGGAAGACACCATGGGATAACCGTGGTAGCTGCCCCTGGGATGGCAAAGGCCAGGAAGGGGCAGGTGAGGGGAAGAAGGGAGCTCAGCCTGGAGCATGCTGAGTGGCTAGTCCCGGCCAGGCAGCCAGGGCTGGAGAGGCAGGCTGCAGGACAGAGCAAGGCCATGAGCTGGATGCCAGGCCTTGAGGGTGGATGCTTGGCAGGGACCAGTGGGAAGGTGGACCCGGTGTACGAGACCCTGCGCTATGGCACCTCCCTGGCACTGATGAACCGCTCCAGCTTCAGCAGCACGTCCGAGTCCCCCACACGGAGCTTGGTAATGCTGTGTGCTCAAGGGGAGCCTCAGGGGAAGGGGCGTCTGAGTGTGACAGTGGGCCCAGGGACTGAGCCCACCCCTTTCCCTGTCCCTAGAGTGAGAGGGATGAACTGACTGAAGATGGGGAAGGCAGCATCCGCAGCTCAGAGGAGGGGCCTGGTGACAGTGGTGAGTGAGGGTGGGAAGGAACCAGGGCAGGAGTGGGTGCAATGGGGGGGGGCCGCTGCAGACACCTCACACCCGGGCCCACCCTGGCATCTCCAGTATTCACAGCCCCAGCGGAGAATGAAGGGTCAGGACCAGAGGACAGGAGCCCTGGACAGCAGGTGAGCTCATGCTGCATGGCGCCTCCTTGGCTTTGGTCCACAGGTGGGTGGGAACAGGGTGAGTGGGGGAGTCACTACTCCCGCACTTGTCCTCAGTCCCCAGGATCAGGCAGTGTCAGGAGGAAAGGCACAGAGGCAGGGGGACTGCCTGCAGAGCAGGCAGGAGGATCTTCTCCTGATCACTGACCCAGGACCCACTGGGTCGCATATCACAGTCCCCAGAGTAAGTGGGGAGTGGGGGAAGCAAGGGTGTCGCCCACCCATCGCTGACCCGGAGCTTTTCCCACAGGCCCCCAAGGTCCCCCTGCGGAAGGATGTGGGGGCCATGCACTCCTATGTTGCACTCTACAAGTTTCTGCCCCAGGAGAACAATGACCTGGCTCTGCAGTAAGTCCTCTCTGTGGTCCAGCCCTACTGGGCAGAGGCAGGGCTCCCGTCTCAGGACCGCTCCCCACCTCGCTGAGCCTGGAACACAAGGATGAGGGGGACCTTCAAGAACCTTCTCCTTGTATACTTGAGGCTGTTGAGCCCAGACAGGAACTGAAGCTACCTGGGGTCCAAGAGTGATTGGTGCAATGTCCTGTCTCCTGCCCCCGTTCTGGGCTGTCTTGGAGAGAGCCTGCTGTACCAGGTTACAGTGTCCTCTGAGGGTATCAAAAGCCGCTCTTAAGCCAGGCATGGTGCACACTTGTAATCCCAGCGGCTCGGGAGGCTGAGACAGGAGGATTCCAAGTTCAAGACCATTCTCAGCAACTTAGTGAGACCCTGTCTCTAAATAAAATATTTAAGAAACAGGCTGGGGATGTGGCTTGGTGGTTAAGCACCCCTGGGTTCAATCCCTGGTTCCAAAGGAAAAATAAAAAACAAAAAAGCTGGTGCTGGGGAGATAGCTCAGTTGGCAGAGTGCTTGCCTTGCAAGTACAAGGCCCTGGGTTCAATCCCCAGCACTGAAAAAAAAAAAAAAAAAAAACCAAAAACTGTTCTCAGTTGAGATGGACGTGCAGGGTGTCCAGGCACCCCATGTGCTGCCCCAGTCTCTCCTCCTCAGGCCTGGAGATCGCATCATGCTGGTGGATGACTCTAATGAGGACTGGTGGAAGGTGACTTGGCAGGGTGGGGCATGGAGGGAGCCCTCATCCTCACTGGGAAGACCTCCCTTCCTCCAATCACTGACCCAAGCCAAGCCCAGGACCAAACTTTGGGCCTTGCCATGAGTTTGACCCTCTCCTCTTCAGCTTTGTCCCTCCGCCTACCTCATGCCCTTCCAGGCCCAGAAGCCATGCAGCTGGGGGTTGGAATAAAAAGAGAGCCCCAGATCTGGAGGGTGATGGCACTAGCTCTGAGTGGGAACTGGGTCTGGAGAAATCAGTTTGAGTCGGGGCTTGTGCTGGGGCTCAATGCCAACCTCATCCACAGGGCAAGATTGGTGACCGGGTTGGCTTCTTCCCAGCCAATTTTGTGCAGCGGGTGAGGCCAGGCGAGAATGTTTGGCGTTGCTGCCAGCCCTTCTCTGGGAACAAGGAACAGGGTTACATGAGCCTCAAGGAGAACCAGGTGAGCCTCTGGGGTCCTGACCTGGGCCCTGCAGGGAGTGTGGGAGAGAGGTGACAGGGCAGGGCTGAGTGCCCTGGAGGAGGATGCTTGCAGCCTGGCAGCAGGAGGGAAAGCAGGTTAGACGTGAAGGGGTGGCAAGGTCTTCCCATCATCCTCTGTTGTGGAATTCGGGCTGGTGGCCAACAGAGGCAGGGGCCTGAATGACATTAGAGGCAGTTGGGATAATGCAGGAGCACTGGACTAGAAGTCCAGAGGCTCAGGTTTGAATGCTGACAGCCTCTGGCTTGCTGGGTAACCTTGATTACCTCTTCTGTGAAATGGTGGTGGAATGGGGCACTGGACCAACTGATCTCCAGGGTCAGTGTGGAAGTGCTGCCTGGTATCCTCTGGGTCCTGATCTTGCAGCTAAGCCTGTACCCTCATGGGATCTGCTCCCATCAGCTCAGCTCAGGCTTCATCCACATCTGACACTAGTCCCATCATCCCCCCGGGTGGGTCCCCTGGGGACATCAGCAGGACTGGGGACAGGGCTGCAGGTGGTGCCAGGCCTCAGCTCTGTGTCTCCCGCTCAGATCTGTGTGGGTGTGGGCAGAAGCAAGGATGCTGATGGCTTCATCCGCGTCAGCAGCGGCAAGAAGCGGGGCTTGGTGCCAGCTGATGCCTTGACCGAGATCTGACAGGAGCCAAGAGAACCCAGATGTCACCCCTGGCCCTTGCTTCTGGCTGGGGAGGGGAGCAGGTGCCCTGGCCACATCCTTTCTCCCTCTGTCCCTCTCCTAGGCTCCACCCACCACAGCTTAGGAGCCTTCTACACTGAGGAGGGTTTTATATCTTGGGTGGGGTGCCCTGAGTGGGTTGATCTTCCTGGACTTGGGAGTGGGGAGGAGAAAGTGGGAAGAAATGAGGAAGCTGCAGGTAGGTCCACCCAGTGCCCTGGTACCCCCAGTCCAGTTGCCACACTGAGTCTTGCCCTGGGGAAGGTCCCTGGGGAATCCCCTGCTGCATCTCCAGGGAGTCTCCACTTGCCTACACCGCCTTTGCATGCCAGACCCCCCTCTGCTCACGGAGTCTTTGCTTGGGTCTATGTTGTGTCTGCCCCTTTGCCAGTGGGGTGGGGCCTCAGGAAGGGATTTTTCTGGATCCCTCAGCCCTCTATCTGGGTTGAGAGGGGATCCAGGGCCATGGGAGGGCCCTGAGTCCACTTCTTAGTCTTGCCAACTGTCACTCAGTCAATTCTCAGGAAAGTTCTGCAGGAATTTCTCCCATTACTTGAAACCCAAGCAACAGAGTGGGGGAGGGCTGAGGTCTAGGAAGTGTGTGACAAATCTGAGACTGTCCCCTCAAGTAGGACAATCACCACAAAGTCGCCTCAGCCTACATATGTCTACAGGAAGAGGGTGCCCAAGAGCAGTCTGGACACAAAAACAACTGAGAACAAGACTGGCTCATGCTTGGTCAATACACCCCACTTCACTGACAGGACTCCAAAAGCCCCAGTCACCAGTCAGAGAAACCTGGGATTGTCAGTTCCCGTTCCTGCAGGAGCCCCACCCTCAGGGCTGACCTTCCTTACCCCCTTTCCCTAAGGCTTTGCAGGGCACGGGGCTGGTGTTTTAGAAGTCCCTTTTCTGCCTGTGTCTGCTCCCTTGTCTTAGACACAGAACCCTAGGAGGAAGAAAGGTTAAGAGATAGACAAGAAAGACTGTCTTGACTGGGTGAGGTGGGGCACGCCTGTAATCCCAGTGGCTTGGGAAGCTGAGGCAGGAGGATCATGAGTTCAAAGCCAGCCTCTGCAAAAGTGAGGTGCTAAGCAACTCAGTAAGATCCTGTCTCTAAGTAAAATACAAAATAAGGCTGGAATGTGGCTCAGTGGTCGAGTGCCCCTGAGTTCAATCCCTGGTACCAAAAAAAAAAAAAAAAAAAAAAAAAAAAGGTCCTGTTTGGCCACCAGGAAAGGAAGGGAGTAGGAACCCCTGGGATGGACCCGGCATATACAGAGGATCTCCCCTTTGCAGGCTGTTTTTTTTTTTTTTTTTTTTTGTTGTTGTTTTTTTTCTGGTGCCAGCCCCTTCCCCCAAGCTCAGAGCCTCCTCTTGTGTCCTTGGTTGCCCCAGCCAATGCCACCCCCCATCCTGGGCACAGTCACACTCTCCATGCAGTGAGAGGGACACAGATTTTCCTACCCAGTGGACCCTGTCCCACTCTTCCCCCTGCAGAGGGGGCTCAAGCCACACTGCCCTGTTTGCTGCCACGAGGCCCCCCCCAGCAGTACCCCAGGGGCGGGCCCGATGCCCACTGTACACGAGGCTGCATGATGGGTCTGCTGGGGCATTGCTGAGCCCCAGGGCCCTAAGTAAATGTTTCTTGTCCCAGCCTGTCTGCTCTGGGTGTCTGATTGAGACAGAAAGGAAAGGGACAGGGAGTTGGGGTGGGACCTGAAGGTGGAAGAAGTCCTCGGCCTCTGAGCGGAGGGCGTTGGGGCTGGCACTAACAGGGCAGAGCCAGGCCTCCTCGCTTCCCTGCGCGCAGACAGCCCCAAAAGGGCGGGTCTGGGAGAGCCGAAAGAAGAAAAGGATGCGGAAGGGGCCGGAGGAGGGGAGAAACTGAGGTTTGGGCAAGCTGGAGGGAGAGGGTGGGGCGTGGTCACCTTCCGGTTAGCTGCGCACCTGAGTCGCGCAGGGGCAGAAGTACACCTCGCCGCGTCAGGACCATCAGGACCTCCAGGATGCGCTTCCCACTCAGAGATGCCCTCGTGACCCACCTACCCTGGCCTGAGAGGGCTCATCACGCATCGAAATCAGCCTTGCCCCGCAGCCCTCAAGACCGAGACAAAGACTCTGGCGACGGGGACAGTCACGGACATTGGGTCCCTGAGATGACTCAGCAGCGCCTTCATCATCCCGAGCCTGGTACCAGGGCTGATGGCGGTGCGCCCCTCCCGGAGCAGCCGGCCCGCCGCCCACCAGCTCTGGCGGAGCGGCCTCCTTCCCAGCTGCCTGCCCGGCAGCGTCACGGCCGTGGCGAATACGTCCAGGGCTATTTTTAGGCGGAGGCTAGCGCTAGCTAGCAAGAGGCAGGCTGCTGGGGTGCCAGGGCAATGCGGGTACTCCAGGCTGCAGAAGGGTGGGGGCTGCCCCTTCTGACAGCAACCTTCCTCCACCTGGATTTGAACCACAGCTCCTCCCGCCCCCTGAGCTAGGATGACCGGTAACACCAGACCTTGGGTCCCCTCCTTGAGCTTTCTTTGGGTAGTTTCACCCAGGGAAGGTTCTAGAAGTAAGAAGTCAGGGAAGGGAGGGCAGCCCTCTCCCTTCTTAGGATCCCTTGCCTTAGGAGTAGAAAAAGGGGTCATACTACGAGTTAGAAGGCTTAAAGAGAGAGGAATCACTTAGGCACGCAGGGGAGCCTGCCCGGAAAATCTTATCTAATTCTCTTGGTGACCCATCAAGTAAGGCAGTGCTGTCCCCTTTCCACAGATGAGGACACTGAGGCGTAGAGATGGTAAGTAGTTTATCCAAGCGCATACAGATTGCACAGTTCAATCCTGCCCTTTTCATACATGGAGAAACCGAGGTCCCGAGTAGGCTAATAATTTGTCCAGGGTCAACCAGCAAATCAGTGGTCAAGACCTTCCTAGAAAACATGTCTTTAGGGGCTGGAGATGTGGCTCAGTGATAAGAGTATTTGCCTAGCAAGCCTGAGGCCCTGCACTGAAAAAAGAAAAGAAAAGATGTCTTTCCTCCCGTTTAGCTCTTTCTCCTTCCTACGGAGTCCCTCAATGTTCTAAATCATCAAGATGGAAACAAAAATACTCTGGGATGCTGGACCAGGGGTTCGATAGTGAGTACCATGCAGTCTAGCTTTCTGTACACGGAGTGTCAGCCACCAGCAGGCAGCTGGTGTGGACCCCCTCCTCCCAGCCTGTTTGCAGCACTGCTGAACACAGCAGCTTTTTCGGGTGGCTGAGTCTCTGACAGCATGCTCACAGCCTAGGGGCTGGGAACAGCTGGTGTCCCCACCATAGCCTCTGCCCTCCTCTGTGCCTCCTCTTGAGGTTCTGGACCAGCAGCACCATTGGCCTGGGACAGAGGATGCCCAGGAAACCATTGGCAGTGTCAGCCACTATTTGGCTTGGCAGTCTCTGATCTACATGTACCCTTCCTCCCCCCACCTCTGCCTGAGCTTAATCTGGGTTTAGGTAATGGTTACCTGGATGCAAGGGAGTGGCAGAAAGTGGTGAGTGTCTCAGTCAGAGACAGGGAGGCCTAAAAGGGCAGAGAGGTGAATACTAGAGGTAGAGGAAGACATAGGACAAGCCCCTCCATGCAATCCCACCCATCTAGTGGCCCTCTCTCTGTGGCCCCTACACCTTCTTCAGCCTAGGCCAGCTGGGGGACCTGCTGAAAGTACAAGGAAGGCCATATACTTTTCCAGCCTTGACCCTCCTGTGTTTCGCAGGAGCCATCCTAGGTTGTTCCTACCTTAGCCTCAGAGACAGCACCAAGAAGGAGGCCAAAGCCTCCTTATCCCCCTTTACCTGCTCCTATACTCTGTGCTATACTCTGTGCCTCTGCAGATCCTACTCTGAATGACAGCCTCCCACGCTGGAGACTGCAGAGCTGAAATTAGAAGCAGAGCTAGGGTTTGGGCAATGCTGAGGTTGTGGGGAGTTAATGGCTCCTCTGGGTCTCAGTTTCCTCATCTAGAAAATGAGGGGTTGAAGCCAGACACAGTGGTGAACACCTGTAATCCCAGTGACTCAAGCCGAGGGAGGAGAATCACAAGTTTGAGACCAGCTTTAGCAATTTAGCAAGACTTTGTCTCAAAAATAAAGAATAATAAGAACTGGGGATGTGGTTCAGTAATAGAGTGTCCCTAGGTTCAATGTCCAGGACTGGGAAAAAAAAAAAAAAGAGTTTGGGCTTGCTCAGGGAGTTCATACCTGGGGGTCCATTAACCCCTTGAAAAAGTATACAAAATTATATGATGGGGACAGTGGTATGCTCTTGTGAGAAAGCATACCATCTGGGGATCAAGAAGCTTGGCATCAAACCCAGACCTTGCACATGCTAGAAAGACACTCCATCGCTGAGCTACATACCCAGCACTTTTTATTTTTTAATTTTTGAGACAGGGTCTTTCTGAGTTGCCTAGGTCCTTGCTAAATTGCTGAGGTTTGTCTCAAACTTGTAATCCTCTTGCTTCAGCCTCCTGAATTGCTGGGACTATAGGCATGTGCCACTGTGTTCTGCTGTCAGGATTATAGCCATGGGCATGAACCACTGTGTTCTGCTGCCAAGACATATTAAAACTTTTTTTTTTTTGGTACCAGGAATCAAATCCAGGGATGTTTAACCACTGAGCCACATCCCAAGCCTGTTTATTTTTTATTTTGAGACAGGGTCTCGCTAAATTGTCTAGGGCCTTTCTAAGGCTGTTTTTTTTTCTTTTTTTTTTTTTTAAATGTTTTAGTTGTAGATAGACACAATATCTTTTTATTTTATTTTATGTGGTGCTGAGGATAGAACCCAGTGCCTTGCACGTGGGAGGCAAGCACTCCACCACTGAGCTGCAGCCCTGGTCCCCTGAGGCTGGTTTTGAACTCATGATCCTCCTGCCTCAACCTCCCAAATTGCTGGAATTATGGGATTATGGGCATGTGACACCACGCCCAACTTAAAGTTGTATTTTTTCCACAAGGCTTCAGGATCTGGAAGAGATGGTTATTGCAGGGGTTCTTTCCCCCTTGAGGTTTTCTGAGAAGGGTTTGGAAGATCATGGTGGAAAAAGGTTACATCCAGGACTAGGGTGAGGTTCAGAAAGAAGTGAGGTGGGACTGGAGGTCAATGGTAGAGCACTTCCTTCCCTAGCATGCAGGAGAAAAAAAGGGATGAAACTCAAGGTTCCCCAAGAGGTAGCCTCCTCTACCCAATCAGTTCCTTCCCCCTCCACCTTCCAAAACACCCAACCAGAGAATCAACCGAAAACCCATGAGCCCTCAGCCTACACCCACAGCATCCTGCGAGGCAACAGCACCATCTTCTGGTCCAGGGCAGAACCAGTTCCTGGGTTACATCATTCTCTTCCTGGGATCCTGTCCTCTACTTCTGAAGAGGAGTTGGTTTGGGGTGGTTTCCAACAACCTTCCTCTCTGGTTCAGGCCTGGGAAGATGTTCTCACACCAAGCTGGGGACTTGGCCAAGACCCTTCCCTTTCTAGGTCTCAGCCTCTCCTCTTAGAATGGCAAAGGCTTAGAGCAAGTGCCCAGGGATAAAGCATGCACAGGCTGGTACAGTGAACATGGGAGTCCAGAAATCAGTGTTCCCTTTGCCGCAGGTTCTGGCGCGCATGGGTGGTGGTGGCGGGAGCGGGGAGATCTGGGCATTTCTGATCCTGCCTTGCCCTAACTCAATAATGAGAACACCGGAGACAGAGCTGAAGAACCCTGCCTTTCCCATTTGCATGCTGCTTTTTCCCATCTGCCCCATATAGTCCCTAAAGGGTGATGCCCTTAAGTGTTACCCAAGACAAGAGCTTCTCAGGAGGTGAGGGGAGGTAGGTAACCAGGAATAGTAAGGAGATGGCCCAAGTTGCCCAACTTTCTCCGTCTTCTCCAACCCAGAGCTCTTAACTGCACTCTATAACCTCCCATCCCCATCCCTGTATTGTCTGACTGACTCCTTCCACTAGACATCTGTCTCCTAAGCACCAAACCCTCAATAAATCCTAAATTCTTCTAGCCACTCTACCCACCCTGATTGGTTTATTCCTCTCATCACTTAACCTCCCAGCAAATTCTTTCCTGATAACTATGGGCCCTAAAGGAAAGGGGCAGATAGATACTGACCTTGACCTACCACCATGGCCAATTAGTCCTAAACAGAAGCATAGCAAATAACAATGGGCAGGAATTGAGTACTCATCCCTCGGGGTCTGGCTTTAACCTGTACAACTAGTCCCTGACGGTCAAAGCTGCATGTGCACAGCTTCCAATAATTATATCCTCATTGTACCCTATAAAACCAAACCCCCCTCTGTAACTGATGGTCATTTTCCCAACCGGAAAATGTGCCCTGGCAGTGCCTAAGTCCGCGAATGAATAAAAGCTTCTCTGAATCCATTGAGGTCTGCATCCCGTCCTTTTAAGCTTATACCCACCCTTTTCGACAGGGTCTCACTAGGTTGCTTAGAGCCTCAAGTTGCTGAGATCAACTGGCATGTACCATGTCACGTTTAGCTAACAGTTGTGTTCTTTTGGTTCCATGTATTGAACCCAAGGTCACTTAACCATATCCCCAGCCATTTTATTTTGAGACAGGATGTTGCAAAGTCTTTAAGGTTGGTCTTGAATTTGCAATTCTCCAGCCTCAGCATCCTGAGTTAAAGGGTAGTTTTGAGACTTTCTTCTAAGTTGACCCTATATGCCACTAAAGTAACTCTCATGGATGGAGGGGGTTTAAGTTTGACTTGAGGAAATGGCCCACATTCTAGGCTCTACTGTGGATCCAAATTGTGAAGATTTACTGAACAGCTAAAAACTTCACATGAAGCAGAGTAAACAGATAAAGCTTGTTTTTATTTCAAGGACTGAGACCACTATGTACAGACACAAGAGGGGAGCTTTATTTCTTGGTCTCTTCCTCCTTGGACAGAGTCTTGATGATCTCTTCCTTCTTGGCCTGTAGGCGTTCCTCACGGCGCTTGCGTGCCTCCTTGGTCTTAGACCTGCGGGCCTCAGCCTGGTCACTGGTAAGGGTAAAGAAAAAAGATGTGTCAGTTTTGGAAAAACAAGATGCTGGGGAGACAGAAGCACAGTCTCAGACTTCTAAACTTTTTGAGCTAGTAAGCCTGAGAAACAAGTTGCTGGGGCCCCCAAGAACCCTTGCTTCGATAAACCTACGTCCCCAACAATCATGGACAGGTGGTATGGGTATGTACAGAATGAAGGAGCCCACACCTCTAAGGCAATAGCTGTATTCCTGCATGTGAGTTAAGAGTCAGTCATCAGCACATTTTATCTCAGAAAAATCCTTACAATGAAGGTCATAAAATCTGCCCCTATGATACTAGGGGCAATTCTTCTTTTTGGTACTGGGGGGTGCTTTAATACTAAGCTACATCCCTAAGGTCCTTTTTGTTTTTAATTTTGAGACAGGGCCTTGCTAAGTTGCCAAGGTTGGCCTTGAATTTGTGATCCTCCTGAGTCACTGGGATTACAGGCATGTGCCACCACACTCAGCCTAAGGTTAATTCTTGAAGAAACTTACGCCAGGAGCTTCTTGCGGGCCTTATCTGCCTTCAACTTGTGGATGTGTTCCATGAGAATCCGCTTGTTTTTGAACACATTCCCCTTTACCTTCAGGTACAGGCTGTGATACCTGCAGGGTTGGGGAGCAGAAGGTTCAGAAGTTGGTCCCTATTAGTTTGTGGAGTTCCTTTTCTCCTTTCTATTGCTGCAGGGGCTACTTTCCCCAAACCAACATTTTTGTGCAGTTCCGAGACAGAAGAGCTTGTATGGAAAATAAATTCAATTCTTGGGTTATTCCGATGGCATATGGGAGAACAAAGAAAAACAGATCAGGGGAAAACTTACTATCAGACTCCCTCTCACTCTGTGAGAACTCTGCTTTTCTTTTCACTACAACAAATTCTACTCTTTCAAAGAATAAACCATCAAATGGCAAATGGGGCTTAGGTCAAACAGAGGAGCTTACATGTGACGGTCAATCTTCTTAGATTCACGGTATCTCCTGAGCAGCCTACGCAGAATCCGCATCCTCCTCATCCAGGTTACCTTCTCCGGCATTCGAGCATTAGCTGTGCCCTTTCGCTTACCTACGGGTAAGATGAGTTAGGAATCAGACATTACCTAGGCCCATCAAAGCTCAACGTGCTTCAAGTTGGTTACGAGAGCCAGCCGACGGGGTTTTATTTCAATTCTCACAATTTCATTTTAAATAGTAATACTTCCATCTTACACATAATTCTAAATATTAATTTCTTTCATTTAGCAATAAAGTTTTCTGGTGGTACTGGTAAACTGAACCTAGGGACTCACGCATCTTATGCCTGTACTCTACCACTAAGTTATCCTTCCAACCCCATCATTTAGTTTAAAAAAAAAAAAAAAAAAGTGGCGGGGGAGTGTTGTATTGGGGATTGAACCCAGGGGTTGCTTAACCACTGAGCCCCAGCCCTTTTTATTTTGAGACAGTCTTGCTAAGTTGCTGAGGCTGGCCTTGAACTTGTGATCTTCCTGCCTCAGCCTCCTGAGTAGCTGGGATTATGGGCATGCATCACCACACCTGGCTTATTTACTCATTTTTCAAAAAGGAAACGTGAACAGGCTAATCACTCCCCATTCACTTCATGCAGAACATGGCTATGAAAGGGTATGTCCTGAGCATTATGCTGGAAGTTGATTTCATCTCCTTAAATCATCCTGACACCAAACTGGAAACGGACTGATTGTGCACATCTGGAATCCCAGAGGCTCAGGAAGCTGAGGCAAGAGGATCACATGTTTGAAGGTAGCCTCGGCAACTTAGCAAGGCCCTGTCTTTAAAAAAAAAAAAAAAAAAAAAAGGACTGGGGATATGGCTCAGTGGTCAAAGCACCCCTGTGTTCAATTCCTAGTACAAAACAACTCACCAAACAAAACATCCTGACACTACAAAGAGGTTTTATGGTTTTTCAAATGCCCAGAAGAACCTTTGGCATAGGGTAGGGACTCAATGTGACCTCTTTCTATCAAGAATACAATCAACTCTCAACTCCAATGCTAGTGTCAACTTGCTTATTTGCACACAGGTAAAACCCAGAATAAAAATCATGCAATAAGAAAAAGGCAAATATGAGACAGAATATGAAAAAGAGTCTAAATGTATTTTAGTCTAGATTTCAGCATCTTATTTGTTTATTTGCAGTGCTGGATACTAAACTGAAGGCTCCCAACATGCTAGGCAAGCTCTCTACTACTGAGCTACACCCCCAGCCCTGAACCTATCATTTCTTAAGTTGTAGAGAAAAGGGAAGACTATACTTACCTATGCCCATATGCCTGCCCTTCCGGCGAGCCAATGTATTTTTCCGGCATCGAGCCCGGGAATGGACAGTCACTGGTTTGCGGATGATTAGCCCATCTTTGATCAGCTTCCGGATCTGCTGACCTGGAAAAGCACAAAGCACCTGGTTATGGGGGAGTGGGGTGGACTTGGCAGGGAGGTGAGGACACTGCTCAGATGGCTGGCTCAGTGGTGGAAACACTGGAATGTTTATTTTTTGGTAATAAAGGAGACTGAATCCAAGATCTCCTGCACGCTAGGCAAGAACTCTATCACAGAGACTACATCCCAGATTTTGTTGGTGTTTTTTTTTTTTTTTGGTACCAGGAATTGAACCCAGATACTCACCATCATCAGGGATTGAACTCATGTAACCACCAAACATCCCCAGCCCTTATTTATTTTTTTTAATTTAGAGCCTTGCTAAGTTATTGGGGCTGCCTTCAAATCTGTGATCCTCCTGCTTCAGCCTCTGGAGTTGCTGGGATTATAGATGTGCACCATTGAACTCAGGTTATTTCTTACTCTATTTTTTTTTTCTTTTTTTTTAATGCGGTGCTGGCGATTGAACCCAGGGCCTTGTGCTTGCGAGGCAAGCACTCTACCAACTGAGCTATATCCCCAGCTCCTATTTCTTACTTTTTTTTTTGGGTGCTGGGGATCGAACCCAGAGCCTTGTGCTTACAAGGCAGGCACTCTACCAACTGAGCTATCTCCCCAGCCCCTATTTCTTACTCTTAAAAAACATTTCTACCTTTTAAATGTTCCACAGCAAACTAAAAAGAATGTCCCTGGGCTGGGGAGATAGCTCAGTTGGTAGAGTGCTTGCCTTGCAAGCATAAGACCTGGGTTCAAATCCCTAGCACGAAAAAAAAAAAAAAAGGGTCCCTGATGTGTGGAAGTGTGCAGGTAACCTGCAGTACTTTCACCTGTTTAACTGCCATGAATAATCATATAACAGATCTATTCTAAGTTTGAGGCCTCAGGTCTTCCCAATTGTACTCCTTTTCATCATCTCTCTAATCCTCAATGTTAGAGTACTATTGTTTCCTTTACAGAAAGCTCCATGTGGCTATAAAACAGACTATCTGCTTCAAAAATAGTTTATTAATGTAATATTGGATGGTTCCACCAACTTCCTTCAGGCAAATGGCATTAAGGTGACCCTCTGGTATCTCCATACTTTCCAGTCCTCCATTTTATAGGTCCCCTAGGTTTGTAAAGGGCTAACATTAACCTGATGCAGAACAAGGAAAAGGTGTGGGAAAGGGAGGGAGAGCCCAAATACTCACGAGAGTTGGCATTGGCGATTTCATTGGTCTCATTGGGGTCCAACCAGACCTTCTTTTTCCCACAGCGGAGGACGCTGGAGGCAAGCCTCTTCTGCAGCCTGAGCATACTAGGGCATACAGTAAACATTATCAGGCTATGGCAGTCATTTCTCAGCAAAAATGAGACTCCAAAGATCCGTCCTCCAAAGTTTTTTAATATCATGAAATACAATAAAGTAGATGGAATACATACATTTACTATTAAGGGCAAACCCAACCCCTTCAAGACTCTGCCGCCCACACATACTCCAAATAACATTCTTCACCAAATCAAGATCTGTGTTAAAGCCATGCGTGGTTCAAGTGGCCACCCCGGGAGGAAATTTACGTCCAAACTATGACTTAACCTCTCTTTGCCTCCCTGTGACTGTTAAGGACAAACCTGGAATGTTGTAAAAAGCATTTTAAGTTCAGTATCTGGGATCAAGGGGACCTGACTGTAACGCAGACCGCGTACCTAGGAATGCTGACATATTCCTTTACTTTCTGGGCACATTCCCTAGATTTCTCACAGTAGTAAGCTACGTTCAGCCATCCTCAGAGGTTCCTCTTGTAAACAGAAAACGGGGCGACAAGCATCAAGGGGCCTAGCCTCACTGAGAAGTGGGAGGCCTAGGGCTTGCCCAAGGCTTATCCCACGTCACATGGTAGAAGGGATCCGCTTGGCTTCAGGTACGCTCAGCAAGAGTGTCACTGCCTAGTTCCCTCGACCACCCTCGCCATACTCGCGTGGGTCGCCACACATGTGGGGCCTAGGGCCGGGGATAGCCCTTTCCCGGCTCTTCCTAAGACGCTCCCCCACCCCCATCCTCTAGGGACCTCGGCCTAGTGGGCTCCGGTCCACACCGAGCTCCTGGACCCGCAGCTTCAGAGCTGCCTCCATCTCCTCTTCCCCACCCGGGGCTGCAGTACCCAGGGCTAGAGGACCCAGCCAAACGACGTCAGCTCAAACCAGAGAGCTGCGCGCCCTCACCTCATGGCTGCGGCTGCGACAGCGAAAGGAAAGAACTCGCCCTGACCTGGTTTGTCCCATTATCTGTACAGGGGAGAGCCCAAACGCCACTCCACTTTTGTTCGCATTCCTGCCCAGTCACTTCATCTTCTGTCACCTCAGGCCCACTTATATCCTTAATAAAGACCTGGAATAATAAAAGTCTAATATTAAGAATCGGTTTTAAACTTTAAAACATAGATAATATACATCGTCCGTGGGGAAAAGTGGTACAGTCCAACTTCCTAGTAGACATGCGCAGTAAGAGTTTTAGATCACGTGAATACCAAGCGGCCGGAAGTCGTGTTGGGCGTGCGGCGTGCGGCGTGCGGCGTGGGCGGGGGGGGGGGGTTTTTAAGTTTTCTTTTTTTCTTTTTTTTTTTTTTCTTGCTTGAGTAGCCTTTTCTTTACACGCGTCCAGGTTTCTGTGGAAGGATATTTTAGTAGAAGAGGGAAAATTAGGAATGAAGCTAGAGACAATAGTGATGACAGATTGTCAAAGGCAATTTCTTATCCTTATTCCCCTGGATCGCTGAATAGATGACTAAAAGACTTATTTGTTTGTGGCACTGCCGGTCCTTTTTCTGTGGGTGCCTCAGTTTTTCCTCTGTAAAATGGACCATATCTCTGTATTCCTGTTGTCCAGTTGTGAATTCACGTGAGATCAAGTTTGCAAAGAAAGACATTAAGACAGTAAATACCTTAGGGCTGGAACAAGACTTGTTTGGCGCACACTGTTGTGTACTGCAGCAGGCACCGAGCCCTTGCAAGTAGTGCACACCTGAGAAGTACCGCGTTGGCTGAGTGAATGACTGCCAAGTTTGGAGGTGTCCAATGGCTCTGGATATCCTAAACAAAAAACTGAGGAGAGTGTTCTGAACTCAAGAATTCTGGCTCCCAACTCTTTTTTGCTTGGTTCAAGCTGATCAATCTTTCTTCTGAACTTTACGTGGCTGCTAAATACATCGACGATTAAAAGGAGAAATAAAACCAACCTTTATGCTACTGCGTCACAACACACATTTTTTTTTCCATCATTTTATAGTCAAGGTAACATTTAAAACACAAGTTCTGATTGCAAAGCCCATGCCTTCCCTGTTATGCCAGGCTCTCTTGTCCGCAGCGAGCAGGTGGAACCCTGCCCAGGGTTGGAGGTGTGCATGGAACAATAGTACTACTGGTCTACATCCTCATTTACTGTTCTCCCTCCCCTAAGGTGATGTGATCAAAGAAATAAGTGGCCGTTCATTTGTTAAAGTCAGCATATTACACAGCCTTCCCTCTAGCACAACATTGCAAACTAGTCTTATTTTAGGGACACTTGACGTAGGCAAGTCTATGGTCTATTTCTCTCTATGGAACAGAAGAGGTATGGAGTAGGGAAGAAATGGGTTCTCCTGTCATGACTGGCACCTTAACAGCATCTCCAGACACCCAATAATCCCGGGTGACAAAGCTCCACAGTATCAGAAACCTCATCTTATATCATGCTAAGTGAACTAGGCCAAGCCCAAAAAACCAAAGGCCGAATATTCTCTGATAAGTGCATAACAATATGCGGGTGATGAGGGGAAGAGAAGAATGAAGGAACTTTGGATGGTGTAGAGGAAAAAGGGGTGGGAGGGGGAGAGGATGGAAAAACAGTAGAATGAAACAGTATTACCCTACATATATGTATGCTTACATGAATGGTGTGAATCTACATTGTGTACAACCATAGAAATTAAAAGTTGTACCCCATTTGTGTACAGTGAATTAAAATGTGTTTGTAAAAATAAAAAATATTTTAATTAAAAAAAAAAAAGAAACCTCATTTTAAAAGAGAGGAAACAAGACTCAGAGACGTGTTGTGATTTGTTCTGGGCCACATAAGGAGACAGAGCCTGAACCAAACTGGCACTGAGGTGTCAGAATCCCCTGCTCCTCTTCACCAGTTAGGATGGGTGGGGTCCAGGCCTTGCATATTTATTCCCATTCAAGGATAAAGGGAAGGACTGGGTTTGTGGCTCAGTGGTAGAGCAAACTGGGGTTTGATTCTCAGCACCACATAAAAATAAATGAATAAAATAAAGGTCCATCAACATCTAAAAAATAGATTTTAAAAAAAGGATAAAAGGAGAGCAACTCTGGGTCAAAGGTCACAAGGCCTATGTTGGCCAGGATCTCCTTGCTCATCTTTATTTCTTTCTCCTCTTTCCTTTCTCTTCTAGGGAACAGAGAGTTCACCAAGTTTCATTTCTGCTTACTGGAAAAGCCTGGGAGAGCCTAGGGGCTGATAAGTTCATTAACATTCATTGGTCCTTGGGATTTCTTCTTGCTGTCTCTTGGGATCTCCCGCTGGACAATTCCCTGATCCCAGGTACCAACAGCCCCAGGGCCAGGTCGGAAAGGGAAGGGCCACTTTGCTTGGTTCAGAGTCCTGGGCCCCATACTGGGGAGAAAGGAATTAAAGTCAGGTCCCCAGATCACCGGGACCGGGAAGTTCTGGTGGCCCAAGCCGTAGAGGGTAGGGGAGACCCGTTGGCAGAATGGTTCAAGACAGAAAAGGAGGCGCTGCCAGCCATGCCAACCTGCGCTTCGCTTCCATTATCGTTTGGCAAACGCTGGTAACCCCTCCTCTCCGCCACATACACACCTCCCACATCCCAGGCCGGTTTCCCTCTCGCCCCCCAAGAGCGGCCTTCACCCTAGGCCAATCGAAGGACAGCAGTCGACCTCCAGAGTGCGGAGGGCTCACCCCCGCCGCTGCCCTCCCATTGTCTGAGTGGAGCAGGCGGAGCGGCTGCGAGGGGCGGGGCCGGAGGGCGGAGGGAGGGAGCAAGGGAGGGGCGGGGGAGCAGAGGGGGCGGGGGGAGATGCTGAGCCTTCAGGGGCGGAGGCGGCGGCGGCGGCTGAGGTAGAGGAGAGAGCCCGAGCGGGGAGCCAGGCTAGCCATCGAGCGGACGGCCGAAGGCCCGGCTGGGTGGCTGGCGCCGGTGCTGGCTGCGCTGCGCTGCGCTGCTCTCCCCTCGGCTCCGACGGCCTCTCCCATGCACTGAGGGCGCCCGGCTGGGCCGGGCCGGCGGCCGGAGGGGAGGCTCCTCTCCATGGTCCAGAAGAGCAGCATGTCCCGGGGCCCTTACCCACCCTCCCAGGAGATTCCCATGGAGGTCTTCGATCCCAGCCCACAGGTGAGGTGTGGAGCCGGCCCGAGGGAAGAGGGCCGCACCCGCGGTCCTTGGGGTCGGCTGGAGGGACCCCGGAAGGAAAGGGTCATAAGCCCGGCGCTTAGGGGAGAGGGGTGCTCGGGCCCCCTCCCCCTCATTCTTGCGGGTTAATGATTGGCCCGGAGTTGGGCTGCGGTGCTGGGAGGGGGCGGGTGGGCTGCCTGTCACCCTCGCCTCCTCTCCCCCGCGTCACGGTCCCTGCTGCTCGGGTACCGGCTTCAGTGGCTGAGGTGGGGGTGTTGGTTGGGGGATCTGGGCCTTGAGAAGGGGAGGTTGAGGGAGGCTGGAGATCGAACCAGGCAAAGGGGGCGACGCAGAGCACGTTTGGGGGAGCCGGGCGGGTGTGGGTGGGGCGGAGGTGGCACTGGGAGATGGCCGAGGCGATGGTCAGAGGGCGGTGCCAACAGGCCTTCCAAGCCTCAGACCCTGGTCCTCTAGGGTGTAGAAGGGTCCATCCCTGGCCCAGGGCCCCCTCCAGCCACCTCACTCCATCTGTATATTGGACCAGTTCCCCTCTCCCTGACACCCACGTTGGCTTATCCCTCCTCCGTAGCCCCGAAAATGCCTCCAAAGTTTGGAAAGTTGGAAGGATGCCAACTCACTCTCCTGGAGGGGAGGAAGCTTTTAACTGGGGGAGGGGATCTGTTGCCCCATCCACTGGCACACTTTTCCCATGCCCCTGTAATACTCCTAGGGAGGGACAATCTTGGGAGTGGTGAATTCCCATAGAGTGACCAGCATAGTCTGGGTGGTCATACCAGGGCATTTCTCTAGGACATGTCCTTCCCCAAGGATGGCATTAACTCTTGTATTGCTGTGGTCATCCTGGAGCAACTGTAACCACCACGGTAATGTGGTTGATGGGTGTGTAGGGGGGTCAGGTCAGACCTAAAAATACCTCTATCCTCCACCCCAGGCCCCTTGGAGCCTGGGAGGCAGCTGACTAGGGCCTTCCTTTCAGCTGTCCCCTGTCTCTCTGAGCGCCACTCCCTTTGCCCAGCCTGAGATGGTGGTGGTAGCGTGAAAGTCTGGGGTTCACTGTGGAATCTTCTTAGGTTTGTAGGGAACTGCAAAACTACTTTGGGTATATGTCCAGTTTGAAAGAAGAGGAGGGGAGGGAGGATCCTGGAAGGGTTCCCCAGGTGTCCTCTCCCATCATCCATCTTTCTTGTACCCAGGTCCCCAGAGCCAGAGCTGCAGTCTGGTCTTGGCTTATCTAGGTTCTTTGGCTTAAGAAAGTCTGGGTTGGAGTCTGGGGGCAGGGACTTGGAGGTCTGAGCCCTCCATCATTCTGCCCATTCTGGATTGGACTGGGGCTGAGTGTTTATGTTGAGTTGGGGGAGGGTGAAGAAGCAACTCCCTCTTAGGAGGCTGGAGATACCTGAAGACTTAACCTGAATGTCTGGCTGCCTGACTATACATGTTCCACCCAGGTCACCAGCTCAGTCAATGAGGCCACCAGCCTACTACCCCTGGGACCTGTGGGACTGTGTCCTAGGCTTGCCTTGGGGAGGAGCCAAGGAGCCTTCAGACTGATGTAGTCACTTTGGTACCATGAGTATGGGACATGGGCAGTGGCAGCTGAAGGGTAGAGTGGATCCCTCTTGCCCCTTTGGGGAGCAGTTATGGCCATTGATTGTGAGGAGAGGAGCTGAGAGAAAGACCCGCCAGGGCAGAGATGGGAGTGGGGAGCAATATGGGCTCCCATGAAGGCAAGCCACAGTTGGGGTTGGATGTTTAAAAATATGGTTCCCAGAAATCTAGCTCTGGGCCTCCAGGAGCTCAGAGCTGCCATCTCCTCCCCACTCTGGGGGAAGAGAAGAGTTGGGTTCACGGGAGAAGCCAAGCTGGGCCCTGGATCAGTGATCCCTCTTCTCTCTGGAGGCCATTGGCACACTCAGACCCCTCAGCTCCAGCTGAGGGGGTGTGGGAAGGAACTTCCCCTGCTCTCTCCTCCGCCCCCCCAGCACTGCAGGCAGCCTCTCCCTTCCCTGGAGGCCTCTGCAGCCTGCCCAGCATCTTAATTAGCTTTGCTGCCTAATGAGCCTCCTGCTTTTCAGGCCTCCCCTTCCCCAGCTTCTAGGTTGTTTTGGGGGTTTCTGTGTGTGCCCCCAGGCTCCTTGCACTATTCCCTAGGCATGACTGTGCTCTGGGCTCTCTCAGCGGGATGGGAGACCTTTTCTCCCCTCGGGCTGTACCACCTCCAGAAGAAGATACAGGGGAGTGGGGGTGGGGCTGTGCGGATCAGAGACCGATATTCCCAAGACTTGGCAGTAGCTGTGGATCTTGTGGGTTGAGGGTTGGGAAAGGTCCTTTTCTGATTCCACTCTTGTTCCTTCCTGGCCTCTCCAGGGCAAATACAGCAAGAGGAAAGGACGGTTCAAACGCTCTGATGGGAGCACTTCCTCAGATACAACATCCAACAGCTTTGTCCGCCAGGTAATGGGGAAGCTGGGCTGAGAGGAGGGAGGTGGCTGACTGGTGGAGGCCAGCATTGGTGAGCTGGTCTGCGGCTTTCTCTAGGCACCCTTCCCCGTGTCATTTGTCACCTGCCTGGAACCACCCCAACACCCCGACTCCTCATGACCTCTCCTGGATATGCTGGCAGCTGCACCCACTGCCTCAGCCCACGCCCCCGCCCAGCCCCTCCCCCAGCACCAGGCACCAGCCCCTGCTGCCTGCCTGCCTGCGTCATCTCATTCAGGGACAGCCTGGCCTGCCTCCTTCTAGCTTGCTTCGGGCTGTCACCCACTCCCCCTGCCGGCTGTCTGCTTCCATGTCCTCCCCCAGAATCTGTGACAGGGTGGGGTGGAGGCAGGTGCTAGGAAATGAAAAGCTAGGGCATTTGAGTCCTTGGAGCCTTGTTGAGGTGTGGGTCAGAAACGAGCTCCCCACATCCAATCGTGGCTCTCTTTAACATTCAGAGAAAGTGTGATGGGGATAGGCGGGAGGTGTTTGTTTCTAGAGAGGACTGTGGCCCAGCACCTGTGACTGAAGGGGATAACTGAGAAAAACTTGCTGGGTCTCCTGTGCTCAGTCCAGAAGCTGCCACTCTCCTCTTTTCTAATTCTCAACCCCGGGCCATCCTGGGCTCAAGAGAGGCAGTGAGGGAGGCGTGTGGTTGCTATGACTACTGAGTATCTCAATAAAGCCTGGTACCCAAAACAGGCGAGAGGGGCTTGGAATCAGACAAGGAAAGGAGTGCATTAAAAAGATGATAGGCAGGGCACATGAGGGCAGAAGACTGTAGGGAGGAGGAGTTCCTTGGAGGTGAGTTTGCTTTGGGCCAGGAACAAGAGGGTAGTGGAAAGATTGGAGTGAGACCCTTCTTTTTGATTCTCCTGTCTCTACACTTGACATATATGGGCTCAGGCCTGATTTGGGAGATTCAGAAGGGAGGCCTTTGTCCAAGCATCTCCTAAGTACACAGACAGAAAGTCCTTTCTTCAATCACTCCCTCATCCCTCCTGTTGCAGAACTGGGCCAGGGCCAGGGCCAGGACTGGAAAGAACAATGGTGTGCTTTTGTTGCCTCTCTTGGAAGATAAGAGCTTGGTTACTTCAGTATTTGGTCAACCAAGGGGGTCAGACCCCAGCCTCCAATACTTCCTCCTCTTAGCTCCCAGCTCTGACCCCAGGAGGTGGCAGGAGTGGGGGGGCAGTCCTTGCCACATCTCTGAGCTAAATATACCCTAGCAGTTTGCACATGTAGCAACTCTGCTTGTAACCTGAGCCCCCTGGGGGGACGGGCACATTGGGCCACCCCTTAAGCCAGTGGGGCCGGGCACCGAGGGCGCCGGGATGGAGGCGCCCAGCCGGACCCTTGTGGTGGTGAGCTGGGATGGGGTGAGGTAGTGGGTGGGTAGGATAGCCCTTCAGGAAAACTGGTAGAGGGCCTCCACGCCAGCCAGTCTCCTTGCCTCCTCACTGTTTGCCATCTCCTGCCATTTCTGGGATGTGCGTACGTGTGTATGTGGGTGTGTGCGTTTGTGTCTGCAGGTGCCTTGGGTCAGTGAGTACCTCTCTGCCTGTCTATCTGCTTCTGTTTCTCTGCCTCTCTAGGTGTCTGTCTCCTTCGTTGAGTGCTCCCATCAGGAGGGATGGAATGGTGGCTAAGCCGCTTTTCCCTCTCCCTGGCTTGTGTTTCTTTCCTAGCCGCTTTGTAGTGCCTCTCCACACCCAGGCTACTCTTTCCCCTGCAAATCTCCCATTTTTATGATTTGACTGGGAAAAGGGGTGGGCACCTGTATGACCAGGGATTTCTGGGGAGATATAGGACTTTTTCTTCATTCTTTCCTGGGTCCCCTCCATACCAAGCCAATGGACATTCCCAGCCAAGTGACCTTTCATGCCCTCAGGAAAAGTCCCTCATCTCTCTGCAGTCCTGCTCCTTCACATTCTCTCCCATTGCACCATTCCAGAAGTCACACTCAAGTCCATAGTCCTGTCTCCTATTCTCACATGCCTCCCACCTACAGGGACACAGACCTGGCATGGCCTCCTGGGTGCATTTGGTTATGCACATGCCATAGACACACCTTCCCAAACACACTTGCCCTAGCACTTGTGGTGCACTCATGAATCAGCATGCTCATGACCTGGGCTGTGAGGTCTGTATGGGCTACATGTGTCTCACACATAGGTGTGCACCCCTAGAGGAATCCCTAGTGCCCCGGGTTGGTCAGAGTGGTCAAAGCTAGCTTCCTGGCACTCCCAGACTTCTGAGCCTGCCTTAACCCTGGGACCTGGATAGGAAAGCATCTGTCTCATATTCTTCTCTTTAACTTGCCACTTCTGCCTGTGCCACCCCTGAAATCTCGGGTTCTGTTTTGTATCTTATGCAAGATTGAGAGTCAGCTTTGAGTGGGGTGGCCTGATTCAGACAGTGCCAGCTAGAGGTAGAGGGCCACGAGGTGGGAGTCCTGTCTTCACCTACTCTTGAGCAGAAGATAGCAAAAATGCTGTTGACCCCATCATGCTGAGCAGGCTGCCCACTGGCAACAGTGCAGAAAGCCAGGCCTCAACTGGTGGCTGCAGTCCCTGGAAGGAAGGCCACTGGGCTTCTGCTGATTCTCCTCGGGCAGTGATGCTGGGGGCAGGGCAGGAAAGGAGGAGCAGGGAGTGGAGACTCAGCCCCTGGCATTTCTCCCTTGTGCTGTGCCCCTATCAGGTTCCCACCCCTCCCAGGACTCCAAGCAGCTGTCCTTGGACATGCCTTAACCCTCTGCTTGCTGCTGTCACTCTTTCTAGGGCCACGTTCTTCCCATGGGCCTGTAAACCTTGGCATCTTCCACCTCATACTACCCTGTAGGCTTGTGGCATCCTACTGGGCCTCAGACCTCCATGATGGGTGGTACCTTCAGGCCTTCTGGTCCCCAGGGTGAGGGGAGAGTGCATTGGCCCTGAACCAGCCCCGTCTGCTTTCAGGGCTCAGCAGAGTCCTACACCAGCCGCCCGTCAGACTCTGACGTGTCTCTGGAAGAGGACCGGGAAGCCTTGAGGAAGGAGGCAGAGCGCCAGGCATTAGCTCAGCTTGAGAAAGCCAAGGTGAGCAAAGATGAGGGGAGGGGCTGTGGCATGATTTCTCCCACGCCGGGGTCTCAGAGAGCCTGGACAGACCCTGGATCAAGTCTTAGCCTGGTCACTTCCGGCTATGTGTCCTGAAACCTCAACATGCCTTGGTTCTTCCCCTGTATGATGTGGGTATAATACCTGCCTCCTTATACAGTATGAGAAGCGCCTGATAATGTTCCCACATGTGATAGGAACTTGACAAGTGCTGAAAATATCTGCTTCTACTGGGCATGGTGGCTCACATGTGTAGCCCTAGCAACTTGGAAGTCTGAGGCAGGCGAATTACAAATTCAAGACCAGCCTCAGCAACTTAGTGTGATCCTTCTTTTTAAAAAAGTGGGGGTGGGGGGCTTGGGGATGCAGTTCACTGGTAGAGTGTCCTTCGGTTTGATTCCCAGTACTACACAATGAATGAATGAATGAATGAATGAATGAATGAATGAATGAAAGAAAGGAAGGAAAAGAAAAAATGTCTACTTCCTGGAATCAAACTTCTTGAGCTGGAATCTCAGCCTGACTTTTTTTTTTTTGTGGGGGGCGGGGGGGTACTGGAGATTTAACCCAGAGGTACTTTACCATTGAGCTACACCCCCAGCCCTTTTTATTTTGTATTTTGAGATGGGGTCTCACTAAGTCAAGGACATTGACCTCAAACTTGTGATCCTCCTGCCTTAGCTTCCCAAGTGGCTGGGATAACAGATGTGCATCACTGTGTCTGGCTTCCACCCCGACTCTTAATTGCTGTGGATATTAAACTAGCCACTTCTTTTCTGAATTTCAGTTCCCTTATTCATTAAAATGAAGATAAGTCTTTTTGCCGTGTTGGTTTGCTGCCACAGTGGTGCACATAAATGTCCTGGTTAATGCTCTTGGGAACATCAACAATGTTGGGAAGAAGGAAATGCTAGGTTCTTATTAGGTCCTACTTCAAGGTCATCCTCTGGTTTCTAATTGTGGTGGTGAAGTGAGGTTACATTGGAGATTTAAAATTATCGATGGTCAAGGAGCTAGGAAGATTGTGAACCCCCACCCAGCAGGTTAAACAAGCGTGGAGTGGTCGGCCTCAGATTCAGTGTGTGGCTCAAAGATCTAGAAAAATGGCACAGTGATGTGTGTCTCTAGTCCTGGCTACTCAGGAGGCTGAGGCTGAGGATCATTTGAACCCAGGAATTAGAGGCCAACTTGGGCAATGTTGCAGAACTGTCTCAAAAAGAGAAGAGAGGAAAAGAGAACAACGGCAGCATGATCTGCTTTCATCAGTTTGATTTCATTGTTCTGACAACCTCAGCTGACATCCTGGACCACAAAGAAGCAAAGTGAAAACACATAGGAGGGAAAATCCTGCGATTCTTTTTCTAGTGATGAAAGACATACATATAAAAATTAATTAATTAATTAAATGAAGATAATAACAGTAATTCATAGGAATTTTGTGATGAATAAATGAGATAATGCATGTGAAACCTGTAACAGTACCAGGTATACTAAACAGTAGTGACTGTCATTACTATTATTACTATTATTATTATTTTGTGGTCTTGGGGATTAAACTCAGGGACACTTTACCACTGAGCTACAGTCTCAGCCCTTTTTGTTTTTTCTTTTGAAACAGAGTTTTGTTCATTTACTAAGGTGTGCCTTGAACCTACCATTCTCCTGCCTCAGCCTGCTGAGTTGCTGGGATTGCAGGCATGCACCACCAAGCCTGGCCTTGCCCTTCTTTTATTTTAAAAGTTAGCATACATAATAAACCATCCAGTGTGTGTGTGTGTGTGTGTGTGTGTGTGTGTGTGTGTGTGTGTGTGTTTTATTAGTTGTAGATGGACACAATACTTTTGTTTTATTTATTTATTTATTTTTATGTGGTGCTGAGGATTGAACCCATTGCCTCACACGTGCTAGGCAAGCGCTCTACCCTTGAGCTACAACCCCAGCCCCAATTTGTTTGTTTGTTGGTTGGTTGGTTGGTACTAGGGATTGAACCTAGGGGTGCTTTACCACTGAGCTTTATCCCAACCCTTTTTAATTTTTTTTTTTTTTTTTTTTTTTTTTGAGACAGGGTCTCACTAAGTTGCTGAGGCTGGCCTCAAACTTGTGATCTTCCTACCTTAGCCTCCCAAGTTGCGGGGATTATAGGTGTGCGCTGCCATGCCTGGCTCTTCCAGTATACTCTTTTTTGTGGGAGTGGGGTACTGGGGATTGAACTCAGGGGCACTCGACCACTGAACCACATCCCAGCCCTATTTTGTATTTTATTTAGAGACAGGTCTCAGTGAGTTGCTTAGCACCTTGCTTTTGCTTAGGCTAGCTTTGAATTCGCAATGTTCCTGCCTCAGCCTCCTGATCCAGTATATGTTTTAATGAACAAGTCACAAAGCAAACATCTGTGTAATCCCTACTCCTGGCAGGAAGTTGTATAGCACAGTATAGTTTAACCCTCTGGTGACCCTCACCTGTGTGTTTCCTCTAGACCAAGCCAGTGGCATTTGCTGTGAGAACAAATGTCGGCTACAATCCATCTCCAGGGGATGAGGTACCTGTGCAGGGAGTGGCCATCACCTTTGAGCCTAAGGACTTCTTACACATCAAGGAGGTGGGGAGAGTGCTCGGCATCTGGTGAGAGGGCAGGGATCGGGTACCAGGAGAGGAGCAGCCAGAGCACCAGTGGGGGAAAAAGCCTCTGAGTTGAGCAGAGCTGGGCTGAATCTGCTGTGTGATCTTAGATAAATTTCTCCACCTTTCTGAGCATCTAATTTTTCATTGGCAAATGGGTGACCAAATACTTAGGTCACGAGGCTGATTTATCATGAGGTCTCTAACTAGAGCAGCAGTGTGTCAGGGCCTTGAGTGCGCATTTACTTCTACTGTCTGTCTGCAGCAGGGTGGTCCCCAGGGATGCAGGAAGTGGGGGACTCTCACCTCCTCTCCAAGGGAAGGGTAGCCCATGACCAGAGAGAATGCTAGTCTCAGAGTTATCTTGAGACTTGGAGGGCTATCTTCAGAGGCTGGAGTCGGGTGGGCACCTTTAGGGGTGCCATTCTCCAGTAGGGTAGGCAAATCTGGGGGTTCCCACGAAGGGTGACTGCTGGCTCGCACCTCCAGTTCCCCTTTTGCTCTCCCCCACCCTACCTGCTGTTGTTTTCAGAAATACAATAATGACTGGTGGATCGGGCGGCTGGTGAAGGAAGGCTGCGAGGTTGGCTTTATCCCCAGCCCTGTCAAACTGGACAGCCTGCGCCTGCTTCAGGAACAGAAGCTTCGCCAGAACCGACTCAGCTCCAGGTATCTGGCAGGGGGCGGGCACTGCCCACCGGGTTCCAGAAGAGGCCATCGGCCAGGACTGGGCCTCAGGGCTGACTCTGACCCCGAGGGCACAGAGCCGTCACCATGGGGACTGGAGAACTCCAGAGGGTGCAGCTTGTACAGGACAAGACTCCCCCATGCCCACGCCTACCCCTTTGCTCACCAGCTCTGTTTGCCTCCCTGCCCATGCAGCAAATCAGGTGACAACTCCAGTTCCAGTCTGGGAGACGTGGTGACTGGCACCCGCCGCCCCACACCCCCTGCCAGTGGTAAGAGATGCTGCCGGCCCTGGGGTTGGGGGGAGCTCCTGGAGGGTGGTCTCCCCACTGTCTGGACCTCTTTTCCCTGTAGTAGGGGCACCCCAATTCTTAGTCCCCAAAACACATGCAGTAGCACCCCCTCTATGAACGATAGGGTACCATGCAAGCTGGGCCTGTCTTGTCTCTCCTCTCCCCTTTCTTTGGTAGCTCCATCTCTCTACCTGCCCCTCCCCGCCCCTGCCCCCATTCATTTCTCCAACCCTGTTCCATTCACCTCTTCTTCTTTCTTTTTTCCCCATCCCCATCCCTGTGTTCTGTACTGTGTCTCCACGTCCATCTCATTCCTCTTCTCTCACCTCCTTCCTCCCTCTCTTCTGACTCCTGTCCAGGTAATGAAATGACTAACTTTGCCTTTGAACTAGACCCCCTAGAGTTAGAGGAGGAGGAGGCAGAGCTTGGTGAGCAGAGCAGCTCTGCCAAGACTAGTGTTAGCAGTGTCACCACCCCGCCACCCCATGGCAAACGCATCCCCTTCTTTAAGAAGGTAATTCTTGCTGGGTTCTTAAGAGGGGATGGTCAGGGCCCAGCTTTTGGCAGGGAGAGGGGGCTGGAGTGGGTCCAGATGTGGTGTTAGCCTGTCCTGTGGGCTCAGAGCTTCCTGTGGAGCTGGAGGGGTGTGTGGAATGGGCACATCCCTTTCCACACACAGCCCCACTCTGGCCCACCCCCAGGAAGGGTTGATTCTTGCCCTTGGAAGACTGCCTACCCTGAGGAAGCAGGGTCTGGTGGTAATGAATCCTGACCTTTGCCCTCATTACCAATGGAATGCCTCCACTCTGGCTTCTGAGAGGAAAATGGAATGGCATTCCTTCTTTGCCCTTTTCTACTTCCATTGGTGGGCACATGAAGGGGTCACTGACAGCAGAGCAAGACAGTCAAGGGAACCCTTAAAACGGACAGGTTGATATGCACTGGGGACAGGAGGTGGGCACCAAATTAGGGACTGTCATTTTCTCCAGTTCTTTTCCAAGACTCAGAAAGGGGGGGTCTGATCATTACCAAGTTCACTGGACTGTCTGTCAGTCCTGCTCCAACCCTGGTTCAGGGCTACCTCTGGCTCCCCCTTGGCATGGGGACCTGTCCCCTCTCTCTGGCTCTGTCTGTCACTAACACGCATGCCCTGTTATCTCTCCTCGTCTGCCCGCTCTCCCTCCCTCTCTTGTCCTGGCTCCTTCCTTGCCCTCTGCCCCTGCCTGGGTGCCCTCCCCTCTTTCTTCCCCTCCCCCCTCCTGGCAATCTCTGGACCCAGCCAAACAGAAGCAGAAGTCGGTGAGTATCACAGCTTTCTGTGTCCCCTCTCCCACACTTGGGATGAGCTGGGGGACCTTCTAACACCCATTCCCATATCTGCCTCCCTTTCCCCACCCTTCCTGGTTCTCCATGGCCATCCCTACCCATCCTCACCCTGATCCCCACATCTGGGCTCTGGGACCAGGGGGAGGAAAGGATGCATGGGGGAAGCTTGGAGGCTGGAAGAGCGGTTCTGATATCATCTCCACTCTGGGATTTCCCCTCCCTGCTTCCCTCAGACAGAGCATGTGCCCCCTTATGACGTGGTGCCTTCCATGAGGCCCATCATCCTGGTGGGACCGTCGCTCAAGGGCTATGAGGTAGGAACCCTAGAGGGAGTGGGCCCGGAGGAGCCCAAACCTCCAGAGAAACACCATAGGAATAACTTCAGACTACAGAGAGATCCCCCAGAAGGGTGGCCCAGATCCCCAGGGTGTCATCTCTAGAGGGCGACAGACCTTCAGAGAAAAACTCCAGAGGGGCCTGACCCAGGGGAGACCCATTCAGAAGGGCCTAGTTCCCCGAAGAAACTCCTGAAGAGCCCTCCCAGAGCCCTACCTGGAAGGACTTTTGGAATCAGAGACTGCATGGGAGGCCCCTCAGACCCAAAAGGGACCCCTCCACAGAGGTCCCTTCATCTCAGGAATTTGAAAAGAAAGTAAAATGCCCACCAGCCCAACCTCCTGAGTGGCTTTAAATGCCTAACTTCTCTTCCCTCCTCCCTCCAAACACCCAACCCCAGGTTACAGACATGATGCAGAAAGCTTTATTTGACTTCTTAAAGCATCGATTTGATGGCAGGTAAGACGCTGGGAGCCATCTCCCTACACCCACCATGGCTCTCTGCTGCTGGGAGGAGAAGGGTGTCTTGGGACTCTTGGACTGAGGGTCCCTGACTCCCTCCTCCTCCCTGTCCCTAGGATCTCTATCACACGGGTGACGGCTGACATTTCCCTAGCTAAGCGCTCCGTTCTCAACAACCCCAGCAAGCACATCATCATTGAGCGCTCCAACACACGCTCCAGCCTGGGTGAGCTGGGCCTGTCTTCCTTACTCCCCACTTCAGGGCTGCGCTCGGATAGGGTGAGGGGTGGTGGGTGGAAAGACCAGAGGCGCCCACTACTTCCTGGGGGCTGCCTTACATTCCCCCTCCCCATGCCTCCGTGCCCCCAAGCTGAGGTGCAGAGTGAGATCGAGCGGATCTTCGAGCTGGCCAGGACTCTTCAGTTGGTGGCTCTGGATGCTGACACTATCAACCACCCGGCCCAGCTCTCCAAGACCTCGCTGGCCCCCATCATTGTTTACATCAAGATCACCTCTCCCAAGGTGGGTGCGTGGTTTATAAGGAGTGTTCCAAAGCTGGGCTGCTTGGAACTCTTCTGCTCCTTACTACCTGGGTGACTTAATCCCCGTGAGCTTTGGTTTCTGTATGAGACTATCATGCAGATATCGTGAAGATGCTTACCAAGATGCAGGACAGCACTGCAGAGGGTCTGCTACAATACACCTCATCATGTGTTAGCTATGATTAATATTATTAGGGTCATGTAGGCCAATCCCCAGTCTCCACTTTGGTTAGCCTACTGTGATTGTACCAGAAAACTGAAAGAAATCGGGTTTTTTTTGTCCCAGTGTCACTCAGCTTCTTGACAGTTGTGGGGTCTTTCCTGTCTTTGATATGAGCCTTTTTCTGCTATACTGTCCTCATTCAGACTTTGGTAGAGAATATTGGTTGGAAAGATGGTTTACTTTTTTGTCAGGTTGTGGCTCCATGAACTTTCCTTTCCAGATGTTAGTAGGGATTTGAGAAACATGGAAAAGAGTTTAGGCAAAGGGTTTAAAGTTCGAAGATGGCACAAGGTTCAAATCCTTGTGCTGGTTGGTTGATACACTTATTGTTGGTTTGTTGTTTTTATTAAGTTTGGGATCTGGGGGGAATTATTTAGTCTCTGAACCTCAATTTCTTCACCTACGAAATGGGGTTATACTCTCTGTGGTGTTATTATATTTGTTGCCTGGGATCAAACTAAGGGCCTGACACATGCTAAGCATATGCTGTTCCTTTGAGCTACCCTTAGCCTCTCTTGTGTTATTTCTTTTCTTTCTTTCTTTCTTTCTTTTTTTTTTTTTTGTGGTGCTGGGGATTGAACTAGGGTCTTATGCATGTGAGGCAAGTACTCCACCAACCGAGCTATATCCCCAGCTCCTCTAGTGTTATTTCTGAGAGGGCTGAGCTAATTGATGTAAAGAGCCCAGCACATACTGTTTGGTTCCTGATGGCAGCCAGCGGTGGTAACTATTATTGCTCCATGATAGCTTCTTATAAGCTGAGCATCCTGGGCCAGTTACTTGGCCTTTATGAGTCCTTAAGTTTCTAATGAGATATAAGGTGATGGGATTTAAGTATTTGAGGGAGGGGAAAGTTGAAAGGATCAAATGAGATAATGGATGCAAAAACACTTTGTGACCTAGAAAGTAACAAAGGCTTTCATTTTGCCCACTGAGGTTAAGAGTGGGGACTCAGGAGCCAGACTGTCTGCATTTCCTACCCAGGCTGTCATTTACCAGCACTGTGTTCCTTTGGCAAGTCACCTAACATCTCTGTGCCCTAGTTTCCTTATCTGCTACATAGGCATGCTCAGATAATTGTTGTGAAGATTAAATAAATGCATTCGTCACAACAGGCAAAATATGTGGTACCCAGTATATCTGTTTTATTTTTTTAAAAAAAGTTTTGTTGGGGCTGGGGATGTAACTCAGTGGTAGGGTGCTTGCCTAGCATGCACAAGGCCCTGGGTTTAATCCCCAGCACCTTCTCCCCAATGTTTTATTTTCAAATAATCTCAACTTGACCGAAGTATTGCAACAAAAGTTCAAGGAACTCCTGTTCTTTGAATACCTTCACTCAAATTCACTAATTTTTAAAAACATTTTTAGTGGTACTAGAGATTTAACCCAGGGGCATTCTACCTCTGAGCTACACTCCCTAACTCTTCTTTATTTTTATTGAGACAGGGTTTCACTAAGTTACTTAAAGCCTCATGTCTTTCTCCACATACAACCAAAAATTCACTAAAATTTTAACAGCTTTAATTAGGACAGAATTCATATTAGCTGGACATGGTAGTGCATGCCTGGAATCCCACCAACTTGGGAGGCTGAGACAGGAGGATTATAAGTTCGAGGTCAGCCTCAGCAATTTAGCAAGGTCCTAAGCAACTTATTAAGACCTTATCGCAACATAAAATATAAAAAGAGCTAGGAATGTGCTCCTGGGTTCAATTCCCAGTACCAAAACAAACAACAAACAAAAAACCCAAACAACAAAAAAAGAATTCATGTTATTTCATTCAGTCATTTATTTTATTTTTATTTATTTATTTAAGTGTTAGAAATCAAACCCAGGGCCTTGTGCATTGTGCATGCTAGGCAAGTGTTCTTACTGTTGAGCTATATCCCCAGCACTTATTTAGCCATTTCAAGTGCACAATTTAATTTTTTTTCAGATTCTCTAATTTTTTAAATTTAATATTTTTGGAGAGGGATGCTAGAGGTTAAAGCCTGGGTCTCTTGAATGTGGAATATGCACTCTACCATCGAGTCACATGTCTAGTCTTTATATTTAATTGAAACTTTTTTTTTTTTTGTCGTACTGGGACTCAACCTCAGAGCCTTATGCATGCTAGTCCAGTGCTCTATCACTGAGCTCCACCCTCAGCCCAATTTTATTTTTTAATAGAGTGCATGCATAGCATATGTGAAGGCCTGGATTCAATCCCCAGCACACAAACCAAAAAGATTGTATGCCTTTATTTTATATGCTTCAGCATGTATTTAAGAGCAAGAACATCATCTTACATAGTCATAACATAATTATAAAATTTTAGAAATGTTACCTAAAATGCAGTTCATATTTATCTTTCACCAGTTGGCCCAATAATGCCCTTTAATAAGGCAACCTTTTTCCTAATCCAGGAATCAAGCTGGGATCACCTGTTGCATTTAGTTGTAGGTCTGTTTTATTCAGCCTTTCTTTTCTTTTCACGACCCTGGCATTTTGGAGGAAACAGGTCAACTGTTTTGTAGACTGCCCCTCAGTTGGGATTTGTTGGATGTTTTCTCATAACTAGATTTAGGTTTTTCATTTTATTATCACTATCATTATTATTGGGATGACAATAATAAGAATAGCTATCTCATAGTGCTATTGTCAGAACTAAATTGATCACCTAAAAAGCACTGAACAGCCGACTGATGTTGTATGTGCCTGTCGTCTCAGCTGTTTGGGAGGCTGAGGCAGGAGGACAAGGCCAGCCTGGACAACATAGTGAGACCCTGCCTCCTCTACCCCCACAACAGGCATAGAACAGTGCTGGTACCTAGCAAGCACCCTCCAAAGGATGTCAGCTGTTGCTAACATGGGTTAGGGGAAGGGAGTGAGCTGGGAGAATCAGCAGGTTAGACCAGGGTAGAGGGGTGGGGAAATAGTATCACTACCTTTCATGTAGCTCTCAAGGAGAGGTTGTCATGAGACCCAGAAAGCCTGAGCATTGAATAGGGTGGACGTAGGGCTGGTGAGGTCATTTCTGCAGAGGTGCTCAAGGCTGAGTGACATGGAACATTCCGACATCCTGACACTGACTCGGACCGGAACGTGCCTCTTTAACCTGGTGCATTGCCTGGGCCCCTGTAACTCCTCCTCCTCCTCTCTCTAAACCAGGTACTTCAGAGGCTCATCAAATCCCGAGGGAAGTCTCAGTCCAAACACCTCAATGTCCAAATAGCAGCCTCGGAGAAGCTGGCACAGTGTCCCCCTGTAAGCGCTCAAACCTCGGGAAAGGAAGGGAGGGAGAGGGCATTTGGGTTTACCTGGTTTCCTCTGGCCTGCACTGGAGACAGAGTGACTGGGAACACCTGGGCCAGGTCTGTAGGTCCAGACGTGTCTGGGAGGAAAGAGGGCTGGACAGAGTGGGCTGAAAGCACCCCTTCTCCGTGGGGAACCAAGCCCCCTCTTCCAGCTTAGGTTGTCTTATCTCTAGAATGAGGGAGTTGGGCTGAGTTGGATTATCAGACCTCTTGCTGTTCTGCCAATTTGTACATCTGAGCGTTCTCCTTCCCTTCCTGTACAGCCAGAGACCTTTTTTAACCTTATCCTTCAACCCCCTTGGCTCCACCCACTGCACCCAGGCCACACCCTCAACCCTTTGGCCACGCCCCGCTCATCCCAGCCCCGCCCCTAACCCCACCTTCACAGGAAATGTTTGACATCATCCTGGACGAGAACCAATTGGAGGATGCCTGCGAGCACCTGGCCGAGTATTTGGAAGCGTATTGGAAGGCCACACACCCGCCCAGCAGCACACCACCCAATCCGCTGCTGAACCGCACCATGGCTACCGCAGCCCTGGCTGCCAGCCCTGCCCCCGTCTCCAACCTCCAGGTACAGGTGCTCACCTCCCTCAGGAGAAACCTCAGCTTCTGGGGCGGGCTGGAGGCCTCGCAGCGGGGCGGCGGCGCAGTGCCCCAGCAGCAGGAGCACGCTATGTAGCGGGTGCTCCGCCCATCTTCCCTCTGACCCTGGAGTGCAGGGAACGTGGGGAAGGAAGGGAAGAGCTTCATTTTGTAAAAAATGTGGTGAGCGGCAGCTTCTGGTGTCTGTGGTTTTTGGTGGGACTGGGGTTGGCTGGTGCTGCCTCCCTGGGCCTGGTTCCAAAACTAAGTCTAAATCTGCTGCCCATTGGATGTAAGGCCCAATGGGGCCGCTTATAGGAACAGGGACTAGGAAGAAAATAAGAGGAAGACTGATCTACTCATTTACTGGACTCCACACCCATTTTAGACCCCAAAGTGACAGGGGCCCTTAGACTCAGGGAAACCCATAGAGCAGGGGTCTTTAAATCCAGAGAGCCTGCCTTTCCCCTGGAGCCCTAACTCCAGGACGCCCCTAGGAGGGACCAAGAACGGAGCATCTTCTGTGAGTTGATGCTGTGCCTTCCTCTGTTCTTCTCCCAGTTAAACAGAGTCCGGGAAAGGCTGTCCTATGGGTGCTCCTTCCAGCCTCTCCTTCCCACGGGAGCCACAGCCCATCTCTGAGACCATTAAGTATACACCATTAAGTATATGGGTCTAGGTTAGCATCAGAGAAAATTCATGAAGTCATTCTAGACTGCTGCTTTTCAAATTTGTTTTCAGCCACAGCCGCACCGAATCTTGGTGGGAAGCCGAGTATATAGATGAGGCATCCTTGTTCAGTTCAGAGGCAGCCAGGGCCCTGCCCTCCCCATCACTTCCCTAGGGATCCTGGAAGCACTTCTATGCTCTCCCTACCCCACCCTACAACTTCAGGAAACAGGTTGGAAACTGCTGCTGTAGTCTAATTCCCAACACACTGCAACCAAGAAACAGCTACAGAGAGGGAAATCATTTTGCTCAGGGTCACACAGCTTGAGGTGGTGGCAGGGGAAGGACTTGAACCCCACCCAGCAACCTCTGTGGTGGCAGTGGCCACCAGCTCACCTTCATGTGGCATTTGGTGATTAGGATGTTGGACCATCTGATGGTCTCCATTGGAGGAGGAGGCCCATCAACCTTCCCCAGCTGGCTGCTTTGAGTCCTTGTGGGTAGAGAAGGAATCCCATCAACCTCGTAGGGAATGGGAGAAGCAGCGTGGGGTTTGAAAGTCTATGATTGAGGTTTGATGTGGGCTAAAGAAGCTGGGGTCAGTGAGTTTGAGCTGAAATCTCTTACTGTATTTGGAAAACTGGAGACATTGACTAACCCAATCAACCACTGAGTGGCAGTACTAATGAGCTGTTAATGATGATTAACCCCAAGGCGACATTAATAACATGCATTGAGGAAGTGGTGACTAATTGTTCAGGGGCTCCCTACCATGGTTACCAGGAGAATTCATGCATCTGAGGTCTGATGAAGCTGGGCATCCTGTCCTAATAGAGGAGCAGATGCACCGAGGCCTGTCCACTGGGCTTTAGAGCCATTTTCCCTATCCAGTGCCCCTCTCCCAAAACCAGCGACCTCTTTCATCCAGGCTGGGTGCCTTGGTGTCCTCGCTAACCTGCCTTGCTTTGTTGTGTTTTTCTCACCCCTGCCTGATCTGCATGGTGTGTGCCGTCTGTCTGCTAACCAGGGACCCTACCTTGCTTCCGGGGACCAGCCACTGGAACGGGCCACCGGGGAGCACGCCAGCGTGCACGAGTACCCGGGGGAGCTGGGCCAGCCCCCTGGCCTTTACCCCAGCAGCCACCCACCAGGCCGGGCAGGCACCTTGCGGGCACTGTCCCGCCAAGACACGTTTGATGCCGACACCCCCGGCAGCCGAAACTCTGCCTACACGGAGCTGGGAGACTCGTGTGTGGACATGGAGACTGACCCCTCAGAGGGGCCAGGGCCTGGAGACCCTGCAGGGGGCGGCACCCCACCAGCCCGGCAGGGTTCCTGGGAGGATGAGGAAGAAGAGTATGAAGAGGAGCTCACTGACAACAGGAACCGGGGCCGGAATAAGGCCCGCTACTGCGCAGAGGGCGGGGGTCCGGTTCTGGGGCGCAACAAGAATGAGCTGGAGGGCTGGGGGCGAGGCGTCTACATCCGCTGAGAGGACAGGGGCCGCACAGTGAGAGGAAGGGCTCTGAGCCCAGGGGAGGGGAGGGACAAAGGGGCTCATCACCTGAGACGTGTCCTGCCTCCGGGGGGCGCTGTCTCCCTCCATTCAGATGCCTTGGCTCAATGTTTGGGGTTTCTTTGGTGGTATCATCCCAGCTCCTGAGAGGCCCTTGAGCCCCAGCTGTAGGCTTATCCCTACCTGCTGTAGATGGATGGGGGATACCCACCTTTCTGAAGTGTCCCCTTTCCCCCATCTTAGGGGGCTCTTCTCCCAGAGAAAAGGTGCACTTCCTTAACTTTCTACTCCGGGTTCAAAGTGAAGGTCCTAAATAGGGCGACCCTTCTTTTTCCATAACTGGGGTATTTGGAGAGTTGGGCATTTTTCTTGGAGAGGGAGGACACAGAATCTTCCCCATGGGGCTCTCTTCCCCAAACCCCAGATCCAGGGTCCCTCACCATGCCCACCGGCCTGCCCACTTCCTGGCAGCATTGTCTGGTAGGTGAAAGGTATAGCTTGAAAACCTGAAGGGAGCTCACCTTGAGGGGAGGGGTCTGGGTGGAAACTGACAGGCATCAGCTGCCCTCTTGGCCCTGGCAATGCTGGGGCCTGGAATCCTAGAATCCTGAGGAGTGGGTGACCCGACATGCTGCTACCCGCCCCCACCTCCATGCCTCAGCTCTCACCTACCCCAGGAATGAGCTTTGCCTACAACATCCCCTGCCTGCTGCCATCAGAAGAAGGGGGCCCTCTGCATCTGAGCCCCCCAACTCCATGCCATTGGGTGTGGAGACCATGGAACACTGGTCCACCTCATTCTAAACCAAAAAACTGCTCCTTCACCTTCATCCTGAGGCCCCAGGAGAGAGGCCCTACGGGTTGGTGTCCAAGAAGTGACCACCATCCTGGGGTTGCCTGGTTACCTGGGGACCTCAGATCTTCCCTGGGGGGCTTGGCTGCTGCTGCTTCTCTATATTTGCCTCTTGTGATCCTGTCCTTCATTGGTGTCCATTTCTCCCAGGAGAGGCCTTGGTAGCCCCTGGGGTACCCTCTGCCTCAGCATCCCCCACAGCCTAGCAGCCCTGCCCCTCCCCAGCATCCCAGCTGGGCCAGAGAGAGCCGATTGTGCCAACGAGGACTGGGCCCTGCCCGGCTGCCCACCTCAGGGATGGGCACCTCAGGCCTGTCTCGCCACCTCCTGTGCCAATGTTGTCGTGCCCCCACCAGGGGGTGGGGTGCAGCTTCCACTTACTGGTTAGAAGACACCACTGCCCAATCTTTCCCTCTCCCTGTCTGGTGTCCTGTGCCCCATCTGTCTGTCTACTTGTCTGTACTCTTCTAGGAGAAGTATTTTGCCACATAAAAAACCGCCGTCCAGTCCTTTGCGGCCAGCTTCCAGCCTGCTTCTTTGTTCCCGCCACACAGTGGTCAGCCTAGCCGCCTCTGCACAGAGAGCTGCTGCCAGAGCGAAGAGTTAAGGGGAGAGAGGTGCAGGAAGAAGCTGTGCTCTGGGTTGGTGACTCAGGAGAGACAGTGCTTGGTTTTGTGGCTTTCTGAAGTACGTTCAAGCCTGACACCGGCGGGGGCCAGTCTTAAGCCCGCACCTTACCTGTCTCCCTTCATGCAGAGCCAGGGGAAATGGCAACCCGGGGTGTAGTTCAGTGCAAAGTCTTAAAGACACATGCTTGTTCCACTCTTGTGGCCTCACTGACCCCCCGAATCTCAGGGAGGGGGACTGAACTTGTGGCTCCACAATGCCCAGCCATTACTACCATCACCTATATCCTACCTCACGTAGCACCTGCAAGTTCTCTCACCCTCCTGGTTCTTGTTTCTGAGGTTGGTGACTCCGGGGAACCAGAGCTCCTGAAGCCCAAAGTGTGTGTATATGTGTGTGGAAGGAAACAGACACCGGAAAACCTTCAGATAAGTTGGCAGATCAAAGAGGAACTGGCAGACCCAGATGTCAGGTGGCTGACTGGAGCACCCCAAAGAGTTGATGGCAAAGTTGAGAGCCAGGTCTCTGCCTCCAGCTTGGTACTCTTCCCACCACCTTCCCATGGGATCGATCATTTGTTCCTGTGTTTATTCGCTGAACATACATTTATTAGGCACCTCCTAGGTACCAGGGGCAAGTTGAAGCGAGAGCCACAGGCAATTTCAGTACTGAACACTGAGCTGTTTGTCGTGGGAAGCACTGGTAATGTGGGAATCTGGAAGAGGGTCCTTCTTAACCTGGGGAAATCCAGGAAGTCTTCCTAGAGGAGGCGAGGCTTGCTTGGAGATTAGAAGCAAAGTGGGGGTAGATAAGTAGGAGAATGTTCAAGGCAGAGGAACCAGGGAACATGCATGACAAGTTTTTGGCACTTCACTAACAAAGCATGTCGGTGAAGTGGTGGCCAAAGAGGGGTTGATGGGAGCGGGTCATAGTAGGCCTTGAGTCATGTTAAGGAGTTTAGTTTTTGCTGGACATGGTGATGAACACCTGTAATCCCAGTTACTTGGGCCGGAGAATCACAAGTTCAAGGCTAGCCTGGGCAACGTAATGAGACCCTATCTAAAAAATGGGGAAGGCACTGGGGATGTCGCTCAGTGGTAGGCCACTCATGGGTTTAATCGGCTGAACGCCAAAAGGTTTGTTTTTTTGTCCTGAAGCTGGTGCTCAGAGATTGAAGGATTATATGCAGCAATGACAGGATTGCTCTGGTTGGAGCAGGAATTGGAGGGTCTTACTTGGAAACAGCTGGACACTACAGATGGAAAGGAGGCTTTGCCTTAGACCACAGTGACATCTAGCAGTTAGAATCCAGAGCTCTTGAAGAGCATGTAGAGGTAGCCAGTGAGGAAGAGGCATCTAGGGTGATGGTGGATGGTAGTCTTCCTAGACAAACGAAGCAGGTGAAAAAAAACAGATTTAAGCAGAAGTGATGAGTCCAGCTTTGCATAAAGGGGTTAAAGGTTCTCTGTGGGACATTCGAGGGGAGAAGAGAAGACAGCTGAGCACAATGAGCTGGAGCTCTACAGAGAGGTTTGGCGTTTTGAATCAAGGGCAGGGATTAACTCCAGTTTCCAGATAAAACTCAGAGAGGCTAAGCTATTAGTATGTAATTACACAGCCATAGAGCAAAGGAATCAAATTGACATTTGGATTTCAAGTTCTACGGAGCCCGTGACCCCCAAGTCTGATGCTAATTCCTTTGCCCCAGGATGCACCAGCTTCTACAAGGATTGGGGCTAGGGAGTTGGGGAGGAGAAGGAAGCAGGGGTCTGAGTGTTTCTGTCTCCTCCCCATGTGTCTTCTGCCTAAAGTTACCTTTGCTCAGAAGTTGCAGACAAGGACATTTCTAATTGGAGATACTAAGAGATGGGGAGAGATTCTTGTTTCTTGGTAACCACAAGCCCTTAACCAAAGCTGGCTGCTCAGTCAGCACATGCGGTTGTCAACATGTGAGGATTTCAACAGCCATGTCGTCAGCAGGCTCTGCTGCTTCGATCACCCCACAGCCTCAGGAACTGAGGCATTGGGGACCCTTCAAACCTGGCACCATTCCTTTATCTGCTTCCCTGGCTAGTTGCTTACATTTTGTGGTGGATTCTGCTACCAGTGCTAGGTGTGAACTAAGGATCCCACTGTTGTAAAATAAAGGGAGCTGAACTGAAGTCACTGCCATCCAGGGACAAGGGAGTTGACCCAGCCTAATATGCCAGAGAGATATCTTGTGTTAGCTCCAATAATTATTTCCTAGGAGAAGAGAAGAGGGCCCACTTTGCTATCTCTCAGAGTGTGTGTGTGTGTGTGTGTGTGTGTGTGTGTGTGTGTGTGTGTGTTTATCTCCCTCTCCAGACTCAAGGGTCCATGGAGACCCAGGCTGGGTGACTTGGCCGCTTGGTTGTATTTGACTTATATTTGTGAAATAAAATGATGAATGAGTGAATGAATGAATGCCTCCTGAGAGCCAGGTCCTGGGCCTCCCAGTGCAGCTCTTGTCTGTTTATTGAATGTGCTCCCAGTTTGCAGTGTCACTTTCGATTCTGCAATTGGGTATGTGTGTGTGTATGTGGTTGGAAGGCACTTTAAGGTTCCCAGGAAACATGGTAGAATCACTGAAAGCACTGTAGCTTCCTCCAGCAACCTCCTGGCCCCTACCAGCCCCAGACCCAGCTCTCTTCTTTCCTAGGGCTGAAATGAAATCAGCCCTAATCTGCTCAAAGGTCACTTCTTCAGCCTTCTAACTCTAGGCACCAAGCTGGGTGAGTTGAAAGTCTTTATTTAGTGAGCCAGGGGTACTTAACCACTGAGCCACATCCTCAGCCCTTTAAAAAAATTTTTTTTTTTTTTTTTTTTTTAATTTTGAGACAGAGCCTCAATAAGTTGTGGAGGCTGGCTTTGAAATTGTGATGCTCCTGCCTCAGTCACCTGAGACATTGGGATTACAGGTGTGTGCCACACATCAGGCCCCATATTCCTTTTTTAATACTCCAAGCGCACTTTCTCAGGCTGTAGCTTAACTTATCCCAAGTCAACCTGATGGTCACACATTCCTATTTATTTATTTATTTTAGTTGGTGATGGACCTTTTTTATTTATTTATATGTGATGCTGAGAATTGAACCCAGCGCCTCACACATGCCAGGCAGAGCTCTATCAAGCAGCCACAACCCCAGCCCCATGACCACACATTCCTAACTGTATGCCAGGTACTGATCCAGGTAGGGAGTGGGGCAAACACTGATGAACAAGATTGAAAACCCAGGCTCTAGGGCTCACAAGGGGTGAAGCAGTTTGGCCATTCTATAGCCCCAGTGTGGAAAGAGGTTTCACGAGGTGGGAGCTTGGGAATAGGTGGCATTTATAGCAAGACAGCTAATGAGTTCCAGGCATTTCCCTTTCTGAGGAGGTGTAAGGCATTCATGTGGAAGGAATGCAGGAGCAAGGGCACCATGGGAAAAAGCTGGACATCTATGGGCAAGGACCACTGGATGCAGAACCCAGGAGGTAAACCTGCAAAGGTAGGTGGGGCTGTTGCTGGAAGCTCTTGAATGACAGGTTAGTAGTTGATCTGGATCCAGAGGGCATTAGAGAGCCATTGAAGGCTGAGTTGGGAGTGACAGATCCCGAGCTGTGCTCTTAGGAGGCTACTAGAGCTGTGAGGAGGATGCCCTGGAAAGGGGAGGCAGGAACTGGCCAGTTGAAGAGTTGCTACATCAGTGGAGGGGAGCCACACTGGGGCTGGGGGACAGGGAAAGTAGGGTGGAAGAAGCAGGCACTCTGATGTGTTGACTTGTCTTTCCCACTTCTCTTTTTGGTTTCTGGTTTTTTCCAAGTTTATGCAAAGAAGGAAATTCACAAACAAGAATATCTCCCCTTTTCTCCTGCTTGATCTCCTGGTTCTCTCTAGGCTCACATTCTCTGCTTTGGAGGCTGAGGCAGGAGGATCACTTGAGCCCTGGAAGACCCTGTCTCAAAAATAAAACTGAAAGAAAAACCTAGACAAACAAAAAGAATTTTTCCTCTCTGCTGGGTCTTAATATCTGGGACTCACTGCAGGGTCTCTAGCTGGGGAATCTTTTCTTCTTGCTCCATCTTTGACTCTAGACACCCACTATTCGGATCAACTGCGGAGTATGTGGTGTGTCAGTGCATTGTAGAAGCCCGGATTTCTCCCCAGATGTTACCTAGAAGGAGGGACCTTCAAGAGGAGGGGCGACCCTGCCTTTTCCCTTGGGAGTCCACTCTTGTGGGGAGTGGGCCCACAAGGCTCTCACTAGCAAAACAACTAGAGAAGACCAAAGGCTGGAATGGTCTCCCAGCTCAGAGAGGATCCTTTGTCCCACCGGTAGGTGCAAAAGTTCGGACGCCTCGGGGTTTTGCTTCAGTTTAGGGTTTTGCTCTTTCGGGTAGAGGAGGGAGAGCTAGGATCGTTTGGGGGTACCACGGTGCTTAGACTCCCTTGATTTGCAGACTGGGAGTAGAACACACAAAGAACTTCAGTTTTCTCAGGGCTAAGGGGAGAGTGCAATCTGGGACTCCATTGTTCTTTGCACCTCAGCTCATCGTCACTGTAATGTCCATTGGGCACGTGAGGAATGAAGTCCCAGGGTTTTCCCAGGTCCCACCTGCGAGGTGGGGTTTTCCCGGTTCACACAGGCTCAGTCTGTCGGGCCCTCCCCCGGGGGCGGGGTTCGGAACCCCTGGGTTAGACTCTGGCCCCCGTGGCCCCTGAGTCTTGCACCTACCCAGCTAGGGACGTGCCATGGGACAGCTGATCGCCAAGTTGATGGGCATCTTTGGGAACCAGGGTAAGGGGTACATAGGGCATCCCAGCGACCGCTTTGATCCTGTGGTCTCCTGGGGCTTCCTCGATCGGAGGTCATCTGGGCAGACGTGCTGGGGGACCTCGAATTACTAGAGTCCTGCGTGGGCGCTCCTTGCCTGCTCCACGGTCTTCTCTATCCTCCCAGCCGGTTTCTCTGGGGGCTCCGCGCTTGCGTGCGCCCCCGGGTGTGCTGCAGAGCCGGGCGAGCCTCCTTCCTCCCCGCTAAACCGCTCGGGCGGCAGGGCTGGGGGTGCAGCTACCGGTTTCCTGCAATTAGTGCTTAGCTCTTTCTCCAGACCCCTTCTCTTGGCAAGCCCAGAGCACCCGGATCCTTCAGGCAATCGCTTCTAGAAATCTAGAGGGAGGTGGGGCTCAGTTCTCTTTGCCACTGTCCGGGAGTGGTGCAGGGGTCCTCCCGGCCGGTCGGGAAGTAGAAGTGGTGTGATGGGCAGAGGTCCCTCAGCCCGCTAGGAACACTGGTCTTTCTGGGGGGCCTGCTGGGAGCACACAGTCCCTTGGACATCGGGTTTGGCTCTGACTCTGATCTTCCCCGGATGCCTCCAGAGCACAAGGTCATCATCGTGGGCCTGGACAATGCAGGAAAGACCACCATTCTCTACCAGTTGTAAGTGACTTTCGGGTGGGGAGAGAAAGGGCTGGGCCTCCCACCAGACTGACAGGCATTTGGACCAATCATCAGAGCCCTTTCTTTGGTTCCCTGGCTCTCCAGTAACTGAAAGTAGTGATGAGGGCCACTGGTGTGACCTTCCTGGTAGAGACGGTGGGCCTGACATTCGGATCCTGCACTGTATGGGCAGCCTCAATCCCCATTGCCTCCTGCCGTCTGCCCCCCTGGTGGCAGGTCCCTCTTTTCTCAGTGCTGCACCTTACATTTATCTGTTAGCTTTGACCTCCCATTTGAAACCCAAAACCAACTGTCAGCTCTAGGTGGCCAACTTTGGATCTGGTTAGGCTCTGTAGGTCCTGGTGTGGCAAAGCCTGCACACTAAGTCTTAACTGAGCCAAAAGCCACAGGTGGGAACTTTCCCAGTGTTCACGGTCTGGACAACATCTCTACCCAGATGGAGCCGCCAAAGTACTTTATTTACACAGGATAAGTTTTCCCCTGAAAAAGTAATAAATATAAATTTAAAAAAATTAGAGGAGAAAATGCCTGTAATCCCAGGGACTCCAAAGGCTGAGGCAGGAGGATCCCAAATTTCAGGTCAGCATCAGCAATTTAGCGAGGCCCTATGCATGCATGTATATGCTTTTGTCCCCAGAACAAAAAAAAAAAAAAAAAAAAAAAAAAAAAATCAGACAAGAAAAATTAAAATAGCAAAAGAGTACACAGCGAGAAGTAAGTTTCCCTCTAGTGAGAGGTCTCGATTTTCTTCCTCCCAGGCAACCACTCTTGCAACTTCCTGGTCACCTTTCAGAAGCATTCTTCACGGATAAAAATGAGGGTGTTTTCTGTGTATGTTGCTTAAACAAGACATCTCATCTCTCTGATGACCCTCACTTGTATCTATCTCATTTTTCTCAGTCCTTGAGATTCTAAGTGTGGTCCACAGATTGGAAGCGGGAGCATCATCTGGGAGCTTGTTAGAAATGCAAAGGCCTGGGCAGCCCCAACCTACTGGATTAAATCTGCATTTTGACAAGACTCCTAGGTGAATCAACTGCCTATTAAAATTTGAGGAGATGGTTCTAATGTGGGAAATTTCCCACATCTCTACTGAGATGGAGCCTCCAAAGTACTGATCCTCTCTGGGGCCTAAGCCTGGGCAACACTTGGCCTCATTCTGTTTTCGTTTTCCCTTGCCCTGGCAGGTGCTTGGCCCACCTGGGTTGGAGTTCTTAGTTAGACTCAGCTGCTCAGGGGGTGGACCAGAGCTGGTGACCAGATCTGGGAGGGGGCTGGACGGAGGTCTTAGAACCTTCTCCTACCTCCTTAGTTTGACCAATGAGGTGGTTCACACGTGTCCCACCATCGGCAGCAATGTGGAGGAGATTGTTCTTCGGAAGACCCACTTCCTCATGTGGGACATCGGGGGACAGGAGGCTCTGCGCTCCACCTGGAGTACATACTACTCCAACACGGAGGTGAGGAGGACACCAGGGCTGGGATGTGTGATGTTAGCCAGTCACCCACTCTTAACCTTGGTTCCCCCATCTGTGAAGTGGCCTAATAATGATCTCTTTGAGTGGCAGTGAAATTAAATAATAACCAGACAAGAGCTAAGGCATGTAGGTCAAATACTTAACCCAGTACAGTGCCTGTCGAGATTTGTTTTTAATCCTCCCTGTCTGCTTCTGGCAGTTTTCAGTCTGATGCACTGGATGGCATGAGCCCTTAGTCTCTCCAGGCCCTACTTTCTCACTCAGCAGAAGTAGAGTTCAGTGGTTTAATTTCTGGAGTGAGACAGCAGTTGGAATTTCAGTACTGCCACTCACCAACTGTGTGGCCAAGGGCAAGATCCCTAACCTCACTGAGGTTACCCTCCCTTGTATGAAGGAGGTAATAACAGCACCAAGTCCACAGTATTGTGGTGAGGCCTAAATGGAGTCCTGAGCACTCAGGGCTTAGCACAGCCTCTGGCGCACAATCAGGTGTGCTCTGCACTTCCTCTGTCTGGATAGAAAAGGCAATTAAAATGGGACCAGGTTGGTGAGATCTTGAGGCTGATCTTGAGGCTGAGTTCCTTTTCTATGGAGTTGGCATGTGGGCAGGAAATACTTTCACAAAGAGAAAGCCCACTACTTAAGGCTCCCCTCTGCTGGCCAGTTCGTCATCCTTGTGATTGACAGCACAGACCGGGATCGGCTGTCGACCACTCGGGAGGAGCTGTACAAGATGCTGGCCCATGAGGTAAGCTTCCTGTGGTTCTAGCTGTGCGTCATCAGACTAGTCACTCAGCTTCTCTGAGGTCCATTCCTGACACCCTCATTGTTATCCCAGCAGTGCGGGGAGGGCTAGTTTATTGAAGAAGGATGACAGTGCGCTCAGAATTGATTATAGAAGTCAAAGTTGCTGGTTCAAGGTCCATCCCCTCTTCTCACTCACGGATTCCTACCCCATGAGGTTGTTGTAAGGATTAGGGAGTTGGTTGGAGGCATCCCATGAGTTTTCTGTCGTTGATTGTGGTTGCTGCTGTTGGAGTGAGGCCTGCCTGGGAGGCTAGGGCAGGAGTGGGGAGGACCAATGGGCAGAGGAAGGAGGCTGGCTGATTGACAGTGGTATGGCTCTTCTTTCTCAGGCACTTCGAGATGCTTCAGTGCTGATCTTTGCCAACAAGCAGGATGTGAAGGATTCCATGACCACCGTGGAGATCTCCCAGTTCCTCACTCTCAGTGCCATCAGAGACCATCCGTGGCACATACAAGGCTGCTGTGCTCTGACTGGGGAAGGGTTAGTGGCTGCCAGACCTGGATCTGATCCACCAATGGACAGGGGCCATCAGAACCCCACTCCTGTCTCTCTCCTGTCAGAATCTGGCTCACAGTTGGCTACTGGGCCAAATCAGATGAAAGGGGTTGAATTGTTGAAATCGGGTTGGTGGGTAAGCTGAGTCCCTGCTCTCCAGGGCTTCCTAATGCACAGGTAACCCTCCACATCAGCACAAGGGCAAGCTGGGTCTGACTTAGCTCTGGTGGTCAGGGATGGCCTCTCCTAGAGATGTAGTTTTTGAGCTGAGACCCAAACAAGACCCAAATGAAGAGAAGGGGACAGTCATGGAAAGACCTAGGGGACAAAGACTTAGGGGATTGAACCCAGGGGACAAAGACTTAGGGGACTGAGCCCAGGGGCACTTAATCACTTAGCCACATCCTCAGCCCTTCATATGTTTTATTTAGGGACCCGGTCTTTCTAAGTTGCTTAGGGCTTCCCTAAGTTGCTGAGGTTGGCTTTGAATTTGTGATCCTCCTACCTCAGCCTCCCAAGCCACTGGGATTACAGGCATGTGCCATTATCCTTGAGTTTCTGCAAAGAGTACATGACACCACTCCATTAACAGATTTTTATCAAATACCTACTTCATGCCAGGTAGTGTTTTGGGTATTGGTGAAACAGCAAAAAACAAAATAGACAAAAACTCCTGCCTTCATGGAGCTACATTCCAGTGGGGGAGACAGACAATAAGCCAAACAAACAAACAAACAAAAAAACTGAACCTGTATAGAAGTTAAAAGTGATAAATGTTAAGCAGGGGGAGTAGGAAAGGGAGACTGGAAGTATGTGGAAGGAATGTTGTGATTTTTTGGTGGGGGGCAGTACAGGGGATTGAACCCTGAGGCACTTAACCATTGAGTTACATCCCCAGTTCTTTTTATTTCTTATTTGGGCCTCACTAATTGCTAAGGTTGGTCTTGAACTTATAATCCTCCTGCCTCAGCCTCCCAAGTTGCTAGAATTAAAAGTGTGTGCCACCACATCCAGCCACAATGTTAATTTTTGAGATGGGATCTCAATTTGTTGTGGAGGCTGGATTTGAGCTCCTGGGTTCAAGCAGTCATCCTGCCTCAGCCTCCCCCAAAGCTGGTGACTACAGGCAAGTGTCACCATGTGTCCCCAGTTGAATGTTGCAGTTTTAAATGAGGTCTTTAGGAAGGGGCTCCTGAGAAGGTAGCTCTTGAGCACACACCTGCATTGTGGACTAGGCCACCTAGCAAGGGCTCTGCCTTGGGCCTAGAGAATTCCCTTTCCTCTCCCTCTCGAGTGGAATGGTAGCAGGCTGGAGACGCAGACACCTTTTTTTGTTGTTTATTTTGTTCTGTGGTGCTGGGGACTGAACCCAGGGCCTTGGACATGCTGGGCAAGCACTCTACTACTGAGCTATACCCTCAACCTTGTAGACATCTTTCATTGTTTTGAAAAAGGGGAGACTTCAGGCAAGTCAAGGCAAGGGCTCACACATTTCTGGGAGTGTACCTGCCTCTTCTGGGTCAGGAGGACCCTCCCCTCCCTCCAGCTCACAGTCAGTTCAATGCAGCCAACATTTCCTAAGTACCCCCCATGTCACGCTCTGTGACAGGTGAGGACTGGGGATGACACAGAGATGGCCAAGCCTCCACCCTTGCTCTGGAGTTGCTTACTATATCACAGGAAAACTTGCATATGGAACCTCTTCTCAGACCTTTGAAGTCACTCTGCCATGTCCCCTAGTGACAGAGCAGGTGGAAGGGGACATGGGAGACTTACCAGAACCTTCTGTATATCTTCTTAACCTTAGTCACAGTATGTAGCTGTGGAATTATTTGCTGGACCATTCGCTTATTCTCTATGTCCTCTTGTATGCTGTAAGCCTCAGAGGGCAGGGTGGCTTCTCAAGAATCATTCCAGCCCCCTGGCAGACTTGATGCATTTCAAGAGCTCAAGTCAGTTTGTGGACTAAATGAATTGATGTAACTTTGGCTACTCTCTCCCTCTGCTCTGGGCAGAGGCCTTGGGCTTGCTGGCCATCATCTTTATGGGAAATGCTGATCCTTGCCCTGTTTCTCCTCCCTGCAGGCTGCTGGCAGGGCTCCAGTGGATGCAGTCTCAGGCCACTGCCAAATGATGTCGGAGCCTGAGGCCAACCAGAAACTTTGGGGGTTCTGCATGGTCAACATGGGTGGAAAACTCAAATGGCCAGTTTACTTTTCTCTGATTCTCTGGTGGGAGCAGGGCCAGTTGTGGACAGTGAGATTGCCACCGTCTACCCAAGCCCTCACTGAGCTGTACTGCAGGCTCTGGGTTGATACAGACAGGACAGGTGAAAAAACTGCCCCTCACTCCATGGATGCAGATGTCCTTCTTGGAGACACCAAGGAAGCTATGATGTGCTGGGGGATTAGAAAATGGAGCGCTCTCCCTCTCAGCCCTTGACCTCTCTATAGGAAACACGTGGGAAGTAAGAGGTCCTTGAAATTGCTTCTCATTTCTCTAAAGTATCCACCCTCCCCAGCTTTCTGGGCAGTCTCTCATTTTTGTCCCATTCCCTTGGAGCAAAGGAGATTCCAGAAGGATGAAGAGGTTAGCTGGGAGGCAGGAGAGAAGGGCCAAAACCTGGGAGGGGAAAGAACTTCCCACTCAACCCTTACCTTCCCATTTCTTCTGGGATGCTGACTCTGTCCAGTTTTGAGGCTTTAAGCCACCCAGTGGTATTCCCTTCATTCTCAGTGTTCTTCCAATGTGAACCCCAGTCCTCTCAATTGTCCCAGATTCCTATGGAACCTGCTTATTTGGTTTGTTTTTGTGTGATGATTTTTTTTTTATATTGCACTGATATTTTTATAAAGGAATAATAAATATCATTGAAAACTGTTCACATACTTTTTCTGCAAAACTCTCAGGAAAATCCAACTTGGAAATGGGGGCTTGGGAGCCTGCCCCAAGGGTCTATCTGGCCAGGAGACTGGCTTCTTGGCCCAGCACTCCACCACCAGGCTGGAGGGTACTGGTACCTGATGAACCAGAACTGGGAGCTCTTGGCTGGGCCTAGGGCCTGGTTTGATTCTGATCCATGGAGAAGAGGAGGAGGGATTCCCAGGTTTGGAAAAGTCCAGGAGCCTTCTCTAGGTAAAGCTGGATACAGGAGAGAGACCCTACTGCCCTTCTGAGTTCAGGGAGCAGTGCTATTTCCCTAGAAGACCTGGAATGGTCCTGGTGACAAGTAGGTTTTAATCTTGTGATCTTTGCAAGATTTGATTGGAGAAAGAACTCAGGAATTCTAAGTCGTCCTCATTGTATATATTATATATTTTTCTTTTGTGTTATCCTTGACAGAACTCCTAGACCAAAGCTGAAGGAGAAAATGAATCCTGCCACGTTCTTATTCCATAGAAATTCATTTTAATGAGAGAGCTTTACGAGGTGGGGGTATAGCTCAGTGGTAGAGCATTTGACTGCAGATCAAGAGGTCCCCGGTTCAAATCCGGGTGCCCCCTCTCCGGGTTTCCTTTTTGTATTTTGTTTCCCCGCTCACTGAGAGGAACTGCATTAGTTTTTAGGCGGGAAAGCCGCCGAATCCCTGGGGGGTTACCCCGTCTTTTTCAGGCAGGTGAGGAAGTAATTGACCTTGCCGGTCGCTTACTGTGTATGTCCACGGGTGGAAGGCAGTGCGAGAGGGGCGCGTTGCTCACGTCGAGCCCGGGAGGTCATATGGGTCAGTCCTCTCACGTGTAGCAGGGCGCAGGCAGCACATCCCGGGCGCAAGTGACCCCAACCCCTCTCCGCCAGGAAGCGGGCCGGGCTCGGGCTGGGGAAGAAAGGCCCGGGGACGCCGCGGAAATGTGTGGGAGGGAGAAAGAGACGCGGAGAAGCAGTATGGGGACTCCTGCGGGGCCGGAGAATGGGGTTCCGGCCTAGAGGAACGCCCCCAGAGGAATGCCCCCCAAATGAGGGATCTTGAAGGATCTCGAACGTGTTCCGCTGCAACCCTCTGATTACATTTTATTATACCATCAGTAGGAATCTTTAGCTCAGAGCTTCAGACAACACATCCTCTGCTTCCAAGAAAATAATCGGGGATTTTATTTCACTTTTTTGGTAAACGCCGGATATTGCTGAAAATGAGCGACTGCGCTTGCGCAAGGCTAGCATTAAGAAGCCTTCCGCGCTGCTTCGCCAGCAGAGGGGGTATAGCTCAGTGGTAGAGCATTTGACTGCAGATCAAGAGGTCCCCGGTTCAAATCCGGGTGCCCCCTGGGGCTTTGCTTTTTTTTTTTTCCCCCCCCAGGTTCACGTTTTCCTCAAAACTGCTTCGTGGCTCTTCCACGCCCTTTATGTCCGTGTTACCTTCGCCACCTCTCTTTGGGGCAGTCGGGGAGCGGTGGGGGAAGTGGGAACCTCTAGATCAGCGACTTTCCTAATGTTCCAAGACACAGCAACAGCGCCTGGGTACCCATTAGAAATGTAGATCCCCGGGCTTCTTCTCATCCCGGTGATTAGGAACTTGGGGCTGGAGGCCAGAACTCTGTTTTAATAAGCGCCCCAGGTGACTGATGTACGCTCAAGTTCTAGAAGCTTGAGTTTAAAACACGAACACGTCGTTTGCTTCCAACACCTCTGAAGTTGCTGTTTCTCCCTGAGCCTTCATCAGGGACCTTATAAGACAGACCGCGGGCACTCGAGATCCTCGCATGTACGGAGACACCGGGGCGGGGGCTGGAAGTCCATCCTGGGACCCCGCACTCCAGCTTCCGGGGAGGTAGGGGCGAGCAGAGATGGACCCTCGCGTGGCACAGAGCCTGAGAGGGCCGGAAAATGCAAAGGGAACCACAAAATAAATACCACGTAGCTGCTCCTTACGTGGCCACTCGAGGGCAGTAGGAAGCCGCAGCTGGAAAGAGCAACCTATCTGATTCTTATGAGCGGCAGTCAAGTTAGGATTTAAGTTAGACATCAAGAAGAACTCACAGGCAGGCAGGTTTGCTTTCTTCTATTGTAAGTGGAGAGAGGGTTTAGGGTTGGAGGAGAGGTCGTCTCTGGGATCTTGGGTCCTGAGGAATTGGGAGGAATTGGGATTCTGAGAGATTTAAGGAGTCTTTAATTCCTGTTTCCTTCCTCAGGTTCAGCCTATCTGCTTCCTCCAGCCCATACTGTTCCTTCTCCTGTCCCCAGCTGAATCCCTCCTTTTAGGGGCTCTTCCCCCATGGACCTCAATGTCCAGTCTTCCTCTCTGCAATCTTCCTGTTCCTAGCCCCCAGACCTGTGGCAGTCAAGGAGCCCCTGGCCCCTCGCCCGTCTTGGGTCCCCAGCTCCTTGCCCTCCCACGAAGTAGGTCAGAGACACCTTCGTGTCCTGACCTGATTCGCTGCTGTCTATTAAATCTCCTAAATTGCGGGTATTTTTATTCTGTCCTGAAAGAAAAGAGAAAAAATCTCTCCATAGCCGCGTGTGTGGTGGCAATGGGACGGACAGTTGCCCGCTCTGGAGCTGCTGGCTCTGAACATTGACTGGGTCTGGCCTGAGCGGCCTCCAGAGCGGCGCGTGCCTCAGTTGCCTTCTTGGGGACAGGGGTGCAGATTATTTCAGGGTAGGGATGAGCCAGGTCCCTGCTCCCCCTGTTTGCTGGGCTGGAGGGCAAACCCGTGCTGGAAATGGGGTGTGGAGGGGCAAGATGGGGAGCCGCGCCAGGGGAGTGGGACCCGGGCCTCTGTTAGGGGAGAGGCTGGGGTTCTCGGCTACCAGGGGAGATGTGCGAGGGGTGCGCTTGAGTAAAACGTAGGAAACCTACAGACTCCGAGGAGCAGCTCAGAAAGTCGCGCTGCCTGGAGGAGGCGGGTGGCAGGAGCCCATGGCCATGGCATGGGCGCTTCTTGGGTTTCTCTCCCGGCTTTCCCTGGGGGACCAAGGGCGAGGAAAGGAGACAGGAGCCAAGTGGGGGTGCAGGGCGACTGAAGGTGCCTGGGGGATCCCCCAGTCCAGGGTCCCCGCCGGTCCCCTCGCCCTTTGACTCCCAAGTAGCTTCCGAGCCTTGAGGAGACTGGGAGGCTGGGAGGCTGCGAGGCCCGGGAGGCTGGGAGGCTGGGAGGCTCCCGGCGCGGCGCCCCGCCCCGCCCTCTCCCCGCCCCGCGGCTCCGGGTCCCCGGAGGCCGCAGCGCCGCGGCTCTGCTCGCTGGCCGCCGCTCGCGCTCCTGCCGCTCCCGCCGCCCGCCGGACCGCGCGTCCCCGCTCGGCCCGCTCCTCGCCAGCGGCCGCCGCGAGCCTGCCGAGCGGGTCCCGCCACCACCATGCGGGGCGAGCTCTGGCTCCTGGTGCTGGCGCTCAGGGAGGCTGCCCAGGCGCTGAGCCTCCAGCCCGCGGCAGGTAGGACTGGCCCCAGGTGGCCGGCGGGCAGGCGGGCGGGCGACGCCGCTGAGGGCACCGTCCGCGGGAGGCCAGGGGCTGGGGCTGGGGGCAGGTGGACGGGACCCCACTTTCCCAACGCAGAGGGTGCGTGAGCGAGGGTGGAGGCACCAGACGGTGATGCCCGACCGCTTCCCTCCTGGAACACGCCCGAGGGACCCCGGGAGAGGCGACTCCGGGAGGCAGAGGTCTGTGGCCCTAGAGGGGACCTGGAGAGAGTTCCAAGGGGCCCCTGTCACTCCAGGCTCCCGATGAGGGGCCGGGAGGCTCCTCCCCAGCGCTGCCTTCCCTGCTCTTCTCCGCCTCCTCCCCGCTGACCCAGGCTGAGTCTGAGTCCCGTTAGGCGACTGGGTGGGAGCCGCCCAGGGGAGGGAGGGGACCCGGACTCTCTCCCTGGGCAAAGGTGGTGACAGCCTAACTTGCTTTCCCCTACCTGTGTGGTATCAGTAGGGAGGCAGGGGACCAGGAAGAATCAACTTGCCTCTCCTCCAGCCCCTAGCCTTGAGGCCCCCTGTCCCTCCTGCTCTGTTCTGTCCTCCTCGCCTTTGGCCTTCAACTGCTCTGGTTCTAGATAGGGGGAGATGCTCCCATTTACACACTCCTCTTCCCCCTTTATCAGTTTCCCCAAATCATTTCTCCCACCTGGAAGTTCTTTCTGGACTCTACTTTGAATCCCTCATGTTGTAAATGAGGCCCACCTTTCAACATATAATTTATGTCCTCCTTTCTCCTCATGCACCCAGACTTTCTCTGTGGTTGAGGAGATGTGTAATTTGCAGCCAAGCTCCCTTGGCAGAGAAAACTGAGAAGAGATCTATGCCTCCCTGGCCTAGTACCTGTCAGATGGTGTGAGGGAAGGGGCTGTCCATGGATGCTGTATTTTGGCAGCTGTGCCTCAGGGGTGCCAAAGCAGCAGGCACAGAAGTGTCAGTGACAGTATTCTGGACTTCATGGACCCAGTATGTAGCTGACCCTGGATTCCTTTTGAGAAGGAAGGATATAGTGGAAGTGGGAGAGGGGGCAGTGGAAGTGTCCAGAGGCTGCTGGAGCAGAACCACACAAAGCATGGCTAGAGACTTGGCTTCTAGTCCTATGGTGTCACTTGCTGTGTGACTTTGGGTGACTTACTTTCCCTCTTTGTGCCTACTTCTGCACTTATAAAGTGAGTCAGTTGACAAAATCCTTGAGTCTTGATTGTGGGATTATGAAGGATCTTTTTTCTCTTTTATCATGGTCTTTGCTTCTTGGATGTGTATAGGTCTCACACACACACACACACACACACACACACACACGCACATGCACACATACATAAACACACATTTTAACCCTTATAAACAGGAAGGGATTGGACAGGTTAGTTTCTGAGGTCCTCTGCAGTCCCTGCCTGGCACAGTCTTCTGAGCTCAGTGTGTGATCAGGTTGATAAATTGGATCTGAACCCTCTGCCTGGGTTGTGAGGACCACGGAGATGGTTGAGAAGGGACTACGAGGTGATCAGAGTGACCAGATGCAAGCCTGGCTGAGTACTATCTCTTCAAAATTGGGTTGGGGTGGCAGACAATGGGGGCGGGGGGCAGGAGGAGGGACAGCAGGGACTTGAATCACTTCTCTAAGGAGAGGATACCTGTCTTCTGGACTTTGATGAATTCAGCTGAGAAAAGTGGACTTTCTCTGCAGCTGGAGAGATTAAGTTTAGACCCACGAAGCGCGGGGAGCCGCTGTTGACTCCTGGTCCAGCGCTGTCGGTGGGCCAGGCTGGATTTGAGGGAGGGCTTGTACAGAGGCAGGGGCTGTCTTCTGGGCAGGGGAGATGTAGGCGTGGGACATTCTGGAGAGGTTCTAAAGAGAGCCTCCCAATGGAGCACTTTTGTCCCCTGAAGCGGCAGCCAGGAGTAGAACCCAAAGGGGACCAGCCAGCCAGCCCCAGGGCTCTGGGGTCTCTGGGCTGCTGGGAGCCCTCACTGTGGCTGGTTTGTTTGGTAGAACCTTGACACTTGATCTGCCATTACAGCTGGAGCAGGAGAGATCAGTGACCAGAGGTGGAATCAAGCAGCAGGGGAGACCAGGAGAGGCAGACTAGCAGAAGGACTGACAGGAACATGGCTTCGGGGTGTACAGTGGAGTTGGGGGACACCAAGGGTCTGACCTCAGTTGGAACCAGAGGTGCCTATAACAGGCATGGAAGGAAGAGGCAGCTGCAACTGGTATCCACGCCTGAGAGCCCTGCAGGACGGAGGCCAGGTCCAGCACGGTCCTATGACTCGATGACTTCCTCCTTTCTCTGAGCCTTGGTTTCTCCTTCTCTAAAAAGGGGGTTTGGACCATGCTGTTCCTAGTAACCCATTTGGCCCTGATCTGCTTCCACCTTCCTTCCTGCCCACAGGGACTTTTTTTTTCCCTACCCACTGGGGACTTTCCCCCACCTGCACATCTCCTGTCCTCCCCAGGTCCCCTCTGAACACCTTCCAGGATGCTGCCCCTCAGCTGCTCCTCAGCCGGGTCTCAATCAGCTCAAGAGGCCCCTCACCGCCAAGGACCTGGGGGCTCTGTGACTGTGTCTGCCCAGCACCTGGCATAGTCCTGGTACTGAGTAGGGGCTCAGTAAATGTGTGTTGGATGAACTGAGTGAGCACATGAATCAGAGGTGGTCACAGGCTCTGAACTTGCCCCTGGAGGGAACTCCCAGGGAGCTAAGTCCTGATTTCCTTTCTCTCTTCTGCCTAGTGGCCCTCCCTGCCATTTCCTGTGCCTCCATCCTTCTCCCCAGGTGAGGGTCCTCTCAGGGCGTGGTTGGGGACTTTGTAACCAGGGTGCAAGATTTAGTTTAGCATCTAGAGCCTTTTCCAGGCCCCTGGAAATTTGGTCCCCTTTGAAGGGGGCAGGGCTGGGGATGGGGCCTAGGACCCTCCTGGTGCTTTGTGTATATTATTCTGTTAAAGACTCAAAACAACCTGTGGAGTGAAGATTTCCTCATCCCCATCTTACAGATGTGCCAACTGAGTCTTAGATTTAGTAATTTGGATGGGCTCGGTGGCACATGCCTTTAATCCCAGCAGCTGCGGAGGCTGAGGCAGGAGGATCAAAGGCAGCCTCAAAAAAAGCAAGACACTAAGCAACTCAGTGAGACCCTTTCTCTAAATAAAATACAAAATTGGGCTGGGGATGTGGCTCAGTGACCTGAGTTCAATTCCTGCTACCAAAAAAAAAAAAAAAAAAAAAAGATTTAATAATTTGTCCAGTGTCATGGTCAGTAAGTGTCACAGTCAGAGTCAGCCTCGAGCTCATCTGAATCCCAGCCTTTACTTGTTTACTGCTGTGATACGACAGTGTGGGTTCTCAGTGGGGCTGTGTCCCAGGGAAAAGGTCTTCTCCATCCTGTGACTCTCAGGTACTCAGGGCATCTCAATTGCTGCCTCCTCCCTTCCCATCGTCCCTGTGAGCTCACTGACCACGTGTGTGGCCAGGCATCTGGGGTGAAGGGAAGAGGTGCTGGGGAGGCTCTGGGAAGAAGTAGCCTCTTGTAAGACTTGAAGAATGAGCAGGGGCTGGTCGGCAGGAAGGCTGGTTCGTGGGGCAGCATGGTCCTGGCTGGGAACACTGCTTGTGTGGATCCCTGTGGCCAGAAGCATCAGGGCTGGGTCCTGCTGGGGGGTCGGTCAGGGGAGGGCACGCAGGGACCCAGTTACAAAAGACCTCAAATCAGCTGGAGGGACGTGGCGAGTAGGAAGCAGGAGAGAAGGAATTGAGTTTGTCCTCTGGACGGTTTGTTCTAGCTGGAGTGTGGGATACTAACTCTAGGGTGGAGTCTGAAGTAAATATCAGGAGAGAGGTCTTGGTGGCTGGGACTGGGTGGTGGCCCTGGGGCTGCAAGGGCAAGCTTAGGTGCTGAGTGGGCTGAGTATGGTCTGGCCCAGGCTCTGGGTGGTCTAACCTGGCCTCCTGGAGTCAGCCTTATGGCCCTGTGCCCTGGAATGGGGTAGTGCTGGGGTACTGGTACAGGGGCAGCACCCCAGACCTTACCTCTGTGTCCCAGGGGATGTGGTCCCCCAGGGCAAGGTAGGCCTGATGGCACCCAGGGTGGGACCCTTCAGGAACCCAGCCCATGTGCCAGTCTTGCCCTCGGCTGCCCTTGTACCCTAGGGAACACCCTAGCCGGAGAGTTGCTGCTGGCTTCTTATTACGCTCTGTGTGGTTCTGAACAGATTCTGGAGACAGCCTGCCTGCTTCAAATCTTAACATCTTTGTGACTTGGTTTCCCCACTTAGGAAATGCGTCTAGTACTAGCACCTACCTCATGGGGTTGGTGTGGGGATTAAATGAGTGAATGTGTTTAAAGCCCTTGGATAGTGTGGGTGGAGAAGTCTAAACCTCAGCGACGATTGTCATCGTTACTGTTATCATGGCATCGGTTAGACTGTACACTACCTGGGGCCGTGAGTGAATGCATGGGCGAATGGGCAGCGTGTGTTCTAGAAGCTTCTTGACATTGCGCACAGTGGAACTCTCACCCATGGGCATGGAATGGGTACTGGGGAGGCAGAAGGTGGGGCCAGGAGCACTCAAGGGCCAGGTAGTTTTCCACATGTGTGTGGCCACCTGGCAGGGAGGCCAAGGCGTTCGGGCCAGTCTACATGGGTGTGCACACAGGCACGTGGCCCCTGCACACGCACGTGAGCAGCCAGCTGCTTTGGCTCCTCTCATGAGTTGAGGGGCGACGTCCTGTCCCAGCCCACTGAGAGGAGAACGGGAGACAGATGTGGTGTTGCTGGGAGGAGACACCTGGGGGCGGAGTCCAGGCCAGGGGAGGGCAGGGCTCCTGGATGTCTGGCATGGACCATGTGCCCCGACCCTGAGCTCAAACCCTCACTTCCTGTTGCTCCCCTGATGCTCACGGCAGCCTGGGCCACGGGCACCTTTGTTGTCCTCTTTTGACAGTGGGGAAGCTGCAGCCTACAGAGGTAAAGTGACAGGTCCGAGGTGCCACAGCCTCCCTGTCTGCTCCCTGTAGGGCTCCCCATCGCTCGCTCTGCCCAGGCCTCAGGCCTCGCCACCCAGCGCCCTCCCTCCAGTGCAGTCAGGTGGGTGGCAGCTGCAGGTCTTCAGCGCCCCCTCCAAGCTAGCCGAGCTCCTCCACTTGCTCTGTCCAGTTCTGGCTCCTGCCCAGGCCCCAGGGCTGCTTGCAGGAGGACTGGAGGAGCCAGGCTGCACAAATAGTTCCATCTCTGAGGCAGCTGTGGGCCCCGTCCACGGGGCAGGCCGCCCTGGTGCAGGGGAGGTGGGCCGGCCACCGTCCTAGAGCCAGGCTCTGGGCATCTGTGGACAGCCAGAGGGCCTCCAGGGAAGGGTCCTGGGACTGCCCCTCTCCCAACATTCTCCAGGAGCATCTGGATGTGATTAGGGAGAGAGAAGTGAGAGGGGCCCGGCAAGGGGCCAGCAGCACCAGCAGCCAAGAATGACTTAATTGGATAAAATGTCTAATGACAAACCAGAGCCCCACAGCAGTGTCCTGGCCCCAGCGCCAGGCCTGGTGTTGGCCAAGCCTTGTCTCAAACTCTGTCCTTGCTGCCTCTCTCAAGTTATCCCCAGCATCATGTCCTTGAGTGTGCAGTGCTTGAGCACTTACTGTTTGGGAGGTACTGCTTGAGGAAGGTGGAGAGAGTCCCGGGACTCGACTCGAGTCTCCCAGAGAGATAGGTGCGAAGTCACACCACTGGGGGTTCCTGGAGGGTGAGAGCCGCATCCAGGAGCTCTGGGAAGAGGGGTGGGTGAGGCAGCAGAGGAGGAGGGCATCTGACACAGACCAGGCCTGAGATTGCTGAAGGTCAGCGGTCTGGACTCTCATATCCATCCGTCTGGTAGTCCAAGTCTTACCCAGGGAAGGTGTGATCATTAGAATGACAATATGAGGCACAACTCGGGGGATGCAAATCTCTCCAAAATGGAAAAAGATGCTTTTTGTGTCATTTAGAATTAATTTAACAACCTAGAGGGAATGGGAGAGAAAGTGGAGTCTCGGAACGGCTGCCTGTGTGCGGCCACTTGCTAATCCTGTGCCCGTGACTGACGGTTCTAATTGGTGGTGACAGTCTTTCCTGCGCAACACAAATGAAGCCTCAGAATTCTTCTCAATTAGAGTGCTCCTGGTTGTCACTAATCACTGGAGAGGGCATTTGAGGCAAAACCTGTCCGCTATTCCAGATGGTATCTAAGCCCTTTGTTGAACGGGACAGTGACTTGCCCAGTGTTTGAAGGGAGCGTGAGGCTGAAAAACCGTGGTTTTCACTGGGGAGGAGGGGTACTTTTGTTTCCCAGGAGATATTTGCAATGTTTGGAGACATTTTCAATTGTCTTAGCTTAGGGGTAGGGGAAGGTCCTACTGACACCTAGGAGATAGAGGCCAAGGATACTGCTAAATAGTCAAGAAAGTACAGGAGAGCTCCCCACAAAGAATTATCCACTCCAACCAACGACTCAAAGCAACTCAATTTAAAAATGGGCAATACTGGGTGCAGTGACGCACACCTGTAATCCCAGCGACTTGGGAGGCTGAGGCAAGAGGATTGCGAGTTCAAAGCCAGCCTCAACAGTGAGGCCCTAAGCAATTCAGTGAGATCCTGTCTCTAAATAAAATAAAAAATAGAGCCGGGGATGTGGCTCAGTGGCTGAGTGTCCCTGAGTTCAATCCCCAGTACCCCACTCTGCCAAAAAGGGCAAAAGACTTAAATAGACATTTCTCCTAAGAAGATATATAAATAGCCAGTAAGCACACAAAATGACACTTAACTTCACTTGTCATTAAAGAAATGCAAATCAAAACTATATCCATCAGAATGGCTGCTACCAAAAAAACAAAAACAAAGCAGAAAATAGCAAGCCTTGGCAGGAATGTGGAGAGAATAAAAACCTTGTGTGCTGTCGGTGGGAATATAAAACAGCTCAGCAATGGAAAACCGTAGGGGAGTTCCTCCAAAAATTAAAAATAGAATTACCATGTGACCCAGCAATTCTACTTCTGGGTATTACTCAAAAGAGTTGAAAACGGCATCTCAAAGGTATCTATACACCTGTGATCACATCGGCATTACTCATAGTATCGAAAATATGCAAATTATCTAGCTGTCATTGACAGAGAATGGAGGAGCAAAATGTGGTATATGCATAGCATGGAATATTATTCAGCATTAAAAAAGAAAATCACCAGGCATGGTACTGCATGCCTATAGTCCCAGCAGCTCTGGAGGCTGAGGCAGGAGGACCGCATGTTCAAGGCCAGCCTCAGCAATTTAGCAAGGACTTAAGCAACTTAGTGAGACCCTGTCTCAAAATAAAAAAATTTTTAAAAGGGCTAGAAATGTGACTCAGTGTTTAAGTGCGCCTGGGTTCAAACCATAGTACCAAAAAAAAAAAAAAAAAAAAAAAACAAAACGAAAAGAAAAGAAAAGAAAGAAAGATTCCTGTTATACACTACAACATGGAAGGAAGTAGAAGACATTATGCTAAAGTAAAATAGGCTGAACACAGCAAGACAAATATTTAGGATTCCACTTATATTGTAACGATATCTAGGCAAGTGGGTTCTTTATCTCACAAATTCAAGGAATAAAATCCATGGACACAAGGGTGAGAGCATAGTAACAGGATTTATTAGCGTAACAGAGAAGAAGCAGAACCCCCCAAAGGCGGTGGGCAGAAGAGGGGTAAAGGCAGGGGTAACTAAGGAAGGGCTCTGGGGTTGCAGCTGTGGGTAATGGGGACAAGCACCCAACCTCAGAAGAAGGCACTGTGGTTACTGCTGGCAGTGAGTGGGGGGTCAGAGATGTCCTTCAGACCCCTGTCCCCCTCCCCTCCTGCCCTATCCAAAGGCTCTTATCCTCTCTGTCCGCGGGAGACCCACCTTCCTGCCTCCACGTGAGATACTTGGAGTAGTCAAAATCGGAGAGAGACTGGAGTAGGATACTTGCCAGGGACTGGGGACACAAGAGGATGGGGCCCAGAGTTTGTTTAACAGATGCAAAGCGTTCTGGGGATGGATAGAGGTGATGATATACTTACAATGGTAATTCTTATATGTATTTCCCTACAATTTTAAAAATTAAAAGAAAAAAAAAAGATATCAATAGTACTAAGGTTAGGAATCCCTGACCTGAAAGATCTCTGCTCTCTTGCTTCTAGTCCCCTGCTCCCCTGGGAGATAGGATTATGTGGCAATTTTGGCAGATAAATAAGCACCTGGTTTGGATTTCAGAGCTGTGGTTCTCACCCTTATTGCAGAGGTTTTTGCTTGTTTGCTTTTTCTGGTACAGGGAATTGAATCCAGGGGTGCTCTACCACTGAACAACTGAACTACGTCCCCTGTTCTTTTATTTTTCTCTTTTCAGTCAGGGTCTCACTAAGTTGCAGAGGCTGGCCTTGAACTTGTGGTCCTCCTACCTCAGCCTCCCGTGCCTCTGGGATTATAGACATATGGTACTGTGATCAGCTTGTTACAGAGTTCTTTAAGACCTCTAAATTTCCCCTAATTCTCTAAATTTTACCTGCGGGTCTTTTCAGAGATCTAATGCCCGGTCTACACTATAGACCAATTACGTCAGCCTCTAGGGTAGGACCTGGACATCCAGAGTTTTAAAGCTCCCCAGATGATTCCAGGGTGAACTGAGGTTGAGAATAGTCACCGGATGGAGGCAGATCAACTTGGGTTTGAACCTAACTTACCATGTCTAACCCGTTATGTGACCTGTAGCCTCTGATTCCTGTCTGCACAATGCCCCAGTTGTATCTATGTTGGAGCACTAACAGGAGGGTTAAAAGCAGCGTGTGCAGAGCTGCTTGGCACGGTACTAGGCACAGGGCTCTCAGGACGTGTTGGGTATCTCCTGCCCTGGTACTCAAGTGTCCCCAGAGTCAACAATAGCATGATGTCGAGGCCTCTACAGAAGCGGGTTGGTCCCGTGGGGTCTTTACCCGCCCTGCTGACACTCAGTTTTCTGTGTCTTCCCCAGGTCACGATGAAGGCCGAGGTTCTGGATGGGCTGCCAAGGGGACCACCCAGGGCTGGAATCAGAGAGCTCAAGAAAGCCCCAGGCAGGTGCCGGGGCCGGACCGGACCCAGCTGAGCCAGGACCTGGGTGGGGGCACCCTGGCTATCGACACGCTGCCGGATAACAGGACCAGGGTGGTGGTGAGTGCTGGATGAAGGTGGGGCGGGAGCGAAGTGCGCACGGGCCCCTTCAGGAGCCCCGTGTGCGGTGGTCGGACGGGCAACATGCATCTCCTCTGGAATCAGCCCTGGAGATTGGAGTGCAGGCGGAGCCCAGGGGAGATGGAAGCAGAGCTCAGACTGTGTCAGGAAGTCACAGCATCTCGGAGCCTGATGGGCTGCCTACTCCTCCAGGACCCAGGGAAGCCAAGCGACTTGCTCCAGGGTGCACAGCCTGATCACAGGGTTCCCGACATTGGATTCTTTCACCACCCAGGGAAGAAAAAGCCCAAGGTGGCATTAATAGTTACATCCCAGCTGCCAGTTCAGGTTTTTCCTACCCTTGTTTCTGCACCATCTGCAGACTGTGGGCCCCCAAAGGTTAATGGCTGCAGAGATGTGGTCTGTTTGACCTAAGGACAGGATACCCTGCAGTTAGGCTACAGCTCCAGGACAAAACCCGCTGGCCTGAGTCAGTGCTGGGCAGGGTGCAGTGAGCAAGCCCCTCTAGCAGCTCTCTGGGAGACTGACTAGGCATCTGCGTCCTCCAGCAAATCTATAAATCACCAGTTTCTGGGAACATGTGTGTCAGCAGGGTGTGTTTGCACGTGCCTGGCAGGGAGGTTTGAGTATGATGTCTGTGTAGGGTGCGTCTGGCGCTGTGGGTGTCTGTGATAGTGTGAGGGTGAGAGCGTGAGTGTGCCAACGCAGCGAAGAGCGTGGAGGCCCAGGATAAATGAAATCTGAAATGAGAAGTGGTGCACGCCCATAATCCCAGCTGCTCAGGAGGCTGAGGCAGGAGGATTTGCAAGTTGAAGGCCAGCCTCAGGAACTCGGCCAGGCCCCAAGCAACTTAGTGAGACCCTGTCTCAAAATAAAAAATAAAAAGGGCTGGGGATGTGTCTCAGTGGTTAAACACCCCTGGGTTCAATCCCCAGTACCAATAAAGAAATAAATAATCATTGAGAAGATGTGATTATCAGTATAAACTTCTTTATTTTATGTTTTAAGAACAATTTTCTTGAAGAAAAATCTGTAGACAGTCAAAAAGTTCAAACAGGAGCTGAGGCAGGAGGATCATTTAAGCCCAAGAGTTCAGGGCTGGCCTGGGCAGCACCAGACCCCTGTTCAAAAGAAAGAAAGAGAATAGTGCTGCAAGCATAAAACAAATGCAGCAGTCCTGCCAGCCCCACCCTCGAGCCGCTGCCGCTGATGTCCTCAGCAGGTGCCTTCTCAGCTGCCCTGCAGGCGTCCACTTGGAGATTTGACTTTTATGTTCTTCCAGTGCCCCCAGCTTTGCTGTGCTCCCTCTAGGATCTTTCTGTTCACTTCTGTCTTGTCATTATCATTTGAATCCAGTTCTCACCTGATCCAAGCAGAGTAAAGTCCTTGTACCTTTTCATTTTCCCACCCCCTTAGTCTTCTGTGCTTGCCAAGCAGCTGTGTCTTCTCACCCAGTCTCCCTTGACTTCAAATGTAAATTCTCCGCGTGGTCAAACTCGTCGGTTCTTTTATGCCCCTGGAAACCTCTTTTCTTTCCTGGAGTCTGCTCTGACCTGGGTGGGCTGTTCACCTGCCTACCTACCATCCCCAGGCCTCCTTTTCTCCTTTGTCTCTCTCCTATGTCAGATTCCCCGTTGGGGGGGGGGGGGGTCTCCTTGACCGTGTGTCTTCTCTTTCCAGCTTCACCCCCCTTGGCTGTTTAACTTCCTGAGAGAGGTTGCACAGGAGGAAAAAAAATTCTCTTGAGAACTTGCAGGTCTGAAAATGCCTTTATCCTGTCTGCTCACTTGATCGATGGTTTTGCTGAATATAGACTTCTAGATTAAAAATAATTTTCTATTTCAAGTTTGAGAGCATCTCACCATTGTCTTTTTTTTGGTACTAGTGATTGAACTCAGGGGCACTTAACCACTGAGCCACATCCCAGCCCTTTTTAAAAATTTTAAATAGAGATAGGGTCTCACTGAGTTGCTTATGACCTCCCTAAATTGCTGAGGCTGGCTTCGAACTTACAGCCCTCCTACCTCAGTCTCCCAAGCTTCTGGAATTTACCAGCATGCACCACCACACCTGGCTTGCCATTGCCTTCTTGCTTCTGATGTTACTGTGAAGAGATTTGATGTTATTCTTGTTCCTGATCTTTGTATCAACCTTGGGAAGCTTTCAGGGTGTCCCCCTAACCCCAGCCTTCTGAAAAAGTGTGGGGACTGCCCACTTTGACTCTCCTTCACCAACCTGGACATTGATGGACCATCTCAGTCTGTTCTGGAAATTTTTTCTGCTTTCTTTCTTTGATAGTTTTTTTCCCTTCCCATATTGCCTTTTTTCTACAGTTCCTCCTGTTTAGACATCAGTTTCTGGATATCATTCTTGAATATTCCTCTCTTCTTCTCCTTTGCATTTATTTTTATTGTTTATTGGTTAGTTTGCTTGTTATCATTATCGTTCCATGTTCTGAACGATCATTTTCAACCTTTTTTTCCATAAAGTATTGATTTTTTTCCTACTATCATAGTTTTAATTTCTAAGAGTTCTATTATTTTCAGATTAGCGTCTCTTAAGAAAGCTTCTTGTTCTTATGTCATGGATGAAATATCTTCTCTGAGAATATTTAAAAAGTTATGAGATTTTTATTTTCTGTTCTCTGTATTGCTTCTGTTACTGTTTTTTTCCTTCTACCTTGGGCTCTCAAATGTTTTGACACCATGACTGGTCCTATTTCTATTTAAAATTTTGATATTTTGCTCATCAAAGTACCATCAGTTTTTGTCAGTAATTTTGATTTTTAAAATGTCATATCAAAATGTTCCTTATCTTGATTCTTGAGTTTTCTAACATCATCTTGAATATTGCACCTGAGGTAAACACCTCACTTACCTCACCCCAGTACTGGCCTTGAGGTGGGACCTCAGAGGACACATTCCCACTCCCTGCCCCGTTTTCTGGATCCTGAAGAACCAAGAAACAGGACAGGCATGGTGGAATGATGGAATTGACAGCCAGGCCAGAGTGATCCCTGAGGTGGGAGATTTCTGACCTCTCATTTCCCACCTTACAGCTTTGTTGTGTCATTGGGTAAATTATCAACGCCTATTCAGGATCAGACACGATGGGCTATGTCCCAGTCTACAAAGAGGACCTTCCAGAAGAGAGTCACAGAGTGGCAGCTTTCTGGAAGCAATTGCTAGCTGGCATTCAGAAAAGGCAGTGGGTTCATTAAGAGCCCGTATGGAGTCAATAACACAGGGGCTTAAGAAACAGCAACACATTCTCGGGCTCCACCCTGGACAGAACTGTTCAGAAATATGAGATAGAGCCTGGAAATTTGTTTCTTTGAAAGTCCCCTATGTGAGGCTGGGGGTGTGTTTCAGTGGTAAAGCCCTTGCCTAGCACGTGTGAGGCTCTGGGTTCAACCTCCGGCACTGCAAAAAATAAAGTAAAGTTTCCCCTCTGAATTCTGATGATTTTCTATAGACCAGAATGCTTAATCTGTAAGATTTCAAACCAATTAGTTGGCAGATGGATGGCCAGAACACCGGGCTTTCTCAAGAGCCACATGGCTGGTACTTGAACAGGCAACTTCCACCTGGGCTTCATGACCCCTCCGCAGCTGCACACCAAGAGTCCACACTCAAGAGCAAGGCCACCTAGGAGGAGACTCCTCCTCTGCCTTTCTTGTTGTCCCCTGCTTTGCCTGAGAGATGCAGGATCAGACTTTCAGAGGTAGCCTGTCTGGAAGAGAGAGTTCTGACTCACATCAGGAGACAGAAGACCTCCCCACTGAGCTGGAATATTAGCCTCAGGCCAGATGAAACTACTGGATAAATACCAACCCTGGCACTTGTGGGGAGAGTAAGTTGGGAGTGAGGCGGTTTAGAAAATTCCTGAGGGAAGACTTGGGGCTGCTCAGTGCCCATGACTGGGGTGATTCAGGTGCATGAAGTGGCTGCCAAGGACAGAGGCGGGCAGCAGCTGCGTTAATAGAACCCCATGGAAACCTGGGGGGCCGGGTCAGGGCTCTGGGGACCCTGTAGGCTATTTCTCAGCCGGACCATGGCTGAGGGGCTTGTGGCCCCTTTCAGGCAGCTATCTAGAAACCAGAGGAGATGGACAAGATGGTGAAGAGACTTGAACCCTTGTCCTAGAAGGAACGGTGGGAGGCTTTTGGGGTACTAGCTGGCTATAGAGAAGCCTCGAGGTGTGGCTGTTTTCTTTTTTTCTCTCTCTTTTTCTTCCCTCCCTCTCCATCTTTATTTCGTTGCGCCCAGGGCCTCACCCATGCTGGGCCCTCACCCTGCCCCTGATTGCTCCCCTAGCCCAGTGTGCCTGTTTTCTAATTGCCACAGGGCTGCAACTGGGGCAGAAAAAGTAGAATTGATTTTCCTCCATGTCACTTATCACCTCCTGTGCTGAATTATCTACTGACTTGTTTATGTCGGCTGTCTTCCCCACCGACATAAGCACCTCGAGCTGCTCTGTCACCTCCGTCACCACAGTCAGTGCCTGGCCCAGGGCAGGTGCTCCTCCGAGGGAACAAGGGAAGGAGGGATCAGACTTCTCCATCCCCAGAGGTCTCCAAAGATGTGGTTGTTGAAGAGAAGAGTGGTGCCTGGGGTGGGCTGTTGGACTCTGTGGCCTCTGAGGACCTCTGCTCTACTGACTCTTGGATTCTTCCTCAAGACCATAAGAGAACATTGGTGTTTATACACAACGGAGCTTATGTGACTGGGTGACCCTGTGCCAGGGTCCCCAGGGGGCTTGCATGCATTCCCTGCCCCACCATGAGCCCTTAGGCCTTGCCCAAAGCAGTGTCAACCAAGGATGCTGATGACCCCCTGGCTCGGCCAGTCCTCACCCCCAGTCTGGGGAACAGGCAGCCTCAGCCTCAGTGGAGCCCAGTGAAGGCTCGCAGAGACTCCTGCTTCTCCTGCATCTCTGGGAGCTCAGCAGCCCTGTGGCCTAAGGAAATCTGCTTTACATCATGGCTTGGTGGCAAAGGGTGGGCAAGACAAGGCCAGGGTGTGGGAAGAGGATAGTACAGCAAGTTCGCTTTTGTCTGTTCCAGAGTTTTCTTGGATTTCAACAGAAAAACACTTCCACCAACCATCTGTCTCACAGCTTGGTTTGTGCCACAGCAACCAGACTCTAGGTACTTTTGCTCTGGGGCCATCTGAAGGGGCTCCTGTTCCCTTTGCCTTATGTGTTAGTCAGTTTTTCATCACTATGACAAAGTACCTGAGAAAAATAGTGTAAAGGAGCAAAGATTTATTTTGGCTCTCAGTTTCAGAGTTTTAGTCCATGATTGGCCGTCTTCATTGCTTTCAGGCTGTGGTGAGGCAGAACATCATGGCAAAAGCTACTTACTTCATGGCAGTCAGGAAGCAGAAGACAGAGAGAGAGAAGGGGTCAGAGGCAAGATCTAATCCTCAAGGACCTACTCCCTTCAACTAGATCCCACCTCTTCCCCGTAGTCCATTCAGCTATAATCCGTTGACGAGGTTAGTGATGATTCCATCACTTCCCCAAAGCCTCGCCTCTGAACATTGCTGCACTGGGGACCAAGCCTTCAACAAGCCTTTGGGGGACGTTCCAGATACAAACCCCAACACCTTTCCCACACCTACCCAGGAGCACCTCAGAATACCTTCCTGGCTGTGAGCTGTAGTTTTGGCCCCTCTATCCCAGCGCCGCTGCTCAGCCCCTGTGCCCAGGACTCTTGCCTGGCCACCTTATCACAAAGCTTCTTCTAACTCAGAAGCTCTTGCTTTAAAGGCTTTGAGATATTCAGCCTGCACTCCATCCTCAGGATGAGCTGGTGGCTCTGAGCCACCATTTACTCCCTACATTTACTCCCACTCTTCACCACATCTCAGTGGAAATAGGATTCTTGTCCAGGATTTCCAGAGATTTTCCACCTAGTCCAGTCTAGTCCCTAGACTCTGGGAACCCTGGGATTTTTTTTTTTTTTTTCTTTTAGTGGTTGGGGAAGCCATTGTGCAAAGTCAGAGACCCCGACGTACTGCAGTTTATTTAAGAGAAAGGAAGCCTTGAATGAAGTTTCTCTTCCAGCCCCGGGATTTCCAAGGCCGACTCCCAGGCTTTCTTGGTTCCATGGATCATGTCTAGAACCAGGCTTTAGGAGGAACCAAGCTAGAGAACATTCAGATTTCAAAGTGTCCCCCATTTTCACTCTATCATAGAAGAGATCTCCTCCTCTCACCCCAATAGTTCCCTGGCCCAGCTTCCAGAAATTCTCTCTCCTCTCTGGCTCAGGCAAAACTTCTGAGCTCATGCATCATCATGGCAGGCCTGGAATGCCGAGGGACTGGTGGTGAGGCAGGCACCCTGTCATCCAGGACAGTTGGGCAGAGACAGACAAGTGGATGTGGTGCCTGCCTGGTTTCTGCAACCTTCCAAAAGAGGCAGTTCCCCATGGGAGGCCTTCAGGACACCCCCCCACCCTGGCCCCCCAGTTGATTGCAGAGCCTGGGAAGCAGGGACAGACAGCAAGCAATGCTGCCTCATGCCAGTGCACACAGAGCAAGGGATGAGGGGGGACCCGGACAGGAGACCTCTGGGAATGCGCACGGCAGGAGGAGGGAGAGAAAAGTCATGAGCTACACTTGGAGAGAGAAGATAAGAGGTTTTGTGAGAAGGAAGGGAGTCCAGACGTCTCGTCTCCAGCGCTGTGGAAAGTCTGGCAGTCCTGGCCCTTACTCTTGGCCCTGACACATACCAGCTGCGTGGCCTTGGGACTCTTGTGAGCCCTTGCCAGTTCCCAGTTTCCCAAATAGGGGTGGTCAGTGCTGATCTGCCTCGTTGAGGCTCAAGAACAAAATGTGGGGCTCCAGGTGGCTCACAGTCCAGGTGGTCTCCCCACCCCACTCCACCTGCCTGGCTCCTCAGCCCCGGGTGTATCTCCCTCTTAGTCCCTCTTCTTGACTCTTTTCCATTTTCCTTGAGCTCCTTCCTTTCTTTCTCTTTCTTTTGCAAGTGAGATTTATGTTTAAAAAATTAAATTTTATATTTTATTTTGGGACAGAGTCTCACTATGTTGTTCTAGCTAGCTTTGAACTCGTGGGCGCAAGCCATCCTCCTGCTTCAGCCTCCCTGGTGCTGGGACATTAGCATGGGTCACTGTATCTGGCTTAAAATGAACCCTTTTGAAATGAACAATCTGGTGGCCTTTAAAACATTCAAAATGTGCAGCCACCATCTCCATCTGATTCCAAAATATTTTCATCACCCCAAAAGGAACCCTGTGTCCATTAAACAGTTTTCTCCCCCACACCCTGCCCTGGCAACTGCCAATCTGTATTCTATTTCTATGGATTTGCCTGTCTGAATGTTCATGTTTTCCCAATATCCCTATGTTGAAGCAGAATTCCCAGTGTTCAAATAAGCAATACCTATGTGTATGACATACAAATCATACAGTTTGTGTCCACGCCTTTTGTGTCTATGTGGTTTCTTTCCCTTAGCATAATGTTTTTGAGGTTCATCCATTTTATGGCTAAATAATATTCCACTGTATGGATATGCCATAATTTATTTATCCATTCATTTATTGATGGACATTTGGCCTGTTTCCACCTTTGGCTATTGTGAATAGTGAATAGTGTGCTGTGAACATATGTGGAAGCTTATTTTTTGAGTACCTGTTATCAATTCTTTGGGGTATGTACTTAGGAGAGGAACTGCTGGGTCATAAGATTATTGTATGTCTAACTTTTTTTGGAGGGGGTGGGTACCAGGGATTGAACCCAAGGATGCTTAACCACTGAGCCACATCCCCTGCCTGTTTCATTTTTTTATTTTGAGACAGGGTCTCACTAAGTTGCTTAGGGTCTCGCTAAGGTGCTGAGGCTGGCCTTGAACTTGCTATCCTCCTGCCTTAGCCTCCCAGGTTGCATCATCACGCCTGGCCTACGTGTCTAACTTTTTGAGGAGTTGCCACTCTGTGTTCCAGAGCAACTGAACCATTTTCCCTTCCCACCAGTTATGGCTGAGGGTTCCAATTTCTCTATATCTTTGCCAACACTTGTTACTTGTCTACTTGTTTTTGGAGAGGGGTACCAGGGATTCAACTCAGGGGCACTCTGCCACTGAGTCACATCCCCAGACCTATTTTGTATTTTATTTAGAGACAGGGTCTCACTGAGTTGCTTAGCACCTTGCTGTTGCTGAGGCTTCTTTGTACACTCAATCCTCCAGTCTCAGCCTCCTGAGCTGCTGGGATTACAGGTGTGCACCACCATGCCCGGCTCCTTTTTTTTTTTTTGTTACAGCCATCCACGTGGGAGTGAGTGGTTTTGCTTTGCATTGCCCTACTAACTAATGATGTTGAGACTCCCTGTGCTCATTGACCATTTGTATACCTTTTTTGGAGAAATGTCTATTAAAGTCCTATGCCAGCCTTTTTTTTTTTTGGGGGGGGGGGTCATTGCCCAGTTTTAAATTGGGTTGTTTGTCTTGGGAAAATTCCTCAACCCTCTGAGCTGACTTTCATCTTTGCTATTGCAAAGATGTTGTATGGTCATGTACGTGAAGGGCCTGGCAAGGGTTGGGAATGATAAACACTAGCTGGCTGAATTAGGCTCTGGTCTGTGGTAACAACCACATCCTGGTTCTCCCAGGACAGTCTTGGTTTTAGCACTGAATATCCAGTTTCCTTCACCTGGGACACCCGTAAGCTCCAGGCAAACTGGGACAGTTGGTTACTGGTCCCAGGGAAGATCGGGTGCATCTGCTATAGTCTGAATGTTTGTGTCCCTTCCCAATTTCATATGTTGAAGTGGAATCCCCAATACAATAATATGTGGTGGTGGTGGCTTGAGGGGTGATTAGGTCACAAGGGTGATGAATGGGATCAGTGCCCTTATTAAAGAGCTCTGAGGATGCGTGCTTGCCCCTTCCACCATGGAAAACTACAGCAACAAAATGCCATCTATGAAGCCCTCACCAGACACTGGACCCCCCGATGCCTTGATCTTGGACTTCCTGGCCTCAGGAACTATGAGAAATACATTTCTGTTGTTTATAAATTACCCCGTCTAAGGTATTTTGTTATAGCACATCATTGCCAAATCATCACTCTGAATCAATTTTCTCATCTACAAATTGGGAGCAATAATGCTTCATAAAATTGTTATAAAAAGCCAACAAGCTAAATGGTTCAGAAGGTTAACCAGAAAGATCCCTCCCAGACCTTACCTGAAAGTACAAAAGTAGGATTATAGTAACAAAAGGGAATTCCCTGGCCTGAAACCTCAGTCACCATCCTTCCTCTCCCCTCGGATGGTGAGGGACCCACAGCACTGGCAGCACCTGGGAGCCGATGGGAGATGCAGACTCTCAGACCCACAGAAGCAGATCTGATTCCCTGGTAATTCCTAGGACGCTCCAGTTTGAGAAGAATTACCTTATAGCAAAGGATTTCAAGTAGAGGAAATCATCCAGGATTGTCTGGCCAAACTCATCACATTTAAGAGCATGAAAATTGGAAGCCACATAAATGCCCAGTTAAAAGGAAATAGTTACACTCTCCTCTGAGGGGACTCTCATGAAACCATTACAGATCGTGGTTCCAAATACCATATTCACTATCAAAATCTCCTTTAATGTCATTAAACATGACAGTCATATCCAGTTCACAAAACTGGATGACCAGCCGGAAGCAGTGGTACAGGCCTGTAATTCCAGTGGCTCAGGAAGCTGAGGCAGGAGGATCGCAAGTACAATGCCAACCTCAGCAATGGCAAGGCACTAAGCAACTCAGGGAGGCCTTGTCTCTAAATAAAACCCAAAAAAAGGCTGGAGATGTGGCTCAGTGGTTGAGTGCCCCTCAGTTCAATCCCCAGTACCCAAACCAAACCAACCAAACAAAAAACCTGGATGACCAGAGGGATCATAACTATGGAAAATTACATACATGTGAAAACACCAGAAGGAAATATGCCAACACAGGACCAGATGAGGCATCGGGGGCAGTTTTTGATTTTCCTTGTTGTGGAATTCTCTGTGGTTACAGAGTACATGGTTATACTGTCAAACCCTCTGGTGGGCTGATACCCCTCAAAGCCCATGTGTTGAATCAGCACCAGCACCTCCCTGAGTGTTTAGGGCATTAAGGCGTGCTTGGGCTGGAAAGCCAACCAGGCTGCCCTTCTTCCAAGCCTAATCCAAATCTGTCAGCCTCGCCCACCCTGATACTGTCCTACCCCAGGGAATCAAGAGCCTCTTTGTCTAGTTGGGTCCTTCCAACCCAGGTTATACCAGGTGACTCACTTCCTGCAATTCTGTGATGATGAGTACTCTGTGCAGGTTCATTGCAGCCCGAGGTTCCAACATCTCCAGAGGGCAGCTGGATGTTACGATGTGATGTCTAGGTCCATTTTTCGTTGCTATAACAGAATACCAGTAATTAACAAAGAGTAGAGGCTTATTTAGTTCACAAAGTTGGAGGCTGAAAGTCCAAGGGCAGGTGGCCACATTTGGTGAGGGTCTCATGGTGCTGCGTCATAACATGGCAAAAGACTAGAAGGGCAGCTGGGAATGGCAGCATGTGCCTGTGATCCCAGGGGCTTGGGAGGCTGAGGCAGGAGGTTTGTGAGTTCAAAGCCAGCCTCAGCAACTTAGCAAGGCTCTAAGTGACTTAGTGAAGCCCCTGGGTTCAATCCTCAGTACACCCCTGCTCCTCAATAAAGAACAGAACAAAACAGAAGGGCCAGCAGCTGGGTGTAGAAGAGAGAAAATATGAGGGGCAGCCTCACTTCAGAATGTGACACAGCCTCTTGTGTTAGCCAATAATTAATGAGAAGCGTATTGATCCCTCCTAATGACCTAAGCCCCTCTTCAAGGTCCCACTCTCAACACTCTTACACTGGGGACCACATTTCAATATGAGCTTCAGAGCTGAGAAAATAATACCAACCGGTGATGTTCAAGGAGAGCTTCCTGAGTGCCAGCTTCGTTCTGTAACTTCACATTGAACCCACACAACTACCTCTTTACTGCCTTTTCATCTAGAGGTGAAGTTGCCTTTCCAAGGTCACAGAGCTAATGAGTGCCAGAGTCTGGACAGAACCCAGGTCGTTCTGCATTCAGAGTCTGAACTCTTCACCACCATTTCCTTCAGGAACAAAAATAAGTGATGTTTTGCTGCACCCTGTACTTCGATTTTAATCAATTAATTAATTTTTGTGGTGCTGGAGATTGAACCCAGGGACTACCACTGAATTACAACCCAGTCCTTTTCAGTTCTTCTTTGGAGACAGGGTTTTGCTAAATTGCTGCAGCTGGCCTTGAACTGGCAATCCCAGCCTCCCAAAGCGCTGGGATTGCACATGGAGGCCCTGGGTGTGTGCCACCACACCTGGCTCACAGTATACTTTTAGATCTCCGACTTCTCTCTGTGTAACAGTCCTGGGAATCTTCTTCAGATGCAGATCCTGATTCAGTAGGTTTGGGGTGGCCCAGAAGTCTGCATTTCTAACAAGCTCCTGAATAACGCTGATGCTGCTGGTCCTGAGGCATACTTTGGGGAGCAGAGATCTAGAACACATTCATTCCCATTGGTTTTGTAAGACCTCATGGAACTGTGACAGCAGGGATTGGGATGTCCCTTCCCCCTAGACATCTCAGTAGCACTTCCTGGGTTGGACCCAGCTGCTTGCCGTACCACCCTGACAAGATTGTCTGGCCAAGCTCTCCAGCCAGCCCTGCAGGACACTCTTGGTCACTTGCCCCAGCATCCCCACCTGCCAGTTGGCTGCAGGTGATGGGCTGATTGTGACAGCTCAGCCAGAACTCCTGTTCAGAAACGTCTTGAACTCAGCCAAGGTAAATGCAGCCCCACTGTCAGAAACCAAATGCCTGGCAAGCCTCCGGGCACGAATAATTGAGGCAGAAGAGACACTGTACCAGCAGACAGCCGTTCAGGATAGAGAGGGAATTGTTTTGAAGAGGCCGCTTCCACAATCAAGATGTTTTCTGGAAAGGTCCAACAAAATCATTGTAATAGTTTCCACTTACCAAACGCCTACTGTGGGCCAGGCAGTGGGTTAAGAGCTTTATGTTGATATGTTTCATCTAATCCTTTCAGGAACGCTGCAAGAAGATTCCTGATGAGAGGGCTGAAGCTCGGAGAGAGGGTTATGCTTGGTACCAATTATTATGCAATGGAGCCAGTTTTTGAACTTGACTCCAAAGCCCATGCACTTGATCCTAGAGCCATGTTTTGCAAATTGTCCTCCACAGAAACCAAGGGGCTCCCGAGGTGCTCCATGGGCTGCTGTGGGGAGGAGGTGGTGGAGAAGGAGGTAGTACAGCAGACTGGCCTCAGACCTTTTTTCTTTCCCCCAAGCTGGCTGTAATTCGTTGTGCTGCCATGAAAGATTAGTTGGAGGAAAGGATCGTACAGACAGAGTTGTTTGAAATTCACAGTCTGCTGCCTCCTTGAGTGAGCATGGACTGTTGACCACGTGTTGCAGAAACCCACTTTCCCTTGGTGGACTTGCCAAGGGGTCTGGCTTGTGCTGACCCTCCTTTTTTTTTCATACCAGGAATTGAACCCAGAGATGCTTAACCACTGAACCATATCCGCAGCCCTTTTTATTTTTTATTTTTTTATTTTGAGACAGGGTCTTGCTAAGTTGCTTAAGGCCTTGCTAAGTTTCTGAGACTGGCTTTGAACTTGTGATCCTCCTGCCTCAGCCTCCTGAACCACTGGGATTACAAGTGTGCACCACCATGCCCATGTGCTGACCCTCTATTTAATGTGAGATCATCCTATCAAGTCTTCTAACCAAGGCTTCTAGCCTCCAGTAGCTATGCCTAGAGCTGTAGTAAAGACAGCAGGTCATGTGTGGTCATGGACTGTGGATGCTGGGACTCCCTCAGGCAGGGTCATTGCCAGGCACAGCCTCTACATCTTTTCTTTTCTTCTTTTTTTTTTTTAAGTGCTGGGGATGGAACCCAGGACCTTCCACATGCTAGGAAAGTGCTCTACCACTGGGCTACATTCCAAGCCCTTTTAATTTTGTTTTAATATGAGGTCACACTAGGTTGCCTAGGCTGGCAGTGGAACTTGCGATCCTCCTGCCTCAGCCTCCCAAATAGCTGGGATTACAGGTGTGCACCAACACACTCCGCATCTACATCCTTTTAAAGGACACAACGATATGCATTATGGTGAATGAGCCCTGGGATTTACTGACCTGAAGAGGCCAAGTAAGGCTTTGTATTAATTAGGATACAAGTTTCGGCTGTTGTAACAAGTGCCCAATTGACAAGGCACTTAGACACAAGAGAAATCTATTCTACGCTCACATGTAAGTGTGAGACGTATTGTCTAACATGTAATGGTGGACAGAATGTCTCATGGTGTTGGGGACCCAGTTTCCTGTCTCGTGGCTCAGCTCCTTGCAACATGTGCCTTCCATTTTGCAGTCTAGGATGGCTGTTTCAGCTCCCACCATCACATCTGCATTCCACCCAGGCAAGGGGAAGAAACCCCGTTCCTATTAAGGGCCATGGTTCTGCTCGTCTTCCATTGGTCAGACCTAGAGTCATGTAGCCACACCTACCTCGCCAGGTTCCCCTCAGTTCTCATCTCTTTTCATCCATTCAGCCAAGATGCTCCTAAGGTATCCTCTCTCCCCTCTGGGGACCACAGTCTTTGGTAGTCAGTAGATTCAGCTGACAGCAGTTTCAGCTCCTAAGTGTCCATGGCCTTTGAAGCTCAGCTTTAAAGCATCTAGCTTCTCTCTCGGTGGCTCGAGTTTACCCTCCCTGAAAAGGGATCCGATTGGCTCAGGATGCATAAGTAGGCTTCCAATAGATGGTTGTCTTTGAATCATGTGATCACCTGTGTCCAATCAGCCTGGCTGAGGCAGCACAGGAGCCTGTGGCGGACATGGTGGGTGCAGTCACTCCACAGAACCTGTGGGTGGGGAGCAGATGTCCTTGTGTAAAACATGTCTGGCCTAGGACACCCTTTAAAATATGATGCCCACCTAGGAATCTTTGTGAGCAGGGCTTCATACAACACTGATCTCCCAGGAGCATCAGAAATTCTAGACTGAGAGGATTGGTTTCAGAAAGCCCTAGGTAAATGGGGTCAGTTTTAATTTCATCATTGGTCATTGCATCATTGAGAAACCTGAATACAGTCTAGTTTCATAAAGAACTTGGACAGAGACAACTGATGAGGCCCCCACTCCCACCCAAGTCTCTTACCTTTTATTCCACAAGCCCTGAGTGGTTGGCAGAATTTTATCTCCCTGGGCATGGGACAGATTGGAGGACACTGGCCAGATAATCAAGCCTTTGTACAGCTTTGCCTCCAGAAAGTGAAAGGCATTCCCAGTCTTTTTTATTTTTTATTTTGAGGCAGAATCTCACTAATTGCTGAGGCTGGCCTCGAACTTGGCTCCTCCTGCCGTTGCCTCCTGAGTCACTGGGATTACGAGTGTGCACCACCATCCAGTTCACCCACTGGTGAGAGGCTGATGCTGTTCAGTTATGGTGCTTCCAAGGCAGTAGGTATTAGTACAGAGGGGACAGGTGACCCAGGCCCAGCCATCCCGAGGTACACTGGTTTCTTCAGTGACTGGGGAGCTGTGTACTCTCCCCATCTTGCTATGGACCAAGATATGTGTCAGTTAGGCTTAGAAGGAACCCCATGTTGAGAGAGGCAGAGAAGAAAGACTGGCAGAACTTGGCCTTGACTATCCCTAAGCCACATTCCCAATCAACTCTAATCATGACCATGGGGTTTGCTTACCCTACTTCCACCCCTCTTTCCTAACTGAACTGTGATTCCCCAGGTCCTGGGAGATGTGGGTTGATCACATGCTGACCCCTCTGGAAGTGACTGAGAGGGGTGAGGGGTTTCTCCTTTTCCACCTGAACAAGGAGGCAGGCTGCCTTGGCTTCCACAGGCAGCCCTCTTTGGACCATAGGGCAGTCACACTCAAGATGGCACCCTGATGACATGAGAGTCATCCATGTGCCACACGTGCTGCCCAGCACTGGGCTCTGGGTTGTTTGGTCTAGCTCACTGCCAAAGCTGGGTCCAGCTGGGCTTCCTATTCTTTGTCACTGAAAGCATCTCTCTGCTGGTGTCACTTCCTCAGAGAAGAGCTCACAGAATTGGAGCTGCCCTCCTGTTCAGAATGTCCCAGCTATGGGAACGCGCTCGGTGACTTGGATTCCAAGAGGAGGCAGCTGGTTCCTCCCAAGTGACTTTCGTCTCATCTGACATCAGAGCTGGATGAGGAAGCTGCACCTGTTGGGCCCACACTGTGCATTCTCAAAATGGCTTTGGATCCATTGGCTTTGGGATCCTCGTCATTCATCTCATTTAACAAGCAGATCCCGAACCAGGTACCAGGGTGTGGAGATGACTGCACCATGGTCCCTGAATCCCCTCCTTCATAAAGGACCCACAGTTGTCCTCCTGGTGTGAGAGATTTTAACCCATGTATGATAAGTGGCCTAAGTCGCATTCCAGTGGGGCACTTGCTTAAAGACCTGAGAGACAGTGGACAGAGCAAAGGTCATTGTCTTTAAATGACATTGACATGGTTTCAGACAGTTATATGATCTCAGTTTTCCCACTTAGAAAATGGAAATAATATTAGTGCTCACCTCCCAGGGCTGCAGGTAGTAGGGACTGTAAAATGCCTGGCTCACTGCTGGCCTAGCAAAGGCCAGCTTTGCTTCTCCTCCCTCCCAAACCACACTTCCCCCAGTGGCTTGGTCCTTGACTATGCCCAGGAGTGACCTGTCTCCAAGTCACCTCTCCTTCCATCTGCAGTTTGTCCCCACCCCCACGCCCATCACCATGTAGTGTCCCTTGGCCAGTGCTCTGAATAGATACAGCTCCTCGCTGCACTGTCCTGGGGTGACCAAAATCACTTTGGGCTGGAAGAGGTGGTCTGGGAGTGTTTGGGACCTGAGGTGGATTCTGCATGGTGTTGCCCCAAGGCAGCCCTCCCCTGGTAGGCCAGTTATGCATGGCACTTTTTTGTTTATTTGGTACTAGGAGTTGAACCCAGGGGTGCTCTACCCCTGAGCTATACCCCCAGTCCTTTTTATTTTTTCTCTTGAGAAGGGTCTCACTAAATTGCCTAGGTTGGTCTTGAACTTGTGATCCTCTTGAGTCAGTCTCCCAAGTAGCTGGAATTACAGGCAGGCACCACCATGCCTGCCTGGCACTTGGCAATTGTGAAGCCTAGAGCAGTCTTGGCCTCACTCTGGCTGGCCTGAGCAGGGGTCTTTGGATATAGAGGCCCTTGATCTCCCTGGGTTCTGCTGACCATCGGAAAGAATCTCAACCTGTGGTTTGGATAAGATTTGAGGGTGTCCCTGAAGGCTTCATGTGTTGAAAATTTAATCCCCACTGTGAGGTATTAAGAGAGCCGTAACCAAATCCGACTATGAAGGAGCAGGGCCTCTGGGAAGTGATTAGGAGTAGAGAAGGCCACCAGGGCGGAGCCCCCATGAATGAATACTGCTGGCTTTATAAGAGGGAGAGAGAGCAGAGACTATGGACACGCACACAAACACACACACACACACACACACACACACACACGCGCGCGCGCGCGCGCACCTACCCCCTGTACTTGCCTTGCGATGCCCTAAATCACTTTGGGACTCAGCCAGCAAGATGGCCATCATTGGGAGCAGCCTGTCAACTTTTGACCAGACCACAAGCCAAAATAAACCTTTTTGGTTAGAACTCACCCAGCTGGTACTAGTGAGTCACTGGTAACAGCAAGTGGGCTCAGAGAGGCGGCAGCTCCTTGAGTCCAAAGGGATGCAAACTTGGCATCAGCTAAGCGGTGCCATTACAAAATGAACCCAAGGATCCCCCAGACATTAGAGAGGGAACACGGTGGCACATGGCTCCTCGGTGGAGCAGCAAAAACAGGGGCTGTGAACCAGACGATTTGTCCTCGTGTGACATAGAAGACTCAAAGCAACGGGTAGGCTGGGTGCATTGCCCATATTCCTTCCCTGTGCTGTCTTGGGGGAGGTAGCAGGAGATGTGTCAGCGTTTATTCGAGCTTTGCTGCAGTAGAACATGGCGCCTGTCCCAGCACCTGGGTGTCTGGAGGTTTGGGGAAGTTCCTACCCTGCAAGTCCAGGAAGCAGGAGGACTACAGCCAGTCCCACTTCCAGCCTTGAAGTAGCCTCTTCAACACTGGCCCGTGCACACTCCCAGGTGGGAACTGAGTCCAGCTGGCTTCCAGCAGGGGACCTGAACAGCACCTGCTCCCATCTGCTGCCTCCTGCCGCTTGGTAACATGATTCTGTCACAAGCAGAACACCTGGTAGTAGCAATAAAGCAAGCAAAGGATGAGTAGGCTTTCCAGGGACCTAGACTTCATGACTATTCTTTGCTCAGCAAATCCTCCAGCCAAGCACCTGCCCTGTGCTGAAGCACCCTGGGTGAAGATGGACCCTGCTCTTAATGAACTTCATCTATGGGACAGGCAGACATGGAGATGACCAGTAAAAAAGCCAAGTCAGTCATCACAAATAGGCAAGATGTGAAAGGTTAAGATGTTAAGAGGCTCAGGGGGTGAGGAGAGTTACCAGGGACATGGGGAGGCCCCCTGAGGAAGTGACCCCTGAGCTGAGGCCTGGGTGACGAGGAGGACTCAGTTTCTGAACAGGGTTGGGGAAGAGGTTTCAAGGACGGGAGGCACCAAGGCCTTGGGGCAGTCCAGGGCTTGGTGATTCCTGGAACTGAGGCCTGGAGCGTGGAGAGCAGGGAGAGAGGAGTAGGTGCTGGTAGGGGCCAGACCTACTGCATCGGGAGGGATCAGGAAGGATTTATGTTTGTACGTCACAGTTGAATCAAGGGACTTAAGAGGCATCCTTCCAGTATGCCTTCAAAGGGTTTTTTGCTGGCTGCATGGCTGCTTGCTACAAAAAATCAATTTTCTGTTAGTAAAGAAGAAAAGGGAATGGATGTTGGATAGGCAGTGACCAGAGTGTCCCCAGAACCTTGTAGATTGTGGTAAGAGGTGTGACCTTTGATCTGAGTGCAGCTTGGGAGCCACAGAATGTTCTAAGCAGGGGAGTGACATGCAGTGAGGGAAAAACTGCAGGTTGTCCCAAGTGAGCCTCAGCAGCACACACAACTAGGCATGTGTATTAGTTCTGCAGGGCCGCCATAACAAGTTACCCCAAATTTGGGGGTTTAAACATCAGAAATTTATTCGGAAGGGTGGAAGTGAGAAATCAAGACGTCAGCAAAACCATGCTACCTCTGAAGGCCAGAGGAAAACCCTTCCTGTACTTTCCTGGCTTCTGGTGGTTCCTGGCAATCCTCAGGGTTTTGTGGTTTGTAAACTGCCATCATGCGTCCTTCTTCCCTGTGTGTCTGCGACTGTGTCCAAATCACCCTCTTTTTTTAATTTTAATTTTTATAAATTAAGACATCATTTGTTGGACTGAGATTCCACCCAAACCTGGTGTGACCACATCTTTACTTGATTTTACTCTATTTCCAAAAATGGCCACAGTCACAGGTACTGGGGCTTAGGACTTGGATGTATCTTTTGGGGGAACACAATTTAAACCCACTACAGCATGCAAAAGGACTAAAGTGCTACCTAGATGCTGGCTTCACTAAATAGGGCCACTTGTTTCTCCCTCACCCATGCATCACAGAAGAGCAGCCCAGGATTTAAGGAGGCAGATTTGCCTCCCAGACTTCAGTTGCAGGACATTGGTCCTTCCCTGATCCCAGTCTCCTTTTCTCTCAGAAGGCAAAAGGAAGAGCCCAGGCTTCTGGCACAAGGTCTCAGTTTACCTGGTACATACTTCTTGAGCGCTGAGCATGTGAGAACTTTGAGTAATTGGCACAGAGGTGACCTTACCCATCCCAGTATGTCAGGGGCTCATAATTAAGGCAGAAAAAGACATTTATTTGTTTTTTTGTTTTTTGGGGGGGAAGAAGGGGGTTCCTGGTAATTGTACCCAAGGGTGCTTTACCACTGAGCTACAATCCCAGACCTTTTTATTTTTTATTTTGAGAGAGATATTTTTTATCTTGTTCACTTGCCGAGTTTGATCTTCAACTTGCAATCCACCTTGCCTCAGCCTCCAGAGTCACTGGGATTACCAGTGTTCACTAACACTTGTCTCACCCATTGGTTCTTCTTCTGTCAATTATGTTTTTGTTTTGTTTTGTTTTGCTTTGATTAGTACTGGTGATTAAACCCAGGGGTACTTTGGCACTTTACCACTGAGCCACAACCTTGGCCCTTTTTAATCTTTTTATTTTGAGTCAGGGTTTCACTAAGTTACTTAGGGCCTCAGTAAGTTGCTAGGTTACAGGCATGTGCCACCGTGCCCATCAGAAACAGACATTTAAGAGATTACATTTCTTCAAAATTTTAGGCTAACGGGTGTCCCCTAATAAAGTACTTTTTATGTGTGTGGTGCTGGGTTTCACACATGCTAGGCAAGTGCTCTACCACTGAGCTAATCCCCTGCTCCATAGATTACATTTTTATTTGATCTGTGGGCTGGGGTGGGGAGGTGAGCTGAAGTCACAACTATGACATGTTGTCAAAGCTTCAAAGCTGGGGGTTTGCAGACTGTCAGACGCATAGTGTTGTCCAGGGCCCTCTATATATTTTTTGCTTTGAGGACAAATATGATTAAAAAAAAAAAAAAAAAAACGGCTCTCTTGGAAATCCCAGGAGGCAGGTTGGGCACCAACAAACCCACTTTTGTACTCCTGCCTTTGCATGGTGAGCATGGACCTTTGTGTCTTGGTGGGTGATTTTTGGTAGTTTTTGTTTTGCTTTGCTTTTTTTTTTTTTTTCCTTTGCTTTGTTTTTGATTGAGCTGGGGCTGCCCACCAGAGATTGGTGGAAATGGGAGAGAATGAGCCCTGGGCAGCGGGGATGAAGAGGGAGGGGGCAGAAGTTGCTGTTTCTGCAGGGAGGCTGAGAGCTCTGGGCATAAGCATGGTGGCTTTGGTGCCGTGGGCAGAGCTGGAGAGCATCTTCCTCTGGGTACCCTCCCAGAATCCCAGGGTTGGCAGCGGTGGTAGCAATAGGAAGCAGCATCCCAGGCATGGGCACTTGCCCTCACCCCAGAGTGGTGGCTCTGTGGGTAAAATCCATCAACCCAAAAAGCCTGGGCCCATGCGACTCTTGAAAATAGTAGACACCAGTCACCCGTGATCACCAAAGGTAATGAGGGCCATTTGAAAGAGTTGGAGGTCCTCCCTGGGCAGATAGGGTCAGAAGGTCAATAAGAGCTGAGCATTGAAGAAACAGGAATCCGCTGAGAGAAGACAAGGGCAGTGATTCTTCCTCTGCAAAGGCAAGAGCGACCACTGGTGGCCTGAGACTGTCAAGGGAGTCTGATCTGGTGGGTGGGTGGGTGCCCAGGGGTGCATGGGGCGTGAGGGAAGTGAAGCCACAGAGAAGGGGGCTGGCTCATGCTGACACCTCACATGCCAGGCCCAGAGGTTTGCATTTTACCCCAAAGGGCAGTGTCTTCAGAGACCCCGCGTAGCTGAGAGCAGAGTGATGTGACGTCAAGAGCATTCTAGAGAAGCTTGACTGCATGCTCGGGTTGGTGCAGGGGTCGGCCCTCTGGAAGCAGGAGGGGGAGCGGCGCAGAGGCAGTGGGAACACACCACTGCACCCCACGTCTCTTCATCATCTTCCCCAGCCCACCTGACCCAGGTGCCCAAGTGTGACACCTGGCAGAAGAGCAGAGTCTGCCTCCCAGCAGGTGAAGAATGCAGGAGCCCCTGGTCCCTGCTGGACCCGGGGCAAGAGCCGGCTGGGCAGCTGGCAGCTTGGCAGGAACAACATTGTTTGCTCTGCTGTGTCTGCAGCCACTGCTGCTGGGCAGCCTGATTAATGACCCATGACTCCCAGGGCATCTCTGCAGTGGCTGCCAATGGAACCTGCCCGCCCTGCCTCCTGGCCACCTGGCCTCGTAGGTAGGTGCTGTTGGGCCAGCTCCAGAAGTGCAATGACATCCCTCTGCTCCCTGGATCTTCCACTCTTCTGTCAACCATTTCTCCAGCCTCCTTTAAACCCCATGGCCCGGGATGCTCCCACGTGGGAGCCCCCTGTGATCTGCCTTGTTCCACGTTTGATACCCTAAGTAACTCAGCAAGACTCTGTCTCTAGGTAAAATATAAAAAAGGGCTGGGGATAGGGTTCAGTGGTTAAGTGTTCCTTTTCAATCCCTGGTATCAAAAAAAAAAAAAAAAAAAAAAAACCCAACCCTGGTGACCCCAGAGTGGGTTCTGCATTACTCTGCTTGAGGGCCTGTGTGTGGGTGTTCTGTTTATGTATGTCGCATCTCCACCATCAGACTAGCACCTCCCCGAGATCAAGGTCAGCTTCCTGTAGACTGAGTGGGAAGGAGCAGAGGGTGGTTCCTGGCCTGCCTGATGCCTTATGCCTTCTGTGATTTTGTCTTGGGCACCTGCAGGAGGACAACCACAGCTACTATGTGTCCCGGGTCTATGGCCCCAGTGAGCCCCGCAGTCGGGAACTGTGGGTGGATGTGGGTGAGGCCAACCAGAACCAAGTGAAGGTCCACAGGATCCTTTCCAATACCCACCGGCAGGCTTCGGTGAGTGACCAGTGTACCCGGTGTGTGTGTCTGGGTGGGAGACTGCACTGTGGGGACCTGGCAGTAGGCATGGGGGTGACCTGAGGTCTATGATCGGAGGGGGGACGTCTTAGGGGATCTCATGGTCTCAGCCAGAGTGGGGGTACATGCCTTCAGTCCTAGGGCCTGCCCTGGCCATACCTTCCCCCAACTCTGTCCAGACAAGCATGGGAACGTGTGGGAATCCCACCCTTGGCCTGTGGCTTGGCCCATGTTGACTCTCTCCTGTCTCCTGCAGAGAGTGGTGTTGTCCTTCGATTTCCCTTTCTACGGACATCCTCTGCGGCAGATTACCATAGCAACTGGAGGTAAGGCAAAGTCAGCAGGGCCCTGGGGAGGGTTTGGCCATCTTAGGCTGAATGCAGGGGTCTCAGTGGAGAGAGGGTTGAGAGAGGGACTGGAGAGGACCCAGGTTTGCTGTCTGGGGTGCCCCATTCTTAGGAAGGAGATCAGGACTCTCAGACCAACCCCTTCATATCAACTAAACTGCTTTTGTGTGTGTGTGTGTGTGTGTGTGTGTGTGTGTGTGTGTGTGTGTCCCTCTGGGCCCCGGCAGTCCCTGTGTCTCTGAGTCAGAGAGAGAGGAAGAGGAGACTACATTCCACATTGAAAGTCTGGGTTCCTAGGACCGGTCTCCCTGTTGCTTGGAGGAGCCCATTTTTGATTCCCTTGCACTTCAGTTCTGTGTCCCACTTCCCTAGGGATGGGGGGAGGTGGGAGTCACCTCCTTTTCTTACACTATGTGTCTAGCTGGAGGCACAGGGAGAAACTTCTTTGGACTAGGGGCCTTCCACTCTATACACACCAGACCCAGAGCAATCAGGTGGGGATGGGACATAGGGGTCTGAGGCTGTCTTCCAGCCTTGGGGAAAAGACTCCCAGGATTAGCCCCTGGAGGCCATCTCTGGCAACCCCTCTGTACCTCTCCCACCCTAGGCTTCATCTTCATGGGCGATGTGATCCATCGGATGCTCACAGCTACCCAGTACGTGGCCCCCCTGATGGCCAATTTCAACCCTGGCTACTCCAACAATTCCACAGTATCTTACTTCGACAATGGTGAGAGGCAGATCTCAGAGTGTAAGTCACCAAGCTCCAGGGATCTCTTGGTCCACCAGCTTTGGAGGAGCCCTAGGCTCAGAGAGGATAAGGGCCTTGCCCACCATCCCACAGCCAGACAGCCACCTCAGCTTTCTGTTCCTCATGTGGAAGATGGGGACAAAAATGCAGCTGCTTGCAAAGTCTGGTGGGATGACAAAATACAGGTGCCTGCTCTTAGTAGAGGTGAAATCAATGTCAGGGGCCTGGATGGTTCTCACTGTCATCCCACCACCCCAGGTGAACAGACATCTCCTCTTTCCTTTTCATCTCAAGGGGTCAGGATGACAGGAAGGAAGGGCCCCACCCACATGGGGTAAGAGATAAGCAGGATCTGGGAGCTGAAGCTTCTGGCTCCACAGCCTAGAAGCCAGGCTGATGTCCATGGGCTGCCCAGCTTTGGCCTTCTCAAATTTGCAAACTGCCCCCATCATCCAGAATGGAGAAAACCTGTGCCCAGTTCCACTCTGGCTGTCCAGCCAGGTCTCTGCTCTTCTCCTCAGGAACAGTCTTTGTTGTTCAGTGGGACCATGTCTACCTCCAAGGCCGGGAGGACCGGGGCAGCTTCACCTTCCAGGCAGCTCTGCACCGTGACGGCCGCATTGTCTTCGGCTACAAAGAGGTGAGTAGGCCCAGCTGCAGAGGCAACTGGATCTCCAGCCTTTCTTTCATCCAGCAAATATTTGTAGGGAGTCTGCAGTGTGTCAGGCATATTGATGCTAATAAGCCAGCTGAGGGCCCTACCTGGGGCCCTGTCCTTGTGGAGCAGTAGCCATAGTTGAGAGATAGACAATAATTACAGGGACAAATGCAGAATCACTACGGTGACAAGTGCTCCTGAGTAGAGTTGCCTAGTGCTAGCAGAGCCTGTCATGGAGCTCTTCATGTTGTCAGAGGCCAAAGATTTCCCTGAGGAAGAGAGCTGAGGTCTGCAGGATGAATGGGAGTTAAAGAAGAGAGAGAAGCATAGTCAGGGGAGAGACAGGCATGTGCAGAGGTCCTGTGGCAGGACAGAGCAGAGCTGGCACCAAGCCTTGGAGGGGAAAGAGAGGGGCAGGATGAGGCAGAGAAACAACCAGACATGCCTTTGAAAATGGCTACTCTGGCTTCAGAGCAGGGAGCAGGTCACTGGGGGCTCAGGAAGTGGGAGTGGACTCAGGGGAGAGGTAAGGGAAGGTTGGGGAAGAGAGACAGATAGAACTGGACAGATTTGACAGCCACTGGAATTTTTTTAAATAGAATTGGGAGATGGATTATGAGGGAGAAAAGAAAAGGAAGGAAGGGTAGAGGGTGACTGCTGGTTTCCGGCTGCACAGAGGTGCCATTCACTGAGGTGGAGAAACAGACTGGAGGTAATGTGGGCAAGACCTGGAATTTGGATGGGAGTTTGGGTTTGAGGTGACTTTGAGTCCTCCAAGAGGTGACACTGGGCAGGCAGAGCCCTCTGGAGCTCAGAGGGGAAAATCAGTCTGGCCCAAGAGAGTTTAGGGGGTATATGGAGCCCCTTCTCTCTGCTGCAGATCCCCATGTCCGTCCTGGAAATCAGCTCCTCCCAGCACCCCGTCAAAGCAGGCCTGTCAGATGCCTTCATGATTGTCAACCCATCCCTGGACGTACCAGGTGAGTCCCCAGGGAACCAGCAGAGACCTGGGCAGGTGGGACCCAGCTCAGATGGAAGTCAGGCTGCAGGGGCTGGCGTTGGGAGGAGTAGGGGATGGTAGAGACGTGGCAGCTGAGGAAGGAAGGGGCACAGTGAGCTCCAGCACTTCTCTGTTATAGCAGAAGAACCATTTTTTCCAACCAAATGTCCAGTGGGAGGCACTGGTCTGGATGAGGGGAAGGAGAGCCAAAGCCTTCCCCTCTGCATCTGTTCCATTTGGGAAATCCCCAAAGGCACCAGGGGAGGGTTTTTTGAGCCTCCCAGAGCACAACTAGAATGGCTTCCAACCCAGGCGATTCAAGGGCCATTCAGGGAACAGGGAATCCAGCCTCAGTCATGCCACAGTGAATTCTGACCTTTGGTAAAACACATCTTCCCTCCAGTCTCAGTTGCCTCATCTGTAAAATGGGGTAGTAACTGAAAAGGTGCTTCCTCCCGGGCCCGCCTCCTGTGCTGACAGCTCCAGGAATCACAGCTCTTTCTCTCCTACTCCAGACCCCCAAGCCAGCTTCCACAAGGGTCTTGGTTCAGCCAAGGAGGCTGCTGGCTTGCCACCCTCTGCTTCATGACCCTTGACCCAGAGACTTTCTGGCCTGGCCTCTTTTGCTGAGCTGGATGTGCCAAAGCCTCACTGTGTGACCAGCAGGAACCCAGGCAGGTCTGGGGAGAAGCCCTTGCTGCTCTTCTCCCTCCCACTTGTGCCTGGTGAGGCTGGGGACATTCTGAACTCCAGCCTGCCACCCCAGGCTGGATGAGGATGAGCCTAGGAGCCACCCAGGCTCCCTCTTGTAGAGGGAGCACCACCAGTCCGTGGAATCTAGAGCTTCCAGCAGAAACGTCCTGGCTTGCCTGAATTGGTGGAAGCCAGTCAAGCCCACTGGGCTCAGATGAGACAGACACAGAGAAAGGAAGTCCTGCCTGAGGCGTTCAGCCTCCGACAGCCTCTGCCCCTCAAGGACCAGGGCTTCTGTTGTAGGGCTTTATCCAGCACCTTCTATATGCAAGGCCGTCAGCACAGTGTCTCCGCTCAGAGCCAGAAGCCGGGGCTGGAGTCCAACTATCCAGCTGTGTGTGACCCCCGGCAAGTCACTGACCTCTCTGTGTCCTGTTCCATCTGTGTAGTCGGGGTAGGAGAGTGGCACTTTGACTCCCACAGTTCCTGGGAGGATGAAGGTGGCAGTGTGCGTGGTGCCAGGCTCAGCGTCTGGCACGTAGGGACTGTGGGTCCTGTGTTAGAGTGACTTCCCTGCTGCTGGCCTTCATGTTTCACAGTCTGGCAGCACCTGGGATTGTAGCAAGTGGTGCAGGAGTAGCAGCAGGTGACACTGGTGTGTCACAGGTCCGAAGCCACAATCACAGCACTTTCACGTGGCTTTTGTGGTTAGTGGCAAAAAAAAAATCAGAGGCCATAGAGACAGCGTTTCCCAGAGTTCCTTCCTATGAACTCCCCCCTTGAGACTGTTGCCATTTCTACAAACGACTCTTCTGATATTTGCTAATGTTTTTCATCTTCATTTAGAAAATTATACGTAGTTTCTTTCTTTCTTCATTGATTTTGAGACAGGGTCTCCCTGTGTTGCCCAGGCTGGTCTCCAACTCCCAGGCTCAAGCAATATTCTTGCCTCAGTCTCCCAAGTAGCTGGGACCCTCGGCAAAATTGTATATTCTTTTCATGAATAAATGTATCTGGTCTGAAATTAAAAAGACACAAAAAGATGTACAGAAAAGGTTAGATGAGAACTCTCTGAACCCCCAGAGCTCTATAAAGTGAATACCGGGGCTGCAGGATCAGCCCCATCACTGCGGTGAGCATCCACCCACACAGGTTGCTTAGCACCTGGACAACCAGTTGTGACAGTCTCCAGATTACCCTGATTGTAGTAAGTAGCTACAGTGTGTAACAAATTGTCCCCAAATTTAGTGAATTAAAACAACAAATATACTGTCTTGGTTTCTGTGAATCAAGAAGCAAAGCATGATTCATCTGGGTCGTCCTCTTCAAGGTCTTTCACAGGCTGCAGAGTGTTAGCCAAGTTTCCAGTGATGGAGGGGCAGGGGGCAGGAATCTGCTTCCAGGAGCCCGCACATGTCGTTGGCAGGACTCGGTTCCACAAGGAGGCCTCTTGGTCCCTTGCCTTGTGACGCGCCTCAGGATGGCTCACAACATGGAAGCAAGTTTCCACCAGAACAGGCAAATCAGACAGCAGAAGAGGCAATCGAGATAACTGAGTATTAATTATTTTTGCCACATTTTACTAGTCAGAAGCAGGTCACTAGGTTCAACCCACACTGGGGCATGGGACCATGAATGTGAAGGTATAATACCAGGAGATCATTTTAGAGTCTTCCTACACGCTGGTTATAATCGCCAGGTTCCGAATTTTACAGCACCTCATTAAATCTCACCCCCCCCATATGGTGAGTAATGTCTGTACATTTGTGTTATTCTGAATGAGGACTCAGATGCTCAGAGGTGGATCAACTTGCCTGTGGCCACACAGCTATGAAAGGAAGAACACAACCCCAGATGTTCAATTTAAATCCTGGAGTCCACCACTGAGGCTTCCTTTCTTTCTTTCTTTTTAGATATTGATAGACCTTTATTTTTATTCATTTATTATATGCAGTGCTGAGAATCGGACATAGTGCCTCATACATGCTAGGCGAGTGCTCTACCACTGAGCCACAACCCCAGTCCCACCACTGAGGTTTTCTTAATCTGACCTGCCCCCATCCCACCCAGAGGAAGGAACTCTTTCTTGGCTCTCGCAGATAACCACAGCCTTATGTGTACACCGGCTGGCTCTGGGGACAGTTCTGTGTCTGGGCTTTCTTTCTTTCCCTCCCCTCGTCCTGTGTACATGGCGGAATCCAATGTGGGCAGGCGCTGGTCTGTTTCATCTGTATCTCCCTTGGGACTTTGTGCGAGGCTGTCTCAGGAAGTGTGCGTTGGATCAAGCTGTTGAATGAGGGTGAGGTAGAGGAAGTCAGGTCCCCAGGGGTCTGCATCTGAGACTCCTCCATGATTCAGAAATAAAAGCCTATTTTAGAGCAAGCCCGGAGGGGGTGCTCAGGGCTGGAGGGCAGAGGGAGGAAGCACAGCCCACCTGAAATAACAGAGGAGGCAACCGAGGCAGGAGGGACCCCCGCCCCGGGGCTCTGGAGGAGCAGCTGAGTCTGTGTCCCCAGGGGCTGTTGGGTCTACCTGCCTGGCACCTGACCCCTATATCCTTCCCCAGGGCTTCTGCCTCCAGTCTCCCTCCCTTCCATCCCCTACTCGTGCGGCTACCACATCTGATCATGTCATTCTCTGGCTCCCTGTTGCCTACAGGATCAATACAGAAATCCTCAGTATGGCGTCCAAGGGCCTGCACAGCTGGCACAGCATATGGCTCACTTCCAAACCCTCCCTTTACCTGCCACACTCTTCCCAGGCAGCCTGGTGCGTGTTCCCTGTGTTCTCCAAGCATGTTCAGGGCTGGCCACATCTTTGTGACACAGTTCCCTTGTGGAAAATATTTTCCACCTAACCCTTTCTTGGCCAAATCTTACCCATCGTGGTCTGGCCGCATGGTGCCTCCTCCAGGCAGAAGTTTTGCTTCCTCTTCTGCCCTGCAGGCCCTCCACCTGCACTGTTGATACAGTGACTCCCACTGCCCCGCTCAGCTGCCTTCTCCCCTGTGAGCTGTGAACCCCCAACCCTAGGGGCTGTCCTGTTAAGGAATGGCATAGCAGAGACCCTGTCCTCGGCCCTGATGTGACTCAGTGTGAGAACAGGCGCCTGATGCCACATGTGTTTGGGCACATTGTGGAAATCACATTCCTTTCTGTCGGAGTTTAGTACAGGGAGTGAGCATAGCCTTTAGGGGGTCTGGGAGTTCTTCAAACCGTATGTGGAATCGTGAGACGCAAGTGGGACACATTCCCATTCGTGTGTTTTTCTGGGATACTCTCTATCTCTGGCCTTCACTGGATTTTTAAATGGGCCACGTAGTGTGTGGAAGGCTCCATTTCCACCCCCAACACTGCAAAAATAAAAATAAAACAGGCCTCTGTGAAATAAAACGAAACCTCTGCTTTTGGGAATGAAGAATTTTCTGTGGCTAAGAGGCCAGATGGCTCTGAGTCTGATATTCAGCCCTGCAAGTAGGGGATTAGTTTGGTTTAAGTTGAGCTGCAAATAACTGTAAGCCCCAAATAACTACGGCTCGAATGAGATGTTCAGGAAGAGCCCTCTGGTCTGCAGACCCTGTTATCTCCACGGGTGTTTCCACTGTCCAAGCCCAGAATGGGTGGCATCTCTGTTCTCGTCCCCAAGCATGACTCTTCCCTGCCTGGGACGATGTGAGGACTGGGTTTTGACTCCCCACTTTTCAAGACCTGTGTGGGGCCCAAACACTAAGCCTTTCCCTCCCAACCCTTTGCTAGTGAGGTTGAAGCCTCCAAGTCTCCCTTCTGGGGTTGAGAGAAGAAGATGCTGAGAACAACCAGAGTTTTTCTTGCGAGTACTTCCTTACATAAACTTTGTGCGTATTTTGAGCAGTCTGCAAAACAGACTTTGATGAAGACAAAAGCCATGTGCCGTTAGCAGCATCTGTTTGTGGAGGTGCTCAGAACATCCGGGGTGGCCTAGACACTATGCCCAGCGGAACCACCAGAAGTCAGTAGAATTTCCTCTACTCATTGGCTTAAGAAACTCTTTATTTCCTGAACTCTATAATAACAACTTGAGGGTAGCCAATGTCTAAACTGACAGAGATTCTGAATTAGTGGAGTTGGTTAGTGAGGATTTGATTAAGCCAGGGCTCCAAATTGCAACCTGCCTTTTGGCTGGCCCCAGAATGGCCTCGGACGGCCCTAACACGCTGGTCCACCTCCTTTTCCAGAACTTTCCTTTCCAAGGCAGACTTAAGACCAGATGTGTGTCAGAGGTCTGCGGGTGCCTCCATTCCAGGCCGTCAGTGGGGGAGGTGGCAGTGCCGGCTGGCTGCAGAAGGGAGGGGGACCAGCCAAGGAGTATGTGAGGGGGAGAAAGGCTTGTGGTCACCAGATCTGGCTCATTTCCTCTTCTCATCTGTCCTGATAAAGGATCCCTCAAAGTGCTCTTCCTAGGAGTTTTTTTGTTTGTTTGTTTGTTTTGTACTAAAGATCGAACCCAGGGGTGCTTAACCACTGAGCAACATTCCCAGCCCATTTTATTTTTTAGTTGGAGACTAAGTTGCTTAGGGCCTCACTAAATTGCGGAGGCTGACCTTGAACTTGCAATCCTTCTGCCTAGCACTCCCTCTGCCAACCCCAGTCACTGGGATTAGAGGTGTGCCACCACCTGGCTTCTTGGAGGTTTTGAATCTGCCTGGGGTCTTCCTCCCCTCTTGCCCTTTTCTCTGCCGGTTGCCCCACTCCTCTGCTCCTGAGTCTAGTCTCTTCTTTCTCTGTCCCTTTTTTATTTTGCTTTGATGCTAGGAGGAACCCTCCTGCCTTCCCAAGGGCTGAAAGGCCCTTGGGGATCCTTCTAGGGCTCAAGTCGTGATTACTGAATGAATAATTAGATGAGCAAAGGAATGAATGAAAGAAGGCTGTGTTGGGACCCCTCATTTTACATTTCTTTTTATACCACAACCTCCTGTTCTGGGGGGATGTTGGTGGCTGGACCTCTCAGTGTCCTAGGTTCTTCTGACTGAACCAATGCTTCTCCATAATAGCTGATGTAGAAATAAAATAGGACACATAAACTTCCTCTTTTTTTTTTTTTTTTTTTAGCCATTAACATGTCTTGATGGGACAACAGCGTCTTCTATGTCTTGAACGACTGAGAGCAGAGATAAAACAGAACGTCCCAAACTGCCAGAAATGGCTTTGGGACAGCCCCCATGCTGGTTCTGGAAAGCATCAACTGGCAATGCAGATGGATGTCATTGTTCTTGGGCAAGCCCCAGATGTTGGTGAAACGATCCAAAGTCAAATAGGCAGGGAAATTAAGGATCCTGTTTACAAAAATAAAGTATTACCAAAGCCATGCACTCCAACCAGTGCAAGCAGGCAGCTGGAGGAAGCCAGTATTTTCAGCTGGAGATTTCCACACACTCACTTGTATCCCCCTCCCTGCCACCACTCTTCCAGGCCCTGGTAGGGCTGTGTTTGGTTTTGGAGGACATCTGGCCATCTTCGGCTGCACCCTTGCTTGGGGCACATCCCTAGTTCTGCCCCTGCCCCACCCTAGTTCCTGGTGGGAGGTTTCCCCAGAGCCCTGCCCTCCCTGGCTGCTGCTCCTGTCTCTGTCCTTGAACTCAGCTTCCTTGACAAGTTCAGGTCTCCCTATGTGCAGAGTCCCTTTGTGCCTCCCATTCCCGCCTCCCGCCCTCCCTGCAGGAGACTCCTGAAAGCCAGCTCTGCTCCCTCTTTGGGCTCTAACAGAGGAAGAGGTCTGTCTGGTTTTCTGTGGCCATCTGGGGACTGCCCTTTTAGAAGGGCCACAATCTGTGGTGGGCAGGGGAGGAAGGGTGTGCTTCCTTGGGACTGTGGCCAGTGCTGTAATAGTTGTTGAGGTTCGCATGACTGTATCCCATTCATACATACACAGTCATTTCTTGAAGCTCTGTTAAGTACAAGGCCTGGCGTTTTGGGCAGGGGTGCCCAGATAAATACCATGCGCCCGCTATCCTTCAGGAGCTCAGAGTGTGGTAGGGAGAGGGGCAGGCAGGAAAGGAAATACTGACCAAGCAAGGTGATAGGTGACACTGGACATTGCACAGTGGGTGGTGAAGCTCAGAGGAGGGGCTGCCGACTGCCTGAGGGTGGAGGAAGTCTTCAAGGAGGGCATGGCCATCCAGCTGAGCCTTCAGACTTGGGGAGGGAGAAAAAGGAAGAAAGGTTGCCGTTGGACTCCAGAGGCCACAGCCAAGCCCCTTGGAAGGCAGAATTGGGAGACCTGAGTTTCCTATTCCTTTTTTTTTTTTTTTATCCCATCAAATTTGATACCTGAAAGGGGTGATTTTTTTCAGAAAGAAAGATGGCTCCTGTGAGTAGTGGATGGGGACGGAGCTCCAAAAGCTGGCCTAAAACATTCTCGTCCTCCTTAGAGAGGTTCCCAGACCCCTTCTCATGAGTGTCACACAGGGGGTGCCATGTAGCACAGGGGGACTTTGGTGCCCCACAGAACACATGAATTACAATAACCTGCCCTCCTCACCTCAGTCTCTGTCAAATCCCGCTCTTACTTGGCAAGGGGTCTTTCTTGTATCAAAAATAAAAATAAAAATTCTATGTGGGACTGGAGATGTGATTCAGCAGGAGGAGCCCTTGCCTAGCATGTGCAAGGCCCTGGGTTTCATCACGAGCCCTGGGAAAACAAATCTGTGTGTTGTGCGTATGCTTGTGTGTCTGAGTGTTCACGGAGGGGGCATGTGTGTGCCTCACTTCCCTCAACTCTTTTTTTTTAAGTGGATTTTAAAAATAATAACTTTATTAAGTTTTGTATGTGGTGCTGAGGATCGAACCCAGTGCCTCACGCATGCTAGGCAAGTGCTCCACCACTGAGCACTTCCCCAGCCCTCCCCTCAACTCTTGAGCGGGGCTCTCTCCTCTTAGGACCACAGAAGCTGTGTAGATAGCTGGCAGTTGCTGACTGACATCCCCAAGGCTTTCCTCCTAGGGTTTAGGAGGAAAATAAACACACAATCATTCAATCCTTTGGATGTTGGCTTAATTTTTTTTTTGTACTGGGGATTGAACTCGGAGCATCTAACCACTGAGCCACATCCCCACCCCTTAATTACTTATTTTTAAAGACAGATAAGTAAATGTTTCCGCCTGACTTAGAAACACAAATAGGAATGCTCTAAGCAATGAGGTGGGCATAAGCTGATTGGACACCTCTCTGCCCAACACCATGTCAGTAGCACCAAATGGGCCGCTTGAAATCAGCACTAGTGGGAGTATTTACACCATGGAAATTGGCCAGAGCTGTAAGTGGGGACTCCTCAGCCCCTTCCCCACCTGGCCCCAGGTGCTATTGAACATTCCTCTGCAGATGTCTTTGATGACATTCTGGAGCTGCCCTGGCATGGAGGCCTGAGTTTTAAGTTGGCCTGTGGGGGAAAAAAAAAATTGTGTGGCTTTGGGCAGATAATGTCCCTTCCTTGATTTCACCTCTTCCTTGTAAAATGGGGAGATTGGTGACTTCTTGTCTGTGTACCCTAGAATGTCATGAGGGCAAATGGGACGATTCAGATCCAGGTAACTTCCTGATAGGAGCCCCAGGGTGGCCAGTGCCAGGTCTGTCTTTTGTGTCACTGAGTGCTCAGGACTTAGCAGGACCCCCCAGGACAGAGCAGGTGCCCATACCTGTGTGCTAAATGAGCAAGTGAATATGGTACACAATGATGCTGGGCTATTGTGCAAGTTTTCTCATTTATTTATTATAGATATTTCCCATTTAAGGCTGTGGATAGGTGTGGTAAATTATAATGTATTATACCAAATTTTATCAGTCCATGGATTAATCTATCTGAACCTCAGTTTCCCCATCTGTGAAGTGGATAGCAGGACCATGTGACTTCTTAGCTCTCTGGCAGTTCTCAACCTGACAAGTCTGAGTCTCTAGAGCTGGGCCCATCTCCTCTCTGATGGAGCCCATACCTGGGCAGGGCTCCCCTGGTGGGTACCTACCAAGTCCACCTGGACCCCCATGCCTGGGTCTGCCTGGCAGGGAAGCAGGGAAGAAAAAAGCAGGGGGAGGCTTGGATCTCAACACAAATCAGCTAGCTCCAATTTAGGAGTCCATGCAGGGAGGGTGCCTCAGGGTTGGAGAAGTCATCCTCTGTGACAGGAAAGGAAGGACCAGGACAAGGTCCTCCCACTGCCTCCTCAGGAGAGTCAGTATGTGAGGGTGGGGGCAGGGAGCAGCCCTCAGAGGAGCATGGGCTATCCACCCCAACCCCCAGCACCCCCAAGCCCATTCAGCACTTTGATGTCCCCCGCTCTTCTTATTGCCTTATTCTCTAGTAAGGAGAAAAGCAAGGAACAGCATCTACTCTGGCCCAGGAAGAAATAAGGGAAGCCAGGGAAGAGGTGGCAGCCCCAGGGACAGAAGCAAGCAGCCTGGGCCTTGGAGCCAGCCGAAGGAAACGGAGAGGACCACAGGACTGGGCATTTGAGGCTGAGAGAGTGAAGTGGGGGGACCCAGGTTGTCCAGAAGGTCATGGTCAGACACCTCTATGGAGGATCTCCACTCTGTCCACAGCAACCTCCACAGTGGTGGGGCTGCAGGGCCCACTAGAGTCTTAGACAGGAAGCATGCTGAGAGAGAGGTGCGGGGGAAGGGAAAGAAATGAGGTATCCTTTCTCTCCATGTTCAAGTTTATAAATTAAACTTTGTTTAGGGAGGAGTTTAAGGGTTAGGAGTTGCTGGAAGTGCCCTGAATTCTCAGCTACATGAAAAGCAAAAAAGCAGGCATGGTGGCGCATGCTCTATAATCCCAGCTACCCAGGAGGCGGAGGCAGAAGGACTGCAAGTTCAAGGCCAGCCTCAGCAACATAGCGAGACCCTGTTTCAAAAATAAAATTTCATGAGGGTTGAGGCTGTAGCTCAATGGTAAACATTTGTGTAGCATGTATGAGGCCCTGGGTTCCATCTCCAGTAACAAACACACACACACACACTCTCACACACACACATACACACACACATGAGCTGGGATTGAGAGGAAAGAGGGACTCATGTATTAAGTGGCTCTTGGGGTCCAGGTGCTTTATGTATATAAGTAGCCTAATTTTCAAAACAACCCCATGTAGAAGATGACTAGTCTCATTTCTGGGTGCAGTTCATGAAGCCTATGTCCCTCATCCAAGGTCACCCAGATGGTAAGGACAGAGCTATCTGCCTGGTCACAGTAACCCCGACATTCCCCCTTCCTTTGAAGTCATTCTTAGTGCAGGGCTTCTCTTCCTCCATGTCTCAATCAGTTCTCCCAACTCCCTTCCCCTTCCTATCTAGCTCAGAGCTGTAACCAATTCATGGGTATCAGATGGATTCCCCTAGAAAAGTGGGATGGGCAGTACCAACATTTCAAGCTCAGGTCTCTATTTAGTTCTGGGGACCTTTGCTAGCACCAATGCCAGAGCAGTTTCCTTCTCATTGGTTAGAATGATGTTGTACAGACTTGAATGCTTCAAGGGCCCAGGGTCCACCAGGACCTTCAACAGGGCACTGTGGTGTGATGGGGAAAGAGTGAACTTTGGCTTCAGACCTACGGGGGTTCAATCCTGGGTTAAGTAGGAGGGAACTATTCTGAGATTGAGGATAAGTAAGTGATGTCATACAGCTGAGATATTCTGCTAAACAGTGGATGCTCCCCTATATTCTTCCTACAGGAGGAAGGGTGAGGAATAGGGCACCCAGCACTTGCACTAGATGCCCTCCCTTACATGGTAGCTCTCCTGTTCCTTTGGGAAATTTAGAAACCATCTAGAGTTGAGTGAGGAACATTTCCCTACTTACTCTGGGCTTCTAATACTAAAAACCCAATCCAAACTAGCTTAACCAGGAAGTAGAGTGCATTGGGAAATACTGAAGTACTCAGAAGAACTAAATGAAGGGCTGAACGTCTGGGAAGATAGGGGCCAGGGAAAGTCTTGGAACATCACTAGTACTTCCTGTTTCTTTTCATAAAATGGCTTTATTCCCCATAAGATGACTGTAAACACTCTCATTCATGGGCTTGGTTAGTTGAAAAAAGTCTCAGGGAAGATTTCTGATTGGTTCATCTCAAATCTGTCACCCAGCCCTGAACCAATCACTGTGAGGTCGGATCATGGAAGACAGCACCTCCAGTGCGCTGGGCACAGTTTCCCTGAAAGGAATGTTGTTTCCAGAAAGAGGAAGGGCATTGGAAAGACCACACACTAAGTGCCCTTTCTCCTTGTGGGGAAGTTCAGCTGCTGGCTGCCTGCCTTGTAGAATCAGAGGAAACCAACTCCAAATCCTGGTTCTTGAGTTGACATGGTAGCATTGTGGGAAATATCAGCTCATTTAAGATGGCCATTTTAAGGCAAATATTTTCATCTACAGTTCCAGTTTCTTCCTCCCAAAGGTGTGTGGCAAGTAGCTCCATCTTCCTACTTCACAGACAAGAAACTGAGGCTCCACTGACTTACCCAAGGTTAGCTAGCAAGTCAGGAGCAGAACTCAAATCAGAACTTGGGTCTTCTGACTCTGAAGTACTGAGGGAAGTTTCTGCAGGGATCAAGGTAGGACTTAAGAGTGGCTCCAGGCCCTGAACCTTGCTCAGGCCTCCATCCAGGAAGAGAGAGGAGTCAGCGAAGTGGAGCGAGACTTTAGCAGAGCACTCACTGTGGGTCAGGTGCAGGACCAGAGGCTCACAATCTAATACCTGGAAGGTCTGTACGACATGGTGAGTACAGTGGGAAGAGGACACATGGCCTGAGTGGGAACAGGAGGGAACTGGCCAAGAGGTGCCACTCAGAGGAAGCAGGATCTGCATGAGTGAGCTAGACAAGGAGATAAGGGTGAAAGAACATTGTGGATCAGGGAACGGCACTGTGATGGCCCAGAGGCACGTAGCAGCAGAAGAGTCCCCATCTTCTCACCCCAGGAGCAGCCAAGCCTCTGTGGTGGTAGTTTAACCTGCATGTGACAGAAGGCTCTCCTCTCAAGGTCAGCTCCTGTCCTCTTGTCTCTCCCACGTTGGTGGGTTGACTTCCTCCCTCAGTGGCTGCATACTAAGCCCTCTGGCTGTGACAGGCTTCTGACAACAGGCTTTGCCTCTGTTTCAGAATCACGTCGAAGGACGATCTTTGAATACCACCGGGTGGAGCTGGACTCCAGCAAGATCACCAGCACGTCGGCCGTGGAGTTCACCCCATTGCCAAGTGAGTGGGGGTTATTCCCACGGACGGGGGCATTCCACCATCTTGGAACCTGCTTCAAAGTTAACAGACAGGGTTCATGGCCAGACCCACCACTGAGCTCTGGGGTTACAGTCACCTAACTTCTCTGGGCCTCCCTTTCTCCTCTGTAACCTGGCCCCAACACCTCCCTCCCAGAGCTGTGGTAAGGACTAGAACCAGAAATGACAGCTCTGACATTCACTGGTAACTCCCAGGCCTGGAGTGTGTTTCGCCTGGTATATGACAGCTATTGTTATTTATGTATAATTGAAACCCCAGAGGGATATACCCCTGAGAATGCTTAGATAGCCCCAAAGAAAAATAACCCAGAAACTGAACAATCCATGGTTTGTCATTAAAATTTCCTTAGAGGAAGTGATGCTGGAGTCCCTGGGCAGAAGGCAGTAAAAAGATTTAGGCAGAAGCCCTCCAAAAACTTGCTCACTTAGAGTTGAAGACACACGTGACCAAGGCCCCCTGACACTGTGGACCCCTTAGGACTAGCTTTTGGTGCTCTTTGGGATGTGGTCAGGGCAGCTGAGGGGCTGAAGGAAGGAGGACAGCACTTCCTCTTTTGTTTTTTGTTTTTTTATCCCCAGTGGTGCTGGGGGTTGAACGCAGGGCCTTGTGCATGCAGGCAAGCACTCTACCAACTGAGCTATGTCCCCAGCCCCATATTCTGATATTCTTAAGAGGCTTTTAATTCCCTCTCTCGTCTCAGCGTTCCTCCCAGCTTCCTTCTGAAGCCATGGCCTGCCTGCCTTCCGTGACATTTCTTGCTTCCCTTTCTCCTCCTTCCTCCTCCTTCCTGGGGGCAGGGGATAGAAAAAGAAAAGGAGAAGGAGGAAGGGTTGGTCCTGAATGCCAGGCCATGTCTCAGCCTGGGCTCAGCCGGTATCTTCCCCTGGAAAAGGGAAAGGACCCAGACACCAGGGAGTCCCAGGGCTAAGATACTTTGTGGGTCACAGACCCACCCACCAACCCAGTCACTTTCTAAGGAGGCAGGAGTCCTGGGCCTGAGAAACAGGGATTCCTCAGGGACTCCTCAGGGACTGGTAAGGACAAACTTCAAGTCCTAAAACTTGGATTAAGCTGCAGTGAAGAGCAAGGACATCCAAGGCCAGGGTTAACTGCCTAGGTGGAAGTCATAAGCTGGCCTAGGAATGCCTTTTTTTTTTTTTTTTTTTTTTTTGGTAACAGGGATCGAACCCAGTTGCTTAACCACTGAACCACATCCCAGCCCCAGGGTCTTCATAAGTTGCTGAGCCTGGCTTTGAACTCACGATCCTTCTGCCTCAGCCTTCCAAGGTGCCGAGATTTCAGGCACGTACCACCGTGCCTGGTGTGGGAATGCATTTCTGAGACTGTTTAGTTAAGCCACTGCAGGACGCCAGTGAATTCAGCATTTAATAGCATACAGGACATCAGAAATGAGATGCAGGTCAATAGGCATTGTGAACATCCCACAAGGCTCCAGAGGGTTTCGTCATGGCCAGTGTGGCTAGAGTCGTTCAGGGACCTCCAGAGTCACCGAGAATGGCAAGGCCATAGACTCCTGTGTGGCTGCCCATGTAGGAGGCCAGCTGGCTTTGTTGGGAGAAAACTCTTCATCCCTCAGCTTCTCCATTACATTTTGGGTGTGGCACTGTGTTCTTATCCCAGATACTTCCAAAAATGTGGATGGCTTATCTTTAAGCCATCATACTCCATGGTGGGTCCCTCCTGGCTCCTCTTCTAGGAGACAGTCATGGAAAAGTAGCCTGGGGTGAGGCTGGGGGCAGAGGCAGGAGGGACCCACTGGGGAACTGAGAGGCTGGGTTCTGGCTCTAGGTCCACACAGACCCTGGCTCAGACCCAGACCTGCCACTTTAAGCTTCATGGCTCTCTCCAGGCCTCAGTTCCTTCCTCTGTAAAATGGGAATAAGAAGAGCACATCCTTGTGGATTCTACATAGCACATGCTGGGCACTCTAGGCCCCTTGGGTACACCAGGGAGGGAAATAGAGAGCACGCTGCCCCGCCCCACCGCAGGGCAGTACCTGCTTATTTCCTGCTCCTGGCTTTCCATCCACCATGGTAGACAAATGGACACAGTGCTGCCAACTGCCTGTCCCTCCCATAGAGCCACTGAAGGTGGTTTCACTGTGCCCACAACAGCCTCTTGCCTATTCACCAAGAACTGGTTCCTAAATGCCATCTTGCCAGAACTCCATGGAAGCAAATGGTTCCCTAATTGATAGGCTGTGGTGTCATCTCATGACAATGCACAGAGGAAGAAACGCAAGGAATGTTTATCGAATGAGTGGTCATTTTTCCATAGTTACTTCTTGTGGCTACCAAGGTGTCTGCTGGCCACTCCTAAGATGAGCCCTTGCACTACATGCAGCTCTTCTGGGCTTTGTGCCAGTTATTTGCCCCTCAGAGGTGGTCTGGCCCTCTGGAGCAGGCAGCATTCAGTTGCAAGCGAAGAACTTAGAATCCAGCCCCCGGCCCCCTGCTCCCCAGGCGTCTCTGCTCCTCTGGCTGAGCAGTGAAAGAAGGGTCCCCATGTGCCCTCCAGCAGCCTGCACTGCTCCTTCTCTGCCCTGGGCTGGCCCCAGCAGCGGCTCTCTCCTTATTCTTTGCTGCTTTGGCATCTCTCCTCTGTGCAGCCTCTTAGGGGTTCTGTCTGCCCTGGGACCACCCCGGGCCATGCACACCAGACGCTTCTGCCTGAACTTTTCCTCCCCTGGGAGAGTTGCCCACTCCCTCCCTCCCTGCTCATCCTCTGCCCAAAGGCTCTCCCCTCCAGGGCCTGCATTAGCCTCCCTAAGCAGCTCCCATCCCCACTCTCCTGCCTTCCTGTCCTGTTCTACTTTTTCTTCAGCCCCTCTCACCACAGAAGCCCTGAGGCAGACTTGTCTATCCATTTGTGGGCATCTCCTCTTTTTCTGCTCATCACTGGGTCTCCATCATCCAGGACTGCCCAGCACCAGTAAACACTCAGTAATGTTTTTTGTTTGTTTTGGTACTGGGAATTGAGCCCAGGGGCTCTTTACCACTGAACCACATACCCAGCCCTTTTTATTTTTTATTTGGAGACAGGGTCTCACTAAGTTGCTGAGGCTGGCCTCAAACTTGTGATTCTCCTGCTTCAGCCTCCTGAGTTGCTGGGATTAAAAGGAGGCACCACCACATGCAACTTGTAGTTGTTTTTGTTTGTGTGTCTGTTTAGCGTCTGTCTGCTCTTATGACTGTAAGCCTCAAGGCAGGGATTAGGTCTTGCTGTAGAGCCCCCAGCACCAGCTCAGGACCTGACCTCCTGGGTTATGGAAGGAGGGAAGGAAAGAAGGGAGACGGGCTGGACTGAAGTGAGGATAGCAATAATGACCTTGAGCGTCCCTGTTAAGTCAGGGACTCCGTTGTTCTGGAAGGACCCAAAACTCAGGAGTTGGACTCTATAAAGCCCGTGGAATTGTCCTGATGCTCAGCCTCCACTGCCTCCTCTCTTGCAGCTTGCTTGCAGCATCGGAGCTGTGACACCTGCATGTCCTCAGACCTGACCTTCAACTGCAGCTGGTGCCATGTCCTGCAGAGGTTTGTGCCCAGGGTCATGTACTGAATCTCATAAGCGGACCATGGAGGAAGAACAGAGGCAAAGCCCCACTCTTGCCTCAGGCCGCAGGGCCTGTCTGCCAGCAGGAGGCTCTCTGCTCAGTGCCTCTCTGACCATCAGGACAAGAATGTCTCAGGAGAGAGTTTCTCCCTGAGGCTTGTACCTGACCAAGGTGTTCGTGTGGCAGGGTGAGGCCTGGGGTGACGCTAAGCTTCTGGAAGACCATTTAGGGATTCCAGCTGCTATAAACACCTCCTCACACCCAGGAAGGGTGTGAGGGTGTTGGTTCTAGAGCAGGACTTCTCAAAGAGTAGGCCTCAGCTGTGGTCATCCCAGGGTCACTGAGATCTCCTGTGAAGCATGCAGAATCCTGGGGTCTCTGGAAGGGGACCCAGGAGCCAGCATTTTAACATAGTGCCTCATCTACAAACAAGTGTGAGAACTCCAAGCTCAGAGACAGGCCATGAGCTGAAGACCCACTGCCTCTGGATGAGAGCCCTGTGACCCCAAAACACCACCTCAAGTCTTTCTTGGGTTGCAACAGTGTTTCCTGAAAACCAGGGGTGTGACACTGTGGGCATCCACAGAAAGTTGAGGGAGGCTACACCACTGCATGCTTGAGTTTGGAAGCACAGAAAATTCTGGGTGAGATCCAGTTTCAGAGCTGAAGTCCTTCAACCCAACTTATCTTCTACTCCTTATTCTAAAATCACTTCCTTGCAGATTAGATTTATAATTCAAGCTCTGATCTCCTGTCCAAGATAAATAAATGGCAGGAGGGGGAAAAAGGATTCCTGTGGGGACCAGGGCTCTCGTATGAGTGGGAAGCCCTAGGAACCCCGAGAGCCTTGAAGGCAATCTTTTTTTTTTTTTTTTTAATTTATTTTTATTGTAAACAAATGGGATACATGTTGTTTCTCTTTGTACATGGAGTAACAGCATACCATTTGTATATTCATAAGTTTACATAGAGTAATGATGTTTGATTCATTCCATTATTTTTTTTTCCTTCCCCCACCCCTCCCACCCCTCTTTTCCCTCTATACAGTCCCTCCTTCCTCCATTCTTGTCCCCCTCCCACCCCGCATTAAGTGTCATCATCCGCTTATCAGTGAGATCATTCCTCTTTTGGTTTTTTGAGATTGGCTTATCTCACTTAACATGATATTCTCCAATTTCATCCATTTGCCTGCAAATGCCATAATTTTATTATTGAAGGCAATCTTGAAAATGGCAAAATTACAGTCTCCGAGTTCCTATGCAGCTGCCATGCAGCTGTCAGCGTTCCCTCTGCTCCTTTCCAACATCCCTGAGCAGAAATAGAAGCCCTGGCCTCCGCAGTCAGCCTGCTATGCTCGGGGACAGGATGGCTCCACTCGCAGGGGAAGAGGTGGGCTTATCAGGCCTCTCAGGTGCTCTTCCCACCAGCTGGACCTTCGTGCATTCTCCTGGGCCATCAGTGTGTTTACCCTGTAAAATGGGGTGGCATTATGTGAATCGGGGGGATGTGGGTGAGGGAAACACTGTTATTTAAACTCCCCAAGTGCCAAACAGCATTTTTACAAAGCACCCAGGGGTCTTGGCAGGAAAGGCAATTTCAGCCTCAGAATTTGTGGAGATGAGGCTGGTCAACTAACTGGTTGGTTCCGAACAGGAGCTTGGCAGAGTCCTCTGCCCACCGAGTCTTTCAGAATCACCTGGAGGGCTTGTTAAAAACCAGATTCCCTCCTCCTCCGACCACAATCCACAGAATCTGATCCGCTGGGACCAGAATCCCAGGAGTCTGATTTTTGGAGTGTTTCGTCTTGTGCGCTTTCAAAGTGAACCGCTGTCTCCATGACGGGGAGACGCTCTAGATGACCTGAGAAGAGCCCTGGGATCCTGGGGCTGGCTGCCACCGCGTGACTCAGCACAAACTGAGCCATGGGAACTGCAAAGTGGGCCAGACGAAAGCAAAACCCTTGTATCACCACAGCCCCATTTAGCGGCCACGCCCAGACTCAGAGAGCATGACGTGACCGGGAGGCCTGCCTCAGCAGAACCGGCCAGTCAGGCGGGGAAGGACAGGCTCTGGGTGTGGACTCTGCCCTGCTGGGGTTAAGTCAGTCCAGCACAGAGAGACTCCATTAGAGAGCATGAGGGTCACATGGGCCACAAACCATCCATCCCCAGACACCCCCGGGCTCACTCTAATGCGTGCCCTTCCTACCAGCTCTTTAGATCCTTGGCTCCAAATGAGAGCTGACCCCAGGTTCCTATGGAGGAAGAGGACAGGACTGGTAGAGTGGGGATCCCCAGGTTCTCCTCTCCCCTCTCCTTCACCTGCTCAGCCCTCTGCAGCCTCCTGGGCTCCCCCCTCCTGGCTCGTGGCTGGATCTGATTTAGACGATTTCACTTACCATGGAAGGTATCTTTTTATCATCCTAAAATAGCCCCCAAGGCCCATCTGGAGTCTAAGGGTGACCTCAGGTCCTGGATTAGCTTAGGAAATAATGGTCATAGTCCTTGCATCATCATTGTGAGGGTCCCAGGAGATGGTGCATGGGAGAGATGCCCCGTGTCTGGGGCAGCACCTGATGTTCAAGAGACACCCAGTGAATGGCCATTTCTCATGCCCTTCTTTGAGTCTGTGTTAGAATGTAGGTCGCATTCTAAACCTTAGACCTACAATGGAGGCTTAATCCTTGAAAGAATCAGTTGGCCTGATCTAAAAGAAACTTTAGTCCCCAGGTTCTAATAACTGCCCTTATCCTCCATCCCCCAAGTTGTGGTCCTGGAGGGCCTGAGAGAAGGAGCCTGTGGCTGGTGCAGTGCAGCCACCCCTGCTCAGGAGAAGCAGCTTGGAACATACGGAGTCCTCTCTGGAAGGAAAGACTGGAGGTCCTCCGAAAACCTCATCTCTGGCCTAATGCGCAGGGGCTGCTGATGTGGAGTTAAGGTCCTGGGAATTCTTTTTCTGCCCTGGTGGTTCAGGATATTATTCTGCCGGTGCAAATGTCCCTGAACTCAAGTAGGGTTTGCTGGCTTCCCCTGGCACCAAAGAGTGAAGAATGGAAATTTGAGCCTGAGGCCGTGGAGAACATTCTCTGGTTCATCCTTGTGCCCCCACCCTTTCCCTAGGGAGAAACTTGGTCTCTTCCGGCCCAGCTGAGCTGCACAGTGTCCTCTCCAGAGACCCTTGTCAGCCAGTTTTTAATAACTCCCAGCCTCTGGCAGAACCCTCATTTCTGCCCTGTAATGCTCACACAGGGAGATGTTGTCCAGCTCTGCTGATGCCCACCTTTGGCCCAGCCTCTGCTTCTGAGTGGAGGCTGCTGAATGATGGGGAGCCTGGTGAATGAGCGTGAATTCCTCCAGTTCCAGCCATGCCGTGGTAACAAACAGACTTAAAGTCATTAGAGGTCATGCATCCCAGCAGACACACACATCTGGGCAGATGTGGTCTTGATCCCTGAGAGCTGGTCATAAGAAAGGTGGGGATACACAAACATCTTCCCCTGTACCTGGGGAGCTTGACCACCCCAGCCCGTGAGTTGAGCCTCTCCTCACTGTCATCAGAGACGTACTGAATAGAGGACATGAAAGTGGAGGGCTTCTCTGCTGGTCCCCTCACCTCTCTAACATTTTGGTTCCCTTGCAGGTGCTCTAGTGGCTTTGACCGCTATCGTCAGGAGTGGTTGGCCTACGGCTGTGCCCAAGAGGTGAGAACCAGGTGTGATCTGCTGTGGCGTGGCCCCTGCGCCAGCGAGGGGAAGGAGGTCTGCCAGCAGGCCCCTCCCCAGGTAGCTCTTCTCCAGGTCTTTAGCCCATGCTGCCTTTATTCCCTCCTCCTGCTAAGATTTGTTTTCCAGATTACTCTGAACCAATTAATTAGACCACATTGGAAGGTTTTAGAAGGCTCTGTGTGTCCCTAAGACAACACGTCTGGTGACTGGCTTTGAGCAGCAGCTCCTCAGGAACTCTTTTGGTCCCTGCAGAAGCATGGCCTCAGCCCAGCTGGCTCCTCCAGAGGCTGTGCACCTGCTGACCTGCACCTGCCGAGGCTCTAGGCCTCTGGCTTTTGAGGGAGGCGATCATCCTGGGGGTGTGGAGGGGTCTTTCTAGGCCCCACCCATGTAGAATCTCTTACAGGTTCCTTCTCATTGCTAGAACTTCCAGCATACTCACCACTGATTCTTGGTGGGGAGCATCCTGTTCTCATCCTGGGCTAGCACAGAGTTCTCTCCAAGAATTTCTTTGCAGCCCTCCTCTTTTCTCCTTTTGCAGGGTAAGCACTGTGCTGTGCTGCTCCTACACTTGCTCTTATTTAACTTGACCTTGAAGCTGGAGGCCAGTCCCCTCTTGATCAGAGGGGGTAATGGAATGAGCTGGCTGCCTCGCACAGCTACTAGGTGCTGGATCAGCATTTAAAACATGAACCCCCTCGGCCTCTTTTATTAGTCTGGGTCGCATGTTAACGTCTTTTTCTGGCCTTTATTAAAAAAAAAAAAAAACTGTCCAACCTCCACTTTCTGATGTTGGCTGTGCTGAATATTCAGATTTGCTCTATTTATTCAAGATTGGCATCTCAGCTCCTTGCATGAGTAAGAATTTGAAGCAGCTGACTGATAGATATATTGCCCTGTAAATAAATCAATTTTAGGATAAATAAAGGGTTTTTTTTGTTTGTTTGTTTGTTTTCTTTTCTTTTCCTTCTTTTGTGAACTGGAGTCTCCTAGATTGCCCTGGCTGACCTGAACTCCTGGGCTCAAGCGACCCTTCATCTCAGCTTCCCAACTAGTGGAAAGTTTAAATGTATTAAGGGCCCAACTCTAGCCAGGCAGCAGGGCTGGGTCTCTCTTTTAGGCAGAGGGCAGCACATGCGAGGACTTCCAGGATGAGGACCACTACTCGGCCTCCCCTGACAGCTCCTTGCGCCCCTTGGATGGTGACCTCACACCACCTCCTCCTCCCTCTTCATTGACAGCCTCACCACGGAAGGTAAGGCGGGAGCTGAGGTAGGCTGGGGAGGGACCTGGGAAGAACCATTGCCTGGAGAACTTGCTGGCCCTCATAGGGACCATCTCATGGGACAGGCTTGGCCTGCCCTCTTACAGCTGGACTAAAGCCCAGAGAGCTTAGCTGGCTTGCTGGTGAGCAGCAGAGGCGGGCTTAGAATGCACCACTCCCGGGTTCTAACCACCATGCTGGCCGGCATCAGAGCAATGGGATGGAATTCACTGTGGAGAGGAGAGAATTAATGTCCCGGCCCAGTGCCAGGTATATTCTATTTGTCACCTCTGTTAATCTTTTTCTTTTTTTTAACCTCAGTTAATCTTGATAGTAATCCTCAAGGTGCTGGGAGGTCTCATTCTTGCAGCAGGTTTGAATTTAAGTCCATACACTAAGAGGTGAGAGAAAGGTTGCCTGATTTTTCTGTAACTTAACTTTACTTCTGGCTCTCAGGCCCTAATTGGCAGACGCAGTGGTAATTTCTCCTCAGCTCTTCTGGCCTTGTTCCCTGCTCCAGCAGAGGCTCCCAGTGGGCCTCTGATGTCCTCCATCGGGGGTTCATCCTGCCTATTCCTACCTGACAGTCCCGGGGCTTCTTTGCTATCTTGAGGCCTCTGGCTGAAACTGCCAGAGGTCATGGGTAGTTCTGCTCCCGCCCCCTGGAGGCCCTGTGCCACCTCCTCCAAGTACAGGAGCCCCCAGATCTTTTAGTTTCTCTCAAACTCCTCCAGGATTATTTGCTTATCTCTGAGAATTCCTCTCTTACCTTTTCCAATACATCTCATCCAGATTTGAAAGTCCTTTCCCTTAAGGAAAGACTGAAAGATTATGAGCTCTTACAGCCTCATCTAAGCCAAACAACCTGCTTGGAAGGAATAGCAGAAAGGAAGAAAGAAGAAAAGAGTTAATATTTTAAAATATTTAGCCACGATCCTTTTTATAGTAAGGAAATAGTTTATAAGGGGCAAAGTAGGTCCTATTCCGGCCTACATGAAGTGCCCACTGCTTTCTAAACATTACCCAGTGAACTGGAGAACTAGTCAGGGTCTCCTAGCCAGAGCGGTAGTCATAGAGGAGAATAGACATGAGAGAAAGAGTTAATATCTTGGGGGACTGGCTATGTGAGGGTAGGTTGCTAAAGTCATGCACAAATTAATATTCAGTCGTCCTAAAAATTCTGGATATTGATTGTATGGTCTCCATTTTATAAAGAAGACACTAAGGCTCAGAGAGATAGATGACTTGTCCTGGGCACCCAACCAGGAAGAGATGGAGTCAGGTCTCATCTGGCTGCAAAGGCCAGCACTCTTCCCCGTGACACACAGCCTTTTTAGTACTGGAAGACATGGAAATGGTTGGTGTCAACTCAGGGTACAGGATTAGAGCCAAAGGTGGACACGTGAAGCAGATTCAGGTGGCTTCGTCACTCCGAGGCTGCCTGGAAATAGCAAGGACCTGGTTCCAGACTCAGGTAGTGAGAGCAGAGCTGTGCTGCTGCTTCCAGGTATTAAAGAAGAGGAAGCACAAAGAAACCTTTCCCTTGGGAAGTTAGCTGCCAAGTACCGGGGTGACCTTCCTGTGAAGGGAAGCTCCACTAGAAGGAAGCAACCCTTGGTCAGTCTCCCCTCAGTCCATCCTGTGCTTAGAGAGCACGCCCTGGGCCCAGCACTGGGCAGGGGCTGCAGACAGCTCCCCCACCTCACTTAGGACTTAATCATCTGCTTGAGCCACAGTGTGAGAGGCTGGAGGGGTGGCTGTGGTGGGCATGGAGAGCCCAGGACACAGCATCTGAGGTCTGATCTAAATCCTGACTTGTAACTCACTCAGAATTCAAGGGACCAGCGCTCCCTGTCACTGCTTGTGGTGGCTGTCCCTCACAGCAAATTGTTTGCCCTTTGTTGTCTGTGTCTCTTGCCAAGCCAGAAATGGGCCTCACTCCTGAAAAGGAACAGGCCTGGAAGACCTTTGGGGCTGGAGATGTGGCTTAGGGGTACAGTGCTTGCCTAGCATGCTCAAGGCCCTGGGTTTGATCCCCAGAACCACAAAATAAAGATCTTTTAATGATGACTGCCCCCCCACACCCTGCTCTCAAGGTATCTTAGCAGAACTGGGGCCAGGTGCCCTCCTGGTTATAGCCTGCACTAGGACATTTAGGAGACAGGTGTGGGATAGAGTCTGCTTGGTACAGCTCATCTTGTGGTATAGTTTGTAACAGGGAAACGTTATAAATCAAGGGGATGCAGCTCTCCATCTAGGGGGACCTGCCTCGGCAGGGCAGAGTCAGGGACCAGAGAGGGGCAGGGGAGCAGGGGGCCGGGGGCTGGATTCTAAGTTCTTCACTTGCAACTGAATGCTGTCCACTCCAGTGGGCCAGACCACCTCTGAGGGGCAAATAACTGGCACAAAGCCCAGAAGAGCTGCATGTAGTGCAAGGGCTCATCTTAGGAGTGGCCAGCAGACACCTTGGTAGCCACAAGAAGTAACTATGGAAAAATGACCACTCATGGGATAAACCTTCCATGCGTTTCTTCCTCTGTGCATCGTCATGAGATGACACCACAGCCTATCAATTAGGGAACCATTTGCCTTCCTTTGAGTTCTGGCAAGATGGCATTTGGGAACCAGTACTTAGTGAGTAGGCAAGAGGCTGTTCTAGGCGCAGTGAAGCCACCTTCACTAGCTCTATGGGAGGGACTGTGACAGGCACCATGTCCTCTACCACCAGAGGTAAGTGCGGACCAGGTTGCAATTGATTTTAATGACCTAGATTCTATGTTCCTTTAAATCGAGTTTAGATGCCAGTGCTATTTAGGTACTTTGGTCAGTTTTTATCAGCCAATTCATTATTGTCAACTTGCAATAACAAAATAGATTTGAAGGGCTGAGGTTGTGGCTCAGTGGTAAAGCACTTGCCTAGCACATGGTGAGGCACTGGGTTTGATCCTCAGCACTACATAAAAATATAAATAAATAAATAAAGTTATTAAAAAAGTAAGTTACTGTTTAAAAAAATAGGTTTGAAGTCCGCTCAAATACCTTTATCAAAATTTTGGAAGAAAATACCTTTAGAAATCTAGAATTTTATTTTCCTTTTAATTTTTAGAATTGCTGTTTCCCTTTTTTCCCTTTTTTTTTTTTTTTTTTTTTTTTAAACTAGGGTCCAACACATGCTAGGCAATCACTCTACCACTGAGGTACATCCCCATCTCTTTTTATTTCATTTTAAGACAGGGTCTTACCAAGTTGCAGAGTCTGGCTTGGATCCTCCTTCCTCAGCCTCCCAAGGAGTTGGAATTACAGGCATGTGCCACTATGCCCAATTGGTTTTCTACTTCTCAACTGACCAAGTTCCTTTTGACTGTGGGCCTTTGTCTGTACCCATAACCCTCTTCGGTTCCCGCTTCATAATTCAAGAATCACACCCTCCACCACCCTGCCCCACCAGGAAGCTTTCCGTGACTTGTGGTCTGGGTGAGAGCCTCGTCATGTGAGGTTTACTTAATTTTGACCATGCTAGGCATATGCTCTGCCACTGCTGCACCCCTGTTGTTGTGTGAGCCCTCCATTCCCCACCTGTGACTCCCCGAGGGCAGGGACCACGTCTGTCAGTTACCTGCAGTGTCACCAGCACCCACTCCTAGCGCTCAGCCCATGGTAAATTCTCAATGAATATTTGTTGAATGAATGAATAATTGTCAGGGGAGTCAGCCCAACTTGCTCCGGCCTTCTACCCTTACACTGCTGTGAGACTTTAAGCAAGTCACCTCCCCTCTCTGCACTTCAGCTGAACCGAAGCTCCCTAAAATCCCATCCAGACCCAAGGAGACAAAGGCATAGTGATTCCACTAACCTTGCTCCTCCTGTCTTCTCTCTTTGAAGATGACACTAAGTTGAACCCCTACGCAGGAGATGGTGAGTACAGAACTGCCCGCCTTCTTCCTCATACCCCTGGACCTGCCCTGCCCAGTAGGGCGCGCTGGGCCTCTTTGTGGGAAAGAGGAGGGGGTAAGGCCGCTGCAGGAATGGCCCAGGCCTCCTGCTGGGTGGGAAGGCAAGGGGGCCTCAGCACAGGCCCCAGGATGGAAGGAACATGTCTGCCCAAACATTTCTGTCTCAGCCAGATCCTCCAGCGGTCCCTCCTGGCCTCCAGCTCTTGCATAGTCGCTGCCCTGAAGAGGCAGGAGGGGAAAGTCTGAGCCTGGTCAGGCATGGCTGGTGGGGCCCATGGCTGTGGCCCCTCCTCCCCCTGGGCCTCCTAGTCAGCGAGGGGAAACCGTCTCTCTGACATTACGTTCCCTGGTGGGTTGGCCGGCAGCACAGAGTTGTCCTACAATAAACTTTGCAGGGCGCCAGAAGGTGGGTTCTTTGCAGCCTTGGGAAGATGAGGTGATGGGGGCCCTCCTCCCCTGCCCATCGCCCAGGGCCAGCCAAGCTCTGCTGCAGCTGCTGTGAGGCCAGGGCCTGGAGACCCTTCTGACTGCAGGCTGGAGGTTGTTCTCTGATTCCAGCGGGAGAGAAGGTTTTTAAGACAGTACAGTTAGAGCCATTGCTTCTCTCCCAGGCAGCAGGAGAGACAGAGGGAGTGTTGGGGTCAGGGGACTACACCATCCAGTCATCGGGTCCTGCCCATGAAGTCATCGGGGTGGCAGCAGGCTGCAGGCTCGTAGCCAGTGGGTCAGGAAGGCTGGTTTGTTACCTCAGCTCTTCCCACCTCCTGGCATGGAGGCACTAGTTAAGCACTGCAGCGCTGGGCAGCTTCTCTCCTGTGTCCTGAGCTTACAGTACGTCCCACAGAGAGCAGGGGCTGGGGAGGACAATGATTTTGAACGCCCCCCTACTAAAAGCCCTCACCCCCTGTTGCCTCCCATTGTGCCCGCTAGCCAGGTACAAAGGGCTCAAGATTTCTGTGGCCGACATGCTCACCTGTCTTCTCTACCATGTCATCTCCACACTCCCCAGATAATGTCAGGGAACCAGGCGGCTTAGTGCTGGCCCTGGACTGGTGTGTCCTTGGGCAAATCCCTAACCTCTGTTTCCATGATCTCAGTCACATAAGAAAGGGTTGGACTGGAGGAGCTTCCAGCTCTACGGTCTATGGAAACTTCCTCTCCGCCTTGGGACACATTTCAAATCCTGACATGTTCTCAGAGAGTGCCTGCTGGCTCTTAGATTTCAGGGGGCCTAATCCATTCCATAGAGTTCAACTGTAGGTCGACCATTACTCCTAAGAGCTGAGGACACAAAGATGAATAAGACCCTGCCCTAGCCCTCCAGGACATCTCAATTTGGTCTTGGAATGTGACAAGTTGTTCTTTGTTATAGTAATAGCTGACACTTACCGAGGTCTTCTGAGACACTGGACTTGTCTTCAGTGATTGATATGACATCTCATTTTAACAGTCACTATAATCCTATTAAGTAGTTATTGTTGTTGTTGTTGTTATTGTTCTACAGAAGCGATAGTGGAGACCCAGAGAGGTCAAATAATTTGCGCAAGGTCACACAGCTAGTACATGGCAGAGCATAGATTTGAACTCAAGCAGCTGGATTCTAGATCCCAAGCTCTTAACCATCACATAGCCTTTGTGAATTCCTTAAAGGTGGTTGTGCGACACAGGTGTTCAAGGGAACTTCCCTTATGATCTTGTTAGACATTTGGGCAACTCTTAAGTGATTTTGGAAAACCACCTGAAAGTTGCTAAGAACTACATTAATGCTGCACTCCTAACAATTCTGACCACTTTTGTCCCACCTCTCCCATGTTTTCGATAAGTGGACCCAAAGGTCCTGTGGACTTTCATCTCTGGGTCTTTGTTTGAACCCAAGACTCCATGGCCCAATGTTCCCTGCTGCTCTGCAGCCCCTCCCTGCCCTAATGGTCTCTCCACAGGTCTCCAGGACAACCTATCCCCGAAGACAAAGGGCCCCCCTGTGCACCTGGGCACCATCGTGGGCATTGTGCTGGCTGTCCTCCTGGTGGCAGCCATCATCCTGGCTGGCATTTACATCAACAGCCACCCCAACTCCAATGCTGCGCTGTTCTTCATTGAGGTCAGTGTAGAATGTGCCGTCTGCTTCTGCATCAGGGATTCCCAAGTTATGTGGTTCCCACCTATCCCCGCTCATCCCTCACCCATCATGTACCTGAGAAACCTACACCAACTCCCTCCTGGCACATCTCTCAGTGGCTGGTGCCCTTTATGCCCATCACCCCCAGGGTTTAGCACCTTGGCCCCCTGGCCCTGTGGAACAGCCCATCTGCTTTCATTTCCCCATTTGTGAAATTAGGAAAGTCCCCAGAGGAATGAAAGAAGGCCAAAAATATCCTACAGAGCCCATTTAGTGGCTGGGCAGCCATTCTCTAATGATTTATGGTCTCTCATGCCCAAATTGCAGGCTTGGGACTTATTTGGAGCCATAATAGAACCAACCTCTTTTGCTGCTTCTTTGGATTTTTTTAGATGACAAATGAAAAGTGGAAATGATAATGAGGGCTGTGCTCTCTGGGAGTTTTAGTTGAGGATATTGCGGTTTTGAATGTCCCAGAATTCTGAGGGACCAGCCGAAGTGCGGTGTGGGAAGGAAGGCTCAACTCCCAGCACTCTGAGCCAGAGTCCAGCAGCTCCTGTCCAGCCCTCCACTCTCAGCTGTTTATTAGCTTCCAGAAGATACAGTTCATTCCATAGAATTCAACTGAATGCTTACAGTATGTCCATTGTTTCTGCTAGGAACTGAGGACACAAAGATAAATAAGATACTGCCGTTGCCCTCCTGAAGGTCACCAGCTGGTGATACCCTTTGGGAATTCCTTAAAAGTGCTTAAGTTTAAAAAAAAAAAAAAAAAAAAAAAGTGCTTAAGTTATCAGAGATCCTTTTTGTTAAAAAGGATTTTTTCAAAGGTTTTCAGAGGGGCACAACCATGGCCCTCCTGGCACCCCAGTCTCGCCTGCAGAGGTGACAAACTTATGGGTCCTAGTCAGTCTCTGAAGTCTTAGCCTACCTGGATATCACCTGGGAACTGCAGATCCCCAGGCCACAGGGATTCTGATGGAGTAGATCTAAGTGGGCCCAGGATCTGCATTTCAGTAAGCCCACCAGTTGCCTCTGATGCAGAACCCGTGCTGTCTGGAGGGGTTATCTTGGCATTTCCAGAGCCTCCCAGATCATTCCAGTCACCTGGGACCCATTCCATCAGATCTCTACCCTGTGTTGCTGAAGCTTAAGCCATGAGTTCTGTAGACCACACAGTGAGGGATAAAATATTCTCCTCCCAAACACTGACTCCAGTTGTCAAGGGATGACAGTGGGAGTCTTTTGGGGAGAGTGGCCCTGACTGTCACTTGGAGCCCAGTGGGCCCCCTAGGATCCTTATAAGAGAGAGTCATGGCACTATCACTTGGGGGGTGGGGTCCCCATGGAGAGATCATGTCTGCTGATTCTGTTTCTGTCCCCCAAACCTGCTGCAGCGGAGACCTCACCACTGGCCAGCCATGAAGTTCCGCAACCACCCCAACCACTCCACCTACACTGAGGTGGAGCCCGCAGGCCATGAGAAGGAGGGCTTCGTGGAGGCTGAGCAGTGCTGAGAGCCAGGCAGGAAAACCCAGGACAGCCGAAAAGATGAGTTGTGCAGAGCAGAGAAGTAACTTCTGCAGGCCTTGCCAAGCATACCCTGGGCGGGGAAGAGGAGATGGTGGCTTATGGTGCCCAGCTGCAGTTTAGCCCTCACACCCCAGAGAACAAGGGGGCAGAACAGCAACCATGTGGGGCTTTTAAAAGAACGATCACCTAATTTCATCCTGTTTAATGCGAGGGGTCTCCCCTCTGCTTCTCTCGATGATCTCTGTAGCTGTTCCAGAGCTACCTCCACCTGGAGGTGGCCTTGCGCCCTGCTCCCAGCCTCGTGAGCCTCCTGTGTAGAACACAGGTGACTACAAAGCCTGGGGCAGGATGACTGCGTTCCAGGGCCATAGACTCACGAGCTGGTCCTCCTGGCTCTGGAGGCAGCAGACTTAGCCCAGGCTTCAGTGGCTCTGGAAGCTGAAGAAGGGGTTCTCTCCATCTGTGAAGCTCTAAGCCCTTAGGACTTGTTATCATGGGAGAGAAGCCAAATAAGAGGAAAGAAAGAAGCTGTGGAGAAATTTGCATCTTCAGACTTCGCTCCCTTCCCTTGCCCTTTCCTGGGAAACCCAGGGACTCAGCAGCAGAGCAAGCGCAGCCTGCAGCCCAGGCTTTGCCCTCGCCTGTACCCAACCTCCACCTGGCTGGCCTGGGTGGGTAGCCGTGTGTACCATGTGGGGCTCCTTTTTCTGGCAATCTGTCTGGTGCCCATCTTACCCACTGACCTGTACTACTGTCAGTGCAGTAAGTACCTCCAAAGACTGAGCTTGCTTGGTTCATATTTTCCTTCCTCTGAACTGGATTTCTATAGCCATTAGGGACAAATGGGGGGGCTTGAGGACTGGTTGACACCCACCCAGCAGGGATCTTCAGTTAGATCCTGTTGAAGCAAAGCTGCCAGGACAGGTGGGAAGAGGAAGCTGGCACAGGAGGGAGAATTTTCTACATAAGACCTTGACCTGGAAAGTTCCCTCCATCTCCCCTGCTCTGCAAGAAGTTTTGGGGGCAGGGATTTCAGACTCCCTAACTCAGCCTAGTTTATAGGGAAGAGCCAGGGTTGCTTCTGAAGTGCTTTGGAAATTAAAATCTAGAACTCACCCTCATTTGAAGTTAAAAAAAAAAACAGCAAATAAATGTTAAGTCACCATCTCCAGTTAGTCACGCCCTTTTGTGCAGGTCACAGAGAGGCTACAAAGGAAAAGTCAGAGTACCAAGCAATTCAGTGTGGGGGAGGGTAGGCAGTGCAAATAGCCGGACACATCCCAAGCCTTGACTGATGGTTTTCCAGCGGCTCCTTGGTGGTTTATCTGCAGCAAGGACTCTAATAACGAGCAGAGTCGGCAAGCTGGATCTCAGCCCAGTTTCATGAACAGGAGAAGGGAGAGAAGTGGGGGAAGGGGAGGGGATTTGAGAAAGAAAAACGACAATGCAGCAGAGCAGAGTTCTTTGCAAACTCCAGAAGACAGAAAGATGGGTATCTACTCTCCCAACAGTGACCTGGCACCCAGACCTCTAGGATGGCCATGAGTCTAAATTGGCCGACGGGAAGATCCTGCGGTGGCCTAGCAGTGGGCAGCACCATTTGCCCCACTCCCAAACTCCAGCATACTTTTTCCCAGTCAGCGTTCAGTCACTCATTCTGGATTCCTGAAGGGAAAGAACACTGAGAGTGGAGGAGCGTGCAGTGAGGCGGGACACCTCTGTCCCCAGCCACTGCAGGTGGAGAAAGGAGGCCTTGGCCCTGGCCAGAGTAAACCCTGCTGACCCTGGGGTGTCAGTGGCGAGGGCAGTGGAGCTATTGGAGAGCAAAAAGAACTGAAGATGTGTCACTGAGAGAGGCCTCTGGACGTTAACAGCCCCTGGATTTCTCAAGCCAAAACACTTAGACCGAGGCTTCCAAAACACAGAGCCAAGCGCCTCACAGTTGATGCTGGTCCCTGGCCATCCTTGGGGTCTCTGAAAAGATAAGTATTTCTTATACAGACCCAGGTGTTTGACCCCAAGGTTCAGAGCAGGTTAACTGGGTAGCAGTGGTGAGCGATTTGCTTCAAGAGGAGTGACCAGAGGGAGACAGGGGTCTCAGGGTCACCACTCGGAGTCTGACGGACAGTCTGACTGACCGTCGAGCAAGGTGAGGGAGTACCTCATAGGCTGCGCACCACCAACCAGATTTCCAGGCCTTTCCACTCCGTCTCCAGGGACAGCAGGTGACTGGCAGGTGCCTTCTCTACATGGTGTATTTGGGTGTCCTAAGGGGTGGGAGTCCATGAAAGCCCATCACTCAACAGGAAGCTTCAACTCTGTGAAATAGGACTGTGAATTTGTCCATGTTGTCAGAGATCAGAAGGTTTTGTTTTGTTTTGTTTTTTTGTTTTTTATCAGAAGGTCTTAGGCTCTGTTTTATATCAGAACCCTTGAGAGAGCAAAAGGAAAAATGGGAATATGAAGACTGCAGAAGCCACCGAGTTCAAGAGGGCGCCCAGAGTCAGGCTGCGAGCACAGCCTCAGCCCCCTTCATTTGGCCACTCCTAGATCTGTGGATTTGTCCAGGAAGCCCCCTGGGGTTTCTGATTCTAAGACACAAGTCATGTGAGTCCAGCTGTCAACCCCAGCACCCACAGACCATAATTAGGTATCACCCACCTGGGCCAGGAGGCCCTGGGACACTAGAGGCCACTTGTTCAGGTCTCAGCGTGAGCCTGAGGTAAAACAAAACAAAACAAAACAAAATTGTCCTCTGGTCATTATGAATGTTCTTTATGGACCCAGGAAGACAATGGTTTAAAATTGTATGTTTTATCAGGGCTCCCCTGCATCACGCATTCCTCCCTCGCACACGAGCACACAGACACACACACACACCCCGTGTGTGCACGCACACCCACATATTTTATTTCTAAAAAATCATTGGACAAGGCTGTAGCTGTGCTCAGCCCTTGCTGAGTTTGTTAAATTAAAACAATGGCAAAAGCTGCCAGCCAGCCACAATGTTCCAAAGGCAGCATTCACCCCTGAGCCAGCCATTCGTCTGGCCGTAGCCAGGGTTGAGACTCTTTTCCCAGGTCCCAGAACAGACTCAGACTGGAGGAAGCAGGGCTCAGGGGCTGCAGCCAGACTCCCTGCCCATGAGCGCCTACACCAAAAGAATCAAGGTCACAGATCAAATGCTGTGTGTTTCTCTCAACAAAAACCTACCTGAATTTATAGCACATCAAGGAGGACCCAGGGCCTAAGGGGACCCTCGCTGTCCTAAAAGGAATATATTCTCATACTTCATATGAACTCCCAGTGTTAATTTTTTAGGGGCAACAATCTCTTACAACCTCTGTTGTGTACAAAAGAAAATGCGAAGGATTTGGGGTGCACATGCCTTGGTCCTGATGACTGACGTCTTCACCAAGGACCTGACCTTGGGAACATATGGACATCCACCAGACCCCGGTCCATCAGGGGCACTTTTCCCAACCTCCTGCCCCAGCTCCAAGAAAAGTATTTTGGGAAACAACCCCAGCTATTTACTTATATTGGGTTTGTAAATCCCTGGAAGTCAACCTCATGCATTTTTAATCTACTATCTAAAGATACAAAATAAATCTGAGTAAGTTGATACTGTCACATTTCTGGATGCTTTGCATTTGAACAACTTCAGCAGCCTCCTCTTGTTTTATTACTTTGTGTTTTTGCTCACAAAACATAGTTTAGCAAACCAAAACAAAGAGGAAAAATTCGAACTCCTCACTGCCAAAGTCAACAATGCCAAATTTCAGGCTCCAAACAAGCCAATTTATAAATAAACATGCTGTGTTTGCCAAATAAAGAGAAATTTGTTGGAAAAGAAAATGGGGACGGGTGAAGAGGTGCTAAACTACACGGAGTCCGAAGGTGGGAGCTTAGGTCCCAGCCCTGCTCCTGAGTAGCTGTGTGACATGGGCCAAGCCACCCAACCTCTCTGGCCTGTTTCCACCTCTGTGAAGTAGGAAGTGCTGAACTCCTTGGTCCTAGGTAGGACCCTCAGTAAATACCCTCACCTTCTTGTTTTCAGTTCACACAGCAAATTAGACCAAAGCATCTCATTCTCTTCCATTATCCTGGTAAGGTGACCATCTTGTTTTTTCATTAGTCCAAGCCTTTCCTGTTTCTCACACTGAAAATCCTGCACCCCAGGTGGCTCTGCAGTCCAGAGCACTCAGGGACACAGGATCCTTGGAACAGATCTCCCAACCCATTGACTGAAGAAACAATGTTGGGCCTGAGGCTATAGCTCAGTTGGTAGAGTGCTTGCCTGTCAAGCACAAGGCCCTGGGTTCAAACTCCAGCACCACAAAAAAAAAAAAAAAAGAAAGAAAGAAAGAAAGAAATTATGTTAACAATTTCAAGTACTTGAGCACTTTCTATTTAAAGTGTTTGTACACGGTCTGCACAGCACCCTTGGGGTCAGTTGGAAATGCAGGACACAGGACCACCCTCCCCAGACCTGCTGAATCAGAACATGTGTGTGAGTAGCCCAGTGTGATACACACAGGTGCTATCTCAGAAAAAATTCTACCTTGTTAGAGAGGCACTGTCCCCCCATTTACCAGATGGGGAAACTGGGCTCAGACAGGTGTTTTACCTATTTATTTATTCATTCAATTGATATTCATTAAGCATCCACAGAGTGCCAGGTACTACTATTAAGTGACTTGCTAGTAAGAAACAGAGACAATCCCCAAACCAGGTCTCCACCTTTCTATTTGAGGTTGTTCTCTGTGTACCTCAGGGCAGTGCCAGAACCCCACGGCCACAGTTTAGTAGAGAAACAGATCGGACATCCCGACAGAATCCTTCAGGTCCGCAGAGATCCTCAACGAGATGCATAGCGATGTCTTCAGATCCTCAGTCTTGGCTCCTGAACTGTGAGCTTATCTTCTGTTTCTTTGTGTGGCCCCAGGAGTTTGCAAATGCCTTACCTACTGCTGCCTCCTCATTCTGAGCCCCTCTAGTGACCCTCCCGCAGAAGAATCAGAAGCACCCGATGAGCAGGTCATATTACTTCCCTTCTTGAATGAGGACAGCAGTTTCCTTCATTCCTCAGGATGGGGCTGCAGATGCAGGAAGGTGGAAGAAGCTCTACTGAACTGCTATGACCAGAAAAAATTCCTTAGGGTGTCCATTTTTTTTTTTTTTTTTCCTGATATTCATGGGATATTTTCACATTTAGTCCCTAGGGAGAGCTAAATTATGCCCACCATTTTCTATAAAGCTAAACACACACAAAAAAGACATTTGAATATAGGCCAATAACTTTTATCAGATATTCACAGAACCTTGTGAACACACCTTCCCCTCCAGCTTCAGTATTCTCTCTATAACTACTACATGATCAGATGGAGTGTCCAAAAGAGCAAGACTCGCCATGTCCAGTAAAACTAAGAAAAGTTGAAACATCCTTAAAAAAACCACAGATCCAAGATGTGGCATGGTGGTGTGTGCCTATAATTCCATTGACTCAGGAGGCTGAGGCAGGAGGATTGAAAGTTCGAGGCCAAACTCAGCAACTTAGTGAGGCCCTAAACAACTTAGTGAGATGCTGTCTTAAAATAAAAAAGTAAAAAAAAAAAAAAAAAAGTGTTGGAAATATAGCTTAATGTAAAGAGCCCCTGAGTTAAAACCCCAGCCGCAAAATAAATTAAAATTTTTTTTAATTTTATAGACTGCATCTTGATTCATTGTACACAAATGGGGTACAAATTTCATTTCTATTGTTGTGCACAATATAAATTCATACCATTTGCGTAATCATACATGTACATAGGGTAATGATGTCTGTCTCATTCCACCATCTTTCATACCCTCGCCCCCTCCACCCTCTCATTTCCCTCTAGGTAATCTAAAGTTCCTTCATTCTTCTCTCACCCCCCACTCTCCCACCCTCATTATATATCATCATCCACTTATCAGGGAAAACATTCAGCCTTTGGTTTTTTGGGACTGGCTTATTTCACTTAGCTTGATATTCTCCAATTCCATCCATTTATCTGCAAATGCCATAATATTCTTCTTTATGGCTGAATAATATTCCATTGTGTATATGTACCACAGTTTCTTTATCCATTCATCTGTTGAAGGTCATCTAGATTGGTTCCACAATCTAGCTATTGTGAATTGAGCTGCTGTAAACATCAATGTGGCTGTGTTACTGTACTAGGCTAATTTTAAGTCCTTTGGGTAGAAACCGAGGCATGGGATAGCTGGGTCAAAAAGTGGGTCCATTCCAAGTTTTCTGAGGCATCTCCACACTGCTCCAGAGTGGCTGCACCAATTTGCAACTCCACCAGCAATGTATGAGTGTGCCTTTTTCCCCACATCCATGCCAACATCTATTATTGTTTGTGTTCTAGAAAACTAGATCCAATTTTCCCTCTACTGACCTGGCTACAGTCCCCTCCATTTAGACGCCTTTTTAAATTTTTTTATTTTACTTTATTTTCTTTGTCGCCATGCTGGGGATGGATCCAGAGCCTGCACATGCTCAGCAAGTGCTCCCCCACTGAGCTCCCTCCCACGCTAGGGGGCATTTTAAACTCACAGACAGCTGCTCTCACACAACTTTGCCTTGACTTTCCTCTCCCCAGGAACACTGTGTAACTCCAAGGACTCCTCCTCGAGGTCCTGCCTTCACCCCTCTCTGTTCCCTGGGGCTCCTCTCCACCAAGCCGAGTGGGCCCTGAGAAAGCCTCCCAGCTGCACTCTCTCTACCTTCTGCCTCTGGAGACGAAGGCCCTGCGGGGCAACAGAACTGGGCAGTGGTAAAGCCTCCTTCCAGCCAAAGGCCAGGTCCGTTTCCTTTTGCCCTCTGAAATCACCAAGGCAGCAGTGGTGGTGGGAAGATACTCAAGTCACCAGCTGGATCACACGGGCAACGCCACGGCACCTGGAAGTCAGTCAGCCTTTGACCCTCGGCTTTGGTTCCTGAGGCCAGGGCCTGCCACTCTCCTCCCCTCCACGCCGTGGACACTTTCTCTTAAGGGCCCTGGTCCCTTCCTTCATGGAGGCCTCACTTCCCAGCCAGGAAGTAGAATTAGGAGGAAAGAGGCACCACTGCCTCAGCTTCCAGAAGATCTGCATCTCTGAGCCCTAGGGAGGGGTGGCCCTCAGTTCACCCAGTCTTCTAGGAACCCAGTCTTTGAGGTGTTGCTCCCATTCTTTGGGTTACACAGCTTAAAGACTGGGACCTGCTGGGTTTCAGTCTGCAGAAAGGCATTTTTATCCAGTCCCCCGATCTTGTAGTTTTACACAGGGAAAACCCAAGTCGGGTGAAGGCCAAGAATGACTCAGGACCACGAAAAAGTGGGACAGGCACTGGGGTGTGGCTCAGTGCTGGAGTAGCAGGTGCGAGGCCCTGGGTTCCACCCCAGCACTGCAAAAAAAGACAAGTGGGAGGACCCTGGCAGCTGATATCTGGAGGGGACAGTGAACACATGGACTCTGAGGCCATCAGGCCCGAGCCGAATCCCACTGACACCTCACACTGCACACGTCCTTGTCTCACTTCCAGCATTAGTTCAATGGGAGTGACGACAATGATAACACCTACCCCACTGGGCTTCTCTGAGAATCATCCCTTCCTCTGCTCAGCAAAAGCTCCAAAGCCTTGGGGCCTTCTTTGTTTCTTCTTTTAAAATTTTATTTTATAGTTTTTTAGACAGGCCTCTCTGTGCTGCCCAGGCTGGACTCCAACTCCTGGGCTCAAGTGATCCTCCCATCCTCCCTCCTCAGCCTCCTGGGCTGCGAGTAGCCAGGACTAGAAGCGCTATTGGCCTTTATTGCTTGTTAACAACATTGCGCAACAAGGGATTTTTTCTGGTGCCTCCCTTCTGCCTTCACATATGACGGTTGTGTCCCAGAAGAAGGCGCTCAGCAGACTGTGAGACTGTGAGCATCTTTCTTTCAGAAACCCTGCTAACCCAGGGAAAGGACCGTCGCCCACATCCCACCAGGGGCAGCGTGCCACTGCTCTGAAGGAAACAGATTCGTAAACATCTGGTCACCATTCGTGCTTAGCTTTCTATAGTTATCTTCAAAACACTCACTCATTCTTGGTTCTTTAGGGAAAGAAGGATACAATGAAGAGACATTTAAGAATTCATTCTGCAGAAATCAAGCCTAGAAACTTCCCAAACGACTCATTTCAGAGGAGGGGCTCAGTGTCCCAGCCCACGGGGTTTTTTTCTTTTTGCAATACTGAAGACTGAAACCCAGGGGTTGTCTCTACACTGAGCTGCACCCCCAGTCCTTTTTCTTTCTTCTTTCTTCATTTACTTATTTATTTATGGTACTAGGGATTGAACCCTGGGGTGCTTTACCACTGAGCTACATCCCCAGCCCCCCCCCAAGTCCTTTTTAATTTTTATTTTAAGACAGGGTACAACTGACTAGCTGAGGGGCCTCACTAAGTTGCTGAGGCTGGCCTTGAATTTGCCAATCCTCCTGCCTCAGCCTCCTTCATTTTCTTTCAAAGGCAAGCTCGATGTGGCTTTCTCGCAGGCTGTTTGGAGGGGCTGTCGGCTATCAGGCCCCTGACGGGGTAGGGTAAAGTATGGTGTCTGGCTGAGGAGAATTCTCATTTCTCCCTTTGCCTGCTTCTTCTCCTTCACAAGAAGAGAAAGCTGATGTCCTGACAGTCCTAGGACCCAGGATAACAGAACACTGGACACACTCAGAGGCCTCAAGGCTGGGTCTGCCTTGGTCTGGTTATTTGGCAAAAAATGCACCAAACTCTCAGTCTTCAGCATCCAAATACATGACTCACAGGCAGCTCTCCGCACAAAGAAAGGGCACAAAGTGAGGACACACAGAGAAAAGTGCCAAAGGCGCTGCGAGTGCTTCTAGAACCAGTTCTTTCTGGCCCCAGTCTTCACCATCCAGAGCCTTAGTTTCTGGAAAAAAATCACCTGCTGCAATACAAACGGGAGGAGAGTGCGAGGTGTGTTAGGATCAAGCACCAAAGGCTACAAGGAGTTCCTCCTTCCTCCCTTTATGGCGACTTAGCAAACAGGCCCTTTGAGGAAGCAATCCTGACTTTGAGAACTCCGAGAAGCAGGAAATCTCCCCAGATCCCTTCAAGGTTCCTTCCAGTCCCCCTGCTTGGATCTGAGGTTTAATGAAATACCCCCATGGCAGTAGTTCTGTTACTTTTCACCTTAGTTTCTTCTTTTCAGGCGACTATGTGGATGTTGACAACTAGCAATTCCTAGAACCTGGGTGAATGCAGGTCTCTCTCATCAGTTCTATTTCCCAACTCTTAAAACCAAGCTCCTGGGGCTGGGGTGTATCTCAGTGGTCGAATCACTTGCCTAGCATGTGTGAAGCACAGGGTTCGATTGTCAGCACCAAATAAAATAAATAAATAATAAAGGTATTGTGTGTCCATCTACAATTAGAAAAAAAAAAAAAAAGGCTCCTCATCAGTTTGACATAGCATCCCCGCCCCAACCAACTGGTAACACAAGGATTCCTTCTACAACTTTACAGCTTTCAAAACAACTCACACCTTTACCCCTTAAAGGCAGGACAAATAGAGCTCATGTCCAGATGGGAGCCCTTGGAAGAGTCACTGCTGTCCCTCCCCAGCCGGGTGCAAGCATGGTAGTGCAAATTTGATCATACTGTAGATGGATCTTAGTTTTCCCAGCTCTTCCTCAGTAAAGGGTCTCATCTGATTTTCATTAGCTCTCCTTTAAGGTTGCTAGGATGGGATTACCATCCCTTTTGTGTGTGGAAGGGTGGCTACTGGGATGTGAACCCAGAGGCTCCCATAGGCCAAGCAAGCACTCTACCACGGAGCTACACCCCCAGACCTTTTTACTTTGAGGACAAAGTTAGGTGCCCAGGCTGGCCTGGACCTGGCGATTCTCCTGCCTCAACCTCCCAAATCACTGGGATTACAAACCTCCCAAATCACTGGGATTACAGGCATATGCCACCATGCCTGGACCTGAGCATCTCATTTTTAAGCTTAAAGGAAAACTCAAGATCAGCCTCTGTATTAGTCAGGGTTCTCTAGAGGAACAGAATCAACAGGAAGTATGATTGTAAAAAGGGGATTTATTAGATTGGCTTCCACCATCAGAAGCTAGATAGTCCACAATGGCCATCTGCAACTGGAGAGAGAGCTGGAAGAACCAGCAATCCGCTCCGGCCCAAGACGCAGAGCAACCAGAACAAGAAAGATCAAACAATGCTACCCTAGTCCGACACTAGCTTCTGAAAACTACCTGGGGAATCACCGGCAGAATCTGCTTTGGAAGAGTTGAAAAAGGTGAATAAGTCCCATATCTTCCGGTGATCAAAGCAGCAATCAAGAACCTGTTCAAGAAGAGCCGAGCTTCCTGGTTCTTCTAGCTTTTATTCCATCCTATTGGGCGGTGCTGCTGCTCATGCTTAGGAGGGTCTCCACTTACAGTTCACTATCCCACATTCCAATCATTCCTAGACACTGTCCTCCTGAACACACCCAGAAGCCTCTTAATCCTCCGCATCTCTTAATCCAATCAAGTTGACAATTCAGATGAACCATTACAGCATTCTAAATAGTTTTCCCCAGTCCCACTACCTTTTACTTGTAGCCCTCATCAGAACCTCAACTCTGCTCCATTGCTAATAATAGAACAATGGAGCTAACTTGGGCCTAGAAGTTTCAGGGTCCAGGCAGTAAGCACCTCCTATGCATTCTACACCAGAAGGTAGAAAGGAAGTGATTCCTTCTGGATTCCCAAGATGTAATTAAAATATCATTCTGGGCACTTATCCCAGGCCCAGAAAAGTTTTGGAAATATAGGAAAACAAGATCTAGTTGCCTTTATGGTACTTATAGTAGAATCAGTGAGACAAGATGAAATCACATGAAACAGTGGACAGTACAATCTAATCCTTATGTGTGGCCTAAACTGGTGAGCAAACTAAACTCTCAGAGTTAGAGTTTCAAAGCAGAGCTAAGATGGAGATTTAGAGTTGCCCTGGTCAGTAGGATAGCCACTAGCTACATGTGACTGCAGAGTTCCTGAAAGGAGGTTGGTCTGGATATGCTGAAGTTTAAGATACACACCAGATTTTTGAAATGTATTATGAGAGAGAGAGAGAGAGAGAGAGAGAGAGAGAGAGAGAGAGAGAGAGAGAGAGATTGTAATCATTCCTCATTTATAATATTTATATTTGATTACATGTTGAAATGATAATGCTTTGAATGTGTTGGATTAGGTAAATTATTAAAATTCATTTTATTTGTTACTTTTTAAAATGGCTACTAGAAAATTTAAAATTATATATAAAACATATTTCTTTTGAATACTATTGGTTTCAAATAATGATCAGTCATTAACCATTAAGTGACTTTCCCAATGTCATCTAGCTAGCTAAATGTGGAACCAGGATTCGAACCCTAAGCCCATGATGACTTAGAGTTAGTACTTTTACCCCCAGAAGAACTCTTAGAGGTAAACAGGCTTTGGAAGGCAGAGGAGGCGGGTCTTCTTTCTGCAATATCCCTGGGAGACAAACAACCAGCATCTGCTTGAATATCTCCATCAATGGAAATATCATCAATGGGGAGTTGGTTACCTTCTAAAACAGCATTTCCCACTGTTGGCCAGCTGCTTATAAGATTTTTCCATCAAACGAGGAGAAATTTGTCCCTTTTAAGATCTGCTCTTGAATTCAGGATCCTCCCAGAGGAGAAGGCCCACTTGTGCCAGGTGATGAGGATGGGCTGTCTTGCACTGGCCTCAAGGGAAAGTGTCCAGGTGCATGACTTCCTGGGGAAGGGACCCCCCACATGTGCCCCACACCCCACTCCTCCCACCTCCACCACCCAGAACTTCCTGCAGACTGGCCCAGGTAAATCTTGCCTGTTCAGTGTGCACTGCTTCTATCATGTGGCTTTGGGGCCACAGCTGCAGCAAATGCCTGAATTGCCATTCATGCTAAGGCCTCCCACAGCTGAAAGGATAATTATCTGCCTGCTGAGCTGACAGGTTCCCATCTGGTGAGGGCTAAATGCTGTGTCTTTAGAAAAGACACCAGAAAAGGCAAGCTCTTGGCCTGGCTTTGACAGATTCCCTCAGCTACTCTAAGGCGGAAAAAAAAAAATTGCTGAGGTGGGTGTGAGGGGAGGTAGAGAGAAAGCTAGAAAGGAAAGAAGATGAATCTGGGATGCTAATGAATTCCCTGTGATCTCACTCTCTCTATATTCCAGCACTCGCTCCTCTGCAACAATGGTAGGGCTGCTTTGCCAGCTGCAGCCTGAAGATATGCCAGGTAGACAGAACCCCGGGTCCCAGGGCAGCCTCTGAAATCAGCCTCTGGCTCCTCGCTAACTGTCAGTGAATGTCCAGATACGGAACATACAGGGAGCGATCTGCAATTGAGACCCCACTGGCATTCAGGGATTGGCTTTGACTCCCAGGGATCTCAATTTCCTGATCTACCCTCTCCCCACCTCTAGCGTGACCTAACAATAGCAACAGAACCTTGAACCCAGGAACATTTATAACCTAGACCCAACCCTGCCATCGCTCCTTTCCCTCCTCTCCTCTCCATTTTCACCCATCCAAAAATAATTAAAATACCCTCCTTTAGTAAAGGGCCTCAAGTCTGTAATCTGACCCCTTTGTTCTATTTCATCTACCTCAAGCCTGGCAGGCCCTGTACCTGGCCAAGACGGCAGGCCAGTCACCCACTGGTAACCATGGTAGCAGGTTGATCCTAAGAGTTGGTATAACCAGCGTGGTCAGGCTAGGTAAAGTCACAGAAGCCTACACATTCCAGGCTTGGCCTCAGTGCTTTATACACTGCAAAAAAGCAGTGAGCTGGGAATTATTAAAATTTAATGGGCTGGGGATATAGCTCAGTTGGTAGAGTGCTTGCCTTGCAAAGCACACAAGGCCCTGAGTTCTATTCCCAGCACCAAAAAAAAAAAAAAAAAAACTTAAACTGGTTACATAACAAGGTTACCCAGACAAAAAAGACAGGGAATTCAAACCCTGCTCTAAAATCTGTGCTTGAAAAAAATAAAAAGAAACTTTTAATATGGAAAATTTCAAGCATACACAAAAGTACCACCAGCTAGAGCCATGAATTGCCATGTATCTGAAGCCAAGTTACAGTAATCACCCCCTTAGGCCCATTCTTGTCCCCTCTCCACCCACACCAGTTCTCCCTCACTGGGTTATTGTGACACACACATTAGGCATGGTGTCTTTTCATCTGTGAATAGTTCAGTATGTATCTCTAAGAGATAAGGATGCTGTTAAACCCCTCAAAATTATGAATCTAGGTGAAAGATTTCCAAGAAAATATCTTCTTGTTCTTTGAGACAGAAGCACTGCAAGAGTTATAGCACCCCCGTAAGGGAATAAAGCATTTCCTTGACTCACGGTGGCACTTCAGCACAATGTGGAGAGGGCAGAGTCATTGTCTGCTAAGTCTAGGAATGCCCATCTGGCAGCCCCACATCACCAGGCCCTGTCCCTGGGTGCATGGAACAGTTACCCTGAGTGACGCCAACCAATCCAGAAAGGAAGCCTGATGCAAAACCTCATCTAGCCAGTTCTTTCCAGTTGAGCTAGTTCAGGAAGAACTTGTTACATTGTTGGCTGCCACGTGTTGTAAGCCACCCTGTGAGTCACCCTGGACAGTACCAAGTCTAGGACATGGTTCATGCCCTGTACACCTCTATCCTACCTTGGAAGGAGTCTCACTGCATTCGAGTCCACAAATACTGGTATTCTCTCTCTCTCTCAGGCTGCAGGGCTTGTGGTCTCTGTTCTAAGGAACTTGGACAGGTAGAGGAGAAAAAACAAAGTATAATTATCCCTTGATGCAGAATCGTTCCAGAACCCCAGCATATACCAAAATCTGAGGATGCTCAGGTCCCTTAAATAAGATGGTACAGTATTTGCATATAACCTAGGCACATCCCCCCATCTACTTGAAGTCATTTCTAGGTGATTTATAATACCTAATACAATGCAAGTGCTGCTGTGAATAGTTGTCATATTAAATTGTTAGGGAATAATGACAAGATCAAAAGTTTGCACATGTCAGTATGGACAATTCTTTTCTAATATTTTCTATCTGTGATTGGTTAAATCGTGGATGTGGAAGCTGTGGATATGGATCTGGAAGACAGCATACCAACCGGCAGCAGATGTAAAGATAGCACATCATGGGAGGCAACAGTAGTAGGCGATAGCAGCAATGTGGGCTGGGGATCAGGAGAGCACTGGAGGGGGTGCAGGAGAGGTGGAGAATGTTTCCCAGAAATCCCTGCAGATTTTTTCCACTTGGTCATGCACAGCAGAGCTATGTCCCCGCACTGGGTTCTACTCGACAGTTCCTGCTCACAGAGACACTGGTGAGAACCTTACTAAGGGTTGGCTGGCTTTGATCCCATCTGTGTTCTCTTCAATGAGTCTTAGATGTCCCAAGACGGCTCTGGCTGTCTGTCCCTTTCTATGGGAATGGGACCCTTGCCACTGGTAAAATAGCTCTTGAGGTTTGCTTGCTAACGTGCTGAGGAGGGTTGGTGTTTGAGGTCTGTGTGTCTCTCGCAGAGTTGGCTCACTGAATCAGGGATGACAAGCAGGGGAAATTTTTGGAGGGAGGAGTTACACCTACTGGAGATGGTTCCATGGTCAGGCTTTGGCAGGCAGTGGTGGTGGGGATAGAATTATGAGAAGAAAGGCACAGGGGCAAGAGCGAAGTGTTTTCAGAGAACAGCAGAGGATGGGCTGCAGTGTAGGGGAGGAGGAGAAGAGCCCTTGGAGGTGGCCCTGGAGAATCTGGCTGGGGCATTATGTGAGGACCTATACAAACAGGCAGAGGACTTGCACAGTAGCAGAGAGCCAAGGAAGGGACCTGGGGGCATTATCACCAGACCCCAGAAATGTTGATGTGGTACAGCAGATAACATGGGTTGGAAGTGAGGGAAAGGGGAGGGGAGGGGACCAGCTAGAAGTCCCCAGTGCATTCTACAGTCACAGTCATTGCTAATGTGGGCCTCTTGAAATAAGTCCCCTACTGGCTCTTGACAACTCAGGCATGGGCCTGCAGTGCATTTATTTCTTATTTTCCCAGTGCCTAGCACATAGTAGGTGCTCAATAAATATTTGTTGATGGGAAAGAGAGAATAAAGAAAGCCAAATCTGTGATAGTTGTGGAGGTGGTTTAGGGAGAGGTAATGAAACCCTTCTGCAGGGAGGTGGGAAGTCAAGGTGGGGAGCCACAGAAATTTCAACGAGAGGATACGGGGTTTGGCAAGTGACTGACGTGGGAGAAGAACAAGAGCAAGGCAAACCAATGGCTGGAGAATGACGGGACCATTAGCAGAAATAACAAACAAGAGCGGAAGTAGTACGTGGGAAAAGGCAGTGAGAGGATGCTTCTCTCTTTCAACAACGTCACCAAAAGTAGTTGTTCAACCACAGCTGGACACAGGGCTGCAGCACTGGAGGAAGCTAGGTGCTAGCCTTATGGGCGGGGAGGCGTGTGCAAAGAGGTTCTAGTGGCAACCACAGGAGTGGGTGAGATCACTCAGTAGGGAGGGGAAAAACAAGAGGCCAAGGGGCAGAGACTTGAGGAACGCCAGCACTTATGAGAAGAAAGCAGTAACTGCTGGAGAGAGCAAAGGAAAATCAGGCAAGCACAGGGCCAGGACAGCCAAGGAGGAGCATTTCAAGCAGGAGAGGCAATCCTAGCCAGGTCCCCCAGAGGTCCAGCGAGGGGGCCAGGGAAGCGCCTGCCATCCAGCAGCAGTGGGAGAGACCTCACAGGGCACCGTGGCTGTGGGGGTGCAGAGCAGAGGGCGGGGTCCTGATTGAGCTGGTGAAGGAGGCGTTGGGTGGTGAGAGCTGAGGCAGCCAACTAAGGCACTCTTGGAAGGGCTCTGGCAGCCAGGGGGAGAAGAGAGGAGGCCACTGCTCCCCAGGGAGGTGGGCTGGAGGAAGACCTGCTTCTAGACTGAGAAGAGAAGGGATCTGTGGGCAGAAGAGAAGGAAACAGTGAGGTAAAACAGCCAGGAGACAGAGGGCATTTGGTGGGGCAGAGGACCCCAGACAAGAAGAAAACCAAGAGAGCACTTTGTTCTACAGCACGCAAATCAAAGCAACACATAAAAGTGGTAAAAAATCATGTCCTTAACATTTGAAAAGCAGTGAAATGTAATCTATGCAGCATTTTTATATCCTTTATTTCATTTAATCCTTATAAAGGGCATATTATCCCTACTAAAATATAAGAAGGTTAACTAGATAGCACAGCATATCGACAGAGCAACCTGGGGTCACAGGGTCCATCAAGAGATGCTTGTAGCCTGGCGCAGTAGTACACGCCTATAATTGCAGTGGCTCAGGAGGCTGAAGCAGAATTGCAGATTCAAAGTCAGTCTCAGCTACTTAGCGAGGCCCTAAGCAACTCAGGGAAACCTTGTCTCCAAATAAAATATAAAAAAGGACTGGGGATATTGCTCAGTGGTTAAGGCCCATGGGTTCAATCCCCTGTACCAAAGAAAGAAAAAAGCCTTTGGCACAGGCACTGGGTTAGGTGTCAGCCATCCCTAAGAGAAGAGGAAGTGGCTGCTGTCCTCAAGGAGCCTGCAATTCCATGGATTGAGCTCCACTCTACTGAGGAATATGTTCCAAGACATTTGCTCGGATGACGTGCAAATAATGTGCAAAAATTCAGACCAGGAAAGAGAGAGGATGAAGGGGAGCCTTTCAAGATAAAGTAAGGTTTGAGCTGAGTCCGGAAGGACGAACGAATGAGGTGGCCGAGAGGTGGGTGGCAAGAGGAAGACATTCCCAACCGAGGTGTGGAAGAGCCTGCGCCTCTGGGGAACTGTGAGCAATTCACTGTGCTTGAACACTTGGCTGGGTGCAGGAGAGGACTGTGCCATGATGGGGGTGGCGGTAAAATAGCACAGTACCCTGAAGAAACACCAAGTTTCCCTGATTAAATCAGGGGAGAGTTTTAAGCAAGAAAAAGATATCAGCTTTCCATTCTAGGACAATCTCTCTGGAGGTTCTCTGGAGGCAGTGTGGAGGGTGGATTAGAAGAGGATATTATGGGAGGTAGAGAAGCCAGTGAAAATGCAAATTTGGTGACCTAGGAAAGAACAGATGAGGGCCTGGACCAAGGCAGCAGCATCGTAAGGCAATGGAGAATGGATATCTGGATGATAGATAGATAGATAAGATGTTTAGCCTGATTCCCAGGTATGGCTTTAACAGAAACATGAAAAGAAGTAGATACTGGTGAAGGTGGGGAGCTTGGAAGAAGATAAGTTCAGAAACCCTGGGTTGAGAAGCCTGTGGGCATCCAGGAGGAAGTGTCCTGCAGGCAGCTGGATATGGAGGTCTGGAGCTCGTGGGAGAAGCTGAGCCAGAGATGTATCTTTGTGTATCACTGTCATAAAGTAGTGTTTGGAGCACTGGTAGCTGTGAGTGTTAGGAGGGAGAAGAGCAAGGGGTCACACAGCCATGAGGAGCACTGGCATTTAAGGAGTAGGTGAAAGAAAAGCAATCCCAGGGCTGGGGTTGTGGCTCAGTGGTAGAGCGCTTGCCTAGCACAGGTGAGGCACTGGGTTTGATTCTCAGCACCGCTTATAAATAAATGAATAAAATAAGTTTCTATCAACATCTAAGAAAATTTTTAAAAAGAGAGAGAGAGATCCGAGGAGAAATCCATCTTCCTTTGCTTTCACGGGAGGAGCAATGGCTTCCCCTGGGCCTTAGAAAATAGAAGAGAAAGGCCTTTTCAAGCTGAAAAATGGAAGGAGCGAGGTTGAGTCCCTCTCCTGTCTGCTATGTTTTCTTGACTCTTGCTGCAATAATCAGTGCATTCACAGAAAATAAAGCATGGTATTTGACCAAATGTGGAAAGTCAGATGTTCAAAATGTTTCTATTATGTGCTTTAAAACCAGACAGGCTGGAAATGGAGGCCATCCAATGTGATCATGCTGTCCTTAAAAATGTTCCTTTGATAAACATTAAACTGTTGTGTTTACCAGAAATGTTAGCAAGGAAAATAAACAACAGGACCATTTAGGAGTATTTCAAAATCGAAGTTTAAGCTGTAGAGAAAACAACAGGAGGAAAAAAATCCAAAACTTATGAACACTGTAGACCTCAGCTGCCCTTGAAGTCTTTTTCTCTGCCTAACATTACATAATTCTTCATCAGCCAAAGATATCATTTTCACATGCTAAAATTCACTGCGTATGTGTCATACTTAAAGGACAGGATATTGAAAGAGAAGAATAATATAAGAAGATGTAAAAAGACTTGGAAGCCGATACAGATATAGGCCTGAGAATTTTCTAAAGAAACTTCAAGGATATAAAGTGAGCCAGCTGCCATTTCAGATGGTATAATTGACCCCAGCATCCTAACTAACCTTTCTACTGCAAACAACTAAAAATTATGGGAAAATACTCAAAGTAGCTTCTTCTAAATATACAAATTAAAAAATAAGAAGAAGAAATGAAAACCAAGTGTCAGTAGGAACCCAGAAAGACAAATGGAGCAATGGGCAAACCAATTAGCTTTCAGGTTTCAAGACCTTAAGGACCTCCAGGGACAGGACACTGAGGATTTGCCCAAGGTAGAGATTCTGATTGACACTCTCCCATAGAGGTGAGACCACAAAGCTATACCCTTACTGTTAGGTTCAACTAGAAATAAATCTAACCTCTCTACTTAGAGGATCTGCAACCAAAATGGACTGACATGATTCTTGGTACTATAAGAAAATGGGAGAAAGAAAGAAGGGAGAGAAGGAAGGAAGGTAGGTTCTGAAAATGTGTAACCAAAAACACCTTGTGCTGTACAAACTTGTTTATAGGCAAGATTTGTGTTAGTTTGATAATCTGAAAAGCCTCCAGCAGAGAATTTAAAGTAGTCCTGGGCTGGGATTATAGCTCAGTGATAGAGCACTTGCCTAGCATTGATGAAGTCCTGGGTTCAACCCCCAGTACTGTTAATAATAATAATAATAATAATAATAATAATAATATAATGAAGTGTTCCTAAATACCTGGGGTCTAGAAGAAGCAAATGCAATTCCCCATAGAAGAACCCACTTTTCTATCGGGCCTCAAAATAATCCTCAAAAAATTCCCACAGATAAACCTTTAAGAAGTAAGCTGGGCAATGTAGGGCATACCTACAATCCCAGGGACTCAGGAGGCTGAGGCAAGGAAGATCGCAAGTTCAAGACCAGCCTCAGCAATTTAGTGAAACCCTGTCTGAAAATTAAAAGGACGGGGATGTAGCTCACTGGCACAGTGCTTGCCTTGCATGCGCAGGGTCCTGGGTTCAATCTCCATAACTTAAGAGAAAAGAGGGAAAGAAGCTGGGCGGGCTGGTGCACATCTGTAATCCCAACAATTTTGGAGGCTGTAGCAGGAGGATCACAAGTTCAAATCCAGCCTCAGCAACTTAGCAAGACCCTGTCTCTAAATAAAAAATTTTAAAAAAAGAGAGAAAGAGAGCTGGGTACATGGTTCAGTGGTTCAGTGCCCCTGGATTCAATCCCCAATGCCAAAAAAGATATCCTTAGAACAAGGAAATCAGGGCCAGCCCAGGCAACATAGTGGGACCCTGTCCTGAGAGAGAGACAGAGAGAAAGATCCTTTAATAAGAGAATAAATACGAGCATCCAGAAATAGATCTAACAAAAGATGTGCTAGACCTCTATGGGGAGAAATTATAAAACTTGATTAAAAGACATTTAAAATACTAAAATAAATATGGGAATATGCTATGTTCACAGACTTGAAGACTCTAATTTATAAAAATGTTGTTTCTCCCGAAATTGATCTATAGACTCAATATAATCCCAGTCAAAATCCCAATGGATTTTGTGAAGACTTTGGCAAGCTTATTTAAAAACGTAATGAAAGTACAATTGACCAGGAACAGTCAAGATGAAATAAGATCTGGACTTCCCTTCCAGATCTGTCTCCTTAAGAAGTGACAATGATTAAGGCCCTGTGATATTGGAGCAAGGACAGAAAAATAGAACAATGAAAAGAATAGAGAGCCCAGAAACACACACCTACCTCCATGGCCCCTTGCTATCTAACAGAAGGAGTTGTAAAAATGAATGGGAGAGATGGAACTGTGTAATAAATAGCTCTAGGACAGTGAATAATTAATTGGAGCTCTAGTTTTCCCATTTAGTTCCAGGTGAATCAGAGACCCATATGTGAAAAGTCAAACTACCATATAAAGCTTTGTTAAGATAATAAAAGAATATATTCATGACCTCAGAGTAGGGGATGATTTCTTTTAAAAAGAGGCAAAAAGCACAAACCACTGGTTCTCAACCAGGGGCAATTCCCTATAACTACCAGGGGACATTTGACTTCATCTGGAGGCATTTTTGATTGTCGTAACTTGGGCAGGGATGTGTCATTGTTATCTAATGGATAGAGACCATGGATGCTTCTAAACATTCCATAATGCACAGGACTCTTATACACACAACACACACAAACACACACATGCACACACACACACACACACCAAAAAGAATTATCCAGTGCAAAATATCAATAGTGCCAAGATGGTTCCACTACATTAATATTAAAGAACATCTGTTCATCAAAGGTTTCATTAAGAGACAAAAAAAGACTGGGCACTGTGGTGCATGACTGTAATCCCAGCAACTTGGGAGACTGAGGCAGGAGGATCTTGAGATCAAAACCAGCCTCAGCAATATAGGGAGGCTCTAAACAACTTAGCAAAACCTTGTCTCCAAATACAACATGAAAAGGGCTGGGGATGTGGCTCAGTGGTTGAGTACCCCTGGGTTCAATTCCTAGTACCCCCACAAAAAAATACACAAAAGAGTGTTTAGAAAGAACTACTATGATCAATGAAAACACAACACAATGAGAAAATGGGAAGACATAGATGTGTCCTACAGAAAAAAAGGAAATCCAAAGACTAATACCCATATTTAGAGAGATGCTCAACCAGATTAGTAATCAAAGAGATATAAACCAAAATGATGAGATACAATTGACACCCATCAAATTGACAAAAAAAATTAAAAATTGACCAAAAATGAAAGTTTGATAGTATCAAGTGTTAGGCAAGGATGTTGGAATACTAGGAAATCTTGGACATTGGGATGGCAGTATAAAATGGTAAAACCACTTTGATACAGTTTGGCATTACCTGGGAAAGTCAGAGATGCTCAGTTTCTGAGATCCAGCAATTGTATTCCTACCTAAACACACCAGATAAATGCTTGTACATTGGCACCAGCAGACATGAAAAAGAGTATTCATTACAGCATTGCTTGTAATGCCAAAATTATGTAGACAACTCAGACATTCCTCCTAAATAATAATAAATGATGGAATGCCACTTGTCAGGAACAATTAATAAGTTGAATAAAGAAGTGAATCACAGAGAATACAAACTGCAATTTCATTCGTACAAAGATTCTTTTGTTTTTACTGGGTCCTCATGAATGCTAGGCAAGGCCCGTACCACTGAGCTACACCCCTGTCCTCATTTATAAAGTTTTAAAGAGACAAAATTAAACAATAAGCAGTTTAGGAATACTCTACAGGACACAAATTATTTTGAAATGGTTATGGTACTGATAGACAAATATAGAGAGCAATGGAATACAACAGAGCTTCAAAATAAATGCTTGCATATATGGGTGCCAAGACTATTCACTGGGGAAAGAACATGGAATCAACACCCAGCACTGCAAAAACAAGAACAATGGAGAAAGCACAATCTTCTCTACAAATGATGTTGGGAGAACTGAACATCCACAGGTGAAAGAAAGGAAAAGAAACTGAACACTTACCTTACAATATATATAAAACTGAATGCAAAATGGATCAAAGAAGTAAACCTAAGAGTAAAAATGGTAAAACTCAGAAGAAAACATAGGGAGAAAGTTTCATGACATTGGATTTGGGTGTGGCACCAAGACACAAACAACAGAAGAAAAAATAATTAAGTTGGACTTCACCAAAATTCAAAAGCTTTTGTACATCAAAAGACACTCTCAGGGCTGGGGAGATAGCTCAGCTGGTAGAGTGCTTGCCTCACAAGCACAAGGCCCTGAGTTCGATCCCCAGTACCACAAAAAAAAAAAAAAAAAAAAAAAAAAAGACACTATCAGCCAGGCAGGGTGGCCCACACCTATAATTCCAATGACTTGGGCAGCTGAGGCAGGAGAATTGCAAGTTCGAGGCCAGCCAGGGCAACTTAGTGAGACCATGTCTTAAAACAAAGTAAAAAGGGATGGGGATGTAGCTCAGTGGTAGGTCCCCTGGGTTAATCCCCAGAACTATAAAAGGGAAAAAAAAAATCAAAACAACAACAACAACAAACCAGAAGATATCAAGTGTTGGTAAGGACATGAAGAAATTTGAGCCCTTGTGCAAAGCTGGTAGAAATGTAAAATGGTGCAGCCAGTATGGCAATTCTTCAAAAAATTAAATGGAAAAACCATATGATCCAGATATTCCACGAAGTGACAGTAGGGACTCAAACAGATATTTGTACGAACTCATGTTCGTAGAAGCATTATTCACAGTGGCCAAGAGGTAGAAGCAACCCAAGTTTTCACTGATAGATGAATAAACAAACTGTGCCATACAGTTTGGATAGAATAGTAGTCAGTCTTCAAAAGGAAGGAAATTCCACTGCATGTTACAACATGGATGGACCCTGAACACTGTGGAAAGTGAATAAGCCAGGTGTAAAGGGACAAATGTGTGTGTGTGTGTGTGTGTGTGTGTGTGTGTGTGTGTGTGTATGATTCCACTTACAGGAGATTCCAAAAGTCATCAAAATCAGAAAATAGAATGGTGGTTGCCAGAACTGGGGACAGGGAAGAATGGGAAGTTACAGTTAAATGGGCATGGGATGTCATTTAGGAAAGATGAAAAAGTTCCAGAGACAGGTGGCAATGACAACTGTACAATAATGTGAATAGACTTAATGCCATAGAACTGTGTATTTTAAAATGGTTAATAGGGCTGGGGATATAACTCAGTTGGTAGAGTGCTTGCCTCGCAAGCACAAGGCCCTGGGTTCAAATGCCCGACACCACAAAAAAAAAAAAAAAAGAAAGAAAAAAGAATTATTTTTTTAAAAAAAGTTAATATGGTGAAGTTTGGGTCATGTACATTTTACCATGATAAAAAAAATGATCAATATAAAATCCCTGATAATGGTCTTCTCTGGGAGGAAGAAAGGAGATGCAGTTGAAGAGGTACACACAGGCTTCTCAGAAACCATGAGAATGTCTTCCTTGACTGGCAACAGATTTACATGTGTTAATTTTGTTATTGGTTTTTAAACTATACATGAATTTTCCATGTATGATTTTGTATAACACTATCTATTAAAATTTTAAGCACATGTGTACATTTAATATTAGGAATACAAACAAGGGTGATAAAACTATCATTCATGAAAAACAAGGGATTTATAAGCACAAATTCAAGATCATGGCTACCTCAGAGAGGAGAAGGAAGATAGAGGATCTGGGAGGGAAACCCAGGTGACTTGAGAGGTCATGGTCAGTCAGATCAGTTTCTTAAACTGAGTGGTGGGGATGAGAGTTCACTGTATCATGATCCTGTCTTGTGTTATTTTCAGTGCTGTGGATGGAACCCATGGCCTCATGCACATCACACAAGCTTATCCCCAATCCATGATTCTTTACTTTTTTATGTATATTTTGTAAGTATTCTTTTTATCTGTCCAATATTTAATAAATGCATTTTTAAAAGAAAATTCTATCAATGTAGCTTTTTAAGTTTTGGCTTTATTTGTATCTCTAGCACAGTGCTGAACACTGAGGCCGTCACCTTAGTTGGACTTGTCTAATCTTTCCTACATTTGTGGTGCCATATGTTGACCATAATAACCTGAAAAAAATACTTGGGATATGATGAACTGACAACATAATAGACTGTAATTCTTCTTTACGCAAGTAGTTAAAAGGAGAACATGCCCTTTTTAGGAGGAATATTAACATTTTGCAAAGGCTCCCCAGTACCTGGAAATGTACAAACTGGACCATTCTGTCTTCTGGTTGCATTCAGACCATTCACTTCCTCCAACATTAACAAAGGAATAATACATAAAATACCATGTAAAATAGCCTGTCACATTTGACAAGGAAAATGTTTCTAAGCTAAAATGACCGAGTAGCTCTACTCTTACATCAGAAAGTGAGTAGGACTTGTTATCATGGGGGTCCACAATGCTCTTTGACTGTGCCCTTATAGTCATACAGGGCCTCAAATTTAAATCTTTGGAACTGGGGCTGTAACACAGTGATAGAGCACCTGTCTAGCATGGTGAGACTCTGGTTCAATCCCCTAGCACCACCAAAAAAAAAAAAAAAAAAAAAAAAAAAAAAAAATTAAGGTTTTCATCTCCAAATGAGATTACAACACAATCACAAAGCATGTGAATAAGAATAAATGAATGAAGATATTTGCCACACAGCTTTAAGCATATATCCCCACACTGAACCACACACTTCCTACCATGCCCAGTGAATTAATGTCTGGTAAGTACTCTCACAGTTTTGTGACTGGCACAATTAAATTGCAATGCAATGCATTTCTTGGTTTGGAATTATAATTTTAAAATGTAAATATTTTACCACAAATTTTATAGCACTGCTTTGGTGTTTCATTATTTTCTAATTACTCAGGAGTTTTTGTTTGTTTGTTTGTTTGTTTTGTTTTTTAATTATGGTTGGCAGAGTTAGCAAACAAATACAGAACATCCAGGTAAATTTTAATTTCAGGTAAATCACAAGTTCTTTTTTTTTGGTGCTGGGGATGAGTTGTCCCATGTAAAACTTGGAACATATTTATATGAAAAAGGTGCTCCTGATTTACCTGAAATTAAAGTTTTACTGAGTGTCCTGTATCTTATCTGGCAGTGCTATTATAAATGACAGTACTCATCCTCAGCTCCTGTGTGATCCCTGGAGTGAGTGAAAAGAGAAGTTAGGTTTGTTGACTCTGCTAGTGTATGAACTGAGTGCATTTCAAGCATGATCTCATTTAAACCTTGCAACAGCCCTCTCAGGTACACATGATTGCTCCACTTTAAAAGGAATGCAAAGCTTGAATAATTGATTCAAGGTGGAATACTAGGCTTCGTTTGAATGAGGAATCAAATTCAAATTTGCTTCCCACATCTGGGTTCTTTCTCTGTGAATTTCGCATTAGCAAGCTTTCAAATAGTTTTTTTTTTTTTTTTTTTTTTCCTCAAGGTTTTCATAGAAAAGGAAGAAAAGTTCTGGAAATACTCCAAAGGCTTTTCTATCATAACAATATTTTTTTCATGTCTAATTAAATTCTCGTGTTGAGTGTAATATAATTATAAATAAAATTTACACTGCCTGACCTGTTTCAAGGAATTTATTTTAATGAAGAGATTAAGAAGATCAGGTAGTCTCTTTAGAGCTCAGGTTCCTGTCTGTAAACTGTGGGTGTTCTGTGCCAGCTAAGTGGTTTCCAGTTTTATATCTTTAGGACTCCCCCTACCTCATTTGGAAAAAAAGAAAAAAAAAAAAAAAAAAAAAAAAAAAAAAACCTCAATCTTAGACAGCTCTCTTCTCCCACCTGCTGGAAATATTGCAGCACACATTTCTGCTAGAAAATAAGCTCTATTCAGTTACCCCAGTCCCTTTTATTCTATGACTTGTTTACTTCGTAATTTCAGCCAATTAATGAGAATTATAGTTTTCCAAGTTTTAGTGTTTTCAATTTGCAACACATTCCAAATGAGTCAAGACTGAACTTTGACCATCTGGAAATTAGTATTTTAGCAGTTTTTCCCACATGGGGAGTATTTTTTTTTGTTTCACACTCCTCTAGTGTTTTGCAGTGACTCTCTTGCCAAATCTGACCCCCCCATAGAATTTGCTTTAATGGTTGTCTTTAGGTTTGCATTCAGGAGTTTTGATAAGAAGTATTTAATAGAACAGAAAATATTTTTGTTTAAATTATCTTTTAGAGATTTCAGAATCTCTTGTCTCTCTTGAGCTTTAGGGAGACAAGAAATGGTGCTCACTTACACCCTGTGCCCCATACAAACAGTCTCCCCACTGTCTACATATCCCACTGGAGTGGTCCCTTGTTACAATCAAGGAATCCACACTGATGCATTGTGGTACCCAAAGTGCATAGTTCACATTGGGTTCCCTTTTGGTAGGTTTGGTGTACATTCTATGGCTTGGGGAAACATAATGACATGTGTCCACCATTTTAACATTATACAGAGTATTTTCCACTGCCCTAAAAATCCTATATTCCACCTATTCCTCCCTCCCCCCTCATACAGCCCCTGATCTTTCAACAGTCCCCATAGTTTTGCCCTTTCCAGAACATCATATAGTTAAAATTATACAGCACACAGCCTTTTCAGATTGGCTTCTTTCACTTAGTAATACCCACTGAAGTTTCCTCCATGTCTTTTCATAGCTTGATAGCTTGTTTCTTTTTAGTGCTGCATAATATTCCATTGTCTGAATGCACCACAGTTTGTTTATTCAGTTTATTTATCCTTGGAGGCCTTAGAGTTTGGGCATTTATGAATTAAACTGCTATGAACATCTGTGTGCAGGTTTTCATGTAGATGTAAGTTTTTGATTCATTTGGGTAAATACCAAGGAACCCACTGACTGCATAGTTTGGTAAGAGTATATTTAGTTTTGTAAGAAATTGTCAGACTGTCTTCCAGAGTGGCTGTACTGTTTTGAATTTCCACAGCAACAAATGAGTTCCCATCACTCCACATCCTTGCCAGCATTTGGTGTTGTCAGTGTTTTGAATTTTGGACATTCTGATAGAGTATAATGGTATCTCATTATAGTTTAAATCTTCAATTTCCTAATGACATATGATGTTGATCATCTTTTCATATGCTTATTATTTGCCATCTGTATATCTTCTTTGCTGAGGTGTCTGTGCAGATCTTTTGCCCATTTCTTAATCAAATTGTTCACTTTCTTCTTGAATTTTAAGAGTTCTTTTGGATAACAGTTCTTTATCAGATATAGCATCTGCAAACATTTTCTCCTCAGCCTGTGGTTTGTTGATCCTAATTTTTTTTTTTTTTTTTTTTTTTTTGTACCAGGGATCAAACCCAGGGGCACTTAACCACTGAGACATATCCCCCAGTGAAGGGCTATGGAAAATAATATTCCTATAAGACAGCTCCCCAAGAAAAATGGAGAGACAGTGTGGCTCAGGGGTGGGAGGGGAGATTGGCCAAACATTAAACCTCTCCCAGTGCATTCCGATAACATGGGCTCTGGGGGGAAGGAGCAGATAAGGAATGTGAGGCCCTAAATCTTGACTCTCCCCCATGTCAAAGTAGTCCTGAATGACAAAGGGCAAGTTTTGAGTACTCATCCCTCGGGGTCTGGTTTTAACCTGTACAACTAGCCCCTGATGGTCAAAACTGCACATGCACCATTTCCAATGATTACATCATCCTCATTGTACCCTAAAAACCAAAACCCTCTGTAACTGAGGGTCATTTTCCCATCTGGAAAGTGTACCTGAATGGCGCCCGAGAATGAGAAGGAATAAAGGATTCTCTGAATCTGTTGAGGTCTGCTTCCCGTCCTTTTGTGCTGACACCCAGCCCTTTTTATTTTTTGTTTTGAGACAGGGTTGCTTAGGGCTTTGCTAAGTTTCTAGGGCTGGTTTTGAACTTGCAATCTTCCTGCCTTAGCCTTCTGAGCCACTGGGATTACAGGTGTGCATCAGTGTGCCTAGCTAATTTTTTGTTAGTAGATACACTCCTCAACTTACCACTGGGACACAGTGGTGTCCTCAAGATTCATCCACGTTGCAACATATATCACAGTTTCCTTTCTTTTCAAGCCTGAGTAATATTCCACTGTAAAGATGTACCATATTTTATTTATCTCTTCATCTGTTGAAGATGAAGAGATCTGTTTATCTCTTCATTCATTTTTTAGCTACTATGAATAATATTGATATGAGCATGGATATACAACTAACTGTTGGAGTCCCTGTTTTCCCTTCTTTAGGGTATGAAAGTACCCAGAAAATCACTCCAGACATGGGAACTCACACAAGAGATTTAATTAAGCAGATGAGCAGAGTGTCTGCCCTGTAGGGTGAGGGGGGGAGGGAATGAATGGCAGGGAGCTATTCTTAAGTAGTGGAATTTCACAGACTGACAATCTGACCACTTACTGACAAGGAAGTTTGTGGGCTAACAATCTAGGTTGTAAAATGGGGTGGGGGGCAGAGAATAATGGTGGCAGCAAAATGGCAGGGGAGAAATGGCTGCAACCTTGTTAGCCCATTGTCCCTTCATTCCCCCATTTTTGTTTTTATAAGAAGATCCCTTTTGGGCATATGGGTGAAGGTCCATCTTCAGTAACTGCTTCCTGCTGGGAGTGGGTGTAGAGCTGAATCAAGGGAGGAACATATCATTGCACTAGGTGGGGATTGGGGACTGGATAGTTCCCCTGGGGAGTGCACTTGTAGCCAGTGTCTGATTCTTCCTTTATGAGGTCCTGATAGTCCTGTAATACAAGCTGATTAATAGTCTGATTAGAAATTTTTTTTTTTTTAAATCTGGTTTTGTGCAAATTTCAATGTGCAGGGGGCAAAGTATGATGGCAATTATAAGGAGTAGGGGACATAAATGGGAGAATAAGTTTTAATTGACCCAATATGGGCCACAAGGATCCTCAAGTAAGTTCATTCCTCCTCTTCTCCAAGTCCTCCTGCACTGTTTGATCTTGTCCTTAACAATACTTCACTGATTGACATAGAAGCAGCACTCTTCCTGAGAGTACTTCCCTTTTTCTAGTGAACCCACAGGGTGGCTTCTAATGGAAGATGTCACCTGGAAGCATATGGAAGAGAGGCACTCCTAATAATTTTGGGGGGCTATCTGCTCACTCTGATGGAGTGTTGTTGAAAGTCAAAGATCTGTTAAAGTCTAGGGTGCTAGCCAGGAGATGAGAGAACCCCACTTTCATGCACATCCAACATCCCTGTACCATGAGAAGGTTAGTTAAATTGAGTATGTGGTGACTATGTTAAGAGTGGATCCTCTGAGCATTGACTATGAACATATGTAAAATGGGTAAAACATTCCTGCAGGCAGTAGGAGTCGGTCTTCCAGCAATCCTGTGGGCAATCCCGGAGGGAGGAAATGGCTGGCACCTGGACAGAGCTATTGGGGAAAAATCCAATAGCTAGGAAAATGGCAGACAGGGTGAATGGCAGGGGAGGTAAGAATGTAGCTGGCAGTCCAGTCCTGTGGTTGTCTGGTGCCTCAGTGTTCCGCTCCTTGCCTCTGGAATAGGAAGAAGGGTGGAAGACTTGAGGGCCTTCACCCTGAGGCAGAGAGGTCCCACCAGGGTGGCTGAGTATTGGTTGGAAGAAACTTGAGGTTAGAAGCTTGAGAGTAGTTTGTGGGTTGAAAATAGAGCTTAACCTAAGAAATGTGTAGCCATCCTGGTAAACCTCCCACGTTGATACCTGTTGGCATAGCCAGGATCACCAATGGGGCGGGGGGTCCCTGCCATTTGGAAGATAGAGGGGCTATAGCCTCCTGAGGAGGAGAGATAAGAATTGGTTTCCAATTTGAAGAGGTTGAGCCAGGGGACCAGACAGGGGTCTAGGCAGGGAGGAGTTGGTGTAACCCCATAGGAATGCCTGAATGTGGTTTAGGAGAGAAATTAATATATAAGAAGGAAGAGAAGAAGGGGCATTATCCCAGGGGGAAGGATGGGATAACTGTACATCAGCTCACAAGGGGAGATAATGGCAGATTTCTTTGGGAGCATGTGAAGACACAGAAGAGCAAGAGGCAGGAGTTTTACCCAATCAAGGTGAAATTCTAAAGAAAGTTTGGTTAAGACATTTTTAAAAGTTTGGTTTGTTCATTCTACTTTACCCAATGACTTTGGGTGAAAGGGAATGTGCAAGTGCCAAGAGACTCCAAGAGCCTTGGCAAGTTGTTGGGAAACTTGGAAGATGAATTCAGGCCCATTATCTGACTGGAAGGAGGTAGGGTCTCCAAAGTGAGGAATGATTTCATGAAGGATGAAGGTAGAGATGGTTATTGCCCTTTTGGTGGAGGTGTGGATGACTTTAACCCATCCTGAGAAGGCATCTACCACGACCAAAAGGTATTTAGACTTTCTTACTGTGGGCATGTGAGTGAAATCAAGTTGCCAGTCTACTACTGGAATGGCACCAAGGGTCTGGCGAGTCGGAAAAGTAGGGGGTCTGACAGCTGTAGGATTGGTTCGTAGGCAAACTTCACATATGGAGGAGAGTTATTTCAGAAATGAGATGTCAGAAGAGGATACTTTCAAATGAGTCATAGCAAATTGTGAGAATGAAGAAAGGCTGGGGTGGAATAGATGGTGGAGGTAGGAAAGTATCTCCCTGTTGGTAGGTGGTAGAGGTAAAGGATCATGGAGAGTCATGATGGGGGCTGGTGCAGATGACAAGGCCGCTCTTCTAGCCTCCTCATCTGCCTCCTTGTTGCCTGAAGAGATGAATGATTGGTCTGTCTGATGGGCTCGGCAATGTACAAGGTCTACGGTTGCTGGGAGGCGAAGAGCCTCAAGGAGGTTTAGGATGTAGCTAGAGTTGGTGATGGAATTCCCTTTTGTGGTAAGAAGGTCCCTATCTTTCCAAATAGCGGCCTGGGAAAGGATAATGTGAAAAGCATAGTGTAGGTGCTGAGGGATTCTCCCTTTGCAAGGGTAAATGCATGGGTGAGGGCAATTAGTTCCACCTATGGGTTGGTGATGCTGTTAAGTAGTGGTCCTGACTCTACAACCTTTTGTGGGGAGACAATGGCATATTGGATCCCTTCATGGAGAAAAGAGCTCCCATCAGTGAACCATATGAAAGTAGGGTTGTGTAAGGCCCCTTCCTAAATATAGGAGGGGCAGGGGAGTAACTCTTCCAGAATCTCAAGGCAGCTATGGGTTGCTGAAGCATGTTTGTTGGAAGGTGGGGGTAAGGGCGTGGCTGGATTTAAAGAAGCGCATGTCTTAAAGGAAATGGAAGAGTCCTCAATAAGAGCAGTTTGCAAGGCTAACACCCAACAGGGCAGTAGAGTTTGTAGACCCTTATAAGTAAGGAGCTTGGACAGATGATGAGGGGAGAGCACTTCAGTGGGAGCCCCAAAGGAAAGTTTTTTTTTTGATTCCTGGGTTAAGACAAATGCTGCGGCCAATACCCTAAGACATGGTACCCAGGTTCTTACAGTGAGGTCTGGCCTTTTTGATAGGTATGCTGCTGGGTCAAATGAACATGTGTCCTAAGACCCCCAGAGCAAACCCACTTAGAGACAAACAGGTAGAAGGGTCTGGTGATGTCAGGGAGGTATAGGGCTGGGGCTTGAAGAAGGGCTTTCCTTGGGGTCTGGAATGGGGCTTCCACCAGTTAGAGGAGAGGTTCAGTGATAATGCCCTGTGAAGCCTCATACAAGCGAGCTGACCTGATGGAAAAATTGGAGATCCAGGTTTGCAAATATCCTGCTAACCCTAAAAAGGAAAGGATTTCTTCCTTAGTAGATGGAGTGGGCATGTCCTACAGCAATGCTTTTCTCTCTACACTGATGGCCTTAAATCCAGGTGAGAGGCTGAGTCCTAAGTAAATAACCTGAGGTTGGAAAGCTGTACCTTTGCTGGAGAGACCCTCTGACAGACAGAAAATTTAGAGGCTTAGCAGTGTCTCCTTGGAGTCCTCAAAAGAGGGACTACATAGAAGATCATCAAAAGACTGTAAGAGGAAGGAGGAAATGAAAGTAAGAGAGGTGAGATCACAAGACAGTGTTTGGCCAAAGAGGTGAAGGCTGTCCCGAAATCCCTGTGGGAGAACAGTCCAGGTCATCTGAGAAGAAACTTGAGTGATAGGGTCAGTCCAGGTGAAAGCAAAGAGATCCTATGAGTCAGGATGAAGAGGGACAGTGAAAAAAGCATCCTTCAAATCCAACAAGAGAAGTATGTGGTGGAGGAGGGGATAGAGGAAAGCAAGGTGTAGGGATTGGGCACAATGGGGAAGATGGGGACAACTGCCAAGTCGATGATGCGGAGATCTTGCACCAAATGGTAAGATCCATTAGGCTTTTTATCAGCCAAGATGGGAGTATTATAAGGTGAGTTGGTGGGGCGCAGGAAGCCTTTCTGCCTTAAATCCTGGATGACTGGTTGAAGCCCTATGAGGCTCCTTTGGGGAAGGGGATATTAGGCGTGGGCTGGGTAGAATGTTGGGACATTCAGGCGAATGAATACAGGTGAGCATGTGGCTATAGAGGGTGTGTGGGTGTCCCAGACCTTGGGGTCAACAAGGGAGGGAGGAAAGGGATATGAAGATTCAAGTTGAGTGGTATATTCCTGCAAGGTCAAGAGAGAATAGCAGAGGAGTCTTGGTGGAGGCATATGGTGGGCGAGAAGGAAATAGAGGCACCCAATTTGGTTAGGATGTCCCTTCCCAGAAGGGAAATGGGACACATAGGAATTATCAAAAAAGAATGAGTGAAGCAGATTTGTCCAATATGGCAACTTACTGGAGGGGTTTGTAGGGGGTGGTATGTTTTTTCCTCTACCCCAACAATAGAGGATTTGGCAGTGGAAGTGGGTCCCCAAAACTCCCACAGCACTGAAAAGGTGGATCCAGTATCTATAAGGAAAGGGAGCTGCCGGTCTGCCACCATAAGGGACACCCTGGGCTCCAGAGTGGTGATGGTCATTGGGTATAGAAGTCCCAGGCCCCTTCAGTCATCTATTGCCAATCCCAATAAGTCACTGGGGGAAGGGGGTGAGGGTGACCTGGCACTTCTCTGAGCACCAGGGCAATCCACTGCCCAATGTCCCGGTTGGTAGCATTTTGGACAAGGACCTGGGGACTGCCGTGGGTTGGGGCAGGTTTGTGCCCAGTGATCCTCTTTCCCACCCCTGAGGCATGGGCCTGGAGGTCTTCTGGGAGCTAGGGTGTCCCTAGTAGTGGCCAGCTGGGCAGGTCCAGCTGACTGAAAGACTTCAACTAGTATTTGGTATTTTAGTTTTTGTTTTCTTTCTTCCCTTCCATTATACACCCTGAATGCCACCACTAGAACCGTGGGCTGTGGGGAAAGAGGTCCCCTACCTCAATGTAGCCTTTATATCCAGGTAGCTTTGGGGAAAAAAATGTCACGAGTAGCTGTTGTCCCTTCAGAGTTTCAGGGTTCTGATTAGTATATTTGAGCATGGCCTCTGTGAGAAGATTCAGAAGGCAAATGGGTTTTCAGTTTTGTCCTATTATTACTTCCTGAAGTTTATCATAATTAATGGGCTTAATGACAGCCTTTCGGAGACCTGCAAGAATGCACGTTTGGAACTCATCCTGCCGCAGACAGCCAGTCCCTGTGTTACAGTCCCATAGGGACTGGTACTGCTTCAACCCCAATGGGGTGGGTCGGGGTTGACTGGTGAAACTCATCTGCACAATTATGCACCTGTTCCCAGACTCTCCTCTGCTCCTCAGGGGTCAAGATGTTGGACATGATCATATGAATGTCATGCTAGGTAAGGTTATAAGACTGGGTAAGATACTGAAATTCCTTAATGAAGTTTGTAGAGTTGGAGGTGAAGGAGCCTTGCTGCTTCTCTATTGGGGAAAGATTGGAGAACGAGAAAGGAACATGGACTCTGATCCTCCACACTGGCCATCTCCTATAGGTGGGCTAGAACATGTGCTCGAGACCACGTGGCAGGAGGACTGGGTAGGCAAGGTGTGTGGGGGGGCATAAGCAGAAGTAGAATGGGGCAAAGGAGATGGAGGAGCAGGGCCAGAGGGGCCTCTGCCGCAGGGGACTGACATGGAGGTGGTTCATTAGCTGGGTTGAAGTTGGAGGAGGAGGAGGGATTAGGAGGGGGAGAAGAAGCCAAAAGGAGGTATTCAGATTTGTAGGAAGGGCAAAGATCAGGTTTAGAGCGCAAGAAAAAGAAAGCTTGAAGATAAGGAACCTCTTTCCACTTGCCCGCTCACTCGCAGAAGTTGTGTAAGTCCTGTAAAACATTGGGATCCAGAGTGCCATTAATCCGCCATTTTGTTTGATTATCTAAAGGATATTGTGGTCAAATATCATTATACAAGTGAATAAATTTTGGTGGCTTTAAGCCAGGGGTCAGGTGAAGAAGTTTAAGATTGTCTAGTAGACACCCCAAGGGTGAATCTGCCGGAATGGAGGACCCAGATACCACAGTGGAGACTGACAAACAGCCGAGTCAGTGTCCAAGGCATCCTGAGGTCACAGACTAGTCAGCTGGAGACGAGGAGGCAGCACAACGATGGGAGTCATCAGCACGTCAGTGTGTACTGGGCAAAAGTCGAGAGGGTTGAGGACCTGGCGCCAGGAATTTTGAGAGGAAAAGTGAAGAGGAGCCTCAACCCAGAGAGGGAATCCATACTATAAAGATCGAGGGCCCACCCGTCAGATAAGGTCAACTAAGGGGGCCAGCCATAACTGTAAAAGTTGTGGCTGGGGGAACCCCAGCTCCTCAACCGCCTCAAGGGTGCTGGACAATCAACAGTTGTGCCTCAAGTCAGCAGAGGAGTGTTTAAGTGGACCTAAGGGAAAGCTCACCAATCTGAAGCTGATGGTGGATGTGGAGGAGAGTGTCTGGGCGAACGGAAGGTGAGACCAGTGTCGGGGGTTTGGGGCATCAGATGGGATTCCACTCGCCCAAGTGGTGGTAGAAGTCACAGCACCAATGAAAGCACCCAGCAAACCACTCCAGATGCGGGAACTCACACAAGAGATTTTATTAAGTAGAGAAGCAGTGTCTGCCCTGTAGGTTCGAGGCGGGGAGGGGGCAGGGAGCTATTCTTAAGTAGTGAATTTCACAGGCTGACAATCTGACCCATGACTGACAAGGAAGTTCAGAAGTTCTGGGGTTAATAATCTAAGTTGTAAAATGGTGTGTGTGTAGCGGGGCAGGCAGAATAATAACAGCAGCAAAATGGCAGGGGAGACATTTCTGCAGCCTTGTTAACCCATTGTCCCTTCAGGGTATATCCATAGAAGTGAAACTGATGGATCATAAGGTAATTCTTTTTTTTTTTTTTTTTTTTTTTTTTTTGAGGAATTACCACACTGTTTTCCACAGTGACTGCACCATTTTCTATTTTCACCAACAGTGCACAGGGGTTCCAACTTCCCCACAACCTTATCAAGACTTGTTATTTTCTGTTTTTATTTTTTTAATAATAGCTATTAATGTACTTAAAAATTTTTCTTAGTTGTAGATGGACACAATACCTTTATTTTATTTATTTGTTTTTACGAAGGACCCAACCCACTGACTCACACATGCTAGGCAAGTACTCTACCATAGAGCCACCACTCCAGCCTCCATTAATGTACTTTTAAAACTGAAATTAACTTTCAAAATCTTATTCTAAAAATATACACAGTGTTCGTTTTAGGAATTGTTTAAATAGGAATTTAAATAGGAAACAAACTAATGATGTAGAACCAATTAAACAAGTTTGCGTGTATCATTATAATGAACACTATGTAACCAGGGGCCTTGTGCATACTAAGCATACACTCTACCACTGAGCAACATCTTCAGTCTCCAGGATGTTACTCTTAAAAGGTCCTGGAAGATGAAGAAAGGAGGGAAGTTGTTTTTGATGGATGTTTCAGTACAAAGAGGGGTAAGGTGGAGACACCTCTCCCCAACCCTGCTAGAGTGGCAGGTTTGTTTCCTGGGGAAGAAATAGAATACAAAAGTTAGTCAGTGGTGGCACATGCCTGTAATCCCAGTCACTTGGAAGGCTGAGGCAGAAGGATTGCAAGTTTGAGGCCAGCCTCCTCAACTCAGCAAAAGCCCCAGTAACTTAGCAAGACCCAACCTCAAAATAAAAAGAACCAGGGGTGTAGTTCAGTGGTAAAGCAACCCTGGGGTCAATACCCAGTACCAAAAAGAGGTAAAACAGAAAACAGGTTGAGTACTTGGGACCAGGAGCCAATGGAAAGCTAAAACTGTACTTACCCCACAGCTAATCCTGGGCCTAGTTGAAAATAGGTATGGATCTGTATAACAAATTTATAAATGACTAGGGGAAAGATCTATGATAAAGGACAACAGAGGAATGGCAGAGGGATTTGAGTCTGAGTTGGGTGGCAAGGCAGTCATTATAGGTTCTGGGAATGGAAGTAACAAGGGGGACCTGCAGTATACTTCTCCTAAATTGGATTGCCAAAGTCAGTGGGCATCTGTAAAATGGTCTAAGGCCTGAACACACCCAGACATAAATTATTTAAATAACAAAGTACCTAAATTGTCAGGAAATGCCACTCAACCAGGACTTGAAACCCACTTTTTAAGAATGGACATACTCTGCTAGGCATGGTGGCATAAGCTATAATCCTTGCTGCTCAGGAGGCTGAGGCAGGAGGGTTGTGAGTTCAATGCCAGCCTCAGCAACTTAGTGAAGCCCTAAGCAACTTAGTGAGATCCTGTCTCTAATAAATTTGTAAAAGGGCCAGGGATGTGGCTCAGTGGTAAAGCACCCCTCGATTCAATCCCTGATATAAATAAATAAATAAATACACAGAAGCAGCCAGCCCATTTAATCAATGACCCTGTGACATCACAAGCTCAAAATCCCCCTCACAGACTATAACCTTCCCTGAAAAGAAACATGCAGCCTGTGAAGAGCCATAGTGGCATCTGTATCTGCACAAAACAACCCCAAATCTTTCCCTTCCTGACATCCACTCAACAAGCAGCTTCTGCCCTCTCCCTTCCTATCAGTTCCCTTGATACCAGCTAATGGGGAAAGGACACAGATCTGAGCTTAGAACTCCATGCAATAAAATTTTCTTTTTGCAAAAACCTAGTATTGGCTTCTATGTGCCCGGGCAGCAGGTCCTTGCTAGTAACCCCTAAGGTGATTGTCTAGCAGACACTTCACAGAGCTCTGCAGCACCTGGCACAGGTGACTTCTTGCTGTTCTTTCTGTTTGAGGATTCTGTGACTCCATAATCTCCTGATTTTTTCCTGCTTACTTCACTAGATACTGCTTTTCAATCTCTATTGAGAACCTGTCCTCTTTTTCCCAATCTCTAAATGTTGATACCCTTTCAATGCTGAAAATTCTTAAATTTATGTCCCTGGCTTAGAAATTTTCTTCTAACTTCCAGGTTTGTAAATTCAATTGCTTCCATAACAGCTTCACTTGCATGTCTCAACAACCCTCAAATTCACCATCAGCAAAATTAAATTCTTTGTGTGTATGTCAGGACATGGGTACTAGAGACTGAACTCAGGGGTGCTCTACCACTAAGTTATATCCCCAGCAGTAGCAGCACCACCACCACCCCCTTTTTTTTAATGTATTTTGAGAGGTTCTAAGTTGCCAATGCTGGCCTTGATCTTGTGATCCTCCTGCCTCAGCCTCCCAAGTCACTGGGTATAAAATTCAACTCTTAATTCTCTACCAGATAAACTCCCCACTTGCATATTTCAGTAAATGGGAACAACCACTACTCACTAAAATCAGAAGCCTGCAACTCATCCCTATTTCCTCTTCTCCTCTGCCCCCAAATCCCATTCATCAGCAAATTATCAGCATATGCTCAAAATATATCTTGAGCCCATCTCTCTAAATCCTGCAATAACATCCTAACAGATATCACCTTCTACTCTCTACCAACCTCATTCATTCTCCACATAAATGCTAAAACACTCTTTGGTGTAAATCAAACCATATCACTGTTTAAAACTTGAATGACTTCCCATAGCACTTTGGATGAATCTAAATTCTTACCATTCAGAATCTTTGTATCCATTATGCACTTCTGGCCCACTGCCTAGCAGCTAAGACCTTGTCAAGGACCTATAAAAATGTTTTGAGACAAGAGAAAAAAAATTGGATCCAAAATGATACAATGTCAAAATTGATAAATGTTTGTAACTGCATGAGTATCAGTTAATCCTATATATTAACTCAACCTTTATGCAGTTCATGTATTTTTTTTTTTGTTTACATGTTTTATTTTTATTTGTTGGCTATTGTGTAGAATTGACCCCCAAAGAGAATCTTTCTCTCTGTTCCCTCTATCCTCAGTCCCTTCTCCATTAGTTCTCAAATTAAATGTCATCTACTCAAAGGAATTTTCATAACCAGTCCATGTAAAGTAGCTCCCTCTCTATGCACATCTGTTATTCTCTGTTGTCTTATTGCTCTACAACACTGCTCTCACCATCTGTACATACCTTATTTGTCTGTTTATTCTATCTTCCCCATTAGACTAATAAACTCCATTAAGGCAGGAAACTTATGTGTCTTGTTCTCTATTGGGTCCTTAGGGTCTACTCCACTGCCTGGCCCAGAGCAGGCTTCAATAAATAGTTACTGAATCTATAAATAAATGAATGAGAATTTAATCTTCAAGGGAAGTGGGCCAAACTAGGAAGCTCTGTCTTGGGCTCCATCTTGAGCTCCTTAGAGACACTCATCTTCCTTTGATCCTAGGTAGATAGGCAAACAGGTTTTAAAAAAAAAAAATTTTTTTTTTTTTTTTTGATTGGGAGTGGTAGCACAGGCCTGTAATCCCAGCGACTTGGGAAGGCTGAGGCATGTTGGGAACCAAGTGAGACCCTCAAGATAAAAATTAAAAAGGGCTGAGAATGCAGCTAAGTGCTAGAGCACTTGCCTGTCCTGGGTGAGGTCCTGAGTTCCAGTACCATAAAAAAATAAAATAAAATAGGCAAATGTTTGGAGGTGTTTTATCCCACAAAAGTTTTGTTGAAAGATCTTGTAATTATTTGGGGTGACGGCGGAGGGGATTTAAAAAAAATAGCTCAAAACTAAGTTCAGGGAAATAAAGTGGACCTGTGAGGCTCGCCAGGTCTGGGCTCTTGGTTTGCACCCTCCCCTCCCCCAGAGGGTAACGGCTCTACCCCTTCTGGTCTTCAGCTAGGAGCAAAGAGTGGTCTGGGCTGGGGCTCCAGGAACCTTCCCCTCGGTAATTATTCATGAAGGAGGGCATGCTGGGAGCTCTCTTACTATTCATGAGGGGGCGTGGCCTCCCTCCCACGGGGGCTCCTGGGCGGGATCTAAGTGATTCATGAGGGAGCCCTGTAGGGCCCACTTTTCTTGCTACTCATGAGGGGGCGGGTCTTCCCTCCCGCTGGGGCTCCTGGGAGGATTCTAAAATGTTCTTGAGGCCACGGGGGCGCCTAGGAGGCGGGAACGCAGCTCCGGAGCCCACGGGAGCCGGACCGTCGGTCTTCCCGGCGGGAAATCCCTGAGGCGATAGTTTGTTTTTAAACATTAAGAAATTTGAGGATGGTGGGACCAAACGACTAACTCCCACTTTCCTGTGATTCCTTGGCCGGAAAACTGTCGAAATCTGTGGTAAAAAAAAAAAAAAAAAAAAAAAAAAAGAGGGGTTTTCTCCCCAGTACTTTCTTGTGGAAATAATTTCATCTTTTCCTGGACCAAAGCGGGTAAAAGGTGCATCACCACGTGACTGAATTCTCCTGTTGGCCAATTTCTCTTTTAAGGTCACCCCAGTTTGCCTCTTTGGAGATGTTTTGGGCTAATATGCGAGCCTTTGGGGTGGGTCTCTTCACAGGGTTTTGTTATGTTAAATTCCTGTGATTTGCTGCTTGACGTTTATTATCTGGGGGCAGGGGAGGGGGAAAAGTTCCCCAAATAGGTTTTCAAAACCTGTCACACATAGAATTAGTGGGATTGGAATAGGGGCGTCGAAACATCGTCTTAGCGTCCTTTCGGTCTGTGAATCTCATTCTCTAGAGGGTGAGAGGAAACCAGAAATAATTTGGGCTGATACCTTAAGGAATTTCAAAAAAGCCTCCGTTTCCCCCTAAGACATCTAGGTCTGAGAGAGGAAAATAAGGAGTTGTAGGAGTCTTCAATTGTAAAATAAATCGGCCTGTTATTTTTACACACACACACACACACACACACACACACACACACACACAGTGGTTGACACACTAAAGTACCCTGGCGGGATCAGTGTGTCCTTGAAGAGCCCACAAACACCACCCAAGTCTTACTTCATACTATTGCTCAGAGAAACAGGACAAATCCTGGGTCAGATTTATAGTTTATTATAATGAAAATGCTTTAAAATGCTTACCAGGGAAAGTTAAAAACAATCTTGTGCATTAAATAAATTAGGGTTCTTCCACTTGGTGGAATTACATGCAGCCATTAAAATCTGTAGAAGTATATTTATTGACTTGGAAAGAGAATTCATTGAAAAAAGCAGATTACAAAGTAGTATGAATAGTTGTCCCTCTTTTCTATTACAAATAAATATGTATATATATGTGTGTGTGTATATCTATATATATACACACATATATACATCTATATGCAAAATTCCAGAATTATGTAAATACCAAAGTGTTTATAAGTGAATTTCATAGTTAAAAACCTGTATTTTATCAATGTTTTGACATATTTCTTGGATAGTTTTAATGACTATTTTTAAAATATCTACTAATTTAATGTGCACTGCATGCTGAAGGAAAGCATTATGGTATAGTTTTAAAGGAGTTCGGATTATGCTTCTAACTTAGCACTAAATATGCTCAGTTTTCAAATGTGTAACTAGTTTTTGTTTATTTTTTGTAGTTGTAGATGAACAGCATGCCTTTATTTTATTTTTATACAGTGCTAAGGATTGAACCCAGTGCCTCACATGTTAGGCAAATGCTCTGCCATTGAACTACAGCCCCAGCCCCTGTATAACTAGTTTTAAATTGATGTTAAGGTGAAATGTAACCTTTTAAGATAGATAAGTAACAATGCGATTTTAGCAATTTTATACAGAAAGGAGAAAATGCACTTTGGTCAGACCTATTTGTAACTCTTTGATGAAATACCTTAGTTGTTACTTCAGAAACAAGGAATCTTAGATTCTAGTTATGTACACAGACACACACACAAACACACAAAAAATAGGTATTGTTTTCTGAACTGAAACTAAAGTGACAAGAAGTCACTGTATGTGATGCATAATACATTTTTAAAGAATTATTGTTTAGTATAAGTAAATTATTGGATTTTAATGTCATATTTAATAAGTTCCCTTTAGGAAATGTTTGCCTTTGAAAGCAAGTCATATAGGCCCTTCCTGAGACTTATCAGCAACTATTATTAACAAATAGTAGAACCAAGTTAGTGGTACCAAGTTAGTGGTAGTACGCTTGTCTAGCAAGCACAAGGTTCTGGGTTTGATCCCCAGTACTACAAAAAGGAAAGAAAGAAGAAGAAAAAGTGGAACCAAGGGAAGAATTATTATTATTCATCTATTCATCCTAGCCTTATTAGTTTTACAAAACTTTGATTTCACATCTTATGTATATATTATACTGCACTGCACATAACTGGTAATAGCAATGCACCTACTTAATCTGTTAGAGCTAGTACCTTAATTTTCTTCATTTTTTTAAGCTAGTACATTTAAATAACTCTAAACTTAAAACCTCTTTGTTTTTATTGCTTCTAACAAAAGAACATGTCAGTACTCATTTTCAAAGAAATGTAAAAATATTACTACAAAATTTTAAAGCTACATTAATGCTTTTATTTTTTTAGAATATAAAGATTGTAAAAGGAACATACTAATTGATGAATATTATGGGATTTTTGTTTTTGTTTTTGTTTGTGTAGTGCTGAGGAATAAACCTAGGGCTTCACAAATGCTAGGCAAGTGCTTACCACTGAGCTATATCACCAACCTGATAAGTATTAGATGTATCTGATGATATTTTATTATTTTTTAAATCTTTTTTCTTTCTTTTTCCCTTTTTTCTGTCAAAAAATATATATGTGTGTGTGTGTGTGTGTATATATATATATATATATATATATCAAAACACATACTGAACTATGAGCTCAGATTGCAAAAAGGATTTTTTTTTCCATCTGTCTATAAGTCTTTGTCCACAGCCAAACCATAATGTCGAGTGAGGTAGCTCATACTTGTAATCCCAGTTACTCAGGTGATAGCAGGAGGATCTCAAATTTGAGGCCCATTGGGCAGCTTATCAAGTCGCTACTTCAAAAATTAAAAGGAATGGGGATGTAGCTCAGAGAGAGAATACTATCCGGTTCAAGTCCCCATACTGGAAAAAAAAAAAGATATATTAAGTCTTTTACTTTTTTCCTATTTTACAGTTTTCTTTTAAAGACATTTAAATACATGTGTTTTTTCCTACTAATACTCTTTATCTAGAATATTTGGTCAAAAGGTAAAGGATTTACATTTTTTTCAAATGATCGATTGGTAAGAACTCCATAAATTAGACACCATAGTAAAATTTGTGTAAATGTGAAGAGATAGCTATTGCTCATCAAAATGTGGATCATTTCACTTAAAAAAAACAACAGGTCTGGGGATGTAGCTCAGTGGTCGTGCATTTGCCTAGCATGCACCAGGACCTGGATTCCCATCCCCAGCACTGGAAAAAAACAAAAACAAAAACAAAACCTCTTCATTGCCTTAATTTCCTTTCTTCTTTGTCTCTTATACTTTGTTTTTCTAACCAGGATAAATTCATGAGCTAAGAAAAAGATGGCATCTAGAATAAATACCAGTTTCACTTTGATTCCCAACCAGAAATATAGACGTAGTAATCGTCGATCCAGCTATTTTTCCAACACCCTTGATTCAGATTCTCAGCCCTTATCAACGCTTGGAAAATTTAAAGCCTTGCCATTGGAAATATTCCAAATAATCTTAAGATATTTGTCAGGTGAGGATTGGGGACTATGAGTAGGCTACATAAAACACTAAAACATTTTAATTTTTCCCAAGAAATAGTTTATCATCTCAGGCTCTGCTAAAATATTAATAGCATTCATGTTAAGTTTGTTTTCAAAAGATTCATCAGTGATAGGTAGGGGATAGAATGAGAAAGCTCAATGCTCAAACTCTTTAAAGCATACCTCTAGATTGATGTGGTCATTTGTTACATCTCAACATGTTTATAATCATTGAGATCTAGATTTAAAACAATTTTAAGATATTTCCTGGTAGGTTTATTACTACTATTAATTAGTTAACTTATAAGTTAATAGACTGTACTGAGTGATATTCTTGTATTTAAGCCATTCATACATGCATATATATATATATATATATATTTCTTTTGGTAGTGAAGGATATCAGCATGCTAAGCATGGTGTCTAAAACAGTCAGCCAGCACATTATTAATTATATTTCAACTGCATCAGGAAGCAAAAGACTTTTACTACAGGACTTTCATAACCTTGAGCTGCCTGGTAGGAAACAAGACTCTGCTATACTGGAGCACTACAAATCTCTAGGTAATTTATGAAATGAAAATTGCAACAAGTAAAGAATTAAACTTAAGATGATTTTATTATATACTTCTGTAAGGCCAGCGGGATATGGAATATTTCCTAAAATGTACCTTTTTATATGGTGTTTTTACTCTTCAATATGAGGACTTTCCCTTAAAAAACGGTCCCTTACATTTATCTTTAAAGATAAGAAAATGCATTTTAATGTATAGTGTCAGTCCTTGTGATTTCATGTGGATAAAATATCACTTATGCTAGTTTTGTAGGTAGTTTACCATTTTAGGAACTTGATGTGTTTTCTATGCTTTATTCCTATGGATCTAATGAATTTTATCCTTACACTTCTTTTCTATATCTATTATAATCTAGTCCTTAAAAATAGAAATTTAAGCACATTATTGTGAGATGTCACTTATTCTCTTATCACAAATTATGGGTTTTTTCTTTTTTAAGCACTCTACATACTTACTAATAAATCATAAGGCTATAATTAAATTGATCTTGTCAAAGGAAATTCTGTATAATCTTTCTTCACTTGTTATATAGTTATTTATATATTTTACCCCATTCATTTCATTCTCCCTAGAGTGCCAAAATAAAATCCTAATTTTGACCTGAATACTGACACCAGTTTAACTATGAAACTACTTTATAATCAACCAAAGCATGGTGATGTTGAGATTTAAATAAAGGCATAATAATAAGTTGAGCAAATATTGTCTTTTAGTAGTCCAAGGATTCCTAGTTTAAGACAATAAAAGAAGACTATATAGGTATGTAAATACATCAAAGTATATTTGATAAGTATATTTAAAAAGAACAAATGAAAGGTACGTAATCTGAATACAGTGTCATTGGTTTCAGTATTTACAACTCAGTTTAGTAAATCCTGTAACCAAATATGGTAATTACTTTTTGCTACTTCTCATTGTAAATATCTTTTTTTTTTTTTTTCCACAAACATTAGTAGAATAATAGAGCTTGTCCTTTGGTTTTAGTCTGAAAGAATTTGTTTTTTCCTGATCAAGTCTCAGTTACTTAAGCAAATGAACGAAGTATTAGACAACTGTATGGGAATTATATGGGTCTAGGGACGTAGCTCAATGGTAGATGCTTACCTAGTGTGGACAAGACCATGGCTTCCATCCCCAGCACAGCAAAAAAGCAAAAGAAAATTATATGGATCCTTGCTTTTAAAAATTCAAAGATGTATTGATTTGGGGGAGGGGGAATTGAGAATTGAACTCAACACTTTATCACCTTGCTAAGTTGTGTAGGGCCTTGCTAAATTGCTGAGACTGGCCTTGAACTTGGTGATCCTCCTGCCTCAGCCTCCTGAGTCACTAGAATTATAGGCAGGGGCCACTGCGCCCAGTTTGTATTAATCTTAATAGGTGGCTTTTTTTAAATGTTTGATGTACATACTATTGTCTCATTTTTCCTTCCTATCTGATCTGTTCTTATTTTCAGACATTAAAGTAATATTTTTAGAATCCTGTACTTTGAAGATTATAAATTTTAATTTTCTTTTTTCACATTAAGCAGAGCAGATTGCCAATGTGGAAAGAAACATTACATATGACTATTTTAATGGGAAGTACTTAAAGAAGTTGGTCTTGGGGCTGGGGCTGGGGCTCAGTGGTAGATGGCTTACCTAATGTGTGAGGCCCTGGGTTCGATCCTCAGCACCATAAATAAATAAATAAATAAATAAATAAATAAATAAATCCTTGTTTTAAAAAAAGAAATTGGTCTTGAAAGAATATATCAGAGCACCTGTGTTAAAAATAAATTTTAAAAAGTCATTCAATAATGGGTTTTGTGGTAAATTACAAGCCTTAAAAATAGTTTTACATTAGAAAGGGCAACCAGTATACAGTTAGAACTTACAATTCCCCCGCTATGATATGCCATGAGACCTGAATGCTAAAAAGGAAAGGAAAAGATCTCAATCTAAAATCAAATACTGAAAATGTCTTTTTCATATACAAAAATGAGGAGAGGGGCTGGGGGGGTAAATTGCTTTGCAAGTGAGTGGCTCTGGGTTCAGTCCCTGGCACTGGGGGAAAAAAGGAAGTTTATGTTAAAACTCAATTCTGTTCATGTGTTACCCAAACATGGCAATTTCCAAAAATAAATTAGATTCCTATAGATTCTTCAGAATTATATAATTATTTTGGAAAATAGTAAATGCAAAGAGATAAAAATTGAAGAAAGTCATGAAATTTAGGTATATATTTTCCTACCATGTATCTTATTTTTAGTTTGAGGACATTTGTCCTCACAGGAATGTTAACAGTATATTGCCATTTTAGGGAAACAGAATACTTAGGCGAAATAAATAATATACTTCCTGTCACTGAGCTCAACACATCTTACTGAGAGAAATTGAAGGAATTTTTTTTCCTTTTCCTTTTTTAAATGTCTGATCACAAAGTCCTACACATTCTTGACATACAAATCCATAAAAGGATCTTTGAAAGAAGAGATAGATATTTAATATAAATGGATACTTTTTGTGAGCAAAAATGACTTCGAACCTTTGAAATTTTAAGTACTTATGACTTTAAATTTTTGTATTTGGAGAAAGGAATCAAAATCTCTTTTCCCATTCTTTCCATGTTTATAGTAACAGTTCTTAAAATATTTTCCTTTGTGAACAGAGGTTAATTACAAGAGACACGGAATCTGTTTTCTATAGAATAAAGACAAAATAAAGTTTCCCTAGTGTATCTTTATTTCTTATTATTGTATCTTTGTAAATCTAAATACTTTCATATGAATTTCACAACTTTTTTTTTTTTTTTTTGCAGTGCTGGAGATTGAACCCAGGGGTGCTCTACCACTGAGTCACATCCCCCATCACATTTTGTTTGTTCGTTTTGTTTTTGAGACAGGATCTTGCTTAAGTTGCTGAGGCTGGCCTCAAATTTGTGATACTCCTGTCTCAGTCTCCCAAATAGCTGAGATTACAGGCATGCACCACCATGCCCAGCAAATTTCACAACTTTTTTCAAGATGTTTTTCCAGGGCCTCCTAGATGGACATCAGAACCTCTTGGACATCAGGAGTCATGTATTATAAATGTTTTGTGCCCTTCCTCCCAAATGTTCTTTTGCATCATGGTTCATTGTGGTATGCTATACTTGACTTTCAGGAAAACATTATACTGTGGTATTGATATGCTTAGATTAATTGCATTGTTGTCATTTTTTCTTGTGTCTCTTTACTTTCTCAGGTCTACTATTTAAAAGATGCACGTTGCTGCTACCCACCAAGGAAAGACTAAAGTACATTCACAAGATACTCTCAGAAGTAAGATCATACTTCTGAATTAGTTCACAGTCTTAATTTCTAGTAAAGATATTTTATTCTAATGTTTATACTCATTTAAATCTATAATTAATAACAACTCATATATATGCTACTACCCATTCATTAATCACTTAGGAGCTGTCTGGATTATCAGATACACTGTTGTAGTATCATAATGCTTGTGTTCAAGTAACTCTTTTACTTAGTAACAGCCCCCAAAATGCAGGACTAATGATGTTGGCAATTTTATTATGGTACATTGTTATAGTTATTCTATCTATTGTTGTTGCTGGGTTTTTTTTTTTTTCTATGCCTAATTTATAAATTAAACAGTATCATAGGTATTTATATATGGAAAAAACAGCATAGTATAAAGCATTTTTACCCCACATAGGATTTCTGAGGAAGTTTTAAAGTAGTAATTTAGATATTTTATTAAAATGAATTGTTTAAATATGCAAAAACATAGGAAAGTATTTTTTAAATATTTTTAGTTGTACATGGACACAATATATTTTATTTTACGTGGTGCTGAGGCTCGAACCCAATGCCTCACACATGCTAGGCAAACGCTGTATCACTGAGCTACAATCCCAGCCCAGAAAGTATTTTTAACATATAATATGACAAACCTCTTATGATAATAGACTTGGAAATGTACATCAATGCATTTGGGCATAATCTCTGTAGAGGACTTTTGAATTTTACTATACATTCCAAACATTCATTCAACCTGATGGTTCAGTTCTGTGCTCAATAGGATGCAGACTGTTCTCATGCACTGACTGTTTTTCATGAAGTATTTGTATTGAGTTCTGGTCTATATTATTGCAGTAGCTTCCCAATTGATCTTTCTACCATCCATTTCATTACTCCCTAAACTATTCTGTGTACCAATTCAAGGTTATTATTGTTTGTTCTTTTGTTTTTCCAAAAGCATCATATTCATCAAGATAACTTTCTTGCTTGGAAATCTTTCAGTGAGTCAGGCATGGTAGCACATGCCTGTAATCCCAGCAACTTGAGAGGCTTAGGTAGGAGATTGCAAGTTCTAGGCCAGTCTCAGCAATTTAGTGAGACCCTGTCTCAAAACAAAAAATAAAAATGAAATAAAAAGGACTGGGGAGGCTGGGGTCATGGCTCAGTGGTAGAGTGTTTGGCTAATATATATGAGGCACTGGGCTAGATTCTAAGAGCACCACATATAAATAAATAAAATAAAGGTTCATCAACAACAATTTTTTTTTAATTTAAAAAAAGAACTAGGGATATAACTCTGTGGTAGAGAGTGTCCCTGGGTTCATCCCCAGTACGCCCACCAAAAAAATCTTTCAGTGGCTATTCAATTTAGGCTTCTTCCAACAATGCAACCTTTCTTTCTCTACCATGAGTCTAAGTTGGTCAGATCTTTTTTGCCAAATAAACATTGCTTCTTCTACCTCAATACAATTTTGTTCTTTACCAGTACTTTCCATTCATTATATCTGAGACCTGCTTTAAGACAGTGCTTATTTTACATGTGTCTTTCATAAGCTTTTTTGATCATTACCAAATGTATCTTTTCCTTCATTTCATATTGTCCAGTATAGTATTTATTCAGTCATTCAAACATTTATACCTAGTTTAACCTGAATTATAGTAATTTTATATGTGTATATCTTATTCTTCTAAATAAATTGTGAGCTCCTTGAGGGCAGAGATTTTTTCATACTTCCTTTGTAATCCTCATCTAACAGTGCTCATCAGAATACATACTGAAAAAAATTCTGCTTATTGCTGTTAAATTTGAATGTCAAATCATTGTACAGATACACTGAAAAAAAAGAGTTAACAGTTGTTCTCTTTACAGGTTTCCTGTTTAAAATTCAATGGCTGTGCAGCTCCCATGCAATGTTTAGGATTATCATGTTATGGCATGTTTTTACAGGTACATTTTTTTAATGAAAGCAGAAAGGGAATGCTTTTTTGAACTGTTAACAAGTAGAACATGTGTATAGAATTTACAATAATCTTTTTTTAATTTTTAATTTAGTTGTAGATGGACAAAGTATCTTTATTTATTTATTTTTATGTGGTACTGAGAATCAAACCCAGCGCCTCGCACATGCGAGGCAAGCACTCTACTACCACTGAGCTCCAGCTCCAGCCCTACAGTAATCTTAAAGAGCAAATTAAAACTGTAAATATTTGAGAATGTATTAATCTTATAGTGTGTTTGCCATCTTGGATTTCTTCTTCAGTTTCTAAGTAATGAGAAATGTTTAACATTCATTTATTCTATTACAGTATCCTCCAAGTATCTAGCCAATTGTAAAAAAAAAAAATAGAAATATTATATGTGCATGTGCTTATGTTTATAGTAAGTTTAAACTCTTGTACTAGTTATTTAAGGTGTGATTTTAGAAATCAATTGTAGAGCTGGGTGTGGCTGTGCACACCTGTCATCCCAGTGGCTTGGGAGGCTGAGGCAGGAGGATCACAAGTTCAAAACCAGTCTCAGCAATTTAGCAACTTTGTGAGACCCTGACTCAAGATAAAAAATTTTAAAAGGGCTGGGGATGTGGTTCTGTGGTTAAGTGTCCCTGGGTTCATTCCCTGGAACAAACAAACAAACAAAAAATTGTAGAATTTTAAGAATATTTTTTACTAATCTTTTATTGTAAACAAAGAAGATAAAAATAATAACTAGTATTAATTAAGCCCTTATTATGTGCCAGACACTGTTATAAACAGCTTACATGTGATTATATGATTTGAAACTAACAACAACTTAAGAGGTAGGCACTGCACCCAAGAAAATCTACTGCTGTATCCTGTTCTGCCAGCCACCAACTCCTACATATCCAAATTCCAGGGCCTCCTGCTAGCCTTCTTCCAAGTTAGAGTGTTCCTTTTTTTCAAAATTTTTGGTCTTCCTTTTCTTTTCTTTTCTTTTTTTTTTTTTTTTTTTTTTGGAATAAATTCAAATGGTATAAAATACATATACAGTAAAAAGCTTATCTCCCCCTAAGGCCTGTCTCAAGTTTATTGATTTCCCTTCACCAAAAGTAATCACTGTAACCAATTTCTCTCCTTCCAAATATGATAATGATGATGATGATGATGATGATGATGATGATGATGGTAATGATGATGATTAGTGCTGGGGATTGAAGAAATCCAGTTATTTTAAGAAGAATTGATGTGATTAATCAACCTTTCAAAATCTAATTATAGTTGTATACAACTTGAATCTCCTTTTCACATATGTTTGTGCATTTTAGTATGTTCAGAGATACTAATAAAAGTTTTTTTGGTTATTAACATCCAAAAGTCATAAATAAATGCTTAGAATTGTATTTAAAACACCATGTGTAAGCAGTATCACAAATGACCACTAGGGGGAACTAGGGGGACCTACCATAGTCAAAACCAAGACTCAACTGAGTCAAGTGACTAAAACTGTGTTCTAGTTTTGGCCTTCATTTTCCTTGTATTGTCAAAGTTCGGGATTCAGTACATTTAAAAATACTCTAAAAAGATACTTCCTTTCCAACCAAAAAGAAACCGGATTTTACAGCATTTCTTGGTTTTGATTGTGTAAGTATCTCACTAATTTGAATAGCTCCATAGTGAAAAAAATTACAGATCATCCTAATCATGTGCTAAAATCACTTATTTTCATAAAGGGATAGTGACTTGTATTTTGATTTGATGATCTGAGCACACGCAATGTCTCCTTTATTTTATTTTCCTCAGACCTTAACAGCAGGTTGGGATGAACTTGAGTGCCATCGTGTCTACAACTTCTTATGTGAGTTGACTAATCTCTCCCGCAAGATGCAGACTGTTGTCTGTAGCAAACCAGGTAAAGAACTACAATTCACAGAGATGTTATACATCATTAATATGGAAAAAAAAAAAAAGAGTTTAAAAGTGTATTTAAAAAATAAATTTTGCAGCCAGGTATGATGGTACATGCCTGTAATTCCAATTTGGAGGCTGAAGCAGGCGTTTTGCAGGTTTGAGGCCTGCCTCAGCAATTTAATGAGACCCTAAGAAACTTAGTAAGATCCTATCTTAAAATAAAAAATAAAATGGGCTCAGTGGTAAAGCACCCCTGGGTTCAATCCCTAGTACCAAAATATGTAAATAAAAAAAGAAAGAAAAATAAATTATGAATCCAGGCATGGTGGTACACACCTCTAATCCCAACAACTTGGGAGGCTGAGGGAGTAGGATTGCAAGTTCAAAGTCAGACTGGGAAACTTAGTGAGAACCTATGTCAAAATTTAAAATAAAGAAGGGCTAGGGATGTAGCTCAGTGGTAGGGCAATCCTGGGTTCAGTTCCCAATATCACTAAATACATACTTGAATACATGCATACATTCATACACAGTAAAAGAAGAAAGAATTTTAATGAAGTAATAAATGTTGAATGAGATATTGATACAAAAAGCAGTATGTGTTTGGGGAAAGAGAAGTACTGAGCATCAACTGCATTAATATCTTATTCCTTAAACTGTGTGGTGGGCACAAAGTAGTTCATTCTAGTATTCTTGAAACTTTTCTAGCCAGGTGTGATGGTTCATGCCAGTAACCCCAGCAGTTTGGGAGGCTGAGGCCAAAGGATTGCAAGATTAAGGCCAGCCTTAACAACTTAGTAAGACCCTAAGCAACTTAGCAAAATCCTGTCTCTAAATAAAATATAAAAAATGTTGGGGATGTTGTTCATGGTTAAGCACCCCTGGATTTAATCCCTGGTTCCAAAAAAAAAGAATGATCATCACAGCATTATTTGTAACCATGAAATACTGCCAGCAACAAAAGGTCTATCATGAGGAGAATGGAAAAACAAATTGTGGTATATTCACACAATTAAAGCCATTAATATTTAAAATGACAACTAGAGTCATGTACATTAATATGGATAAATTTTAAAACATAACGAGAAAAAAGTTTACCAAATGATATTTTAATTATGATACCATTTATATACGTATATATATAAAAATGTATAACAACATAGTTGGGAGGTGTGATGATTAATTTTGTTTTTCAACTTAGCAAGATCATGATACCCACATATTTGGTCAAACATTATTACAGGGTTTTCTGTGAACATATTTTTTAGATGAGTTGGACATTTGAATCAGTAGCTTTTAAATCAAGCAGATTACCCTCCATAAGGTAGGGGGATACCATACAATCAGTTGAAAACCGTAATAGGGAAAGATCTCCCCAAGCAAGGAATCCTACTAGAAGACTGCCTTTGGATTCTTAAGTACAACTCCTCCCTGGGTCTCTAGCATTCTAGTCCACCCTGCAGATTTCGAACTTACCAAACCTCTATAGGCATGAGTCAATTCTTTAAAATAAATCGATTTCATATTCTCTCTCTCCCATGACACACATACATGCATAGTTTATGTATATGATGTCCCTTTTGTTAGTTGTTTCTCTAGAGAACCCTAACAAGACAAAAACCAAATTCAAGATAGTGATTACTTCTAGGAAGAAAGAGGAAAGGCATTGTATCTTTAACATCCATAATGTTTTATTTATTTTAAAATATCTAAAGCAAACAGCGAAAAGGAAATCTTTGACAAAGCTTGGTGAGTTATACACAGTATTTGTTATAGTATCTGCTTTTCTATCAACTTGAAATATTTCACTATAAAACAAATTATGAATCAGAAAGGCAGATTTTAAAGTCCAATGAATCGATAATAAAATTAATTTATCATGTTCTTCCGTGATCAAAAACCCTCATTAGCTCATTGATGTTTTCGATATAAAGTCCAAATTATTTATACTGGACCTCACATTTTGTTCCCAGTCTACTTTTTCAAAGTTATTGCCCACTACTCTTTATATCAGTTTGACCTAAGCATATTGCTTTCTCTACTCACTGTGTTTCAAGTACCCTTTACACTTTTGTGTCTTGGTACCTTTTATTCATTCTGTCTCATTTTTCTGAAATAACACTCTCCTTCTCATCCTTTAAGAATCAATTCTCAAACTGGGCATAGTGGCACATGCCTATAATCCTAGCAACTCGGTAGACTACGGCAGAAGGATTCCAAGTTCAAGGTCAGCTTAGGTAATTTAGCAAGACCCTGTCTCAATATAAAAAAATAAAAAGGACTGGGGATGTAACTAAATAACAGAGAGCCCCTGAATTCAGTCTCCTGTACCACTAATAAATAAACAAGAGTCAGTTCACCTGATTCATTCTAAGACTCAGTTCACCTGACCACCCCCCTTAAGGCTTTCCTGATCTCCCTAGGCCTGTAGTAATCTTTCTCCTCTAAACTTGTAACTTACATTTGACTTAACACACCACGAGCTATTTATGTATTGTCTTAGATCATCAGACTTTTTGCAGTGTTTGAGAGTGAGTCCAGGGTCTCCTGCATGCTAGGCAAGTATTCTGCCAATAAGCTGCATCTTCAACCCTAGACTTTCTATTTACACTTATCTCCAAGTAAGAGAATATAAATGGCATAAAATGTAAAATAGTCTAACTGCTATGGAAAACAGTTTGGCTGCCCCTCAAAAAACTAAACATAGAATTACTATGTGACCCAGCAATTCCACTCCTAGATATATATGTAATGGAACTGGGAGCAGGCACTTGGATAGATATTTGTATGCTAAGGTTCATTTCAGAGTTATTTGTAATAGCCAAAAGATGGAAGCAACCCCAAATTCAAGTGTCTATCAATAGAGAAATAAACAAATTGTGATATATGCCACAAACATATATGAACTTTTTTTCTCACAAAGCTTCACCCTCAGTTTCCATTCAGCATAAATGAACTTTGAAAACATTATACTAAGTAAAAGAAGCCAAGAACAAAAAGATAAATATTGCATGATTCTACTTACATGAGATACTTAGAATCGGCAAATCTGTAGAGACAGAAAGTAGATTAGAGGTTACCAGAAACTGGGGAAAGGGAGGAATGGGAAGTTACTGCTTAATGGCTACAGAGTTTGTATTTGGAATGATGAAAAAGTTTTGGAAGTAGACAGTGGTGATGAATGAACAACATTGTTAATGGAATTAATGCCCCTGGATTGTACACTCAAAAATGGTTTAAAACCTGTTCCTGAACAGTGGTGCATATCCATAATGCCAGAGACTGTCCAGGAGGCCGGAACAAAAGGATTGCAAGTTCAAGACTAGCCTCAACAACTTAATGAGGCCATAAACAATTCAACAAGACCTGGTTTCAAAAAAAAGATTGGGGGCTGGGGTTGTGGCTCAGTGGTGGAGTACTTGCCTGGCATGTGTGAGGTACTGGGTTCGATCCTCAGCACCACATAAAATTAAGTAAATAAGATAAAGGTATTGTGTTCATCTACAACTAAAAAATATTTAAAAAAAAAAAAAAAAAAGGTTAGGGATGTATCTCAGTAGTAAAGTGCCCCTGGGTTCAATCCCTAATACCAAAAATAAATAAAAAGGTAAAATGGCAAATTTTATGTTATAAATACCACATTTTGAAAAAATTTATAACCCCATATAAAAACCCATTAAATTATACACTTCATTTTATTTTTTGGTGCTAGGCATTGAACCCAGAGCTTCATGCATGCTAAGCATATGCTCCAACATTGAGCTATATATACACCCAGTCCAAATTGTACACTTTATTAATTTGGTAGCACTGGTGATTGAACCCAGCACCTCATACATATTAGGCAAACACTCTACCACTGAGCCAAATCTCCATCCCCAAAACTGTACACTTTAAATAATAGAATGTATGGTATATAAAGTATATTTCAATAAACTGGAGAAAAAGAAACAGTGAGGGACTGTAGTTGTGGCTCAACGGTAGAGCACTTGCTGGGCATGTGTGAGGCCCTGGGTTTGATACTCAGCACGACATATAAATAAAAAAAATAAAAGATCCATTGATAACTTAAAAAAAAATAAATGAAATAAACAGTGAGGCAGGAAGAGTGGCACACACCAGCAATCCCAGCTACTTGAGAGTCCAAGGCAGGAGGATTGTAAGAACAATAATCTCTTTATAACTTCCTGTTTAGAAACCCAGTTTATGATCACCATGTTACCCACAATGCTTAATGCGTTGCTGTAATCACTAGCCAATATGCAATCCACCTTTCTAGAAAAATGGTTTACAATTCTTTTGTCTTCATAGGAAGTGCCCGAAAACTAGAATTAAGGATCAGACTATTCTGTAGAAATGTCCTCCTTGATCACTGGGTACATCGAAGTGATTCTGCTTTTTGGTTGACACGAATATTAAAACCATGGCCAATGGTAAATCAGGCAAGATTACTGTACATCATCTTTGGGCCAACATCTTCTCAGGATGGTGAGCACTGATTTTTCAGGATGTATGTTATGTAACTGATTAATTGCTTTTGCTTTGGGAAGATGATCTTTTTTTTTGGTGCTGGGTGCTTACAAGGCAAGCACTCTACCGACTAAGCTATCTCCCCAGCCCAAGATGATCTTTTTGTACCTGTTAAATTTCACCACACCTAATGACTAAACTATTTCATGATTTCACAGATGTATGCTATATTAACTTATGCATAGCCTAAGCTTCAAGACAGAAATTGTTCTGCTGTAGAACATTAACAAATGTATTTCTATCATCCCTGGGTTTATCTGAAATAACTGTTCTTCAATTTTAAACATTACCTTAACTCAAGGTTATGTCTGCTGCTGAAGGGTCTAACACTACTAAAAAGCTAAGTAGTAGCAGAATTGATGCTTATTTTAATTTCAGGAGTGTAATATGACTTGCAAGATTTTTGCCTAAGTTTTGCTTAGATTAATATCAAAATTATCATGTACTTATTTAATCCACATTGACTTACAGCAGGAGAAAACTAAAGTATGTTGAGAAGCAGCAGGGAGTCAATCTGAGATTAAAATTTTGTTATGTGTACTTCACAAAGAGAACTGGTCATAGGTATAATAAAAAAATTTAATAAATGTTTTGTTATATATGTTTGAAAGATTCTCAAATATAGCATGCTCTTTTGGGGAAGAATATCAGTGGATTTTATTTTATTTCAATAAATTGCTTATTCCAATTTCTGCTATGGGGTAAAAAGACTATTCCAATTTCTGCTATGGGGTAAAAAGAATATTCTGCTGGTGAAACTACCTTGTTTTTACTTCTCTTGGCTATATTGTTGCTGTGTTTCATCATATTAATAAGAAACATTCAAATTTATACTGTTATCTGAATTGGCCTTTTATTATGAAAGTATCTCATATAAATGATGAGATTCCATTATGCAATCCACTTTCCTTTTTAAACAATCCATGAAATCTTTATCACAAAGCTAATTATTCTGTCATAGCCTAGTTTCTGTTTCAATTCAGGACAGGTGGTTTGGCAGAAAATGACAGAAGGACCTACAGATGAATCCAGTCTGAAAGGTTTGGCTGATGCCATTAAATTACTGTATGACACAGGCACCAAAGAGTGGACAGCAGATGATGTTATCAGTCTTGTAGATGAACTCTCAGGTAAAAATATTCATTTGCTAATATAGAGTAATAGAAATGTATTATTAGGATATAGTTATAAAATTGTAAGAAAAGCTAGATAAGGTAGTGCACACCCATAATCCCAGTGACTCAGGAGGCTGAGGTAAGAGAATCACAAGTTTTTGGCCAGCCTCAGAAATCCTATCTCAAAATAAAATAAAAAGGGGACTGGGATTGTAGCTCAATGGTAGAGTGCTTGCCTAGCACCTGCGAGGCACTGGGTTTGATTCTCATTCTGCATATAAACAAATAAATTCAATAAAGGTCTACTGAAAATAATAAAATTAAAAGGGCTGGGGTGTGGCTTGGTGGTAGAGTACCCCTAGGTTCAATCACCAGGAAAAAAAATTATAAGGAAAAATTCTACAGGTAACAAATTCAATGATTATTAGAAACCAGTGATTGCTCTAAAATATTGAAGAGTTTGGCATGATGTTTGAAGAGAATACATTAATAAACTTTCTTGCAATTGCCAATTTTATAAATATATAATATATTATTATTTGAAGGACTTATAGTTTAGTTACCGTTCTTATTCCTGTTTTATGAGTTCTTAGGAACATCTTTCTGCATTATATAAGAAGAAAATCCTCTCCTACTGGTACAGGAAAAGTGAGAATAATTTATCTCATTTCTGCATAATATTTTAGATGTTAAAATTTACTAGGATTCTTCCTTATACAAGATTAGATCTCTTTTGCTGGCTGATATATGTAAGAGAATTACTTCGACTACATTACTTGTACATTTGTACCAGCTACTGTGGCTTGGCCATAATCTCTGCTCTGGTTGAATGCTGTAATTGAAAAACTTAAACATTTTTTCCTGTTTCCCTTGGCACTAATTGTATTTCCAATAAGGCAATGTAATATTGCATGTATTTAAAGATGCTTAATATAACTATTGTGTTAATTTCTCATTAAATAACTGTTCTTCCTCTAATAAAAGTGGTTCCTCGGGAGTGGCTTCTAGAAAATAATGCACGTCTCCTAATCCTAAGTGGAAACAACATCTGTTTCACTTTCATGGCTAGTAAGCTGTGAATGGACGGGCCATTGAACTGGCAAGACTCATTGTCTTTTTGGCTTTGGTAAGTAAAAAAATAAGTTTTCCTCTAGCAAGTTGTTTAACATTGCAATTGATTTACCAGAGGAGCTGGGGATGTAGCTCAATGGTGGAGCACCTTCTTAGCATACTTAACAATCGCTGGGTTTGATTCCTGGCACTGCAAAAATGAAAAGATAAAATAAAAGCCAGACTTAATGGCACAGGTCTGTAATGCCAGCTACTTGGGAGGCTGAGGCAGCAGGATCAAAAGTTTGAGGCCATCCTAGATGACCCTGTCCCCAAAATAAAATGAAAAGTTCTGAGGATGTAGTTTGGTGGTAGATTGTTTGCCTACCATTCAACTGAGGTCCTGGGTTCAATCCACAGTACCACAGATCAATAAATAAGTTAATTCTTACTTTTCAGTCAGTTTTATCTAGGAACATGTAGTCTTTAAATAGTTATCTTTTAAATAATGTAGAAACAGCCAGGTACAGTGGCCCATGCCTATAATCCCAGCAACTGGAGGCAATTGGACCTCAAGTTTGAGGCAGCCTAGGTAATTTAGCAAGGCCCTAAAGCAACTTAACCCCTTTTGGAATCTGTCTCACATGAAAAATAGAAAGGGTTGGGGAAATAACTCAGTGGTAAAGCACCCCTTGGTTCAATCCCAGTACCATAAAAACACAAAAAAGTGTTCCCTAAAACTCTCAAGATGGAAAATTGATAACACAGTGCTTTTGCCTACTGGAATGATCCATTGTCTTCATTGTGCTCCCTGAAAATAAAGTCATGTCTTTTTTTTTTTTTTAAGCCTTTGTGCTAGCAATCAAATCCAGGGCCTCATACATACCAGGATATATATATATATATATATATATATATATATATATATATATATATATATATATATATATATATATATATCCCAGCCTTAAATCATGTTTTCATAGCTTATCCTTGTATACAGTTCTTAATGGGTGCTCAATAAATGCTTACAGAATGAATGAATGAGCAGAAGTCTTATTTTTCATGTATATAACTATTTTCAACATTAGTTCTTATATTAGTGAAAAATATTCTGATAATCTTGAACCAGGCTTGTATTTACTTCATATTTTATTTCCACTAAAACTGTACCATTTGAAAGCAAAGGAGTATTGGAGAAAGGAGGATTTTCCTTTTTATAAAATCAATGGGGTGACATGTAATATATTATGTTAAATCATACTATCATTGTCAATACCATTTTCAAATTCTATCTTCACATGAAGATTTACAATATACTTTTACTGTCTAAATCAGGTGTGTGAGAAAGAACTATACTGCATGGATTGGGCAGTTAAAATGATGCAAAAGTTGTAAAGTCTTTAGCACTCCCGTGGAAAGAAATAACTTCCTGCAGAGTGTGGCAAATGCATTGCCTGTGGTTACAATGGAAATGCTGCAGTCAATCATGTCTGGTGAGTAGGAATGTACATGATGGCATAGGAGTGAGTAAAAGTACATTTGAGTCTCTTAAGACAGAACTATTTCTGTGTAGACTGATACTTCTAAACTAAAATAGAAGGAGCACATTGTAGTGTTCCTTTGTGAGATATTTTTAGTTCCTGGATTTTATCACTTTAAAAATCTGGTAATAGAGCCTGGCATGGTAGCTCATGCAGTAATCCCAGCAGCTTGGAAGCTTAGGCAGGAGGAATCACAAGTTCAAAGCCAGCTTAAGCAATAGTGAGGCACTAAGCAACTCAGTGAGACCCTGTCTCTAAATAAAATTAAAAAAGGACCGGGGATGTGTCTCAGTGGTTGAGTGCCCCTGAATTCAATCACTAGTATACACACACACACACACACACACCAAAAAAAAAAAAAAAAAAAAAAAAAAAAAAAAATCTGGTAATAGTTTCAGTAGAGAACATGAAGTTGAAGAGTCTGCTCTGAAAGGAACCATATTTTAATTATGCTACCCAACAAAAATTTTAATTTGCTCACTTATTATCATTATCCTCATAATAATGTCTCATATTTATGTAGTTTTGATGAATATTATTTTATAGTTTTATTAGGTAGCCAACATGATAATTAATCCTCTTTTACAGATGAGAAAAATAAGACTTTGAGAAACCTGACTTGCCCAAGGTCATAAAGTTAGAAATAATAAAGCATGTACCATCATTCTTTTCCTCTGATTTCTAGGCCAGTGTTCTTATATAATTATATGATTTCAGTGATTAATGTCCAACTTAGTAAAGGTCAATAACAGAAAGTCTTCTCTTTAAATAGTATTAGGAACAACTGGAACATCTTATATTTCTAAATCATATATTTAAATTTTTAACTGACATTTTCTTTTCCTACTGTCTGTTCCTATGTATGACATATAGGAGATCGTGATGAAGACGACAGAGGTTTTTTGAATTGTTCCATCTTGTACATGCTCAGGCTAACTTCCATAAGGAGGTCCTATATTTGACCATGAACACACTATCTCCCTAAATACTCAGAAAGCCTTGAATTTAGAGAATACATCGCTGAATTAACACTTAAAAGGGTACTACTTTTCCACACCTGAAGAAATACATCTATGGGACTTTTCTCATCTAAGGAAACTAGGAATTCAAAAGCTGCATAGGATTTTAGCAGCAACTGCTTACACCATTATTAATATAAAAACAATAGGCAAAACCAGAATGTGCTGTGATTTCTCTGGAAAATAAGCTTTGCCTCAGACTCCAGGTTTTGGTAAATATAACACCAAACCAAAATGGAATGTTAACTGTCAGCCAGTCCATTCTGCTTGTGTGGATCTTTAAAAAAAGAAAATTCTGTCTTATAGTTAGAACAGACCCAGATTCACTATTGTTTAGTTGTGCAGTTGTGTATTGGTTGTGTAAACACAGCCCAGAATGTTTTGTGAAGATTTGCAATATGGTATTTTAGATTGTGCAGAACATAAATCACATTCTTTACCACCTTCTTGGCATATGATTACAAAAAATAATACATTTCATTCATATTTTATATGGGCCAGGATAAAAAGAAGTATGTGTATGTACGTATATAAATATATGTACATATTATGTATGTATGTATGTATAGCCACAACACATATATATATATATTTCCTTCTTTAAGGCAAGGACACAAAAAGTCCATGAATATAGGAAGGTATATATGATCTTAATACAACCAAATCTTCTACTTTTCTGGGAATTTGAGTGAAATGTTGCAAATAAGAAAAACTATAGGGCTGGGAATATAGCTCAGCTGGTTGAGTGCTTGCCCCATAAGCACTAAGGCCCTGGGTTCAAACCCCCAGCACTGCCAAAAAAAAAAAAAAAAACTATTTAATGAAAGAAAGTAGTTATTCACTGCTAGAACAATCTTCACAAATAATTTGCCCTTTTTTTCTAAACTTTCCTCCATATCTCAAAAAGTGGGATTTGGACTGGCAGTGTAGCTCAGTGGTAGAAACTTAACTAGCATGTAAACTTAGCTAGCTCTGGGTTCTATCTCCAGCACCAGCAAACAAACATATACCATACAAAAACAGAGCCCTCCTGGATCTCTCCTTTCTTTTTCATGTTCTCTCCCCTCACCCCCAGTCAAGCTTCAATGCTAGGCAAGCACCCTACCACTGAGCTATACCACTGAGCCCCTCATCACTTAACTCTTGACAGCTTCCTTCTACTGGGCTTAACAGAAGCTGGGCTTTCATTTCCCAAGCCTTTGATTTAACTAACTTCTGAAGCTGATGGGGGAAAGAAACACTAGAAGATATGGGGATTACCTGCAGAAGAGGGATGTAAATTTGGGAAATTCTCAAATTTTAGCAAAGAGAGCTCAGTGAAAGATTTGACAGAATTGAGGAAGAGTGAACATTGTGGAGAACATGAAAATTGTGGTAATGAGATTTTATTGTACTTCAGTAGCAAAAGCACTTACCTTCAGTTTTGAAGGGTCACTTTATTGTCCAACTATAATCCCCATTGTGCAGGAATTTTGTTTTCTCCAGTTTGATATTTACAGATTTGTGCAAAAAACAAAGTTTTTGCTTTTATCCTGGTTGTGTTTTCTTCTTCTCAGTTGAAGAATTCATAACTAGCTGGGTGTGTGGCACATGCCTGTAATCCCCATGGATTCCGGGAAGCAGAGGCAGGGAGATTGCAGTTGCAGGCCAATTTAGAGAGACCCTGTCTTAAATAAAAATAAAAAGACTGGGAATGTTGCTCAGTGGTAGAGTGTTGCTGGTTTCAATCTCCAGTACCAAAAAAAAAAAAAAAGGAAAAGAAAAAAAAGAAAAGAAAAAGAAAAAAAAAAAAAAAAAGGAATTCATCCATAACTAGGGGGCTAGGAATGTTGCTCAGTTTTAGAGGCAGATACCAGAGTACAAAGTAACATCTTAGTTACCTTTTTCTTCCCCACCTCATTTTTCCATACCAACTTTGGAAAGCCTAATAGATTTGTTTATCAAAACATTGATGATTCCAAGCTAAGATTATTTGGGAGGAAAGAGGAAAATAAAGAAAAAAGTAAAAGTTAATATAGGGAATATTTTAAAGATCTTACTAAGTAGATACTAGATTTCATGTTTTTAGAAAAATGACATTTCCCATTTTGAAGTTTCTTTGAATTACCCAAGTTTGCAAAAGAAGCGAGGTTTAATTTAAAACACCTTTGATTTGGAATCTCATTATACCCTTGAACCAGCATGACTTGCTGCTGCAAATTCTTTTAAATTCACATTATTTTATTACTCTCAGTAATTGTGAGATTATTTTCTCCTCCCCCCACCAAAAAAAAAAATTTTGGAACATAAAAAATGTGATGTATTCTTTGGATGCTGCAGATAAATGGTATTTTATTACAAATAAAAAGCAATTGACAAATTATTCATTTAATTATTAATAGAGACAGTCAGGCGTGGTGTTCCATGTTTGCAATCTCAGAGATTTGGGAGGCTGAGGCAGGAGGATCTCAAGCTGAAAAATAGTCTTAGCAACTTAGGGTAAACCTTGTCTTCTCAAAAATAAGGTTAAAAGGACTGGGGGATGTGACTAGGTGGTCAAGTGCCCCAGGTACCAAATAATAAATATAATAGAGATAATATTTTGTGGACCAAATTTGCAGTTTTCTATAATTCACTGGTCTAGTTTTTTGCTGATACATTTATCATCAGGAATAACGTGTAGTATCAAATTTTAAGTGGGAGGTTAACTTGCAAAAAGCATTTATTATTATCATAGTACTGATAGTAAGGATGGTATGGCAAGTCACATTGCCCCCAAAAAAGGAACTTTTGCAAAAAAAAGAAAAATAAAGTCTAATACATTAAGAGAATGTCAATCTCTAACTCTACTTTTTTCCTTTTTATAGTGATTTCCTCAGTTTCCTTTGACTTTGATTCATAGGATGATTTTTACTAGAAAGCAAGCTCAAAACACATCATTATATTCATCTTTAAATATAATCTTAATTTATTTATTTATCTTGTTTGTCAGACACAACCATTACTACCACAACAGTACTAATAATAAACTAATGATGTTACTTTTCTTGGAAACTAATTGAAAGTTTATATCTCATGATAAATACTTGATGCCTTATGAAACCATAGGACATCTATCCTTAACACATTTTTTGGATGATTCCTTCTGCCCCTCAACGTTATCCTATTCACAATGTGGGCATTAAATGACCCACTTGGGTTCAGGTGTCCAAGAAGCCCAGCATTGCTTATCAGGCTGTTCTCCACAGCTCGAACAACAAGCACCTATCACATTCCCATCCTATGTTGACTCAACATGCTTACAGTTCTTTCGTTAGTAACAAAGGATTTTATTGCCAGGATAATTATTTCACTTTCAGAGATTAGAGCAAGTACGAGGTACCCAGTAAAAATGTGTATCCGAAAGAATCATCTTACATCAATAAAAAATCAAGCACTAATACTTCATGTGATTTTTACTCAAGGGGTCAATCTCTATATGAATAGTATTCAATTGCATGATTACAGATTTTTAGGTCAATAAATACTGGGAGGTAAAATGCTACAAAAGCCTCTGGTTACTGGACACCTTACTAGCCATGGGACTTCTGTAGCAATTCCACTACCAGGTAGCTGGGAAGCCTGTAAGAAATAAGGACATTTATGCACATTCCTTGGTTTATTGTGGCCTCACTAAGATAGGAAATATGTCGTGAAAGGTAGCCATGTTAGACACAGGTTAAAAGAAAAACGTAACAAAGAACACTTTTTTTTTTCATCAAGAAAACAACTGTAACTCCAGAAAATTTGTCAAGTAATAAGACTTTTCAAAACAACAAAAATAAACCAATTGTTTAGCCTTTGAAAAGATCTTTAATTTAAAAAAAAATGATAGACATTCAAAGATCACTGCTTTCTCAAAGGTGCATAAAATAGAAAATATGCATGTTATTTTCAGAAGCATTGTATTTATGGTAAAATGTATGACAACTAAATATTTAATACTTGCTAAATTTTATTTAATGTTATTATTTGTATTAATAAAATTAAGTTAAAATTGGAAACATTTCCAACTTGTTCCGTTTGTCATTATGCAAGTCACTGAGTTTCTTGTGGGGAAACTTACTTTCATTTCATTTGTTAACTTTCATTTGTTAATTATAGCTCTAGTATGATAAAAAATGAACTTTTTTTTTTTTTTTTTTGGCAGTGGTTGGGGGACTCTGAGGATTGAATCCAGGGTGTTACATCTGCTAGGCACACACACACTTTACTACTGAGTTACACCCTGCAACTCCAATGAATTGTCTTAATAAAAAGCAATATTACAATCAACTATATATTTATATATATAATTATGCTTAAGAGTATAGCAGGGCTGGGGGTGTGGCTCAGTAGTAGAGTGCTTGCCTAGTACATGTGAGGCATTGGGTTCAGTCTCCAGCACCACATTAAAAAAAAAAAAAAAAAACCAAATAAACAAAATAAATGTATAGCCATCTACAACTAAAAATATTTTTTAAAAGAGTATAGCATATAAAAATTAAATAATTTTATTTACTAGCAACTACTTATAAATTGAGCAGTGTGATCTCTTAAGTAGAACAGTATTCTACACTGTTCTGCTGTTTGATGATCAAATCCCCAAGCAATTAATATTTAGTTGCTGCTAAACTAGAACTGCTACAATTATCATAGCACCAGTTCCAAAAAACAAATATGTAACTAAGTATTGTGGATTACCTGCAATTTCCCATGTATCTTACAGTGTTTTCTAAGAACAAAGAAGTTCTTAGCTATTTCTCAATGTATCTGTCTTAGCATTTTGATTTTATAATGGAAGATGTGTCAGTGGCTCTTTCTGCTTTCTCTTTATATATGACTTTTGTCTCATTCTTTATTAAAGTAGATGGGAATAAAACTGACTTAGAAGATGCTCTTCTATGTTTAGCAAATATTTAGAATTTGATAAAGCCAAAACACATAATCTACACAGATAATTTTCCACTTCAGCTATGCTTCAGTACCTTACTAAGGGAAAAGCCTGCTATTTTTTAGTAATTTAAAATTAAAATGATATATTAAGGGTTTTTGAAGTCTGAATAATGTTAAATTTAAACTTTTTAAAAAAGCAAGGAAATTTTCTGAAACATAATAAATTATGCCAATTTCAAGCTTAGAAAATTTGGGTTTGATTCCATATACCCAGAAAAATGAGCTGTAGGTGGTTCTACACTTGTAACGTTTATCTTTCCTTTAACTTTTTAAAAATCCTTTACTAAAAAATTACTTTCTCTTGGTAATCCTTTTTCTTGAAGTATGTCAACTCTTAGTTTCAGCAAAAAAGCAGGTATTTATATAATAATCTATTATGGTTTAAATTTGGAATGTCCCCCAAAGACTCATGTGTTGAAATCTTGGTCCCCAGTACAACAATATTCAGAGATGGGGCCTTGTTGAAAGGAGTGAGTCCCTGGGGATGTATATACCCTTGGGGACTATATCTTGTCCCCAGCCCTTTCCCTTCTCTCTCTGCTTCCTGGCCACCATGAGGTGAGCAGCTTGGTTTCTATACACCCTTTTACAATGATGTACTTCCTCACTACTCTCCCAGAAATAATGGAGCCAGCTGACCATGGACTGAAACTTCTGAAACTGAGCTAAAATGAATCTTTCCTCTTTTAGGATTTTCTCAGGAATTTTGTCACAGCAATAAGAAGCTAACTAACACATGTTTCTTAACCTTATGTGATGCTAATTTTTTGCTAAGTAATTTACAATTACTCAGAGATGTCTTTACAACATTTGACATCAGCCAAATGCAATCCTCATTTTATTGGACGTGATTGCCTACAAAATAGGTGTGTAAAGTTTTTATAAAACTTTATATTACTGGGGCTGGGTTTGTAGTGCAGTGGTAGAGTGCTTGCCTAGCATGTGTGAGGCACTGAGTTTGATTCTCAGCACCACATATAAATAAATAAAGGTCCATTGACAGCTAAAAAAATTTTTTTTTAAACTTTACAGAAATAATTTCTTCAATGTTTTATTATTGAGAATGCCAATATATAGATAGTTTAAAAGTGAAAAAAAAAAAATATTCCCAGCTACTAGGGAGGATAAAGTAAGCAGGAGGCCTTGAGCCCAGAAATTCCAGACCAGGCTAGGTAACATAGTGAGATCTCCCCCATCATAAAAAAAAAAAAATTTTTAATGAATTTATCAGACTGGGGATATAACTCGGTAGAGTGCTTGCCTTGCAAGCACAAGGCTCTGGGTTCATGTCCAGCACCACAAAAAAATAAAAAATAAAAAAATAAAGAATTTATCAAAACAACCCAATAAAACCCTGTTATAAACTGGCATGTTATAGCAAGAATACATAGGCATGGGGCTGGAGTTGTGGCTCAGTGGTAGAGCGCTTGCCTGGCATGCATGAGGCCTTGGGTTTGATGCTCAGCACCACATATAAATAAATAAATGAAAAATCCAATGACAACTAAAAAATATATTTAAAAAAATACATAGGCATGAAGTTATAAAACTTCTACTTTTTTTTTTTTTTTTTTTTGGCAGTGCTGGGGGATTGAACCCAGGGCCTTGTACTTGTGAGGCAAGTACTCTACCAACTGAGCTATATCCCCAGCCCCTAGTTTTATTTTTTACAGTACTGGGGATAAAGTCTTAAAACTCTTTCCAAAATGCATTTCTTTCTTTCTTTTTTCTTTTGGTACCAGGGATTGAACTCAGGGGCACTTAACCATCGAACCACATTCCCAATCCTTTTTTGTATTTCATTTAGAGATAGGGTATCACTAAGTTGCTTAGGCCCTCACTAAATTGCTGAGGCTGGCTTTAAACTCCTTCTGTCTCAACATCCCCAGCTACTGGGATTAGAGGCATATGTCACTGCGCCTGGCTCAAAATGTATTTATTTCTTAAAACTGTGCTATTTCACAATAGAAAAGATGGGTAAGCTTTCTGTCCTTAAAATGTGACTAATACCAGAGGCATATATATGTGTGTGTGTGTGTGTGTGTGTGTGTGTGTATACATGTATATGTATCTGGTGTATGACTAAAACTGGCTTTTTATTCCCCACCAAATTGATTTGTTTGAATTTTGTATGGATACAGACTGAAGAACCTTGATCTCATAAAAGACTTCAGAGTAAGCTTGGTTAGAGACTATACTATGAAGATGTAACCATCGTAATTAACTGTGTACTTTGGATTTCTCCAAAATACTAGCATTTGCTTAGGTAAGGATGTATAGTTGCTATCTTGTCTTGAAATAGAAAATTAAATTACAGTTTGAAACACATTTTTATGTGTTTATGCCAAGGAGTCAGGGGAATATTTTAGTGGGAAATATTCAGGACCTCACTGACAGTCATCCCTCAATGTATCAATGTTTCAGAGAGATTCAGGCTTCTTTTATTAGTGTGTCTGGCAATTACTTATCTTTTTGTTACATACTGCCATATAGAATTGTACTTGTTAATATTTTTTAAGTTTAGGCAAATTATTACACACACACACGCACGCACGCACACACATATATAACTGGAATAAATAAATACTGTCATTTTCTCTTCAAAATGCACCTGTTGGTGCCAAAAAAAATGATTTTGCAGTTCAATTTTCATTGTAAAATGTCATGTTGGGGCCAGGGGCAGTGGCATATGTCTGTCTGTAATCCCAGCAATTTGGGATTGAATTTGCAGGAGAATCACAAGTTTAAGGCCCACCTGGGCAATTTAGCAAGACCCCGTCTCAAAATAAAAAAGACCCTTGGGATGTAGCTCAGTGGTAAAACACTCCTGGGTTCAATACCCAGTACTAAAAAAAATGTTGTATTAGGTAGAGTGAGCAGAAAGGAATTGTTGATAAATTACTAAGAGTTTGTTCTAATGGGAATTCTGTTCCCACTGAGGTAGTTTCCAAAGACAATGCCTCTTAGAAAAATTCTACAATTTTAAAATGGGAAGGCACATTATCAGTTTTCTAGTCTAACCCTCTCATCTGACAGAATAAAATAAAGCCCTAGAGTTTAAATGAAATATTGAAGGTCACATAATTTGTTGTCAAGACAACAGTATTCTTGTTTCAGAACTTCATTTTGTTTTGTTTATTTTTATTTTTATTTTTCCAGTACTGAGGATTGAACCCAGTAGTATTCTACCACTAAACTACATCCCTAGGCCTTTTTATTTTGAGACAGGGTCTTGATAAATTGCTGAGGCTGGCCTTGAATTTACAATCCTCATGTCTTGGCCTCCCAAGACCCTGGTGTTATATGTGTGTGTCGCCACACTTAGTATTAATTTTTTTTTAAGAGGTGGGGTTCTTGCTTTGTTGCTCAGGCTGGCCCTGAAATCTTGGGCTCAAGCAATCCTCTTGCCTCAGCCTCCAGAATAGCCAAGACTATGGGAGTCATGCACAACTTTGTCCCAGATCTAAAATGCAAATTTTCCATTTTAATTGTACATATAGTGTTTCAATTTTATTTCTTTTAAGAACAGCAATTGAATACAATATTATTACAAAAATTATTAATTTAATATTTCTCCTTTAGACGCCACAGATTGGGGGACCAATTCAACTCTCAGTGCCAAAATTAGTAAATGAGTTTATTCAACCCTAATTGGACAGGGAAATACATTGACAGTTCTCTTTTTCCCAAAAAACGGGACGTTTTATAAAACAAAAAACAAAAAAACAAAAAAAACACTCACTTTGGGGTAGGAGGCTTTTCCTAAATAAGTTAAGTATAGCTATTTTGTTTCAATAATTTATAATCAGACATACAGAATAAGATCTATCCATTTCACTTTTTAAATGAAAAGCTAGGGGCACAGATGGCATGAGATGGGGAAGAAATAATAAATCTTAAAAACTCAAATGACATATTTCTTCTGGCCAGAGAGAGAGACCAGGGAAACCACACAACCCCAGATTGTGCAATCTGTAAAAACACTGATAAGACAGACGACTTGAACTTGTTCTTGAACTTACAAGGGAACGCTTGTGTGTGGAACTGGAAGGAAAGAAGGTATTTCAGCTTCAAGAGCAGTAGTAGCATTTAGACCTAAGGAAAGGCTACCCAAATGGATTTTTGAGCAGTTCTCCACTTTAATGAGTCTACATTTCAACTTTCTGTATTCTCACCACGCTCAAACACATGCAGCCTCTGCCAGCCATGCCCCTGAATCCCTGATGTCCCAGTAAGTGAGTGCCTCTGCCTCTGCCTCACAAAGCCCCTTGTTTGCCAGAGGGTTAACCATGTCCGGAAGGCTCTGGAAGAAGTCTGCTGGGCAGCAGAACTGCCGTTGTTGTTGATAAGAGGCCTCTTGTTGGACTGTGACAGGAGCTGTGAGAAACCAGAAACAAAAAGGCTCAGATGGGAACCCAGCAAAGGTCTCATCTACTGGTCAGACCGGAAAAGGATTTGGAGTTCCTCCCTCCTCCCTGCCAAATTCCACAGTTGGGAAAAATGGACATCTCCCCCTAAAACCCACCCCAAGTAAATTTCATTTGTTATCTTTTCCTCAAGTAAGAATGAGTCGCCAATGAATTAATTAATACCATCACACCAGCATGGCTGTAAACCGCTCTGCTGGCATATAGAGTCGTTTTACCTTTAATTGCCTGGAGAAAATGAACAACTTGGCTGCGCACCTAACTTGAAGAGGAAATTAGGAAAGGATATTTCCTCCCTGCCATTCACGTCACTCGAGCCCATCCTATTTTTAATCCTGTGCATTGTGGGTTTTTATTTTTAATTTTAAAAATCACGTTTTAAATTAGGCCCTAAAGAAAGAAGCTTGTGTTTCTTATTCTTTTCAGAGCAGTTCAAGAAATGCTACATCCGTGCATCTGAGAAACAAATAGGAAAACAAGCTCTCTTTTCATTTCGTTTTTGAATCAATACCCGAAATAATGACCAGAAGCAAAAATCCACCGGTGCGTCAGCAAGCAGGATGCTCGGCCCTTCAGCTCCATTCTTCCCCTCTGAGCTGTTCTCCCGCAGGCTCTCAGCGGCAGTTCCCGGCCACTAGAGCAGATAGATAATGTAGGACAGAATGACCAAGCCTATGATGGCAAAGAACATCAGGATGAAAATATCCAGCATTGTGTAGTCCTAGGCCAAAAGGCCTCTGGATTCTGTAAAATGTGAGCTGCGAGCACCAGGGTTGCAGTCCGTGCAGAGAAATGGCTCCTCTTCCTCGTTCCTGTCCCCTCCCCCTCCTGGGAACCTGAGACTGAGATGCTGTGGTTCCATCAGCAGTTAACACCCCCCCACCCCACCCCCCACACCACAGTCAACCAATCACAAAGCCTGAGGATGGGTGACCAGGGAACTGCTAGAATTAAACCAGGCAGAACTGAAGAGGCTCAATTTCTTCCCAGGAACCTAGCCCCACTTTGTATGGAAATGTTTACTGCATTTAGATACACAGTATTTATATGGAGTCTACCTGCTGGGGAAGTGGGAGGGGGTAAGAACTCTCTCCAGATCCTCTTGGAATGGATTCTCCTGACTGCTTCTTCTTTTTCTCTCTCACATATCTCTGGGAAATTATCTCAGAAAAATGATGGCTAGCAGTGGGTGATCCATTGGCAAGTTCAGGTCACAATCTCGGTGGGATGTGGATAAAGGTCTCATGTGAGTCTCAGATGGAATCCCTAGGGATGGCGCTAGCATCTGAGTCCTATACTGTGGCAGATACTGCAGGAAAGGTGTAATTTCAACCTGGTGCAAGTCTTTTCTATACGATGCTCAGAGATGGCCAGGAGCTTCCCTAATGTCTCATAGTTTAGTAACAGCAGGGATGGAGACTCACAACTCCAAAGTCCACACTCTCTCCTGACAGCTCCGCTCCATTTGCAGTACATTTTGTTCAAAACACTCCATTTACTTCTGTACCATTGTCACTGCTTTGTTTTCTCTTCAAAGCTCAACACTGGTGTTATCCACAAAGAGGATACCGAAAAATTCTCAGGCCCATCCCTGCATCATAAGTACCTAGAAAGGCAAATTCAAGTGGTTTCTTCTGAGGGAAAAGGTGTAGTGCCTTATTATGTTTTTAAGACTCATTTGACTTTTGTTGCTTTGTGCCTTTTTGTAAGTCTCAGCTATTTCCTATTAAAATGTCCCTGAGATATCTCTGAGGCCTAGTCTCCAATTTTTCAAAGCATTTGAGGTTAAGATTGGTAACCTCTTCATATCACTAGGCCTCAGGAACTTAGGCCACTTCCAAAAGGGGGTCTAGAAACGCCTCCGAGCACAGAGCCTCAGTGAGGCTCTGGATGCCCTCTAAAGCCCGATGTCCTCCAAAGCCCAAGGCCTCCTCCATTCACTCTGAAAGTGAAACATCCAGGGGAGGAACCAGGGAAGGAGACCCTGCATTTCCGCAGAGGGATCCAGTCAACAAACCAGATTTCCCAACTCATTCCCTCCTACTGGGAACACAATATGTTCATTTAGAGGCTGTGGTTATCAGTATTGCCTTTTATCACCCAGTCCCACCTCAGGTACTTCCTGAACTGCTCTAGATGTCAAATTCAGGCCATCTCAGTCTTCTGATTACAAGCACTCCACCCAGGCTCCAGTGATACATGCCTGTAACCTTAGTGACTCAGGAGGCTGTGAGGAGGATCACAAAGCCAGCCTCAGCATGTTAGCAAGGCTGTTAGCAACTTTGTAGGACCCTGTCTCAAAACAAAAAATACAAAGGACTGGGGATGTGGCTCAGTGGTTAAGCACCCCTGGGTTCAATCCCAAGTACTAGAAACATTCAGCTTGAAGGAAGCCCTTTCCCTCTGCTACCCTGCCCCTCTTATGAAGCTACAGGATAAAACAAGAAACTTTCAGTGGCGTGGCACAGAACAGGAGCAGGAGCCCTGGAGACTGGTTCCCTTTCCTACCATGGTTCTTCTCCTCCCAGCCCCACTGAGTAAGAGGGAAGGCCTGAGGTCAGAGACCCTGGGCACCTGCAGCAAAACCTGGAGCATCAGCAATGCTTCCAGAGAGCTCACAGGGCAGGGGCACCACCGCTGGCTGTGTGAGACCAGGCATCGTATCAAGGTAGTTACTTCCTTTACAGGCTCTAAGGAAGATCAAAGGAGAGACATGCAAAGATCAAAGGAAAGATCACATTCCTAAGGCACTGAGAAGACAGCCTTGAGTTGCCAGGCCAACTTACCACCAGTTTTACCCCAAGCCTTGTCCCACCACGGGGCATCCCAGATCCTGTCGTTTTACTCCTCACACGTGCTGAGCTCCCACCACCTCCTCTGCAGCAGCACCAGAACTGCTCCTGAGCTCACTTTTAGTTCTGAGTATGTTAAGCACCTCCACGTGGGCCCCTGGACAGATCCCAGGGATGTAAAGATGAATTTGACCCATCACCTGCCCTGCGGGGCACTGGCTGGTGGGGAGGCAGTCACCACTACAGAAGCTGGACAGTATGAGGAAACCATGAGCTCTGGGAGTATCACCAAGTCACGCAGAGAGGGATGAGTGGCAAAGCCAGCAGCAGCCTGGGAAGAAGGAATGCTCCCCGCAGCAGGAAGCGGATGCCAAACCCTGGTGGGCAGCAAACCACCCCTTGGCTTCCAGAGAGTACTCTCCCTAAGGGCCAGCAGGGATCCCTGTAGGCACTGGGGCCAATGCCCCCAAGCTGACAGGCCACACATACACCAGAACCTGAGCCAAAGATGAAACCAAGTCCGCAGGTAAAAATTATATTTTTATTTGAGTCACCAGGAGAGTTTCACTTGTGGTTCAAGTCAAATGTTCAGAATCACAACAGGCCAGAAAGATCTGATCCCGAGCACAAGCCCACAAGGGAGGGGACCAAATAGACCCAAAAGACAACAACCCCATATAAAAAGATGAGTGGGTGGCTTCATACACACGTGCGTGCGCGCATGTGCGCGCGCGCGCGCGCACACACACACTCACACACACACACACACACACACACACAAAAAAACGAATGAAATGTTTGGACAGAGGCAAATTTCACAGGGTCACTTGTTTCTTTTTAAATACAGGTTTGTGGGTGGTATTTCATTGTTATTTTTTTTCCAGCTATTAAAAAAAGGTCCAAAAGTGCATGTGTGAAGGGGAAAAAGGCAGAAATGAAACGATAAAGGAGTTTTCCCTGGAGGGATGCGAAGGGGGGTGGGGGCCAGGAAGCAGTGTTGGGAGAATCCACACTTCCCATATGGGGCCTTCCGGCATGGTAGGATTGGTCCACAAAACACGTTCCCAGGTTATCTTCCTTCCTGGGTTAGATTGGCTACAAGACCTCTGTGAAGGTCAAAGGTCAGGGGCTCAGCCCAGCCCTTGGGGTTCTGTGCTCTTCTAAGAGTGGAAGGTTCTGGGAAGAAACACAGGCTCCAGCTACTCTGGGTCCCCTCAGCACCAGTGTGACAGTGCCTCCTCTCTGGGGGTGTGTGAGAAAGTGTCCCCTATTTTTAGGACTTCACATGGGAAGAACAGGAGCTGGCTTGCCTTGTTTTGGAAGTCCAGCTGAGTAAAACAGACTGCTGGCTCCTCTTGGGGGAGGTGGCACCCGCCTCCCAACCACAGTCCCTGCAACAGGATGTGTCCCTGACCTCTGGCCCCAGATCCACATTGTGCTTAGAGATCAAGAGGAAACAGAATGGATCGGCACCTCCCTGGAGGCTGCTCCCCCAATATTCTCCCTCTGTCTGGCCTGTCCCCCAAATTGTCCAATAGGATACTCCACCTGCCTTTACCTAAAGTGGGGCCAGAAAGGAAAGGAACTGCTCAGGCAGGGGCTCCTCCCAGCCGCTTCCTCAACCTCTGATCTGGAGTGAATATTCCCAAATCAACTGGGAGCCACTGACAGGCCGCTCATGCAGCCTGGATTGCTTAATAGTCCACCATCTTGGGGCCCCAGCCCTCACCCGCAGGGTGCACGTGTGCAATGGCACCAGGTGCCACCTGTGGGGCGGGGGTGTGAATCAGGGGTAGAGCACTTGCCTAGTATTCAAGAAGCCCTGGGCTCTATCCCAGCACTGCAGTGGGGAGGGGGTGCCAGCTGTAGGGCCTGGTCAGACTAAGGGCGAAGAAGAGGGAGAGGAGAACACAGAGAAGTGACAAGAAAACCCAGAGATGAATAAAGCCAGGCGAGGGGTAACCCAACCCCCAGCCCCGAGAAGGAACTTGGATGTAGCACCATCTTGCCCTTCCTCATCCCAGAGCCTATGCTTCGTTTTGGAGCCCCGGGACCCACTCTGTTGCTTCCAGTGGACATTATGCGAGGGGAGGGCTTGAGGGGAGAGCCACGGTGGGGCACCACAGTGTGGGTGACCAGAACCTTCTGGTGTCCTACTCAGCAGCCCCTGGCACATGGAGAGAACAGGCCCACACCAAGTCTTCCCCTTCCTCTCCCCAGCGAGCGACAGACGCAGCAGCAACCCCCAACTCCATGACCACCGACTCTGCTGCTCTGCACACTGAACAGGGGGCACGGGGGTCTCCTCACTCAGATGGGGGGAAAGCCAAAGAGAACACGAAGAGCTTCTCTCCACGAGGGTCCTTCCTGCTTACTGTGAGTTTAAGGAAAATATCAGGAGCAGAGAGCTCTGCATCCCTCCCTCCCTCACACACACACATAGGCACACACACACTCACCTTGCACACAAGCCCAGAGACACCAGCAGACATGCACCCTGGTCTTCTGTCATCCTCACACTTCCCTGTTACAGACACCTGCGCACACGCTTGCTCCTGCCACAGCAAGCCAAACTGTGGAGAGGCAGAGCTGGCCTGGCACAGCTCCAGGCCCACTTGGCACTGGGCAGGGGCGGGGAGGCCATGGGGGCCCAGACCTCTTGCCATGAGGAGGGAGGAGTGTGGCTGACCCAGACCCCAGGCGAGGTATCCATGTCCTCGGAGCACAGCTTCCAGTCTGGGAGGCAAAGGAGTCCCTGGAGCCCAGGGGTGGAAGTGGGGCAAAGGGGCTGTGGGAACGCCCTGCTCCCCTCCTTCCCCTGCTGCCCCTGAAGAAAGGCAAGAGCTTGACCCAAGCTGTGCTTCCTGGGGGCTCTTTGTCTGCTGCCCCACCTCTGTGGGGTCACAGTGCAGGGAGTACATGTGGGGTAGGACTTGGTCCCCCAGCAGGGCTCCGCGTTCCTTTTGCAGCCCCTGAGGAGGAAGAGGGGAGGGAGGGAAACCCCACGGTGAGCTGGCAGCCCCCACACTGAGAGGAGAGCCCCCACATGACAGCAGAGCCCTGTCCGCCCTGCCCAGGGATGTACACAGCCCTGCCTGGGGGTCCTGGGTGTCTGGGGCTTGCCCAGCACTGGAATGTCTGGGAGAGTGAGGAGCTGGCCAGGAGGGTCTAAGGGGCTGAAGGGAGGAGAGAAGCCGGGGCCACAGAAGTCTCCGTTCCAGCCCACCCACCCTGTGGGCCTTGCCCTCCCCCAGAGTAGCCCATGCCTGTTCCATCCAGAGAGAAACCAAGAAGTCAGTCCAGGGGAAAACCTGCCAGAGGAAGGAGCCCGCGAAAGTGGCAGAACAAGGCTTCGGGTGGCAAAAGAAGCTGGAGGAGGGGTGGGAATAAACAAGCTGTCGCAGATCGTAAAAAACAGAGACACTGAAGGGTGGACGGGTCACGCCCCAGGACGGATGTGATGTCATGGAATGCACTGAAGACGGGGTGGGGAGGGTGCCACGGGGCTCAGATGGCCTCCACATAGTTGGCCGGCAGCATCCCTGTGTCGCCGGTGCGCTCCACCGTCCCATACATCCAGCCGTCGTCGATCTGCTGCACGTTGACAATGGTGTCCCCGTCTTGAAAGGAAACCTCGTCCTCGTCGGCAGCACTATAGTCATACACCGCGCGGTACCGCTTCTGGGGGTGGGGGTGCACAGTCAGCCTGGGGGCCTGGAGCCAGCTGGCTCTCCTGGGCCCCCACTTTCTTTCTTTCTTTTTGCTGGGGTTAGAACCCAGGACCCTGCAGATGCTAGGCAAGTGCTCGACCCCCCAGCTTGCTTCTGACCCCTGCATTTCTTTCTAACTCTCCAGGACCCCGGAGCACACCCAGGAAAGCAGTGAACCAAGAGATGGAGGACCAGGGCTGTGAGCTGCCACCATTTTTCTTGTGTCCCTTCTGAGAGTTTCCACCCTTTTACAATGTATTTGGCATTGACTAAGGGCCAGACACAGGGCACCCACCCCACTGCCCCTACCAAGCATGAAGTAAGGTCTCACAGGCAAGATGTCAAGGTTATGTTTAAAAATGTGACAATAAATTAAGAACTGAATAAAATAAAATAAAAATGTGACAATTGCTGTTCACTAGTATTTGAATTATTATAAATGTTTCTTTTTGATGTCATGACTAGCCTGATTTCACTTAAAAGTTGGGGACAAAGACCTTCCTTGAGAGAAAAATCTTGAGCGGACATGAGATGTCTATCAGGCTCCATTTTCCAAACCTCAACCAAAATCTGTGCAAACCCAGCCAGGCATGGTGGCACACGCCTGTAATCCCAGAGGCTCAGGAGGCTGAGGCAGAAGGATCGTGAGTTCAAAGCCAGCCTTAGCAACAATGAGGTGCTAAGCAACATGGTGAGACCCTGTGTCTTAAATAGAGTACAAGACAGGGATGGGGATGTAGCTCGGTGATTGAGTGCCTCTGAGTCCAATACCAGTACAAAAAAAAATCTGTGTAAACCCCAGCTCAGGGAAACATCCAGTAGATGCATATGACATCTGTTGGCAGAGCCCTTAGAGGCAGGGATTAGCTGAATCAGAAGGACATGAAGGGGTTATCCCCATGGAAAGCAGGGCCCAGATCTGGAAGGTCCCAAGCAGAAAGGTGCTTTGTGTGCACCCAGGGATCCAGAGCAGAGAAGTGGCAGGCAAGGAGCAGCGACTCGCCTGATACACCAGGCCCCAATCCCATTCAGACCTGGCCTGGTCCACCACACTTCCTCTCAGTGGAGCTGAGACCCCTGAGCCCCACACAGGGACAGAGGTCAGGAGAACCTAGGGACTGTGTCCAGGAGGCCTTCCCAGAGGCTCCAGTCCTTCTGGGGTCTGTCCCATTATCTAGAGTTACTCACCCCACCCCCGCCTGGGGCGCTCCGCTGTATGGAGACCGGGGCTGCAGGTTCCTTGTAGCCACCATAGGATGGGGTGGCCTGCTGCTGCTGGGGCTGCTGGTAGACTGGAAAGTGGGAGAAGAGAGGGCTCAGAAAGTGATCTCCAAAGCCTGCCCCTCCCGGATCCCCCTCCATGAGGCCAATGTCACGAATTTCCACCCCACCCCCAGCCCTCGCAGCTCTGCCTGTGTGCAGGGACACACAGTCCCTGGTGTCAGGGATTCCCCAGCAGGGGCTGTGTGTCCTCTCATGCTGGGGGCTGCGCTCCTGATGCCCCAGCCCAGCTTATGCCTGACCCCAGCGCCCGTGCCCTTGGTGGGGTTGGTGCCTGCGGGTGTGCATATGGCCCTTCTTCAGCCCCCTACTTGCTCTCTCAGGCCTGGTCTCGGGTCCTGTACCCCACAGGGCCACACCCACCAGGGGCGCTGGTCGGGACATGGTGAGGCTGCTGCTGCTGCTCCTGGGGCCGCCGGTAGCTATCCTGGGTGTCCCGGCGCTCTGGTTCCACACCCTCGCCCCCACTGGGGCCCATGCGGCTCTTCTCAAACTCCTCATGGTATTTTATCTGCAGGGGCAGAGGATCAGGTGAGCGCTCCCACAGCAAACCCACCAGTCTCCTTCGGTGCCACACAAGACCCTGGGACGGAGAAGGGAGCCTAGGAGTTCAAGGTCAGCCTGGGCAAGACAGTAAAACCTCATCTCAACAAAAATCCTGGGGTGGGAGACTCCCTGTAGGCTCCAGGCAGGCAGAGCACTACTACCTGTGTGCATTTGGACACACACAGGTAGTAGTGTGGGACATCAGTGTCTAGCTCAGGAGCTGGAGGATGCAAGGAGATGACAGCTATAAAAAGGCCGTGGCATGACAGCATCAGATGAATGTGAACTGTTATTTGTAAATATGTGCCTGTGGCAGGGACTGGGGCTTCCCTGCTTCATCCTGGTTGACAACAGCAGCAACTCCCTTTTATTGAGCTCTTATTATGTTCCAGGCACCGTGCTAGGTGGTTTATGTCACAGGCTCCCATTTTCTCTGATCAGCACCCTCCTGGGAGTTTGTTGATCCCTTCTTGCCAAAAGACTTCAACTGCATACTGCTGTTGTTGACCTGTATCTTTATTTTACTTATTTATTTATTTACTAGTAGTAGGGTCAAACCCAGGGTCTCACACACCCTAAGTGCTCAACCATGATCCCCAATCAGCTTACACATGTGTGTGTGTGTGTGTGTATACATTTTTTTTTTTTTTTTTTTTGATGGTGCTGGGATTAGAACCCAGGGCCTTGTGCATGCGAGGCAAGCACTTTACCAACTGAGCTATACATCCTCTTGAACTAGGTGCATTTTATCAATCACACAGAAATATCACTTTACAAATACCCAAAGTGCAGTATAAAACGTACCCCCAAAATACGAAAGAGCCCTAGGGTTGTGGCTCAGCGGTAGAGCACTTGCCTAGCATGTGTGAGGCACTGGGCTCGATCCTCAGCACCACATAAAAATAAAACGAATAGGGCTGGGGATATAGCTCAGTTGGTAGAGTGTCTTGCAAGCACAAGGCCCTGGGTTCGATCCCCAGTACCGCAAAAATAAATAAATAAATAAAACGAATAAGATAAAGGTCTATCAACATCCACAAAAAAAAAGGCAACCAAAGCACAAAATGTAGCAGCAGACCCAGGAGCACTCAGCCCCTCACAAGACACCTACACCCCACCTTAAGACCCCAGAGGGGCCTACCCTTCAGCCTTCCAAGGGGAGAAGATGACTCTCAGCAGGGAGGTGCTGAGACCCAGACCTTGCGTGCTCCAGGGGCTGGGCTGGCCTCAGAGTGGGGAGAAAGTGGGACAGAGAGGACAGGCTGAACGACTCACCGGCTCTCCCCAGGGGAACTCAGAAAGCAGGGAAAGCAGGACACACGGACAGCCAGGGACAGGCATTAAGCCCTATGCTGGCAGTCCTGGGCCGAGTTCCCTGCAGACCTTGGGCACCTGCCTGGAGGTCGGGTCTCACTTCCTGCTCACCAGGACCCTGAGATGCCTTTTCTTGTTTCTGGAAAATGGTGGGAATGGGGGAACAGGGGGAGGAGCAGGGCAAAGCCTGTTTCCCAAAGTAGAAGGGAGGGACCCGAGGTCCTGGGCCCTGATAGCCCTGTCCAGGTCTGACCCATGCTGCCCCTCTGGCCAGCCTCTCCCCGGGCTTTCTCTGCTGGCTTCTCTCACCTGGGCCGTTAGCTGTGTACAGAGGGCAAGAGTTGACACTTGGCTGGGCAGACCTGAGCTAGGGCCAACTGGAAACACCTGCGCCACTTCTATCGGCTAAATAATGTTATTTACTGCCGCCTGCACCAGGAAGACGAGTGGCAGGGATCTGGTCTGGAAGCAGAAAGCAGCTCATTTCGGGATCTGAGTCAGAACCAGTCCTTCCTTTCCCAGTCCCCTCCCTTCATGGCAAAGGAGGGACCCACACTCAAATTGCAAAACAGGTTGAGCCCCACCCCACCAATGCAGGTGCCGCCTGCTCCTATCCATACCAACACCCTTCAGCCTGGAAGCTCTTCACAGAGATCACAAAAGCTCTGTGACCATCACCTTCCCTGACCCCGACAATAATCACCTTAAAAAATAAGTTGGGGGGCTGGGGTTTGGCTCAGTGGTAGAGCACTTGCCTAGCATGTGTGAGTCCCTGGGTTCAACTCTCAGCACTGCATATAAATAAATGAATAAAATAAAGGTCTATCAACATCTAAAAAAATTTTTAAAAAAAGTTGAACACAGAAACTTGAGTTTCCATTTTACAGAAGAGGAAAATGAGGCGCAGAGAAAAATGACTTTCAAGTAGAGCTTCCACTGCTCCAGGACACAGGAGATGTCAGCAGACAAAGTCCCAGGCAGTCCAGGCAGACAGTCCCTCCCCAAGGAGAACAGGCACGGAGCAGGGCGGTCTCACACTGCCCGTCCCTGCTCACGTCTACTGTCCAGGAACAAACAGGAAGATCACCCCTTTCAGCAGGGCATGACCCCAGCAACTTGGGAGTTCAAGGGCAACCTGGGCAATTTAGCAAGATCCTGTTTCAAAATAAAAATGGCTGAGGATGTAGTTCAGTGTTTCAGCACCCTGGGTTCATCCCCAAAACCAAAAGAAAAGAAAAAGAGAACACCCCTTCCATTCTCAAAAGGGGTGCTAATCATAGGGTCATCCTAACTTGGACGGGACCCTTGTCATGCAGATCAGGAGAGACACACTGAGGGAATAAAGGGCTGAAAGTCAGGCTTTCAAAGCAAAGAGGTACTTGGCTTCCTCGTCTCCCTCCACAGCAAACTAGGAAACTGTCCTGAGGAAACTGTCCTGTGTTGCTGCTTTGCTGGCCCACCTGACAGCTTGTTAAGCAAATGCGTGACAGAGGAGGGGTCAGCGCACCCCAAAAGGCAAAGACACTCTCCAGAGTCCAGGGGGCTGGCTGATCCCTGCTCCCAGCTCAGCAAATTTCTGATATTCTTAGAGCCCTGGCGAGGGTCACCAGAGCCCAGGTACACCAGCAGAGTCCTGGCATGTGAGCTGTCCTGGGCCTCCCTGAAGGAGGCCATGGTCCAACTGGGCAGGGAGGCCCAAGTACATGTGATGCTGGCCGGGACTTCAGGGTGACTAGGTAGGGTCCCCTTCTAAGCCCTGCCAGCTGATGTTCCATTTTCTGAAGCCCCTGCTTCCTTATTGTGGTGGAAAGAACAAGAGCGTGACTCCCCACGCGTACCTCCCCACATGATGGTTCACCATGGTTGAGGAGGGAACAGAGGCTCCGAGTGGAATAACCAACTCACTGGCCAAGGTCTCTCCTTAAAAATAACAACCCCTCCCACCCATGGAGATCCTATTTTGTGCCTTTATATGCACTACTTCCCTGCTTTCCTCAGTCAGACCAAAAAGAACAGATCATTATCACTCCCATTGTACAGATGGGGAAACCGAGGCTGAAAGTGGGTAAGTAGTGGGTGAAGTCAGAATCTAGCTCTAACATCAGAGTCTTAGTTCTGAAGCACCACCCTATTAGGGACACAATATATTTTAGTTGTCAATGGATCTTTTTTTTTTTTAATGTGGTGCTGAGTTTTGAACCCAGGGCTTCACTCATGCGAAGCAAGTGCTCTAACACTGAACCACAACTCCAACCCCAACACAACAGTGTATTTTTAAAACACATAAACCTAGGGCTGGGGATATAGCTCAGTTGGTAGAGTGCTTGCCTCGCAAGCATAAGGCCCTGGGTTTGATCCCCAGCACCGCAAAAAAAAAAAAAAAAAAAAAGTCTGGACTCAATTTCATCAGTAATCAGAAAAATGCATGTTCAAAAACAGCAAAATACCACTCACTACACATGATCAGAATGGCTAAAATGAACAAGTCTGAGGATATGGGACAATGGAAACTCAACACTGCTGGGGAAAGGGTAACTCAGCACAACCACCTGGAAAATAGTTCGGCATCACATGCAAAGCTGAAGGAACATACACTCCGAGACCCAGCAATCTCACTCCACAGAAGCACCAGAAGATAGCAGGATGTCCATTGGACTTAGAAATAATTCAGTGTCGCGGCTGGGGAGATAGCTCTGTTGGTAGTGTGTTGGCCTTGAAAGCACAAGGCCCTGGGTTCAATCCCCAGCACCACAAAAAAGAAAAGAAATAATCAACAACGGAATCAATAAAATGCAGTATAATCACACAATAGAATGCTATACAGCAACAAAAAGAGATGAACTAGGACTACATGCAAACATACAGATGAGTCTTCAAACCCAGTGTTGTGCAAAAGAACACACACACATACACACGAATAACATACTGTATGTTCAAAATTAGGAAAAGCCAAATAACACAATTTGTGCACATATATGCACACAACTCTAGTTATATATTAAAAACTATAAAGAAAAAGAAAGTATATTAAAATCAAATTAGAAGATTATCCAACAAGCCTGCCTCTGGACATTTGACTCAGAATACAACTTTACTCTGAAGACTGACACTGACTTATTGAACAGAAAATGCTAAGTATTTTTGGCTATCAGAAATGCAGAGAATTTCTGCCTGTAGCCAAAATAACTTCAAAGTGTATGGTTTTTATCATTCTATAGGACATTAACCAGTATGTGGTTAATGACACACTCTCCAGTCCTTTGCCATCTGCCTCTGTATTGTCCACTCAGAATCTCCAGCTAGTTATAAATATACAACAGGTGCTTGCTACACTCTGGTTCTTAACATTCCAAAATAATCTGGGCAGGGGCCTGGAAATGTAACGTTCTATTTCTTGATTTGCATCACGAGAAAGCAGGTGTTTGGGGACTGGAGTTCTAGCTCAGTGGCAGGATGCTTGCCTAGCACACGTGAGGCCCTGGGTTCAACCCTCAGTACCAAAAAAAGCAAGTATTGACTGTGTCTGTTATATTTCAAAAAAAGAGAAACTGAAAGACACAAAATTGTATACAGAGAATCAGTACAGAAGTAAGCATGTAAGTGAATAAAAGCAGAGGTTTCCATAAAGGGGCTCCAGCAGCAGAACTTTCCAGGGCTTTGGGTGCAGTAAGGCCATGGAGCTCAGGACCAAAGGCCATGCCAGCGCTCAGCCTTCATTGCACAACACTGGGCCAGCCCTCTTGACCCTCCAGAGTCCTTTAATGATGATGGAATTACCACAGCACCTCCCCTCCTAATATCCCAATCGAGCTCAGGTTATATAGCTCAGGGGTAGCGCTCTCGCTCAGCATGCACAAGGCCCTGGGTTCCATCCCAGCACCACTCAAAGAACAAAACAAAACAAAAAAACAAATAACTTGTACCTTCTTAGCACTAGAGAAGAGCCAATTTCAGCCAAATTCTGCTATTTGCCTTCTTAAGTGTAAAAAAGCAGACAGGTCTGCCTTTAAAATAATATTATTATTATCAACGTGTCATAGGCCAAACACTTGACATCTTCCTTGCTGTTCCCACCAACCTGCCCAGTGGTGGAAAGACAAAAGAGAGGATTCCAATCTTCGGGATCTCCTTCCTCCTCAGCACCTTGTCTGTGGTTCTAAGGGCAGAATGCACAAGGCCAAAGAAACAAATCCCCAGACCAGACACTTGTTTCTAAAATGCTCTGGCTTGAGGCTGGGGTGTAGCTCAGTGGCGGAGCCCTTGCCTAGCATGAGCAAGAAGCCTGGGTTCCATCCCCAGCACTGAAAAAATCAAAACAGAACAAACAAAACCTCACGCTGGTAAAACTCTTAGTCTGCAGTGCGTCACTCTAGTAAGACAAATCTTCATCTCTCTGCAAGATGGCCTGATCTCCAGACACAATGAGAAGTCCATTTGGAGCTAATCTGGGAAGGGACAGGTCACATACAGGAACACTATTTTGGAAACAAAAGGTGTGGCCCTCAACGCCATCTTTCCCAAAATGCCTCTGGAGGTTGGCACAACTCAGCAGTGGTTCTGGGTGTGGTTTAAAGTTCCCTTGAGGTTTCAGGCTGTAGTCAGTTCTGGTACCCTCTGATTTAGGAGTCAGTGAAGCTTTTTGGTCATTTTAAGTGACAGCTCTCAATTTCAGCAGGCCACTAGCAGTACCACATACCTGTTATCCCAGCAACTCAGCAGGAGGATCACAAGTTCAAAGCCAGCCTGAGCAACTCAGTGAGACCCTGACTCAAAACAAAAAATACACAAAGGGCTGGGGATGTGGCTTAGTGGTAAAGCAATCAATCAATCCCCAGTTCCAAAACATAAAAATGAAACTTCAGAGGGTACCACTATAAGCCAGGGAAATGTGTTTAAATGCTGATTCCGGGGCCCTGCTCCAGAGATGAGGCAGCTGGGGGAAGAGGCCAAGCGTCTGCATTTTCACTAAATGCCCTAATGCTGCTGAGATTCTGATAGTTGAGACACACATCTCACAGACAGTCTTTAACTGCATTCATTAAAACCAAGAATCTTAACAGCCTTGTGGTCACACCTCAGATTCCAGCTAAAGCTGTAAACAGGGCCACCAGGTCAGGTCACCTCCCCCACCTCAGAGCAGAGGACCATCAGCTAATTGCAGCCCTGTGGTTGCTGATAAGATGGTTATCTCCTAGTGTGGATGTCGTGGCCACAGTGAGTTTTTGTTACTAGGACACCTCAGACATTAACACCTGCAGTAATGGGGGCAGAGGAGCAGGTGGAAAGGCTGGGCATGGAATATTCTGGAAGCCTTCCAGAAAGGGTGGCAGGGATAACTGGGCCTGCCTGTCTCCCCTTCTCCAAAAAGCACAGGGTGAAGCAATGAATGAATTGTGCTGTGAGGTTGGGATTGCAGACTGGGAACAAGCATCAAAGATAAAAGACAGGTCTGGGGAAGCAGTTCAGTAGCAGAGTGCTTGTCTAGAATACAGAGGCCCTAGCGTGATCCCCAGAACCACCAAAGATTAAAAACAAAACAAAACAAAACAAACAAACAAACAAGGGCCTTCACAATGAAAAGCCACAAGAGTCCAGCTCTGAGAGCCATCCAGGTTTCCCCATTAGCCAAGGCAATCCACCTTCTCCACTTCTCACACTGAGGGCTCTGAGCTCTAACACACAGACCCTTGTGACCCTTTGGGGGATCTGGGCCAGAAGGGACACTCCAGAGTGTGATGCCAGGGCTAGCACGGAAAGGGGTACGTAACAGTTTGGATCTGGAAAGTCCCCAAAAGGCTCACCTGTTCCCAGCATGGCAATGTTTAGAAGAGAGGGCCCTGGAAAGTGCCTGGATCATGAATGCTCTACCACATGGATGGAGAGATGGGGCCTAATTGAAGGGAGCAGGTCTTTGGGGGCATGCCCTTGGGGACTGCAACTTATTCTGGCCCTTTTCTTCCCCTCTCTCTGCTTCACCAGGAGACAAGCAGTTCTGCGTCACCACACGCTCCCCGCCATGAGGTTCTGGCCCACCACAAGCCCACAGCAAGGGGGCCAGGCATCTCATCTGAAACCCGGAGTCAAAATAAATTCTTCTTTCTTCAAGTTGATTTTCTCAGGTATTTTGTCATAGTATCAAAGCTGACTTTAATACAGGGCAACTGTGGGAGCAAAGAGGGACTAGGCCCTCTAAGCCATGCTCTCCTTTGAAAAAGGAAAAGACCCCATTTCTTCAAAGACACCAACTTCAAACTGCAGGCCAAAGACTTTGTTGAGAGACCCATTTAATAAGTCTGTACCAAGCACCTTTGCAAAATAAAGGAACAGAAAATATCTGAAGGAGTCCTCCAAATAGTAAAATACTCATTCATGGAAGTTTTTTTCTTCTTCTCTTTTGTTTTTTCCCTTTGCCGTACTGGGGATTGAACACAGGGTGCTCCATCACTGAGTTATGTCTCCAACCTTTTTATTTTGAGACAGGGTCTTGCTAAGTTGCTCAGGCTGACCCCAAACTTGTGATCCTTATGCAGTCATGACATTAGGAGCTATGAAGTCTCTTCTGTGTTGCAATGCTGGGGATCTAAACCACCCTAACAATACCCCCAGCCCTTGTTCATGGAAGTTTTGATTATGTTTCCTCGATAAATAAATGCATGCCTGGTTAGTGGATCCAGATGTAATATGTTTCTCATCAGATGTGGAACTCAAGAGTTTGAAAGCCACTGTCTTGGGTGTGGCTGGCTCTAATGGCTGCCCTGTACTTTGGAAATCCACTTGACCCACCACTGTAGGCCACTTTAAGTACTGCCCAGTCAACTCTGAGAAGGAGTGCCCTGCTAAGGAGGGATGTGAAGGGCTGTGGAGCCCAGAGAGTAGGTGGTAGGTAGGCCATCTGAAACTGGGGCCCTGCCCCAGTCCCTCAGCCCACAGCGACATAGGCAACTCATCCACCCTGCCTGTTACAGACCCAGTCCTTCATTTACAGAACCTCAGAGGCCCAGCTGGCTGGGCACATCCTGCAGGTCGGTGAGCAGCCTGTGCACAGGCTTCTGCCCATGTTCTGTAGCTGTGGTTCACAGCAACACCAGATTTTCCACGAGCCCAAAATAAGACCCCACAAGCCCAGAGCCACACAGGCTGCTGGTCTTTGGCTCTGCCAGGAAGGAAACCGAGGCTTATTCTCTGGCGCCAGGTGCTAGAAGGGCACATGACATGGGGACCACAGATCCACCGCCGGCTCTCCATACCCACCCACGCTGCAGCCAGGCGTCAATGACCAGCCCAAACCCAGGAGGGCCCAGACTGGGGGTGCGGGGCCAGTGGGCGAAGCTGGCTGGGGTTTTTACACAGGAAGGAAGAACAAGCCGAGGTGGGAGGAGGCGAGGGAGGGCGGAAATGACCGCAATGTCAGCACCCAGAGGCAGACAGGAGGAGGCCAGGCCTCCCCGCCCCCAGCCCCCACTTTTGACCTTTATGCTAAGACGAAGCATCAGGTCTGCACCCTGACACCCACTGTACCCAGAAAAAACAGCTCGGGGTGGGAGATGACTTGGCACATCATCCCCCACCAGTGCTCTCACAAAAGGGCAGCCCTCCACGAAGGAAATGCAAGTGTGGCAACAGGGGGACTCAGGGTGCACAGAAAAAAGGCACCCGGGGAACCCCGAGCCTGCCCTGCCCTCACCTCCGGCAGCCACCAGCCAGATGTGCCAGAAAGGGGCCGGGCAGGGAGCTGGGCCCGTTCACGGCAGCTGGGTTGGCAGGAAGGGGATGGGGAAGGGCAGGAGGGCTGGGGGCGAGCTCACGTTGCTGATCTGGTCCTGGGTCTTCTTGATTCTCTGGAGTTCGGGTGTGTCTGCCACCACACTGAAGCCTTTGCCCTTGTTCTTCTCAAACTCCTCCTTGTAGCGCACCTGGGGAGCCAAGAGATAAAGAGGGACTAGGGTCAGACGGGGGGGGGGGGGGGGGGGGGGGGGGGGAGGAGCAGAGAGGGCCCAGCTTGAAGCCCCTGTGAAACAGCAGGAGATGGAGACTAGGCCAAGAGAAAGATCCCAGCCAGAAGGCACTGATGCTAAGCAGAAGCCTCGGCCAGAAAGTGATAATAACCCACTAACATTTGTCCAGCACATTCTGAGATGGGCACAGTGCCAAGTAGCTTACATAAACTCTCTTGTTTAAGTCCTAACCCCATATAGGCTATCAGTCCCGTTTTATTTATTTATTTATTTATTTTTGGTACCAGAGACTGAACTCAGGGGCACTCAACCACTAAGCCACATCCCCAGCCCTATTTTTTAAAAAAATACTTTAGCTGTAGATAGACACAATATCTTTATTTTATTTATTATTTTATGTGGTGCTGAGAATCGAAGCCAGTGCCTCGAACATGCTAGGCGAGGGCTCTACCATTGAGCCACAACCCCAGTCCCCCAGCCCTATTTTGTATTTTATTAGAGACAGGGTCTCATTGAGGCTGGCTCTGAACTTGCGATTCTCCTTCCTCAGCCTCCCAAGCCGCTGGGATGCTAGGTGTGTGCCACCATGCCCGGCTATTCCCCCTATTTTACAGGTAAGGAAATCAAGCCATCCAAAGGCACTACCCTGGGGCTGGGATTGTGGCTCAGTTACAGCACTTGCCTGGATTGTGTGAGGCACTGGGTTCGATTCTCAGCATCACATACAAACAAACAAACAAAGTCAAGGTCCACTAACAACTTAAAAAAAAAAAAAAAAAAAAAAAGCACTCCCCTGCCTGAGGTCATGCAGCTTAGCAGCAAAGATCCACAGTCACCAGGCTACAAGCTGTCACCTGCCTGCCTTCTGGTCCTCAGTAGCAGCCCCTCCTACCTGAGGCTACAGAAAGGTTTTTTGTTTTGTTTCATGTTTTGGTACTGGGATTGAACTCGGGGCTACTTCCCTACTGAGCCACATCCCCAGCCCTTTTTATTTTTTAATTTTGAGACAGGATCTCGCTAAGTTGTTTGGGGCCTCGCTGAATTGCTAAGGTTGCCTTGAACTTGCAATTCTCCTGCTTCAGCCTCCTGAGTCATTGGGATGACAGGTGTGTGCCACCACGCCCAGCAGAAGAAGGTTCTTGCCAGCGCTCCTGGGACTGCCCACCTTCACCCGAGCCAGGACGGAGTCCTACCCCCCAAGAGCCAGGGGTAGTGTTCAAGTGAGCAGATGAGTGAGCGCTGTGCTGAAGTTCAAAGCTGGTGCCCAGAAGGGAGGGTGGTGAGACCCCCCCAGAAGGGAGGCTTGATCAATTAACCTTTTTTTTGGGGGGTGGGGTACCACGGATTGAACCCAGGAACACTGAACCACTGAACCACATCCCCAGTACTTTTTATTTTTATTGTTTTTATTCTGAGACAGGGTCCCACTAAGTTGCGTAAGGCCTCACTAAATTGCTGAGGCTGGCCTCAAACTTGTGATCCTTCTGCCTTGGCCTCCCAAGTCGTCAGGATTACAGGCCATGTGCCACCAGGCCCAGCTTGATCAATGAGACTGACAAGCTCTGACAGCCTCCTGGAGTCTGCCACACTGGTTTCTGAGGCCACTGCCACAGGAGGGGAGAAAACTGGTATGGGACAGTCAGCACTTTAGAACAGAGTTCAGAACAGCTTCTGAGCACTGGGGAAGAATCCCACCACCCTCTATTGCCTTCTTCTTGTGAGAATTCTATGGAATAGTCAAGTACTACCGGAACTCAAGTCAGACATCACAAAGGACTTCAAAGCTAGGTGTGGTGGTGTGTGCCTCTAGTCCCAGCTACTTAGGAGGCTAAGGCAGGAGGATCACCTGAGCCCAGGAGATCAAGACCTGCCTGGGTTGTTACCCTGTCTCAAAAAAAAAAAAAAAAAAAAAAAAGGAAGAAAAAGAAAAGAAAGCAAGCAGTACTTCCCTGAGACTAAAGAAATCGAAATATGAGGAACAGTTTGTCCTCCCTGGGGCTTTGAAGAGCAAAATTGAGGCTGGGAAATACTTGTGGGACAGGGAATGTTCTCCTCAACTTCCACAGACTCCCTGTCCACCTCAGCAGCCATCTGTTCCAGACCCCGCCAGCTGCCTGGATTCCCTCCATGGGGGCTGCACTGTCCTGAGACAGGTCAGCTCAGGACATGAGGCCTAGGACTTTGGAAGATTCCAGGATGACAAGCCCAAGCAGCTCCCAGGCTTGGAGTCACTGCCACAGCAGTAAGCTGCTGCATGTTGGCCCTCTTAGGACAAGTGACCGCTCCCCACCCATCCTCTACGTACCCCAAGAGCCAGAGGTCATTGTTTGGGGTTCATGTTCCTCTGGTTCTGATGCAGGTCAAAATGAAAGGCCTAGCCAGGCACAGTAGTAGCGCAGTGGCTTCACCCGGGAGGCTGAGGCAAGAGGACTGCAAGTTCAAGGCCAGCCTCAGCAATGTAGTGAGGCCCTAAGCAATCTAGTGAGTCCCTGTCTCTAAATAAAATATAACAAAAGGGCTGGCTGATGACTAAACACCCCTGGGTTTAATTCCCAGCACCAAGAAAAAAGAAGAAAGGCCTAGGGGTGTAACTCGGCTCCCATCAGACCAGAACTTTATTGCAAGAGGCTATGGGCCCACCCACCCCAGAACCTAACATCAACTCTTCTGGAAAAACCTGGGTCTGTGCAGTGGGGCACCCTTTAGGTAGGGAGACGTCAGAAAAGGGAAGATACTTGAAGACAGAAAAATAGAGATCTAGATGCAGAAGCCCTGAATCTCAGGCCTCTGACCTCAGTCCCCTCATGTGTAAGAAAGAGCCATCAGGGAAGGGTTAAAATACAGGATAGGCCTTCCTGTCACTAAATGTGGACACAGAGCCAGAGTGAGCTGGTATTGACAGGCTCAGTCTTCCTTTTGCTGAGTGATCTTGGGACTACGACTTAACCTCTCAAGCCTCAGTTTCCACATCTGTAAAGTGGTGCCCATCATCCCAGTCATTTGGGTCAACAGCGCATACAGTGGATCCACCGTAGAGCGGTGCAGCGCGCATAGTGAGGACAACTGTGGAAGTGCTTTATCAACGCCAGTCCTTCCTCTGTTTCCTGGCTTTGCAAGGTCAGGACCCTAATCCAGGGAAATAATCACCATGGTGATACTGCAATGACATCAGCTGGTTCCCAGGCTCAGGAAAGGCTCCCTCCTTATTGGGGAAGGATAATTCATTTCACTCCTAACACAGGAGGTCAGAGGGTGTGGGGGCTGAGAAAGGGCGGCCCAGGCTCAGCACCACTTGCTGTGGATTCCTACACAAGCTAATCCTTTCTCTAGGCTTCCTGGCTGCTGGTCTCTAAAAGCCTCCCACGCTGAAGTCTGCGACCATTTGTAAGCACATTTAAGCCCCAACTAGAGAATCCATGTGGGAAAGATTCTCTGGGCCTTTGGGTGCTGGAAGGAGTAGCAGAGGTGGGGCCAAGAGTGTGAGGAGGCCCAGGCTCTCTCCTGGCCCATGCAGAAAGCTTGCCTTGGGTCTGGAATGGCTCAGCAGGTTGTTAAGAGGTCCTGGTGAGCAGGAAACGGACCTACCCAAGGTCTTTGAACCCAGCTGTCACAAGGTCAGAGTGCAACTCGGCACTTTGGCTGGCTGACTCCATCCCTGGTTGATGACTGCACCTCCCAACCTAGAAACTCCCTCCGAAGGGCTGGGACTGATGCCAGAGGCTCCTGATGCCCACACACCACCATCTATGGAATTCTAACTTCTGGATCTACCTTAAGATCACTCATCCCAGCAAACAGTAGGTGCAAATCAGTGTTTGCCGAATGAATGATGAATGAATTGAATATAGACGCTTCATCTCTAAACAGACAAGCAACATCATTTGGCAAAAATAACAACAACAACAAAAAAAACCCAAAACCACACTGCTTTGATGATCCAAAATAAGATAGTGACTTTAAAAAAAAAATGTATTGAACAAAGTGCACAGCTGGGGATATAGCTCAGCTGGCAGATTGCTTGCCTGTCGAACAAAAGGCCCTGGGTTCAATCCCCAGCACCGCAAAAAAAAAAAAAAGAAAAAAGAAAAAAAAATGCATTTATTATATGTCTATTTATGTTCAGGGACCTTCCTCTTCTAACGAAAAATTAGAAAATTAGATAAGAGCAAGAAATAAATAAAAAAATAAAATAGAATCCTAATTTTTAATTTTTAAGGTACAGATGGGAAGGAGCAGAAGCAAGAAAGGTCTGGACGCAGCGGTCCCAGGGTTAAATGCCTACATTTGCTAAAATTCTCACAGCTGCCTTTGGAGAGCGGTAATCCCCAATTTACACAAGAAGGCACTGGGGCACAGAGTGGTAACTAGTCCAGGGACACAACAGCAGTGTGTGGAGGTGACTGAGGACTCCATCTCAGGCCAGGAAGTTCAGGTAAGAGCCCAGGTGTGCTGCCTGCGGCACTGGTCACAGGATCCAGAGTGGGAATCCCGCCCCCAGGTACAGCATGGGGCTCTCACTCCGCATTTCACTCCCCTTGGTGGCATTCCCCACAGCACCATGAAGGTGACAATGAGTGAAGAAACCCTCTCTCCTCACGCTTCTCAGGTCACTCAGCTGCCTCCCGCCCAGCCCCACCCCAAGGCTGCTGCCTTCACTCAGCCTGGGGTGGCGGCGGCAGCAGATAAGGGCCCACTGCCAGCTCCAAGGGACCATTCAGAGGGTCACTTCTGGACAAGTCTGTGGTTACCACCACCGCAGAGGAGGCTATAGGTGTCCCAGACACCCAAAGTGCCACTTTGAGGACCAATATAGAGACAGAAAAACAAGCTGAAATAGCATGGCAGCTTCCCAGAGACAAGGCTGAGACACAGGAAGGCAGGTCCAGAAAGGGACCCTGGAAAGAAACTGGCTGACACCCTGATGGGGTGGGGCAGAGCAAGCAGAGGAGGCTCCCACTTCCCTTCCTGCCAGCCACCCGCTAGCCAGCCCTGCCCCCACGGAGGCCGCAGGAACCAGAACCTGCCACCACCCCCAGCCCAGCTGGCTCAGCCCTCCCAAGCCTCAGAGCGGCAAGCCCAGGCCCCAGCTTCTAGAAAATAGGGGAGAAAAAAACCTTTAGATCACACAGCTCATGGGTATTGGGAGGGGGACAAGGTCCCTACCTCTCGTCCTGCCTACCCTCCCCCATAAGACCCCAACAAGCCCTCGGTGCAAAACCCCAAGTGCCCTGCCTCACACCTTGGGCAGAAATGGAAGGGGTGGGCGAGGCTCTGCTCAAGCCTGTTTCCCTCCTGTCCACCTGCCCAGCTCTGAATCTCTTAAGTGCCTCTGTTAGATCCCCAGGAGGTCAATGTCGCTTGGGTGGAGCCCAGGAATCTGCATTCTATCAAGGCCCCTACTGCCCTTGCAGGCTGGCAACCTGGGGCTGGAGGTCAATCACCTCTGCAGAACTGTTAAGAACCAGCACACCGGGACCAGACGTGCTGGGCTCAAAATCTGCCTGACACTGGGCTCTGGGCAAGTGATGTGGCCTCTCCACAGCTCAGGGTCCCCACCTGGACAATGGGGCGAAGTGTCCTTCATCAGGTGAGATGAGGTCAAGTGAAAGAATGCACAGCCTGGTCCTCAGTGGACACCAAGGAAATGTGGCCACTCTCCAGATTTCCCCAGCCTGCTGGGAACTCAGGAGGTGAGCCCAGGGCAGGCCCCTGGAGCACAGGGCACACATGGAGCAGGTGTCCAACTCCTGGGTAGAGTGCTGTCCTCACCCCCCTCCCCCGCTCCTCCCTTACCCCCCAATGCAGACACCTGGTCCTACAGACCTGCCCCTTTGGGGATCAGTTTCCAAGGGCAAGGAGAGCGGTAACCCAGCTCCTGTGGGACTGACAAAGGCTGGAGGGTTTGAATTTCCCTCCTGAAAGTGGGCTGTGTGGCTCCCTCACCTCCGCCCCTGTGCAAAGGCTCCCCAGCCCCGGAACCTGCCTCTCCTCCCAGCACTGGTCCTCCCAGGACTCAGGACCCCTTCTGCCTCTGGTCCCCGTGGTTCTCCAAGGCATGGAGAGTCTGGGTGGGCATCAGAGCTGGTGGGAGTCTGACCCAGGCAGTAGTGTTTCTGCCCCCTTGCCCCACTGGCCAGATCCCCTGGCCCTCCTCAGCTGGCAGGGTACAGAGGTCCCTGGCATTTGCAGCTCTCCTGCCACAGGCAGGTGGGGTGGCAGATGTGAACTGCCACTGAGGAACAAACCAGCTGTCTCACTTGCTCCCCTCCACTTTGAGTCTCAGGCCCAACCTGGGCTGCACATGGTCAATGAACTATAACTGGGAATAAAAAGACCAGAGCCAGATCCTGGAATCCTACTACTGTGTGTGTCAACAGGCAAAGCCCTGTGCCACCCAGTCTCTGTTCCCTATCTGCGACATGGAGGTAACAGTACCCTCTTCCAAGAAGAGAGGTGTGGTAACTCAAAGCACCTGCTAAGCTACAAAGCTCTCAGCAGTGTAAGGGACTACTCAGGTGGAGACTGTTCTCAGGAGTGCGGAGAGAGCTGGAAAGAACACGTGTCAATGTGAGACCGACCTGCCCTCGAAGCCACAGCCTCTACTTCCTCTTCCACACAGTGAGGTGCCCCCTCAAATGCTCAGGGCTACTGTGAGCATTAAATCAGCTCATATGCTTTGGGCGCCGAGCGCTGAAGGCTTTAGTGCTAACATTGTTATTAACAGCTACTACCTGCAAGATCTTAGCAAGTCCCTGAATGTCTCGAAGCCTCGATCTCCTCAATAACAGCATTCCCCTCATGGGGTTGCAGGGAGGAACTGGAGAGTGGGTAAGGAAAGCTCTGTCAGGTGTGGTCCTCCCTGATGGAAGCCAAGGAGGTCAAATCAAGATCTGGCAGCAGGCCAGGCATAGTGGTGTATGCCTGTAACCCCAGTTACTCGGGTAGCTAGGACAGAAGGATCCTAAGTTTGATGCCAATCTGGATCTTGTCTGAAAATTAAAATTTAATGGGCTGAGGATGTGGCTCAGTTGGTAGAGCGCTTACCTCACATGCACAAAGCCCTGGGTTCAATCCCAGTACCACAAAATAAATTAATTAAATAATTATTAGAAATAAAAAATTGAAAACCAGAAAGGGCAGTGGGATGGGTAGGTCAGTGGTCAAGCACTTATCTAGCATATGAGGACCTGGCTTCAAACATGATACCACCCCATTCCCGAGGAGCTAGGAGCAATCCCCTTCTGTGACCCAGGTGGAACCTCCCTGGGCACCCTGCCCACCTGGTAAATTCTCTCCTTTAATCCTTTAATCCTCACTGAAGCCCTGCCCTGCCCGCTGCAGGCCAGCTTTGTTCCAGGCAGAGTCTCAGACTCTAGTCCCCTTGCTTTTAGTCCCCTGAAGAATTCTCCCTGGGCCAGGAACCTACTTCCCCACAGGAGGGTGGGAGCCTCCCCACACAGCAGTGCTCAGGAAAGTCAGGCCTCAGAGTACAAAGGAGGACACGTCCCTTCACACCTGCCCTCCAAGGAGACAGAGAAGGGCTAGGGACTTGACTACAGAGGTCCAACTGTGTAAGCTCAGACTGGAGAGCCCAGCGCCCCTGGTTTCCCCCAAACCCCTCCTCTGCGGGTGGGCATGAATGGAGAGGAGGGCAAGGGGAAGTTTCCCAGAGGTAGCTGGCTTTAGGGGGCCCCAGAGCACAGTCAGACACTCACACCTCTGCCGGCTTCAGGTAGGAAGGCAGGCACACCCTCCCGGCTCCTCTGATAAAATCAGGAAGTACCAAGTAGCTGAGGCAGGGTGGGGGCAGGGAGTCGGCCAGAGCTAGGATTTCAGCACCTTGGCCTTGCTGAGTAACCACAGGGGAAGGAACCCTTGCCAAACCGGGCTTACGACAGCTCTCCCCACCAGCTGCGGCTCAGGCCAGCCCCTCACCTGACTCTGCAGCTCGCTCTGTTGCTTGAGGCGGAGGTTTTCCGGAGTGTCGGCAACCATGGTGAAGGACTGCTTGGGATAGTGTCTGCAGGACAGAAAAAACAGAGTCGGCATCGCTCCAGCGGCGGAGCAGGAACCTCTGCACTTCTCCTGGAATGGAGGCTCCCTTTTATTCTTTTTTTTTTAATATACCTTTATTTTATTTATTTATTATTATTTTTTTTTAATGCAGTGCTGAGGATCGAACCCAGTGCCTTGCACATGCTAGGCAAGTGCTCCACCACTGAGCTACAGCCCCAGCCCCCTCTGTTTATTCTTAAGCAGTCCCTGCCCCAGCCCCAGCAGCAGGACAGCAGCGTTCCCTGCCATCCTTGAGAGGAGGCTGGGCTGGGCTGGCTGTACTGGGAAGAAAGGGATCTCCAAGGGCGTGTCTGAAGGGCTAAGAAAACCCAACTTAATTGAAGGATAGGTGAGAAGACCAGTTCAGGACCAGAAAGGAGGTCACAGTCACCCTATGTGGCAAGTGCTGCCATTGTCCCCCTCTGACAGAGAGCTCAGTTCAGAGAGGTTAAACGATGTGGCCAAGGCATATAGGAAACTGTGAGATCCAGATTATACTCGATCTCTTCAGAGCCCTCAGCACGCTGAACTCCACTGTCCCATCTCTAGACATGGAACAGACCACAGTCCTGGCCCCCAGAAAGAGCTGATTTGGAGGCGGTGGCAAGGAGGCAGGGTGGCCCAGAGTCCAGTCTCCCAGATCTCCTGGACAACACTCCCATCCCACAGAGGAAATAGCAAGCTGGCTCCAGATATTTATCACTCAGCGACCCCCATGGCTAACTTATTAATCACATGGCTGGATGGTTCTTCTCTGCTACTTCTCCACAGGGGAGGGAATTTTTTTGGTCTCTTGTTCATTGATTTATTCCAAGCTCTGGGAATAGTAGTCAAAATTCAATAAATACTTGTTGAATAAACAAGTATCATACCAGGTGTTGAAGCTCAGCCAGGAGACCAGAACTTGTGTCTCCTATATCCTCCTGAGTCACCACAAGGTCCCGCAGCAAAGCAGCTACAGGAGAGGCAGCCCTGAATCACAGTGGGTTGTACTTATGTGCTGGTATGTGAAAACAACTGGGGATCCCAACTATTCCAGAGACTAGAGTGTGGTTTCTCCAAGCATGAACACAAGGTCTACTCATTTTTAGCTGTGGGTGACCACACTCACCAGAACTGAGACCACTGCAGATCCCTGACTCACAAGCTGTCCCAAGGTAAGAAAAAGATGGCCTGGCTGGGTGCGGTGGCACACGCCTGTAATCCCAGCAGCTCGGGAGGCTGAGGCAGGAGGATCTCAAGTTCAAAGCCAGCCTCAGTAACTTCGTGAGGTACTAAGCAACTCAGCGAGACCCTGTCTCTAAAATAACAAAAAAGGGCTGGGGATATGGCCCAGCAGTTAAGAGCCGCTGGGTTCAATCCCCGATACAAAAAAAAAAAAAAAAGTTGAAGGCTAGCCCCAGCTATTTAGCAAGACCCTCAACAACTTAACAAGACCCCATCTCAAAGTAAAAGAAATATAAAAAGGTCTAGGGATATAGTTCAGTAGTAGAGCACACCTGGGTAAAGAGAGAGAAAAAGAGAGAGAGATGGATGGCCTCCAAGAAACTCCTCCCAGGCACGTCCCTCTTGGACTAGCTGACATGCCCAAGAGCTAGCCATGAGCTGCCACCTGCCCACGCTCTAACCAAACCTGGCATGTTCTCCAGTCACTCATACCACCCTGGGCTACTGGTAAACACACAACCTCCCTCTGTCCACCACCTGTGAAGGGCAGGACTCAGGGTAAAGAACTCAGCAAAGAAAGGAGTGACCAGAAAGGGCACAGCGCTGGACTTTGGTCCTGCCACTGACGCACTGGGTGACCTTGGCAAGTCCTTTCCCCCTCTGGGCTACTCTCATTGTCACAGGCCTAGGTGATACTAGCTGTGCTCTGCTCAGGTCCACCCAGCTCACAGGTCCCAGCATAGGGACGGAAGCAGGAGGAGAAAAGCAAACACAGGTGCCTGCAGCTGCCAACAGAAACAGCAGTGGGTGAACAGAGGTCTAAGGCAGGTCCAACCCCCGGGCTTGGCCCAGTTCCAAGCAGCCAGGCCACCCACAGCTCAGGAGCCCATTCAGAATTCCTGAGCAGTTCACAGGCAGGGAGGATCAAGTGGGAGTCTATTCCTAGAGACTAGAAGGAAAGGAAGCTATCTCAGCAGAGAGACAGGAGTCAGGAGATCAGGGGGATACTCCGAGGCAGCTCTGGCCCAGATGTGAAGGGTTGATTCTGAGACTAAGTAGCATTAATGGGGGCAGGATGGAAGCAGGCTAGGGGTCTGTGGGAGTCAGTCTGTGAACCCTGGGGTTTCCCATCTGCCTGGAACATATAGGGTTAAAGCAGAGGGCCAGTTCCAGTGGCCAAGGACAGCCAGACACATGCATCTGATATGTCCTACCCTTCCCCTGATTCTGTAGTTCCTACACACACTGTGTCCGCCTCCCACGCAATGAACACACAGATGTGCCCTCTGCAGCAATGGCGTCTCCCGGACACCAAGGACACTGGTCCACACTGGCAGCCACCACCTCCTCTACCCACACTGTGTCCCTCCTCACCCTATACCCTACCAAAAGGTCTCAGAGCCCCTCCCACAAAGAGCAAATGCCTCAGATGGGTTGGTGGGCACCAGAGCTCAGCCCTGGAAGTCAGAATACTAATCCATCAAAAACGCCTAGGAGGAGGGGGTCTGCCTCGTGCTGACTTAATTTGGCAGAAATGGGGAAGGACTTTAATCCTGCATCAGATTAACTAGATTCAAGAGGAGCTCCAGAGCCTCCAACCTCCTGTCCCTGCCCCTTGAGCCCAATCCCAGGCAGAGAAAGGTCCAGGCACCGGGGAGGGCTGCATCCGGTCTCCATCACACCCCACCCTGGCTGGGTCACCCTGCTCCTCCCCAAAGCTCCCAGCCCTGGTGAGACAACCCAGCCTTTCCCTTCCCCTGCTCACTGCGCTTCAGGTTCCCATGGCAACCTCATCCTCAGCTTCAGGCAGGAGAGAGAGAGAGAGGTCTACCAAGTATGGGGGCAGGGGCAGAGAGAGACTGCATGGTGTCCTCAACCAAGGAGAATTCAGTGAGGGCAGAAGCAGGAGACTGTGTGTATGGGGATCCCTGTAGACAGTTAAGGTGAGGAAGACGTATGCCCCCGGTTTGTTTCTAGAGGGCGGGTTTAACACCCGCCAGTGCTGTGCCCATGCCCCTCCCCCACCACAATCGGACCTCTTTGTACAAACAATTGCTGGGAATGCCACTTTCTTTCACCCTTGCTGTCCTCAGGTAGAAACTCCCACCTCCCTGTACCCCCAGATCCCAATGGGAAGGGAGGTGTGTGTGTACTAGTGTCAAGCAGGTGCCAGTGTGGGTTCTAAGACAGATGGGCTGCTCATCCCAGCTGAAACCCAGCCCCACAACAGACTGAGCCATGGTGAGGGACAGGGTGAGGGGGGCCTGGCACAGAGCTAAGTCCAAAGCACAGCTGTTCATTGTCCCCTGAGCTAGACTGTGCAAGTCCCTTCTTTTTGTGTGTGTTTTTGGGTTTTTTTGGTTTGTTTGTTTTAATTTTAATTTTAATTTTTTTATTTTTTTTACGATACTGGGGATTTGAACCCAGGGCCTTGTGCTTGCAAGGCAAGCACTCAACCAACTGAGCTATATCCCCAGCCCTGGTTTTTGTTTTTGTTTTGTTTTTGTTTTTTGGTATTGGGGATTGAATCCAGGGGCTCTTAACTACTACACTTTGTTATTTTTTGAGACAGGGTCTTACTAAATTGCCCAGGCTGGTCTCAAATTTGTGATCCTCCTGCCTCAGCCTCCTGAGTCACTGGGATCACAGACATAAAGCCACCACTTTGGGGCCCTTTCTTAATCATTCCCAGCCCGGGCCCTCTGCTGATGCTTCTCTGCACTCCTCTTGCTCTCAGCAGCTCTTGAGAAGGCAGCCTGATAGGAGAGAAGGCTGGGGGACCGGAAAAGGGACCTGGCATCCAAGAGGGCAAAACCAGGAAAAGCCTCTACTGGCTAGGAAGAAAGGAGGTAGGAGCTGGGCAGCTATGGGCAGCAGCCTGGCCTTCAAGGAATCCACAGGCACACAAAGCTGCTTCTCTATATTCTGTGTCTGTGCATTCTCCCAAATACTCACCACAAAGCTTTGGGTTACAGAAGGTAGTTGTCATTGTGCCCATTTTACAGACGGAAAAACAGAGACTCACTGTCAAAGACAGAAACTTGTCCAATGCATCCTCCCCAGTCCTACAGCTGCCCAGCCAGCTAAGGACAGGTCTGAAGCAATCTCTATCCCAGACAAGGCATTATCCCTGAGAACCTGAGTCACCTTCCTGTTCCCAAGGAAGTGAGGGCAGGGAGGATGCTGAGAAGCTGCAAGATTTACAGGCTTCCAGGTGACAGCCTCATTCCCCAGTCCTGCCATTTGCTACACTCAGAGGTAGAACAAGGACAGACCAGAGATCCTAAAAGGCCAGCTCCCTCTTTCTATGTGGAACCTCCCTTCCAGGCTTGGACCCCTTCAAAACCCACAGCTTTGTGTTGAAGGAGGAACAAAGATACATCAACAAAAGCAACAAGGAGCTTTTGGTTTTACCAAAAGGGGAAAAAAAAAAACCCAGCCTGACATCCTGCCTCTGGTTAGAGCTGCTGATTCCAAAAACCCCTGCTGGGAACACTGCCCACAGGCGGGCAAGGAGGGCTCTCACTAACCCAGTTTCTCCCCAGCCCCCCAAGCCTAAGTGGCTGAACTGGTGGGGATAGGAAGCAACAAGGAGGCATTGTTTGACCAGTGAGAAAAAAAAAGAGCAGTCAAAAAGATCAAGGGTAGACTAGAAGAAGAACTTACCAGCCCTCAGGGATTGTAGACAAAATGAAAAAGAAGAAAAAACAAAGCTTGCACCTGCCACTGTTGGCTAAACTTAAAGAGAAATGATTCTGCCAAGTTGAGAAAGACATGGAAAAGCTGAAGCTCAGTTTCTTCATCTGTAAAAACGCAGGTGTTTAAAGGTAAAGTGACCTCCAAGCTTCCTTAAAGTCTGACCTCAGAGTGTAGGGTTGTGGGCATGAGTGAGGTGAGGGAGCTGCCTGCAGGCTGCATCTGGTCACTTTGGTTGCCCGTTTGTGCTTGCCTCCCCCACCCCAACACACACCGTGCATGCCCCTCCCACTCCAGTGGCTTCCTTTGGCTCCCTAAGACACCTGACCCAATTTTCCCAGTAAGGCAGAGAATTCTGGGGGGGCAGGAAAGCCTCAGGCCCCAGGCCTGGGTTTGCCCAACACTGCCCCACCCCTTAGAGCTGCTGGGATTAGAGATAGTTTGCTAGAATTTAGACACCGACCTTGCCCTACTCCCATCCAAGGCCTGGGGAAAGGGCAGCGACATAGTCCCTGGTTCCCCAGAATCAGGGACAGCTCCACCTCCAACCTTCCTCAGCTCCTCACAGCACAGATCAAGCAAACTGAAGGATGAATCCCAGGTGTCTGCAGCCAGTGAAGAGAGAGGGGCAAGTGAGGGCCCCCTGCCCTCCCCAGGTTACACACAGCCCTTAATGGACACCCCAAGTGCTGGCTCCCCAGACCTACAGCCCAGTCTTTGCTTTGCAGGTCCCCAAGGAAGAGGGAACCGGCAGTTTTTCTGCATCCACGCCCCCAGCCTGATTTCAAAATCATTTGCATGGAGACAAAGAAGCAGGTTTGTATGGAGCCAGGGTATTGGAAAATCCAGTTTGCAAAACAAATGATCAAGGGTATAAATATTTCTCTAACCAAAAGAGCAGACTCACCCCACCCACTTAGAAGACTTGAGAAAGGGTTAGATTAGCAGTTCCTGGGCTACCATGCAAAAGCAAGAGTGTGGGTCTGGACCTTGCCACAGCCATGCCAGTGTGGCTGCCCAGTGTGGCCACAACCCGAATGTGAGAGCAGAAGCAGCCCACTCATCAGCGCCCAGTGTGCGTGTCTCAGGGCACCCCAAACACACCGGGCACCTGGGTAACTGCACATACACGGGGGCCACAGTGCCAGGCAGCCAAGAGCTCTGGCCTGTGTTCCTGCCCTTGCCTCTCCCCCACACAAGCCTGACACAAGCAGGGAAAGAGAAGCGGCCTTTCGCTGCTTAGGGTCACTTTCCAGAAATTCAATCTTGGTCTTCAGAGGCCCCACGGAAGGACAGACAACTGAGAGACAGCTTGCTTCTGGCTTAATACCCTGCCCCACGAGATCGTCACTGCCCTGGTGTGCAGGGACTGGCGGGGACAGGCCCAACACCGAGGCTTTCCTGCATACCCAGCTCACACCCTCACTCGCTGGCTGGGCCCAGCTACCTGGCAAGATGCCAAAAGACAACACTTGGCATCTGGGTCCTATGTGGGGTTTAGCCCAGCAGGGCATGGGGTGCTTCACAGAAGGAAGCTGAGGGAAGCTAAGCTTGTGGTCCACAAAGCCTGGCGAGCACGGGACTGGGGAAAGCTACCCTCCAAAACCCCAGGATGTAGGAATCTGAATGTCACTGAAGGATGGGGCCAACGGCAGGCAGAAAACAGGAGGAAAGACTGCAAATACTTGGCATGCTGCCGGGCACACAGCCGGGACTCTGGTCTAGGGTCCAGCATCTCTGGGTAGGAATTTTTAACTATGGAGAAACTGAGGGTCCCAGTACAGAGGGTGCTTCTCCTGGATGGACTCCCACATATGGCTTGCTGGCCGAGACATGGTTGAGGCTGAGGGACAGAGGAGGCATCAGAGTTCTGGGCAAGGTGCTACTATAGCTGGAGGAAGCACAGCTGGGTTACACATCTGCCACACCTTCCCTCTCATCCAGGGGCCTTCCCAGCCAACACCCAACTGGTCCAGAGGTCAAGGTTAACTGGATGCGGAACTAAGGCTATAAAGGCTAGAGAGGGGAGGGGAGAGGACAACTCCTCTGTGGCTGGATGGCAGTAGAGAGAAGGGAACTTCTGCCTCCCAACATCCAGGGAGGAAAGCTACAGCTTCTGCCTCTCCCAGTACCCCAACCTCTGCAGAAGCCCCCGCCCCCACTTGTTGCTAGCCTCTCCAGAAGATGGAGAAAAGAAAGCTAGCCCTTTGACACTAGGCTAAGAAAATGCAGAGAAAATAAGGTCAAGCCTCTGATTTATTTTTCCCACTTCCAGAGCTCACAAAGTTTTAGACTGCTGGAGTCTAGAATATAGAGGTGTGAAGCATCGGGCACCTGCTACTGAACTTCTGCCCAGGAGTGAAGGCCCAAAAGCTGCCCCCCAAAAGAGGCCCAGTCCAACCGGAAGTGGTCCAGCAGCCAAGGAGTTAAGTGCCCTGGCTTTTCTGAACCCCACCCCACTCCCCAAAGGAGGGAGGAAGTGGCAGAGAATCAGGGCTTGTGTGAGCCCTTAAGAATTTGAAGAATGTCCCATTTCCCTTGGGGCTGGGAGGGGTTGGTGGGGGTTAGAGGAGCAGAAGTCAGAAGAGAGGGGCAGCTATAGGAGAAACCAGCATGGAGCTGTGGTCCTTCTTCTGCACCAGGAAAGCTGCCAAGGCCCCTTGCCCTTCAGGAGGGTTGGCATTCAAATGCCCCCTGGGCTTGATATTTTTTCAGAAATTGGTTTTCCTAGCACCTGGCCCAGGTTGACATATAGTATCAGGCAGGAAATAAGTGCCCAAGGAATGTGCAAAACCCCAAAGAGGCAGGCAGTGGTATCAGGATGGGACTGGAAATGTGCTACTACGAGGGAAAGAGTCTCTCCCAGGGGTTTGAGCTCCCAACCCCTTTTCCACAAGTCCCAAATTTCCCTTCCTGGATGATCTTCGGCTACAAAGAGTCTCCTGAGGATTTAAAACCAGAAGTCTAAAACTCCCATGTATTAGGCAAATAATGAATTACATGTATTTCTTTTTCCTGCTTAAAAAAAAAAACACCAAAACTGGACTAAAATCAGACCCTAAATTTATAGAATACTGATCTTTCCACCCACTTGGCAGGCAATTTGACCTTCTTGAGGCCTTCGTGGTCCATGTGCCACGGACCTGACATTGAGTTTGCACTTGTTACTTATGAGGTCACCTTGACAATGGAGGGTTGGGGCACTCTGCAGCTGCTTGAGATGGGACCAGGCAGTGTCCCTCCCAGGTGGGAGACAACTGTCTCTCAACCTCCACCCCTTCCCCCAGTGGGCCAATTACATTCAGAAAAAAGTGTCCATGTGGCTAGGCTGGGAAGAGATTTGCCTAGGCCAGGCCACACCCTTCTTCTTGTCCCCACTTCCTAAGAAATAAACTCTAGAAGGGCTAGGAGCCAGGGTCAACAGAGTATAAAAAGGGCCCCGAAGGAAGGGGCCCCCCAAAGCCTACAAAGTGCTCAGGTGAGAGAAGAAGCCTGTCAATTGCTGGGCAGACACAGGGCAGGTCACTTAATCGCTAGATCCCTCTCTTTAAAAAAAAAAAAATTTATGAATTTATTAATTTACTTATTTATTAAGAGATGAGGTCTCACTATGTTGCCCAGGCTGGCCTCAAACTCCTGGGTTATCCACCTTATCCATGGAGTGACTGGAACTACAGGTGCATGCCACTATGATCCCTATCTTGCAGCAGGGTATAATGAGCCTGTTTGTTTATTGCCTAGAACTGGACACAAACTAACATCTAACTAGCTATGCAATCTTGAGAAAGCCTGTCCGTCCCTTCTCCAAGCCTGTTTTCCCATCTATAAAATGGGAATAATAAAAGTCCTTGTAGCCAGGCACAATGGTGCACACCTGCTATCCAAGCTATTCAGGAGGCTGAGGCAGGAGGATTGCCAAGTTCAAGGTTAGTCTCAGCAATTGAGCAAGACCTTGACTTAAAAAATAAAAATAAAGGGCTGGGGGGTGCAACTCAGTGGTAGAGCACCCCTGAATTAAATCCCCAATACCACCAAAAAATAAAAATAAAAAAATAAGAAGAAGAACTCTTGCCTCACCATCTGCTGTGAGGATACAAAGTGATTACTATGTATGGTGACAGTTAGGAAAGGGCTGGCAATGTCACCTTGTAGCTGTCAGAAGGGAAGGAAGAACTCAAGAGGGAGTGAGGCACCACCCAGTCCCTGTCCCCTGCAGAACTCACGCATTGCAGTAGGGCTTCTTCTCATAGCCCTTGTAGTTCTTCATGTTCAGAGTCATCTTGCAGGTCTCACAATGGAAGCATGCTTTATGCCAGAACTGGGGGTAGAGACAGGAGGAGGACACCATCAGATACCAGGACTTTGGGCAGGGGGCTTGGGAGTCATGGACACTCAGGAACCCTCCATCCCAGGGAACATACAGCTGTGGAGGACTTGGAATCACCCCTGGTGGACTGGTGGCATCTCAGGTCACAGGTCTAGTGGCTGATGACACTCCCTTCCCCACCCCACCCTCCACCAGGCAGCCATTTGAGCTCTCAGGACTGGGAAAAGGGCAAGCCTAAAGGTGAGGGGGAAAGAGCCCAGTTATGGCTGCAGTAGCAGCCCCCAGGAGCCCGGAGAAGGTCAGTTTCACCTCCCCAGACCACTCCTCCTGCTCTAGAGCTAGAAAAGCCTCATTGCTTATGCAAAGTGGCACTCAGGTTGCTAAGCAGCAGCTCTGAACAGGAAGGGGCAGCTCCTCTAGCCTCACAAGGCCTGGAGAAGGGCCCACCCCCACACACCAGCCCATGCATACAGACCAAGAGCCCTGGTACTCCTAGCCCCCATAGACACATGCACCCCCCTACACCCTCCCTGTGATGCTACAGCTCTGGTGTATCCCACTTCCTGTGGGTCTCCTCTCCAAGAGAGGAGCCCCAAGCTCTAGTGAGTACACCCACACCCTGTCTAACCTCCATCATCCCTCTCCCAACCCAGCTGGATCGGGTAGGACAGCACCCAGCAGCTGGTCTCCCACTGAGGCACTATGCTTCAAAAGTCTTGGGATGGACTCCCCAAAGCAGACATCAAAGCTCCACCTGCAAGTTATATGACCTTGGGCAGCACTCCGCACCTCGGAGTCATTTCTGTGTCTGTAGAATGCATACAAAAATACCTATGCATCCTGGTGCTCCTAAGGATTAATGAGAAATTATCTGTGAAGGCCTCAGCACAGCACTGAGATCCTCTCAGGAGTCAATGTTAGATGCTGGGCACAGCAGGAACGAACCTCTCTGGAGGTTGTGGGGGTGCAGGCAGGCTCTGATGTATGTGTGTGCAAAGCCGGGACTGGGAAGACTCCAGCAAAGCCCAGGGACCTGGAACTAAGCTGCCAGGACCAATTCAGGATGGCTGATAGAGGGGACAGACTAGAAAGCAATCAAGGAAGTGAGCCCATCCCTGAGAAGCGGTGAAGTTTTGGCAAACCCACGCAAGTGAAATGTACCTTAACCCTGGCAGCCCAGGATGGGGCCCCAGGACAAGCACTAACCAGGGCTTCAAACCTCAGAATCCAGGTTGTCTGGGTGACCTGACTAGCATGTCCCTGCCCCAATTCCGAGCAGTCAAAGGAGACATTTCTGACCCTCAAAAGGAGGAGTTCAGAAGCCAGGAAGGGGCCAGGGGACTTTGAAAGTGACCTGTGTCCAGCCATAGGGTTGGTCCTTGGCTATCCGTCAAGGGATTCCCCACAAGGCAAGCTTTTCAAAAAGTGCTTTTAAGACACTTGGAGGAGGAGACAGAAGAAAGGAAAGCTGAGAAGCTGGGATTCAACCTCCCCTATCATGGTCCACTTCAACAAGAGAGAATTTCAGGAGGTAACCTCCCTCTATGGAGTACTTTCCCTATCAAGAAGACCCAAAGGAAAAGTCTAATGGTAAAATATTAAGCAAATGATAGGAGAATCACTTTTTGGGAAGAAGGCCAGTTGCATTCTGGAAGTAAAGGGATGACTGGCCTGAGCCCACCCCCAACTCCCACCCCGAACCTCTAAGCTTATCTCAGAGCCGCCCCCCAAAGGGGGGCTTCCACACTCTTCATTCAACTCTTCAAAGTGCATACCCCAACACATATAACCCTCCAGAAAACTAAAACTGGGTGGTCCCTGTCCCCATAAACCCCCAAAGTGAGAGCCCTACTGTCTCTCCCAATAACTGCAAGGCACTGGCAGAGTGCCCCAGCACTGTCACCACCCAGTCTGCTGGCCTCTGCCTGCTCAGCAGCACATGCCCCTGCCTGGGCCCCGGCCTCCCCCACCCCCACGGGGGCCTGCCAGGAAAAACATTCTCCGGAATCCAGACCATGACCCACTTTCACACACACATACACGCAGGAATACACACTGTCCTAAGGCTGGGGACCTCCAAGGCTGTCTCCTGACTGACGCAGGGGAGACAAGGGAAAAGAGAGACACCTCTGCTCTAACAGAGGGCGAAGCCCCCGCCCTGGCGCGAAGCCCTGTTGGGAAGCAGGGCAGAGTACAGTACCAGGTTGGAGGTACAGGACCAACAAGCCCCAGTCTAGAGGTTCCAGAAAACCCTCCAGGCCACCATGGAGAGGAAGACGGTTCCCAAACAGGAGAAAACTCAGTCCCACCACAGTTCTTCCCACCCCATCCTCCTACTCCCACAAAGACCTCTTGCTCTCGGCTAGGTAATCAGAGGCTGGGGCTGAGGAGGGCCATCACCTATCCCCTTATAGGGTGCTGAGAAGCAGAGTAATGGAAACCAAAGTGGACTGAGTACCTGCAGGGCAGTTATTGAGCTCAGTCTCCAAATCTGCAAAAATGAAGTTTAAAATATTCTCCTGGAGGCACAGTGGCAGAGAACGAGGTACGACAGGGTCCACTTCACAGGATACCTAGCACCCTCGCTGCTGCATGTCACTGCCCTCCCTCTTTTTGGAAGAGGGCTATAAGGTTTAAGAAAATCTAGCAACTCCTGCCACTGTGTCCTCTTTGGGGAGCAAGAAATGGACAGTCACTCCACAACTCCTGTGAGCCAGGCCTGGGCTGAGTACTAAGACCCAAAGAGGAAAGAAACCCCATCCTGTCTCAATAGGGTCAGTGGCCCTGTTTGCCTCCTTGCTCTGCCCCCAAAGCCCTGACCCAGAGCAAACTCAGGGCAACAAAGTGCACTCAAGGCAGCAATTTTCAGCCTTCCAGCTACAGCAAAGTCCATAGTGTCCCTGTTCACAGAAATCAGACAGCCCTTGACCAAACCTCTGGTGCCAAGAAGCCATTCGGCCAGATCCAAGGCTACAAAGGTGGATCACCTCAGCCTCCCCACACGCATCTGCAACCTTCTCTACAGAAACCCACTCCACAGAAACGTAGAGGCTGGTGGGCACAGAAGCCCTGCAAGGATCCATCTCAGTTGGGTTAGACTGGCCAGTCTCGGTCCTTCCACGGCTTGGCTCTGGAATTGGGTGTGGAGAGCTCCAGGTCATGACGCCTGCCACCTGGCACCTTGCCCTTTGCACCCCAGCTGCCTGGGGTGAAATGACTCAGGATTGGAGTATGAGATCTTCTCCTTTCCTTTTGCCCAGGGTTACAGTTTTTCTCTGTCAATGGCAGCACCAGCCCTACCCTGTCCAGCTCACCCAGGCTAATGGCTCACCAGGCTAATGGCTTAAAGATGTGGATCTTTCCTGAATCTCCACCTGTATTATTATTCCTTATACCCCAGATGCCCCACCCGTATCTCAAATATCCCAGGCCTGTGGGTACAGGTGGGGGATCAGAGAGGGGTATGACCCACCTTTGGCACTAATAAGAGTGTGTAAATAAAAAATACTTTTTGCAAATACACCAACAAAAGGAACTCTGGATGTGAATCCCAACTCTGGCTAAAAGCAAGAGGAAGAGCCACATCAACTATCTGAGCCTCTGTTTACGGGTTCATAATTCACAGGAGTAGTCACTACTGTTGTTTGGTGAGGCAGCTATGTATACTGAGCCCAGAACAGTGAAGTAAGTAGGAGCTTTAATGAAGAATGATCACAAGGTGATCATGGGGTATTCTAAGCTTTGGTTAGGAAACTGGGACAAGGACTCTGCCCCTTTGAGGGGGGAGGGGGCACTCAGACAACCAGAGTCAGGGAGCCCACCCTAATGGGGAATTGCAGAAGAACCTGCAGTAGATCAATCCCCTGACCTTCCTGAATGTCTCCACCTGTTTTCAGAAGCCAGGGGAAGCAATCCAGTCATGGGAGAGGGACATAGCAAGATTTTTGACAATACAGGTACCCAGATAAAAAGTAGGTGTACAAAGTAGGTGTTCAATAAATATTTATTGAATGAATGAGTAACAAAGTCAACACTGTTTCTCCCCCACCTCTAATCCCAGAAATCCTCTGGAGAAACAAATCTCAATGTCCTTCCTTAAATGCCGTCATCAGCAATACATATTTATCCAGCATGCAGAACACCCTGGGTTGGGGGTAGGCCTTTATTCACCTATGCCTTTGGGAGATAAGGCTCAAGAAGGAAAAAAGACTTAACACCAAGGACACAGCTCGTGCTTTAGCCACACTGCAGGCTACATGTCATAGGAGACTGTAGTGAACAAGGCCAATCTAAGTTGACTGTCCATTACTGGAAATGTGAAGCCTGAGTAGTTGGTTAGTAACAATGCCTATGGGACTGAACATTTCCCACCCCCAGGTCTCAGCCCAGCATCCTCCAGGTACCTTTCCTTAACTGCCTGAAGCAGGTAGGGAAGAATAAGCCCAATACCTGAATATTTCAGGCCTTTGGCTCAGTACAGGAGAAAAGGAGGACAAGGTCTTTCCAGGGCTACTTCCTTTAGGAACAGTTCTCAAAACAAGAGGAATCACCCAATCCTACTTTCCACAGCACCCCGCTCCAGAATATCCTCTTCCAGCTAGGACTCAAGAACTACTAGGGAGGGTCCCTTGCAGGATCCCTGCCTCCTCTTCTCTGACACACAGTACTGAAGGTCTTTTACTTCTGGTACTGAGGATTGAGCTCAGGGGCACTTACCACTGAGCTACATCCCCAGTCCTTTTTATTTTTATTTTGAGACAAGGTCTCACCAGGATGTCCAGATTTGACCTTGAATTTGCAATCTTCCTGCCTTAGTCTCCTGAGTAGTTGGGATTACATGCCTGTAATCCCACTGCAACAGGCATTGATGATCTTTATATGGCAAGTGAGTGTAGGGCTAGACAGAAAATTTAGGGAGGAGACTGGCATGGTGGCCCAGACTTGTAATCCAGCCTATAATCCAAGCTATTTAGGAGGCTGAGACAGGAGGATCACAAATTCAAGGGCAGCCTTAGCAACTTAGCGAAACCCTGTCTCAAAGTACAAAATAGAATGGGCTGGGGATGTAGCTTCTACTTACTGCAGTTTTCTGGGCAAAACAGCCCTATGTTCAGTTCCCAATACCATGTGGGGGGACACCCCCTTCCAGGTACTTTCGTGGACTGCCCACTTCCAAGACTACAACATGGTCGTACCCATCCATCCTATAAATGGGCAATACTGAGGCCCAGAGCCAATCATAAGGCTGGTGGCAGCAGACCTAGAACCAGGACCAAGCCTTCCAATTCCTAGGCTGGCAAGCCTTTCATCCTATATTGCCTCTGAAGGTGAGCACTATCTCTTCCCAATTCATCACAGGGCACAGGAAGAGGAGCACAGAAAACTGCAGATGTAGGGGCCAAAATCCCTGCCACCAGGGAGGTCAAAGCCCATAAGCAAAGACAAGTAAGTTGTCAAGGGATTGCTTCTCCATCTAGTAACTCCAAGCTCATGTCCTGCCTCCAGTGACTGGTGCCCTCATCCAGCAGGTCAGCACCTTCCCTTTTGCCCACAATATCCTCTCCTCTTGCCCAGTCAAGCCCTGAAGGAACAACAAAACAGCAGCAGTCCTCTAGGTCCCTTTCTCACAAGAGCAAGTTCAATAGTGTTTCAGAGTCTCTAACCCCACCTCCTCACCCTGACTTAGGGGCCAAAGGTCACTGAGGAATTGCAACCCCAAGGGGGAGGGGAGAGACAAAATATCCAATGAGCTATCCTTTCCAAACAAAACTTGCACCCTTTTTTTAATGTAGTATCCCCCACCTCATGCCAGTTAGGACAGAAAGGAGGGAATATTTGGACTTGGAGCCAGCTTGGGATGGTTGGGTGCAAAGCACAATGAGGAAGGGGCCAAAACAGATGTCTTTCCTCCAGACCAGGGAGGAGACTCAAAGGAAGGGCAGGCTTACCTTAAGATCTTAAGAGCTTACAAGAGGACAGGATCCTACCCCAAACTGTGCTGGAAACACCCAATTCTACTCTCCACCCCCCCTCCAAAAGTATAATGGCAACCAGATGAACGAGTCCAGCATGGGCGGCGCGGGGGCGGTGGAGGGGGACGCCTAAGGGCCCCAGGGACAGCACATTTCCAGAAGGCCACCCTCCCCTACCCTCCAAACACCCCCCCCCCCCTTTTCTCGGCTTCCCCAGGACTCAATCAACCCCACCCTCCATTGGAGAAACCTGCTTTGAAAAGTTAGCTCTTTGTTCTACAAGCCGGTCTCCAGACAGAGCACAATTTCAGGAGATCTCTATGAAGAGTCCCCCACCCACCCTACCCCAGCACCCGACCCCGCCCGGCTCGGGCTGCACTGCCCAGCATCAGGAGTTGGCTTGTAATTCGAGGTGGGGGTTGGGAAGCTATGAAAGAAGTCTGGCTGGTCCCTTAAGCGCAGAACCACTGAGGGGGGCTCCAAAAAGGGGATCTAGCAGCGGGGCTCGGGTCCTCACTCGAAGCCTCCTTCCCTGAGGCGACCTTCGCTGGGCCATCGCCCGCACCGGGGCCTCCAGGCCAGGAAGCCGGGCTGGGGGTGGCCAGAGCAGCCGGTTTCGCTGGCCCCCGGCCGCCGCCCCGCCCCCGCCGCCCCCTCCCCCAGCGCCCCGCGCTTCCGCGTACTTGGCGCTCGGCGCGGCGGGGAGAGGGAGCGGCCGTCTGCTCTCACTCTCCCTGCCTTGGGGGGCGGGACTGCACCTCTAACCTTCCCCACACACACACCTCGGGCCTGGCCTCCCTGTGTTGTCCCAGTCCCTGGTCACAGAGACCACCCTTCAGCAGCGGCTGCCCACCTCGCCCTGGATCTCCCGGCTCCCAGACTAGGGTCCGTCCCCAAACCCCATGACACCGCCCACCCTCCTTCCCTTCCCCTGGGATCGCGGGGATGAGGCGGCAAAGACCCAGCCCCTCTCTCCTCCCCCTACTCCGATCACCGCTCGGGGTTGCCTAGACACGTCTCCGAGTCCCGGAACTCACCTTATCCAGACAGTTCACCTTCTCCGTGGGGTACACGATCTTGCCGCACCGGGCACAGTTGGGGTTCATGGCTCCGGAAAAGACTGGGGCGGGGATGCCCGAGCTCAAGCACGTTCTCTCCCCCGGAGGGCTGGCGGGAGGCGGCCGCGGCTGCACTGTGCTGGCGGTGGCGACGGCGGCTGGAGCTGGGGAACTGGCCTCCGCCTCCGCCCTCCTTCCCCTAATAAACACAGCGGGGAGGAGGGGCTGCACTGGGGCGGGGACGCGCCTCGGGCGCGGGCAGGGGCGCGCGCGGCGAGGCGCGCTCCCCGGGCGACGTGGGGCTGCGCGGGGGCGGGTTCCGGGGCGGGCTGTGGGACCCGGGTGCTAGCGCCTCGGCTCTCCCGGGAGGACGGTGCACTTTGCCCAGATCCTTTCCCGCGCTGGAGGCGGTGTCGCGCGAGGTTGGCAGCACATCTGGAGCACCCGGGCTCCGAGAGACTGGCAAACCCCTCACACGTCGAGGGCGGGGTTGGAACACTCCTGCACGCCCCAGCAGATTCTCCAGAATCGGGGACTTTCCTTCCTACCAGTGGGTACCTGGCGTGAACCTGCAGACTGAACCGGAACCCCGGTGCTCCGCCCCCGCAGTTAGCTCCCTTCCCGCCCACATCCTTTCTCACATTTGTAGGGCGGAACCTGTCCTTCGCCACTGGACTCAGCCTCCGAACCCGGGCTAGTGCTTCCTCCTTGCGCTGCTGCGGTGCAGCTTTCCCCAGAGTCCCTTAGATTCAGGCACCTTCTGCTCTCAACCTGTCCCCTTTCCTCCTTATTCTTATTCCCTACCTGCACAGCAACCGCAACAGTGTATTAACACCCTAAAGAGCTACCTCCCGCCGCAGGAGCGGCGCGGGGGTATAGCTCAGTGGTAGAGCATTTGACTGCAGATCAAGAGGTCCCTGGTTCAAATCCGGGTGCCCCCTCGGTGACTTTTTCTCTTCTGTGTAATTAGTAGATAATTCCTTTTTCGTTCTCAATTCACATTTTAACGTTGGAGTCTAGGTTATAAGGAAACAAAAGCGGAGGGCGGAGTGAGTCCCTTCCTTGTTTTCCAACCTTAGCAAAAAGCTTTCTGTTTTGCTTTGTGTCCAGCGGAAGATGGTGGTGTGGGTTGAGCGCACAATCAGATACAAAAGATGCGCGTCCCCATCCTGGCGCCAGAGAGGATTTCTGCTGCCACGACCACAGGGGACAGGTGTGTCAGGCAGTTCAAGACGCTGGGTTCGGGGTACAGGATGACTCCCCCAAGTCGGTGTTTGTTTCCGATAGGGGTAGGGGTGGATCAAAGAAAGGGAAACCCGCAGGCATAGCCCTTTCCAAATTCAACTTTCTTTTTCCTTTTTTCTCCTTTATTTTTATATTATTGTTGTTTGTTTTTTCAACTTTATTACCAGTGGCATGGACATGTTGTGTTCACCCTTCCCTATTGCTCATGACAGAGACAGACTGAAAACATTTCGAAGATGGTTAAAATGACCAATGCACACCTATCAGCCTGCTTTAATGTACAAAAATAATAGTTATCCCGTAGCCAACCATATAAATGAATGCAGTAGTTTTCAGATTTGAGCACTCAACAAAATTATCCTGAGGGCTTGTTAAAACACCCACAGTTTCTGATTTTGTAAACCTGGAATGGGGCCCAGAGAATTAGCTTTTCCAGTAATTTCCCAGGTGATGCTGGTGATACTGGTTCCCTGAACACATTTTGAGACCAGTGCACTGATACTACCGGTTATCGAGTTTCAAATTCTGAAGTTATGAACAGATATGTGCTGGCTGTGTGACCTTGTCATTGTGTGTTTGGAGAAAAATGATAAGTGTGAGGGAAAATCAAGGGCGTCCCCTCCACTAGGTTTTGCCCAAAAAAAGGAAAAAATAAGACAGGCAGAGGCATGCTACTTGGGTCAGGGGGCAACTGTGATATTTTAAACCCGGAATCTAGTTGTGTCATCCCTGGGGACCTAGGGGAATACTTGGGCACATTTTTCCCCCAGTTCCCATTACAGCGAGCTGCTGGGCTGGACAAGGAGATAAAAGGCTTTGCATGGTGCAAAGCCCAGGCTGCAGAAATAGCTAACCAGCATTTCTCCCCTTTCCCAGACATCACCCCCTGAACTTAGCACCTGTGGATTTTCAAGCCAAAGCCCTGCCTTTGTGCTAATATAAGGAAGGGAAATTACTCACGTTTAAACTGTCTAATCCCTGTACTGTGACCCCTTAACTTGGCCAGTATGTAAACTTTCTGAACCTGAATTCATCCTTGGTCTTCTCAACCAGGGTGTGAACTAGACAAAATGGGCTGAACTCTGACCTGGACTTGTGGCTCGTAGAAGCTCTGGGCTGGACTTGTGACTCAGTGGTAGAGTACTTGCTTAGCTATGTGTGAGGTGGTGGGTTCAATCCTTAGCACTGCATGTAAGTAAAATAGAAGAGCCATTGGCAAGTAAAAATATATATGTAATAAGAATACTGCTCTGACCCTGATGTGCCTCTTTTATTTTTTTAACCCCAAACCAAATTATAATTAACAATATTCAGTGGGTTAGAGAATAGTCTCTAAGATGATAATAGCTCAGTACCTATTGAGAGTGCAGGTGGACTTTTTACCACACAGCTGGGGTGGACCGCTCGATCCCACTCAAGCAACCTGTGTGTTGCTGCTAGTTCCTGGGTGCTAGGAACCTGTGGGGAAAATTAATCTAGTGGAAGAATCAAAGGACATCTTTCAGATGTTTTGGATCCAGAGGTTGCTGAGTGAGTGGTTATTCTGAGTTATGACTCTGAAAAATACTAAAGTACAGATGAGGGGGCACCCGGATTTGAACCGGGGACCTCTTGATCTGCAGTCAAATGCTCTACCACTGAGCTATACCCCCTCTGTTGGTCTGAACCTGTGAAATCTTTTTACATGGGCCATCAATTTTTCATGCTGAAAATTGCTTATTCAGAATTAATATCTTTTTGCTAAATGACATTGAATTTACCAATAAGAAGGCACAAATGTAAAAGACAATCAAAAATATGTTTGAAAACATGTAAATGTAGGTTCTAATCTACCTTTTCTAGGCTCAATTCTTTATTCATAACACCACTCATTTCTCTCCCCTACCTCTTGCAAAACTGGAGAGGGAAACTTTTACCATAGTCTCTCTAAAAGGAGTACAAAAAATAACTAAAAAGACACCTCCACTGAGGCCTTCTGGGTATACAAGTTGGTGGTTCCCTGCTTTTTTATGGAGCACTCACTGTATGTCCCTCTAGGGACAGAACAAACTTTCAACAGAAAGATACGGAGGTTCTAACTCTCACTGAGTTTCCAATCTACTGGGGACAGACTGGAAATAAATGCACAAGTGAATAAACAAGGAAATACAGAAGTGATAAAGGAAATCATTAAAATAAACACCAAGATATATTAAGGAGGTACTGGGGGTTATTTCAAGTTAGACAGTCATGGAAGGCCTTTTTCTCCCCTTTTCTGGGGTGCTAAGGAGTGAACCCAGGGCCTTAAGCATGCTAGGGAAGGACTATACCAATGAACGACATCCCCAGTCCCACAGAAGTCCTTTTTGAGCATCTAAGTTGACAACCCAGACCTGACATGTGAAAGGCAGCCATTTGGCAATCTATGGGGGAAGGGCATTCTAGGTAGAGGAAATGGCTACTACTACATCCCTAAGGCTTGAGGAAGTTGGATCAGGGAAAGCAATTCAAAAGAGTTGGAGAAGTAGCCAGGGGTGGGTGACCCATGCCTGTAATTCCAGCAACTCAGAAGACTGAGATAGGAGGATTACAAATTCCAGGCCGGCCCCAGAAATTTAGCAAGACCCTGTTTCAGAATAAGGAAGAAAAAGAACTGGGAATATGCAACACATAGAATCATTTTTTACAGAAAAAAAAAAAAAGGACTGGGGATATACCTCTATGGTAAAGCACCCCTGGGTTCAATTCCCAGTTCTGCCCAAAAAAGAGAGAGAAAGAAAAAGAGCAGAGAGAAACGCCAGGGTTGTGGAGGATCTTGTTGGTCACTTAAGAAGTTTGGATTTTGTACGAAATGAATGAAAAGTCACTGGACAGTTTTAAGCAGGGGAATTTGAAGTCATCATCATCCAGACTTCCACAGGGCAGATTTACAGGGAGTCAAGTGTGGACCCAGAGAATACATACAATTCCATATTATTCAGTTTCCAAAAGAAGAATTCTGTGCAATATGCAACAACATGTAGAGACCTGGAAGACATTACACTAAGTGAAATTAACCAGAGACAGAAATCAAATACTGCATGATTTCATTTCTATGAAGTATCTAGAAGAGTGAAATTTACAGAAGCAGAGAGTAGAATAGTGGTTGCCAGGGACTAGGAAGAGGAGGAAACAGAGTGGCTGATCAATGATAAAATTTCAGTTACAGAAAAATGAGTAAATTCTAGCATTTCCCATACAACATTGTGCCTATAGTAAACAATGTATTGTATACTTGTCTAATAAGAGGGCTGAGGGTACAGCTCAGTCATAGAATGCTTGCTTAGCGTGCACTGTAGGTCCTGGGTTCAATCCCTAGCATTGGGGAAAAAAAAAAAAGAGTAGACCTCATGTTAAGGGTTCTTACCACATTCAAAAAGAGGTAGTGGGTAGACATTGAGAAACCAGTTAGGAATCTATTACAATAATGCAGGTGAAAGATGGCCACAAGGTCTTAGACTTTGGTGTATTAGTTGCTTGTTGCTGCTGTAACAAATTACCACAATTTATTTCCTTTAAAACAACACATATTTATTATTTTATAGTTCTGGGGGTCAGAATTTAAAAATTAGGATTGAGGATGTAGTTCAGTGGTAGAGCACGTGCCTAGTATGCACAAGTCCCTGCATATGATTCCTACTATCACCAGAAAAATAAATTCCAAAATCAATTTCACTAGGCTAAAAATCAGGATGTTAGCATGTCTTCATTCCTTCTGGAAGCTTTAAAGGAGAATCCATTTCTTTGACACTTCCAATTTCTAGAGGCTGCTGCATTCCTTGGCTCATAGCCCATTCCTCAATCTTCAAAACCAACCGCATACCATCCTCTCCCTCTCTGTCATCCATACATCTCTCTGACTGATCTTCTTGACTTCTCCTCATAAGGACCACTGTAATTACCTTGAGCTCACCTGGATAATCCAGGATCATCTCTTCATCTCAAGATCTTTAATTTAATCACATCTGCAAGTTTCCTTTTTCATGGAAGTCACACATTCACAAGTGGGTTCACAAGGTAATTGGGATAGGGACATATTTGGAGGGCTATTATTTATTCTACCGGAAGTGGGAACAGCAGAGTGGAAAGAAATACAGGCATCCAGATTGCCCCTGGCATGGGGGCCATAACATTTACTGTAGGTTGGGTGACTCAGGAAAGATGAGAGAAAGAAACAAAAATTATCAGTCATTTTTTTCTTTCATTATCTAGGTGGATACTCATGTGGTTTCCTCAGATTAAGAGTTTTAAAAAGGGGGAGAAGGGCAAATGCAGGGAAAAAATCAAGAGTTTCTCTTTTAGGGATGAGGGTGTAGTTCAGTTGTGTCACCGGAGGAGGTCTGAGGAATTTCCAGAGAGAAAGGAACTCCAATCAGGACTAGTAAGGTTCTTGACATACATTATAAAATGAGTTTAAGAGCATGTTGTGCTGGGCACGGTGGCGCACACCTGTAATCCCAGCGACTCGGGAGACTGAGGCAGGAGGATTACAAGTTCAAAAGCCAGCCTCAGCAATTTAGCAAAGCCCTAAGCAACTCAGTGAGACCCTGTCTCTTAAAAAAAAAAAAAAAAAAAAAAAAAAAAAAAATATATATATATATATATATATATATATAAAAGGGACGAGGACGAGTGATATGTGATATGGTGATATGGCACAGTGGTTAACAGTGGTTAGGTGCCCCTGGATTCAATCTCTGGTACCAAAAAAAAAAAAAAAAGAATGTGTGTTGTGTCAGAGATGGACAGAGATTTATTTATTTAGGAAAGTAGAGACACATTCAAGGAAAAATACAGTCTATTGCTGTAGAGTGAGATGCACTTTGGGGGACCGAGATTCTTCTTCTAAAGGAAATTTGATGCCAGGCATAGTGGCTTCACACCTGTAATTCCAGTTGTTGAAGCAAGAGGATTACAAGTTTGAGGCCAGCCTGGCCAACTTAGTAAGGACCTATGCAACTTAGGGAGACCCTATCTCAAAATAAAAAATAACTACTGGTAAAACATCCCTCAGTTCAATTTCTAATACTGCAAATAAAGAAAGAAAACTTGGCTAGGGTAGGTATGGGAGGGCATGTGGGGATATGTCTGGTGATCTCTCTGGTTGTCTATTCTCAGGATCTTTAGGCTGACATGGTCTTCATTATCTGATCAACAGATAATGTTGAAAAGTTCCTAAATTATAGATTTTTAAATGTATCATGTCTCTCTTTGCTTGATCTATTTATTGCATAGGCTAATTATCAGTGCACAAAGGTGATTTTCATAAGTGAGTGAATTTATGGGAATGCTAAGATTTACTAATTTCCCAGAAATTTGGGAGTGACAGGCCTGGGAGGAGGAATTTGAGGAGTGACAGACATAGAAAAGTATGCACAATTTCAGATTAAAATCATATTTTCTGTGGGGCGTGTGGTGGCGCAGGCCTGTAATCCCAGTGACTCAGTAGGCTGAAGCAGGAAGATCGCAAATTCCAGGCCAGCTTCAGCAACTTTGCAAGGCCCTAAACAACTTAGCAAAAACCTATCTCAAAATAAAAAAAAAATTAAATATTTTCTAAAAAGGGTCTGGGGATGTAGCTCAGTGGTCAAGCGTCCTTGAGTTAAATACCTAGTACCAAAAACTACAGATAAAAAATAAAATTACATTTCCTTGCCCTTCCTTTTGTCTCCTTTTAACCTATCATTTTCCCCCATCTTACCCCAGTAGAATGCATACTTAGCATGTATATGAGGCCCTTGGTTAAATCATCAGCACCAGAAAAATAATGAGTTTCTTTTTAAAGCTCTTGTACAGAAAGTAATAAAGCAGAGTCTTATGTTCATAGATTCCACATGCTAGTATCACAGTTACCTTTATTTTCCTGCAGTGCTAGGGATTAAGCTGAGGACTTCCCATAAAGTGAGGCAAATACTCTTCCACTGAGCTGTACCTTTGGCTAAGATACCTAGTAGACATTTAAGAATAGATGTGGAATATGCAGTTGGAGCTCCAGCTAACTGGTGTTTATGGGAAAGATTCCAGTTGGAAGTAGAAATTTGGGGGTTGTCAGCATGTAGATGATACTTGCTGAAAGAGGTAGTTATCTCAGATGTGTGTTGGAATTGGCTCAAACTAGCATGGGAAAACCAGTGGCTAAGATTTCAGGAAATTTTAAAAGACAGTTTGATTTTAATTTGGTAGCTCGAAATCAGTAGGTGGGTGTATTTGCACCACTGGAATTAGCAAACACTAAGACTCAGGTCCCCCAGAGCCAATTGTTAGACATTTATCAGCACACTGCTCTAACTTTTTTCTCCCAAAAGAGGCAAGCTGTTCAGCTGAGTAAGGAGAGAGTAAATGTGTGGAGTTTGTGACAGTAGAAAGTTCATGAGATGATCATTTTGGAGAGTGAAAACGTGAACGTATTTGAGCAGTGTTACAGGAATGCTAAGCAGAGTCTGAGACTGGTGGAGTGACATCAGCTCGTGTGCTTTTCTTCTACAAATGTCATCTGCTTTGGTGGGGGCAGGATTGATGAAATCCCATAATTGAATTTAATTAGGTTGTGGGTGGCAGGAGAGTACAAACCTAGGGTTTACAGTGAACCATTTACAGTGCCCTATACTTTGGGGAATGCAAAGAAGAATGCAACATGATCCCTCCCTCAAGAAACATACCATGAACCCAGCAGCTCAGGAGGCTGAGGCAGGAGGATTGCAAGTCCAATTTAGAGAGACCCTGTCTCAAAATAAATAAATAAATAAATAAATAAATAAATAAATAAATAAATAAATAAATAACACAGGATGTGGCTCAGTGATTAAGCACCTGGATTTGATCCTTGATACTAAAATAATAATAATAATAATAATAATAGAAAGAATAGAAAAGAAACATACAATCTAACTGGAGAAATAAGATACATATGCCAAGTGAACAGGCACCCAAACCCATCCTGGTGGCACATGCCTGTAATCTGGCAACTTGGAAGGTTGAAACAGGAGGATGACAAATTCAAAGTCAGCCTCAGCAATTTCATGACAGCCTCAGTAGCTTAAAGGGATGGGGATGTGGTTCCAAGGTTAAGCACCCCTGGGTCCAATCCCTAGTGCCAAAAGAAGAGAAAAATATTCCCCAAAGTCAAAAAACAAATGCAGAGAGCAGAACTTCTGAGACAGGTAGTTGATAATGAGGGAAACAAGGGCGAGGGAGGTTATGTAGCTCAATGGTAGAGTACTTGTCCCGCTAGCATGCTAGAGGCCTTGGATTTGATTCCCAGTACAAAAAAAAAAAAAAAAAAGCTGAATGTTGGAGAAATTAAGTTGTAGACTTTCTTTTGCAGTACTGTAAATTGAAATCGGGGTGCTCTACCACTGAGTTAAATCCCCAGTCCTCTTTTTTTTTTTTTTTTTAATATATATTTTATTTTCAGACAGTTTTTCTCTAACTGCTAGAGCTGACCTTGAACTTGAAATCCTCGTATCTCAGCCTCTGATTAGCTTGGGATCACAGGTGTGCACCACCAAGCCATGTCAAAGTCATAGGCTTCTTAAAAATTCAAGTGAGAAAGAAGAAATGGGCAGATCACCATTGAAAGAAGAGTTAAGAATTTTCCTATCTAGGAGAAAATTTGATGTTGAAGGAGACAGGGGAGGGGGACTGATGAAAAATGCAGGAGAGAATGGAATAAATGGGGACAAGTTGACCTGGGAGCAGAGAGGGTCTAAAACAGACAGGGAAACACTTCCTCTTGTGAGCACAGTATTGTATGCTGGGTATTCAATACAACTGAGGTTGCAGGTAGGAAGGAGGGAAATTAGACTTGAAGAATCCTCAGAAGTCGGAGGTAGAAAAAGTAGTAGTGATGTAAGAAAGACATCCTACTGCACGTTCTCCCAGGAACTTCAAATCTTCCAGCCTGAATAAGAGTCAATTTTCTCCTCCTGGCTTGGGTCAGGATTGCCTTTGCAATCTTCTCTTGGTTCTTTGGTGTCATCCCAGAAAACCTAACACAGTTTATCATAGATACCAAACTATTTTCAATCACTGGAGGCAATAGCTGACCAGTAAACACTGCATTTAAGAGGTAAGCTCCCTTTTTGTTGCAGAGGGGGTATAGCTCAGGGGTAGAGCATTTGACTGCAGATCAAGAGGTCCCTGGTTCAAATCCGGGTGCCCCCTCATACCTTCACTTTTAAGATGGAAGGCAAATACCAAGAATATACCTCACATTCTAGTATCCAGATCAACTTACGAACATTAGGTACAATATGATGGCATTGGGCATTGAGAAAAGCTTCTTCTGAATCAGTGGCTTGTGATTTATGCTGTGGAGACCCTCACATATCTGAGACCCTTTCAGTGCAGAAAAATGGGTTATTCTCACATTAATACTGACATTATTTACCTATTTCGCTGCTTATTCTATGAGCATACAGAGTTGCTTCCTGGAGGCTACATGATATATATCACAACAGATTAGATGTAGAAAAAAAGAAGGAAAAAAACACCTATTTTTCATTAAACCAGATGTTAAAGGGATTTAAAGGGAAAAAAAGGTAAAACAAAGTCACTCTTGTTAACATATTACTTTTCTTTGGGAAAATACAATTATTTTTCATTTTTAAGATGTAATTTAAAAACAGCATGGTGGTACACACCTGTAATCCCAGCAATTTAGGACACTAAGGCAAGAGATCTGCATATTTGACAACTTGTAATCCTTTTCTCTGCACTAAAATCCATTTTAGTTCTGCACCAAAAGGGTCTTATAGACATCTGATAGTCTCCATACCATAATTCAACAACCACTGATTTAGAGGATGCTCCTGTCAATATTATTACATTGTACCTAATTTTCTTGCCCAGTCTAGGCAATTTAGCAAGACCCTGTCTCAAAACATAATAAAAAGTTCTTGTGATATAGCTCAGCAGTAGAGCACTTGCCCAGCATTCACTGAGGCCGCCCTTAGTTTTAATCCCCAGTACTGCAAACAAACAAATAAAAACCCTGTTCCTAAAAAAAGAACTAAGTAAATAGGCTGGGGATATAGCTCAGTGGTTGAGTGCTTGCTTAGCATGGCAAGGCCCTGGGCCTAATCCATGGATTTAGTTCCCAGTAACAGACACGCACATAAAAACCACTTTATTTAATTTTTATTTTTTTGGTAATGGAGATTGAACCTAGGGACACTCAACCACTGAGTCACATCCCCCGTCCTTTTTTTTGAGATAAGATCTTGTTAAATTGCTTAGGGCCTTGCTAAATTGCCAAGGCTGATCTTAAACTTGCAATTCTCCTGCCTTACCCTCCCAAGTTGCTGGGGTAACAGGCATGCGCCACCACACCCAGCTACAAACAAAAATTTTTTAAAAAAGGAAAAACAGATGTTGCTCCATAGTCTTCCCCATATGGGTTGAGTACCATCTTCCAAATGCTCAGAACTGAGGTCTTGAAAACATTTTGTGTGTGGGTGTTCGTTCTGAAGATTTAATCCAGAGGCACTTTATCACTGAGCTACATCCCCAGTTACATCCCCAGCTCATTTTTAAATTTTTTTGGTTGTTGTTTCAATTTTGAGACAGGGTCTCACTAAGTTGCTTAGGACCTCGTTAAATTGCTGAAGGTGGCCTTGAATTTATGATCTTCCTGTGCTGCTGGGATTTCAGGCATGCACCATCATGCCTGACTCTTGAAAACATCTTGACCCTTTAACAGTCCATATTTTGTTGCCTCCACATCCAAAACACATCCACAATTGGACCACATTACATTGCCTGCACTGCTACTATTCTAATGCAAACTATCGGTCCCTTCTCTCATGGGCAATAGCTCTCTAAGAGGGCTCTTATATTCTGAAATATAGTCACATCCTGTTCCTCCTCTGCTTAAAATCAGGCTATCGTCTCCCATTTCACAAAGTAAATGCCACAATTTGATACTGGTTTCAAAGCTGTATGTGATTCATTTCTAGGATTTTTTTTTTTTTTTTTTGGTACCACGGATTAAACTGGGGGCATTTAAACATTGAGTCATGTCCTCAGTCCTTTTTTTGTATTTTATTTAGAGACAGGGTCTCACTGAGTTGCTTAGTGCCTCACTACATTGCTGAAACTGGCTTTGAACTCAAGAGCTTCCTGCCTCAGCATCCCACCAAACTGCTGGAATTACAGACGTGGCCCACCCTGCCCGGCTCTAGGATGTCTTTTGAAAAATACTTTACTATTTTTCATTTGTTTCATTACTACTGACCCTTTCTCCAACTATTCTGTAACTCGCCTTCCCCGCTGGTTCTCATTAAGATTCAGACTCACTCCTGCCTTCCAGCTTCTCATTAGCCTTTGGCTCTATCTGGACCTCCTTTCAGATAGGTAAATCACTCCCCTTCAAGTCTGTGCTCTAATGTCAATTTCAATGAAGCCTACCCTGCCTATTTGATTTTTGGAATTTGCCTCCCCACCTCCTGATCATTTTCTGTTTTTTTCATAATACTTATCCCCATCTGACATACTACATACGATTTTTAAAAATTATTATTTATTGGGTTAGGGTTAGGATTTTGTGTCTACTATCTATTGGGCTGGGGTTAGGATTTTCTGCCTCCACTTCTACAGTCAGAATGAAAGCTCCATAAGAGCCAGAATGTGAATTTTTTGGAATTCCATTGTGAATCATGTGAATAGATCCTGCCTTTGCAATTTCTAGATAAATCCTTGCATTTAAGATTAAAAAATAATAATAAGTCTTGCTCTATTTGGTCTATTATGTTCCCTGATGTAATCTGATGTATGATGTACGCCCTGGCTAGAATGTCAATGAACACTTGAATGAATGTAACCACGGAAGGAAAAAAGTAAAAAAAAAAACCGGGGAAAGTTGAAGCTGTGGCAATAGGTAATTTAAAAAGCAATGCATGTAAAAAGTTGAATGGTATGATTCCAAATACACAAAGACCCAACGATCTGTAGCGCTTTAGTAGCAGTTCTCAGTTGTACCACAAGCCAATGAAACCTTTTGACGCTTGCTCTTGCCCCACCCCCAGCCCTCTGTCCTGCGAATCCCCACATAACACAAATTGCTTGAATTACTTTTGAATCCTTACTATCCGGAAAAGTGCTCGGTATGTACGAAGTGCTCAAAAGAGGGTGCTGAGTAAGCTAACAGATCAATAGGTCCGTGTCCCCAGCTACTTTCGAACTCCTTAGCCAGGAGCCTCGAGTCCCATGTGCTCCTGCAAACCTCAACCTCACCACCTCCCACTCAGCTAGAGCTACAAAACTGATTACGTAATCAGGCAGCGCCCTGAGCGAGAAAGCAGATTTAACTAGCTAGCCCTCAGTCACGTGGTGAGAATAGGCGGGGCATCAAGTTCATATCCCAGTGTCCTTTGTGTCTACTTCCTTTCCGTCCTTTTCCGGCGTTCAAGATGTCGAAGCGAGGTGAGTTTTTGACTTTAGGACATCCTATTCCATCCGTCTCAAGGTGGCTGCTGGCCTTTCCGGGAGCGGCGGCCTTGGGCAGCCAGGGCGCTTTGCTTTTCTCCGGGCCAGGGAGGAAAAGGAGGTGGGCTGTGAGAGTGCTGGAAGAGTCCTCAAAGTGGCCGGGTGGGGGAGCTGGATCGTTCAGCTGGCCGGATCTGGACATGATTCTAGAACGAACCCAGTGTACTCGCTCCGCGAAGAGCTACAGTAGTGGGGGGACAGTTGACTTGAGTCAGACCCCGGCTCGGGCGACTTGTGCCCTTTTCCACCTTGCCGGAGGAACTCGCGCTTGTGAAAGGTGGAGCGAGGATTGAGTCGTCCAGGCCCCTTAATCTCGACGAAAGGATAGTAATGGTGAGGAATCGGGTGTATTCCGTGAGAACCGGGTGGCACGTGGGGAGGGCGTACGTGGAAGGAATCCCAGGTGAGAGAAAAAAATAAAGGGAACTTCGAAACTGTCTGCACGGTGACCACTTTATCTTGTTTCCCTTCTTATCCATAGGACGTGGTGGATCCTCCGGTGCAAAATTCCGGATTTCCCTGGGTCTTCCGGTAGGAGCAGTGATCAATTGTGCTGACAACACAGGTGAGGCCTTTGGCTGCATCCCTGCTACGCTCCCCCTTTTAAAAGCACTCAGTGGGCCTTTTGTTAATGACCCATCGAGCCGTCAAGAAGGGGCAGAGTAAAACACCGCTTTTGGGTGAAGTGGCAGCATGTTGTGTTGTTTTGCTTCAATCGGTGGTGTGACACGACGATTTCCGTTCCACCTTGAGGAGTAATTGCTTTGGGCATTGTGGAGGGAGAGTATTTGGAAGTACTTGAATTTTATATGGGTGTTTATGCCTGATGGGCCCTCAAAAAATTGGTTTTCTGTATATCTTTTTATAGGAGCCAAAAATCTGTATATCATCTCTGTGAAGGGGATCAAGGGACGGCTGAACAGACTTCCTGCTGCTGGTGTGGGTGACATGGTGATGGCCACAGTCAAGAAGGGCAAACCAGAGCTCAGAAAGAAGGGTAAGTAGATGTGGATACTCACCTCCTTGTGGATAATTGAGATTCTTCTCCACTTATTGGAAAATGGAACGGTAATTTTATGTTCTGAAGGCCTCTAAATGCTTGCTTTCCTTTCAGATGCAGTGTGAGACAAATACCTGAAACTCTAAACTGGGTTTAGAGACAGGGTCTCACTGAGTTACTTAGTGCCTCAGTCTCTTGGGAGCATCTTTTCACTTGCCTACTTAAGTTCTTCCTATGTAAACTGAGGTCCTGGCTTATTTAACCTGCCACTTCCTTAACTAACTAAATTAGACAAATGTACACTACCTATAAAGTTCTATAAGAAAAGGTCTTTAATTCATTGCTGATTCCCTGGCTACAAATATATAAAGTGGTACTTAGTGAATATGTGCAGCTTAGATCTAGAGCAGGTGAGATCACAGTTTTCATATTTACATTACCACATTTTTTGTGTGGTGCTGGGGATTGAACCCAGGGCCTTGTGCATGTGAGGCAAGCACTCTTCCTACTGAGCTATGTCCCCTGCCCCTTTTTTGTTATTATTAATGGGAATAATGATACTCCCATTTTTTTCAGATGGTTGTGAGGTGCTGAGCATCTCTTTCTATTACTAGCACTAGGTGAACACAAAATTTCAGATAGGCTTTTAAGCTTGCTGCTTGAGTCAGTCAGTTACTTACTTGATCATGGCCTGCCCCACAAAGTCATCCCACCAGGTGTATGAATTAAAAGGATAGACCTCAGGGCACTTCCCACTTGTGCTATCTGGGTTTAGAGACAGGGTCTCACTGAGTTACTTAGTGCCTCAGTCTCCTGAGCCACTGGGATTACAGGCGTGTCCCACCACATCCAGGGGATTACATTTTTTGATCAGAACTATGTATACCACTTGGGCATGGTAGCTCTCAGGTTGTGACTAAGTGTTGATTACTTTGTGGGGGGACAAGGATGCATCTGCAAGACCTTTTACTCCTCAAAATGCTTCCTGGGTCTGACTGGTGGCCTGGGGAGCTATCAGAGAAGAGCAGAGCATACAGCCCTTACTGGATGGATGAGTTGGTAGCAGGATATAATGTTGGTCTCAAGTCAGTGGTGGGACAGACCAGAGATAGCACTAATGGTTTTAATAATAATATTTGTGAATTTATAATTCTGTTAGTCTTTGATCTTTGATTTTTGTGCCTGCCAAATGGATACATTTATACCCACAACAGGTACAGAAATATAGAAAGTGGGGGCAGAACCTTTGTCTGGTACTTGGCCTTAAAAAACAGAATCTCTGTCTTCGTATTTCCAGTGTTTGGTTCTGAATGTGAAAATAGAATTTTTATTTATTTTTTGTGAAAATGGAATTTGATTGATTGTGGTACTGGGGATTAAATTCACAGCCTGGTGCATGCTGGACAAGTGCTCTACCACCAGTCTTCATCCCTAGCCCTAATTAATTACCTTGAAAAAAATTTCAAACTCCAGAATATTCAGTAACTTGAGGTCTGAGCTGATATCTGTCAAATTTTAAACACAACTGTATGTGATTCAGTAGTTTTCTCAAGCACCTCATGATGGTGCTTCATCCTGAGGATCTGGAAGTGTCTTTGACCTTAGTGCAGATAGGTTGTGTGTGTGTGTGTGTGTTGCTAGGGATTGAACGCAGAACCTGATACTTGCTAGTCAAGATCTGTATCTTAAGCCCTAGTGCGGGGAGGTGGGTTTTGTTTTTGTACTGGGTATTGAACCTAGTGGGGCTTAACCACTGTGTAACATACCCCTTTTCCTTTTTCTTTTTTACGATTTTTGAGATAGGGCCTCCCTAAGTTGCTGAGAACTTGCTTGAACTTGAGAGCCTCCCAAGTGACAGATTACAGGCATGTTGTACCTGCATGTCCAGCTACACATAAAGGTTTTGTATTTGCACCATTGCCATCCCACAACCTGCTCTTGCTTCACAATTAACTGTCTTGTATGTAAGAAGCTGTATTAAGTTTGAGTGGTTGCACAGCTTTCTGTTATACCTGTGCCACAGGCTAGTTAGACTGCTTCCAAGTTTTTGTTTTATTGAGCCAACGTATATAGCCAGGCAGGATTCCACGTGGCTGTAACCGTAGCCACTGAGGAGGCTGAGGCAGGAAGATCCTGAGTTTGGACAGCTTGGGCAACTTTGACCCTGTCGTATTAAAATGTTATAAAAAGTGCTGGGATAGAGCTCAGTGGTAGAGCACATCTCTAGTGTGTATGAGGCCCTTGGTTAGATCCCCAGTACTGCAGACACATGCATATATATCACCTACAGTTAAATAGTTAGAAAGTCATAAGGTAGAGTATGGTCAGGATTCTGAATATACTTAGTATATTCAAGGAGTGTGTGCACGTGCAAACTGGCAGTTACAGGTTTTCTTTGGGAATACTGGCATGTAAATGAGTTTGTATTTGTAAAAGCTGACAGACACGTGGTTAATAAATTTTTATTGCTGTGCACATTGGTAAATGATTCTAATACCAGCAACTTGGGAGACTGAGGCAGGATTGCAAGGTCAAGGCCAGCTTTAGCAATGTAGTGAGACCCTGTCTCAAATGGAAAGACTGGGGATGTAGCTCAGTAGTAAAATGCCCTGGGATCAATCCTTAGTTACCAAAATTAAATCAGTCTTCAATTCCAATGAATTCTTGGAAGCAGTAAGTTTTAGATCAAGGTATTTATACTTTTAAATGTAGTTTGGGGAAATATATACTATGTAGAATATTGCTTGATGAGGGGCCAATAGCTTGACCTTCCACTGCGTGTGGTCCCCAATACTTTGTTGGGATCTTAATAGTACCCACAGGTTAGGTAAAGTGTAGACGGTGCTTAACAAGTTTGTTACTATTTGTCCCTCCAAAAGAGTACAAATTTAATGTTTTAAGAAAATGCTGGCATTGTTTTGTTTTGTTTTCCTCTGAGGCACCAGGGATTCGAACTGTGGCCCTTACGCATGCTAGGTGAGCGCTCTCCAACAGGAGCTATTTCTTCAGCCTCAGTTTTTTTTTTTTTTTTTTTTTTTTTTTTTTTATATTTTTTATTTTTACAGACACATTTTGATTCATGGTACACAAAAGGGGTACAACTTTGTTCATTTCTATGGTTGTACACAATGTATATTCACGCCACTCATGTAATCATACATATATACGGGGTAATTCTGTGTTTCATTCTACTGTTTTTCCATCCCCACCCCCTCCACCCCTTTTTCGTCCACACCATTCAAAGTTCCTTCATTCTTCTCTTCCCCCACCACCCCCCATCATTATATAGTGTCATGTACTTACCAGAGAACACATTCAGCCTTTGGTTTTTTGGGCTTGTCCTATTTCACTTAGCATAATAGAAAATGTGAGAGGGTGTTTGGTGTTTGCATTGTCTCTTGCCCCTTTAGGAATTGAAAAGCTAAAGATGGGGATACCTTCTGTCCCGAAAAATATGTTGCTTGCTTCTGTGCTGGCTCTGGGACTTGACAGGTTAATGACTGCTGTCCTTTCTCCCCCTTAGTACATCCAGCAGTGGTAATTCGACAACGAAAGTCATACAGGAGAAAAGACGGTGTTTTTCTTTATTTTGAAGATAATGCAGGAGTCATAGTAAACAATAAGGGTGAAATGAAAGGTAAGAAAAAAGAAAACACTCCATGTCATTCATAGATATCTGAGGGTGGGTGCTAGTGATTTAACTCTGGTCTAGGCGTACAGGCAAGGACCCTTTGTCTTACCTGTTTTGTCTTTTTTTTTTTTTTTTTTTAAATGCAGGATCTGCCATCACAGGACCAGTTGCAAAGGAGTGTGCAGACTTGTGGCCCAGGATTGCTTCCAATGCAGGCAGCATTGCATGATTCTCCAGTGTGTTTGTAAAAATAATGTCCATTAAGAAATGTTTTCTCTGGGGCTGGGGAGATTGCTCAGTCGGTAGAGTGCTTGCCTTGTAAGCACAAGACCCCGAGTTCGATCCCCAGCACCCAAAAAAAAAAAAGAAGTGTTTTCTCCCACTGCTTGCCTGTTTATTTCTTTGTTTTTTCTTGACACCTCTTAATTTTACAGTTTGCTTTGTGAGAAGAAACTGTTAAATACAAACTGGGCATGTGTGAAGATACAGTCCTTGCTTTCTGTGTGCTTATAGAACTTTTGGCAATTTACAGTTGCTATATTTCCTTTTTGTGTTTGAACCCAGGGGCACACCTAGTACTGAGCTACATACCCGGCCCTTTTTATTTTTTTACTTTGAGACCAGGTCTCTCTTTAGTTGCCTAGGTTGGCCTTGCACTTGATATCCTTCTGCCTCAGCCTCCCAAGACATTTGAGTATAGTCTCTTGGCATCACACGTGGCTTACTGTCTTCATGGACTACTTGATCATAGTTGTCTCACCTGTAGTTTTATTAGTTTTTGGTGTTGGGGTTCAAACTCAAGGCTTTTATGCACACTAGGAGCCTGCTCTGCTTCTGAACTTCAATACCCCTAATTAAGCCACCAAAAATTTCACTACCACTGGGGATTGAACCCAGTGGTGCTTTTACCGCTGAACTACATCCCTGTCCCTTTTTCATTTTAAGACAGGTCCCTGAGCCAGTCACAGTTGTGTACTCCTGTAATTCCAGTGACTTCAGAGGCTAAGGCAGGAGGATCTCAAGTTTAAAATCAGCCCCAGCAATTTAGTGAAGACTTAAGCAACTTAGCAAGATCCTTTCATAAAAAGGGGTGGGGATGTGATTAATGTTTAGGTAAATTCAGGAGGATAGCCTCTGGAGTCACTGGAATTAAAGGCATATGCCATTGTACTCGTTTGTACGTGTATTAACTGCATCGATTTTTTTGTATTTGGGTACTTAACCACTAAGCCACATTCCTAGCCCTTTAAATTTTTTATACGTTTTAATTTTTATATAATTTTTAGTTGATGAATTTATTTTAATATATCAAATGTATTATAATTATGTGGTGCTGAGAATTGAACTCAGCGCCTCATGTACTAGGTGAGTGCTCTACCACTGAGCCACAACCCTAACCCTAATTTTTTTATTTTGAGGCAGGTTCTCCCTAAATTCCTAAGCCTAGCTTTGAATTGAAAATCGTGCCTCAGCCTCCTGGGTCGCTAGATTGCAGGCAAGCACTACTGTGCCCCACCTGTGGCCGTCCTTCAAAGTGACCTTTTCCTAATGTGCAAGAACACATTTTCATGATGACAGTTTTTTTTTGTTTTTTGTTTTGGCTGTGCTGGGGCTTGAACCCAGGGTCTCCTGCTTGCTCAGGATGACGATATTAACAGTGGATATAACAGCTGGGTACAGTGGTGCGTGCCTGTAATCCCAGCAGTTTGGGAGGCTGAGGTAGGAGGATCATAAATTCAAAGTCAGTCTCAGAAACTTAGTGAGGCCTACCAATAAAAAAAAAAAAAAAAAAAAAGGGGGCTGGGGATGTGGCTCTGGTTAAGTGCCCCTGGGTTCAACCTTTGGTACCAAAAAAACTCCCAGCAAGTCCTGTCTTGAACCTGTTGTCATCAATCAAATGAGGTTAAGTAGTGAGGAGCAAATAAATTTGTAGAAGGTGCTAAGGGTTTGTTTTGGGAGGGGAATTGGGGATATTAAAATGGGCATCACCAGTAGTCATAACAACTGAATATTTTTTTACATTCTATATGTAAGAAATTAGATGAAAAATATGTCATTGTGTCCACATGTTTGGTCTTGTTTTTGTTTTTTTTTTTTTGTACTGGGGGTTGAACCCAGGAGTGCTTTATTACTGAGCTATACCCCCAAGCCCTTTTAATTTTTTGAGACTTCACCTAGTGGCCCAGGGCCTCATTGAATTGCTGAGGCGGGCTCAACTTGAGATCTATTGCTGCAGATCCCCAAGTCATTGGGATTACAGGTATGAACCACCGCTGCCATGGGCCTATTCTTTTTTGTTTAAGAGAATGAGTAAGAATAATGGGGACTGGAGTGGTTGGCTCTTGCCTGTAGTTGCAACAGTTCTGAAGGATGAGGCGGGGTTACGAATCTGAGGCCAGCCTCTGCAATTTGGGGCCTTCTCTCAAAGGACTGGGGATAGAGTCCAGTGATAAAGCACCTCTGAATTCAAACCCCAATACCAAAAACAGTAATTGGGGTGGGGTGCCTGGTGGATTGACTGGAAGTCAGGAGACGGGAATGCGTGTGGCTCTGGATTTGGAAAAGTTTTCTAAGCTTTAATTTGTACGTCTGTAAAATAAGAGTTGTGAGTAGATAGCTTTCTGAAACCCTTCTGGTCAGTTATAGGACTTTGCAATGGACTTCAGCTGGGGAGAGTGTAATAAGCATGGGGACAGAGGACCCACCTTAAAGAAAAACTTGGGGAGCTGAGCCCGAGTGCTCTCAAACCTCCCCCATTCAAGCAGTGTACTCCCCACTTCAGTGTCCATCTCAGGGCTATATGCAAGCAACTTTCCCCACCTACCCCGTCAATGCAGGGTGAGGGGGACAATAGGGTTTGTGTCGCAGAGGGAGCCCTTGTCACCACGTAACAATGCGCCGGGGAACTCCCATCAAGGGCCCTCATTTCCACCAGAAAGACCCAAAGAGTCCATGGAGGTTGGGATGGCGCACTTTTACGAGTGTCCTCTGCGGCTGGAGAAGGGTTTTATTTTGGATGGGGTAGCCGTGAGCACAGTGGCTCGCGCCTACGGCTACACGAAACCCAAACTGTGGTCTGCGATTCCGCCCTACAACGCACAGCAGGACTACCATGCGCACCGGTACTTCCAGAGCCACGTGGTTCCGCCCATTTTGCGGAAAACTCAGCAGGTACGGGGAGCTTTCCAGAGGAGCCTGTGATTGCTGCCCTGGTAGCACACGGATTTCCCAGATTCGCACCTCCGCAAATCCGAGAGTCAAGGCAGCGCTCTCAGTGCAGAGGAGGCCTCCTCTTCCACCCCACCCCTCCCCCCACCCTCGGGCTGTGTTAGCTGCAGGTGGTCGAGGGCGGAGGCAGGTATTGAGCACAAGCTCACGGAGCTCACCGGAACCCCTTCTACCCCTGAGCCGCAGGATGGTCTCATTTCAGGTGTCTGTGACAAGGGGATAGGGCTTTCAAAGTCTTCCTTTCCTCAGTGAATCCGTTTCATTGTCCTGTGTGAATCCACAGGCCTGCTCTTTAGAGCGACATTGCAAATCCTCCAAAACCGCAAAAATATCCTGTGACCTTGAGCAAGACAAAGGGAACTATCTTGACCGGTGGGCCAGGAGCCTGCGGTCCTAGGTGGTCACAGTTGCAGGAGTGGGGCTCGCTCTCCTGGGCAGAAGAGGGAGGAACACCCCACCCTGCGTATTCTGAGGACTCCCCAAACCACCTGAACCAGCAGCAATTTCCAGGGACATAAGATTCTTAGTCTGGTGGCTGATGGCTCCATTTTTTCCCCAGTAATGCTGCCTTTTCTTTTTTTTTTTTTTTTCCTCCTCTCGATGGGTTGGGGCGGGGGTCCTCCCTCACTATGTTGCCTGCTCTGCATGCTTGATTTTAAAGATATTCTTTAATCATCAAAATCACCATTTGTGTGCCAGGTGTGGTAGCACACTCCTATAATCCTAATGGCTCGGAATGCTGAGGCAGGAGGAGGATTGCAAGTTCAAAGCCAGCCTCAGCACCTTAGCAAGGCCTAAGTAACTTAGCAAGACCCTGTCTCTAAGTAAAATATAAAGAGGACTGGGGATGTGGCTCAGTGGTTAAGCGTCCCTCGGTTCAATCATTGGTAACAAAAAAAATTTTTTTGTGCAGTTGTGTGACACCACCTGTACTCAGCGACTCTGAAGCCTGGAGGATCACAAGTTCCAGGCAACCTCAGCAACTTAGAGTGGTGCTAAGTGAGATCCTGTCTCAAAATAAAAAATAAAAGGGGCTGGGGAGGTACCTCAGTGGTAAATTGCCCCTGGAATAAATCTCCAGTACCCAAAAGAAACAACCTCCCCCACCATTTGTGGTTACCATTATTTTTTTTAAATAAAGATGATGTGTATGAAGTCTGTACTATGCCAGGCCCTTTATCTTAAATAAATAACTTGAATCTCGTAGCAATCCTCCTTTTAGTGATGAGGAAACTGAGGGTCCGGATTAAAAAAAAAAAAAAAAACTGCAATTGACCCAGGGTCACAGCTTGCTAGGGCAAAGCTGGAGTTGGAATCCAGTATGTGTGGCAGAAGAGAAGACGCTGAGCCCTACACTGCAAGCTCTTGTACTGCGCACTGGTCATTAAGTATATCTAATCTGTCACCAGTTACCCCTGACTCTAATCTCTTTCTCAACAAGCCCCAGGGATTTGCACTGTATACTTCTGGACATGATATCTGACAGTCTTCTATATTTTCTTCCTTGTTTTCAGGATCATGGCGGTACAGGAAGGGATGGCTGGATAGTAGATTATTTCCACATTTTCGGGCAAGGACAGAGATATCTCAACAGAAGAAACTGGGCAGGGGCAGGCAAGTGCCATCTCGCTGTCCAGTGTCACATGGTCCCACTAAGAGTAGTATGCACCCCACAATTCAGAGAGAAAAAGCAGGTCACAGGGAGGCCTGGGGGAAAGAGGCCCAGGAATTGCATCCTCCCAGGTTTTCTTCTCATGTGACCACTTCCTGTATGCCAGGTGTCTTTTACCCTCACACTATCCCCAGGTTACTGCTGGGGAAACAGGCATGTTGCATGAAAATGATTTGCTAAGAAGGACTGAGCTGGATCTGAAATTTCTCTCTGTCTACTCAAATGCCCGTGTCCCCCACATTACTCCCTGAGCAGACCGTGTCGTATTTTCCAGGCTTGATAGCAACAATGGAAAAGGGAAGGCCGAGAGATTTTTCTGGCAGTGTGCACCCTACCTCCACCCCCACTCCACCATCCTTCGGCCACATGCTACTCACGTGGTCCTTTGCATCATTTGGCCAAATTGATCTCATTTCTTTTCTCCATACGGGTCAGAGGCAAGGATACAAAATTCTCACATCTCTGGGGAACAAGGCAAGTTCAGCTAAGCTCAGAAGCCTCTGGCCCTTCCCGTCACAATACATGTAGTCAGGATCCTCCTGCCAGTCTTCCTGGTGTGGGTTTGATTTCTAGGATCTGCTGTTGCCTGGGCTTCACCAGCCTTTGGCTTTTCAGTCAAGAGGATCAGGACCCTTGAGAAGTGAATATTTAGCTCTGGGCATGGGGAGTGGAGTGACAATGGGCACTCCATTCCAGCATGTGGGAATGGGGAAAGCAGGAGGGTGCTGCATGATGGTTCAGCCTCCGTCTCTGCCCCAAGGGCATTCCCTCCAGCAGGTGACCGGGCATGACCACTACAATGTCAATTTGAAGCCGACCATGGGGTTCAACGGTAGGTTTGGCTACCGCCGTAACACCCCATCTCTCCGCCATCACACATCTGTCTTCGGGGAGATCACCCAATTTCCTCTCTTCTGACAGCATTGCTCCCTTTTTACAGCCTTTGACCTGAATTTCTAAGAAAGATGTTTATATGAACTCTTAATGATATTTTATATTAAACAATTTTATTTGTGTCTCCAAGTGTGTGCAGTTTCTCCCCTAAGGTTGGAGGAGGGGAACAAATGAGCTCCTCTGTCCTCAACTTCTCTGACTCTGGAGAGGAGAGGAACCAGGGTTTCTTGGGCCTACATCCTAGCACTCCATGCCACTGAGAGGCCGCAGTTCTCATTTGCTGGCATGATCAGAAGGAACCATACTAGTTTTGTTTTGGATTAAACCCAGGTCCTGTACATGCTAGACCAGTACTCAGCCACTGAGCTACCCCTGCCTCCATCCCTGGAAACCTCACTCTTAACCTTCAATGAAACACTTCCCCAGGTATCAGTAGCAGATCAGAAGCAGTATGAAGTCAGAAACTGGGTACTGGTTCTATGAAGAACAGAGTTGGCAATGGGACCAAAGGGCTTGGACCTTGGTTGCCTTGAGGAGGATTTCCTAATCTGTCATCATTCCTTCCAGAAAATTGAGATCTTGCCAGGCATGGTGGTATATGCTAGTAATCCTAGCAACTTGGGAGGCTGAGAGGCAGGAGGATTGAAAATTCAGCAGTTTAGTGAGACCCTAAGCAACTTAGTAAGACCCTATCTCAAAGAATATAAAGGGCTGGGAATATAGCTTGAAGGAAAGGTGTCCCTGGGTTCAATCCCTAGTACCCAAACAAAACAAAACAAAAAAAGCAAAACAAAGCCAACATTCAGATCTCCTTTCTACTCTCAAGTCATCAAGAGGCAGGGAGAGAACAAGGTGATACTAGGTGCTTTTTATTTATTTAGTACTGGGAATTGAACTCGGGGGTATTCTACCACGAAACTACACCCCCAGTCCTTTTTATTTTTATTTGGAGAGAGGGTCTCACTGATTTGCTGAGGCTGACCTACAAACTTGAGATCCTCCTGCCTCAGCCTCCTGCTCAGTTTCTCAAATCACTGGGATTACAGGTATGTGCCACAGGGCCTGGCTTCTGGGTTGCTCTTTATCCCAAGGATTCTGACAGAGAATACCCAGGATGCTCTGCTTGTGCTCTGCCAGTTTCCTTTTCAGCTAGTTTACAGGATGTAGTTTTTTAAAGGTCCCCACCCAGTTTATTGGCATTCAGAAGTTAAAGCAGATGATGGATTCTAAGAAGGTGAGGCTTCAGAACACAAAGCTTGCCAGAGCTCTAGTGTGGGTGTATTGAGTCACCATAACTGGACAAGGAAAGAGAATTTTAGTAGGGTGTGGGAGTAGAGCATTTGACTACAGATCAAGAGGTCCCTGGTTCAAATCTGGGTGCCCCCTTCCCCCTCTGGTATTTTACTTCCATAAATGAGACTAAGAGCAAACACTGGCAAGCCCATTCTTGTCCTGAAATATTTGTTCTTCCCACTTTCCAAGGGATTTCTAAGAGGAGGTCCTCATAAACCCCCATCTTCAGCTTCAATTAAGACAAAGTCCCCAAGGGAATTATAAATCTAAGATTAGGGCTGACACCAGGTGTAGGGGTGCATGCTGTCCCAGCAGCTGGGGAGGCTAAAGCAGGAGGATTGAGTTTAAAGTCAGCCATTTAGTGAGACCCTCTTTCAAAATATATAAAAAGGGCTGGGAATGTGGCTCAGTGGTTGAGTGCCCCTGGGTTCAATCCCAGGGCTGACAGCTGTGAACACCATTTGGCAATATGATGTGTGACAGATAGAAGGCAAAGATGTACAGACAACTTGTATTTTTGAAAGCTTAGAGCATACGAAGCTGCTGCAAATTAAAAGATGAAAGTAAGTTCCTGTTCTCAGGGAGCTTTTAGTCTGGCAGGAGCTGACTCATTCATAGCTGTCAGAGAACAAGCACTTGCCTGTAGCTATAGGAAGATATAGATTTTTTTCCCTTTTTTGGTACTAGGGATTTAACACAGGGGATGCTCTAACACTGAGCTACAGCCCCAGTTCTTTTTATTTTTTTATTTCAAGACAGGGTGTCCCTAATCTGCCTAGGCTGGTCTCGAACTTGCAATCTCCCTGCTTCAGCCTCCCAGGTAGCTGGGATCACAGGTGTGTGGTGGAGAATTCTGAGAAAAAAATGTATGGGAGGTAAAATGTTTGAGTCCCTGCATGTCTGAAAATATCCTACTTTGCCTTTGAGCATGTGACAGATAGTTTGTCTTGGAACTGAATTATTGTTGAAAAAAGCTTTAGAACTTTACAAATCTCCATTGTCTTTTAATTTCTGTTAATTAGATTTAATGTCATTCTTCTTCCCATGAGTAATCTATTTCTCTCAGGATTTTTATTCTTGATGTGCTGAAAATTTTCAGAGATATTCATGGCGATCCCTTCCAATATAGAGATTAAAATTCTATTTTGAAAAGTTTTGGACTGAAGGTGTATCTCATGATACAGTGCTTTGATGCAGTGATTGCCTAGCATGGATGAGAACTTGGGTTTAATCCCCAGCACCCCACATGCAGAAAAGAAGTTTTATTGTCTTTTTGATAATTTCATTTCCATTCTTTGCTCATTGGGGACTTAAATTTTCTCTCCTGTTCGTTTGTCTTTTTGCTATACTTCCTATGTTTCCTCACTGTCATCTTCCCAACTTTTTCATTGACTCTTAGTCTCTCATGTGTTCCAATTGCTCTTTTGTCTGTCTGTCTTTTTTGTGGTACTGGAAATGTAACCCAGGGGTGCTCTATTACTGAGCTACACTCCCAGCCCTTTTTTATATTTATTTTGAGACAAGGTCTCACTAAAGTGCTGAGTCTGGCCTTGAATTTACAATTCACCTACTGAGCAACTGGGATTACAGGCATACACCACCATGCCCCTAGTTGTTCCTCTGTTATCACATTTTGTTTCATGGTTTTATATATATATATATTTTTTAATCTCTTCAGCTTTCATGGTTATATTTTTTCCTATTATTTTATTAAAATTATGATTGCTGCTGGGCATGGTGGTGTAAGTCTGTAATCCCAGCGATGAGAGAGGTTGAAGCAGGAGAATCACCAAGTTCAAGATCAACTTTAGCAATTTAGCGAGGCCGTAAGCAACTTAGTGATTTCCTGTCTCAAAATAAAAAATAAAAAGAGCTGGGATGTAGTTTATTGGTAAAGTACTTTTGGGTTCAACCCAGTATCAAATAAAGGAACAAACAAACAAATGGCGAGCAATGTAGCTCAGTGGTAGAGCTCTTGTCTAGCATGTGAGAGACCCTGACTTCAGTCCCCAGAACCAATACATAAATAAATAATAGGTACTTCATGGGGTAAAGTCCATTGGAAGATGTTTACTTGAAAAAGGCCTATGAGATAGTGGACTTTCTTGTGAGGTAGTGCAATAGAAACCCAGACTTCTCATTTGGGAACATGTCAATATCTATGTGTTGTTATCTCCCTACACACATATATATGTGTGTGTGTGTGTGTATGTGTGTATATGTGTGTGTATATATATATATATATATGTATGTACATATATGTGTATATGTATATATTTGATATCAGGGATTAAATCCAGGAGTACTTAATCACTGAGCCACATCCCAACCCTTTTTTAAATTTTATTTTTTATGTTGAGATGGGGTCTCACTAAATTGCTGAGGTTGACTTTGAGCTTGCAATCCTCCTGCCTCAGCCTCCCAAGCCACTAAGATTACAGGTGTGTGCCACCGTACCTGACAACATGTTTGTGTGTGTGTGTGTGTGTGTGTGTGTGTGTGTGTGTTGCTGGGAATCAAACCAAACCCAGGGCTTTGCACATGCTAAGCATGAGCTTCACTACTGAGTTACATACCTGGAGATATTTTTTATATTATTGATGCCTAGTAGGACTACGCCTCAGGATTTGTTTCTGTAACTCCTCAGGTAATTTGAATGTGCACCACAGGTTGTGGATTTACATGTCAGCTTCTATTCTGCGAAGTCATTCCCCTTACTACTTTCAATTTTCAAAAACTGTTTGAGGGGCTGGAGAGAAAGCTCAGTTGATAGAGTGCTTTCCTTGCAAGCACAGGGCCCTGGGTTTGATCCCCAGTACCCCCCAAAAAAAAGAAAAAAAAAAAAACTGTTTGATACAATTCTCTCTCTCTCTCTCTCTCTCTCTCTCTCTCTTTCTCTCTCTCTCTCTTTTTTTTTTTCTTTTGTACCATGATTGAGCCCAGGGGCGCTTAACCACTTGTCACATCCCAGCCCTGTTTATTTTATGTTGAGACAGGGTCTTGCTAAATTGCTTAAGAGTTTCACGAAATTGCCGAATCTGACCTTGAACTTGCAATCCTCCTTGTTCAGCCTTCCAAACTGCTAGGATTACAGGTGTGTGCACTACACCAGGCCGTGTCTTTGTTTTGATAACAGGCCATGAAAAACACTGAACCTGAAAGTGAATTTTTTTTTTCTTTTTCAAGTCTTTTTCATTCCTGAGTAACTTAAGGAAAAGATCTTATTTGGTGCCAGTTTCCTACCATTTTGGAATCCCCCCCCTTTATCAATCAAAGGGAATTTATGTAAATATCTACCTAGTGTTTAATAATATTATATTTAATTTTACATTCTGTTTATGGCAAGTGATGCCAATTTAAAAATTTTTTTTTATTTTTACAGACACATTTTGATTCATTGTACACAAATAGTGTACAACTTTTCATTTCTATTGTTGTACACAATAGAAATATTGTTGTACACAATGTATATTCACGCCATTCATGTAATCATACATATATATAGGGTAATACTGTCTGTTTCATTCTACTGTTTTTCCATCCCCACCCCCTCCCCACCCCTTTTTCCTCTACACCATCCAAAGTTCCTTCATTCTTCTCTTCCCCCTGCCACTCCCCATCGCTATATATTGTCATGCACTTATCAGAGAAAACATTTGGCCTTTGGTTTTTTGGGCTTGGCCTATTTCACTTAGCATGACATTTTCCAACTTCCTTCATTTACCAGCAAATGCCATAATTTTATTCTTCTTTATGGCCAAGTAATATTCCATTGTGTATATATACCACAGTTTCTTTATCCATTCATCAGTTAAAGGGCATCGAGGTTGGTCCCACAATCTAGCTATTGTGAATTAAGCCACTATGAACATTGATGTGGCTGCAAAGTGATGCCAATTTTAATAACAGTCTTATCGATCTAATTTATGTTTCATGTAATTGACTCATCAAAAGTATAGAATTCAGGGCTCCGGGTACAGCTCAATGTAGAACACTTGCCTGGCAAGGCTTAGTGTTTGATCTCCAGTACCACAAACAAAATGAAAGTGTAGAAATCAATGTTTTAAAAAGTATATTCTAAGTTGCACAACCATCTAAAAATTTTAGAACATTGTCATCATTCCCAAACCAAATTCCATACCTAATAGCAGTAACTCTCCATTTCCTCCCAACCTACCCATCTCTAAGCAACCGGTGATCTACTTTCAGTCTTTATTGATTTGCCTATTCCATTTCTATTCAGACATTTCATATAAATGGAACCATAAAACATAACATCTTTTGTGGTTGGCTGTTTTCATTTAGAATTCTGTTTATTTTATATTATTATTTTTTGTGGTACTGAAGATTGCCACTGAACTACATCCCCAACCCTCTTTCTTCTTCTTTTTTTTTTAGTTGTAGATCAATGCAATACCTTTATTTTACTTATTAATTTTGATATGGTGCTGAGGATTGAACCCAGGGTCTCATGCGTGCAAGGCAAGCGCTCTACCACTAAGCCACAACCCAGCCCTTCTCTTTATTCTTTTTAAAAAATGTTTTTAAAAATATTTTTTATTCTCTTAGTTCTAGATGGACACAATACCTTTATTTATTTTTATGTGGTGCTGAGGATTGAACCTAGTGCCCCACACATGCTAGGCAAGCACTCTACCACTGAGTCACAACCCCAACCCCACAGCTGGTGGGGTATTTTTTTTTTTTTTTCCTTTTCTTTTTGAAGGCTTTTTTCCCCCATTGAATTGTTTTGGTGCCTTGTTGAAAATCAAACGGCCACCTAAGTGTGGATCTGTTTCTAGGCTATTCTCCACTGATCTACTTGTTAATCCTTATGCCAGTACCATCTTTCTTGATTAGCGTAGCTTTACAGAAAATATGGAAGGCAGGCAGTTAAGTCCATAGAGGAAACACAAAAAGCAACAGGTATAAAGGGAAATATTGATAAATTATACCTCACCAAAGTTTCAAATGTCTGCTTATTAAAAGGTACCGTTAAGAAAATTAATAAGCAAACCACAGATTAGGAGAAAGTATCTGCAAAATATATATCTGACGAATAGCTAGTGTTCAGAGTATGTAAAGAACCTTACAATTTAAAAGTAAAAAGAACCCAATTAAGGAAATGGGGAAGCTGGTTGATTTTGAAGGTTTGGCTCAGGGAAGCTGATGGATTTTGATGGTTTCTATTTATCTCGGTAAAATAGACCTGGAGTAAGTGGGTTGGCTATGAGTCAAGGTTTGAAGAGCGCGGGATGGACATTCAGTTTGCAAACCCCGGTGCGGGGCTGAGCGCGGGGAGGTGCCTCGGCTGTTCCACAGAGGTCTCGCCCGGAGGATGCAGACTGGACCAGCCCGTACCATGGCAACAAGCCGTGCAAGAGGCCCCCCGCAAGCCGTAACTGCACCCAGATGTGCCATTCTAACAGTTCCGAACTCCAAAGCGAAGTGCCGGGCGGAGGCAGTCAAATGAGACCACAGAAGGTACGACAACGGGTCCGGAAACTTTGAGGAAGCTGCACGATACCGTCATGTACAGCGACAGCTAGGATTAAACGTCATGACTCTGCGACGTCGACGCGGCAATATGACGGCACTCCCGGAAGTGCCCTCTAGGCCGGGCGGTGAAAGTGGCCGTCAGTACCTCTCGGAGCCAGGTCCGGGGAGGTGGTCCCTGAACAATTCTCCTACGTTTCTTTCTATCTTCCCTGAGTATTACACATCTGCGTAGTGAGGAGACGCCTCCACCATCATGGGAGGTGGAGACCTGGTAAGTGGAGGGAGTCTTGGGCAGCAAGGAGGGAGGCCGGAGACCGGCTGGTGCTGGGGACGGAAATTAGCAGGGAGTGGGGTGGGGGCGGGAGTGGGGGTGGGTAACCATGGTGACGAAGCTTTGCTCTGGGGGAGGAGGGGGCGGTAGCCCTGGAGGGAACCGATCTTTAGGACCAGGGAGTGATAGGGTTAAGACTTGGGAGGGAGTACGAGGTGTGTCGCAAATGGGGCTGGTGGTTGTGTGTTTGTTGATGGGGGCTTTCTGCGCTGGAAATTCTGGGAAGACCGGGAAGCGGGATGGATGTCTAGGAAAGGAGGCAGACACTGAGGAATGGCACACAGATTTGTCTGTACTTCTTGTCTTGGGACACATCTCCTTTTCTTACCTGGGAGTTCAGAACCGTGCCTTGGGCTGTGTGTGTGCGGGGTTTGTGTCTGATTCCCTGCCCCTTAGCCAGACCTTTTGAAGGGAGCCATTTTAAGCCTGAAGGGATCATCATGTCCACCTTTCTGACTGTCACTTCTCAGTCATTGCTGCGTTCTTATCTGTAGTCACAGAGCTTTTGTCTGTATTCACAGCACTTACGTAAGTTAAGTGGCAGTTTATCCTAAGTTGTGTAGTTGATTTGCAAGGGGCTGAGGCCTCAAATAGAGCAAAGGTTCCCAGAAGAGCACAGTGCAAGATTAAGAAAGTACAACCTCCTGAAAGTGAAGCTAATTGAATTAGCAAATAGGTCAGCTTAGACACCTGTTCAGTAGCCCTAGTATTTTTTAGATGTTCTCCATTACACTGAGTTCCAGGACTCCATCAGGCTTCCTGTAATTTAGTGTATTCTTCAGGTAACTGAAGGAAAACTCTAAGCCAGACTTTCTTAATCTTAGGGATTAAGAAATCTTGACAGTTTTGGCTATATAATTCTTTGTGGATGGGGGAGCGGAAGGGGTTGAATTGTCCTGTGAATTGTAAGATGTTTAGCAGCATCTCTGACCTCTAACTGCTAGATGCCAGTAGCAACTCCTCCCTGTGTTGTGACAACCAGAAATGTCCCCAGACAATTCCACTTGTAGGGGAGGGCACCTATGATTGAAACAGGGAGGAAAGAGATAACTAGTAGGATAAGTGGGGGAGATGAGGAAGGAAGGAAGGAAGGAAGGATGAACGGAATGATGGAATGAACAAAGAAGAAAGGAAGGAATGACCTGACAAGGGGAAAAAGCAATTAAGGAAGGAAAGAGAAAAGCAAAAAAAGGGAGCTCTCATTGGCTGCACATTTTCTACCTGCCAGGTATGTTGTATATTATTATCTCATTTTGTCTTTGTAACTGATCTTCAGACTTGGCCTTCTGTGGTCCACATTTCACATCATAGCTGGTTATGCCTCTTACCAGCATATGACTAGTGTTTCCTGCCATCAGTAGGATAAGCTCCAATCTCTGCATGGTTTCTAAAGCCCTTAATCTGCTACTGCTTTTTTTTTTTTTTTTTTTTTTTTTTTTAAGTACTGGGGATTGAATCCAGGGGCACTTTACCACTGAGCTTCATCCCCAGCCTTTTTTATGTTTTATTTTGAGGCAGAATGTCACTAAGTTACTGTTTTATTTTGAGGCAGAATCTCTAAATTGTTGAGGCTGGCCTTGAACTTGTGATTCTTCTTCCTCAGCCTCCCAAACTGCTGGGATTACAGGCAGCAGGTAATGGGCCAATGTGCCCATTGATCTGCTTCTTTCTTGGTTGACTTCATCCTGCACCCCTTCTCTGTCAGTATGCATTGCACCTCCAGCCACACTGAATTATTTGTGCTATGTTCTTTCTCACCACTTGGGCTGTAGTTGCTGAGTGCTGTTTCCTCTGTTTGAAAATCTGCCTTCGTGCCAGGCACAGTGGTGCATGCATTGTAATCCCAGTGGCTAGGGAAGCTGAGGCAGGAGGATCACAAGGTCAAGGCCAGCCTCAGCAACCTAGTGAGGCCCTAAGCAAATTAGTGAGACCCTGTCTCAAAATATAAAATAAAAAGGGTTGAGGATGTTGCTCACTCAGCAGATAAGCACCCCTGGGTTCAATCCCCAGTACCAAAAAAAAAAAAAAAAAAAAAAAAATCTTCCCTCCTACTCCCTACTTCCCACTCCATCAGGCTAATTTAGAATTGTCCTTAGATGTTGCATCCTCAGAGAAATTTCTCCTGATGGGCAGCTCTAGCCAAGGGAGTAGATGATGGAGAGAAGAAAGAGAAGAAACATTCTTTGAGGGTAAAGGGGAACATCAGACCCAAGGAGAGTTTCCTGGGAAGGAATGTTGGAAGAAGTCCTAGGTAGGTTGTAAAGCAAGTTTAAGGATTTGGGGTGTAAGAGAACTGAAGGAAAGGAATGTTGTATTCCTAAGAAGGAATGCTCAGTGCCAGTGAGTTCTGTTGCCTTTTTAAAAACATGTCATCCTCCCTCCCTCCCTCCCTGCCCCGTTTCTCCTGTCTCGCCATGACCAACTCCCATTTTAGGGATGGCCATTGAAAGTACAATATTAAAACAGTTTGAAGAGAACTCAGGAGGGGCTGAGTCCATCCCATAACTTTATGTACTGTTAGAAATATCAGGGTATTGCAAGGAACCAGATAATGCTCAAAAGCTACTGGGCAAAGCAAACTTTACTTCTGCAGAAGGGTGTGCTACCAAAAAGAATCTGGCAAAAAGCACAGGAAGTGTGCCCAGGTTTTTATCCCTAACGCAGCACTGCCCCTTAATCTGATAGTAGGAGTTTGGGGTTTCAGTCTATGTGATTACGAATTTAAAGTTGGGGAGTGCAAGGGAAAGGGCTATAGTTAAGATTGGATTACTTGTTTACTACAGGCATTATGATTGGAAGACTGAGGACAAAGGGAGATATGTCGGTGGGGGGACTCCAAATGGCTATGTTTCGACCTCATGGTTTTGTGACTTACTTCTCCCTAACTACACACTATGCAATTTAAGTTCTAAATTAAATTACAGCAAACACATTTTTGTTACATATTAGGAAACTCAGATTATAGGTTTAACTTGAAAAGAGAACATTAATCTTATAGTACTTAAACACCTCCTCCATGTGAGAAATTATTGGATGTAAATCTTGTCATTGAGAAAGATATACCCCCCCCCACCACTTATTTTTTTGTGTGTGCTGGGGATGGAACCCGGGACCTCATGTATGTGGGTAAGTGCTCAACCACTGATCTATACCCTTAGCTGAATTATTTTCTCCCTCCTTCCATTCACCACAGAATTTGAAGAAGAGCTGGCACCCGCAGACCCTCCGCAATGTTGAAAAAGTGTGGAAGGCCGAACAGAAGCATGAGGCAGAGCGGAAGAAGATTGAGGAGCTGCAGCGGGAATTGCGAGAGGAGAGGGCCCGGGAAGAGATGCAGCGCTATGCCGAGGATGTCGGGGCTGTGAAGTAAGTGAGTTGGGTATCCTGAGGGATAGAAATTGCAGAACTGACTGCAGATGCCTAATCCAGGTGTTGCATGATAGCTTAATGGTTAAGTGCATGGGTTTTGGAGTAGGACTGACCTGGATTCTAAGGTAGGCTGTGCCTTGCTGTGAAACTGGGAGCAAGTTTGGGAGGTTTGGTTACTTCAGTGGAACTGGTCCTTAAGGTTTATTGAGGATCAAATGAGATAACATGTAAGGACTTAGTGTAGGCCACCCTCCTGGTAGACTGTTGACCAGTAAGCACGACCTTGTATGGTTGTCTTTTCCTTACCTTTCAATATATGTCCAGGCCTCAGTCCTACCTCTGATTGTTAAAGTATTACAAGCTCTTTTTATTGGGACAGTGAGGTCCCATAGGAGAAGATAGGTGGTGTGTCTGTCAACCAAAGCTGTGTGACTGTGGACAGTCCTACTGGATCAGTCAATGTCTTGTATAATACGAGCTAGGAGTAGCAGATGTCATAAAAGGAAATGAGAGTAAATTTATGTTATGAGAAAGTAAAAAGCATAAAATCTGCAATGTATTCCTAAATCACAATGACATAAAAATATTGATAGAATAAAGTTGAGTAATCTGTATTGGCATGATTCTTGGCATGACTCTTGTTCATGCCTTTGTGGACAAAGGTTTCCAGTTGATAGGTGTCACTTCTCTTATCGGATATGTGGTCTTTTCTTTTTTTTTTTTTTTAATTTATTTTAATTGTAAACAAATGGGATACATGTCGTTTCTCTGTACATGGAGTAAAGGCATACCATTTGTGTAATCATACATTTATATGTGGTCTTTTCTTTAATAATTTCATGATAGGATTTTATGACATTGATGATTGTATACATATGATACAGGCACAGTGGTGCACACCTGTAATTCCAGGGACTCGAGAGGCTGAGATAGGAGGATTGCAAGTTCAAGGCCAGCCTTAGCAACTTAGTGAGGCCTTAAGCAACTTAGTGAGACCCTGTCTCAAAAATTAAAAAAGGCTGGGTTGTATTTTATTTAGAGACAGGGTCTCACTGAGTTGCTTTAGTACCTCACTTTTGCTGAGGCTGGATTTGAACTCATGATCCTCCTGCCTCAGCCTCCCGAGCCACTGGGATTATATGTATGCGTCACCACACCTAACCTTGCCTCAACATTTTGTGTTGCTGAAATTACAAGCATATACCACTGTACCCAGTTTCAATGATTTTACTTCATTTAATTTAACTTACATAAACTATATATACTTTGTGATTTAATGTGAATAAATATAAAGATTAGAATTAATTCCTGGGCAATTTAGAAAGTGAACATTAATTGTGATACGTGAAGCTTTAGAGTGTATTGATTTTAAAGTATATTAATTTTAGATCAAGTACTCATCAGATATTAAGAGTTTAATTTCCTTCTATCCAAAAATAAAAAATTATTTTGTAATTTTTATTCACCAAAGCATGGCATATTGTGCTTGATGGGTCAGAAACTTGGACTTTTTGGAGTCTAACTAATTGGGTTAGGGTGTAGATCAGTAGCTTCAGAGCAGGGAGTCAAACATTTATTTTGTTGCCTCGCTTGCCTGCTTCTCTCTTGTGAATGAGAGGAAGGTGATTTTGTATTCCTTTTTTGAAACAGAGTCTTGCTCATTTGCTCAGGCTGGCCTCAAACTTCAATCCTCCTGCCTCTACCTCCCGAGTTGCTGCCATTACAAGTGTGCCATTGTGCTTAGCATGCCCAGCTCCTGGTATTTTTTTGATCCCTTTCCCTTATGTCGTCCAACTTTATAAAACAAGAGATCAGGATGAAGGCCCCCTCCCTCTTTCTTTGGTCTTTAATGAAGATATATTTAGATAATCTTATCCAGCTGGCTGATTTGTATAGTGCTTAGCACAGTATCATGCTTTTAATTTAACCAGCAAAACATCTTTTATATTGAATGATTCACTTTTGTGGTTCAAGTAATCTTTGAAATGCATCTCAGAACAAAGAAAACCGCTAATACTTGGGCTGGGTTTGTGGCTCAGTGGTAGAGCACTTGCCTAGCATGTGTGGGGCACTGGGTTTGATTCTCAGCACCACATATAAATAAATGAATAAAATAAAAGTCTATCAACATCTAAAAAAATACTTAAAAGAAAACCTCTAATACTTAATGTAGATCTCAAAAATCCCTCTCTGCAGTAGAGTGTTTCTTTAGTATTTACTGATAATATTGGAAAATCACATTTCCTAAAGAGTGGTCTGTACTGGTGTTTCTCGACCTTTCTCACTTTAGCGTGGACTTGGAAGATTAAATAAAGATGGGATGAGTTCCACTTAAGTCTTTTTTCTCTTGGAATTCAGGGATAGTGTGAGGCAGGGCATCCATGTGTTTTAAAAGGCCCCCTGGCAGAGCACAGTGGCACATGCTGTAATCCTAGCACTTTGGGAGGCTGAGACAGAAGGATCACAAGTTCAAGGCCAGTCTTAGCAACTTAGCAAGGTCCTGTCTGAAAATAAAAATATAAAAAAGGACTGGGGATGTATCTCAATGGTAAACTGCCTCTGGATTCAATACCCAGTATCAAAAATAAATAAATAAATAGCCCCCTGGGGGATGTTCTATGTATTATAGAGCTTTGATTGAGGATTGGATCTGTGTTCTTAATGATAACAACAACAACAACAGAAAATCTATAGGATCACTTTGTTTTCACATGCTTTGCCCCCCAAATCTTTCCTTATTCAAAAACTCAGAGTAATAATGAGACACAGTAGTTACTGACTGCATTTTAGAGATAAGGATATAGGGGTGCCCAGAGTTATCCAGCTGGTTACTGGTCAAACCAGATGCCAAGTTTTATGGCCCTGGATCCCAACTCTACAACATGTTCTCTTCCTAGGGCCTGATTTAGACTGATATGAATTGAGTTCTTTTGAGACTGGGTAGAGCCAGACAATTACTACTTTGTAGAAGTATCTGCCTTCATTTTTTATATTCTTTCTTCTGTATTTGGCCCAGTTGACTTTCCCCTTCTTGCCCTTGATCTTTGCTTGCAGTCTCCTGGTCCTGTTCTTTTTTTTTTTTTTTTTTTAATACTGGAGATTGAACCCAGGGGTGCTTAACCACTGAGCCACATCCTCAGCCCTTTTTTATATTTTATTTTATTTTAAATATTTTAATTTATAGATAGACACATTATTTATTTATTTTTTTAATGTGATGTTGAGGATGGAACCCAGTGCCTCATGCATGCTAGGCAAGCGTTCTACCACTGAGCCACAACCCCAGCCTCTTATATTTTCTTTAGAGACAGGGTCTCACTGAGTTGCTTAGGGTCTTGCTAAGTAGCTGAGGTTGGCCTTGAGCTTGCGATCATGCCTCAACCTCCCGAGCCACAGGGATTACAGGTGTGCACCACTACGCCCAGCAACTCTTCTTTATATCCCTTTTCTTTTCTTCCCTTATGTAGCTCCTTGCTCTCACCCTGTACTGTCCATGTTCCTTGATTCCCTCTATCTGACCTCTTTTATTCCTCTAGCACCAATATTTACTTCATGTTGATGACCCTAATTTATCCCATAAAACACTGTGTCATTGTATATATGGCTGCCACCAGGTAATTCTACTTTATCTCCCCCAAAGTTCAGGAGTTACCTCAACACAGACTCAGCTCTCATCAGCACCATTTGGTGATTCGTGGACCTATGTGCCTTACCCAGTAACCAGTTTACAACTCAGCCACGTGAATCTTTTTCATCCTTCTGACCTTTTCACCTCTCTGACACATAGGAGATATGTTTACAAATTAATAAGTCTTTATTCCCAACTCCTCCTCCTTGTTAGTGTCAGGCATGCACAGGCAAATTTTTAATTATCTTTGACATGTTTTTTAACTGCCCCCGCCATCCACTGGGTGTGGTGGTGCATGCTTGTCCCAGCTCCTCAGGAGGCTGAGAGGCAGGAGGATTCCTTGAGCCCAGGAGCTGAGGGTCAACCTGGGCAACATAGCAAGACACTGTCTTTTGAAGACATTAAAAATTTTATTTTTGATACTAGGGATTGGACCTAGAAGCACTTTACCACTGAACCACATCCCTTGCCCTTTTATTTTTTATTTTGAATGTCTCAAAGTTATTTAGAGCCTTGCTAAATTGCCTTGAATCCCAGCTTCCTGTGTTGCTGGGATTACAGGTGGGTGCCACCACACCTGGCTTTCTTGCTTTCTTGAACCCAGGGATTGGACCCAAGGGGGCTTTACTACTGAGCTGTATCCCCAGTTCTTTTTTTTTTTCGGGGGGGGGGGTTACTGGGGATTAAACTTAGAGGCATTCCACCACTGAGCCACATCCCCAGCCCTTTTTTTGTACTTTAGAGACAGGGTCTCACTGAGTTGCTTAGTGAGAACTCATGATCTTCCTTCTTAGCCTCCTGAGTGCTGGATTACAGTCCTGTAACACCCTGCCTGGTTTCACTATGTCCTTAATTTCTGTCAAAAAGTACTTCCTAGGGCTGGGGATGTGGCTCAGTGGTAGAGTGCTGCCTTACATGGGTGAGGCACTGGGTTTGATCCTCAGCACCACATAAAAATAAATAAAGTAAAGGTATTGTGTCCATCTACAATTATAAAAAAATATTTTTTACAAAAGTACTTCCTTGCTCAAGATTCATTGACTATGAAATGTCAGGCATTGAACACATGATCATTGGGCATGTGTCCCAGCCATTTAGGAGTTTAAGAGCTGATAGGAGAGAGAAACACATAAGTAATAAAAAGAACAACTAGTATTTATTGATACTGACTTTGTGCCATGCACTCTGCTGGATGACTTAAAAATCAATTAACTGGGCAGATTCAGTGGTAGAGTAGTTGCCTAGTATGCACAATTCTCAGTACCACAAAAACAGCAACAAAATCTAAAAATCCATTGACTGACTTAATTCCCAGCAACCCTGTGAGGTAGATAGTATTATATCCCCATTTGATAGATGAGGACACCAAAGCTCTCAGAGAACTTACTTGGCTTTAGAGCTAGGATTCAAGTCCATGTTGCCTGACTCCAGAACTTAACACTCTTTTTATTTGTTTTTTCTGAGACAGGGTCGCACTATGTTGCCCAGCAGTCTTGAACTCCAGGACTTAAGCGATCCTCCTGTAGGCGGGATTATTGAACTTGTACTCTTAATTGTCATGCTATATTTCCTTTCAGGAAATGAGCCTCTGAGGATATTCTCGTCACCCTGATCTTCCTGCTCAGACCTCCTTACAATCTGATGTGGTCTGCCCTTCACAATCAATTCATTTTCCCTCAGCCCCAGGAGCTTTCTATTGTTTGGATTACAGAATACACAAAGCTGGGCAGGAAAATTCCCAAGGAAGTGATTTTCATGTTTCAATGTTATTAGTATTTTGGCCCTTTTGGCATTTATGGTATTTTCTTATAATTTATTAAACATTTATTTTGATCACAAAGGCAGTACAAGTGTAAATAAATGAATGTATTAACTTCAAATACACCGCACCTCCCATGCTGTTTTTTTTTTTTTTTTTTTTTTTTTGCCGTGCTGGGGATGGAACCCAGGGCTTTATGCTTGCAAGGCAAGCACTCTACTGACTGAGCTATCTCCCCAGCCCTCCCATGCTGTTTTAAATAGAAAAAAATGTTTCATGTTTCTTTATTAATTACTCGATCATAGTTGTCCTGCCTATGATTTTATTTATTCATTGTTTTTTGAGATGCCGGGAATCAAACCCAGGGCTTTGCGTATGCTAAGTAAGTGCTCTGCCACCGAGCTACTGTATCCCTAGCCCACCCACAATGTTCCCCTACTCCAGTACTCTGTATCGAACCCAGTGGTGCTTTTATACTGCGCTATTTCCCTAAACTGTCCCCAGCCCTTCCTCAGACAGGGTCTTGCTAAGTTGCCAGGCTTACCTCAAATTTTCAGTCCTCCTGCTTCAACCTCCCTAGCATCTGTGATTACAGGTGTATCACCCAATGGCATATATAATTAAAAAGAGACTAACTTATTCCAAAATTTCTTGAACTATAGCTCATTCTGTTAAACCCTGGGAAAGAAGTCTGGTATTGTTGGTAATCTCCAAAAGTTGAGTTGAAGGCAACTGAAACTTCAGCAGAGGACCACTGGGAAACTGCCCAGAGGCAAATCAACAAGATACCAGCTCTTTCAGTTAAAACTAGGAAATGCCACTTCTCATGAACTGACCCAACAGCCATGGCATTAGGCCTTTTCTTTTCACTAGTCTGACTCCAACCATAGCATCTGGTCCTTTTTGTACTGTCACTATGGCTCCTGTAAAACAACACTTGTGATCAAGTTCCAAGGTTCTTCTTTCCCTCCAACTTGAACCTATTGCAGTCAGTCATGGAACATAGGGCTGCCTAAATTACAAAGCTACCTCCTTCCTGGGAGCCTTCATTCTAATTGTTGTCAGTCTCCCTCCTGGTCTCTGATTTACTTACATGGGAGCATTAGGAAGTCTTTTGTTTACATGAAAGACACCAAGACCTGTGGTATTTCTTTTAAAGGTCCCACCACCATCTTCCACTATCCACTAGGGTGCGGCTCTCCATTGTGTTTCTGACTCCAGCAGTGTGAGCAATGTCAGGCAAGCCACATGAAACCTGACCCATGACCACAATCAATTCTTAATTATAGACTGTAATGTTTTTCAAACCAGTGCTTTTAATAGGAAAAAAAATTCTGAAGTGTTGTGTTGGTTTATTCTTATCTAAAATATCCATGGGGAGGTTGGGGGTGTAACTCTGTGGTAGAGCACTTGCCTAGCACGTGTGAGGCACTGGGTTTGATCCTCAGCACTGCGTAAAAATAAATGAATAGAATAGGTGTAAAAAATTTTTTTAAAAATTGGGACTGGCATGGACAGAGGAGCAGAGCACATGCCTCGTATGGTCAAGGACCTGACTGAAAAAAAATCCAAACATGCAAGTAGGAAGGTATTTTTTATTCTCACAGTATGTAACCTCAAAACAAACAAATATACAAATTGAAGTCATATTCAAAGCACTTTGAGTTTAATGCTACAGATAATACTGTTAGGATGAAATGAGTTGGCTATGAGGTGGCACTGGCTGCTTCCACACTGATCTTGAGTTCAGCAAGCCTTTACTGTTTATGGCATGTGGATTCATTTTCTCACCCTGTTTCTTCCCAGAATCACAGGAAATATTTGCTTGGCATGATACTATGACATCATTTGTGCCCTGTGCCCTGCCCTGCCTTTGGCTTAAAAGCATCATTTTCTTAGGTTATCTTTGATCTTTCTTATTATCCCCTCAAGCATGTAGTGTTGTTTCTAATGTGTCAGGCACCAAAACAAAATAATACAAGTGCTTATGTGATCACTGACATTGTTTTTGGTGATAAGATGATGCAGAATGAGTTTATTAATTGTTTTAGATTATCTTTGAAATGGTGCTTTAAGTGTGTGAAAATGATTTCTTCACCTAATCATAAGCTCCATGAGGGTAGGCATCATTTCTCCATGTCTGCCATGTGGTAAGCGCCTATAGATTGAGTCCTGCTTTCATTGGGTTTTGTGTGTGGGTTTGCAGGAGTCTACATTTCCTTTGATTATATATATATTGTTTTCTTCAACCAGGAAAAAAGAAGAAAAGTTGGACTGGATGTACCAGGGTCCTGGTGGGATGGTGAATCGTGATGAGTACCTGCTGGGGCGCCCGATTGACAAATACGTTTTTGAGAAGATGGAGGAGAAGGAGGGGGGCTGTTCTTCTGAGACAGGACTCCTCCCGGGCTCTATCTTTGCTCCATCTGGTGCCAATTCCCTGCTCGACATGGCCAGCAAGATCCGGGAGGACCCACTCTTCATCATCAGGTGCTGCTAAGGGTCTGGGAAGAGGGTCTGTCAAGGGATGCTTGGAGGCCCGGCAAGAGCAGTGTTCCTCTTGCTTTGCAGTCATTTTCGAAACCCTTGACTTTTTATCTGTCAAGTAAAAGAATTTGTCTCCATTTGCACTTCCTGATGTTGGGAAGGAGGCTCCATTAACATTGCCAGTTCTAGGCTGTATGGAAAGATATCAGCAAATGTACCAAACCAGACCAAATTTATTCATTTGGCCCTTAAACAAAAGTAGGAGGTAAAAGCAAGGCTACAAAAATTGGCAACTTCTTGGAAATTTGGTGATCTGTGTGAAGTTGGCTAAGTGGGTGAACAGGCCTTCTTATCCCCACTTTTTTTTGGGGGATGGGCATCAGGACCCTTTAAAAAGAAACTTTTTTTTTTTTTTTTTTCCCAGTGCTGGGGATTGAACCCAGGGCTTTGTGCTTGAGAGGCAAGCACTCTACCAACTGAGCTATATCCCCAGCCCCAAAACTTTAGATTCTTGAGACCCTAATGTGTAACAGATAAAAGTAGAGCTGCTTTTTGGGTGCTAAATGAGATCATATTATACATATTTATTTTGTTTTAATTTGCATTATTTTATTTCAAGTGTGAAGAATAAACATTGAAAATTATTTTTATTTATAATTTTTTCTTTTGCAATTTTTCTTTATTTTTTAAATATTTTTTTAGTTGTAATGGACACAATACCTTGATTTTATTTTTATGTGGTGCTGAGGATGGAACCCAGTGCCTCCATGTGCTAGGCAGGCACTCTACCACTGAGCCACAACCCCTGCCTGCAAATTTTCTTTAGAATTATTTGTCTATTAAAGATGTTGTATATGTTGCAAATATTTTGTCCCATTTTGTTACATTCCTAATTTATTATGGTAAAATATAGATAACAATTTACCTTTTTAACCACTTTTGTTTTCTTTTGTTTTAATTGGTATATTTATCATTTTTAATGTCTCTCTTGAATGGTTATGCCATGATTTATCTTATTAATATTCTATCATTGAATCTCTAACTTGTTTCCAAATTTTCATTGTTATAAAATGAAAACTTTTTAGTGATCGTCCCTGATTTTTCCTTAGAGTAACAAATTTCTTTTTTTTTTTTCCTTTGGTACCAGGGATTGATCCCTGAAGTGCTTAACCACTGAGCAAAATCCCCAGCCCTTTTTTGTGTATTATTTAGAGATAGGACCTTGCTAAGTTGCTGAGGCTGGCTTTGCACTTGCAATCCTCCTGGCTCAGCCTCCTGAGCAGCTGGGATTGTAGGCGTGAGCCACTGGGCCTAGCTAGTAGCAAATTCTTGATGTAGAATTTCTGAGATCAAGGAGTCTGAGCTGACCAGGCATGGTGGTGCACACCTATAATCCTAGCTACCATGAGTTTGAGGCTGTCCTGGGCAACTTAGTGAGATGTCTCTCAAAATAATAAATAAAAAGGACTAGGGATGTAGCTCAGTGGTAGAGCACCCCTGGGTTCAATCCTCGGTTCTGCAACAACATAAAAAGTTGGTGTTGGATGTGATAAGTGTTGTCAAATAATCCTCCAGGAAGGTTGACCAATTTATCATTCTACTGAGCATTTATGAGAGTAAAACTTATTGAAAGAGGAATCAGTCCATTGACTTTATTCCATATGATTCTTATGCTAAAAGACGGAGGGAGTTTTTGAAATGTTGCAACCAATCAGTATAAAATGACAGCCATTTACTTGACCAGGTGGGAAGCCTTGAGTATGATGCCCAACGAGAAGAAAGCCTAACTCACTGTCTTGCATGGCAGTGTCCCAAAGTAGACTTTCCCCACAGCATGCAGTCTCTTATGCAGATTTGGAGATTTCTGACTTCCATGCCATCCTGTAGATTTCAATACAGCATTTCTTTTTTTTTTTTTTTTTTTTTTTTTTGCAGTGCTGGGTATCGAACCCAGGGCGTTGCGCTTGCAAGACAAGCACTCTACCGACTGAGCTATCTCCCCAGCCCCCTCAACACAGCATTTCTAAAAATGGTTGTTACATAGAATTTGGGGAGGAGAATGACTTAATTCTCCTTCTAAAAGAAATATTAATGATTTTTATAATTTCTTCTATTTAGGAAGAAAGAAGAGGAGAAAAAAAGAGAGGTATTGAACAATCCTGTGAAAATGAAGAAAATCAAAGAATTGGTAAGTCAGGCATCAAATAAGCACAAAGTATCCTTTAGGTACTTTTTTGTTTTGTTTGGCTATGGGTATATTGAACTCACTAAACTATATCTTGACCCTTTTTAAAATTTTATTTTGAAACAGGGTCTTGCTAAGTTGCTTAGGCTGTTTTTGAAATTGTGATCCTCCTGCCAGCCTTTCAAGTGGCTGGGATTACAGGAGTGTGTCACCACACCCCACTGTGTTTAGCTACTTAATATAAGATCTTCTGTTTCCTCCTACTGGGGAAAACAGAATGGTGTTTAAAATTCTCCTTTTAGAAACCATCTCCTGGTGATTTTATGCAATCTTAATAAGTTTAAGTAAGCTCAATTTCCTCTTTTGTCTTCTGGTTAAAAGTATCCTATGCTCTCATGTTTGCAGGAAAAGGGGTGGAGGCTATACCTGTGGAATCACGCATGCAGTGTGTTCAGGCAGTAGGAGTGTTCTCTGTGGTCGCTCACTTAATGTGTTGTTACTCTTTAAGCAGTTGGTAATTCTTGCTTTCGGTGGAGTTGGAATTCTTTTGAATGGAAAGAATGGAAATTCCTAGGAAGTGGTTCTGGGGATTGTTTAAAACAGATTCCTAGCTCACCTACCAGAGGTTTCATTTGGGAATCTAGGGTGCATTCTGCACAACCAGGTTTGTTGCAGGGAGCTGCTGAGGATGCCCTTGGACCTCTGTAGAGGTGTGGAGTCAGTTTGTGAATGACCCAGTCTCCTCACAGGGGACTGATAAAGGTCTCAATAACCTTGAAAGGTTATGTTCTGGGCATTTTTTAGTTGCAAATGAGTCTGGAAAAAAAGGAGAAGAAGAAAAAGAAGGAGAAGAAAAAGAAGCACAAGAAACACAAGCACAGAAGCTCGAGTAGCGATCGCTCCAGCGTGGACGATGAGCCCAGCCGGGGGAGGTGAGCAAGTCAGGCCAGCCTCCCTCAGCACTGACTCACTTGCCCATTCATTCATTCCACAGCAGGAACTGGGGTTTTGGTGGCGAACACTTGGACATAGCTCTGTGCCAGGTTGTTGTCTAGCATTAGAATTCCTTGGAGATGCTAAATGTGGGTGGGTCTCTTGGTGTGAGGGGTGGAGAGACACCCCTCAGATAGCTCGTCACAGATCTGAGGTCAGACTTCGTGGCATGACTGTTTCATCTTAGCTTGAGTCCTGAGGACTGACATGGGATTTACGTAGGCTTTTTTTTTTTAATGGATGAATGGGCCTATGACAGCCCCTTCTGTGTCTTTCCATCTTCCCTGTGGGAATAGTCAGCTCCACTCCTGCTGACTCACCATGCGTCTCTGGAATAGCAACATGAGGTGAGAGGAGAATGTGTTTAGGCATTGGGGCTGAGAAGCTCGGCCCACGACTTTTCACAGGAAAAGCTTAACTGTGCTGATGCATCTTCCAGCAAAGATAGTCCAAATAGAGAAACAGGCTGTTAAGTTAATAGCTGGGAAGTGGGGAAGGTCACACTTGGAACCAGGACGCATGTTTCAGCATGAGCAATTTGAACTGGACCTATATGCCTTTTCTTTTTCTTTGTTTTGTTGCATTTTCTTTTTCAATGAGTGTGTGTATTTTAATCTCTTAGGTCTCAAAAGAAGATGACAAATTCCTTTCCTGTTTTGTCCAAAGTCCCTGGATATGGCTTACAGGTAGAGATGTGGGCTTTTCAAAGGGAGTGACTGGGACTGTGACATGTGCCACCTTTACAACTGCAGACAGCAGGGAACTTGGACAATGGAGGCTGGGTTTGCTGGGGAACACTTCTTATCCTTGTGCTTCTTACCTGGCTCAGGGTTCCCTAAGCAAACAAAATCACCAATGGAGCCTTTAGGCATTCTGCCTATCCCTCTGTAATCAACATGAAATGTATGCATTTTAAGCATATAGGTTAATGGCTTTTTCCCAGTGGACACCCCTCCATAGTTTTAACCTTTGATGCTTCCCTCCCTGCTTCACCTCTTATGCTTCCTTAGGCTTTAGTGAAGAGCGAAACCAATTTAGGTGGTTGGGTAGATACATTTTCATAGGAGATTATTTTCGGGGGGTGTAGGCTGGCAGTACTGGCGATTGAACCCAGGGGTGCTCTACCACTGAGCTACATTCCCCAGCCCTTTTTATTGTGAGACAGGGTCATGTCAAGTTGCCGAGGCTGACTTCAAACTTGCTCTTTCTGCTTCAGCCTCCTTAGTTGCTAGGATTACAGGCATGTGCCACCATGCCTGGCTCGCTTTGGGGATTCTGAGATAACTGTCCTAAGTTTTTATGCTTTTCTGTAATTACTATCAACTCCTTACAAAATTGGTTGTTTATTGTTATTTATTTATTTATTTTTGGTCACTGGGATTAAACCTAGTGGAAGCTTAACCATTAGGCTACATCTGCAGCCCTTATACATCTGCAGTCTCATTAAGTTGCTCAGAACCTCACTAAATTGCCTAGGCTAGCTTTGCACTTGTGATCCTTTTGCCTCAGCCTCCTGAGTTGCTGGGATTACAGGCATGTGCCACTGTGCCCTGCTGGTGTTTTATTCTTTTCCATGTTTTATTGCATTTCCTTTTGAATTACTGGATTTTCTTATGAATAGCTTTTTTTTTTTCTCTTCCTTTCCTTAATGATACAGGTCAGGGACTCTGACCGTAACCAGGGACAGCAGGGTCCTCTGATGGCTGGGCAGAAGGGAGTGTATGGAATGAAGAACCGTTCCAGGTCTAGAAGCTCCTCTCACTCACCTCTCAGATACACCAGCAAGAAGAGCAATAGGGAAGCAGGGTCCCGGGACAGGAGGTCTCGATCCCCAGACAGAAGGTCACGTTCCCCAAGGCCTAGCAAACTGTGAGTGTGGAATTCACTGTGGAATAACCTGTGACTGCAGGGGCGTGGTCACAGTGGGTTTTGCTTTTGGTGATGTCCACCCCTCAGCCTTCCTAAATGTCTTTGCTTTATTACTTCCTTCATATTTTTTTTTTTTTTTTTTAAACTTTAAGCTTTCAGCCTCTACAACCGCATATTTGTAGGAATATACTATACTGGTGCAGTATCCTCTCTCTTATCTTCCTTATGGACTATAGTTTTAAGATGGTTAGTTCTTTTTCCATTACTGAAGAATATTCTCTGGAAAATAATCTCTGTGTCCATTACAGGCACAACTCTAAAGTAAACAGGAGAGAGAGGGACCAGACTAAGAGCCCATCACCTAAAAAGGGGATCTATCAGAGGCGGCATGCTCCTGGATATACCAGGTAAATTATGAGAGCAAGTTTTACTTCATATTCTGCAGTCCCTAACCTAGGAGTGGCCCACAGCAGGGCAAGTGGGTAATCTGTGTGACTTCTTTGTCACACCAACTCTTATTTATTTGGTCAACTTTTAATGGTCTTCCAACTACTCCCATACTTTGTTAGACACACTGAAAGAACAAGGTCAATAGTGTTGACTTAATAAAAACTTTAAGTGACAGTAAAGTTTTATATAGAAGTCTGGCAGTACTTATAGAGGTTTTCACCCAGAAGCCTTTTAAAAAAAATTTTTTTTTAGTTATAGGTGGACACAATACCTTTATTTTATTTATTTATATGTGGTGCTGAGGATTGGACCCAGTGCTTCACATGTGCTAGGTGAGCGCTCTACCTCTGAGCTACAACCCCAGCCATGCCCAGAAACCTTTTTCAATATTTTGTTCTTTTTTAATTTTCATACTGAAGAGTGAACCCAGGGCATCTTACCACTGAGTACCTCCCATGTCCTTTTGTATTTTTTTTATTTCAAAACAGGATCTTGCTGAGTTGCTTAGGGCCTCACTAAATTGCTGAGGCTGGCCTTGAACATGCCATCCTCCTGCCTCAGCTTCCCAAGTTGCTGAGAATACAGGCGTGTGCCACTGTGCCTGGCTTTTTAAGATAGGTCTTGCTAAGTTGCCAGGACTGGCCTCAAGCTTGCAAGAACTCTTTCAAATTATTTGATTGTTCCTTTTTTCCCTTTTTCCTTTGAAGTGCTGGTGATATAACCCAGAGCCTTGTGCATGCTAGGCAAGAGCTCTACCACTGAGCTATACTGCCAGCCCCTATTGTCTCATTTTAAGAACTTCCTAGTCTCATTATAATGCTATAGTATCTTTTATCTCAGTGAGATTTTATTTCATTTTTTGCAGTACTTGAATTGAACTCAAGACCTCACTCATGCTAGGCAAGTGCTCTACCACTGAGCTATGTCCCCAGCTCGAATGAGACTTTAATTATAAAATTTTAAAAAATTTTGTTTTGTGCTTTGTCTTTTAATTTCTATTTTCTATTTGTTTTGGTTTCTATCATTTTTTTGAGGCTTTCCTGAACTGTCTGGTGATATTTTACTTTTGCATTCATATTTAAGAGGTATAAAAAAGCTGAAGGTGCTGTTGTACCAACAGGACTTGTCCAATGGTAGATGATTGTGTGGAGTTGAACTGGTTTTTATCTGGGACTCTTAACTGTCAGTATCTTTGATTCTTTTGTTAGGGACTGGTACATTTCTCCAGATTAAAAAAAAAATCCTCTAGTTGCCTGACCATGGGGCTATAAGTCTGGCTGCTGGCATTCTGAGAGAGGTACAGATCTCAGCAGGGACTGGGAATCTCAGTGTGGAGCATGTGGGCTTCATTTCATCCTCTTTGCAGTATGGTGACCTTGCCAACTTTCTTTGCTGTGCCTGATGCTTCAGAATCTTCTTTCTCCTGTATGGTTCTGTTTTCCAGAGGGTAAACCACAGGGTCTCCTATAGATGTTTGGCAGAGTAATCTCCAGCTTCTCCAAGTCTTTTTTTTTTTTTTTTTCTCCAAGTCTTGCATAGGGATCCAGGGATTTCTTTTTTTTTTTTTTTTTTTTTTTGCAGTGCTAGGGATCAAACCCAGGGACTTTGTGCTTGCAATGCAAGCACTCTACTGACTGAGCTATCTCCCCAGCCCCCACTTTTTTTTTTTTAACCCCTCCAGGGATATCTTAATTGCTTTTGGCATAGCCTTTTTTTGGTGGGGAGGGGGGTACCAGGGATTGAATCCAGGGGTACTTTATCACTGAGCTACATCCCCAGGCCTTTTTGTTTTTTATTTTGAGACTGGGTCTTACTAAGTTGCTGAGGCTGGCTTTGAACTTATGATTCTTCTGCTTCAGCCTCCCAGGTTGTTGGGATTATAGGTGTGTGCCACTGTGCCTGGCTTGGCACAGACCTTAAGAGAGTCCCTTTGTTTTCAACCCTGTGCCTCATATCCATCTCTGAAGTACTTGGCACATATGGGCCCTAGGCCTTTTCTGGATTTTGCAGTACGAATCTGCCAGTTTTTATCACTATCAGGCACTTTGGATTCAGTTTCTTATCTTGTTCGAGGCCAGACTCAGCAACTTAGACTCTGTGTCACAAAATAATAAAGGGCTAGGATTGTATCTCAGTGGTAGAGCACCTTTGAGTTCAATCCCCAATACTTCTGCATCACACCGTTAGTAAGATGGAAACTCATGTTGGACATGGCACTGGACTGTGCATTTCCTTGGAGAAAGCCATGGGCTGGAGAGCCCATCCTGCCTGACCTCTGTCTCCGTGTGCTGCTTCTGGTTTTTTTGCTAGGAGCAAGGTAGAATTGATGGATGGTTTTTGTGTTCAACAGAAAACTCTCAGCGGAGGAACTGGAACGAAAACGACAGGAGATGATGGAAAATGCCAAGTGGAGGGAGGAGGAGAGACTGAACATCCTCAAGAGACATGCTAGGGAGGACGAACGGGAGCGGAGGCTGGAGAAGCTAGACTCCGGGGATGGGAAGTTCATCCAGTGAGTGCATTTTTTCCTTCATGGGGCTCCATAGGCATGATCGAGGAGAGTCTGGCAGTGGTTAAGTGTGTCCCAGGCGTTTCTGTGTCTGCAGGGAGAATATGGAACTCAACTTTGGGACCACCTTTTTTACAGCTCCTAGCTTCTGGCCCGATAGTGGGAGGTTTTTGATTTGGAGGAGGGAGAAGTGAATTAGTGTTTTCTCTAAATCACTGAAATTCCTTGGCTTTTCTTTTAAATAAGAATAAATGGCTCAGAAAGTCTTTTTCCAATGAGACTGACTTACTTTCAAAAACAGATGAATTTTCTCTTATGGACATTTAAAAAACTTGGTTCCAGATGGAATCACTTGAAAATTTTCTATGTGGGCTTAAAAGAGCTTGTGTTTCTACAGTTGCTTTTTGGCTAGCAACCTGTTTCTTCTAATTCTGCCAGAGTTGACCAATTGACAAATGTTTTTCATTTTCATTCCCCTGTCTTTTCTTCTTAGCCGCATGAAGCTAGAGAGTGCATCTACTTCCTCCCTGGAGGATCGGGTGAAACGGAATATCCACTCTCTGCAGAGAACCTCAGTGGCTCTGGAGAAGAACTTTATGAAAAGATGAAAACCATTCTTTTTCTTACTGGTTTTCCTGAACTTTCCAGGGAGGCTGCCTAACCCCTTAAAAATTCTCTTTATAAGAGTTCAGTGACTTCTTCCACAGATGTCAAACCACCACTGTTCAAAGTGACCCTCATCCATCAATTCCTGGAATACCTTACTTCCTTTGCGAATCAGTGTGACCTGATTGTGGGATCCTAAGTAGCTCTTGCAGAGTGCTACTTAGTACTTTTGCACACTTATCCAGATGGGTTTTGACTCTGTGTGTTAATGGGTGGGCACTGAGCCATGCCATTGGAGTACTCATCTTGCTTTGGAAGGTGGCCCACTGGGCTTGTGATGCTCACGACACCTCTTCCCTCCCACTTGTGTGAATAGACCTATTCCACTGCCTCAGGTTAGATCATACCTTTCTGAAATATCTCTCCAGAGCCACTTGGATGGATTGTGCTAACTGGGATAAATGAATTTATTTGATTTAGTAAATAATATACTGGAATGATGTCAGATCAGGGAAGAGCCAAGAGAGTGACAAAGGACCTGGAAGAGAATACAGAAAGCTCTAGTGAACTGTTAACTATTTGGTCTTTGAACTATAAAAGTATAATGTGTATATGTACAAATGTATAATTTTTTACATGCTTTTTAAAAAAAGTTTAGCTTTGTGAGAGTATCTTGTTTGCTTAGTGATTTTTTAATGTATAGTACACCCACACTGAACCTTGTGAGTGGTACAGTAAGATAGCTCAGCTCATTTTTCTCTGAACTGGGCACATTTAGGAGAAGTCTGGGTTCATAGAATCTAGGCTACCTCTCCATTCTCACTGCACAGAGTCTCCCATATGTGAGCAGTGCAGCAATGTAGGCAAGTGGTTTCAGAAGTCAGGACCACATTGCTAATATGTTCCCTGGCTCCTAAAAGAAAATAAAATGGAAGTTGTTTATTTCATGACTTTTTTTATCATGTACAATGCTAGATTTTCAGGAGTTGTTTCCTACTATTTTGTAGCTATTAAAAAAAAAAAAAAATTCCCAAAACAAAAACAAACTCAAAGGGCCCCTTCCCTGTCTTGACTGCTTGTCCTTTTATTCCTTCACCAGAGCCCTGATTTGACAGGGATCTCTTAAGCACTTTTGACCCACACATTAGTTGAGCTATTTCCTTGTTATTCTAATTCCTAATTCTGGTAAAATGTATTTGGATTTTTATTTTTGAACACTTATGCTGCCAGACACTAATGCTTAAAGAACAGTTTTTGCCCAAAGAGAATGTAACATACTTTTGTTATTCATTTAATCACCTCATTCTACTGCCCTATGCTACAGTTAATTATAGTTTTTATTTTATTACTTGGTAATAAAGGTTACACTTATTTTTGTAACTATAAAGAGCGGCTACGTGGAATATCGAGTTTTCTTACTCGCGTTATAGAGTGTTGACCCATGATTTGTGTCGAATATATGGAGATCCTTCGTCCGAGAGGAATTATGTAACAAAGCGTGGGCCTTTACTCAGATTTCACGAACTAAGCCAGAGAATAAGACGATTATTAGGGTACGTGTTTGAAGGTGCCCACAGGTTCTTAAAACTTGACCCTTGGAGCGCAGGAGAACCGGCAGCAGGTGGGTGGGCGCGGGGCCCATTCATAAACCCAGGGTTCCCAGCTGCCCGTCTCATTGGCCCTGGGGGAAAGGGGCGTGCCCCGCGGGTGGAGTGCTCCCTGGGCCCAGGGGAGTGGGAAGATCCACGCTTGGGTGGGGCGAGGGGGCGTTCCTTGCTTTTCCAAGCTGGACTTCCTTTTCCCCTGGTTGTGTTCCTCTTCTCTCCCCCGGGATGGGGATGGTACGTTCCACCTTCCTCGCATTCCCGCCCCTCCTCCCTCCCCGAAGCAGTGGCGTAGCCGCCATCTTGGCACCTCAGGTTGAGGGAAAGAGCCAAATCCGGGCTTGGGGGGGTGGTGGTGTCCGGGACAGAGTTCCTCCCGCGGTACACAGCGAGACCTGCCCATCCCTCCTCCTCTCTCCGCTCCGGCGCGAGGTTCTGAGGCACGCTGAGGCCGGCCGGATTCCTGTCAGGCCCGGGGAGGAGGGGCGGGCGGGGCGGCCGCTGCCTCCCCGGGACGGGTGGTACCACCCCGGCGGGGAGAAGGGTTGGTGACGGCTGGGCGGTGGCACCTCCTGGGGGCGGGGTGCAGGAGCGGTCGATCGGCTCCCTGGGGCGGGGCGGACAGGGGAGGGCGGGGCGTGGGGCGGACGGAACCACCGGGGTGGGGTGGGGAGGTAACGGGACGGGCGCGACCATGGCGCGGTGAGGCAGCGGGGGTGGGGATCGGTCCGGGGGAGGCCTGGGGCCGCTGGCTTGTGCGCTGTCTTCGCCGCCCCCCCTTTCGCCGCCGCCGCCGCCCCGGGCATGTCGTCCAATTGCACCAGCACCACGGCGGTGGCGGTGGCGCCGCTGAGCGCCAGCAAGACCAAGACCAAGAAGAAGCATTTCGTGTGCCAGAAAGTGAAGCTATTCCGGGCCAGCGAGCCGATCCTCAGCGTCCTGATGTGGGGGGTGAACCACACGGTAACCAGCTCCCCCGCATGCCCCCACGCCCCCGGCCTTCGCCCCGAGGGGCCTGCGGGTGACGCCTGCAGTCCCTGGCCAAGCCACTTGCACGCACCCCCGCCCACCCTTGCATGCCGTCCGGCCTGGGGTGCACTCCCGAACGCCACGCGAGGCCTGGTGTCTCCGTGGTATGCGGTCGCGGTCTTCCCTCCAGTCACTCTGGCTTCCTGCGTCCGTGTGCTCGCTTCGGGCTGCCCCTGGAGCTCAGAGGGAAGGCCTGGTGCAGCGGAACCCCTTTCGTCCCCTCTGCCTCGTTTCGCATCTCACTCTGTTCGTTACGTGTGTATTCCTTGTAGCTGGCTGCCGGATCATTGTCCCGTTGACAGGGCAAGTGGCACTGGCCTGCCTGAATATCCTCTCTGTGTGGTCGTTTGGTTGGTGTAGCTGCTCAAAGTTTCCCATCCTCCAGGCCTACTTACCCCTACTATGAAAATCTCTCTGGGTTTGTTTTTTTCTTGAACACGGTGTATCGACTGGAGAAGCAAAGGTTCCTTTGAACTACAGACACTTTACTAGGGCCCCTCTGGGTGAGGGAGAAGAGTAAATGTAACAGTCTAAGAGCAGGAGAGGCCTGATTATAAGGACTATTCATGGTGGAAATAATGTGTCTTCCCCATTCTTCTGTGGTGTTCATTTCAAAGACCTTGACTTTTCTATTGTGTGGTTCTCAAGGATGTGCTAATGGTGACTGTTGTCTTAGATGAGAGGAGCCCTGGATCTTGCTTGGGTGCTTTGAGATTGTCCATCAGCTTTGCCGGGAAGTTGGATCTGGACACAGTGTTTGAGCTGGGTGACTTTGTTTTGTGCTGTTTGTTTAGGTCTGCCTTCTCTTCTAGTCACTTGCTCCTTGCCTTCTGACCATTTCTTTGTGAATTCCTACACTGATAATGAGCAGAGGAAGCACCAACTTTGCCAGCTAAAAGTTTGGAATGAGGAAAGTGAAGCTTTGGGTTTTCTGTGAACTTCAATTTTTAGATTCCCTGGCTTTTTTGAACTCTTGAAATTAGACCAAATGATGACCAGGGGACCCAAGACTTTGCTTTGCTTTGGTAGAGGAGCTAGAGGTGGCCTTGGCTGGAGGTTGATGAACCACAGCCTGAGCCATGGTGCTCTATCACTACCTCTGATATAGAAAAGCACATGTTCTATGTGGGGGCTTAGTTGGTCTTGGGTAGATTACCTTTCGTTGTCATTACTGGGATTAGTGAGGGTCCTGGCAGGGTAGTGAGTATACTGGTTTAATGTTCAGACCTCTAGGAGCTGCTTTGGGCCAATAATCCAGCAGAATTTGCTCCTCCTGCTTCCTGCTGCCACCAGGGTCATCTGGCAACATTTTGTGGGAAACTGGGTCATCAAAATGTGAACCCTGTGTCCCTTTTGGAAGTCATTCCTTGATTTTATTCTATATCCAACATCTCACTAGAAAGCCTTATGTCTCTGTAGAGACCTGGTGGAAGCCTGAGTGAATAGCTGGAAGGAGCCTGGGTCCTGGGTGAAGGAGTAGCTTGCCTGTGACCACAGCAAGACATGTGCCTCATTGTCTAGCACCGCAGGGCTGTGTTGGCCAGTGGTGGTGCAGGAGTGACAGGTCTTGTTTTCTTTGCCTTCTGTTCCTTTTCCTCACTTCCCAGGATAGATGGGAGCTATAGTCTCGCTAGAAAATCTGAATATATGTTCTGGGGTGTGTGCTTGTGCATGCCAGTTCTTGAGAGTGTGTGTGGTGCTTTGTTTGCTACTAGACAGGCAGCGAGTCTGCCCAGGCAAGGAGATGGAAGCGTTTGAATGGCAGATGGATGAAGTATTCCTCTTTCTTTACGCCAACTTTAAGACAGTTGAATGCTCGATGCAGGGGCACATGCCTGTGATCCCAGCAACTCATAAGGCCAAGGCAGTTGAATAGCAAGTTGGAAGCCAGCCTAAGCAAATAAGCAAGACCCCATCTCAAATTTAAAAAATGAAACGAAAGGGGTTGGGAGTGTAACTTGGTGATAAAAGTGCAGTAAAGAAAGTTTGGGGAGCTAGCTGGAAAGGCATTGACTTTAAGCAAGAGCCATACGTCTGAGCTCGAGTGAGTGCTTCGGTGGGATAGCTACACAGTACCACTGCCCTGGACTGGTAAGCTTGGGAGGTGAGTTAGTCTCATGTTTTATTGCTTCATCCTGACCTACAAGAAGCTTTAGTGTCCCCTTCTGGGAAGTGGAGATCTAGCCCAGAATATAGAATCTTGCAGTTCTCTAGGAGATCGGGCCGCTCACTCTTCTCAGTGGATCAGTAGCCTTTTTTGGAGATTCCCTTCCTTCAGAAGCCTGCCATCACAACTTTTTGCCATCTGAGTTTTCTTTGATTTCTCACCCATTTAGGCATCTAGGTATACTGGCCAATGATAAATCAGATATGAAGAATGGATATGTCATTTCTTTTGCTTTTTTTTTTTTTTGTGCTGGGGATTTAACCCAGAGGTACTTCTACTGAATCATATCTTCAGCCCATTTTATTTTGAGACAGGGTCTTGTCAAGTTGCTTAAGTCTTCGCTAAATTGCTGAGACTGGCTTCAAATTTGCAGTCCTCCTGCCTTAGCCTCATGAGTTGCTGGGATTACAGGCTTGCGCCACTGTACCTGACTGGATATGTTTTTATTTAAAGCAAAAGCCAGTTATCCTCTCATGAGGCGGTTGGTTTAATTCTGGGTGGAAAAAGAAAGGTCTTTGAACCCAGTGTTTTACAGGAGCTCCTCTCGTGGACAAGAGATGCAGCCCCTGAACTTTGTATAATAAGAATGTATAGAAAACAAGGCGAAAATTCAGAAGACTTTGGGCCTGTCAGGGGTGAACTAGTAAAGAGAGAAACCCAGTGTTTTAGCAAATGAAATAACATTTCGGAGGGTCTGGAATTAGGGAAGAAATATCTTGGAAGGGGTATAGAGACCAGGGAGGCTAATGTGACCTGATACTTGTGAGCTCTTTAGGAAGCAGGCAGGTGTGCAGCCTCACCAAGATGATCAGAGGGGTAGGAGCAGTTATGGTACCATTCGAGAAACCGGGAGATTGTTCCCCAGAGCAGCTACACCAGTGTGTATTTCTACAGTAGAATATGAGGGTTCTGAGTTCTCCACATCCTTGTCAACACTAGTTATTGTCTTTTTTTAGTATAGGCATTTTGGTGAGTGTGAAACAGTATTTCATTGTGATTTTAATTTGCATTTCCCTGATAACTAATGATGTTAAGCATCTTGTGTGCTTATTTGGAGAATGTCCATTAAATCCTTTGCCCATAAAAAAAAAAAAGTACAAATTTTTAAAATGGGTTGTTACATTTTATTGAATTGTAAGAGTTCTTTATGTATTCTAGATATAAATCCTTTACAATTTATAAATATTCCTCCCATTCACTTTGGGATTTTAAATTTTCTTTATTGTATTCTTTGAAGCTTATGTTTTTAATTATATATATATATACACACACACACACACACACACACACATATATACACACATTTAGATGTTGATGGATCTTTATTTTATTCATTTATTTATATGTGGTGCTAAGAATCGAACCCAGTGCCTCACACATGCTAGGCAAGCGCTCTACCACTGAGCCACAACTCCAGCCCATGTTTTAATTTTGATAAAGTCTAGTTTATGTATTTTTCCTTTATTGCCTATATTTTTTGGTGTCATATCATAATCTTCGTCTAACCAAAGTTGTAAAGATTTACTCCTGTATTTCCTTCTAAGAGTTTTATAGTTTTAGCTTTTTTTTTTTTTTTTTTTGGGTGCTGGGGATCGAACCCAGGGCCTTGTGCTTACAAGGCAAACACTCTACCGACTGAGCTATCTCCCCAGCCCCTAATTTTAGCTTTTTAAAAAAATTACTGTGATCAAAACACTTAACATGTAATCTACCCTCTTAACAGCTTATAAGAGTATAATCTATTGTTTATTATAGGTACAGTGTTGTACAGCAGCTCTCTAGAACTTATTCATCTTGCTTGATTGAAAGTTTATGCCTGTTAACTTCCCAATTCTCCTTCCTCTCAACCCCTGGCAACCAATTCTATTCTTTGTTTCTATGAATTTGATGATTTTAGATAACTTATTAAGGGAAATCATACAGTATTTGTCTTTCTGTAAGTGGCTTATTTCACTTAGCTTAGTGTATTCAAAGTTCATCCTGTCATTGCATATTGCAGAATTCCCTTTTTCAGGGCTAAAGGGTATTTCATTGTATGTATTTCCCACATTTTCTTTATCTAACCATGGATTTAGGTTGTTCTACATCTGGGTTCTTATGAATAGTGCTTGTGTGTGTGTGTGTGTGTGTGTGTGTGTGTGTGTGTAGTTTTAGGACTTTTGAGAGTTTTTTAGCTTTTTTTTTTTTTTTTTGGTGTTTTTGTTTTATTTTGTTTTTTCATTTTTAGTTCTGGGAATTTACCATTGAGCTCCACATTCCCAGCCCTGCCCCTTTTAATTTTGAGGCAGGATCTCAGTAAGTTTCATAGGACCTTGCTGAGTTGCCCCAGCTGACTTGAACTTGCCATCCTCTTGTCTCGGCCTCCCAAGTCATTGGGATTACAGGTATAGCCACTTGCCTGGCTAGTTTTAGCTTTTAAATCTGGATCTGTAATCCATTTGGAGTTCATTTTTGTGTATTGTGTGTGGAATAGATTCATTCTTATATCTGTTCAGTTTTTCTCCCACATCCCACTCCCATTCTGTCCACACTTTTTCTCTGTTTAATGCAGACCCAGAACCTTCTTTACCTACTTTTTTCTCTTGCCCTCCTGCTTTAGAGATCTTTAGTAAATATTATCGCTCTGGTAAGGAAGCCTTTGGGTGAATTTGCCCTTCAGCAGACATTCCCACCTTGCAGAGAAGGGGGGACTCCAACAGGAGAAGAAAAACCAAGATGTAAAAAGGAGAAATAAGCACAGTGGTAGATTTATTGGCTCCCTTAGCTCTCTGTTCTTTTCCTTTTCTTCCCCGGAGTTTCAGATCTTGCTTGGACCTCCTTGATCCTAGGAGTCTGTTAGCCAGCACATCATGTTTTCGGTGGTGGCAGGTAACAGTTAAGCCATTGGTGGCCAGCCTATTGCTGAACTGCTGTCAGAGCCTGGGACATGTCAGGAAGCCAGTGTGGCTAACCTGTGCCTCCTAGGTAACAATTCCTATGAGGGTCATGCACAGGGAGTCAGAAATGCGCCAGATTAGAAGTTCATGACTGCATTTTTTTTTTTTTTTGTACCAAGGATTGAACCTAGGGGTGCTTTACCACTGAGCTACATCCTCAGTCCTTTTTTTAAAAAAAAAAATTTAAAAATTTATACATGATGCTGAGAATTGAACCCAATGCCTCACACATGCTGGGCAAGTGGTCTACCACTGAGCCATAACCCCAGCCCCCCTCAGTCCTTTTTATTTTGAGGCAGGGCCTCACTAAGTTGCTGAGGCTGGCTTTGAACTTTGAATCCTTCTGTCTCAGTCTCCCCACCTGCTGGGATTACATGCCTAGCTGGTGACTGAGTTTTTATCTCCAATAGGATCAGCATAGAGTGAATACTCTGCTTCTGAGTTGTTTCTTATTCAGTGTGTTTAGCTTTCTCATTTACGCTGAGGGTGTATGGAGTTGAGAATGTGAACAATCCAAAAACTACTTATGTGACATAACATATGACAGATTTACCTTCCTAACATGTTGTACAGAACCTGATGCTCAGATGAGTTTGCATTCCACAATGCACCCCTGCTGCCACCGAAGGTGAGCGAGATTGACCTGGGAATGTGCAGAAATAGTAAAGTAAAGGTCTTCTTAACATGTTGTTTTAGGCAGCACCTTTTATGCTTCAAAACTTGTAGTTTCTCCCTTTGTCTACCAAATTGCTGCTGCTTCTGTCCCTGGCATTTGAAACTGCAGTCTGGTCATAGCTTCAGTAGCTGATCTTAACCTTCTTTCCCATCCTCCAGACCACGAGCCTCTGGCAGGGGCACACTAGCCTTGCTGTTTCTTTTCTCCATTTATTCTAGTGCTAGCCATCCTTCAGCCCCCACTTCCTTCCTCCTATTCTGTTCATCCATTCTTCCACTTAACAACTACTATGTACCAGTCATTCGGGTGCAGTGGTGCACCCCTGTAATCCCAGTGGCTCAGGAGGCTGAGTCAGGAGGATTGCAAGTTCAAAGCCAGTCTCAGCAACTTAGCAAGGTCCTAAGCAAGACCCTGTCTCTAAATAAAATATATTTAAAAAGGGCTTGGGATGTGGTTCAGTTGTTAAGTGCCCCTGGGTTCAAGCCCTGGTTCCAAAAAAAAAAAAAAAAAAAAAAAAAAAAAATCTCTTCCTTCTAGGGACTCACAGCCTAGTGGAGAAATCAAACATATAAATAATTAGCCAAGTGAATGTGATATTTAGGATGTAAAGATGCACAGAGAAATGAGTAATTAATTCAACCTGGGGAGGCAGGGAACCTCTCAGACAGGAACTGTCATTGAACTAGATCTTAGCTGATTCTCTTGACTTTTATCCTTTCTATTCTTACTGCTACAGACTATCATCTGAACTATTATGTTTGCCCTGTAAATGGTCTTACTGCTTCTTTACCTTTTGCAGTTCTTACTTGATTTTGCAGTTCTTACTTTCAGTATCACCCAACTTGTGAATCCCCAGACTTAACTTGAGAGGGCTTCCCGTTGCTGCATAGTCAAATCTAAATCTATCATGTAGCAGGCAAGCCTAAGTTCAGATCTAGGCTCTGCCTGTTATTGATGGTATGCTTTGTGGCAGTAATATTTTTCTTTTCTTTTTGCTAGCTACATTTTTATTTCCTATAAAGTGGGCATAATACTTCCTTTGCTTGGTTATTAGGATAGATCCAAGGAATGAAAAACACGACCTTAGGCAAGGTGGCCATCCATAAGCAGGATTGCACAGCGTATAAAGAGCCCAGGCTTTGGCATCAGGCAGACCTGGGATCAAATCCTGTTTCTTCACATAGTGTCTGTGTGATTGATCTTCTCTGAGCATCGTGCAAAATCAGATTAATAATACTTTATGTGACTACTAGTGGTAGAAATCATAGCATAGAACAGAATATGTATTGTGTGTGTGATTTATAATGATAGAAAGCACCAACCTCTTATAGGCACTTGATCAATGGAAGCAGCTGTTATTTTTTGTATTTGTATTGTGCTGGATGGTTCACATGTCTTTCTGTCACCCCCCTGCTTTCCTTATTACCTTTGACCTATGCTACTGCCTTCTATTTACCCACGTGCCCCTGCAAAACATACTCACTGATCTTAAAATGGGCAGTATATTTCACAACACTGAGGCTTGGTTTTCACTGTTCCCATGGCCTAGGATTCCTTTCCTATCTTTTTTTGGGAGAACTGTGACATAGGCCTTTCTCAACTGTATTTCTCCATAGCTTCCTCTAGCAGTTAGTTCCCTCATTCCTATTCTTGGGCAAAAGCAATGATTTCTCTTTTTCTTTTATTTTACTTCTCTGTCTTTCTTTGCAGTGTTGGAGATCAAACCCAGGGCCTCTGACATGCCAGTTAAATGCTATACTCCCAGCCCAGAATCAATCATTTCTTAATCTGTTTTTCCATCCCTCCTTATACATAGGCAGTTATAGCATGCATCACATTGTATTAGTTACTGTTGTCTGTCTTCACAGCCAAATGGAGACCATATCTTTTGGTTTTTGTCTCCCCAGTTTCTGAGACAGTACTTGAATGTCATAAATTGAGTAGAAGTTTGTCAGAGTCTAAGCCAGATTAGGAAAGGTGTTGAATGCCAAGTTAAGGAGTTAAAACTTTACACTGAGGTTGATGAGGAGCCATGGAAGATTTTTAAGGGGGAGTGTAAATCATGGTGTAGATTCTTCCAGTTTCAAGTGCTCTTGGCAATAGTGGGAAAGGCCTAGGTACCTGTTTGTAGCCTGATGTGTTAGGACGGGGAATCTGACCCTCTCATCATATTAACCTTATCCTCCTCTGAACCTCTGCTGGTCTTGATGTCTATATCCCTGTTTTCTTCTTAAAATTGTATATTGCTTTGACTTTGAGTTTCACTGTGCCATGGATTTGGCTCACCTCCTTGATTAGAGCATAAGCCTCGTATTTATTTAATATACACAACCCTTTCTCCTCGGCATCCTTCCTCCCAAACACACATCTTCCACAGAATGAAGCACATAGTAGCTTTTTCAATAACTCCTGTTCATTTGAAATTGAATTAAACTCTGGGGATATAAAATTTAGCACAATGCAGAAATAAAAAATTTAAAGTATACAGCAACTTGGGAGGCGGAAGCAAGAGGATTGCAAGTGTGAGGCCAGCCTCTGCAACTTAGAGAGGCCCTAAGCGACTTAGTGAGACCCTGCCTCAATGTAAAAAATAAAAAGGACTGGGGATGTAGACCAGTGGTTAAGTACCCCTAGGTTCAATCCTGGTACCAAAATAAAAGTATAACCAATCCCTAGAGTGAATAATCTACATGTAGCCCATTTGAAAAAAGGGGTGAGTCTGTATAGTTGAGGTACATGGATTGTTCACCAATGTATTATTTGAATTAAAAAATTCCTGTTATTGGACTTATAATTGAGAGTTAAAATGAGCTGGGTATAGTGGCACATGACTGTAATCCCAGTGACTCAAGGCTGAGGCAGGAGGATCCCAAGTTCAAGGCTAGCCTGGGTAACTCAGCAAGACCTTGGCTCAAAATAATAAATAAGGGGCTGGGTTTGGACTCAGTGGTAGAGTGCTTACCTAACACACGTGAGACCCTGGGTTCCATCCTCAGCACCACATAAAAGTGAAATAAAGGTATTATGTCACCTACAACCAACAAATATATAAAAAATAAATAAATAAGAGTTGGGTCTCTAGCTCAGTGGTAGAATGCCCCTGATATTGGCAGCAAAAAAAAAAGGAATTATACAGAGAATTAATGAGTAGAGTGAATAGAGCATTCTTGACTAGGTCCTGTGAGAATAATTCACCCTGGTTAAGGGGCAGTTGACATCTCTCAAGTAAGTGCTTCAGTCTTTTCTGGCTCCCCTAGTATCAATCCCTGACTTTGGCACTAAATTTTTGGATCTTGGACTAACCAGAATCAATTTGAAGCAGATCTGTGATGTTTTGGTGTAAAGCCGTGCTGTGAGCCAGCCATATATTCTCTTTAGTGTGAAGGGATGAGCTTGAAAAGGTGAATTGCTTGGAGAACCTGGAACGTCTTTCTTCTATTTCCCCGTTAGCTCTCAGAGCCAGGCTTGCTATGCCAGAAAAAAGGAAGTGGTACCACCATCATGAATTATTTCTGTTGGCAGAAAACTAAGGAAGTAGAATGGTTTCCTCTGTAGGCACAGATTTGACAGTCAGTTTCTCTCATGAGCACCTCTGAAATGGGAGCTTATTTGACTGGTCGGAGGGGTTAATAAAGGTCATCACAGTTTGGGATGTTGGAATTTTTAAATCACTTTTATTGGAGAAAACTTTACATACAATAAAATACACACATTTTTTAAGTGTACAGTTTGCAGATTTTTGACAAATGTATATATGCCCATGTAACCATCACCCCAAACAACACATAGAACATTTCTGTCACCTTACACTTCTCATGTCCCTCTACACTTGACAACGTCCAACCTACCTAGATAGCCTCTGATGTGATTTTTTTCTGTAGATTCCTGTTCTGGGGTTTCATGTAATGGGATTACACTCATATCTGTCAGTAGTTTGTTGTCTCCACCCCACCATCAACTTACATTTCTGTCCCACTGTCCCTTCTTTGTACACATACTCCTTCACCATCCTCAACTTTCCCATTAGTGAACTGGGTTTCTCACCAACTCTGAGAAGGTATGGTTCCCCAGACCAGTTACTACATTAACTTGAACTTCCTCTATCTTCCGATATTTCTAAATAAAAAAAAAAACAAAATTGGAACATAAAAAGCTCAGCAAATTAAATGCCATTTTTCCCATTTGTGCTCCTGAAGGAGTCCTAATGACTGTAGGTTATTCCCTCCCTGCCACATAGGGCCTCATTGAGATAATAAGATTTGTAAGAAAAGTATCTGGGAGACATAAGGCTGTGCCCTCCCCCCAATCCCCAATCCATTAAGTCAGGACTAGGGTTTCTTCCGTAAATTCTGAATGCATTAGTGGCAACTGGGTTGAGGGTCAAATGTCAAATACTCTTTTGTGATGGAAGAGCACATCTGTGGCTAATTAGACCACAAATAGGCTAAATGGGATGCGGAAGGGCAGGATCTGCCCACTCAGCTCTGTACCAATGGGAAGCCAACTCTCTGAAGGGGGATGAAAGACACTGAGGTTTGTATGCAGTGGGGCCAAGGCATCCTAATCCATCTCCCCTCTTCAGCATAAGCAAGTCACAGCATAGGGAACTGGCTCTGCTTTCATCAGAGGGCCAGAGTGTACCAGGGGTGAGACCTCTACCTCTTCTGTTCACTTTTAATTTAACCCTTTATTTTGGAGATACAAGTTACACATTTAAACAAACCCACCCATGTTTTCTTCTGCCTTGAGTTGCCCACAATTTGCATGAGGATGTTCAAAGACTTTAATTAATATGCGCCTATGTCGGAGAATATTTATTCACTGATCCAATGCACTGTATTGCATTTGACAAATATTGAGTAGCTGCCATGTTTAAGTTGTGCTGCCAGGGACTGCATAGTCCCCAAAGATCAATAACAGTATTGCCTAGCTGAAGTCTTAACAGGCCCATGAAGTTTGTAAGCATTAACAGAATATGTGGGAGTCTGTGAGATGGCCAAAGGAAGGATATAAACAATGCTTCAGGAATTCCAAGTAGGGAAAGAGTGTTTGTGGTCTGGAGTATTGTGGAAAGCTTCATGAACAAGGTGCCTTTTGAGCTATACCTTATTAGGGAGAGAATTTCAACAGGTAGGCATAAGGTTGAGTACTTAGGAAGAGCAGAAATAAAGACAGGGAAGGAATCTGTGGACGGATGGTGGCATTCTACATGGTAGCATATTGTCTTTCAAGAACTTCCTTTTGCTTCACAGATCAATGAGCTGAGCAATGTCCCTGTCCCTGTTATGCTAATGCCAGATGACTTCAAAGCCTACAGCAAGATCAAGGTGGATAATCATCTCTTCAATAAGTAAGTAGTCTACTGAGCGGGCTCAGTTTTGTGGGCAGTTCTTTTCTTCAGACCTCTGTGGCCTCATGCATGGGGGCCACGCCCACCCCTGGCAGAGTGTGACTGCTGCCTGTCTCGGAGTTGACAAGCTGTCTGGGCAAAAGCATTTGCAGTGGCATTCTCTCTCCCTCGCACGCTCTGATCATTGCATTTCTTTATTAGCCACCTGATAAAGAAGTCCCTTGGGCTGTGTGACTGGGTCTTGGGTGATTCATGGAGGGCCAGCTCTGGAGAGATGAGCTGCTTGGGAGCTGAGGCACCTAGTGTGTGGCCACAGCAGTGGCCCTATCTTGATCTTAGTCTGAGGCAGGAACCTCCCAGGCATTTTTCTGACCGGCAGGGAGCCAAGTGCTTTTCTCCCTGTGGTGTATGAACAGCTGGCTAAGCATAGTGCTCAAGGGCACTACCCAAGTAACTCTTCCTATTTTTGTCCCTTGATAGCTTCTTGGAATAGCACCAGTGCCTGTGTTGAAGGTTGTCTCAGACATTGTTGGAGACCCTTCAGTAACCATCTTACTTGGTTCAGTTGGGAGCCTGCTCTAAGCCCTATTGAGGCCTTGGTTTTTCATCCCACTATGGGTTTCCCCAGGGACCCTTTGCTATTTACTATACTCTGTTCATTTCTTTTTGTCCATCCTAGTTCTATTCTCCATTGTCCTAAAGCCTTTACCACCTTACCAGCTGGGCTATCACATCACTGTTCTCAAACTGTTCTCAGACTGTTAGCCCAGAGGAAAATCTTGATTTCAGAATATCCCTTAGTGGCCTCTCTCTCTTTGCCATAGTTAGTAATAACATCTTGTTCTAGAAGCCATCTGTCTCCATAGCTGCCACCTGCTAAGAGGCTACCTAAGGAAGGAGAGGCAAATCTCCACTCAGGCAGAAAAGGAGGTGATTCTGATCCAGAGGGAAGGGCTTCAGAGGTGGCAGTGCACCACCTGCCATTTTGGTTCCAGTCTCCGATGAGTCTAGGGAGTGGGGAGGGTGCAGATTGGTGCCAGCAGTCAGCAAACATGCCTTTGAAATATGGGATCCCAGTCACCTGACTGGGGATCTTTCATGCCTCACTTTTTTCATGCATTCAGTGGAAGCCCAGGGCAGGATGTCTTGAATACCCATTCAGGATGTTTCAGTAGGAACATCCCCAGAGGAGAGAGACTTTGATGAGAAAGGTCTTTCCCTATTGAAATCAGACTGATCTTGCCTCATATCTGAAGTTCACATGCTGCCCCCCCTGTAGCAAGTACAGTGCTTGTGAGGTGACATCTACATAGTCTCACTTCACAGGGTTAAGTTTTTTTTTTCTTTAAGTTTTGTTAAAGGACAACCTACAGAAGAGTACACAAGTCCTAAGATATGACTAGGTTAATATTTATAAAGTTAACTTTTTTTGTTGTTTTGACACACGGTTTCACTGAGTTTCTTATGTTTGGCTCAAACCATCCATTCTCCTGCCTCAGCCTCCCAAGTAACTGGAGTTATAAGTGTGCACCACTGGGTCTGGCTTAGATGTAAATATTTTAACCTTATAGATGCTATGAATTACCTGCAGTGTTTGTCAAAAATACAGATTTCTAGACTTACCTGCAGAGTTCCTGGCACCTAGAAACCTGCATTTTAAGCATGGTAGATCATTGAGATTGGGGCAGTCTGTGGGCCACACTTTGAGGAGTTCTGATGTCAGAATGAAGCTGAGTGAGGGGCAGTTCACAAAGCCATGTCACTCTACTTTCCCTAGGGAGAACCTTCCCAGCCGCTTTAAGTTTAAGGAGTACTGCCCGATGGTGTTCCGAAATCTCCGTGAGAGGTTTGGGATTGATGATCAGGATTACCAGGTACGAGCTGTCTTGACAAACCTGGAAGGTTTGGGAGTGGAGTGGGGTCAGGAAGCCACAGGACAAGTAGAGGAAAAAGCATCAGCTGTCCTTGTGTATACCCTGTCACGTCTTATTCCAGCCCAGGCAGTCCTTCCCAGGACGGTTGGGCTCTTGGAGGGACAAGGGCTTTAGATGTGCTTCTGAGGATGCCTCAGCTCACACTCCTGTCCCTGGGAGGGAGAACAGTGGGCGGGAGAGGGGTGTGTGGAAGCTGCTTCATTTCAGTCTGACATTCCCAGTCTAGGCTGAAGAACCCTCTCCTTCGTAGTTTGACTTAAGAGAGAGAATTGTTGCCAGCGAGAGATGAGGCCTCTTAAAGCAGATAAGACAGATTAGAAAAGGAAGACTTCGAGGGTAGTGTAACCTCTTCCCAGGTATGAGTGTCACCTCCTAAACTTGTCCCCTATCCTGGTGGTGGGAGCGGGGTAGGCATATCAGGGCAACTGCCTCTTTCAGGGGGTGATACTGTCTTAGAGCCTGTTGAGAAAAATTAGTCCCAATATCGGAACATGATAGTCTGACTCAGAGTCCATGGCTTCAGTCCCTTCTATACCTTGCACTTCTCTTTGATCCTTCTTCCCTGGCAGATAACCTAGAAGTAAAAGTGGGAGAATGTTCCACATTAAGTTTTAGCTGTAAGAAGGTAGCTGACTTTCAGTCATCTATGGGGAAAGGGGGACTATACAGCACAGTGAAATCTAAAATGGTGCCCAGGTCTTTTAGAGTCTAGTTCCTGCCACCCAATCCCAGTAAGCCTTTCACAGAGTTCATAGGAGCAAAGTAGGTCTTAGGCACAAATGTCCCTCCCCACCTTCAGTGTGAGGGCCTGCTTATAGACATAACATCCTGACCTGGAGGCTGGGAGTATGTGAAAGGAGGAGGAGATGCCAGGGCTTTGAGCACCCAGGAAGGTTCACATCTAAGAAGTACTGTGAGTCCCTCCATCCCCCTCTGCTAGGATCAGACCCTGAACTAAATCCTGACCTGGCTGGAGCCTGAGGTTTTCTGAAAACTTTCTTGCTATTCTTGGAACCCCAAATTGCTGGGACACCTTCTCTCTCTTTTGGTTCCTTTGCCACCCCTAGGCTATCTACCACATCCTCCCCATGTCTACATTGCCTTTAAAAGCCTTGTGGCACATGATGGCCCAAGTCTGAAATGAGGACAGCAAGGCTGGCATTCTGGGCGGGTACTCTGCTCCTGGGCTACTAGTACTCTAGTGGGAAGAAGCTGCCTGGACCTGAGGCAGGCCGAGCTGTACCTTCACCTGGGCTTGTAGCTGCAAGTCTTATTGGCAGAGGCCCAGGTAGGGAGAGAGGTCTCTCATTCATGCAGCCTGCTTAGCATTTCTGGGTTGGGGATGCCCCATTTTGTGGGGAGTTTCTTTAATTTAGCACCTTTTTCAAGGAACATACAGAGCTCGTCACCCCTTCAGACTTAGTTTCCCCCACGAAGATGGTGCTTGTTCCCCCATAGTGTTTTTTGAGGAGTCATTAGGTGACAGTAGAAAGTAGACCCTTCAGTAAGAGATGGGGAAGGGGCCTGGAAAGGATGCACTTCTTTGAGCAGATCCCCACGTTCTTGGGAACAACTAGATTTTCCCCACCTTGTCTCCCAGAGGTCTGCCTTTTGGTTGACTCACACTGTCCCCTATCCTCTCCTGCTCTCTGATCCTAGTGGGGACTTGAGGATGAGTAGGGGCAGAGTCAGAAAGGCTCCCACAACTGCCTCCCATCTGTGCACAGATGAGCAAGAAGCTGAGATGAGGGGGCAGGTGTCGATGACCAGAAAGTTGAGGATCAGCGTCCCATTTTGGGAAGGGTTTTTGAACATCAGGGTTAATACAGGGAAAAGGGGTGACTGTGTCTGTTGTGTCCTTATGCTAGACCTGTTGCATTTTTCCTAAGCTTGGCCTTTGTCACCCAAGAGATTAGAAAAATCCACTTGATCTGCCTCTTAGTGTTCCAGTTGAGGAAACTCAGGGTGGAGAACTTGTGGCTCACCCAAGATAATATGGTTTATAGGGTCAGGATTAGAACCAGCTCCCTCGCATCTGAGTTGGTTTTAGTTTGTAGGCTAGCTCTCTGGGATCAAGATGAAATGAAACTTCACATTCAGTCCTCTTCCTATTCTAGTCTAAGATGAGGGGCAGATAGCAAGCGTCGGTTTTTCATTGTAGAGGAAGATTTTAGGAAGGGTCATAAACACCCCAAGATTAAAGAGGTAGATAAGGTCCATCTGGGAACCCTCTGTTGTAGTGTTTTTGACCTTTGAACAACCCAGCCCATCAGAAAAGACTCAGAATCAAAGTCACAAACTAGGACTGGGCTGTAGCTCATGGGTGGCACACTTGCCTAGCATGTGAAAGGCCCTAGGTTCATCCCCAGTACCACAAAAAGAAAGAAGAAGAAGAAGAAAAGAGTCTTTATGCCTCTTCTCCAAACCAGCTGCTTTTGTCTTGGTCTCTCAGAACTCAGTGACACGCAGTGCCCCCATCAACAGTGACAGCCAGGGCCGGTGTGGTACACGTTTCCTTACCACCTATGACCGACGCTTTGTCATCAAGACTGTGTCAAGTGAGGATGTGGCTGAGATGCACAACATCTTAAAGAAATACCACCAGGTATGGTGAGTCCCAAGCCGGGGCAGTGGAGGATGGGTTAGGAGGAGAGGGGAGCCCTGGTGGGCTCTCGGAGAGGGCCATGTCCTCCCTGGTAGTGGCAAATGTTTCCTGATAACAAAGCAGTAGCTTCCCCGTGTTTCTGTGAAGTGAAATGCCTATTTTATTTTATTTTTTGGTGCTGGGGATCAAACTCAGGGCCTTGCATGTGCCAGGCAGAGGCTTTACTGCTGAGCCACATCCCTAGCCTGTGAAATGCCTACTTTAAATTAGAGAAAAGGAGACACAGAGGCATGTTGCTGACTTAGTCCCAGTTGAACACCTGTTTGTTGTCTGAGTTGGAAAGTTTTCACACTCTGGCATCTGCCTTGCTTCTTCTGAAAGAGGTGTCACTGGGGCGGCAGGGTTGTTTCCTTCCCATTCTGTCTTTCTACTCATCTGGAACCTGCCCAGGGGGAAAGCAGGAAGTGCTAGGCACCCTGTCCTAAGTCTGCCTGGGCCTCTTCTCTGTGACACCAGAGGAGTGGTGAAGGGAACCTTTGGTCTTTGGGGAGTTACAGCAGAAAACCTGGGGCACAGCAGATGAGAGCTTTGGGGGGACCATTCTGTTCTAGACAACTGGTTCCCACCTGCCTCTGCAGCCCCTCTCTTTCCTGTGTTAGACTGGCAGAGGAGATTCAAGGCCGGGATCCATGATTGTCCTGTTGTGAGATCCTAGGTGGCCTCCTAGAGGGGCTCTGCTAAGCTAGCCTCTCACTTGGCCATGCCAGCAGGGGGTGGAGGTGGCTGTTGCCTGTCATGTCTAAGGAACCCGTGTTACTTCACAGAGCTCACTTGGAAAACCACTAGTGCAGAAGTAGAATCCAGGGAGCTGGGGAACATTTTAGCCTTGGAGAGGCCCATCCGTCCTGGGCACCTTTTTGTTCCTTAACCTTCCCTCTTTTCCTGCTTTCCATTCTAGTTCATAGTGGAATGTCATGGTAACACCCTTTTGCCCCAGTTCCTGGGCATGTACCGCCTGACTGTGGATGGCGTGGAAACCTACATGGTGGTCACGAGGAATGTGTTTAGCCATCGTCTCACTGTACACCGCAAGTACGACCTCAAGGTAAAGGGCTCTGTGTTTCCCAGCGCTGTGGCCACCTTATGTCTGAGGCTGTGAGGGGCCACTGCTCAGACTTCGGCATAGCTGGGAAAGCTAGAGCATATGCATTGGCATGGACAAGTGACTCCAGTTGATATACCGGGTCCTTGTAGACCATTCTTACCTGAAGTCCGGGTGACAGTGACAAGATGTTATTTAAGCCTTAAATATACCATGTGTATATAACAATAGATGCTCTTCAACTCCTCTCTGTGGGGTGTGCGCACCCAGGGCAGCAGAGTAGGGACAGGCCATGCTGATGCTCATACTCTGGCATCTCTCCAGGCCCCATGGAGTGACAGCACAAGTGCATTTCTAGGTACTGAGAAAGATGCACTTGGGACTATGAAGCAGGGTGCTCCACTGTTCTTGAACCAGGCTTCCTGACTTCTGTCACCTCACACTGCTGTTCCCTCACTCTGCTGCAGCCACACTGATTTTCTTTGCATCCCTGCAGTGCCTATGCTCCTTCCTGTCCCAGGATTTCACACATGCTTCCCGAATAGGTTCCCTCTCAGCAGCTCTGCCCTTCCCCCACCTCATGGCTGCCTACTTAGCTTCTAAGCTCAGTTCACATGCTGCTTCTTCCAGGAAGTGGGCCCTGGCCACTGGTCCTCCCCAGCCCAGGAGCATCCCCTGCATTACATGTGCTCGTAATGTTAGAGTGTCTCCTCCCCAATGAATCGATGAATTGTGTAACCACTGTTTAATGTTCATCCCCCAATTAGACTAAAAGTTCTGTAACTGTAGTCAGAGCTCTGTAAGTGGGCCATGCTGGAGTGAGTGGACAAGTAGCTGCCTTTTGGCCCCTCTAGGATACTAACCAGCCTATTTCCATTCACCTGCCAACTCGCCCCAAACACTAGTGCATGTTTGTCTGCTCAAAGGAGTTTGCCTCAGCTGAACTTCTCCTGATGGCTCTTATCCTTTCAGGGTTCTACTGTTGCCAGAGAAGCGAGTGACAAAGAGAAGGTATGCTGGCGCTGAGCAAGTGTGGAAGGGTTGCTTGGAATCAGAGACACCTTCTGTTGGCCATCTTGTCCCTCCTCACCACAGCCCCTAGCCTGGTTCCCAGACCTGCAGCTATCACCATTACATTTCTGTTACTAAGCACCTGCTTGACCTTGGGTGTAGGCCTCAGTCTCCAGCCTTTTACTTCTGCTCTCGCTGGGTTCTTTATAGGCTTGCTGGGATGGAGACAGTTTACATGTATAGTTCAGCAAGAGTCATTCTGAGCTCTGGCATAGTCCAGGTTCAGCAGGAAAGGATCCTTTGGTCAGTCCTCATAGTGTGACATATGCCACGTTTGCTGTTCCGCCTATCCAAACCTGGGCCTGTAGGCTCCTGTGCTACGGATGGAGCAAACTGTGCACCTTGTGCTAAAGACCCTTCCCTTTCCACACACTGCTTCCAGCGGAACCGCTCATTCTCCCTGGGGCAAGTGAGTGAGCCTACCTAACCTAATGCCGCTGTTGCTCTCCCAGGCCAAGGACTTGCCAACATTCAAAGACAATGACTTCCTCAACGAAGGACAGAAGCTGCATGTGGGAGAGGAGAGTAAAAAGAACTTCTTGGAGAAACTGAAGCGGGATGTTGAGGTACTTCCTAACCTTTATCTTCACCATTACTTGACAGGGCCCCTCCTGTATTCAGAGTTGGAGCCTATTCAACCCTAAGAAATATAGAATTCACCCCTTTCCAGGAGCACAGACAAAAGAAACGTGGTGATGTGAGCAGTGTGGGCACACGTTTGTACCTAAAGCTTGTGCATGTAGACAGTTGTTGGAAACCCACCATTTGTGCCAGGGAATGTTTGGAATGCTTTTCCCTGTCTTTACTAATCTGTTCCCCATCTTCAAGTTCACCTTGTGATGGTGTCCCCACACTGGAAGGGGCATCCAGCATTAGAGCAACTGCTAAGATCCACCATCCAAGCCACACGTTGTGGCACATGCCTGTAATCCCAGTGGCTCAGGAGGCTGAGGCAGGAGGATTGTGAGTTCAAAGCCAGCCTTAGCAAAAGCGAGGTGCTAAGCAACTCAGTGAGACCCTGTCTCTAAATAAAATATGAAATGGGGCTGGGGATGTGGTTCAGTGATTGAGTGCCCTGAGTTCAATTCCCAGAACCCCCTACCCCTTAAAAAATGATCCACCAACCAGATCCAGGAGTAGTGGTGCACACCTGTAATCCCAGTGACTCAGGAGGCTGAGGCAGGAGGTTTGCAAATTCAAGGGCAACCTTGGCAATTAAGTGAGACTGTTGATAAAGTGCAGTGGTATAGCACCCCTGGGTTCAATCCCTAGTCCTGTGCTCCCCGCACATTCACAAAGAGGCTTTCTCGGGTTCTGACCCTACTTCCTGAGCTACTTCTTCATTGTAATAGGACTTCCAATGGAGGAATTCCTCCAGGGGAGACAATGTGCTCAATATTGAACATGTTGTCTGGACTATTAATAACACACAGTGCCTTTGGGTTTTTGTTGTTGTTGTTGTTGTTGTTGTTTGTTTTTTTGACAGAGCTGGGGATAAGAACTAGGGCCTTGCACATGCTAAGCAAGTGCTTTACCACTGCTCTATATACCCAGCCCCTTTTTTAAATTTTGAGACAGGGTCTCACTAAATTTGTCGCTATAAACGTTTTAAAAGTAAAAAGTTCACACTTGTAATTCCAGTGATATGGAAGCTCAGGCAGGAGAATCACAAGTTCAAGACCAAACTCAGCACTTTAGTGATACCTGCCTCACAGTGAAAAACAAAAAGAATGTCTGAGGATGTTGTCAGTGGTAGATTACCCCCGAGTTCAATCCCAAGCACCATCAAAATAAACAACAACAACAAAAAAACCCTTTTTTTTTATTGTCCAAAAATACTTATAGACAGTCCCTGACTTATTGTGGTTTGCACCAGTTTTGTATTGGTGCAAAAGTGAAATGCACTCAGGAGAAGCCATGCTTTGGTTTTTGGTTTTTGCTCTTTTCCTGGACTAACAGTATGCAAGGATACTCTCTCAAGTTGCCGGGCGGCGACAGTGAGCTCACGTTCCCATAGTCGTGCAGTGTGAGCATAAACAACTGATAGTCTGTAGTGTATTATACAGTGTTTAATAAATTCCATGAGCTCGTCTGATACATAAAATAACCTTTGTATTAAATGATTAAATCTTAATTGCCGATGTGAGTGTTCTGGGCGTGTTTGAGGTAGGTGAGGCTTAGGTATAATGTCCAGTAGGTTAGCTGTATTAACTGCGTTTTTGACTTAGATATTTTTAACCTGTGATGGGTTTACTGGATATTACCCCATTGTAAGTAAGGGAGCATCTGTATAAAAATACTTACCATCTTAATAATTTTTAAATGTATAGTTTAGTGACATCAAGCATATTGACATTGCAACCATTTCTACTATCTGAGGGCTTTTTGTCTTCCCCAGTTGAAACTAACTCCCAGTTCTCCCCTTCCTGAAGCCACTGGGAAATGGCATTCTACTTTCTGTCTCTCTGAAATTGACTACTCTAGGAACTTCATATAAGTAGAATCATACAATATGTGTCCTTTTGTGACTGCCTTATTTCATTTAGCATAATGTCTTCAAGGTTCATCCATGTCATAGCATGGATCAGAATTTCTTTTTTAAGGCTAAATAATATTCCACTGTATGTATATACCATATTTTGCTTATCCATTCGTCTGTTGATGGACACTTGGTGTACTAGTCAGCGTCTTCCAGGGAAATAATCAGTGAAATTTAGTATAGATCTCTGTATAAAAAGAGATTTCTCATGAGAAATTGGCTCGTGTGATTATGGAGACTGACAAGATTTATAGTTGGCAAGTTGTAGCCAGGAGATCAGATGTTGTAGTTTGGGTCCAAAAGCCATGAGGAAGTCAGGCAGGGGTTCCCTCTTACTCATGGGAAGAATCTGTCAGCCTGATTGGATGAGGTGAAGGTCTTCTCTGGATAGAGCAATCTGCTTTATGCAGTTTACTAATCCAAATGTTAATGTCATCCAGAAACATGCTCACAGACACTCCAAAATTGAAGCTTTGTCCAAATGTCCAGTCCAGGTCACTGGGTACACAAGTTGACACAAAACTGACGATCATGCTGGACATGTTGGTGCATACCTGTAATCCCAGCAGCTTGGTAGGCTAAAGCAGGAGGATCTTAAGTTGAAGACGAGCCTCAGCAACTTTGTGAGGCCCTAAGCAACTTAGTGAGACCCTTTCACAAAATAAAAAAAGGGCTGGGGATATAGCTCAGTGGTAAATTACCCCTGAGTTAAACCTTGCTCCCAAATGAGAAAACTGAACGTCATATTTTATATATATATATATATATATATATTTTTTTTTTTTTTTCTCTTTCCATTTTTTTTTTCGGGGGGCAGGGTACCGGGGATTGAATTTAGGGTCACTCAACTGCTGAGCCACATCTCTAGCCTTATTTTGTAATTTTTTTTTTTTTATGGTGCTGGGGATTGAACCCAGGGTCTTGTACATGCGAGGCAAGCACTCTACCAACTGAGCTATATCCCCAGCCCCTATTTTGTATTTTATTTAGCGACAGGGTTGCTTAGCACCTTTACCATTGCTGAGACTGGCTTTGAACTCTTGATCCTCCTGTCTCAGCCTCCCAAGCCATTGGAATTACAGGTACTCGCCACACACCTGGCTCTTTCCCTGTTTTTTTGTTGGTGATTTATAGTTGTACATGATTGATGGAATTTGTTGCTACATATTCATACCTGGACACACTTCCCTGTACCCTCCCTCCCTTCTTCCCCCTGGTCTCTTTTTCCTATTTATCTCTGTTTGATTTTCATGAGATTCCTCCTGCCTTTCTTTTCCTTTTTCCTTTTTAACTTCTACATATAAGAAAACATACAACCCTTGACTTTTGAGGAGTTTGGCTTATTTTGCCTAATATAATGGTCTCTAGTTTCATCCATTTCTCGGTAAATGACATAATTTCATTTTTCTTTATGACTGAATGAAACTCTATGTGTGTATATACCACGTTTTCTTTATCCATTCATCCACTGATGGACAAATATGCTGGTTCCATGGTTTGCCTATTGTGAGTTGTGTTGCTGTAAACATGGTATTTATCACTACTGTATGATGACCTTTTTTTAAATTTTTTTTTTTTAGTTTTAGATGGACACAGTTCTTTTATATTTTTATTTTTATGTGGTGCTGAGGATTGAACCCAGGGCCTCACACGTGCTAGGCAAGGGCTCTGCCACTGAGCCACACACCAGCCCCTGACTTTAATTCTTTAGGATATATACCAAGAAGTGGTATAGCTAAGTCATATGGTGGTCACATGCCTAGTCTTGAACCTCCATACTGATTTCTATAGTGGTTGTACTAATTTACAATACCACCAACAGTGTAAAAAAGTGTTCCTTTTTCTCCACATCCTCTCCAGCATTTATTATTGTTTCTATTCTTGATGACTATCATTCTGACTATTGATAAATGAAATCTGCATTTCCCTGATTACTAATGATGTTGAACATTTTTTCATGTATTTGTTGGCCATTTGTATTTCTTCTTTTGAAAGTGTTTGTTCAATTAATTTGCCCTTTTATTGATTAGGTTATTTGGGTTTTGTTGTTAGATTTTTTTCAGTTCTTTATATGTTCTAGATATTAATCCTCTGTCAGAAGAGCAGCTAGCAAAGATTTTCTTCCATTTTCTCCATTTCTTCCATTCCTCTTCACATTCCTAATTGTTTGCTGTACAGAAGCTTTTTAATTTGATGCTATCCCATTTGTTAACTCTTGATGTTGTATCCTGATCTTTAGGGTTCCCACTGTCTACTCTTTTTTTTTTTTTTTTTTTGGGTAATGGGATTAAACCCAGAGGTGCTTGACCACTGAGCCACATCCCCAGCCCATTTTTACATTTTATTTAGAGGCAGGGTCTCACTGAGTTTCTTAGGGCCTTGCTAAGTTGCTGAGGCTGTTTAAAATCCTCCTGCCTCAGCTTCCCAAGCTGCTGGGATTACAGGTGTATGCCACTGCACCTGGCACTGCCTACTCTTTACTTCATGTTATGCATGCTGATGTGTGTGTGTGTGTGTGTGTGTGTGTGTTTTAGTTGTAGATGGATACAATACCTTTGTTTTATTTATTTATTTATTTTTATGTGGTGCTGAGGATCAAACCCAATGCCTCACACATGCTTCTACTGAGCCACAACTGAAGCTGATATTTTTTATTGTTTTATCTTATTTAATAATTTTTAAAAGCCCTAGTCCCAGCCCACTACATTGGATTCACAATGAGTTGACACTCTCATGAGAGTTGCTGTTGAGAGACACTGCTGTTTTGTCCACCTCCCTAGCCTCTCTCATAGTGCAGTACACCATTATTTTTTCAACTCATATGGCCTCAGTTGGTTCTAACCATTATGGAATACTGCTTCATCCCGCAGCCTTCATCTTGCCTTTCCTCTAACTCCTGCTGTCAGTTTCCATACCTCTTTGCTCCTGTGGGGTAGCCACCCTATTAGGCATGAGTTCACCAGGGCAGAGTCAGTGTCTTACTCCCTATAGTGTTTCAGAACCATGTGTAGAATTGAGTTAAAAAACTCTTTTTTCCCCTTTCCAGATGCCACTGGGATGGCCTGTGTAACCCCTTCCATCTTTCTGTCCCTCACCTCCCTAGTTCCTGGCCCAGCTGAAGATCATGGACTACAGCCTGCTGGTGGGCATCCACGATGTGGACCGGGCGGAGCAGGAGGAAATGGAGGTGGAGGAGCGGGCAGAGGACGAGGAATGTGAGAATGATGGGGTCCCGGGCAGCAACCTGCTGTGCTCCTATGGCACGCCTCCGGACAGCCCTGGCAATCTCCTCAGCTTTCCCCGGTTCTTTGGTCCTGGGGAGTTCGACCCCTCTGTTGATGTCTATGCCATGAAAAGCCATGAAAGTAAGTAGGAGGCTGTGCTGGCCTGCCCCTTTCCCCTCTAGGGCAAGACATCTGGGGCAGTTGGTGAAGGGGGTCTCCATTTCACCTCATTAATTTGAAGCCAACTTTGACTTCTTTCTGCCTAAAGACTTCTGTAGGGGTCACCCACAGGAACTTGGGTCCTAGGGTTCCTTTCGTCAGGCCTACCTTCACCTCTGTGCTTGTCCTGAAGGACGGAGGCATGCCCTGCTCTGATCATAGAATGGACAGACCTTTTGCATACTGTCCTATCCGCCCCACAGGATACCTGCGAAGATCAGATAAGATTAGAATGTGAAAGCTTCTGAGAAGGACCCACTGGTCTCTTCGCTCCAAGCAATAGGGATGATCTGAATTTCTATTGAAGAATCATGGGTGTGCCCAGAGGCTCTTGGCTCTTCTCCCTACCACTTCTTCCTCCTTTCATGCTTCTGCTCATGTTTCAGGTGCCCCTAAGAAGGAGGTTTATTTCATGGCCATCATCGACATCCTCACACCATATGATGCTAAGAAGAAAGCTGCACACGCTGCCAAAACGGTGAAGCATGGGGTGAGCTCTCTCTTCCTTCCTCCAGGGCCAGCCCAGTGGGATACATCTATACTCACCCTTGGACCCCCAGGAGGAGGCCTAGGGCTTCCTGCTCTAGAAGTGCTCTTCCACCCCATTCCTTCCTAGCACAGAGCAGAAAGAGAAACCTGCCTCCCTTGCCTTATGTCCCCTGCCATCCATACCCCACCCCTACCTGCCAGTCTGGGTAATACACACACATGCGACTTGTTTTTTCTCCAGTTCTCTGGCCCTGTGGGCCCTGAGCCTGCCAGCTTTTCCCCCCTGGGGCTGCTGGGCATGTTGTGCATCTTGTTGAACGCCCAGGAATAGCTTTGTTTACATGCCCACACCGCTCCCAGTAGGCCTGTTTCCCCACAGTTTAAAGCTATTGTTCTCCACACCGGGCCCCCACAGAGAACCAGGCCCTCTCTGCCACCTCCCCAGTGCCTTTCTTCTACTTCAGTGCAGGCCGGAGTGTATACATTAGAGAAGTGGAGCCAGGACATTTCTGACACATGTGAACTGCTTCCTGAGGTGGCCTGCCCAGTCCTGGGGGTGGTATTCATCTCTGATGCTAAGTAAGAGGTCCTGAATACCCAGCTCCTCCCAGGGACAGCCTCCTAGTTAGGGCCAAGGAACTGACCTGAGCGGGCCTCTTGTGTGTTACAGGCAGGGGCCGAGATCTCGACTGTGAACCCTGAGCAGTACTCCAAACGCTTCAACGAGTTCATGTCCAACATCCTGACGTAGTTTTCTTCTACCTTCAACCAGAGCCAGAGAGCTGGATATGGGATCGGGGATTGGAGAGGGAGAGAATATATTGGGGCTGGATGGGAGGGTAGGGAAAAGAGTGGGGGGTCTGGAAGGCTTTAGCGTTGAGACTGCAGCCTGTGACACTGGGGAGGAGGGGGATGTGCTGTGTGTGCACATGCTCACAGGATATAACCTCACTTTCTTCTTGCCCTTGATTTTTTTCCCCATTTGACCTAGGTTCCAAAGGTGTTTCCTTTGGTACCTTGTGACTTTGTGGGTTTATTTGGGCTTTGTTTCTGAAACTTAATTGCTCGCCCTGGCCACCTTCCCATCCCTGCCCAGCTCTCAGTTCCCTTCAGTTAAAGAGGCACCTGATAGGCCCAGCACAAAGGTCGCTCAGAGCAGGATGCTCTGACACCAGCAAGAAGAGGTCAGACACTTCAGCCCTGCTGCATTTGATCTTACCTGGATTAACTTTTTAATTTTATAGAGTATTGTGCATAATTTCTTCCACCTTTTTACCTTGGATCCAAGTGAAATGTTACGTTTTTTACCCCTCCGTTCTATCCTCCAGTGCTGTCCTCCCAAAGAAGCACTGCAGGCCACTGCCTGACATCTTGGATCAGAGTTGGAGACCTCCAAAGGGGAGCAGGTCCATCCTCATGGGATGGTAATGGGTGAGGGAGCTGCTGGGCTTTGGACAGCTGGTTCTAAGAGAACCTGTGGTCATCATCCAAGTCGCAGGCTCGCTTGGCCCCTGGAGTTGAGATATTCTCTGTCAAGCCTGCTTTGTTGGCTCAAGAGGACCTAGAAAGCACCTTTGGATATAACAGAACTCTCGTGTTTAAATGGTTACTTCCCTTTGGGAAGACCCCAGAAACTGATGTATGTCAAATAAGGTCTTGTGAGTGCCATCTGTTCCTTCCTACTGACCTCCAGGCGCCCTCACCTGTGGTTGGCTTGTTGCCGAGGACAGAGCTCCGAGAACCTGGGTGCTCTTTGCAGAGACACCTCTTTAAACCTCAGGCCCACCATGTAGGTGTCTGGCTCCCTGTACGCGTGGTTTTTCACCTGGACGGTTATAGCAAGCAAGGTGCCCACAACAAGGAGTGTGGCATCCAAGTCTGAGGTTGCTTCTGAGTCACTTGAGGATGTGACTCAGGAAATCCAACTTGAAAACCTGAGTGGGGTTTAACTCAGCCCCAGCCCTGGGGCTGCTTTTCTTTATTGCCTCTCTCTAAACTTGTGGCCCACAGGACTCTTTGAAAGGAGTGGCATCCTGCAGCCTCCTTCAGGATTTCCATCCAGTCTCAGAGCCTGCCCCCCAGGCTCTCGGAAGTGAGCCACACGTTTTGTTGCCATCAGAGCAGCTGGTCCGCCAGGAGGGAAAAATGGCCCCATTGTTCCTTGTTGGGGGTGGTACATTCCTACATCATCCCACCCCCTCACCAGTAACTGGGGACTTGGGATGAAAGATGGTAAAATTTGTAGATAACCCTAAAGATGTGAAGTTGGTTTGTGGAATTATTTTAAATGAATAGGTGGTTTCCTGTGGCTCCCTCCCAAACTGGCCAAGCTCAGCTTCTGGAGCAGAAACCAATGCTGTGTGTGTCCTGCCCAGAGCATTTAGGTCAGGAAGGAATGGAGGCAGCGTTCTTGGACCTCACCGGGACTGCCCTCTCCCGGAATGGCAGAAGTAGCTCTGAACAATTAGAGCAGGGCTGTGAAGTGACTCGGGAAACACTTGGAACCATGTGGCTCTTGGAGAAAACAATTTTGACTTAGGAAAGGGATTATGTAGGAATAATGTTTGGACTTGATTTCCCCACCTCATAATCAAGAGTGAAATTTTGGATTTGTTCCCAGTTAGGCCCAGCATCTCCAAAGCTTGGAAAGCTGTCTTCCAGCAGCCTCCACAGCCTCGGGCCCCGCCGGCTTCTCTGCATTGGGTCTGCTGATCATGTTGCCATAATGTGTATGAAAAGTGTCACACAATCTTTATCAGTTAAAGCAACTACCAGGTATCTAACTTGTTTAACATTGAGTTTTTGTGGGTTTTTAAAAAAATTATATATATATATACATATATATATATTGTTTACATTTGAAAGGTAGCATTCTGTTTCAAATGCTTTTTGTTTTTCTGACAGTATTGTTGGTTGATTGGGTCAAAACATTTGAGCTGTGGTTTGGTGGATTTTAGATTTTTTTTTAAAGGTCATTCTCTGTGCTATCTTCAAAACCTTGGGTTTGGCCCTCGAATTCCTTTGGCATTCAGATGTTTAAACCCTATTTATCTTGGTTTATACAAGTTTTCTTTCTCTTCTTTTCATAATGATAAAGATGCTCTGTTTGACTTGCAGTCTGAAAATGAACTGATCACCATGTTCACGTGCTCCCTCTTCTTTCCCAAGTCCTGCCATTCCCTTCGTGGGCAGTAGGAGGCACTTGGGAAGCGAGTCCCCCAGGCATTCCTCCCCAGGCCATGCAAAAAAGCTGAAGTCTTAGGGTACCCCGGAGTCATGCTGGGTCTCCTGGAAACAAGGTCTCGGATAAGGACTCACTGAGTGATGAGGCCTGGGCGAGGTAAGGGCAGGCTTCCTCTCCCATGCCCTCATTCTGCCCCTTACTGGGTAGCATCCAGTCACAATGCACTGTCCCTGTCCCTCTTCTGAAATGACTACCACTGAGCAATCATCTCCCAGTCATCACCGCCAACAACAGCATGGGGGGTACTTGGAAAGACGTGAAAGGAGCTTAGAAAACCGCACTGGCAGAATCTAAATGAAAGTCTGGTCTTGTGTTCCTGTTTGTTAACCGCTGGGTCTGTGTCCCCCAGTACACTGTCCGTCCCTGTGGCTGGGGGGTCACAGGGCAGCTGGGAAGCCAGCAGTTCCAGGAACAGAAAGCATTGCTCAGTCTTTCTCATCTAGCTCAGGGGTCACTGGTCTGCCACCCATGAGTGGCCCCTGTGGCTATTCTCAGTGGCACTCAAGTTTCCACTACAGGCAGCTCTTTCTCCCTTCCCCTTTTCCCTCCACTTTTCTCTTCCCTGTGCTTCAGCTGTGAGCAGGTTCTTGGTAGTGCTCAGCATGTGGGACAAAGACTTGAGACTCCTGCCCCAGAGATGGCCCCTGCTTCACAATCTGCCAGGCCTGTTCTGGGGAGACAGACCAAAGACCCAGGACTTTCTTCGTAGCCATTCCCACCCCCTATTATCTTTTTACCAAATCAGGTCTGGAGAGAAAAACATTAGCACTCTCTAGCATTTGAATGTTGGGGGCTGGAATGACAATGTGTTAACCCTCAGAGCTCTGGCCTTAGACCTGTTGTCCCCTCAAGTCTAGAGACTACACTTTATGGCAGTAATGTAGGGAGGGGAATCCTCAAAGGGAAGCACATTCAAACAGCTACCCCCAAATCTACCAGCCATCTGCCAGGGGCAGTGATAACGGCACTAGCCCTCTGATAAATTAAATGCTACTACTTATGAAGAAGGGAAAGGTAGGTACTCAGCTGTTCCTCAGCAGGTTGTGCTGAGATCCCAGGAAGGAGGCTGGGGAAGAAACTTCTAGAATACCTGGACTTACTTGCAGCCATTTTGTGAGGAGGGTAGGAGTCAGCAGGCCCTGGGAGAAGGCCCTGTGCTGCTCAGCACACCACAACATCAGGTCAGATCATTGTGAACAAAAAACATGAAGTTTGGAGTCACCTTTTGGGAAAGCAAGATAAACTACCACCCTGCCATGGGTGTGACTTTTCAGCTTCCCACTGCAAGTTCATTTTTTTAAATAGGAATTTTCAACCCCTGTGCTTGTCTAATGTCTACTTGAAACAGTTCGAGACCCCGTTACTGTTTTAAAATGCATGCATGTTAAGATGAATCTCCAACCCAAGGAAAAAATAAAACTCAAAAAGCTTTGTGTACATCTGGTATGTGTGAGTCCTTTGGAAATGTCTTCTGCCACGTATACATTTTTTTCTCCAGAATTAAGTTTTAGTCCCAGTTTTAGGGGCTGCTTGGGCAAAATCAGTATATGGCTTGTGTGAAGAAAGAATGTGGTCAGTGACATACCACTTTCAGATGCAATTAATAAGCAATGTTAAGCCGGGTGTCGTGGTGCACGCCTTTAATTTCAACATCTCTGGAGGCCGAGGCAGGAGAATCAAGAGTTTGAGGCCAACCTCAGCAACTTATGGAGGCACTAAGCAATGTAGCAAGACCCTCTCAAAATAAAAGGACTGGGGATGTAGCTTATGGTAAAGCGCTCCTGGGTTCAATCCCCAGTACCAAAATAAAACAAAAAGCAATATTAAGAGCACAGCACCAGTGCAGACTGCCTGCCAGCTGTCATTACCATGCAGCACACTGGAGGGCTGAACCACTGCCCCCTCCCTCACTCTTCCAGCTGGGGAGGAGGGACACTGGCTAGGAGCTGGCTATGCAGCTGATTGAACATGATACCTCTGTATCCCAGGTTCTCCACCTGGATACTTTTTTAGTTTAAAAGCTACTGGTTCTCAAAGTGTGGACCAATAGAATCAGTAGCACCTTAAAATCAACTGTAAATCCTCAGGTCTCATCCCAGATCTTATGAATCAGAAACAAACAAAGAGGAAAGAAAAAAAAAAAAAAAAAAAAGCCAGGCGTGGTGGTGTGCACCTGCAATCCCAGCACTGACACTTGTGCTCAGTTCAGACTGACTGGGATGTAGCTCCGAGGTAGAGCCCTAGTGGAGCAGGCACAAGGCCCTGGGTCTGGTCCCCAGCACCACAAAGAAAAAAAAGGAATGTATTGTTTTCTTTCCCCCCATAATAACAGATCAGCTTTAATTCCAGCACCTGAAGTGTGCTCTGTAAGTGTACGTGTTCAGAAAGTGACAACTGTGCAATGCCACTTAATATCTCACAATCAGGAGCAAACTGGATTGTTTAAACAGTCCACAGACTTAGAACCAAAAAAATTGGAAGCCATCCACAGTTATACTGGTAGTTAATTACAAGTTTTACAATTAAAACTTGGTTTAACAGTCAGCATTTAGCAGGGGATGTTTAAAGTGATTTTTCAGTCTCATCCAGTTGTGTTCTGTTGGGAAGGTTTCTTTAGCAGGGATAAAACTGGCCAAAGATAGATACCACCAGGATCAGGATCAGACCAGCAAGCAAAAGTTCTACCAGTTTCTCTAGTGTGCACTTTTTTTTTGGTCAGTTAAAAGTGAACAGTGAAAATTAAATGTTTTTTTTTTTTTTTTACATATACACAACATATGCTATGAAAGCATATTTGCTTATAAACAGATAAAATATTTGTAAACTAGTTTGATAAGAAAATAATATATAAAGTATAGAGCAAAACATTCATCATCTCTGACTCCAGAAAGATCAATTTCATATTTTATATTATATCAAACAAAAACAGTTTTAGGTTTTTCAAATCCCTTAACCAGAAATACTTATAAAGGAAGACAGAAATTCTTCATTCCACCCTTAGCATGGCTGTAAAAGGAATTAAGAAACCAAGTATACATTGAAATGCCTAAGTCCAGAATGAGTTCAAATATTTGGCCACATAGAATACCATCATCTTCAAGAGGAGTAGTAACAGATTTAATAAGCTTTTTTTTTTTCTTTTTTGCTGTGCTGGGGATTCATGGGGATTCAACTCAGGGCCTTGTACTCGAGAGGTGAGCACTCTACCAACAATAAATACAATAGGCATTTTGGGATTTTAGCCACTGGAAAACAAAAGCTGTAGCATCAAGAAAGGTCTGAGATGGCTCACTCTTGTAGATTCCACTCAGTGTATTTAAGGTTGACTAAAGTTGACACAAACATTTCTAAAGACAGGCAAAAATTCACATTAAAACAAACAAACCCTCCCTATGCCTCTATTTAGAGTAGGTAATATGATTCCAAAAGTTAAAATTACTTCACAACCTATGACTTCAGCTTGGCAAACAGCTTAGGTTCCAAAAACTGATTCATCCCTATTAAAATGTAAGTCCTTAAAAGAATAATGTGTCCGTGTATATGTAGACATGTATTTTTAAAGAATCAGACAATCTTTGAAGCAGCCTTGTGTTTCCTTTAAATTGGTCTGGAAAGAACCATTTTATTAGCTTTATGGAAGGATTAACTGTCTTCTTGGTCTAAGGTTAACGAGGTGATCATTTGTTTAAGGCTAGAAAGGTACCAACATTATGTAAACCATAAGGAAAGGAGGAAGAGATGAGGGTTTTTCCTGGGGGTTGGGCGGTAAAACACAAGGGATTCTTAGAAAATGACACATTAGCAGTTCTTATCTCTTCTGAGTCGATTCTGAAGGAGGGCATTTTTACTCTTGAAATTTCCTTATAACCTGGACAAGTTCATGGTAAGCTTGATCTATATTCATTCTAATCTTTGCTGATGCTTCCATGTATGTTACATTTAAGTTGCAGTGCTTAAACTGCTGTCCTGTGATGTCTTTGATGATCTAGGTCTGCTTTATTACCAGTTAAAATCATTGGAGTCCTGCGCAATGGTGCTGGCCTATAATTAATTCCAGCCACTCGGGAGGCTGAGGCCGGAGGATTGCAAGTTTGAGGCCAGCCTCAGCAATTTTGTGAGGCCCTAAGTGACTTGGAGAGACTGTCTCAAATAAAAAAATAAAAAGGGGTGGGGATGTAGCTCAGTGATAAAGCACCCGAGTTAAATCCTTAGTACCAGAAGAAAAAAAAAATCATTGGAAGCTCCTCATGATCCTTTACTGAGAATGTCTTTGAAACATTTCTTCAAAACTGCCTCTATGAAAAGACAACAGGAAGCCCTCAAGAATCCTCATGTACTGTTTTCTCATGGCTTCAAACTCTTCTTGTCCAGTTGTACCCAAAATATCTAGCAGGGTTGCTCTGTCGTCTGTCATACATGGTGTGTAGGAATCTTCAAGGGCTGGATCATAGAACTAAGTGAACTGGATGGTGAGCACCAACTGGCCCATGTCACCCCCGACAACCACTGGTACTTCTCCAGGCTGGGGTGGTCATGGGGCCGCCTACCCAGCCCCTCCCAGTCCAGCCATGCTGTGTAGTCGTCCCTACCCCTAGGCCCCTGTGGAGGAGGCAGCAGTGGCCACCTGGAGGAATAGTGAGTGTAGGGGCCAGGGCCTCCTCTAGGCGTCTCCACAGTTCCTTTTCAGAATGTGTGTTCCAATGGGCCCCCGAGAGGCGTTCTGGGATGGCTGTTGGGGAACCAACCACTCTGCTAAACAAATGTCCCACTTGTTTACTGAGGCATCTACTGCATGTTGCAAGCTGGATCCAGGGTATTTCATAAGATGGGAAGTGTCCACATCCCTAAAAGGTCAATTAAATCAGCACCTCAGGGATGAGATCCAGGTATGGGTGTTTATAAGCTCCCCAAGTGATTCTAATGTGCAGAAAAGTCTAAGAAACACTAATGCAGAAAACTTCTTATAGGTGTTTGGTCAGATTTCTACCTTAAAAATTAAAAGTTGAAGGCTAGCCTCAGCAACTTAGTGAGATTCAGTCTCAATATATGCCTGGGGGTATACAGCTCAGTGGTAGAGCACCCCGGGTTCAATCCTCACTACCACAAAAGTACAAAGTAGCCTTGGACAAGTTCTGCCCTTTATTTCTAAATAAAGGCTAATTGCAATTGCCCTGGCTCATTATGATGACTAAATTCTAGAATGAAAACAATTTATTCAAAGACAAGACTGAAGCAAGCATTCCATGGTGATTTGTAGATTATTCCCACTGATGTACCAGTGGAGCAGCGAACCTGAGCCAGGTCTGAGCTACGTAGGGGAGCACCTGTTTAGCATGCGCAAGGACCTGGGTTCCACCCCAGCCACACCCACCCCTAAAAAAAAAGAAAGAAAAATCTGAGGACCAAGCTAAACCTAAGTAGCTCTTTGTACCTGTCTAGATGGAGACAGAGTTGTGGGAAAGTGCCAAAAACAAGAAGTAGTGAAAGAAAGGCTATTTTATTTTTTAAAAAAGGAAAGAAAGAAAAGAAAAAAACAGATTCTGTGAACAGGGTCAGTCCATTCGGGCCTTCAGTGTCCTGGTGGTGATCTTGTCCTTTTCACTGCAGAGGAGAAAATCACAAGAACACATGTACACCCCTCTAGCAGTGACTGTGCCTCCAGCCCCAGCCTCAACTCCAAGCCCTGTGCAAGGAGGAGAGCTGAGGGCCACCTGCTGCCCCAGGGAACTGTCCAGCAAACCTCAGCTGGTCTCAGCCTGTGTGAGGAAGGGGAGGATAGAGGGGGAACTGGGAAGATTCCACAGAATCACTAGGGGATTTTTTCCTTGAAAATGGTTCAGGGTTGGACTGAGATGACCTGCGAAGAACAAAAGGCACCCCCGCCTAGGTGAGCGGCACACACCATAATCCCAGCTACCTGGGAGGCTGAGACAGGAGGATCACAAGTTTGGGGACACCACCCTCAGCAACTCAGAGAGGCCCTGTCTCAAAATAAAATTTAAAAAAAGGAGCTGGAGTTGTAGCTCAGCAGTAGGGTGCTTGCCTAGCATGTGCAAAGACCTAGGTTTAATCCACACTGCAGGGAAAAAAAAGGCACCCAGGCCTAGAGATCGAGGGGCTTAGGAAGGATGGTGTCACATCCCAGTGAACACAAAAGATCCTCAGGGTAGTGAATTCTGTATTCCTGGGAAGCAAGCAGGCAGTCCTATGAGTAAAGGGTCCACATGCTGACTGGACTGTAGCGAAGCAGCTGGAAGCACACTTTCTATTTCAGACAATCAGATTCTGGTCACAGTCCCAAACCTGGGGCGTGCGCGCGTGCACACACACACACGGAGGAAAAATGGTTCCCCAGAGCTCAGCACATCACTCGGTTTTGGGTTCCAGACTTGCGGAGACAGGGGAAAGAATGGGGAGCTGCCCAGATGTTCAATCTGCAGTAGCTCTGCTGTGGCTCCTCTCCACATAGCTCTCTGTGATTGTAGGGATACCATTAGGGAGCAAAGGAGGTGGCACAGGGTCACAGAGCCTCACCTGACAGAGGCCAGGGGAGCGGGTATGGGAGCACTGACTTCTGTTCCTTGCCTGCCACTAACCCAGGCCTTTTCCATCTCACACCTGTCCAGCAGGCTGGGAAGATGGGAGGGCTTGTGGGGCAGGAGAGAGACAGGTATCTGCAAAGGGCCTAGACTTCTCCCAACATGTACTCACATAATGTGGACAATGACTCCCATGCCTGACACTGCATCCCGGTCCACAGCGTTCAGCATGGCTTGGGAGATGGTTTCAAACAGGTGTTCTGGATCCTGCCGACAGAGTAGAACTCTTTCATACTCCTGACTTATTCTGCATCCTTTACTTTCTTTTTCTGGCCTCAAGGTCCCCAGATCTGGCTTCTGCCATGCTTGAAGTGAGGGATGATCCCCTGGATGTGGGAAGCCTCTCAGCTCCTTCCTTGGCAGGGAGCAGCACTGTGTGGACTTCACACCTTGAATTTCCTCCAGGAGCCAGCAGCGTGACCCTGGCCAAGTAATACGTCCCTTCACTGAATCTTAATTCCTTTTTTATAAATGGGGAAAACAATCTCCACTTGGCTCTGATATGCTTTGTCAGCTGCTGGATGGACTGTCCCCCTGGATGTCCCACAGGCACCTCAGAATTCAACCTGTCCAACTATGTCCGCCCCTCCCCACCCCAAAACCAGCTCCTCCTCCCCCTGTTAAGCTAGGGGGAGACTGCCTCTTAAGCATCTCCACCTCCTCCCCTGCTGCCTTACCAGACCAAGTCTCCTGGACTAGCTGCCCTCCTGTCCCCAATGCCACTGTCTTTGCTTAGGACCTCAGAGTCTCCTATAGGTGACAATAACCTGTCACATCTAGTTGTAGGCCTTAGATTCCTCAAGTTCCTTACAGTGAAGGAGTGTTTTAAATTCCTTTGCGTGGTATTTGAGGCCCTTGAGAGTCTCATCCCAATCTCCGTCTCCAGCCCCATCTCAACCCACATTCTGCCCACTCTGGCCGCTTCCAGCTCTCTAGTCACAGAACACACCTGGCCCTGCCTGTTACCTTTGTACAGGCTCTTCCTCCTGCCACGAGGTCCTTTCCTTCCTCCTCTTCCCAGCACATTGCATTTTAACAGCTATCTGGGTGTCTTTCATGCTTCAGCAGATGACAGTAATCCCCTCAAGTCACACCGTAGCCAATTCCAATCCGGGCTGACACACACAATGCCAATAGCTGTCCCTCCTTGAGAGGCAGTATTCTATAAATTCTCTTCATGTACTTTCATAAAACTACCTCTTAAGTAGGGCTCTGTTAGTACACCCTTTCATAGCTGAGGTGATGGAGATGAAGCAAGCTAAAGTAACTTACTCAAGAACAAAAACTAGGCGGTGGATGGACCCAGGTTTCCAACACAGACAGCCTGGGTTCAAACCCACTCTGTCAGCTGCCATTAATGCTGGACTGTGTTAAATATTTGTTCAATAACGGAACTGAGAACCCAGAAAACCCAACATGAGGCTGTAGTCAACAGCTGACCTGGGCCTCCTAACAGAGGTGCTCTCCTCCAGAGTCTGCTCTAGTGGAAGAAGAAGCTTCTAGAAACCCTCCCAAGGAACAACAGCTGTCCTCTGCCCTCCCAGCACACCATTCTCCCCACTACTTGCTACATGAACACATTTTGTTCCTCATGGCCAAGGGTAGCTACCCCAGAGCCCAGCTCTGCTCTCTGCCACCAACTCACCATGTTGGGCTCCCAGAGGGACTCGCACATCCCATACATTTGTTCAGCGCAGGTACCACTAACTACAAAGTCGTCGGTCACCATGGGGCAGCCAATGAGGTCTAGAGAGCAAATGAAGGGCTTAAAGGTCTTCGGGTCCAACCCAGCAATAACTGGCTCTGTGTAGTAGGGGCCAAACCTGTGAGACCAGGACCAGAGAGAGAAACCAGAGCTCAAGAGTACTCACTTTCATGTGCAGGCCTATTCAGACAGACAAGGCTCTGGCCCAGCCCTGGGAGGAAAACTGAGGCCCTGCTTGGGAAGATCTTCTCCCTGGGGTCAGCTCTGTTTAAGGCTCTCCTAGCACCTGGCAATGCTTTAAGACTTCATCATCATTACCATCATTATTAACTCGTGATCCTCCTGTTTCAGCCTCCCAAGTTGCTGGCATGGCTACTGTGCCTGGCTTCATCTTCTTTCCTCTGACACTTCCCTTCATATCTGTCTTACCCTGGCCCTCACTTCCTCTTCCCTTCTTTGGGAATTCAGCCTCCTTTCATCTTCCCTATCCTAACTCAGAGTTCTACCACGATTCAATTCTCTAAACATCTTTATACCTCTACTCCTTTAGAAGAATTTGAAGCTGTTTATTGAAAAAATGAAACTAAAACAAACTGAATTTAAGACATTCAGACTGAACACAGCACTGTTCAGTCTGAGCCACCTAGCAGGCAAAGCAAAGAGGGATACTACTCAGTGAGCTGGGTTACTCTCATGGTCCACAAAAGGAAATGGCAGCTTATTGGAAATCTGTTCTAGATCTTGAGCTTTGAGAATCATCAGTTTGTTAGGCACAGTAGTGCATGGCTGTAATCCTAGCAGCTCTGGAGGCTGAAGTAGAAGGACCACAAGTATAAGACTAGCTCCAGCAACCTAGCAAGACCCTGCCTCAAAAAAAGAATGAAAAGGGCTGGGGATGTGGATCAGTGGTTAAGCACTCCTGGGTTTGATCCCCCAAATGAAACAAACAAACAAACAAAAAATTGAGAAAATTCAATCTTGGGTTTTTTTGTTTTGTTTTTTTGGTGTGTAGGGGGGTGGGGGCTCGTTATATTGCCCAGGCTGGTCTTAAACTTGTGAGCCTCTGGTCTCAGCCTCCCAAGTACCTAGGATTATAAGTGTGTACCACCAGGCCCAGCAAATCTTAAGGATCTATTTTTTTTTTTTTTTTTTTTTTTAAACTCAGGGGCCCTCTACCACCATGTCACAACCCCATCCCTTTCCAGGATTTGAGCTAGGGTCTCGCTAAATTGCTGAGGCTGAACTCAAACTTGGGATCCTCCTACCTCAGCTTCCCAGTCACTGGGATTACACACACCTGGTGTCTAACTTTTATTTTCCCTTTTGCAGTACTGGATGGAATCCAGAGCCTTAATTTTAGGGGTCTTTATGTATAAAATACTTACTAATAGCCAATATTCTCAATAGAAAGTGAGTACAAAAGTATTACCTGTATGTCTTTTTGACTTGCTGTAATTTCTAAGAGCATGATCTTCAGTAATGACTCTATAAAAAATAATTTAGAGCTGGGCACGGTGGCGCACACCTGTAATCCCAGTGGCTTGGGAGAGCTGAGGCAGGAGGATCTCAAGTTCAAAGCCAGCCTCAGAAATGGCGAGGTGCTAAGCAACCCAGTGAGACCCTGTCTCTAAATAAGATACAAAAAAAAAAAAAAAAAAAAAATAGGGCTGGGATGTGGTTCAGTGGTTGAGTGCCCCTGAATTCAATCCCTGGTACCAATAAATAAATGAATAAATAATCTATAAATAAACAAATAAATAAATAAATGATTTATAAATGAATGAATGAATGAATGAATGAATAATAATTTAGGGCTGGGGTGGAGCTCAGTGGTAGAGTACCTACCTAGCATGTGAGAGGGCCTGGGTTCAATCCCTAGCACAGAAAAATAATAATTTTTAAAAGTTAAGGCAGAAGAAACAATGGGGGTTGGTAACATGCTTTAATCCAGAGTTTCTCAAACAGACCCCCTGGGTAACAATTTCTGTAAAAAATTAAAAATTTTATATTTTCCTCTCGATAAACTGAAAATAAAATTTAAGAATATCCTGGACTATCTGGATAATGACCTTAAAACCAAGGATAGTAATGGAGCTCAGGGCTTGCTTGGGGCCATGATTCTGCTTTGCCAAAGCAATACCTGTAGATCAGTTTTAACTTTTTGTTTTAATTTAATTTATTTAGATGTGGTGCTGAGGATGGAACCCAGGGCCTCACACATGCCAGGCAAGTTCTCTACCACTGAGCCACAGCCCCAGCCCCTTGGTTTTAACTTTTACTGCAGTCTTTTCACTGGGGCCTGGATGGTTTCTCTGGGCTCATGAAAAGTGTTTTCCTTTAGGAGGCTTGGTACGTGCTGTAGCATACAGATCACTGTCTCCCCAGAGCCCAATAAAAAAAATTAGTGATTTCACTTGAGCTGGTGAATGAAACTCTGAGCTGTAGCAACTAAGAATCTAAAATTTTTCATGTCAGCCTCAATGTATTTTTATTCTTTTTAGTAAGCATGAGTCATTAAATATATATTGGCTCCTTCCCTCACATAAATCAGTCTAAAATTTTTTCTGTTGCTGGATGTGGTGGTACATGCCTATAATTCTAGCTACATGGGAGGCTGAGGCAGGAGGACTGGAAGTTCTCAGCAATTTATTTGTTCTCATTTTTTTTTTTTTTTCTGGTGGTGCTGAGGATCGAATCTAATGCCTCACCTGTGCTAGGCAAGTGCTCTACCACTGAGCCACAACTGTAGTCCTTAGCATCAGCAATTTAGCAAGATCTTGTCTCAAAAAATAAAAAGGGCTGGAGGGTGCAGTTCAGTGGTAGAGGGCTTGCCTAGCACACATGAGGCACAGGATTCAATCCCTAGCACTGAAACTGAAAACAAAACAAAAAAATCACCTTTCTTAGTTTTAGATTTTTTTGTTTTTGTTTTTGTTTTTTGGTGGGGATTGAACCCAGGGGTGTTTACTACTGAGCCACATCCCCAGCCCTTTTATAAAAAAAATTTTCTTTTGGAGACAGGGTCTCTCTAAGTTTCTTAGGGCTTTGCTAAGTTGTTGTGGCTGGCCTCAAGCTTGGGATCCTCCTGCCTCAGCCTCCTGAGGCATTAGAATTATAGATACGTACCATCATACCTGGTTTCTGCAATGAGTTCTCCTAACAAAAACTAATACTAATAATGAGAAATGGGAGGAGAAGGAGGACTGCCTGTCCCTCCACACGACATGCCTACTTGGTCAATCAAGAGCTGCACTTCCACTCACCGTTTCTCATACAAGAGGTTGGCAACCATGCTCATGAGGGTATAAGGCTTAATCTGCCGACCTTCCTTCAACTCATACAGGTTCAGCCGGAACTTGAGACGCTGGGCACTGTGGTAGGAGGAAAAAGGAATGAGTGACTCATTGCTAGATGTCTCCTGGAGTCTACCCTGTGGTAGTCAGGAGGAACTCAAAGATACATACAACCTATGTCCTTACCAAGGGATGCCACTTCAAAGTCTTAAGTGTAATCAGAAGCAACAGATGTGCTGAGGATAGGAAGGTATCCAAATACTTCGCCAGGGCCATCTCAGAGCCCACCAACGCCATGCCTGCTGGAGTTACAGCAATGCCTCCCAGGACACAAGAACAAAGAGACTTATACACAACTTTAGTTCCATCTACAGGTGAGGAAATTGAGGCCCAGTGAAGTAACTTTGACCACAAAAAAGCAAAGTCAGCGAGAAAGCCTCCTGAGGAAAGGATGCAATGTGAGGAGAGAGGAAGGCTGCTGGAGTCTCCCCACTGACAGGAACCTGAGCTGTGGTTCTCTGACTCTAGCAGGGCAGGAGAAAAGAGCGAGCTGGGTTAGTTCTCAGGAAGTTCTGTGTTCTTGAGACATAGGGCACTTCAAGGGAAATGAGAGAATATTTTCTGACAAGCTTCCATCCCATTCATGAATGAGTCTCTCCGCCTTTTAGGACCTAAGTCCAGGAGCTGCCGTTCCTTAGGCCACCAGTTTCCTGCAGCCCCTGTCACCTGTGATCTCACAGTCATATGGAATGCTATCCCAGTGCTTTTCCCCTTTCCCTGACATCTCTTCCTCCCCCACTGCTAACATAAGGTTCTGGTCTCAAACTGCAGCCTATTCTTTTCCCCTCCACCTGTTTTGTCTCTCCAGAATCTGCTCCATGGGCTGAACACATCACCAGTGCCTCTCCAGCCCTGAGATGTAACTTCAAAACCCTAACTGCTTGCAAGATGTTTTTGAATGGCTGGCTTCCTTTGGTGTCAAACTCCCAAGTCATCTTTTCCTCAAAAGTAGTCTTCCCAGCTCCTATTTAGTTAACATGCTCAAATCAGAAATTGTTTTTAGATCTTTACTGTGTTACTTACATGCCAGGCACTAATCTATCTTTTTTTTTTTTTTTTTTTTGGCGGTACTGGGGATCGAACTCAGGGCCTTGTGCTTGCAAGGCAAGCACTCTACCACCTGAGCTAACTCCCCAGCCCAGGTCCTAATTTAGATTTTAGTAAAGGTGTCCCTCAATATCCATTAGGGACTGGTTCCAGGAACCTCCCCCACCTCAATACCAAAATACACAGATGCTCAAGTTCCTTATTAAACATGGTGGTGTTGGGACTAAAGTTGTGGCTCAGTGGTAGAGCACTTGCCTGGCATGTGTGAGGCCTCGGGTTTGATACTCAGCATCACATATAAATAAATAAATAATCCACTGACAACTAAAAAAATATTTTTTTAAAAAATGGTGGTGTAGGGCCGGGGATATAGCTCAGTTGGTAGAGCGCTTGCCTTGCAAGCACGGGCCCTGGGTTCAATCCTCAGCACCACAAAAAAAAAAAAAAAAAAAAAGGTGATGTATTAAAAAAAAAAAGGGCTGGGGATATAGCTCAGTCGGTAGAGTGCTTGCCTTGCCTTGCCAGCACGGCAAGAAAAAAAAAAAATGGTGGTGTAACAGGTGCCATGGCACACACCTGTAATCTCAGCAACTCAGGAGCTGAGGCAGAAAGATTCCAAGTTCAAGGCAAGCCTCAGCAACTTATTGATAACCTGTCTCAAATAAAAAATAACAAGGGCTGGGGATATGGCTCAGTGGTAAAGCACCCTTGGGTTTTATTCCCAGTACCAAAAAAAGAGAAAGAAAAAAAAGGAAACAAGTCCCAATTCCTTCTATTGCTTTCCCACCACCACCTCCTTAAGACGGAAACCCTCACACTTGGACCATCACAAAAACAATTTGGTTCCTTTCCCAGACTCTCCTCGCATACCAATAACCACTGTCACTAGCTAACTTAAATGACAATTAATATGCACCAACCATGATGGGTTGACTATCTCTCTGTATTTCTGCCTTGTCTGCCAACTAGATATGAAGTTCTTTAGGAACTGGGCAGACACTCTGGCCTTAAAGAGACCTGCACTGGGCTGGAACAGGTGGTGCACACCTGTAATCTCAGACTCAATAGGCTGAGGCAGGAGTATTGCAAGTACCAGGCCAGCCTCAACAACTTAATAAGACCCTGTTTCACAAATAAATAAAAAGGTCTGAAGGGCTAGGGATATAGCTCAGTGGTAAAGCACGCTTAGGTTAAATCCCCTATTACACCCCGCCCTCCCCACCACACACAGAGACCTGCATTGGAATCCTGGCTGATACCCATTAACTTGCATCTTGGACAAGACACCCTCTGAGGTTCTTGGATTGTTTATCTGCAAAATGGGACAGCGACCTGGTAATCGCTGTGGTACTGGCAAACCTCAGACTCACTGGGGGTGTCTAGAAGATGACCAACATCCACGTTGGTCCAAGAAGAGGTGTAGGTGTGAGCAGACCCCTGACACTTACACTGTCTGGACGTCTGTGGCGAGCCCCGCCAGGCCAATGTACAGCCGGTCACCCATAGGAAAGATCTTCTGGAAGTCCGTGGTCACCATCTGCGCCTGGATCCCGAAGCGCCTGTCTGCAGCGATGGCCACACAATTCTTCCCCTTCATGGCCATGACGGCCCCTCCGTTATAGGACATAATAGACTGGGACAGACAAAGTGGAGAGCCTCAGCGCGAGGAACAAATGTTGCCATAACCCCCAGTCCAGCCCCCGATCTGGAGGCTCCCGGACGCCCGGAACTCCAGTTCCAGAGATGGGCCCTGTGCGGCAGCTTAAAGCCACACTCAACCCTTAGGTCCTCCCTGCGAGGTCCGCTTCCTTCGAACTGAAGCTGCTTCCTTCCATCAACCTGGAGAGGCCCTCTTAGCTCCCAAGCCTAACCTCACCCTCCCGGTTTCTCAATTCCCATCCCGTGTCCCCTTTCCTCGCCCCCTTCTCACCATGATTGCAGTGTACTAGGACCCCAGATCGCCGCTGCAATTCCAGTAAACCGGTCCTGGCTCTCGCTGCGCCAACACTCTTGCTGCTTCCTTTCCATTGGTTGATAGACCAAGGCCTCCTGACAACTTGGGCTTTCTATTGGCTGTTCCATCCGTCAGTCATCTTCACATGTTTGGTTGAGAGGCCAAAACCGAGGCAAGGAAAGCGGAAAGTGAAAAGTCACTGTGAGTACGGAAGAGCCTTGCGTCGTGGTGCATGCTGGGATATCGGCAGAACGCGACTTGCCTGTAGCGACTGGGGAAGGGGCGGGGCCGGCACGCACGTGGGTTGGGGAAGCTGTGTTGGAGAATTGAGTCCCGGGGCTGAAGGGCCACGGTGGAGGATGCTGTATGAATTACTCGTCCTTACTCCATTTCTCTCTACCAGAAAGCCTTACAGCTACTGTGTACCAAGGCACTTTGAGAGCTTCCTATATTCTCTAGCTCTGAACAATGCCTGATGTATGGGAGGCTCCCATTAAGTCCCAACTGAAAAAATGCGAGAGGGAGGGGAACTTCAAGGGTATCCTGTGGCTACAGGGATTCCGCTGCAAAGGGGAATTTTGGAGAGCAGAAGTTGTTCTACTTTTTGGGACGCCCCCCACGGGTCGACAATGTAGCCCTAAGTCTCAGGTCACTCTAAAAAGGGACATTTCGGACCTCTCCACATCTAAGTACAACTCCAGGTTGGCCAGCGCCAACCTCTTGGAGAACCAACCAAGGAGAGGCGATCGGTTTCTGCGTCTTCCCCTCCCAAGCCCTGTCGCACTTCTCCCCAGGTCAGAATCCTTTTTTTCCCCCAGGATCCGATTTCTTTCGCCGGACTTCGAAGCATTTGTTGCGGTTCCTGCGCCATTCCAGGCTAGTTCCCATTGACTCGGCTCTCTGCCACACCAATCGTTATCGCAGTCTCTGTGGCGCAATCGGTTAGCGCGTTCGGCTGTTAACCGAAAGGTTGGTGGTTCGAGCCCACCCAGGGACGCGGTCTTTTTCTCCTTTATTTTTTGCTTTGTCTTATTCACACCCTCGCAGAAGCCAAATTTTGTACTGAAACGACAGACAACGTTTTTTTCTGCGACAAATCACCGGATTGAAAATTCATCGTTGTAAAGGACGGAATAATTTCTCCCGCAGGTCTCATAATTGCCTCCCCACCACTGTCCTCAAGCTGGATTGCAGGAAAACCAGACCAAGGTTTTTGTATCACCAAAACGAAAAGGAGCGATTCGTTTTTTTCCGTCGGATTAAGAATGAACTTGCAATGGAGGTTAGACAGTTTTCCATTGTCTGCTTCAGTGGATGCTCCAAACCCAAAATACTATGTCCGGAAGGGAGGACAGTAAAGACAGAGAAGGAAAGGCAGAGACAAACCGAGGGATGAAGAAAAAGGTGCCAGAGGGAGAACATAGTTAGGGTTCACAGAGAGACAAAGAGGGGATGTGACAGAGACATAGGGTGAATGGGGAAGCCCCCAAGAAAATGGAGAGAGGGAAAAGAGAATCGTTTAATATGAGATATGAGAAGCATCCAAAAGAAGAAGAAAAAGAAATTTAAAAACAAGATGCAAGAGATACAGAAGTGGGGAGGAAGATGGGGAAATACAAGCAGACTGGCAAAGGACATTGTTTCTGGGGAAAGAAAATGTGTGAAGGACACAGATACTCATGAAAAGATACTTATGAAAGCCTTAGAGGAGCTGCTCTCTCCTATTATCAGCATTTTTAAAGGGATCTTATTCAGGAACTAGTTCTTAAGCATATGCTGGAAATAGTCACCTAGATGTTTTGGGTTCCTGCCCTCTGGGAGCCTCTAGTCTGTCTCTGACACAGTGGCGCTCATTCTGAATCGTCAACCAGAGGACCACATGAGATAGGAGCAAAATCAAGGGGATGCATAGGGCTTCTCATGTCTGCAGAATGCATTCCAGTGAACAGGTGGGAACCTTGATCTTCATGGAGAACAGCAAAGGACTCTTTCAATCAGTTCTCTGAGACATTTAGCTCACCTAAGTCTTCTTTTGGACACCCTCCAGTGTTTATCTACCCATAGCAGGTGTTCACACATTCACAGGGACAAGCCTGGAGCGACACCTGGTGCTGTAGGAGCTAATGGGACAGGCTCTGTGTCCCTCCTGATTTGTCCTCACCTGCCCTGTGAGTGCCCTGTACACAAAAGCCCATTTCATCTATCAGTGCCTAAGTGCAGTACTTGACCTTGACACATGACAGATGCTCCCATATCAGTTAATAGAACAAAGAGTGGAAAACCAGAGAACTTCAGACGTGGGGAAAGGCTGGGCCAGAGGTTCTCCTGATAAGCCAGAAAGTCCGGGGGTGTGGACTGAAATGATTGAATTGGAGTTTTAGTAGATAGTGGGGGCTTTAGGAATGCTCCTCTCCATTGGTTTACTCTAACTTGCGCTTAATAACTGAGGAACACACACACACACACACACACACACACACACACACACACACACACACACACACGGGTAGCCCCCTGGGGCAGCCCTGTGGGATTAATGGCCGCATTGGGGACGTGGAGGAACGTCAATCCCCTTTCCAATTTAGCTGCTACTCCCTCGAGGAGCAGCTTCTGGGTGCTGGTGTGGACCGCGGGTGGGACCAAGATCTCTGCGAAGCCCCTGTGTTTCTCTTGCTCCAGGTCTTCTAGCGAAAAGAGTGGCGGACCGGGAAGTCCCTGCTGCGCATCTCTTCATGCAGAGCAAGTGGATGCGCTGGAGACTACAGGATGCGGACGCCATACTTGTCCCGGGGACAGCCTGTAAACCCACCGGTCTTCTCGTGCAGCGTCTGGGGGCAGGTACCACATCCTCCCGGGGCCTCTCCCCCAGGTCCTAGGACCATCGGCTCTAGGTGGAAACCCCTCCCGCCCTTCCTCCTCGCCCCCAAATATTTGGCCAGTGTGGGCTGAAGACTGAGGCTGGGGTCACTTGACGGCCAGTGTCCGCAGGGTTCCTGATTGCCGATCTGTGAATGAAAGCGTTCAGTTCCGGGGGCCCCGGGCTTCGGGATGCCTTGGCTGCAAGTACGGAAGAAAGGAGCAGGAGGCAAGCGCTCCGAAGCTCAGCCAACCCACTGTTAGGGCGCTTAATGACGTTTCTGGCCGAATAATAGAGCTCTTTGGACGGACAGTCATGGTGGCCATCTCTAATAAATCGTGAATAACGAATAAGCCAATCGACCGTTCTAATGAGGCCCACGGTCGTCGCCATAACGCAGAATCGATTCGCTTCCTTGGCGCCGGCTCCCGGTTCTCCTGGCTTGTTCAAGCCTCCTCCTTGAGCCGGAGCCACTGGGGGCCCGAGCGTGAGCACTTGATGGAGCCGAGAGCTACGGTCGGAGTTGGCTGGCACCCGCCACCTACGCGAGGGCCGGGTTGCTCCCGGCGTGGCGGCAGGGGAGGCGCACAGCCACGCCAAGCGCAGAGCGCAAGGGAAAAATGCGGGAATCAGCGCGAGGCAGGGAAAAAGCGCGGGCCCACTTTCAAGCCCTGGCGCCTCGTTTTCTATTCCGTTCTGGCTCTCGAATTCGGCCGGTTGTCGGGTCCCAGGCCGGACGCCAGAGTTCCCGTCTTCAGCTGGTCTCCTCCCTGGGTTGTGTTTTGCTCTCGGCTGAGCATGACGGGCCACAGTAGCCAAGCCCCCGCTGTGAGACCTGCCCGCAGGTCGCCCTCCACCCCAGCTCCCCGCACTGGGATCCCCGCAAGGCGCCCGGTTGGGGCCTGGTGCCCAGTCTCTCAGAGCCGACGATCCCGCCGCCCAGAGGGGCATCGGGAGTGGGGCAGACACTGTCTGAGATGCAGTTAGTAATTTTAAGGGAGTGTCAGAGTGAATGAAAACCACCCGGAGGCACGGCTGGAGGCGCCGCGTCCCCCGCCCGAGCGCCCTTTGGTGGGGGCACGCAGGGGCTGTGAGCCACATTTCCGCCCGGTCCTCGTTTCACCATTTTGCCGGCGCCCCAGCTAGGGTGGGGATGGCAGGGTCAGTGCTGGGGAGCATGCATTTGAGGGAGGGAGGGGTTACTTGCAGAGGGTAACAAAACAGAATTTACCCACTATGTTCAAGGGGCTGCTTGGGAAAGAGGGGTCCCGCCCTGGCTTGGGGGGCCGGGCACCGCCCGGGGAGCAGCCGCGCAGCCTCTCCCGCTCCTCTTCCCCTCTCGGCAAACACCCTGAAGGAATGAGGTCACGTGGGTGAGTAGTGGGCGGGACCTACTCCTGTCTGGAGGAAAAAAGCCATTTTGTCTCCCCCCCAACTACGGTCCCTCCCCTCCCTCTCTGTCCCCTCCCCTCCCCTCTCTCCCTCCCACCCCAAGCTGCTCTCACAAACTCCTTTCTTAGCGTAGGTTTCTCCCCTCCCGCCGCCCGAGCGACACGGCTGCGGCCCCCCTCCCCTCCCTTCCCTCCCTCCCTCCCATCCCCCCCTCCCCGAGACCCACCGGACCCCGAACCCAGGTAAGCGGACGCGGACTCCGGCTTCCTTCCCTTCTCCTACCCTGTAACTGTCTGGGGATGGGAATGGGGGCCGGTCCATCCTTCCCGACAAAACCCATGGGAGGGGGAGCCACGAGCCCGGCCTGCGGCTGGCGCCCCCCCCGCGCCCCGCCAGCCCCTGTCCAAGCTCGCCCCGTCCGCCTTTCTTCTTTTTTTCTGTCCCTTTTTCCCTTTCCTCCTTTCCAAGATGGCCGAAGTGGATTCCCCCTCTTAACGATCTGGCGTCTCCCTCGACCACCACCTCTTTGTGCAGCAGCCCCCTGGTAGACCTGCTCCCGAGGTAGCGAGGGGGAGGGACTGGGACAGCTATGAGGGCTTTGGGGGTACGCGCTGGGGTGGATTCGGCCCTCCTGGTCTCCCCTGGAGCCAGAGCCTTTCCTGGCTCTAGCCAATCTACCGGTTTCGGTCTGGGCAGGGGTCGCCTCTCCAGAGCGCAGTGGGGCGTCATGAACGCGTGAGGATTTCAGGCCGGGAGGAAGGGGACATGGCTTTCGGATCGCTGCGAGGCCGGGGGAGGGCGCCCTTCTCTGCCGGGGCCCGGGTCCTCTTGGGCACCTCCTCCCCGGGTCCCTTCCCGGGTCCCAGTGCAGGGCGCCCCGCCCCCTCCCTGACCACCTCAGCAGAGCTTTCCCCTAACACCCCTTCAGGGCTCCCGCCTAAAGTTTGACCCTAGGGAAGGAGGAAGCGGTCACCCAGTCACTGGGATCCCTGATCCTTTGACTCGGGCTCTTAGGGAAGCCCGCGCAGAGCGAGCAGAATGGAAATGGGAGGACATTTCTCACACTATTTCCCTTCGCCAACTGGAGCATGAAGGATTCGGTAAACTGGCCCCGCTTCCACTGGAGAGGCCGCCGTCCCTTCCTCACCAGACCCTCCTACTGCTAAGTGCGAGGGACTAGGACCCTGAGCTGCACACACCCCGAGCCTCTTGTCTCCACGGAGTGCCTGGCATACCACCCCTTCCTCTCCCTCTTGCACTCTGTCCATCTGCCCAGAACTGCTCCGATTGACTTGAGGGGGAAGGCATTTGGATGCATTTAGATGGGGAAGTGAATTTACCTGTAATACTGTAGAAGTATTCCCCCTTACTTTCCCGGGGTCTTTTGTCCCTCAGAGCCCCTCCCCCACATGCTGCCTCAGTCTCTCCAGGGCTTCCCTCGCTGGGGGAGGGGCGCCTCCTGGTTGCCCCCACTCTCTGTTGCCTCCTGCTCTGGGCCTCTTGCAGTTTGTGCTGTTCCTGAAACTGATTTCTCTCCTCCCGTCCCCTCCACTCTGCTCCAAGGTGTTATTGCTTGGAGAAAGAACATAAAGCCTGCTCTGTTGTAGCCTTTCAGTGGGGAGGTTTTCCCAGGGGTTCCCTAGTTTGATGTTGGGGCTTAAAGACTTTGAACTGTATTTGGAATGAGGCAGGAAACAGACTTCAAGATCCAAACCTTGTGCAATTGTGTAGGGTTCAAGTTGAAGTATTGGGAGGTGGGCAGGAAAGGGGATGGCCCCTGGCCTCCCCTGAAGAATCTTGGCTGATGGAACAGTTGCCATGGGAATGGAGAGATCTGAACAGGAAGAGGTTACATCTTTGTGCAGGTCAGATGCCCACCGCAGCCCTACAGCCTCTGTCCCCAGAGCTGGGTGGGAGCTGAATTGCCTTTGTTGCTGGAACACTTACAGTTTACCCTGGGCGGACAAGGGATGCACAAAAGGTTGGTGTGTGTTTGCAGTTCTGGTTTCAGGCAGGGATGTCAGGGTAGGGGGCTTCTGGGTGGGATGGGATTGGTGGGAATGACTTGTGTATCTGGCAAGGGTAGGCCAGGTTTGAGACTGGCTGTGTGTGTGGTGGGGTGTGTCTGGCCTGGTGTATCTGGCCAAGTGTCTGGAGAGAGAGAGAGAGACAGAGAGAGAGAACGCACGCATGTGTGTGTGGTTCAAGTCTATCTAACCTTGTGCGTTGTGAGTGTTAAGAGATGGAGGGGGTGTGTCTGGCTCTCTCTGTGTATATCTGACAGTGTGTTGCTTTGTGTGTGTATTTTGGGTTTTTGTCTTTGTTTGATCTTAGGGAACTCAAAGGTGATAAAGAGAGGAGAGTGGGAGGGTGAGTAGAATAAGCCCAGCTCCAGCTAGAGGCTGGAGGTCTCTTCCCAAGGCAGTGGGGTATGGCAGGGCGATGAAGGAGCAGAGCTCTGTGCTATCGCGAAGGGTCAGGGAAAGTTGAGGTCCTGAGGCAGAACACCATGGTCCCAAACAAATAAACAGGATTTGCACAGTTGGGCCCACAGAGCTGGAAGAGGTATGGAATCTAAGGACCCAGGGTGTGAATCTCAATGGCGTGCTATGCCTCTGTGGATCTTGGTGTCCCCATCTGCACTGTGGAAGTGGTGTAAGGCAATAGCTCTGCTCCCTCTTCCTCCTTCAAGACAAGAATGGTGCTGATGGTCTTGCCGTGGCCAGGCTTTGACTTCCCACCCAGAAGGCCTGTTGGGGGGCTCTCTTCCCCTTGCTTCAACCTGGATGGGGTTAGGCAGGCTTATTAGTTCTTTAGATGAACAGGGATCCCCACTTGGTCCCCGTGTATAAAGGGCACTAGAACAAGCGGCAGGCAGGTTTCTTGTCCAGGACTGGTACTAGTTTGCTGTGTGGCCTTAGACAGGTCACTTCTCTCTGAGGTTCTTCATCTGTAACATGAGATTGGACAAGATGTTTTTGAAGGTATCTTCCACCTCTGCTAGTCACATCTGTGTGTGTCCTTGAGTGACTTTTTCCCAGACCCAGAAACTCTAGCGAGGTAGTCAGGCTGATTTCATTTAGAGGAAAGACAGGGCGAAGAGTATATAGCTGCTGTCAAAGAAGCAGCAGGGACCTCTAGGTTTTCAGAGCCAGCTGCTTCAGCAGGGGGAAATGAAGAAACTGACAGGGAGAGGCCTAATGGTGGGCCAGCTCCCACAATGCACTGGTGAAAATGGAGCCATGTGGGGTCTGCTAGTAGGAGGCTTTGAGGAGGAAAGGCACTGCCAGGCTTGAATGGCAAGGGTTTAGGACTGGGTGCTGCGTGCCCATTAGGCTCCTTTCCTACCTGGGGCCTCTGGGCGGAAGCAGTTCTTCCCCACCTTAGGTGGCCCAGTGGGCCACCTAAGAAGCACACCCTTGCAAAGACATCAGGGACCTAGACCCTGACTGGGGGAAGGGTGTGTTGGGGGTTGTCAGTGTGCAGGCCCACTGGGGGGACGTAGTTGGGACTGGCTGTTAAAGCTGCCTCCCAGCTCCACTTCCTGATATCCCTATCCCCACTTTCTGTCTGTCTCACCGACTTTCGCCTTCGGGCTCTTCCCCACTCTCCTGCAGTGATGACAGCTGGACATCACCCTCTTCTCCCACTCTGCTGCCCATGGAACACCACCCTTGTATCTGGGGAGGAACTGGGTGTCAGGAATGTGGGGCCCCAGGACTGGGGCGGGGGGGGGGGGGGGGGGGGGGGGGGGCTCTGTGGAAACCGAGCTCCTGTTTACAGTTGCTCTTGGCACCTGCTGGCAGGGCCCTGCAGGTAACCATGGCAATCAGGTGAGGAGCCAATCAGTGCTTCTCCCCACCCCCAGCCCCAAAGGTGGCATTCTGAGGCCCCTGGGGATGGGGCGGGGCGGGGGGGGGGGGTGGGAGCAGGAGGAGCATTTCATTCTGTAAGCGCCTCAGTTCTTTCTCTCATTTTTCTTTGAGTCCAGAAAAGGGCCTGGGGAATAGTCTTGGTTTGAATTCTCACTAATGCTGGACAGAGATGGTGAGGGGTGTGGCTATTTGTAGGGTATGGCTCCTGCAGGATTTTTTTGTTTTGTTTCCTTTTGAGATAGGGTCTCACTAAATTGGGTAGGCCTGGCTAAATTTCTGAGTCTGGCTTCGAACTTGCAGTCCCCCTGCCTCAGCCTCCTGAGCTGCTGGGATTACAGGCAGGCTGCTGGGATTACAGGCTACTCCCAGGAGGAAGAGCAAGTGTCTATTTCAAAAACACAGCAAAGGTGTGAATGAAGGGCTAAGGCAATGTGGAGAGCCTACCTGTATGTACTTGTGTGCAGGTGTGGGTGTGAGAGAGAGATGGTAGCCCGATTACCTCCAGCTGCCTGGACCCCCAGCATGATCAAATCCTGACATGTTTTGTTTCTGGCTGTGCATGCGCACATATGTTGATACATTTGGGCACAGACATACGCAGGGCAAGCAGTCCATGAAGTACCTTTGGAGGCCCAGACGGCACGTACACATGGGATAGATGTTACACACGCTCAAAGAGACAGCCATTGGAGTTTGTTCTCTCCTCTGGATGGTTGTAATAATATTTGGGCATCTTGCCAGGTACAGGGTTACTATGGAAACAACTAAACAGTGGAGTAGCCAGCAGCCTTCTGCGTAATTGTGAAGGGGACCCATGCAGGGAGGGCTGGCTGAGGCCACCCTATGTGGAGTGGAAACACTTTCCTTCCTTGGGCTGGGTCTGTAGGCCCCAGGGTCCTTTGGGCTAGCTCTTATGCTGGCTTGTTCCTTTCTGTCTGCTCTGCACCTTGGTGTCTCTCCCCCGACATGTGGCCTTTGTGTCTCTCCATCTCTCTTGGTCTCTGGCCAGGTGCCCTGGGCCTCTGGTGTCTGTCTGGGTCCTGGCCAGACTCCTCCTGGGGTCTCTATAGAAACTGCTGATCCCGGCTGTGAATTTCTTGTCCTAGAAAACCCAGTGTGGTGGCTTTAGAAATCTTTCTGGAAAAGAGAGATGGGTGTGAGCATATTGTAAAGGAGCTGTTGGGGCTTGGCCACCCTCCCAAGCCCCACCCTGGGCTTTTACTCTGGGAAAGAGGAGGAAGGGAGGGAGGCCCAGCCCTTCTAGGAGCAGGTTTGGCTTCTGGACTGAGAAGATATGGCAGCCAGTCCAGGGCCAGCCTCCAACTGACCTCCATGCCCTGCTAGGGCTTGGCCAGGTACTCGGGTAGCTGAGGACAGAGTGCTTTCTGCCCAACTTTGACAGGCATCTAGGACAACCTGTTGGTCTGTTGCTGGACCACCTGTGGATGGGCAGCAGAGATGTCGCCAGGGTGGGAGATGTAGAAGAGTAGCAGTAGCCACACAGGGAAATTCTTGCATGTGCCTGAAAGGGTGGATCTGGAACATGTGTGTATTCATGTGTATAGTCCTGTTTGTTGAGTACAGTGGGAGGGATTCCTGTGCTGGGGACAGTAGCAGTCTTTTGTCCAAGCTCTTTGACTACTGTCACCTGTAGAGTCCAGGCTTGGACCTGGGGACTGGCTGGAGCTGTGCATTCCCCAGTTGGGGCATGGAGGGACTATCCTCAGTGTTCCCTGCCTGAGTGCCAGGCCTGGAAGCCAAATGGTCAGCATAGAGTGGATTTCCAGGGAGCTGCCCATATTGGGCGACTTTAGAGGAAGGTGGCATTCTGGGGTCTGGTTTAGCATCATAGCCATGACCAGTGATAGGTACTACCACCAAACAGGGCAGCCTATGCCATGATGTTTCCAGGGCAGGTTTCCTGAGGGAGGCCCTGCAGTGGGTGCAGGGTTCGGGGGAGAGAGGATAATTTATTCTTCCCTTCTTATAGTCCTTGAAGTTCTGGGAAGTGCCTTGTTTGTCTGAGTCTCCTCATAGCTCCCAGTACTCTGTAAATGTTTGTCTACTCACGTGGCTATGGATCAGAATTGGGGAGAGTTTTAAAAATGTATTTGCAGTGCTGGAAATTAAACCCAGGGGTGCTTCACCCAGCCCCTACCACCACCACCTTTTATTTTTTTAAAAACAGGGTCTCTAAATTACCCAGGCAGACCTCAGGCTGTGATCCTCCCGCCTCAGCCACTGGGATTCACTGGGATTACAGCGTGTGCCACTGTGCCTGGCAGGATTGGGGAGATTTTCACCAAAACCTGTGCCTAGGCTGGGGGTATAGATGAGTGGTAGAGCTCTCATCTAGCAGGTGGGATGCCCTGACTTAATCCCTAGCACTGCAAGATTAAAAATAAATAATAATGGGCTGGGGCTGTAGCTCAGTAGTAGAGCGCTTGCCTAGCACATGTGAGGCACTGGGTTCCATCCTCAGCACCACATAAAAATAAATAATGTAAAAGGCATTGTGTCCATCTACAACTAAAAAAATATATTTAGGCATAAATAAATAAATAAATAAATAAATAAATAAATAAATAAATAAATAAAGGATTTTTAAAAATTCTCAAAAATAAATAATAAAAATAAAAACCCTAGGGGCTGGAGAGATAGTTCAGTTGGTCGAGTGCTTGCCTTGTAAGCACAAGGCCCTGGGTTCGATCCCCAGCACCCAAAAAAATAAATAAATAAAAAATAAAAATAAAAACCCTGCTCTCTTCCATTTTCCTGACTCCACACATCCTCTGGAGAGTTGAGTAGTACTTCTTATGGCTTAACTTCAGTCTTTCCTGCTGCTTCTGAGATGGAGCATGAACTTGTTTCTCAAGGTGGCATGAATCTCCTGAGCCCCTAGGTACCCAGTGAATGCTCAGGACCAGAGAGAACCAACCACATGAATATGCCTAGTCCCACCTCGAAGGCAAAGAGGGGTTGGGCTCTGGGAGAGCTACTGGAGAGGGGGTGTTGGACTTCTGGGCTTCTGATTCGCTTTCCGTTTTCCAGAGTGAAGCTCCCCAGTGCTCCCAGCCCGATCCTGGCATCATGCATCGGGCCACACGGATCAAAATCACGGAGCTGAACCCTCACCTCATGTGCGCCCTCTGTGGGGGGTACTTCGTCGATGCGACCACTATCGTGGAGTGCTTGCATTCCTGTGAGTTGGGCAGAGGGTGTTACTGTGCCCAGGCTGGGGGGCACCGCAGGGAAGATGGAACACAGGCCCTTGTCCTGGAGAACAGACACCCTTGTGCCTTCTGGGAAGCCCTAGGTCATGGACAGGCTGCCTGGGAGGGACAGCTTGGGGCAGGGGTTTTCTGGTCCCAGAAGTTCATTTCAGGAACTTGCATCTGGAATCTCAGGTCTCTCTTGAATCTGTGTGGCTGAAATTTCACACCCTGAAGGTGCAGGTATCCCTTGTTTGCACCATGGGCTTGGTTGCAAGAGGTCAAGTACCTCGGAAGGGCTCGTCACAGGCTGACTTTGTTTTGTACTCCTTCGGGGGGCTGGAACTTGAAGCTCACTTTGTATGTTGTACAGGACACCAACCTGTCTCATACACAGGCATACAAGACCCATCCTAAAAAAAAAAAAAAAAAAAAAAAAAAAGACCCATCCTTCCCCAGGGATGGACAAGGGACAGTGACCAAAAACATAAAACAGATATTACCATGCTGGGCCTCTGAATAGCCCTGAACTGCTGGGACAAGGTGGGGAAGAAAAGATGCCTGAATCTGAGCAGAGGGAATGGGGGCTGGTCCAGGGGTAGGAAAGGGGCTCTGATTGTCCTCTCTCTGTCCACACCCCCCAAGTCTGCAAAACTTGCATCGTGCGCTACCTGGAGACCAACAAATACTGCCCCATGTGTGATGTGCAGGTCCATAAAACCCGACCGCTGCTGAGTATCAGGTGGGCCTGGCATCCCCCTGCCTCTGCCCCCTCACCCTCCTTGCCTCCTGCAGCGAGGGCAGCTGGTCAGGAAAAGCAGGGCATGGACCCCGTCCTCCCCTCCCTCTTGGTGGCTCCCAGCTTACAGGCTAAGAAATACTAGGGAGTTCCAGGCCTGGCCACTGGGTCTAGGGAAGGGTTGGAAGAGGGTCCCTGACTGGGGACAGCAGGGTGTTGATACTATTGATAGACCCCTGAACTTTTTTTCCCAGATCTGACAAAACCCTCCAAGACATTGTCTACAAATTGGTCCCTGGGCTTTTTAAAGGTATTTGTGTTCCCTTCCTCCTCTACCCCCACCTGCCATTTCCTAGACTCTTGCCCTCTTACCCTGCCTCCTTCTTCTAGATGAGATGAAACGGCGACGAGATTTCTATGCCGCGTACCCCCTGACAGAGGGTGAGTGTGTGCATGCCTGTCCCTGGGCCTGGGACTGCAAGGAGCTAGGGCTGCCCTTGCCGTGAGGCCTGCCCACCCCTGCTCCCCCACTGGAGACTGCAGCTGAGAGAGTGGCTGGGCTCCCCACCGAGCTTCGAGACCCGCAGCCCCCGGTGAGGCTCCTTTCCCCTGTCTGTCTCCCACTCACCCCTCCAAGCTCTTTCTGCAGTCCCCAATGGCTCCAATGAGGACCGCGGCGAGGTCTTGGAGCAGGAGAAGGGGGCGCTGAGCGATGACGAGATTGTCAGCCTCTCCATCGAGTTCTACGAAGGTGTCAGGCAAGTCCAGTCCGGGCCTGGCTCCGTCCTTGGGGAGCCCTCGAGATGTGTGCTCTGGGGTCTCTCTAGCTTTCTTCTTTCTCCTTCTCTAGGGACCGGGAGGAGAAGAAGGGCCCCCTGGAGAATGGGGATGGGGACAAGGAGAAGGTGAGTGCTGGGGCCTGCTCAGGAGGGGGCTGTGGGCGGTGAGGCAGTGCCTGGTGGGCCCCGTCACAGGTACCTCTCCCCCAGCAGACAGGGGTGCGCTTCCTGCGATGCCCAGCAGCCATGACCGTCATGCACCTCGCCAAATTCCTTCGCAACAAGATGGATGTACCCAGCAAGTACAAGGTGAGGGCCTGACCTTCTCAAAATACGAACCTCTTTGAGAGAGGGTCTGACAGTCTGCACACCAGCTATTGCTCAGGGCTGGCTTGGTGTCACCTGGAGCTGGTGTGATTATGTAACAGTGTATGGAGAAGGGTGGTTGAACCCAGGATTAGGGTGGGACAATCATTGTACAGAGGTGCCTGGGGCAAGGGTGTGCGTGCACTCACACTTGTACAATCAGAACTGGGGAAGAGGTGTGTGTGTAAAAATACAGGGCCAGCTGGCTGTGGGAGGCCAGCTCTAGGACGTGGCTTCCCAAACTTGAATGTCCATGATGTCCTGGAGATCTTGTTGAAAGGCAGGTTCTGGTGCACTCGGTTCTGCATTTCTAGTAAGCCTCCATATGCTGCCAAAGTGGAGTGTCCACAGACCACCAGGACTGCGCTTTGAGTAGCAAGGCTCCAGACAGTGGATCCTAAACTCTGCTGAACGTTAGTCCTGTGTCTCTAGTGAGCCACCTCCGGTCTCACCTGCTACATCAGGGTCTCTGGGGCTGGGTTGCAAGCTTTGGTAGGTGTTTTTAAGCTCCCTTGGCCAGTCTATTGTGCAGCCAAGGGTGACAGCCAGTGGCCAGGAGTTCCTTCCAGGCTTGGTAAGTCTTCAGGGAGTCCTGCCAGAGAGGAGGGGACTGAGAGCTGTGTGGATGGCTGGGGTCTGATTGTTAACGAAAGCAGCATCTTCTCTGGGCCCCGTCCCACCTGGTGATTGGGTGTTACGTGGGGACAACGCTGATGGGGAAGTAAATCCACGTGAAAGCCCTCGGTAGCAAGGCCATGTCTATCCACCTCCACCTTCCCTTACCTCCCAGCTAAGACTGCCAGCCTGGAGGCCTCTGCCCAACAGCTAGAGCCCTGCACCTGGCCAGGCTCACAGCGTCCACCTCTTCCCTCCCCAGGTGGAGGTTCTTTATGAGGACGAGCCCCTGAAGGAGTACTACACCCTCATGGATATCGCCTACATCTACCCCTGGCGACGGGTGAGCTGGACAGGGTGGTGCACGGTGGAGGCAGAGTGACCAGAGTGACTACACGGGCTGCCCTCCTTCAATCAGTGTCCATCCCTGTCTCAGGACCTGGTAGTGTCTGGGGTTATTGGCATGCCACACCAGGTCAGCCTCTGGGCCATCTCTTGCTGATGAGACCCCCACAGTCAGGAGAAAGGCTCTTCTGGCCCATTCTGGGCCAAGTTGGGGTCAGAAATAGGGCCCGGTGGCTGCCAGGAGCAAATGTTGCTTTCTGTATTCTGCTTGTCTCTTTTCCTCTCCAAGCCCGTGTCTCTGGGTCTTTGTGTGTCCCTCTGCTCTGCTGGTCTCCCCTCTGCAAGGCCCATACCTTGACTTTGTTCTCTTGTGGGCACTTTGGGGTGAGGCTGGGTGGCTCCCTAGTTAGCCTTTCTCCTGACACCCTCTGTCCCTGCCTCTGTCCACCTCTCTCTCACCATAGAATGGCCCTCTCCCTCTCAAGTACCGTGTCCAGCCAGCCTGCAAGCGACTCACCCTGCCCACAGTGCCCACTCCTTCCGAGGGCACCAACACCAGCGGGGCATCCGAGTGTGAGTCAGTCAGCGACAAGGCTCCTAGCCCTGCCACCCTGCCGGCCACTTCCTCTTCCCTACCCAGCCCTGCCACTCCCTCCCATGGCTCTCCCAGCTCCCATGGCCCCCCAGCCACCCACCCTACCTCCCCCACTCCCCCTTCGACAGCCAGTGGGGCCACCACAGCTCCCAACGGGGGTGCCTCGAACTGCCTGCAGACACCATCCTCCACCAGCAGGGGGCGGAAGATGACTGTCAACGGAGCTCCTGTGCCCCCCTTAACTTGAGGAAAGGGGTCCTTTCCCTCCTTTGCAGCCACCTCTCCACTCCTTTCACTTTTTCTGGGCCCTTTTTTTCCACCTCTTCTACTTTCCCCAGCTCCTCCCACCATAGAGGTGGGAGGTGGGTTTTATAAATAAATCTATATATATATATATGTACATAGGAAAAACCAAATATACATACTTATTTTCTATGGATCAACCAGATTAATTTAAATGCCACGGGGGGCGGGTAGGGGGAGAACCCTGTGTGTGTGTGTGTGTGTGTGTGTGGTTTGTTTTTAGGGGGTCTTGTGTAATTTGCTCTGCTCTTTGGGGGTTGCCTGGAGGTGAACTCAAGGGGCCACTGGAGAGGTAAAGTTCTACCCCATTCCTCCCTCTGCTTCCCAAAGCAGATGGGATATTGGGGGACCCCACCAGCCTCCAAAGCTTTAGACACAGCTCTTTCTGGCCAGGTATGGGGTTGGTCTATCGTGTTTCTCTACCCATCTTGGCTGCTGTCCTGCCCCTGCCCAGCCCCCCATTGCTGAATGTCCAGAGAATTTCAAAGACAGTGCCTTTTATAAGTGCAGTTTGTCCCCTGGATCTGAGGAGCAAGTGGGCAGCGAGAAGGCATCTCCCTCACCTCCTCATGCAGTGGAAATTTCGTGCAAAGACTAGATAGTTCTGCCCTTTCTTCCTGCGTGTGTGGCCTTTGCATCATTTATCTTGTGGAAGTGAAGGTCCAGGCGCGGGGGAGCCCAGCCCTGGAAAGTCCATGTGTGGCTTTAGCAACATGAACTGCTCCGCTCCCTCCTGCCCCTACCCTGGCCCAGGACCCTTACTAGCAAGACTGGTGGTGAAGCCTCACTTGGGGACCCAGAGTGGAGGGGCGGGATGAGAACCTCAGACAAGCACACGCCCAGGTCCTGCCAAAGCAAACGGTCCTCCAGCCCCCCTTGCCACTCCCAGCTAAAGCCGAATCAGGACAGTGACAGAGGCATCTAGAAGCACAAGAAAACACATCTGGTAAGCTCTGACCCCACTCAACCTGAGAGGTCAACAGAACACCCCTCGGGGGCAGGCCCCGGCAGATCCCTGCTGACCTCGTTTTCCTCAAATGTATATAGATCTGGGAGGAGGCCAGACTGTCACAACTAGGTGTGTGGGGTTGGGAGCCCCCATGGCTCTGTTTGCTCCTTGTCCTGTTTGAGGTCTTGTGACTGTATCCTCCTCCTGCACTGGGACATTTGTATCTTGGCTTTGTAATAAATGCTGCATCCTCCCTGGAGCCTGTAGTTCTTTGGGGGAGGGGACGCGGGATAGGGTGGGTAGCTTTAGTGGCCTTACCGTGCCCACATGGAATGAATCTGAGGTGTCCCCCTGTGGCCTGCCAGGCACCATCAGCTCTCACACAGGTTAAAATGCGATGCAGGACAGTGCGTGTCCTCACATCAGTGACCACAGAACACTCTGGGGGGTCATGCTTTAATGCCACCTTCACCAGCAGACACTGAACCAGGGGTCCCCTTCCCAAATCCCCTGACTTGTTGCAGGAAACAATTTTTAAACAAGGCAGCTGTGGGTCCCGGATGGTTTCTTCTTGAACTTGGCACCCCTGTCAGAATCCTGGAGCTAAGGCCACCTGGGCATCAGCTACCCCCTCAGAGTGGGGAGCCCACTTCTGCCTTCTGCACCTGCTCACTCCTGTGGGTGCCATCGCAGTATGGGGGCCTCTGGGTGGCCTTGCAGGTACAGAGGGCCACGGTTCCGGTCTTCTGGGCCTTGAACTTGAGTGGGGATAAGCCAGTGTGTTGAAAGAAGTGGGAGCCATCACAGAAAGGCTGGTGGGGGAAAAAGAAGAGTCAAAGACCTGAGCCCCCCTGTGGAGACAAAGCAGGGCCCAGCCCAGTAGTTAAGGCTCAGCTCCAGAAGGAGAGCCTTCACTGATCCGTCCATAAGGTGGTGGTAATAAGAGTAGGTTTGTCGTGAGGAAATAAAAACAAATGGTCATTATGTACTTTTGCCTATAGAAAGTTCAGTATGCTGGGTATGGTGGCCAGCCTCAGCAACTTGGACCCTGCCTTGAAACTTTAAACGGGGTGGTGGGGATGTAGCACACTGGTAGAGCGCCCTAGTTTCCAGTCCCCAGTGTTGGAAAAAAATAAGTATTTACAGCTATTAGTCTGGGGGAAGCGGGAACCCAGAAGGGCAGGACACAAAAGAATTAAGATGAAAGGAAACCTCAGATATTTACAATGTTATACTAAGGTTTTGTTTTTTAATGGCTCCAAGTCCACTGGTTCATGAAATTCGTTTCCTTTCCCATGTTCCCAGGCTAAAAACTCTGTATTGGAGAGGTGGTTATGCAGTTCATTTTGGCTCCAGCAAACAATCTGGCATATTAGGGAGGAGGGGATGCCCTGTGGACCTGCCTTCCTGGTGCAGGAATATCCCAGAACCCCTCTGAGCAGACTGGGCAATGGAAACGGAGGCCCAAAGAGGGGACTCGCCTTGTTAGAGCAGAGTTGGAGCCAAGGCCTTCTGATCTTGGGACCAGATTAGGACAGGAGCGAATAAAGTAGGTGAATAAAAATCAGCAACCTGTCTCAAAGGGCATGAGCAGAGGCATGTGTGCCCATCCACCCATACAGGCCATATTCCTCTGGCTGGCAAGCCCTTGGCACTGCTCCACCTCACAAATGCCTGCTTAAAGGTCACAGCAAATCAGTGGCAAAGTGGGACTCAGTTCCCTGGGTTGATGTCACTACCTACATGGCTTGGAGGAACACAGTTCTGAGCTCTGCACCAGAAAGAAGGAAAGGGCCAGAGGCTAAGAACACGGGCCTTGTTCCTCCAGGAGTGTAAAGTTCCTGGGCAGGAGAAGAGAGGATGGGAAAAGGCCACAGGCTGAGAAAAAGGCAGGCTGTGGCAAGCAAGTAGGAAAGTCACATCTGCAGCCAAAGGGGAGGAGGACGTTCTGAAAAAGAATGGGGGTGGACAGGGGAATGCTGGGTTTCAGGCGAAGAGACTGGGCAGAATCTTCCTTCCCATGTGGGGATCAAAAACTCTGGAACCTTTGCCCAGATGCTTCCTGGAAGCAGAGGGGGAAAGTAGATCTGGAATTCAGAAATGTGCCCAGAGGAAGGACAGAAGAGTTGGGACACTTAGGCACCAGTGCTCTGGCTGTGGGCTAAGCTGCTGTTACAGCTTCATTTCAAGGGGAGCATGCAGACAAGCCAGCTCAAGGCCACTCGCTGGCAGTACTGTAGTGTGAGTTCCTCACACTATGAGGGAAGAGGAGGACCATCAAGAGGGAGCTTTCAGGAGACTGTATTGTCCCCAGCCAGAGGTAGCATGTGCGTGTGCAGGGTGGCAGGGGTCGCTTACCTGCTTCTTGCTGCGGCCACATACACACCATCTGTAGGTTTTCCCAGCCACCAGATCTACCTTAATAGGTGTCTTTAGGGCCACCACGGACTTGGCTGGGGTTTTGGGGAACCATCGGGCCTGGACCAGGGAAGAAGATGAGCTTGGGTCAGCCCAAGCCCTGGAAGCACTGTGTCCAATTTCCTGCTTGCCCAGGAGTGTGGCAGGCTTCTGGGAGGCTGATCTATCAGCTACCACCTGGCAAGGGCATTCCTCCCAGGATATCCTAAGGTCCCTGACTTCCAGAGAGAAGGGATTTCAATGCCAAGCAGGCACTCCAGTCCTACCTCAAACCCTGGCTCCTACCTGGGTGCTGGCGCCAGGGCCAGGATCTTGCTAGCCTAAGGCTGTTCTCAACACGGAAGCTTGATTCCCACCCTGTGCCCTCTGATCCATCCCACCTCTCCTAGAGCCAGTGGGTTAACAGGAGGCGAGTGCTGGAGGATGGGAGCAGGGCCTTCCCTTCCTGGTTCCATTCCCTGGTCTCTGCCCTGGAGGTCCCTGGAACTGAGGACTGAGGCGGGGAGGAGAGAACGCTAGGAGTACTCACCAGCCAGGAGGAGATGTCCCGCCTCTGGTACAGGCAGACGTGATTTGGAAACAGAAAAATAAAATCAGTGGAGACGGGAGGTCGAGGGAAACCATCTGCGGGGGTGGGTAAGAACGGACAGACCAAAAGGGCACGGGAGAAACAAGAGGGTAAGAAAAAGGGGTCACAGGAGAAGGAGCCGTGCTGGGCAGGTCCCCGCACCTTGGCACTCACATGAGTAGAAGGGGTGGGGAGGCTCTCAGAGAAGGGCTGCAAAGCCTAAAGAGGCCTGGGGTCTCAGGACATTCCGCTGACAGGCGGGGCTCGGGAAAAGGCAGGGCGTGGCCTGGGCTCCGCGGACAGTGGGCCGGGAGAGGCTGGGCCCCGCGGCCCGGGGTCTAGGCGGAGGTGAGCGCGGAGGATGAGGTGCTCACCCAGGTGCGGTGCGCCGCGGGTCCCAGCATCGCCCACACGCGGCGTACGGACGCCACTCCGGCCGCGTTGGCTCCGCCCCGTCCGGGTCACCTTCCTTTTCCGCTCCGCCCCCGGCCCGCCCAGCACCGCCTCAGCCCGGAAGACACCGCCCCGCTGCGTGCTGGTGGCGCTGCAGCCCCGGGCCCGGAAGCCCGGCAGGTGACCGCCCGCAGCGGCTCGGCTCCTTTGGGGTGCTCCCCAGACCTCCCCCGCGCTCCTAGGGTAGGACACATCTGAGGATGCGGTGTGCAGAGAGCACCCCCGAAGAGCACGACTTCGTGGGGCCGTCTTCCCTAGCAGAGTCTAAAGCAGCGTTTCCAAAAGCGCGGTCTGGGGACACCCACCCAGCTTGTTAAAAAGTCCCGCTTGACCGAGTCCTATGCTCTGAAATCTTCATTTGCATATGCACCGGCCATTCCAAATTCTGAAAGTGCTACAGACCATACCCCCACCCTCCTCCCTGCAGGCACCCCACTCCCTTTTCCCTTCTATAAAAAAACACAAAAAAGTAGGGTCTTTCTCTTTTTTTGTAAAACATTCTTTTATTAAAAGAACAAGTGCTGTTTACGAACTGCCCTTCGTACAAATAACATCCGTTATACAAAGATACAAGATCCGGGTTATGCACAATTCCAGGCTTGGAGGTGGCACGGGGAGCGTTGCCTTTTGGGCTAAGGATACAAAGGAGGTTTTAGAAAGAATGAAAAAGGAGCCCCTGGGTTTGCAATTTGTGGCTTCCCCTCCCTGCTCCCCGAGGAAGGGTCTGCTACATGGAAACAGGCTGGGATGGAAGGGGTGGGGGAGCCAGGGTTTGGATCTCTAGTCCCACCACCCAAGTCACAACTTGGGCCGGAGAAAGTGAAGAGAGTAAGGGCACTCTTTAGGCCCGAACTCTTCAGTAGATCAAGACCGAGTGGTCTGGAGGGAACCAGACAAGCTTTTAATCTGAGCAGATGTGGCCGGAAGGAGCCAGGGCAGTTCAGCCCCATCTTCCTCCACATTCCCAGTTGAAGTTACCGCCATCCCTTTGGGCACCTTTCCCCAGAAAAATAAGTTGGGATAAAGGAGAAGTGGGAACCGGCTACCTACCCCTCATTCTGGGCCACTCCACACCAAGGAGGTGCTAGAAGCTGGCAGAGCCTGTCTTTGAAAGCCTGTCAGCATTGCCAGTTTGGGAAAGGGAAGTGTGAAGGCTGCTCCCTAGAACCCGCAGCACCTGGGGCTCTCTTCATTTGTCTAAGCCCTTCCCATTAGTCCTAGGGTGAGAACTTCTTTAGGTCTCAGCCTAAGAAAGGGCAGGGGTCCTTCATCAGCCTCAAGGTCAGGGTACCCGGAGGCAGCAGGAGACCCAAGAACCTGAGGGAAGAACCTCACACTGGAAAAACTTTTTTTTTTTTTTTTTTTTTTTAAAGGCAACCCTTAAAGTGTCATTGTCTATGGAAAGGATCCATCAGCTCTGAGCTAGGACAGTCAGTGCTACAAAGGACACTATCCCACCCTGGGCATAGCCCTGCACTCACACTGTCACATTCAGGGACAGCCAGCCAGAGAGGCCATGCAGAGGGGCAGGGAAGCTGGGGACCAGGAGCCCAGGTCCTGAAGCTAGTCCTGGCTCTATCACTGAGCACCTACCCCTCCTAGGCTTGGAACTATCACCTGCAAAGCCTGGAGTCAGCTCCAATGACCCCTAAAGACAGGTCCCTTCCAGCTCCAACACCCACCAGGTGTGACCCCTTGGCTGGCAGCAGCTCAGCACGCACACCCACTCATGTCTCTTCACTGAGGGTGGCGACACACAAAGCTCCACTCATGCATTTTCAAACTCCACTTCTGCTCTACAAACCACATCCTTCCTACCCCCTAGACGGAGCTCTACAAACCTGCTTCTCTTCCCACCCCCATCCAAGTTCACTCTCAAGAAATAGACTGAGGCTGGAAGAGTGAGGTCATCGTGGTCATCCTCTTGCGTCACTACCCTGCTCCCTCATGAGGCTCTTAAGCTTTCCTATTTTGCCTGGTCAAAAGGAAGTGCTGCCACCTCTCTCATGTCCCCTGGGGGGTGGACAGAAGTCCATGACCAGGGAAGCCCTTCTTCAAATCTAACCCAACTACCTGCTGCAGCATTCCAGCCTGGGGAACACAGTCTGGGAAAGTTGGAGAACAGATTTGTGGAGGTGAAGGAAGTGGGGTTGGGGAGGGCAGAGTGGAGTGCAGCGAGTGTCTTGGTTCCAGTGCACTAAGTCATTTGGACCTCACTTCCACACAGTGACCTTGGTGTGGACATCCTTCCCTTCCATCAGAACAGAAATGGACTTCAGCTCTGATAGTCAGCCTTGAGCAAGGTCGTGGATGTGAATGGGCGACACTCCTAAGAATCTAGTGGCTTGGGGCAGGGAGTTAAAGAGCTTAATAGATTAAGATGAATAAAATGCTGAATTCTATGTCTTTCTAACTGATATTTAGCATTAATAAAAAGTGAGTATTTTGAGGTCATCACAACTGCCCCTTTCCCCCCCACCCCAAAGCCCTTGCAAGTGCCTAAGAAATTGCCTCTGGAGGATTCCCACCCACCCCATTATTAGCTCCCTAACATCTTACAAAGTCTTATCAACAGGAATATTAATATTATTTTCCATATCAGAAAAAAAAACAGTTGAGCAGCACAGGCAAAAATATATCTGCACTACGTTTCTGTCATTGCCAAAAATATACACATCTTCTTTTCTTTATTTAAAAAAACCAACAAAAAATCCCAATGACAACAAAAACCCAAACAGAAACACACACACAAAAATGCACACATGCAAAGAGACCAACAGGACACGAGCGGCAGGGAAAGCTGGAAATGCCAACAGATGACCATCAGCTCCGCCCCAGTGCAAGTGAGACAGGGACACAGGCCTCCAGTCTTCCAGTGGCCCACTCAGCCTTTGCTGCCAAAGGCCCTGGGCAGATGGGGACTGCTTTACGGTGAGAACTGCCCACAACACCCCAGGGAGATAGCTGGTGGGTGAGGAGACAGCTGTTAGGTCAGCTTAAGTGGCTCCCTAGTTGGTGGGGATGGGGTGGGGTCGGATAGAGTGCGGGGCGGGCAGGCTGGCTAATTCTGGGAGGGAGACTTACTAAAAGAAGCGGCACTTCACCTCTCTTGTCCCCTCTCCCAATCCCTGGGGTCCCCCTTGTGTCAGGGAAAAAGGACCAAACTACCAGTAGGGGAAGGGGGCCCAGGGGGCCCTGAGACCAAGTGGGGTCTGGAGGAGGGAAGGCAGGATATTACCCTGATTCAAAGCCCCTAACCCCCAGTTACTCTCCAATACTGGAGTACTTTTCTGGTTTCTGTTAACCATTCATGCCCCTGAAAGGGGCCAGAGTTGGTGAGAGGGGAGCTGGGAGCTCCCCACTCTGGTGCTGACCATTGCTCCTGTTTCTGCCCTTGCGGCCCCAGGTCCAGGGGAAGACAGACACACACACACATACATACACATGCACGCACAGACACGCACTCACACTGTTGAGTCAGCCGGCTCTGTCTCCCCACCCTCCGCACTCCTCAAGCCAATAGTGCAAACAAGGGGCAGGCGCCAAGGACAGTAAGGGCCTCCCTCCACTGCCACTGGGGCCACAGGAGGTGCTGGAGGCCTGGGCTGGGTGCGATGCTATCTTGCCCTTCCTCAGCTCCCTCTACATCTGTGGGCTTTTACAAGCTCAGCTTGTGACCCTCGGTGAGGTGGGGGACAGTGAGAAACAGTCAAAGGGATCCCTTCTGCCATTTGCCCAGACTGGGAAGAAACTGCAGGTCAGGTGGGACCAGCCCTTCTCCCGTGAAGACTTCCGTGCAGGGACAGGCCTAGGTCTTCCCTCCACTGCTCCCCTTTCAAGTGCTGATCTGTTTTATGTGGTGGGTCCAACCAACCCCCCACGTATGTCACAGCCCACTTTGCTCTCTGGGGGACCTCAAAACATTTGCTGAGGGTGGGGGCTCCTCAGCAGGCTTGGAGCCTGTCTTCCCTCTGAGCCTCTCACAAAGCAGACAGTGCAGACAGGGGATGGGGATGCAGATGGAAGGGGCTCCCCTCCCAGTCTCAGTCCTCTCACCAGGAGCCCCCAACACTCCCTGGGCCTCAGCACAGGCTCTGGGCTGGGGTTCTTCCAGTGTCTGGGCCCAGATGCCTGCTCCAGGCTAGGACCCCTTAGGCCAGGATCTGTCCCCTCCATTTAAGGGTTGGGAGGGGTACAGGTAGATTTAGCCTTTTTCCTGGTTGGCTGAGGCTCCTTTGTCAGCGGTCTGGAAAGAAAGGAAGGGAGGCTGGGGATTTCAGAGTTATCTGGCCTTAAGCCCACCTACAACCAGCTTCCTACGACAAGAAAGCTGCCACAAGTGCAGAAAGGGAGGCGGACTGGGGGTCCTGCCTGGGCTCTGGCAGGTGCAGGGGTGACATGTGCAGAGCACATGTCAGCCAAGGCTGGCTTCCTGGGCGGGGGTTGTGTCCCCTCAGAAGAGCCTCTTTCCCACTAGCCCTCCCAGAGGGGAACTTTTTCTAACTGATCACTCAGAAAGGAAATGGCCTTTTCTAAAGGATCTTCCAGAGGAAAGCTGTTTTCTAATTGGTTCTTTTACTATTAGTCCCTGCTCAGAGTGGATCCTTCTTGGCTCTGTAGGAGTGTACCCAGGAGCAGAGGCCCTGGGGTCTGGAGCAGGGCACCTGTCTAACCTGGGGGTTGCTCCCTTTCCCCTGCTGATGCATCTGGAAATGTATCTTTTGACGATCCATTTCTGCCCATCCCTCAGAAGGGAGACAGGAAGGCCCTGGGCCCCTTACTCACCCCTCCTTTGGGGCCACTGCCACTGCTGTCCGCCCCCGACAGGCTGAGAAAGGGATTGGTCTGGGCAGTGAGGACTGGAGGTCCCCCTGCAGCTGCAACTGCTGCAGCTGCAGCCGCTGCCGCCATGAGACTGGTGTTGTTGCCGAGTGAGGGGGCCACGAGGGCTCCGGCAGGCAGCAGAGGTGGGGCAGATGCCGCAGGCAGCAGGCCAGGGGTGCCCGCTGAGAGCAGTGGGGTGGAGCTTCCTGCCAGCAGGCTGGCCATGGGAAGTTGGGAGCCCCCAGCCATCTGCAGCCTCTGCAGCTCCCTCTTCTGCTGGATCTGTTGGATCATCTGGTAGACAACTGTCTGGTGCTCCTGCAAGGAGGCCAGACTGCTTATGGTCAAGGTCTCACTGTCTCTCCCAGCTGCCTACGGGTTGTTCCTGGACTCTATCCCTATCACCAGAACCAAGAGGGAAGATGTCAAGGTTCTGTCTCTAACTTCCTACTCTGGGCCTCAGTCTCCCCATCTGCACAAGAAAATGGTTGCACACCACCAGAGTCTTATCAACTGGGCACTGTGGACCAAGTGCACAATAATTAACAGATATCTCTGGACTGGCCCACTCAATCAGTTCCTCAGTTACTATGACAAACGCAAATGCTCCCAGGGTGGTATCATCCCAAGTTGAAAAACAGTAAGTGAGGTCAATAGTTTTCAACTCCTCTTTTTTGTTTTAAGAATTGCTTGTTTTTGTTTCAAATAGGCAAAGTGTTCTCAGTGTTCTGAAACTAAAATAATTATATCAAAGTTTACTTTAAGAAATGTGCTTCAGGACTGAGGTTGTAGCTCAGTGGCAGAGCGTTTGCCTGGCACGCATGAGACACTGGGTTCGATCCTTAGCACTGCATTAAAAAAAAATAATTATAAAATAAAGGCATGCTGTCCATCTACAATACCAAAAAAGTAAGTAAAATAAATAAATAAAAATAAATGTTGCTTTTAAGAATAAAAAATAAAATCTTCTATTATTCCTATTCTCATCTGGCCCTGATGGGTAGGTAATCAGTTGGGTTGGTTTCTTGTCTATCTTTCTAACATATCTTTATATGAAAATATTTATTTTTCCCATTTTCTCAACTCCATCATTCTTACTGTTATTTATTTACTTTGGTGCTGGCATGGAACCCAAGGCCTCTCGGCTAAGCATGTGCGCCACCACCGGGCCACACCCCCAGACTAACTTCCTCATTTTCAAAAGTGAAACTCCTTTCTCCAAAGCAAATCTCTGCGAAACCCCACAGGAGATAGACCCAAAAGACCCCACTCTGGCTGAGTACCACCCACTCAGGCGCCCTCCACTAAGACCCTGTAGTTCCTTCTCCCTGATGACCCTTGAGGCTGGAATCAGAATGCCGTTATCAAACCAGCCACCCTACACACCCTCTCACTGGGACATGATCTGAGGCCATCACAGCATCCCTTTCCCAGTGTCCAGTGGCCTTGAGAGTACTCTCATCCCCTGGCCCCCCAGCAGTCCCACAGGCTCAATATCCACTATGCCTAGAACCCCCCCCACCGCCCCCCAGTCCACTGCTGCCCTCCCTGGGTTGGCCCAGGTCCTCTGAGATCTGGGAAAAGGGGAGGCATAGGGCCCCTGGAGGAGCCAGGGAAGGGAGGAACATTACCGGGGTGAGCTGTGGGGAGGCGAGGAGCTGCTGGAGCTGCTGGAGCTGCTGCTCTTGCTGCTGAAGGAGGTGTCTTTGCTGCTCGGTCAGGCTGAAGCAGGGGACACAGGGACCATGGGGAAGGTGCAGGGAAGCATTTCTCCCCATCCCTACAAGCTCCCAGACTCCCTCAGACCCAGGTGAGGAGAGGCGGGAGGTGCAGGTATAGAGGACAGAGCTCAGAGGGTGAGGGGAGAGGGGCACTGTAAGATGGAAGGACGGTCCCAGAGGGAAGACCTAGATGGCAGATGGGTGAGAAAGACTTGGCCCTGGGCTACTTGCAGCCAGAGGCACTTGGGACTAACAGTCTAGGGAGTCCCTAGAGACCAAGAGATGACTAAGACTATATACCCTTAGGGCTAGAGGACATGTTTCCCTTTGGGAGATCATGGGTGTTTTGGGGGGAATCCCTCCCAGAGCCAGCCTCCCCACTCCCTTCCCCAGGGCTGAACTCTCCCTCACCTGTTGAGACAACCTGGCAGCTGCAGCGTGGGGGCCCCGCCAGCCTGGCTCAAGCCCGCAGGGTTGGGAGCAGCAGCCCCATTCAACCCCCCCAGGAGCCCATTGAGGGGCAGGCCCCCACTGCCTGCGAGCCCCCCCAACAGCCCCTCAGCCATGGGCATGGCCCCCAGTCCTGCTGCCCCAGATGCCCGGCCCAACCCATTTTGCGGCTGTGGCGGGAGCGGGGCAGGGGCCCCAGGCAGGGCCAAGGGCAGAGTGGCAGGGCTCTGCTGGAGCAGGGGCAGCGGTGGGGGCGTGCTGTGGAAGGACAGCGACGAGCTGCTGCGGCTTGGGCAGCCTGAGTGTGGGTCCTGGGGAGGGAGGGGGAAGGGAGTGGTCAGAGAGCAGAGAGCCAGCATGACCCTTCTGGCCCCCAGCCCAGCACCCACCAGCATTCTCGGAGTACAGCCACCCTGCCTGACCCCAGGCACCCTGGCCAAGGTGCAAGGCCCAGGGATGAAGGCTAAGAATCCAGTCTTCATAAATCATGTTTACTGACCACTTCCTGGGGGCCTGGCACCCCTCATCATGCTTACTGAATAATGAACAATAGTAATGGTAGTGACCTTCCAGGGAACCAGACCTAAGGGTTAGTGCTTGACCTCTGCTACCTTGTTACTCCCATTTTATGAATGAAGCCACTGACTCTTAAGTAATTCTGCAGGAAAGTACTACAGCTGGAGAAAGAGGCTCAGATTCAAATCTATGTCTAAAATGCAATGGTGGCCTTAGGTTCAACCTTAGTTTACTTATTCATTACCTGCAGGTAACAGCACAGACTCCATAAGACTATTATGAAGACTAAATAAAACAATGCTTTAAAAACTTCAGGGGCTGGGGAGCTATCTCAGTCAGTAGAGTGCTTGCTTTTTGGGTTCGATCCCCAGCACCCAAAAATAAATAAATAAATAAATAAACAAACAAACAAATAAATAAATAAAAAATAAAAATTTCAGGGCATGACAGAGGGCAAGCATACAATTAATGTTGGTTATTTTATGATTATGACTGCCAGAGTCACACAGTCAGTAAGTGGCAGAAAGAGAATAAGAACCCAGTTTGTTGATTCCAATAATAACCACAATATAACAATAGCATCTGCTATTCTAACCACTACCAATTACATAGGGATTATTTTGTGTGAGACACCATAATAAACCCTTCAAACACTTCTCAAAGGCCTTCCCTAACCACTTTATATCCAAGAATCCATCCCCCATTCTTCCTTACAGCCCTCAATTTACTTCCATCTTAGCACTTCTCCTGGTTTATAATTATTTATTGTTTTCTTGGATTTAGCCTATCTTCAGGATTGTGTCGGTTTTGCTCACTGATTGCTCAGCAAGTGTCCGGCACTAAGTACTTGTTAAAGAAATGAATGAACCAATCGATCAACTGCTCAGCAAATCACTTCACTGCCCAACCTCCAAAAGCTGCAGGGTAGAGATGGGACCAGGAGGACCTTGAGTCTCCCCCGCCCGCCCCATGCCTTCCTGCCCCCTCCTCGTGGTGCCCACCTCAGAGGATGTGGACAGCGAGTTGTCCAAGCCAAGACTGTTCTTCCCCGGAGGGCTCTTGCTGGTGCTCAGGGAGTCGCTACTGCCGGCTGAGAGGGAGGAAGGGAAGTCAGAAGCTGAAGTGGGGCCGTTCAAACCGCCAGGCAGAGACCTCCACTCCCGGGTTGGGCCGGACGCCCTCACCTTGGGGAGGCAGGCTATAGGGTCCAGGAACAGGGCCGTTGGCGGCAGGAAGGGCTGCAGGCAGGGCGGGGAAGGGCACAGAAAGCTGCACGTTGAGAATCTGCAGCCGCTCCTTCTTGGCCGTCAGGCTTAGGATCTGCTCCTGCAGCCGCTGGTTTTCCTTCTGCAGCGCGTGCAGCGCCTTCAGCATCTCCACGACTGCGGAGAGGGCGAGGGAGCCTGAGGCCGGGTTCTGGGCGGGCGGGGGCGAGGCGGAGCCTGGGGCGGGGCCGGGGCGGGGCCTGAGACCTCCAGGAGGCTGCGCCAGTCGAGCGAGCGACACAGGTGAGGAGGAGACCCTGGGGACTATGCCATGAGGGCCTGGGCGGGACCTGATACCCAGGACACTGGGCGAGGAGCAGGAGGAAGTTGGAGTTTCGGAGGTTCTGGGCCAGGAGGTAGCGAGGGTCAAAGGCGGGATGCAAAGGAGGCGGGGACGAGTCTGACCAGGGTTACAGGTGAGGCCTGGGGTTGGCTGCAGTCAAGGCGGAGCGGGGCCTAGAAGTGGAACCCTAAAGAAGTTGGGGCCCTCGGGGAGAAAGGTGAGAGGCGGGAGCCCCAGGGCAGGTCTCTCAGCCCCGCGCCGCCCCTCCTCACTGTTGACGCCGGCCTCCCCGTCGCCCTGCTTCTCCAGCAGCTGCTCCATATTAGTCGTTCCAGGGGCCGCAGGGTCTAACTGGACGCCCCCGCAAGGTGCGGACGCTGTTTGATCGAAGAGTGCAGGGAGGCTGCTGATGGGGGACCTGGGGTCGGAAGAGAAACTGGGTTCAGGCTCACCTGGCGCCCCAACTTCAGGGTCCTCCCTTCCCCCCCCAGGGCTTCCCACTCCGGCCCCTAAGGTCCCCGCCCTGCCCCAGGCTCGACCCTCCGCCCCTTCTCCCTCCAGCCCTGCTCCCAGCCGCCCCCTCCCAAGCCGCCGCCCCCTCCCTCACATGGAAGACAGACTCTCCTGGGGGGAGGTCCCCCGACACCGGAAGCTGCAGTCCTCCAGGTCTGGCTCTTGGAAGGAGAAGGGAGGGGAAGGATCAGCGAAGAAGGGGAGCCATCAGCCTCGGGGTCCCCGCCCACTAAGTGGGTGCAGGATCTAGGACGTCAGCGAAGACCCCCTTCCCCAGGATCCCCCATCCCAAACTGGCAGTTCAAGTTGCTAAGGCGCTAAGAGCCCTGACTTGGAAACTCTTCCCCTTTTGTAGGGTTCCTGCCGCCTGATCCACCTCCCAATTTCTTTCCAGTGAGCTTGGAGTTATAGAAATTTGAGATCGAGACAAACCTTGGTTGAACTTGAACCCAACACTACTTTTTGTGTGACCTTGGGCTCATAACTAACCTCTCTGAAGTGACTGTTATTAGGATTAAAATAATAAATGTGAAAAAAAAAAAAAAAGTGAAGTGTTCGCCTGGAGTGGTTTAGCTGGCATATAGCAAGCCCTTAAAAACTGGCATGATAATTAGTCATGTATGACCGACCTCCCCACACACACCTGTGACAGGAATCATCAAACCCAAGGCCTTGTGCACACTAGGCAAGTGCTGTATTACCGAACACAATCCTTAGCTCTTGGGATTTTTTTTTTTCTGGGGGGGGGGGACGACGGGGGACTGAGCATTGAACCCAGGGGTGCTCTACCGTTAAATTACATCCTGCCTTATGTACGTACGTATGTATGTATGTATTTTGAGACAGGATGTCCGCTAAGTTGCCCAGGTTGGCCTCAAACTTGTGATCCTCGTTGCTGGGATTACAGGCATCTACCACCACATCTGGCTTGGATGACTTTTTTTTTTTTTTTTTTGGCAGGGGTGGGGGTGGCAGGGATTGAACTCTGGGGGCACTCACCCACCCCAGTCCTTTTTTATATTTTACTTAGGGTCTTGCTGAGTTGTTTAGCACCTCACTGTTGCTGAGGCTGGCTTTGAACTCTACATCCTCCTGCCTCAGCCTCAAAAGCCACTGGGATTACAGGCGTGTGCCACAGCCACCATGCTCAGCCTGGCTTGGATGACTTTTTATATTCATAAACTCTGAAGCCAGAAGGCAAAACTTTGTTTCAACACAGAACCTGCTTTGGGTCTTGGAAATAATAATCACCCTACTCTGCTGGGTCTTAAAATGTAATCAACTTTGGCCCCTTTAAGCATTACCTGAACAGGCTGCCTAGAGAGAAGCCCCATCCCCTAGGCTGACAGGTGGTGTCTCTGCACCAGTCATCTTTCTGGGGCTGGGTTGACTCTCCAGGGTGAAGGCAGGGAGCTTGCAGACCGCCCCCTTAACTCCTCAATGCTAGGACAGCAGGGAGCCCAGCTCTTGGGGCCTCCTTGCCTATCCAAGCAGTACTAAGAAGCAGGCAAGAGCAAGGCTACAGTGTATTGAGCTCAGAGCACTGAGCTTGGAGTTAGGAGCTCTGACTTTGAGCTGTGGCGTTGTCATTCCCTATCTCCACCACCTCAAGGAAGTCATTTCTCTCTACCTTTTCTTCTGTGCAATGGAACAGTAATTCTGCCTTGCCTTGCCCCTTCACTGGGTTTTAAGGAAAAGCTTCCCTTGGTTTGTTGTGTGTAAAGTTTTTTGTTTTCTGCAGAGTGAGCAATGGCTAGGGAGCAGCCAGCAAGCACTCACATCCTTTTTGGGTTCACATCCCTCAGGCCTTTGGGAAGAAAGGGGAACAAGATGAGACAGACTCACTTACCTGTGTGGCTGCTCTCAGCTGGGGTGAGGAGGGGGTTAACAGCGCCCATAGAGGTTCCAAAGATGTGGGCAGAAGGGAGGCTGAAGGTAGAGCCAGCCAGAGAAAACACCTGAGGGAAGGAGGGAGAACCCAGCCTGGTGGTTATTCTTGGATCTAGGGCACAACTGTGTGCTGGGGTGGTGGGGGATGAGGCATACTGGGAGGCGAGATCAGAGACAGGGCTGAAGTTCTGGTGGCAATCAAGCCCCACCTCTTGAATTCCCACACAGGGCTAGTCCTTGAAGTCTGTCCCCCACCTGCCCAGGAAAGGAGCCAGGAGTAAGGCCTCACCTGAGTGGTGGAGATGGAAGCAGAGGAGGAGGGGAGGGTGCTGGTGAATGGGGAGCGGCTGAGGCGGGGCAGGGCTGAGGTCCCTGGGGGCCCCAGCAAGCTGGAGGAGAGGGGCGTACTGCAGACAGCCCGCAGCATCCCGCCACCGTGAGAGATAGGGTCCTTATTACTGGTGTAGATGCCTAAAGGGGCAAGGACACAGAGGGAAGGGTACAATCACCTTCCACCCCAGAATGTCCTTTAGTCAAGTGGCTGGGACAGGTCTCTCCAGAGAGTACACTTCTAGGATCTGGCCACACACATCAGTCTAACCCTCTTGCGTGGTGCTTACTGTGCCACCTTACTAGGCTGCCCTGCCCAGGTCTGGGCAATGGTTAGCCTTCGAATTCCCTCCCAATACATGAGCCCTGCTGGGCCAATCTCTCCCACTATAACCAGAAGACTGGTATAGGGGAGTGTCTTAGAGATCACTGTCATTTCTATCCTTTATCTCTGTTCTTTGGAGCAGTTTTTATCACATTTCCTTCTATCTGTATCTTTATGTCTCTGTCCCCTCACAAGACTGGCTCAACCCTGAAATACTCTGTCTCGAGAGGTCACTAACCTGCCCCCAGTAGCGGGGACTCGAGGCTCAGGCTGGGCAAACTCCCAGAAGGCCCAAAGGTGCGGGAGGCCAGACCCCCCAGGCCAGAGCTGACCAGGGAGCCTCCGGAGAAGGGTGAGGCAGCAGTGGCGGTAAAGCCAGCCAGCTGGGCACCAGGTAAGGAGGGGGTAGCCAGGCCCCCAGCACCCTCCTTGTTCCGGCTGCCCTTGGGACGTCCTGGCCCATGTCGACTTCTTTTGCTGGCTTTGTGCTTCTTCTCCTTCAGGCCTGTCTCAGGGGTTTCCTCAGCAGGTGCGGGGGTAGCGTTCAATGCAGGCATCCGCTTGTGGGTGCCTGCTGAGGCCCCAGACCCCGAAATGTGGGGAGATTTATAGTCCCCAGGGGAGGGGGCCCGGGCCCGGCCTGAGCTGGAGGTGTTGGCGGAGAAGCGCATGATCGGCCCAAAGCCAGAGAAGACCACCTTCTGCTCAAAGAGGTCAGCCTTGGGGGGTTCAGGGGCTGAAGGTGAGGGAGGGGCTGACGGGGTAGGGGCTGTGGGCTTGGAGTACTTGTCATCCTCTGACTGCTCCAGTTTGGGGAACGTGGAGAAGTCAGGGGAGCTCTGCAGGGATGAACCTGTGCAGAGGGAAAGGGAATTATGGCTGGACTGCAGTTGCCCTCTCCCTCCCGCTCCCACATGCCCTGCACGTGAGGAGAGCTCTGCCGGGGGAATGGGGAAAGCCAGGCTCCTTGGCAGAGCTCGGCCCATCTGTGTTCTGAGATGAGCTTTCCCACCCTCCAGCCTTCCCACTAGCCACACAATGGGAGGAGAGGAATTCTCACCCCACTGACCTCACTGGATACCTGCAGATTATAGGAAATAATACTAATATTGGTGCTTTAAAAATGGCCCCTTGAAATGGAGTGTTCCATTTCAAGAGGATCGGCTGGGTGCGGGGTCACTGGGTAGGGCTCCCCTACCACCGGTTTGTAAAACTAAACCAGTACAAAGGCCCTTGCTAGAAAAGTGCAGGGCATGAGGCTGTCTCCACTCCCAGCCTGCTCCAGGATGCCACACTCACCTGCAGGCTGGAAGGGCCCCCCAGAGGAGGAGGAGGAGGAAGAGGAGGAGGAGGAGGTGGAGGTAAAACTGCTCACACCCTTCCCACTGCTCAGCTTCTTCCCCTTGTGACTCAGGCTATGGCTGGAAGACTTTTTCCCCTTTGAGTCCCTGCTGCTCTCGGAGGTCTCCTGAGTGCTGGCCTCATGGTGGGAAGAGGAAGCTGAAGAGGAGACCTGAGGGAGGGGAGGACAGAGGAAGATTCAATGCCAGCTGTTCAGCTGGGCTCACCCTGACTTGGGAGTGAGGCAGGAGGGACAGGCCCTGGGCTCAACTGGAAGAGTCCAGAGTCAGCTTCAGGAAGGACTTCTAGGCACCCCTGAACCAGGGAGAGGGGAGGTAGCTATGGAATTTCCAGGAGATAGAGGAGAGCACTGTGAGCCCAAGAAGGTGTCTGTCCTTCACTTCAGGCGGGAAGACGGAGGGCAAAGGAGAGAACCGATCTGTGGTTATACTGATCGGCTCACCTGGAGGTTCACTCATGCAAATACTTTGGGGCCTGAGAGGACTGTGCTCAGGCTGGGAAGTAACATGGGCAGGGAAGAGGTCAAGGATAATGGGCCTGTCTGGGCCCAGCCTTAGGTGCTCCAGTTGCCAGTACTCCCCCCCTGCCCCCAACAAGTCAGTCACCTGGCTTTTGCCCCATTCTCTGACAATTTCATGTTCTTGCTAGACAACCTGAGCTTGCATGCAGAGGCCTCTCCCTGGAGAGCCTATCCTCATTCTTCATAGGAAACTGCTGTCCTTCAAACTCTAGCTCAGAAGGCCCTACTTCTGTGAAATCTCCCTAATACCCAAGGTGGAAGAAGTCACTCTGCTTTCTTATTTCCAGGGCACCTTGTACCCACATCCACACGGCAACAGTTGCCATTCTGCACTGAAATGGATTATCCAATGTCAGAGGCCCAGTAACCTTCGGAGGGCAGCAGGATGGCAATTGGCCCTTGAGTAGGGGAGGGGTGAGCCTGGTAGGCTCTGCCCTTTACTGCCACGTTTTCTCATGTGCTCTCTCTCAAACTCACTGAGCTTTAGTGCCCTCACCGGGTAAATTATGCACACTTGAAGTTATGAGGGACTTCATGCCAGAGACATGATGGGGTCAATAAATGATGGTGGCAGCTGCTATTAATATCAAACTGAGACACTGCTATGTGGTGGGCAAGAGCATTGGCCTCCACGCCTGACTGCCTGGGTTCAAAACCTGACCCCATCACTTACTAGCTGTGTGTTTCTAGGCAAATTACTTCACTTCTCCATGTCTCTGCTTCTTTACTTTTAAATGGGGTTAATAATATATCTAATTCTTTGGACTATTTTGAGGATTAAATGAAGAACTCCCATGTACCCCTCCTATCCCCTAGTTCTAGAAGAGTGCCTGGCAGCATGTGAGTTCCTGTTCTGTGACTCCTAGGGAAGGCACTGTTCCTCCAGCAGAGAACAGGTATTCCGTAAATGGTGCTAAATGAACAAATGCTAGAGGGAGGACTGATGGGAAAATGAGAGCTGCCCTGCACTGCCCCTCCCTGGGTGGAGCCCTGGTCTCTGTCTTCTTTGTTCTTTTCAGCAGCTGGAGTTCTGAAGGGAGCCAGATGTGGTTCTGAAAGCAAGGAAAAAGAGGGGCTGGGGGGAAGGGGAGCTGAAATGCTGGGGCGGGTGTAGGGGGATGGGCAAAAGCCTCTGGCATGACCAGGGGACATCCAGTTACTGGGGGAACTCCCAGATCTTTCCACCTGCTTGCAGGCCCCTGGAAAGGTCAGAGGGTATGAATGACAAACTTTTCCAGGTGAGCCCTGGGAAGCAGGGAGGGGAGAGGGTTACTGGGGCAGTCACTACAGCAACATCACCCTGGAAACCTGATACCTGAGCCTCCTGCTAAGATGCCCAGAGCTCTGCCAACCATCTGAGGTTGGGTGGAGATGACTGGCAATAAGGGGACAGGAGGAAGCAGTTTCTCCAGACCCCCAGGGTTCTCCTTTCATGGGGAGGGCAGGTTAGAGGGAGAGCCAGGAGGGCTGTTCTGGCTTGGATTAGCAACTCCCTGGCTTAGGGTAGGGTCTGCCTGTTGCTTATCCAGATGTTGTCCATTTCTGGAGACAGGCTTGAATACCAAGCCCCTGCTGGGAAGGGTGGGATGAATGAGGATCTCAGGGTGCTCTCCTGGGGCCTGCCCTCCTTGTCCCCATAGCCAGCACTTTCAGCCCGTCTAACTTGCATGGAGTGGGATTTGGGTGAAGCAAAAGGCTTTGGGTGCCCTCCCAATGGTAGACGGGGCCCTCTGCCTTCTCTGGAGAGGTGAGTCCCAGAACTTGGAGAATGGACCTGTGTTTTACCCTGACTCTCTCTAGACAAGCCCAGTGCTGAGGCCCTCTTTCTGGACAGAGGCAGACATGAACATCTGGCAGCCAGCAGGCAGAGTGGTACTCCCACCCCAGCCTCACCCTCATGTTTGGTCAGTGCTTGGTGTTGCTGAGGAGTTCAGGACCCTTCTAGTCTAGAAGAGGGAGTAGAGGGACAGTATCCTAGGGAGGGGAGTGACATTAACCAGAAGCTACAAGAGGGTGCCCAGACCCTGAGCCCTCACACTTGCCCCCTGACTCACTGCCCTCCCACAGCAGCACACCCTCCCTGCTGAATGTGGGCAGCAGTACCTTGTCAGCAGTGGGGACCACAGGTGGGGTAAGGATGCTGGGCGGGGACTCAGGCCGCTTCTTGTGCTTCTGTTTAAGGCGTTCTTTGTCCTTTCGACTCTGCGGAGGGAAAAGTAACCAGATATTGATACTGGGGAATCATCTAGGGGAGGATAAACATAACTTGTCCATAGGGAGTTGATTTCGTCTCAAGGATGGGACTTATTGGGAGTCATCTCCCCCTGTGGAGGAATGGGGGATTCTGTATGAACATTTAAAAGACAGGAGTGTCTTGAGCAAGGTCCAGTAAGCACCACGAGCCCCTCCCTGTCGTGCTCCCTGCCTGCTAAAAATAGCTTGTCCCATTAGCATGCCAGAGACACAGAGCACCACATATAAGAGCATGCACCTACAAGGGTGTCCACCAGAGACACAGAGCTGTGCAGAGCGATGGGTGCACTGCAATATGTGGCACGAGGGGACATGGGCTTGTGTACTTATATGGGCTGGCACATGGCTAGACTGTGGAAATGTATGCAAATGTGCAGGGCCACATGTCTGGAGATTTGGGGTCACAATCACACGACTGTGAGAGGGACACAGAGAAGTCATACAAACACAAAAAGCACAAGGAAGCCAGGCCCCATCTCGCCCTCCCTGACCCTCACATTCTACTTTTACAGTCTGCTCAGTGGCCTCAAAGGAAGGGAGCAGGATCCAAGAGCTGGGGCAATCTGTGGTAGCTTCTGGAAAGAGGCATGTGTTTGTGGGTGGGTGTGGTGGGACAGTGGAAGGGAAGACTTCACCTTCTTCTGGCCCCTCTCGTGGTGAGTAGGATGCTTCTCCTGCTGGGTGGATGGTGAGGCTGATCGGCTTCTCCTGCCAGAGATGAAGCCACTGCTGCCTCCCCCTGTGCCGCCTCCACTGCTACCACCACTGCTGCTGCCTCCTCCTCCCGCTCCTGCTCCTCCTCCTCCACCACCACTGCTGATGTGCCGGGATGTCTTCTGGGGGAGAAAATTGAGAGGAACTGCCAAACTCTCCTTTCACTAGCTTAGGAAAAGGTTCCTGGAGGTCGCATGATCCAGAGCCAGTCCCATCTGCTCTGTCATCACTAAGAGGACTTTGTGTCCTCCATGATGCTCTGCTCAGCCTGGAAATCCTAGAACTTTCCCGCCTGGCTCCTTGGATATATAGATTCAACAAGTGAAATTCCAAAAATGCAGGGATTCCCTGGCTGGGCCTGGTACAGGTGGCCTGGGCCCAGGACCCAGGGCCTTGTGCTCTCTACCCAACTCCTTCCTAGCACCCTCTCATCCTGTCTTGGGCAAACTGACCTCCAGCCCACTTCTACTTGCCTTGGGTAGAGGATGTGCAAAAGCCCTCCTGGGAACCTCTGCACTCCACCCCCATCCTCTGCTCCACACACTACACTTTACTCTTCTCCCTTGCTCCTAGCCCTTGCCCTCGCCCTCACCCTCTGCCAAACACAGGGTTGCTCCTGTGCAAGGGACGTGCTGCCTTTTAACCTGGGAACAGTGGGGAATAAACATCAAGAGAGCAAAACCCAAAAGCACTCAGGCAGCCTCTCCTTATAGCCAGGCCCACCTCCTGCTCCCTCCACTACTGATACACTCCCCCTCTGCCTGGTCAAACTGTGGTTTCACCATCCCAGGCTTGCAGCTGCTCCCTCTAAGGTCACCAGCCACCTCCCAACAGCCAAATCCTAGGGCTAACTTCAGGCCTCACCAGTCTTGCTCGCTCCCCAGCACAAGGCATGGCTCCTATCTTGCCAAGATCTGTACTCTCTCCAGTGGTTCCTTTCACACCTTGGACTACTCTTCCTGTGGGTAACCTGGGAATTCTAGCCCCAGCCTTATAAACCCAGACTGTCTCTAACCCTGCGGGGGGTCTGACAGCCACCAAATCTGAGTCTCTACTTGACACCTCTGCAAACCAAATCAACCTACCTTGTCCTAAGTCATCATTAAACCCTGAAAACAAGGTGATCATATAATTTATAACCCAAATCAGAACACTTCTAAAATAAAAAAGGGGAGCTATTAATCATTATACTAGAACAACAGGCATAAACCAGGACTGGCTGGAGCAAACCAGGACACACGCTCACCCTACAGAGGCCAGATGCATCCCGTCTTCAAAGTATCCCCAGGTGTTCAAGCTCTATCCACTGAATGTCTAGAGCCTGGATCCTGTGTCAACCTTACCTCCTGCTTTTCAGTCACCCCTACACTTAGGTGAGTCTACCTAGAATGGCTCTAGCATCCAGCCTCATTCCTCCATCCCCCCTCCTCGCAGCTGTCTCCCTGCCTCCAGCCTGGGCCCTTCCGATCCAGCTTCAGGGTAGCTGCCAGGGTAATCTTCCTAAAAAACAAATCTGATCATGTTACTCTCCACTTACAAGCTTTCCAAGCATGTGGCCTGGGAGGAGGAGGGGCCCAAGCCGCAGACCGGCTCTGCAGACACCTCACAGCTTCTGGAACATGCAAAGCTCTCCACAGACATGCAATAGCACCCTTCCGTCCTGGGACAGAAGCAGGCTCAGCTCTCATCTCCTGCTCTAGTCCCACCAAGCACTCCATTCTGCGGCTCATGCATGCTCTGTCTCATCTCAGACTTCTGTCTACACCAGTCCCTCTGCCTGGGCCTCATTTCTTTCTGTGCTTGTTTGACAGTTTCCCGAGGACCTTTCAGGTCATAACTGCCTGTTCTGAATCCCATCCACTAGCTGTGAGGTAAGTTACATGACCCTGGGGAGCCTTATTTTGTGATTCTGTGAAATAGGGACAATACAGCATGCCTAATACTTAGGGTTGTTGGGAGGACCACAAAAAAATAACCTGAGTTGAGAACTTGGTATATTGGCTGAGGCACAGTAGATGTTCACTCCCACACAATTGTTGGCTCTTATTTTTATTTTCAGCTCCACTCAGCTTAAAGGCTCCCTTGTCCTTGAAGCTGCCCAGACTGACAGGCAAGGTCTGAGTTCTGTCTTCTAGGATGGACTACTTGGTTCAGCTCTGGTTCATACCCCTTCAACTGTAAATTATTCCCCATCAAAGGGGGAGCTCCTTGAGGGCAGGGACTGGGTTCTTTCCACCTCCCAGCACCAGGCAGGGGCCTGGCCCAGGGCCCACACCCTCTACACCTCCACTGACAGACCCACTTGTGTGCTGGCAGACCAGATGGGACTCACCATCTTGCTGAAGTGATATTTGCAGTAGCCACAGTATTTGACATTGTCGACCTCCAGTACTTCTTCCTCACACAGCAGGCCTGCCATTTGGGCACTAACCGAGGGAGGTCAGGTGAGAAGGGAGTGGCCACCGACTAGAGCAGCCACTTCCTCTTCCCCTCCTGGACCCCTACTTAAGTGAAGCCAAGACTATCCGAGGAAGCCACTGCCACCATCACCCAAGAAACAGAAGCTAGGATGAGCCCACTTGGGAGCCACCCATGATAAACCTCAGAGAAGGGGTTGGGAACAGGGATCTTACCAGGTGACATGGAAAGCTTGTCGACATCCATGACGGTTACAGGTCATACAGGCTCCTGAGGCTGCCTTGCTCTCCCGGCCCTGCTCCTCGCAGATGTAACAGGTCTGTAGGACACAGCACGCTAGTCCCCTCCTCCACAGAACCTCTGTCCTGCAAGCTGAGGAACACTTTGGCCTCCCCTTAATTCCATCCTCTGTACCATCCCAGATTACTGCAGTCTAACACCTTTCTGCAGTGATAGAAATCTCTTATAACTTGGACTGTCCGAGAGAGTATCCTGCAATCACACGGGTCACAGAACACTTGAAATATGGCTAGTATGACTGAGGACTTTAATCCTATGTCATATTTAGTTTTAATTAATTTTCACAGTCACATGTAGCTAGTGGTTCTAATGGACAGGACAATCCTTGGTGAGCTCTGAAAGGCTGCTGACTCTCTCTCTTGCTCCCTGGTAAGCCTATTTCCACCAGAGCCTCTGCACATGCAATCTGCACCTGGAAACTGAGACCCCAACATCCTCAAAGCTGACTGTATCATGCCCCAGGTCTCTGCCTAAATGTTTCTTCCTTGACCACGTCATTAAAAGCAAGCACCCCACCAGGTACTCTTTATTTAAGTTCCTTTTTTATTTTCTTCACAGCACTTATCACAAATTACATTTGCTTTATTTGCCTGTTTATTGATTTCTACAGTCTTCCCACACAAGAGCATGAACTCCATTGGCAGGCAGCACATCTGTCTTGATCAATGCATGCCCAGTACCTTGCATCACATCTGTCACATAGTAGGGAGCCAGTAAAATGTGTCCCAGTAATGAATGAATGAATGAACTACTAGCTAAAAACTCCCCCCTGGGGCTGGGGAGATAGCTCAGTTGGTAGGGTGCTTGCCTTGCAAGCAAAGGCCCTGGGTTCAATCCCCAGCACTGCAAAAAAACAAACAAAAAACAAAACTCCCCCCTGGCAGTGCTACTGCAAGGGAGCCCGCTACTTCACTGGAGTTCCAGAGCATGAGTGTGCATCTGTCTGTCTAACATTGGTAGGTATCTACCCACCTTCAAATTCTCTGAAAGTGTTGGCTGGACAGAATCAAGCTATACCAGAATAAGAAAGCACTGGAGGGACCCAAGTATGGGTGGCCAGGGAGGGGACAGTATGGGGCATGGTGGGGACTGCTGACCTTATTGAAGCGATCATGAGGCACGTACTGCAGCACGATGGGCTCCATGGTAAGCACATTGGCAAACTGCACCTCAGGTATGTAGAGGGCACACACCACGTGGGCCCAGCCTGGGAGAGTGTAGGGGCCAGGCTCAGGGGGATGGTGAGTCCAACACCCCATCCCTCCCGTCCCCAGGCTGCAGACGGTCCCCTTTTTCACAGCCTTCCCATCTGATTCCAATGCCAGCCAGGGAAAGGAAACCCAGCCTCCACCGCACCCACTCCTGCCTTCCCAGACCTGTTCAGAGGGCCTTGCTGATCTCAGGGGCTCAGGGCCCCCCCTCACCTCCATTGTCAGTCCTCTTCAATGCCCCGTCTTTGTGTGGGCACAGCTCACACCTCTGCCAATGCAAGGGGCACAATGCAAGGAGTTGGGGGATCTGCTAAGCCGGGCCCTCCCTGAACACATTCAAAGGGCCCCAAGATGACATGATAAGATCTATGGGGGGTGGGTGGGGATGTAGAGGAAAGAGGACTGGCCACAGCTGATAACTGTGGAAGACTGAGTGATGATGGGGACCTGAGGTTTATTATTGTAGTCCCTCAACTTTTGTAGCCTTGGAAACTTTTTATAATAAAAAGTTCTAATAAACAAAGTCCTCATGCTTGAGGTGGGGCAGTGAGGGATAAGCTGAGGGAGAGATGGGGTTGGTGATAGGTGTGCAGGAAACAGGAAGTCCTGTAACAGAGCGACATCCCACCCTAGCCTCAGCCTCAGAGTTGTAAACTCCATGGAGGAGATGCTCAGGTGTGTGCAAGGGGGAGGGGAGCCAGGAGGAGGAGTCTGGAACTCACCACCCTGGCTGCTCGCTCCTGAGATTCACATTTCCGGCAGAACCAGGGTCCGGTTGGCACCTGGACGATGCCATAGCAAGCTAGGGGTGGGGGAGGAGTCATTGAGCAAAGCTGTCACGGGCTTTCCCCCAGAGTAACAGGGGGAAGGGAGTGACTCTGAAGAACTAAAGCCAGTTCCAGCAGGGGGGGCTGCTCCCTTGCCTGGGGGTCAGTCTCTAAACTGCCGAACCACAAGGAACGCCCAACAACCCAAGGCCAGCCTTTGATCACACAACGAAGCACTACAAACAGGGGCGGGAAGTCGAGTCCTTGACCTTAAACTTCTGGAAGATCCTCCCCACCCCACGCCCTTTCGGGACCTGTTTCCCAGCTACTGTCCCGGACTAGTCCCCTGGCATCAGTAACAAGAAACAACAGTCGCGATAGTCAAACACGTTTTGTTGTTATGGGGGGGGGGGGGGCACTTCTTAAAGGGCCAGTAAGAGACCAGGCAGGGAAGTCGGGGGTCCAGGAACCTCATCTTCAGCTTCTAACTATTACGGGTACAGGTCAAAAGTCAAGGCTGAGGACAGGTGCAGTGCACGTAAAGGAGAGGAGAGTGGCGGGAATAGCCGGTAGCCACAGTACTGAGGTTGTCCCAGGAAGTGGGGGCCCAGCTGGCTGTGCCAGACAGGCGGGAGATGCCAGCCTGCGCCCTCGGCAAGATTCCTCAAGGAGTTAACTCCCGAACCATGTGCTGCTGGGGGAAACTCCAAACCTCCCTTCTCCATTCCGGCCCCCTGCACAACCGCTCTCCTACCCACGGCTCTTCCCCGGAGGGTTTTAGGAGTCCCTTCTCCCCTGGGACCCTTCTCCTCCCTTCCCAATTCCGCTCCTCCCAGTATCCGGAAGCGAGGGGGGATGACCCCCCCTGACCTCTTCCTCTCCGAGCCGGGGACCAAAATAACCGGGCGGGAGGGGACACCTCGCAGGTAAACATTCCCGGGGCAGCCCCGACACGGGCGGCGCGGGGCGCTGGGAGTTCACTCATCGCTCCCTGGACTCTCCCCAAACTCCCTCAACTTGGGGTGGGGGGCGCGGGACTGGAACAATAGGCAAGAAAACAATGCCTGACCCGGTCCTCCAGGACCGGGCGGGGGGAGCCCCACGCCTCCCTTCCCTTCAGGTGGGGTGGGGGAGGGGCGCGCGAGCCCCGGGAGGCTCCGGAGGGCGCGGCCGGGGGCGCCCCGCGCGCGCCGCCCCCGGGGTCCCGCCGCCCCCCCCGCGGGCTACCCCCGTACCTTGGTGGACGGCCACGCTGCACGCGTGCCCATCGCAGTAGACCAGCGGGTTCTCGGCCCAGCCCCTCTCGTCCGAACATACGCAGCAGCCTCCTACCATCTCCTTCATACTCCCATGAGCTCCCTCCGGGGCTGGGGCGGGGGGCCGGCCGGCGGGGGTCGGGGGTCAGGGGGGGAGGGAGGGAGCGGGGGGCCGCGCGCCTCCTCGCCCCCTCCTCCGCCGCCGCCGCTTCTTTTCTTTGCCTCCTCCTTCCTCCTCCTCGGCGTCCTCCTCCTCCTCCTCGCTCGCTCTGTCTGGCCGCCCCCCCCGCCGTGCTCTCGCCCTCATGCCCCGACGGCCCCCCCCCCAACAATGAGACTCGCGCGCCGGGCTCGCCCCCTCCGCGCCGCTCGCCCGGCTACCACGGCTGCCCGGTCGCCGCGCAGCCCGGGCCCGGCGGGGGAGGCGCCGAGTGGCACATCGCGGGTGCCCGCCCGCCCCGCGCCGCCCGCTCACGCGCCGCCCCCCCGGCCCCCCTGCCCCGCCGCGGCAGCCATGGCCGCGCGCCTCCGCTCACTCGCTCGCTCCCGGCCCGCCCGCCGCCCGCCGCCGGGTAAAGTCTTAGGTTCAGGGAACAAAGCCTGGCTTGGTAGGGAGCTTTTCGCTCCTTCGCTCGGCGCTTCTTTTCCGTCTTTCTTTTTCATTTTTTGGCTCTCAGTTGCCTCTCTTGAGCCCTCCCTCTGCCTGCCTCCGATCTCGTGCCAGGGGTCTCCGACTCCCAGCCCCCTACGCCCGGGGCTCAGTCTCTGCGTCACTTCTTCAACCTCAGGGAAATTTGGGGGTGAAGAGCAGGGACGCGGAAAGGAACAGGAGCGACGCGGACCGCTCGCTTCTACATGTTTGGGGGGGTCTCTTTGGACGGTCGTTCACTGGCCCTTTCCTCCGAGGCCACTCTGGAGGGTAGACATTCTTTCACATGCAGACGTTTATGCATTAAACAAATTTTATTGAACGCTTAGTGTGTGCCAGCCGCCGGGCAAAACAGATATCCCTGCCCTCGAGGGGCTTTTCGTCGTCACCGACACACGCGCACACACGGAGGCTCAGACCCCTTCAAGGCGCACAGAGGCACGCACAGCCCGGTCCAGCCGCCACACCACCTGCCTCGCCTAGAGACCCGACCCCAGCTCCACTTGCACTGGCGCGCTCAGAGACCCACGCGAGCCAGAGACCGCAGCCACCGAGGTGGTCACGGGCAAAGTTACCCTTGACCGCTCAGCACGCACACCAACACCCGGGAACTCACGCCGCTCACTCCGAAGGGCTAAAGTCCCCAACTGGGTCTCGGGTCAGAAGTGAGGGGACGTTTGCCCGAAGATTTCTTCCCCAAGACCAGTGTGGGGAAAAGGGACGAGATCTGACCCCCACACACTTCCTAAAGGGGGGTCGGCGCCCGTGGGGACCAAAGGTCACCCTCCCCCACAGCGGGAGATGGGGCGGCGGAGGGAAGGAGGCAGCCCTGGGGGCTTCAGCGACACTTCAAAGACCTGGCGGCCGGGAATGCTTCCTGAGGGGGAGGGGCCGGGCGAGGGAAGGGGGAAGGCCGGTCAGGGGATTGGGGATGGAGTAGGCCGCCCCCGTCAGCGCACTGCCCCCCTGGCAGACTCTTCCGCTGGGCCCGCCTCCTTTTCACCAGCACCTGTTCAACCGGAACATCAAGGGGCCCGGGCCGCCGCTCCCCGCTCCGCGTCTCTTTAGTACCTTTCATCCGGGCTGGGGGGGCGAATCCCCGCCCAGGAGGGGGATATGGCGGGGGAGAACTTGTCCTTGACCTGGTCTGTGGCGTCAGGGATTTACTCCCTTAATCCTGGCCAGGCGGGAGTTTGGAGAGATCCGGGAAGCTGAATTCTAGGCTGCAACCCTCGCACCTCCGCTCGCTCCTGCGTGGACGCGGGGAATCCCGGAGGGCTACCGGGAGGAAGAGCTGTCTGCCTTTCTGCGGCTTCTGTGCCTGAGGGAAGGGGCCGAGAGCCAGGGTATTGCCAAAAGCCTGTCCGAGGGCCGGGATCCTAGGGAGGACGGTTGCACTCCCTTTTCGTGGTCAGTTTTGTGAGCTTCGCTCATACGAAAAACCAAACAAGACGCAGAGGAGAGACTTTACTTAGGAGTTTCTAACGAATTACCTTTACTAGCAAGAATAAAATTCCAAGAAAAACGCGAAAACGCCAGTCCTAACCACGCACCAGTTTCAGAATATTTGAATATTTGCTTTCGGGACCCACCACTGCCATAGCGGCCACAGTTTCGGGTTTCGCCAGACTGGGGTCATTTGAAGGCTCACTGGTCCCGGCGACCAGGGATGGGCAATCTGGTGACAAGGGCCGGGAAGCCTTTGTCTTGGATCGGCTTGGTGTCCAGTGTGCCCCTGAAGCTTGTGGGATGGACAGCTGACGACACTTACACGTTTAGTGTTTTAGGAACATGGTTTCGTTTAATCCTTTCAGATGGGCTTTAATGGCCCCCTTTAGTGGACGGAGCAACTGAAGTCTCCACGTTTTAAAATGACTTCCTCAACAACACACAGCCTGAAAACATCGGAGCCAGGATTCGAACCCACTCTGTCCTCGGCTAGGGCTGGGGCTCCACACGGATTGTTCCAGTGCGGAGCTGGGATGCCCGCCCTCCTCTATGTGCGCATCCACAACTGTTTTCTTCCGATGTCCAAGGAAAGCCGGCGTCCCCTGGGCTAGGCTAGATTCGCAATAGGTACCCGGGGCTGAGCTGTCAAGTTCATTCTTCAGTTGCCAACATTTATTTTCCTGAGCACCCACTACGCGCCGATCCATGAAAATCAAACAAGAGCGAGACTACGAAAAGTGGTTTCTAGTTCATCGTGCTCTCTGTGGTGTAAGTGATCACGGATATGAGGTGTCACGCAGATCGTGGCTGTGCGGCTTTCGGCGAGTGACTTCACCTCTCCGAGGCTCAGTCTGTCCCTCTGAAAGTGGAGCATTAATACCCTCTGGCAAGGGTTGTAGAGAAAATGAAACGAAAATCCTTTTGCAAAGCGCTAAGACACACAGTAGGTGCTCAGTTCCTGCAGATCCCCGCCCCGCCCCGCCGGGCTAAGCTTGCCAGGGCAGCGCGTTCGCGTTCCCGCTTCCCGCCCCGCGCATCTCCACCCGCCTCGCGGGTCCCGCGGCAAAGGGACTGGGGCAGAGACGACCAAACAGAAAATTATTTCCGCCCGCTCGGCCCGCCCCGCCCCGCCCCGCCCCGCCCGTCCCCGGAGCCAGAAGGGGATTGTGGGGCCGCCGCGGCCGCTGCCGGAGCCGAGCGGGGCGGAAGCGCGCGTCGCGCTGCTGCTCGGGCCCGACCGCGCCGGCCCCCGCACCTCCCGGCCGGGGCTGCGGGCTGCGGTCGGGGCGGTCCCGGGGCGGAGGCGCCTGCCGCCGGGCACGTTTCCGCGAAGTCTGGCTCGCCGGTTCCCGGAACCGAGCGGGGGAGGCTGGAGTGTGTTGCGGTTTCGCTTCCGCTAGCCAGCCGGGCGTTTGGTTTCGCCGGTCTCCGGGGCCGGGGGTGCGACCTCTCCTCTTGGCCATTAGACAGTCCCAGGCTCGAAGAAGAGACTGCGCCGGCGCCCGCGGGTTTGCGTTTCCTTTGCGTCTGGTTTGCATAGCGTTTTCTGCCCTCAAAGTAAAGCTTCTGACCTTGGGGGCGTTCGAGAGGTTAAGTTCCTCTCCCGAGGTAATCCAGTCAACGGGAGGCTTCAGGTGGTTGGGTGGGAGCGCCTGGCGTGATCTGGTAGAAAGGGGTAGCGGGGAAGGGTGCACTGTTATCAGACTAGGTTCCAGTCCTAGTCCTGTCCCTAGACAGACCTAGGTTCCAGTCCCAGTTCTGTCACTTACCATTACCGACCGTAGTGCCTTATCCAGGACCCTCGGTTTCCCCATCTCAGACTGTTAGTACCAATCATCGATGATGTGGCCACATTGCCTGTCAAGCGCGAGGCACAGGGAACGGGTGATTTCCCCTTAAAGGTTATGACTGGTGACGATCTATCTAGTAGGCCTGGTCTGCTTGCAAGGGTGATGTACAGATTTTTTCCTAAGTTAAACACCCCCCCTCGCCCGTGCATGATAGATAAAGGCTGATCTAAAGAGGAACTAGTGGGAGTGAGGGGATTCCCCAGGCATTAGGAGGTCCACAGTCATGATTATTGTAGTGACTTTGCACATGTGAGGTTTTGGGCTTTTCACAGATTCCTCAACAGGAAGAACACAGTACTTAGTTTCAAATCTTGCCTTTACCATTAGCTAGCAGTCTTGGTTTGCCAAACTGTAAAATGGGGATGATTGGGTCCCCGCCTCCAATCTGCAGGACTATGGCAACTCCAGCCAGGGTCCCAGCAGATACTTTAAGAGCTGTGGGTGAAGCTGAGTAGTTCCCTTAATCTTTTTAAAGCATCAGGGACTTCTAGGAAGTTAGGATGAGCAGGAGAGGAAGAAGTTCATGAGAGGAGATAGCCATCTACTCAAACTTAAGAGCTCCCAGCAATATGATCTTGGGCAAAGCAGTTACCCTCTCTGATATTTGGTTCAGTGACAAGATCTTGAAAGTTCTCTTGGAGTTTTCATCCTGTAGGTTGATGACTGTGTTCCTGGGGAAGTTTCCAGCCTGGGGGTGACAGATGACTAGTACTTTTGACCTGTGGTGTTCCTCTTTTTCTACCAGTTCTTCCTGATGTCTAATCTTCATTCCTCTTGTTATAATTAACCATCAGGACAGAAGCTGAAAAAGTTATATTAGTCTGTCTTTTAGCAAATACTTCACTGAATCATGGGCTGGCCATGCAAGATACACAGATAATACCCAGGCTGATGGGGGTGTCAGATATAGAGAAATAACGAAGATGGTAAGGGCTATGAACAGTGCGGACACTGTCAGGGAGTGGAGTAACTGTGTTTGTGGGATCAGGAAAGGCCTGAGCTGGGACCCAGTGGGTGATGAAGGGTTGATAGGTAGATATGGGGAAGAAGGGCACCCAGGCAGGGAGAATGGCATATTCAAAGGCACAGGGGCAGGAACCACAAAGTGAGCGTGTTGAAGTTTTGCACTGTGGCAACCATCTGGTGGTCTGTGTGGCAGAAGAAAGGATGGGGGGAACAGCAGCAAGGTGACAGACTGAGGGACCCTGGATGTCTTGCCAAGGAGTTTAGGTTTAATCCTGAGGGAAATGGGGAGCTGTGGGGCTTTAAAGTAAGGGGATTGTCAAATCGGTGGGGGGGGGTTGTTAGGTTTGGGAGAAGCTTGAGGTTGGGAGATGGCAGGACAGCAATTCTCAAACCTTTCAAGTACATTAGAGTCCTTTGGGGGTCTGGTTCAAATGCAGATTCTAATCCAGTAGGTCTGGGGTGGGGTCTGAGAACCAGTATTTTAAACAAGCCCCCACTCCAACGAGTGCCTGGGGTTAGCCTCAGAGGGATCCGTGTGTGAGATGAGGGCCCAACTCTGGCTGTAGCAGGCGAAAGGAAGGTTGGGTGTGAGGATATTAAGAAGGTGGGATGTGCCTGCCCATTATAGAGGTCCCATAGACTCTGGAGGCTGAGGTAGGAGGATTGCAAATTCAAGGATAGCCTTAGCAATTTAGTGAGGCCCTAAGCAACTTTTAGACCCTGTCTCAAAAAATAAAAAGGACTGGGGATGTGGCTCAGTGGTAAAGCATCCTTGGGTTCAATCCCCATTACCCACCCCACTGCAAAAAAAAAAAAAAAAAAAAAAGAAAGAAAGAAAGAAAAAGAGGGATGTTAGTCTTTTTTTTTTTTTTCCCCCCCCCCCCAGTACTGGGCCCCATGCATGCCAGGTAAGCACTCGCTTTACCCTTGAACCACATCCCCAGCCCAAGAAGGTAAGAAGGTGGGGTGTTAGAAATGGGACTGGGGCTATTTGGCAAGGCAAGACCAAGAGAAGTACTCCCAGGGGTGCAGTCTAGAGGTTTTGGTGAATGGGGCTCACCTGTGCATTCAGTGATAGAACCCAGGGTTGTGAGTGGGGTAGGAGCTGGTTACAGAGCCACTTTGGATACGCTGACCTTCTCCACCTGTGGCGCCTGAGGTAGACTTTCTGGCTCAGCGGGAAGTGTGGACTGGAGAGACCCAAGAGTGAGGGCAAGCAAGCTGTTCTGAGAAGCAGGGGTGCTCATCAAGAAAGGGGCATTTAAGAAGGAGAAAGCTGGGCACCTTGGCACATGCTTGTAATCCCAGTGACTCTGAAGGCTGATGCAGGAGGATCGCATGTTCAAAGCCAGCCTTAGCAATTTAGCAAGACCCTGTCTCAAAGTAAAAAATAACAAAAGGGGTCGGAATGTGGCTCAGTGGTTAAGCACTCTGGTACCAAGAAAAAAAAAGGGGGGGGAAGTGGCACCAGGGTCACATGCCATCAAGAGGTCAAGGAATGGAAGTGTTCTACAAAGGAGGAAGCCTAGTGACCTCAGCCTGGAAAGTTCCAGATGCTGGTGGGGTGGATGCTGACCAATTGGGAGGTGAGAAAGGAAGAAATAGTGGGAAACAGCACTAGGCAATGGGAGGATGGAGGGGCAAGGGCATCCTTGGAGTCCAGGATGAACACCGAGGACAAGAGCAGGCACTGGGGAGAGGAGAGTCCTTCCAGGCTGCAAGGCACACCCCGCTGTGAGATGGGTTCTGTTCTGTGGGTGTGGGGCAGGTACCCAGGGAGCCCTGGGTAAGGAGCTCAACTGCCTGGAACAGTCAGGTAAGCCTCCTTGGAAGAGACAGTCTCAACTGTGACATGAAGGTGACAGAATTTGCTAGGTAACCAGCTGAGAGAGTCTCACAGGCTAGGACCAGTACATCAGGCCAGCGTGAGAACCCCACCATGCTCAGGGAATACACGTGTCCAGTGTGAGGAAGGGGAGGTGACAGGAGGGAAGGGATCAGGGCATCTCACACCTGGCCCAGACTTGACCCAAGGAAGATGAGGTTCCATGGAAGATGCTGAGCAGATGCACATGTTGCAAAGTTTGCCATGGCTGCAGTGGAGTTGGTAGCCAAGGGGGGTTAAGGCAAAAGTTAGAGTGATGTGAAATTTTGCTAGTTTGTAAATTAGAATGTACGTTCTTTAGGGTAGTAGTAGTTTTTATGTATTGTAGTCAAACACCTGGATCAGCTTCTGGCACATAGTAGGTATTCTGTTAATTCTTGTCACACAAATGAGTGGCAGATTGAATATCTCTGGGAATGAGGAGGAAGCTCTGTACTTCTGGGAGTGTTGTTGGTAAGGATAGAGAGGGAATCCATACGGGGTGAAGTCAAGAGAAGGGGATAATTGATGGTAGTGATGGGGGGCAGGCTGAGTCCTGGGTGTCCATCTTAACTGGAATCCTGAAGAAGGGATTGGTGAGGGTTGATTAATTCAGTTTGCGTTCTAGTGGACCAAACTTGGAGAGGACTGTGTGTGTGTGTATGTGTGTGTGTGTAGCATTAAAAATTGTCAAATGACTTTGAGATATATGCCATATTCTGTCTACTTTTCTCACATATCCTTGATACTCTGAAAAAAAAATAGATGGTAAGTGAAGCCCTGAGATGGGTGAGCTCATGCCAAGAGGTTGGGCAGGTGCAGGGAACACAGGTCAGTGGCATTTAAGAAGGGCAGAGGAAGAGGAGCCAAGCAAGGAGCATCCAGAGATGGAGGAAGAACCCCAGAGAAAGTAGGGTCCTGGGAACCCCAGAAGAAAGGAAGGAAGGAAGGAGGGAGTGGCCCCAAAGGGCAGGCTTCTCAGCTGACTCATACCACACAGTCCCTCCAGGGGCTGTGCTGGGACAGGACAGCAGGCAAGGGGAGTGCAAGGTCAGAGGAAGCACAGCATGTGTTTTTAGTGGGAACAGTCCCAGGCTTAGGTGGACCTGACAGGGCAACCTGCTTCCCCAGAAAGAAGGATGGAGGCAGAATGTGTGTGTGTGTGTGTGTGTGGTGTGTGTGTGTACATGTGTACGTGTGACCTTTCTGCTTGGAAGTTTATTTTCTCTTTTAAAAAAATCATTTCTCTGAGCTAGGCACAGTGGTACACTCATTTTAGCTTATTCGCTGCTGTGACCAAAAGACCTGACAAGAACAATTAGAGGAGGAAAAGTTAATCTGGGGACTTGTGGTTTCAGAGATCTTAGTCCGCAGATGGCCAACTCCATTATTTGGGGCTTGAGGTGAGGCAAAACATCATGGTGTGGAGGAGGAAAGCAGTTCAGGACTTGGCCACCAGGAAGAAGAAACTCCACATGCCAGACACAAAATATAGATCCCAAAGGCATGCCCCCAATGGCCTCCCTCCAGCCACACCCCACCTGCCTACAGTCGCCACCCAGTTAATCCCTGTCAAGCAATCAATTCACTGATTGGGTTAAAGCTGTCATAACCCAATTATTCCACCTCTAAGCTTTCTTTCATTGTCTCACATATGAGCTTTTGGGGGACACCTCATATCTAAACCATAACATACTTGTAATCCCAGCGACTTAGGAGGCTAAGGCAGGAAGATCAAGAGTTCAAGGTCAGCCTCAGAAATTTAGTGAGATCCTGTCTCAAAAAGGCTGGAGATGTGACTGGTAAAGGGCCCCTAGGTTCAATCCCCCGTACCCCCACCCCTAAAAAAGTCCTGGTTTTTGTTTATTTTGGTACTAGGGATTGAACCCAGGAGCTCTCTACCACTGAGCTACATCCCATATTCTGTGTACCCTTTTTTTTTTTTTAATTTTTTATTTTGAGACAGGGTCTTGCTAAGTTGCTGAGGTTGGCCTTAGTCTTGTGATCCTCCTACCTCAGCCTCCCAAGTTGCTGAGGTGAGAGGTGTAAGTCACCACACCTGGATAATTCTGCTTTTTAATATTAACTTTATTGTGGTATAATTTATAGATTTTAAAATGTACACATTTTATATTTGTGTGGGGGGTGCTTCAGTGATCCCAGGGCCTCTCCCATGCTAGGTAAGTGTTCCACCACTGAGCTACACCACCAACTCCTTGAAATGCACGCATTTTAAAATTTTCTTCACATGTACAAACAGAGAAACAACATGTATCTTATTTGTTTACAATAAAAAAAATTTTTTTTCAGTACCAGGGATTGAATTTAGGGACACTTGACCACTGAGCCAAACCCCCAGCCATATTTTGTATTTTATTTAGAGATGAGGTCTCATTGTATTGCTCAGCATCTCACTTTTTCTGAGACTGGCTTTGAACTTGAAATCCTCCTGCCTCAGCTTCCTGAGCTTCTGGGATTACAGGTGTGCACCACTGCGCTGGCTGAAATGCACACATTTTAAGCATGTAGGTAATAATTTTTAACAAGTAATACAGCCATGTAACCACCACCCTGATAGAAATATAGAGCATTTCCATCTGTCTGGAAAGTTCCTTCATATCCCACTGCAACCAGTCCTCAGCCCCAGATGGTATTGATCTGATTTCTCTTAACTGCACAACAGGTTAGATTTCTGGTCCTAGAACTTCATAAGAATATGCAATAATGCACTTCTGTGTTTGACATCTCTTGCTCAGTCATGTATTTTCTCTTTAAAACAGGAAATAAAACCGTGGCTGAGGTGGGGACGCCACTGGAGGGCAGTGGAGGAAACCCCACAGGGCTGTGGGATAAGAGGGACCAGACAGGCCAGAGACAGTAAATAAAGTTGTCCTTGATTGTGGCCTTTAGCAGAAGCAGAGTATAGCCATGTGCATTTGGGATTAGGGCTGAGGACCCCAGGATACAGCAAGCCTTGATCATGGCAGGACCAGCCTGGACCCTGGACCCAACAGTGCTGTGGAGATGAGGAGGCCAGGACCCAGAGGTGGACATAGAAAGTCTTCAGGATGAAGATGGGAGCTGGGATTCAAAATCCTCCCACACTCCAGTCAGGACTGGCCACCTCCTCCGATGGAATGGCTCTGGAATCTTTCCTCTGTTCTCTGACTCTGGTCCAGGCCCTCAGTGCCTTGACCCTAATCCTCTGCTTTTCTAGCCAAGCCTCAGCTGGGATCCATCTCTTCCCCGTCTCATGGAGCCTTGTGGTCCTGATATGCAACCTCTTTTCTTGCTCCTCCCCTTAGCCTGCAAATGGACTCAGACCACCACCGGCTTGGCCTGGTCCCCCAGACCTCACTCCATCCCAGCCCTGCCCTGTTTTCTAAACCACAAGCGCAGCTCAGCTTCTGAGTCCACCTCACTCCTGCTGAAATTGTTCTGCCAAAAGTCACCAATCACTACCTGTCATGGACACCTCCTGGAGGATGTGGCTATCCAGTGTCCCTCTTCATATTCCAGAGAGTGCCCCACTGGATGATGTACCCTAGATTTCTCCTTTTTTTTTTTTTGTTTCCTGCAATACTGGAGATTGAACCCAGGAGCACTCCACCACTGACCTACATCCCCAACTCTTTTTAATATTTCTAAAATTTTGAGACAGGGTCTCATTAAGTTGTGAAGCTGGTCTTGAGCTTGCCATCCTCTTGCCTCAGTCTCCTCAGTAGCTGGGATTAGAGGTGTGAACCACCACGCCCTGCTACCCTAGATCTCCATCTACCTGTTCTTCCCCCTTCCACCCAACACCAGCTACTCTATCCATAGCCTTCTCCATCTCAGTTGATGGCAACTTGATCTTGTCAGTTGATCTGACCAAAAACCTTGGAGTCATTCCTGCTTCCCTTCCCAAACTCACTCGGCATATCCTATCACCTCTACCTTCAAAATATGGACAGAATTAGACAACTTCCACCATCTCCATCCTCATTTTTATCCCTGGATTACTAAGGCAGCCTCCTAGCTGGTCTCCCTGCCTCTGTCCATCAATCCCCACGCTGTGGCTACAGTGATCCTATTCAACTGCGAGATGATCAGGTCCCCCATCTCCATCCAGGTTCAAAGTCCACCAGGGTCACACTGTATTCAGAGGGAAGCCCAGGTCCTTGCAGGCCCTACAAGGTCCTATACAACTTGCTGTTCCAAACCCTCTGACCAGGGTTCCTCCACTCCCTGCCCACCTTGCTTCCTGAGGAGGCTCTCCTGTCCACCCTATTTAAAACTGCACTGCCCCCCACTCCCATGTGTCCTGCCTTCCTTGTGCTTTTTCTTGTTCTACATTATTCATGTATTTGTATCTTTTTTATTCTTACCTGGCACACGAGATCACCGCGAAGTCAGGGATCTTTATGGATTTTGTTGCTATGGGCCTAGGGCTGTGCCTGGCACATACAGTTTCTCAATAAACGTTTACAGAAAGGACTGAAGGAATTCTGAGCCCATCCCCTGGGCAGCCAAAAGGTGGGCATGTGACCCAAGCTGTGCTCAACTAATGCCTCTGTGCTCTGCTCTCTTGATATAGGGGAGTCACTTTTTTTTTTTTTTTTTTTTTTTTTTTTCATTTTTTGGTACTGGGGATTGAACCCAGGGGTGCTTTACCCCTGAGCCAGACCCCTAGCTCACATCTTATTTTGAGACAGGGTCTCACTAAGTTGCTGAGGTAGGCCTTGAACTTTCAATCCTCCTGTCTCAGCCTCCCAAATTGCTGGGATTACAGACACGGGCTACGTGCCTGGCTGGGAGTCCTTGGTCTAGTGATTTCAGCTTCAGATAATCAACAAACTGATAGGGCCTATTTTGTAAAACTCCTCAGATCCTTGATGACTTTGCTGGTAGCACCCTATGAGTGACTTGTCTTGTGCCTATTCCTGTGAGATCCTATTGTCCTTTCTGCTTCATGGTCCCTAGGCTGTGAGTCCAGGTGATTTCTCTCATTTATCTGCGCTTGCTAAGAAGCCAGGGTCTTCTGAGGCTCTAAATCCCTTCTGAGTCTCAAAACCACTCAGGCCAGTCACTCCTCAGTCACTGTCCTCCCTGAGCGCTCCATGGCACTTGACCCCAGGACTGTCGTTTCTCCTGCAGACTCGCTCCCTTCCCTCACAGCCTCCCTGCTCACATTTCTCCCCTGCCCTGGGAGGGTCCTCTTTCCCTGCCCACCCCTCAGGTGCCTCTTCTGGGTCTACATGGCCTTCCCTGGAAGAGCTTCTTCACGCCTGTTCTTTTGCCCTTGACCTAGATTCCTGTGACCGGTCCTGACTTCTCTTCAGTCCCAAATCCCCTTTCCCAGGCCTCTGCAGATCACAACCCCGAGTCCACCACTGACTGTGCACCCCCACCCCCTGCCCCTCTTCTAGGTCCCACCTCGCTTCATAGCCTCCCAAGTCATCCTTCTTAATGCTTCTTCCTCACTCCTCCGAAGCAGCCACCACGTCCCATAGACTCTCCCTTGTCACTGCTGCCTAAGTCCCAATGTGCCCCTGTTTTCTCCAAGCACAGCCCTCATTCAGCCCAGTCATCGCTGTCACAAACCTCTGCAGCTGTCTCCCATTGTCCTCGTCACCGCCTCTTTCAGCAGCAACTAAAACTGACCTCTGGAACACATTCCCGTTGAGCGTTGAATGTGCAGCTCCCAGGAGCCCATCCTAAGGCAGCTCCCTGTCCACAGGAGATCTCACATCCCCAAGGCCCCGAGATGGACTCTCCCTATGGAGCAGACACTTCACAGGCTCCTGACTTAAATGTCTGACCCACTTCAGTCAGAGAGAGAGAGGACAGCTCCAGGGTCACACTTTCACACAGACAACACAGACCTCATCAGAGTGAGTGGAAGAGTGTCCTTGCTTTGAATGAAATGCCAATGAGGGACAACTTAAGCTAATTATCAAGTCATGCCGAAAGCCAATTATGGACATCGTCATGTTATAAACACCATTTCTCCAGAGAGTGCTTGGAGACATCTGGACAGCTGGGGGGAAGCTGAGCTTATTACCTTCCCCTCTAACCGGCTCTGTCTCCTTGACCCACCCAAGATGTGGGAGAAACTTTGGACTGAGCCAGGGGTCTATTTCCCCGCCTCCCCACAGCTGGTGGGCTACAGGTACCATGATTCTCCCTCAAATCTTGTCCAATCCTATGGCCAGTCACTGCCCTGAGGTCTTCACCATCTGTGGCTGCAGCCTTGGGTGAGTGACTGAACAAGCCAGAGTCTTATTTCCTGGAAAAATTGGATTCTCCTTTTAAACACAGTGGAGGTTTAGCTGAGATGGAGCGTGCCCAACTGGCAGAGTGAAGGGTTCAAACTAGCAAGTGCTGGTCCCCACCCCTTTCCCATTCCCCCTCTTGAACTTCTTCCCTTACCAAGTCTTATCAGACCATTTCCATGGCTTCAAAGTGGTCCATAATTCTCCATCCTACAAGACTAATTCCAAATTTCTTATCAAAGCTTTCTGCCTTTTGAGTTCTAGTTCCTGCCCATCCTTCTTCCTGTGATTCAGCTACACTGGCCTCCTTCATTTATTTCCTTAAAGCACAATCATGCCAGAGTATTGTGAAGGAGGAAAGTGTAACTTCTTAATGGAGGGATTGGCTGTCACCCATGGAACTCAGGCATCGAGGACACCCTGAGGTCATTGGAGGGCAAGATGTAGTGGGAGCATCGCCTATGAAGTGTTTGAAGTGTTCTCGTCCATATATTGTCAACCTGAATCTAATCAAGCCCAAAGATCAAGTTTCCAGTTTACACGATAAACAACATACCAAGGAAGCAATCAGAGAAATCTGGAAGGTGGGATGTGATATCTGTAATTTATTTAACATTCTTTAACAATTCAACAAATCAATGATATGGGCCGGGGGGGAAGGTTATTCTAGAGTTAAATGAGACTTTAGAGACATAACCCAGTGCAGTGTGCAGCTCTTATTTAGATCCTGGTTGGAACAAACCAAATGGAATAAAAAAAGCATATGACAGGGACAAGTAGTTACATTTGAATATGGTCAGGGTATTAGATGATATTAAGGAATTATTGTTAACATTGTGAGGTGGGATCATAATATCACAGTGAGCAAATTTTCTGCAGTTTTTATGGATGAATTACCATGCAAGCTCTAAAGCACTTCCAAATATCTCCACAAAAATGAGAAGTATACTAAAATGTCAAGAATGAAAAGTATACTAAAATGCTAATTGGTAAATCTAGGTAATGAGCATATGGGGGAATTCATTTTGCTATAGGGTACTTTCATGAGGGTATTGTACTAGGGCTTGAAACCAGGGGTTCTCCTCTACCAAGAAGCCACATCCCCAGCCTTTTTTTTTTTTTTTTTTTTTTTTTTTTTTTTTTGGGTAACCAGGATTAAACCTAGTGGACTTAACTACTGAGCCACAACCCCAGCTCTTTTTTATATTTTATTTAGAGACAGGGTTTCGCTGAATTGTTTTGGGCCTCACTAAGTTGCTGAGGCTGGCTTTCAATTTGCAATCCTCCTGCCTCAGCCTCCCAGGCAGCTGGAATTTTAAGCTTGTACCACCATGCCTGACTTGGCTGTTTTTGTATGTGTGTGTGCCAGGGATTGAACCCAAGGGTGCTTAACCACTGAACCACATCCCCAGCCATATTTTTAAAAATACTTTTTGTTGTAGATGGACATGGTACCTTTATTTTATTTATTTGTATGTGGGGCTGAGGATCGAACCCTGTGCTTCACACATGCTAAGCAAATGCTCTACCCCTGAGCCACAGCCCCTGCCCCTCCCCAGGCATTTTTATTTTTTATTTTGAGACAGGGTCTCACTAAGTTGCTAGGGCCTTGCTCAGTTGCTGAGGCTGGCTTTGAACTTACGATCCTCCTGCATCATTCTCCCGAACTGCTGGGACTGCAGGTGTGCACCACCACAACCTGGCTTTTTTTAGGCTTAAAAATGTACATAGTTAAAAAAAAAAAAAAAGAAAGAAAAAAAAATTAAAGATGTATTTGAGTAACAACTATATGCCAGTCACAGAGCACAGGCAAAATTGAACAAGGTCCCTGTGTCCATGAAACATGTAGTGGGAGAGAGGTGAAGCAGGAGAGAACTGCTTTGAAGGAGATACACATAGTTTTCGAAGGATCAAACATGGTTGAAACTGATCAGGACTGGGAGGAGAGGGTGGGGAAAAGTTTTCTCCAAGGAAGGAAGGACTCAGTGATGCTCTGAACAGAAGCAGACATTGGCCAGGGGAAGGGAGATGAAGGAAGTGCAGGCAGAGAGGGAGGAGAGCAGGAAGTCTGTTGCTTTAGACACTAAAGAAGGACCAAGTGGCTGAAGGGAAAGAGAACATCTCAGGAGAAGAGGAAGGTGGGGAACCCGTCCCAGGAGGGAACTGTGCATAACATTGTTACACTTAGGTAACCCTAATGGGATGAGTGAGATGGGAAACCATTAAGCAATTTTTTTAAACTACTACAATTTTATTTAAACAAATTAGAAAATTTAGTTGATTAAATGATTTTGAGAGCTGGGGATGTAGCTCAGTGGTAGAGCACATGCCTAGCACATGCAAGGCCCTGGGGTGCATCTCCAGTACCGTAAAAGTTTTTTAAAAATTTTTTTAAAAAGAAAAAAAGGGACTGGGGTTGTGGCTCAGTGGTAGACTGTTTGCCTAGTATGCGGGAGGCACTGGGTTCAATTCTCAGCATCACATAAATAAATAAATAAAATAAAGTTTAAAAAAAAAAAAAAAAGATTTTGAGAAGGGGTATAACACAAACCAGTCTGTGGCTTTGAGAAGATAACTGGGGTATTAACAATGATGTGACTTTCTGAGGTATTGACTCAGAGGTGTCAGGACTGTCTGGGTTTCTGGCTGTGGAGGTGGCTGGGTGGGGGAACCATACATTGGGATAGCTGTCCCTAGGGGTGCAAGTCGTGGCTGTTGGGGTGGGGTGGGCACTAATGGTTTGGGACAGGTTCAGTTTGAGTGGGTTTGGAAATGCCCAGGGTACCTGAGTGGGAAGTGGGGTGTCCTGGACCTGAGGAGAGCTTGAACCCTTGTAGACTGATGGTCATTGTGAAGTGGTTATAGAAGAGGGTCCAGAAAGAGAAAAGAGTTCTGGACTGAGCCTTGAGGACCCCTTATATTGTGGGCTGAAGAGAGGAGAATCAACCTGCACTGAAGACCAAGAGAGAGCAGCTAGTGAGGCAGGACAGCAGGGCAGTGGGTGCCTAGAAGGCAGGTGACTGGAATTTTCTAGAAAGAGGAAGAGGCCGACACTGCAGGCTGCTGCTGAGAGGTCAAGAGGAGTGACAAGAGCCTGCTGGTTTCGATGAGATGGAGGCCACTGGGACTTTGGCAAGAGCTATTTTGGTGGCAGGTGGGGGAGGAAGCAGATGGAAGTGGGTTGAGGAGTAAGTGGGAAGTGAGAAAAGGAAGACGACGTGTGCAGACAGCTCTTGAGGGAAGTTTGGCTGTGAAGGGGAGAGAGGGATGGGGCTAAGCCTCTGGGGTCAAGGGAAGATTTGGCTTAATTTTTTTTTTTTTTTTTTTTTTTTTTTTTGTGCTGGGGATGGAACCCAGCCCCTTGAGCGTGCTAAACATGTGCTCTACCACCAAGCATCAAGCTACACTCCAGCCCAGATTTGGTCTTTAAATGCTCATGGGGAGAGTGGTTGGTTCTGCAAGAAAAATCAGAGATGATTCTGCAAGGGTGGCTAGGAAGGGACAAAGTCAGGGCACCCTTCTACTTAACAGGAAGTGGTCCTGGCTGGGAGCCGTGGGCACTTCGGCAGGGGCATGCTTGCTTACACCATTTCCTGGGTTGGAATTCTTCCTCTGTGTACTCTGGCTCATCCTTCAGAACCCAGATGGACAGTTACCTTTTCTAAAAAGACTTCCTTCCTCTAGGGTCACCCTTCTTCTAAGGTCCACGGTCAGACCTCTAATGCTACTTCTCAGATTAGCCTGTAATGTCCATCTCCCCACCAGACTGTCTCCTTCATCCTGGAGTCCCCAGGGCCTGCCTGGGCCTTGCTCCATGGTGGGTATCTGGTAACTGTGGGGTGAAGAGATGAATGAACTACTATAGATAACTGAAGGAAGTATAGAGGAGGACAAGCCGGTAATAATTTCTGAGGAATGTGGGAAAAGAGAAGAAACCCAGGAAAAGGGGAATGGGTACCTAAGCTACTGCCAAAAGCACCTTCATTTATCAAGGGCTTCTGTGGACCAGGTGCTAAACACTGAAGCCTCCATATCCCCAGAAGAATACCCTGGTCCTCTTGTGTATGACCTGGATCCCCAATTTTACTAGAATGTCAACTCTCCGAGGTGAGGTTTATCTGTCTTGCTCACTTCTGTGCTTCCAGTTCTAGAATTGCACTGGCATGAAGGGTTGCCAGACAAAAGGCAAGATGTCAGTTGAGTTTGAATTACAGAAAAATAATAAACAATTTGTTTACTATAAGTATGTTTTCCAATCTCTGTGCTACTTTTGGCAGTCCTGTACATAGTAGGTACTTAGGTACTTAATAAATAGAGTGGAATAAATATCACTTGGTTAAATAACACCAAGGAGATGCAATTAGTAAATTCAAGACAGAAATGGAGGAGACAATCTAATATCTTCAGTGAGTAAGTTAAAAGGAGAAGATAAAAAAAAAAAAAGGAGCTTTCTTTTTCAGTGGTGGGGATCCAATTCAGGGCCTCGTGTGCTAGGCAAGTCTCCTACCACTGAGCCACATCCCCGTCCCATAAAGGAGGAATTTATAGATTCAAAGAGACTTAGGAGACATATTAACCATTTGATTCTTTCTTTGCATCCTAATTCAAATAAACTGAATAAATTGTAAAGAAAAACTATTATGAGATAATTAAAAAAGTGCACACTGACTGCTTTCTTGGTGATGTTAAAGGATGACTTAATTTTCTTAGGCTTAGTAATAATGTTAGGGTTATGTTCACTTTTAGAGTTCTCATCTAAGGGTGGCACACACCTGTAATCCCAGTGGCTTGGATGGTGAGGCAGGGGGATTGCAAATTCAAGACCAGGCTCAGCAACTTAGTGAGACCCTGTCTCAAAAAAAAAAAAAAATTTAATAATAATAATTAAAAGGGCTGGGGATGTGGCTCAGTGATAAAGTGACCCTGGATTCAATTCCTGGTACCAAAAAATAGAAAATAGAAGTCCTCATCTTGCAGAAATATATAGTGAAGTATTTGAGAATGCAATTACATGATGTCTGAGATTTGCTTCAAAACAATATGGGGTCATGTATATCTAAAAAGAACAAATAAAAAAAATGGGGTAAGTTCTCTATCTTAATTTTGGGGTGTGTTCTTTGTCAAAACTACTCAAAATGCTGGTACAGTGTACAGCACTTGTGCAAGGCCCTGGGTTCCATCCCCAGCATTGCAAACAACAAAAGCTATTCAAATTGTGCATGTGAGCTGGACGTGATGGCCCATGCCTGTAATCCCAGTGTCTCCAGAGCCTGAGGCAGGAGGGTCCCAAGTTCAAAGCCAGCCTCAGCAACTTAGCAAGTTGTTTACAACTTGGTGAGACCCTGTCTCAAAATAAAAAAATGAAAAGGGCTGGGGATATGGCTCAGTGATAAGTGCCCCTGGGTTCAATCCCTGATGCAAAACAAAACCAAAAAAAAAAAAAAAAAAAAAAAAAAAAAACTTTTTAAAATGTGTGTTTTATTGAATATACATCATATCTCAATGGAGTATATTAAAAAAAAAAAAAAGCATGTTTCTGGGGACCATCTCTCCCTCTGGAGATGTCTCTCATTCTCCCTTGAGTGTGCATTCCTTGCTTTACCCCAAAGGCATCTTTGTTTAGAAATTGCTCCCCAATCCCATTCTCCCTTGAGTGTGTGTGTACCTTTGTAAGTAAACCTCTGTCATTGCCTTTCAAAAATAATAAAAATGTGCTGCCAAGGAATCAAACCCAGGGCCTCATACAACTAAGCATGTGCTCTACTATTAAGTCTGAAGTTGATTTTTATTTTATTTTATTTTTTTACAAAGGGGCAGGGGAGGAAGTGGGTGGGTTAAGAATGAGAAAATATTAGCCACGAATTGGTAAGTGTTGAAGCTGGGTGTTAGGTACATGGAGGTTTATTATGGTCCATTGTTTGGTTTAGTGTGGATTTGAAATTTTCTATAATAAAACACATTTTTAATTGCATGAAGGAAGATGCTATTTCTGTTTTTCAGATGAGGAAACTAAAGCTTCCAGAGGTTAAGTAACTTGCTCCAAAATCACACAGCTGGTAAAGTGATGAGTCTGGAATGTGAACAACCCAGAGTCCCAACTTAGCTATTAACCATGGGGCCAGTTTCCCAGCGGAAGAGAGCAGTGTGTGGGCTTATGCTAAGGGGCAAGGCAGCCCTGCTGGGCCAGAGCAGAGTCTGACAGGGAATTCTGGAAGGAAGCAAGAAGGGCTAACAAGGTGGTGGCCTGGGTGTGAGTGGGGTCAAGAAATGGCTTCTCTCAGATTCCTCCTTGCAGGTTAACTAGTGGCTACCAGTGTGGACTTAGAACCTGGCTGTTTGGGTTTGAGTACTGGCTCTTCCACTTGGTAGCAGTATGACAGGCAGGTCACTTCTCTCCCTTAGTGTCCTTATTTAGAACCCAGATAAGCTGGGCGTGGTGGTGCATGCTTGTAATCCCAGCAGCTTGGGAGGCTGAGGCAGGAAGATCATGAGTCCAAAGCCAGCCTCTGCAACTTAGTGAGGTCCTAAGCAACCAATAAGACCCTATCTTTAAATAAAATATAAAAAAAAAAAAAAGGGCTAGGGATGTGGCTTAGTAGTTAAGCACCCTTGGGTTCAATCCCTGGTACCAAAAATAAAATAAAAATATCTAGAACCCAGATATTAATAGGAATGTAAAATGGCATACCCAGTTGAGAAATCAGTTTGGCAGCTTTTTAAAAAGTTAAACATAAGAGCTGGGGGTGTAGCTTAGTAGGAGAGCACTCTCAGTGGGAGAGGATCTAGGTTCAATTCCCAGCACCACAAGAAAAATAAATAAAAAATAAGATAGGCATGCTGGCACACCCTGTAATCCCAGCTATTCAGGAGGCTGAGGCAGGAGGATCTCAATTTCAAGGTGAGCCTAAGCAAATTAGTGAAACCTTGTCTTGAAATAACAAATAAAAAATGCTCAGTGGTAGACTCCCACTGGGTTCAATGCCCCATACGATAAATAAATAAACAAAAATTTAAACATAAATGTACCATATGACCTAGTGATCCCACTCTTTATTTGTATTTATTTATTACAGTACTGGAATTGAATGTAGGGGAGCTCTACCAATAAATTATACCTCCAGATTTTTCTTTTTAGACACAGGTTCTCACTAAATTATAGAGGCTAGCTTAAAAAATGTGATCCTGGGGCTGGGGTTATAGCTCAGATGGTAGATTGCTTGCCTTGAAAACACAAGGTCCTGGGTTCAACCCCCAGCAACACACACACACACACACACACACACACACACACACACACACAAAGTGATCTTTCTGCCTCAGCCTCCCAAATGGTACAGATGTGTACCATTGCAGCTGGCTTCCACTTTTAACTACCTACTTAAGAGAAATAAAAGCCTGACCATGTCCAGCTAAGTAAGCATGGTACTGCACACCTATAATGCCAGCAGCTCAAGAGGTTAAGACAGGAGAATCACAAGTTTGAAGCCACTTAGTGAGACCCTGACTCAAAAATAAAAAGGGCTGGGGATGTAGCTCAGTCTTAAAATGCCCCTGGATTCAATTTCCAGTACCAAGAGCAAAAACAAACAAAAAAAATCCCCTATCCTCATACAAAGACTTTGTGTTTGCGGGTATTTTTGTAGTATTGGGGATTGAAACTAGGGCCTCGAACAGGCTAGGCAAGTACTTGACCACTGAGCTATACTTCCAGCCCCACACAAAGACTGGTATGTCAAAGTTCATAATAGCATTATTCATAATAACCAAAAAGTGAAAACAATTCAAATGTGACTGAATAAACAAAATGTGGTATATCCATACCATAGACTATTATTAAGCAATAAAAAGAAATGAACTATTAATCCATACTAGAACCACAAATAAACCTCAAAAATGTTATGCTTGTGTAAAAGAAGTATAAAAGACTACATATTGCATGATTTCATTTATATGAAATGTCCAGAAAAGGGAGATCTATACAGACAGAAAGTAGATTAGTCTCAGGGGCTGGGAATGGGAACAGGAATTAACTGCAAATGGGGATGAGCAATCCCATAAGAAATATTCTAAAGTTGGATTATTAAGATGGTTGTATAAGTCTAAATCTACTTAAAATCGCTGCATTGGCACAGGGTTAAGCATGATATGTACATTTAAAAAATAACATCTAATAGGATTGATATGGGGGTTAAATAACAGAGTTTTTAGAACAGAGACTGGCATGCAGAAAGTGCCACAGATGTTATTATTACAGGACTGACATCTGGGGCAGTTCCCTGCAGTGCCTTCTAGGGGGAAAAGTCCAACTAGGCAGGTCCTCTGTTCCCAAATCCTTGAACACTATCCTTGGGTAAGAACTAGATAAACCAAGGAAGGGGAAGGGCTGGCATCCAGGTCCCCAAGGTTCCTTTCTGCTCCTAATCCTGGGGGTGTCAGATGGGACCCAGCAACCAGCCTTGTCTGTCCTTTCCTTGGTGAGCGTGAGAAGGTGGTGGCCCACCTCATCTCATAGGCTGAGAACGGGGTCGAGTGTCCTCTACCGTAGGCAGTGGGAATTGCAGCGCTGAGCCGGCCTGCCTGAGTAATGGTAACCACTCACTTCGTGTTTCAGCCCTGCTGACATTGTAAGAAAGCCACAGTTGTCCCTTTCACTGGGAGGGATACTGCCATTCAGAGTATCTACATGACTTTCCCAGTGGTGCACAGCTGGTCCCCAGTCCAAGGCCTCTGCAAAAGGTGGCTTGATGACCCCCAGGTTGTTATAGCTAGAGAAACTCACTCTGTCCCCTACTTCAGTGCCCTCTGACTATATTCTGGGGTGCCTGATTAAAGGAAGGGGATGAAGGGAAAGTGGAGATGGAGGGGATTCCTCCTCTATGGAAGAGCTCTCAATAGCACTGGTCCCTTGTTAAAAGCCAAAGCTCCTAACCTCAGATTTGGGGAGCTGGCAGCTTTTGGAGCGGGAGAAGGAAGATCTTCATTGTTATGTAATATTCACTATTTATTCATACAGAAAATTTTCTTGGGTGTTCTCGCCTGTGTCACCATTGTGCTAGGTGTGGGAAAGCAAATATGAAAGAGACTTTTGGGGATAGAAGGAGCTCTCCAGTCCAGGGGCTTGATGATGGGCCCAAGCTTCTTCCTGGCATCTCAGCTGCAGAAGCTGGAGAAGAGCTGGGTCAAAGCAGGGGCCCTCTGTCCCATAAGCAAAATAAATCTGGCATTGCTGTCTGTCTCTACCTAAGCTGTGAAGATAATCATCCTTCGTTCCAGAACTTTCCTCAAGTGATGTGTGTGTGTGTGTGTGTGTGTGTGTGTGTGTGTGTGTGTGTGTGTGTGTTGGGGCCAGGGTTCTTGGGGCAATCAGGAACCCTGGAGGCTAGACCAATTTAGCCAAGTGACCTGGCAGGATCCATGGATTCCCCTCATGACAGCTGTCCTGGAGATGTCTTCTGCAGAGGACTTAAGGGAGGACTGTTTTGAGCAATAAAACCCCTCACCACCTTGGCACTTCAATCCTAGCCCCATTTCAGTGACTTTACCTCCAGCTTCTGACAAAGGGAGATGGGGGAAGTAACCCTTCTTATCCCTTTCTTCCCAGATGTCATTTGATGTCATATAGGAAGTCTATGCCCCCATGGTCACTGCTGGAAATGCCAGGATGTATGCTGCATCATTTGGCCACTTACAGAAACTCTCCCTTGCCCTGGTCCCAGAATGAGATAGTTCTCCCTATGCCCCCCACCCCCTGCATCTTCCCACCCTCTTGCTCCAAGCCATCATACACCAAATCTCTATCTTTTCTGAGGATGGTAATAACCATACAAATGACCTGATTTTTATCAAGAGAGATGTTCCATTTGCTCACTTATTTATTCATTTGTGAATATTCATTGAGTGCCTATTATGTCTGCACACAGATCTAGGCAGTGGGGATGTAGAGGGACCGAGACAAAGTGTTTCCCTCCCATGTGGGCTCTTCTGGGCAGCCAGGGCATCAGCTCAGTTTCAAATTAATGGGAGAGACAGACACCAAGGAACAAATGCTTCACACACTTTCCTATAACAGTAAGCCATGCAGAGAAGGGTAAAAGGATGGAATGTGCTGAGGTTTGTGTGCTGCATTATCAGAGCATTTAGTGGGAATTCACTTTTTCTTTGCTTTACACTCTTTGAGGCAGCTGAGAGTGAGGGTCTGTGTGTCCCTTCCTACACCTCTTCAATTCATTTTGGCAGCTCGGGACTCAGAGTAGGATTTTAGGGGTGGCTGCAGAGCAAGCCCTTTGGAGTCATGTTAAGAGGTGAGGTACTTAAACACTGCATTAGAGAAACAGGTACTGAGAAAACCTATTTATCATCTTCCATGAATGTAATAATACCCCTCCCCTCAATTATTTTTTTCCTCTATGCATCTTGCACTCACATGCTGAATTCGTTCTACATTTATTTTTTCCGGTATTGGGATTGAACCCAGCGTCCCTTTACCACTGAGCTACACCCACGGCCATTTTTATGTTTTATTTTGAGACGGTCTCGCCAGTTTGCCAAGTTTGGTCTCGAACTTGGGATACTCCTGCCTTAGCCTCCCGAGTACCTGAAATTACAGGCGTCTGGAGTCACGTCTGGAGTCTACAAACATTTTTTGAGTCCACGGTGTGCCAGCGCTGTTCTTGCGGCTGGAAACTGAGAAGGAAATTCTCTGCCTGTAGCAGTTCTTGCTGGGTAGTTTATAAACTATCATTGCCTCATTTCTCTCTTTCCTTAACATTGTATGTGCGCTTCAAATCTGTTGATTCACATGGCTCTCCATCAGTCCCAAGAAGGCAGATGTGAACGTTCCCATTTTGCAGATGCGAAAAGTGTGACTGCTACGGGGAAAAACGAGTTGCTTGGCGATGACTAAATGCCAGGACGCCAGGGGGCCACGTGCAGCAGCGGCATCTGGCCCCTCGCGATCCCACCCGCGCACGCTCGCTCTTTCCCTCCCTCCCTGCCGCCGCCGCGCCGGGTCCACGTGTGTGTGTCTGTGTGCGGAATGGGGACGGGGGCGGTGCCGCCGGAGGGGTGGAGTCAAGGCTAACGTCACGGGTAGTGCTGCCCAATCAGCGGCGGGCTCGCGGCCCCGGCGCTGGTATTGGGGCAGCGAGGGGGCAGTTCTCTATAACGCGGTCTCCGGGAGCCAGCGGGGAAGAAAGAAGCCGAGCGGGCGGAAGGCGCCCTCCCCGCCGCCTGGGCCCGGGCACCGGGTGCCGGGCCGGGGTCCTTCCCGCCTCCGGCGACCGCCGGCCGCTTTGTTTTCCCCGCCTCAGCGCTTCGGGCGACTTGGGAGGGCTCCCACCGGGGCTGTGCAGAGAACGCGGCGGCAGGAAGGGCGGCTGACCGCACCGGGACTCGCAGGGACCCAGGAGTCCGGCCGCCGGGAGGGCCGCGTGACGAGATCGAGGAGGGAGCCAGAGCGCCGCGGCCCGGTGTAGCGGGCTCGGGGCGCCCGTGAGCACGGACCTCCCCGTCGAGGGGGGGCGATGTTCCCCTCGCCCGTGGGCTCTTCGGGCAGCCAGGGCATCCCGCCACTGGGACCAGGGCCCCCTCAGTGGGCACCCCCCGAGGCTGCTCCATGGAGACTCTGTGTTCCCCTCCCCGCCTGGCAGTGCCGGCGTCCCCGCGAGGGTCGCCGTGCTCCCCTACACCCCGGAAGCCGCGTCGGGGGACACAGGAGTTCTCTCCGCTGTGCTTGCGTGCCCTTGCCTTCTGCGCCCTTGCCAAACCCCGGGCGTCCTCTCTGAGCCTGGGGCCTGGGGAGCAGGCGCCACGGGCCCCGGTGATGCGGGGCCCTCGAACCTCCGTGTGCACCGGTGGCTGGGCCCCGGATGGCCTGAAGTACCTCGGGGGACAGGCCGGGCAGTTCAGCGATCCGAAATCCCCAGCGGGCGAGGATGCCGATGTCGCGGTGTGCCCGGGCGGCGGAGAGGAGGAAGAGGGCGGAGGCAGCTTCCCGCACTTCGGCGCTAGCTCCTGCGCACCTCCGGGCCGCTGCCCCGAGCCCCGGCGTCCTCGGGAATCTCCGACCAGCTCCGCCTCGGTTCCGCCTGGGCCAGACCCGGGTCTCGAGTCCCAGCCTGATCCAGCCGCCTGCCCGCCTCAGGATCCCGGCTCCCGGCCTCCGCCGCCACCTGTGGGCCTCTCCACCGAGCCCGCGTGTCCCGGGGCGTCTCCCGAGCCGTCCCTGCAGGGCCAGGAGGCTGCAGTCGATGGAAACCCCCCGCTAGCGGCCCCCGAGGCATCAGCCGTTACCTCCTCGACGGTCAGCGCAGCTCCGGCCGCGCCGGGCGATCTCCGCCAAGAACATTTCGATCGTCTGATCCGCCGGTCGAAACTTTGGTGTTATGCGAAGGGCTTCGCCCTGGACACTCCGAGTTTGCGCCGGGGTCCCGAGCGGCCGCCAGCGAAAGGGTCGGCCCGGGGAGCAGCCAAGAAACGCCGGCGGCCACCTCCGCCCCAGCGCAGCGCGCAGCCCCGCCGCCCTGCACCTACACTCCCCACCACGAGCACCTTCAGCCTTCTGGACTGCTTTCCCTGCCCTCCGGCCCTGGTTGTGGGGGAGGACGGAGACTTAGGGCCTGCATCCTCGCTTCGCCTCCAAGGAGACGCCAAACCCCCGCCTGCCCACCCCCTCTGGCGGTGGCAGATGGGGGGACCCGCTGTTCCTGAGCCCCCCAGCCTCAAATTCTGGGGGGTCAACCTGGAGGAACTCTAAGTGTGTGATCTTTTCTGCCAAGTGGGGGAAATTGGGGCTACTGCCAAACTGCGGGCTTGAGGAGACAGCCTCATTTCTCACATTTGCCTGTTCCCTTCCTTTACGTTTTATGGACTGTGGGCAGAAAGACCTCAAATGACAGTGATCCTCAAGCACCTAAGAGGTCGGGGTGAGGTTCCCCCCAACTCATATTTGCAGAGGAACCAAGGGCTGGAGTCGGGAGAAGGCTTGACCCCAAAAGGCTGAATGACACAGATTCCAATCCCTCCTCCACTTCGGCTCTCTGGGGCAGGGCCTTCACACCCCAGGCGGGGAGAAGGAGGCATGCTCAAAGACTGGTGGTGGGGGGTGGTGGTGGGGGAGACCTTGGTGATGGACAAACCGGTTGTTTCTGCGTTGGAGGGCAAGCCTCCGGGTGTGGGGGCTGTGGTAGGGGTGGGAAGGTGATTGGCAGCGCCCTGGGGGCATCCCCGCCCCGCTGCCCAGGCCTTTAACCCTTCACTCCCTTTAGGCCTTTCCATGCCTCTTAGCACTACCCCATCTGTAATAGGGGTAGGGGGCAAATCACCCCCTTCCTGTTTCCTTCCTATGGCCCCCTAAGTTCGGGTGACCCCTTAATTGGTAAGATCTTCCATATCAGTCACCAGCCTTTCCCTTTTGTCCAGTTTTGGAGTTTCTCCCTTCAGTTATCCCCTTTGCTTTTTGTTCGTAAGCTCTTGATGGTGAAAGAGCACCCCCACCTTGGTAAATCAGCCTCCTCCCCAAGTGGCTCCTTGTAGGAAGAGAGCAGTGCTGAGGAACCTCTTCCCCATTGAGGACTTTGCCTGGGGAAGGGGCCTGAGACTGTCCCAGGCAAAGTAATGGAAGGTGGAAGAAATCAATAAAGTCAGACCAAACAAGTCGCCTTTCGAGGTCCACTCCACAGATTCATGGATGGGAGGGGGTGGAAGTAGAGGGCTGGCCTGAGTCCATTCTTTGGACACCCAAACAGCCCCCTAAAGGATGGAGACAAAACAAACTGCTTTTTGCAGAATGCTTAATGAGAGGGCTCTTGGCCTAACCCCAGGGATCCCCAAGGGTCTCCTGGGGCTTGAAGGAGAAAGTTTGGGTTTGGATGGGACCTGAGATACTTTCTTCCTCCTCTAGCCTCAGGCATTTTAGGAGTTGTCAGGGATCTGATGGATCCGAAGGGGGCAGGGCCACGGGATTAGGTTTGAGGTCAGAGGTTCTGTTTTCCAGGCAGAGGGGAGAGATAGGCCTGGGCCACGCCCCAGCCAGGAGGGTTCCCTGGAGCGGGAGAGAACTGGAATGAATGCACTCTCCTCCACCCAGGTGAGGTCAGAGGAGGCTAGGTCTCTGGGAGGTTCCCGGCTGAGGTGTGAGGGGCAGCTGGGGGACCCTTCTGCCCACATCGCGCTAGTGAATAGCGCTCCCTCTTCCCCCCAAACCGGGGTGAAGGAGGAATAATTCCCACATACAACACTGGGGAAGGACTTGTCTCCTTTTCTGTGAAAATGCTTTGTAAAAAGTTGTTATTGTTTGCATAGAGCAGATTCTTGAGAAAAACTGTTTTGGACCACAAAATTGTGTTTGTTTTCAAAGCTGTCTCCTTTCATTTTTCTTTCGCTGGGGGTGAGGGTGGGGGTGGGGTGGGTGGGCGTGTGGTGGGCACTGCTCTTTTAACATCTGGCCTTTATGAACCCTGCTGACCTCCCCTCCCCCCTCCAGCTGTGTCCTTGGAAGGAGGAAGGAGGGTGGGAGACTGCTTTCCATTCCTCGGTGTTTCAGGGGTATCCGTCTTACCTTGCCCCCCCAAGAAAGGAGGAGAGGAAGAAGGCAAGCACTGGGACTGGGGGTGGGTGGGAAATCACTCTGAAGCGATGATGTTTGCAGGAGGAATTGGGAAAGGCAGGCTCCCTCTTTTGAAAAAGCTCCTTGCTTTTAGTGATGTGGTCTGGTTCAGCTTTGGCCTTTTCGACCTGCCTGGAACTGGGGATGGGGTAGATTAGCTCTGGGCAAAGGAGAAAGGGGTGCTTGGCAGGAGGTCCCCTTCCTACACCGCTTCTCTGAGGGTTGGGAGGTGATGCACTAGTTTGGCTGGCCCTCCCCACCCCCACGAAAGGCTTTATCCTTGACCTGGAAGGAGGCAGCTGTGAGTTAAAAGACTCACCTCTTGGTTGAATCTAGAATTTCCCTCCTTGCTGAATGAAGTTCAGTTTGGAGACTCTCAGGACTGTAAGCTTCCCTAGAAACCTACCAGTCACTTTACAGGATGGGGACTGGATAGTTTTCTAAGGTTGACGTCACAAATTTCCACAGACTTGATGGTTCAAAACAGAATTTTACTCTCCTACATTCATGGAGGCCAGAAGTCCAAAATTAGGGTATTGCAGGGCTGGGCTCCCCAGAAGGCTCTAGGGGGGAGCCCCTTCCTTGCCTCTTCCAGCTTCTAGTGACCCCAGGCATTCCACTACTCATCTGTACATGGTCCCCTCCTCTCTATCTCTTATAAGGCCACTTGCCCCTGGCTTCAGAGTCCACCCAGTAATCCAGGTTGATCTCATCTGGACAGCCTTAATTACATTTTCAAGACCCCCTTTCTAAATCAGGTCACATTCCCAGGTTCTGGAGGGCTGGGGGTTAGGATGTGGACATATCTTTTTGAATTCCATCATTTAACCCACTACAGAAACCAAGTTCCAGAAAGAAACTTGCCTAGACCTGCAGGGGAAGGAAGCCTGTAAGGGAGTGAGTGTCGGGTTTTGGTGTGGGTCATGGCTTCTTGAGCTGAGACCACAGTCCCTTCAGGAGCAGCTGGGAAAAGGGGAACATCTGACCCCTTGCTTTCCTCAGGCGAGGATGCTGGGACTCCCCTCCCCCATCAGTAGTACACCAGAGTCCACAGGAGGGGTGGAAGACAGGTTTTCCCAGACAGTCGGTGCCCAGAGCCTCAGCTGCCTCTCCTCTCCACGTATGGCATTTATCGTGACTGGGAAGTCATTGGTCTTATTTCAGTCTGGGCCTCTAAGTTCTATTCCTGAATCATCTCCTTTCTTTTTCTTTTTTAAATTTGTATTAGTTGTTGATCAACCTTTATTCATTTATTTACACGTGGTGCTGAGGATTGAACCCGGTGCCTGGCACATGCTAGGCTAGCGCTCTAGCATTGAGCCCCAGCCCCAGCCCATCTCCTTTCTTTTAAGTCCTCTCCGTGGGCTTCCAGGTTCCTGCCCCTCCTCCTTGGGGCTTCTGCAGGGCTCACAGAGTGACACTCACTTGCCTCACTCCTGACCGCCCTGCTTCAGCCTGCTCCCTCCTCCTGGCGGCCTCAGCTGCCCCCACGACATCAGCAGCAGCCTGACTTCTGCCCCCGAAACTGCTTTTGCCATTGTCACCCTGACCGTCTCACCCACAAATCCAACGGCCACTTCCCTATCCCAAATTCCTCATTGCCTGTGACGCTGCTAGTTGCTCAAAAGGCGCCCCTACTCCTTGTCTCCAAAGGTTCCTTGCCTGTTTCCTTCCTTCTGTCTTTAGGAAGTTTTAAAAATGAGGGAGCCCTGCGATGTCCGGGCAGCACGTGCCCCCTGCCCATCTCCACGGGGTTCCCTTTTCTTCCTCTCCAGTCTTCAGATTGCACTCCCAGATGATTGTCCCTTTCTCTCCTCCCTCCAGCCTGAGCTTTGGCCCCATAAGCTGGCAACTCATATTCTCCCTACTAAAGACCAAGCCTCTGCCTCTGCCCACCAATCTCCCTGGTTAAGTCCCCATTCTTGTTAATCTTGCATTTTCTCCCCATGACCTCCCCAAGAGTCAGCACCTTCGATTCCCTGGGTCCTCTCATCGGAGCCCTGTTAATCCATTTCCACACCATCCCCTGCTTCTCAGCTCCCCACGATCTCTGGTGCCCATAATCTCCATTCCAACGTGGTTCAGTGTCCACAACCTGTAGCCTGGATTATTACAGTAGCTACTTAACTAGTTAATGGGTATTTGATTTTTCTCTGATTCCCTCATATATGTTTTCTTCTGAATGGGTCCCCTGATTTTGCTGAATGCATTTGGGGTCCTGTGTGATTTGACCTCTTGTGCAGCCTCATCCCCTTTACTTCATTTTACACACGGTGTGTTCTACACTGGAAGGCTCTTCCTTCCCCAGCTATCCAGCTGCCCTCTCTCCTCCTCCTTCCTTTCTTCCTTTCTTTTTCTTTTTCTTTTTTTTTTTTTTTTTAAACCAGAGATTGAACAACTCAGGGGCACGTAAACACTGAGCCACATTCCCAGCCTCTTTTTTGTATCTTATTTAGAGACAGGGTCTTACTGAGCTGCTTAGGGCCTTGCTAAATTGCTGAGGCTGGCTTTGAACTCTCAGATCCTCCTGCCTCAGCCTCCTGAGCCAATAGGATTACCGGTGTGCACCACTCAGCTCAGCACCAAAGCCCATTTAAAATGCCATTTCTTCCATGGAGACTTCTTTGATTTCCCCCTTGGATGTGTGATCCATGTCACTTTTTTTTTTTTTTTTTTTTTTTTTTGGGGGGGGTGCTGGGGATCTAGCCCAGGACCTTGTGCTTACAAGGCAAGCACTCTACCGACTGAGCTATCTCCCCAGCCCCTCCTTGTCACTTTTTGACCCTCTTTGCTCTTTTATGTCTGGTGGGAGGAACAGTGGAGTGTGGAGGGAGATCGTGGGCTTTGGGTCAAACGCTCCCATTTCCTTTCCCTGTGGAGACCTTGGGTCAGTGAACTCTTGGGAGAACCTTCTGACCTAAGCTTTCTTTTCATGGTCTTGTCCTTGACTACAACTGAAAGTCACCGACATGGAACACCATTTCTGAATCCCTCTTGCAATTGTAAAAATTTCCTGAAAATCAGCCAGGATGGCAAATTTGAGGCCAACCTTAGCAACTTAGTGAGGCCCCAAGCAACTTAGTGAGACCCTGTCTCAAAATAAAAAATAAAATGGACTGAGGATGTAGTTCAGTGGTGGAGAACTTTTGTGAAGCCCTAATTTCCATTCCATGTACCACAGAAGAAAAATAAAAAACAAAACCTTCCCAGGAAGACATTGTCTAATGTGACAATTGTCCCTATATGATGTTTACATTTTCCTTAAGATAAAAAGCTAGGTTATCAATTACAAGGTATAATTATTTGTTATTTTTTTCTTGCTCCCCTCTTGTATCTCTTGCTTCACTTTTCCTAGGTCCTTCATCAGTGTCCTGTACACAGCAGGCAGTTAATGAATGCTTGCCCAATGCGGCGTCCTTCTTTATTTAAGCTCTGTAAGCACGAACTCAGGGGCATTTACCACTGAGCCACATCCCCAGCCCTTTTTTACTTTTTAATTTTGAGACAAGTTCTCACTAATTTGCTGAACCTGGTCTCCATCTTTTGGTCCTCCTTTCTCAGCCTCCTGAGTCATTGGGATTATTGGCAGGCCCCACAGCCAGTCAGAGAGCACATTTTAAAAAGCTGATTTAAAGGACTACATAGCAGCATGGGAGTGGCCCATGACCAGGATGCAGTTCCAGAGCTTGTCCACTAGATGCTGCTGTCTGCCAGCATCAGAGGAGGACATGGGGTCTGCAGAAGAGTGGGCGGAGGAGACATTAATTCTCCCAAGCAATTGAGTGCCTTCCAGGCTGGTCCCTGTGCTAGGGCCTGAGCAGCAGTGATGACATGGTCTCTTCACACAAGGAACTTAAAGCAGGTCACGTGTTTCGTATGCATTATTTTACTTTCATAAGGATAAAGAGGTATTCATATCTGTTTAACAGATGAAGAAATGGGACTCAGAGGCTCATTGAGTTCCTCTAATAATTTTTATCATAGCAAAATTTTGAGTGGCCCTTACTCGGAGTGAACTGTATCCCCAGCCCCTTCTTCTTTTTTTTTTTTTTTTTTGATGGACCAATACCTTTATTTAATTTATTTATTTATATGTGGTGCTGAGGATGGTACCCAGTGCCTCATACACGCTAGGCAATGACACTACCACTGAGCCACAGCCTGGCTTTTTTTTTTTTTTTTTTTTTTTTTTTGCAGTGCTGGGGATTGAACCCAGGGTCTTGTGCTTCACTCTACCAACTGAGCTACATCTGCAACCCCTCGTTTTTGACCTTCATAGAAAGGGAAGGTCATTTGGGGTCCGGCTCAACATTATGAGGGTGAGACTCGTCCATGCTACTCTGTGGAACGGGACTTCACTGTATGAATAGCCTGTGGCTTCTATGTCCTCCTGCTGATGGATATTGGAGTTGTCTTCATTTTTTGGCTTTTTGTAGGAAGCTATGGGGCGCAGTTTTAAAGGAATTGGAAAACACAGTGAAGGGAAGCGCAGGAGCCACATTTCTCAAGCATTGACTGTCTGTGGCAAAGGGCTAAGTACTGGAGGTGACAGAGACTCAGCCCTTTTATTTGTCTTGCAGGCGCTCCCTGCCCAGTCGGGAAGGAGGCAAGTGAGCCAAGGGTCGTGGTGCAGCCTGACAAGTGTGGACATGGAGATGGCTGAGGCTGGGGGCACAATGGAGCACATGGGAAGAACACGGGGATGGGGTCAGGGAAGACTTCCTGGAGGAGAGATCTGAGTTCAGTCTTGGAGGATATGTAAGAATTCATGGAGGGAAGAAAGCCCAGAAGGTGCTGAAGGCAGAGCATGAAGCTGGCAGAGCATGTGCAGAGTTCCTGAGGTTTTCTTTAGGGAGTGAAACTTTAGAATTGGAGGAGAGATGAAATATACAGGGGTCTGATCACAAAAGGTCTTGTGCAACAGGGTAAAGACCTGAGCACCTGAGGGATGACCCAATCAGATTCTACACTTACTCTTTGTTCAGTAAGTAGGTATTAATTGAGCTCCTACCCTGTAATGAACATTATGGCAGGCACTGGGAGAACATGGTGAGCAAAACAGGAAGAGTCCTGGTCCTCTTGCAGTGGCAGATGGCTGGGCAGAGTCTAATCAACAATCCTGAGCTGTAACAGTGCTGTGAAGGAGGCAGATGTGAGAGGCTGGGGGCTTCGCCAGAGGCATCCGCTGTAGCGAGGGACAGCAGGACATTTCTCTAGGCAAGTGATACTTGCTTGAGATGAGCTTGGAAGGATGACTAGGAGTTTACAAGAGAGGGAAGAATGTTCCAGGCAGAAGGAACAGTAAGGGTAAGGCGGTGAGTATGGGACACCTGAGGGATGCCTCCTTAGCTGGAGCCTGGTGTGGGGATGGAGAGGCTGAGCAGGGGCAGGGACACGTCTGGCAGGGCTTGGGGGCCAAGGCAAGGATTGGGACTTGTTCTGAGAGCTCTGGGATGCAGGGCTTGGACAAGCAGATTTGCTCTTGGAAGGGATTCTTGTGGCATCCGCATGAGTACAGGGACAAAAGCAGATGTGGGGAGATAGAATAGGAGGCCACCATTGTGGTCCAGGCAAGAGGTGGTGGTGGCCTAGGCTTGGGGGACAGGAGCAGGTATGGAGTGGAGTGCACACAGGTACAATTGTTCAGGTATGGGGAGGATGACATGTGGGGGTGAGGGCAGGGGAGGGGACAGGAGTAAGTCTCAGCCTCTGGCTTTAGTTTTGGGGTTGACAATGATAGAGACAGGAAAGGGGAGTTCATCCTAAACGCAGATCTGGGTGTATAGAATCTGAGGTGCCTATGAGGCATCCAAGTGAAAAATGTCAAGTCAATATTTGGATCTGATGTTCAGAGAAGAGGTAAAGGCTGGAGGTATTCTTGTGGGGTCTCCTGGGTGTGTGTGGGAATGAATGCTGGGGTGTCCATGTGGTGGTCCAGGGAAAGGGTGGGAAGGGGCCAGGCGTGGAGGCACATGCCTGTAACCCCTGCTACTCAGGAAGCTGAGGTAGGGGGATCTCAAACTCAAGGCCAGCCTGGGCAAGTTAGTGAGACCCTGTCTCCAAATGAAAAATAAAAAGGGTTGGGGAGGTCGCTGAGTGGTGAGCATCTCTGGGCTCCATCCCCTGTACTGAAATAAAAAGTAAAAAATCAAAAAAGGTGGCGGGGGAGGGACAAAAAGAAAAACTGAGAAAGAAAAAGAGGAAGGCTCAGGATGGGCCTGGTGAGCACCTGTGTGTCATGTAGCACACTATGGCACATGGGGGGGGGGGGCAGGAAGACTGGTTTGGAGGCTGTGAGGACCCATGAGGGATCAGCAGGGGAAGCAGAGGACAGCTTCACTGGAAGGTCTTTATAAAGCAGAATCACAGACCCAGCACGGAGGGGCACGCCTGCAATCCCAGCAGCTCAGGAGGCTGAGGCAGGAGAACTCAGTGAGACCCTGTCTCTGATAAAATACAAAATAGGGCTGGGGATGTGGCTCAGTGGTTGAGTGCCCCTGAGTTCAATCCACAGTACCCCCTGCCCCCTCAAAAAAAAAAAAGCAGAATCAATTACAACCTTGGGTGGCCGATTAGTAGAGTGGAGACTGACTGGAATCTCATACTCTGGCCCTGATGCTGGGTTGGTCTGCTGCTCAAGAGGGAATCAGGGCTGGAGTCACCAGTACAGGACTGGACAAGAGTGACCAGGAAAGGAAAGAGCTGCTGCCTGGTTGGGGAGGCCTGATCACCAGCACCTCCAAAAGAAAGAAAGAGAGAGAGAGAGCATGAGGGGGAGAGAGAGAGAGAGAGAGAGAGAGAGAGAGAGAGAGAGAGAGAGAGAGAGAGAGAGAGAGAGAGAGGATGGAAGGAAGGAAGGAAGGAAGGAAGGAAGGAAGGAAGGAAGGAAGGAAGGAAGGAAGGAAGGAAGAAAGGGAGGGAGGGAGGGAAGGAAGGAGAGAAAGACAGACAGGCCAGGGAAGACGTGTAGAGTGAGAAGGTCAAGCTCAGAACCTTGAGGGATATTAATGAAGGTCTGGGAGGTGGAGGGGATGCCATGGGAGCTCTGGTGATCACGGCTGGTTGTCCACCAACATCTGTGCTCCCACCTGGCTTCCCAGGTAGACTCATTTTCCAGCTGCTCAAAGGTCAGGTATGACCACCGAACTTCATTCTCGCCATATGAGCCCCTGGCTTGGAGACCCTGGATGCGACCTCTCTATTGCCCTTTTCCTTTCCTGCTGCCAGGACCCCAGTAGGGCAGACACCCAATTTTGGCAGTTCCCTAGGAGGCAGGCAGCATAGCCACAGCATGGAAGGAACTTGGGTCTCAGTCTAACTGTGAGAGCAAAGTTCCTTGCTGACCTGGCACCTGAGAAAGAAAAACTTGACATTCTTTAAGCCACTGTCTTTTTTTTTTTTTTAATCTCTTTGTTACAGTTCAGCCCAACAGATCCAACTTAGCCTAACGAAGTTAATTCAGTTTGGCATAACCCAACCACACAGCTAATTAGTCTAACTAATACAAAATGACTAGTGGGACTGGAGAGGTAGCTCAGTGACAAAGCATGTGCTTAGCATGAGCGAGACCCTAAGTTTAATCCCCAGTACCAATAAATAAATAAATAAAATAAAATAAAATAAAGTAAAATAAAAATTGGTTTCATGCAATAGAAAATTATAACTTAATATAATAAGAAATTAGCCTAAAACAATGTAACTCATCCTAACTAATTTAAGAGCCAGGGAGGGCTCGGGCGTAGCTCAGTGGTACAGGGCTGGCCTAGCATTGGTGCCAGGCCCTACGTTCCATCCCCAGTACCCCCCCAAAAAAATAAGCCATGGAAGGAGTGCATTAAGAAGGGGAAAGTGGGGGACGGTGCCCAATGTTGTACAAAGATCAGATAAAAAGGGAGGAGGAAGGTCCACTTGCCTTCACAAGTAGGAGGTGACTACAGAGACCCTCCAGGGAAGTTGGGAGATGAGACAGGAGGAAAAGAAGTGGACCCGGCAAATGCAGGTATCAATTTTGTGGGACTTGGAGGAGGAAGGACAGCGAGGAGGAAGAATCTAGAAAGGGGCTCAGAACCCAGTGTGAATGCAGTGAGTTAGAAGAGGGTGAAGGGATGAGGCAACTGGAAAGAGGCTCAAGGGGGCTGAGACCTGGAGCTCCAGGGGACAGGGCAGGACAGACGCATGCTCCCAGGCACACATGCACACACATGCACACACATGCACACATGCACAGGAGAGAAGCGCGGGTGAGCCTGGAAACAGGCAAGCTGGCAGCTGTGGCGGGTGAGGGGAGGCCCTCCTAGACAGCTTCTCCTCTCTGAGAAGTGGGAGACTAGGTGGGCCCTGAGCGGGAAGGGCCTCCCTCTGGAGTTTGCAGAGAGGGGGGACCTAGTAACAATATGGAGATGGCTGGAAGCAGAGAACGGGAGGCACCAAACTTTCTGGCTGGGGTGTGAGTAGGTTTTTCCAGTGGGCTCAACTGCTGTCCAGGAACGCAGCAGGCAGGCAGGCCTTGGCCAGGCCGGGCGAGTCTCCCCTGTTCAGGCAGAGAAGGTCAAGGGCCTTGAGGGAGAGGAAGGATGTTGAAGTGGTGAATAGATCTAGGGGTCTCGTTTGGAAGGGAAGGAAGCTGAAGCCAGGGCTGGGGGTTGGTGGGTGCAGCCAGGAGAGGAAGAGGGTGTGGAGGGTGTGGAGGGGAGTGGGGGGGCACAGAGCAGCATGGGCAAAGGGGGCAGAGGCCTGGGAAGGGGGAAGGCTGCTCAGAGAGGCTGCCTACCTTGGAGCTGGGGACCCAAGGCTAGCAAGATGATGGCAGAACTTGGCTTAGAGAGATGTTCTGGGAGTCAAGAGCCAGAGTCTTTGAAATCTGAAGGATGTGGGGAGGAAGACCTGGCACGAGCAGGGCAGGGGGTGACCTGTGCCTCCAGGGTGGCTTAACCCCTCCCTTGCCCCATCCTCTCTTCCCTAGGTCCCTGTTTCGCCCCAAGGCTAAACCACTTCCTACCGAACAGGTCAGACTTTTGGCAGGCAGAGTGGGAGAGTCACCCCAGAGGCAGGAGCAAGTGGAATAAATAAGGGTCTCTTACATTTATGGAGAAAGCTCTGCCACGTACAAAGGGCTTCCATATTCCTACCTGTGAAATCAAGTAGGTATTTGTTTTTTGGTTTTTTTTTTGGCGGTGCTGGGGATGGAACCCAGGGCCTCATGCTTGCAAGGCAAGCACTCTACCAACTGAGCTACATCCCCAGCCCCTAGGTATTTGTTTTAATGGAGGAAAAGCCAGAGAGATCAAGCAGTATCTTCAAGGTCCCTCAGTATCCCTTACCCCACCTCCTGTCATCTCCACGGACCCTTACATTTGCTTCTATGAAACAGAAGGGAAGTGTCCCCTTACCCTTGGCCTCATGGAAGTACAGAGACCCATTACCAGGAAATAAGATCCATGCAGTTCTAAAAGGAACGGGGTGGACAGAGTGGGGGAAGGCTGGGGTCCACTCCTGCGTTTGGAGGATCCCTGATCCCGTGCCCACAGCAGTGTGGCAGTAAGGCCTTATTTGGTGTTTTGGTCGTCTGGAGGATGGGGACCTGGGGGCAGGAGTTGGAGAGGGTGTGGGGAGGCCCTGAGGGAGTTTTGTCTGTGGCTTATGAGACCCCGAGTGTCTGTTCACGTGTGTCTAGAAGGTCCTGTGGACAGGGGGTCCTGTGTGCGTCCCTGGGCATGTTCGTGAGCTGGGAAGGTGTCTCTGGATACACGTGTGTGAGTCTGAAAGTGTTTAGGAAAGTGTGTGGTACCTGCTTACATCCATCTATCCATGTGCACCGACTGTGTGTCTCCTGGCTCTGTGTCTTGGCATGTGTAAGGATGTGTCCCCTCTTCAGCATCGAGAGAGAAACGAGGTCAGCATGGAGATGTACAGGTGCCAATGGAGTTAGGGATCGATCCTCCAGCAGTCACAGGCTAGGAAGATGGCGTGGTGGGGGAAGAGGGGGGACAGGGAACTGTACCCTTGGACCTGCGAGTCCCTAGCCTCTTCCTGACACCTGTCCTGAGTGAAGGGGGATCACATAAGGAGGTCAGAGTAGGCGGGGACCTTATTACACAGGGACCAGAACTGTAGGGTGTGGGAGGCAGGCAGAGAGAGGAAGACACTGGGGTCCTGGCCTGGGGTCAGGGGGTGGGGGACCAGCTGCTGCATGGAACAGCTAACTGAGGCTTTGGTCACAGGGTCATACACATACCAAAAAAAACCTCACTTCTTTAGAAAAAAAGGCTGAGGTGCCTTCTGCCTGGTGCCACTTGACCTGCTGGCGAAAGACTCCATAGCTACGCCCTTCCTTCACCTGCTCCTGGGCATAGGGAGTTGCTGAAGGCAGATGCTGAGCAAGGACAAGGACTGAGGGTCATCTGATGAGATGGGCAAGGGAGATGAGATTTAGTTCAGACAAAGACATGGGTACCTTTCTCCAGTTGCTGGGAAGTGGTGGGGTGACTTTGCTATGGACCAAGACAACCTGCCCTGCCCTGTCCTTTCCCCCACAGGGCAGGAGTACCCTGCCATGGAAAGGGCCTCTTACCCCTGAGAACGAGAGTCTTCCAGCCAGGGAGCTGCCTGTTAAGTCTGCTTCCTCAGAGTTGGAGACTGGGGTCCATAAGCCCTCACTCCATCACTCCGGCGGCCCTGCGTATAACGGGAACAGGGAGTCTGTATGCCAAGCCCGGGTGGGGCAGCGGGTCCTCCCCATCGCCAAGCCTCCTGGGGGAGTGCGTTCCCGTGCCAGGGCCCAGTGCCACCTGCCTCCAGCTTCCCACTTCCTCCTCCATCTGAGCTGCCTGCTGCAGCGGCAGCAGCACCTTCTCTCTCAGCACTTTCCAACCCAGGGCCCAGCCAAGTAGCACCCAGCCCACGGCAGCAGGCTGGCTCACAGCAGCAAGAGCTGGCACCGTCCTCGGCACCCGCTCCGCCCCTCTGCAGCCTCCTCCCGCCCCTCCTCTCCTGTTTCTGAGTTCTGGGACTTCCATGGAGAGCACCCTTGCCCCACCGTGTCTGGGCCCACCCACACCACAGGGCTTCTGTCTCTCAGGGGCTCTGTGTCAGTTGCCTTGTCGGTTGCATCCCTGGTGGGCCCTGCGTCACTCTGGGCCAATGTGGGCATCACCTTAGTCAGTCCTTTGCGGGTTCTGATCAGTTCAGACCCCCCAGGGTGATCACTGTGGGCCCAATTCACTCCAGGCCAGAGGGATCTCCTCTTCAATCTCATCCCCGTGGGCTCCATGTCGCTCCAGGCCCTGTGAGTTCTGTCCTCGTGGGGGCCGCTGTGGGCTCCCAGACACTCTTGCCTGAGGCTTTCAGACCCTTTTGGGCCTACACAGGTGCCACGGTGTCCTCAGTCCCTGACACACTGGATGCAGTGAACGGATACCACCCTCCTCAGCCCTCTGGGGCCCTCTTCTTAGGATGGCCTTTTGGCTCAGAGTCTGAATGGCTCACAAGTTCCCTGGAGATTCCCACTCATATTCAAGATTAGGAAGCATTATTTTGATCGAGGTGGGAACCTTATTGACCCAACTTATCTCGATGCCCTTTTTTTTTTTTTTTTTTTTTGGTCCTGGGGATTGAACCCAGGGGCCCTTAACCACTGAGCCACATCCCCAGTCCCCACCTTTTTCATGTGTGGTGCTGAGGATTGAACCCAGGGCCTTGTAGCACGTGAGGTACACGCTGTACCAACTGAGCTACACCCCCAGCCCATCCCCAGCCCTTTTTATTTTCAGGCTGGTCTTGAACTCTCCATCCTCCTGCCTCAGTCTCTGAGTCACTGGGATTACAGGTGTGAGCCACTGTGCCCCGGCCATCTTGGTGCCATATTAAAGAGGCCCCTGGGCCCCACATGAGTTGAGTTGTGCTCCTTGTGACCCCAGGTCTCTGCCCCTTCTCTCTTCTCTCTGTTTCTCCATGCCTGTAACTAACTTCCTTTCCAAAACCATGTGCCCATTCCCCTGCCCTGAGTCTCTGGCCCCCTCCATGCAGAATGTGAGCACAAAGGGCTTTTGTCATGGCCCACTCTGAGCCAGGCTTAGGGGCTCCTCCTGACCCCCCTCCCCTCTCCCTGCCTCCTGCCTGCCGACCTCAGGCCACCCCAGCTGGAGGCTGCTGCGGTAGTTTTCCATCCGGCTGTTCTCTGCCTTCCATGTTGCACAGATAGATTCAAAGTCTCTGTCTATATATACCTCTCCCCCACCCCCGGGCGGCGTGCATCTCCTTTGCCAGGCTGTGGTCGTGCAGTCTGTCGCTCGTTGAGGCACTGTCTCAGATTTGCATGTTTAATATTTTATCCAGGAAGCGCTTCTGGCTGGAGCTCTGGGAGGTGGTGTGAAGCCGACAGAATGTCAGGCTCACGGGTGCTGCCGGTGGGACGAACGTCTGGGGGCTAGAGAACGGTGACGCCAGTTCCTGGCTACTTGTCTGGGCTTCAGCATCGGGTGGGGTGGCAGGGACAGCATAGGGGAGGACGTAAAGGAGAGCCGCTCCCTCGGGCTGCACATAGACCATCCCTTCCAGCAATCAGCAGGTTGAGCCCTGATTTGTATTTGCTCTGGGTTCTCATGACTCTACCCAGGTCTTCACTGTCTGGGGAATTTCCAGTGGGACAGAGCCCTTGGTTCCGTGGGGAAATGGTGAGAAACTCGTCCTTTTATCAGTCACCCCTGACTTGGGGCACACTGTGGAGGAGAACAGAATGGGCCTGGCTGTGTGACCTTGGGGCGTCATTGGGCTCTCTGGGTTCTTGTGGATGGCAAGAGAAGACCATTAGCACCTCGCCTCCCTCCATGGAGTGTTGGAGATGGGAGTCAGTGGCTTGCCCCTGAGAATTGTAGAGAATTGTAGATGATCCCTTCTGTTTCCAGATCTTCGTGAAGGACTTAGAGGGTCGGAGGGGAAAGGAGGAGAAAGACGAGGCCTGGGCCCCGGGCAGATGGAAAAATCTAAAGATGGAATGGGGGGTGGGGAGCAGACAGACACAGGCCTTTCATTCTGACCCTTGCCAGGCATGAAATGCCTGATTGTGCCTGTGTCCAGAAGGTTCAGTGGTCAAAGGGAGAAGGGAGAGCCTGCTCCATCCCCAGGCCCCTGGGGAACAAGATCCCCACACATCCTGCTGCTGTCTGGCAAGTCTCAGATAGAAAGGGTTCTCAGATTCAGTTGGGTGAGGCATGGCCCCAGGTCCTGCTCCACCCCACTTGCGAATTTCAGGGTCTGGAGGTTTATCTGTGCAGGATTTCTGGGCTCAGCTCTGGTGAGCAGAGAGGAAGGAGGTATGGGAGGAGGGTAAATGGGATTCTCCCTCAGCCTGCATCAGGAACACCCTCCCACCCCAGAGAGTTCCATATCTGCTTCCAACTGTCCCTCTCCCATGTGCCAAAGTTCTTCCTGGTGTCTAGCCTCAGCTCTTTCAGTTCTTGACTCCATGTTCTGCTATGGGGCAGTGATTGGTTATTGGTAGGAATCCTCATGTCCTAGGCACTGTGGTCTCATGTGGAAGCCTGGAGGTCTGGTCTCCCATCCATTCCCTGTACACATAGAGTACATCGTTTCAGTGTACAGTGGGGACCTCTTGAAGGCATTCTCAGCATTTACCAGTGAAAAGGAGCTGAGAAGGAAGCCGAAAAGGCCTCCAAACAGCCACCACAGAGCCACCGAGCTGTGCACCCAAGCACAGACACTTCACATGTGGGGACTCCCCTGCTCATGACTTCCCCATGTAGATCAGAGGTTTGCAACCACCCTTTGGGACTTTTTGGCCACTTGGGACTTTTTGCCCAAAGAACATCATGCAGAAGCACCAAGAAATAGAGCCAACCCGTAGAGCGACATGGCTCCTTGAAGTTCAGTCCATAGGTCACTGAGTAGGTTGATTTACCCAAAGGCCCAGAGCCTTAGATTTTTGAGCAGAGGTTTTTAACTGGGGTGATTTTGTGCCTTCTTCCATATTTGGCACTTTGTTTGGGTGCTGGATATGGAACCCAGGGTCTCACAATGCTAGGCAAGTGCTCTACCACTGAGCTGCACCCCAGTCCCTGGGGACATTTTGTTGTTGTTGCTTATTTGTCACAAGTCAGGACTTGCTCCTGGCATCTGTCTAATGGGTGGCACCCAGGGATATTGTTGAACATCCTCCAAAGCACAGGAAAAACCCTACAAACAAAGAATTGCCTATGCAAAATATCCATAGTGCTGAGGTTGAGAAAGCCTGGTCCAGATTCTAGAAGGTACTGGAATTTTTACTGTACCTATTCATTTCTCCCACTAGAGGGTATGTTCCTAGAAGCTAGAAATAATGATTCTCCTTCTTGTCCGCTGCATCTACTTCAACCTCTCACACTGAGTAGGTGCTTTACAGGCAATTGCCAGATGAAGGTGTGAACAAATGACTCACTTCAACATGGTGGGCAGCACTTCCCTTCCTATCCAGAGTGGGGCTGGTCTTGCAGGAGGCACATTGTGGCTTCTCCTGTTAGCAGATCTTGCAAGGGGTCTTGACCCAGCCACCCTGGAAGAAAGCTGGGGAGGGCTCACTCAACGTGCCTGAGCTGTTGACTCAAATATAACAGATGCTCATTCCCAAGGTAATTTGCATCTCATTTGCATGCTGCTTTAAGTATAATTTGCATACTGCTCCTTTAAAGTCAAAAGACAGATTTGTAGGCCCCTCTCTTGTTTTTCCCATTTCTGCAGAGACCTTTGTCTGTCCCTACCCCTATTTCTTTGCTTGCCTTCTGGGGAACCCCTGCCCACTGAGCCCATATTTGCTTAGGATCCCTGGGGTCTGGCACAAAAAGCTTAGGAAACCCCATGGAGGTGAGACACAACAATCAGGCAGGCTCCTTGAACTCCACCTGCCCCTGGTGGTGGAGATTGTGGCCTTTGGCCTTAACCCAGCCTCACCCAGTCTTCAAGCTGTATGATCGTGGGCAAGTGATTTAACCTCTCTGCCCCTTGGTCTGTGAAGTGGGAACAATGACATTTACTTCATGGAGTTACTGCGATGATTCAACAAGAAAGTTAAAGTGCCAGGCATTTGATAGGGACTCAAGGAACGGGAACCGTTGTGCTTATTATTAGCCCTGGTGTTTTGGAAGTCACTGTCACCAAGGAGGAATTGCTTCTCTGAACTCCCTGCTCTGCTGCGAGTACCCCAGTGGATGGCACTTTCCTTCTGGAACACTCTTCTGCCCACTCTGAACCACTGTGGACTGGAAACACATCTCCCACTCACGCTGCTATTCCTTCTCCGTGGTCCTCCCTCTCAACTTTGGAAGGCCCTGGGGTCCCTCATCTTTTCTCCCTGGGTGTTCATAGCTTTCAACACTAGGCACAGGCCAGGGACTCCCACATATTTCAGCCTGGAGATTTATAGCTGACAACTATTTGACATCTCCTCTTGGATGTCTAAAGGGCACTGCAAAATCAACACGGTCATTATAGTATGGTGAGTCTCTTCTAGACCTTTCCTCGGCCAGCCTTCCTTGCTTCAGTAAATGCTGTGGTCATTTACCTAGTTGCTCAAGCCCAAAACTCCAGGATAAGTCTCCCTTCTTTTCTTTTCTTTTAAACAGAATTTTTTTTTTTTTTTTACTTTATTTATTTTTATGTGGTGCTGAGGATTGAACCCAGTGCCTCACACATGCTAGGCAAGCACTCTACCACTGAGCCACAACCCAGCCCTCCCTTATTTTCTGTGAGTTATTTATTGCTGTGAAACCTCTACACTTAGTGGTTTCAAGTAATACATATGGAACTGGGGCTGCACCTCAGTGGCAGAGGGCTTGGGTAGCATGTGCAAGACCCCAGATTCCATCCTCACACCACTAAACAAACAAACATTTATTATCTCACTTAATAGTGGTCTGGATCTAGAAGCAACTTAGCTGGGCTCGGGTCCCTCATGGGGCTGCAGACAGGATTTCAGCTGGGGTGCAGTCATTTAATAGCTTGACCAGCTGGAGGACCTGTTTCCCAGCGGGCCATTCACACACCTGTTAGTGTTGGTGATTGGTAGAAGCCTCAATTAATTCTTTGCTGTGTGAACATCTTCACAGAGCTGTTTGAGGGTCTTTATAACAAGGCAGCTGGTTTCTTGCAGTGTGAGCAAGTGAGAGAAGCAGAGGAGCCCCAAAACCTTTTCTGATCTTGTCTCGGAAGTCATACATGTCACTTCTACTACTTTCTGGTATATTGGTTTTTTGGTTGGTTGGTTTGTTTTTGCTTTTGGTACCCAGCATTGAACCCACGGGCACATAACCACTGAGCCACATCCCCAGCCTTTTTATTTTTTAATTTTGAGACAGGGTCTTGCTAAGTTGCTAAGGCTGGCCTCGAACTTGCCATCCTCCTGCCTCAGCCTCTGTTCACCACTATGCCTGGCTAGTATATTGTATTCTTTAGAAATTAGTCACTAAATTGGGCACAGTGGTGCATCCCTGGTGAATCATGAGTCAGGAAGCTTGCAAGTTTGAAGCTAGCTTCAGCAACTCAGCTAGACCCTGTCCCAAAATAAAATATGAAAAAGGACTGGATTATCATTCGGTGGTAGAGTGCCCCTGAATTCAATCCCCAATACGAAAGAAAAATGCCAGGTGAGGTGGGGTATGCCTGCAATCCCAGCAACTCAGGAGGCTGAGGCAGGAGGATTGCAAGTTCAAAGCCAGCCTCAGCAACTCAGCAAGCCCTAAGCAACTCAGTGAGACCCTGTCTCTAAATAAAATATAAAAATAAGGCTGGGGGTGTAGTCCAGTGATTAAGCACCCCTGGGTTCAATCTCCAGTATCAATAAAAGAAAAGAAGAAAAATAAAAAGAAAGAGAGAAAGAGAGGACTAAGTCCAGCCGACATTCAAGAGGAAAATTAAGCTCCATTTCTTAAAGGGAGGAATATCAAGGAATCTGTGGACACATTTGAAATCACCCCTTTCTGTTCAATCCATCTGCAAGTTTTGTGGGCTCCACTGCCTAACAGTGTTTGCAACTACTCTCCTGTCTCCACTGCTTCTGTACTCATCCGAGTCTCCCTAATCACTGGCCCCTGCTCTGGTGGTGGCCTCCTGAATGACTTTCTTGCTTCTGTTCTTGCCCCTTTACAATCTGTTCTCCACAAAACAGCAGAATGGTCTTTGGACAGTGTGACTGATGTAGGGTCTTCTGCTTCCTGATGAGGAATTGCACAGCCGTTATTCCACTTCCTTTTAAGATCCCACTAAAACGGTAGTCAAGAAGAAGGCAGGCATAAATCCACAAAGAAATGATATCTCAGCAGATAAAGAATTTCAGCTCTGTTCTGGAAGGTTGGAAGTGGATCAAAGAAGAGTCATAGACCTAGCAACTAGGACAGAGGAAGTCAGAGAATAAAGAGGGGGGAAAGGATTTGGCAACCAAATGGTCAGCAGGGCCAAGGTGAGGCTCAGGGAGGAAAAACAGGTGACCCCTCCACCACTGACCTGCATAGAGAGGCAGAAAGAAGGGTCCTGTCTCCAGGCAAAAGACCAGAGGCTTCTTACCTGGAGAACTGAAAGGCTCAAAGAAAAATTCCACATGCTAACGTTTGGAAAGCTCCCAGTGAAGCAGTCGGCTCTTTGCCCAGTCACTAAAGAGCAAAATCCACCAGTTAAATGTCTCGCTTGTACCTACCAAACTTCCAGTCTGCTTTTTAGTGCTTTTCCATTAAATACAAATGGTCAACCAAAGATCACCTGACAGATGAAGAAAACACCTGTGTTAGTTCGAGTCCTCTGGTGGTATAGCTTGGATGAGTGTCCCCCAGAGGCTCACGGATTAACGGCTCAGTCACTCAGCCCGTGGCACAATGGAAGGTGATGGAACCTTTAAGACGTGCAGCCTTGTGGATGGAAATTAGGTCATTGAGGAGTGTCCTTGAAGAGGATATAGGATCCTCATCCTTCCTTTCTCTATCTTTGCTTCCCGGTAACCATAAAGTGAGCAGGCCTCCTCTGCCATGTACTCTGGCCATGATGTATTATCTTGCCACAGGTTCAAGGTGATGGCGCCTGGCAACATAGACTAAAACTGCTGTGATCCAGGATGATGTATAGAAAGGGGAGCGAGAGGAAGGAGGGCTGGGGAGGAGGACCCCCAGGTGGAGGCGAAGTTCTGGGAATCCCAGGTTGCACCTCAGCACAGAGATCACCCACTGCAGGGGACCCTGCTGGGCACAAGTGTCCAGGCCCCAGTGCCTCCCGTGGTGCTCGGTAATTGGCTGGAGCTGCCTGGGGAAAGTGTGTCCTCTGTGCAAACACTGCAGGAGATCCAGAAAGCCCTGCGGTTGGACATAGTTAGTAGTGGCACTCCATAGGGCAAATGCAGTCAGATCTGGGTGGCACATTTCCAGGGCTGCCACGCTCCCATTCTGAGAAAGGCAGACAAAACTGAAAAAGGAAAAGGAAAAAAATGAACAAAAAATTAAAAATAAAAAAAGACCCAGATGCATTGGTGCCTGTCTGTTATCTCGGTAACTCAGGAAGCTGAGGCAGGAGGATGGCAAGTTCAAGGTCAGCCTCAGCAACTTAGCGAGGCACCAAGCAACTTAACGAGACTCTGTCTCAAAATGAAAAACAAATAGGGCTGGGGATGTGACTCAGTGGTAAAGCACCTCTGGGTTTCATCTTCAGTACCCACCCCACACACAAAATGGGTTCTCAAAACCCATGAGAAAAAAGAAAATCTTGAAAGCAACATAGAAACAGGATATTTACACACTGGGGAACAAAGTAAGAATGGTTGCAGACTTCTCAGTGGACATAGTGCAAGTCAGAAAATAGCAGAACACCATCTTTAAAGTACTGAAAGAATAGGAACTACTGGGCACCTTGGCACACACCTATAATCCCAGTGCTCAGGAGGCTGAGGCAGGAGGATCCACAAGTTTGAGGCCAGCCTCAGAAACTCAGTGAGCGCCTAAGCAACTTAGTAAGATCCTGTCTCAAAATTAAAAATAAAAAAGGCTGGGGATGTGGCTTAGTGGTAAAATGCCTCTGGGTTCAATCCCTAGTACCGAAAATAAATAAATAAATAAATAAATAAATAAATAAATAAATAAAAATAAATAAAAGAAACTGTCCATGTCCATTTAGAGTTTTGTATACAGCAAAAATATCCTACAAAAATGAAGGCAAAATAGTGTCCAGACTACAGAAGAGGGAAAGGACAATTTTCTTTGACAAACGATATAAGGAAAGCTGGAACCCTCACAGCATATACAAAAAATAACTCAAAATGGAATAAAGACTTCAATATAAAATCTGAAAGTAAAAAATTCCTAAAAGAAAACAGGAGAAAAGCCTCATTCCATGGAATTTGGCAATGATTTCTTGGACTTGGCAACCAAAGTACAGGCAACAAAAGCAAACTTTCTATTTTTCATTTTTCGAATGAGACTAGAGCAAACTTAAAAAGTTTGTTGCAGTAAAGGAAATTATCAAGAATGAAAAAGGAAAAAAAAAAAGAGTGAAAAGGAGATCAGTGGAATGGGAAACCACACACCTGATAAGAGATAATTATCCAAATATGTGAAGAACTCCTACAACTCAACAACAAAGCCACAACATGACATTTCCTTATATTTGTTAGAATAGCTACTATGGACAAAACGAAACAAAAACAAAACCAGAAAATATTAAGTGGTGGCGAGGATGTGGAGAAATTGGAACTCATGTGCACTGTCAGTGGGAATAGGAAATGGTGCAGCTGCTAAGGAGTTTCCAAAAATTGAAGAGAATTACCACAGGCTGAAGCAATTCCACTCCTTGGCATCTTTGGACCTCAAAGAGATATTTACCCATCTCTGTTCATGGAAGCATCATTCATCATAGTCAAGAGATGAAAACCACCAAAAATGTCCATCAATGATTATAGAAAATGTGGCATACATATACAGCAGAATATTATTTCACTTTAAAAAAGAAATCCTGTCATACAGTCAAACCAGATCAGCCTTGAGGCTTTTATGCTAAGTTGTTGCTCATGGTACAGTTTCAATTTAGCAAGATGAAAAATTTCTGGAGAGCGATAGCACAATAATATGGACAGTTAATACTTCTGTACCACACATCTAAAAATGGTTAAGATGGTAAATCTTATTATTTCTTTTCAGTGCTGGGAACCAAATCTTGAATATGTTCTGCAAGTGCTCTACCCCTGAGTTACAGTAAAAAATAGGAAATTCCGGATTGGACCTGGAAACCCAAAAAGGACATTAGGGAGAAAATGGTTTCAATTAGAATAAGGTCTTTAATTTTATTAATAGTATTGTGCCAACACTAATTGGTTTGATCGTTGTACTATGATTAGGTAAATTGTTAACATTAGGGGAAACTGGGCAAAGGAGATATATGAGCTATCTGTACTATTTTTGCAACTTTTCTGTAGACTTAGAATTATTTCAGAATAAAAAGTTGAAGAGATTACTCGATCTAAAAGAAGGCAGAAAAAAGAGAAGAAAAAAACAGATGGGACAAAGGAAAATAAATAGCAAGATGGTAGATGTTTAAAAAAATAATTCATTGATAATGAGTAGATTCATTTAGCTGTACAACCAAAATGGCAGACTTAATCTTGACTTATGTCGATAATCAATTATAATCAGTAAGTATGATCTATACAACCTAATTAAAAGGAAGATGAAAAAGCAAGACCCAGCTACATGCTGTGTATAAGAAAGCCCACTTTAAAAACAAAAATACAAGCTTGGCATGATGGTGCACACCTGTAATCCTAGCAATTTGGGAGACTGAGGCAGGAGGATTGAAGTTTGAAGTCAGTTTGAAGTCAGCCTCAGCAATGTAGCAAAACTCTCAGCAACTTAGCGAGACCATGTCTTAAAATAAAAAATAAAAAATGGACTGGGGATGTGACTCACTGGTAAAGTGCCCCTGGGCCCCTGGGTTCAATTCCCAATACCAAAAAAAGAAAAAAAGAAAAAAAAAAATTCTGGGCAAGGTGTCACGCACCTGTAATCCCTGCAGCATGGGAGACTGAGGCAGGAGGATCGAGAGTTCAAAGTCAGTTTCAGCAACTTAGCAAGCCCCTAAGCAACTCAGCGAGACCCTGTCTCTAAATAAAATATTTTAAAAAGGGCTGGGGATGTGGCTTAGTGGTTAAGCTCCTCTGGGTTCAATCCCTGGTACCAAAACAATAAAACACCAATAGCAGTGGAACACAGGAGGCTGAGGCAGGAGGATCTCAAGTTCAAGATCAACCTAGCAATTTAGTGAGATCCTGTCTCAAAATAAAATAGAATGGGCTGGGGCTGTAGCTCAGTGGTATAGTGCTTGCCTAGCATGTGTGAGACCCTGAGTTCAATCCCTAGCACCACTAAATAAATAAAGACACAAAAAGATAAAAAATAAAAGGGGTACAATGCTAACATTGATCGAAAGAATGCTGGAGTGGCTATATTAATATAGGGTATGCCAGGCTAGGGCTAATCAGAAGGTTTATATTAATATCAGACTAAATAGATTTCAGAGCAAAGACTATTACCAAGGATAAGGACATCCATTTCATTACAATAAAAGGGTCACTTCAACAAAAAGCACATACTTTAAACATTCACCCAAAAACAAAGCATCAAAATACATAAAGCAAAAACTGATGGAACTTCAAGGAGAAACAAACTTACAAGTATGATTGGAATTTTTTTTTATTCAATTCTGCTCTCTTTTTTATAGTTGGAGATTTTAACATCCTTTCAATATTTGATAAAATGAGTAGACAGAAAAATCAGTAAAGATAAACAACTGTTTGAACAATACTATTAATTTGAGCTGTTCATAATATATTTCCATTATATTTTTCTATTGCACAGTTTTACTATCTGTGAATGATGATTCATCCTTCCATTTTCATTCTTATACCTGCTGTGTAATTTTCTTGCTTTACTGCTTTGACAAGAGCTTCCAGGACAAGGTACTGGTGACAGGAAATCCCTTGTCTTGTTTTTCTCTCAGAGGAAAGGCTTTGATATTTTGGCATTAATCAGATTAAGGAAATTTTCTTCATTTCCTATCTTGCTGAGTTTTTCTTTCTCATTCACTCATTCTTCTGTTGCAGTGCGGGGGTGGGGGGTGGGGGGGTGGGGGGGTGGCGTGTGCAGGGCCTTGAGCATGCGCGGTAAGCGCTCTACTGCTGAGCCCACCCCCAGCCCGAGGACTTTTATTTTTCTTTACTCATGGCTAGGTATTGAATTTTGTAGAGTTCTTCTGAATCTATTGCGATAGTCACACATATTTTGTACTTCATTCTATCACAGAAATGAATTACATTGGTAGAGTTTCTGAAGTTAGACCAACTGTGCTCTTTTGGAATAAAGCCAATTTAGTATCATATACTATTCCTCTATGTATTTTTACATTGAACGCAGGGCCTTGTGCATGATAAATATGTACTCTACCACTAAGTTATACCCCGGTCTCTCTTTTATATATTAATTTGCTAATATTTAGAGTTTTTTCATTTCTGTTTATGAAAAAGACTTATAGTCTCTCTCTTTTTAATTAATTAATTAATTAATTAATTAATTAACTTATATGTGCTCTACCACTGAGCCACGACTCCAAACCTTATAATTTCTTTTATTTGGAATATCTTCACCATGTTTCAATATCAAGGTTATCATGGCCTCAAAATGAATCGAGAAGAGCTTCTTCTCTTTCTAATCTGGAGAAGGGTTTGTTGTAGAAGTTTGATATCTCTTCCTTAAATATTTGGAAGAATTTACTGGTGAAACCATCTGGGCCTGGAGGGATTTTTTTTTTTTTTTTTTTTTTTTTGGTGACTAGGTTTTAATTGCTGATATGGGTATGGAACTAATCAGACTTTTTTTCTTTCTTTCTTTTATTTATTTTCTTCTCGGTAGTGTTGGCGATCCTAACTAGTTAGATTTTTCTATTTATTCTTATGACAGTTTTGGTAAAGTGTGTGTGTGTGTGTGTGTGTGTGTTTTCTTTCTCTAACCAATTAATTGATTGATTTTTTGAGACACCGTCTCACTAAATTCCCAATCCTCCTGCCTCTCAGCCTCTGGAGTTACTGAGATTACAGCTGCTGATGATTTTAATCAGAAAGCCATTATTCTAGTATAGGTTTTTTGTTTTGTGTTTTTTTGTTTGTTTTGTGCCAGAAATTGAACCCAGGAGTACTTAACCACTGAGTCACATCCCAGCCTCTTTTATATTTGATTTTTGAGACAGATTCTCTCTAAATTGCCGAGGCTGGATTTGAACTTGTGATCCTTTTACTTTAGCCTCCTGAGCCACTGGGATTATAGGCCGGCGCTGCCCCCCCAGCCAGGTTCTGTTTCTCATTTGCTTCGCTGGACCTTGATTTCTTGGATTTTCTGCATACAAAATTATGTCATCTTCAAGTAATTATAGCTTCACTTTTTCCTTTTCAGGCTTCATATTCTTTTCTTGCCAATTACACTGGTTAAAACCAATGCAATATTGAACAGAAGTGGTGAAAGTGACTTTCTTGTCTCATTCCCAAACTCAGAGAAGAACATTCACGATTTCATCATTAAATATGAGACTATTTTTTCCTTAACAAACAACTGTTTCAAGTTCTTTAAAACATCCAGTTATGTATCATTCTTCAGCTAGCTATTTATTTTTTATTGATATCTAATGTATATATAAATAATAAAATGCACAGGTTTTCAAGCATGTGATTTTTTTTTTTTTTTTTTTTGAGACTGGGGTTTGACCTTTGCCACTGAACAACATCCCAAGTGTTTTTTTTTTTTTTTTTCTTTTATTTTTTTTGAGAGAGGGAGTGTCTCACTAAGTTGCTGAGACTGGTCTCAAACTTGTGATTCTCTTGCCTCTGCCTCTGGAGTCTCTAGGATTACAGGTATACTTCACTGCACTCAGCCAAGAATCTTATTTTTTATTTTTAAAAAATTCCCTGAACTGGGCTGGGGCTATAGCTCAGTGGCAGAGCATTTGCCTAGCACGTGTGAGGGACTGGGTTTGATTGATCCTTAGCACCACATAAAAATAAAATAAAGACAGTCTGTCCATCTACAACTACAAAATAAAATAAAATAAAATAAAGCCCTGTGCCACCCTCTCCCTCCCTTGTTAGTGTGTCCACTGACCTCTCATCACTGCTTCTCATTTGGTGCTCTTGTTTTTATTTTATTTAATTTTAATTTTAATTTTTTGGTACCAGGGATTGAATCCAGGGGCACTTACCCACTGAGCCATATCTCCAGCCCTTTTTATTTTTTATTTTGAGACACAGTCTCACTAAGTTGCTCAGGGTCTTATTAAAGTGCTGAGGCTGGCGTTGAACTTGCAATTCTCCTGCCTAAGCCTTCCAAAGCGCTTGGATTACAGGTGTGTGCCACTGTGCCTGGCTTTCATTTTATTTTATTTATTTATTTTTATTTTTATTTATTTGGTTTTTTTTGCAGTGCTGGGGATTGAACCCAGGGCCTTGTGCTGTGGAGGTGAGCACTCGACCAACTGAGCTATCTCCCCAGCCCTAATTTTATTTTTACATAATAAAATTTTGTAAAAAATTTATTTTTATAAAAATTTTTATAAAAATTTTTTGTAAAATATTTATTTTTGCAAAATAAAATTTGATAAATATTTTTAACCATTACCATAGTTTAAATATGAAACATTTCCATTATCCCAGTAAGTCCCCTTCTGGCCAGTTAATCTCCAGAGGCAACTGCTATTCTTATTTCTATCACCACAGATTAATTTTTTTTCCTATTCTAGAACTTCATATAAATGGATTTCTTCAATATGTAATTTTTTGTTGCATGTTTGACTTTTTTCACCAACCACAGTGTTTTTGTTTTTGTGTACGCTTTACACCTACATCCCTGATCCTTTTTAAAATTTTGAGACAGGGTCTTGCTAAATTGCCAGACTGACCTCAAACTTGAGATGGCCTTGCTGGGCCTCCCCCAGTAGCTGGGATCACAGGTGTGCACAGCCAAGAGTGTTTTCAGTGGGGTTAGCAGATCCCTCTGACTCTGAACCCACCCACCTTCCAGAATGGGGTGACCTTGGATGGGGGAAGCAGATGGGAGCCCTTCAAGGTGTTACTTAGGCTGACCCGGAACTCCTAGGTTCAGGTGATCCTCCTGCCTGAGTCTCCAGAGTAATTAGGACCATAGCCATGTGCTGTCATTCCTAGTCTCAAAATTGTTTTGACTATTCTAACTTCATTACATTTCCATAAGAATTTTAGAATCAGCTTGTCAGTGTTTACAATAAAAAGTCTGTTGGGAATTTGACTGGGACTGTGTTCAATTTATGGATCAATTTGGGGAATTCTTTTTTTTTTTTTTTTCTTTTTTAAACTAGAGATTGAACTAGGGGTGCTTTACCACTGAGCTACAACCCCAGCCCTTTTTGTTTTTTACTTTGTGACAGAGTCTCACTAAGTTGCTGAGGGCCTATTTAAAGTGCTGAGGCTGGCCTTGAACTTGGGATCCTCTTGCCTCAGCCTCCCAAGTCCCTAGGATTACAGGTGTGAGCTACATCATTATCTCAACAGTATTGAGTCTTTTGATCCATGAATATGGTATATTTCCCCATTTATTCAAATCATCTTTAATTTCTACAAGCAATATTTTGCGGTTTCGGTTATATAGCTCCTGTATGTTCTTTGTTGAACTTAAGTATTTCATATTTTTGGATGCTATTGTACAAGATTTTATTTTTAAATTTAAATTTCTAGTTGTTTCTTTGCTGTATGATGTAGAAATATAATTGATTTTTGAATATTGCTCTTTTATCTTACAATCTTGCTAACCTCACCTGTTAGTTCTAATAGCAGATTTTCCATGGATTTTGCAGAATTCATGCTATCTATGGATAAAAGCAGTCCTATTTCTTTCTTTCAAATCTGATTTCCTGCCGCACCCCACCCTCATTTGTTTGCACTGGCTCAGCCTCCAGAGCAGTGTTGAGTTGGGATGATGAGAGTGGCTGTCTCTGCCTTTTTCCTGTACTTCGGAGGAAACTCAGAGTCATTTGGGAAAATTCACACCTTGAGTGAAGCACTCTGTGGTGTCATGGTTGTCCCATCTCTGTTAGGTTTTGCCACCAGTGTAAATTAATCTGCTTTAAAACTCCAGTGTTAGCCTGGCGAGGAGGATGGTGAGTTCAAAGCCAGCCTCAGCAAAAGCGAGGTGCTAAGCACCTCAGTGAGACCCTGTCTCCAAAGAAAATACAAAATAGGGCTGGGGATGTGGCTCAGTGCCCCTGAGTTCAATCCCCAGTACCCCAAAAACAAACCAAAAACTTCAGTGTTATTTTGGTCTCCTCCAGAGATTTTTGAGGAAGGAGCAATAAATCTCTGTGCTGAGATAACCATGTTGAGTCAGAAGTCCAGCATTAAGAATCTGCCAGGCAAGTGTAACTTCCACAGACAGGGGACAGGGGGATGATGATTTTATGAACCAGGAACTCTGGGCTGACAAGGGAAGAGGGTGAAGGCCATTGGAAGTTGATGAATGAAGAAAATATGTCAGGTTCCATGGACAGAAGGCTGAGGAATGGCTGAATAAGTTTGTGGTCAGAGAAGAAAAAGTGAACCCTTTACAGGTGGTGATAGTAGCCTGTTGGGAACAAGGCTTTGGGTAGAGGAGAAAGTGGTTGGCATGTGAAGGCTGCAGAACTGAGAGACTGGGATTTGGGAGTTCTCTGGGACGTGCTTGAACTGGAGCGTCACAAGAGAGACACGCTGGGAGCTAGTGGCACTCTGACGAAGGAGGTGGGAGGTGGTACAGGGGACAGAGGAAGTGACAGAGGATGTCTGGAAACAGCAATAAGGAGTGAGGAAGGACCCCACCCCACCTGCAGACTCTGTCCCTACTTTCTGACCTTGAGATCCGGGTGAGGTGGACCAGGCCACTGTTCCTAGAAGGGATGAGGGGCAGTAATGACCGATAGGAGGTACAAGGCTCATTCTCTCTCCCGAGTCCTATGGTCCCAGTTATTTGCCTCTGGTCACTCTTGGGGACTGGAGTACAGCCGTGGCCTGGATGTTGGGCACACAGCCCAGGGAAGTCAAGATGAGCAGAGCCTTTGGGATTCCATGGAAAAGTCACTTGGCTTTCATGAGCCTCAGTTTCATCAACTCTGAGATGAAATTTTAGATACAGAGAGGATTAAATTAGCTAAAGTCGTATTCTCAGTGCTTAAGCAAAGGCTCCCACTACGATGATTTTATGTTCCTAGGGCTGGACTCTGACTCTTTATCCTTCCCCCAGGAGCTCCTTGATTTTGACCTGAGGTTCACCCCACCTCGATGCAGGCCAAGTCTGTTCCACCCTTGGAAACTGAAGAGCCCTGGGGCCCTACTGCTCAGGGACAAAGATGTCCCCTGAACATCAGGCTCCTATAACTTCCATGAGGATGCATCATGTTCAAGGCCAGACCTGGACGGAAGCTGGGGAACTGTTCGCCTGCAACAGGACCAGACAGAGGCCGTGGGTCCTGGGAAGAGAGGGAACTGGAAACAAAGTGTGAACTGTAATCCCTAGACCAGGTCCCTGCTGCTGGCCGACGACGGAGGAAGGGCTTTGCTGGTCACACAGAGCTGGAGCAGAGCTACTCAGCAGGGAGGCTGGTGGTGACAGTAAAATATGACAAGCTACACGGTGGGCAGCATCTCCTCTTTGTGTTCCTACTTTCTAGACCCAGAAGTGATTTGCCAGAGTGACTTGCTCAAGCTCCCACAGCCAGTAAGCGGGGCTTAGTGGGAGCATTTATCAAGTACTTCCTCTGTGCCTTTGGCCATCCTCTCAATCCTCATCTTAGTGTCCACTTGAGGAGAGCAGGGACTTGTGTTTTGTTTCTAGTTGCATCTCAACACCTGGGAGATGGTTCTGCTCCTAGTAGCTGCTCAATAAATATTTGTTGAATGTTGACCAAATATCAGGCACAGTGCCCAGTGGCTTCTATCTCTGTGCTCCCTCACTAATCCCCCCAGGCCCATTTTCTAGATGAAGAAACTGGGGGACAAAGAAGTGCTTAGGGAGGAAGAAGGCAGTGTGTTGAAGTGCAAGAAAGGATCTGAATCCTGCCTCCATCACAAAGGTGCACTTTCTTTTTTTTTTTTCTTTTCTTTTTCTTTCTTATTTTATTTCATTTTTCCTTTTAAATTTTTTTTTTTTTTTTTTTTTTTTTTTTTTTTCAGTACTGAGGATTAAACCAGGGAAAGTCTGAACCACATCCTTTTCTTTTTGAGACAGGATTTCCCTAAATTGCCAAGGCTGGCCTCAAACTTGTGACCTTCCTGCTTCAGCCTACCAAGTAGCTGGGATTACAGGTGTGTACCACTGTACCCAGCTCATTTCTGTCCCTTTGGGGTGACTTCCTGCCCACAACTAAATGAATCATGGCATTGAATAAGCCTCTGTGGGCACCTACAAGTGCACCCCGAGGTCCCTAGCTGGACATTCTCCATTCACAGCTCTTCAAGGTTTATCCGTCCCTGGCTCCTCTCCTCTGTCACGTCCCAGATAGCCCTCCACTCTGGCCAGATGGGCTCCAGCACACCCCAGGAGACTTCAGCTTCTCCAGTGTTCCCCTTAGCAGGGGACACCCTCTTCCTATTCTTCACCCAGCAAAATCCCACTCCCCTTTCAAGGCCCAACTCAATATCAGTCACGTCTTCCATGAAGTTCTTCCGGATCTCTTTCCCTGAGGACTGATGACTCCTTCCTCAGTATCCCACCCCAGGCTACTGGGACACATTGTCACAGGAGAGTGGGATGGCACCTCAGGTCCCAGCTGTCCTGTTCCCGCTCCTCTGGGAAGACAGACACACCTGGTCTCCCGTCCCTCCCTGTCCAGGTTGCTGGGTGTTTGCCCAGATCCCCTGGAGGTCCCTGGTGCCTCTCCCCAGCCTCCATCTGGGCTCTGGGCCCCATAGGTAGCAGGTGTGTCCCTCATCCGGCAAGAAGCCTCTGGCTCCACCCTGCTTGGCTGCGTGCGAAGCTCTAGTACAGATGGGGATGTCGAAAATATCTGTGACATATTCCAAACTGGCCTACTTTCCTATCACGAGAGAGTCTGAGACGGAGACGGCAAGGACAAGTGAGATGGGAGTTTGGGACCTGTTCCCACCTCCTTCCTCCCTCAGTTCAGTTGTTAGACAGGAGCGGGACTCGCAGCTTCCTCTGCAATCCCTGCCTTACTCTGGGGCCATGTGGCTGGGGTGTTGGGAGAGGGCGGCACCAGGGAGCAGGGGTGCAGAGGGCCTGGGGAGGAACCAAGGAAGGAGGTCTGGGTCAGGTGTGGGAAGCTTCCAGTCCAGGGGGCAGGGCAGTGGCAGGACGTGGGACAGAAGACCTGAGCTCAAGTCCCGCTTCACTGGTGAGGCCTTGGACACGTTCCTAAACCTCTCTGGGCTTCAGTTTTCTCATCGGCAAAATGGGCTCAATTATGGAGTTACCTAAACACCGTGCACCCTGGACCCCACCTTGAGTCCAGCTCTCAGCCTCTTCCCTTCCGCTAGGTTGTGCCCTGGCATGGCAGCTGGATGGGTCACCTGCTCCAGTCCTCTGCCTCCCAGCAGAGGACTCCTTTCCTCCCTCTCCACTGGCTAGGCCTCCACCCTGAGCTTGGCTCAATGACCCCCAATAGGGAGTCACCCAGAGTCCTTCCCCCGAATGCTGGGTCTTCATCATCCCTCTGGCACTGTCAGGAAGTTCACACTCAGCTAATTTCAGTTTCTCTTGCTGCCATGGTGCCCCTTGGGTGTTCTCTGGCTTGCTTCCTCATTCACACACAAGGTGATCATTATTTTAGTTTCTCTCTTTTCAGGCTAGACATGCCCTCCTTCCCTCTGTGTTTCCAGTTAGGCAGGATCCTAGAGGCATTTTTTAAACTCTCAAGAGACTGGGCTTCTTTCCTGCTTCAGGCTCTGCTTCGGTTTGGATAAGCAGCCCCTAGAGGTCCTTGTGTCAAAGGTTCGATCCCCAGGGTGGCAGTATTGGAAGGTGATGGAAACTGGGAGGCCAAGCATAGAGGGAGATCCTTAGGTCGTAGGGATGTGCCCTGGAAAAGGTAGGGACTCCCAGCCCCTTCCTCCCTCTCCACTGCCTCTGGCTCATGATGTGAGTGGTTCTACTCCACTATGTGCTCCTGCCATGATGTGCTGCCTCCCCACAGGCCCAAAGCAACAGACTATAACCTCCACAACTGTGAGCCAAAATAAGTAGATGCTTTTCTTAATTGGATTATGTCAGCACTTTGTATTAGTGATAGACAGCTAACACAGGCCTTTGTCCAACTTTGAGTTCCACAGAGGCCCTTCTCTGCCTCAGTTTCCCCAACTAGCTTGTACTTAGAAGACTAAATGACCAGCCAGGCATGATGGCACATGCCTATAATCCCAGGCTTGAGAGACTGAGGCAGGAGGATCATGAAGTTCAAGACCAGCTTGAGCAACTTAGCAAAACCCTATTTCAAGATCTGGGAATGGAGTTAGCAGCAGAGTACGCCTGTGTTCAATCCCCAGTAACACAAAAGCAAAGCAAAACAAACAGTAAACAAATGAATTAAAAGAGCTATAGGGAATAACTCAGTGGTAGGGCCCTTGCCTAGCATGGATGAAGCCCTGGGTTCAATCCCCAGTACTGCAAAAACAAAACAAAACAAACAAAACCATGAAATGACCAAATTGGGAAAGATGGGTGGTTGTAGATCCATGAATCAGGGTAAAATCAGAAATAATAATTCACATTGAAAACTTGAGTTGGGGAGTAGCTCAGTTTTGGAGAGCTTGCCTAGCATGCAGGAGGCCCTAGGTTCCGTTCCCAGCACTGCTAAAAAACAAACCAAATGAAACACGCTTATTATGCACATACCCTTTATCTAGCTATTCCACTTTAGGAATTATGCCCCAGGTAAGCGCAGTCTGTGAAATCAGGTAACTACTGAGATTCTACACTGAAAACAGCCTAGCGCCCATCCTCACAGGGCTGACGCAGAGCAGGCTCCAGTTCATACTGTCCGTGTGTGCCCCATGCAGCTGCCCTCTGGGTCAGGGAACACAGTGGCAATGCATGTAAGCACACAGAGGAGCCCTACAAGATTGAAGAGGCTAGCCGGGCGCGGTGGCAAATACCTGTAATCCCAGGGGCTTGGGAGGCTGAGACAGGAGGATGGCAGTTTCGAAGCCAGCCTCAGCCATGATGAGGTGCTAAGCACCTCAGTGAGACCCTGTCTCAAAATAAAATACAAAATAGGGCTGGGGATGTGGCTCCGTGCTCCAGGGCCCCGGAGTTCAATCCCCAGTACAGAATGAATAAATAAATAAATAAATAAATAAATAAATAAATAAGATTGAAGAGGCTGGGAACGGTGGTTACTTCTGGGGTGGGACCTAGGCATGGGGGACAGAGGCAGTGGTAGGCAAACCAACTTTCCACTATATTCCAGTCACACCTTTTCAATTTTGTATCATGTATAGCATGTAAATAGGATTTCCTATTCAAAAAAAAAAAGTTAAAAATGCACTTACAGTCCTTAATATCTTCTATATCACTTCTTTAACCAATGAGGCAATTTATTAACCCAGCATCCTTTTGTTCTAATGCTTCTTGTTGGCAGCTGCCATCTGTCCAGCAATTCTGTCCATATCTCTCTGCCCCTGAGGTGTCAGCTTGTGGCCCCCATCTTGGTCCTTTTCCACCATTTTCAGCCCCTCCAGGGCTTGGAAGACATGGCGGGCCACACTCTTGGAGCCTCTGCTGAAGTGGCTGGGCTTGACACCATTTCTCTGATGTCCCCCGTAGATCTCGGTCATGGAGCTAACCCCAGTGCCACTCTGGAGGTACAAGGTGACGTGCTGCGGAAGCAGCTCATGTGTAGAACCAGTTGTCACCATAGGGAGCAAGCTCTTCATGCTTGGCCAGCTTGACTGTGTCCACCCACTAGGGGACTTTCAGCTTGCTAGACTTTTTAAGGAAGGCAGCTGGAGCTCTGACGAATCTTGCTGGTTTACGTCTTTCTTTTACTGTAACTCCAGGCATCAAGCGGCCTCTGCGCTAATTTTTGGTCCCAGTCATACACCAACAAATAATGTTGAGAAACAGACCCCCAGGGATGGAGGGTGACACCAGGGCTGGGGCAAGGAACAACCTGGAGCCTGTGCTAAGAGAAGCTCCAAAGGCACAGTGTGCAAGATGGGCGGACATGGGGAGGCCCAGGAGGGATTAAATCAGGACATCAGAGTGGCCGGCACTCAACCAGCACAAGATTGGAAGCTCCAGAGGGTAGAGAAGCCGGAGGGGACCAAGAGGAACAAAGCTTTGCCCCCTCTTGGCAGGGACAGGTGCCACCACAAGACTAACTAGGTGTTGTGAAGGCCCCGGGGAGAGGGACTTTCAGCTCTGGAGTGCTGGCCCTGAGCTCCTGAGTTCCTGTGTGGAGGGTGGAGCTTGGGAGGGCTTTACCTAGGAAATGGAATCTGAGCTGGCCTTGAAGCAGAAGTCGGGTGTCAGCACGTGCATTGGAAGGACAGGACAACCCTAGGGAGGAAACAGTATGGGCAAAGGCCTGGAGTGTGAAGGGAAGATGCAGGGTGTGTGTGTGTGTTTTTATGCATGGGGGTTGCAGGAGGTCAACACCAGGTCTCATAGTTGAGGACCCAGTTTCCAAGACTGTCCCCTCCCACTTCAAGTGCCAGTCACAAGCCCCAGGTCATTTTACCTGCGCTTCCCACTGGCCAGCTGTAAACCAGCATTCCCACGCCCCACTCCCTGGGTTTGGCCATTGTGCCTGAGCACCTCACAGAACGCAGGGAAACACTTTGGTTTACCCGATTTATTGAAGAGGACGTTACAAAGGATACGGATGAAGAGATGCACAGGATGAGGTATCAGGGAGGGGCACATGCTTTCTTGGGTGGCACCACCTTCCAGAAACTTGTTCCACGTGTTCAGCTGTCTAAAAGTTCTTAAATCTGCCCTTTTGTTTTTGTTTTGTGGTATTAGGAATTGGGCCCCGTGGCTCTCTGCCACTGAGTTACACCACCAGTTCTTTTTATTTATTTTTAAAATTTGAGACAGGGTTTCCTTAAGTTGCTGAGGCTGGCCTTGAAATTGCCGTCCTCCTGCCTCAGCCGGGACTGCCAGTGTGAGCCACCATGCCTGGCTCTGTCTTGCTTTTTATGGTGACTTTATTGCATAGGCATAATTGCCAATAGGTTGGTTGCAGAAACCCAGCACGGCCTATCTGCTCAGATTCTTCAGCAGTTCTTCCTCCCACGTTTGGGGCGGGACCCCTCTAGAATGAAGAGGGTCTTATGATCTGCTATTGGACAAGCGTAGATCAGAGAATTTTTTATGGCCAACTAGAGGTGGGGGGAGGTTAGAGTTTCTATGATCCACTTGAGGAAGAGAAATTCTAGTTTCCATGACCTGCCTCAGGCAAGGGGTTATGAAGCAGGAATAAAAACCAAAAGATATATTTCATCATATCCCAGTACTACCTCTAAAACTTGCTGTGGTGAAGGACATTTAAATTTTTATTCCAAGTGATTATACACCCATGTTTTTGTAAAAGGCACATCCAGTCACACACCTGAATGTTGTGCCAAAGTCAAATGGCTAGAAAGTTTTCTTGGGCTTACTCTCCATTTCTCCTGAACCAGCAGCTAGGCTGGCACTGGTCCAAGGACCACGTTTTGCGTAGCTCTGCCCTAAAGGTCTTTGGATGGGCTGCAGAGATCAGGAAAACCAGGACATTTGTTGTAGATGAGTACATACATAGGCTCATTTTTCTCGGGGGTGGGGTACAAAACTTTTGTTAGGATTTCAAAGCATCAGAGTCCTCTAATCCCCTCTTGTAGGGAGTGGGGAGCAAATAATGGCCTTTGCACGGAAGGGTCTATGTGGAGCTTTAGAATGGGGGAGCATGCAGACAGCATTCATTCCGGAATGCCTCCCCATCCCACTTGCACCCTAAGCAGCAGCCAAGGGCCCAGCACACAGGTAGGGGACTGGGGACAGGGAGAACTGTGAGATTCTAGAAAACAGAAAGTCTACTTAAAGTGATCAAAATAATATGTGGTACAGAAAACAAGAGGGTGTCATAAAGCTATGTTTGGAGAAAGAAGATGAGGGAGAGGCAGGACTGCTGTGGAGCAGGGGGCACGATGTTAGCTGAAGATGCCAACCAGCTCCTTGGCACAGACTGGCACTTGCTACACACTCAGAAAAACAGCAAGACCTGAAAGGAAGGCTCCTTGGGAGGGGGAGATGGGCAGAGGAGGAGGGTTTGGGGAGGTGCCTGGGTCCAGAAGACGGCATCCTGGGGGTCCTTCAAGCATCTTCCAGAACCTTTGGAATGGGTGTCTGGTGCTCCAGAGCATGGGGAAAGGCCATGACATGCGGGCACAGCTGGGTCAACTCGGCGATCTCCCTGGTCAACTCCTAGTTTTGTTTTTTTCATTATTTTTATTCAGGTGACATTCACATAACAAAATAAACCATTATAAGTGAACTGCTTAGTGACATCTAGTGCCTTCACAATACTATGCAACTACCACCTCTGTCTAGCTCCCAAAGTTCCTGTCATTCACAAAGGAAGCCCATATGCATTAAGCAGTTGCTCCCCACCCTTCCCCTTTCCCAGGCAAGGTCTGTGGATTTACCCATTCTCAACACTTCATGCAAATGGAATCATACACGGGGCGCGGTGGCACAGGCCTGTAATCCCAGCTGCTCAGGAGGCTGAGGCAAGGAGGACCATAAATTCAAAGGCAGCCTCAGCAACTTAGAGAGGCACTGAACAACTTAGTGAGACCCTGTCTCAAAATTAAAAAATAACAAAAGGGGCTGAGGATGTGACTCAGAGGTTGGGTGCCCCTGGGTTCAATCCCTGGTACCCCTTCCCCCAAATAAGTAAATCAATGGCATCATGCAACTTTTGATTTTTGATGACTGGCCTCTTTCACTTTGTGTGATGTGTTCCAAGGTCTGCCATATTGAAGCAGGTATTAGGGTTTCCTTTCTTTTCCTGGAGGAATAGTATTCCATTGTATGGATACTGAACAACTTGCTTATCCATTCACCCACAGAAGGACATTTGGGCTGTGGGATCATATGATTATCATATGGTAACTCTATGGTTAGGAACCACCAAACTGTTTTCCATAATTGCTAAGCCATTTGACATTCACATCAGCAATGTCCAAGGGTTTCACCCCTTTCATTAGTAAAGGGGTGATTGCTGTGGCCTTGGAGGTCAAGGAGATGGTTACCAGATGCCAGTGTGGGTAAACTAGATCAGGATGGTTCCTGCTCCATTCTCCACACCTACCACAGGCTTGTCAGGTTTGTGGGCAAGGCAGGTCTGGGAAGGCACTGACTGGATGGGGGAGGAGTGTCTTTTCCTTACTTATCAAGATATGTGGATCAGATGATGAAATCTAGAGACTCAGTCAAGCTGAGTCTGAGTTGTAGAAGTTGGGCTTGTTGTCCACCTGGGCCCCAGTAGCTCATAATATATGTCCTCTTAAGGATGGATGCCAACAGCTTTCCTTTTCCTCCTCCTTGTCCTAGTTCCCTCTCCTTACCTTTCAGGTCTTTCCTTTTCTTCTTCTCTCTCCCTTTATCCTTCCCCTTCTTCTTTTCTCCCTCCTCCTTATGCCTCTCCTCCTTCCCCTCTTCTCTCCTTTTCTCCTCTCACCTGCTGTCCATCCCACTTCTGTCTGTCCTCTCCCTCCCACTTCTATCTCTTCGTTCCTGCCTAATTAGAGCACTGAGGTTGCAATTCACTTGCCTTGTAGAGGCAAGTAATTTTTTTAATCAATTTTTTTTGAGATGGTGTCTAGCTATGTTGCCCAAGCTAGTCTTGAACTCCTGGGCTCAAATGATCCTCCCGGTGCAGGCTTCTTAGTGCTGGGACAACAGACCCATGCCACCCCACCTGGCTCAAGGCAATTTTTTTTTTTTTTTTTTGTAGCGGGGATTGAACCTGGGATGCTTTGCCCTCGAGCTACATTCCCCAGTCCTTTTTATTTACTCAATTGCTAAGGCTAGCCTCCAACTCACGATCTTCCTGCCTCAGCCTCTCAAGTAGATGGGATTATAGGTGTGGGCCACCATGCCTGACTTCAAGGCAATTCTTATGCCTAGGGGATAGAGTGGGAGGAAAGGACATGGGGAGCTGTGTGCCACATAAGCTTCTTTGTCCACCTAGGCTCCAAAAGGTCACCCTAGAGTGAGGTGGGGTGTTGAAAGATCTCTCCCACACCATTATTCTCTTCTCATCTAGGAAGAGGACACCCACAGACATCAGCAGCAAGAAGCATGGACCTGCACACAGTAGGGGATCAGGAGACTCCAGTCATCCCTGTCCCTCAGTACAGAAGGAAGATCCAGGGAGGAAGGAGTGGCCAGGGATGTTCATGGCAGCAGGAACCAGCCTTGGTGCAGGTGTGAAGGAGAGAGGGAGGTGCACCAGTCATGCCATGTCTCTTAGACACTCCTGTGTGCCAGGCCCTGCCAGGACTTGCCTGAGTGCCACCTTTGTGGGCAAAGTCCAAGGCTGGGAAACAAGGAGATGGTTCCCACTGGTTCTCCAAGTGTGGTCCCCAGCCAGCAGCAGCAGCTCTTGGGAACTTGCTAGAAATGCAAGTTCTCAGGCCCTCCTCAAACATATGGAATCAGAAATCTAGGGGGTCAGCACTCTTCCCCAAAAAGCCCTCCGAGGGGTTCTGCTTTTCCATTTAGTTTGAGACCTACCACCCTAGGGCAAGGGCGAGCCCTACTTTAATGAGGGTGGCACGGTGCAGCCTCAAGGGGCTCCCACTCTGATGGGGAGACAGGTCGGACCCTTGTCACCTAACAGGAATGACAGTCTTCGGCCCAGAAAACTCCCACACAGCAGGGGACACCTAAGATCCCATCAGCAAGCCACTTGCCACCCCCATGGTCCCTCCTTGCAGAAGCACCAGGATAAGGTTCTTTGGAGGGGGCTGGAGAAACCCCTCCACTTTCTCTCTCTATTCTGCAGAAGGCAGTTTGATGTGCTAATGAGGGTATCAATTATTGAGCACCATTTGCATTCATTACAATAACAAGCAGGGGAGGGAGGACTGCGGGGGATGGAGTAAAATTTCTTTTGAAATTTAGGCCCCTGTTTCTCTCCTGTGGAGTGGGAGTGAGAACTGAGGACAAGGAATGTGAGAGGAGAGGTTTAGGGATTCTTGGACAGTAGGCTATGGTCAAGAAACCAGGTCCCAGGCCACCTTCAGCAGAGTACGGATAGCTTCCTGGGGTTCATGGAATGCCCTGGCCAGACAAATGGTGTGTGAGCCAGGAGGGACTTTCTTAGGGGGCTTCTGAGGGGAGGACTTCAAGGTGTCAGAGTGGGCAGTCTGGGGACCACAGCCATAATTTCCACATCACCTTTTCCTCCTGCATCTTCCCCTAGAGGCTTCTGGGAATTTTTCTTTTCTTTTCTTTTCTTTTTTTTTGGTACTCAGTGCTTAGCCACTGAGCCACATCCTAAGCCCTTTTTTATTTTTTAATTTTGAGATAGCGTCTCGCTAAGTTGCTTGGCGCATCACTAAATTGCTGAGGCTGGCCTCTAACTTGTGATCCTCCTGCTTTAGCCTCCCAAGCTGCTGGGATTATAGGCATGTGCCACTGTGCCCTGCTTCCCCTGAGAATCTTTCTGCTCACCCCAATTCCATCTTCCTGTTCAGGTGCCACCCCTGCTTCTACTGTGTCTTGGGGAAAAAAAAGAAAGCTGAGAATTCTCACCTCTAGGGTGCTCCCCAATACATCCCTCCTGCAGGTTCCTAGGCATGGGCCAGGGACAGGAGTGTTTGAGAAGAGCAAGGTAGTGGTTAGGGTCCCCAAACATGCTAGTTACCTCCTCCAGAGGAGAACTGCCAGCGTCACAGGAAAGGAGGACAGAGGGAAGTTACCTGTTGGGGAATGAAAAGGGGGAGGGGTAGCACCTGAGGCATCTCAGGTGGAGGCAGCTGGCACACTGACTGGTGTGGGCACCGTGCCAGCTTCCAAGAGCAACCCTTGCTTCTCTGTTGAAGATTCACTCCTAGCTCATTCTTGCTTTGGTCGGGAGGTGGTATCTCCAGCCTCCTCCCTACACCAAGAACCTTTGGGAGTTCTGAGGTCTCATGGGAGAGAGAGGGGCACCTATCTTTCCCAGGAACAGAGCAGAGGACCAGGTGGAGTCCCTGAAGGATGAGGTTGCCAGATCATTCACACTCTGGCTCAACTTGAGACCTGGGGGTCTTTGCTCCTGTTCAGAAGCCACATTCCCTCTGGCTTCTCCACAGGACCTGTGGGCCAGCTCTCCTAGGTGTTTGGTGTTTGTGTGTATGGATAAGACATCTCTGGAGACTCTGGGGGAGGGTCAGATGAGCTCATAGCTATGAGATGATCAGAAATGTGAAGGATTCATCATGAGCAACCGAGCCTCCAAAGAACTACTGAATCTGATTTAAGTCCCTCCAGGGGGACATGGAGGGGGACCTCTGAAGGAGCTCTCCTCAGGGAATGGGAAAATGAGTGCTTTGTCCTGATGACACCTTTGGAACTATTCCCAATCCCTGGGGGCTGATTCATGGACCTGTCCCACTCAGTCCTGTTCATTGACTTCTTGGCATCTAGTGTAAGGTAGAAATATCACCATGTCATTCATTTTCCATTGTCATCTGGGGGAGAATGTGGTCCTCATTATTGATGAAGTGCCTGTTTTAACTCTTAGATGCATTCCTGACCCCAGCTCTCTGACAACAACCCTATGGTTATGAGACTTGGTGTGCCTGGGCAGGTCCCTGCTTTTGGCAACCCATGGAGCTAGGAGGCTTTGGCATAGGAGGCAGGGTGATTGGCTATATTCCTCTGAGCCTCAATTCCTTTACTGTGATATGGGAATGAAAATTCTCACTTCTATAGGGTTGGTGAAAGTGTTACATTGGACATCTCAGGTAAAGCACCTGCAGATTCTCTTTTCTTTAGGTGGGCAAAAATTGGAAGCAGGAAGAAATTTTGTCTCTAGGGATTAGAAATCTGAATTGGGGAGGCAAAAGGCAGAGGGTCCCTAAGTGGGGGGCCTGAATGGAACAGCAGGTGTGCTCACACTGGCTCCAGGAGGTTGGAAGGTGGTGTCCTGCGCTGAGAGGAAGCTACTCTACCAGTCTGACCCCGCCCCCTGCACAGGGCCTGCTGCCTCCCATCCCGGGCAGGCAGCCAGGGAGGGAGCTGGACAGGTGCCCACGGCACTCTCAGAGGCCAAAAGATGGGCACCATCCAGTTGGCAGAGGGAGAGGCAGCTGGCCCACGAGGGGAGAAGTCAGGGTGCCCAACTGCTGGGGTCGTGTGCCCAGACCGTGTGTCAGTGTCACAGCGCTTGGCTGCCCTCCTGAGTTGTCTGGCAGGAGTTGGGAAAGGCTCCCTCCTCCTCCAGTCTTGGCCCTGCCACCTGGGTTACTGTAACTGGACATTGATCTCTGAGGGGCATTTGGGACCTTGCCCTAGCTGGGCATGTGGTTTGCTCAGAGGTAGGCCTGGGGGCGGGCAGGAAAGTGGGAGAGCCCAGATTAAGGCTGTGACTGGGTAGAACAGGAAGTGGGGAAACCGGTTTGTCATTTGGGCCACTTGGGGTGGGGTCTTCTCTCCTGGATTCTATGCTTGCTTTCCAGTCGGCCTAGTGCGCTACAGCGAAGAGATGCCCGGGGTCCCTGTCTTTATCATCTGAGTTGGCTTTAGGAATGCCAGGAATAAACAAAAGGGGCAGGGGTCTCAGCCCACCGTCCCTTCCCCAAGATAGGCTTAGGAGAGAAGGGACTAACCAGAGAACCTGAGGGAGTGAGAGAGGGAGCAATCGGAGCATGAGGAAGGGTCAGCACGGGTTTGGTTTGGAGCTGAAGTCCGCTGAGCCAACAGGTAGGCCAACTACGGTGGGCCAGGGAGGGGTGGGGCGGAGCAGGAGACTCTGCAGGCTGCATGGAGGTGGCAATGGCGCCGCTAAACGAGGCGTGAGAAGGGGGAGTAGTTGGAGCGTCCTACTCTAGGGTCCCACATAAAGAAGAAAAAATAGATTCCCCTTACTCTCAGCACGCGCCGCTGCAGTTCCCGCATGCACCTGCAGGAGGGGCCGCAACCTTTAGTGGGGGGTGGGGGCTAGGAGGCAGCCCAGCAGGGGGCGCCGGGGAGCCAGGTCCCTCCGGAGGAGCTGTGTCTAAGGACTGGGGAGGGGAGGGACCACTGGGGAGGGGGCGCGCCCGCAGAGGCAGAGCGGGGTCCCTACTCTTCCTGCATTGGGCGGCTGCCGCCTTCTGAGGTCACCTTGGCTGAAGAGTGGCCCCCAGTCTCGCTGCCTCTCCTCACCTTCCCGCCCCGCCCCGCCCCGCCCCGAGTGCTTTTCTATCCTAGAAGTCCCCTACCCCTGAGGACCCTCCTTCCCCAGGTGCCTCCTCCAAGGCCAGTCCCCGATCAATGTATTTGTCTCTATAGTGGCGCGAGGACTTCTTAGGTTGGGGGAAGCAGGTGGAGTGGGGAGGGGAACAGGAGCGTGCCCCGCACCCTACTCGGGTCGCGCGCTGCGGGATCCCGCGGCGCTTCCGGAGGGCGCGAGAAAGCGCAATGCCCCCTCCCCTCCCCCGCTCCCCGCCGCCCCCGGCGGCCCTTTGTACCATCCGGCCACACGCGCGTGCCCGCGCCGCGCGCGCTCCCGTCCGCAGTGACACACCCGCGCCAGCCGCACGCGCGCGATCTCACATACACACACACACACACACACACTCGCTCTCGCACACTCGGTGACACGCCCGCGCGCGCGCGCACCCACACGCCCGGCCGCCGGCGCCCTCCCAGCTGGTCCACCCCGGCGGGGCCCGCGCCCCCGGCCCGCCCGCCTGGCACCGCGCCCCGGGGCTGGGGCCGAGCGAGGAGCCCGCGAGGCGGCGAGAGGGCGAGCGCCAGGCAGGCCGGCCCGGGGCCCCCGCCCCCCGCGCCCCCGCCCGATGGGGAACGCTCCGTCCCAAGGCATGTCCCTGTCTCTCTCCTCCCTAATGTGCCTCCATGCTTAAGTGGAAGGTATTTCTGTTTTCTTTGTGTGTTTTCCCCTCGGCCGGGGGCGGGGGCGGCGGCCGGGCCCGGGAGGCGGCGGCCCGCGGGGCGAGGGATGCTCGGGACGCAGGTGTGTGTTGGGGGGCTGGGGACCGCTGCACGCCGGGCTTGGGAGAAGGACCCGGGCGAAAGAGAGCTGGGACCAGAGAAGGGGTTAGGGACTGGGGAGACTGGAGACGGGGCGGGAGGGCCTCGCGGCACCCGGGGGAGGGGGCCTGAGGGGGTTGAAATGTAGAGGAGTATGTGTGGAGGGGGAGGGGTGGGAGAGGAAGGGGGATGGATGGCGAGGAGACTGGGGGGAGGGGAGTGGTCCATCGGAGGTGGAGGCAGAGGAGGCTACAGGGGGAGGGGATGGGCATGGAGAAGTGAGGAGCATCAAAGGCCTTCCCCCGCCCCAGCTCCCAGAATGGGGTACGGGCTGGGGCCGGTGGTAATGGGCCCTTCGCATCAGCCCCCCAGGGAAGAAAGGGGCTGAGTGCGTTCTGGGGTTGGCTGTGTTGCCAGGATACAGCCTGTATTCCACCCCCCACCCCCTCGCACCTCGAGGCCCTAGCCCTGGAGACCTCTGAGCCTCAGCAGCAGTTGCAGAAACTGGGGACCTGCTCCCTGCTCCACTGGCGGGTTGGGAGGGCCCACGAGAGGGAGGGGCTGGGGGAGGGGCTATTTGATCTTAAGCCCTCCCCCTGCAGAGGCCAGAGGGCAGGGGAGGGCGCCCCCAGCTGGGGAGGGCATCCAGGGTGAATGAAGAGATAGGGACTGGGGTGGGCTGAAGGGCAGAAGGCGGGGCTGGGGAGGGGACGCGCGGTGGCCCCCCCTCCCCTCCCACGCACCCCCCTGCTACGTCAGAAGCTCCCGGGCCAGCTCCTAGTCCTGTCGGTGGGGGCAGCAGGATGCTGGTGGCAGCAGAGGGGGCCGGCCGGGTGCCTCCGCAGCTAGGCTGGCAGGGCCCGGCGGGGCGTGTGCGGCTGCTGGTACGCGCCCCCAGCCCCACGCCTCCCCATGCAGCCCTGGCAGTGCCTCCGGCGCTTTGCCCTGGCCTGGTGGGAGAGGACCGCGGAGGGCAGCGCCCGCGCTTCCCGGGAGGAGGCTGGACCGAGGGACGCTGGGGGCCGAGGGGAGCCAGGTGAGAAGATCAGGGCTGTGGGCAAGGAGGGGATCCTGGGCCGTCTTTTCCAGTCTTTCTCCTCAAATTCTGCGGGACCAGGAGGTCCTGCAGCCCCCAACTTTGAGGGAAGTGGGGTCCCCGAGCTGGGGATTTCTGTCTGAAGCCCTTCAAAAAGAGCTGTAGGAGCTTCTGTCTGTTTGGGGGAAAGGGAAACAGATGAGGGTGGGGAGTAGGGGAAGCTGATCTGACTTCCGATTTGTGGGTCCGAATGTTTTGGGGTGGGGGTTGAGCACTTTAGAGGGGTTAGAATACCTTCTGGACTCTGAGAATCTTGGTCTGGGTGACCTTGAGCCAACTGCTTTTCTGTCTAACTCTGTGCCTCAGTTTCTCTCCTTCCCTTTGCTGTCCCTCTGGCTGGTCTTAAAAAAATTGACGATGCATTTGATAGAGATTGTCACTATGAAAATGTAAGGCTCTGTCATTACTGGTTATGGGGGTGGGGGGATGACCGTGTTTTCTGGCATGGTTGTGCATGTGTGTCTGTATGTGGGGTGACAGTTATGCTGTATGTGTTTGGCTGGTTATGGTTGATGTTGGGACCACTCTGAGCAAGTGTCAGGGACCGGTATCCTCACAGGAAGTAGAGCTTCAGGCAAGCAGAGAGTTGCTGGGGCAGAGACCTAGCTGGTAGCCTTGTGTAAAACAAGGGATGGGGGTGAGGACTCTGGGATAAGGGGAGGGGGCTTCAACAATAATATCCCCCCAGTTCCCCACCCAGACTGCCTGGCACCCAGGCACCATTGGCAGCAAGTGCAAAGGCTTTGCCCTGGCTTCCTGCCACCCTGCCTTAGGGACAAGAGGGTCTTTGTCCAGTGCACCCCCCAAGTCCTGCTCCTTCCGCCTTTTCTGTGGTGGCTGATTCTCTGCGATGACCCTTGGGGCTCCAGTGGAGATGTGGTGGGTCCCCCTTCTGGTTCCTGCTATCTGTGCTCTGGAGATCTTTCTGAAAGAAGCAACTGTGGTGTCAGGCAGGGAGTGGAGAGGGGAGGGGTCCCTAGAATAAGCCTTTTGGAGGTTTATCCCCACCCCAGAACTCTACTTGCCTTCTTGCCTAATGCAGGGGCCTGGGGGCTTCATGGCCTGATTTCTGCAGAGCTTCAGGCTTCTTAAAGATGTCTAAGGTATTTGCCAGGATGCAGGGCCTCTCTGGTGCTCTCCTCTCTTCTCTCTTTCCCTGGTCAGGGACCCACCCTGGAAAAAGGGTTTAATTAGAACCATTGATTCCTTCTTTGGCTGCAGGCATTGATCTCAACAGTGTGGTCAGAGATGGGGACGGGGGTGGCATGGCTACTGTCTGCCCAGTGCCAACCTTACTATTCTTTGCCAAAACCCCTGCCAGCCCTGGAAGTGCTGAGGAGGAAAGGGACTGGGTTCTTTGATGTACCTGCTTAGCCCCCCACTCCACCCCACCCTGGATTAGAAAGAAGGAAGACAGGGTTGAGGATTTGAACTGCTGGAACTGTTTAGGGTTAGAGAAAGGACAGGTCATAGTGTTTTCCTTCTGAGTGCTGGACCTGGGGCACAGGAAGAGGCAGCTGTGGTTGGGAAGAGGACTTTCCAAGAAGAGTCAGGAGGCAGTGGAGGAGGCCTGTGGCTGTGGAGAAGGTACAGAGTCCAAGGGAAGGATCCAGGACTTGCCATAAAAGCTTCTCTTTCGAGGAATCCTAAGCACTTATCTCCTCCAAGCTCTGGCAAGGAGATCTGTTTTCTTCTTTCATTTGTGTCCACAAGGCTCAGAGAGGGACAGAAATTGCCTTAGATGCCCAGCCAGCCAGGGTCTGGCTGCTGAGCCTGGCTCCCTGACCTGGGCATAAGGTGTGGAGGGTGAGGCTGCTGGCAGCCTAGGATCTGGAGGGGATCCTAGCACTGGTGGTGGCTGGGGACAGGTTGTGCCCCCCAAACCTCAGCAGCCTGCAGTGGGTGGGCTGATGCAGGTGCTGGCTTCAATGAGGCACTCAGACGCTCTTTGAAGAATCCCTAGTTGGCTTCCCAGGGCCCATTCGAGCAAAGATAATAAAAATCTGGCCGTCAGCGGGTTTGAGGGCCGCACTCGCTTCCCCTTCTTTCATTCCAGGCTCTGAAAAGCGGAGATGAAGGCTTTGGATTTGGCTGAGAAGGCCCCCGGGGAGGGAAGGAGGGAGGGAGGCGGAGGGGAGGGAGGACTGATTTCCTGGCAGCCTAGGGAGTAGCTGGGGAGGTGGGCAGAGGGGCAGGTCCCCGGATTCTGCCAGATAGCCTAGGCCCCCACCATCGGGGCTCCTGTTGCCCATACCTGTCCTTTAGGTCCCTGGGGCCTCCTCTGATCTGATGCCCCCATTCCTCTCTGTCCCTGGAGCTTTCCCCACCCCTCATCATCTCTCCTCCCTGCCACCCAGTCTCCCTGTGTTCTGCCTGGTCCCCCTTCTCCCTGTCCCTCCGTTTCTCCTGCTCTGTCCTTCATGGCGCCCTCCCCCCACCCCGCCGCCTTGTCCCCAGTGCCAGTCCCTCCTTCCTCCCTGTGGCTGCCCCCTCCCGGCTACCTGTCCTCCCTCCCTCTTCCTCGCATTGGTCCTGCTTTCTAGGACTGTCTGGAAGGTTGTGAAGCCAAGAGGGGTGGGGTGCAAAGCAGCAGCAGCAGCAGCATAGGAAGGGTTGGGCCTGGCTGGAGATTACGGTCTGTCAGGTGCTATTGTTATCAGAGTCCAGGCAGAAAGGGGCTGCTGTGCACTTAGGGATGAGTGCGTGTGTGTGTGTGTGTGCGCGCGCGCACGCACATGTGCGCGCGCCTGTGCAGCAAGGGCACGTCCCCCTCCCCGCACCACAGCAGGCACCTTGCCCTGACATTGGGCTCTTCCTCCCCTGCCTCAGATGCTTCAGTCACCCTGATGCTTCCCCTTCCAGAGTCCCCAGCCTTGGCTTCTGCCCCTCTGGTTCCCCAGGGATCACCGCCGTCCTTGTACACTGTTCCCCACACACCCACCAGTCTGCCTCCAGGCTCAGAGGTGGGAGGAGAGGTCCAAGAGGCTTCCCCACTCAGTCTCCCTCAGGGGTCTCTGCTAAACCTGCCTGGAGCCCCCTCCAGGCCCTGGGTCCCCTTCAACCAATTGATAAATCCCAGAAAGAGCACTGGACTGGGTCAAGAAACCTAATTCTGATCCTTCTTCAGTGCCCAAGTGTCTGTGTGACCTTGAGCAAGTCCCTTCCCACTGAGGGACTCTTTCCTCACCTGTGAAATGAGGGGGCGTGGGCTGGATGATCTCCAAGGTCTCTTCTGACATTCCGGGCGATGTTGTGTCTCTCTTCTGGGTGATTTGCATATGCTTTGCATATATTAATAGTGCCTGCTTGAAGGAGGAGAGCACCACCCACACCGGCCCAGAGTCCCACCCACCATTCCGACTCCCCTTGCCCATTGGTCCAGGCTTCTGTGGCTCCAGTTTCCCAGAGGGTGGAAGCTGAGGCTGAGCATTCCCTGGGGAGGTGGGGTCTGGCCCTTGTATCCCAGCTGTGCTGGAAGCAAGGCTGAGGCATGGCTTTGGTGGGGGGAATCCCTGTTCTGCTCTAAAAAGGCCAAGCAGGGAAGCACAGTTATGTGCCTGTGGCCCTCTAGATGCCAGAAGCTTCCTTAGGCAAGAACTCCCCCTCTGCTCCAGCTCCTGTCCACAGTCCCTGGTGAGTTTGGCTGGGTCGTGCCTCTGCCCTGGTCCCTGGACTCTAGGTACGTGGGCTGGATCACAGACCTTAGGGATGATCACTAAGAGAGACCAGGTCACTCGCGGCCTCTCTGGGTCCCTCCTAGCTACCGTACCAAAGGTGGGGCTCCAGGCCACCTCTAAGGGCCATAGCATCTTCAGGGAGGGACAACCTGCTTGCTTCAGTTTTGCTCCCACCTCTGACAGCCCAGCCTGCTCTCAAGGGGACTTTCCCCAGGGCTTCCTCTCCTGCTGCCTGGTTTGTGCTCAATATCTGGCACCGGGCAGTGCCCTGGATCCCAGCCTTCAGTCCTGACCTTGGTCTTTTTCACCCACATATCACCTGTCACATGGGTCAAGGCTGGAGTAAAGGTTGGCAGCCTGGAAAAGATAATGTGGAGCCTTTGGATAATGATGAGACTCTGAAAACAGGAACAAAATGCCCTCCACCACCAAGAACAGCCAGTGGAAATGCAGCAAGAAAGATCAAGGTTAGACCTAGTCTTAGGGAAGGACTGTTCCAGGAGACAAATTAGTTTCTCATCGTGGAATTTTGTGAAGTGTAAATGAAATAAAACATCCATTGCAGTGCCTGACACATAAAAATTAATCAATAAATGACATGGGGAGAGGGGAAGATGTTCATGAACCCAGAGAAGCCTCTTCCTTAAGCCTGAGTCTTTGGATTTGGCAGAGGCTGAGGAGGTGGAGGAATAATTCCTCGAAGATCTGTTTCTCCCATACTCGGCCTGTTGCTCACCGCTTTTCCCCTTCACATGCACTAGGCCCCACACATGCACTAGGCTCACGGCCAGCCCCCTGGGACACCCTGCCCTCATCCTTTCTGCTGGGAGTCGGCAAACAGAAGGGTTTGGAGGCTGGAAATCTGCTCTTCTTTCCCTCCCCTTATCTCTGCATAGGACAGCTTCTGAGGAAACAGACCTTTGCTGCAGCAGGAAGAATCAAGGTTAGATAGGAAGAAAAACTTCCCGTTTAGTTTCCATGAAGGGTGGCCACTTGCAGGTGGGGATCTCAGTGGCATTTTTGCATCTTTTGTATCAATAATAGAGAGCCAGGCTCAGTAGTGCATGCCTGTAGTCCCATCGGCTCAGGAGGCTGAGGCAGAAGGATTGTGAGTTCAAAGCCAGCCTCAGCAAAAGTGAGGTGCTAAGCAACTCAGTGAGACCCTGCTCCTAAATAGAATTCAAAATAAGGCTGGGGATGTGGCTCAGTGGTTGAGAGCCCCTGAGTTCAATCCCCAGTATACCGCCCCAACCAAAAAAATCATTTCAAATGATAGATATGCTCAGGTAGGTTGGTATTGTATCTAGTTGCTGGAGAAGAGGATTCTGAGGTGAAGAACTAGCATTGGCCTGGGGTCTGGGCTGCTTGTCTACCCTGCTGCTGTGTGACCTTGGCCATTTCATTGCCTGCCTCTGGTCTTCAATGTCCTTGGTATAAGTAGAAAGGTTAGTTCCAGAAGGTCTTTAAGCTCCCTTCCAGTTGTCATAGGGTCTATCCACCTCCTCGCTCCTGAGATAATACATGACTTGCCACATGAAGTGTGGGAAGAATCTTTCCCCAGCTTCAGCTAAGCCAGGAGAAATGGAGATTTGGGCCAAGAGAATATGGGGGAGTGTGTGTGCGTCTTACAAACAGCCCCTCCTGTTCTGAAGACCACCTTGCCTAAATCTGTCCTTCGGCCTAATGGATGGATAAGGGAGTGGCCAGAGGGTTCAACTGTCCCCTAAATCATAACCCCACAGTCTTCCTCAACCTAGCAAAACTGGCTTTGTCACACTCCATTCCATCCAGAGACTATAATCCAATCCATGTTTTCCTCCACGAGGAGCGTCCAGCTGGTGGCTCAGCTCCCCAACAACCTCATCCTGGTTCTTGGTAGTCAGCCAGCCGGCTCAGTTGCCTGCATGTCCCGGCATGGAGTTCCTAAAGACTGGAAAGAAGTTGAATTTTCCCCATGCCGCCACCCTCACCTCTGTAAATATTCTCATTGCATTACCCAGGCTTCTTTCCATCCCAGCCACAGAACATGATGAAGACCCCAGATCCAAGAACACAGATGGGCCCTCAGACTCAGTCCACCAAGAGACCCCATAGAAAGGCCCCAGCTAGAGGTGTTTGCTGAGCATGGGGGCAGGGGCCAGGGAGATGGGGATTTGCCTGTGGCCCGCCGCTGCCCAGAGTGCCTCATCATTGCAGATGTAGCTGGTATCCACTGGCATCTGCCTGGGGGAGAATGGCACTCCCAACTGGCTGGTTGTGGCCACGCAGACACATGCCTGCAGATGCATTCTGGGCCTGTCCGTCGCCTCTCCTGGGCCCTCCTCACTCTGTCCCCACCATGTGGCCATGTCGGCCTGAGGAGTCCCCAGTTGTTGTTCCAGTGGCCTTATAAGTTGAAAGCTAGGGCTAAGAGGAAAAGTGAGCACTCTTAGGATAGATACAGACCCTTGCTCTGCAGACTTTCAGGTCATCTGGCTTTCTGTAGCCTGGGTGCTCTAGGACTTCTGGTTGGTAGAATAAGAAGCCTTTGGGGGGCTTTCCACAGCCGCCTCTGTGATGGAGGAGGGAGGAGCCGAGCAGGAAAGGGTTCCTGGACAGACGAAGTCAGCTGAAGAGGAATGAAGCTCTGGAAATCCTGGACCCATCTCTGTGACCCTGAAAACTCATCTCTCCCTTGGCCCCTCTGGCTGCCCCAGTTAGAATCATCTGCCTCCCACTCCAAGGATGAGGTGAAAAGAGAGACAGTGGAGGGTTGGGTTCGATTGTTTGTTATTTCCAGAATTCCAGAGGGCTGGGGACTCGAACCCGGGCCTCCAGCATGAGAGGCAGGCAGTCTACGAGAAGAGCTATATGGCCAGCACTGGATGAGGTGAAAAGAAACTGAAGAAAATCTCCTCTTCCACCTAATTGCCCTTAGGAGATAGTTCATGCTGAAGCATGCAATGGAAAGAGAGACTTTAGGTAGGACTTCCCAAAGGGCACTGAATGAGAGATAGCCAAAGACTGAGGAGGATGGATGGGAAGCAGTTTAGCTCTAGACCAAGAGCTCAGGCTCTGGAGTCAGATCGAGGCTGGAATCCCAGCACCAATACTCATTTGCCTGGGCTGGGGAGATAGCTCAGTCGGTAGAGTGCTTGCCTTGCATGTACAAGGCCCTGGGTTCGATTCCCCGGCACTGCGAGGGGGAAAAAAATATACTCATTTGCTTTGTGGCTTGGGGGCAAGTAGCTTCACCTATCTGAAGCTTAGTTTCCTCATCTGTAACTTGAGGCTATTAACAGTGATGCATCCCTGGATTCAAAGAGGTAATTTAGGCAGAGTTGTTGGCACGTTATAAACATGCAGTGAATAGCAATTTCCCTGTGTTCCTCCTCATTGTCACTGTGAATGACTGAAGGGGGGACCACCCTCCACAGAGGAAGGGGCATGTGTGAGGAAACTCTTGAGACTTTCCTAAGACCCACAACATCAGCTTGGCCTCTCTGGGGCTGGACCTCTGGGGTAGCCACTCAGGCTGGTGATAGGAAAGAAGGAAGTTAGGGCTCCCCAGTCTTCACTGCTCCTCTGTGCCCCTGTGTCCGTCTGCCCCTCTCCCCTCCCAGCCCTAACCCTACTGCCCCATCCAGAAAGCCCTCTGGGGCTGGATCCATCAGTGAGCATTCTTGATTTCTTTCCTAGTCAATGTCCCAACATCTGGGTATGACAGCTGTTTCTCCCTGGGATGTCCGCATGTTGGGTAATCGGTGGGAAAATTGGAACCATGAGATTGGCAGGGGGCTCTGGGAACGCTCGCAGCCAGACGTGATGTGTGTATGGATAGGTCTGAGCCAGCCAAGTGAGGGCTGAGAGGACTGGGTGCCCAGGCCATAGGATCCCCAGGCAGGCGGGTCTTAATGCTGCGTGCTAGGGTGAAAGGTATTGCCAGCCGCCAGAGACAGAGCAGATTTAGAGAGGATTTCCCAGCAAGGTGAAAGGAAGGCATGATGGACAACTGCAGGGGATCCTCATGGTGGTTGGAGGCAGGGGCATTGTGGGGCGGGAGGTAGGTGAGCTTCAGGCAGGTCTGGGCACAGGTGTGTTTTTCTGCCCAGCCCCAGCCCCAGTCAGTGTCTGTTAGCCCGTGACGCCTGCTGCCTCCTTATGTGCTGAGGGGGACTTCCTCAGGGTTAGGGGCGAGTGAGGCAGACAGGAAACTCAGGGGCTGGAGAGAGGGTGGGCAGTAGGGCCGCCATGACAGGCTTTTCCACTGGCTTTTCAGAATGGGGTAACCTTCCATGGTGGAAGCAGATGGGTACCCCAGAAAAGTCTATCCCTGTTTCTGGGAGAAGAACCAGGCCTGACTCATTGCCTGTCTGTCCTGGGAACCCAATTCCGGGGACCCCCTGTCTTCCATGTTGTCCTGCTGTCTGTCCTCCTGTCTGTCTTCCACTGATATCCCTGCTCTTCTTCCAACACCCAGTCTATCCTGCTGCCCCCAAGACCCTGGAGACCCAAAAGGGACAGCTCCTAAGGCTCTGCCTTGCCTTGTCCCTTGTCCCTCCAGGGTCCTTGGCCCTGCCTTACCACATTGAGAGCCCTGCCCCAGCCCCCTCCTCGCTCTGGTTCCTCTGGGGGCCTGTCATTCACGACTCTCCTCCTTTCCTGTCCCTCACCCAGGGCTCCAGCGTGCGGCGGGAGGGGAGTCTCCAGGACTGTGTTCCCTCTGTTTAAAGTCTCCAGGTCAGTAAGCCAGGAGGGAGGCCCCGGTCCTTAGTCAGGCCCCCCTCCCTGGCCTGGAGGGCTGGAACCGGGGGAGGGGCTGTCCCTGGTGGGGGACAGCAGATGCCCAGCTCTGGGGAGGGCGCCTTGCCTGGCAGAAAATGTGTCTATGTGTGCATGTGAGTGTGTGCGCGTGCCAGCACGTGGGCATGTCCATGCGTGTGCGGGCGGCACAGCCTCCTTGTACGCAGGGCTGGGAGCGGGCAAGGGACACTGGCTGGTCCTCTGGTGGAGCGGGCGGCCAGCTGGGGAGAGGGATCAGGTGCAAGGGGCCTCTCAGGGTGGGTGGAGACGGGCCCCTCTGACCTCAGCACAGCCTGGCTTAGTCTTTTTGCAAACCTTCGTCCAGCCGATCACTTGCTCCTCACTCACCTCTCCACTCAGCAAAGCTCCCTGGATCACCTTTTCTGTGCCAGGCTTGGTGGCAGTGGTGACCAAGACAGAGAGTCCCCATGCCGTGCTCAGTGGTGAGCAAACACAGGTGATGCAGGGCTCAGCTCAGCAGCTGTTGTGGCCTGGCCAGCTGACTGCAGGGCACCTGTCACCTCCTCAGGGAAGTGACCGTATGTCCACTGATGCGAGTTTGTCCCTGCTCCTCCTGCTGGCAGCGCCTTTGTTTCTGTCCTGTAGAGAATCCCCCAAGCTGATGGTGTTCCTCTCATTGTGTAGTCCCACCCAGCAAGCAGTGACTCGAGCTCAAGTGCCTGGTGACCCTGGCATCTGTGGACAGCATTGTTAGGCTACTGCTGAGGCCATTTCAGAGGGCATGTAGCAACCTCAGCCAGGGAGGGCTATGGGAAGAGAGCCCCCCTGCTCAGTGTAGGACCAGCAGCCCAGAGCAGAGGGAGTCAGTGATTTTCACATCCCCACTGAAGTCATCTCCCAGCTGTGTGCCCTTGGGCCAGCCGCTTTCCCTCTCTGAGCCTCCTTGTTCTTGCCTGTGGAACAGCAGGATGATAAAGGAAAGCAGAGCTGGGGCATCTGGCCTGCTGCAGGGCTGCCTGATGCTGGCTCCCTTTCTGCCCCCACCCCTGCCCAGGTGGCCAGGTGTGTCCTGGGCACTATCTGGGAGCTTGCCCCCTCCTGCCTTGATGGCCCTCAGCCGCCCATCCTCCAGCCCTCTGCATCTCCCTGAGTTGATGTTCAGACCCAATCCAGGTGGACAGCCTGAGGAGGCGGCCCTCCTCGGCACTGTGGCTGCTGCCGCCTTGATAGCTTTTTAATAACTTTGCTCTGAGACAATCTGCAGAGTGCTCGTTTGTCTGCCTCTTAATTAAAATTACCGTTTTCCTAAAAGAGGAAGGATGCTGTGCCCGCCCTCCCCCATCCTGGCTGCCGCAGGAGAGAGCAGGAGCCACTGGAGACAGCCCTTCCCCTCACGGTCTCTGGTCCCCTGGCCACTGGCCTTCCGTACACAGAGGCTCAGCCTGTGCAGGTAGGGTCCCGGGCAGGGATCTGGGGAGGAGGCAGGGCCTCCAGCAGAGGCCCGCCGCCCTTCTCTTTCTCCCACCCTCTTCCGGAGTACCCCAGGGACGGCGCCCAGAACTCTCAAGGCTGGCTTTCTCCATCTGTAAAAAGGTGGGGCAGTGCCAGCCCTGCCTTGTCACCCAGAATGGAAGGAGAGCTGGATGGTTCTGGAAAAGTGCTGCAGCAGAGTGTTAGAATGCCCAGTGGGGGTGTGAGTGGGGCCATGGCCTGGGGCAGAGGCCACCACTGTGATGGACGCTGGATGCGGCGGGCTCAGCCCCTCATTGTTGACCTCACCGCATTCGGAAGAGACCGGCGCTTGCCCTGTGGGTGTGGGTGCTCCTTGAGTCATTTGGAGTTTTGGAGAAAAGTCATCCCTGATCCTCATGAGAACACTGAGGACCAGCTTGCTGAGCGCTAGATTAGGCCTGCGCTCGCGTTAGTTCATTCCGTCCACTGCCGACTGATCTGGACGCTGTTGACTCTTTCACTGGGGAGGAGGCAGAGAGACCCACCCCGGGGCTCAGGAATATTCCGCAGCCAGACAGATAACGCCAGGCTCCACCGGGGCAGCTTCAGCCCTGTGCCCTTCCTTCATCCTGCCTTCCTCCCTTGCTTTCTCAGGTCTAGCCCCAGTCCCTCACGCTGCGTACAAAGGATGCCTTTGCCTGGCTCCTTCATGCAAGTAGGGACCTGTGTGGTCCCTGCCACTGAGAGCCAACTCAGATTCATCCCCACCTTCTCCTCCCACCTCCACTCCTCTTGAGATGCCTTTACTGGGACCAGGTAGGGGTTTCACCAGCTTCATGAGCCTTGGCCCTGTGGCTCCTCTTCCAGGGCTGTGCCTGACACACGTATGATCACACAGTCATTCAACAAACAATTACTGCGTGCCAGGCAATGAAGCACAGTTAAGTGCCACCTCCTTCCTCGCCTCCTATTTCTGCCCCACCCTCAGCCTCCTTCCCTGGTCGCCTCTGGTCTTCCCTCTCTGAACCCCTAGAGCACTGTCTAATCTCTTCCTGTGATCTGCTTTGAACAGTCGCCAGTTCTATACATAACCAGCTTACTAGTTAAATTTTTTTTTTTTTTTTTTTGTACTGGGAATTGAACCCAGGGTGCTTTTTATCACTGAGCCACATCCCCAGCCCTTTTTATTTTTTATTTTGAGACAGGGTCTCTCTGAGTTGCTTAGGGCCCCTCTAAGTCCTAAGTTTGGACTTGAACCTGCAATCATCCTGCTTCGGCCTCCCCAGCTGCCTGCTGGTTTACTTTCACTGTTGGAGGCAGCAAACTACTGCCTTTCAGGGACAGAACATGAGCAATAGAGATGAGGACAGGACAAGGACAATAGGGAACAGTGAGGACTGTGGTAAGGGGAGGCAAATGTGTGCTTCTTAGAGACACTAAAATCCAAAGGAACAAATGAAACACCACTGAAACCAGCAAAATGTCTGGACCCCAGGGTGGCCACAGCGTGATCCCCACTGAACCATTCCGTCCCCGCCACACGGCCTGGCACGTGGTGACTGTGAACTGATTGTGGAGTGACTGTATATCCGCCTTTCTCTCCCGACCTTCCCAAGGTGCATTATTTTCCCCATTTGCCAGCGAGAAACAGATCAAATGACTTGCTCAAGGTCACACGTGGGAAGTGACAGAGTGAGATTTGAGCCTTGGCTTGCTTTGTCCTTCTGTCTACTGTTTGGTCATGGGTGTGTGTTTACCCTGAGCGACAGGAAGCCCTCGGATGGCCAGCGGCCACTCAGCTGATGTGCACCACTTGCCTGCGAGGTGGGAAGGTTGGGAGGTGAGGACCACGAGGCCGGAAGGGAGCAGGTGCCCCTTGCCTGAGTCCACCCCTCCTCCTCAGCCTCTGGTCCCGTACCCACAGCCCGGGGACAGCGTGGTGACAGGTGCCGAGCTGCAGAGATGACAGTGCTGCTGATTCCCCCATAATTACTGTCTGATGAGATGCCAGAATTAGCCACTGCGCAAGCATGGGGTGCGGACGTGGGGCACAGTGCAGGCAAACAACTGGGGGAGGGGAGCTTCTCCTTCCAAGCCTGGGGCCTTCTGGCAGCAGGGTAGCATTGGGGAGAAGGAAGTAGGTTAGCAAGGAGGAAGTACTGTGTGGTTACTATACATCAGGTCTTATTGTGTGGTTGTGGTTTCTCCATCCTCAAGGTGGCCAGACCTGCCCCTGAGATGACTGGCTGCTGGACAGGTCATCCAGCGCCTCAGGCCACTGGCTAGAGAATTACAGATAGAGCAGCTACTCACTCAGACTCCCAGTCACATCCTTTGGTGTCTGGATCTTGGGTCTGCCTTGCCGGGGCTGTAAGGGGCATAGCTGGTAGGGTAGATCCTTCCAGTCACATGAGCAAGCGCCTGGGGCAGATGGAAGAGCCCGCAAGGAGCAGGCAGTTTTTGCTTTCCTGACTGGGAAAGTCATCTGTTCCAGGCAGGAGAAGTCAAGTTGGACCCTGAAGTTCAAGGTCAGGGGAGGCCTGAGGCACAGGAGCAGGGGGCCAGGAAGGTCTGTGCTGGTCTGGGAGCAGCGGAGCAGGACCACTCACGCCCTGGACATGTTTTGCCTGGCTCCTACGTGGGAGCAGAGGGGGGCTGGTAGAGGCAGTTAGCAGCAGCGTCGCCTCCTGGGCTGCTGAGACCTCGTCCGGACCACTGGAGCTGCTCTGAAAGCCACCAAAAGAGAGGGGTGGTGACAACATGGGACTTGCCAATTAAGGACATGTAGATGGTTGGGGCTCTGGAGGGCAGGACGCAGGAGGGAACTGGGCCACTGGGCACCTGCCCGCCCCCAGCGGTGAGCCCTGTCTCCCCAGAGAGGTTGGGTGGAGTCTCTGTGTCACTGGGACAGGAAGGTCATTTGTTCCCTTCCCAGGGCATGGGCCCAACAGGGACATGAGAAGTTCTGTCCTTATGGCTGAGACAAAGACTCAGGGGCAACCTGATGGCAGAACTGCCACCTTCCTCCGGGGCAGCAGGGTGTAGAGAAAGAAGGGGATCTGAGCCCCACAGCTGAGATCAGCCTCCTCCACTTACCCACTCGAGCCTCAGACAAGCTACCCCATCCCGAGCCTCAGTTTCCTCACCTATACAATGGGAGAGCAGCCTGTAACAGGTGAGAGCCAAGTGACTCCTGGCTGTACTGTGGGGGTTGTAGAGAGGAGTCAGTTCACAGCTGGCCTGTATTTCCCAGGCATCCGTTAGACCCCATCAGTCAAGGTGGCGGGGTCTGAGAAGAGCTGGGAGTCTCCAGTCTTTAGCAGAGAGCAGGGCACACAGTTTATGTCCCTGCCTTCCAGTCTCCACTCTACCTTCCATTCTGTCATGATGGAAGGGTTCAGGTTAGATAACAGAGAGAACTTCCCCCGGTATCTGATCAAGCCCAGATTCCCAGGTCTACCTGGACTCAGTGACCAGGCAGGAGACTTGCCTTCTCCCCCTGCCGTCTTGGATCTCGGGGCTCTCCTCCTCTCCCACCCTCCATAGCCTTTCAGAATACTAACCTTGGCATCCCTGGGGAGAGGATATAATGGGCTATAGATTTGGCTGCTGGCTCTCAGCTGACTGTCAGGGCAGAGGGGTGATGCACAGGGCGGCGGGCAGCAGCCCTGTCCTTACCCTTCAGCCTCAGCAGGAAGCTGGGGTGCCGGTGTGCCCGGGTCAGGACTTCTCTGTAGAGGAGGGACGAGGCTGGGGAATCCAGACCCAGAGGAGAATTTTGGAGTTGGCTTTGCTTAAGCACCAGTCAGAGGGCATGGCCTTCAAGTTGCTGGGCCATCCTGTGTGTCAAGACAGAATGGAAACCCTGGATGTGGCTAAGTAGGAGGAGGCCCCCAGAAAGTGCCTCCATGAGGAGGTGAGGCTGGACTCCAGATGGGCCAGGGGGCGTCCCCACTGTCTTCGCTCCCAAGCTGGACATGCGCTGACCTGGCACATGAGGGAGACAAAGATGTGCTACAACCTTTCTGGGGGACTTGGGTGCTCTTGGTGTGTGTGCCTGGACCAGGTGTTGGCACAGGTGGCCTCTACCATGGCAGAGCGGAGAGTGAGGGTGGAGACCTCAGTCCTGGCTGGGCCCCGGTGTGTCCCCTGCATGATGATGGAGGATGCAGGGCAGGCAGGCTTGTGGTGGGCGTGTGTCCCGGGCACAGGTCTGATGACAGGAGCTGAGCAAGCACGTGCGGCCCGGGCCTCTGTACACGGCTCGGAATCGGCAGGCATCCTGCCACTCTGGTGGCCGAGGGAGCTCTCTGGGTACTGGGGTCCCAGGACTGGGACAAGGCTTTCTAGGGAGGGCTGAGCCCCATGGAGAGTGGGGTCTCTGAGGTGGACTTTGAGAGGTCGGGCCAAGGCTTGGTCTTCTGCCCAGTATTTACGAGGCCCTTGCTGAAGACAGCGTGGCCTCCACTCCACCCCAGATGGAGGGACTGATGGGGCTTCTTCCCCTGGAAACAGGATGCCTCCCTCCACCATGCCTTCGGCCCATGCAGCTTTCAAGGTGTAAGTTAAGGCCCTTTGGCTCACACCTGCTCTTCCAGGTGTGGCCCCTGGGGCCAGAGAGCCCCTTGGGGAAAGGGTATCCTGGCATCCTCCTGCGCACGCTGGAAGGACAGGCTCCCTTCCTCCCTCCTGGCTGCCTCTCCAGGGAGACGTGGAGCTGACAGGACACCTTCCCCGGCGCGTGAGCGGTGGAGACACCAGGCAAAAGTTAGCTTGTTAACACAGCACCGCGTGGGCACCGCTAGGGCTGTTCCCAGCTTTTCCAGCTCCGGCTTCAGACGGAGGGTGACATGCTCCTTTCCCAGGGAAGCCAATTAGCCAAATCCTCCTCAGAAGCTAAAATGCAAAAGCCACGGTCCTGGAATGATACAGCTCTGACAGCAGGAAAGGAAATGAGGCTGGGGGTAGATCAGGAAAGAACTGGCCCCCTCACCTCCTTGGTCAGATGCCCTCGTGCAGGGCACAGCCCACATGCCTGTCTGTGATTAGCATTTAAAAAACAAATGAGAGGACTGAAGTTCAGAGAGGTCCCTGACCTCCTCAAGGTCACATAACTAGTTAGTGGCAGAGCCGAGTTGGAGCAGAGCTTTCTCGCCCTCAAATTCAGTGATTTTTGGTGATGCCACAGCTTTGCCTGCTGTGCGTGGGAGGGAGGAGCATAAAGAAGGGGGGCGGTTGTAGCTCTGAAATTCTGACTTGTTGGCCCTTTTAGAAAGAGGGGGTCTTGTCTGAGTGTGGGGTCGGGTTGTCACGTGGAGACCCTGGCTCCTGTGTGGTGAGCATCCTGCCCAGCTGGGCTGGGTACCTGGGCCTCACTGGCCGTGACCCTCCAGCGTGTATCTCTGGGGCCCGGGTGCTGCAGTGTGCTTTGTGACTCAGAGGTTGTTAGTCTGTGTCCTCATGGGGCCTGTGACCTGCAGAGAGGCTCCCCTGGCAGTTGCTTTCTGGGAAGGGGCAGAGTGGAATGGAAAAATCCTTGTTCCCAAGAGCCAGGACACCTGGGTCCCCTATCTGGCTCTGCCTGCAGCTCCTGTGTAACCTGGCCAGTTTTGCTTTCTGGGCCTTAATTACCCTACTGTGAAAGGCTTTTGACCACAGAGCAGGACCTGACATCTTTGACTGTTCCCAGCCCCTGACCCCCCTCCAGAGGTGGTTTCTGCATCTCCCTTTCTCATTCTGTTCTTTAGGACCACCCAATCTGTGTGGAATGCCACCTCTACCATCAGGGAGGCCCCCAGACTGAGGGAGGAGACAAGGCCTTGACCTGAGGAGCCCCCAATCTAATGAAGTAAACGAGGGCTCTAAGCTGGCCTTGGGAGTGTTGGGTCTGAGGGAGGCTTTGCCCCACGTGAGGTCCAAGTCTGATGGCACTGACATGGGTCTGCTCCAAGGGTGTGCTCAGTCTGGGGGACCTGTGGTCCCTGTCCTGGGACTGCTGTCAGTCTGAGAGAGTGACCAGAGAGAGCAGGACAGTCCTGGGGTGGGGAAGCTGGCAGGGTGAGCAGCTGCTGCGGCCTTGCCCCACACCCAGGGGTCCTCAAATGCTCCTCCCTGTGGAAGGCTCCAGAAGCTCTCCTGGGAGCATCTCCTTAGGCTCCACCCTAACAGCCTCTCTAGGCAGGTGAGCTCTCCTTCCTCAGCCCTGATGAGGTCCTTTAATTAGATTCCAACTCGTTTACCAACTAAGTGGCCTTTGGTGGGTTTTAAATCTGCACAAATTGGTTTGTGTTTTTCTGCCTGCGTGAAGCTGTGGCTGGCGGCGCCCTGCCCTCCCCAGCTCCCTCTGTATCTCCTCTGCTCCTGGCTCCCTCGCCCAGCTCCCTGGAGCTGGGGACAGCAAAGGTCCCTGGGCCCTGGATGGAAGAGAGCACAGGGGCACAGGCCACAGTGCTACCAGCTCTCCTCAGCCCTGGGGCAAGGGAGTCCATGTGGTGACTCAGGTTAAATGACTCAATCTCTCTGGCCCTCGGGTTTCCTTGCTGCCCATGCCTGCCCATGGCAATTCTGCAGCTCATGGTGAAGGGGAGGAGGCCCAGAGATGTCACCAGCCAAGGACCATCTATACCCTCCTGCCTTGCCTACCTTCCCTACCCATTCACTGTAGGACCCACAGTGGACAGGGTCCATCTTGGGAGGACAGGCTCTGCCTGGCCTCTTCCATTTTCTCTGTCTTCCTTCTCATACGTGGTGGGAGGGGAGCTGGCCTTCCGGGGGGACTCAGTGATGACAGCTTGCCCAGCCTCGCCCTTCCTCTGACTCCTGCCGCTGCAAGTCACCTTCATCGTCTAACCTCCCCCGTGCTTTCACTCCTTTACTTACAGACCCTCCCCAAGGACCCCATCCCACACCCCTCTCCCTTCCTTGTTCCTCTGTCCTTCCTTCCAGACCGGGAAGGCTCTCCTGAGGTGGCCTGACATTTAGGGGTCGGCAGAAAACAGGGCTGGGAGTCCTGGGTGCAGGTGTGGGGGTCCCAGGCTGGAGCTCAGCTGAGCCCCTGTCTCTGATCCCCAGCCCAGTGGCCTCCTTCCCTCCAAATGTCCTCCCCCTGTCCCTGCCCAGGCCTCTGCAGCTCTGGTTGGAGTGACAGGGAGACTCAACAGGGTGCTGGGCATTAGCAATTTGGGGGGATATTACACAGGAATGTTTACAGAAAGGCAATTGCCCGGAAAATGACTTTGGTTGCTGTGGTATGGGGCGGAAAAGCTGGTTTTAGAAAACAGACACAGATGGGCTTCTGCTCCAAAGACCCACAGACAGACAGTGGGGTGTGGGGCACAGGCACAGAGGAAAGACAGTTGGGCACCCAGAGACAGAGGCCAGGTTCTGTGCCGGGTAGGCAGGGGCAGGCTTCCCAGGGCCTCTGCCAAGCTGGAGACAGATCTGTCCCTGGTTGACCTTTGTCCTCTGGCCTCCAACCTCCCGGCACAGTGTATTTCCTAGCTGCAGTAGGTGTCAGCAGGATGGAGTCATCAGGCAGAATTGAAGGTGGCAGAGCCTCAGGGCTCCTCTAGGGCAACTTGGGCTCCTCTTGCTTTGGCTGCAGAGGGGGGCTGAGGGTACCTCGTGCGGCAGGTGTTTGCTTGTGTGCGTGGCAAGGCACTCTGGGGTCTGAGGCAGGCCTCTATGCCCTCAATTTCTATGCGAACTTTCCCTTGCCCTGCCTAGTTCTGGAGGCCCTGGGGGCCCTGGGGGCTCCTGAATAGATGTCACCAGAGAGTTTTCTGCCCTTCCTCCTGCCAGGCCTGCAGCCTGCCTCTGCCCAGGCAGTGGATCAGAGGTACGTGTGTCATCCGACATATGACAGTCTTGTTTGACCTCTTGATCTCTGGGGAGAGAGAGACAGGGTCCTGAGCTGGGGGCCTGGTGAGGCCTGCCCCTGGGGCCCCTAGAGTCCTTTGCTCTCGCTTCCAGGCTTGGGGTTTTGCCTTTCCCTCTACTTTCTCCCCTTCGTCTCCCTCCCGCCTTCTCCCTCCCACTCCTCTCTCCCCATTCTCTTCCTCTGATGATGATGTCATGTGTGAATGCTGCCCAGCAGCAGCCAGAGGACAGAGGAGATGGTGACATCCAGGGTGAAGACACCAGGTGGGAATGGGCCCAATGGCTTATGTGATGATGTCACCAAGATGTTATGATCTTAATTCTTATAATGAGTTACAGTGATCTCATGTAAAAGAAAGCCGTGGAGGATAAAAATATATCAGGCCCATAAATAAATGTGGAATTTGGAATGGGCGGAACAAATAACAATGTCCTCTCTTCTCCAGCACCTGTGCCTTTATCTTCAGCTGGCCACTGGGGGGCGCCTACCACTTCTCAGTCACCTGCCCCGTTTTTCCCCTTCCCTGATTTCCCAGGCTGAGGGGAGGGGGTCAGAGCACCCCTTTCCCACCTTCTGCTTCCCTCATTGTAATGTTGAATTTTGCCAGGCCCTGTGTCCTGACTCTCTGATTCAAGATCCAAGAATTAGCCAGGCATGGTGGTGCACGCCTGCAATCCCTGTGGCTTGGGAAACTGAGGCAGGAGGATTCAGCCTCAGTTCAAAGCCAGCCAAAGCAATTTAGTGAGGCCTTAACGAGATCCTTTCTATAAATAAAAAATAAAAAGGGCTGGGGATGTGGCTAAGTGGTTAGGCACCCCTGGGTTCAATCCCTAGTACAAAAAAAAAAAAAAAAAAAAAAATTATAGTAGGCCTTGAATGCAGAGGGCCTTGGAGAGAAGGGAGACCTGCCCCTCCTTACCTCTCTGGCTCCCCTGATCTGCACTAATCTGCATCCCTCCAGGGGGCCTCATTCCCCTCCCACTCCCCCAGCACACCCCATCTCTGCTTCCCTTACCCTAGAATTCCCTGGCTCAGGGTCCTTCAGTCCCCATATCCCTCCCTGTAGAACTTGCTCTGGTCCCCAGCAGTGTCCCACCACTCAACAGAGAGCATTGATCGGCCGTGGGCCAGCAGCCTGCATCCTGCTGCTTGCTATATTGGAATCGATCTCCCTGGCTTTTTCCTGGGCTGCTCAGTCTCGGGAGGCTTGGGGCTGCTTGAGAACTTGCTGGTGGCTGGAACAGGCTCTGGGGTAATCGGGAGGTCATCCTGCCAGGACCCAGCACACCACAGGTCAGGAATGTCTTTCATTGACAACAATGTCCTTTCTCCTCCATTCTCTTCCACTGAACTCTCCCTGTGTGGGACAAGGTTTGGAGTTAAAATCCCCATTTTACATATTAGGATCTGGGGCTCCATAGGGGAGATTTGCTGACTGAATGGATTACTAAATGGGTGGCTAGCCTGGGGTCTCTGGAGGACAGAGGTGACTAAACCCAGGTGTCTCTCTGGCAGGACTTTTTTCTCCCAGTGCTCTGACTTCAGGTGCTTGGGAGGCCCCGGGAGATGAAGTCCTGTCTGAGTTTTCAGGGTTGCCTGGAGGCCAACAGTGGCACCTCTCTCCTAAGGGCAACCAGATGGCTCCCCCACCAGGAGCCCAGGCTGGTCCTCCCAGCTCCACTGGGCCCTGCAGAAAGAAGTTGAATCTGTACAGAGTGGGGAGCCAGGACACCCGGGTTATCCAGATGCTCCAGCTTCTTTTTTGTTAAATAAAGTCAAGAATCTTGAAAGTTCTTAAATTGATTCTAAAGCATTTCAAACCAAAGCCTCTCTTTGCTGCTGCCCCTGGAGTTAGCAGGTTGTCTCTCTAGCTCCCTCCCCATCTCCCATCCCCAAGAGCCTAGCTCCTGCACCCTCCTCTCAATGCCTGGGTACCCCAGAGATGAGCCCTGACCTCCTGGAGGCAGTGAGGCTCATCCCTGCTCCTTTCTCAGTTCAAGCTTGCTCCGCAGATCCCTCCCCATTACCTATCCCTGCCCTGGACCGGCGAGACTGGTCATAAAGCACAGCCTGGTGCTCCCACTCTGAGCTCTCCTCTGCCTGCTCTGGGATCACTCACTGCCATTATCTGTCTGGAAGGGCCTGGGGAGTCCTTAGGGGGTCCCCCACAGTCACTGCCCATCTCAGACTGATACTCTGCTTGCCCACCCCAGACATGTCAAGATCCCCCCAGGAGGTAGAGAAGGAGGCGTGAAGGAGGACAGGGAGGAGCATAAAAGGTCTCTTCTGGGGCCAGGAGAGTAGCAGCTAGAAGATGGAATTTAGAGACTTGTCCCAACAGTGGCTATGTGTGTTCAGAGCCCAAGGAGGGCAGAGGAACTTGGCTGACAGAAGGGGAGGTGTCTCGGCTCAGGCAGGGCTGGGACTGGGTTCCAGAGCTGGTTCCGGCAAGGCCCTGGGCAAAATGTCTGAGACCTGGCAAAGAGAGGGCTCTGGACTGTCTAGTGTCTAGGACCCTCGGCTGTGGAGAGTCTCCTGCTGAGCAGTACCCAACAGGGCTACAGACCTCCAGCTGGGAGTGAGGGTGAATGGAGGAGGAGGGAGGTCAATCACTGGACTAGGCTCTCAGGAAGGTACCCCCAATGTTCCCAGCCTCACCCAGTCAGCTGCCATCTTCCCTGATCTCTTCCATATCAGGGAACCATTTGCACTGTATTATATTAATTCAATATCATTTCTGTTCACTCGACTCACTTTAAACTTAAATACATTTACTTAGAAGAAACCTTATCTCACTGAGATCACAAAGGAACAGTATCCATGAAACCAGTAGTTTGACCTTCTTATTGGGATTTTTTTCTAATCCTTATAAAAATAAAGATCTAATTATTAAAATATAAAACAATGTTCTTCTCAAAATCATCTCTGTACCCGGACCTCACTGTGGGGAGCACAGCAGGGGGACAGTGATTGTGGTGAGAGGGATGAAGGATGCCTGAGGAAGGGAGGGGGTGATCCAGAGGCCTAGCATCTGGGAGAGTGGCAGATAAGCAAGGGAGCCCATCCTGAGCTGGGCCACGTTCCCTCAATGACAACTGTCATTTGCAGAGGGAAGTAATAGGTACTGGGGTCCAACTGGGCCTCTACCACTCACTGTGGCTTTGGGCTTGTCGCTGTTCTTCTGAGCCTCTACAGCCCTCTCTGAAATGACCGCAGTAACGCCACCTAACAAGCGTGATGGGAGCTCGTGGGCCATGATAATGGTGGGGAGCCCCTGGTAGGCTGCTGATCTCTGTACTCTCAGGTGTTGCTCTTGCCCTGGTTTTGGTGGGAGTTTCTGGATCTTCTCAGGCTGTGTGCCCCGGATGCACACACTTTAGCCTTAGCCAGGGGAGGGGTGTGTGTGTGTCTGACTTGGTGGCATGGGGTGGCTTTTCTTGAAATACGGCTAAATCCCCATTTTCCTCCTGTGGTTGGCAGAGGGTAACCGAGGGCTGGCAGCAGACCTGATGAACCCTGAATGCAAGGAGGGAGGAAGGGCATGGTAAATCTGGTTGAGCCCCAGAATTCCCAGCCTCAGCCCCTTTTGCCCAAGTTTGCACTTAGAGGAGTCCCCAGTGCCAGTCAGGCAGTGTGGGGACACAAGTGCACACCTTGGCCTGCAGAGCCTAATGCCCTAGTCCTAGGCTACACTTGGGTGGCGGTGCTGCTCTAGGGTTGTGGGGGTGGGCGTGTGCTCAGGAGATTGCTTATTTCCCAGTGGGAATGACTTCTGGGAGAAAGGGAGAACTCTGTTGTATGCCCAGGGATATGGCTGTGTTTGGCCCTTGGCATGGCCTCCCACTCTGGGGGTGAGGGCAACCTCTGGAACCCCTGGCCATGGGTCATGTGAGCTCAGGGATAGGGAACAGCAGAGCAGGAGAGGCCAGGAGCTCAGGGCTGGTGGGTTTTTGGGAAGGGATTCAGAGTTCCGCGTGGGGACCTCAACCCCCGGCCTTCTCTTTGTTCCTTGCTTCTGTGCTGTCCTTTGTCCCCTGTGCGTCTCTTATGATTCTTGAGATTGTGTGTGTATGTTGGGAGGAGAGACTGAAAAATCCGTGGGGTGGGGGCTTAAGCTGTTCTGTCTGCTTTCTTTTTTCTTTAAGTTTGTCCAAATCCATCTCTCTCTGTCCTTTCTGTGCCAGCCTCTCCTGTCTGTCTATCTGTTTGTCTCTGGGGAGGGAGGGGAATGGGGGTCCCTCTGCCCCACACCTTGGACCTCAAGCCCCTTGGGAAGCCCTCCTTCCCCAATATATCCCAGTCCTGGCCACTTTTCCAGGCAGTCCCCGGTCTTGAGGATACTCTGTCCTGGATATGCAGGTCTGAGGGAGGAGGCTAAAACCTCCTGCCTCTCCTTAGAGGATGCACTGGAAAGGTACACAGTAAAGCTTCCTTTCAGGAAGTATATAAAAGCCAACGCCCCTTTTTCCTGCTCCCATGTACACCAATTTTAGGAAGGGGAAGGGGTGAGTGACTAGAAGAGTGTCCGGCCCTTTGCTCCCCTCCCCACGCCTTGGTCTCAAGGACAGCACCTCCCAAGGTCATCATCGCCCCAACCTCAGCAGGAGGAACAAGAGGTTGCATCTGGGCCTTGCTCCCCACCCCTCTCATAGGTCTCTAAGTGCACTTTTCACCGGGTCTACCCTTCTGCTTCCCTTAGTGCCCCACGGGGGTGGGGGGGACCGCAACTCTTGTCACACCCCAGAGGCCTTTCCGCCCCTAAGCTTAGGCGCTGCGGCCCGCCCCCTGGACCCCCGGTGGGGAATGGGCAGCCCCAGGCTGGGCACTCCGTGACCCCGCTGCGCCCCTCTCCCCTCTCGCAGATCCGGAGCGGAGCAGCCCCCCCATGCTGTCTGCGGACGATGCCGAGTACCCGCGGGAGTACCGGACCCTGGGGGGAGGGGGCGGCGGGGGCGGCGGGGGCCGGCGCTTCTCCAACGTGGGGCTGGTGCACACGTCGGAGCGGCGGCACACGGTGATCGCCGCCCAGAGCCTGGAGGCGCTCAGCGGTCTCCAGAAGGCGGACGCCGACCGCAAGCGTGATGCCTTCATGGACCACCTGAAGAGCAAGTACCCGCAGCACGCCCTGGCCCTTCGAGGCCAGCAGGACAGGATGCGCGAGCAGGTGAGTGGGAGCCCGGCTCGGGCTGGGGCTGCGGCGGCGGCGGCGGCAGGGGAGGGAGGCTGACCGGGCTCCCATGACCCAGGCTCATTCCAACTGAGAGGCCTCTGGGACAGATTCGAGGTGGGAGGGCAGAGTTGGGGAACTGTCGGTCCAGGACAGTAGCCCTGGCTGGCCTTTTTTTTGGAGCCTGGGGCTCAGCTATTCTGGAATTTGGAGCATGGATTGGGCCGAAAGAACCGTCAGGCTGTTTGGGCAGAAGACAGGAAGGTGTGCCTTGGAGGCCAGAGCCGTGATTGGGAGGAAGGAAAGCGACAGCCCTGGGGACTGAAGGTTCTGAACTTGAGGGTGGAGTTGGACTGTTTGACCTTGGCACTCCTGTGAATTGGGCCCTAAGAGGTGGGGTCCATGACTTCTCAGCAGGATGGATCTGGTGTGTCCACATTCACTGCAAGAATAGAGCCCCAAACTGGGATCTTTTACCTCCTTTCTCCCTGATTCACCCCAGACTAGCTGTGTAATTTTGAGCTGGAGGTCTCCTCTCTCTGTGCCTTGGCTTTCTTCCTGCTGTCAGTAAGGCTTACAGAGGGAGTTGAGGCCTTTGCCTCTGCCTCTGCACCAGGACTTGTCTCCTTCCATCTGGGGTGGGGTGCACGCATATTAGATCAGCGATCCATACACCCCAGGCCCGAAGCTTTTCAACCTTCTCCAAATCCTTAGGTTCCTGACTGCACCTCTCCACTCAAGCATGGGCTTCTGATCTGTAAGAAAGTTCTTTCTGGGGACTAGTATTCTGCTTTTAGTTCTGAATTTGTGAGGTGCCTTACTGATTGCTGCCCATTTAGCTACTTGGACTCTGGGAGAAGAGACTAAGGGATGGTGACACATCAAATTAGCATCCTTTCGGTCAATACTTGGGGTGCCTTGCTCGGTCTTGCTATGTCTCCCTTTTCCAGGTAGTACTGGATGTGCCTGGGGATGAGGAGAAGTGCCCTATCCTCCCCCCATTGCAGGGAACAAGGATATATTGGCACATTGCTGGTACCCTGTTTGCCCTTTGATATCATTTCTAGTTTTCTCTGGCTTTTGTCTTCCCCCAGCTTCAGAGTCCTGCTGGGAGCAGGGTCCAGGTTGGGATGAGGAAGAGCTACAGTTTCTGGCCCTTAGTGGTTTCCCTGTGTGCTCAGGCTTGGTGGGGACAGGGACTTTGATGACAAATGGGGAGAAAGGATGGTTAAACTTTGTATGAGGGACACGGTCCACTGGGAGAGGGTTTAGAGGCGGGCAGGTGGGCAGGCCTGATTAGGGAAGGCTTCCAGGAGGAAGAGCTGCCTAAACTAGGCTTGGATGGATGGAGGTTTGAGCAGAGGAAGAGAATGCTGGCCTTGGAGCTGCGGTGGAGGCAGCATGAGCATATGCCAGAGTTGGTCTGGGGAGTGGCACAGTCTTCCTCTTGTCTGGTGCAGGAGATTCAGGGGAGTGGGGAGCTCAGGGATGTATCAGGACCAGAGGGTGGTGACCAGGGGACCATGGTTGTTTTTGGATGATGAACAGGAGGGGACCTAGGGGCTGGAGGCAGGGGAAGGAGAAGAGAAAGTGCATACCTGGAAGGATGAAAGAAAGGGGCGGGGTCAGCAGGGGAGACTAAGCAGGAGTTGCTTGGTCCCTGGATCTAGGAGGCAATGACCGAAAAACAACTTGGGTGACAGAGAGATGTTGGTGCCTTGGAGAGATTGGGAGAGGGAAATGTCAGGGGAGGGGTAGTATAAGAGGAATTGAGGAGTGGGAGGGGCCTCATAGGGATGCCTCCAGCTCCAGAGCAACCACAGCTTCAGGAGGAGACTTGAGAAGTGAGTCCTGGGACATAAGAGGGCCATCAAGGCAGAATGGACTTTGAGAAGGGAAGAGAGCCTGTGATAGTCAGGGAGGGGGTACCAGGAATTTTTTGGCTCCATGAGGAAGAAAAGGAAGGCCCTAGGGAGCAGCTGGCTGGCCGATGACCTGTGCTTCAGAAGTTCAAATGAATGCAGAGTGAGACAGCCATGGGGAGCAGCCTATGGGGCTGTGGGCTCATTGCCTCTGGCAGAGTGATGTAATGGACAATTTCAGAGCTTAGGGAGATTGGAGATGATGAGGAACCAGAGCCCTGGCCACAGACCTTCTGGGAAAGTTTAGCAGGACAAAGATGAAGCTAGCTGGGTGGTAGCTTCAAGGGGTGGCAGGCCTGGGAGAGAGGATGCAGCTGTGTTTAGGGGCCTCATAGGCGGCTGGCATGTTCACTGGTGCGAGGAGGTGGGTGAATACTCAGCAGACACCTAGGGAGTGAATCCAAGCACAGCTACCCTCCAGTGCATTTTGCTATGTCCATTCCTTACCTCAGAGTGTAAGTGACCAATTCACGGGGTGCTCGGGGCCCTAGCTCAGTGACCCCGGAGGGAGGGATGACTGCTCAAGGGAGGTAGGAAGCTGAAGATGCTGAGTGCCAGAAGACTGTGAGGACGGGTCCCTGAGGAATCAGGTCTGGTGGCCTCCGGGTAGGAGAGGAAGTCACTTCCACTGGCTTAACAGGAAAGAAAGATGTGCCGTGGGGCAGAGACAACTGGGGTAGAGTCATTCCTGCCCAGTGGTTCCCTTCTCTGTAAGGTCTGAGGTGGTGTCCTTAAGGAGGAGGGGGAAGGCCAGGAGCAGCTCCCTGTGGAGTGTGTGGCAGGCAGGTGAGGGAGTCAGGAGTGGACAGCAGAGTTTATTTCAGGAATATCCAGTAGGGAAGCCTCTTCTGACAGGAGAGATAAACATCCAGACATAGTTCGGGGTACTAGTTAGAGATGCAGCCCTTGTAAGGAACCCTCCATCCCTCTGCAGCGTGAGCTCTGTGCCCCAAGGCTTGCCCCAGCAATGCCCCTCCCTGCCCTGTCACAGCCCCAGCGGCTCCTGCCCGCTCCCCCTAATGGGGTGTCCCCTCGCTTCACACACACAGGTTGGCGGCTGGACCGTGGACCCTGTGTGCCTCCTCAGCTCCCTCTGCTCCCACCTCCATGGCGACTCCGCCCCCTCCGGGGCTGGCCAGCCTGCCCAGGTGAGTCACCCACCTCCACCACCACCCAAACCCATGGCAGAGCTTGGCTTTGGGGAGGATTTTTTCTTTTGGAGGGGGGATATCCAGAATTTTAATTTTGCATCCCTTTCTCTTTTATGTAGGAGCCCCCCCTATTTCGGGGAGACATCTATGACCTGTACTTGCAAGTCCCCTGATTGTCTAATTCCCTACCATGACCTCCCCAAACTGGTTGGTTTGGAGGAAGGAGCTTTTTGAGGGACCATACTCAGGATTCTCACACACACACACACACACACACACTTCTGTATTCTTTCTCCTTTAAACAGGAGACTCCCATATCCCATCTTGCTCCTGGGGTTTCTGGAGGTTTCTTATTCTACACCCCCCACAGGAGATCTTATTCTCCTGTCCACACCTTGCTCTTCATTTCTGAGCACCACCAACCTTCCCCTGATGATTTATCATCAGGAAATTCTACAGGATGTCTCTCTCCCACACTTCTCTCTATGTTCAAGGCTTGACCTCAAGTTTTTAAGAACACTTGGGCATCTGGCCATTGGTTCTGTCCTGTGCCCTGTTTCTCATCAAGTCTCAGTTTCCCTGATGGGACACACTTAGATAGGACACTAGGGGCTGGGCTCCAGCTCAAGCCTGGACACTGACATGGGAGATAAGTAGGTGTCTGAGGCCCAAGTGGGGAGGAGGGACCAGGGAGTCAGTTGCAGTGGGGAGGGTCATCCCAGGAAGTGCTGGGCTTGAGGGTGTTCAGCTGTAGGAGACTGAGGAGGGGTAGTGGCTGCAGATCTCATGGACCGGATGGGGTGTCAGTTCCTCACCCAGCCTCATGGAGAAGAGCAACAGGGCTTGAAAATTAAATGAAAGAAAATTGTGACCGCCTAGGAAACAAGCCTCTAGAGCAAGGACATTTGAGCTGAGCGTTACTCAGTCTAGCAACAGATTGGCGTGTTTGGCATCTCTCACAGGGCACTCCGCCCACTCCCTTTCGGGCTTTCTGTCCATCTTGGCTGAACTTTGGGGAACAGGGATGTGTCTGCTCCTGATGCTAGACAGCGAGTGAGAGAGTTGTCCTGACTGATGAGGTGTGTAGTGGAGGCCAAAGTGGGGCCTAGAAGAGATGGTGATGGGGCAGAAGACAGGTGTGGTGTGCACAGGCAGGTTCTGTGTTTCTGTCCCCCTCCCAAGAGGTCCCCGGATGGTGCATCTTGGGCTGTGATATGGTTGGGGTGACAGACAGGAGTGAAACTGGACTTGGTGAGCTCAGTTGTCCAAGGTGGTAGAGTTCTAGTCTATCCACATCTGGAATCTGCTCTGATGGAGAAAGGAGAGCTTGAGGTGACCTTTGCCCCAGGGCTTTGTAATTACCTGGGAAAGTAGCTGTGCACAAGGTTTGGTAATCACTTGATACTTAGAATTCATCACACTCCCTGCCCCCCAGAACTGAGTTTGAGGTTCTTTTTTGTAAAGTGTAGGAACAGAGACATTCAGCAGAGGGCCAGAGTCACACAGTAGGGCAGGATCAGAGGCCATCAAGGAAATTTAGGCGTCCTAGACCTCCCAGACTGGCTAGGGATTAAGTCATGGGAGAATTAAAAGGGCAAAGTGCACAGCTGAGACCCGGGTGAGGGGAGGTTGTGGGTGGGGAAGGTGGCGGTAGGTCAGACCTTTGGGGTTAGAGACAGTGAGGGTTAGAGAGGTTAGACCAAGCCACAGCCCTTCCCCCCGCTTCCACTAGGCTGTCTAACCTCCCTTCCTCTTGCTGCAACCCGAGTCCCGGGCGGCGGACCGGCGTATCGGGTGACCGCGGCGACGCAGCCACCAGCCTCCGCCGCTCCGCGGCGGGGCTGCGCCGGCGGGGCCGCGCCAGGGGAGGGGGCCGAGAGAGGGGATGTGCACGGAGGCGCGCCGCGCCGCGCCGCGCCAGGTGGAGTCGCGGTTACCGGGGCGACCAGGGCCCGGGCCGGCTCCGCGGCGGCGGCGGCTCTCGCATTGCAGCAAAGGGCACCGGCGGCGGAGGCAGCTGCGGAGGCGGCCGGGGGAGGGGAGAGCCCGGGCGGGTGGGAGTAGGGGGCGGCCCTCCATCCCCCGCCCCACGCGGGATCTGGGGCTGGGGCCCCAAGCATACACCTGTAGCCACAGGTAAGGGGAGCGGCTGTGGGGGCCGGGGTCTCGGCCGGGTTCGTCAGGGGGCGGGGACACGGAGATGGGGGTCCCTCTCTGCGGCACTCAGGGCCGATGGAGGCTGGGGGGCGCGCAGCCGTTGCAGGTTGCCAGTCTCTGAGAAACGCCCCCTCCCTTCCCCCACCGCATTAGGTGCCTACCGCGTGGGACGGCCCCCACCCCTAAATGCGGCAGGCGCCCCCTCCCCCAATCTTGGAAAGTCATGACCTTCGCGGGGTGCGCCCGCGCCCCCGGCTCAGCGAGGCTCCCGCAGCTCACCCCTTCCCAACGCACACTCTCGGCGCTGGGCCGGGGTACGTGTGGGCGGCCATCCGCACACCTAGGGGCAGGGTCGTGCCTGCGCGTGGCTGGGGGCGCCAGCGGGGGCGCGTTGCGTAGCCCCAGGCTGGGGGCTGGTGTTTACGTGCACTTGTGTTCAAGGGAGTTGAGAGGTGGGTGTGTGCGCTGGTGCACGCCGAGTCAGGGGGTTAAGGAGCTGGGGGCGAGGACCGTTGACTGGCCTCCCTGGGGGAGGCTGCGTCGCAGCGGCTTGAGGTCAAGGAGGGTTCATGCACTCATCTAACCTACATGGGACTTAGGCCCAGGAGATAGGGGGACTTCAGCTGGCTGAGCTAAGCCTCCCCGGAGGCTTGACCCCGCCCCTCCCAGAGCCGGGTTGCAGAGAGGGAATGGCCAGCTTCCCTCCACCAGAGACTGAGGAGTGAGAGAGGGAGGGGCTTCAACCCTCAGCTCCAAAAGCTGTTTTCTCTGCTCACCAAGGAGTTGGTTTGCTCCCTTAGGTCTCTGGAGAAGCCCCTTTCCCCATTTCTGAAAGCCTTGTTCCAAGAGATGCTTGGTTTCCATCTTATCCTCTTGGAACCCCTCTTATTTTATCCCAGCTCCTGCAAGGTCCTTCCCCACAAGTGATGACCCCTGGCAGGGTCTCTCCTGCTCAACCCTTTCTTCATTTGCCCTCTGACTGCCTTCTGGGAAGTCCAGACCCCTCCTGGGGAATGTGGAGGGAGGTCACTCTGCCTTGGTATTAAGGTTTTTGCTAGGGTTGGGGAGTTGGACCTCTGGGGCCTTTCCTGTCCTCTGCCCTCCTTCCAGGGGGCTTTCTAGTCCTGGGAAATTCCCAGGGAATAGGCCCAGAAGGCTGAGCAGCTGGGTGCCAGGAGATGCAGGGAGTGGGGCCCCACCAGAGTATTCAAAACCACTCCTTCTGGTGGGCTGGTCCTATTTTGTTGGCTTTTATTCTCTGTCACCTATTTGTTGAGGGCCTGCTACATGCCAGGCACCTGTTGGCACAGCAGGAGGGAACAGACAACAGGGGAAAGGGGCCGGAGGTTGGGTGGAGAGTGACTGACTGGCAGTGTGCCCCTTGGAGAAAAGGGGAGGACTCTCTGCTCACCCAAGGCTGTCCCATGGGTTAACACCCTGAAAAGAGACAGAATGGGCTGTCTCCCCAGGCCTCTTCCTGCTGCAGTTTCCCCTTCAGAGGACAGTGAATTACCAGGAAACCATAGGCCTCAGTCCTGGTGGGGTCAGGATGGAGGAGGATCATTCTCCCCACTTTTCAGAGGGAGAATGAAGAAGCAGGAGTCACTTCAAACATGTGCCACAGCTCAGATCCAGAAGCCCCAGGATTCTGATCACAGTGTCCCTCAGACATCCAAGTTCCCCGGGCACAAACGTGGCTGGCTCTTCTTCTGTGTGTGCCCTTTCCTGGGGCCTGGCTGACCATTCCTGTGGCACTGATGCTTCCATCCCATCCTCTGTTTGGGGTCATGCTGTGACCCATTCCCTCCAGATGACTGCCCCATGGATGTACCAGTGTTGCGACCTCAATGTGGGAGGCCCATGTTGAGGGCATAGCCAGTGTGGCTATAGCCAGGCCCTGACCTATCTCCCTCAGGGCCACAAAGTGGGTCCCAATCATCTTCACAAGGTACCCTGAGTCCAGTGTTCTGACACTGGTGGTGGTGGGGGGGCATCTTCTGCCTCTCTTAATTCAAGAGATCACCTCCTTGACATGTGATGTCTGGGACATCATAGGCATGGGAGAGTAGCTAAGGTTGTCAGTGTCACACAGATCCAGCTAGTAGGGCAAAAGAGAGTAATGACTCTTTCTTTAAGGCCATGAGTGTGTACTGTGTGTTCAGTGCTTTGTGTGTATCTGTGGTGTGTGCATGTGAATGGGTGCCCACATGTCACATGTGACAGTGACTGTGGGTATGCTGAGGGTGATGTGAAAGGTGTCAGTGCTTCTGTCTTCTGTGCCAGTGACAGTGTGTGTGTGTGAGCAAGTTGGGGTCCTGGGGCACGTGTGTGCATGAGTGGGGGTGGCCTCCGTATGAACAGGGCTGAGTTTCTGTTTATTTCTGGGGCGTTTCTGATGGCTTCTAAGTGCTTGTGTGCCTTGGTGGGTGTGTTTTGTTGCTCTGGGTCTGTTGGTAATGTCCTTATCTAAGGATGTGTGTGTCCTTATCTAAGGAGCGTGTGTTGTGGGGAGCCATGGGTGGCCCCTGCATACGCTGCCTGTGAGGGACGCTCGGCCTTCTCTGCAGAGCTGTCCATCATGCCCAGTCTGCAGACCTGACTCTCATAAACCTTCCGGTGCCCTCTGCCTGGCCCTGCCTGCCCCCTATGGGTCCACTCCCTCTTCTGCCCCTCCCTCCCCTTCAAGGCCACAGCAGCTGTGCCAGGGCCTGTTACTGGGCTTCTCCCCTCCTCACAGTGAGCATCCCCTGGCACCAGGGGGGTAGCGGGGGCGTGCCCATAGATGATCACAGGCGTTGGCTGGGGCACAGACTTTGCCTTCTTCTGCCTGGTGTGTGACTAGTTTTTTGTCTTTTGGAGCCAGTGTTACAGGGAGAGATGGGGCTCAGGGCTCAGATGGGGGCAGTCCTGGCAAATGAACCTCTTCATCCCAGCCCCCGCCAGCCTCATCCCCACTGTAAAGGGCCATCTCAGTAAAGCCCCATCAGGCAGAGTACCCTTCCACTCAGCCCCTTTCCAACTCTTCCTGGCCACGACAGCCTTCAGTGGCACAGGATACTCTAGCCTCGTGTCCTTCTCCATCAGGTACCCCCAATGTCCCTTTTCTCTGCCATGGCTCTGAGGCCTGTGAATCTTGTCTGTTTGTGCCAGGCACCCCAGGGCCAGGCCATCTGCTGCCTCTGTCTTCCTGCTGAGGCTGGCACCGGTCAGCAGGGTGCCCTCAGCTTTGCCAAGAACCAGCCCGGCCTCAGGGTGGCTCTTTCCTTGTTACCAGCCATCTGGAAGGGCCTTCTGGTCTCTAGGGAAGGCAGGGTGACCCAAGCTACTGTGAATGAGGGGGAACTTTAATCCCCCCATTCCAGGGATATGAAGAACCCTCTATCATTTCCCCAGCTGGAGGGCATTGCCCGGTCCCCAGCCTCCCCAGCTCCCTTGCTGCCCACAGCTCCCTATCCATTGCCCAGTGCTGGAAGTCACTGGCATCTGTCCACTCTCCTCCATGGTCCAGGCCCATCCTATCACGCAGGCCCCCCTGCCCTGTCCCGGGACCTGATTGCCCTCTTCCACTCCTACCTCTGTGTCCTGCTGGGGTCCAATTCTGATCCTGCTCTGCTCCATTCATGTGCTGTTTGCTTGCCCCCACCTGCAACTTGAGTCTACATACTCAGCATCAAGGGCCACTCTGCGTCTGGCCTCAGCCCCTTTGCGACCCAGTCTGCACCCCAGCAGCCGGGACTGTGGACTCTTCTCCCACACTCTCTCCTGCCTGCTCCTGGCGCTCGCCCGTGTTCTCCTCCACCGAACACACCTTTCCTCCCAATCTCCAGCTGCTCATTTTTCAAGCCCCAGCCCAATGCCATCTTTTCCAGGAAAATTCCCCTGACCTGCCACAACCCATCCCCGTGCCATCTCTCTGACCCCATGGCCCAGATTTATCTTTTAATTGTCTCCTGGGTTCCCTGTATCATGGTCATCTGTGCCTTTTCCTACATATATCTCTCTGAGGGCTGTTACATTAGAGTGTGGCTAGTAAATATCTGGAATGTTCTCTTCTGCCTCCACCAGCAAACCTGAAGCCTTCCCATTCTGGGTGCACCAAGGTGTTCAGGTCTCAGAAGAGAATGGGATGTAATGGGCATTACTTCCTTCCTGCTCCTGAGGGGGTGGAGGGCCCATGTCCCAGGGCTGAGTGCTGAGCTCCAAGGGTCTCTAACTTGCCCCTGCCGTCCTTTGCCTCCCTGCCCCCTCATAACCATCTCTTCTCTTATTTCCATCAGCAGCCAAACTACTGGAGTTTCAAGGTCAGTGTGTGATGCTTCCACTCCCATGACAACTGCATGTGCTGTCTCTCCCCTGCTCCTGTCCCTCCCTCGCACATGCTTTGCACCGGGGTGTGCGTCTGCAGGGCCCCCTCTGGTGTGGGCGTGTGGGCTTTGGGGCTGCAGGCTGTGGCTGCTGCTTTGGGAGAGTCTGGGCTCACCTGTGAACGGCTTATGGATTGAGTGGGAGTTTGGGCCACCCCTGCTGGAGATTGGTTTGGAGATGCTCAGTCGCTAGACTTCCCCAGTTCACAAGGGGCATTTTGGAATGAGAAGATCTTCCCAGCCCAGAGAAACTGTTGGCTCTGAGACAGGGCCCCCAAACCCATGATCTTGTTAAGGCCTGGTTCCCTGAACTCAGAGTTCACCTCCCAGGGAGATCCTGTGACTCCCTTTCTTACTCCCCACTGTGGAGAAGCTAGTGAATGTCAACTAAGACACTGCCCTGTACCCCTAAAACTGTGTTCCAAGGAGAGGGCTAGGCTCCAGGGTGGTGCCTTCTGGTCCCCTTTGAAGAATCTGAGTTATCCAAAGGTGGAGAGCTGTCTACCCTCTCCCAGAACATCCTGCTGACCCCTGTGGGAGCACCCTCAGGGACCTCTTCCATCTTCCCTGGTGCCCAGGCCCAGAGCTGAGTGGAACTAGTTAGACTGCTGTTTGCTTGGTGGAGTCTCAGGCCCTCTCTCAGGCATCATGATGGGATGGGAGGCCACCTTCTGGATCCCCAGGCATCTTGTTTGCATGCATTCTCCCAGAGCAGTGCTAGGAGTCCTTGAATCCGAGAGTCAAGGGGTCTTAGTATCCTCATGCTAAGCATACCCTTTCTGGAGGAGGCAGGAGAGTGTAGTGGTTAAATGCATGAGCCTGAGAGCCAGACTGCTTGATGGTGAATTCCAGTCTGCCACTAACTAGCTTAGTGACCTGGGGCAATGTACGTTCCAGTCCTTTGGGCCTTGGTTTCTCCTTTAAAATAGAACAATGACTGAGTTATTGTAGAGATTTAAGAAATAAGAAAATGCCAGCCGAGGCAGATATCTGGCTCTTAGCCAGACATATGGTGGCTAACCTCAAAGGGTGTCAAAATCCTGGTTGATTTCAAAATCCGAATGTGGGGTCGTAGAAAGAGGTTTGTGAAAGCTCCCAAAAGCTCCTGCCCTAGGTTGTAGACAGCCTTGGGGAAACTCCAATCCTGCTCTGACCACCCTACCCATGGTTCCCTCTGCCTGGCCTCTGACCAGGAGTCACGATCTTCTCTCAAGGTTCTCCAGGGACAGTGCTCACTGCCTCCCACAGCGACCCTTTCCAGTCTTTGGAGAGCTCTGCTGGAATCACTATTTTGTTCTCTATCTCCATAGTGGTTGGAAAGTCCTTCTAGGTCTCACTTTCCTCTGCCCTATTGTCTCAGCTCAGGGATGAAGAGAAGTGTAATGGGCCTTCCCTCTTTTTAGCAAAGTTATCTGTAAAGTCTGTGAGAATAGAAAGGTGTTCATGGGGTCATGACTGAGACAGGAACAGGTGGAACAGAGAATGTGGCCACTTATTTTCCCAGCGTTCCTGCTTCTGCATTCAGCCACCCCCAGGGACCCTGCCACTTTCATTTGGCCCCGTTCGGTTCTCTTTCTGACATCTCACTTGTGCCCCCCACCATGCCCCTGTGAACCCCCACTTTTATCCTTACCAGTTGCCTCATTCTGCCTGCATTCTGTGACCCCCCTCACCTACACCAGCCTGGCAACCCCAAGACAACCCATCCAACCCTGGTTCCTCACCCTACTCCAGAGCTCCCCATCCTTCCCAGGAGCTGAAGGTGAGAACCAGGAGCAGGTTGTCACTGACTGTCAACCTACAGCTGAGCCACAGGGATTAAAGCCTGTACACAGGATCCCCCCAAGTGGGCCCAGTTCCTATGCTGTCTCCCTACTTCCAAGACCCACGCTGACACCGTGCTCAAGGCATTGTGCTTGCCCCTCAATGTCCCCAAATCTGACCTTCCACTTGCCCTGTCCCTTAAGGCCACCTTGGGGAACATCTGGGCACACTGCCCATCAGAGGAAGATGTTCTCTCTTGTCAAGAGCGCTAATCTGATTAGAACATTAAATTGAGTTAATAGGAAGATGGAAATTAATTAGGGGTTAATCAGGATTTGGGGAAAGAGGGAGCTGAAGTGGGGAATAAATTATTTCTTTTCAGAGATGCTATTATTGTCTCTTTAAAATTATAAAAATATTCTGATTGTGCAAAATTCACTTAATTTTATAGAGAAGTGTATAAAGTAAAAAAAAAAAAGTTTGTTCTCAATCCTGAGATAGCCAGTGTTAATGATTTTGAGTGATCTACTGGTAAATATAAACAATTTATTTTGTAGAAAAATACAATTAGGCAACATGACTTTTATACAATAAATGCATATATACTATATACATATATAATGTCCATAACATGGAATGGTTAGAACTGATTCATTTTCTCAGTCCTTTAAATAAATGAGCTTGTGTACAGCAACCTGGTTTGAGGGGAGGAACTGGGGTAGAACGGCAGGGGCAGTGGCCCCGGGTGACAACCCCAGGCTTCAGCCAATAGTAAGCTCTTCATGTACAATTGAAATCATAGTGTGACGCCACCCCACCCCCAAAGAGAGAGCAATCAAGCTGTCCTGTGACATCTTTCCCTACCCCCAGTCAGTCATTACCCAGAGTTATAGCTTCAGGGAAGGGACTGTCATGCTGGAGACTGGGGGAGGCCAGCCAGGCTGTCTGACTGCATAGCAGCTTGTACCACACAGAGAGGGGCCGAGGCCTGGCACACCCATGCCCTTTGCTCATGTGTATCACACTGGACTTCATATGTATGGTGGGTACTAAGCATGTAGTTTGTTTGAAACTGGGATCTATCTGGCTCTGTGGGGTTTGGGATAGTTTTCTTGTCACCTTAAATCAAGGACATTCTCCATGCCCAGCTCTGTGAGGGCCCTCACCTCCCAACACTGGGATTCTGGGGTCCCTGGTTCTCTTAGCTTTCTCCCTGGGCCCTGCTTCCTGCCATCCACCCAACCCTCTGAACTCCAGGAAGAATAAATTCGCCGCTCACAAACCCGCCGCTTAATTAATGTCTGGAACTAATGCCCCAATTTGCTCAACGATTCTGCTGCTCACCTCGGTGACAAATTTGTGTTGTTGTTGTTCTTTGGAAGCTTAAAATAGCAGGCGTGCCCATGGCTCCAGCTCAGATGGTTTCTTGTCTGGCTTCCCAGGGTGCCTGAGTCCTTTGCCCACTGCTTACCTATTGGGTGTCCCAGGGAGGTCAAGGCCCCAAGAGGTGGGGGGACTTTCCTGCAGCCACACAGCGAGTCTGAAATCCAGGAGACTCTCCTGTGAGCGTGTATGTGTGTGTGTCACTGGCTGGCTGGTGGGAGTTCCCAGGGCCTGGACGGAGGCAGTGGCTGAGCAACGGGGGATCACGCTTGGTTCTTCTCGCCCTGCCCGGCCCCTGCAGACACGCAGCTCGCGCCATACTCAGGGAGCCCAGCCGGGGCTGGCAGACCAGGCAGCCAAGCTGTCCTACGCCTCGGCTGAGTCGCTGGAGACCATGTCGGAGGCTGAGCTGCCCCTGGGCTTTAGCAGGATGAACCGCTTCCGACAGAGCCTGCCCCTCTCCCGCTCAGCCAGTCAGACCAAACTGCGATCTCCAGGTAGGGGCCAGCCCAGCCTTGCATCCTTCCTCCAGGCCACAGGCTCCTCCCTCTGCTCTTCTCCCCCAGTCGTCCCTGGCACCACTCCATCCCTCCTGAGCTCCACTCCCTCCTCCCCAAAAATCACTCCCTTTAGGGCCCCTCTGCTTTCTTTCTCCATCCCGCCCTCTCCCTTATCATCCCCTGCCCTACCCACTCCTTCCCTTCGCTCCTCTCCCTCCCTCCCTCCTCTCCACCCCAGCCCTCTCCTTTCCTACTGAGCCTTTTCTCTCTGTCCTACAGCAGCCCTCCATCCGTCACCCCTCCCTTCTTCCCTCTCTTTCCTGTTTCTCTCTCTCTCCTTCAGCACCTCCCTACCATCCCAACTCCTTTCAGTTTTTGCTCTACTTCCTCCTGCCCCATTTCCCTGGTCCAGGCTCCACTGCCTGGGGTCAGTGGTGCTCTGAGAGGCTGGTCCTGGCAGCATGAGGAGTGCCTGGGTGCACCTGCACTCAGGGGCCGCATCCGGCCTCAGACCCTGCTTCTGCGGAACTGGCTCAGCTCCCGAAGGCTCCCCTCGCTCTCAGGGCGGTTGGTCTGGCAGTGGGGGCAATAACCAGGAAGGTGGTATCTCCTTCGCAGGGGTGCTGTTCCTGCAGTTCGGGGAGGAGACGCGGCGCGTGCACATCACGCACGAGGTCAGCAGCCTGGACACGCTGCACGCACTCATCGCGCACATGTTCCCGCAGAAGCTCACCATGGGCATGCTCAAGTCGCCAAACACCGCCATCCTCATCAAAGACGAGGCGCGCAACGTCTTCTACGAGCTGGAGGACGTTCGGTGGGCGTGGCCCCAGAGGGATGGATGGGCTTCCCTACATTCCTACCCAGGAGAGTGCTTGACCCCCAAGGCCCTTTCCCAGATCCTTCCAGAACCTCCGTTTGTCCTTCCCCTCTCCGCCAGGGTCTTATCCTCCTGTCCTCCCACCCGACTCCCTTCTAAATTTCCCAGTCCTGCGGGTTGAGAGACCCAGACCTGACTTAACCTGGAAACGGCTGCAGAGACTGAGGAAGTGGTCCGGGTGGAGGCTGTGTATGTTGGTGGCAGACAGCCCGAGACAACAAAATCCACTGAGCAAAGGACTTAGGATGGGGTGGGGGTCCTGGTCCCTCTTTTCTGTGCCGGGAGTAGCTGCCTCTCCTCACTGCATGACTGAGAGATGCATGGTGACCCTCTGCACCCTTCCCCCAGGGATATCCAGGATCGCAGTATTATCAAGATCTATAGGAAGGAGCCACTGTATGCTGCTTTTCCTGGCTCACACCTCACCAATGGGGACCTTCGGGTATGAATGGGGAATGCCCTGCGGGACCTCTGGGTATGGATGGGGATGCCCAGGGAATTGGGGAGGCTGACAAAGTGATGCAGGCTGGCAAAGTGTAAGCAAATGTCAGAGGGGACCACCATATTTGGAGAATTAAAGGGGCTGACCCCTTAATTGTGGAGTTATAGAGAAGACCCTCCCCCCTCCTCACTTTCCCCTGGCTTAAGGCCTGTCCAGTCAGGATTTCTCTCACTGACCTCTTAAGTATTCTAAGGCCTCTCTCCTGAGCCACTTCTCCTTGATTTCTCCACCCGCACTGTGGGGTGGGCTGAGGGGTTCCCCTGGTGCCTCTCCATCTACGACTCTGCTACCACCCCCCACACCTGTGCTGGGAGCCCTGATGGAAAAGGTACCCAAGATATAGCAGAAGAGAGGAAAGGCGGAGAACAGGGGGACTTCCTGGGCGTCAGGAGACTTGATGCTGGCTTCTCAAGGAATAGCAAAAGTGTTCCCTTTGTGACCAGCCCTGTGGGGTTCTGTCTTCTGCGCAGAGAGAGATGGTGTACGCGTCCCGGGAGTCATCACCCACGCGGCGCCTCAACAACCTGTCGCCAGCACCGCACCTGGCATCTGGCTCACCGCCGCCTGGGCTACCATCTGGGCTGCCGTCGGGGCTGCCGTCGGGTTCGCCATCGCGCTCGCGTCTTTCCTATGCTGGGGGGCGCCCGCCCTCCTACGCTGGCAGCCCAGTTCATCACGCGGCCGAGCGGCTGGGAGGTGCCCCTGCAGCCCAGGGCGTCAGTCCCAGTCCAAGCGCCATCCTGGAGCGTCGCGACGTCAAGCCGGACGAGGACCTGGCGGGCAAAACGGGTGGCATGGTGCTGGTGAAGGGCGAGGGCCTCTATGCGGATCCCTACGGGCTTCTGCACGAGGGTCGCCTGAGCCTGGCCGCGGCCGCCGGCGACCCGTTCGCCTACCCGGGCGCAGGCGGCTTGTACAAACGCGGCTCGGTGCGCTCTCTTAGCACCTACTCAGCTGCTGCGCTGCAGTCGGACCTGGAGGACTCGCTGTACAAGGCGGCAGGCGGCGGCGGCGCGATCTACGGCGACAGCTATGGTTTCCGCCTGCCGCCCTCATCGCCGCAGAAACTGGCCGACGTGGCGGCTCCCCCCGGAGGGCCTCCGCCGCCGCACAGCCCATACTCAGGGCCACCCAGCCGGGGCTCGCCGGTGCGCCAGTCCTTCCGCAAAGACTCCGGCTCTTCGTCGGTCTTCGCCGAGAGTCCTGGAGGCAAAACCCGCAGCACCACGGGCTCCTCCACAGCCGGAGCGCCCCCTTCCGAGCTCTTCCCTGGGCCTGGGGAGCGCTCACTCGTCGGGTTCGGGCCACCAGTGCCGGCCAAGGACACGGAGACCAGGTGAGGGACACTTGCAAGGACTGTGAGGATGGGGTGGGATGAGAAGAGGAGACACACGCAGAGGTCCCGCGAGTGTGTTTGCTGAACTCAGAGACCCAAAGTCCTTTGAGGTGTGTAGTGATCTTAAGTAGGTGACCAGAGCATTTTGGATGTAGCAGGGAGGGCACTGAAGACATGGGCATGCCATTTCTCTTTCATTTGCACATCCTGAAGGAGTGGATGAGAAAGCCCCAAATATGGGCTCTAGAGATCTGGGTCTGCATTTGCTCCTTGAGCCTCAGTTTTCCCAACTGTAAAGTCCAAGGGCTGAGCCAGCCCTTTTTAGTGCCTTTCCAGCTGGGACACAGACTTTGCAACCACAAGAGCTGTCCAGCACAGGGTCAGCTGAAGTTCACTGGGCAGTGGGGTGCTGGTAAGAAATAGGGAGGGGACAGAAACACATTCTTTTACCTAGCCTCCAGGCTGGGGAGTTCTGAACCACCACTCGGTGCCATCTTAAGAGTGTGGGGCTGAAGGAGCTAGCCAGGGTGAGAGTGCTGCTGAGAGGTGAGAAGTGTGATTGTCTTCACACTGCAATCTTGTGGCCTGTGTGCCAGGCACTGCACCCAGTTTGCTGATGTGAAGTTGGGCAAACCCAGTTCCTGCTTTGGTCTAGAGGGGAGACACACTAAAACATCCAGGTATTGTCCTTGGGTGGTGTGGAGGAAGAGGTTCCTTAAGGCCATTGAGACTTGGGGATGGCCTCAGAGAGGAGGTAGGAAGAAAAGCATGGGGGGTGTATGCAAATCATGGAGTGCTCTGGGTGGGATCCCTTAGGGAGGTGAGAAATGTAGTAGGGGGTGAGCTTGATCTTTAGGCATTAAATTTCTGTGTGCTTGCAGCTGCAGCTGGGGAGGGAATTGAAGGGGTTGTTCAGAACCATCTTCCTCCCCAGGGAGCGCATGGAGGCCATGGAGAAGCAGATTGCCAGCCTCACAGGCCTGGTGCAGAGTGCTCTACTTAGAGGCTCAGAGCCTGAGACCCCCAGGTAAGGTCCCTCTCCCAACACCACTGCCAGTGGCAGGAAGAAGGGGCAATGGGCATTAGGAGCACTGAGCTTGACCTTGCCAATGTCTCACTGTGTGACTCTGGGTGAGTCTCTTCCCTTCTCTGCTATTACATTCTAAGATCAGGGAGCTGAAAGAGATGACATCTAAAGTCCCACTCAGCTTTGATGCTCTGGGGCTGGCCTGGACCCTCTGATGACCATCTTCTTTTCCCTGTGTTACAGTGAGAAGATTGAAGGCTCCAATGGAGCAGCCACCCCATCCGCACGTGAGTGACCCTTCCCCTCTTTTCTCACAGGTCCTTGCTCTCTCTGAGTCAGTTTCCTAATCTGTAAAGTAAGGATCAATACCACATCACTGGATTTTCAATGGATAAATGAGTATTCACCTTAATCCAAGATGTCACTGCACTGGTGCTTTGTTCCCCACTGTTAGTGATCATCACTTAGAGCATGAAGTCAAAGTCATGTGCCTCTGGCCACTGTATGGGGTCAGAAGTGGGGAGGATCTTGCACCAGCCCCTCTCTGAATCACTTTCTATTCCCTTTCTCCCATCCTCTCTGTAGCATTCGGGTCAGGCAGCAGAAGCAGTGGCGCAACCCCTGTGTCGGGCCCTCCCCCTCCCTCAGCCAGCAGCACCCCTGCAGGGCAGCCCACCGCTATCAGCCGTCTGCAGATGCAGCTCCACTTGCGTGGCCTGCAGAACAGCACCAGTGACCTGCGTGGTCAACTTCAGCAGCTGCGAAAGCTCCAGGTAACACTCCCTCCTGACTTACCTCCTAAGCTAAAAACTAGCCAAAACTCCTTCCCACTAGTACTGCCCCATCCCCCAGTGCATCACCCTTCCCCACAGAGCTCTGGGGAATCCCTTGCTGCTCATAGGTCCCTGCCATCTGAACTCCCCCCCCCCCCACCTTCTTGAGCTCCTGTTACTCACTGAACCTCCGCCCCTGGTCCATGTCCTTCTCACTAGCCCTCCTTCTTCCCCATCACTCTCCCAGAGTCCCAGTCCCATCCCTCCCAGTAGACATCGCTGGGGGTGGGGGCAGCTCTAGTTCCTTCTGGTCCCGCATTTCTTCCCCACGTCATCCTCAGCTCTCCCTTCCTGAGCCCTGGACAGTCTGCCTGGCAGATGGTCCCACCTGTCAGGGGCCTGGCATCGCTGTGCCGGCTACTCGAGAGGGCCCCAGGACCCGTCAGGCAAGGATAATGCGCAGAGACAGGCTGAGGAGGGGGCACAGAGTTGCCATCTGGGCCAAGGATAAGATGTCGCCCACCTCTGCCAGTCAGGCTTGAAACTGGGTTCGACGGTTAACTTAGTCTTCTCGTCCCAATCTCGGAAACTATCAACCCCAGCGCTTCATGGGGAATCCCCTGGAATCCTTCATTCCAGGTCCATCCCCATTCAGGGCTGCTCAAAGCCATGGCCACAGGGCCGCGCTGTAGGCAGGGTTCTGAATAGGACCCTCCGCCCCGCGCCACATATTCTCATCCCGTTCTCCTTCTGCCTCTACGCTTCCCCAGAACTTAACCTTCCCCTGAGCCACTCGCCGCCCCACCCCTTTGCTACTGCTCACGGCCCCAGCCATGGAGCCTCACCTTCTGCACTGCCCAGCATAGCACTGCCCAGTAGAGCACGGCTCCCTCCACTATCCCCATCCCAATCTCCTGTCTCCGGTTTCCCCCAAATTTAGCCCTCGGCCCCTACCCCCGCCTCGCACACCTTCGCCCCGCGCGCCTACTCTCCCTCCCACCCGGGTCCACGCGTCCCTCCTTGCATCCCGCAGCTCCAAAACCAGGAGTCCGTGCGCGCGCTGCTTAAGCGCACAGAGGCGGAGCTGAGCATGCGCGTGTCAGAGGCGGCGCGGCGACAGGAGGACCCGCTGCAGCGGCAGCGCACCCTGGTGGAGGAGGAGAGGCTGCGCTACCTCAACGACGAGGAGCTCATCACCCAGCAGCTCAAGTGAGGCTGGGCCCGGCCGCGGAGGGAGGGTGGGGGGCGCGGCCGGGGTCACCCGCAGCCTGTTTTCCCTGGGAGGCACAGCTCCTTTCCTTCGGAATCACAGGTGACGTTGGTTTGTTCTGAAGCCTAATTTCATCCTCCTCTGTGGCCTGATTTCTCTATGACCCACAAACCTTTGACCATCTGGCATAATTCCTGATTTCTTTTTTCTGGCTTGGTGCCTGCTTTTGCTGTGGTCTTGCTTCCTCCTCATCCAGTCCGGCTTCCTGTGTCCTGCAGCTTCACTCACATGTGGCCAGGTGCCTGATTTCTCTCTGACCACGACCCGTTTTTGTTCTAGCCGGTGACCCATGTAAATTTACCCTAGGGTAGAGCATGCAGGTGGAGTTCAGGACTCATCCCCACTCCAGCTTGGTGCTGACTTCTCAACATTGCCACCACTCCTATCCCCTGATCTCTGAGATCAGGTATAGCCCAGAAAAACCCTCTTCCCTTCTTAGTATAACTGGAACTGGGCTGTAGTGTTCTGGAAGGAAGAAGGAATAGAGAACACCCCACCCCAAATGCTTGGACGTGGAACGGTTAATGTAAGACAGTCTCTGATCCAAATTTAGCAAATGGCTGTCTGGCCGCAATTCCATTGTCTGGCACCTTTGAAAGGAGAAGCTGCCTTTCGCTGTCCATTCAGGAGTGCGCACCCCCCACCCCACCGCAGCTTTCCCTTGTCAGTTACTGAGTCTGAGGCGAAGGCTTCTTCTGTTTTTTTCCTGTGTCCCTGTCTTGGTGACGCAGGGCATTAGGGGACTTGGGGTCCAGCACTGAGGGGCTGTGTGCTCAGGGCAGTTCCTGTCCCGCTCTGTGCCTCAGTGTCCTCTTCTGTGTCCAGTATTGAGATTTTTGCAGTTATTTCTGGAGAGGAGTTGGGTTGTACTCAGGGGCACCCAAGAGCCAGGAGAGCTGCTCACAGGCGCTCAGCTTCCTCCCTAAGTCATATGTGGAGCCCTTGCAAGGTTCCTGCTCTGTCAACCTGGGGCTCACATAGCCTGGTGGTGCACGCCTCAACAGGGTACGAGGCAAAGATTCACATAACATTATATGGCCAAGATGAAGTAAGGGATCACCCCATGTGGAAATAAGCCAGCAGCAGCCACCTGTCACTCAGGTGTGATGACTTAGGGAAGCTCCAGCCAGATCTCCATTAGACCAGCAGCTGCCATCCCCCTCTCCCAGGGAAATCTCTTTACCTGACTTTCCTGTCCTTTCCTTGTTCCTTTGCAGTCAGCACAGCAGAGCTGGGTTGGAATTTTCAAAAGAACTTTACTGAGACATTAAAGGAAATGTAAAAGCACAGAGGTAGAAGAGATGAAAGGTCTGGTCATTAATGAGTGTCTGGTCCTTGTCTTCCTGGGAGCCTCTGTTCTCCAGAAACACACAGCTCCTGGTCCCCTGCCCCTTATGGGACCCATTGCTCAGACTGCTCTCAAGTGACCTGAAAAAACTGCTTCTGTCAGGATTCTCTATCCTTCTGGAATGGGACTCCTGCCTATTTTGGGTGGAACAGGAGCTGGACCTTAAACCAGCCCTGTTGTGGCTTGCAGGCCCTCCCTGCGCAGCTCCCATAGCTTCCTGAGGCATTGGCCCTTAGCCCCGCCCCCCCTGCTGCAGCCCCTGCACGTGAGCTTGTCTTGCCTCACTCTGCGCTGTCCCTTCATCTTTCCTGGCATCTTGCGAGCAGTTAAGGCTGGTTTGTTTCATCAGCTTGGCTCACTCACCTGTCTGTCTAGCCAAGTACTTGAGCTTTGTCTGGACGCTGCTCTGCCGACTGAGACCTGTTGGCTCCTGGAGGCAGCCTCTGCCTGACCCACCTTTGAAGATGCGCATCCTGTGCAGTTACGCAGAGCCCTCGCTCAGACGAGCCCCACGCTGGGTTTAATGCTCTGCCATCACCATTCTGGAGTTTCTAATTTTTGAACTAGGAAGCGATTTCTCATTTTGCAGTGGGTCCTGCAAATTATTTAGCTGGTCCTGTCCTGACCTTCCCCTCTGGACCCTGCCATGCTGAACACCCAGTAGCTTTTTTTTCTTTACTTCTTGTGGTACTGGGGATGGAGCCTAGGGCCCCTCAATATGCAAGGCATGCACTCTACCACTGAGCTACACCCCCAGCCCTCAACCACGTTTTTTTTTTTTTTCTTCTTCTTCTTTTTTTTTTTTTTTTTTTTTTCGATACCAGGGATCAAACCCAGGGGCCACATCCCAACCCTTTTTATTTTTTATTATGAGACAGGGTCTTGCTAAGTCGCTGAGGCTGACTTTGAATTCGTGATCCTCCTGCCTCAGCCTCCCAACTCACTGAGATTACAGGTGTGCACCACCGTGCCAGGCCCTCCAGCCACTTTTGAATCCCTATCTAGGCGAACTGGACTGGAACTCATTTGCAGGACCTAACCAAGTTAGGGGCTTCAAAACTTTGGCAGATTTGATTAGAAAATCAAGGCAGTGACTGAGCCTACAGGGCCTAGTTCCCCCTCTGCCTGAGAATTGTAGCATCCTTTCCTCCTGAAGGTTTCTGCTTTAAATGAGGGTGTCTTCTCTGATTGATGTTTGGAAGTGATTATTTTACAAAACTGTCCCAGCCTAACCCAGTCAGATGTCTCACACACACACAGGGAAAGTCTTGCCTTCCATGTGGCAGAGTGAGACCTGGGTAGGACAATGTGACTTTAGTCCACTATGACAACAGAACCAATGGCTTGAAGTAAGACTTGAGTAGATACTCAAGGGCTAAGTGTGACCCCCAGCACATGGTAAGCATTTAATACAGGATAGCTCCTTAACCAGCAGTGCTGAGCTGTAGATTTTTGCCCTTGGTTCCAGCCCGCACCATCTCCTCATCTGCTAGTTAGATGAAGACGAGGTTTGCTGATGACGCAGAGCCTTAAGCGTGAGCAAATCTGTCGGATGACGGAACTGGGATTCCAAAGATGTTTGCACCTGGATTGTTGAGCCAAAATCCAACTGGTGGGGTTTGACAGGAGTGCATGAGAAGTGCCACATGTGGGTCAGGGATGTCAGTGACTCAAGTACAGAACTGAGGTGACCTACCTGTAGCAATTCTTTCTTTCACTTGTTCATTCATTTCACCATTTTTTACCAGACATCTACTTTGTACCAGCACAGTGCCAGGTGCTGGGAATTGGAGATAAATCTGGAAGACATAGTCTGCCTGGGGCTAGTGGTCCAGAAGGTCATACAACCCAGCAAAAAGAAGCTTCAGGGCTTGTGGGGGCAGCAAACAAGACCCTGGCCCCAAGTGGAGGGACTGGGGGGGGAGGGTTCCATTGAATCCTAAAGACAAGGGGAAGTGGGCTGGGGATGTAGCTCAGTTGGTAGAGTGCTTGCCTCACAATCACAAGGCCCTGGGTTCAATCCCCAGCACCACACACACACACACACAAAAAAAAAAAAAAAAAGACAAGGGGAAGTTAGTATGCACATGGTGTGTGTGTGTGTGTGTGTGTGTGTGTGTGTGTGTGTGTGTGTGTGCATGGAATGGTCTAGGCAGAGACAAGGCATTGTAAAGGATCAGAAAGGGCAGTACATACAGGGACCTCAGGGAAGTTTTGAACAGCCTAAACAGACACAAGCCAGGTGGGGTGGGGAGTACAGCAGGAGGGAAAACAAAGCAACCCCCAGAGACCAGCCCGTCCATTATTAGTTAATCCCCATAACAGCCCATGAGGGAAGAACTCTTGCTGGATACCCCCATTGCTTGGATGAGAAGATCAAGGCCCAGAGATATTAGGTAACTTGCTCAAGATCTCTCTGTTGGGAAGGCAGAGCTGGGATTAGATCTGGGATTTTGCTGATTCTAGAGCCAAGTTTCCAACTGCCACCCACATGCCCTTCTTGGCTGCATTGGGAAGTTTGGATTTTAGCTTCAAGATGATGGATCCATTTAGCGTTCAATACAAGGGGTGGTGACTTGTTCTGAGTTTCATTTTAGAAAAGTGTGGGGCCTCAAATGACATGAGTTTAGTATAAACCAGCTGAAAGCCTAAAGCAGTTTTGGCCTCAAGGAAAGAGACTGAGTGACTGGGATCAATTACCTAAAGGTAGATGGGTGTGGTTGTGTCTCCTCAGACAGGAGACCCCCAGGCAGACGTGCTGCTGCCTCCAGTTCTCAGAAAGTCTCTGAGAGTCTCTACTGCTTCCTTGGCAGAATGAAAACCAGAGACTGCAAGTTACAGCAAGGGAGATTTGGGCTGATGTTGCTAAAGATCAGAGCCTCTAAGGGGGTTCTAGGTCATCTTTGTGGGAGCTCTTTGGAGGTCTCCTCCTCTTTGATATACGGCATTTCTAGTTTTGCTTGGACATGTGGTCTGGTGAATAACTTTTAATTTGGTCTTACTAGTGGCCCAATTTCTTTCTAGCTGCTCAATTTCAGGGGGCTGGGCTGGGGCCAGAGGGGCTGAGAGGGTATCTCTGTGGCTGCAGTGACCTGGAGAAGTCGGTGGAGAAGATCCAGAGGGATGTGTCCCACAATCACCGGCTGGTGCCCGGCCCTGAGCTGGAGGAGAAGGCGCTGCTGCTGAAGCAGCTTGGGGAGACGCTGACCGAGCTCAAGGGTAAGCCTGTGCCAGGCAGTGTGGCCTGTGCTCCCACCACCACCATGCTGTCCTCCTGGTCCTCAGTGCTCCCTCCCTCCCAGCTCACTCCTTCCTGTCCCCTCAGCTCACTTCCCAGGCCTGCAGAGCAAGATGCGGGTAGTGCTGCGTGTGGAGGTGGAGGCAGTGAAGTTCCTGAAGGAGGAACCACAGCGTCTGGATGGGCTCCTCAAGCGCTGCCGTGGGGTCACAGACACACTGGCCCAGATCCGCAGGTCATCCTCTCCCTGACCCGATTTCCCACAGGGTCACACCCTGGGCCTAGATCCACAGTGATGCCCAAGCCCTATCCTGACTCCCCCAAAGTTTACCAGAGTGTTGACTGGATCCGCACCTCACCTCTGACCTGTGACCCCTGTTTTCCCTATGCTGTGTGCAGTCACTCCCTAGATCCTCTCATCTCTCCTGCAAATCCCAGAGCCCTCCTCGCTCCCAGCCTTCCTTGGGTCCCTTCCTGGAGGGGGCCACCCCCACCCCCGGCCTCACAGCTGCTCCTAACTCTCCCAACCCAGGCAAGTGGATGAGGGCGTGTGGCCACCTCCCAACAACCTCCTCAGTCAGTCCCCCAAGAAGGTGACAGCTGAGACCGACTTCAACAAGGGGTTGGACTTTGAGATGCCACCCCCTAGTCCTCCACTGAACCTCCATGAGCTGAGCGGGCCGGCTGAGGGAGCCCCTCTCACCCCCAAGGGCAGCAACCCCACCAAAGGCCTGGATACTTCTGGCAAAAGAAGTGTGGACAAGGCTGTGTCTGTTGAGGTGCGGGGGCCCAGGTGGGGGTGGGGGCACAAGCTCCATCCGTCCACAAGTACTCACACCACCCTAGAGTAGGAAGTGCCAAGCAAGTGGGTCCTTTTTCTTGGGGGAGGAGGGTAAGTCCTCTAATGGAAATCTGAGAAGCATAATGAGGGTAGACAGAAAGCATATTATAAAGCTATAATCATCCAAGCGGTATGGTGTTGGTATAAGAGTAGGCTGTGTGATCAATGGAATAGAATAGAACGTACTGAAACATGGTATTATATAATGAAGGTAGTAATGCAATATTATGTAATGAAGGTAGTATTCCTGATCCACAGGGATGGTATGTAACACCCAAGGAGAAGGTTGAGGGTCCCCTGGGGGCTGGATCAATGTGGGGCTTCCTTTCCATCCCTTGCATGTGTAGATGGGGAAGGGGCTGAGCCTTGGAGGTCCTGGATCAGGGCAGCCGCTCTGGAGGGTCTAACACTGGAGCTGACACTAGCCCCTACCTTCACCCCAAGGCTGCAGAGCGAGACTGGGAAGAGAAGCGGGCAGCCCTGACCCAGTACAGCGCCAAGGACATCAATCGGCTGCTGGAGGAGACGCAGGCAGAGCTACTCAAGGCCATTCCTGACCTGGACTGTGCCAGCAAGGCCCACCCGGGCCCAGCCCCCACCCCGGACCACAAGCCCCCCAAGGCACCCCATGGCCAGAAGGCAGCCCCCCGAACGGAGCCTAGTGGGAGGAGAGGCTCAGGTATAGGGGTGGAAGGGCTGGTGAGGAGCCCAGCGTTGGGGAACCCCATCCTCAGGGCTCTCGTTGACAGGGGAGGTTCTGGGGAGTGAGCACCGTGGTGCTTGGGCTGCCAGAGGAGGGGGCACTGGCCTTCAGCGGCGGGGCCTCAGCCCACTGAAGGAGAGTGAGACCCAGAGGGCAGGGTAAGCTGGACTCCCCTCCAGTACTTCCCATGTCCCGAGGGCTGCCGAGAGGCAGGGAGGACCCGTGACTGCAGGCAGTGATCCTCCTGCCCCTCTTGACTGGGCTGAGAGTGAGGTGCCGAGACCAATACTCACAGGGTCCTGTGCTCCCAGTCTGGGAGATGGGGGAGAGGCAGAAATTTGAAGGGAAAATGGCAGTCAGCTGTCCTCGGTTCATTCTTCCATTTCTGCAACACATATTATTAAGCACCTCTTGTGTGCCGGGTGCTGGGGAGATGGAAATAAATGGGTGCTTCATTTCTAGAAGTTCAGAAGTTAGCAGGGGAATACTACTGACATTCACGTCTACCAAGCGGTTACTATGTGGTGAGAACCGTTCCAGCTGCTTTCTGTGTATGACGCGTCATAATAGTCACTTCCTGACCAGTGAGAGGACATGCCAGGAAGGAGGGAACAGCATGTACCGGTGCCTGCAGGCGCACTCTTGATGTTGCCTGACAGGGTCCGCGCAGGGTCCACGCTGGGGAGTAACAAGCGGAGCAGAGGCTGAAAGATTGGCAGGTTCCTTGGTGCAGGACCAGGGAGCTTGGACTAGTTTGGGGTGATGGGAGCCACTGGCAGATCAAAGGCAGGAGAGTGTCATGGTTTGAGTGATCTTTGGGCATGTCGTTCTGGTAACAGGTGGAGGAAGAATGGGGAAGGTGGAACCTGGTGGGCAGGGCTGGACTGGGGGTTGCGGGGCTCAGAGCCTGTGGCAGGGGCTGAGGGGAAGGAGACTAGAGTAGTGCTTCTTCAACCAGGGGCACTTTACCAATGAGCTACATCTCCAGGGCTTTTAATTTTTTGTTTTGAGACAGGTCTCGCTAAATTGCTGAGGCTGACCTTGAACTTGAGATCCTCCTGCCTCAGCCTCCTGAGTTGCTGGGATTACAGGCAAGCGCCATTGTGCCTGGCTAGAGTAATGCTTCTTAAACTTGAATGTGCCTGTCAATCACCCAGGATTCTGGTTAAGCAGCTCAGGGATGGGTCCTGAATGCAGTTCCAACAAGCTCCCAGGTGCTGCCAATGCTGCTGGCCCAGGACATACTTTAAGTAGCAAAGGGTCAGAGTGCTGTTAGAGGAAGAGTGACAAGGCATGGGGCTGGATGGCAGGGGGAAGTAAAGAGAGGAGGGGCCCAGTGTCCTTTCTCCCCACCCCCTAGTTTTCTTCTCTCCTCCTGGTCCTCCCAGGAGAAGGAAGCAAGGTTTATCAGACACTTGTGGTCAGATGCAGCAGGGCTGCAGCCCTGACCCCAGCCCGCTGGCTGCCTGCAGATGAGCTGACAGTGCCCCGCTACCGCACGGAGAAGCCCTCCAAGTCACCCCCGCCACCCCCTCCCCGCCGGAGCTTCCCTTCCTCCCATGGTCTGACCACCACACGCACTGGAGAGGTGGTGGTCACCAGCAAGAAAGACTCGGCCTTCATCAAGGTACTACTTCCCCTCGGGCAGGAGATTGCATTAGGGGGAAGCCCAAGAGGACCGGCAGGCACCCTCTGGAGTGGGAGGGGCCCTTTCTCAGAGGCAGTGGGTGGGAAGAGGGGCTGGCAGTGGGACTCTGGACTTCTGGTGTGGGATCCCGGATACAAGTATTTGCCCTAATTCCACCCAGGCCTCTGCCTCTTGTGGGGCATCCTGGCAGGGGACAGAGGAAGTTGCAGATTCGGAGCCAGGGTAGGTGGGAGGTGATCTGGAACCAGTGGGGCCTGGGAGCTGAGTTGGTGCTGGAAGGGGCCAGAATCTGGTCTCGACCCGCCCTGGCTTTTCAGAAGGCTGAGTCTGAGGAACTGGAGGTACAGAAGCCCCAAGTGAAGCTGCGCCGGGCTGTGTCTGAGGTGGCCCGCCCGGCCTCCACGCCGCCCATCATGGCCTCTGCCATCAAGGATGAGGACGATGAGGACCGCATCATCGCCGAGCTGGAGGTGGGTCAGAGGCATGCCTGGCCCTGAGGCCTCAGCCAGGCCTGGTTTCCTGCCAGGCTGTCCCTAGGGTGAGGTGTCAGGACCAGGGCAGCCCCCAGCACCCCACCCTTTTTCCTCCCATTTCTTTGCCAATGTAAAATGGGGAGCCTAACCCCCTCCTTGCAGGTGTGAGTTTTTATTGTAGTTTCTGAGACCCACTCCATGACCCCAAACCCACCGAACTCTGAAGCCCCGATGCCTGCATATCCTGAGTTCGCTCAGTACCGAGACCCCATCCTGGGTGTTCCGTGGACAGTGTGCACTGAGACTTTCCTGGTGTTGGAAGCCCCCCTACTCAAGGGTCCTCAGCCCTTCACCCCATCCCTCCCACCCCAGTGCCTAGATACCCTGGACCACCAGGGGTCCCCGGAGGAGGAGACACAGTGGAGGGCAGAGCCGGCCAGTGGCCATGGTGAGGGGCCAAGGGATGAGGCTGGCTGGGGGCTCATGCCAGCCCCAGCTGCCCTCTCCACGGGTGCCTGCATCCTTGGCTAGCAGCACCCCTATCCTTCCTGGTGCTCCCTCCTCCAAACCTGCCCCCACCTTCTGCTCCTCAGGTGTTTGAGAGAAGCTCAGTGTCCTCCCTTCCCCCCACGCCCCGCCGCCAGCCGATCCCCACCTTGCTGTCCCCCCAGGACCTGGGGTCTCCCGGGGGCGCAGCCCTGGGCCCCACATGGAAGGTAACGGGCCGCCCCACTCTCACAACTCTCTGCCTGTGCCTCCACAGCGCCTCTGCTCACCTCTCACGCTAACCCCGCTACAACGCCGGCACGTCCCTCGGCCACTGCCCAGCTTCTCTCACCTGGACCTGCCCCACCCTCACGCAAGGACGCACATAACTCAGCCTTTCCTCTGGCCCCCTGGGTGGGATTTCCCTGGAGACTCCAGCAACCTGGGTATCTGGTGGCCCCTGAGTCTGCACTCTCTTACAGGCTGCATCCTGAGGCTGGTGCTGGCAGCCTGGGTCATTTGTTCCAGTTTGCAGCCTGAGTTTTGGTGTGACCCAAAGCCCAAGAGTTGTCTTAGGCCAAGATTAGAGTTTGGATCTTGCTCAAGATGACTTAAGGGGCCAGCTCAAAATGGGACTGTCCTGAGCCCTTGCTTAGATTCTTCCCCCAAGCCCTGCTCTGCCACTTGTGCCAGGGAGGGGCTCTGCTTTTCCCAGTAGAATCTATGCCTTGCACTGGGACCAAGACACTCCAGGGGGTTGGCTTACCTACATACAGCCTCCCCTGACCCATGTCCTATCTTGCCCCCTGGTCAAGGAGCTTGGAATATAAGAAACCCATATCTTTCCTTGGCTGCTGGTTCTGTCTTTCCGCATTGGGAAGTTCTTCCTTCTCTCTAACTTTAGTCCTTGCTGCTGTCCTGCTGAACTTATTTCCCCTTATTCTTTCTTGGGAATTTGGAGGTGGACCTGCTGTCTGCACCCCTTGGACTGTGCCTGGGGAGGCGAGTGGGGGAGGTCTGGGGATCTCTCCCTCTGCCTGGCCACACTGGGGCAAATGGGCCTTTGTTCTGGGGAGGGTCAAGCCTCCTGTGCACATACTCTCACCTTCCTTACATGGTTCTTCCTGGCTTGCAGAGGGCTCCATGATGGGTGCCCCCTGAATTCTGGACTGACTGGGGTCTAATGGCACTTTGGTCCGGTAGTGGGAGCAGACAGGCTTCAGGTGATGGGCAGTGCTGTCTGCTGGGCAGGGGATGGCTGGGATCAGTCCAAGGAGCCATCTAGGCATGAGCAGCGTGGAAGGGGCACCTCTGGGGCTGGCTGTGCCCCTGGTACCAGCTCCTATTCCTTTCTGGCTTTGGAGACCTGTCTTGAGGGGCCCAACGGGCAGGGCCCCTTCCCTGGCCTTTTAGGCCTGGCTGACCCTCTGCATCCTGAGGTGCCATCGGGCAGTGGAGCTGGGCGAGCATGGGGTCGCCTGTTTGCCTTCCCAGGCTGCACCCCACTCCCAGGTAAGCAGGTGGCAGGGCTGGATGGTTGCCTTGGGAGGGGGTGGCCAAGGTCCCTGCTGCCCCCACACGTCTCCCCACAGCTGTTTTTTTGTTTGTTTGTTGGTACTAGGAATTGAACCCAGAGGCACTTAACCACTGAGCCACATCCCCAGCCCTTTTTTATATTTCGTTTAGAGACAAGGTCTCTCTGAGTTGCTTAGCACCTTGCTAAGTTGCTGAGGCTGGCTTTGAACTCACGATCCTCCTGCCTCAGCCTCTCGAGCCACTGGGATTACAGGTGTGGATCACAGCATCTGGGTCCCTATGGCTTTTTTAGTGGAAAGAGCACTAGACTTGGAGTGAGACTGTCTGGGTTCAAATCCTGGCTCTGCCACTAACTAGCTGGGTCAGTGACAGAGGGTGGATCATGCACTGTTCCCTGCCCTCAGTTCCTCATCTATACAGAGGGGACCGAGAGTGACAATCATTTCATAGGTTATAGTAAGCATTAAAGATGGGGACATATATGACAGCATCTGGCACCAGCTGGTACTTAGAATTAAACCAGGATTCGCTCAGGTTGGAGGGTGGCTGGGGCCTCTCTGTGTCCCTGGCGGGCACTCGCACAGAAGCAGATGCCAGAGGGAGCTTTGCCTGAGTGCGCGTGCGGCAGAGGACTCAGCCAGCCTAGCCTGCCCCTCCCTCTGGAAATCCTTGGGGAGCACTCACAAAGGGTGGGGGGTTAACCAGGAACATCTGGCTAGAGATGAGGATGATGATCCCATTCTCAGAAGCCAAGTGACATCTGCTCTCTGCCTGCACGGGTCCAGAGGTCTCCGTCATTAAGTTCGTATTTGCGGAGCACTCACAATGGGCTGGGCTCTGTGCTAACAAGCCTCTGTCCACGTGGACTCACTCTTTCACACCCCACCATTACTGCTTTCCCATTGCATGCTGTGTAAACTCTCGGGAGTAACCCTGAAGCCTGCTCCCAGGTTTAGCATGGGCAGTAAGACGCAAGCGTGAACCTGTGCCTCCGTGTAAACTGGTGTCTTTACCAGACAGTAGCAAACTTTCAGGTGGGGTGGAGAGTTTTGCCTCTAACTTACTGGGTAACCTCAGTTGGGACCCTCCCCTACCTCAGTTTCCCCACCTGTGAGAGGAAGGGGCTGAGCTCACCATGTCGACCCCCATCCCAGCTCGGGGTTTGCTTTGCCAGGATCACGTTCTTCCTCACGTTCCTTCTCCCCACCAGGCTGCCCCCGGTCCCAGGACCTTCTGCGTCCCGAGGATCATCCTGACAGAGTGCGCTCCCAACCCTCCCTCCCCATCAGAGGCCAGGTTTGAGGAACCAGGTCCCAGAACAGCCCCCACACCAAGACCCCGGACCCTGGCTGGCAATGGGAGGACCTGGGATGGCCCACAGGCCCTGCCTGGGCTCAGGGCGGAGACTCCCTGGCCCAGCTCCATGCCTCAGAAGGAAGGGACAGCTTGGAAGAGCCTGAGCATGGGAAGCCATCGTAGCCCAGAGGATGGAAGAGTCAGAGCCCCCTGTCCTTGGGGTCCAAACCCAAATGAGACCCAGGAGCCCTCGGCTGTTGAGACCCACTTGAAGGAGACCTCCAAGGACTCTGGACATGACGCTCAAACCTGCCATGGGGAGCAGCCTGCAGCTGGCCACGGCTGCAAAGTGCCGGATGTCACGCCACAGCGAATGGATAGCCTGGAGGAGACACTCCGGGAACTAGAAGCCACCCTGAGCGAGATGGGCACAGCCCCTGCAGCAGGGCCCCCTGGCAGCCCTTCACCCCAGCCCCGCAGCCCCCAGGTGGCTGCTACCCCCACCCTCCCCTGCTGCCCTCACACTACCTCTGGGCCTTGGAGTGCAGCGAGTGGGGGCCTGCAGGCGCCAGCCCCTCCTCCCACTCTCCTCTCATCTCACCTCTCTCTTGGGAGCCTGCCACCAGGCTGGGGCTTGCGGGCAGAGCCTGGGGAGGCTGGGAAGCTGGCCTGCCTGGGACCCGGCCCTCCCAGTCTTGGCAAGAACCAGAGGCCTCTCCCCCTCTGCCCTGTATCTGTAAACCAACAAATAAAATTCTCTCCCCCTTTTCCATTCCATGCTTCCCTCACTCCTGTCTCTGACTCTCTGTCTCTGTCATTTCTCTGTTCGCACCTCTGGGTCCCCAGAACCTCTCTGGGTAGCCTGGTAGCTGAGGAGGCTTGAGGGAGCCAGACTTGCCCATCTCTGGGGAGACTGCAGTAGGATGGGGTGGGGTGGGGCTGTTAGTCCTGCTCTGTCTGCCATTAGAGGACCCTACCCTGTGACCCCCCAACTTCAGGCCCAGGGTGTGCCCCTTTTGTTTGTGAGTGGGCTTGTTGCTAGGGACTCTCACTTTAGAAGTGACCTCCCCAAGAGGACACAACTGCCCCTGGGCTGCCAGCCACCAAGAGTTCTCATTCAGGAACTGTCGGGATCCAGACGGGGGTCCTGTCCCTCTGGCACGGAGCCTTAGACCTAGGCTTAGAAAGTGGGCCTGAGTTCTGGCTTGGGACATGGAACCAGGGAGAGGTCTCCAGGTGCCCAAGCGCCTCTCTGAGGAGATCCGAGGCCCAGAGACCCCACCTAGTGCCTAGGGTCCCACTAGGACCCTCCAACCCCAACCCTGTTTCTCTTCCTGCAGAGTGGCGGTGGCAGCGTGCCACCCATGAAGGTGGTGACTCCGGGAGCCTCTCGGCTGAAGGCGGCCCAGGGCCAAGCAAGCAGCCCTGACAAAGGAAAGCACGGCAAGCAGAGGGCTGAGTACATGAGGATCCAGGCCCAGCAGCAGGTGAGGGCAGCGTGGCGGGCGCCCCACCCAGACCCCCTCAGTGCTGAGCTCCCAGCTTCTGCCTTGTGCCGCTGTTCCCATGACCACAGTCCCTCACTGGCTGCCTAGGGAGACCCTCTGCAAGAACTGCCCCTGTCCCTGGAATCATCCCCCCCTCCTGCACCAGTCCCCGTGCTCTCCGCCTGGGGCCGCTCCCCTTTAGGAGTCCCCTACTCAGGGACCGAGAAGACATGCTCAGGTCTGGGTCTGCATATTATCCTTTGTCCCTTGTAAGGCCTAGCCCTCCAGGGGCCACTGCACCTCCTGCCCTCCTCTGCTCCTCTTCTGCTTCCTCCTCCTGTGCTCAGCTCCCCCACCTGCTCATCCCAGGCCACCCCAGCTGAGGGAGAAGCCAGTCTTGCACCTGCCCTTCAACCTTGGGCCTGGTTTCCTTGTTCACTGCTGATCTGTGTGAGTGGGGAAGTGGGGGAGCCAGGGGTGGTAGTTTGGCCCCATTAGAGTGAGGTGTGGTAGGAGTTGCAGTGACTGCAGCCTCTTGATTGCTTTGTCAGGCTTGAGGTGGCGCATAGAGATAGCAGCCCGACTCTCGGGTATTTGAGTCTGGTCAGTATAGTATCTCCTGGACAGCTCCTGTGGGCTAGGCCCATTCTGGGTGACAGAGTGGGCTTTGCTCTGTCTAGATGCTGAAGGTTCTAGAAGGTTCTAGGCTCAGCAGTGGAAGGTTAGAGATGGGCAAATCCAGCCACCTTCTTTACAGAAGAGGGGACAGCTCAGAGCAGGAAAGGGAGTTCCCAAAGGTGCGTGACCCCCAGCATCAGAGCCAGGACTGGAGCCAGATTTCCCAAAGTCCTTCCCACACATGGCATTGAGATGGCCCTGGTTTGGAAGGCCCCAGGAAGACTGGCTCTCCCCAACCTCCCCTTACCTTCTTCCTCATGGTCCCCAGACACACCTTACAAGGCCCACTCCCAGCTCTTTCTCCTGCTACTACCAAAGATGGCTGCCCCTTCTGTCCAGAATGGCTCTTAGGCCAAGAAGAGCAGCCGATGTTGATGGGGCGCTCACTTGAGTCAGTCACGTACATGGTCTCCTTTCACACCTGCCACTGTTTGGAAGGGCCTTGTTATGCCCACTGGGGCAGGTGGAGAGACTGAGGCTGGGGAACAGGATGCAGATCTGGATTGCCTGACAGGCCTCTGTACACGTGTGCTTCAGCCTCTTCAGCAGCAGTCCCCACTGTCACTACACCCGCTGTCCCCTGCTCCTGACTCCCCCGAGCCCAGCCCTGCGCTCCTTGCTCCGGGTTCCGCACTGTGGGCCAGCTGCACACACCATTCCCGACCCTCCCATGCTCCTCAGCCCGTGGGCCTTCCTGCCTCGCCACAGGGCTTGGTAAGGTCTCCAGGGACCAGGCGAGCTCTTTCCTCCCTCTACCCCCACCTCTTTTCAGGTGTGGCCTTGTAGACCTGCATGCTCACACCTGTGGGGCTGGGTAGACCCTTCCTTGGCACCCACCCCCTCCATCAGCTCCCACAATGCACCTGGCTGTTTTCTGGACATCTCTTCTCTGCCTGCCCTACACTTCTGTCACCTCTGACTTATTTTCTAAGACCTGCAGCAACTTTGTAAAATGCAGACTTGATGATCTCTCTCGCCCACACCTGCTGAAAACCTGTGCCCTCTGGCCCCCAGAATCCCCACCAGTGTGGCCCAGCCAGGGCTCTTCATGATAGCTCCATTACCCTCCTTTCACACCATGGTGTGCTCAGGCTGCCTGGACCACCAGGGCTGGCACGTGGTCCCCACCAGCTCAGGAGGCGGCCTTGACCCAAGCCCCCTCTATACAGCAGGAGGAATGTACACAACAGGCCTGGGGGCACAGAGCAGGTGTGGAGAAGAGCAGCTCTCCTGGCTTGGAGTGTGCACATGTCAGGGGCGGCTGAGCCTAGGGCTCACCTGCCTTCCATGAGGAGCTGGAGGAAGCAGAAGTGCTGAGAACAGAGGCCAGGAATAGGGTGGGGGCTCCAAGAGGGCAGTGCTTTGGGACAGTGCCTTTAATGCAGAGAAGCCGCGGAAGTGACTGGGAAACAGCTCTCGAGTGCTGTGCTCAGGATCCAAGAGGAGATGGAGTCCGGATTCCCTGGGGTGCAAGGATCAAGGCGTGGTAGAGACCTGAAGCCGTGGACAACCCCTCTTCTGTTAGGACTAAAAAGCCTGAAGACCACCGATTCTCTCTTCTGTGGCTCAAGTGAGAGACCTTAATGGACGTGCCCACACCAGAGGGTGGAGGGAATGACAGGATGTTGAGACTCCAGGGACCGACAAGAGCAGGAGCTAGGACCTGCCTGGGGGGAGCAAGGGGCAGCTAGTCCCTGGAATGACCCAGAAGAGGCAATCCACAGGCTCAGCATGATCTGCTCCTGCAGAGAATCCCGCCTGAGGGCAGGAGGGCTAGAGTCAGTCCAGAGCAGGGAGCAGGCCTCCGCCCAGAGAGTTCCAAGCCTCTCCAGTGGAAAGCCGGACCTCTAGGTTTCTGCTTTGCCACAAAAGTGACGAAGTTCTGTTTCTCTGGACAAAATCGGGACCCTCAGGGAAGGACTGGCAGGTGAAACTGAAGTGAGGCCCCTTCAAAGGCAGCAGCTGTGTCACTGGAGAACTCTGAGCCACACAGGATGGAGTCACCAGGCACAGGTGGACCTGCTACATCCTCTTCCCTACAACAGATTTTGGTTGGTGCTGAAGCCAGAATCTCTTGGGAGGGAAAATGGCCTTCAGAGACTTCACAGAACAAATGCTTATAGAGCCATGAAGAGGGGCCCAGTTACCAGTGAACACAACATGTCTAAAGGCCTCGCACTGGCTGTTGGGGGGAAGAGGACATGTCGCCTGGGTGGCAGCACACAGTGGAAGGCAGTAGGCCAAAGACCAAAGCTTGGAATAGACGAGGAACAGAAAGACTTTTAACTAGAAAGACCAGTTCAGAACAAAGAAGACAGCCAGGAGGGAACCAGCACCTTGCTTGGGGACATGGCGAGATGTGAAGAGACTCCAGGGAGGAAGCAGACAAGCTCTCCTCACATCCTGCTTTGCAAGAAAGAAATTTAAATGGGGAAGGCTAGAGCTGGGTGGGGGAGGGGGTAAGTGACAAATGGTAAGAGAGCCTCTGGTTGCCTTTAAATGAGTGTCTGGGTCCAGATTCTGGAGCCCTGTAGGGCCGTGCTTGTCTCTGGCAGTGGGCAAAGGATGCATGAATCCAGCGATCCTGTGGCTGCAGAACCTTTGAGGAATGGGTGAGCAACCACAGTGAAGAGGAGTGGGCAGGAAAACGCGCACTTTGGCCTCGACTTTCATAAAGAGGAAAAGGAAGCTGCGAACCGCAGTGTAATAAAAGCCTGGATGAATTGTTAGCCGGGGCCATTTCTGTGCCTGTGGAAGAACAAAAGGTGATCATCAGCAACAGGGTGGTTCCCTGGCAGCCGGGAAGACAAGGCCTCCTGTATCCCTGCTGGCTGCAAAGCACCTGGGAAAGCCTACCTGGCATCTGGGGACAACATAGGTCCTTGGGAAATGGAGTGACCCTGCCCAGATGTAAACTCAGGAAGGTCTCTGGTTAGAAGCCACAGGACTTTGTTTGCAGTCTTATCTGTTCAGTCATTTTGTTAGTAGCTAAGCAAGTTCAGACTGGACAGCGGCTGCAGTTACAGGGAGAAAGTCTGGTCTGTGTTGTCTAACCCACAAGATTCCAGAATTAAACATCAGGGCATCTGCTTAACATGCACATTCCCAAACCCACATCAGAAACATATTCTGGCTGGGCACAGTGGTGCCCGCCTGTAATCCCAGAAGGCTGAGGCAGGAAGACCACGAATTCAAAAAACCAACCTCAGCTACTTAGCCGGACCCTAAACAACTCAGTGAGACCCTGTCTCTAAAGAAAATCCAAAATAGGGCTGGGGATGTGGCTCAGTGGTTGAGCGCCCCTGGGTTCAATCCCCAGTACCCCCAGCCAAAAAAAAAAAAAAAAAGAGACATTCTGGAGGGGGACCCAGGAATCTGCATGTGTGACTCATGCCCTCGAGATGATGCAGATGGCTCTTGAACCACACCATGGAGACCATAGCTTTGGGGGACAAGCCTCCAGGACCAGCATAGATGGAGATTCTCTGGGAGGTGGGAGGAGGGCCAGCAGCAGCTCTGCCCATGGTGCTGGCCCTTTGCCTCTGCACTTGCAGCGGAGGGTGGGGCTTCCAGTGCTGGGAGGGAGGCTGGGTATGCGCAGCAAGTTCCCCTTCCTGAGTCCCAGGCAGGGGCTCTTTGTGCCCGGGGAGAACAAGCTCACTCCTGTTTCCTCCAAGGTCCTTCTGCTTAGGATCTACCTCTTGCTGAGGTGCAAGGGGGTCTCTGAATGCTGGGCTGGGCTGCTGACCCCCTCTGCCTCCCAATCTGGAGGGCATGCACCCCTGTCACGGCTAACGTTTCACTTCTTCTTCCTCCCCTCCCCCAACCCTCCCCTCCCCACTTCTCCCCTTTGCCTATCCCGGGCTCGGTCTCTCTTGTGCTTCTCTGGTGTCTCTCTTCTGCCTTCTCTCTTTCCTATCAGTAACCATGGACGGACCCCACTCTGGTTTCTGGGCCCTTTGTTCCAACCCCTGCCCCTCCCCCACCCCACCTCCTTTCTGCCCCTGCAGAGCCCTCCCCCTGCCACTCAGTTCAGGCTACTGCTCTCTCCAGATGCCCCTCTGGTTTCTTGCTTTTACAGTTCATTTTCTCTTGGATTTGTGGAGGTTTTCCATTTTTTTCAAAAATTCAGCTGGGGGCCAGCATGAAGGCTCTCCTTTGCTCTCTCTGACCCCTGACCCCTGTTTTTGTTCCAGGCCACTAAACCATCTAAAGAGATGAGCGGGTCGAATGAGACCTCAAGCCCAGTCTCAGAAAAGCCCTCGGCTTCCAGAACCTCCATCCCTGTATTGACTTCCTTTGGGGCAAGGAATTCTTCCATCTCCTTCTAGAAGCCCCTCACACCTCCACCCCAGCCTGTCCCCTCCCTCACTCCCGCCATGTCTCCCTACTCTTCTTCCCTTCATCCCCCACCACCACCCTGTTCTCCAGACCCTGGGAAGGGTTGTCATGGGCATGGCCCTCCTCAGATCTCTGTCCTCATCCCTCAGCTGGTGTTTTTGGTTTTTTAAATGATCCACTTTTAATTGTCTTTTTTCTTTTTAAGCAAACAGAAGAGTACAATTAAAAACCAAACACACCACCTCCCTTTGACTTCCTGTTCCCAGATGGCCTGTCCTGGGCCCACTTCCTGTCATCTTCTCTCCCTTTTCTCTTTCGCCACTCGTCCTCCCAAGTCCATCCTGAAGTTCCTGCTCCCTGCCTCCCTCCCCTCCTTCCCCCTAACTTCCCAAGAACACTCCAAACAAACTCTGAGCCACGGAGACTTGGAGCGGCGAGAGGTCCCTCTCCCCTTCCTCCGAACCTGCCTGGAGGAACCTGTGGACATTGGACCAACCCCTGCATCAGGCTGGACGATGGGACGATGGGACGATGGGACGAGGGAGGCCCTAGCCCTGGAGAGGCCCCACTCCCTGTCCAGCCTCCAGGAGACTGGACATTGCTGCTACTCCGCCCGCTGCCTCTCACCCCCAGTAGGCCTGGAGGCAAGACGGACAGGACCAGCCAGAGAGGAGGCCCAAGTCTAAGAGGCCTGAGGCAGGGTGTGAGGCCAGGAGACCAAGGCAGCAGTCGGGGAGGAGCTGTCTTCCTGGGGCGCAGCACCCCACTTGGCAAGGGCTGGCTGGCCTGTGCTAGTGGGGGAGGGAAGCTCTCAGACGCTGCTGTGGAGGCTGGGCGGAGGGAGGCCTGCCACTGGGGCTCGGCCTTGGGAGAGGGCAGCCCCCGGGAGGGGCATTTGGTACTTTTAGTTTCCTAATTTAGCACTTTAAATGCCATTAACTTATTTAATGGGGTTGGGGTGGGCAAGATTGAAGGGCCTAGAAATGAAGGCCCGGAGGGCGGGAAGGGTCTGGTTGTGAGGGAGATGGGGAGAATAGAGAAGGGATTGGTGGGGGGCAGTGAGGACAGCTCTGACCCCACAAGTGGGATGATCTGACCTTCAACCCTGCTCTTTGTGATTTGAGGGTTTTCAGGGAAGGCATGAGTTATAGTTTCTCCGTGGGGATCTGGTGACCACTGGTGAGATGTTTGAGGGTCCCCGAGTCCTGAGCAGCCAGCCAGTGTCCCGGCCTGTGAAAGCCCTGACCCGCAGAGGCCTTGGGCAGCAAAGACTGGCTTTTGGCCAGGCCCTGGAGAGAGGAAGGAGAGGCTGATGATTTGGGTTCTGAGTCCTGGCCCCCCAGGGTGTACAGAAAGGGTGGGGCAGAAGACTGGGGAGGAGGATGGAGTCGGCTCCCGGGCACAGGGTTCTGATCTGGAGCACAAAGTGGAGTAAGCACAGGGAGGGGGCATCGGGATTCGTCCCCAGTAAGCACAGAAAGAAGGAGCCGCTGGAGGGAACAGACCCCAAGAACCTGGGGCCTGGCAGGGGAAGGTCAGCGCTGGGGGTGCAGGGGAGCTGCTGAGGGTTTGGGGCGGGAGGGGAAACTGGGTTGTGTTTCTTCATTTTTTTTTTTTCTCTGTTTGTTTTTGTTGGTTCATCCTTGTTTTCTAGCTTTGGATCATTTTTGTACCAAGGCAAGTAAGCCTTTTTGAAAAATAACAAAGAAGAGGAAAAAAATATCCCTCCTGGGAAAAAAAAAAAAAAAAAAAAAAAAAAAAAACATAAAAAATAGGGGAAAAAAAGGACCTCATAAATGATGCAATTACTTTTAATTGCAGGCAACTCTTTACATTTAAGTGAAGTGTCTTAACATTTTATATTGTTTTAAAAATATATTTACATATTATATATATATAATATACGTAATATAAATATATATAAATATTAAAAAAAAAAAAAAGAAAAGAAAACCACGGCCCTCTCTCCCTGGCCGCTGTTTTGGCGGGGGAGGGGGGTGGGGTGGGCACATTGGCCTGGCTTCTGTGGTCCAGTGACGCGGTCCGGTTTGATTTGGCTGTACAGAGACCCCCTGACTTGGGAGGGGAGGGGGGAGTGGTGCCCCCTCCTCCCTCCACTCCATTACTCTTTGCTTGCTATTCTTCGCTTGTCCCCACACCCGCCTCAGCCCTGTGACCTGAGTGTGTGCCCCACCGTCATTGTCCTGAGTTGAATGTCCCTTTGTGGGGGAGGGGGAGATGGGGAAGTGTCCATCCATGCAGGGGCAGATGGAGGGAGCTGTGTCCCACCCCACCTGTTCCAGTAAAGCCCAGTGGGATTTTCATCTTTCTTCACTTTGGTTCCTGCATATTTATGGGCTGGGAGGCACTCCCTTGGGATTATGTGTAGCCTCCGTGTTTGTGTGCCCGCGTGCGTGCCAGCACAAGCTCACTTACCCATATGTGCAGATGCATGGGACGTGCATGCACAGGCATGGCCTAGCATGTGTATGTGGGGAAGCGTGCGCGCGCAGGTGCAGGTAATGACTATCTGCACGTTAGTGTGAGAGGAGCTTTGCGCGTGCACTCGTGTGTGTCATGTGTGTGCACACATGCCTGGCTGCGAGAGGCCACATATGGACAGAGTTGTGTACGCGGGGGTGCATGTGACCTGAGTCTGTGGGTGCGTATGTGTGCACGTGTGTGCTGGTGCAGACCCAGGAGTGTGGGAGTACCTGTGTGTGTACAAGAGAGACACGTGTGTGTCCCCTCATCCCTGCATCACTCGCCCTGGCTCCCTTCCTGAGTCCTCCGTCCCCACTGGCCCCTCAACACCCGCAGCACGCCAACACCCCCCAGCTGCATGCGCCTTGCTGCTCTGTCCATCAGTGTGTGCTTGACCAAGAGAAACCAAGATGTCCGGGGGACCCCTGTACCTGGTCCCCGCCCCTGCCCACTGTGCTGTGTTACTCGCATGGGGGCGTTTCTCTCCTGCCCTTTCCACAATATGATGTTTCCCCAAGAGCCTCAGGGCTGAGGGTCTGAGCGGGGTCCCAGGCGGGGCCCCCCGGGGCCAGCCCCAGCTCCGCACCTGCCCATTCCCCCCTAGGGCCCGTGTTGGTGTAGCAGTGATGGCTTCTGTGGATATTCTGTGACCTCTGTCGGTGTAACTTGACAATTTCTAAATGGAAAAGGGTTGCTGTGTTTTCTGTCTCTTTTTTAATGTCCTTTTTTCTTCTCCCCACCTCCCTGCTCTTCTTTTTTGGTTTTTCTAGCCAAGTGTTTGGGGCTTTAATAAAACTTATTTTTTTCCTCTCCTGGATCTCCTGCCCATTGACTGCTGCCTCATTATTTCTCACCTTCACCCTTAGGGTCTGGAAGGAGGTGGGATGGACGGGAAGAGGGTAGGAATCCTGGATGGCCAGAGCCCTCACAGGGTGGCAGGCAGGGCAGGAAGGATGAGGGGCCGTGGGGCTGGCACTGCCCCAAGGGCCACAAGAACCAATACTGTCCCAGATGCTGAAGAGGGACCTCACGAATTTAGGGGCCAGTTCCTCGCTCAGCAATCCAAGAGGTGCCCCACCTAATTCTCTCAACCACCAGGGAGGTAGCTCTGAGTGCTCCCTGTGTTCCAGTGGCAGAGCCGTCACTCAGAGATGTTGGGCATCTTGCCAGAGTCACACAACTAGGAAGAAGTAGATTCGGAATTTAAATCCAGCTCCGCCTGTTCCCATAGCTAATGCTTTCCCCCCAAAACCAAGCAGGATTGAATTACCCCTGGGTGGGTTTCAGCCTCCCACCCTCTGGTGGGTTGACCCTTTCTGGTGTCCCCCATCTTTTCCAAAGCAGCAGCTTTCAGTCTTCTGAACCTGAAACATGAACACATGCACCTTCCCTCCCCATCTCCACATGCATAAGCAGACACCCCCAACGAAACGAAATGTGCTGATTACCAACAGTGCACACGCATGGGCTATTTGGCCTGCTTGGGGTTTTCAGGTGTTCCTGGGATTCCGGAGGTTGCACCAATGTTCTAGTATATTCTAAGTGTCCTTAAGGCTGCCCTTCCAGATGTTGTCTGGCTTGGCTGAAGCCTGGCACTATTGGATGTCTTCTACCTACCTCTTCCCACAAAAAAAAGACGTGACTTGTCTCATAAGGTAATGACAATGTCCTACAATCATGAGCTCCCAGCCGTCCCTGAAGCCCCAGTGCCTTTTCTTTTCCTAAAGTCCCCCTTAGAGCCAGAGGTTGGGAATCTGCTGTCTGCTGCTAATGCCCACTGCATGAGACCCCTCCTGTCAAGGCCCCCAGTGGCTCCACAGACAGTCGCCCAATCAACCTCCAACCACCCAGAGTTCATCTCTGTGTCCTTCAGCATGCCAGCAGATCCTGCCTTCTTTCTCTATCCTATTCCCAGAAAACTAGGAGAGTCGCCAATACCCTCCTCCTTTATCTCCCTACATCAGCACCCCATTCACGGACAGTTCAAGATCACAGAACAAATGGAACCATTTGCACAGTAGGATTAGGCCAGATACTTCACTCAGCCTTCAGATGTTCCTTGTCAGTGAACTCTGTGCTCCTGGGGACTGCAGGGTCTTTCAGGGGAGCCAGCCAGAAAGCAGCAACACATTTGAGTAAATTGTGGCAGGTGGTAAGCAGTGGCCTGTAAGGGACAGGTCTGTGACAACTGTGGCATGAGTGATGGCTACCTCCTCAGGATGACCAGGCCCTGAGGTCACATCTTGGGTGGAGACCTTAAGAATGAGGAGCGACTTGGCAGGAGCTGGTAGCAGAGGGTCTGTCCCAGGCTGGAGGCCCAGAGTGGGGAGTAATAGGGTTGAAGGAAATGAACAAACCCAAGCAGGGGAGGCGGGGGAGGCCGGCGGTGGGTAGAAGCCCCATCAGGTTTGGGCGTCGGCTGGGGTAAGGCAGGTGGATCTCATCTCGGAGTCACGGGAAGCAGTTGGAGGATTTTAAGTAAGGAAGTGTCCATTACTTCGGAAGTTACCTCTGGCCACAGCAGTGGGGAGGAGGAGCAGGAATGAGCACAGAGCCACCGTGTAGCTAACAACCCAGGGGCCGAGAAAGGGAAGAGAGAGGGTCAGTTGTAGCTACAAAATGAGGAGTGCTCGTTGACTCTAATGGCTGAGGCAGGAGATAGCCTTACCCCCATTTTATTGGTGGAGAAGGCCAAGCAAAGCAAGAGCTAGAGCAAGATCAGCTTGGCCTCAGAGCTCAGGTTCTAACGGGCAGGGCCCAAACAGGAGCCTGGGGAGGCCCTCATCCTCTGTACATCTCCCCTGGGACCCCCCACCCCCAGCGTCTTCTTCCTGTTTTTTATTATTATTTTTAAGAGACAAAGTCTTACTATGTCGCCCAGGCTGGCCTCAAACTCCTGGGCTCAAGCAATTGTCCTTCCTCAGCCTCCTGAGCAGCTGGGACTACAGGTGTGGTTACCACACCCAGGCTGTTCTCTCCCTCTTTCATAGTTGAGTGGCGTAAGCTATCCCTGAGCTCGCAGAGTGACTGAGCTCTATCCACAGGGCGGAAACCTTGGGCCTGCGGCCTCTGTGCCCCTTAACTGGTAACAGGTTCTTGAAGTTCACTGATGTTGACAGATTGATGTCACTTAAAACAATAGACCTGGCAGGAGGCCCCCATCCCATAATCCTGGTCACCATCCCAGAAATCTGATCAAAATGCCCTGACCCTGCTTTGGCTCTGGTTGATAGTTATGGTTCCTCTGTAGGTTTCTGCCCTATTTCTTTACTTGAACCCAAGTAGATTTGGAATTTTTTCCCCAAAAATGTCCTCCTGAAGCATGGAACGTCAATGAACAGGCAGAACTGGTTTTAGAGTACAGTCCGTGGTTTGTCTGTTGGTCTTTAGTGGCTTTATTGAGTTATAGTTTATATACCATAAAGTTCACCCATTTAAAGCAGTTCAGTGGCTTTGAGTATGCTCTCAGATATGTGCATCATTATAATTTAATTCTAGAACAGTTTCAACATTCCAGAAAGAAACTCTGACCCTTAACAATTATTTCTCATTCCAACTCCTTCCTCTCTGCCACCTCCGGGTCCCCAACCCCAGCCCCAGGTAATTGCTCATCTACTTTCTCTCTATGGAGTTGCACTGCAGACACTTCCACAAATGGAATTATACAACATATGGTCTTTTGTGACTCACTTCTTTCTTTTTTGGTACTGGGGATTGAACCCGGGGGGGCAGTGCTGTACCGCTGAGCCACATCCTCATCCATCCCGTTTTAGTTTTTATTTTGAGACAGGGTCTCCCTAAGTTGCCCAGGCTGGCTTTCAATTTGTAATCCTGCTTCAGCCTCCTGGGTTGCTGGGATTTCAGACATGCACCACGGTGCCTGACTCCTGAGACGGGCTTCTTTCTGGCATGTTTTCAAATGTTATAGCATGCATCAGTATTTCATGCCTTATGTATTTATTTATTTTTAGTACCAAGGATTGAACCCAGGGGTGCTCAATCGCTGAATCACATCCCCAGTCCTTTTTTATTTTTTATTTTGAGACAGGGTCTCACTAAGCAAGGGCCTTGCTCAGTTGTTGAGGCTGCCCTTGAACTTTCCATCCTCCTGCTGCAGCCTCCTAAGTTGCTGGGACTACAGGCATGCGCTGCTTTGCTAGGCTTGTACTTCGTTCTTTTTACAGCTAAATAATGTTTCATTGTATGGATTTCCATGTTGTTCTTATATGTTAAGAAGTTGATGGACATTTAGGTTGCTAATATATGTTCATGTACAAGTATCTTTTGTGTGTGTGTGGACATGCTTCAGTTCTCTTGGGTATGTACCTAGGAGTAGAATTATTGGGTTTATAGTACCTCTTAGTTCACATTTTTTTTTTTTTTCGGTGCTGGGAATTGAACCCAGGGCCTTGTGCTTGTGAGGCAAGCACTCTACCCACTGTGCTATATCCCCAGCCCCCATTAGTTCACATTTTGAGGACCCGCCAAACCGTTTTCCAAAGCTGCTGCCCTACTTTGTGTAGGGCATGCCTGTGAGTTCTAATTTCTCTACATCCTTGTCAAAACTTGTTATTGTCTGTCTTTTCCACTTCAGGCATCTTTAATGTGTGACATTACAGCTCATTGTGACTTTGATTTTCATTTCCCTGATGAGGAATGATGTTGCGCATCTTTTCATGCATTTACTGGTCATTTGTGTATCTTAAGACATGTTTTTTGTTTTGTTTTGTTTTTTTTGTGGTGCTGGAGATTGAACCCAGGGCCTTGTGCTTACAAGGCAAGCCCTCTACCGACTGAGCTATCTCCCCAGCCCCAAGACATGTCTTTTTAAATCTTTTGCTCATTTTTCATTTATTTTTACTTTAAAATTTTTATTTATTTATTGGTATTAGAGATTGAACTCAAGAGATGTCTTTATTTTTCCTTTATTTATTTATTTATTTTTTATTTTGGGGGTACCAGGGATTGAACTCAGGGGTACTGAACCACTGAGCTACATCCCCAGCCCTATTTTGTATTTTATTTAGAGACAGGGTCTCCTCACTGAGTTGCTTAGCACCTTGCTTTTGCTGAGGCTGGGTTCGAACTTGTGATTCTCCTGCCTCAGCCATGATTCTCCTGCCTCAGCCTCCTGAACTGCTGGGATTTCAGCACGTGCCACCACGCCCAGCTCTCCTTTATTTTCAAAAGACAGAGAACAAGGTTTTGAACTCTTCTCATTCAAAGCCTACCAGTCTGTAGACACTGACCCAGTGGGAGGTAACACCATCCCAGTGTCCTCTGCCTCGACTTGAGACTTATCCACCACTTACTTGCAGAGTGATCTTGGGCAAGTTACATTGCTGCTCTGCGCCTTAGTTTTCTCACATGTAAAATGGAGATAACAACAGTGCTGAGCTCAAAAGAGTGTTGGGTGATTGATTTGCCCGTGACCATTAAAACCCTGGGAGGCTATACCTGCAAAAACACTAGCTCTTAGCTCTGCAGGGGTCAGGGGATTCAGCAATTGAGCTTCTTCCAGCTCCAGGGCTCCTGTCTAGATTCTCTCTCTTGCTCTTCCTATAGATGCTTCCAGGCTCATCAGAGGCAGCCTGGAAATGGCAGGGCAACTAGAGAGCCATTACAGAAGGAAGCCCACCCCATGTTATAAGCTTATACATGTGACTTGGACAACAGGCGGGCAAGCCCCATAGTCCTTTCACAGCATTATCTGGGCCTGGAGTGCCTATGATGACACCTGCGACCATTTTGAAGGTCCAGGCAGCACTGAGGGCCACTGCTGCCCCTCCAACTTGCATCTGCGGCTGTGTCACTGCTCACGCCAGCCTCCCTGGACACTTAAAAAAAAAGCCACCAGGAGAAATAGGTTTGCCTCCACCTTGCCACCACCTGGTCCACCCCTTCCCTCCACAGTACCTCACTTGTCCCCCACCACAGCCCTGCTCTGTCCCACTCCTCCCTCCAAAACAAGTGACACTGCTGACTTGTGCCTCAAGGAAGGCCATTTATTTCCAAGATATAGACTGTACTTTTAAGACAGGACTTTTCAGAAGCAGGAAATCTTAGTTGTTGCTTAGAGAAGTGTGTCAAGGACACAGTGAAAGGACCCATGCGGAGGTGGGGGAGGGCTTTATCCAACACTGTTACAACACTTTTTTAAATGAGCAAAACATCTTTAAAAATCCTTATAAATTCTTTATAATATGTTACACATTTAGAGACAATATTTACAATAAAAGGCTGGGAGAAGGAGGAGAGAGAATCTACTTTACAGCAAATCTTTGCATAAAACAAGAGGACTGACAGACGTGGCAGAAGGGTTCACGACCCCACCTGGGCTTCCCTGGAATGAGTGAGGGTGTAGGGGGCCTGGTGATCCCAGGTTTATTTACAATGTGAAGGGGCAAGTGGGGGCCGGGTCCCGCCCATCCTGCAGGAACAGCCCAACAAAAATCAGTGTGTGAGAGAAATGGACACCAGGGCTGTTCTTGAATATTCCCCTCCTTAAGAGAAAGTGGGGGTCTGCGTGCCTGAGCAGTGGAAGAGGCTCCGCTGGAAGAACAAAAAGGAGGGAGGTACCAGCAGGGGACCCAGGACCCTGCCCAAACTGGGCAACAGGGAGTTCCCCATGGTCAAAGAGCTTAGGAGGGTAACTTAAGAGGTTGACAAAAGGGGGTGTGTGGGGTGTGACCCTGGTGAAGGCTTCAGTCCCGTCTCTGTGAAATGGCCCCAACCCCTTCTCTGGCTGTGAGAAGCAGGGGTAGGATCCCTGTGTGCACCAAAGGCAGGGACCCGGGGGGCAGGTGGGAGGACAGGTGGGGGTGAGGGCAGAAGTTGCTACTGGAAACACCTTTCGACAGTGACAACACACACACACACACACACACCCCTTTCCCCCAGGGGCGCCCCTCTCCTCTCCTCAGACATACATACACACCCCCCTTAGCTATGAGCTAACCGCGGGGAGGGACAGAGGAAAGAAGCAAAAAGCCAGTATCACCCACTATCTTTCCTTTAGTCTGAAACTTGGGGGTTTCGGACTAAATCCACACCCCATGGTCATCAAGGGTCTCTAAGTGCAGCCATAGCAAGGCTAGAAGGGCAGACTCGAGTCACGTTTTCAGGGAGCACCGGCCTCCGCAGTCCCTCTCTCCTCCCTCCCTCTCGTTACCTCGATGCGGCTCTGCTGGCAGTAGCGCCCTCCAGTCCAGCCTGGGCTTCTCCTCCGCCACCCCTTACCAGTTCAGCACACCAATCAGCGCGCCCTGCAGCCCCGGGGGCGGCACCCGGGGGCTACGGAAGAGTGAGTGCAAGCCAGCGGAGACCCCAGAGGGGTGCTGGGGAAGAGTGGAGTCCGAGTGACAGGGAAGAGGGTGTCACAGACACTGATGGAGGCGGGAGGCGGCCGGGCGGCGTGGGGGCTGGTTCTGCAGGGCCCCCAGGTCTCCCGGTGGCAGCGAAGCGGCGGACGATGAGGCCCGCGCCTTGGTGGACTCTAGGCTGCTGAGGCCGGAGTCCTTGTTGTCACTGTGTGCCCGCACGCCCGCGGGCTCCGGCCCCCCACCTCCGCCCAGCTCCTTCCATTCGTTGAAGTTGAGGTCGGTCAGAGGGCTCTGCACCACCACGGTGTGGCGGCGCCAGCTGCTCCGGCGCCGCCGCGTCTCAGGCGACAGCGGCCGCCGTAGCCGCACCGCCAGCATGTCGTCGGCCGTACCGCGAAGGCGCAGCCGCAGCGCCTCCATGCGCGAGGGCCGCGAGCCCAGCGCCGCAGCGGCCGCCGGGGGGCGCAGCGACTCCTGGCTGCTGGACGAGGCCGAGCCCGGCAGCTCCGGCGCGCGAGCGCCCCCTCGGCCCGCGCCCGCGCCTTCGGCGTCGGGACGGCTGCGGGACAGGCGGCGCCGCGCAAGGGTGTCGCAGGGGATTAGGTGGTGCGAGCTGAAGGAGGGCCGGCGCGCCAAGCGACCCCCCGGGCCGGCGCCACCCTCCGTGTCCGTCTCCACGTGGCTCAGCTCGCTGCGCTCGTCGTCCGCCTCGTCCCCCGCACCCGCCCGCCGGCCCCCGGCGCCCGAGCACACGCTGCGGTCCATGGTGGACAGGGTGGAGTAGCCCGAGACGATGGAGCGTGTGTCGGCGGCCGGCCGCTCCTCGGGAGCCGCCGGGGGACTGAGGCGCCCGGGGGCCTCGGGGGTAGCAGCGCTGGGCAGCTGCCCCTCTGGCCGCTCCGGGGGTCCTGGCGCCGGCGCCCCGGGCTTGTGCGCCTCTTGCTCCGAGTCGTCGTCGGTGCTGCTGCCCAGCCCCCGCGCCTCCCGCCGCTTCTTCCGCTTGCGGTTGACCGCCGAGATGAAGGAGATCGCCAGCATCTCCCGGGCATATGGCTCCTTCTTGGGGGCCCACGAGCCCTGTTTCGGGAGACAGGTCAAGATGAGGAGTCCGGGCCCGATGGCCTCAGCGCCCTCCACACTACACCCAGAGCCACTGCACCCATCCGCAACAGGCCCAGACCAAGTTGGAACCCATAAGAGCATATAAGACCTTCCTCCTCCACGCCCAGGTACGTGGCACGCCTGTGATCCCAGCACCAGAGCCTGAGGCAAAGAGGATCCTGAGTTCAAAGCCAGCATCAGCAATTTAGCGAGGCCCTAAACAACTCAGTGGACCCTGTTTCTAAATAAAATTTTAAAAGGGCTGGGGTTGTGGCTCAGTGGTTGAGTGGCCCTGGGCTCAAGCCCAGGGGAGGGGGGGGGGCGCGAAGAGAGACGTTCCTCCTCCATTCTTGTACTAGCTGGAGTGTCACCATCCATGCTGAGAAGCCTGTTCACCCCCTGTGGCCTTAATCCCTGCTCACAGCTTCCCCCCCCCCCCCCCCCCCCCCCCCCCCCCCCGAGCTGGGATGGGTCTCTATCCCTAGATAAATCTAGATAAATCTTTTTGACAACAGCCCTGGTTATTGTCTCCCCACAGTGCCTAACACTTGACAGTTTGAGCCCACTTCACATACACAGTCCTGGTTGGAATCACCAGAGCTTCCTGCACACTAATCCTCAGTGCCAAGCAGACACCCAAGCTCCCTCTCCACTCACCTGTTTGGGAAACCTGCATTTCCACCTAACACAGCAGGGCCAAGTACACTCTCCTTTTCCCACCCAGCCAATCCCCAACCCCACATCAATCTAACCACCAAGCTGGCTGCCGAAAGTGCCAGAAGAATTCTGTACAATCCGACAGTTTGCAAGGGAGCCATTCCTTCCACCCCAGCTGGGTGCACCAGCCTCTCCTCCACCAGCCCGTCTGCTAAATCCTGGGGGTTTGGTGAGGGCCTCCCACTCTCTCCCAGCAGAACCTATGCTACCCATCATGGCCTCCTGGATTCTGCTTTTCATCCTCCCTATCTGGTCTCTCCTGTGCCCTTGGGGGAGTTCCCCAGGACTCTGTTCTCCACTTCTCTGGAAAACAACATACGAGGCCTCACTGTACTCCTCCACTCTCCTCTGAGCTCCAGAACTCCTCTTCCAACTGCAAATTCACCTCTACCTGGGTGTCTCCTGGCACCTCAAAACTTACCCATCTTGGAGCCACGTTGTTCTGCCTGCTCCACCCCGAACTGCCTCCATTCCTGTTCCTGAATTTAAGGTGGCCCTGTGACTGCTTCCTTTCCCAGCTGTCCACAGCCAAGTCCTCTCAGTTCTCCTGAGATGGCTCCCATGGCCAGTTCATCCTCGGTGTCTTCCTGTGCATCCTCACTCTGCCTTTTCCAGGCGATTTTCCCTCCTAATAGGACTCCTGCCTCCATCCTTGCTCAACCTGGTCACCCCCTTCTCCAGAGCTATCACTCTGAAGCAAGAATCTGATCCCCTCTCAGCTTTGCTCCAGACTTGCATGTCCCCACATCCACTGGGACAAGCAATTCCTGGGGTGCACACAGGGCCCTTCACAATCAGCCCCAGCCTCCCCAGCATAGTGCCCTGACCCCAATCCCAACCCAGCCTTTACTCTGGAGATACTGCCCTACCAACTCTTTGAAGTGACATGCCCTTTTACATTTTAGGCAACCATTAACATCCCCTCGCCCTATTTGGTAGATCATCTGATCGAACTACCCTTTCAAGCCACCTGGTTCCAGCACAGTGAAGTCAGAGTGATCTCTTCCAGGGAATGCTGAGTCAGCAGATTATTCACATAGAGGAGAGGTCAAGGGGACAATCCAGGAGAGGCTACTGGAAACTGGCGCTAGCAGAAGCAATTGGGTGTGAATAAGATCTGGATGCAAGTCATTGTAATGAACTTTTCCCCTGCCATAGTGGTCTTATGCTTGTCACCAAGGTGACAAGCAGAGGCTCCATGGATTGGGTAGATAAGACCCCTGCAGCCTTCCTTTGGTCCAGTGTATTCACCATGCTGAGCAACTGCTAGGTATCATGCATGTGTTTAGAGTGGGTTTACTGGAACCCAGCCAGGGCTGAGAGACCTAAGCAGAAATGAGCCCAGTTCAACCAGCTAATGATTAGCTGGCTGTTTTTACCCACTGCTATGGACTGAATCGTGTCTCTCCCAAACCTTATGTTGAAGTTCTAACTGCCAATATGATGGTATTTGGAGACGAAGCCTTCATGAAAAATTTATGCTTCAGTGAAGTTAGAATGCAGGGCCCTAATGGTGGGATTAATGCCCTTACAAGAAGAGAAAGCAGTGAGCTTGCACGTGGTTTTTCTCTCTCTCTCTCCCTCTTTTTCTTCCTCTACCTTATAAGGATATGCTGAGAAGGTGGGTGGTCATCCACAAAGCAGGAAGGGAGTCCTCACCACAAACCAACATGCTGGCACCTTGATCTTGGGCTTCTAGCCCCTAGAACTGGGGGAAATGTCTGTTGTTTAAGCCACCCAGCCACAGTATTTTGTTATAGCAGCCCCAGCTAAGATACCCACCCTGGCGGTCAGCTCTAACAGTTGTGTGTGGCTGTGGGGGTGGGTCTCTCTGGGGCAGGCACTGTTGTAATGGGTTCTGTCTCAGAGGACAGGCACTGGAGCAGACAGCTAGCTGGCTGTGAGACCTGGGGCAGGTTACAGAAGTTCTTCCTGCCTCTTTCCTCAACTGCAAAATAAGGCTGATGCTGTCTCCAGCTCGCAGGGCACTTGAGAGGGTTGATAATTCTGAGCACAGTAATATAGCAAGTGCCCAAAAAATGGCAGGTGTTACTATTGTTGGGTATTTTAAACTCAGCAATCAGTGACAACAGGAGACTTCATTGGTGAGAGCTGAACTGCTGCCTTCACTAGCAAGCTGATTATCAGCCTCAGGCCTCCAGAGAAGGGCTCTGAACGAATTTGCTACAGGATTTTTGTGTGAAGGTCTTCTGGAGCGGGGGTGCGGAGCTTTCCTCTTCTGTTTTGTTTGCAGGGTTGAGGCTTGAACCCAGGGCCTCGCACATGCTAGGTAAAGCACTCTACCACTGAACTTTTTTCAACTTTATTTTGAGACTGGGTCTTGCTAAGTTGCCCAGATCAGCCTCAGCCTCCAGAGTAACTGGGATTATAGGTGTGCATCACTGTGCCCAGCTTAAACAACAATTTCTTTCTTTCTTTTTTTTTTTTTTTTTTTTTTTGTGGTACTAGAGGTCTAATCTAGGGTCTTATGCGTGACAGGCAAGCACTCTACCACTGAGCTACATTACCTGCCCTGTCCTGTGATTTCTGAAGGTGCCTTGAGACCCAAAGTGGAGGGGAATCCTGCTTTCCAGTGTCTGTGGTTAGTGCAAATATTTTCATGTGGCCAGATAGTTCTCTTTCCGGGTCGGGTCATGAGGAGGTTACTTCTGGGGCTTAGGACAGGATGAAGAGACGAGGAACTTATCAGTGGGGGGAACGCCAGACAGAGCCCCCTGGGCCAGCCGGGACCTTGGGCTGGTGACTGTGGGCTGCATAGAGAGCTGAACAGGAGTGAGGAACCACCAGAGAAGACAAAGGGGGCTACTTCCCCAAGAACTTGGAATTAAGATGACAAAGGAGCCAGGCATGGTGGTGCACACCTGTAATCCCAGGCCATTCCTGTGAGGCAGGGGGATCAAGAGTTCAAAGCCAGCCTCAGCACTGGGTTCCTCAGCACCACATAAAAATAAACAAATAGAAGTATTTAAAAAAATTTTAAAAAGCCAGCATCAGCAAAAGTGAAGCCCTAAGCAACTCAGTGAGACCCTGTCTCTAAATAAAATACAAAATAGGGCTGGGGATGTGGCTCAGTGCTCGAGTGTCCCTGAGTTCAATCCTCGGTACTATCCCGCCACCGAAAAAAAAAAGATGACAAAGGAGCCTTCTGGTGTTAAGCTGGTGTGCCCAGCCATGCGGAGCTAAGAGTGGCCTGTGATGTGTGCTGGCTACTCTCCCATCAGGAACACCCAGGACCATCCTCGAAGGGAGGCAGCATGGGAGTGTGACTGTAATTTAGGACATTGACCCACCTGGGTGACCTGGGTAACAACCCAGTTGTTACATCTAGAACAACGGTTTCTGATAAGGCTGGAAGCCCCCTTTTCCACCAGAATCTTCCCTAGAATCAGCTGTGTCAGAAACAAAACAAGAAGCAGTCTGATCTGCCCCACGCCTCTCGGCCTCTTGTGTACCTGTTGGTGGCAATGACCCCATGGAGCCTCCCAGGAATGTGGTTGACAATGCCTACCTAGATTTTAACCAGGCAACAGAATCAGAGACTGCAGTGATGAGTACTGCGCCTGTTCCCACCTATGGAGGCTCACAGCCTGGTGGGGGCCAGGCCCACGGCAGTCCCTTCCTGATAGCTGAGCTGAGACTCCTCTTAGATGCTTGGTGGCTCCTATCTGGATTCTGACTCCCAGAATTTCGTGCATCAGACTACAGAAACCACCTGCTACACATACAATTCGATATCTGTCACCTTGACAGCCATTTCTGTCTATTACTTAATAACCTGGCAGCCTGGTCTGGGCCTTGGTTTCTCAGGGGCTTGATTCCCTGATGTAGGCTAAGGCCAAGGACAGATCTAATTCTTGGGCCAGAAAATCAAGCCCCAAAGCAGAGGATCGATCAGAACTCACACCCCAGAGCATTCTTCAAGGAAAGAAACCATCTAACCAGCTCCCCACTCCCCAGTGCCTTAGAACATGCCCAAACTTCCAGTTACTTGAACCTGCTGAGCCTTGGTTTTCCTATCTATAAAATGGGGATGGTACAAAACTTGGGTCCTTTGTGAGGATAAAATGAAACAGGTATTGGTATAAAGTTCTCTGCATAACTGCTGGCATCTAGCAGGTGCTCAAGAAACACGAATTCACTTCTTGTCTCACACTGCTGATTCTGAGTAACTCAGGGTCACAGTGAAGTCTGAGTAAATCTATAGTAATGAAGACCCACTTTCTGAAAGGTGTGTTCTATATTCAAGGCCTGGTGACTTAAGAAGAGGGCCCCCTAAGGAGTCCCCAAACAAATGTGGGAGGCAGGCAGGCCCAGAACCTTCTTGTGTCTGGGGAGGCAGGAATTTCATCCCCAGGAGGCTTCAGTGAAGTGTGGCCTGTGAGCTGTAGGGAGGTTGGTGCCACATCCACTGCAGACAGGGTATGGTGACAACAGGCAAATAAGGGTGACTTCTGGCTAGGGGGCTTTCCTGGGAGTGTGGAGGGCCATACCCAGCAGGGCAGGAGAGGGCTGATGGCTATGAGCTGGCTCCAAGAGAAGGGGTCACAGCCTTCAGAGGCCCCCTCCCTGCCCAGATGCTCCCCAGTTCCTCTAGGAAACTGGCCTGCTTTCTTGGGACCCATGTCAGACTTCCCTTACTCTGCCCAAAGCTTTCCCACCTCCTTTGCTCTGAGCTGAGGACCCACCTGCTTCACTGAGAAAAGAGAGCCCTTGGCTGGTAGCCCAGCTACCCTCCACCCACACTGCCCGCAGCTGTGCACCCCTCTCCTTCCTCTCCGTTTCCCTGGGGAGGTGCCTTCTCCAGAGTGGTTGGCTCCTGCCTGGGGGATGGGGCTCCAACTCTTCTAACCCAAGATTCCCTCCAACCTCAGGGTTTTGCTCTGTTTGCTCTGAACATCAGTTCACATTTGGCTTCTCATAAGAGCTGTCTGCACATGCTCTCTTCCTTCCCTCACCGGGGAGCCAGCGTGTGAACTCTTTCCACCTGGTTTCCGCCTCTACTGTACCCCAGACCCCGAGATGGCTAGTCATTTGCTCATTGGTTTACTGTCCTGCTCTCATTCGAAGAAAAGCTTTGTGAGATCTGGAACCCATCTGCTTGGCTCATTGTTCTCTTTTCAGTAAGCAGCACAGTGAAGACACAGTTGATGCTCGATAAGTATTTGTGGTGTGACTAAATGAATACCCTGATCTTGAGACACACTGTCAAGTTCTACTGACAGGCTAATGCTGCGCTGGCCTCACAGAATGAGTTGGAAAGTGTTCCTTCCTCTTTCATTCTCTGGAAGAGATTGTGGAGAATTGGTTTCTTGTTTTTTGTTTTTGGTGCAGGGGATCAAACCCAGGGCAAGTAGTCTAATACTAAGCTACATTTCCAGGCAAATGTTATTTTTAAAATAAGTATTTAAATGACATTTAAATAATGATAATTTAAATATTATGCTAATATAGTTGTATCTGATACATTCTGAGAAATGTATCATTAGGTGATCATATGGCTTTGTGAACACCACAGTGGGTACTTACACAATCCTAGATAGTACAACTTACTACATAATTAGGCAGGGTGGGACCACTGTCATGTGTAGTGTTGTCAACCAAAATGTCATTATATACTGAATGATTCTATTTTTTTTTTTTTTTTTTTGACCACCCAGTCACATCCTCAGCCCTTTTTATTTTGAGGCAGGGTCTCAGTAAGTTGCTTAGGGCCTTGCTAAGTTGCTGAAGCTAGCCTCAAACTTGCAATCCTCCTGCCTCAGCCTCCTGAGTTGCTGGGATTACAGGCCACCCTGCCCAGCTTTATTTTTAAATTATACTTTTGTATGTGTGTGTGGTATTGGTTTAGCTAGAGGTTTACCAATTTTATTGAACCCAATTTTATTGCACTCTATCACTCAACTACATTCCCAGCCCCTCTTTTCAAAAGATGTATTTTTTGACAGGGTCTTATTAAGTTGCCCAGGCTGGCCTTGAACTCATGATTCTCCTGTCTTAGCTTCCTGAATTGCTGGGATTACAGGTATACACCGCCATGTCCAGATTTGGAATGTTCTTTGTTGGAAGGCTTTTAATTATAAATTCAATTTCTTTAATAAGGTATATGACTATTCAGGTTATCTATTTCTTCTGATGTGAGTTTTGGTAGTTTGAATTTTTCAAAAAATTGGTCTATTTCTTCAAAGTTTTTGATTTTAAGAGCATAGAGTTGCTCAGAGTATTCTCTGATTATCCTTTTAACGTCTGTGTGGTCTGCAGGGATGTCCCTATGTCATCCCTGGTATTGGTTATTCCTATCATTCCTCTTTTTATTGTGTCAGTTTTGCTAGAGGTTTACCTATTTATTTATTTATTTGTTTATTTCCAAAGAACCAACTTTTGGTTTCATTGATTTTTCTCAATTGTTTTCAATTTCATTGATTTCTACTCTTATTTTTGTTAATTCCTTTCTTTTGCTTGCTTTAAGCTCCCCAGAGACCTTAAAGAATATTTATCATAGCAAACATAGTTATTGCTAAGCCCATTTTACAAGATGAGGAAACCAAAGATCAGAAAGATTAAACAACTTATCTAATATCCCTAAACCACTAAGTGGCAGGGCCGGGATTCAAACCTAGGACTGTCTGAATCCGGAGCCTATGCTTCCAACCCCTGAACCATGCTGCCTGTCAGCCACTGGACTCCCAGGCTAGATCTTTCTACTACACCAGATGCCTCACCAAGCATGGCAAGGAGTATGGCTTCTCTGCTCACCTTGGACACTCAGCATTCCCCACCTTCCCTCCCAGGAACCCTCTACTTCCCTCATGGTCTAACTGCCCATCTAATTCTCTTAACCAAAAAACGGTGGGTGGGCTTGCTTGGGGGGGCTGGTCAAGCCTCCAGAATTGCCTTGGCACTTACCTTGGACTTGGCTGAGCTACAGGTGGTGGAATCTGCTGGTGAGAGACACAAAGAAAACTGAAAGTTAGATGGGGCAAGAGAAGGCCGAGCAATGTGAACACAATTCTTTGGCCTCAGAGGCTTCAGAACCCAGGGAGTTCAGAACTCTGAGATCTCCCCAGGCCTCAGGAGTATGATGGAGTCTGATGGCATTTTCTATGGGATGGGGATGATGTCAGTCACCACTTCCTTCAGAGGCAGGAGGTGACATCAGGCTGTCATCCACTGAACCCTTCTCATTTGCCCAGGGTTAAGGGCAAGGGGGTGCTTTGCCCGATTCCTGCCCCTCCCCCACCTGTCCCTGTTACTCTGAAGCGCTGGAGAGAAAATGCCAAACACCAGAAGCAGTCCATGGAAACCACAACAGTGAAACACAGCAAGTCACAGATGCTCTGGAGAAATGGAGACCACACAGTGCATAGAGAAGTGGGTGCCACATCCACTCTTAGCCCCCACCCCCCAGGACATGAGAAGGAAGAGGGACCATATAAATGACTGAGTAAAGGGGTAGAAATGAAGTGAGTGGGACACAGGGGTACAGTGGGCTGGTGGTAAGAGTCCTGATAGGTTCCACCTCCAGAGCAAGGTTCACCTGCCCTTGGGGCAAGGTCCCCATTTATATCCAGAGTCATGAAGGAGGGTGACATCATATTTGTGTGACTAGGATACCACTCCCTTAATATCACTGGGGTGGAGGAGGAATCAGAAACAAGTCCTGGCAGTGTCCTCTCCAAGGCTGGAGAGAAAGGGGATTGACCCAAGGGCTCCCAGGGTCCAAGTGGGGAGTGGGCAGGTGCGGTTAATCCACACTCTCTGGCAGGCAGGTTAGAGGCCCCCAGCCCCCTCCCCCTGCACACGGTGAGAAGAGCAGGATGGGCTGACTACACGCGACACACACGGGGCAGCGGCAGCAGGTGATTAGAAGAGACGGGGGGCTCCTCTGCCATCCCCCCAGGTCCTCTGGCCCCTCCCCCAGTCTACTTCTCCCAACTAGGGTTATGTGGCGTGCATCCTCAGGGACAGGAATGGGGGACATGCTGTGTGTGTTGAATGGGGGACAGTTAGTGGCATTCACTTGCTTCTGAGTGATAGAATTCATCTTTCCTCTGCTAGGGGGTCCAGAGGCCCTGAAACAGGACTTAGAGGCTGAGTGACTGAGGCCCTAAATGGAGGCAGAAACTACAGTCATAGAAAGGCTTCTGCGGGGGCATCATTGGTCCCTGAGCTGGGTCCTCAGTCAAGCCTCCCTCCTGTTGGACAACCCAAAGGAACTGGGCTTGGCACAGAGAGACGGCCACAGCTTTGAGTTGTGAAGGGCAGCCACTTGATGGCCAGATCTCCAGGCAAGGGGAGGCCAGGCTTCCTGCTCCAGAGAAGGGGCATAAGGATGGGAGGGGCAGGTTGAGGGCGGAGGGGTCAGTTGTGAACAAGCATGGGTCACTGGTGTGTCTGGGTGGGGTTCTCATTGCCAGGGTCACTTCTGCCTGGCCCAATGCCTGCCCAGCCTTCTTATAATCACCCGCCACTGTTAGTGACCGAGGCCGCGAAACCGCACTGTACCCTTTAAATTTCCAACAGGTCCGCTGGAGGAGGGAGGCAGGGAGAAGAGAAGAGGGCAGGATGGAGGGGGTGGGAGGAGAGCGTGGGGGAAGAGGAGGAGGGGCAGGGTGCAAGGAGAAAAGGAAGAAAAATTAAAAAGAGGAACCTGCCCAGAAGCACACAGCTGGCCCCTGAGGACTCGGAGGCTCAGGAAAGAGACCGGAGCAGGAGGTGAGCAGCCTCTGCACAGCCTGCACAGCGGCAGCTGAGCGACAGGAGGCTGGGCCTCCCCAGACAGGGAGAAGGCCTGGCGACAGCCCAGTCTCTGGGGTGAGAACCGGAAAGCTGGGCATCTGGCCAGGTACCTGGGGCCCTCAGGAGGGCAGAGACCACCCCTCCCCATGCCCTTTCAGGCCCCACACTCACCTGAACCTGGGTCACCAGGGGGCACTGTCCTGCCAATGTTGGGCAGGAGGTATTCGATGTTGGGCACTGACTGAGGCTCTTTGTCATCCACAGGGGTCTGCAAACAGGAGGGAGGGGTCAGCCAGCATGTCCCCAGATGGCTAGACTTCAGAGCCCTCAGAATGTGGTGTGACTGACGAGGGCCTAGGTCTCCTCCATCAGTCTGGGCTCACCAGGCAGGCACTCTTGAGGGGCAGGCCTTACCATCCCCACAGGACTCTTGTGCTTTCCCCAACATGGTGGAATCCCAAAGGCTCCTTCAGCTGAGGGCAAGAGCTGTGTCTCCCCCATCAGACTGGAGCTTCCTGTGTCTTCCACAAAGGATGGGAGGGCGGAGACTGGGTTTCCCTAGAGCAAGGCCTATTTCTCCCCCACTCAGACTGGGGCTCATGAAGCCAGGACTGTTTCTCCTCCCTCAGACTGGGGACACCCCAGGGCAGGGATTTCTCCTGCAGGAGTCTTGCTGCCCACCCGGCCCCCAGGGCCACTCAGAGTGGATGCCACCCACCCTCTGAGTCACTTACCCGCTCCCCCTTGTCCTCATCGTCACTGAAGAACCAGTCTGACTGCAGAGGAGAGAGAAGGAAGGAATGAAATCAGCAGGGGAGGGGTGGAGGGAGGGTGGTGAGACAGGGCTCCTCAACCTGCTGGCCCGAGGACCCACCTAGTGGGAGGGTGCCCTTTGAGAGGGCTCAGAGGGAGGTTGGTGGATCCCAGAACCTACTCTACAAACTGTGAGAAACCCTAAGGGAGAGAAAGGGCGGGACCCTGGTGTGGGAGGGAATTGCAGACTGGGGAGGGAGAGGGTGACAGGCCCCAGAGAGCTGCTTTTGCTGTTTTTCACAGTCCTGGGGTCGGAGTGGGGGGCAGGAGAGCCCTCTAGTGCCAGCCGAGGGTACTGGGGGTAGAAGGCCAGACATGGCTGCTGGAGTTGAGGTGCCCAACACCATCTGTGCCATCCGTGGCTACACTGACAACTGCGATGTCACATCCCTGCCCAGAAAAGGAAAATGCCTGGAGAATGGTGTTAGGAGCTTCGCTGAGGGGCAGGCAAGCAAAAGCTTTCTTACAAATAACAGGATAGAGAATAAAGTAAAAACCTCACACCTGCTGAGGACTGACTCAGTGGCTGAGCGCTTGCAGAGCCTGTGTGAGGACCCGGGCTCTGTCTGCACCTCACCGAAAACAAAACCAAAAAACCCAAATCAAACCAAAACAAACAAAAAGGCCAGTTAGCGCCCGCCTGTAATCCCAGCAACTCAGGAGGCGGAGGCAGGAGGATTGCAAACTCAGGGCCAGCCTTGGCAATTTAGCAAGATCCTGTTTCAAAAAACAAACCAAAAAGTCCTCACATTTAAATATATCTTGGGAAATTTGAGACTGTTAAAGGAAAATCATTCTGAATCTAAACTTTTATAAACTGCCAAACTTTCATTCAAATTCACATGAATATAAAGCTATTCTAGGACATCAGAAAGTTTACTACACAAAGATTCTCTTAACTGAGTACTTGAGGAAGAAATGAAATAAATCCAGGGTGAAGAAGTAAGCTCTGAGAATGATGAATAAACAGCATAGAAAAGAGTTCTGTTAATCAAAATAAGCAATGAAACTCACACACATACACAAACACACAGAATGCATGCACGACAACTGGAATTCAAATTCTGAGGGGAAACCAGAGATGGGTGAGAGTAACTAATGCACTTGGCTTTTAAACTTGAAAGCCATAGACACTAATAAGGTTTGGGAATTGACAGTGACAATTAAGTCTAAGTACAGGTTTCTACAAGTAGGTGGTAATTTCCAGAATAAAAATAGAATATATAATTTCATATCAGGAAAATAAATAGTTCAGTCTATCTGAAGCAAGGAAGGATGGACAAGAAAGGAAATGAAGTGAAAAATACAGTAAACAGAAAACAAAATTTAAGATGGCAGAAATAAGTCCTAATGGTCTAAAAATTACAACAAAATAAGTGAATTAAACTCATTGATCACAAGTAAGAGACCACCATACATGCCTGCAATCCCAGTGGCTCTGGAGACTGAAGCAAGAGGATCACAAACTCAAAGCCAGCCTCAGCAATTTAGCAAGGCCCTAAACAACTTAGCGAGACCCTGTTTCTAAATAAAAAGTTTAAAAAGGGCTGAGGATGTGGCTCAGTGGTTAAGCACCCCTGGGTTCAATCCCTAGTACCAAAAAATTTCAAAAATTAAATAAATAAATAAAAAGTCAGAGACCAAGGGTTATATTTTTAGGTTAAATATATGTATGCATGTATGTATGTATATGTGTATATGTGTGTGTGTGTGTGTGTGTGTGTGTGTGTGTGTATCTATATATATATGGTCAACAAGAGACATTAAATGAGACAATGTAGAAAGCACAAAAAGTCATGAATCAAAGAAAAATGTTATATATTGGTAAAAGAAACAACAGATCAAGGAGTATAACAAATCATATCAGAGATGCATCTAACATCCTTTTCTCTCTTTCTTGGTACTAGGGATTGAACCTGGGGCAATTAATGACTGAGTCACACCCCCAGCCCATTTATGTATTTTATTTAAAGACAGAGTCTCGCTGAGTTGCTTAGGGTCTGGATAAGTTGCTGGGGCTGGCTTTAAACTCACAATCTTCCTGTCTCAGCCTTCCGAACCGCTGGGATTTCAAGAGTGTGCCACTGCACCTGGCTAACATCTCTTAATATGTATTAAAGAACAATTCATAGAACTATAGGGACTAGAAAAATTAAATATGGTAGGTTAAAAAAAAAAAAAAAGATGCTCTGGGCTGGGGTTGTGGCTCAGTGGTAGTGTGCCCACCTTGCATGTGTGAGGCCCTGGGTTCGATCCTCAGCACCATATAAAAATAAAATAAAGGTATTGGGTCCACCTACAACTAAAATTTATATATAAAAAAGATGCTCTGAACAACACAAAGAACAAGTCTAATCTAGTGAATACATCTAGAATCTTGCATTCAACAATTAGAGTAAATATATTCTTCTAGAACACACATGAGTCATTCAAAACCAACCATGGTGGAACTCAATAGCTCCTCAGGAGTCAGCATCGTACAGACTATGTTCTCTGCTCATAATGGAATAAAATGAGAAAGAGCAACAATTAGAAAGTGCTAAACACTCCACAAGACTTCACATGTCTGGAAACATAGCAATGATACCTTGGAGTAATCTTTGCATTAAAGAGGAAATCATAATGTAATTACAGAACACCTGGAGCTAAATTACAATGAAAGCACGACAGGTAAAAATCTGTGGAGGGGAAAACCTCAATGACTTTGCATATAAAATGACTTTTTAGCTAGAACACCAATCTATGAAAGAAATACTCGATAAGATGGACTTTAAAATTAAAATTAAAATTTCTACTCTGTGAAAGACAAGCTAAGAGGATGAGAAGACAAGTCACAGACTGGGAGAAATTATAGGCAAAATCTACATACACATCTGATAAAGTACTGTCATCCAAACCAAGAACTCTTAAAACTCAACAACAAGAAATCGAACAACCTGATCAAAAAAATTAGCCAAAGACCTTGAATACCTCATCAAAGAAGAAAGACAGATGGTAAACAGGGTATGAAAAGATGCATTTCATCATGTGTCTTCAAAGCAATGCAAATTAAAACAACAATGAAGCCGGGCCTGGTGGCTCATGCCTGTAATCCCGGCAACTTAGGAAGTTTCCAAAACTTGGAAGCAACCACAAGTCTATGGTTTGGACAAGTCTGTCCCCCAGAGGTCCCCACTTGGTCCCCAGAAGGCACTATTGGGAGTGGTGGAGCCTAGTGGGAAGTCCTAAGGTCATTGGAGGGGGTGCCCTTGAAGGGGGCTGTGAGACTCAAGAGGCCCTCTCTTCCTCTTCCTCTTCCTCTTCAGCTTCCTGGAGGATGAAGAGAGCAGATTTCCACTTCCATGCTCTCCAGCCGTATCGTGCATCCTTGCCAGAGGCCAAGAGCCATGGGGCCACTCCATCATGAACTGGAGCTACAGAACCTCAAGCTTTTGTCTTGGGAAGTCAATCACCTCAGATGCTTTATCACAGTGACAGAAAGCTGACTCATAGGTGAATGGATAAACAACCTGGGGTGCATCCAGACAATGGGGTACCGAAAAGAAATGAGCTATCAAGCCATAAAAAGACACGAAGGAGACTTTAGTGTATATTACTAACTGAAAGAAGCCAATCTGTAGGACTCCAACTACATAACCTTCTGGAAAAGACTGGAGATGGTAGAAGGACCGGTGGTTATGGAGGTTGCTAGGGGTAATCTGGCAGAACACAGTGGGTATTCAGGGCAGTGTAACCTGCTCTGATACTGTAATGGTGGATACAGATCATTACATATTGGTCCTAACCCACAGAGTACTCAGGAGTGAGCCCTGATGTCAACTGTGAATTCCTGGGCTCACAGTTCAGCCCTGGGTGATTATGTCACGCCTGTAATCCCAGACACATGGGAGGCTGAGACAGGAAGGTCAGCCTCAGCAACCTCAGACCCTGTCCCAAAACAAAACAAAAAGAGCTGGGATGTAGCTCAGTGGTAGTGCCCCTTGGTTCAATTCCCAGTATTAAAAAAAAAAAAAAAAAAAAACCAGGAAGTTAATTGGAAGTTTCTGGGTTGCTCATGACCCTCCAGAGGAATTCACACTCATTGATGCCACTTGGCGTTTGCATGTGCTGTCCCTCTGCCTGGACATGCTTTCTCTCTGCTTACCTGCAGGTTAAGTACCTGTGGTCTTCTGAGACACTTTAAGAATGGCTGATGATACCCAGGACTATGCAGTGTCCTACTGTGGAGCTTCCCTGTACAAAGCCCAAAGCATGAAGAAACACTGCCTTTACTGGCAGTATTCTCTCAGAGCAGGGACCACAGCCTGGTCACTCTGTGCTCCCAGCACCTGGCTCTACCTCCAGCATGAATATCCATGATGATGGCCACTCACACAACACTTGTAAGTACAGACGTTCACTCATGCAGCCCTTTCAACAGCCCTACGTGGTAAATGCTGCTAATATCTCCATCTCACGGATGAGGGACGATGGGCACCAAGTGGCCATGCAGCACAGAAGGAACAGACTGGCTCCAGAGCCAGCTCCCTCAACCTCTTCACCAGGGCAATTTTGTCTCCTGGGATGCCTTTAGCAATGTCCAGAGATATTTCTGAAGGTCACGAGTGGAGAAATGTCCTGGCATCTAGAGGTAGAGGCCAGGGATGCTACAATACCCAGGACGGCTCTTGCAGTCACTAGTACTGAGACTGAGAAACTTCAGTCATCACTGTTCACTGAGTGAGTAAACGGACAAATGACCCGAAGTGAGGTGGTCCCTGGGTACAGCAGACTTAGTAAGTAGGATGGACTGGTGGCAACTTCTGCCAGGAGGCTCACACCTGGGTTTGCTCTCAGCTCTGCTCCGCCACTACCTTGCCATGAGCCTGGCTCCTCATGCCTCAGTTTCCACCCCTTTCATAGTGTGAGCCATGCTGACCAGGCAGAGCTAGTGATAAAGCTCCTGGGACAAGCCAGCTATAGGCTGCAGCTTTGACTCCCAGCAGGAGGTGATGTTACCCCGTAACTCCAGCAGTCAAGGACTGGCCTCGCTCAGAAAAAGGGCCAATTCAGTCTCTGCCACAGTCCAGTCCCTGCCCAGGTGTGACGGACTGGGCCACTTGGGTGGGCAGTCTCTACGGGCCTGTGGAAGGGTAGCTCATCCCCTTGACAATCGGAGGAGGAGAATGAAGGTCACCAGCTCAGTTCTCAGGAATGAATCCCTGGGTGCTAAAGCTCAGCCTGACATCCTCAATTAGCAACTCACACATGCGTGCACTCCTACATTCATTCACAATCTGAGCGCTCCCTCTGGGTCAGGCGCTGGGCTCTGCTAGAGACAGAGAGACCCTCCTCCCCCACTCTGCTCAGTGGGCTCTCAATAAGTCCCAGTTCCACACCGCTCTCTCCCAAGCAGCTGGTTCGGCAGCATGACCTCATGGGAGACTCCAGGGACTCCTGTTGCATCAGAGCTACACTCTCCCAAAGCCTCCTCAGGATTCTGGCGCTGCCCCGTCGCCCCATTTACTGGGCTGAGCGCAAGCCATCAAGCTCCCTCTGGAGGCCAGATCCCAGCCATGCGGTGAAGGAGGGAAAAAGCAGTCAAGGCTTATTCCACTCACTGCCTCACTTCCCTGACCCAGAGCTGCCCCCAAAACCAGCTCCAGGAGGGACCCAGAGTCTGCCCTCCAGGTGCGTGAGGAAGGGACCACAGGCTTTGGGCAGATGAATCTGGGTTAAAATCTTGGGATTGCCACTTATTAACTGTCTGAGCTTGAGCAAGTCATTGCCTGAATCCATTTCCTCATCTGTTAAATGGGGGTAACAGGACCTGGTCTTTTCATCCCTAAAGTGTCTATGAGCCAGGCACGGTGGCGCATGCCTATAATCCCAGCAGCTCAGGAGGCTGAGACAGGAGGATCACAAGTTCAAAGCCGGCCTCAGCAACTTATCGAGGCCCTAAGCAACTTAACAAGACCCTATCTCAAAATAAAGAATAAAAATTCCTGGGGATGTGGCTCAGTGGTTTGGCACCCCTAGGTTCAGTCCCCAGTATTCCCCCACCTCCCCCCAAAAAAGTGTCTCTGAGTGCAGGAGTGCTCCAGCTGCACCTCCTCTGATGACCAGCTGCCAATCTTATTTCAGGGGCAGGCACAGAGGAGGGACCAGAGACTCCATTGGTTTCAGTGATTCATAAAATCATCCCAGAGCCCCCAGAAGCCGATGGTGGCGACTTTGGGTTTGGCGGTGGAAGACCAAGGCCTCCTGCGCCCTCTGCTGTCCACTCTGAGTTCTCTGGCCTTCGTGGACAAGGGGCTCAAGGTGCCACCAGGAAGCCAGGAAGGGAGGTCAATCAGCCCAAGACACACAGCACCAGGGCAGGATCCTGTCTCAAGCCTATGTGCCCTGCCCCATTTGCCTCTTCCTTACCCCAGGGCCAGCGGGGCTCTGAGGGCCAGGTCAGGCCTCTGCACCTGCGTGCTGGTATGCAGACATCTCTCCAGGAGCGCCTTCTGAGGCCCTCCTGCATTCACCACTTGTACCCGCCAAGCCAGGAGTACCCTCCCTGCCTCTCTTCCCTCTCAATCTCATTGGCATCTTGGGCCTCCTGGATCTCCTGCTGAGGACCTGACATCCTTGAAGGACAGGGATTCTAGGATTCATTCCTGTTTTGCCTTGAAACGCATCCTGTAGCTGGGAAGGCATGCACCACCCTAGCAGCATATTCTTCAGCTGAGGAATCCTGGCAGGAGCAAGGTGCTTGGGACATGGCCAAGTCCCAAGGCATCAGGGCACGTGCACAGAATGGGCTGCTTACGTGCTGGATCAGCGTTTCGACGATCTTGTAGCGGTCAGGCATGTGGGTCACCATGTCCGTCATATTGTCCTCAGATGTCCTCACCAACGTTGGCCCAAAGACCAGGGCCAGGTTCCGGGGCTCCATCTGGGCAGTGGAGGGAAGCAGACCAGGATCAGTGCACTGAGCTCTGACCTCCAGCGCCTCTCAGTCCTCTCTCACTCTAGACCCCTGAGGTCTCCATCTCTAGCCATATCCTGAGCGGTCCCAGCTTGAGACTGGAGAGCTCTTTGCATGGGCTTAGAAGTGCCTGGCAGGGAGTGCACAGGACAGATCTTAGCCCCACTCATGCCCAGGTCTAGCAGCTGTGAGCAGTGCTCAACCTGGACATCTGTACAGGGTAACCCTGAGTGGCTAGTGCTAGCAGTGGGGGATCTTGGAGTAGGAGACATGTTGAAAGATTCCAAGGGTATTTTAGAAGTAGGAAAAATCCTGTTACTCCTCTCATTCTAGCCACTGCAGAACCAAAAGACATATGGAATTCGATTAAGGAAATGCAATGCAAGGGCTTTGAGCTAGATTAGAGGATATATTTCCACCATTCCCAGGGGACTGTGGCTGTCTGCTTCTGGAAGACTCTCAGAGACTCTGGGGGGAAAGCACTGGGTGCAGAGGAGGACAGAACGGTCTTGGGGAGGAGGCCTTAGAACACTCAGGAGACCCCTCAGGAAGTCCTGTGCTTCCCCCGGAGACACCCTGCTGCAGCCCCACCCACCTTGTTCTTCTCTGAGTGGTCGGCAATGGTCTTGAGGTGGCCCACAAGGAATTTGAGCGTCTCGTAGTAGTGCCCTGGGAGATCCCGGATCTGGGGAGGAGAGAAGGGCGGGGGTCAAGTTGTGGCAGCCTCACCCCACCCTCCTACGTGCCAAAGGGGCTCCACTGCCACGCCTCAGGAGGCTGGAATCCACCCTCTAGCCCCCGTTTCCTGTTAGAGCTGGGGAAACTGAGGCCCTGAATGGAGAAGGGCTTCTCCCAGGCCGCAATGGGGGCTCCCACTGGCTCCGCCCGCTGGGAGGCGCTCCACCCTGCACCTCGCCTTCTCCTGTCTGCAACCCCTGCTCTCCACAACCCGTCCTCACCAGCTTCCGCAGCGTCTTCATCCGTTCCCTCGAGTCTTCGATGCGATTGGCCTCAATGAAGTCATTGTATTTGTCTAGAAAACAGTGACACCTCCTCAGAGGTGGGAGGCGGCCCCTTCCCCACTCAAGGGGGAGCAGGAGCTGCTTCAGGCCGGCTGAGGAGGCCCTGCCACGAGGGCAGTGCTTCGTGCTCCCTGCTCCAGTTTGGGGGAGCCCGTGACCTTATGTTCATGTGGCCAAATCCACTACAGCTGTTTAGGTGTGCGCCTGACCTGACTGGCTCAGGTGTGTTGTGTGGGAGGAAATAAGACCTGAGCTGCGGGTTTGGTGACACGTGCCTATGATCCCAGCCATCCGGGAGGCTGAGGCAGGAGTATTGAAAGTGTGAGGCCAGACTGATCAATTCAAGGAGATCCTGTCTCAAAATAAAAAATAAAAAGGGGTGGGGAAGTAGCTCCAGGCGGAGCATTTGCCTAGCATGTTGAGGGCCCTTAAAAAAAGGAATGTAATGCACCTTCTCCAAAATTCCCCCGGGAGGCTAGGGGTGTGCCTTGGTGATCAAGTGCATGCTTAGCATGTGCACGGACCTGGATCCATCCCTAGCTCCAAAAAATAATATAAAATTCACCCAGGTGAGAACAAGATTTGTGTGTGTGGTATCAGTAATTGATCCCAAGGGCACACTGAATCACGTCCCCAGTCCTTTTTATTATTATTTTTTTATTTATTTATTTTCTCGTGAAACAAAAAGAAAAACACGTTTATGCTCAGTTGCTGAGGTTGGCCTTGAACTTCCCATCCTCCTGCCTCAGCCTCCCAAGTTGCTGGAACCAGAGGTGTGTGCCATTGTGCCTGGTGCCAAGAATAATTTTTAAAAGAATGGTACGGGCTGGGTAGATAGCTCAGTTGGTAGAGTTCTTGCCTTGCAAGCACAAGGCCCTGGGTTCAATCCCCAGCACCGCAAAAAAAAAAAAAAAAGAATGGGGAGGGTGGATGCACACTGCATCACACTGCGGATCCCAGGTACGTGGCCAGCTTTGGGCCTCAGCAGAAGACATAGGGCGGTGAGGATGAAAGGCAACAATGGGGGATGTTCACAGGATGAAGACGGCATTTGGATGGGAAGGTTGATAAATGTCCCTGTGACAAGTGGCCACCACTGGTGTGTGGGGGGTCCATTTCTATCTCACACAATATACAAATAAATTTCGTTGTTTGATAAATCAAATACATAAAATAAGAGATCACTGAGGAAAAAAAATAAAATGTACATGAGATACAGAATCTACTAAAGAAAGATGAACAGTTTTGACAGTTTTTTAAAAAATTGTTTTCAGTTTCTAAACTGAAAGATTTAAAGGAAAATGGCAGACCAGAGCAAATACTGGCAAAAACCAACAAAGGATTAGTAGTTAAAGATATGAAGAATTTGCCAACCACAGGTCAATACCAAAAAAAGATAACCCAACAGAAGAATGGGCACACAGTATGGATACATGACTACAGAAGAAATAGAAAAAGTCAATAAATTAATAAAAAGAGATTTAGCCAGGCACAGTAGCACATTCCTGTATTCCCAGGTACTCGGGAGGTTGAGGCAGGAGGATGAAAGTTCAAGTCCAGCCTTGGCACCTGAGAGAGACACTGTTTCAAAATAAGAAAATAAAAAAGGCTAGGGATGTAATTCAGTGGTAGAGTGCTTGCCTGGCATGTGTGAGACCCTGGTTTTAATCCTCAAGATGGCAAACAAGACAAAGAAAACAGAAGAGATTTATTTTATTTCCCTAGTAATAAGGAAAATAAAAAATGAGAACAATAATGAGATGTTATTTCCTGTGGACTAGCAAAAATTTTAAATATTAATAATAATACAGGGCTGGGGTTATAGCTCAGTGGTAGAGCACTTGCCTAGCATGTGTGATGAACTGGGTTCCATTCTCAGCACTGCATATAAATAAAATAAAGGTCCACTGACAACTAAAAAACAATTTAAAAATAAATAATATGTGCGAAGCCCCAGGTTGAATCCCTAGCACTACAAAAAATAAAATAAAAAACAAAAAATTGATAACACCCAATGTTGCTGGGGATGTGGGGAGACGCTCACCTGTGCTGTTAGTGGTGGTATGAACTAGGGGCTGCTAAGTGTGCAATTTGACATCAGCTCTCAATGATCTTTAGCAGGACACTGACCTAGCAATGCTACATCCAAGAATGTAGGTGTGCAAGGACATGTTCAAGGAGTCACAGGAACAGCAAATATTTGTAATAGCAAATATTTGAAGACAATATTTGTCTTCTCTTTCTCTACCCATCAGTAGAGAAATTAGTCTATTCAGACTATGTGATACCATGTGGTTTAGAAGAAGAGTGAGAAGGGGCCTCTCTGCAGCAACATCAATGCATCTCAAAATTACAACCCTACTTTTATTAAGAACAACTCAAGTTGGGTGTGGTGGCACACCCCTGTAATCCCAGTGGCTTGGGAGGCTGAGACAGGAGGATGGTAAGTTCAAAGCCAGCCTCAGCAATTTAGTGAAGTCCTAGGCAACTGAGCAAGACCCTATCTTAAAATAATAAAAAGGGCTGGGGATGTGGTTCAGTGGCTAAACACCTCTGGCCCTCTGCCAAAAAAAAAAAAAAAAAAAAAAAAAAGAAAAGAAAAAAGGACAACTCTTTCAGTGGTGCGCTGCAGCTGTTCATACTGGCTCCTGAGAGCAAATTGTGAGCATCTCTTCTTAATTCTGTTGGTGACATCATGTTAGTGTCTTGAAATGAGTTGCAGTGGGAGTATTTACACCACAGTAATTGGAAAATACGACCAACTCAAGCTTTTTCCCATGAAAGCCAGATGTTAAACTTTTCCAGCACATCATTGAACTGGCCCGACTCCAAAACCAGCAGGGGCCTAGGTGTCTCTCTCATGTGAATAAGAGGGTCAGGAAGGAAACATGACAAACTTACTGAGCAGCTCAGCATGTGGTCAAGAGCTGAGTCGGGCACAATCCTGGCTCTGCCACTCACAGCCTGAGTGCCCCTGGAAGTCACTTTAGCTCTCCGAGCCTCTGCTTCCTCGTGTAAAGCAGGGAACGGGAGCTGGCTCAGGAGTTGTTGTAGGGAGCGTGCCTGGCCCACAGCGGGTGCCCAGAAAGCATCAGCTGAGACCTCTGGGGAAAGCAGTGCCAGCCAGACAGGGCCTCTGTGGGTGACGTGATTCACATCTGTACTAGCCAGGTTTTTTACATGTTTCTTTTTCTTTTTAACCGAAAGACCATACCCAACAACTCAAATGGAGAAGTGCCCCGGGTCCAGGTGGACTGCCGTCCTGCCCCCTCACCTCCCACTTCTGCCCCCTACTCACCATCGGTGAAAAGAGGCTCCGGCAGTTTTCGGAAGAAGGACTTGAGCAGGCTGCTGATCACGTTGAGGTCTTGCCAGCGCTGGGGAGGGGCAAGGACGTCAGGCCGCAGGAGGGCCCACCCCATGTACCCAAACCCCCCACCCAGGTCCAGGCCTGGTGGCCAGTCCAGCAGCCCACGCTGCCATGCCAGTGTGCACAGCTGGCCTCCGCTTCTCTCTGCTCCAGCCAGCCCAGTGTTGCAACATTTGCCCGTCAAGGAAAGGACCGTGAAGAACGGGGTGAGCAGGAGCCTGCCCTCTGCACCTCTGTTGGACCAATAAGTGCCAGGCTCAGCTCCTGCCTCCCAGTGCTCCCCATCCACTGAGGAGTCATCCCCAGACGCTCCCTCTTTCCCCAAGTCTAAGCACCCCTGGCACAGCAGTCACGTGCCTGGCTCCCTTCTGTCTCAGGTCCTTTGCACCTCCTCTTCCCTCAACTGCAACCTCTGCTAGGTATGTGATGGCTCCTCATCCTGCCTACCTGCTGCAGCCAAAGTAGCCATGGGCAACTGCTGCCCTGCTGATTGTACCACAGCCCTGACTTTGTTTCTTCTGTGGCACTTACCACAATCTGTCATTATTCTGGTTTTGTTCCCTTGTTCAAGCCTATCTCCCCATGGACGATGTGCCCTGTGAGAGGAAGGAATTCTGTCTACCTTATCTTAGGACTGAGCTGGGGCAGTTAGCTAGGTCATAGGAATCCAAATAGGGGGCAGTTTTGCCCCCTGAAGAATTTTGCAAAGTCCGGAGACATTTTGGTTTTTACAACTTGGGGGATGCCATTCACATTAAGTGTATAAAAGCCCAGAACATTGAAAAACTTCCTCCAGTGCAAAGGAAACCTCCCCAACATACGATTATTCTACCCAAAATGTCAACTGTGTCAAGGTGGAGAAACCCTAGTCTAAATGGACATTGGTTAAGAGTGAACAGCCAGGTCATTGCCCGTTCTCTCCACAAGGGGGAACCATCACCCCGTACCTCTGCAAAGTCAGGAGCAACACCTTGCTGGGGCTGGTTCAAAGCACCCTCAGCAGACACAACTCAATCACTGTAATATATTACAATATACTACAATGAACCCACAGCTTAATGCCAGACAATCCTGCAAACAATATACTCCCCACAGGTTCAACACACAACACTCACTTTCAGGAAATCCCACAACCAGCCACGTCTAAGAACAAACAACAGCAAGCCTTCCAGCTCTCCCTAGCTGAGGCAGAGCTGATGTGCTTTTTACGTACCCACCTCCCACCGGGGACGGCTCCTGCCCACCTTATTCCATTATTCCTCCTGGCTCCAGGAGGGATAAGAGTGCAGGCTCTTTCCATCCCCCAGCTACCAAGTCTAAGACCTTAGCTCTGAGGCTTAGGACCCCCGCCCCAGCTTCCTGAGCATCCCTCTCCTGCTACCCCAACTCAGCTAGCTAGACCCCGACTTCCTGCTGTCCACCCTCTCCCCAGAGAGCAGCTCCCTTGGTCATCCCCACTCAGTCTCAGCATAAGCTCAGGCTACTCCCCAGTCCATCTCAGCCTAGGACCTGACAATGTTGTCACTTCATGTAGGTGACTTACCATTCATTATCCCAAACCCAATGAGGCCATACCTGACCCATCCCCTCCAAAATCTCCTAAAGTTGCCCATCACTCATTTCTGCCAGGGACAGACACCCCACCCGCAGCTCAGTTTCGATCTTCCTGGTCGTCCTTCCTGCCCCTCACGGAGCCAGCTCCTAGAGTTACTCCCTCATCCCCAGGCCACTGGAGCCATGTTATGGTCTAGAAGTGGCTTCCCCAAAAACTCACATATGTGATGATGCAAGATGGTTTGGAGGAGAAATGCTTAGGTTATAGCTTTAGTCTAATCAATGAATTGATCCCCTATGCGATTAACTGAGTGGTAACTGGAGGTAGGTGGGTGTGGCTGGAGGAAGTGGTTCATGGGGGGCGTGGCTATGGGGTATATATACTTTGTACCTGGAGAATGGAGTCTCTCTCTGCTTCCCAATCACCATGTGAGTTGCTTCTCTCCACCACCCTCTTCCAATGTCCTGCCTCACCTTGCGCCCTGAGGAATGGAGCCAGCTGTCTATGGATTGAGGCCTCTGAAACCATGAGCCCTCAAATAAACTTTTTCTTCTCTATAATTGTTCTGGTCAGGTCTTTTGGTTACAGAGGTGAAGAAGCTGACTAAAATAGCCATCAAGGCCTCCTGACTTTTAGTGATGCCCATATTCACATCAGGAGCTTCTCCCCTGTCCACCTGCTCCAGATCTTCCACATTTGTAGCCATCAGGCATATCCTGAAGCATCGCCCTTACTCAAATCATACTCTCAGTTTTGCCTTCCCAGCTTAAGAACCAGGGAAAGGGCCGGGCATGGTGGCATACGTCTGTAATTCCAGTGGCTCAGGAGACTGAGGCAGGAGGACGGCAAGTTCAAAGCCACCCTTAGCAACTTAGTGAAGCCCTAAACAACTCAAGGAGATCCTGCCTCTAAAGAAAATATAAAAAAGGGCTGGGGATATGGCTTGGTGATAAAGCATCCCTGGGTTCAATCCCTGGTAACAAAACCAAAACCAGCAAAGGCTTCCTATTGTTTACTTGATCAAGGTCAAAGGTTTCAGTGAAATCATAACAATCCCTGTATACCTGGGCATCCCCCTCGATGCCTCTAAGACCAGAAGGTACGTCCACTCTCTATTCAATCCTCAAACCCTTCTCTGGGTTGTTGAAAAATCATCACCCCCACCTGGACTACACTCATGCCCACCTGTCCCCTCCTAAGCATCCTTCAGCCCCTGGCACTGCAAGGTGGTACACACCTACAAACCCAGCTACTCAGGAGACTGACCCAAGAGGAGTCCAAATTTGAGGTCAGCCTGGGCAACTTACAGCCTGTCTCAAAATAGAATAAAAGGTAGCTTACATCTGTAATCCCAGCAGCTCGGGAAGCTGAGGCAGGAAGATTGCAAGTTCAAAGCAGCCTCAGCAACTTAGCAAGGCCCTAAGCAGCTTAGGGAGACCTGTCTCTAAATAAAAAATAAAAAGGGCTGGGGTGGGCTGGGGAAATAGCTCAGTTGGTAAAGTGCTTGCCTTGCAAGCACAGGGCCCTGGGTTCGATCCCCGGCACTCCCCCCCCCCCAAAAAAAAGGGGGAGGGGGTTGCTGGGAATCTGGCTCAGTGATTAAGTGCCCCTGGGTTCAATCCCCAGTAAAAATAAAATAAAATGGCTAGAGGCATAGCTCAGTGGTAAAGCACCCGCCTTGCACATGTGAGGCCCTAGGCTCAATCTGCAGGAACACTGCAAACACGGAAGAGCCAGCCCCTGCTCCAGCCCTCAGCAGCTTCTCCCTCCACTCACATACTTTGATTCTCGAAGGCAGATCACCCCTTTCTCCTGTCTACAATTTCTCCCCTACTTGCATTCTCTCCCCATCTGCCAAGGACGAGAAGACTCTCTTGTATCACAGGAGGCATCAAGGTATACGACTCATGGGACTTCACTGGCCAGATGCACAGTTTTTCAAAAAATCTTTTTTTTCCAGGGCCCCTTTTGTCAAATGAATTCATACATAAAAACCCAAGATGACAGGCAGTGCAAAGCATGGTGGCTCTAGTTCCAGCAAGGACAGGGGGGGCTGAGGTGCCCTTGGCCTCCCATGGCCCCTCCAAACCACAGGACTCTGGGGAACACCATTTGAGAACCACCGGTCCTGCTACAGACTCTTGAGCATGGCTGTCGATACCTGTCCCGAGCTGGTCTCATCTCATCTAATCAGTCTCTTGTCTTCCCATGGTGCATCTGCCGAAATGACCATCCTGAAAACATCAAAGTTCCCCTTTCTCTAAGCCAGGTGTCTGCAAACCACCATTCAGATGTGAAACCCAGTCAGCAGCCTGTTTTGTGTAGCCCTTAAGCGAAGTATGGTTTTTACATTGTTAAAGTATCGACGAGGAGAGGAAGAAGAGGAGGAGTAAGGTATGTGAGAGGGGAACCAAAGCCTACAATGTTTACTTTGCTGCCCCCTTACCCAGAAAGTTTGTTCACTTCTTACAAATGCTGAGTCTACGCTACGCCAAAATGTCCCTTACCTGATTTTCACTGGCTTTTAGTGAAGCTGGCTCATCCTAAAAGCTCGGACAAAACTGCCAGCTGTGAACCTCTGTCTCAGAGCACCCTCCCCCTGCCCTGGTCAGGACTGTATTCTGTGAGGCTTCAGCCTTGGGCAGGTGTCCCCGAGGGCTGGCTGTGTGGAGCTCCTCTCCTGCCACCTTGATGCATGGCAGCATATAGTGAACACAACCCAGCAGACCACAGACTCTCCAGCAGAGCACGCCGCATGTGCCACTTGGCCCCCTCGCACAGAGCTCCATCTGCACCCACCTCATCCTGCAGGTTGATGTCACTGGGCCCACGATTGAGCTGTTCCTGCAGGCTGGACACCACTGCATTGTTGCCAGGCACCCGATAAATGCCTGTGGACTCCAGTCCCCGTGCTTCCACAATGCGACAACAGGCAGCGACAATCAGGGGGACACGCTGGGGACATGGACAGGGCAGAGGTGTTAGAGTGGATGTAGCTAGAGGGGATGGGGAGGCTAAAAAGGAGGCAGCACAAGACCCAGAGCTGCTGCCAGGAGCCCCATGAGGACCAAGTCCCTTCCTACCTCCAGTGTGGAGACCAGAAGTAATGTCAGAGCCTTGACATGGACCAAAAAGGAGAAGGGCTGGGCCTGAGCTCCCGAAGGATGGAGAGGGAGCCCTCCCGGGGCTGTTCCCCAGCCATGTCTATGTGATGTGCAGAGCTGCCCTGCAGCTCTGGCCCTCTGTGTCTGGATCTCCCCTGGCCCGTCTGCCCTAGAGCATGGGAACTCACCTGGTTCTCTGTTGCTGGCTGGCACTCCTCCAGCCGGACCCCAAATGCCCTGGGGGTGGCCTTCTTGTTCTTCTTGATGATGTTGATGCCCCAGGGTGTTCTGGGAGCAGCAGAACTGTCATCTGGCAGGGGAGGCAGAGAGAGCCAGAGTGAGCTAAGGGAGCCCAGGAGGGTCAAATGCCCTCATAGCCACAGTCACACACATTGGGACATTATGGAGACTCCATCAGAGAAGCAGCCAGGATGCTGAGAGGGATGAGAAGGCCTATTCCAAGAAGAGGTGCTCAGGGCCACGTAAGGACTGCTGTGGGCCTCAGGACCAAACTGTGAGGTGCGACCACAAACCAAAGATTCTGTTATAACCAAAGGAAGAACTTCCTACCATCCAAAAGTGTATAAAGATGGCCAAAGCCGCTTCTAGAAAAAGTGAGCCTCTCACCCCAAAGGCATACAGGCAGAGATGTTACGGAGGCCCAGGCCAATCCAGCCCTGAGACTCGGAGGGCCTCCAGGGAACAGACACACGTGGGACACCCTCCCCTCCATGCAGACCCACAGGCCTCACATGTGCACACATACACCACCCCCTCTCAGCAGCCACCTTCCTACCCTTGCTCCCTGCAGATTGGTCCTGAGTCCTGAGGCCACGTGCCGTACTCTGCTTGAGAAACTCAGATTTGAGGCCCCCCAGGCCCCGAGAGCCTTTTGGGGAGGAATCAGCTTTGGGCCCAGAGCTATGGCTGCAAGAGAAAAGGGGAAAGGAGTTTTCATCTGGGGTGGCAAAGCATGTCACCCACCCTGGCCTCTGGCCATTTGGGACCTCCCCTCCATTTGAGTCAATTCCTCCATGCCTGTCTATGGCCTGGAGACCCTCATTGCCCTGCCCCCAGCCTGGAGACCAAGAGAATGACCTCTGCCTGGAGTTCCCCACCCCAACCATGGCAGGGACCACTCTGTGAGGGGTGGGCCTCACCTCACTTTGCGGTAATCATTAAGCTTCTTGCTGATCAGAGCTTGGTTGGCACAGCCGGGGTCCTAAGAAAGAGGAGAGAGTAGCCACATCAGTGATCTCAGCCCAGCCATGCCAGGGCTTATTCCTGGCCCTGGCCCAGCTTTGCCACCCACTCCTCTATCTCCAAATAGACAGCACAGACCCTGTAGCGAGAAAAGACCAGGGCTGGACTGCTGTCTACCCCTCATCAGTTGTGTGACCTTGGATATAACACTTAGCTTCTCTGAGCCTCAGTCACCTCAGCAGTAAACATGAGGGGCTAACAAGGTAACATCAGATTTGGGTGAAGAACTGTGCACACAGCACTCATCAGTCCCAGTAGGCAAAGAGGTGGTGCCTCACGAGGGGAGCTTTTGCAATAATGAAGATGACTCGGGACCCCTGACCATGCTTTGCTGGGGACAGCCCAACCAGACCTCCAGAGCAGAGGCCCAGATTCCAGGCACTTCCCTCCCTGCAGTGAGGAAAGATGCTCTCCTGAGGAGGGTAGGGCCAGTCTGCAAGAGGACATGTCCTAGGTGAGAAGGGCTGTGTTCCAGAGGCTCTGCACTAGTGCCCCTGTCCCATGACCCAAACAGATGCCCACCTGGACCAAGTCCCAGGCACACTGCTATATTGGCAGGGACTAGCCTTGCCTCAAAGCCCAGGGCCCCACCTAATTCTGCAGGTGCGCCCAGACATCTGGCCCAGAGGTCAAGGGGAATGGAGACCCAGCTCAGGCACCTGGAGTGAGGTGATAGCTACTCAGGACAGCTGTCCAAGATTTCTCCCAAAATCCCTGCCAAAGTGCTAGACTCAACCCCTGTCCACCTGCAAGCAAAAGCTGAGTGAGCTTCCTGGCCTCCTGGAAAGTCTGTTTGCATCCCCCACGTTGAGCCAGCTCTACTGGGTCCTGGTGCAGGAGCACCTGTTCTGCAAAGCTCAATGGGAGGCTCCACCCCAGGCCGACTGAGACAGGCTGCGATTGGCCCGGAGCTGTCCTCTTGTGCCAGAGCCTGCCCGGGGGGGTCCCCACAATAATAGTAATTACTATCATTACTGCTGTTAGTCTTGCTCCTGCCAGTCACCGAAAAGGAGGACTCCTGGTACTATGAGCCACTGTTGGTGCCCTTCTCTTCACACCAAAACCCAGGTGGACAAAGGGAGGACTCTTGCTAGCCCCACTTTCAGGAGAGGGAGTGAGACTCAGAGTGGTCACCCCAGGTCACAGCAGCTGAAAAGCAGCCCTGCCCTGCCCTCCCAGCCCGGCTGGGGCGCCCGGGCCTCACCTCGCCCTCGGCCCTGCTGTTCTCCCGGATCGCTCTGATCCAGCCCAGCATGTCATCCCGGTCCTCAGCCTGAAAGAGATATTCACAGAAGTCAGCGGTGGTCAGCCGGAACACGTGCCTCCTCTTGGTCTCGCTGTAGGAGATGTCCACCAGGCAGGAGCCGATGCAGACGGGCGCCGCCTCGTCCTCACCTGCGCCGGCCGCCGCAGCCCCCGCCGCCGCCGCCGGCCCGGGCTCCCGCCGCTCCTTGCTCAGCGAGAGCGAGCGCGCCCGCAGCGCGGCGTACACCCGCTTCCACTGGCGCAGGCCGCTGCCCGCTTTCTGCAGGGAGACACGGGGTGGGAGAGAGATGGGGCAGTGATGAGAATCAGGCCTGCCCCTCGGCCCCTTGCCGCAGGGGCTGCGGACTGCAATGGAGGCAGACTCACTCCCACTGGGAGGCCCGTTCCACCCGGTCTGCATCTGCGCAGCTGCCTGCCACAGCCCACCTACTCTCTGCATCAGCCCCACCTGCCCAGACACCTCCCTCAGCACTCTTGGCCCCTCAGAGGACCCCAACCTCCTCCCTCTCTAAACAAGAGCACCAATACCCAGACTCTGTAAGGACACGCAGGCCCCTACCCAGCACCACCCTCCAATAAAATTCTTGTCAAACTATCCCTGGTCCACACCCCAACCCACACACGCCACCCTTCAAAGCAAAACTGGCCCAGAGCTACCCACACACTTGGGGAGCTGCTCTTCCCACTTCTTTGCCTCTCACTCAAGACCTTACTCAGTGTCCTCTGACCAAAAGCTGTTCTCAGGGTCACTCAGGACCAACAAGTGGCCAGAGTCAGTCGCCACTTCCAGCCCTTGTCTTAACCTGTCAGTGGCATCCCACCAGCCAGTCCTTCCTCCCGCTCAAAGACTCTCTGAGCATCCAGGACCACATGTCCCCTGGTTCTTCCTGGTTCAATTGGCCCCTTCTTATGCCCCTCTACTGCCCTCCTCACATCCTCTACACCTACAGTCCTCAGCCAGGGCAATCACACACCCTCCAGGGACATTTGTCTGGAGAACAAATGTGAGGGCTAGGGGCCTAGCACTCAGCAGGTGAGGCCAAGGATGCTGCTAAACATCCTGCCATGCACTGGACACCACCCCCCAACAACAAAGCATTATCTCGAACCCAAATAATGGGTAGAATGGAAGGTAAGAGACCCACCCCTGTAGGTAAGGAGCTCCCAAGCTTCTCCTGGGCTCTCCTGCCCTTGCACACCTCTCACGGGGACGCTATCCATGCGTTGGCTTTAAACCCAGTCCATCTGTTGTCTGGTGGTTCCAAAATGTCTAGCCCTGGCCTGCTGTCTGTCTGCCCCAGCCCTGTCCTGAACCTCCCACAGCCTACTCAGTGCCTCCACCTACAAGTCCCACGGGCGCTCCACACACTCTTGCTCACTATGACAGGGCACATGACCCAAACACTCAAACCTGTTCTCTACCCCGCCCCCATCTTTCCAGTTCAATCCACCCGGTTGCCCAGAAACCTGGGAGTTGCCCTTAACTCCTCCCCTTCCCTCACCCTTGACATCCAACTCATCAGAACAATTGTCCTGCATCCAAGAGTGTCACACATCTCCGCCATTTTTTTGTTCGCTGGTTTTGCTTTGTTTCTAGATGGGGTCTCACTATGTTACCCAGGCTGGTTTCAAACTCATGGACTCAAGCAAACTTCCTGCCTCGGCCTCCCAGGTTGCTCAGCCTACAGGTGTGCGCCCCCGTGCCCGGCTTATGCTTCGACCTTTGCCACAACCACTGTGCCCACATCATCAACAACTCACACCTGGACAATAACAAAGATCTTCCAGGCCCCACTGGCCTCCTCAGCCCACTCTGCAGCCCTTAGCAGCATGGTCATTTCCAAAGGCGGAGGAGAGCATATCTCTCCCCTGCAAAGCACTCTCTCCTGAGAGCCCACCCAGTGCCTCGAACCAAACTGAAGGTCATCTGAAGTGTGGCCCCGGCCCCTCCCAAACCCATCTTCCCCCTCATTATCACTCACCAAGACACAGGGCCCCTGGCAGTGATCCACCCTGCCTTCCTCAGGGCCTTTTTGCACTGGCAGCTCCTGCTCCCCAGGGCCCCTCCTCTCATTTTTTCATGTGTCACTGCCTCCTTGTGGCCCTTCAGACCTGAGCTCCACAGTAACAGACATGACCTCCACAATGAGGCCTTCTCTGACCATTTTTTCCCTAAAGGCAGCCCCCCCCCCCACCATATCTCCCCGTTCACTTTCCCCGAGCACCTACTATGATCTCAGGTCATTCTGGTCCTCAGTTTCTCCCGTAAATGGCAATTTCCGGGGAGCAGGGAGCTCGTCTGACTTCTCACCTCCACGTCTCAGAGCCCAGAGCCCAGGGCCCGGTGCAGGGCAAGTGCTCATCAATATTTACCGAATCACTGGATTAATGATCCTTGGTGCCACCTGAGGGCAGGTGCTCCATCAGCTATCAGACCAAGGCAGGATGAACTCCCCTTGGGTGGATCCCAAGCTGCGAGCCTGGTCAACATCACAGCACTGCTGGGCCAGGACAGGGACATTCAAAGCAGAGATGGCAGTTCTAATAGTAAAATTACCAGAATCCTCCTCCAGACAGAATATTAGTGTTAAGAATGAGGTAGCACCGAGACTCCCCCAAGACTAAGCCAGCTGGATGGCTTTGGACAAGTCAAGCCACTGGCATCAGTGTCCCTGATAGTAAATGAGGGTTACGTTGACAGGGCTCCATGGCCACAACCAGCTCAAATGCCAGCTCTACAGCTGTAAGGATGTCACACACCCCCCTCATACTGACAGTCAGTGGTCTCTGGAGGAGTTGGAGCTGCTGGAGCACAGGGCATCAGGCCCTGGACAGACCTGAAGCTGACTCGAGGATTCTTCCTCTTACTCCCAGGTCATGACACCCAGCAGACAAGTGACATTGGGTTTTTGCCAGCAAGGGACTAGAAGCCCCTATCCTCCAGAATTGGTCAGGGAGCAAGAAGGGGCCAGTTCCCGGCCCTGTCCAGGAAACACTGAAGCTGGGCTTCCAGGGGCCACCTAGAGCTGGGGACAGACTACCTGGGAGGAGGAGCCAGCTGCTGTCAGGAGGACTCTCCAAATGGCTTCTGAAAGGCTTTATCCTCATGGCTCCTCCTGCTCAGCTCACACAGCCACCCCTGCCCCCTCCCAGGTCCTTCCTCCTGGTTTAACTGCCATCACACTGGCTTTTTTTGACTCGCCCCACCCCCCACTTTCTCTCAAGGCTCAACTGGGTCCACTGCCTTCTTCTCCACATACCTAATGCCACAGGCACCTGTGTACACATGATAGACAAAGGCCCTCCCCAGGGGAGCCTCCCCAGAGGGCCACACCCTAAGAATCTCTATCCCCAGGACACCGCTGCCTGGGTATGTCCTAGGGCCCTCAGCCTTCATGTGGTCCCAACAGAACCCCTTTCCCTAAACCTGCTCCTCAAATGCCCAGTGGCTGAGGGGAGGGTCCTACCACCCTCCACCTCTCCCACAGCCCAAGTCAGGAAGCCAAGCGCCACCTGCTCCTCCTCTTTGCACCTCCACCAGCAGCGAACCCAGGCCACCTTTTTCCTAGAATCCCTCTTTAAATGGTTGCCTCCTCCTGGCCCTATGCCAGGACCTTGATCAGGCCCCCTTGCTCACCTAGACAGCAGTAATGACACTGTCCCCTCTTACAGACCAATAGTTGTCCCCTGTGTCACATACTTCCCCACTTCACCCCCACCTTAAACCCTAGACAGGCATTCCCTGGGTGTCCAAGCCTGTGCGTTGGCAAACACTCAGCTCCCCACCTTATCTTCTACCCCTTCCCTGGGTGCTCCTGGCATCCTGCTCCAGCACGTCCCTCCCCACCTTCCCCCAGCCCCTCCAAGAGGGTATCTAAGCCAAGGCCACTCCTCCCCATCCCTGCAGCGTGGATTCACGCCTCAGGTCTCAGCCTTTCAGAAATCTGCCCCCACTCCCACCCTACCCTGCTGAGGCCTCTACGCCCATTCTGACAGTTTGTACATTTGCCACTAAATTAGGCAACATGAGTTTTCTCTGCTGGTCATGAACCCTGGGAGGGCAGGGTTAGGTTGACTCTCTCACCCTAAATTTCTAGAACTTCAGCAGAGACCCCCAAGCAGAGCGTGCTTACTGCTCACCAGCAGTGAATGTCGGGCCTGCCTAGACCACACATCACACTCCATCCTCATGACCTCCCCTGGAGTAGAATAATCAGTCCCCTTTTCATAGATTAGAAAAGGGAGGCTCAGGGTAGTTAAAGGGGTGCCCAAAGCCATATGCTTGATAATGTGGTTGGGAAGGAACTCAAAGTCTGTCTGCCTCAAAGTTCATGTTCTTTCAAGGTACCACAAGACGCCCAGGGGCAGGGCGGAAAATTCAAACACAGTCAGCTCTCAATAGCCATAGGTTCCACGCCATATATTCAACCGACCTTGGATCAACAAACAGTATTTGAGGAAAAACTGTCTATACTGAACATGTATGCTCATATGCTGACATTTTTCTCATCATCATCCTATAAACAATTACAGAATAACAACTATTTCCGTAGCACTTATATTAAGCAGTATAAGTCATCTAGAGAGAATTTAAGTGTTTGGGAGGGTGTGTGTAGCTCGCATGTAGACACTACTCCATTTTATATAAGGGACTTGAACATCCATGTGTTTTGGCATCCAGAGGCCCTGGAACTGTTCCCCTGACACCGAGGGATGCCTGTAATGGCAGGAAGGGAGAAGAACACCAGCTCCCAGGTGCAGGTGCTGGGTAAACCCTTAGCTTCGGTTAGGTCATTTAATCCCCAGCAACAGGTTTAGGAGTAGATTCTTGTCAACTCCACCTACAGATGAGGACACTGAGTCACAGGTGGGTGAGTCCCAAGCCCTCAGAGCAATATGCAGTGTCATCAAGAGTCAAAACTAGGTTTGTCCTAACCACTCTGCTGGCTTTGGGCAGGTGGACTGGAGGGCAGCTAAGGGTGGCAGAGGCCACCATCCCTCCTAGCTTTTTCCCAGCCCAGGGCACTGACCTCGGCTCATGCCTCAGGGATCCACCTTCTCTTCTTGAGGGTCTTGCTTGTCATCCCTCCAGCACCCTCCCGCCACCTCCCTCCAGGCCCCCAGTACACACCCCTTATCTCTCACCTTGATCTCTGTGCTGGCTTCTAATGGTCTTCTTGCCTCCAGGGCGGCCCCTCTACAATTTTTCCCCAGGAAACAGCCATTTTAAAGCTGCAACTCCCTCCCTGAAGAGCCCCACGGATTTTCAGTTGCCTTTAGAATGAAGACTGAACCCTCTGTGGGTCCCATAAAGTCCTGAAAAGGCTGGCCTCTGTTTTCTTCTTGGACTTCAACTTCCCTATAAGGATCACCCTGGCCCTGCTCCTCATTTTTCATGAGCCCCAGTGGCTACCGTCAGGGTTATCTGCCAACCAAGGATCATTCAGGATGGTTTGGGTAATACATCATTTGATGAGATCCATCCTACGACAAAGACCTCCTCTCTTGTTAAGCTCCTTTTTATGACTTCTTTAAGTACCCTCCACCCAGAAGTTCTTCCCAGCATCTAACCTCCATCCTTCATGCTATAATCTAAGCTGTTTTTTTCTGGCTCCTAGGGCGGTGCAGGGTAGGTAGGTGTAGGAGGAGCTGGAGAGTTCCACAGGAGCCAGCATCCATCCACCCCCAGCTCATTCCTCCACCCATCTCACCTTCCCCTTCTTGGTGAGGATCTGCTTATAATACAACCAGCCTTCTCTCCTGATATCGCTGAAGGTTGCATCCGAGAGGTCAGAAGTTGAGTGTCGCTTAGAAGGGACATCAGCATCTTCGGAAGTGCCCCAGCTATCCAGAGACTGCAAGGACACAACAGAGGGCAATTTAGGGTGGCTGCCACAGTACCAACATCTCAGGAACCCCATAGACCACTTGCAGCCACACGGGCCTGGTGTATGTCCAGGTTCCACTCTGATGCTGTAACCTCAGGAGCCTTGCTTCCTCTCCCTCTGGACCATTTGTGTTGAGGTCATGAGACGTAATGGAGAAGCCAGAAAGGAGGAAAAGCTGCGACCTGCCACCAGACCACATGCCTCACCATGCTAGAAAAGCCAATCTGGAACCTCCTTTAACTTTACAGCCTAAAAGGAATTAAGGAAACAGAGGAAGAGATCGTGTCAATAAGGAGTTAAGTAAACAGGGGAAGTGGAAACATCAACAAATACTGGGTGAGTGGAGCAGGATGCCATGTCCACAAGGAGTTAAACAGAGGAAGCGACAGTGTCAACAGGACTCCAGCATCAGAAGTGACATGTCAAGGGAGAGTTAAGTAAGCTAAGGAAGTGATAAAAGAGTAAGCCAGGTGGCAATATCTTCAAGGTGTTAAACTAACCAAAGATATGGAGAGGTTGAGCTCGCAGTGACTTTTCCTGTTCATAAACAATCAAAAAGTTATGGCCAAGCACAGTGGTGCAGGCCTATAATGTCAGTGGCTCAGGAGGCTGAGGCAGGAGGATCACAAGTTGGAGGCCATCCTCAGCAACTCGGCGAGACCCTATCTCAAAATAAAAAATAAAAAAGGCTGGGGATGTGGCTCAGTGGTAAAGCACCCCTGGGTTCAATGCTTGATACAAAAAAAAAAAAGAGAGAAAAAAAAAAGAGTTATGGGGCTGGTGGTGAAGCACAGAGATAGAGTACTGGCCCTTGGGTTCCAGCCCCAGTAAAGAGAGGGGGGGAAAAAAAAAAGAACAGCAGCCACTACAGATCAGATCCTTTATCTTTCCAGTTCCATCAATCTCACCTGGTCCCCTGAAGACACCATGCAAACAGCAGCAGTGCCTCCTGAGCAGGCACAGTGGCAGGTACTGGGGGACCCAGTGGAGGCCCTGTCCTCAGGAGCTTGTGTTCTAGCTTGGGCGCCCAGCCCAGCAGGTAAGATACATGTGACTGGGTAATGCCACAGTGCTGAGGAAACCCAGTAACTCAAAGGGAGACGTGAAATGCCAGGGGTCGAGGCTGAAAGTTTAGAGCAGGCCTAAAAATTCCCGAGGAGAGCAAAAAAGTGAATCATGCAGTTATGGGGGGAGGAGAAAGGGTTTCTCCCGGAGAGGGAGGATGACAAGAGCGGAGTCCTCGGGTGGGAGGTACAGTCTTGTTAAGTGATGACGCTGCAGGAGGAAGGCAGGTCACAGGGCTGTCGTGATGGCGGAGGGTGCAGGGAGCAAGGGCAAGGAGCCAGAGTGGCTCGTTTAGGGTCACAGGAGGCACAGGCCCAGGACCCATGCCAAGGCCGCCAGCCCTCCCTGACACCCTCGCGCACGCGCGCACTTGCTGCTCACCCCATCAGTGAAGAAGCTCCGAAGCATCCGCAGGCTGGGTACACGGTTCGGCAGGCGCCTGGGGAGCAAGGACAGAAGGTGAGGGTGGGGGAGGCACAGGCAGGATCTTGCTCTCTTGTCACCCATCAAACCCTCTGGAGCAGCTGGCCAGGGTGGCTGTGGCAGCCCCGCCCACACCCAGACAAAGCCTCACCGCAGTGCCCGGCCCTCATCCCGGAAGGTGTTGAGCCCATCATCGCAAGACTTGGAGCGCTCCGTGGTGATGGCCAGCAGGTAGGAAGAGCGGCGGCCAGCCTTGATGCTGCCTGCAAAGCCACCCACATCAGGCCTCAGGTTGGGAGTGTCCCTGGAGCCCTCCCTTCTGGGTCAGGCCAGGAGGTGACTCTCCCCATGCAGCCCCAGTTGGAGGAGGGCAGACATCAGGTCACAGGCCCAGCAGAGACCCCCCGGGGACCGAGCAGCTGGGGAGATGGGTGGTGGAGAGCAGGGAGCACTCACTGCAATCCTGGGAGTAATGGCGGCCCAGGGCAAAGGTGAAAGTTGGTGAAGACGGGCTGGTGCCCAGGACGGGGGCCGAGTTCATGGCACTGGAGACCACAGCAGAGGCAGGGACATGCTTGGCCTGGAGGTCAATACTGGGGCTGGTGGGCTCATCTGTGCATGAAGAAAGGGAGATGTGCAGGTGGCAGAGACTGTCCTGCCTGCCCCACCCAAGTCGTGCCAACCCCAGCACCCCTTGCTTCAGGCTGAGAGCATACTCACAGACTGCAAGCATTCTGGGACCTGATGGCAACATAACCACCACCCAGGGTGACCTGCCCACAAGTCCGATTAGAGAATCTCTCTCAGCAGGGGCTGAGCCTCCACCTCACATGGAGGACACCCTGAGATGGTAATGAGTCACCTCCTCAGAGCAGGTTCCTGAGGGTAGAGCCAATATTTCCCCTCAGACTGGAAGCTTCAGGGACTATCTCCCCATGAGGCTAAGGGCTCTCTGAAAGCATGAACTGTGCCTCTCCCATCAGACTGGGAACCTCCCAAAGGCAGGGACTGTGCCCCCCTCCAACAGACTGGGAGCTTCCTGAGGTCAGGGGTTTGTCTACCCCAACATACTGGGAGCTCCTTAAGAGCAGAGGTTATCTCTCCCCTCAGACTGAGAATATGTGAGAGCTGCCCTCAGTCTGCTGGTCTCCCCTGGCTGAAGGCTACAGAAGGCATCTCTCCACCCTGCCTCAGGCTTCTGGTCCCTTAATCCCTCAGCTGCCTGGGCAGTATCCAACAAGCCCCAAACTTCTTGCTTTTCCTGCCCACCATTCCCAATAGGGGTACCACCCTCCAGTCAGGCTGGAAACCTAGAAATGACCCCAGCCTCTCTGCCTTCTTGTTTTCCTTTATTCACCATCCACTCTACAAGCAGCCTTTACAGTCCCCCCTGCTCTCAGGGTGAAGTCCCAGGCCCTAGAGATTGACAAGACCTCTTGAACCACAGGGTGCAGGAAGAGCATGTTCCCTCTTCCACTGCAGGGTATTTGCATATACTAGTCTCTCTCCCTGAACATTCTTCCCTAGACTAACTCCTCATCCTTCAAATCTTAGTCAAAATGCCCGTTTTCCACAGGGCGTGGTGGTGCAAGCCTGTAATCCTAGTGACTTGGGAGGCTGAGGCAGAAGAACCTCAAGTTCAAAGCCAGCCTCAGCAATTTTGTGAGGCCCTAAGCAACTTAGTGAGACCCTTCTCAAAATAAAAAAGGGCCAGGAATGTGGCTCAGTGGTTAAGCGCCCCTGGGTTCAATCCCTGGTACAAAAAGAAGTGTCCTTTTTCCAAGATTTTCTCTGTGCTTACCACACTCCACCTAGCCCTTCCCTCCCCCTGGAGCTCCCTGAACCATACCCACACCACTGGCTGGTTCTGTCTGACCATCTGGCCCCAAGGAGAGCCTGGAGCCTAGCACAGTGCCTTACACAAATATTTGTTGTTGAGATGGAGGGTAAAGGTGAGGGAACAAAGAGTGAACATACAAAGGAAGCATGGAAGCAAGAAAGGATGGGAGGATGGAGAGGAGGGCAAAGGAAGAATGATGAATGAATGGATGGAAAGGAGAAAGAAACACATGAATGAATGAACAAAGGAAGGAGAGAGGGAGGGAATGAAAGAAGGAAGAACAGATGGATGGAAGGAAGGAGAGACATGGGCGAGTGGATGGAATCATGGCTGGAAGGATAAATGAATGGGAAGTAGAATGGAAAAAAGGATGACAGAGAATGGATGGACAGAGGGTTGGATGGATGGATGGACAAGAAAACAAAACAATCCGATCAGCACCAGCTCAGAGCCTTATGCCTGGTAGACAGGTGGGTGGGTACAGTAGGACAAAACCAAACAAGTCTCCCAGGACAGCCACCTGCATCCTTACTCACCAATGAAGGGGATGGAAGCCAGAGAGTCTTCAGTAGTGGCCAAAGGGGTCACCTTCCTGCCCAGGCGCTCCCCTCGGACACTGGCCTCTGGCTCTGGGGACTCATCACCAAATCCAAGGTTCATCTGCCTGGCAGGAGTCAGCTGGACCTTGCGGCCCGTTGGGGGCTTTTGCCTCAGGACCACCTCATCGCGGCGATCCTCAACAGGAGGCTCCAAGGCCCTGGTGTTGGATTCTGGCCGGACAACCCTGGGTGGTTCCGAGGCCTCTGGTGGGAACGATGCAGGCGACTGGGCCAAGTTGAAGGTGGGCAGTCCCCCAAAGGGCGAGTCCCGGAAAGAGAGTGCATGCAGGAGGCCAGTCCGGCGCTGGAATGACGGGCTGTAGCTCCGGTACCCAATGTACCCAATATCATCCAGGCCCTGCAGGCCAGGTGGGGGTGCAGCCTGGGGTCCTGACAGGTCCCGAGTCGGGCAGGCAGAGGTGCGGGCAGATGGACGCTGGGAAGCCCAGCCGCAGCGCTCAAGGCGAGGTGACACCAGTGCTCCTGGTCCCAGTGCCTCAGCAGAGCGGGTGGCACGGCTCAGGTAATCATCTGAGCGAGCTCGATGCCAGCCCTCCTGGCCCAGCTGGCTCAAGGCATCCTGGGAGGTGGAGCAGGGCCACGGGCGGTGGGTAGTCACATCCTCCAACCGGTCCTGGGAGGCACTGCGGGCCCTGGGTGGCATGGCTGGGCACCGTCTCTCCCCCGCCCTGCGGGGTACCTGGTTTGACAGCCAGTGTGACAAGGCCTGCTGGCACTCCAGTCTGCTGGGGGGCACCCGGCTGCCAGGCTCTGGGAAGGCACGGGATGTCCGGGGCTCCGAGGGGCGATGGGGGAAGGCACCAGGGCTGGGGCGGGGCTGGCTCATCCCCAAGGAAGAGTTGTCCAGATGGGCACGGGTGGCAGGTGGGACACGGGGCCCTGGGTCGCTCCAGGCAGCAGGACTCCGAGGGTCAGTGGGCAGTGCTGAGATGGGCTCAGGCACCATAGTGGCCCAGGCAGACGCCCGGGCCGGCGGGGCGTAGGTCTTTCGAGGGTAGCAGAGTGGGGGTGGCTCTGGGATGCTGCGGGCCTCTCCAGAATATGGCTCGTTCCCCTTCAGGTAGGCATCCTGGGAGTAGGCCTGGGCAGAGACACAGAAGCAGGTGAGCATGGCCAGACAGGTCCCACAGGGCAGGGCTATGGCAACCCTAGGAGGTCCAGGTCTTCAAAAGGGCACCGAAGGGAGAGGACTAAGCAGGAGCATGCTGAGTGGGTAAGAGCAGGAAGGCGTGCTCCGAAGAACCCAGGGGAGGACAAAGAAGAGGCCTTGGAGGGAGAGGAAGACATATGCTCTCACCAGAAAGAGAGCTGCGATTTCTCTAAGACTTATGACAAGGACAGCCTTTAACCACGGACTGTTTCCTGGGGTCCTCCCACCAGCCTGGCCACTGCCTCCTCCCTGCTTCTTTTATGTTCAGTGATGCCCACAGCCCCTTGGGTGGAGCTGAGAAACCCCAATAGAGACCAGTCAAGGTGGCAGCTGTCAGGGAAGAAAGCAGGCAGAGGGGTGTGTCCAGGGTGGGGTGGGCTATGGGTGGGTGGAGGCTAGGAGAGCCTGAGGTCCCTCTAACCCCTGGATGGGGAGCTAGGGCAGGCTCCTAAGCCACCAGGGTGAAGAGGAACTTGCCCACCTCCTGCTCCCTCAAGAGCAGCTTGGCGGAGGAGCCCTACTGGCTAAGGGGCCTCGGGCCACCTTCTGCCACCCCTAGGCCTGGAATTTGGCGCTGGTTGCTGAGGCTGACGCTGCATTGCTGAGGAGTGACAGGGCTGGCGCTTAGGCCCAACCAAAAAAGGAGGCAGCCCCCAGGGACAGCAGCCTTGTGGCCTTGGCCCAGCCCAGCCCTGGATGAGCTATGGGGGGCCCATCTCAGAGTGAACTATCAAAGGGTGGGAGGGCAAACCCAAACACACACACCGCACCACAAGGAGACACAGGAAGATACACACCCTGAGACACTCACACACAGCCAACACAATGAGACACACACACACATAACTGGCCCTCCAGTCCCAGACACAAACATCATGTGATGAGGACCAGCTAACCACACCCCCGCACACTCAGCCCCTCCAGCCGGCACACACAGCGCAGGGGACACACATACCTCTCCCTCCTGCCATCCTGCCGGCTCCCGGGGCTCCTTGCATCACAGCGGCAGCGGCAGCATCCTGCCTGCCCTGCGCCCCCCACACGGCTAGCCCCCCCCACAACAGCTGTGCTCTGGTCCCCTCCGTCGGCCCTCCCAGCCGGCCGCCGGCTCCCCCTGGCCCCCACCGGCTCTCTAGGCGGGCTGGCAGGAGGAGGAGGGAGGGAGGATGGGTGTGGAGGGGCCGCGCGTTGGCTGTGGCGTCAGCAGCTGCCGCTGCCTGATTGGCCTCCGGCCTTGGCTCCCAACCACAGGAATGCCTGGGCCCCACCCTCTGGCTGGCCGACATGGGGGCGGCTAGTGAAGGCCCCCAGATGCTGACATCTGGGGCTGCCAGCCCACTGAAGCCTGGACAGCAGAGCTCAAGACTGCTGCCCTTCCCACTCTTTGACCCTGGCAGCTAGTGGGGGTGGCCTCAAGGTTCCACCCCATGACCCTCTCAAAGCTCATCTCGCCTCAGCTTTGGGGGAAACTGGGCCTTGGAGATTTGGGGTGAGCCACTCATCCCTCTGAGTCCCCATTCTTTTCTCCCCTTCCCCAGGAAAAGCAAGGGGACAATTGAGGTCGGGGGCGGAGGCTCCCAGAGAGGCATGGTGCCAAATGTGACACTGTGATTACAGTGATTATAAGAGCACGTCCAGGGCAGAAGCCAGTCCGGCGGCGCCCAGGCCTTGGGGCTTGGCTCTCAGCCGCCCCTGGGGCGCAGTGACCTCCGGGGCAAGCAAGCTGGCATCTGGCTGGGACCCATGAGACCAGGGAACTGGGCACTGGGCAGAGAGGACAGCCCTGGGCTCTGGGCAGGGAACTCCCAGTGGCCAGCTCCATGCTGCACTCATTCTAGGTATGCTGAGTTTGGGAAGGGGGTCAGAATGCACATTGTAGAAATTTTGAGTTTTTTGTCTATTTTGTTATTTTGTGTGTGTGTGTGTGTGTGTGTGTGTGTGTGTGTGTGTGTGTGTGTGTTTTTGCTAGGAATGGAACCCAGGGCCTCGAGCACACCAGGCAAATGCTCCACCATTGAGCTTCATTCCCAGTTCCGTCCTGTCAATTCTGGATCCTGCAATATTGCCGAGCGCAGGTGCCTGAGGTGGGCTGGGTGTGTTCGTGGATATGCATGTTGTGATATAATGCGCCAGTGGACATTTGTGTCATGGAGGCAAGAAGTCCAAATATACACATCGTGATAATCAGCAGCATTTGTGCCGCAGGGAACAGAGGTGCTGGCAAGTGTCTCATGAGGTCTTGCTGTGGTAGGCAGAGGTACTGTGGCAGACTGTGATGCTTGAGGGGGGACTGTGGTGGCACTGGGGGATTGCCTGTATTGTGACCTGGGCCTGGCTTGGTGTCACACATACTGAAGAGCGTGGTGTGTTATAGGAAGGGTGGTACTGTGCCACTGTGCTGTGTACCTGATGTGCTCTGCCTGTGTATAAATGGTGCCCACAACAATGGGGTGGCTGGGGTGGATGCACTGAGGTGGGGGCAGGAATTGGCATGTGCGTGTGTAAATGCTTACAGAGACACTCTCACCTGGGGCCAGGCAGGGAGGGAGATGGGGAAGAGGCATCTCTCACAGGAGCTAATAAGAACATGCCAGTCTGGCAAAGCCCGCCAGGCCACCCTCCTTCTAGATACCCTGGCAAAAATCCTGCCTGCCAAGGCCAGCACCTCCCCTCTCCCTAGCTCAGAGCAGCCCTGAATGAAGCAACAACCAGCCCCAGCCCAGGGATGGGCCTGGCAGCCCCAGTTGGGCAACACCAGGCTATGTTTCCTTCTCTGTCTCTCACAGGGGCCAATCAAGAAGCGAGAGCCCCAGGATAAGGGCCATATGCTGCCTCCAGCCTCAGATGCCTCCATGCAGACCACAGCCACAGGACTCACCAGCTGGAGGATGTCCTCATCCTTGGGCATGATGGAGAGCTCCAGGGTATCATCGCTACAGAGACAGGGCAGAGGGTCAGGCAAGGGGGTCTAGAAAAACAGGGTTCCTAGTCCACCAAGGCCAAGGGGGTAGAGTGAGCTGGGAGCTCCTATGGAAGGAGGGAGGTGGGGGATGCTCACCTATTCTGGATCAGAGCTATGACCTGGGAGTAGGTCTTCCCGATAACGCTCTCCCCATTCACCTTCACCAGTCGATCTCCTGTGGACAAGGAGTAGGGCGTCATGTAAGAAGTCAAGGAGTACCAATGGCCCCCCTGGGTACCTCTGCCAGGTATCGGTGACAGTGGGGGGACAGGGCCTCCCCAACAGCTGGATCCAAGGATCCCACCCTAACCAGAGGGTTCAGTGAGCCAAGGAACTGGGACAGCTCACCTGTCCGAAGCCCCGCCCTGTGGGCAGGGCCATCATCCTTCACATTCTTGACAAAGATAGTATCCATGGGCTCCAGGCGGTGCCGGGAGGAGGGTCCTGGTGGGCATCAGCCAGGTTAACTGGGGGTGACTGCTGAAGGTCACACCCATGCACAGCTACACACACAGGGGACACACACTCAGAGAATGATCACAATCACACAGACACAAGCATACACGGACTCACACATCCACAGGACACTGTGAATAGAGTCACAGATGCAGAGCCAGACAAGAGGCCACAGAAGGAGAGTGAAAACTTTCAAGGACACAGAGCTGCCCCTTAAATGCCTACCACATCTCTATCATGTTCTAAAAACCAAGCTAAGCAGGAAATGGAGACACAGTCCTTGACCTAACACAGCCTACTATCTAATTAGTGAGACAGAGTCTCACACAAACACACACACACACACACATGCGTGCAACATACACGTGTCACAAGACAAAGGAAAGGGTGGCATGTAAAAGGCTCACATCACACACACACACACACACACACACACACACACAGAGAAAATGTCCACACCACAGGCCGGGGAAGACACTAACACATCTCCCACCCACTCCCTTCCCCAGGGTTGGGAACTCCAGGGGGTGTGGGGAGCGCTGATCCTATTCCACTGCAGCAATACTCTCTGCTGTTTGTAGGCCTGTTTTAGAGCAGCTGACTTCTCTCCCACAACCTGTGGTGCTGGGACTCAGGAAGACAGTGTCCCCATGGCTGCCTGCAGAAGCCTAGGGCAGGGCAAGAATGTTACCTGCTTAGGGAGTTTTGCCTAGAATACCAGGGGGAGCCTGGGAGCCAGCAACGTACCCTTGGAGTAGCCAGGGTGACAGCAAGGGAGTTCAGCTCCCATCTTAATGAAGGCTTCAGATCCCCCCTACACACACACACACACACACACTCGTTCCTACCAGGACCTCACTCTCTGACCACAAGGAAGCGCTCTTTCTCGGTGCTCGGTGTACCCTACCACTGGTCCCCAGGCCCTGTAGTTCCAGCCTGGGTCTTGGTCTGTGTTGGAAGAAACTAGAGGGAGGACAGAGGCTAGGTGATAGATACCCATCTACTATCCAGAGTATCAGACATCTGCAGAAGGGACAGGCCTGAAGGGAGACGAACATGAGAAAAGAGGGAGGACAGAGCGTGAGGAGGAGAGGCCCAGAGTGGGCCAAACCAGCAGCACAGGAAGAGAGAGAGAACAGGGTGCAAGTGGGGCAGATGCGGGGGCTGTGGGGAGAGGGAACTAGAAGCTGGAGGCTGAGTCCAGCCAGCCTTGCCCATGCCTCCTTACCTCCTCCGCCTCGTCGACCTCCATTCTCTTCCTCCTGCAAGTAATAGAGAAATGGGTGTGGCCCTGGCTTTAGCCCTCAGCAGCATGGGGAGCACAGGGAAAGGCCAGCTTCACCTTGGTGGGCCCCTCCAAGCTCCACCTTATCTCCTTCCAACTAGCCAGCAGCAAGCGGGTGGGAGGGCGGTCAGCTGGGGTGCCAATTTCCAGGCCAAGTTCCCCAAGGAATATCCCCTGTCTTGCACTGGCCAGTTCCACCACCCCAGCATCCCAGCTATCTGGGAACCCCCAATCCACGCTGGAGCCACGCCCCCTTCCCTTGGGAAGATCCAAGGTCAAGGGAGGAGGTTCCACTCACGGAAGACCCAGGCAGACACAGATAAGAGGGTGTGACAAGTGCAAACAGTGCTATCACTCTCAGAAAATGGGGCAGAATGGGCAGGAAGGACTGATTAGCTCTCCTCTGGGGGAGGGAATTTTAAGGCAAGTTTGAGTGGCAGCAAGAAGACGTTCTGGGGGAGGGGAATGGGGTGTGCAAATGCTTGGTGGCAGGAATCAGCAAGCACAAGTAAGGGCAGGATCCACTGGGTTAAAGGAGAAGGTCAATAACAACAAGTGACAGAGGTCAGACTAAAGCATGAATGCTTTTTAGTCAGGTTTGAAAGGAGAGAAGAGGGAACTGGTGAGGGCGCTTTTGTGGGAGAGAATGGGTATTACCAGCAGGACAGGGGATTCTGGTAGCCAGGTAAAGGGGTTCCACTGGGAGACCCTGGGAACCAAATCCTGGTGCGGTGACAGGGCATTGACTTTGCAGAAGAATTAGGACGTAGGGAAAGGAGGTCGGAGAGGCCAAACCAAGAAGATGTGGCATTTCAGAACTGGATCGGGCCTTCAGCACCATCTTGTCCAACCCTCTCCACCGATACACCCATTTTACAGACAACAGGCTGTGACTTGTTCAAAGCCAATCAGAAACTCAGTGGCAGAGACACAGTCAGAACCCAGAATTTATTGGCACCCAGCCAGGACAGGTTGGGCCACAGGAAGGCCACTGGGTGCTGCTGGAGAGCAGGCCCTCTACCCTGCTCCCCATGTGGGGCGCATGCCCGCTGATGTGAGCTGACAGCACAGAGCGCCGGTGGCAAAGGCAGATGAATGTGTTTGGACGGCTGGGCTCCCTGCAGGCTCCCAGGCAGGCAGCAGGAAGGTGGGGAGCACTCAGCCTCCTCTAGCCTCCAGGTCAAGGGCCCCTCCCAGCCCTGGGCAGGTTCTGGAAAGAGGATGGAGCCCTCCTTGATTGGTCCTGCTCCAGGGTCTTCCAGTGCTCACCACCAGGGACTACTGCAGGTGCTTCTGCTACTGCCACCCCTCAGCAGGGTCCCCTGAGAGAAGGTGGCAGGGACCAGGAAGGAGGGAAGGAAAGATGGGGGTTCTAAGGAATGACAGGGCTGGTGTTCTTGGGCATCAAACAGTAGGGCAGTGCCACTCACCATGGCCCCTGCCTCTCCTCTTAAACATAGCTGCAGCCAATAATGGCCCTGCAGGTGCCCCAGATTCAGACACAAATGAGAGCTGCACGGTGACATGTGCACATGCCATGGATTCATAGATCCTACATGCACACATAGAGACACACGTGCAAGTCCATGCCAGCATACCGTGCACTCATGTGCACACAGAGACACAAGCACACGGACATTAAAATCCAATGACTTGGTTCTCTGGCAGGTAGGACCAAGGTCCCCAAGGGAGACCAACAGCTGTGCAGGCTGATCTCAACCCTGGGGGAAGGGGATAAAGGGGCTCATTGACTTGGACATAAATCTGTCTCCCCCTCTGCAGGAAGAGGAGGAAGAAGGGTCAGGGCCCTCGTGCAGACCCCAGGTTGCTGTCTGGGCCACTCCTACCTTCTTCCTCTACTCCTCTGCACTCTCAGGGCCCCTCCCTGCCGCCCAAAACGCACAGCCTTGGGTTGGACTGAGGGGCCTGGTTCCTAGACTCAGAGAACCTGGCATTTATATTAGAGTGAGAAGGGTTCCTAGTGATCAAGGCAATACAAGCCCTAAGGAGAAAGAGCCAGGGAGGGGTGATAGCCTGAAATCCACAGTGACTCAGGAGTTGTACGAGGACTAAAACCCTGTGCCACCTTCCCATTCCAGCACACACAGCTGTGGCAAGCACAGGCCTGGGGCACTGTGGAAAGGGTCTCAGAAGTGTGTTGGGCTGGGTGGGTGTGGTGGCGCACGCCTGTAACTCCAGCAGTTCAGGAGTCTGAGGCAGGAGGATTGCAAGTTCAAAGCCAGCCTCAGCAATTTAGCGAGGCCCTAAGCCACTCAGGAAGACCCTGTCTCTAAGTAAAATATAAAAAAGGGCTGGGGATGTGGCTCAGTGGTTAAGTGCCTCTGGGTTCAATCCCTGGTACCCGCCCCCAAAAATAAGTGTGTTGGGATAGGTTCCCTAATGGCACACACTGGAAACAGAGACAGCAGACCCAGGTTAGAAGCAAGAGTCCCAGGAACTCCATCTTCCCAAGGTATTTGCTCACTTTCCAGAGACCAGGTCTGGGGGTAGAGCAGGGGGCATTCTGTCTCCCGCCATCCCTTTTCCTGAGAAGACTCAGGCCACAGTGGGTAGGAGCTTTGATCACTGTCCCATGGAGCAAATGTCCCAGCCGTAGCAGGCACTATCTCCCAGGCCTCAGCAGAAGGGAGTCAGCAGTCCCAGGAAGGACAGCTTCTCTGAGAGAGACTAGCGGGCAAAGGAATCACCCTCCCACATCAAGCTTCCCAGGGACAGCCAGGGCAGGGACGAGCTGGGCATACCTTCAGGCTGCAGTGAATGGCAGACTCGGGTGGGTACACGATGAAGTGGCGCAGGGTGAAACCAAAGCCATCCTGGAGACTTTTGTGCAGCAGCAGTGTCCTTGGCCCCTGCCAGGGGAGGGGGCGCCCAGGAGAGCACCCATCTCTTGGGCCCAGTGGCAGCTGTGGAGCACAGGGAGACAGGATGAGTGCCACGTGCCCAGCCCTCAGACCTCTGCACCCTGCCTCCAGCCTGGGACCTGAGAGGCACTGTCAGGGCCCAAAGCCCCAGAGCCTTTCTGCCTGATCTGTTCCTCACCCCTTTCTTCCCCGCCACCCTGGTCAGCCCAACAGCTTCTTCCTTGTTTTCCCCTCAGCCACCTCTTGACACCTTTGCCTCTAGAGGAATAACTTGCTGTGAGCAAGGCCTTCATTTAGTTCAGCAAACACTCGATGAGCATCTACTACGTACCAGGCGCTGCACACACAGCCTTCCTGCCCAGGAGAGGCCTTGCAACTCTCACATACCCACACATACAAACACAGACCTGGGCACACACAGACACACGGACACACACACTTATGCAGACAGAACATGCCACACACAGACAAGTACACATGCAAATGTGCACACAAACCCACAAAGGCTCACACAGACTTGTAGACATGGGCACACTCAGTAGCATATAAGCACAGTCTTACAGGTGCACAAAGCAGAGACACACCTGCACAGAAAGACAAACAAATACATAGACATATGCTTCAGGAACACATGAGGACCAAGAGTTGCAAGGGAGCAGACTGGACATCAGACAACTGAAGGAACTTCCTGAAGCTGCAGAATCCAGCCAAAGGCCTATCTTATTCATAGGAAAGTGGCTGGGAGGTGGCAGGCGGGGGAGGGGGGGGTCTGTCCGAACTGCTAGAGTACGTGGGATTCCCCAAGACCTGAAATCAAGGCTTTAGTGGAGCACAAGGGGCTGTTTCTGGGGCAGAAGGTAAGAGGAAGACTATCTGAGAGAAGAAGACTTTCAAGTCTTCTTGGACACAGAGGCCAGTGGGTGGCAGGTGGACATTAGAGAAACTGCACAAGGTGACCAACTGGAGGTAAAGAAAGCTGAAAGAAGCTGCCACAGGAAAAGCCAGGAGGCCTCCCTCAGGGACCCTTTTACCCCCACATCAGTCACCCCTAATCCAAACCCCTAGGAAGCAAAAAGCCTCCCACCACCCCCTCAGCAGTCCTCAAACTTCTCAGCATCCTCAGAGGTCCGTGGTCCCAGGAGGAGACTGCACTAAGGAGAGAAAGGCTGGGTGGCTGGGTCCTGAGGAAATAAGCCCCCCAGTTCTGGGGAAAGGAGATCACACTCACTGTAAAGCTCCCCTTTCAATAATTGAAGGAAGCCCCAAAACACCTGCCAACCCAGTGCAGAGATGCTAAGAAGTTCATCCAAGCATCTACCCACCTTCCTGTTCACACATCCCATGAAGGCAGAGCCAGCACTCGTGACCGGCCCTCTGTCCCAGAGGACAGAGTCAGGTGGAAGATACAGGAGGCTGAGTAACTTAGTAACTGTCTAATGTGAAATGTGATAGAGTCTGGAGAAACACAGGTTTGGGGTTGTGAGCTCCACATCCCCAGCAGAATCCAAGCGAAAACTGGACCACCCCTGTACAGGAAGCCAGAATCAGACAGGAAATCCAGTGATGTTCCATCATCTCCTTCTACCTTGTTACTGGAAGCTCATCTCTTCCACTGAGCCCCACACCCCTGGGGGTCCAGGGAACAGAGAGAAAATTCTTTGGAAATTCTGCTGTCTGAAATCCCCTGGATTTTCCTATCTCTGCTGACCTGGCAAGGAACTGATCAGAGAAAAAAAGAGGACCTTGGGGACCACCCACCCCCAACTGCCCCTCCTACAGAAAACCCTGCTCCTCCCTAGTGTGGGCGGCCCTCTGCCCACCCCTCACCCAGGCTCAGAGCTGAGGCTGTTTGCAGGGCCCATTGTTTTGCTGGTGTCCTGGATTAAGGTTTAAGCCACCAGCTGCCCCAGTGATGAGAAGTGACTGGGACAGGTCCCCGCACGCCCCCCGCCTCTTCCCCTGTACACATCCTGCCTGGAGCTGCCAGCTGCCTGGGGGTGCCACTCCCTGGGGGGAACCTGCCTGTAATCCAGGACAGTGGGCATGCCTTCTTCGCACAGTTCCCTTCTAACTCGAGCACTACTGCCCACCCCCCTTATCTCTGCCTCTCCCTTTCCTCTGTTCTTTCCTTCCAGGCCCCCTTCCCCCAACTCTTCCAACTAGGCCCCTGGGAATGTCAGTAATCCCCCTGCCACACCCCTACTTGAAGAGGAGACACCACAGATCCAGCTAGAGCTGGAGACTCCCCTATGGAAAGTTCTTCCTTAGATTTAACCACAATCCTTCATACTATTATACAAGCATATTTCCTCTCCTCCCCTTAGACTTGGGATAACACTGGGTCTTGCTCTCATCTTGAGGGAAAGGTGGGTGATAGGCATAGAATCAGAAAGACCCAGCAATGGGAACTAGAAAGGCGACTAAACTGGCTCATACACACACCAGACTCTACCTCTCTAATACAGGCACAGAGACAAGGGGAAGAAAAGGGAGACACTTGGGAGGCACAGGGACATACTGATTAAATTCTCCTGGCCCAGACCAATTTCCAAACACACTCACTCTCATGTCAGGAAAGAGACATCTAGAAATACCAATTAATGGTAGGAAGGCAGATGGCCCTAGGCTACAAATTAGACTGAAGTGCATGAGTGGTGGGTTGGCAACACCAGGAACTAGAACCCAGGAGTCCTGCTCCTCCCCCCAGGAGCATAAAGAGGTCATTGCAGAAAGCACAGTATTCAGGCTGGGCATGGTGCCCACTGTGACTCACACCCTACCAGCCCGGTAGATCCCGGACATCAGAAACACTGCCCCCAGCCCCACTAGTCTCACACGAGAGCACTCATTACCTGCTGGGGACCATTCTGCCACCTCAGCCTCCTTTTTCCAATAGGAAACCCTGGTGTGCCTGTGTCCAGGTTCCCTACAAGGGGGAGAGTGGGGTGGTGCCTGGCTGGGGTCCCCACCAGCCCAACCACTCTCGGATTCCTAGAGGCCCCAGCGTCTGCTACAAGCAGGTCCCTACCACCCTTCCACTGCTTGTAAACCTAAAGGACTGAGATAACTGGATGCCACCGTGCACACTGGGGTTCTCATCCAGCACCTCTGGGAAAGCTCCACGCCACTAACCTTGCCACTCTCACCCCCATCTCAATTTCTCACACACTCCCCAGTCCAAAGACCTCAGTCCCGGAAAGCTGGGTGCGCACAGCTAGAAGGTGACCCGCTGGCCCCCAGCCCCTGACAAGACCTACCCTGGCCCCGCGCGACCCGGGCGCTCTGCGGTCGCTGTGGCCGAGGCAGGGCAGCCAGAGGCAGCGCGGTTCCGGGGCGCTGCAGTCCACGCCGACGGCGCGCTCCCAGCGCCAGCCCCCGGCCCCCGCGCGCTCCACGCGCCACACCGCGCTGCCCACGAGCGCGGCAGCCAGCGGGGGCCCTCGCGCCCGGCCGCCGCCCCGGCCCCAGCGAGCCCGGGGCCTGGCTTCCGGAGCGGGGCGCGCCGCGCGGGGCCCCGCGGCAGCTGCTCGGCGCCCAGCGGGCGGCGTTCTTGGACCCCCGGGCGGCAGGCGAACGCCGGGGGTTCCCGCCTGCCCCCCGGAGCCACGGGCCCGGGGCCCGGGAGCCCCGAGGGGACGGACGGCCCGCGCGGACGGCGGCAGGACGGCTGGAGCGGCGCCGCGCCTCCCGCACCTCCTGGCTGAAGGCGCCGGAGCCGGAGCCGGGACACGCCGGCGAGTAGCGCAGGGCAGACGCCTCCCCCTCCGGGGCGGCTCCCGTGCGCGGCCGCCCCGATCCCACACACCCACACACTCACACACCCACACACGCTGAAAGCACTGTACGGTCCCCACACTGACATGCACGTAGGC